>NC_133537.1:35448152-38375652 GCF_048544455.1 Silene latifolia
TAATGCTGAGATTACTTTACAGCGGACGGGGGTTTGGTTGTGTGGGGTGTGCCTTAGAACCCATACCCTTATTAAGAGGTGTCGGCATAGTCGGGACGACATTCTGTCATCTCCGATTTGTGATGATGGCCTTGTCCGTTTTTTTTTTCTGGTATTCCCCGACCTACTGTTCAGTCTTCGTCGGTTATCTCGTCTGATGTTGGGGTTGAACCAGTTGTTTGGACCGTCTCTTTGCTTGATCGTTTGCTTTCTTTGGAGTTACGCACTGTGAAATCTATCCCTCCTAAGTATCGCCTTGGGTTTGCTCGGGTTTTAAAAGGGGCTTTGGATGATGTGGGTGGCTCTCTTAGTGACCTCTCCTGCTGGATTCGTTTGATTGTGTTGCCCCTTTATATACTTAAGACCTTTTCCCCCGAGGAGTAATCTTGAGTGTAGGACCGCTGTCAAACGTCAGCGCCAGGAGGAGAGTATTACCAGTGCTATGCTTGCTTGAAGTGTGCCTGGTGGCAGTTTGCAGCTCTTACAGGCGACTTTGGATAAGGTTCCCCCTTCCTTTCATGCGGAGAAGGTTCTTTATTTGAGCGAGCTTAACCTTCGGCAGTGTCGGAGGAAGATTTGTGATGGTCATTGTTTGGGCTAAAAATAGCGCAATAAGAAAGGCCCACTTAATAAGTTAAAAGGTTAAGGGAGGAGTGACAAGGAGGAAGGGAGCCCGAAATTGGGAGAAAGGGGAAACGGGCTAAAGGAAGATCAGGAGCCCATCATAGAAGGCGTCCGAATTAAGGAAAGAGAAGTTAGGGAGAAGTTAGGGAGATCGGGGAGAATTGGGGAAGGCGGCCAAGTATGGAAAGAGTTCTTATGGAAATTATATTCCCTTTCCATAACCAAAGTAGAACATATCTAGGGTTCTCACCCTATAAATAGCCAAGGAAGCAAATCAAGAAGGACATTCACACATTGACATTCAAGAATACATCAACACCACGGCATTAGCATAATATTGTACTCAAATTTACATCCGTCCAAGATCTTGCAGGCCGGACGCCTAGTGCCAGCAAGATTAGCTTTACACCTCGATTGTACTCATCCTCCTATTCAAGTATAGTGCAATAATTGACAGGGTACCGTCCCTCCCGCGGTTGTTCCCACCTTGGGTTTTCCGCGTCACCAAATCTCACGTGTCAATTTACTTTATGCGCTTTATTTATTAACGTACGAACGATCATACAATCAACCAACGAGTAAAGACCGCATTAACCCTAATCAATCAACCTGGTAAAAAACACCTAAACAGTTTGGCGCCCACCGTGGGGCATTGTGGTCGTCAATCGTTGATACTCTAGATACACAATGGATAAGCAAGCATCGGAAGCCGTGTCAGGGAGCAGACAACCATCGCCACCACCGCCCTCTACTCAAAACCCAACATCAACGGTGGCTACACAGGCTCCCGGACACACCCCAAGAATCATACCGACAACAAAAACCTCTTTACCTCCTAGGACTCCTGCTGTCGCGGCCCAAGCCCGGATCGGATAAGGGAACAAAGCAAGTTCAGGCCTCACTCCGCCACCTAGTCCCACACAAATCTTACTCACTGGCGTAGAAAATCTTCAGAAAGCTATGGAAAACATGAGAGAGGACCAGAAGAAAGCTGAAGCCGAAGCAAGAAAGAGGGACAAAGAGCTCTGGGCACAGATAGACATCCTGAAACAACAATCTGCCACCCCAGCAAGCAGGGCAGGCGTGGCAAGGTCTCCACTAGTAGATCTGACGCAGGGGCATCAGGTAGCAGGAATCCACTTCGACAGATACCGACCGAACTGGTAACCAGGCTGGATCTGTCCACAATACCATTAGATGGAAGAATAACCCCACAAGGGTTGGGATACCTCACGCCATGTAACTGGCATGCGACTAGCTGTGCGGGGGCACAAGCAGGTGGCATCCCTGTCAGCAGCCCACGATCGATCAGACACCTGGAGTAGGATCTAAGTCAAACCAACAAATGGACTGCCAGCAGGGGACAGTCGTTACAATAACCCCTCTAGCAGCTGGAACACACCAGAACCATCAAGAGCTCGGATCAGGAGGCAGTATATTGAAACGGAGTGGCCGACGGGCGGACCCTATATTCGACGGCAAAGATAACAAATCGCGGTGATTTTGGAGTTAAAAGAAATGCGGCGGGGTCCCGGATTGCCACCCCACTCGAGAAAGCAGCTCTAGACAGCTACGCCGACTCACCATTCGTGGACACCATATCCATCACAGCCATGCCAAAGGGATTCACAAATCCAAATATGCCTCTCTTCGACGGCACGGCAGATCCCTTTGATCATATAAGCTAGTACAAGCAGAAAATGATGACAGTAACAGCTATAGGGCAAGTCAAGGAGGCTTGCATGTGCAAAGGGTTTGGGTCCACCCTAACAGGACCGGCACTTCGATGGTTTGTGAGCCTGCCCAACAGGTCGATATCTACATTTGCTAAATTGGTGAACGCATTTACTCAATAGTTCGCAAGCGGCGAGCGAGAAAACCACGAAGCACGAGGAAGATGCATGCACGAGAATCGTCCGGGGGACGGGAGAGAGAGCATTGGAGAATACAATACTAGGTTCAACAATGAGAAGGTAGCGAGACGAGAGTGCGATGTCTCGGCAATGCAGTAGAAGCCTTGAAGAGGCCTCCACCACGACTCCGACTGTACAAGCAGCTAACTATGCATCCCCCACGATTTCGAGGCGGTGCGGAAAAGCATTTGCCGTAATCAGATTGGAGGAAGATATTCTAGCCGAGCGACTTACTAAGCACGCCAAGTATTTCTAGTACCTCGGTAGTGGAGAAATCGGGAAGAAAGCAAACCACCAAAGAAGAAGAATGAGAGGTACATACCATATGGAAGGGAGTCACAGAATCGAGGAAAATCGGCTACTCCCCACTCGCGGGAATATGGATTCACTACGGGTATAGGAGGAATCTTGAAGGCACTCAGGGAGATGGGAGATGGAGTCAGGTGGCCCAACCCACCAGTAGGAGAGCAAGCTTGGAGAAAGGATAGCAAGAAGAAGTGTGAGTTCCACCGTGATATTGGGCACAACACTGAGGATTGCTATACATTACGAAGAGAGATCAAGCGCCTGTACGAACAAGGAAAGCTGAGCCACCTATTACCACATGGGGGCAAGCAGCAAGATAAGGTAGGCTCCGCCAAGCCTGCAGATCCACTCACATGCACCAAAATCATAAACGTGATAACAGGCGGCTCGGACTTAAGCGGACTGACATACTCAGCAGCTAAAAGACGTGCCACCGAGACCAAAGGAGACAGGCCAGCCAATTCTTGCAGGATTTCTCACAGTGACCTACCAGCGGTCAGCTTTGATGAAGGGGATACATATGACGAGCGAGAACATCACGACGCACTTATTATCACCTTGTCAATGGGCAATTGCACAGTCAGGAAGGTCTTGGTAGATACAGGAAGCTCGGTCAATCTAATCATGCTGAAAACTATAGAAAACATGGGATTCAGCGAGAAGGATTTGCAAAAGAAGACTATTCCGCTAGTAGGCTTCAGTGGAGAAACAACCAGCTCATTAGGCAAGATAGTCATCCCAACCTATGTGGGAGGAGTCAACAAGCAAGTCAGGTACCTGGTTATAGATGGCTCCTCCACCTACAACGTCATCTTGGGAAGACCATGGTTGCACCAGATGAAAGCAGTCCCCTCAACATACCACCAGTGCATAAAGTTCCCACGCCATGGGGAGTAGAGACAATAAGAGGAGATCGGGAGGAAGCTAGAGGTCGCTATAAGAAGGCACTTAAGTGCACTACCAGCCCTCCCGCATAGCAATTCTGACGGCATATCCGGGACGAATACATCGAACCCCCGTGGAAGAAGAGTGGATCAAATCAACCTGACAAGCGCACCCGAAAGAACCGTGCTCATTGGAGCAGGATGCACAGGAAGCTTAAGACAGCAACTAGTCAAGTTCTTACAGGATAACATGGATTGTTTTGCGTGGTCACATGATGACATGATAGGAATAGATCCATCCATCATAACGCATAAGCTTAGTGTGGACCAAAAGTGTAAACCCATCCAGCAGAGAAGAAGAAAGTTTGCAGCGGAAAGAAACAAAGTGATCAACCAAGAGGTAGATAGCCTGCTGGCAGCCAAGAAAATAAGAGAAGTAAAATATCCAGAATGGCTGTCTAACGTAGCCTCAACAAAGTATGCCCTAAAGATCCATTCCCGCTGCCTCATATTGATGCAATGGTGGATGCAACAGCTGGGCATGAGATGCTGACATTCCTGAACGCATGGAGTGGGTACAATCAGATTAAGATGGTTCCTGCAGATCAAGAGAAGACGGCATTCATGTCCGAAAGAGGAATATATTGCTACAACGTCATGCCATTCGGCCTAAAGAACGCAGGCTCCACATATCAAAGACTGGTTAACCGAATGTTCAAAGAACAGATAGGAAGAACAATGGAGGTGTATATTGATGACATGGTGGTAAAATCAGAGAAGGCCAAAGATCACATGCGGCATCTGGCAGAAACGCCACCCTCATAGAATACAAAATGAAGCTAAACCCATCTAAATGCACCTTCGGAGTATCTTCTGGCAAATTCCAAGGCTATATTGTAACTCAAAGAGGGATAGAAGCCAGCATCGAGCAGATCAAAGCTGTCTTACAACTAGAATCACCTGAAAAGCCTAAGGATGTTCAAAGACTAGCTGGAAAGGTAGCGCATACTCCGAAAAGGTTCATTTCAAGATCTTCAGATAAATGTAGGCTGTTTTTCGACATACTAAGGAAAAGCCAGAAGTTTTAATGGACCTCGGAGCACGAGCAAGCCTTCAGAGAGCTGAAGCACTACCTCAGCAGCCCGCCGCTGCTGTCGAAGCCAAAGCTAGGGGAACCACTATTCCTATACCTGGCCGTCACGGAGGTGGCAGTGAGTGTTGTCCTGGTCAGA
Organism: Silene latifolia; assembly: GCF_048544455.1. Taxonomy (NCBI): domain Eukaryota; kingdom Viridiplantae; phylum Streptophyta; class Magnoliopsida; order Caryophyllales; family Caryophyllaceae; genus Silene; species Silene latifolia. The sequence goes on from NC_133537.1 coordinate 35,453,151, forward strand.
GAGCAGGAAAAAGAGCAGAAGCCAGTATACTACATGAGCAAGTCTCTGCTGCCGGCAGAGACCAGGTACACATCCCTTGAAAAATTAGTGCTAGCATTGGTAGTAGAATCTCGCAAACTGCGCCCCTATTTTGAATCCCACATCATACATGTCGTGACAAATTACCCGCTAAAATCTATCATGAGGAAGCCTGAACTGTCAGGCAGAATATCAAAATGGTCTGTGCACCTCAGTGTAACACCCCAAGGTAATTGAAGAGGTCCAGTGATAGGCTTAAATGACTAGTGATTAAAGGGATTGGAAGTACTACTCATATCAACAAAGTGCACTTTCTTTTATGGTCATCCATGCGAACGAACTCCAAAGTTAAGCGTGCTTGACTGGGAGTAGTCTTAGGATGGGTGACCTCCTGGGAAGGTTTTCGGGATGCACATGAGTGAGGACAAAATGCGCTATAAAGGACCTGTGTTGATCTGTGGGCTATGTACACAGCCTGGTGAGCTATCATAAGTAACCGCTCCCGACCCGGTTTGGGCCGGGGTGTTACAAAAATGATGTGAAGTACCTGTCGCCATCTCATGGGGTACCAGAGCAATTGTGGTCCCAGGACGCTACCAGACCACGCCATCTAATAGTAGTTTAAAGCTTTGAAAGAGTTAGAGACACCAGATATAAAAGTGAAATTGGCAGTATGCCTACTACCGGATTTTTATTTTAATTTTAAAAATGATTTGGCTTTTCATAATACATCATTCTGAAAGCTAAAGTCTACTTGTTATTAAAAGTAATATCTCTTCAGGTGAAGTATGTTCCATGGGCGTTGTATGATTTGACCGTCCATAGTCATCAGTTTGTATGCGCCATGGCCAACAACTCCTTCTACCTGGTATGGTCCTTCCCATTTGTAGGCGAATTTGCCTGCTATTCGATTCTTGGTGTTTTGAAACACCTCTCGAAGAACCAGGTCTCCTACCTCCAGGAGCCTGACTTTTACATTCTTGTTATAGCTCTTGTCCATTGACTATTTGTAAGCGGCCAGACGGATTTTTGCGCTTGCTCGCAGCTCGTCAATTGTGTTCAGACTTCTGGTCATCTCTGTATTTTTTAGTTCCCTTGTCATATTTTCATACATGTGAGTGGGAACTAGGACTTCTGACGGAATGACTGCTTCCGCGCCAAACACCAGGCTGAAGAGTGTTTGACCTGTTGCTATCTTTGGTGTCGTTCTGTCTGACCATAACACTAGTGGCAATTCATCTGCCCACTTTCCTCTAACTCTTGTAACCTCCTTCTTAGATTATCCATGATGATTTTGTTGCTGGATTCAGCTTGCCCGTTGGACTTTGGAGTCCTAGGTGCTGACTTTTTTAGAGTGATGTTCCACTTGGCACAGTATCCCTCGGTATCGTTGGAGATGAATTGTGAGCCATTGTCACATATGATTTCGGATGGGATACCAAACCTGCAAACGATGTTTCGTTTTATAAACGAAATGACCTGTTTATCTTTTACTTCTGTGAATGCTTTTGCCTCTATCCACTTGGAGAAGTAATCTGTCATTGCCAGCATCCAGGTTCTGTTTCCTGTGGCTCGTGGCAGAGGTCCTACTATGTCCATGCCCCATGCCATGAATGGTCAGGGAGAAATGATAGGGTGCAAGGGTTCTGCTGGCTGATGGATCATTGGTCTTTGATTTGTGGCAAAGCGCCGCATTTGCGTGCGTACTCTGCTGCATCTGCCTTCATTGTAGGCCAATAGTATCTTTGCCTGAGGGCTTTGTTTGCCAGACTCCTGCCCCCTGCATGGTGTCCACATTTGCCACTGTGGAGAGCATGTAATACAGTCTGCGCTTCTTTCTTGTCCAGGCACCGTAAGTAGGGGCCTGCTAGTGACTTTCTGAATAATATATCATCAATGAATATAAACCTGGAAGCCCTTACTCTGAAAGCTCTCACTTCTTTCTTGTCGTCCGGCATCTTGTTATGACGCAGCTAGTCTAGGTAAGGTGTACGCAAATCCTAGTCATCTGCCTGCTCAGATGCTTGATCATGTGACTGTGAGCTCCCACCTTCCTCTGTAACTGCCTGGGTTCCTTCTCCATTCTGTGGATCCTCTAGTTCTCCTTTGTCTACTTCATCTGCCTTTTGGATAGAAGGCTCCAGCATGTGTGCTATTGGAATGCTGGATAGCTCTGTTGGCTTAAATGTTGCCCCCAGAGTTGCCAAGGCGTCCGCTTCCACATTCTGATCTCAGGGAATCTGCCTAAGCTTGCAAGTTGTGAATTTTTGTTTTAATTCCTTCGCTATTTTCAAGTATGCAATCATCTTTGAGTCTCGGGCTATGAACTCGTCATTTACGTGGTTGACTATTAGCAAAGAGTCACTGGATATGTGCAGGTGCCTGACCCCTAATTCCAGAGCTAGCTTCATTCCCAATATCAAGGCCTCGTATTCTGTTTCATTGTTAGTTGCCTTGAATTCGCATCTTACTGCTTGTGCTATCAGGTCTCCCTGTGGTGATCGCAGGATTAATCCCACACCTGCTCCCCTTTGGTTGGAGCCTCCGTCAATATGCATCTGCCAGACTTCCGTCTCCTTGCTTCCTTCTAGGGTGAGGATCTCCGTATCGCCCGATTCTCGGATGGTGGGTCAAGTCGACACGAAGTCGGCCAATGCTTGTGATTTGATTGCTGTTCTGGGGTCATACTGGATATCGTACCCACTGAGTGTAACACCCCGTAAATTTGAAGACCTTTATTATATTTTAAAAGTGATATTTTAATCCATTTTAATTTAATATTAATTTATTTTGAAATAATAATAATTTGATAAAATATAATCTTATTTTATTTTGAAGAAATGTAATTATTTTTGATAGTTTAGAAATGTTTAAAAGTGATTTAAACTATATTTAAACCTTTTCCTTTGATAAAATAGATTTCGGATAAAAGTCGTAATATTGGGATTTTCCCATTTCTTACAGTCGTTGGGTAAACGATTTTGGATATTGGGCATACGAGTACTTAATCTTTTCGTAAAATCGTGTTTAAGAACTTTAATTTTCTCGGAAATCGCGTTCGACGAATATTTCTAATTTCTGCCGAAACGAACCAAAACGTAAACAATTGAAACTCACCCAAACACCCTACCCCAAACCATGCACCCTCCATCCTCCATGGGTCTCCTCTTCATCTTTCATTTCCTCAATTCTCATTCTATCACTTCCTTCTTCCAAACACCAAATTCTTCTCAAAAATCCTCCTTACAATCCCTAAATCCATCATAACTTCTTCATTTCTCCATCAAATCGCATAAAAATTATATATTCGGAATCCTCTCTTCAATCCTAACCTACTAGTAAGCTTTATTTTCATTTCCCCCAATTTTGTTTCAGGCTCATCTTTTAGGGTTTTCGAATTTAAGCTTAATAATTGTGTTTTTGTTGTTCTTATAGGTGAAGAATATCAAGATGAGTTAGGAGACTCATATATTGTAGAAGATGATGCATAATTTTGGGTTTTAGAAGCTTTCTCAAGTTATTACTTGTCTCTTTGCTAGCTTAAGGTAACTATTCCGAGTCACTCGACGAATTAATGTCACATTAGTAGTTGTATTTGTTGTTTGTTGTTGTTTGTTGTTGTTGTTGTTGTTGTTGTTTGTTGTTGTTTGAGACGATCTTGTTGATAAATGCATGAATGGAGTAAGATGAGTATGCTTATGTTTAATTTATGTTACCCATTTGTATATTATTGTTTGGAACAAATTTGGATGAGGAATTATGTGTTGTGACAAGTCCGCGTGTTGGCTGGAACGCGTCAGTACCGGACCGAGACGGTTTCCAATGTTTCCAAAAATATGACAGATTGAACGACATCGAAAAATTAGGTGGTTTAGCCACTTGAATCACTCAATTCGGAGTCCGTATGAGTAAATGGCGTCGTTTTATCGATTAAAATTTATAGAAACGTTTACCCTTGTGTGAGACGGTTATTTATGCTATTTTATTATGCGAGAATTTTGTGGGATTAGTATTTTGTAAGTTGGGATGTTTTCTTTATGTTGATAGTGTTCACATGAAAGAAATTGGAAATAGCATGAGAATGATATTGTGATGAATTTTGTGATTTGGGCCAAAGTAGGCCAAGACTCTGAGCTGGGCCAGATTGACCGAACGAGTTTGGTCAAACTAGGTTTAAACCGGTCAACCTCGATTTGACCGATGACCCGTCGCGGGACTCGGGTCGAGGGTTTGTCTTTGAGGTGAGATTGGTTGTTATTGGATGTTTTATGTTATGCCTTGATGTTTGTAATTATCATGTCACATGTTGGTTGTTGGATGCTTTGGATGCCTTATGCTTGAGTCTTGTTGCCTCTTTGCCATTTTAGCTTGTTCTCATGGATTATGGTACTGTTGGTTAGCTGGAATTTGGATTATTATTGATATTGGAGATATTGTTGGATTGTCAGCTGAATATGCTCTTGCGTAGCCTTTCATATGCTAGGGTGTGTATGATCATTTTTGTGTGCAAGTTTGGACTCTTTGCCCCTCTTATGGTTAAGTGGGTGTCCTACTTGTCTTGTGTGGTGTTGGTATCTTAGACCATCGTCATAGATAGGCCATTATAGTCTTTGACGAGTGTATGTTCTGACTTAATAGCCTTTGTGTCTTAGCTTGGTGGGTTTATATCCAAGTTAGGGCATGACCTCCTGACGTACTCGTAGAAGTATGTGGTCAGCTTAAGTACTAGCCAACCCTTTGGTGGACTCCTTAGGGGTACTCATGTGGTGTTATCATGGGTCTTGGATGCGGTAGTTTCCGCATGTCGCTAGGTCTGCGCAGGTTTAGGACTAGGGTGTTTACCTTACCTCGTGGTATAGACTCGAGTTACAGAGTGACTATTGACTGTCCTAAGAACTTATGCCTGTCTCTAGATATATTGTCCTTTCTTGTTTGATGATTCTATGAATCATAGAAGGTGAGATGCAAGCCGGCTATGGTTGATAGAGTTTGGATTCCTGGATGTTATGTGATTCACATGATAGTGTAGTATGAGTCGGTCTAGTATTCACATGCTAGGACTATGTGTTGTCGTATTGTTGTTCACATGATAAGCATGATTGTCTAGCATCTATATGCTAAGGCTATGTGTTATTCATATTCATATTCTTATGTTTACATGTTATATTAATTATGACATTTCGTGGTCGGGAGAACTCGGAGTTACTCCCCACCGACCGTGGCTTTCGTATTTGTATAAAATGCGATTGACGGTGTAGGTGATGCATATATGGGGTACATGGACGAGCTAGCGAGCAAAGTAACCTTGGGACCTAGATTGGCTTTATTTTATTGTGACCCTTGAACACTTTTTATGTCATATACTTTTTAGGGACATATGTCTCCCTTTTTCATACTTGGGTTGTATAACTTTATTTCGCGACTTTAGCGATGTTTTATTTATGAGGTTTATTTTGGACCTTGCATTTTGACACCTTCCCATTTGGATATTTTTATAACAGGTTCAGGTTTTAAAAATTACAGGTTTTTACCCAAATGAACCTATTACAAACATATCCATGCAGTTTTTATCTAGAATTATGTGTTTACTTTTCCGCAATAAATGAGGGTGTCACAGTTGGTATCAGAGCATATTTGCTCCCGACGCACGTTTGTGCACCCCAATATAAATAAGTTGACCTTCAAATAATAAACTCGAGAGATGGGTAGGATGGGTAGACTTAGGACCTTATGTTGTAGTCTCTTTGTGATTGCTATTTATTAGGTGCTAATTAGTGTTCTCTTTTGCAAGATGGCTCCTACAAGAAACGTTGATAATGCAATCTTACAAGCTCTTACTCAGATTCTCCAGAACCAGCAAGACATACAACAAAACCAACAAAACCAACCTCCTCCTTGTAGATCTATATACATACTAACATACTCATATATGTCGAAATTAATTTGTCATAAAATTAAATGCGGATTTTATGCATGCAAACAATATTAAAATAGAGGAGAAATCATGTCCTTACATTGATGATTTCGGTTTTATTGGGCACAAAAGAAATCTCCTTTTCTTTTGTTCTTGAGCATTCCTAAGATGGAAGAACAAGATCCAAGTATAGGATCTCTCCTTAGGATTAATATCCAAAGCTTTCTCTTAATTTAATTAATATTACAAGAACTAGTATAATATTAATTAGTAGAAAATGACCCAAAAAAATAATATAAACACTTATTATTTTCGGTTTTGTAGAGAGAAGAAGGAGAGGATTATTATTCTCTCTAGAATTGTATTTTGGATGATAGTTAGAATGAAATAATCACTAACACATTTTAGTGTAATATTAGGTAAAAATTAGATGAAAAACCATGATGGTTTTTGTCATAAAAAACCGGGTGGAGGGGGCTTAATGGGTGAGCCAATGCATGCCCATATTTGTCTTCACAAGGTTAATAGGGTTGCATGGCTACTCTTGCTTTTTAATCATTATGTTTACCACTAAATAAGACAATTAATTAGCTTAAACCTCTCTTATTATTTCGGTCCATTTGATAATATGGAATCCATATTATTTTTTGTCAATTGTCAATATGTCACATGTCACATGTCACATAAATTTGTTATGTATTTTTAACATATTAAAAATCAACGTATTATCAAAAATACGTCACATACAAAAATCGACTTAGTAATATCATAATTACTTGTACCAAAAATTTTACCAATTTATAAATCACAACAGTTTGTATTTATAACAATTCATTCAAATTTAATTGTTACATTAAACAATTATTTCATCCGAGTAATGATACAATTCAATTACTCAGACCGTATCTCATTTAATCACATTTCAATTTGATACGTAAATTTTACTTCCAAAATCGTCCGTCAATTTTCAAGTAATTTAATTAACTCGCAACATTATACGATTAATTAAATAATCAATTAAGAGTGTTGCCCTATAGGTATGACCTAGGGGGTCAACTGATCACCACCGTCGCACGACAGTAATGTCAAACTCTAGTCAGCCAATCATTACCGATATATGTTGACCAGTTGACAGTAACAAAATTACTTCCCAATTTGTATTCTTTATAATGAGATTTAAACATGTGATCATCATGATCAACAGTTGTGATCGCATTATTGTCGGAGGACACATATTCCAACAATCTCCCACTTGTCCTCGACAAGTGTGCGTCACCAATTCTCTTGTCCTATTACTATCTCCCACTCAATGCAAGGTGTCTTTCAGGTCGTACTTGCAAGTGATCATATCGAGAGTGGTTTCCTCGATCTGGAGAATAACTAATTGACCGGACTTATCTATCATAGATACTTTCCGAGCGTGGCCACGCATTTCCAGTTCATTACTCCTCGAGTGGCCCTGAGATATTGTTATAACCCTGACTAGGGGTGGACAATTCCTATCGCACTCATTCCCTTCGACTAGCCACAGCCATCATAACCCAAAATATGCCCATTTGAACCCATTTACGAAGGTCGTAGTAACACAAATCAAAGTTAATCTGAAACTGTGACATCTTAGGCGAATAGTCTTTAGTCAAAAGAATCGACTCATTCGAATACTATAGTAGCTCTCGCCACGACCAGGCTATATAAATTTGCCAAAACTCTATAAGCGGTCATTAGGCCCGACAAAATGTTCCTAACAGTCTGCCTATGTGATCGACTAGTCATCTCACATGACTCTATGGCACTTGAACTTGCCATCAATCGCATCACACTCTAGTCACTTCGAGACGTCACCTCATACAAGTAACTATGGGCAAATACAATGTTAATCCATGTTCACTTTAACGGGGTTCAATTGTCTTCACAACCCGTTTGGATATAACAATGTACAAGGTGAGTTAATAATAACTCAAACGACAAATGTCGACATCACACTCGGGTAGTCAATATCATATTACAACCTTGTGATGTATATCATAAGTGTAAACACTCATTGACTGCAATAGAAGTTTAACATCCCATGTGTCCATGTGTTCAAACTTCTTACACTTGCATTTCCTTTACATTCATGTTCTCTCTCATAGCATGAATCTTACCAAGTGCACATCAAGGTTCCCGACCTTGGTTTCGGTTCTTTAACTTGAAAGAACTTTCTTATCGACTATCACATAACGAACGAATTTGTGATGAATAATATAACTTGTACTGATCAAGTATTCCATCCACACACAATGCACTAGGTATATGTTTTGTAGAATCTTGTAACAATTTGTCAAGATTATTAGCTTAGTACTTCTCACAAGTCCTAGCTTAACTAGGAAAGATTGATTTTGAATAACTTCTTATTCAACTAAGCATCTTTCCAAAAACTTCTTATTTCTCTTTCTAGGCTTGAAAGATTTGGGATTCTCATAAATCCTCACATGTGCTCGGACTTTCTATAATATGTGCAACCTCTTATCACATAATGGAGTATTCCGTCAAACACCGAAATCGCTCATCGGATTCTACTTGAGAATTCATGACGTTTCTATTATGGCTTACCAATCAATCATCATGCTCTTATGCATATGATTTATAATTGGACATGTACATGATTATTCTAATGGCGGAAACATTAGTTACTAATAATCATGAGATCAACCGTTCATAGATTCAATGAACGACCATGACTGCTAATGGTAATTCCATTTTCATCTATATGAATAACCTATGTGAATGTTGATACGATGTGTATCCCTTAATACTAATCCAACATCCCTTGATGTAATTGGATTCATCATTGTCCATTTTCATCCAGAATTGAAAACTCAAAAGCTTCTTTATGAAAGAAGGTATTAGCTAAATCATTCTTTAATGAGTGATGAGTCGTAAATATTCAAAGGATGATAGCTCCCACTAAATTCCATGTCTTCACATGAGAATTTCCTAACTCCCACTCAATTCTACACATTTCGAAATTGACTTCTCAATTGAAATTTATTCAAGAATTTAAATATAAATTGCATTGCCAAGTTATTAAGATAGAACCATATATGTTCCCATCATATCCCTTCAAAATACCTATTTTGAAGTGGTCTCATCTTAACCTTACGGAAAGATATTTTAAATCTCCAACACACTCATGTCATAATGATGTGTAGTAATGTCATTATTCAAATATAAACAATATCTAGAATACGTCCTTCGCAAATACCCTTTTGGAAGGAGGTTTAACCATTTCATAGCGAGGTTAAGCAATGACATTTGCGTGGTTAAAACTTTGGTTATTGAAGATATCGGTATATCAATCTTTGCAACTCGATCATAACTAGTATGTTACTATGATTCATTTAGGCTCTTAAGTAAATCTCAAGGTTGAAACTATTGGTCAAATGTTTCATAAACTTAGTCAAAACTTGTTAAGACTTTACATTAGTCATTTTTTCTTCCAAAACTTTCTTTTGGTCTCCTCGTGTAGTTATCTTGAGAATATTCTCTTATGATTACTACACTTGGTCTCTTTAGTCATATAGAACTAACTTGAGACCATAGATTTCATCTATTCGGCATACTATGTAAATAGATATACCTTCATTCAAATCATTCTCTCTTGTGTAGATCTTCATTTACACAAGTACACAATTTTATCTTGCCTTATGTGTTGTGTCCTCATTTTTCTCCCACTCTATCTTTAGAATAAATACACTATAGATTCAAAGATAGCATATGAGACATAAATTAATGATGTTGAAGTATAAGGAGAACTATCTCATAGATAGACTAATAGTTATGTGTTCTTGGTGATTGACATTCCTTTAAGAGAGTTCATAGACTCAAAATCATTTTATAAATGATCATACACAAGCCTTAAGCATGTGGACATATAATGAAACCCGTCATTATATTTGTCTATTAGATCACTTTAAGTGACTAATCTTATGTTTCAAAGTGCAAGAATTTAAAGATGAATTTTAGAACATAAAAGGATAAATGATAAAACGGGTGACTTGGGTTGCAAACCAAGTCACCATCATCCAAAATACAAACCATTATCCAAAATACCTTTCCATGTCGAACACGGAAACTTAAAGTTCTAAAATTCCAAAACATAATCTTAAATTAAGACAATGAAAAAGCAAAGCTCCATAAAAGCTATCCTTAGCTTCTCCATGGTTTCTCATGCTTGCTTTTCCTTTCCCTTGTCTTTGCTTGGTGGAGGCCCTATTTACAATAAAAAGGGAGATACATTATCACAACTTTGCATCATATTACCATAGTTGAATTAGAAACATAAAAGAAGGATAGTCATTTACCTACTGGAGTGATCTTTCCAGCTTTGATATCACCAAGGTATTTGGAACAATTTCTTTTCCAATGTCCCATACCATTACAATAATGGCATTTGTCAAGAGGACCCTTCTTGACTTTTGAGGTGCTAGCTTCATTAGGCTTAGCTTTGGTGAATGTGGGAGCTAGCTTCTTGCCCTTTCTCCCATTCTTCTTGAACTTCCCCTTACTTTTAGTGCTTATGTTAAGCACATCCTTGGGAGGGTTCACATTTAACCCCATGTCCCTCTCGGCTTGCACAAGTAACTTGTGCAACTCCTCAAGAGATACATCCTTGTCTTGCATGTTGAAATTCACCCGGAATTGCACATATGCCTTGACTATGGACAAGGAGTGTAGAATCCTATCTACGATGAGTTCTTTGGGGATTTCAACCTATTGAATTTTCAAGGTCTCGACAAGCTCCATGAGTTTGAGCACATGAGGGCTAACCTTTTGGCCCTCTTTGAAGTTGAGATCAAAGAATGCCGCGGCCGCCTCATATTGGACGATCCGCGGAGTTTGTGAAAACATGGTCACAAGTTTGGAGTAAATCTCATTAGCATTGCCCATTTTAAAGGCTCTCCTTTGGAGGTCCGCCTCCATCGCAAATATCAAGACATTTTTCATTGCGGCGGACTCCTTTTGGTAAGCCTCATATGCTTCCCTAGTGGCCGCGGTGGACCTAGTGGAGGGTTCGGGTGGAGAGGCCTCGGTAAGGTAACGAAGCTTGTCGTCACCTTCGGCGGCTAATTTGAGTTGGGCATCCCAATCGGAGAAATTTGACCCATTCTTTTCAAGTTTACATCGATCCATAAAGGATCGGAGCCAAGATGAAGTAGCGAGAGGTGTAGCATTAGGAGTTGGTGTTGGTGTTGCCATTGTTATGAAAAAGAAGTGGTCTACAAAACAAAATATAAGGAGTAAAACAAATGTCGTTTTAATAGCAATACTCGTAAAAATGTATGATTTAAACAAGTTTTATGCATTTTTCTAGTGACCTCTACCCAACTAGATAAATGATTCCAAGACCCAAATTCATATCAACTTAGGCACGGGGAAGCCGATGCAACCTTTATCAATATAACTCGGTGGATTAACCTTTTAATCGATTCTACTTTTAGAACTCTTGGTCGATAAAATTACTCTAATGTTTATCTATAGCCCAAAACACATCAACAAGGGCACGGGGTAGCCGATGCAACCCTTATCAATAACTTTTGTTGAGTTCAATCCAAATTTCGAATAAATGTGTCCATTATCCAAACCCACATCAACTTGGGCACGGGGTAGCCGATACATCCCTTATCAACATGAATTCGGTGGATTAACATTCATCACCCACTTCCCCTACGTAACAAGGTTTGTACCCCGGGGTAGCCGAGTGCACTCCCTCGCGAAATAGGTTTTCATGGTTTCTACTATTTGGTAAGGCTATGTCTCAATTAATTGTTTTAGCGAGAGGTCATGCCAATTTATTATCTATCACGTTTTAAGTGAACTAAAGCGGTGAACTACGATAATTTTAATTGACACGGTCGATAAACTCGATAAAATAAGAATGCATGTTTTAGTTATGGCGATTTAGCGATGCATGTGACATAAAATAAAATGCAAGCATAAAAATAAATAAATCCTAGTATGGCCTTTTCTAAAATAGAAAAACTATTTAACTATTACATATTCGGAAACCAACTCCATTGGTCCCTTGAACTTCGGTTGTGGCACGCATCTCGAGGTAACACCGTCTTTATGTATCGCCATTCTTGAAGAAATCCGTCTTTGGGAACTCCGGAATGAATAAAAATTACATAATAAATTACATAATTTCCTATTATACATTTGTAACTAAAATAAAATAAATCTATTAAATTACAAAACGGTGATACGAGATCACAATAAAAATTACAACCGAATCGATATTCCCATACATTTCGGGAAATACCAATTAAAATCTAAGGCCATACTAAGTAAAATTACATAATTCAAAAATTACATAAATTAAAATTATGACAATCATAAAGAAAATGCAGCATTATAATATGTATGAACATGCTCAATTTTATGCTAAATCGCCTTTAATTAGCCAATATCGTATATTACTCGGTTTTTACGGATTTGCGTGATTTCAACATTTTATAATCACAAAAATACATAAACTCATATTTATGCATAAGTTAATTACCCTAACCTCTTAGGACTCAAAATTTAGTCTTCACTAATAATTTGACCATAATTAACCCATATTTTATAAAATTGTTCATAAATGGACCAAAAATTAAAAAAATAAGCCATAAACTTCAAATAAATCACAAAATTTCAAATAAATTCAAAATTTGAAATTTAAATTCATGAACATTCTGGAAAAATACCATGACACTCATAATGTTCAAAATCTTAGGTTAAAAATTTCGAAATTTTTCCGGAAAAACAATGTTGCGGTTTATCGATTTTTAATAAAATAATCATAAAAACATGGAAAAATTATTTTCATTAACTTTTCAATTTTAGATCTGAAAAAGATAATAAAATGCAACATTAGACGTTTTTCCTAAGTCATAGATTATGTTTTATTAATTTTTCCACTAATAATGTCACTATTTATGCTATTTTTCTTCAAAAATCCATAAATCATGCAAAAAGACTTCTTTATAGCCAATTATTTTACACACATCTTGTAAAATTTCATGTCACAACATATTAATTTTCTATGACCATATTCGAAATTTAACTCATATTAACCTATTTTTTCACCTAAATCCGAATTTAATAATGAAAAATTCATTTTTCGAGCATAACAAGTCCAAAAATTATGAAAATTTACAGGTTATCTCAAAATAATATATGTGACAACATATCCCAAAATCAATAAAAAATTCGAAGTATAGCTAATTTTAGACCAAAAATGACATTTTTACTCATAAAATCATATTTAAATGCCATTATTGTAAAATATGAACAATAAAAATCCGAAAAATTAACCAAAATATCCTAAAACATTTTAGGACCAGAAATATTAACATGCATGGATTAATTTCGTGATATCTCATAATAACACAAATTTTTAAAAGTTTTATTTGTTATTCTTATAACTCGGAGAAACTTTTAACCGATTTGCATGCAAACAACCGTGGCTTTGATACCAATTGAAGGAAATGTAGATCTATATACATACTAACATACTCATATATGTCGAAATTAATTTGTCATAAAACTAAATGCGGATTTTATGCATGCAAACAATATTAAAATAGAGGAGAAATCATGTCCTTACATTGATGATTTCGGTTTTATTAGGCACAAAAGAAATCTCCTTTTCTTTTATTCTTGAGCTTTCCTAAGATGGAAGAACAAGATCCAAGTATAGGATCTCTCCTTAGGATTAATACCCAAAGCTTTCTCTTAATTTAATTAATATTACAAGAACTAGTATAATATTAATTAGTAGAAAATGACCCAAAAAAATAATATAAACACTTATTATTTTCGGTTTTGTAGAGAGAAGAAGGAGAGGATTATTATTCTCTCTAGAATTGTATTTTGGATGATAGTTAGAATGAAATAATCACTAACACATTTTAGTGTAATATTAGGTAAAAATTAGATGAAAAACCATGATGGTTTTTGTCATAAAAAACCGGGTGGAGGGGGCTTAATGGGTGAGCCAATGCATGCCCATATTTGTCTTCACAAGGTTAATAGGGTTGCATGGCTACTCTTGCTTTTTAATCATTATGTTTACCACTAAATAAAACAATTAATTAGCTTAAACCTCTCTTATTATTTCGGTCCATTTGATAATATGGAATCCATATTATTTTTTGTCAATTGTCAATATGTCACATGTCACATGTCACATAAATTTGTTATGTATTTTTAACATATTAAAAATCAACGTATTATCAAAAATACGTCACATACAAAAATCGACTTAGTAATATCATAATTACTTGTACCAAAAATTTTACCAATTTATAAATCACAACAGTTTGTATTTATAACAATTCATTCAAATTTAATTGTTACATTAAACAATTATTTCATCCGAGTAATGATACAATTCAATTACTCAGACCGTATCTCATTTAATTACATTTCAATTTGATACGTAAATTTTACTTCCAAAATCGTCCGTCAATTTTCAAGTAATTTAATTAACTCGCAACATTATACGATTAATTAAATAATCAATTAAGAGTGTTGCCCTATAGGTATGACCTAGGGGGTCAACTGATCACCACCGTCGCACGACAGTAATGTCAAACTCTAGTCAGCCAATCATTACCGATATATGTTGACCAGTTGACAGTAACAAAATTACTTCCCAATTTGTATTCTTTATAATGAGATTTAAACATGTGATCATCATGATCAACAGTCGTGATCGCATTATTGTCGGAGGACACATATTCCAACACTCCTCCTCCCCCTCCTCAGTTTCCAGAAGGTAAAAGACCCGGTTCTTACACTTGGGTGGCAAGTCAATTGACTCGAAACAAGACTCAAACTTATGGTGGTGAAGTAGACCCGGTGGCACTCACCGAATGGTTTCGTGAATTGGAGAAAAGCTTTGCCTTGTATGATGTTCGTGAAGAAGACAATGTGAAATTGGCTTCTCATTTCCTTGTGAAAGAAGCTGATAGATGGTGGACCATGACTAGTCCTACTTCAACTCTTGAGCCTGGTTTTGGTTGGGATCGCTTTAAGGATCTAGTTGAGGCTAGGTTCTATCCAAAAGAGCTGAAACAACAAAGGCTTAAAGAGTTTATGAATTTGAAGCAAGGAAGTCTTTCTGTCCAAGCCTTTACCGACAAGTTCAATGAACTTGCTCACTATGCTTCTAGACTTGTCAAAAATGAAGAAGAAAAGGGTTTCTTTTACCTTGACAAGCTTACTCTAAAGCTTAAGAGCTTGATCCGTCGGGATTATACTTCCTTTGTCTCAATCTATGATGATGCATTATGGGCCGAGAGCTCTATTCGGGCTATTGATGAAGAGGCTCATGCTTCTCGTACTTCCCTTGGCAAGAGGCCACTCTACTCCACTTCTAGGCCTTATGTTGCTCCTTCTAGACCCTTTGTGCCTATTTCTTCCCCCTATTATCCTAACAAGAAGAGGTTTGTTCCGAGTGGACAAGCAAATCAAGGTGTTCGTGTTCTATCTCCTAGCAACGACAAAAATCCTAAGGGTCGTATGTGCTATCATTGTAAGAAGCCTTTGCATCCCGGAATTCGTTGCTTTGATAAGCAAATTGTGTGTTTCTCTTGCAACAAGCCTGGACACAAGGCTAATGAGTGTCCTGAGAAGAAGACTACTACTACTCATGCTGTTCCTGAGAGGCCGAGAGGTCGCACCTTTGTGATGAGTGTCTTTGAGGCCGAGGCACACCGGACATAGTCACGGTACGTTCTTAATGTTTGATGTCCCTTGTTTGGTTTTATTTGATACCGGTGCTTCTTTGTCATTTATATCGATGAAATTCTCCGACAAGTTACCTCTTGAACCTTCACTTGGAGATAGTACATCAATATCTTTACCCTCCGGCGACATCTTCTCTTGTTCTTATTTTTATTCGGATGTTCCTATATCGATAGCGGAATCTATTTTCCCGGCTAATCTCCTTCGATTTCCACTTGAGGAGTTTGATGTTATTTTGGGCATGGATTGGTTATCTACTTACCATGCTCGATTTGAATGTCGAGATCAAAAGATTGTTCTTAAAAGCCCTTTGGGTACTCGCGTATCTTATCAAGGAATTAGAAAGCAAACTGGTGTGAAGTTGATCTCGGCCATGAAAATGGTCAATGCGCTGAAGAAGGGTCATCAAGCATTTCTATGTGTAGTGACTACTTCTAATTCTCCTTCTCTTCCTCCCTTGAAGGATGTTCCCATTGTTTGTGAATTTCCGGATGTATTTCCCAATGAATTACCCGGGATTCCTCCTGAAAGAGATGTTGAATTCTCCATCGATCTAGTTCCCGGAACCGG
The DNA here is from genome assembly GCF_048544455.1 of Silene latifolia. Classification (NCBI taxonomy): domain Eukaryota; kingdom Viridiplantae; phylum Streptophyta; class Magnoliopsida; order Caryophyllales; family Caryophyllaceae; genus Silene; species Silene latifolia. The sequence continues at coordinate 35,469,427 of NC_133537.1, forward strand.
TCCTATTGCTAAAGCTCCTTATCGTATGGCACCTTCCGAATTGAAGGAGTTGAGAGTTCAACTTGATGACTTGATTGAGAAAGGATTTATTAGGCCTAGTGCTTCTCCTTGGGGTTCCCCCGTCCTCTTTGTAAAGAAAAAGGATGGATTTATGCGACTTTGCATTGATTATCGTGAACTCAATCGTGTGACAATCAAGAACAAGTATCCGCTTCCACGAATTGATGATCTCTTTGACCAATTGCGTGGTGCTTCTACTTTTTCCAAGATTGACCTCCGATCGGGTTATCATCAAATTCCGGTTTGTGAGTCCGATATTCCTAAGACTGCTTTCAGCACGAGATATGGTCATTTCGAATTTAAAGTGATGCCTTTCGGATTGACTAATGCTCTGGCTATCTTCATGGATCAAATGAATCGTACCTTTAGTGAGTACCTCGATAAGTGTGTGGTGGTGTTCATTGATGATATCTTGATTTTCTCAAAGAATGATGAAGAACATGCCCTACACCTCCGTATCATCTTAGACATTCTACATCGTCAAAAGTGGTATGCTAAGTTCTCGAAATGTGAATTTTGGTTGCATCAAGTTACTTTTCTCGGACATGTCATATCCAAAGATGGTGTTATGGTAGATCCTTCTAAGATTGAGGCCATTGTTGATTGGAAGAGTCCGAAAAATGTGACTGAGATTCGAAGCTTTCTCGGTTTCGCGGGTTATTACCGTCGATTCGTGAAAGATTTCTCTAAGTTAGCTAGACCGATGACTCAATTGTTGAAGAAGGAGTCTAAGTATGTGTGGACCGATCAGTGTGAGAATGCCTTCTTAGAGTTGAAGACTAGGTTGACTACCGCTCCGGTGTTAACCTTACCTGAGGATGGTGTGGACTACGATGTTTATTGTGATGCTTCAAAGCATGGCCTAGGTTGTGTCTTGATGCAAAACCGAAGGGTTATTGCTTATGCTTCTCGCGGTGAGAGTTCACGAGGTGAACTATCCGACTCATGATCTTGAATTAGCCGCCGTGGTACATGCCTTGAAGACATGGAGGCATTACCTTATTGGAGTTCATTGCCGCATTTATACCGATCATAAGAGTTTGAGGTGTATCTTTACCCAGAAAGAATTGAATATGAGGCAAAGCAGATGGCTAGAGTTGGTGAATGATTATGATGCCGAGTTGATTTATCATAAAGGGAAAGCAAATGTGGTGGCCGATGCTTTGAGTAGGAAGACTAGTCACTCTTTGAGCACTATCCGCGTGTTACCTGATGAACTTACCACGGAATTTCAAAAGTTAGGGATAAGCCTTGTTGGGAAGGGCTTTGACTATCTTAGTGCCTTGAGTGCAGAACCCGACTTTTACCGTGAGATCCGTACTTGCCTACCTGAGGATGCTACTTTCAAGTCCATTCAAGCAAAAATATAACTTGGTCAAGCTAAGGAATGTGTGGTGGATAGTGATGGATACCTTCGTTACCAAGGTAGGATGTATGTTCCGAGAGTAGCCGAGTTGAGGAAGAAGATCCTTGATGAAGCTCACCTTTCTCGTTACTCTATTCATCCTGGTGGTGACATATGTATAAAGACTTGAGATTACAGTTTTGGTGGCCTAGGATGAAGATTGATGTCCTAGAGTATGTTAGCAAGTGTCTTACCTGTCAGAAAGTGAAGATTGAGCATCAGAAACCCGGGGGTTTGCTACAACCTTTGGATGTTCCCCTTTGGAAATGGGAGTCCATCTCCATGGATTTTGTGATGGCTTTACCTAAGACTGCTAGCGGAAAAGATGTGGTTTGGGTGGTTGTAGATCGATTGACCAAATGTGCTAGGTTTATACCTATCAAGGAGACATGAAAATTACATGTCCTAGTTGAGGCCTATGTGAGGGAGATAGTACGCTACCATGGAGTGCCTAAGGATATAGTTTCAGATCGTGACCCGAGATTCTGTTCCCGTTTCTGGACTTCTTTGCAAGAAGCCATGGGTAGTAAGCTACTGATGAGTGCCGCTTTTCATGCCGCTACAGATGGGCAGACTGAGAGGACTATCCAGACTTTAGAGGACCTCCTCCGTGCTTGTGCTTTAGACTTCCACACTTCTTGGGAGAAATGTTTACCTCTTGTCGAATTCTCCTACAACAATAGGTATCATTCCTCTATCAAAATGTCACCTTACGAGGCTTTGTACGGTAGGAAGTGTCGTAGTCCTGTTTGTTGGGATCAAGTCCAAGATGCTCATGTGTTGGAACCCGATTTGGTGACTGAGACCATCAATCAGGTTCAGATCATTCGAGAGCGTATGAAAACCGCTCAAGACCGACAGAAATCTTATGCCGATGTCCGTCGTCGACCACTTACCTTTGAGGTTGATGATCGAGTGTTCCTTAAGGTATCACCTATGAAAGGGCTGAAACGGTTTGGTGTGAAAGGAAAGCTAAGTCCCAAATACATTGGACCTTTCCGTGTGCTTGAGAACATTGGCCCCGTTGCTTACCGTTTAGAGTTGCCCCCGAATTTGAGCAAGGTTCATAATGTCTTCCATGTATCTCAGTTGAGAAAGTACATTAGTGATCCGAGCCATGTTATTCAAGAAGAAATCCCAGATTTGGAACCCAACTTGGCCTTGGAAGAAAGGCCGATCCGAATCCTCGAAAGGGCAAACAAGCAACTTAGAAACAAAGTGGTGCCCCTAGTTCGTATACTTCGGCGTTGTGGAAATGTCGAAGAAGAAACTTGGGAGCCTGAATCCTCTATGTTAGCTAAATATCCCGAACTTTTCTCGTGAGGTAATCCTCTTTCCTTTATCTAATTCTTGTGAGTTTTAGCTATCCTTTCGAGTGTTCCTCTCCTTCTCTTAAATACCCTCCGCGTTAGTAGTCCTTTCTTAGTTGTTTAAAAGACGTAGTTAGAGTTTGGTCATAGCTAGTGGAGTTATTATCCTTTTTATAGAGTTTCGAACTAAAGATTTTTGAAAATGTTTTACTGTTTTCCACTGGTTTTAACGTCAATGAGTGGTAAAGCTCGTTATTGGAGACGTCCGATAATTGGTTTTCTCATTTGTTGGTGTAAAAATATATATTTTTATGTCTTTGATTTGGAATATTGATGTTCTTGAACGGCCGACGAGAATATTCCGTTCCATTGAAAAGACACTTATATTTCATACGTTCATATTCTGAAGACTTTGTTTACTTAATTTTAAAGAGATAGACCTACATATATACAGTGTTCCTTCTTCTAAGTTTCGGGGACGAAACTTCTTAAAAGGAGGGATGATTGTAACACTCCGTAAATTTGAAGACCTTTATTATATTTTAAAAGTGATATTTTAATCCATTTTAATTTAATATTAATTTATTTTGAAATAATAATAATTTGATAAAATATAATCTTATTTTATTTTGAAGAAATGTAATTATTTTTGATAGTTTAGAAATGTTTAAAAGTGATTTAAACTATATTTAAACCTTTTCCTTTGATAAAATAGATTTCGGATAAAAGTCGTAATATTGGGATTTTCCCATTTCTTACGGTCGTTGGGTAAACGAGTTTGGATATTGGGCATATGAGTACTTAATCTTTTAGTAAAATCGTGTTTAAGAACTTTAATTTTCTCGGAAATCGCGCTCGACGAATATTTCTAATTTCCGTCGAAACGAATCAAAACGTAAACAATTGAAACTCAACCAAACACCCTACCCCAAACCATGCACCCTCCATCCTCCATGGGTCTCCTCTTCATCTTTCATTTCCTCAATTCTCATTCTATCACTTCCTTCTTCTAAACACCAAATTCTTCTCAAAAATCCTCCTCACAATCCCTAAATCCACCATAACTTCTTCATTTCTCCACCAAATCGCATAAAAATTATATATTCGGAATCCTCTCTTCAATCCTCACCTACTAGTAAGCTTTATTTTCATTTCCCCCAATTTTTGTTTAAGGCTCATCTTTTAGGGTTTTCGAATTTAAGCTTAATAATTGTGTTTTTGTTGTTCTTATAGGTGAAGAATATGAAGATGAGTTAGGAGACTCATATATTGTAGAAGATGATGCATAATTTTGGGTTTTAGAAGCTTTCTCAAGTTATTACTTGTCTCTTTGCTAGCTTAAGGTAACTATTCCGAGTCACTCGACGAATTAATGTCACATTAGTAGTTGTATTTGTTGTTTGTTGTTGTTGTTGTTGTTTGTTGTTGTTTGAGACGATCTTGTTGATAAATGCATGAATGGAGTAAGATGAGTATGCTTATATTTAATTTATGTTACACATTTGTATATTATTGTTTGGAACAAATTTGGATGGGGAATTATGTGTTGTGACAAGTCCGCGTGTTGGCTGAACAGCGTCGACGGACCGAGACGGTTTCCAATGTTTCCAAAAATATGACAGATTGAACAGCATCGAAAAATTAGGTGGTTTAGCCACTTGAATCACTCAATTCGGAGTCCGTATGAGTAAATGGCGTCGTTTTATCGATTAAAATTTATAGAAAAGTTTACCCTTGTGTGAGACGGTTATTTATGCTATTTTATTATGCGAGAATTTTGTGGGATTAGTTATTTTGTAAGTTGGGATATTTTCTTTATGTTGATAGTGTTCACATGATAGAAATTGGAAAAAGCATGAGAATGATATTGTGATGAATTTTGTGATTTGGGCCAAAGTAGGCCAAGACTCTGAGCTGGGCCAGATTGACCGAACGAGTTTGGTCAAACTAGGTTTAAACCGGCCAACCTCGATTTGACCGATGACCCGTCGCGGGACTCGGGTCGAGGGTTTGTCTTTGAGGTGAGATTGGTTGTTATTGGATGTTTTATGTTATGCCTTGATGTTTGTAATTATCATGTCACATGTTGGTTGTTGGATGCTTCGGATGCCTTATGCTTGAGTCTTGTTGCCTCTTTGCCATTTTAGCTGGTTCTCATGGATTATGGTACTGTTGGTTAGCTGGAATTTGGATTATTATTGATATTGGAGATATTGTTGGATTGTCAGCTGAATATGCTCTTGCGTAGCCTTTCATATGCTAGGGTGTGTATGATCATTTTTGTGTGCAAGTTTGGACTCTTTGCCCCTCTTATGGTTAAGTGGGTGTCCTACTTGTCTTGTGTGGTGTTGGTATCTTAGACCATCGTCATAGATAGGCCATTATAGTCTTTGACGAGTGTATGTTCACAGCTTAATAGCCTTTGTGTCTTAGCTTAGTGGGTTTATATCCAAGTTAGGGCATGACCTCCTGACGTACTCGTAGAAGTATGTGGTCAGCTTAAGTACTAGCCAACCCTTTGGTGGACTCTTTAGGGGTACTCATATGGTGTTATCATGGGTCTTGGATGCGGTAGTTTCCGCATGTCGCTAGGTCTGCGCAGGTTTACGACTAGGGTGTTTACCTTACCTCGTGGTATAGACTCGAGTTACAGAGTGACTATTGACTGTCCTAAGAACTTATGCCTGTCTCTAGATATATTGTCCTTTTTTGTTTGATGATTCTATGAATCATAGAAGGTGAGATGCAAGCCGGATATGGTTGATAGAGTTTGGATTCCTGGATGTTATGTGATTCACATGATAGTGTAGTATGAGTCGGTCTAGTATTCACATGCTAGGACTATGTGTTGTCGTATTGTTGTTCACACGATAAGCATGATTGTCTAGCATCTATATGCTAAGGCTATGTGTTATTCATATTCATATTCTTATGTTTACATGTTATATTAATTATGACATTTCGTGGCTGGGAGAACTCGGAGTTACTCTCCATTGACTGTGGCTTTCGTATTTGTATAAAATGCGATTGACAGGTAGGTGATGCATATATGGGGTACATGGACGAGCTAGCGAGCAAAGTAACCTTGGGACCTAGATTGGCTTTATTTTATTGCGACCCTTGAACACTTTTTATGTCATATACTTTTTAGGGACATATGTCTCCCTTTTTCATACTTGGGTTGTATACCTTTATTTCGCGACTTTAGCGATGTTTTATTTATGAGGTTTATTTTGGACCTTGCATGTTTGACACCTTCCCATTTGGATATTTTTATAACAGGTTCAGGTTTTAAAAATTACAGGTTTTTACCCAAATGAACCTATGACAAACATATCAATGCAGTTTTTATCTAGAATTATGTGTTTACTCTTCCGCAATAAATGAGGGTGTCACAATTTTAATAGATTTTCTTATTTTCAGGCTTCTCTAAGTACATCACTTTGAACCCTAGCGTCTATGGTACTTTGAAAGGATGTCTAGCAGGATTGTCAACTGCCAACGCGGGGTGACAAGGCACATGGCACTCCAACATGCCTAACCTATTTTCTCCACAAGGAGCACCCTCACCAGGCGGACTGTGGAACATACGAAAGGGAGCCTGGTTGACAGCTAAAAACGCTTACCCAGCTACCCCTGATACCACCCCCTGGACGTTGCTGGCACTAATCGCAATTAATCAGGCCCCAGCATGCATGCATACGAACATGGAACGTAGGGATATCTGCGCTACCAGAATCCTGCAGCGTCCCATTGGTCCTAGAATGACGATAAACTTGCCTAAATTACTCCCCTGTTGGCTTTAAACGTGATGAACACACCTTGCGTCATGAACAAGGTTAAGTAGTCCAAAACTGCGGCATACGCCTAAATCAGCCATCAGGCTCACACGGCAGCTAGCTTAGTCTGGATCAGCCTCTTCAGGCTGACCAGTCTAGTCTAAATCAGCCTCTTAGGTTGTCACGGCCACTCCTCCTTACATTGAGGCATATGCCTAAATCAGCCACCAGGCAGACACGGCAGCTAGTTGAGTCAGAACGTCAGCCTTTTCAGGATAACAGGACTCGCCTAAATCAGTCAAGCAGGCTGACACGGCAAACTTCCTAAACTAGGGAAAATAAACAACAAGCACACGATATGTAAGCTAAAACCTTGCCAAACTATGACAAGGGGCATTCCTAAACATGGCCAAAATACGACCCCAAAGTTTAAATCGCCACCTTGGCGGAGCAACCACAAAAGAGAGTTTTAGAACTTACAAGTCTGCCACCTCTGGGCCAGACTGCCAAAAAGTTCATCAAAACATAAAAATACTTAATTATCGGTCACATTTATGACCTCCACCTCTGGCATCTCCTCTGCCTGCTGACCGCCCGTTTCAGGTACCGCACCAGCTTGCACATCCTCAGCCGTCATAGCTTCCTGAGCTCCATCAGCAGCATCTTGGGACATTTCAACGTCACCCCCAGCAGCTTGCTCAGCCAATGCAGGAGAATTCACCTCCCCCACTTCAGGCATCAGCGCACTCAGATCAGGTTGGGTGGGGTAGAGCATCTCCAGCTGCTTCTCCTCTTCCTTTAAAGCTTTGGGTGGGAGCCTCCTCAAGGGCGCACGCATCCCGCTGATTTTTCCCCCCCGGTAGTAGCATAGGCAACGACGTTGGTGGCGGGGAGATCGGCTCGCCGATCTTCTCATCGAGCGCTTGAGGGAGTCGGATAAAAATCGCACACCGCTTGAGTACAAGCCGGTGATCGCCCCCTTCTTTGACTTCTTCTTGGTGACAAGCAAGCTCAGTCTTCAGCTCCACCACACGCTCCTTCAGATCAACCCGCTGCTGCGCCAAATCAGCAATAGTCCCCTTCAGCTCCTGGTTCTTGACATTGGTAGCACGGCTGGTGGTCTGCACTATGTTGATCATCTTCTTATTATAGAGTGCAGACTGGAGGGTCTGGGACAAGAAAGTCAGAAGTCGGCAAGAGGAATCTAAGTAAAAGCAAACAGACAGGTGGAAAATAAAGAGTATTTACCATGAAGGCATTGTGCACGTCGGCCTCAGCCATCTCCTCTGGGAAGAACTCCGAAAACGTCTCCTTCAGAGGAGGGAAGAGCAGCTGGTCGATCTCCGGCTAGTAAGGTACCTTGGCCACATTCCCAAAGCCCTCTGGGAAATGAGCAGTAATGCCTCCACTGGATGAAGCACGAGGACTGGTAGGAGGAGTAGGCGGATGACGAGACAACGGGTCGACCTCCAAGGGCTCGGGTGCGCAGAATCGGAAATGTAGGAGGAGTACGGAAGGAAGCGGCAGAGCACTCCTCTTAGAGGCGAGAGGCCACATCGGGGGCTGGGAAGGTCTCTTCCTTTTGGCGCTTTGGAGGATGATTTCTAAAGGATCAACTTTTGAACGCAAGCGGTGTAGTCTCGCACGACGAGGATACTTAAAGCATCAGGAGGAACTGCATGCAAATTAAAACGGTTGTAGAAGTCTTACCAGAAGACATACTGTGAGCCGACTGAGGAGGATTGGAGGAGGAAGCAGGTGAAAAACCAAGGAGCAGGTCTGGGAACTTTCTCTCAGATTCAGAGATGTTGAACAGTTTGCTGCAGGCAGGGATCTTGGCACCAATGCGGATCAGGTCACAGGGGCCTACACGAAAATGATAAAGTAAGCTAGTAAGCGGCGAGATAAAACAAATCAGGTGACAGGAAGGCTACTTACTCAAAGTCAGAACCCATTTCTCGAAAATTTAATCAGCAGGAGGCTGGATGGAGTCCTTCCTCACAAAGAAGAAGTCCTCAAACCATTTCTCATCACGGGATTTGGACACGTGTTTAAAAGGAGCCTTTCCACGGCCCCGGAATGAGAATTGACCCCTGCCCAGGGATCTGATGTTGTACATATGGGCTAGATCGCCCAGAGTAACAGGTTTACTAGTGTTCTGACCGGCGGCCAGAGAATAGAGAAGAACCCTCCAGATGGAAGCAGAAATTTGTGCCATGGCGAAGTTGTTGGTAAAGATGACGTCTTGGATGAGTTTAGGGAAAGGGAAATGGAGGCCGTATCTAAATGGGTAGAGATAAAAAATAACCCACCCTGGACGGAGGGCGTCAGCTTTTTGTCCCGATTCAGGGATGGCGATGTCAACCCCGTCACCAAGACCAAGCAGACTCTTGATCATGGGAATGTCGGCCGGAGTCAAAGCGGAATCACAGTCGTGGGGATGCTTAAAAAGTCCCCGAGAAGGAAAGGTTAGGTCGAGATTGCGGTCGGAGGGTGTGGAGGTTGATGAAGATTATCGAGTTTTACCCATGGTGGAGAGATAAAATGGAAATTAAAAGAAGGAAAGAGGGAGAAATACCTGGTGAAAGAGACGGAGGAAGTGGAACAGTGAAGCCGGCAAAATAAAGAAGAAGGTAGGTTGAGGGTTTAAGAGAGAAGAATATTTTTGAAATGATTTGGGATTAATGAAAGTGAAAGGTGGAGGTTGGAGTTATAAAGAGGAGAGAGGGAGTAGGGTGCGAGAAAAGAGGAGTAGGGCGGCTGACATGATGGATTGCATGGGAAGGAGTGTAAAAGACGGCTTAGGGTTTTTAGCATTCGGTTACGTAAATTCCTTGCTCGACACCTTAAAACGTACTTCACAAGAAATTTGGGGCAAACTGTTTGGGCTAAAAATAGCGCAATAAGAAAGGCCCACTTAATAAGATAAAAGGTTAAGGGAGGAGTGACAAGGAGGAAGGGAGCCCGAAATTGGGAGAAAGGGGAAACGGGCTAAAGGAAGATCAGAAGCCCATCATAGAAGGCGTCCGAATTAAGGAAAGAGAAGTTAGGGAGAAGTTAGAAGAAGTTAGGGAGAAGTTAGGGAGATCAGGGAGAATTGGGGAAGGCGGCCAAGTATGGAAAGAGTTCTTATGGAAATTATATTCCCTTTCCATAACCAAAGTAGGACATATCTAGGGTTCTCACCCTATAGATAGCCAAGGAAGCAAATTAAGAAGGACATTCACACATTGACATTCAAGAATACATCAACACCACGGCATTAGCATAATATTGTACTCAAATATACATCCGTCCAAGATCTTGCAGGTCGGACGCCAAGTGCCAAAAAGATTAGCTTTACACCTCGATTGTACTCATCCTCCTATTCAAGTATAGTGCAATAATTGGCAGGGTACCGTCCCTCCCGCGGTTGTTCCCACCTTGGGTTTTCCGCGTCACCAAATCTTACGTGTCAATTTACTTTATGCGCTTTATTTATTAACGTACAAACGATCATACAATCAACCAACGAGTAAAGACCGCATTAACCCTAATCAATCAACCTGGTAAAAAACACCTAAACAGTCATTATACTGCTGCTGTGTGGGTGCTTTCTTCATCAGGTATTGCCCCTTACTCCGACGCTACCCTTGTGGCTCTGCAGGATAAGCACCCTGTCGCCCTATCTCCCTCTTTGCCCCCTTTGCCTGTTGATCATCATCACCTCATTGCCTCTCCGGCTGTTGTGTTGGATATGATTCGGAGTTTCCCGCGTGGTACTTTTTGTGGACGGGATGGTTTTCGTGCCCAGCACCTTATGGATTATTTGAGTGGAGCTGTTGTGGCTATTTCTGGCGATTTGACCGCCTCTATTGCTCGGATGGTTAATCTTTTCCTTAAGGGCCGATGTCCGCTGGCTCTGGGTGAGTACATAGCTAGTGTTTCGCTCACGCCGCTTGTTAAACCGGGTGGCGGTATACGTCCTATTGTTGTTGGCACTATTTGGAGACGCCTTGTCTCTAAGGTTGGTGCTTTCTTGGTTGGCTCGTATTTACTTGGTTATTTTGCTGGTCTTCAGTTTAGGGTAGGGGTACCCGGTGGAGGAGAGGCTATTCTGCATCCTTGAATCGGTTTGTTGAGGCTCGTGGTTGTAAGGAGGGTTTTTCTATGTTGCTGGTCGACTTCCAGAATGCGTTCAACTTTGTTGATCGCGGGACCATGCTTCAGGAGGTTCGCCGTCACTGCCCGGTCATATCCCGTTTGGTGGAGTTTTGTTACTCTTGTCCTGCCCGGCTGTATTATGGGGAGCATAGCTTATGGTCTTGTCGGGGGGTTCAGCAGGGCGATCCGTTGGGCCCTTTGGTTTTTGTTTTGGTGTTGCATCCTTTAGTGTGCAAGATCAGGGACACCTTTGACCTGAGTTTGCAGGCTTGGTACTTCGATGATGGCACTATTTTTGGGGACACTTTGGTTGTGGGAAAGGTCTTGGATATGATTATGGAAGATGGTCCTCGATTTGGTCTCCATCTTAATGTTGGTAAGACCGAGGTCTTTTGGCCTACGGACGATCCCAGGAGTCGGCTTCCTGGTGTCTTCCCTCACTCTATTGCTCGGCCTTTACATGGTGTCACTGTTCAGGGTGGTCCCGTCAGTACGTATCCTGTTTTCGGCAGCGATCTTGTGGCAAGGAGAGTGACTAGAACCATCAAGCTTATGGATTCTGTCGCAAGGATTGATGACCCACAATGTGAGTTGCTTCTGCTTAGGGCTTGTACCGGTATTTCTAAACTCTACTTTGCCCTGTGTACTTGTTCACCACGTTTCTTTGGGTCGGCCCAGCTTTCTTTTGATGTGGCACTTCGTTCTAGCTTGGAACGTATTGTCACTGCGTCTGGGCCTGGTTTTGGGGATTGGCAGTGGCGGGTTGCCGCCTTTCCTTTTCATTTTGGTGGGCTCGGGGTTTATGCGGCTGGGGATGTCATGCACTATGATTTTCTTGCGTCCCGTTTGCAGTCTGCTGAGTTGCAGACTAAGCTTCTACGTCCTTCTAGTATCATTGTTGCTGGCCCTACTTTTGATGATGCCCTGCGTAATTTTAATGAGGTTACAGGTTCTGATCTTCTACGTGGCCCTAGTGAAATCACTACCCCTAAACTTATGAAGAAATTGGCAGATATATATTTCGCGAAGGTTGCCGCTACTTCGGACTCTGTTTTCTCATTGACTCCGCGTCAGGTTGCATTGTGGAAGGCTCAGAAGGGGGCTCACTCTTCTGATTGGTTGAGGGCGGTTCCTATTTCTGGGTTGGGGCAGACTATGAATGGGAGGACCTATCGTAGTGTGCTTAGTTATCGACTCGGCGTCCCGTTGTTCACGGTGTGTAGGCCTTGTCCTGCTTGTTCTCGGGTTTTTGCTGAGGATGTTTATGGCGTTCATGCTGTGTCCTGTGCTGGTACTGTGGGCGTTAAGCATCGGCATAACCTCATTCGCGACACCTTATTGGACATCTGCTACAGGTCGGGGATCTCTGCTGGTAGGGAGGTTGATATCGGTTTGGTTGATGGGCATGTTTGCTCCCTTCGTCCGGCGGATCTGTTTCTTTATTCCTGGGACATGGGGCATGATGTGTGTGACGATCTGATGGGGTCTTCCCCCTTATCTCAGACTGGGTTGTCCGATTTTGTTCCGGGTCGGGTTGTTGGTGATGTTGCTCAGCGAAAGTGTGCCAACTACCGGGATTTGTGCACGACGGCTGGTTATGGTTTCCTACCCTTCTCTTTTTCTTCGCTGGGAGAGCTGGATACGGATGTTGTGGCTTTGCTCAAGCGGATCCAGAAATTCTCTGTTTCTCAGGATGCAGGAGCTCGCGCGGCCGCTTACATTTTTACTAGACTTAGCTTTGTTATCGCTAAGGGAGTGGGGGCCCAAATTGTATCTCGGCTGCCCACTAACTTCTTGTAAACATTTTGATTATTCTAAACAAAAGTTCCAGTTTAAAAAATAACAATAATAATAATAATAATAATAATAATAATAATAATAATAATAATAATAATAATAATAATAATAATAATAATAATAATAATAATAATAATAATAATAATAATAATAATAATAAAAAGTTCCCCACCAATTTCATGTAAACCTTTTATTTTTATTTTAATGAAAGCCGCGCGCATCTTATAAAAAAAAAAAAAAAAAAAAAAAAATAATAATAATAATAATAATAATAATAATAATAATAATAATAATAATAATAATAATAATAATAATCGGCTCATTGAGGCTCGTGGTGTTGAAGTGGGACTTTCTATGTTGCTGGTAGATTTCCAGAATGCTTTAAACCTTGTTGATCGTGCGACCATGCTTCAGGAAGTCCGCCGTCGTTGCCCGGTTCTTTCCCGTTGGGTGGAGTTTTGTTACTCTAGCCATGCCCGTCTTTTTTATGGGGAGCATTGCTTGTGGTCTTGTCAGGGTGTCCAGCAGGGTGATCCTTTAGGCCCTTTGCTTTTTGCTTTAGTTTTGTATCCCTTGGTGTGCAAAATCCGGGACTCTTTTGACCTTACTATGCAGGCGTGGTACTTGAATGATGGCACCATTGTTGGGGACACTTTGGAGGTGGGGAGGGTTTTGGATTTGATTATGGCGGATGGTCCTCGTTTTGGACTGCATCTTAATATCTCCAAGACTGAGGTCTTTTGGCATGTTGAGGATCCTTAGAGTCGGCTTCCCGGAGTTTTCCCCCCTTCTACTGCTCGACCCTTGTGTGGTGTCTCTATTTTGGGTGGACCTATCAGTACTTGTCCTATTTTTGGCAGTGAGATTGTGGCGAAGAGAGTGACTAAGACCATTGAGCTTATGGACTTGGTCGCAAGGATTGAGGACCCGCAATGTGAGTTGCTTCTGCTTAGAGCTTGTACTGGTATTTCTAAGCTCTATTTCACTCTTCGTACTTACTCCCCCAGTGTTTTTGGTTCGGTCCATCTTCCTTTCAATGCTGCTCTTCGTTCCAGCTTGGAACGTATCGTCACCGCGTCTGGCCCTGGTTTTGGGGATTGGCAGTGGCGCCTTGCTACATTCCATTTTCATCTTGGTGGTCTTGGTGTTTATGCGGCGGGAGATGTTTTACACTATGCTTTTCTTGCGTCCCGTTTGCAGTCTGCTGATTTACAGGCTAAGCTCTTATGACCTTCTGCTATTGTAGATGCTGTCCCTACTTTCGACGATGCTGTACGGGTGTTTTCTGAGACTACAAGTTCTGTTATCTTACGTAACCCTAGTGAAATTGATGCCCCCAAACTTATGAAGAAATTAGCAGACATATATTTCGCGAAGGTTGCTGCTACTTCAGAGTCTGTTTTCTCTTTGACACCGCGTCAACTTGCTTTGTGGAAGTCTCAGCAGGGTACCCACTCCTCTGATTGGTTGAGTGCGGTTCCTATCTCTAGGTTGGGTCAGACTATGAACGGGTGGACTTAATCTAGTGTGCTTGGGTATCGACTAGGTGTTCCGTTATTCACGGTATCTAGGCCTTGTCCTGCTTGCTCTCGGGTTTTTGCTGATGATGTTTACGGGGACCACGTTGTTTCTTGTACTGGTACTGTGGGTGTTAAGCATCGGCACAACCTCGTTCGCGACACCTTATTCGACATCTGCTATAGGTCTGGTATTTCTACGGGTAAGGAGGTTGATATCGGTTTGGTTAACGGACATGGTGGCTCTCTTCGTCCTGCGGATTTCCTGCTTTATTCCTGGGGACAGAGGGCGTGATGTGTGCATCGATTTGACAGGGTCTTCTCCTTTAACTCAGACTGGGATGATGGATTTTGTGCCCGGCCGGGTTGTCGCTGATGCTGCATAGCGTAAGTGTGCTAAGTATGGGGATTTATGCGCGGCAGCTGGTTATGGTTTCCTTCCCTTCTCTTTCTCTTCACTTGGGGAGCTGGGTTCGGATGTTGTTGCCTTGCTCAAGCGGATTCAGAAATTCTCGGTATCTCGGGAGAGGGAACGTGCGATTGTGCGATCAGGCTACCTCACTGTTTTCTGCCGTCACCCTAGTCTGCCATCACTGTCATCCCTTCAACGCCGCTGATCTCGCCACTGCTTATCACCGGCCTTCTTGTCGACGGCCGTGGTTCAGTATTGGGTAGCGTTTCTATCGCTGCTGAGGATTGCGGGTGGTTTTCTGTTAGGGCATCGGCTTTTACGGACTTACAGCCACCGTTGACGGCCAACCTCCACCCACATGACTTTTAGACCTCACGTCGCTAGTCAGGGGTGTTTGTCGTTGGTTGTTTGAGCGGTGGTGCTGCTGTTTGTTGGGGTTTTCGTGTGGCGGCTGTTTTCGAGGGTCACTGTCGCCTCCTTGCGGTTAGTGTTCACCTGCGCGGCTGCGCCACCACCTATTGGCCTTTAGACCTCAAGTCGCCGGTCAAGGTTGTGATAACTGACGGCCCTGCCATCTGTTTCCCTCCGGTGAGTTCATGGCTGTTTCGTTTTGTTTTTTTTTTTCGCGCATTAGAGGTCTATTTTCTTTAATGTTTCTGCTACGTGTTTGCTGCTGGTGGTGACTTTGGTGTTTGCTGGTGCTGTAACTGACCACTGTCTGTCGCTGCTACCTAGTTGTGGTTGTGGTTTATGGTGGGTGTTGCGGTTTTCTAGTGCCGTGTGATAGGGTTGCTTGGGTTGGTTGTTAACCATCACGGGAGTAGGTGGTGTGTTGGTGGTCAACTTCACCGGGAGTGGGTCTTGCCTCATTTTGCTCGAGCGGTTGCCTGTGTGGTGGTTTTCGTGCAGGTGTTTGTTTTGGTGGCTATATTGGTTTTTGTGGAGGTGGTGTGCGGGGTTTTCTCTTCCTTCATGCCCGAGCTTGTGCGATACCATTTTCCTTTTTCGTGTCTTCATGAGTGTCCGAATGGGTTTGGTAGAGGGCTTACTAAGGCTGCCTGGCAGAAACATTTTCAGGACCGACATTGTCATGATGGTGCGTTGGACCTTACGCGTCAGACTCTTACTGATAGTTTGACTGTTTATTCCAATGCCGAGAGTACTTTGAGACGGATGGGGCTCTGGTTGTGTGGGGTGTGTTTTATGACCCGTACCACTCGTGCTAGATGTCGACATAGTCGGGGTGATATTGTGCTGCCTCCGGAGCGTGTTGATGGCCTCTACAGTTTTCATATTTATGGTATTCCGAGACCTTTGGCTCTCTCTACTTCGGTTTCTTCTAATGATGGTGTTCAGCTTGTTCAGTGGTCTATATATTCTCTTGATCGTTTATTGTCTTTGGGCCTCCGCACCGTAAAATCTATTCCTCCTAAGTGTCGTCTTGGGTTTGCTCGGGCTTTGAAAGGAGCTCTGGATGATGTGGCTGGTTCCCCTAGTGATCTCTCCCGCTGGATTCGTTTACTTGTTTTACCGCTGTGTCTGCTTAAGACTTTCGCTCCACAGAGTAATGTTGAGTGTAGGACTGCTATTCGGCGCCAGCGTTAAAAGGAGAGTATTGTCAGGGCTATCCTTGCAGGGGGGGGGGTTAATTTATTTGCAAGAGTGTTTTGATGAGGGTCCTTCTTTGTTTAATGTGGAGGAGGATCTGGTTTTGGGTGAGCTTAGCCTCCGGCAATGTCGGCGGAAGATTTCTGATGGTCATTATACTGTTGTTGTTCGGGTGCTTTCTTCCTCTGGGGTCGCCCCCTACTCCGATGCCACTCTTGTGGCCTTGCGTGAGAAGCATCCTATCGCCCCACCTCCTTCATTGCCTCCTTTGTCTGGGGATCATCATCCTCTGGTTTCCTCCAAGTCAGTGGTTTTGGATATGATTCGGAGTTTCCCTCGTGGTACTTCTTGTGGGAGGGATGGTTTTCGTGCCCAGCACCTTATGGATTGTTTGAGTGGCGCTGTTGTGGCTATCTCTGATGAGTTGATCACTTCTATGACTAGGGTGGTTAATCTTTTTCTTGAGGGTCGGTGCCCTCTTGCTTTGAGAGAGTACATTGTCAGCGCCCCTCTCACGCCGCTTGTCAAACCAGATGGTGGGGTCCGTCCTATTGTTGTTGGCACTGTCTGGAGACGGCTTGTCTCTAAGGTTGGTGCTTTTATGGTGGGTCCTTCTTTGTCGTCTTATTTTCTTTGGTTTCGATTTGGGATGGGGTGTCCGGTGGAGGAGAGGCTATCTTATATGCCTTGAATCGGCTCATTGAGGCTCGGGGTCTTTGAGGTGGGACTTTCCATGTTCTTTGGTTGATTTCCAGAATGCTTTCAACCTTGTTGATCGTACGACCATGCTTCAGGAAGTCCGCCGACGTTGCCCGGTTCTTTCTCGTTGGGTGGAGTTTTGTTATTCCTGCCCTGCCCGTCTTTTTTATGGGGAGCATTGCTTGTGGTCTTGTCAGGGTGTCCAGCAGGGTGATCCTTTGGGTCCGTTGCTTTTCGCTTTGGTTTTGTATCCCTTAGTCTGCAAAATCCGGGACACTTTTGACCTCACTATGCAGGCATGGTACTTGGATGATGGCACCATTGTGGGGGATACTTTGGAGGTGGGGAAGGTCTTGGATTTGATTATGGCGGATGGCCCCCGTTTTGAACTGCACCTTAATGTCTCCAAGATGGAGGTCTTTTGGCCTGTTGAGGATCCTCAGAGTCGAGTCGGCTCCCTAGGGTTTTCCCCCCTTCTATTGCTCGGCCCGTGCGGGGTGTTACAGTTTTGGGTGGACCTGTCAGTACTTGCCCTAGTTTTGGCAGTGAGATTGTGGCGAGGAGAATAACTAAAACCATTGAGCTAATGGACTTGGTTGCGAGGATTGAGGACGCGCAGTGTGAGTTGCTTCTACTTCGAGCTTGTATTGGTATTTCTAAGCTCTATTTCTCCCTTCGTACTTGCTCCCCTAGTGTTTTTGGGTCCATCCATCTTCCTTTTAATGCTGCTCTTCGTTCCAGCTTGGAACTTATCGTCACCGCGTCTGGCTCGGGCTTTGGGGATTGGCAGTGGCGCCTTGCTACTTTCCCTTTTAATCTTGGTGGTCTTGGTGTCTATGCGGCGGGGGATGTTTTACATTATACTTTTATTGCGTCCCGTTTGCAGTCTGCTGATTTGCAGGCTAAGCTCCTCGGACCTTCTGGTATTGTAGCTCCTGGCCCTGCTTTTGATGATGTTGCGCGGGGTTTTACTGCGACTACAGGCTCTGGTATCTTAGGTAACCCTAGTGAAATTGTTGTCCCCAAACTTATGAAGAAATTAGCAGACATTTATTTCGCGACGGTTGTTGCTGCCTCAGGGTCTGTTTTCTCTTTGAGACCTCGCCAGCTTGCTTTGTGGCAGTCTCAGCTGGGTTCCCACTCCTCTGATTGGTTGCGTGCGGTTCCTATCTCGAGGTTGGGTCAGACTATGAACGGGAGGACTTACCGTAGTGTGCTTGGGTATCGTCTGGGTGTTCCGTTACTCACGGTCTCTAGGCCCTGTCCAGCTTGTTCTCGGGTTTTTGCTGATGATGTTTTTGGGGACCACGTTGTTTCTTGTACTGGTACTGTGGGCGTTAAACATCGGCATAACCTCGTCCGTGACACTCTTTTCGACATCTGTTATAGATCTGGTATTTCTGCGGGAAAGGAGGTTGATATCGGTTTGGTTGACGGGCATGGGGGTTCTCTTCGTCCTGCGGATTTGATGCTTTATTCTTGGGACAAAGGACGTGATGTGTGCATTGACTTGACAGGGTCTTCTCCTTTGACTCAGACTGGGAAGACGGATTTTGTGCCTGGCCGGGTTGTTGCTGATGCTGCTCAGCGTAAGTGTGCTAAGTACGGGGATTTGTTGTTGGAAAATGTGTCCTCAACAATAGTGCGATCACATGATTTAATATCATAATTAAATCTCATATAAAGAATACGTAAGGGATGATTCATTTATATAGTCAACTGACCAACATTAATCGGTACCGATTGGCTTGCTAGAGTTTGACGTTACTGTCGTGGGACGGTGGTGGTCAGTTGATCCCTTAAGGTCACACCTAAAGGATGATGCCCTTATCTGTAAAATTGATTAGTTGTATAACGATACAAGTTAATCAATTCCTTAAAATTGAACAATTCAATTTGAGAGAGAGTATTGATATCTTATTGTGATGGGATTAAATAAGATTTATTTTAGTAATTGAAATACTTTATTACTAAAATTGTTTATTGTTTGTGAAACAATAGAGATGAGAGATGTTGTGAATTATAATTATATGACCCATTTTATTTATGTGATCAAGTATCACTAGTCAATTTGTTGTATGTAATTTAATTAATTTATAAAATGATATTTATGTGATAAATATGCATTAAATTAATTAATAACATGTAACATACTACATGTGACATATTGTGTGACAAGTGACAAATTGACAAAATAAAATGGTAGTCCATTTTATAGAAGTGGACCAAAATATAGAGGGTTTAGTGGATGGTGGTGATTTATTTTAATAAGCTAAAACAAACATCATCATAACACTACTTACCTAGTCTTACATGCCTAAGGTTTTGATAAGAACAAAAGCATAAAGTAAGATGTCATCCTTGGCTTTTTTTGCTTACTCCAACCATGAGACACTCCTTCTCTTGGAGGCTTTTGTTCTTTAATTATTCCTCTTACATACTCATTCATTTATCACATGTAAAAGTTTATACATTATTCTCTCTACTCTTTAATCTTCCTCTAAAAATATGAGAAGATTCAATCTAAATTGTTCATAAAGATTACTAATATTATTAGTGTAATATATGAGTATTAGTAATCAATTTTAAGGTAAACTACTAAACAAATATTTAGCACATATTATTTAGTAGAGATAAGGGATAATCTTGGGTGCAATCAAGAGGAGTGGCTTCTATACTTGAAGTGTTTGGAGGATCATCCTAATACTCATCATAGCTCAAGAACAAGTGAAGATATGAGACCTTACTTGTGCCCACGAAACCGAAATTAACAATGTAAGGGACATTGTTTTCTTATAAATCTTTTATTTTGTTATGCATGCACTAGATCTAAAGAATTAGAAATTAAAATGTTAATTTGTTCACTATTAGAAGAGTCTAATAATAGGTATATAAACCTAATATTTGTGCGCGGCAGCGGGTTATGGTTTCCTTTCCTTCTCTTTCTAATCACTTGAAGAGCTGGGTTCGGATGTTGTTGCCTTGCTCAAGCGGATCCAGAAATTCTCGGTATCTCAGGATGCGGGGGCTTGGGTGGCCGCCGCTTACATTTTTACTAGACTTAGCTTTGCTGTTGCTAAGGGTGTGGGAGCCCAGCTTGTTTTTCGGCTCCCTACCAATTTCAAGTAAACTTTTATTTTTCTTTTGATGAAAGAGTCTTCGTCCCATATGGCATGGTCCGTTGTCTTGAGCCTTTTGAAGATAGGCTCGCAAATCATAGTGATTTTTGATATGAATCGACTTATGTATTGTACCTTGCCCAGGAATCCTCTAACCTCTTTTTCTATTTGGGGTCGTGGCATCTCGATTAAGGCCTTGATCTTGGATGGATCAATTTTTATTCCCCTCTAGCTTACGACATATCCCAGAAGCTTGCCTGACGTTACTCTGAATGCACATTTGTGAGGATTGAGCCTCATGTTGTACTTGCGCAATCTGAGGAAGAATTTGCGAAGGTTATCGATGTGCCCTTTCCTATCCTTGGATTTGACAATCATATCATCAACGTACACCTCCACCTCTTTATGCATCATGTCATGTAGCAAAGTGGTCGCAGTGCGTTGGTACGTAGCCCCAACATTGATTAGCCCGAATGGCATAACAGTATAACAGTATGTGCCCCACTGAGTGATGAAGGCTGTCTTGTGCATATCTTCCACGGCCATTTTGATTTGGTTATACCCTGCATACCCGTCCATGAAGGATAAAAATGTGTGATCTGCTGTATTATCTACCAATATATCGATGTGTGGTAGAGGGAAGTCGTCTTTAGGACTTGCCTTATTTAAGTCTCTGAAATCAACACAAACCCGGATTCGTCTATCCTTTTGGGTACGGGGACTATATTAGCCACCCACTCTGAATAATTGGAAACTTTGATAAATCCGGCTTTGAATTGCTTATTGACTTCTTCTTTAATCTTAAGAGCCCACTCTGTCCTCATCCGATGAAGTTTCTGCTTTACATGTTTGAAACCTGGCTTGATTGGAATGCGATGTTCTGCAATATCCCTGTCGATCCCTGGCATATCCTTGTAAGACCAAGCGAAGACGTCTTTGAACTCGTGTAGGATGTCGATGAAATTGGCCCTTTCATTTGGGTCTAAGGTCGTCCCTATCCTAAGTTCTTGGGGTTCTAATTCCGTTCCTACGTTGATAGGTTCGGTGTTTTCTATGACTGGTGCCCCTTCCCTCTCTTCTAGTATTTCTTTGGTTATATAGAGAGGTAATTCGATTGAGTCTGGGTCAGGATCATCCTCATTATCATTGTAAATAGAATTGCATTTAGAATAACACATGGAGTTTGCAGAATCAGATTTATTTTTATTAAAGTTCGAAAACAGTTGAAACAAAGAAGTCATCTGCGCAGTAGTCAGTGGAGGCAAAGGGAAAGTTGCTGGGACATTCCCCAAGCTACTGTTACTAGGCAACGCTATGCTAGGAGAAACAAAAGGGTGGGGAGTGACGACAGGAGGAGACTCTCTAGCGACTTCTCTAGACTTAGGTTCTGACTCCGACTCTGATTCCGACTCTGACTCGAATTCATCATCTTTGGGTTCTTCTTTGAACATCTCTCCTTCTCCAGTAGTGACCTTGAAGAGCTTTCTTTGATTGTTGGTCCACTTGATCGACCTTCTCCATCCTTTCTGCTGATTTGGGTTAGTGTCAGTGATTAGTGTTGTGTGGTTGAAATGGTCGTCTTGAAGTATCATGGTAATGATCTCATCATGTGCTGCCCTGACGAATCGATCTTCTCCAAACAGAAGGCTAACGGCCTGTTCGTCGAGACAAGGTGTCTGACGAGTTTTGACGGTAGGAACCTTTTCTGGAGGAATGAAGTTGCAATCGTGGAAGACCTCGATTCCGGCTAGTTGCATGCCTTTATACCTCCAAGGTTCGGGAAATGCATGAAAATGTTCACAATCCCCTTCTCTGACGAAGTAACCATTTAGTGTAGGGAGATAGGGTTGCATTTGGATTCCCTGACTTTTGCGATTTTGAACTTGATCAAGCATTTCGAGGGTTTCGGCCTTTGTAGGCTTGTACCCCAAGCCTAGTGGTATCCTTTGGGAGTTACCTTTCTTAAAATGTGCAAAGGTATTCTTTCTGATAGGGCTGAGTGGCATTCCTGGGAAGTATCCCTGGGATTTGAGTATGTGGTTGACCACTAAGTTGGAATATGGGTTGAAGTATAAGGGAGCCAGCTCGCTCTCTATAAGGTTTATGATTTTAAATCCTCCAAGCTCGTACACTGGATCTGTAACTACTTGGTTGCTTGATATTTTCTCTATCACGGCCTTGATAGGTGATGAAGTGATCGTCACTACCTTGCCGTCTAGAGGGATCTTGATCTGTTGGTGTAAGGTGGATGTTACTGATTTGGAAGCGTGAATCCAAGGCCTACCCAGAAGTATATTAAAAGATGCCTCGATGTCCACTATCTGAAAATTATGCTTTCGCTCGATCGGCCCAGTGGCCACATTAAGGTTGACTAGCCCCACTACTTTACGTCGCGTTCCGTCGTACGCCCGAACGCCTTGGTTAGTAGGAGTCCTGTCTGATTCTTTCATGCCTAACTTGTATGCTGTTTTTAGTGGTATGACATTGACTGCGGAGCCATCATCCACCAAAGTCATTGGTACGTTCTTCTTCAAGCATGTGACTGTGATGTATAGAGCAAGGTTATGAGTGACGCCAAAGGGAGGCAAGTCCTCATCTGAGAAAGTATGAAGAGTCTATCGATCCAAAATACTCAAGAGGGGGGGGGGGAGTGAATTGAGGATTAAAACTTTTACTACTTTTTTCGATTGTATATGTATAATTAATTATTTAAAGTTTATTGATTAAACTTTAACTAATTAACTAATTAACGAATTAAAAGAAAAGCAAATAAACGAAAGAAAGAGAGACACACGGATTTTTGAAGTGGTTCAGTTTCACAAGTCGAAACCTACGTCCACTATTCTCGATTAATAAATTTAGTACCTTTCTACGGATTACAAATTTACTAACCTAACTTATACAACTAACCCTAGTTGTAACTCAAGTGAGTACCGTTAAATACTCGAGTGACCAACTTACGCTAATAAGAAAGTACTAATAATTATACTAAAATTCACGTTAATGAAAGAGTAAGAAATCAATTAAGCACTATTATCTTATAACGATAACAAGAAGAACGAATGCACAAGTTTATAAAATAACACACGACCTTTTAAAAATAGCAAAACGGCTTTTATCAAAACGATTTTCTTTGCTCTTTAAAATAGATTGAAATTATGCTCTTAGGTCTTAACTTTTAATGATGTAAAGTATGGAGTATTTATAGTAAAAGAGGAGCAAGGGTTTTGGTTTAGCAAAAAACCTAAATGATGTGTGGAAGTCTTGTAAAGCAAGAAAGAATTAGGTTAAATCTTCCTTAATTCTTCTCCAAGACTTGCCTTAATAAATAATATCTTCCTATCTTAACAACTCACCAATATCTTGGAGATTAGGAAAGATAATATAAAGAGATAAAAAATCTCTAACAAATATTATCCTAATACCTTAACCCTTATCCAAGCAAAGGCTTATTGTGCAACAATGAAATTACTATTCACGTTTTACTGTTCACAGCACTGTTCACGCGGCACTATTCATCCCTAATATTTTTATAAGATAGAAAGGAATAAATCAAATAATAAAGAGATAACAAATCTCTAATCAAATATTATTTTAAAGATTTACTCAATATTTTCCTTCTATCTTTGCAAAAATAATATCTTATAAGTTAGGAAAAAATAATCAAAATAATATAAAAGAGATATTAAATCTCTAATCAAATATTATAAAGATCTACATAAACCACTAACTTGTACAAAGAGTAACCGTGTATGAGGAAGAAACGACTCATAAGCCTAATCCTCTTTCACGAAAACCCTAGGTAAGATAAATTAGGTTTAGGTTTTTTTAGAGTATGTAGAAACTAGAAACCCTAATTAGCAAGATGTCTTAACTCATAAGTTGATTCAATCATAATTACTAATTATAAGCTCATAGTAAAACCATACTCAATATTAAAATAAGCTCCCTTGTAAAAGAAATACTTTTACTAAATCATTTTAAACGGTTTTCCAAAAACAATTTAAAACTAAAAACTATTTTGTCGTGTGTTTTATAAACTTCACATATCAATGTTATAGTAGAAGAGCTATAACATTTAGTTCTTTTATAAGCAATGTTATAGCTGTGAAGTTATAACTTTACTTACTTAAAAATTGCATTCTTAAGTTACCATTACGAGATAACGACCTACACTAATCTAATATTCTTAAGAGATCTTCCAATGTAGGCTCCTTTAATATCCAAGCTTGATTAATCTTTAAATGAGCTTCATCTTCTCAAGTACGCTTGAATAATACTTTAATAACTTGTATGATCTTGATCTTTGATTGAGGCTTGATCACGATATACTTCCATCACAATTCCTTAATGCTCGTAATGAATAAGTCCAATCTAAAAGACTAAACAAACAATTACGCGCAACGAGTATATGAAATATAAATAACTCTTGACATCATCAAAAGATAAACATATATATCTATATGGTTCAACAAATTCCCCCTTTTTGATGATGGCAAGTCTCCTAAAATTGTGACTAAGTATATAGTTCCCCATCAATATAATACAGTCATCTTTATAGATAAAGATCAACGCAAGATCAAAACAATTATGTTCAAGACCAAAGGCTTTAAGGACTTTAAGAGACAATAGGTCTTGACAAAGAGCAATCTTAGGCAAATACTAAATCATGGTCATTTCTTCCCCCTCTTGACATCATCGAAAAGATGAGAACAGACATAAAACGACTAGAATGATATCAACCGAGGCAAGAAATATATATTAATTAAAGCATATATTATAGCATAAGAACGACTTCAACATAAGCAAGTCCTACATATAAAGTGTGTAATACAAACCAAGTTGAGTACATATTTTGTAGGAGAGAAGAAAAGTAGTCACTCACCTAAATACGACCTACAAAAGCATGCATGCAATCTAACATGATAGATATCTCTAGTTACCGTACATATACACTCCAACCAAACGAGGTCCAAAACACATGCCAAGGACTTACATATGAATGTGAGAAGAGGTAATTGGGTAAGAAGGGGCAAAATAATTTGGATATGTGGAGGTAAAAGCCAAGCTAGCACCGATCACAACCAAAGATAACCACATTTCACTTTCTAAACCAACATTAAAGATGATGCACCATGCCAAGTACGGCACACACTCACTCACATCAACAAGTACTTCTCCTCAAGTAATATGGAAATGAATAAGAAAAGGAGTAATAAGAGATTTTTGGTTTTCCATCTTTTATAGTATCATTTTTCTCCTTTTTTTTGTATTTTTTCGTAATTTTTTTTTTTGTTTCATTCCATATTTTTCTTCTTCCTTCCAATATCCATCACAAAAGCAACAAAATTGACCACAACAAGACTTCCAAACTTACCAACCAGACTAGCTTGACAAGGGTAGGCCATATGGAATGTAGTTGAATAAATAGGTCAAAACAAGGCAATTTGGCTAATGTGAGGTTAGTAGGTAAAACGTAAAGGAAGGGTCGCCTCTCCACATGTGTCACCACCACAAACCCGAGTATATACAGGTAATAAGAGACAAATTTCAAGCTTATGCAATTTGATGTTACATGCCATGTAAGGAGTACTACTCACATCCTAAATGAAACCAATCATGAATGACATTGGTTTATAAAGCTCTAAACCTTAGAATGTATATGTGATGAACAAGAGTTATGGTTTGTATACAACACAAAATATAATAGACTAGCAAACGGAATATTCTTATCAAATAATAAAATGCTATATAAGAATGTACTTGCAACGGAAAATATGAACATAGACATACAATCTCGTCAAATCTAGTCAGTCATACGGTTAGGAAATAATCATGATAGTTTAGGTGCCACCGATTAAACCAATTTCCAACCGTAAAGTCTCAAAACGCCCTCTAGCTAAAGGTTTTGTCAAAATGTCTGCCCATTGTTTTTCAGTACTACAAAATTCGAGTTTTATATTCCCTTTGTCAACATGGTCACGTATAAAATGGTGTCTAATTTCAATGTGCTTGGTATGCGAGTGTTGCGTGGGGTTTTTAAAAATAATAATAGTACTCGTATTATCACACAAAATAGGAATACAACCTACGTCAACACCATAATCACGTAATTGTTGTTTAAGCCATAATAATTGAGTACATACCGTCCTGCTGCAATATATTCGGCTTCTGTTGTCGAAGGGGCAACTGAATTCTTCTTCTTTGAACCCGACTTGATAATGTAAGGTCCAACGAACGTGGCAACACCTGACGTGATTTTCCTGTCTAATGAGCATCCTGCATAGTCAGCATCTGAATATCCGACCAGATCGAAATTGCACTCCATCGGATACCATAAATAGAGTTTGGCCGTGCCAATAAGATATCGTAGAATTCTTTTTACGGCCGTCATATGCGATTCTTTGGGAGATGATTGATATCTCGCACAAACGCATACACTGAACATGATATTTGGTCTACTTGCAGTTAAATATAGCAATGACCCAATCATTCCTCGGTAAGTTATTTCATCAACAGACTTACCGTCTTCATCTAAGGTTAATTTCTTGTCTGCGGCCATTGGAGTAGACATAGCATGGGAATTTTCCATTCTAAATTTTCGTATTAATTCCTTAATATATTTCTGTTGATGAATTTTGATGCCCTCCTCAGTTTGTTGAATTTACAGACCTAGAAAGAATTTAAATTCTCCCATCATACTCATCTCAAACTCAGAGGTCATCAACTCCGAAAAATATTTGCACAAACTACGGTTTGTCGATCCAAAGATAATATCGTCAACGTAGATTTGAACAACCAAAAGGTCAGTTCCCTCGGATTTTAGGAATAGGGTTTTATCAACAGATCCTCTCTTAAATCCACTGTCAAGTAGAAATTTCGATAATCTGTCATACCAAGCCCTTGCTGCTTGCTTCAATCCATACAAGGCCTTGTCTAATTTAAAGACATGGTCTTCAAATTTGCTATCCTTAAATTCAGTAGGCTATTCTACGAAGACTTCTTCTTGTAGATATCCATTTAGAAACTCTGTCTTGACATCAATTTGGAAGAGTTTCATTCCCTTATGGGTTGCGAACGCTATTAGAAGTCTAATAGCTTTGAGACGAGCAACAGGTACAAAGGTCTCATCATAATCTATTCCTTCTTGTTGATTATACCCTTGTACCACCAATCTTGCCTTATTTCGAACTATGACCCCGGCATCATCTAATTTATTTCTGAACACCCATCTGGTTCCAATAACGGATCGATCCTTGGGTCTAGGAACTAAGTGTCAAACTTTGTTCCGTTCGAATTCTTGAAGCTCTTCTTGCATAGCTATTATCCAATCTGATTCAGCGAGAGCCTCCTTAATATTTGTTGGTTCGATCGTAGATAGGAATGAATAGAATGAACGAAAATTGTTCAAAGATCATCTCGTTTGAACTCCCTTCTTAATATTGCCGAGAATATTGTCCATTGGATGTGAACTCTTGTATTTCCACTTTGTTGAAATACTTGGTTCATCA
This sequence comes from Silene latifolia, assembly GCF_048544455.1. Classification (NCBI taxonomy): domain Eukaryota; kingdom Viridiplantae; phylum Streptophyta; class Magnoliopsida; order Caryophyllales; family Caryophyllaceae; genus Silene; species Silene latifolia. Next base: position 35,496,787 of record NC_133537.1, read on the forward strand.
TTATTTGAACTTGATCCAACTTCATTTGGCTTAGAATTTAAGGAGGTTCCTCCTGAATCCAATCCCGGTGTTGTGGTAGAGTCGGTTATAACTTCAAACTCATTACCTTGAATTGGATTCAATGTTATAGTAACATCACCTATAACATTAGATTGAGAATCCTTTTCTTGAGACAATGTTATAGTATCATCAACTATAAATTTAGTTTTCTCCTTTTTATCTTTAGAGGAATGTTCAAGCTCATCATTTATTCTTTCAATCTCATTATTCTCAGTCTCCAATTCTGGGGGATCGTCTCTGGAAAGACGAAAGTCAGGTTCATCCAAATCTTCTTCCTCATCCTGTAAGGGCTTATCGAACACATTATCTTCATCAAAAATAACATGAATACTTTCTTCGATGTAGAGTGTTCTTTTATTAAATACCTTATAAGCTTTGCTATGATCCGAGTATCCTATAAAAATCGCCTCATTACTCCTAGAGTCGATTTTACTTAACCTATTTTTACCATTATTATGAACAAAACACTTACTCCCAAAACAACGAAGATGAGAGATATTAGGTTTACGACCTCTTAGAAGTTCATAAGGGGTTTTCTTTAGGATAGGTCTTATCATAGCACGATTATGGATATAACATGAAGTACTAATTGCTTCAGCCCAAAAATTATGAGGTAAACCACTACATAAAAGCATTAAACGAGCCATATCTTCTAGTGTTCTATTCATACATTCAACCACACCATTTTGTTGAGGAGTTCATGGTGCAGAAAAGTTATGTCCTACACCATTAACTCTACAATAATCTATAAATGCTTGATTATCGAATTCGGTGCCATGATCCGTACGAATAGATACGAGGTTAGTCTTATATTTATTTTGAACAAGTTTCATAAGACAAACAAACTCATCAAAAGTCTCATCTTTTAAGTGAAGAAAGATAGGCCATACATACCTTGAGTAGTCATCTACGAGGACAAAGACGTACCTGAATCCTCTTCTACTTCTTACCTTCATGGGACCACACAAGTCTATATGTACCAATTCCAACGCTTGATTCGCGTTTACCACTCTTTTAGGTTTGAACGATGATCTCACATGTTTGCACCTAGCACACGTGTCACACATCTTTTCTTGGTCGAACTTGATTTTAGGTAGTCCTTCAACCAAGTCTCATTTCTTGAGTTTGTTCAAGGTTAGTGAGCCAATATGACCAAAACGTTTGTGCCACAAACAGGGATCATCAAGTGTAAATTTCATGCATGTAAAAGAGTTAGTAGGCACGACATTTAAATCTACCATATACACATTCTTTTTCCTATGGCCTTCAAGAATAACATTGCTTGTACCTTCAATTATAATGCGGCAACCATCGGTATGAAAAATAACTTTGTTACCTTTGTCGCATAGTTGAGATATGCTAAGCAGATTATGCTTGAGACCATCCACTAGATAGACATCACTGATTGCGTGTGATTTAGAAATTCCAACTTTGCCCACACCAATCACTTTACCCTTCTTGTTGTCCCCAAACGTCACCTTTCCTACGTTGAAAGGCTTGAGTGAAAGAAACAAATTCTTATCTCCGGTCATGTGTCTTGAGCATCCACTGTTAAGATACCATTGATTGTTTTCTTTCACCATTACCTGCAAAAGGATTAGATATAGTTTTTAGGTACCCAAGCTAGGTTGGGTCCTTTACGATTAGTTACTCTATATACTAAATCCTTTCGTACCCAAACTTGTCTAATGGTCGTATTTCTAAACCTTGGGCAGTTTTGTTTAGGAGGAGTTCTAGGTTTAGGGATTTCTCTAGGTCTAGGGATTTCTTTAGGTCTAGGGATTTCTCTAGGTCTTACATGACTATTCTCCTTGTGGTTAGGCTTAATTTGTTTAGGTGATAAGGAGTTTGTGAAGTGCTAGATTTCTTGGTGTAATCAAAAGCCATGTCATAGAACCAACGAAAGTTATTATTCCTTTCTTCGTTAAGTTCATCTATAGGGGATTCATCATCCTCGACTGTTGTGTCAACCGTTTTAACAAAATCGGTATTTTTTCGTATATCATGTACACGTTTGACACAATTGTCTTGGATGTGACCCGTATGACCACAGTAATTGTAAATCAGATATTCAGGAAGATCAACATATTTTCTTTTTCTAAAATCATAATCCGAGGTGTTGATTTTCATTTAGAGTGATCTCTACGGCTGTAGCACTCATGTCCTAACCCCATCTTTATATTATTGTCAAATTATTCGGTTAGGAAGTTTAGAACTTTTGTTCTACCTTCCCACTTGTCATGGACTTTTCTTGCGTGAAGAAGTAAGTCTTTTAGGTTCTTATTTTCTTCTAGACATTTCGTGTGATCTACATCATTTTCCTTCTTATAATTGTCACGAAAGTCTTGGAACCTTTTGTTAAGAATAGATACAATATCTGAATGTTGCTTCTTAACATCGATCATTTCACTCTTAGATTCTTTCAATTGCTTTGTGAGAGAATCAATTTCTTTCTTTTGTTCTAAAATCACTACTTCATCAGATATGATTTTAGTTACTAAAAGTTCCTTGGCTTTTCTAAGTTCTAAAGTTATGGCTTCACTAGCTGTAACTTTAGCTTGAAGGTGCTTAATATTAAGCTTTAGGTCTGAAGTTATAGCTTCATTAGCTATAACTTTGGACTCTAATTCCTTATTTTGAGCGTCAGAAGTGTCTGATGTTGTAGCTTTATCAGCTGTAACTTTAGATTTCAACTTCTTAGCCTTTGCCTTTAGGATTTGATTCTCCTCAGCAATATCGAGAATCTGTTTCTTCAGATCCTTCAGTTCCATATCCTGTTCATGACATTTATTGAGGGATTGCTCAAAAAATTCAATTAGGGCATTTTTAGATAATTTCTTAACGTATTTTTTGAGTTCCAGATAACTTACCTCTTCATCGTCATCTTTGTCTGATTCTCCAAGAAAGCAATAATTTGAATGATGATTCGAGCTCTCATTGTCGCTGTCAGAGATTAGGTCAAGAATGACGCTGCTGAGACAAAGGTTGGCTACTTTGTCATCTTCAGATCCTACATCATCTTCTGAGTCAAGATCTCCCCAGCACGAAGCCATCATTACTTGTTTGAACTCTTTCTTTGTCTTCTCGCATTTCGCCTTGTCCTTAATTTTCTCCCAGGTTGGACAATCCTTGATCATGTGATCAGATTCTCCACACTTGAAGCAACCTCTATTAGCAAATGATGATTTTGATTCTGTTGCATTCTTGTTGAACGACTTGTTGTTGTTATAAGATGATTTTGCTTGCTTGTTTCGAAAGATCCTATTTTTAAAACGGCGTGCAAACAAAACGGTTTCATCTTCTATGTCGGAGTTAACATCTTCACTTTTCAAGGCCATACTTTTACCTCTGCTTGGTTAAGCGTCATCGGCATTTAGAGTAATTTCATGTCCCATGAGAGCACCAATGAGTTCTTGGTAGGATAGATTTTCAAGATCTCGCGATTCCTCCATTGTTGTGACCTTGGCACGCTAGTTTTTAGTTAGGCTCCGAAGAACCTTCCTTGCAATGTCCTCGGTACTGAACTTTCTTCCTAAGTTTTTCAGTTCGTTTATGATGCTTGAAAAACGTGCGGACATACTATCCAAGGACTCATTAGGCTCCATACTGAATAGCTCATATTTCTGCATTAGCAGATCTATGCGGTGCTTCCTAACAATGGAAGTACCTTCTTAAGCTAGTTCAAGGCCGTCCCATATCTCCTTGGTCGTTATGCACGAAGAGAACCGATCGAATTCATTAGTAGTCATGCCATTCTGCAATAAACTTATAGCCTTAGAATTCTTTTCGGCCTTCTTGTAGTCGGCCTCGATATAGTCCTCTTCCTTTTTCTCGTAAGTAGTGCCTTCAGTGGAAGCAACCAAGATTTTAACTGGTCCGTTTTGGATAATCTTCCAACACTCCCAATCATGACCATTTACATAGTGAGGCATCATGTTTTTCCATAACCCATAATTTTTCCCATCAAAGACGGGACACTTCAGGTATTTGGAATCCATTTATCACGTGATAGGCAGTGGAATATAAAACTATAAAATAAATAAAGATAGACAGATCAGCCTCTTTGCGGTTAGGCAATCAAGGGCACGAGGCTCTGATACCAATTGAAGAGTCTATCGATCCAAAATACTCAAGAGGGGGGTGAATTGAGGATTAAAACTTTTACTACTTTTTTCGATTGTATATGTATAATTAATTATTTAAAGTTTATTGATTAAACTTTAACTAATTAACTAATTAACGAATTAAAAGAAAAGCAAATAAAAGAAAGAAAGAGAGACACACGGATTTTTGAAGTGGTTCAGTTTCATAAGTCGAAACCTACGTCCACTATTCTCGATTAATAAATTTAGTACCTTTCTACGGATTACAAATTTACTAACCCAACTCGTACAACTAACCCTAGTTGTAACTCAAGTGAGTACCGTTAAATACTCGAGTGACCAACTTACGCTAATAAGAAAACACTAATGATTATACTAAAAGTTCACATTAATGAACAAGTAAGAAATCAATTAAACACTATTATCTTATAACGATAACAATAAGAACGAATGCACAAGTTTATAAAATAATACACGACCTTTTAAAAATAGCAAAAGGGTTTTTATCAAAACGATTTTCTTTGCTCTTTAAAATACATGGGTGTTCCCATTTCCTCCAAAAAGCTGTCCATGAATAAATGCTCTAAGCTGACTAATAGAATAGTAGCCAAGATCAGATCTTGGGACACTAGGCACCTCTCTTATGCTGGGCGTTTAGTGCTAGTAAACTCTGTTCTGACCACTATTCACACCTACTCGGCAAATATATTCCTGATTCCAAATGATATCATGAATAAGATTGATTCTATCTGTAGGAACTTCTTATGGAGTGGCAAGGATTCCTATGCTAGAGCTCCTAATGTGAATTGGAAGATTTGTTGCACTCCAAAAGAAGAGGGAGGGATTGGTATAAAATTTTGAAAGAGTGGAACAAAGCTTTACTTGGGAAGTATACGTGGTGGCTAGCTATTAAAAAGGATCACCTATGGGTCCGTTGGGTGAACCATGTCTATATGAAGACTGTTGAATGGCATGACTACACTGCACCATTGGATTGCAGTTGGTCATGCAAGAAGATTGTCCAAGTAAAAGATTCCTTTAAAGCAGCTTATGTTGGTAGCCAGTGGCTAAATCAAGCTAAACCCTATATTGTAGCTGCTGGTTATCAATGGCTTAGGCCACCAGCCACGAAAGTTCAGTGGAGATTTGTTTGCTGGAAACCTCTTAATATCCCCAAAACTTCTTTTATTTACTGGGCCAGCAAACTGGAGAGATTACTGACAAGAGACAGAATTGCTCGCATGGGATTTGGACAGGAGACTACTTGCTACTTGTGTGAGGATGGACCTGAAACCCATCACCAACTGTTCTATGACTCTGAGTTCAGCAAGCAGTGTATCAGAGTTATGCAGAAGTGTTTTAGCATCAGAATTCCTTCTCAATCCTTTGACCAGTGGTGTGCATCAGGTAGAGGTAAGAGCAAACTGCAAAGGAAGGTGATTAGTGCTTGTATGGTAGGGCTCACTTATGATATTTGGCATGAAAGGAACATTGCAAGACTTCAGCAGCAGGTGTCACGGCCTGATATACTTGTGTGCAAGACTATTACTACTGTTAAACATCGTTGGAGCAAGAACAACAATTGTATTTTACAGTTGCGTGACAAAGTTTGGATGGATAATCTAGGTTGAGAGTTTTGTGTTTCCTATTGTTCTATGAGAGTGTTTTTGTATATGCATACGAACTAAAACATTGATGTATTCGGTTCATTCTTTTATTAATATACTTACCCTTCACCAAAAAAAAAATAGATTGAAATTATGCTCTGAGGTCTTAACTTTTAATGATGTAAAGTATGGAGAATTTATAGTAAAAGAGGAGCAAGGGTTTCGCTTTAGCAAAAAACCTAAATGCCGTGTGGAAGTCTTGTAAAGCAAGAAAGAATTAGGTTAAATCTTCCTTAATTCTTCTCCAAGACTTGCCTTAATAAATAATATCTTCCTATCTTAATAACTCACCAATATCTTGGAGATTAGGAAAGATAATATAAGGAGATAAAAAATCTCTAACAAATATTATCCTAATACCTTAACCCTTATCCAAGCAAAGGCTTATTGTGCAAGAAAGAAATGACTATTCACGTTTTACTGTTCACGGCACTGTTCACGCGGCATTATTCATCCCTAATATTTTATAAGATAGAAAGGAATAAATCAAATAATAAAGAGATAACAAATCTCTAATCAACTATTATTTTAAAGATTTACTCATCTTTTCCTTCTATCTTTGCAAAAACACTATCTTATAAGTTAGGAAAAATAAATCAAAATAATATAAAAGAGATATTTATAAAGATTTACGTAAAACCCTAACTTGTACAAAGAGTAACCGTGTATGAGGAAGAAACGACTCATAAGCCCAATCCTCTTTCACGAAAACCTAGGTAAGATAAATTAGGTTTAGGGTTTTTTAGAGTATGTAGAAACTAGAAACCCTAATTAGCAAGATGCCTCAACTCATAAGTTGATTCAATCATAATTACAAATTATAAGCTCATAGTAAAACCATACTTAATATTAAAATAAGCTCCCTTGTAAAACAAATACTTTTACTAAAACATTTAAAACGGTTTTCCAAAAACAATTTAAAAACTATTTTGTCGTGTGTTTTATAAACTTCACATCTCAATGTTATAGTAGAAGAGCTATAACATTTAGTTCTTTTATAAGCAATGTTATAGCTGTGAAGCTATAACTTTACTTACTTAAAAATTGCATTCTTAAATTACCATTACGAGACAATGACCTACACTAATCTAATCTTCTTAAGAGATCTTCCAATGTAGGCTCCTTTAATATCCAAGCTTGATTAATCTTTAAATGAGCTTCATCTTCTCAAGTACGCTTGAATAATACTTTAATAACTTGTATGGTCTTGATCTTTGATTGAGGCTTGATCAAGATATACTTCTATCACAATTCCTTAATGCTCGTAATGAATAAGTCCAATCTAAAAGACTAAACAAACAATTACGCGCAACGAGTATATGAAATATAAATAACTCTTGGCATCATCAAAACATAAACATATATATCTATATGGTTCAACAAAGTAACTGGATTACTTAGCTTGACTGAGTCTTGGAAAACTAGGTTGACGACGTCGTCAGGTATAGAGTCATGTGCTACGTTCAATTTAGCCAATGCTTGCAGTAAAGCCTGGCGATGAGGAAATGAGCTTGCAACTAGTTGCCAGACTGAAAGGTCAGCCTTTGTCTTTTGAAGTTGCTTCAATAAATGGTCAGGAGAAGTATATGAGCTATCATTTGGTGTGATGATATTGGTGTTAGTGGTAACTAGACCACTCGTTTGTCCTTGAGCGACATTTTGATATGGATGCCCCGAGCGAGTAAGGTGGTCCATATCTTGATTTTCACTAGCCTTGACTAGAGGGTGTTCTTTGAGATAAACATTTTCATCGTCATCCTCCCAAACTCCATTGACGATATTGAGCTCTCTCAAGTTTATGATTTTGGCTTCTAGGCTGATTATGTGCTCGACCAGATTGTCGGTCACTACGATCACTTCTTGCATTGTGGATTCCTGAGATAAGATTAGGACCACTGGCCTGTCTTCCCTAGGTATAGTGCATAGGGATGCCACTATAGTTTCTAGCTCTGAAACTTGTCTACTTACACTCCCTGTCCATGCGACAAAATCAGCGATAGTAGGGGAGATGGTAGAATAGCTCTTCTCACTTTCAAGTGCATTGACCTCATCTTCAGTTGGAGAAATGAGGTGTGAACAATCCAAGGTGTATTCCTCGTCTGTGATCATCAGAACTCCAAGAAGATTCTGAATATTATTAGGCTTGCTCGCTGGAGGTATGGGCAGGCGCCCATCTCCAATCATATCATGAATGACATGTTTTAATTTGAAGCAATTCTCTGTATCATGCCCTTTGCCTCTAAGGTATTCGCATTAGGCATTCTCATCCCAGAACTTAGACTTCCTCTCTGGGTCAGATAGGTCCTATGGGTTGGAGTTTACCTTGTTTAATTAATCTTTTCGGAGCATTGGAGTACGATTCACTAACATTGGTGAACTTCCTCTGCGGGTTATTCTTCTTGATAGATGATTCGACAAGGTTGACCTCGCCGGTCTTGCTAGTGGAGCCATAAGAACGACTCGTTGTGCCTTGATATCCACGACCTACCGTTTTGGATAAGAGTCCTTTACAGATGTCGTCTTCAATTCTTGTTCCAAGCACTATTAAGTCTTTGAAAGACTTTATGTTTTGGTACCTTAGATGGTTCGTGTAGACTGGCCTTAAATTGTCCACGAACTTTTCAATAAGAGTAGCCTCGTCTGGGTGTTCGACGAGTTGCATGCTAGTCTTTCTCCACCTACTTAGGAAGTCGGTGAATCCTTCTTTCTCATTTTGGTTAAGAACCTCTAGAGTGCGCATATTGACTTGAATTTCAGCATTATCTGCATACTGTTTGGTGAACTCAATTGCAACATCATCCCAAGTAGCAATTTTCTTTTGATCCAAGGAGTAGAACCAATGCTTAGGAATAGTATCGAGAGATGAAGGAAAGATCCTTAGGAACATCTCTAGCTTGATGCCTTTGATAGACATATAATCTTTGAAGGCACGAATATGGTTCAACGAGTTTTCATACCCCTTAAACTTCGGGATGTCAGTCATGTTGAAGTTAGTTGGCAGTTGAGCGTTTACTGCCTCATATTTTCGATTGTTTTCCATATAGATGTCATCTCCCTTGAGGTACATTAGTTGCTCCTCCAAATATTGGAGTCACTTTTCAGCTTCAGTAGGACCTGGTGGAATATTGACTTTTGGTTGTCCAACAAAGGGTGGAAGATTATCGTGTATGACCATGTCGGGAATGGCATCCTCTGCAGGAGGAAGTCTAGCTTCTACAACGACAATTCGCCCTTTGATGGCGTTAAGGCGAGCATAAGCTTGGTCTTGGCTTGTCTGGAGACGGATGAGTGCAGCTAGGATTTGATCATTACCATTTACGGACGGCTGGGGTAGACCATTAACGCTTCCATGACTAGTTCCCACCATTTTGGAACTGAGGATAAGAGATCGACGGTGAATCAAAACACGATCGACCATTTTTGCACACTTACTCAAAAAAAGACTTGACTCGTGAAGTGGGCGTGTGTCACTGTGTCAAGTGAGATTTGAAAATGACAAATTTTGAAATGTTTGTCCTAGACAACTGTAGTGTAGTTGTAGGAGTGCTGAATCGAAGCGAGGTTTTGAAATGGGTTTGTGGCCCGAATTTTGTTCGGCTTATTTTGCGCTATTTTAGGCCATTTTCGAAAATATTTACATTTTGAAAAAGGATTTTATTTTACAAAATTTCGTCATGGTTTTGTTTACAAATGGTGATCACGTATATGATACAAACATACATATGGGCATTATAACGGTATGCTGAGTGCATTTAAAGGGTTTTGGCTTAAAAAGGTGGGTTGCCATACCGAGCAATCAAACCCTGGTCTGTGGAGAGGTCCGTCCCAAACATGAGTAAGGTCGGTCCCTAGTCCATTCCCTCGAGTAGTAAAAGCCCTTGATACAAACATGAGTATGTACCATGGTATGGTTAACGTCAATCGCTATCCATTTGGACCGTCCAGATGAGACGATTGGTCGAATGGGTTGGGTTAAGCCTAGGAAGGCCGAATAAAATGACCTAAGAAGGTCGAGTAATGAAAACCGACAACTGTCTCATATAAACTATTATCTAACCTTGTTCAAGTTTCACCCTGGGTAACACATAAGTGTATCTTCCCCAGCGGAGTCGCCAAACTATGGACATGGGCCACCCGGGCCGCGCGCACCCGCGCGTTGGTCTCGAGGCGACGACACTTCTCCCACGGAACCTTGGGTTCGCCAAAGCACGTCATGGGCCGTTATCGATTGGTGAGGCATTGAAACCGGTGAAAGGTTGAATAAGCCTGCATTTGTGGAGTCGCCGCCAATGTTTATGGAAAATTGGAACCGTTTGAATACCTCGTGTCATGTTAAGACACAAAGTAATGACATGAACACTAAGAACTCGTTACCCTTAGCTTTCTATGTCTAGAATGACTCTCGTAGATGCCAATGGACATGGATGTCCAGAGATAACTGGAGTAAGGGGTGAGGGTACGTATTAGGAAGTTCTTTAATCAAACACCTAATCCCGCCCGCCTCGATAGCAGCCTCTACTAATGATTAGGGAAATCGTTCATATTTGATATGTCGTCAATGTAATGCATGAAATGCAACAAACACAGATTAATCCTAGCATGTGAGATTAAACTAAGTCGGCTAACACGTATTTAGCAAACAATTGGGGTCGAAGTAGAAGTTAGATTAAATTACTTGTGAATGCCATACAATTAAATCATGCATAAATAATAATTACGGTAAATAAATTATAATAATTAAAATTACAAACTTTACAAAGATTACTTGATCTTCGTCAAAAGCACGCTTAAAACGGGATTTCGAAGAAGAAAATAAAAGAAAAGTAAAATTGAAATCAAAGTATGAAAATACGTCAAATTAGGAGTGATAATACGATTAATAGCCGATTTAAACTGTAATTAGAAGCTACGTCAAAGTGAGAAAGAGTTCAGGGACAGAAACCAACCCAGAACAGGCGTAGCATCTGCTGCGTCCTCTGGAAGAGGCGCAGCACTTCCTGCATCTGTTCTTGAGTTGGGTTCTCGCTGTGAAGTCAGAACCGCGGATTGTTAATGTTCATTTGTGAATTTAAGATCGATTATTGATTTTAGACTCAAGTAAAAGTGCTTTAATTGATTACATGCATCTAGAACTGTCATAAAACGAATTAAAGATGAGAATTTACAGTGATTTACATGATTGCGATGAATTCGTGTCGGAAAAGAACAAAACTTTGAACTTGAAAGCATAATTAAATTTGTAAAACTGAAATCAATAAGGAAAACTATGTACAAAAGATGAATTCCAGAGAATCGATATGAGAAAATCGACCCTTTAAAATCCGGGTTTGACTAGACGACGAAAAACCCGTAAATATTGAATTATAGGGGATTTAATGTCGAATTATGCATTATAATTTAGAAAGGAATTATTAAAACATGATTTACATACTGACTTGACGAAGAAAACAAAGAGAAATGAAAAAAATGAGAAAAATAGAAAATTGCAGAGGGTCGAGGAAGAATAAGAAGAAGAAGAGCAGGAGCAGCGGCAGCCTCAGGAAGAGGCGCAGCTGCTGCTGCGTTTCTTCTCGACGTCAAACCTCCGCTGTTTTGTAAATACGGTTTTTAAAAGATGGTTTTTAAGACGGTTTTTGAACGTGCTTTTGACATAGACCTTACATTAGATAATACAAAATAAAAGTACAATAAATAAAATGCGATTTACACCCTCGGACTTACATGTTTGACGAAACGAGGTTGACTAAGTTAACGTTTAGTGATTGCTCAACTCGAATATGCGTGGAAAGTGCCCTTGTTAAAGGATTTAAAAGATTGATTAGGTTGATTAAAGTGGAGTTGGTCAAATTGGTCGGTCTATGCAACGTGACGGGGACTCAGAATGATCTGAGCTTACGTGGTCGATTGATCAAGCACGTAGGCGTCGAAAGCAATAGCGTGGTCTAGAATGCAAAGAGAGAGAAAGAAGGGGCAGAACACTCGCGTGTCAAATATGGAGGCCGAAGGTCTCTATTTATACTAAACACATGGCGGAGTTTAGGAATGACACGGATACGGAAACAAATCACGGAAATATTCTAGAAAGCATGGAAAGAGGGCTGGGGAAGAGGCGCAGCAGCCACTGCGACCCTTGGAAGAGGCGCAACACCTGCTGCGTCATTTTCCCAGAGGTTTCCTCCTCAGCAAGAAAGATTTAAGCGTTTTTTATGGAATTTCGGTAGATATACACTTCCTTATTCCGTGAAACACAATATGCGGAAGATATTTCCTTAAAAATATTAAATTTAATTAGGAATAAATATCCAGAGAATTCTAGAACACTCCGGAATATCCCGACTCGGCATTTAAACGGTTTTTAGAAAATGAAACGGTTTTTGACCCGGACTCCAAATGAACTCTAATTACTGTCAAAACGACCGTATCGGCGCGTAGATGATGACCATGAGGTTGACTCGACTGTTTGAGCTTCACTTGTCAATGAACTTATGAACTGTCATAAAATCGTTCCGCGTATCAAACATGGAGCCCAATCATCACTGGGTGGTTGGCGGGAGGTGTAGAAATGAGGTATCTACAGCTGTGAGGAAGTATTGAGAGTAGTGAGGAAGTAGTGAGAGCGGAACACCGAACGTTGGGAAGAGAGTACACATAAGATTTGAGGGAATAGCTGGAAAAGGAAGAGTGAGGTGAAACTTTGGGGACGAAGTTTGTTTTAATGGGGGGAGACTGTAATACTCCGTATTTAATAATTATATAATAATAATATTTTATTGTATTTAGCGAGTTGGGCTTGAGACGGAATAATAATAATAATAATAATAATAATAATAATAATAATAATAATAATAATAATAATAATAATAATAATAATAATAATAATAATAATATTAATATTAATAATAATAATATTAATAATAATGATAATAATAATAATATTAATAATAATGATAATAATGATAATAATAATGATGATGATAATAATAATAATAATAATAATAATAATAATAATAATAATAATAATAATAATAATAATAATAATAATAATAATAATAATAATAATAATAATAATAATAATAATAATAATAATAATAATAATAATAATAATAATAATAATAATAATAATAATAATAATAATAATAATAATAATAATAATAATAATAATAATAATAATAATAATAATAATAATAATAATAATAATAATAATAATAATAATAATAATAATAATAATAATAATAATAATAATAATAATAATAATAATAATAATAATAATAATAATAATAATAATAATAATAATAATAATAATAATAATAATAATAATAATAATAATAATAATAATAATAATAATAATAATAATAATAATAATAATAATAATAATAATAATAATAATAATAATAATAATAATAATAATAATAATAATAATAATAATAATAATAATAATAATAATAATAATAATAATAATAATAATAATAATAATAATAATAATAATAATATTAATAATAATAATAATAATAATAATGTAGATACCCGTATCCGTCGATATTGGAATTTATAGAGAACCCGACAAACACCCGATGATGATAGGACACATGTATTCTTTAGTTGTCATTGTCGTTATTTGGGTTCGTTTTACGATGTAGAATGGGCGTCGTCGATGAAGTATTTTATTAATTTAAATGATATTTAAATTAATGGTTTTTTAAAGTGAATTCATTCTGTTAATTTAAATGATATTTAAATTAATGTTTTTAGTGAGTTCATTTTGTTATTTTAAATGATATTTAAATTAATGTGTTTTTTTAAGTGAATTCATTTTATTAATTTAAATGATATTTAAATTAAAGCTTTATTTTGAATTTATTTTCTTAAGTTTATTTTATTGAAAATAAAATAAATATTTGATTTGAAAAATCATTTTATGAGTATATTTGATTTGAAAAGTCATTTATTTTTATTTTTAATTGATTTGAAAAATCGATTTTAAAAAGCGAAGAAAACTCGTTTTAAAAGCATGTTTTTGAGCTCGATTTTAGCTCGGTTTTTGAGCCCGTTTTCTTTACGACTTGGCACGAATATCGAGTACACTAACCAACCTAAGCCTCTACCCATCCACCCTTGTTCGAACCCCCTATCCATGGCCCAAAATTCCATCCCAAACACCTCCCCAAACAGCCCGCAACAAACGAGCAGCCCCCCTGTTTTGGCAGCTCAATCTCGAGCCCAAAACCCGCTCCAAACACTACCAAGACCCGTACCCATTAACCCTAACCCATACCCTAGTATCCTACCCATATTATCCTAGCTTAATCACCAAGAAAACCCCCAAAACGAACCCTAGAAACCCCCCCAAAAGCTGCTGAACAGCAGCTATGTTCAGCAAGCCCGATTGCCTCTCCCTCTCTTTTAACCTACTTTAACTCCTTATAAATACCACCCCTCCACCATACATTCATTCATCTAAGTCCTCCATACATCCAAGCATCACATACAAGCTTTAAACCTCAGAAACAAACCCTAAACATCCTTCAAAAACCCTAACCAAAACCGACACACAAACTGAAACTGTTTGTGTGTCCTCTTCGAAACCCTTTCGTTCCTCCATCAAAACTCCATAAAAATTCGAGTTTCTTGTTCCTAATTAACCACATAACATCCATCTACACATTAGACAAAGAATTACGAGCCAAATTGCCCTTGAGAGTACACGAAATCCCTCGAAAAAAGCAGTGAAATAACACTCTGTTTTCGCGGTTTCTTCTTGTCTGTCCAGTTCTGTTTGTGCTCGTTTTTCGTGCCCATTAACCCAAAACGAGCAGGGGTTGCTTTAAGATCCTTGTTCTCCTCTCTTTCTAGTTTCCAAAACATCTTTCGGATCGAATTTTCGTCGTGAAACGAGGGAGATATCACTGTTTTAAAATCGCTGTCCAGAAACTTTCCAAAACGCGTGTTTGCTTTATTCTTCGTCGACGACGGCCTCTCGAGATAAAATCTACCATCGATTACGACCCAAGACGGTGTCAACGATACATGTAGGTTGAGGGTGCATCAAATCCCCTTCTCTTTTCTCTTTTTATTTCGTTTTTTTATGCTTTTTTTATAGTTTGTTTTTTTGTTTGTTTTCGTTTTGTTTATCGTTTGTTTTAATTAACTATGAAACTAGTTAGTCCGAGTATGAGTTAAAGTACCACCATGAACACCCGCGTTGACTTGAGATGGGAAAAGAAACCGCTACTTCTGTCGGTCGTACACCCCCGTCTCATTTACATATCCTCGTGTTCAAGGTAGGGCATAAATAAACGAGTTGTCTAACTTTCATCGCTTTCGACCCCTTTTTTGTTTCGGCCAAATCGACATACCCTAGGACCCGTTGCATGTTAGTTTAACCTCTGGTTGTTAATCTATGACGTATTTAGATGACTTTAATTTAATTTAATAACCTAATTAGACACGATAGGTGGCTTCGACGTAAGTTATAAAATCAATCGACGATTCTGTAAATAATTGAATGCATCTCCCTCTTTCACCTAATTTCTCGCTAGTATAAGAGTGCGTGATTAGCACCTTCTTATTGACACTCAATGAGTTAAATTAATTAGCGAATTTGACCTAATTAGACCCTTTAGGCCGTGTAGAATGCACCCTTGCGCGACAATCAATCGACATCGTTTTTAACTCGTTTTCTAACTTGTTTCCTATCCCTTTTCGCAATCATTCGATCTAACCAATGAACCTAACTTAGGAACTAGTTTGACCTTATCTTGGCCGTTGGTTTGGGCCGTGGCTTTAGGCCGTGAGGTGGCCGTGTGTCTTGCCTTTCTCGTTTTGTTTTTATACCGTTTGTTTTCTCGTTGTTTCATTGTTTGTAATTTATCGTTGGTTTATCGAGTTGTAATCTTTCAAGTTTGTTTTCTTTTTATCGAGTCAAATGATTTCTAAAAACCTTAGTCTTGTCTGGTTAGACGGTTGTTCCCCAATGCTTGTAGGAGCGTAGTAAACCGCATGTTGTTTAAAGCAACATGGCCCGGTTTATGCTAATGCATGCTTTGGTGCGTAGCCTTATGTCTAATTCGATGAGATTAAGCGCGAGCACGCATTACGAGGAGTGACCCAAGGACCGTGGGTCATGTGAGCCGTGGGCCACCCTCATGTGCACGGTTTTCAAGGCCAAACGGCCATGTGTGTTGTCGTGTATTGTTTTGTATGTAGCATTTGTATTTAGATCGAGTTGTATCTTTAATTTGTTGTTGTGTCGGCATGAAATGCCTGGTTTGTAATAGGTAGATCCCAACGGCTCCCCCATTCCCCTTAAGCCTTGTTTGTTTGCTTTACATGTTGTTAGATCAATCAACCCACATGCTAAATTACAACTTTGACAAAGTTAGTTTAGTTGCATCTAAAACGACATAGAAATTGTTGTCACATGATAGGGTTAAAACAACGTTTGCATATCATACATCGCAGTAGCTATGACCTTGTTTGAACTCCGACACTTGACTTAGTAGAGGCCGTTATTGACGGGCGGGGTTGGGTGTCCTTATGGGCTTCCCAACACGTACCCTCACCCCTTACTCAAGATCTATGGTTTGTGGATCCGTCTAAATACCATTGGATTACGAGAGTCATTCAAATCGAGTGATATAGGGTACAAGTCTTTATCTTTAATCACTCGTAGTCGATTGGCTTTATGCTTTTCGATGAAAGGTGTAAAGTTGACTTGAACGGTTCCAAGTTCCCAAAAAACTTGGTGGCGACTCTAATATGTCTTAATTCGATTCGAAAGAACCTCGAGTCGATTATGCCTAGTGTGGATCCCGCGGACGCGGTTCCCGAGGGCCTTGTCCACTGATTTGGCGACTCATTTGGGAAAAGAGGACTAGTTACTTTGTGTTTCTAGGGTCTTTTCCTCCGAGGTGAAAACTTGAAAAGAAAGTGTTGGAAAGTAAAACATTACTCATAGTGCTACGATTCATGCATAAACCCTTAAGGACTTGCCGGGCCGTCCCAGCGTTTCTTCGTGATGCGTGGGGGCGACGCCCCCACTATGCCAAGAAGCTGCACATTGCTCGCTTCCACTTCGCCTCGCGTGGTTCTTGAGGGTGGGGACGATCTTCTAGGTACTTTACCTTAAGACACCTCGCTCTATTAGACCGCAAAAGGATGGAGGGCATAGACCTTCTTATAGAAGACTTGCCGAGACTTAGAGATGTCTAGGAGCATACATCCTTATAACATGAGAATGACAATGTGCAATGTGTTTTCCGAGTCCTTTTTGAAAATTCCAAGTCCTTTTCAAAACCGAACTTTTGAACAACTTACTTTCAAACCTAGCATGATTTTCAAAACGCGGAATGCTGCCCAAATAGGACTAGAATTTCGGCCCAAAACAAGCTTTTATAGCCGGCATGCTGCCCATTTCAAATCTCGTTTTCAAATCAATCATTCGTTTTTTCAAAATCCGATCCAAAATGTTTCTCGAACCTCAACCAAGCATGAAATGCGTCGAGTCGCGTCCGGGTCATGGCCGTGTTAGGCCGGGTTTGTTTCTTTCTAAGAGTCTAGAACACGATCTTGTTGGGTCACCCAAACTCACCTCTTGGGCTTTGAGTCATGTTGGTCGACCTTTTGGTCTAGAATAGTCCATAAAAAAAACGTCCAAGCTAGGCCTTATGGACGTTTCACTCGAACCCTGGGCTATGTTAGCCCAATCACGGGTTTAGTCACACCGAGTCCAGTTTAGAATCGAGTTATGACAGTTTGAGTCATGTCGTTTTGTCGAGTCTAAAATGAACCGATGTCTAAATCAAACCGTGAGTCGAACCTTTGGTTAATCAATCTCAAGTCGAGTCTTTGTTTGAGTCAAGTTAGGGTCGTGTCCTTAAGTGTGCAGGGGCTCTTACTTTAAATATTGACTCAGTACGGGGTTTTCTTGTAGAAAGGCCGCCCAAAACCCGACGTCAAGCAATGGAAGATGCTATCAACAAGCTCACGGAGGCCGTGAACCTCATGATGACCCGAATGGATGTGATCGAGTCTAAGTTGGTTGAAGATTCCTCTTCATCTACCCCACCTCTGACTGATTTGGAGAAACGATTCAAGTTCATCGAGGACCGTTTGAAGCTCTCTCAGGGGAAGAACATTCACTATGAGAATGCTAGGGCCTATGCCCCAGTTCAGGACAAGTTGCCCACGAACATGGTGCTCACTGACATCCCAAAGTTCAAGGGCACCGAAGATCCAGTCCACCATGTTAAGGCCTATAAAGGGTACTTGGCATGAAGGAGTACCTGCGATATGCTCTCTGAAATTTTCGCCCAATCTCTGGGAGAACACCCAAAGGCCTGGTTCTACAATCTTGACCTTAAGAACTTCCCCACTTTCGAAGATATTACGGTGGAGTTCTGTAAGCACTATGCTGACAATGTCGAGATTCAAACCAACATAAGAACGTTAGAGGTTATGACACAGAAGGAAAAAGAGGGCTTTACTGAATTCCTCGCAAGATGGCGCGCTGAAAGCGTGAAATTAGCTAAGAAGCCTGATGAAGTTGAAATGGTAGATAAGTTCGTGAAGAATTTACGACCTGTTTACCGTAATGCTCTGAAATACCAGAATTTCGGCTCTTTCAAAGAATTGATAAGAATCGGGATAAAGGTAGAAGATGATGTCAGAATGGCAGAAGCTGAAAAGCCAAAAGGGTACCAAGGGGCGTCATCGTCTAAGGGCAAGGCCCAATCAACGACCCATATTGATGAAGCCATCAATCTCTTAGAAGGGCAATCGAAGAAGTCGCAGCGCCAAACACCTAGGGCATTCACCGATATCGGATGCACTTATACATACGCTCTCCAAAGGCTCATAGCCCAAGGAAAGCTGAAGCCTATTGGTCCAACTCCGGACCCTCCCGCTGATCAACAAGGTAAATGGTATAAACCAAATGCCTACTGTGCCTTTCATCAAGGGAAAGGCCATGATACTTAAAGGTGCTATCGACTGAAGCACGAAATTCAAGACATGATTGAGAACGGAACGCTCCCGATCCCAGCTGTTAAACCTAATAACATCACCAATCCATTTGGCGATCACTCCAACTTTGTTTCTGTCGAAAACAATGTCGATTATTCCCATCTTATACGCCCATGTCACTTGAAAGGGGTGTTTATCGGGAAGATATTTGTGGATTGCTTTGAATTCTTGCCAAACCCGAAGAATGAAATTCAAGTCGGGAGTCTTGCTCTAGAATGTACTCCTCTCATTAACGAAGTTAATAAAAGACAATTCGATTCACCAACCTTCATCACTGGCGTAGATCCTCAGAGGACTACCTCGGGATGGAGGCAGACCATCAAAGGGATCAAGGACCAGAGCCGAGCATCTAAGCTGACAGCTGAACAAGAGAAAGCTCAAGACCAGATTTGAAAATTATGAGTCGGGATCTGTTTTCTTATCTTAGTCAAGTCGAGTCTAGGACTTTCCTTTCTTGAATTTGAGTCGTTTGTTCCGCGATGTCCTAGGGTGTGTCCTAGGCATCGTTCCTTCGAGTCTGTTAAGCATTTGTCTTTCCAATAAAAAGTTCCAGTTTCGTTTCCAAATATGTCTCGTTTCCAATCTTCAATCATTCCGAAACATGATAAAAGGCACAACACACTCAAAGGGATCCCTGGGGTAGAAATATGTCCCGTTTCAAAATGTAAGGTACACTAGGATCCCGTGTTTGATTCCTTTACCTGTTCCATGTCTGGTGGTAGAAAACCTCCATCTGAACCAATGTTTGTGACAAGATTTTAGATGATTCTATGACAAACCCGGACTAGCTCCTTGTTTCCCCTATCGAGGATGGAAGGCAAGCCTTTTCCCCAACAAAATCATCCCATCTCGAAGAGAGAAGATATCAACCCGTTCTAACAAGGATTTGTTAGTTCCTACCCAAATTAGTTGGCGAAGCCCAGTTTTCAAGGTGTATCCATTTATGACTAAGAGAATGAATAGAAGATCATTTTCAAAGTGATAAAAAAGATGAAAAATAATGAAAAATGAGAAAAAGAGAAAAATTGGAAAAATGAAAAGAAAATGAAAAAAAAGAAAAATGAAAAAAAGATGAAAGAAAAAGAAAAAAGGAAAAAAGATGTTGAAGGTATTGCAGAATGCTTTTGGTTGAATGTCGAAGTTACAGAGGCCAGAAGTCAAATCAAGTACCCATAGTTGAAGTTCAATGGGCGACGCCCAAAAGCTTAAGTAGTAACCTCTTTACCTATAAGTCCTTCCTAAGACAGTTACAAGGGGATAGTCGGGAATTTTGAGAATCATTCCGCTTGTGTTGTTATACCTAGCCTTTAGGGTCCAGACATGGAGATTTGAACCCACATTGTTTTCCAACCCATTTGCACTCGGATTTCATCAAAACCGAGACACCCATTCCAACCACATCAGCAGCCATAGCCCTTGGCCTTAGCACCACAAAACAAACCTTCAGAATGATGGTTAACCATCCAAACCTTTTATTACCAAGCTCCACATCCCAAAAGATCCAAGCCTTTTACACCTAACCCCAAACACGGGATTTAACGGTACTTTACAGGCTATAATGGGATATGACATGATACCTTAGGTGAAACCTTCGAGTGTGTACACACAATCAAAATGCCAATTTAATGCACCTTGATCGAACTACGTCGGATTTGATTTCGCTCCACGCGAATACGTAGGCAGTCCTTCAGAATAAGGGATTCAATCCACTCATCAACCAAGTTGTCATCTTGTCGGTTTCTTACGGGTCTTAACCAAGTCCAAATGAAGCCACCTTTGTTTGAGTCGGTCTTAGCACTCGATGTAGGCTAGGATAAGGATATAGGTTCGGATGAATAGTATCAAGTCTCAGAATGAGCTTTATCTAACGGTTTAGGCAAAGATGCTGAGTCACATAGATGTGGGTTTGTGTTGGGAACAGAAAATATGAAAAACCCGCTGAAAAGAAAGAAGGCGTGAAAAAAAAAATTAGTAAAAGCCCGCTGAAAAGAAAGAAGGCGGTGGCAAGAAATGATGAATACTCGCTGAAAAGAAAGGAGGCGAGGAGAAGAGTGGCAGAATGTTCCCAACAAGAGTGATGTGTGATGTCCAACTGTTCTCATAAAATCAGTCTGTGTTTAGTGTCTGGGCGAAGCCAACATTGTTGCTCTGTGAGTTTAATCCACCTTGTCAATGCCAAGTGATCTTTATTCTCATGTGCCCTCGGGAGCACGCCCATGCCATACGATATCTCCGTCCCAAGTTCGACGACCTTGTGATTCCCATTTGCCATCTTTTGGCGCCGGAACGGCCAATTTACATTTCTAGCCCCAACAGGTCAATAATTGAATTAAAACCCGTGCACACTTACGGTTTTATTTTCCTTTTTTGTTTTACGGTAGCGGGCTACGCCCACGTTTGTTTACGGGTCATACAGAGTGTCTGAGTCGTATTTCTCTCCCGTCAAGGTTCGATTTCAAAATGCCAAAGATTTCGAATTAGAAATTTCAAAAACTTTTTGCGAATTATGGGATAGATGATCCAAGTAGTGGTACATTTCAAGTCAAGGTTCAAATCTCAAAGTTCAAAATCAAATTTTGGGTCGACGACCCAACATCCAAGTGATTCATTTCAAATTCAAATTTTGGGTCGATAGCCCAATTATTCAAAATTTTCAACATGTTCAAATTTCGGGTCGATGACCCAGTCTTTCAAACTCAAATTTCGGGTCGATGACCCAACATTCCAAGTGATGTCAAATTCAAAATTCGGGTCGATGACCCAATTATTCAAAATTTTCAAATTCAATTTTCGGGTCGATGACCCAATCTTTCAAATAATCCAATTTTAAGATCGATGATCCAAATGTGCTTATGTGATGATTATTTCTAGTACGTTGTTGTGTTTCAAATGTAGCAAGATATGCTTCAACTGGGGGCTCTAAAGTCTTCGACTTTAGAGCCATTCAGAATCAGGGGGCTCAAGTCGTAGGCTTCGAGAGACCATTATCAAGATGTAAAGGATGACATCCACCAAGAATTCAATTCAATACAAGAGTATGAAATGGAAGAATTCCGTAGCTGAAAGCAAATGATGAAAGCGGCGGCAACCTCCTTGGAAAGTCCCGTCCCGTTTGGACAAGTGCCAGTGAGATGATAAATTTTGGGCAAATGTCGTGAGATGATGAATTTTGGACAAATGCCAGCAGATGATAAACTTTGGGCATGTGTCAGCAGTTGCCGAACTACGACGCGGGTTTGATTCCGTCAGAAACGGATACGTAGGCGCCTAAGGATAAGGCTCAATCCACCACTATATATGCAATTTATGGGTCGATGACCAACGGTGACAACTTGACACAACAGAAGCAAGAGTCAATCCCCAACGAAGTTTCAGGTATGATCTCTTCTTATGGCTGGCGAGCTTATACACGCAAGTCTAATGGACTATAAACGACCCGTTGAGAATCCTCGGTCGAGAGGGACTGGGGTATACTTTGATTTTCGCCTTGTCCAAGCCTCAGTCAAAGTGGGGGCTCTGTAGATACCCGTATCCGTCGATATTGGAATTTATAGAGAACCCGACAAACACCCGATGATGATAGGACACATGTATTCTTTAGTTGTCATTGTCGTTATTTGGGTTCGTTTTACGATGTAGAATGGGCGTCGTCGATGAAGTATTTTATTAATTTAAATGATATTTAAATTAATGTTTTTTTAAAGTGAATTCATTCTGTTAATTTAAATGATATTTAAATTAATGTTTTTAGTGAGTTCATTTTGTTATTTTAAATGATATTTAAATTAATGTGTTTTTTAAGTGAATTCATTTTATTAATTTAAATGATATTTAAATTAAAGCTTTATTTTGAATTTATTTTCTTAAGTTTATTTTATTGAAAATAAAATAAATATTTGATTTGAAAAATCATTTTATGAGTATATTTGATTTGAAAAGTCATTTATTTTTATTTTTAATTGATTTGAAAAATCGATTTTAAAAAGCGAAGAAAACTCGTTTTAAAAGCATGTTTTTGAGCTCGATTTTAGCTCGGTTTTTGAGCCCGTTTTCTTTACGACTTGGCACGAATATCGAGTACACTAACCAACCTAAGCCTCTACCCATCCACCCTTGTTCGAACCCCCTATCCATGGCCCAAAATTCCATCCCAAACACCTCCCCAAACAGCCCGCAACAAACGAGCAGCCCCCCTGTTTTGGCAGCTCAATCTCGAGCCCAAAACCCGCTCCAAACACTACCAAGACCCGTACCCATTAACCCTAACCCATACCCTAGTATCCTACCCATATTATCCTAGCTTAATCACCAAGAAAACCCCCAAAACGAACCCTAGAAACCCCCCCAAAAGCTGCTGGACAGCAGCTATGTTCAGCAAGCCCGATTGCCTCTCCCTCTCTTTTAACCTACTTTAACTCCTTATAAATACCACCCCTCCACCATACATTCATTCCTCTAAGTCCTCCATACATCCAAGCATCACATACAAGCTTTAAACCTCAGAAACAAACCCTAAACATCCTTCAAAAACCCTAACCAAAACCGACACACAAACTGAAACTGTTTGTGTGTCCTCTTCGAAAACCCTTTCGTTCCTCCATCAAAACTCCATAAAAATTCGAGTTTCTTGTTCCTAATTAACCACATAACATCCATCTACACATTAGACAAAGAATTACGAGCCAAATTGCCCTTGAGAGTACACGAAATCCCTCGAAAAACAGAGTGAAATAACACTCTGTTTTCGCGGTTTCTTCTTGTCTGTCCAGTTCTGTTTGTGCTCGTTTTTCGTGCCCATTAACCCAAAACGAGCAGGGGTTGCTTTAAGATCCTTGTTCTCCTCTCTTTCTAGTTTCCAAAACATCTTTCGGATCGAATTTTCGTCGTGAAACGAGGGAGATATCACTGTTTTAAAATCGCTGTCCAGAAACTTTCCAAAACGCGTGTTTGCTTTATTCTTCGTCGACGACGGCCTCTCGAGATAAAATCTACCATCGATTACGACCCAAGACGGTGTCAACGATACATGTAGGTTGAGGGTGCATCAAATCCCCTTCTCTTTTCTCTTTTTATTTCGTTTTTTTATGCTTTTTTTATAGTTTGTTTTTTGTTTGTTTTCGTTTTGTTTATCGTTTGTTTTAATTAACTATGAAACTAGTTAGTCCGAGTATGAGTTAAAGTACCACCATGAACACCCGCGTTGACTTGAGATGGGAAAAGAAACCGCTACTTCTGTCGGTCGTACACCCCCGTCTCATTTACATATCCTCGTGTTCAAGGTAGGGCATAAATAAAACGAGTTGTCTAACTTTCATCGCTTTCGACCCCTTTACTGTTTCGGCCAAATCGATATACCCTAGGACCCGTTGCATGTTAGTTTAACCTCTGGTTGTTAATCTATGACGTATTTAGATGACTTTAATTTAATTTAATAACCTAATTAGACACGATAGGTGGCTTCGACGTAAGTTATAAAATCAATCGACGATTCTGTAAATAATTGAATGCATCTCCCTCTTTCACCTAATTTCTCGCTAGTATAAGAGTGCGTGATTAGCACCTTCTTATTGACACTCAATGAGTTAAATTAATTAGCGAATTTGACCTAATTAGACCCTTTAGGCCGTGTAGAATGCACCCTTTGCGCGACAATCAATCAACATCGTTTTTAACTCGTTTTCTAACTTGTTTCCTATCCCTTTTCGCAATCATTCGATCTAACCAATGAACCTAACTTAGGAACTAGGTTGACCTTATCTTGGCCGTTGGTTTGGGCCGTGGCTTTAGGCCGTGAGGTGGCCGTGTGTCTTGCCTTTCTCGTTTTGTTTTTATACCGTTTGTTTTCTCGTTGTTTCATTGTTTGTAATTTATCGTTGGTTTATCGAGTTGTAATCTTTCAAGTTTGTTTTCTTTTTATCGAGTCAAATGATTTCTAAAAACCTTAGTCTTGTCTGGTTAGACGGTTGTTCCCCAATGCTTGTAGGAGCGTAGTAAACCGCATGTTGTTTAAAGCAACATGGCCCGGTTTATGCTAATGCATGCTTTGGTGCGTAGCCTTATGTCTAATTCGATGAGATTAAGCGCGAGCACGCATTACGAGGAGTGACCCAAGGACCGTGGGTCATGTGAGCTGTGGGCCACCCTCATGTGCACGGTTTTCAAGGCCAAACGGCCATGTGTGTTGTCGTGTATTGTTTTGTATGTAGCATTTGTATTTAGATCGAGTTGTATCTTTAATTTGTTGTTGTGTCGGCATGAAATGCCTGGTTTGTAATAGGTAGATCCCAACGGCTCCCCCATTCCCCTTAAGCCTTGTTTGTTTGCTTTACATGTTGTTAGATCAATCAACCCACATGCTAAATTACAACTTTGACAAAGTTAGTTTAGTTGCATCTAAAACGACATAGAAATTGTTGTCACATGATAGGGTTAAAACAACGTTTGCATATCATACATCGCGATAGCTATGACCTTGTTTGAACTCCGACACCTATGTCTTTGGGTACTCTATCGAGTAAGGTTTACTTTGTCGAGTAAGTGAGTTTTGGTTACGAATCAATAATTTGTCTGATGGGTACTCGATCGAGTATGTGTGGCACTCGATCGAGTAGGGGGCACTCGATTGAGTAAGTAACTTACTCGATCGAGTAAGTTACTTTTTATGGGTTATTTGTCGGGGTTTGATAGCAACGCGAGAAGATTATAAAAACATATTTCGTCATTTCTTTTTCACTCTTATTTCATTCTAAACTTTTCACAAGAGAACACAAGTTACGTAGCTTTCTCTTCTCACATTGCTATCAAATCCTAAGGGCTAGAGTCATCGGATCGTTGAGTTCTTTACGCCGTTGAGACCGTCGCATTGTGGGTAAGATCCTTGTACAGTTTTGATGTCGTTTCATTGAGTTTGGTTGAAACTCTAATTGGGTATTTTGGGGGTTTTTGGGAGTATGATGTGTATTAGATAATGATTGTATGATTGTGTGATTATAGGAGGTGATTGCGTGAAAGAACAGTTTTGATTAGATGATTGTGACGATCTTGGTGATTTGCTTATTCCAGGTAGAGTTTCCCTACTCGGTTATTGATTATATAGTTGTTGTTGATGGTTGTTTAATGTTGTTGATTCATATCGTATTAGAATTGGTAATTGGTAATTGTTGTTGTATGATGTGGTTGGTTGTATAATTGTATGTGGTTCTCGAGGTGCGTCCTCGGCTGAGTGGAGTCACTTGTGGGAGGGGCTTCACGCCCTTGATTTGCCCTCTGTGGAACCCGCCACAGAGGGGATGTGCACATTAAGGAACATGGGTTATCGCTCGGATGAGATGAGCGGGGCTTAGGTGGGAACGGCTGCGGTCCCCCACTGGCGGCAAGGAATATCTGTTGCGATGGGTATTCTTGCAGGACTACACACTCTAGTGTGTAGTCAGGTGTGTGGAGTTGTGATGGAGATTGGGTAATGTGTGTTTTGTATCTTATATATTGTGTTTTGTGTAATCAGTAACTGACCCCGTTTAAATGTTTTAAAAACTGTGGTGATCCATTCGGGGGTGGTGAGCAGTTGTCTAGCAAGTATACTATGGATGCGCGCGAGATTAGCTGGGGATGGAATCGCCACGAGTCTGATAGTAGTCTTCCGCTGTGTTATCATAAGACCTTTTGTTACTTTAGTTGTAGTTTGGTTTTAGAATAGTTGTACTTTACTTTACAGTTGGTTTTGTTATGTAATCACTTAAACTTATCTATTAAAGTACGTTCTTTTATGGTCTATTTGATATTCATTGCCTCGGGTAACCGAGATGGTAGCACTTTCATGCATTGGGTGGTTTTGGTAAGACACATTGGTGTATGGGGGTGTTACAGGAATGGCGGTTTTAAGGGGAGAAAAGAGGAGTGACGGGGTTGAAGTTGTGTTCGTTGTCGTTTGTTGTTGTTGTCATTGTTGGGTCGGGTTGTTGGTGGCGCATGGGTGGTGTCGTGGTGGCCGGGAATGGCTGGACCTACCGTGGTCAGTGGGGGACCCACGGTGGAACTGGGGTGATCGGGTATAGTGTTGTGGTGTTGTTGTTGCTTGGTGCGGGTTGTGGGGTAGGGCGGCCATAGGTGGCGGCTAGGTTTGACCTAGGCAGGCCAGACCCACCGTGGCAGGGTGGTGGCCCATGGTGGGGAGGTGTGGTGGTGGTGGTTAAGTTTGAGTCGGGTTTTGGTTAGTCGTATAAGGCAGGTATTTAATTAGTTGTATACGTATTAGATTAGTATATTTATACGTATTTGTATAAATAGATTAGTATATTTATACATATTTTTATTATTATCGTATTTTAGGAAATGGGTTTTGTGAGACGGTTTTACGAGACGGGCCTAGCTTGTGTGACGGATTGCTTATGCGGATATGATGTGAGGTAGGTTTATCCTACTGAGTTTCATTGTTGTATTTATTTATAAAATGAGTCTTTTATCATTTAATTGCATTGAGTGAGTCGTATTGCATGTTGTTGGTCATGGCGACTCGAGGAGTCGGGATATTTGTGGAACTGGTATCCATGGCATGTTTGGCATGTCATGGTGTATATTGTCTGTCATGCATTTCATATTGTGGCGGTTGTGATTATATATATATTGGAGGATTTGTTGTGATTTTTGTTTTGGAGACGTAAGACGGTTGAGAGACTGTCTTATGCTTAAGTCACCTCTTGGAGCTTCCCACCCCAAGAGGTATGTGCACATTAATGGCTTGAGTTACGGAGGGACTCGTGTGGTTGAGGCACGACGTCCGCGGGGATACGGTTGGCTTCCGGACCGGCACGCCGGGCGTGTCCCGCACTGTTTGTGATTGTTTGTATGTTTGGGCGTGTCCCGGTACCCGTGTGGTTGTCGCTATGTCTGGGCGTGTCCCGGTACCGTGGTGGTGGTTGTTTGATAGTGTCTCATTCATATCAAAGTCATGTTGTATATTCAAACACTCGAGTCGTGTCACACTTTATTTATTGAAACTGATGTTTGTTATGTCTGTGTAATTGTCACCTATTTCCGGGGTGGCCTGTGTCGATCCATATGATATTACCGATCATATGGGGAGCAGGTTAAGTATAGGTTATGAGTCACGAGACGAGTCTAGTTGGCTAGAAGAGTATAGATGTCATGAGTTGTACTTTTATTCATTTGTTTACGTTTATGTAATTCAGTAAACATTACATTAATAAAATGTTCTTTGATTGAAGTTTTGAAACACTACCTCGGGAAACCGAGATGGTAATGTTTCAATTATCTTGGCCGAATTATTGGGGTGTTACATATTAGATATTGTCACGATAACTAGTAGTGCTAGGCATGTAACGATAGTGGTCTTGTCGTGTTCACGTTAGTGTGATTTGGTGATGTATATGTTTACGTGGTTTTCTTGTCGTATGAGTACTAAGTGGTCCTTGAGTTGCTTAGTTGCGTTGCTTTGGGAAGTGTGGGACGAACTTCGGGGACGAAGTTCCTTTTAGGAGGGGGGGGGGAGACTGTAATACCCATCCTGTAAGGGACGTATTAACCAATCCATTGACCAAAGGAGAGCCTTAGCAAGGGATACAGGAGAGATTAGTTGATCAACGTAATTTGTTACTCGACCTAGTTAGGGTTACTCGGCCGAGTAGTTAAGATACTCGACCGAGTAGGGCGTACTCGGCCGAGTATGTCCATACTCAACCGAGTACCTCGTCAGTCAGCGTTTTATTATAAAACGCAAAGTTTTAAGCATAATTCATTTTTTCGACAGTTCCTTTCTCTTTCTAAACCTAATCTCTCTCTCTCTCTCTTTCTCTCTCTCTCTCTCTCTCTCTCTCTCTCTCTCTCTCTCTCTCTCATCTCACCCTACACTTCTTGAATGGCCTTGAACATTAATCCGGGAAGGGTGACGGTCTAGGCATGAAGTAACCGAGTCAAAGTTGTCGCCGTCGTCGGCATCGGTCTACGTCATAAGGTGAGTTTGTGATTTGTTATTGTCTTTCAATAGATCTCGAATAGTTTATTGATAGGATCTGGGTGTTACTTGTAGGGTTCGTCATGGAGCCTTACTTGACTTGTATGATGGATGCACTTTCATGGAATAACGAAAAGGTAGGGTTTCCCTACTCAGTTGCCTGTTTAATTGATTTAAGACGATGTTGATTGATGTAATGGCATGATTAGTATTGTTATTCAAATTGTCTTTCCTGGATGTTTGGATTAGATGTTGTTTGTCTATGGTTTGCGAGGTGCGTCCTCGGCCGAGTGGAGTCATCGTCGAGAATGGCTTCACGCCCTTGATTCGTCCCTTGCGGTTCCCGTCACAAAGGGGATGTGCACGTCAATGGACATGGGTTATTCGCTCGTTGCCTTGAGCGGGGCTTAGGTGAGCAAGGCTGCGGTCCCCCGCTGGTAGTGTGGGTCTCCTGTTGCGATGGAAACCTGGTAGGGCTACATAGTTCGGTGTGTAGTCGGTTACTGGTACTGGTGGAGTTTGGAGGAACGTGTATTGCGTGACTTGGATGCTGTCTTGTTATTTTCTTTCCTTGGTTATACAGGTGACTGACCCCGTGTTATGTTTTCAAAACTGTGATGATCCATTCGGGGATGGTGAGCAGTTGGCTTAGCAGGTGTTGGTTGATATGTTGCTTGCGTGACATGGAAGGGAGTCGTGTCATCACGCTGTTTAGCAAGTTGCCGCTGTCACTCATGCTTAATAGTCTTTCAGTTGTTAAAGTTGTAAACCTTCTCACGTTGGTTTAATCTGTTAAGGACACTTTATAAATGTTCTGTTATTGATTATTTGATACACTTACCTCGGACAACCGAGATGGTAACGCCCTTACTTACTAGGGAAGGTCTTGTTAAGACTCATTGGTAAGTGGGGGTGTTACACGGGTCTCGACCCTAAATTAACGGGTCAATTCGGACTCGGGTCAAATGCGTCGCCAGGTCAAAATTTTCGGATTTGACCCTGAAAAAACGTGTCAGGACGGGCCGGGTCAGAATTTGACACGTGTACTTTTGTATTTCGCGTATCACTTTATTTTGCAACATAATACTTTATAAATATATTTGAACATATAATTTTGTCATCAATATAAACTATAAAATAGTAAATTGTCGCGATAAAAGTTTTAACATATTATATAATAATCCTCCCGTCTCAGAAATGTGTTTACCTTTAATTTAAATACCGCTCACGAAGAATAAAAAACGTAAACAAATCTTTGACATAAAAGAAGCACGAGATTACAAGATAGAGTATAATTTACCAATTTTATCTTCCTAATTTATAATATAACATGGTCCATAGAAATGTTTGTTTCAACCACTTAAACACGCAAATGGACACTTATATTCAAATTCAAACTAATACAAATTTAAAAAAAAAAAATGTTCAGTTCAGTACCGTTTTGCCTGGCTAAGTTCAGTTCAATTCAATTCATTAACACTTGTGTATTTTAGATATAACTTTATTTTCACAATATAATACTTTTGTAAATATATTCCAACATATAATTTTGTCATCAATAAAAATTATAAAATATTAAATTATCGCGATACAATATTAACATATTATATAATCCCTCCGTCAGTAATTTGTTTATCTTTGATTTAAATACCGCTCACGAATAATAAAAAACGTAAACAAATCACCAACATAAAGGGAGCACAAGAAAACAAGTAAGAGTATACTTTACCATTTTTATCATATTAATTTATAATATAACATGACGGTCCAATAGAAATGTCTGTTTTAACCACTTTAATTCGCAAAATGACATATATTCAAATTCTATCTAAAACAAATAACAAAAAGAATAACAAATCACCTACATAAAGGGAGCACAAGAAAACAAGATAAGAGTATACTCTACCTTTTTTATCGTCGTAATTTATAGTATAACATGACGGTCCAATAGAAATGTCTGTTTCAACCACTTTAATTCACAAATGACATATTTGATATTCAAATTCTAACTAAAAAAAATGTTGTACAGGAGTCTCGAACCCGTGTAGTGCTTACCCCCAATTGCACTAAAAAACCATCCTGCCAAAGCCTTTTAGGGGCGTTTGGTTCGCATAAAGGTATCGGTATGGAATCAGGAATCATACCAGGGTGGTATGGGTTTGGAACTCGATTCCTCATACCTTGTGTTTCGTTCAAGTCTGGATTGAGGAATCAAATCTTGTTATCTGTTTATTTTATTGATAAATTTTGTACTATTTACTTATGTATTAATTTCCTACTTTAAATCTTCATGTATTAATTAGTTAGAACTTTTATATAATTTTTTACATATGTTAATTTTTTTTAAATATCATAATATTTTTGTTTTTAAATATACTAAACAAGTCAAGAAAAAAATCATTGTTTGTATTTTTCCCGAAAAAAAATCTTACAAACAATATAATTTTATGGATATTTTAAAAATATAGATCTTTGCACAATATTTTTCTTTTTTAATTCTCTTCTTTTATTTGATACCAAAGGTATCAGTCTCATACCCACCTCCTCCCTTGGGTATGAGAATCCCATACCTCATGAGTTTGAGGTATGGGTATCAAATTAGAAAAAAATATGAAACAAACATAAGGTATGAGTTTAGCTCATTTCAAACTCATACCTTATAACTAGAATGAGTGAACCAAACACCCCCAATGTTCGGTTTCTATTGGCATTCAATATTATTTATAACTTGTAGCTACTCTTTGTACAATGGTGTTAAACTGATTCCACAAAAACGCCTACATTTTGGAGATTTTTTTTAATAGGTATAATTATCATTAGGATTATTTAACATAAATACTCTAAACTATAAGTGGTCTTCTCAAACTACTCCAACCTACATTTTAACTCAAAATAAAACCAACTTTATGTATTCACTTCTGAAAATAGAATCGTTCAATTTTTAACCCCTTATACCAGGTTAGAGTCGACGTGTCATTGACGTGGAGTCGATGTGGCTTTATAAAATATTATTTGGACAAACAAGATGTACATTATTATCCTCACCTTATTTATCCTCGGTCACTAATTACCTTCAATCTATCAGTTAATTCCCTGCCCACCATCTCACCTTCCGCCTCACAACCGCCACCCCAGACCCCAGTCTCCATCACTGGCTACGTCCAATCTAGCTCTCTCCATCATATTTGCCCTCACTTCTCCCCATTCACTCCCCTCATCTCCCCCATCGCCGCCTCCACCTCGCCTCTCTTCTACGCGGCCTTCGTCCATGACGTCAACTCTCTCGGACACGCCTTCTCACTGCGCCGTCGCAATTGTTCTCTCCTGCCTCCTTCCACCTCCATTTCAGAACGACCCGTAAACATCATCCTGATGATAAATCAACTGATCCCAACATCATAAAAAAACTAACCAAATAATCAAATCCAATTATTTGCCATAATCTGAGTAGCCAAAAAATCAAATCCAATAACCCACGTTTATCCATGACCATTTTTTATGAATCAAATTTAAGAACAAAACCCAATTAAACCATTTATAATTACAAGAGGGTATAGATCCATCCAAAAAAATTAGATGGTGGTGTTGGACTGTTGGTGGGAAGGTCAAAGTGGTAGTGTTCACGGTGATTGTGTGTGGATTGTGGTGATTAGGTTGGCCGTCAAATCGTCAATGGTCGGAGAACGGGGAGTTAGATGGTGGTGTTGGACTGTTGGTGGAGGTTTGTTGGGGCTAGTGGGCTTGAGTGTTCGGAAGTCGGTGGTCGGTCTTTTCGTGAGATTGGGTCTTAATGGGGGTGTGGTATAAATATTTAGTGTTAGTCTATTATTACTATTATTATTGATTATTGATTGATATTAAGAGTGAAAACAAAATTTAAAAAGTCAATGACCTGTTAATCAGGTAACTGGTCACCTAAGTATATTTTGAGAAGGGGTGCTTAAAGTTGGGTGTATTTTGAGTTAAAATATAGGTTGAAGTATTTTGAGAAAACCACCTATAGTTTAGAGTATTTATGTTAAATAACCCTTATCATTATTGTTACAACTAATTAATAATGCTAACTTCCTATATTACCCTTTAACATTATATAGTTTGAATTTTAAATTTAGATGGAGGGAAAGCCAAATAAGTAACAAATTTACAATAATACCCTCGTGACGCTCAAATTGAGCGCCATCGGATAGCGCCATCTCATTTTCCTGAATATATATATACCTTAACTAACACATGCATGTTTGCTGTCAAAAAAAAAAAAAAAAAAAAAAAAACACATGCATGTTATCAATCGATTATGGATTTCTTACACAAATGACCAACCCACCTACGTAGAATTGATTTGCTCTATTGCTTGATTATCGCAATCGCATAAATCAACTATTGTGAGCAAAGTGACATAAATCGCCTGTTTTTATGTTGCTTGATTTTGACTAGCCAAGGAACCCTAAGCTAGCTAACACCATGCATGATTGATAAGAAAAGTAGGTGGGCAGTTAATCAAGATGAACATTAGTTAAAACAGTAATACATCTCAGTATATCACTATCCTTAGAAACGAAAATCGATAAAGAGCACACAAAATATGGTCAATAAAGAACAATAAAAAAAAGGTAATGATAAATACAACCCATTGGGTTGTATTTAAGAAACTAAAAGAGGAAATAAATTCTTAATATTATATGTATTAATTGTATTGGTTAATGTGTAATTTAGTTCTTAATTCCTAAATTAATACCCAAATTAGAAGGTATTTAATGCTTAAATACAACCCACTGGGTTGTATTTAGCATTACCCTAAAAAAAAAAGCAACGCACAAATTTACGTGGTCCACTAACAGTGTATTAGCTACGTCCACATGGCAGGAGGGAGAGAGCTTTATTAATGTGTGAGGAGTTTTAGATTACAAAATCAGACGATATGATAAACATAACTGCTAGGGAGAGGCGTATAGATCAGAGAGTTTATATAATACTCTATAAGACCCAATACAGAATGACCTAATAAGGCTTAAGACAGATCCTAGCCCAATACAGACCCTCTGCATAGTCGTTCGAAAGTGGCGACTAACATATTTAAGGCACAAACCCAACAAGTACATAGGTGCTGAGATGAAGAGGGGAAGGTGCTGTGGGGAGTGGCGGAACGGAGCCATATGTGTTGGGAACCGTGACTGGCCGAAGCAGAAGCCATGCTTGCAGGAGTCATTCTAGCTAAACGAATGGAGCACATGGACATCGTTATGAAGGGTGATTGCAAGGAGGTCATCGATGCCATTGTCAACAAGAAGAAGGGTCGTAATGAGTTTTATTCGGTCATAGATAAAATTTCTTTACTTGCTCTACAGTTTAATTCGGTTGGCTGGTCTTTTGTTTCGAAAAAGTTCAATAGCATTTCTTATGCTCTAGCTCATGAGTGTCGTGTGGGTAGGAGTGATGTATTTCTAGCTGATGCAATGCCTCGTCATATTGTAAACATTGCTATTTGTGATCTTTATGAGCTAGATAAGACCTAGTGATGACGCACGCTATCCAACCGTCCCATCAGCAACTCAAGGCAATCAAAGATACACCAGTCAAGACACACTGCTCACCATTTACCGGCAATATCAAATGGATCACCGCAGATAAGACAAAGAAGAAACAAACAACAAACACCCACAAGGTCAGTAACAGTCAATACACTAAACACAAGATCAAATATGAAGAATACAATCAGGTAAAGGAATTAACAAACATCTCTAACACCACTCTCCATCTCCTCAACACCTAGTAACTGTGTCCGAACCATAGCGCGGGACACTAATGGCACTCACCGCAGGGAGTAAGCCCTGGTTCTCATCGCAACGAGCAACCAACCCCTGCCGATGTCCAACCACAATACTGAACATCAAAAGACCTACTCACCGCAACGAGCTTACCCAGATCCTTAATGTGCACATCCTCCAAGTGACGGGAGTCACAACAAGCGATACTGGGGTTGAGGTCAATCTCCCGACATTGCTTCATAATCACAATCACCACCACCACCTCCACCATAATCACAATAACCACAATCACAATAACCACAATCACATAATAATAAACATCCAATCATATAAACATATATCACATCAATCTTATAATCAATCATATAACTGAACTGAGTAGGGAAACCCTACCTCTAACGAATCCACTTGCAATCGGAGCCAATCACATAACCGTATTGAAGACATTGGCATCGCCTCTCTTCATATAATGACTAGACCGCGACTGAAACCATGCTCCGACTTGTTATCAAATCCCCGCGTCCAAGCTCTTCCTCTTTTGGATTTAAGTATAGATAGATGATTAATGAAAGAGAAGAAATGGAATAGGAAGAAAAACTGTCTTATAGGGTTATAAAAATGAAAGGAAGGTGAAGGGAATGGTTTAGGCATCGACTCCTGCTCTTAAATATAAAACCGCTGAACCCCTACACTCGGTCGAGTATAACTCCACACTCGACCGAATACCACAAGTACTCGACAGAGTGAAACCTTCTAGGTCGAGTCAACACCGTCAGTCCCCCAAACTAGGTACACAAACCCTACATAACACGCACCCATCAAGGTTTCACCCAAGGCTTCTTAGTCACTGAGGGTCCCCTAAAAAGGCAGGTTTTACATTTGGTGGGCCAAATTGGATGTCAGAGATCGTTGTTTTCTAGGACAATTTCGATCAATTGGCTTACCTGATTCAGGGTATATTGGAGGCATAAGATGAATTCGATATCCATTTGTAGGCATGTAGCATAGTTCCAAGTGGGACACATGGACATGCAGGACCAGGAACAAAGTGAGAGCACACACTCACTTGACCATACAGTAACATTTGGTGCAGACATGACTTGATAGCATGGTGTATCGGTTAAGGGCGGGATATCAAGACTTAATGATGTTTGAGGTGCCTAGAAATTGAGGCCACGCGATGTAGGAAGTTCTCTACAAAGACCAAGGTCCAAGTTAAGATAATGGTACTTCGTTTGAGGAGATCAAGGTCCAAGTTAAAATAACGGTACTTGGTACCAAGACTTGGTGATAGTTTATTAAATACTACCCTCCGCCCCAGGTGAATTGTTATCTATTCCTTTTTATACAAAACCAATGCAAGTGCAATAAATCAATAAAATAAAGAAATTATTGACAATTACATATACTAATCACTTGTTCAATACTTAACCAAAATAAAAATAAATAATACAATTTAAAATGAAAATAGATAATAATTCACGAGGATGAAAGAAGTATAAAATTTATAATGAAAGTGGAATTCATACACTTGTCAACTATTCCAATTTCTAATTACATGAACAAAAGAGAAGAGAATGGAAGATTTCAAAACTTTGACACTGACAGTCGGTCGTCAACCCTTGTCGATGACCTTAACAATTCACAAAGATTGGCAAAATGCAAATGTCAAAGTTAATGGTGCAAGTTATTTAGCAAAAATGTTGAGATTAGTGGGAACGTAATCCAAAAAACCAAGCAATAATAGCTGTACAAATTTTCATTTGTGATGACTGATATTTGTCATAAGTTTGTGATGGTCAAATAAAATCTACATAGATAGATAAGATAAATTATTTGTGACTCATTAAGCACTTCAATTTTTGTTTTATATACCCATATAGATGATACTTGACCCGTCACCAACTTATGAGGGATGTACCCGTCATAGGGAGACTTCGTGTAGCTGATAGCAGATTAGTAGTTGTGTATTGTCACATTTGTCACTGTCTAGTGGACCATCTCCAAATAAAATTAGCTACTTGTAGTATCGATGGGCGATAACTCCATTTTGCCCCCTCTGCCATATTGGGCCATGGGATCCTTCATGACATAACATCCGAATCAACTAGAAGGTGCATTTACAATGTTGATTGAAGACAAAATTTTAAACACCGGGAGGATCGTAAGTTATACACCGAAATCTTTATAATTATATATTTGGTGAATTACTTTTAAGTGTAAGGAGAATGATCTTTATGAAGGACACAAATTTTTTTGGGTGATTCAATTACAATTTCTTAAAGTAACTCTATTGATTTCATTAGTTACAACTTATAGTTATTTACTCTGTAATATTTGTTTATTGACTTCATATTTCAGAGGTTGACGGTACGCGACTTGGTTTTGATTCGTCAATATAATCGAATAAACTTAACATGTATGGCTTTGGACCATAAAGTTATAAGTTATGTGAATGTTGCGAGAAGAGGGGATATTCTCTTAAATTGCCTTATATTCTCCTTCGAAAACAAAACATGGTGTTTATGCCGCAGCACGTACAAGATGGAATCACTTGACTATGTATTGTTCTATATTTATTTTGACTAAGGTTTTTCTATAAAAGCATCTCACTGGGATGCCAACAGAATAGGTTTAGATGGTTACAGCCTTGCACCGCACCGTATATTAGTTGGAATTGATAAATGTAGAGTGCTCTTAATTAAACTGCACTCATTATTTTAGTCGCGGTTTTGTATTTTAGACGTCAGAAAATGTAGTTATAAATTTGGGGCTACATTATGAATAAATCAAGGACTAAAGAAGGCCTAACACTTTCTGTACAATATTAAGTCAATCGAGATAACAAACACAAACAATCCTTAACTAAAATAGTTTTGGTTACTATTATTGACATTTTCAAAAGGTAGTAAATAAATCAAATCTGGATAACAAAAACAACAATAGGTCTTGGTATAGACGGGTGGGACGAACAGACGGGTAAAGACCTCTAATAAAATGGATAGGGGGACAAGGTAGGACACCCCCCATATGTTTTCCACTTTATGGCAAATGGGTATTTTATGAGGGGAAATGGTATCCGTCTATACGTATAGACGGATAATGTCCATCTATAATGAGAATTTGTGCAAAAACAACTAGGATATCTTCCCCAAATTATACTACCGAGTACTTCATACGTGTTACATCATTTTTTGTCACTATTAATTGTTGATCATCAATTAATGAACTCTTTTCTTTTTTCTTAAGGCTGGGCCGCCACCGCCACCGCCACCGCCACCGCCACCGATTACACCTCGTTTCCCTCCGGAAAGGTTTCTCAATCTCATGTATGTTTGAACTTCTATCTTTTACTATTCGAAAGAAAAATGTTATTTAGGCCATTGGACTTAAATTGTCAACTTTGACCAAGATGTATTGTTTGGTAAGTTAACAAATTTGACAATGAACTTTTACCTCTATAAAAAATGGTCAAAGTTTACCATTTTGGTGAAAGTTGATGACAAGATTATCCTCGAAGTTAAGTTTGAAAAAAATGATCCAATCAAAATAACAATTAAAGTCGATTTTCAAATTAACACTAACCAAAAAATTACACAAAATTTAATTAGATCCAATTCAATCCAACCTATAAAGACTATTATAATCTAGTAAACCCCCAACAATCATAATTCACTACGAACCTCGTGGATTTAAGGAGGATTAACAGGGGTGTTCCTTCAATTCTCATCGGGGTGCTAAACAACAACAATATTGGAATTATGGTTAGAAATTTTCAAGTTTCAAAATAAGCCTTTTATAACCCAACGAAACGAAAATTAACTCAACTTGTATCCTTATAATAACAACCTTTCCAATGGCCGTTAATCTTTCGTAAAACAATTTTATTAAGAGTATAATTGCCAAAATTCCGTTTTACAATATATTCGTGTTACCTACGGAGTATATAATTATAATACGATCTTATACAAATATACATGTTTCCGGGTAGGCGAAGTGGATTAAAAAACGTGGGCTTCTAAGCTTGTTTCTATATCCATATACATACACAAAAAAACAAAACGAAAATAGAATAGAAACAAAAAGGTGACATTTCACAAATCATCAGGTTTCCTCCTCTTGATTCTCTCCATTTCCTCGTCAAAAACAAATTAAGAAACCATAATCACCATCACATACACATCAATTCCTCAATTCCTCAATATCTTATCCCTCATCTTCCTCTCTTCTAACCAAGGTATATACCCTAATTTTAATCACCAAATAACCCTAATTCGATTTCTTTACATTACTTTGTGTTTCTTGAATTACATGACGCGTTTTACGTTATTGTTTTCAGATTAATTTTGTTCATTAATTACTATAATAACTATAAGTGGAGTAATAATTAACATTATTATTTAATCATTTTTATTAATTTCAAGAATATTTATTATTGTTAGGGAGGTGAAGGATCGGATCTTCTGCACTTTCTTCCTCCAGTAAACCGTAAACGACACCGTTTCAGGTTCGTTTCTCTACGTTCACTATCAACGACGTCGTTTTCATTTTTCGGCGACTGATTTTTTGTTATTATGATTTTTTTTGCAGGCGCGAATGTGAATAAACGGAGTGAAAAGTGTAAAAAAAGATTTTACAGTTGAGTGAATAAGTTGAAGATAAACCTAGGTGAGACGATTTTAATTTTTATTCAGTTTATTTGTTGAAGATTTGGGCGTATATTTGTGTATTATATGAAGTGATTTCATATGATTTATGAAATAATTTGTAAAAATCGTATAATACATGACTTTTCTTCAAAGTAGAGTTAAACAATTTGATACATGACATTTGAATGTGAGATTTAGGTTTTCGTTATGTAAAGTGAATTATTGAGTATAATATTGTGATTATCGTTTAATATTTGATCTTATAAATGGGATTATGAACTAATATAGTTTGATTAGCGTATAATATATGATATGATGATGATTCGACGACAACTACGACGATTGTTCTTCTCTTTTTCTTGGTATGTACATGAAAATGAGAGTATTTCTGGTGAGATGAATACACTTCACCTTCCTCTCTTTTGA
The DNA here is from genome assembly GCF_048544455.1 of Silene latifolia. Lineage (NCBI taxonomy): Eukaryota > Viridiplantae > Streptophyta > Magnoliopsida > Caryophyllales > Caryophyllaceae > Silene > Silene latifolia. The sequence continues at coordinate 35,536,447 of NC_133537.1, forward strand.
TTTCATTTATTTGTGTATATTACTGCCTAGCTGTTCATTCATTCATACTGAAATTAAATCTCTTCGTTTATTTATTACTCCGTAGTAGTTAGTTTAATACGGTAATTATTGTGTGAGACGGTACCGTCTTATTCCGTAATCTGTGAATTTAATAGGTTAATAGTAGGAAGTACTAAGGCTACTAATGCTAAGCGTCGTAGTTAGTAGAATTCAATTCAATAATATATCTTAGATTTAGAAAAATTAATGATATGAATATGCTGTTGGATTCCCTATGTACATGAAACTTCCTCTACATAATTATTTTATTCATCTTCTGCAATTGATGTGAGTTTCTAGATTTGATTCATTTACTTAGTTACGTCAATTCATTTGATTTTATACCTCCTAAATGCCAAATTTTGATCCCGTATCCTTTACTTTGGCAGCTTGTGTAATCGAAAAAGTCGTTGATACGCAATAGACAAGAATTAAAAAACAAGGTTTTGAAAATGTCGTCGTCGAATTCACCGTGTGCAGCATGTAAGTTCTTACGGCGCAAGTGCACGCAGGAATGTGTGTTTGCCCCTTATTTCCCGCCAGATCAACCGCAAAGGTTTGCTAATGTGCACAAGGTGTTTGGGGCGAGTAATGTGGCGAAGCTGCTGAACGAGTTGGCGGCAGCGCAGAGGGAGGATGCGGTGAACTCGTTAGCATATGAGGCGGAGGCGAGGTTGCGGGATCCGGTGTATGGATGTGTGGGTCTGATTTCGTTATTGCAGCAAAGGCTAAAACAGGTGCAGAGTGACCTCATCACGGCTAAGAAGGAGCTGGCTACTTATATTGGACCGTCTGCCCTTATGGCCGCTGCACCGATGTTTCCACCAGGGGGGTATAACGCGGCTGCGGCTGCTGCTGTTGCGAATGCTAATGTGATGGGGGGTTATAATATGGGGAACATGATGGTAGGACCGTCTCACCAGAATGCGCAACAGTTGATGGAAGCGCAGCAGATGGCTGTGGCAATGAAAGAGGAGCAAGAGATGATGAGGAACTGGGAGCAGCAGCAACAGTTTATGAGATTTAACAGCGGTGGCAGTGGCGGGTTTTGTGGAACGTATGAGGTGGGAGGTGGGGCTGTGGTTACAGCAGCTGCTAATGTTGATAGTCCTGGTGGTGGGTTTAATCAGATGGGGTCGCCTTCGTTGGCATTAGGTGGTGGCAGTGGCGGTGGCGCGTTTGATCAGAATGCGGCCGTGGCATACGCTCAGCTGCAACAGCCGCCGCATGCAGATGTGGATGAGCCACTCGGTCAACTGCTGTTACTTCAGCAACCAGAATCACAACAACAAACAGGAGAGATTGCTCAGGCTATTCCTTTACATTCACTTCATGAACAACAAGAACAACCACCACAACAACCTGGTCAACATCTAATGCTTCATCATCATCATCATCATATTCATCATGAACAACGTGAACATGATCATCAACATCGTGACCATCATCAGCAACATGAACATCATCACCACCATCATCATCAAAGGTCTGGGAGTGAGGATGAAAGGGGTACTGGTACTACCAATGTGGGTCCATCATGTTGACAAGACATAGAGAATATATTGACATTTGCCCATTTTTGCAGTTGATTAAAAAAGCTTCTCATCTCATGGTTTAATTATCTTTGACTTGAGGTAAACAACAAAGAATACCCATTTCTTGTTTTTTTTTTTCCTTTAATTTTTTGCGTGTATAAATGTTTGTAGTAAGCTTTCCTGTTTTTGGGATGATATAATACAACACATTATTATTATTATTATTATTATTATTATTATTATTATTATTATTATTATACATAAAAGTGGTGATTACAAGAAAGGTGCAGATATAAAGGTATCTTTTGCTGTTTTGATGAAAGGAAATGGGGTTTGGTGTTGCAAAAATGGTTGATGGAGAAAACTCAAGGAGGTTTACTATTTTATGGCAGAATGCAAAAGGGTTGTTTTGGGGGTGTGTAGTGTAATCAGTACTGTTTGTCCTTTATTTTGTTTCAGAGAAATGTCACATTCATACAATTAATATGGAGGGATACGAATGAGATAGATATGCAAGATTTGTTAATTGTATGAATCTTCCTTTTCAGTAGTATTCTCATTTATTAGCTTGTTGGATTGGATTGGATTATATTCAGGCTCACATTTGTATCAGATGTTAGGGTGTCACCATTATACATCTACTCTGCCTGTACTTTGAAGTCAAGTTTGATCACAATAGTAGTACCAGGAGTTGTCGACTCGACTCCGTGTGGTTAATTTAGTCCTCACTTCATTCAAATCCAAATATGAAATTCCCCATAAATTCAATTCCTTTTCACAGGAAATGAAATTGATGCGGGAATTTAGATATGAAGAAAGGGAGTAATATGGTGTAACTGTTAAGTATGGGCATGATATTAGTTTAGCCATCGGATTGTTCTTAAACATCGAAAGGTTTTCAAGGATATAATTTGGGATTAAACGCATTGCTTAGTTCACGTATTAGTTGTATATTTTCACTGTGGTCATGTCGATAAACTAACTATTCGTATGCTGTCACATTTCTATTTTTGTGTGGTGTCGTTGTTGGACCAAAAAATAGCACTCGTTTATTTGGAACATTTGCAAATGACTTCTTTCATGTCATTACAAAGCGGTGCCCAAATGATTGAATCATCCTTCTGTCTGTCTGTTATTCCACCTAATCTCTTTGTTTTCTTGTTTAATTTTCTTTTTAACTTGCATGCATTCTCTTAATATGCATTAGTTATTTGCAAATTGCAAGTCAAGTGCGTAAAACCACCCACAAATGCTGTAATAGCAAGTTCATGGTACATTTTTTTGTCGTTTGTTTTTGTCTACATAAATAACCTACATTTTCTTAAGAAGCTTGTATTGCTCTAAAATAACGGTCCGTTTTTCTTAAGACCATTGCTTTTGGTATGAAATAAGACGGGTAACATGTCATTATTTTATAATAAAGTGTTGTTATTTTTTGATAACATGTTACCATTATTGTTCACATTATTTTCAGGGTAAAAAATAACACCTCTAGTCATAACATTTTGTGAATTAATTGGTTACATTTTCTTAAAAAATGGCAATATTTTATCCGTCTGACAAATAAGACCAAAAATGTCCGTCTGAAACAAGAATTTGTGCTAAAATAATATTGGATTGGTCGAGGAATGTGTAAACTGGCAAGAAAAGGTATTAACAAAAAGGCCACCTTTATGGGATTAGTCAACTTTTACCTATCAAGTGTAGCCTTTTTCTGTCTATATACTTTTTATAGTATTGTTTTGACTAAATTTACTTTTCGGTTATTATTTATTGACTAATCATGGTTAACTTTTTGCCTGCGTTGAACTTGCATATTCACACTATATGAATATGGACCTTGTTAATAGTGAGGTAAAAGATATATAAAATGACTTTCTTAGTCTTGTGTAAGTAAATACAACGTGTAGTTCATTATACACAAAATGTTCATGCATTGCTTTTCTTTTTTGTTAAGATCCCACATTCAATTTTTTTTCGTACTTACTGGCATTACAATAGATGAGAGGGTAGATATAAACCTCAGATCTATTGTCGACAATATCTTCGTCTTAACCACTAGACTAAAATACTTTCGGTGATAAATATAGTCTTGTATGAGATAGTTTAAGTAGATTAATTAACACTCTAATGTAGATATGTTTATAAGTTCTATTATATATTTCCTATGTGTCGTTCTTTCATTACAAATACTATTCTAATTTCTTTATTATCGTTATGCAGATTTAAATATAAACTTTTTAATAACATTTTTCGTGATGAATCTAGTGAGGAATGCCTTATTTACTTGTTCTCTAAATCTCTAATGTGAACTCTACTAACTAGGATAGAGATTTGTGTTTTAGTTATTGCAATGTTGCTTAAAATGTAGGGTAATGCATACTCTACCTCACTAAAAGGGTGAAAGGTCCACTTGTGCATGGATTTCAGCAAAAAGGGATTTGATTAATTTGATATTCATGTGGATTTTACTTCATCAATCAGAAACCAAACTTAATTAATTAATTATACGTATTACAGAAGCTTCATTTCAGCATTGTACAGCTTGCAACTTAATTTTGAGTTGCTAGATTCATATGCACGTGGGGTTCATTCTACTAGGAAGAAAGACATACCATTTTCCTGCATTTTCAATTTTCTTGCTTATTTCGTACACAACTTTACTATTCTTCTACTTAATTCACCCAACTCTTAACCTCTATGTGTAGGTCTTTATTACACTAATTTCAACGAGCTACATGTTCACATTGGCAAAGGCAATACATACACAATAAGTCTTACGAAAATGGGTAACATTTCGTCACAAACTGATAATAGAGTAAAATGTGACTCGTTTAAGACCAAAATATAACCATTATATGATAAAAAGTTACCAGAATAATTTTCTAAGTACAACCGTTTGTCACTAAAGTGGTCACATTTTCATCTTAAATGGGTCACATTTGACCCGTCTTTAACTTGTGACGAACAATATCCGTCTTCAATAAGAATTGATTATTTCCAAAAATTTCCGTTTGCATATATTTGGCATAAAACATAATTCCTCTTAAATCCATACCATCTTCAATTATCAATCATAGTTCGATTACAAAACAAGGTTTTAATTTATTATAAATTTAGTTATTGTTTTCTTAGAGTTTAGAGTTTTTTAGGGTTTGTCAATCTGTGGTGTTAGGTCAATTTACCACCATTTGATTAATGTACCAAAATAATTGAAAACTAGGGTAAACTCAACCTTAATCAGGACTCTTGTATTCTTCACATACAGATTTGCAACAGATCTACGATTAGATAAGAATGCCAGTTTAGATGTTTCACGGTTTTGCATTTTGTTGCGATCTAGTGTGTGTTGTTACTGGCTTATTTGTTTCAAGTCACAACCTATATGTCGTAGATGTGGGACGGTGCAGTTTATTGATTTATCGCACCAGTTTGTAGTACAACTGGTTGTGCAAAATTCGAGTTTTATAACAAATTTTACAAGTTTTGTTTTAAAAAATATGAGCTTTATTGTAGAGTTTATGAGTTTATCAAATTAAACATAAAAAAAATAAAAGATTGAAAAAGTTCAGAAAAAATACATATAAGCTCAAATAGATATATGTTGGTTGTAAAATGCTATTGTAAAACTAGGTGTATAATCTTATTTGTGGGGACAATGAGAAAAAATGAATTCCTTATGTCCGAGAAGAAATAAAATTGGGAGAATTGGAGAAATGAGACACCTAAAATGATAAAATACGTATAACAAAAAAAAAAAAAAAATACCGCTAAATCTATATTTAAATAGTGCAATTTTGTAACATGTCAATCCAACCGAAAGCTTTAGTCAATGTTTTTCGTTTTTTAATATTGACAAGAAGTATTCCCTATCGATATGAGGGGCAATTTTCTTCGGTACAAAAGGCAACTTAATGGGTAGATCCTTCACATGTTTGATTTTTATTCCTAAGAGTTAGGAATCAATCATTTAGCCACTTGTTTAATAGATGAACGCTCTTAACAGTCACATTAACCAATTTTAGTGCAAGCTTTAATCAATCTGAATCAGTCCAAGCCTGCAACATCTTGATTTAGAATGGCCCAAATGTTATTTTTTGGGAGTGACTAGAAACAGCCCAAAATTGGAAAATACACGTATGACTGTATGTGCTAATAATACACCATGTAAGACTAATATAAAATTGAATTAGACTAATGTAACAAGTATTAGGTGATTATGTAGTTATAAAATGTGCACACATATGGAAAAGATCTACTCTTTTGTCCTGGCTTATGATTTAGGAACGGGTAATATTAGGAAAAGCGTTGATTATAATTTATATGCATATTTGCACGCATGCTTCACTTTTTATTTGGGTTGAGATATTTGACTTTTATTGATGCTAAATTATTGTTATTTAGGAGTTGTTAATTCAATTGATTTGCTTAGCTCATGTTGTTGATTATGTTCATGTGGAATCGAAGAAGAATTGCGTAAAAAAAATGAAATGAAGTGTAACACCCCATGTTTATTAAATAGGTTTTTTAGGTGGGTAAATAGATTTATTAAGAAATTTAAATGATTAGTGATTAAAGGAATTATTGAAAGTAATAAATCATATCCAAAGTCGATTCAAAAGTTGAAAAAACTGTAAAAATCTTAGCTCTCGCTATAAGAATGGAATATTCTAAAGCATTCTCTTAGAATACCCTTTATCTAGCTTAGAGCCTGGCGACCGCAACGTCACCGGAAGAATTGTCGAGTACCGGTAAAAGAATGAGAAAGGAGAGAAAGAGCTTCCCTCCGCATCTTGAGAAGCTCTTGGTATACATGACATGTTCGAGAAGGTCCCCTGTTGTCTACAAGACTTACTCGGAATGAAATAAAGGTAGTCATAGTCTTGCATGTTACGAAGTAGCTAGGATAGGTGACCTCATTAGATGATCGTGGGATGCGTATGAGTGGGACGAAGATTTATGTTGATCCGTGGGCCAAGTACGCAGTCTGACGAGCTATTGTGAGTAAATGCTCTCAACCAAAGATTATTAGGGTTTTGAACATCCTATAAGTCAGGATTAATTGTAATTACTTAACAAAACAGTATAGTAAAAGATGAGAGGATGAATTTTAAAAGTTGGAAAGAAATTTGCACTTCTTGGTATGAAGGGGGATTTGGAATAAAAGAGATTTTGAAATGGAATAAAACTTCACTTAGTATATGGATTTCACTATTCATGACTAATGCGCTCTTGTTCAATCTAGGATAATGGTAATAAATGTTATCATGCTGAGAGTTTGGATGAACATCTTACAGATTATAGATAGTTGGATTCAGCTCGCAAGTGGACAAAAAGGGAGACAAGTAGAAAGAATATTGGGCTAAAAAATTGTTCAAAACTTGTGTTAAAGGAGATAAGTTTCATGTTAGTGTTACTTATCTGGTAATTCCCGCAATAGGAAGGAAACCCCCTACAGGAGGGAAACCTCTCTAAATAAATCTAATAAAATCACAAACCGCCAATTCACCGCCTACTAAAACCGCCCTTTCTCTCGCCGGCGACCACAATCAAAACCAAATTCCTCCTAGTCGTCGGCGAGAGTCTCCATCTTCAATTACAAGGGATTGTTTATGTTCGTTCCGTGGTGGCGGCTCTGCAATTACAAAGGGATTTCGGCCTCTCACGGTGTTTTTCTTCTAGATTTCTACTGTGTAGCGGTTTTTCGGGCTGATTTTCAGCGTGTATTAGTCGTTGCTTTCTCGGGATACTGGTTTTCATCAGGCTTAAGTAGGGGAAGTTCTTCTTACTCTTAAAACTCCATTTTACCCCCTTTCTATTTCATTTTGTTTTCTCTTGTTATTATCTTTTATTTTGTTTGCTGATTTCGTAAGTGTCAGCTACATCGTCCTTTTAATCATGTCTTCCTTTTCCGATGCCAACTTTCTTGAATACTTCGTTTTTGTCTTTGGTAGTGAGGGGTTGTCCGATGATGATGTTCAATTTCAGTCTGTTCTTAATCAATTGGATTATTCCCCTCTTTCTAAAGTTCAAGCTATTAAAGATTTTGGTAATACCCTTTTTCGTCAACATGAGTTTGATTTTGCTGGCGGCTGCTATGATAAGGCGTGTCGTCAGTTGAGTTCGATTATCAAGAATAAAATCGATCTTGAATTAAATTCAACCTCATCGCTTATTGTCTCTTTATGTTTGAATTTAGCGGCATGTGCTAATAAAATTCATGAGTTTAATGGAGCTCTTATCTTTTGTTCTATGGTTTTAAATTTCTTTCTTAATAATGCTAAAGCTCTCTTTCGTAAGGCAGTAGCTCTTAAAAATCTGAATGGGTTCTTGATGGCTAGTGTGACTTTGGAGGAGGCGAGTTTGATCGAGCCTCATTATAGAGATATCAATCGAGAATTTGAGGAAGTTAGGCAGTCTCTTGTTATTAATCAAAATGGTAAACGGGTTGTTACATACTCTATGGATGCAAACGATGTTCGAGCGGAGAAAAAGCTTGTTTCTTCTCTACAAACTCAAGAAGCTAATACAGTGCGGAAAAAGATTGTGGATGACAGTTGTTCATCGTCTCAGTTGGGTTCTACTGATAATGTTACACCGTCTTCAGATGGTTTGGATTTGGGTAGTAGCAAAATTGTTAGTAATGCGTTTTCATCAGATTTTGACATGAATGTTGATCCTACTCCTATCTCTAATCAAAATCAAGATAATCAATTTCTCAAATTTAGCAAGAATGGCGGAGGCCATTCCCACCTAAGAATTGATGCAGGTTCTTACAAAAAACTCCTTCAAGGTAAAGAGATTCAGGTTCATCAGCATAAGTTTCTAACCACAATGACAGTTCGTGTTCACAACCTTCCACCTAAGGAAGACCAGACGGGAACTCTCCATGAGGAATTTTCATGGGAAGCAGCAGTTCCCCCCATTTAGTCCTACTTCTAATCCATTGTCTAAGAGCCGACTTGGTTGATGAGGAGGTTCTTGTTCAAATTGATAAGAAAAAGCGCCTAACTTTGAACTCGTCTTCTATTAGCAAAGTTTCCATGGATAAGTTTCATTTCGTAGCAGTTAAGGAACACTCGAGCAAGATACGTAGCCGCAAGATGGATCATTTCAAGGGTCAAGGTCGCATGCCGCGTGCTGATGATAATTTGAAGACCAAATCATTGGTTTCTGTGGAGCATTTAGCACTTGTTTGTAGGTACACTAAGACGGTTGTGGTGCTCAGGAGGTATAAAAGAAAGGATCCCAGCATGATCCAATTTGACGCCTATTATCATCCACCATTTAAGAAACACCGGCTTTCATCTACCATACGGTCCATTTCTAGGTGTAGCCAGGTTTGCTTGTCATCAAGTAGTTGCGGGGGCTGTGATGCCCCTCGGTTTGTATTGTAGTTAGTTTATGTAGTCTCGAATATTATGTAATCTCGTTTTTTTTTATTTATAGCAGCTCATCGTTGTCAAAAAAAAAAATGTTAATGTTACTTATAAATTTTTTATTTATTTTTTAGATTCCTGGTCTAATTAGAATATGGGGTCAATGCCTTAAAAAATGCTACCGTGGTTCCAAGCATAAGGTTATTGTGTCCTCGGTTGTGCAAGGTAAGCTACTATTGTCGATTGTATTAATTAGTAACAGAGGGATGTATCTGGTTAGTGTATTATGTGTAAGCAGAATACTGAGAGTAATAGGCATTTGTTCTTTCATTGTGCATTTTCTACTGATGTTTTGCTATGGATTTTAAATCTGGATGAGGGTTACTGTGAAATCATTGGACCTCGGAAAGGAGATTGTGTGGATTTTCCACTGGAATTCTAGGAAGCATTAATGGTATGGTTGTTGCCTTTTACTATTACTTATAATGAAATACTTGTGTCCTTCGGGAGGATCTATTAAGGAAAATACACAGATCTCGTAGATATTATTCCATTGTATATTCCTACGTATGTTGTTAGCTTACATACCAAGGTTTGTATATCTTTTGTAATTAGCTTACCCTAGATTGTATCCTCTAGTAAATATAGATGCCTTGTAATTCTTTCTTAATCAAGTCAATACATTCTATTTTTCACATGGTATCGAGCATATAGCGATCTTCATCTTCTCATTTTTTTTCTCCTCTGTCTCTCTCTGTTTATTCCTCTTTTCTCCAAAACTCAACATGTCGAGTGCAGTTATCTCAAAATCATCCTTAATTTCTCTCAATATCCCGATCTTACCTCTCAAAATTATCGGGCATGGTCTACTCAAATTACCGATCTTCTTCAAGGCTATGATTGTGGACGCGGGCCCACGGGGGTCGCTCGGAAGAAAACGATCAAGCTTTGCATTTATGGAGTTGCCATCAATTTATTGTGGAAAATTGGAAACCGTTCGAATAGCTCATGCCATGTCAAGACACAAAGTAGTGACATGAACACCAAGAACTCGTTACCCTTAGCATTCTATGTCTAGAATGACTCTTGTGGATGCCAATGAACACGGATGTTCACAGAGATCTGGAGTAAGGGGTGAGGGTACGTGTTATGAACCTCTTTTGATCGAACACCTAATCTCGCCCGCCTCGATAGCGGCCTCTACTAATGATTAGGGAAATTATTCATACTTGATATGTTGTCGGTTATATGCATGCAATGCAACATCCAATAAATTAATCCTAACATGTGAGAATTAACTAAGTCGGTAGACACGTAATTTAACATGCATTAATGTCGAGGTAGAAATTTAGGTTGATTGCATGTGAGAGCATACAAACAATATGATAAAGAAATAAATAAAATAATTGAAAATTGCAATAATTACAACAGGTTAATTGATCTACGTCGAAAATACACTTAAAACGGATGGTTTTAGAAAAGAAAGGGAAAATAAATTAACGAACAGATTATTAGGTGATAATACGAGAAATAGTTAATTAATACTTAAGCTAAAAACTAAGTCAAAGCAACAACGGAAGTTCAGGGGTAGAATTCAACCCGGAACAGGCGCATCAGTGATGCGTCCTTTGGAAGAGGCGCAATGCTCACTGCGCCTGTTCCTGAAGTGAATTCTGGCTGTGAATCCGGAATTGCATATCGTTAATGTTCATTGGTGAATTTAATGCTTGATTATCGATATTTGACTCGGATAGAAGTGGATTAATATATTATTTACATGCAAATTGGTCATAAAAACGATAAAACATGAGATGAAACTAATTAGGACAAATTAATTACAAGGTTAATACTAATCACACGGAGGAATTAGGGTTTCGGAGAAACTTTGAAAGTAAAGCTCGAAAAGATATCAAAATACGCAGAAAGGAGCTGGGGAAGAGGTGCAACAACCACTGCGTCTCTTGGAAGAGGCGCAGCACCTGCTGCGTCCTTTCCCCAAGGGTTTCCTCCTGCAGAAGAAAGATTTTCCGCGTTTCTATTATAGAATTGCGGTTTGATCTTAATTTCCTTATTATTTATAATATAATTTGCCAAAAGATTAAAAGATTGAAAATATGGAATAGAAATATCCGGAACATTCCAGAATATTCTGACTCGGCATTTTAAACGGTTATTAGAAAATGAAGACGGTTTTGACCCGGACTCTAAATGTACTCTAATTACTGTCAAAACGATCATAATGGCGCGTAGATGACGACCAAGGGGTAGACACAAGTATTTGAGCTATCACTTGATGATAAACTTACGAACTGTCATAAATCATTCCGTGTACCAAACATGTGGCCCAATCATCACCGGGTGGCTTATGGGAGGTGCATAAATGAGGTATCTATAGAGCCCCCACTTTGACTGAGGCTTGGACAAGGCGAAAGTCAAAGTATAGCCATCAGGTCAATCGAAGATTACAACCTGACGACTATGGCGACGCGAGGCGGCTCAAGGGGTCTGAGCCAAGGACCTGTCATCGGGAACATTTTAGAGTCTGTCGACTATCGGGGAGGGTCGTTTAATGTAAGGAGGCTCGCCAGCCATAAGAAGAGACCATACCTGAGATTCCTTGAGACTCCTTACTCTGCCGGACTCCAAGGGGAAACGAAATGTAAGATTGAAGGATTGAAGGGGCAGCAGGACGTCGGTAGGAACTGCTGGGAGAAATCTACTTGGGTCGGTCTTCAAACAAATTTCGGTAAAACTTGAGATTGATGTTGAACTCCACATGTTGAGAGGGACAATTGGCTGTCTTGAACTCTCGCTGGGGGAACATAATTGAGGCGTGTCAAAACACCTGTCAGAGGATATTCGCTCGTTGTGGCAAGCGAGGTCTTGATAAGGTACTGCGACAGTTCGCAGTTGGCTCGAAAATACGGGTCCAGACGAAGAATAAATATCAAACGGACCAAATATACGATATATGGTATTGAGGAAGAGGCGCACCAAAGATGGACCCACAAATAACGAACTTATAACGAATTTTCGAAAATTGATTTGGAGGGAAGCTGAGAAAGAGGCGCAGCAAGAGCTGCGACTCTTGGAAGAGGCGCAAGACCACTACGCCTACGTCTTTTCCTGGGTGTGTCCCTGTCTGAGTAAAAACTCGATAAAAATCGTGTTTTACTTCATAATTTCGAAACACAATTTCTTCAAAACTCTCTCAAATTCCAACAATATTTCGTCAAAATTTGATCAAAAAACTTGTATTTGTCATGACTAATTGAGGTATGTGTTCTATTCTTGCATTAATCATCCGTATTTGCTTGATTTGAGTCGAGAAAACTAGGGTTTTCAACCCAAATAACTCGAAAATTTGGGGCTTTTCCCCCAAATGAAATTTTTTTGTGAAATTGACATTAGAAATGGATAATTGGTAGTATAAGGATCATAACCATGTGTTCATTTCGAATTTTCATCGAGCATTGAGCATTTGAGCAAAATTGTGATGGTCTCACAGCTAAGTCGTAAATTGCTTCGAAAATAGCCTTAGGATTGCCCATTCGCGACGGAACTTGATATTTGGAATCCTTGTGTGATGGGTAAATTTCCTATCATCTCAGAATTTTGATTTGTGACGGCTTTTTCAGAACTTTTTTCTAGGGCATAATCGCCGTAATAACGAAATGCTGTCGAAATTTCGACTCGAACCCATGACTAGGCTTGAACTTAGGCTGAACTTGACCCATATTACCACATAAGTGGTCGGGTTTTGGGAGAAATGGCCAAGGATGGCGAGAAAAGAGCGATTTCGGAGCTTTAAAAGCTTGAAAATCCCCTAATTAACGCTCGTCGTCACTTGACGCGGCCTAATTCACTTTAATTTCGCAGATGATGAGGCTTCTACGTCCGGGAGGACTCCCATGGACGTGGACACTGTTCTTGACCCTTCTCTTACGTTCGAGGAGGCGTTAGAGGAGGCTTTTGCTGCGGTGGCGGCTACGGAGGAGGTCGTCGAGGAGGAGGTTGAGGAGGAGAAGGCGCCAAGGCGGGCCAATATCGGACGAGGCGGTCATCAGCTGAGGGGAGCACCCGAGTGGGCTGAGAGATGGGATAGCCGACATCTCATCTGGGTAGCGGAGAGTCACCTGTCTTACAGGACGGTGAAGAGCTTGGTAAATCGTATTCACCATTCTTTCATTTATCTTCTTTTATCCTTCTTTTGCTATTCCTTTTCTCTTTCATTCGAGCTAAAGATAGCTCTTACTTTGAATCAGAATAGGAGGCCGGGAACATCATGTCCTTTTCGGGCTATACTACGATGATGGAGGCTTACGGGAGGCTGTCAGCGGAGGCGCAGACCATCATCGAGTTGGGAGCTTTTGGAGCCTTGGTACGAGCATGGAGGGACATCAAGGGAAGGAAGACTCGGGCTAACCTTTGCCTGATTCGAGCTCTCCTTGATCGGTTCTGGGACACGACCTAGACCTTTCACATGCCTTTTGGCAAGGTTGGGGTCACGTTGGAGGATTACGGCATGATTTATGGTTTGCCGTGTGGGACCGAGGCTGTGGTGTGGCCGGAGACAGCCATGAGGGTGGACTCGGCTGAGGCTAGGAGTTTGATCGGTTGGAACCTGGCGGCGAAAGCTGCTGCGGTTCCCAGGTTGGTGTCGAGTTCCTACGTCAGGGATTACTTTGTTGGTAAGGTCCCGACGGTGGTGACGATCGATGGGAGGGCGACGGCTCCTCCAACTTGTACTGCGGAGCAGAGAGCTCGTCTGTGGCTCTGGTGGTTCTTGTCTTCACTCTACCTCAAAGACAAGGGGGAGAGGCTGTCGACGAAGCTTCTTCCATTCCTTTCTGACTTGACTGGCCTAGGTCGTTGGGACTGGGTCACTCCCGGCTTTGCGGTCCTCCCCGGCTAAATGAGGGCCATGGTTCGTCCTGAGTTGGTGGAGAAGGGGACTTCTCCTGCCACTGTTGGTCATGGACTGCTGCTGGAGGTATGAACCTTCGTTTCGTATCATGAAAGATCATTTCCTTTCCTTATCGAATCACGAAAGATCGTTATTGATTACCTTGTTTTGCAGGCGTGTGTGTACTCCTACTTTCTGAGCTTCGCGCCTAAGAGGACGGAGCTGGGGGAGAGAGCTTATCCCATTGTGAGGGATTGGGTGATGTGTCACAAGATGAGTCAGAGTTCTTCTTACGACATCTATCGACGGGACGTGAACGCCCTGCAGCTGAGTGGCGTGAGTATCACTTTCCTTTATTTGCTTTCTCATTGCTTTCTTTTAGAACTGATCATAAGAATGACCTTTTGTTTGCTTATATTAGTGGGTGCCTAGGCCTTGGGCGGACTACACTGGCGCCCCTCCTTTTGTGGCTGAGGTCCTTCGACCTAGGAGCTCGAGCTGGTTGCTTCTGAGGACGTCGATGGGTCCCGTGTGGTACTTGGGCGAGCGTTTGACTCGACAGTGCTCTCGATATGTCTTCACGATCCCCATTGATCCTCCTCTGACGATGTTTAGGGAGCCTTCCGATGCTGAGTGGGAGGCTGACCTGGCAGACTTCGGCGGTGACGCTCTCCTTCTTCCTGACGAGGACTACTCCGCGTTCCTCTACCGGAGGTTGGCGTATTGGCCGGTTGTGGTGAGTGCTTTACTTTTCTTTCGATTGGCTTGAACACAAGATGAATGATCATCGATTAATGGAAACCATTTGAATTTTGCATGAGGTTGAGGTGGCGGGCGTCGAGCCCCCAACGTACCCCGAGACCCTTGAGTATACTGATGCGGCGGGGATGACGGCGATCTCTGAGCTTCGCGACTTTAGCGAGGCGGTGACAGATACTGGCCTGGACGAGTGGCAGTATCTGATTCGGAGGGTAAGTTCCCCAACTTAATTAGCTTTTGTATAAGAATACATTTGTTTAATTCTTATCCATTCATTGAGAATCTTTGTTTTTTGAAATGCAGTGTAATACTACAGTTTTATGAGTCTCTGGTACTCTATCGAGTAGGGCTTACTCTGTCGAGAAAGTAGTTTTTGACGCAAAACAGTAGTCTGCCTGTAGGGTACTCGATCGAGTAAGTTGGGTACTCGATCGAGTAAGTTACTTACTCGATCGAGTAAGTTACTTACTCGATCGAGTAAGTGTGTTTTACGGGGTTGTTTTGACGGGTTTTGCTAATAACGCGAGTTTAATATTAAAGGTTTCCGTCAGTTTCTTTAATCACTTTTTAACCCTTCTAAACCTTTCAAAAGAAAAAGGAGTTACGTAGTTCTCTCTCGTCGCGTTGTTGGCAAATCCCCAGGGCTAAGAGTGTCGGATCATCTTGTTCTTTACATCATAGTGATCCTTGCGTCAAGGGTAAGATCTACATACCAATTTTATAGTATTTAGTGGACTTTGTTTAAACCCTAATTTTGGGAATTGGGGGTTTTTATGGTTTGTTGATGTTAGATTGTGATTATATGATTGTGTGTCTATAGGAGGTGATTTCGTTGAAGAATGATTATGATTAGCTGATTGTGACGATCTTGGTGATGGCTTATTTCAGGTAGGGTTTTCCTACTCAGTATTAGTCACATGATGTTTTGATTGTTGGTTGTGATTGTTGTATATTATCGTACTCGTATTGTGATGATGGTTGGATTTGATTGCTGTTAGTAGTTGTGATTGATTGTATCTGTCTATGTTCTTCGGGGTGCGTCCCTGGCTGAGTGGAGTCACTTGCGGGAGTGGCTTCACGCCCATGATTCGCCTTCTGTGGAACCCGCCACAGAAGGGATGTGCACATTAATGGATTTGGCATTATCGCTCGATGGAGATGAGCGGGGCTTAGGTGGGAACGGCTGCGGTCCCCCACTGGCGGCGAGGAGTAACCTGTTGTGATGGGTACTCTGGCAGGGTTACACACTTTATTGTGTATTCAGTATTGTGGAGTTGGTGATGGAGTTCGGGGTGGGTGACGATTGAGCTGTGTTGCTTTCTATACTGTTTGAGTTTATATAAATTGTGTGATTAGTACTGACCCCGTTTAATTGTTTTAAAAACTGTGGTGATCCATTCGGGGATGGTGAGCAGTTGTTGAGCAGGTATGAGTCGAGACATATGGGCTAGCTGGGATGTGTCACCACCAGATGATAGGGTCTTCCGCTGTAGTTTTGAGTAGTTGTTAGACAGTTGGTTTGAGAACATGTAATCCGTATTTTGGCAGTTTGGTTTTTGGATTGTTTTCACTTAAACTTTATACTAATTAAATGTTGTTTCTTTATTGTCTTTTGATGATCACTGCCTCTGGAAACCGAGATGGTGACATCTTTATACCTAAGTGGTCCTGGTAAGGCACTTGGAGTATGGGGGTGTCACAAAGTGGTATCAGTGCGTCGATCTTGAAACCTGTAACCAATGAACCTAATGAACATAGGGAGTCAAAATAAAATGAACCCGGGGTAGAAGTTGTAGGAGCTAATGCAAAGGCTTGCGAGACGTCCTAAAGTCGCGAACTCGCCCTATAATTTTGAACCGGTCACCATGGGATATGAGTCGGGATCGCTATGTGTTTATTTTGTGAATTGTGTACCAATATAGTGATGTGTGGCATGAATCGGTGTGATTTTGTATGTTGTTGGTTGAAAGCATGTTGAATGATAGTTGGTTTACAACGTTGGTTGGAGTAGTTGGAAAATTATGTGACAATGATGCATGAGGTGGTGGAAAAAGGAAGTAGTTCATATGTGATAATATGTGATGAATAATGATGTTGCAGGATGAATGATTTATAATGTGTCGATACTAGTAACATGTGATTAGGGGATTTGATATGATTTTACATAATTTTGTTTGCGTAAAGTTATATAATAAGTTCATATAATGGTCTACTGTGGTATCATATGCACTTGTTATGTGGAGAATGTGATTGAACTAGGTGAATTGATTGGAAAAGATGAAGTAGAAATTGCATGAGAATATGAATCTCGTGATTATGAATATTCGTTTAGGTGACAAAGTGGATTTGTAATATATAGTAACATGGAAATAGGATTTGTAATGTATGAGTATGTTTTATTTCACGAAAGGTTATAAAGTTAAAGTATGTGGTAGTACATGATTGATAAGTTGAGTGTTATATGAGCATGATAGATGTCATTGTCTGGCTTTTGGTAGGTAGTAACATGTGGTTGCGGATAGTGGTTTTACAAGTATCGAGTCGCTTTTGTTCACCTTGTTGATGTTTTAGTTCTTTGAAAGAAAAAAAAATCAAATAGTTATGTCGTCTGATTACAACAAAGTTGTCTTTAAACTGTTATAAATTTAGATTCATAAATGATTTTAATGTGATTCCAATTGTAGGTGATAGCGTCTTCTTTTAAGATTCTAACGATAGGTCACACGCCCAAAACGACCAAGAAATGAGTGAGCTATGACCGTTTTACGAAAACTGGACAGTGTTGAGAAATGCGTAGGGTACTCGATCGAGTGGCCCTTACTCGATCGAGTGCACCTCTTGGTACTCGATCGAGTATCCCTTACTCGATCGAGTATCCCTTACTCGATCGAGTAGTTCTGGTAATTTGTTTTACGTGTCTCTGACCTTCACCTACTCGAGCGAGTAACCCACTTACTCGATCGAGTGGCCTGTACTTGATCTGGTGACCCCTGTTTTGGGTCATATGCTTATCTTTTGACTTCGTTGCATATTATGTTTGATTCAAAGGTGTTATTTTGCTTCTTTATGCATTGTTTTACATGTATGTTGGTCTTGATGCATAAGTTACCCAATATTATGGTGTAGTGAGTGGCACCTTATGGTGGGTATGAATTCAGTGGGAGGACATGAGTGATACGTGGTTGTGATGGATAGTGGAAAAAGAAAAGAAGGATTGGTAAGGCTTATTAAGGCATGGAGCATGTTTTGTGAGAAGAGATGAGTGATATGATTTTGTGTTGAGTAATGTAAAAGTAAGTAATTATGGGCAAGGGATGATGTGAGTCTAAGGAGCGTGAGAATGAATAGATTGAAAGGAAGAATGCGATAGTAGCAACTTGAAATGTGTAAAGAATTATGAAGGGAGATGGTTAGGAATTGTGTTGGTTAAGAATATATATAATGAAAGGTCGTTTTAGAGGGATTGAGAAGAGTGGTATATAGTGAACTTAATGGAGACATGTCGCGACGAGGATTTGCAGATAGTAAGTGAGTTTGGGAATTTGTGTTATCAAGAGGTGAAACTAATGTGTGATTTCCTTGGGCAATTAACGGTATAAAATGAATTTGATTTCTAGAGATGTAAAAAGGGAGATGCAATTGTTTGAACAAGTAAACGTTGATTCTATGGATGGATTAGTGGCAAGGGTGAGTGATAGCATAATAAGAGAATATCTATGGCAAGAAAGAATGAGATGATATCGATATGAAATAATGAGATGTGAGTTTTGGAGTAGTGAGAAGGTAACCTACGCACTAAAGAGTTAGGTAGAAGTAATAAGGAGTTGAGCTATTAATTGGTATTGTTGAATGTAGAGAGAAAAGAGGGATAAAAGTTGGCCGAGAAAAATGTTGACCGGAGTTATATGATATAAAAGTAAGGAATCGTCGAGATTTATGATACTATCATGAGGATGTTAGTTAATAGCTATATATGAGTTTCTGAACAGCATGATTAGTCATGAGTTTCGAGGAATTAAGGGATTAAGAAGTTGGTAGAGTATCTGCATGATATGAGACTTTGGTGGAGAATTAGATGATGATATAATTAAGGACGAGATTGGAAATAGTGTTGAGGTAAATTTGGTTGTTGGGTTTGATGTTCGTTATTTGGGATGATAACCAAAGATAGGAAAGAAACCGTGATGTTTAGAGATGAGTGTAAGAGGTTTGATGTACGAACGGTGGTAGTGTGAAGGTGTTGTCACTAGTGGTTAAGGGTTATGATAAATAGGAAAGATGGCCAGTCTAAAGAGGTTGTTTTTGTAGAGACCGGATTGATATATATGGTTGTGAGAAAGTATAAGACGTAGTCTTAGGAGGTGGTTTCTGGTAGTGAATGTTAACTGTATGGTTATGTATGGCAGAAGGTGCTGGTTATGTGAATGGAAGAATGTGTTATGAGGGACTTATGAGTTAAGCTCAAGCGAGAGATAACCTTTATCAGCAGTGGTAACTTACGTGATCAGGATTGACTAGTTGGATGTGATTACGGGTCTATGATGTGTATAAATGTTTGTGTGAGGTTCTGACCTCACAAGAAGTGGTATGGTGTGATAATTATCAAGTTGTTATCTGAATGTTCTATATGTTGAGTACGGTAAACTAATTGAATCATATTCAGAAAGGTAATAATTTGATTGATCTGGCATGACTAGTTATAATTTTATGTGTATTAATAACACATGTGTATTCTGAGAAATGGTAAGGATGATGTTCATGAGGTGCTTATCTGTTTATTCCATATAATATGTTGCATTGTGATTTAGTAAAGTGGATTTGAGTAAGTTTTCTTGTCCGAGAAGTTATTTCTGAGTCACTGCTTATGGGATTGTGTATGTTGCGATGTCTATCGGTGTGGTTGTGGTGCCTCGTGTGGTGATCCGGGCACGGTACTTAGTGTTGTGATGCGGGTATTTTCGCACTGCGATGTGGCTATTGGTGGCGGTGTTGCGATGCCGTCACCGGTTGTGATGGAGTAGGCGGGATGATTATGATTCGAGTTTCGAAAGTACATGCCAGTTATACATAAATTGTTGTTTTGTTTGATGTTGCTTCCTGTGAGTTTCAGTTTGTACAGATAAACAATTGTTTTATTTATTGATGTTTCTTACCAGTTAAGTTTGGGAATGAGGGTATAGTATGATATGAAAGAGAGTTGTATATGTTTTCGTTGTTGTCATGGTATAGTAATATTCTGTTGATGGGACACAGTTGTGAGAGGTTGTTACAGTAATTTTGATCTAGTTCTAGATGAGGCTTTGGTAGACATGGTAATGGCAAGTGATTCGTAGAACATGTATGGTAATGATCTGAAATATGCAGGTGGTTCATAATCCTTTGTTTAGACAGTGAGTGTAGGGTGTTGGAGAATTAGTGTCATGTTAAGTTATGTATGAGTTTTGCGGTAATGAAGGAAAAGAACTTGAGGATCTAGTGTGAGTGTACGTAACAAGTGTGGATCGTAAGTTATGTTTTTGGCGATAGGTGTTTTATATAGAGAGGTATGTTGTGTTGCAGTAATGGGGAAGAGTTGAAGTTTTGGTTAAGCTAAAGATTTTGAGGTATAGGTTTGGTGGTGTGACGAGTGAATTGAAGTATGAGAATTGTTTAAGTAAGAGAGCCTTAGATATATGAATAGCGAGTGTTTAGATTATAGGCGGTTATCTTTGACATGTGATGGTGATGAGAATAATGAGAAGATATAACTAAGATTATAGTATTAGTGTGTTACGAGGACGTAACATGTATCTTAAGAGGAGTAGGATGCGCCAAAGAGTGTTTGAGGGTTGTGCATGTCGTAGTATAATTTGAAGTAGAGTGTTGGTGTAGCATAAAGGATGGATATTTGTTGTGATTGATTTTATTAAAGGTCATGGCCGTGCTTGTATTAGTGTGATGTTTAGGAGTGTGAGAATATTTCTATAGTGTTGACAGTTGGATGATGAGGTTATGAGTGTGAGTAAACTTCGAGGATGAAGTTCCTTTTAAGGGTGGTAGAATGTAACATTCCGTTTGATGTTATGAGTATCTTGATATTGGATTTTCTAGTGGATGATATGTTACGGAGCTAGCAGCGTTTATGTTGGTAGTGTATGGAGTTAGTGTCGAGAGAGATATAATGTAGTTGATACGATATCGTGAGACATGCTATGGAGATAGGCGTAGTTGGTGGAGTTGGTGTTAAGAGTTCATGTTTTATAGGGTGAGGTTTTGTTTTGAGTCCTTAGTTGCGTTGTTGTGTCTTGATCGAGTTAGTATGTTTGTTTTCATGTATGGGTTGAACTTCGGGGACGAAGTTCTTTTTAAGGAGGGAAGACTGTAATACTACGGTTTTATGAGTCTCTGGTACTCTATTGAGTAGGGCTTACTCTGTCGAGTAAGTAGTTTTTGACACAAAACAGTAGTCTGCTTGTAGGGTACACGATCGAGTAAGTTGGGTACTCGATCGAGTAAGGGGTACTCGATCGAGTAAGTTACTTACTCGATCGAGTAAGTTACTTACTCGATCGAGTAAGTGTATTTTACGGGGGTTTTTTGACGGGTTTTGCTAATAACGCGAGTTTAATATTAAAGGTTTCCGTCAGTTTCTTTAATCACTTTTTAACCCTTATAAACCTTTCAAAAGAAAAAGGAGTTACGTAGTTCTCTCTCGTCGCGTTGTTGGCAAATCCCCAGAGCTAGGAGTGTCGGATCATCTCGCGTCAAGGGTAAGATTTACATACCAATTTTATAGTATTTAGTTGACTTTGTTTAAACCTTAATTTTGGGAATTTGGGGTTTTTATGGTTTGTTGATGTTAGATTGTGATTATATGATTGTGTGTCTATAGGAGGTGATTTCGTTGAAGAATGATTATGATTAGCTGATTGTGACGATCTTGGTGATGGCTTATTTCAGGTAGGGTTTCCCTACTCGGTATTAGTCACATGATGTGTTGATTGTTGGTTGTGATTGTTGTATATTATCGTACTCGTATTGTGACGGTGATTGGATTTGATTGCTGTTAGTAGTTGTGATTGATTGTATCTGTCTATGTTCTTCGGGGTGCGTCCCTGGCTGAGTGGAGTCACTTGCGGGAGTGGCTTCACGCCCATGATTCGCCTTCTGTGGAACCCGCCACAGAAGGGATGTGCACATTAATGGATTTGGGTTTATCGCTCGACGGAGATGAGCGAGGCTTAGATGGGAACGGCTACGGTCCCCCACTGGCGGCGAGGAGTAACTTGTTGTGATGGGTACTCTGGCAGGGCTACACACTTTAGTGTGTGGTCAGTATTGTGGAGTTGGTGATGGAGTTCGGGGTGGGTGACGATTGAGCTGTGTTGCTTTCTATACTGTTTGAGTTTATATAAATTGTGTGATTAGTACTGACCCCGTTTAATTGTTTAAAAACTGTGGTGATCCATTCGGGGATAGTGAGCAGTTGTTGAGCAGGTATGAGTCGAGACATATGGGCTAGCTGGGATGTGTCACCACCAAATGATAGGGTCTTCCGCTGTAGTTTTGAGTAGTTGTTAGACAGTTGGTTTGAGAACATGTAATCCGTATTTTGGCAGTTTGGTTTTTGGATTGTTTTCACTTAAACTTTATACTATTTAAATGTTGTTTCTTTATTGTCTTTTGATGATCATTGCCTCGGGAAACCGAGATGGTGACATCTTTATACCTAAGTGGTCCTGGTAAGGCACTTGGAGTATGGGGGTGTCATATGTAGGTAGCGCCGTATCGGTTAATGGTTTTGTGGAGGGTAGCCAACCGGCTACGGGCTACTGCCGTCGAGGCACTTGCTGGCGGTCGAGGACGTCAGGTATGAACCTTCCGTTTACTTCGTTTTTTGAATTTTCTAACTTTCTTAATGTTTGAAATGATTGACATGAGTTAATTCTTGTCATTTGCAGAGGAAACGCGACTTGGAGCGATAGCTAGCGCAGTCCCGGGAGGAGACAGCTCGCCTGCTGTGGGAGTTGGAGGTCCGCATCGCCGAGATCGCTGCTCTCGAGGCGAGAGTTACTGAGCTAGGCGGCGACCAACAGTAGTTTATTTGTTTTGTGGTTTTTGTTGTTGGCTGTACCGCACACACTTTTGTATATCTTAGGACTTTCATTTTGGACTTTTGAACTTTGTTTCGGGCACGAGCCCCCAGTTTGTTGTACATATTTCCTTTTGGTTGTATATATGGCGACCTGAGTGCCTTTGCTGCTGGATTGCCTTATTTGTACCTGCAGGTTAGCTTTGAACAGGTTTGGTAGATGACGGTTTATGCCATCATGCTGCCGAAATTTACATAGAAATCGTACATAAAACACATATTTATACACATGGCCTAGATTATCGCAAGACAAAGATTCGAAGAAAATGCAAAAAATTTGCCGAAAAAATACCGGACGGTAGGGAGAGTTACCCCCTAAAAAAATGAAAATAGAAACGTATAAGTTTGATATGCAATATGAAACGGGAGTGAAATGATTCCCCAAAAAGAAAAATAAAAAGAATTGGGTAAGTTTGAAAATAAATAGTTAAATTGGTGAAATGGTTCCCCAAAAAAGAAAAAATAAAAAGAAATGGGTAAGTGTGCTTGTGTGACGAAAATGCCGATTTTACCTCGAAAAGCGTGCCCGTAAGATTAGGAAACTCGAAATATGGTAATTTGACGGAATTACCAAAAATAATAACCCATATGAATAGGAAATTATGCTTAAGGAATTAGGAAAGATCCAACGCGGAAAATCACAAAAAAAAAAACTCTAAGGAAGAGGCGCAGCACGTGCCGCGCCCTTTCCCCAGCGTGTCCGTCCTGACAGATTTTAGGAAACAACTTTTAGTATAAATATAGACGTCGATGGAGGTTTTATTCACGTAATCCTTCCGTCTTTCTTCCGTCTATTACATAAAAATTCTCTAATTAGTCATACAACATGAATACTTTAGAAATCCGTCTCAAAGAATGGACAACAAATTCTCAAATGTGGAGAAACACGATATGGGTACCTACAACTTTGGATCGATCTTGAGCTTGAAACTAGTTAAGGTGGTCAAACCGTTCTTGGATGCTTGTCTTGAGTATTGGGACCCTAATTTCCACGTGTTTGCCTTTCCCGGAGGCGATATCTGTCCTTTTCCTGAAGAAATTGCTGCAAGTGGCGGTTGGGACCCAGAACATATGCCTGCTATACCCTTTACTTCTCAAGGATATAAAAACAAATTTAGGGATTTGCTTGGATTGACAAGAGCTGAGGTTGACCGTCTTGTGACCTCAAAGGGAGTCCGAATGCTTGATTTCAACGATCGGTTCATAAATAGGGCAGACCCTTCCATCTCCCATGTTGCGAGACGTAGGGCATTTGGATTTTGCCCATTGCCTTGTCATGTCCTCCAAGGGCATATTGATGAGGATATGAGAGGTGATCCTCGTTATTTGAGCTTAGTTGAGCAAATGGAGCTGCGCAGGAGCCCAGCTTGCCTATGTTTAGGAGAGATCCTATTGGGGTTGGATAACAGGAAAGCCAACCGTGACTTTCCTTATTTAGGAAGTCCCATCATTTTGAAGGTAAACGAATACAACTCTTTTTTTTCGTTTTTTTTTTCCGTTCTCTTTTTGTTTTTTTTTTTGGATACTAATGTCTGCTTTGGTAGGTTTAGCTTATGGAGCGTCAGCGGCTGATCGAGCTCCGAGTTAATGTTCCTGCTTATCATGCTCGCTCAATTGCAATGAGGACCAGGCTTTACATGGTAGACTTCACTCGGGTTTGCAATTATTGGGAGAACAAGTTGAAGAACGAGGATGGTCCCCTGATTAGATGGATTGTACCATGGTGGCATCTCAAGTCTGTTACTGGAGTATCGTCTTTGGATCCTACTCAATCAGTGCGCATTCCCGACTTGGAGTTTATGATATGCATCTTCCCCGAGAGGCGGATGAGGTAGGTTGGCTTGAAACAGATGATTCCGAAGCTTGATACTGTTCCTCAGACTGTCATGGCGCTTACTATTGAGAGTCTAAGAGAGTGGGCCATTAAATGGGCTCAGAGAAATATGTGGTTCCTAAACTCTTCTGTTAGCGCATTATGGGTATCAGATTCCTACTTGCAATGGAGGAAGGCTACCACTCCTGAGGAGCGCGAGAGGCTAAGGAAGCGCGAGCCTGTTGATTACAAGGTTCGTGATTTAGAGGAAGAGAAAGAGAAGCATCTGACCGAGGGAGAGGAAGAAGTCGGATTCCGAGTTGTTCATCCATCGAAGAAATCGAAGAATTCTCCTTCCGTTGAAAAGGTGGTTGATAAGAATGGTAAGGCTAGACCACGAGAGAGACCATTGGTGATTAGGTCTGAGATAGCGCATGAGCGTCCGGCTCGTGGTCGAGATAAGAAATATGACAAGAATGACAAAGGCAAAGGGAAAATGGAAGAATAGCCTAAGTCTTAGTATTATTTATTATTATTATTATTACTTGTAATAAAATGGTGGGGTTTTTAGAATCCTAGCCTATTTATCTTAGCATTATTTTTTTATTATGTGGCATATTATTATTAATACGGAAAGAAATGAATAAAAGATTGATTGGTTATGAAACCATTATGATTTTATTTTATTATTCTTGTCGAATTCCAAATGCATATGCAAATGTCTTTCTATTTACATTTAAAAAGTAATGGGTTGTATCTTGTGAAGGACTACCTATGTATTCGTTTTAAAAATGAAATCAAACCCTTGCACGTAGTCCAAGTAAATGTAAAAGAATAATTGTTCTAAGCAAGAGCTTGTAATGAACTAGAAAATAAGCATGAGGTTTACTTACTCCTAAGGCACAATTCAGTTTATTTGATGATACGAGGATGACGAATTGTCAAAATGCGAGAGCAAAGTGACATAGGCTTTATTTCAGCTAGCCAGGGGCCGTTTTTATTTCGTGCCACATGAGCGACACGTGAGGTTACGCGAGGCGCGTTTTTGTTCCTATTCTAGGCATAATATCGTTTTAGTTGGTCGAGGTTAGTTGGGTTGGCAAATTCATTCCCATCTAGGTCTGTGTTTCTAACCGCACCCCCCGGGAGTATGGACTTGACTAGAAATGGTCCGGCCCAGTTGGGTTTGAACTTTCCTCATGGGTCGACAGGTAAAAGAGCTCTAACTGATTTGAGAACTAAGTCTCCCTCTTTGATGTTTCTTGGCTTAACCCTTTTGTTGAAGGCTCGTTTGATACGTGCCTGATATGTTTGCACATTGTGTAATGCGCGCAATCTTCATTCATCTAGGAGGATGAGTTCTTCATATCTATCCTTCTTCCAATCGGCTTCTGGGATTTGACTTTCGAGTAGAATGCGTAAGGATGGGATTTCTAGCTCAACTGGTTGCACGACTTCTATGCCGTAAGTCAAATAGAAAGGAGTGGCCCCAGTGGACGTCCTAACAGATGTACGATATTCCCATAAGGCAAATGGTATCTTGCTTGGCCAATCTCTATAATTGTCAATCATTTTCTTGAGGATTGTGACAACATTTTTGTTTGCTGCCTCTACTGTGCCATTAGTTTGTGGTCAATATGGCGAGGAATGGTGGTGTTTGATCTTGTACTTGGCTAGAAATTGCTCAGTCTCAGCCTGGAAATGTGACCCATTGTCGCTGATGATCTCGTGTGGGCAACCGTATCGACAGATGATATTGGTTTGTATGAATTTTGCCACATTCTTGGCCGTGAGACTAGTGTAAGAGGCCGCTTCTACCCATTTGGTGAAATAATCGATTGCCACCAGAATGAAACAGTGACCTCCTGTTCCGGCTAGGGTGATCTTCCCGATGATGCCGATTCCCCAAGCAGAAAATGGCCAAGGAGACGTCATGGTGTACAGTAATGAAGGAGGGACATGTTGCACAATCCCGAAGATTTGGCAGTTGTGGCAACGTCTGACATATTTGATGCAATCGGATTCCATCGTGGTCCAGTAATACCCCAAACGCGAGATTTTCTTTGCCATCATTGGTCCACTCATGTGAGGGCCACATTCTCCATCATGGACTTATTCCATCACTTTCCGTGCCTGTGAATAATCAAGGCAAGGCAAGACTACACCAAGAGGTGTTCTTTTATACAATTCTCCTTGCATGAGGACGTAATGGGAGGCTAGTAAGCGTATAGCACGTTGTCCCCTCTTATACATATCTGGTGGATAGGTGTCGTTGAGTTTGAAGTTCAGAATTGCTTGGAACCAAGGTTCCTCTGGGTTTTCTTCCTCATCTGTAATTTGGTGCAAATAAGCTGGCTCTGACCGTCGTTCGATGCATAAAGGCATTTCTACCATATTATCCGGCATATTAATCAAGGATGCGAGTTTTGCAAGAGCATCTGCAAATTGATTCTCTTCTCGAGGTAGGTGTAG
Source organism: Silene latifolia (assembly GCF_048544455.1). Taxonomy (NCBI): domain Eukaryota; kingdom Viridiplantae; phylum Streptophyta; class Magnoliopsida; order Caryophyllales; family Caryophyllaceae; genus Silene; species Silene latifolia. The sequence goes on from NC_133537.1 coordinate 35,563,481, forward strand.
GTAAGTTACTTGATCGAAGAATTGGGCTACTTGGTCTATTCTGGCTTGATAGGGTGCTAGGCTTTCACTCCGAATTTTCCAAGATCCCGTAATTTGGTTGATGATCAATGATGAATCTCCATGTACCCGAAGATTCTTGATGCCTAAACCTACTGCTGCTTTTAGCCCAATGAGGCAAGCTTCGTATTCTGCTGCGTTATTTGTCACCTCGAAGTCGAGTTTGATAGAGAGTGGTGTATGCTCACCTTCAGGAGAAATGAGCAACACTCCTATTCCAAATCCTCTTAAGTTAGATGCTCCATCAAAATAAAGGTCCCAGGAGTCTACATCGGTTTGGAGTATATCCTCATCCGGAAACGACCATGTGTCTATTGTTTGTGCATCATTGATGGGATTTTCTGCGAAGAACTCGGCAACAGCGCGTCCTTTTATAACTTTCAGGGGTACATATTTGAGATCGAACTCTGAGAGCATCAAAGTCCATCTCGCTAGGCGCCCATTGAGAACGGGTTTTTCGAAGAGGTATTTGACAGGATCAATTTTGGAGTATATTTTAACACAGTAGCTAAGCATGTGATGTGACCAATATTTGAGCATATTTAGTCCCCGAATTAGCCTCGTTCCTATGCTTTTTAGTTCATAATTGGGTCATTTACTATCTTTAGTCCTTTGTTTTGCATATTCTTTGAGGTTTTGTTTCCTTGGTAGGAGAGGAGTGCAAACCTTGCATTTTCATGGCAAAATGGAGCTAAATTGATCGAATCTAATGACCAAGCATCAAAGTGAAGACAAGACTAGAAGGCCTATGTAAATAATGTAGTAGATGGGCAATGATGAAGAAGATCCTTGCATCTCCGACAAGATCCTTGAGGATTGTTGGAAGAAGAAAAGAAGAAAAGAGGAAGAAGCTTGCTGGACTACAATCCGCCCGTCGCAGCCTCGGGACGCTCGTCCAACGTCCCACCACCATGGACGCTCGTCCAAGATCTACACAATTCGAGCGTCCCACCACCCTGTCCATTCGTCCTGCACCACCACAATCCGCTCGTCCCGACCCCTTGGCCGCTCGGATTCCTGCCCAGTACAGCACGTTCTTCCTTGTTCTACTCGGGATGCGCATACTTCTGAAAGACTAGCAAAAAGGAGACTAGCATCTTCCTTCGAGAGGACCATTTCATCAACTTTTCTTAAGGGTCTTAATCGTCATTTAAGCCCTTAATAACCCTAATTTATGTACCTAATCCTCACTATAAATACCCCATTGTACTAATTAGATTATCATCAATCCATAATATTATTTATGTTCTTCCTAATCTCATTTTAATATTGTAATCAACTTAATTAAGCATTAATACAAATCTCATTTCCTTAATTTCTCTATTGTTCATCATTTATTTTGGGTAATTGAAGATTATTTGGGTATTATTGGGAGATTGACAACCTTCCATCAATCATCAAGTACTTCTATTATTATTTGCTTATTATTTTGGAATCATCATTAGGTATAATTCCCTTAACCCTTGTTTTAATTATTGTTAATCATTTTCCATTCATTCATCATGTTTTGCTTTTTTAATATGTTTGACAACCTTGTTAGCATGTTAAACTTGATAATGAGTGAGTAGTTTCCTTAGCTAGGGTTAATGGGGAATTAGGGGAAACCAACATGGGGGATGATTCATGCTTAATCTAATATGTTCACATAATTTATTTGCTTGCTTATTGTGATCTCAACTTATGCACATGTTATGTTTGATGAAATGCGAGCCTATGAATCCATGCATTTTTTACCCATCACTTACCTTTTCAATGAGACTTGTAAGACATAAACCAACTCGAGTCTCATTAGACCATGCATATAGTTGAGTAGGGAGGATTAAGTCGACTTGTAAGTGTTGTACAATCTAATCGATTCGGCTTCGGGACCCAAACCTGTTGGAGCTAGTGTCCTCCACAGTTAGTGTGATAACGTGTATAAATCTCTTATAGGTTCACAGGGTATACTTAGTATTTTATCAGTTGATTGACGTTTACTAATAACGGTTAGCTTGCTAGAAGTTTGACGTTATTATCATACTGATGGCGGTGATCAACTGGTCCCTAAAAGTCACACCTAAAGGATGTGTTTAAGAGATGTGATTATATGAAAATATAATCACATTGATGCCTTATATGACTAAAAGGTTAGTCCATGTATTTGACTAAAAGGTTAGTTAACGTGATGATGAGTTGATTATTTAATACAATTAAATAATATCAGCTAAGACGAATTAATTGTTAATTCGTAAATTGAATATAAACAGTTATATTTAATTAATGTATATAATGTTAGCTTAAACGAATTAAGGTATTAATTCGTAATTAAACGTAAACGGTTATATTTAATTAGCAAATTATAAATATGCGATATTTATAGTTAATGTATACATTATACGAAATTGTCATAATAAATGTTGACAGACTGGTATTAATAAATCGACTACAAACTGTTGTGTGTGGACTTATTAATACGTGACGACATAAATGACAATTGATATTTATACACATTTATACAATTTGATAACAACCTAAAAATAAGAAGATTTTTCTCCTTATTTTTGGTTGGTTACACGGTTTTGGAAAAAAAACAAAAAGAAATGATCTTCCCCCTCTTTTCTCTCCTCTTGGACGGTTAAAAGGAGAAAGGGGAGGATCATTTCTTCACTTGTTTTTTTTTGATCTAATACTCTCATCACTAAAAACCCTAAAAATAATTAGGAAATTAGGGTTCACTTTCTAGCAATAAAAGGGCATTTCTCGGAGCATCTTGGGTGCAACGATTAGGAGAATATCGATCTCGATATTTGTTCTTAAGCCAAATTGCTAGGACCGGAGGTTAATTCTAATCTCTATTCTTTTGTTTATGCAATTTTGTTTATGACTCGTAATTTCATATTTCATAATTTCGTTATAATCCGAATTTTCTTGATGAGATATACCGATATTTCCTACAAGTGGTATCAGAGCATAGGCCACGAAATTATTTTATATGATTTTCATAAATGGATTAACAAAAAAAAAAAAAAAAAAACTTTTGGCCGTTTCAAATTTTTTTTTGCCGAGATGGTTTTTTTGGTTTTTGATGCTATGTTTCCATTTTGATTTATTGATATTGTTGTTTTAATATGTTAAGATGATAATACGATAGATTTGTAGAAGTTTTGATTTAATAAGAATTAAATTGAAATGTAAATGGAGATTGTTTTGATTGATGATGTTCATTTGTTTTTCTATATAGTTTTGACATACATGGTGTTAAATTGTTGTTTAAGAATCATGATAAATTAATTTAAGAATGTTCAAATCAATTGTGATAAATCAAATATTCAGATAATCGATTTAATCATAATTTAGATATTCATTTTAAGAGGTTAAATTGAATCATCTAGTTTGGATCTATGTTTAACTTAAATGTTGATGATTATGCCAATCTTATTCTAGTAGCAACATTAAACAAATTTGTTCATATTAAAAGGGTTGTTTTCGAAAAAAAAAACTGTTTTTTTTTTCGATTTTTAGGGCAAATGCCGAGAGGAGCCGAGAGAAATTAAAAATTTTTTTTTTCGATTTTTTTTTTGTTATTTTGGCCAATAATTATTATACATTATATCTATAATGTATGATTGTTTGTTGTGAAAAAGTTCACAAATTTTAGATACCCAATTATTTTAAAGTGGTTTAAAATAATGTTAGATTAATTCATATTACAAGTTAATGTGTATTAAGATTGGAATTATTGTGAGTAATTAAGGAATTGTCACATAATTTTGATCATTTTAAAACAGGTGGTTTGGATAAATTACTCTACATAATTAAGGAATTATGTCTTGAATGATTAATTTATAGTTGATGCATTTTATTTAGTTGAATGAATTGTTGAATGGTTTATTTACGTATTTTTGCAATCGGTTGTAATTTTGTATTACCTAGTGTGGCCTTAGTTGATTATGTTTTCGTAATGATGGAAACATAATCTTGATGTAATTTTGAGATCTCGAATCTCCTTTGGTTTTCTTTAATATTATGTTTTGAAATTAGAATGTAAATAGGTTTATTTTGTAATTTATTAATTGTAATTTTGAGAAGACTAAAGATGGAGATTGGATTGCTCACTCCCGCTACATGGACCAAGATGAACATCAAGACAAGCTTCTCTGGTCCTAGGAAGGATTCCAAAGTTGTATTTATGTTCATTTTGGTGGATAGGCCACACTAGGACTTTGTTTTTGTTTTACGTTCTTCCATTCTTGTTGTTTTTCTTCGCATGATAATTAGTGCATCATATTCCGCCTAAACCAAACCACCTACATATATGCATGAAAATTGACTCATATAGTTTGGATGTTAGTTATCATGGACATAAAAATGTCACACTATTTTAAGCCATCATCTAAGTTTATTCATTCTCGCATGCTAGATATTAGTTCACTTAAAATGTATTAAAATAAAGTTGATGGGATCTTCCTCTAAAACTAAAATTGAGACTAGTCTTTATAGGCCAAACATCTATGAATCCTTTCTTCGTCGGTAGGCATATAGGACCTTACTCTCCATATGATCCCTTCTACGTTGGGTAAGTAGTTTGTGTTGACTTATTTTACCTCAACATTATAATCCGAAGAGTTTCTCGAGATTATGATGGACTATAGATAGAATTTGCAGAAATTTATCAACCAAGAATTCTAAAAGTAGAATTAGCCAAGAGGCTGGCTTATCAATTTACAGATAATTGAGTCTTGGGATCATTTATATAATTCTTGAGGGAGGTCAATTGTATAAATGCTTGAGTCTTCATATTATAACTGTTCCGGGTGTAATTCCAGAGCAGTTATGTGTTACCACCCGTGCTTGTAGAATGACGTCTTTAGTTGAATCCTCCTTGCGGTCTCCTGAAACGATGAACAAACTGAGGGCTCGGCTTTGGGCCGAGCGAACTCACTCCGACGCTCAAGTCAGTAACTTAGAGAGGTAAGTGGTTGTTATTTGGCAAAGTGCGTGTTGTAGAGAGATAAGGAAGATATTACCAGATGAATAGTGATTCTTAGGTTAAATTGTGGATCCTCTCCTCAAGGATAGTTGAGGAGTATTTATAGACTTTCACCTTTTATCACGTAGTGGCCAAGTGACCAAGTGGCTAGCAGGTGGAAAGACTTATCTACCCTCGGCCGAGGGACCCATGACAGGCCGGCGGGCCCTGTTGACTCGCCGCCGAGGGGTCTTGGATATGAGTTCGCGGATGTGTGCCCCGACGGACAAGGTGTCCTAGCCGAGGCACAAGAGGCAGGCCGACAGGCTGCGTCGGTTAGGCTGTTTAAGCCGTTGACTTGCTGTGGATATCTTTGACCTTGCTCAGTATGTTGACTTGGTCAGAGGGTGCAGAATATGCCCCATTAATTTGCCCCCAGCGTAGTCTATGCCGTGGTATGGGCTCCGATGTATGCTGAGCGTATATTCTGCGTAAGTGAAAATTTCTGCCCTAGGCTTCTTCTTCTCCGGCATGGCTCTGCTTAGGCCGTACCATATCCCCTCTCCACATGGATGTGTAGTGGACGTCCGATGTGGAAAAAGGCAATGACGCTGGCCGAGACCAAGGTAGAGAGTGCCGGTTGTTTCTGATTGCCCCCTGGCCGGTGCTCTCTGGCTTGGTTGATCACGTGGCCGGCGGAGAACAGATACTTAGGAATTTGTCGAGGAAGATGAATAGGCAGAGATATGAAGGGGCGTGTTGAAGACGCTTGGTCACTGTTGCATTGATTGACATTCAACTGTTGCAACGATTGACGTCCCGTGGTTGCATGCTCGACACGTGTCTGATTGCTGATTGGCTGACGTTTCATGGGCTGTGCCCTGATTGGTCCTTCTTCATGGGCTTTTTCCTATAAATAGGGCAGTTAGTCTTTGAAATTGGTGCCCAATTTCATTCTCTTAAAATTTTTCTTTCCTCCAACTTTCCAAGGGTTTTTCTCTCTTCTAATCTTCAGCGTCGCTACTCTGGCTAGTACTTTTCTTCAAGGTAAACCAACAAATTTCTCTTTTTAACTTGTGAGCTTTGCTGTAAACATGTCCTCTGCTGATGCCGGAACTAGTAAACCGACGCCGGGGGGTTCCCCATCGCGTCTTGATGAGGAGGGGATGCTAGACGCCATCCCGCTAAGGTCTGTGGGCCCTAGGTCTCCTTCTCCTGAAGTTGATCCTCAAATTTTGGAGGAATGGGAGGATGATGATGATATTGATGACGACGGAGACGATTTTGGTGATGACGCTGAAAGGGCTCATCCTAATGAGGGGAGGCAGTACGTAATGGATCACGGCGAACCCTGTAAGGTCGGCCCTGACCGTACTTGGATCCGTAAGTTCGCCCGTTGCTCCGGCGAGACACTTTTCGAGGGCCATTTCCACTTGGGCAGAGGATACAAAATTGTTATCCCTGAGGAGGGCCAGGCCATCTGTTGTCCTCCACCGGGTTGCACCGGCGTATACATCCGGCACTTGGAGTACGGCCCGATTTCCGCCGAATGATTACGTCATGGCTATCATTAGAGCCATGAACGCCGCCGTGGGTTGCCCGCACCCGTTGGTCGTTAGGACCATAGTCGGCTTTGTCTGGCTCTGTCTCTTTAAGGGGGAGGTCCCAACGGTTAATTTATTCCGTCGGCTTCATTCTCTTCGGCCGTCATTTTCTGGTCGCGTCGGATGGTACAGCGTACAAATGGAGCCGGGTTACGTCTCCGTGGATAAGCTGTCTTCCTGTAAAGACTGGAAAGATCGGTGGGTGTATATTGAGGTGCCGGATGACTATCCGCTGCCCCGGTCCTTCCAGCACCAAGTTAATTTGCGGTGCGAGACTAAGGCGGAGCATGACAGATGGGTTAAACGTAAAAAACTTAAGATGGACGCCGACAAGGTCCTTCTTAATGAGGATGAGAAGCTGGCGATGAGGCTCTTTGAGACGGACAAGAGTGGGGCGTCGAAAAGATGGATCCCTCCGACGCAGATCATTCTCCAGGATGAGCTGCTCTGCCATGTCGGCCTCATACCGGCCCTAGCACAGGGTGAGTGGGGTCGGTGTGAGGCCCATGACTGCTCTCAATGTCTGTCCGTTTTGAATTTTGATTCATTCCTTGCTTAACTTTTGCCTTGCTTCTTTTGCAGATCATTTTGGCGCGGACCTGTCCGAGGATATTCTCAAGAGGATGGGGCTGCACAAGGACAAGACCGTTGCTGATTTGCACCCTAAGGCTATGGCCCGTGATCGCAGGACGTCGCCGAATGACCTGATGGATCAGCAGCTTAAAGGCCTGAATGTGGAGGCGGCCCAGGCGAGGGTTGCTAGTAACATGCCGCGTCGAACGCGGAAAACAAAGCCTTCGGCGGCGACGGCGTCGACGTCCGTTCCACCTCCCATCCCTTCAGTCCAGAAGTTGCCGGTGGAGATCGTTGACATCACCAACGGGAGGACTCACGATGCGGAGGGATCTCCCCTCGTCCTTAAGAGAAAAAGGTCCACCCCCGCTGCTGCTGCTTTGCTGTTGCCGCCGCTACCGAGGGCGGCAAGGAAATGGGTCCTCCGACAAAGAAATCCAAGCCTGGTACCGATTTATCCTATGGCTCTAACTCAGCCGGCTCATTGGGCGTTCCTGATGAGTGGCTTTCCGATATGTCCATGTTTATCGACACGGATGTTTTAATCGACTTTTGTAGATCAACCGTCGGCGGCCGCCGTTCTCACGGTGCGGCAATTGGAGAAGCACACTGAGAAGGCGGGTGATAGAAATGTCACGTCGCTCCCCGACCTCGAAGATTTCCCCGCCGAGCATGTGGCCGAGGGTGCCAAAATATCCAAGAGGCTGGCGAAGTGGACTCAGCGAGCCGGCTCCCACATTATGGAGCAAGAGAAGACCATGGCTGAGGCCGCCCCGCAGCTCGAGCGGCTAAGGCTGGAACTTGACGCGGCGAACAAGGAGGCTAAGAGGGCCAAGGCGGAGGTCAAGAGGCGTCCGTCGAGAGAAAACTTAGGGAGGACGCTGAAAAGGAAGTCCTTGCTGAGAGAGCCAAGGCTGAGGCTGCGGCGGCTGAAGCTGCAAAGTTGCGGGAGACGCGTGACTTTGTTCAGGGGCGCGCCGACCTTTACCTTACACGAGGAACGATTTAGGGACTGTTCCGGTGCCCGGGGAAGGTGGTCCGGGACAAGGATGCTATCATTGCCCAAAGGGAGGAGGACATTGAGAAACTCCAAACCGTTCTTCTCCCTAACATGTGCGCCCAATATCGGGATCTGGCCGAAGGAGCTGCCAGGGAGGTGATTGAGGAGCTCTTCCCTCTTGATGGCTCCTTTCCGTGGGACAGATTTGACGATCTGTTTGATGACAAGCTCGAAGCTAAGGAGGAAGAGGCGAAGGAAAAGGCCAAGGAGGAGGCAAGGGTGAAGAGGGAGGCGGAGGCGGCCGCGGAGAAGGCGGCCCTTGCCGAGGAGGCTAGGGGCAAAGCCAAAGAGGAAGCCGAGAGGATGAAGGCGGTGAGGTCGCCGAGAAAGCCGAGATCGCCGAGACAGCTTCCGGGTCGCCTATTAAGGACGATGCCGCTAACGTCGACGACGGGCGGCAAACAGGCCTAGGGAGACGGGCGGTTGTCACCGTGCTCTCCGGCGCCTTGGATAGCTTTAGCTTTAGATCGTCTTTCCTCCCCGCCATCTCGTAACCTCGGATTTTGTCTGTAAATGATATCTGTAACCTTTTGCCTCTCTTTTCCTTGTATTTTGTACAGCTTTGGTAGGTTGTCTTTTGGCTTATCCTTATGGGGACGGTCGTTGTCTGCGTTTCTTGTAATCTGTTGAACTTTTTTAATAAGAGTTCGCTTCTTTTACCCCATTTTTCTGAGTTGTCTTCTTGCGCTAGTAGTTGAGCGTCTTAACTGTAAACGTTTTCACTTTGCCTCTGGCTTGGCCGAGGCAGTCTAGGGTGCATATCTCAACTTTTTAACGTTCCTAAGGAATGTTGATTGCCTTTGCGAGTATCAGCTGTGCTGGTAGTGACAGCCGTGGCGTCTACCTCCTGGGGTGACTGCGACGGCGCCTACTTCTTGATGATGACTGCCGTGGCGTCTACCACTTGGAGTGACTGCTGCGGCGTCTACCTCTTGGGGTGACTGCCGTAGCGTCTACTACTTGGGGTGACTGCGACGGCGCCTGTTTCTTGATGATGACTGCCGTGGCGTCTACCACTTGGAGTGATCTGCGGCGTCTACCTCTTGGGGTGATCGCCGTAGCGTCTACTACTTGGGGTGACTGCGACGGCGCCTGTTTCTTGATGATGCTCGCCGTGGCGTCTACCACTTGGAGTGACCGCTGCGGCGTCTACCTCTTGGGGTGATCGCCGTAGCGTCTACTACTTGGGGTGACTGCGACGGCGCCTGCTTCTTGATGATGATTGCCGTGGCGTCTACCACTTGGAGTGAGTGACCGCGGCGTCTACCTCTTGGGGTGATCGCCGTAGCGTCTACTACTTGGGGTGACCGCGACGGCGCCTGCTTCTTGATGATGACTGCCGCTCTTGTCGGTATGACAAAGTGTGAGCCAGACTGCTTTCTCGATAGTGACTATTTGGGAAATGGACACTTTGATGGAGAACTTGGACGATTCCTCATTAGATATAAACATGTGTCGGGGTACCCACAGTTGTCTTGGGCACCTCCGACACTTTACAAGGTATTCTCTGAGGTCGTCAGTGTTCTAACGGCTTATTAAAGGCACACCTTCCTAGTTAGCCGTCAGTTGCATCCATGAGGTCGCCCTCCTGTTGTAAGGATGGGATTTCCCCCTTCTCTGACTTCCTTGCCACTTTGAGGGACTGCATGTTGCACCCTCTAGCGGATATCTGGGTGTTGACCACCTCGTCCTTCTCGTCCTTGGAGACGAGCTTATGTGCTTCCCCCCGGTCCGAGACATACATCAGTGTCAGGGCCCGTATGGACATTACCGCGTCGGCCTCGCTCAGAGTGACTCGGCCGATAAGAACGTTGTAGGCGGACGAGCCGTCAATGACCACGAACTCAGCTAGGACATTCTTAGCCGCACTCCCTTCGCCGAACATCACCGGCATCCGATTGACCCCTGGGGTACCAGTCCGCCCCGGAGAAGTCTGACAGTGTGGATGGTGCAAGGGCTTAGGTCCTTGACTTTCAGGCCGAGGTTGAGGAAGCATTCCCTGAACATGACGTTCGTGTAGGCGCCCGTGTCAATCAGGCACCTCTTGACCAGGTGGTTGGAGATGTCCAAGTGGACTATGAGTGGGTCGCTGTGAGGAGCGATGACTCCCTCGTAGTCCTTCTTCCCAATAGTCATATCGGGGATGTTGGAAGCGGGGACCGCTGTTTTGGGCACAAAGTTGATGGCCTGATACAGCTCGTTTAGGTGCCGTTTGTGCCCATGAGCGGACCCACCGTTATCGTTGCCCCCGATGACAACATGGATCACTCCTATCCGTTCAAAGACGGATTTCTTATTTGAGCCGCCGGCCTCAGTCTTTTGGCCTTTGACAACATACTTGCCGAGGCTCCCCTTCCGGATTAGCTCTTCAATGGCATTCTTCGATGCGGCGATAGTTGTCGATAAGGTGACCGGTGTGGCCGTGGTACTCACAGTACTGGCTCGTGTCACCGTCTCCCTTCGGCTTGGGAGGCCTCTCCCATTTCTGGCCCTCGCCCTTGCTCAGGGCGAAGACCTCGGCGGCAGATACAACCAGGGGGGTGTGATCACGGTGCATCGCCTTTGGTGGTATGTTCCCGAGCTCCCCGGCGCTCGCCGAGCTCCGCTCGGCGATTTATCAGTAGCCGTGACCTATTATTGTCACGGCGTCTTTCATCCGGGTTGTCCTCCCCGTGGCTCTTCTTTTCTGAGTGCCCAGCTTCGCTGTGGCCGACCCAGGTCTTGTGATAGTCCTCTACTTTGATGGCTTGATCGGCCATCTTCCTGGCGGCGTCTAAGCCCAGGCCTCCGGACTTGATGAGCTCGTTTTTCAAGTCTCCCCTTGGGAGGCCTTTCATCAGCGCGAAGGCTGCCAGCTCGGGATTAATCTCTCGAATCTGTTGAACCTTGGCATCGAACCTCTTCACATAGCTTCGTAGAGACTCGCCCCCCCTCCTGCCTAATAGTTAGGAGGTCTGATGTCTCTACGGCCTTCCTCTTATTGCAAGAGTACTGAGCTAGGAAGGCGTCCCTTAGGTCGGCGTAACAGTATACCGAGCCGTCGGGCAGCCCTTTGTACCAACTCTGAGCCATCCCATGCAAGGTCGTTGGGAAGACTCGGCACGGACTTCATCGGCTGTTCCCACACCGACATGTACGACTCAAAGGCCTCGGCATGGTCGGTGGGGTCGCTATCCCCTTTGTAAGTGAACGCCGGCAATTTTAGTTTGGTTGGCACGGCGGTGTCAAGGACATAGGCACTGAGGGGCTGTCTGACCACGTGTCGAATGACACACGGCGATCGGCTCCTCGCGTTCCTAGTCTGGCCCCTCTCCTCGTACTGGGTGGGGCTTCTCCTCCGACTATGGTAAGTCGGGCTTCTTCTCCGACTCTGACGAGTCGGACTTCCTTCACTCCTCTGAGGCAGGCCTCGTCGGTGCCGCGGCGACGCTGTCCTCCCGCGGGTGCGGGAGGAGCTTAGGTCTACCATCGGCACGCTCGGGTCGCTCCGGCGTCTTGACGGGACCAGCTTCTTCCAGTGCTCCATTCAAGTCTCTTGGAGTCACATTCAGGCCCTGGTTTCTCGGACGGGTTCCGCCGCTCTTGTCGGTGTGTGACAAAGTGTGAGCCGACGTACCACTAATGAGGTCCAGGAGTAGCCGACTTTGCCGCATCAACCACATGTCCCATGATGGTGACCTGGTGGTTGGGCAGCGCGGCGTATCTGGTATTATTGGCATCCCGTACTCCGGTTGAATTACCCGGCCCGTAGGTGGAGGGTCGCGCAACCCGAGTTGTGGACGGTATCATCTTGGCAGAACTCGGTTTCGTCAGTTACGAATACCTCTTGTTGTTTTGACATCTTCTTAGCTTTTTGGGTGGGTTTTTGTTTTGTTTTTTTTTTTTTTTGGGAATGAATGTGACTAGCTTCTAGTATCTTTCCCCACAGACGGCGCCAATTGTTCGGGTGTAATTCCAGAGCAGTTATGTGTTACCACCCGTGCTTGTAGAATGACGTCTTTAGTTGAATCCTCCTTGCGGTCTCCTGAAACGATGAACAAACTGAGGGCTCGGCTTTGGGCCGAGCGAACTCACTCCGACGCTCAAGTCAGTAACTTAGAGAGGTAAGTGGTTGTTATTTGGCAAAGTGCGTGTTGTAGAGAGATAAGGAAGATATTACCAGATGAATAGTGATTCTTAGGTTAAATTGTGGATCCTCTCCTCAAGGATAGTTGAGGAGTATTTATAGACTTTCACCTTTTGTCACGTAGTGGCCAAGTGGCCAAGTGGCTAGCAGGTGGAAAGACTTATCTACCCTCGGCCGAGGGACCCATGACAGGCCGGCGGGCCCTGTTGACTCGCCGCCGAGGGGTCTTGGATATGAGTTCGCGGATGTGTGCCCCGGCGGACAAGGTGTCCTAGCCGAGGCACAAGAGGCAGGCCGACAGGCTGCGTCGGTTAGGCTGTTTAAGCCGTTGACTTGCTGTGGATATCTTTGACCTTGCTCAGTATGTTGACTTGGTCAGAGGGTGCAGAATATGCCCCATCAATAACAGTTTTGCATTAGACTTAAGTCATAACGATGAGTATGCTTATTATGTTTTTATTCTTCTTTTCGCAGTGTAGAATTCGTTTTATATTGATAATACTGCTAACAACAAATGGCTGGAAACAATGATATCCCTATGCCAAGTGCCACACTTGCACGCGAGTCATGGCTCAAAACTTTCATGGACCACATGAATCAGTCCACACGACTGAAGAATGACGGGTCCAACTTCGCGGACTGGGAGGCATCATTACGGAATGCTGCCATTGCTGACGGTAAGCTCAAGTACTTGACTGAGCCAATACCGCCAAACCCAGGCCCCAATGCAAGAGCTAACAAGTCACTTGCTTATAGTGACTTCGTCATGGAAGCGGGTGCGATAAAGAACGTACTCATTTTTGCAATGGAAACCAATTTGCAAAGACGCTTCATTGCCCAAGGTGCAAACAAGATTTTCACCACACTCACTAATGAGTTCTCAAAAGCACCGAGAATCGTTACTTATGAGCATACATGTCGCTTCTTTGAGGCAAAACTCCAGAAGGGCCAACCGGTTAGCCCACACATTCTTAACATGATTGAGAATGTCGAGAAACTGGAGGCACTTGATTGTAAAATCAGTGAGAGCATAGTCATTAACCATATGCTTCATTCACTTCATGATGGTTTTGCCCTTTTCAGGGCAAATTACTACATGAATGACATGAAGAAAAGTCCTCATGAGCTACACTCACTTCTCGTACAGACCGAGAAGGATATGAAATTGAGTGGGAGCATGAAGCAAGATGTTCTTATGATTTCCAACAAGAATAAGGGTAAGGGCAAAGCTCACGGCGACCTAACTGTAGGAAAGCCAAAGTTTAAGAAGTCAGGAAACGGTAAGAGTGGGCCTGGTGAGACTAGTGGCTCACAAGGCAAGGAAAAGAGCAAGGGCGGTAACGTTGAGCGCCACCATTGTCACAAGACTGGACATTGGAGGAGGAACTGTCCCGTGTACCGTGAGGACATAAAAGCAGGCCGCGTCACTCCTGTTGGTATGTCATCTTATATTCATATGATTGAAATTAACCATGCAAGTTTCGGAACTTGGGTACTTGATACTGGTTGTGGTTCTCATCTGTGTAATCATTTGCAGGGCCTAAAAAACATCACACCCCTCGCAAAGGGTGATGTGGACCTGCGAGTCGGGAATGGAGCAAGAGTTGCTACAGTCTCAAAGGGAACATACGTAATCCAGCTCCCGAGTGGTTTTGAGTTATATTTATATAATCGTTATTATGTACCCGTTTATCTAAGAATATTATTTCTGTTTCCGTACTTGATAAAGACGGTTTTTCATTTTCAATAAAGGACAATAGCTGTATTTTCTCTTTTAATGAAATGCTTTATGGCAAAGCAGTTTCCATGAATGGAATTTATATCTTAGATCAAACCACAGATATATTACATGTGAATAATAAGAAATTAAAGGTGGGTGACAAAGATCAAACTTATCTATGGCATTGTCGAATGGGACACATAAATGAAAAACGTGTAAAGAAACTCATTGAGAGTGGGACTATCTCCACATTTGATTTCTCATCATTTGGCACGTGTGAATCATGTTTTATCGACAAAATGACTCGAATTTCCTTCAAAGGTGTTGGAATGCGCGCTAATGACCTATTAGGACTCATACATACTGATGTATGTGGACCTATGTCAGTCACCGCAAGAGATGGCTATAGATATTTTTTCACTTTCACGGATGATTTGAGTAGATACAGATATGTCTACTTAATGAAGCATAAAAGTGAGTCATTTGAAAAATTCAAGGAATACCAGAATAAGGTTGAGAACCAACTGGGAAGAAAGGTTAAAGCACTCCGTTCAGATCGTGGTGGCGAATATATTTCAAATAAGTTTGATCAACACCTTAAAGACTGTGGAATAGTTTTACAGTTAACTCCACCTGGAACACCTCAATTAAATGGTGTGTCCGAACGGAGAAATCGAACACTACTTGATATGGTTCGATCCATGATGAGTCACACGGTAGTACCTGATTCATTATGGGGTTTTGCTCTTTTGTCAGCTGCTCTTATACTTAACCGAAGTCCGTCTAAAGCTGTCGACAAGACTCCGTATGAAATATGGAAGGGAACGGTCCCTAACTTGTCCTTTATTCGGGTTTGGGGCTGCGAGGCTTATGTCAAGTGGAGACACGAGGATAAGCTTGGCCCGCGATCGGTCAAGACATACTTTATTGGTTATCCAAAAGGAATGTTTGGTCATTACTTCTATTCGCCTACCGAACATCGAGTTTTTGTTGCGGCTAGTGCAAAGTTCTTAGAGAAAGAATTTCCCGAGAACAAGTCAAGTAATAGAACCTTCGAGCTGTCGAAGATTCAAGAACCAACAACCGAGGAACAGATGGAGGAAGATGTTCCTTCAACTAATGATATGTTTAACATTCCTCAGGAACCTAGGAGGTCGGGTAGAGTCTCTAATCCTCCAGACAGATACATTGGTATGGTAGAGGAAAATGACGTTTTGCTCCTAGAGAGTAATGAACCCGCTACCTATAAAGGTGCCATGACCTGTTCCGACTCTAAGCTATGGCTTGAAGCCATGCGATCCGAGATGGACTCCATGTATGAGAATGACGTATGGGATCTTGTTGATTTACCTAACAAGGTACGACCTCTTCAGTGCAAATGGCTTTAGAAAATAAAGCATTCTGTAGAAGGGCAACCAGATACCTATAAGGCACGACTAGTGGCAAAAGGTTTCACTCAAGTGCACGGATTGCATTATGATGAAATCTTTGCACCCGTAGTTATGCTGCGTTCCATTCGGATAATCTTAGCGATTGCCGCTTTTCATGACTATGAAATTTGGCAGATGGATGTGAAAACCGCCTTCTTAAACGGTTATTTGGAGGAGGAATTGTACATTGTACAACCCGAAGGTTTCATAGATCCTGATAATCCTAAGAAAGTGTGCAAGCTTAAACGTTCCATTTATGGACTTAAGCAAGCTTCTCGGAGTTGGAATCATCGTTTCGACCAGGTGATAAAAGAGTATGGTTTCACTCGATCGATCGAGGAACCATGCTTATATGTCAAGTCGAGTGGGAGCAAGATTGTTTTCTTGATATTGTATGTCGATGACATACTCTTGATTGGGAATGACATTCCTCTATTATCTTCGGTAAAAGGATGGTTGAAGAACCATTTCCAGATGAAAGATCTGGGTGAGGCACAACGCATATTGGGAATCCGTATCTACCGAGATAGATCACGACGGATGTTATCACTGAGTTAGGAGCCTTATTTAGATAAGATTCTTGAAAGGTTCAGCATGACCAACTCCAAGAAGGGGAACCTTCCAATGACTTCTGGGATGCATTTGAGCAAGTCTTAGTCACCCAAGACACCTGAAGGGGTTGAACGCATGAGTCACGTTCCTTATGCATCAGCCATAGGATCAATCATGTATGCCATGATATGCACACGTCCAGACGTGGCATATGCATTGAGTATGACGAGTCGGTACCAAGGCAATCCAGGTGAAACACACTGGATGGCTGTTAAAAACATCCTTAAGTACCTACGGAGAACTAAGGATTGGGCATTGACTTATGGAGGAGATACTAAGCTATGTGCAATCGGTTATGCAGATACTAGCTTCCAAACGGATCGAGATGATTCGAAATCTCAGTCTGGATTCGTCTTTACTCTTAATGGTGCTGCGGTCAGCTGGAAGAGTTCCAAACAGGAAGTTGTAGGAGATTCTACTACTGAATCCGAGTACTATGCCGCTTCAGAAGCAACAAAGGAAGCTATATGGATGCGTCAATTCTTACAAGGACTAACCATAGTTCCTAGTTCGAATGACCCAATCACCATCTATTGTGAAAATAGAGGTGCCATCTTCCAGGCCAAGGAGCCTAAGTCTAGAAACAAGTCTAGACATGTACATCGGAAGGCTCACCTGATCCGTGATTACGTGGAGCAAGAGGAGATAGTGATTGACAAGATCGCTTCGGATGACAACATCGCGGATCCTCTCACTAAACCATTGAAATATGATAAGCATGAAGGGCACGTTATTTCCATGGGAATTAAGCGTGTTCCTGAGTTGTACTAGTTGCTTATGGATTAGATACATTTTCTTTTTCATATGCTATTTATAACTTCATCGTATTATTTCATATTTTGTTTTTCATGTGGATTGTACGACAACATTGAACGCCACAAAGTGAACTGAATTACATTATATTTGTTTTGGTCAGTAATCACCTACATGAGCTGATAACTCTGGCTATTATATTGTGAAGTTGATTGATGGTGGGTTCAACGAGCCATAAGTCAAACGGTTGGCTGATCGATCAAAGATGCGAGTTATAACGATACCTCGTAGGACATTGTGACAACGTAATGGAGTCCTAAATGTTTAAAAACATTCGGTGCCAGGTCGTGGATTGGACTTCCATTGTGTTCCTTGAGTTGATTCTTTTGACTATCGATTTCGTCTCTTGAGATTAAGGCGATTTTGGGTGACTTTGGTTTCTTTCTCATGGTCGCATCGTAACAGGAGGCTAAGCAAATTTTTACCGGGTCATTTCATACCGTGCTTATATCTTTGGATTGGAGTTGAAGAAAATATCCAACCTTTATCGGTTTAGTCATTTCTCGGGGCCACTCGAGGAGTTGAAATCGAAATGCATGACCATGCTCGAATGATGATTCGTTTATCAGTTAAGTTACTCTCTAGTCGGGAAAACCACTCTTGATATTGATCACTTGTAAAATACGACCTTTGTGAATACGGATTTTGCAAATTGTTTTACATTGAGTGGGAGAAATTTAGGATATGAGAATCGGTTATCGCACATACACTTGTGAGAACAAGTGGGAGATTGTTGGAGGTAGTTTCCTCCACAGTTAGTGTGATAACGTGTATAAATCTCTTATAGGTTCACAGGGTATACTTAGAATTTTATCAGTTGATTAACGTTTACTAATAACGGTTGGCTTGCTTGAAGTTTGACGTTATTATCATACTGATGGCGGTGATCAACTGGTCCCTAAAAGTCACACCTAAAGGATGTGTTTAGGAGATGTGATTATATGAAAATATAATCACATTGATGCCTTATATGACTAAAAGGTTAGTCCATGTATTTGACTAAAAGGTTAGTTAACGTGATGATGAGTCGATTATTTAATACAATTAAATAATATCAGCTAAGACGAATTAATTGTTAATTCGTAAATTGAATATAAACAGTTATATTTAATTAATGTATATAATGTTAGCTTAAACGAATTAAGGTGTTAATTCGTAATTAAACGTAAACGGTTATAGTAATTAGCAAATTATAAATATGCGATATTTATAGTTAATGTATATATTATACGAAATTGTCATAATAAATGTTGACAGACCGGTATTAATAAATCGACTACAAACTGTTGTGTGTGGACTTATTAATACGTGATGACATAAATGACAATTGATAGTTACACATTTATACAATTTGATAACAACCTAAAAATAAGAAGATTTTTCTCCTTATTTTTGGTTGGTTACACGATTTTGGAAAAAAAAAGATCTTCCCCCTCTTTTCTCTCCTCTTGGACGGTTAAAAGGAGAAAGGGGAGGATCATTTCTTCACTTGTTTTTTTTTTTGACCTAATACTCTCATCACTAAAAACCCTAAAAATAACTAGGAAATTAGTGTTCTCTTTCTAGCAAGAAAAGGGCATTTCTCGGAGCATCTTGGGTGCAACGATTAGGAGAATATCGATCTCGATATTTGTTCTTAAGCCAAATTTCTAGGACCGGAGGTTAATTCTAATCTCTATTCTTTTGTTTATGCAATTTCGTTTATGACTCGTAATTTCATATTTCATAATTTCGTTATAATCCGAATTTTCTTGATGAGATATACCGATATTTCCCACAAAACCTTCCTAGGATTGTAAGATATAAACCAACTCGATCCTATCATAACAATAATTGTTTGCTTATAATTTGAGAATATATTTGTATGATCAATTCCCATGAATCCCCTATGAACCCATGACACCCTAGTGCTTTTAATCAATTGTTTACATCTCATTTTAATCATCTTGCTTGTTTATTTACATTGTTATTTAATTTAGTGATGTTCTTATCTCAACCCAAATTGTGACACCCTTAGACACCACTACTTGCAATCGAAAATCCTACATCAATACCCGTCCCTTGTGATCCGACCTTTACTTACCTCTTTACTAATAGTAGAGTAGCTTGTGAAGTTATAAATATTGTTTTGGTTTAGGTACTCCTAACGACAAGTAACCGAAAACGATAGTCTGACCAAAAATGGCGCCGTTGCCGGGGACGGTGTTAACTTGATTTGATTTTCTTTGATTGTTCTTAGTTGTGTCTTTCTTTGCCTTGGGGAAGTAAAACTCCTCAAGGTTTTTTCTAATTGTTTTCAAGTTGTTTGATATTTTGCATGTCTAGAAGATCACAAGGTAACTTGTTACCCATTGATCATGAAATTGAAAGAACTTTGACAACCAATAGAAGACTTGCTAGAAATACTTTGAGAGGTATTGGTGAGATTGTGGATATTCAACCAAACAATATTGAGTTCATCAACTCTTTTGCAAGTGAAGGAGAGGAGAACCCAACACAAAACCCACCACAAAATCAACCCACAATGCCTAAATTTTCATCACATTCCCTACCAACCGAGGAGAACCTACCCAATGGTCGAAAGAAGTCAATTTGGGAGGATGCCTAGTGAATACCCTCATTCTCATATGGAGACTTTTTGTGACTATTGTGATGCGATTTCACAAACCGGAGTGAATCAAGACCAAATTCGATGGGTCTTATTTCCTTTTTCTTTGATTAGTACCGCGAAACAATGGTTAAAGAGCCTTGATAAGGCTACTCTTGGCATTGACTCTTGGAAAAAATTGGCTCTTGCTTTCTACAAAAAGTTCTACCCTCCGGAAAAGACTAACATGCTAAGAGCCCAAATAACGGGTTTTAAACAAAGGGACGAAGAATCTTTGTATGAAGCTTGTGAACGATTCAAAGGAACTTGTCGCTCATATCCTCATCATGGACTTAGCGAGTGGTTCTTTGTACAACAATTTTGGAATGGTCTTTATGAAGACTCCCGAAACATTCTCAACATGGGATCAAATGGTATGTTCACCGAAGTTGACGATAATCAAACATGGAACAAGATTGAGGAAATGACGGTCCATAACTCACAATATAGTAGACCTCGGAAGGCTACTAGAGGAGGAAAGCATGAAGTGGACTCTATTACTCAATTGGGTGCTCAACTTAGTGCTCATATTGATACCATTAATTTGAAGTTTGAGAAGGCTATGGCTAAACTTGAAGAAGCCTCAAAATCACCAAAGCAACATGTTAATGCCATGGTGGCATCTTCATCAATTCCAAGTGGAATATGTGAGAATTTTGGAACTTTGGGACATGACCAAAGTGAATGTAGGGGAACAAGTAAGCAAGTGAATGCTTTTCAAGCATACAAGAGTGTTACCCCTTATTCTAACTATTACAATGAAAACACCAAGTTCCATCCAAATCTCTCATACAAAAGCCAAAATGTTCAAAACCCTCAACCAACATACACCCCACCTCCAATGAGAAACCAAAATCAAAGACCCTTTTACAACCAAAACCAAGGTTTCTAAAATCAAACTCCATACACTCAATCAAATAACCAAGGTTTTGATGTTCCAAAAGCGGTCCTCCAAATGCAAAAGAACCAACAATAGTTTTTCACTCAAATGCAAAAGGTTAGCCTAGCAAAAGACATCACCATTAACAACATACTAGCTCACACAAAGATGTTGGAGACCCAAATATCTCAATTAGCATCTTCAAGTTTACAAAGACAAAAGGGGCAATTACCACCTTAAGGTAATCCCCCAAGAGAAGAATCGGTGAGTGCCATCCATTTGAGGAGTGGTACAAGGTATGAAGGGTCGAAGAAGCCCGTTGATGAAGATGTTGTGAATGCTAGTGACAAGGAAAGAGTTGTTGAAAACTCTAAAGAAGAAGAACCCACCATTCAAGAAGTTTCAAAGAAGGATGAAGATAAGGCCAAAGAAAAGGAGCCTATTATGATTAGACTTCCATTCCCGAGTCATCAAGCTTAGCCTAAGTTTGATGACCAACTTGGAAAATTCATGGAGATTGTGAAGAATTTAGAAGTCTCAATTCCATTTACGGAATTGATCAATCACGTTCCGGCCTATGCAAAGTATATGAAAGATATCCTTACAAAGAAGAAATCAATCCGGAAGCTTGAGACTATTGCTTTTACTAAAGTAAGTAGTGCTATTCTTCAGGGAAGTTTAGCTCCAAAGCTCAAGGATCCGGGAAGTTTCTCCATTCCATGCACTATTGGTGACACTACAATCAACAAAGCTTTATGTGACATTGGGGCAAGCGTTAGTGTCATGCCATATTCGGTAAGCAAGAGGCTAGGAATGGGAGAACTTAAATACACCAACATCACGCTTCAAATGGCGGATAGGTCAACAAAGACACCTTTAGGGGTATGGGAAAATGTTCCCGTAAGAATTGGAAAATTCTTCATCCCGGTGGATTTCGTTATTGTTGATATGGAAGAAGACTCCAACATTCTTATTATTTTAGGAAGACCTTTCTTGCACACCGCGGGAGTGGTGATCGAAGTAAAGCATGGAGAACTCACCCTTGAAGTGGGATATGAAACCATCACTTTCAATCTTGACAAGACTATGAGAGCTCCCTGATTGCATGAGCCATGTTTTATGGTTGATCACTATAGCCGGAAAGATGATAGGAAGAAGTTGGAATTTCAATGGAAAAAGAAAGTGGATGATGCTCCATTAAAAGAGCAAGGAAATTGAAATATTGAGAGCTTGAAAAGCTCACCCATGACAAGTGAAGAAGAAGGCCTCATTGGCCAAGACAAGAAAGAAGGAGAGTTGTCTTCATCAATTCAAGACATTTTTAGTGATCAAGTAGACGAAGTATGCGGTCTTTGGGAAGATGAGTTTGAAGGGATATTCAATCCCTATATTGGTAATGTTATGACCCAAGACCATCATGGAGAACAACAAGTGCAAAGGTCTATTGAGGATCTTTATCATGATAATGAGCAAGCTTTCGACTACTTCTTCAAGGTGTTGAGTAACATCAACAACACCTTGAACATGCCCCCTTGACATCTCACATTGGATGAGAGTTTGGTGGAGTCCTCCCTAAACCACCATTTGTAAATATTCTAACTCCCTAACTTGCATTTCAATTATTGTATTGCATTTTGTCATTTTTGGATTTACATTTTTATGCCTTGATCAAGATTTTCATCATTTTGAGAGAAGTGAGGGAGGGACTTATGAGTTTATTGATGTGTAGTGTTTTGCCTTAGTGTGGGGATAGCAATTGCCTAGGCTATTCATGCCTTTGTAGTGCCCCTACAATGAAGAACACAAGAATTGAAGAATGAAATAACACGGGTTACGAAGCACCCACGGATGGACCAGAATCCGTGTGGTCGAGGAAGAATCTGAGCGGCCCGAGGGATAATCCGCTCGTCTTGAAAGAACCCGAGCGTCCAAGGCATAAGACACTCGTCTTGTGAAGCTGCAAGAAATATTTTTGGGTCTGACTGTGAATCCGAGCGTCCCAGCAAGGAATCCGCTCGTCTCAGTCAGGACGGTCGTCCAAGAGGAAAGACGCTCGTCTTTTTACTGCTAAAATTTGGGATTTTTCACTGGAAAGGAATCCGAGCATCCTAAGCCAAAGACGCTCGTCTCAGCTCAGGAATCCGCTCGTCCTTCCTGCAATCCGCTCATCCCATGGCGTCTTTTTCTGAACCCAGAAATTGAAGAATCCGAGTGTCCCGATACTGAAGCCGCTCGTCTCCCTCTGCAATTCAAAAACCAACGGGTCTTTTAAACCCTTCTTTCCCATTCATTTTCATTATTTCAAAACATAAACATTACCCAAAACCCCAAAACCCTCATCCTGTCCATCAACAAAAACCAATTTTCTCAAGCAAAATCAACCACATCAAATCCAAACTTCCTCAAAACAAAAATTAATCACTCCTTTAGCAACAACAAGTGATTCAAACACCAAAATCTTCAAGTTTTGAGTAGATTTTTAGGATACAAGGCAACCTTCATCTATCCTAAATCGATTTGGGCATTACTAGAAATTGAAAATTTCAATCTTTCATTGGTGTTGCTAAGCAAAGGAGTATGGCAAGAACAAAAGGTGGAAGCAAGGCACCCCAAAACAAGACACTTTCTAAGAGGCAACAAGCTCTTCAAGATAAACAAGCATCAAAGGCATTGGTAGATCCTCCTATGGAAGCTACTACTTCTACCACTCCGGTCATTGAACAATTATCCGATTATCCAGAGGTAATTTTCACTTCCGACTCCCATAGGATGAAATTTATTCTCTTTGATAAGAAAACCATCATGCCTAATAAGTTCATTTGTGAAGATGCATTGTCAAAATTGGGTATTCTTGAGCAAACTAAGACCTTTTTCGAGTCTATGGGGTTGTGTAAATTGTTTGCAATGCAAGAATTGACATACTCCTCCTTCACCTTAGAGTTTTTCAGCTCTTTGAAAGTCACAAAGGTGGAGACCCGAACCATTATTGAGTTTCGCCTCGAAAATGTTGATAGATGCTTATCTTATGATGAAATGGGTAAGATATTTGGCCTTAGTGATAATGCGACTTTTACAAGGAATCCTACCAAGTATGACCCCGCTCCTCTTTGGGTGGCCATTTTCGGAAAGAAATTCGTATCTTATCATGATTATCGTGCTCTCTTAGTCTATCATCCAGGCATTAGAGTATGGCATAAGGTCATTGGGAATATTTTGATAGCTAGGAAAGGCACAAATCATCTTACCAAACTTGATTTTATTCTTCTTGAGTCGACTTTGAAGATTGGGAGAGAGTTTACCAAGCCATACAATGCTTTACGACTTTTGATTGATCGATGGCTTAATGTTGATTGTGGCAAAGAAGGCACGACCTTTATTACCAATGGAGGATTAGTTACCTATTTGGCTAAGCACTTTAACCGGGATTTCAACAAGAATAACACTTATACACCGGTAAAAGGAGGCCATCTTATCGATTTGCCCACCATGATTCTAAAGTTCAAATGGGTCAAGAATGATACTCTTGATAACAAATTTGGGTGGTTGACGAATGAAGCTAAATCCATCACATTGCCTAGCAAAATTTGCCTCTTGAATGTTCATAGACCGAATTACCTTCTCCCACTCTCCGAAGAGACCGAATACATCATTCAACACCAAGGGGAAGAAGTTGTCGAGCCCTCATCCTCCATTATTACCCCACCTTATCCATTTGAATACCACGAGTTCAACCCCGAAAATGCAAAGGCGGGAAATGATTACTTGACTCTACTAATGAAGGAAATGCATAAACAAGCTTACAATGATAGAGTTGATGCTTACAAAGCCCAATATCCGCCTCTCCTACATCTTGCTAGGCAAGGACTTCTCGATCCATCTTGTCCCTTGCCTAGTTGGGCGGATAAGGAGGTATTCTTTCCTAGCACTTCTAGTGGTGGTAGACCGGGTGGAGAGGAGATGGTTGTTGATGAGAGTGGTAACCAAGAAGGTGAAGATGAAGAAGTTCAAGAAGAAGAAGAAAGTGAGGAAGAACAAGAGAGTGAAAGTGAGAGTGGACATGACTCCACATCCATGGAGGTTGATGATGCCTCAAGTGAGGAAGATGATGATGATGATGATGACACGATGAGTGTGGACTAGCAAACTTTTGGAGGCTCATACATTCTTACACCTCCTTTATGGTTTGTCTACTTCTCTTGTTTTTATTTTATCTTGATCATTTTGTGGTGTCCTAGCAACATTAGAGGACTAACTGTAACACCCCCATACTCTAAGTGCCTTACCAGGACCACTCAGGTATAAGGATGCCACTATCTCGGTTATCCGAGGCATGATATTCATAAGACAATAACGAAACAACTTTAAAAGTAAATAAAGTTTAAAGTGATTACATAGCAATTCCAAACTGATAAAAAGAAATACAAGATTCTCAGACGGTCTACTACTAGAACTATCAAAGCTATAAAACATCGTCTGACACAGCGGAAGACTTCTAACTGCCACGTGATGACTCATCCCAGCCTATCCATACGCGTCACATCATTACCGCTCAATAACGCGCCACCACCCCGAATGGATCACCACAGTTTTTAAAACATTTAAACGGGTCAGTACTAATCACACAATTTATATAATCCAACAATAAGATAAAAGACAAAGCTTAACCGTCACACACACACAACCACACCAATCCCAACAATCTCAATCACCGACCGTCCTTTGGACCAGCCCCGCCGATGGGGACCGCAGCCGCACCCACCAAATCCCGCTCCACATAGTGAGCGATAACCCCTGTCCATTAATGTGCACATCCCCTTCCGTGGCGGGTTCCACGAAGGGCGAAACTAGAGCGTGAAGCCACTCCCGCAAGTGACTCCACTCAGCCGAGAATCATCTCGAGAACCAGAGACAACCAATCACAATCACAATCACAATCACAATCACAATCACAACCGTCACAATGCAACTACGATATTAAACAATCAATCTCAACACATCAACAATCATCCCATTATGGGACTAATACTGATTAGGAAATCCTACCTGGAAAGCACAACTATCGACGGTCTCTCTCAAATTTTGTCTCAAAAGGCTCTTCTACGAAAGCTCCTCCTATCATACAACATACAAATGCTACCAAATCACAAACTACTCAAAAACCCCCAAATCCCTAGATTAGGGTTTAACCAACTTAAAGGAAAGACAATAAAAGGGGTACATAGATCTTACCCTCGACGCAAGGAACTCAACGGTATAATCAACGCTCGTAATCGACCTTCCAAACTCCGGGTATTGCTAATAATGCGATTAGGATGAAGAACTTGCTTGCTTTCTCTCTTAAACAAAAATTTAGGTTTTGCAAAAGTGATTTAGAATAATGACGACAAAGCTTATATACCTTAATCGCATAATTAACAAAACCCGAGAAAACCCCGTAAGAAACCTAGGCTACTCGATCGAGTACCCAAGGCTACTCGATCGAGTACCCCTTACTCTATCGAGTACCTAAGGCTACTCGATAGAGTACCCCCTTACTCTATCAAGTACCTAAGGCTACTTGATAGAGTACCCCTTACTCTATCGAGTACCTAAGGCTACTTGATAGAGTACCCCCTTACTCTATCGAGTACCTAAGGCTACTTGATAGAGTACCCTCAGTCGAAACTTTTCTAAAACGCAACTTACCCTTACTCGACAGAGTAAGGCCTACTCGATAGAGTACCCCAAGACTTATAAATACGGAGTATTACAGTCTTCCCTCCTTAAAAAGAACTTCGTCTCCGAAGTTCAACCCATACTCTAAAAACAACCATACTAACTCGACCAAGACACAAGAACATAACTAAGAACTCAAAAACTCGACCAAACATAAAACATGAACTCTTAACACCCACTCCACCAACTATGTTTACTTCCTTAACATGACTCACGATATCGTATCCACCACATATATATCTCTCACGACACCAACTTCATACATAACCAACCACCATCCACTAACACTGCTAGCTCCATAATATCATCCACTATCAAATCCAAAATCAAGACACTCCTAGACATCAAACGGAATGTTACATTCTACCACCCTTAAAAGGAACTTCGTCCTCGAAGTTTACTCAGACTCATAACATCATCCTCCAACTGTCAACATTATATAAAATATTCTCATACTCCGAAGCATCACACTACTACAAGCACGGCCATGGCCTTTTGTAAGTATTATCCACAAAACAAATCCCTCCTTTACACTACGCTAACACTCTACTTCCAATTATATTACAACATGCACCACCATGAAACTCTCTTTTATCGCCTCCTACTCCTCTTAAGATAAATGTTACGTCCTCGTAACTCACTAATACTAAATCCTAGATATATCTTTTCATAATCCTCATCACCATCGCATGTCAAAGATAACCACCTATAATCTAAACACTCGCCATGCACCTACCCAAGGCTCACTTACTTAAACAACTCTCATACTTCACTTCTCTCGTCACACCACCTAACCTATACCACAAAATCCTTAATTTAACCCAAAACTTCACTTGTTCCCTATTACCGCAACATGACACACCTCTCTATATAAACTACATAAAACTCTTACCGCCAAAAGCATAACTCACGATCCACACTTGTTACGTACACTCACACTAGATCCTCAAGTTCCTTTCTTTTATTACCGCAAGCCTCATACATAACTTAACACGACACTAATTACTCAACGCCCTACACTCACTGTCTCAACAAAGGATTATGAACCACCTGCATATATCAGATCATTACCACACATGTTCTACGAATCACTTGCCATTACCATGTCCACTAAAGCCTTATCTAGAACAAGATCAAAATTATCAGAATAACAACCTCTCACAACCGTGTCCCATCAACGAGAATATCACTATACCATGACAACAAATAAAACATATACCACTCTATTTCATATCATATTCTACCCTCATTCCCAACTTAACCTGGTAAGAAACATCAATAACAAAACAATCGTCTATCTCGTACAAACCGAAACTTACAGGAAGCAACATCAAACAAAACAACAATCTATGTATGACTGGTATGTACTTTCAAAACTCGAATCATAATCATCCCACCTACTCCACCACAACCGGTGACGGCATCACAACACCGCCACCAACAGCCACACCGCAGTGCGAAAATACCCGCATCACAGCACTATGTACCGTGCCCGGATCACCATCCGAGGCACAACAACCACATCGATAGTCATCACAACTGCATACAACTCCCATAAATACTGACTCGGAATAATTTCTCAGACAAGAAAAACTTACTTAAATACGCTTTACTAAATCATAACACAACATATTTTATGAATTAAACAGATAATTACCTCGTGAATATCATCCCCTTACCATATCACAGATTGACATGTACCATGAATACAGACAAGCATAACTAGTCATGCCAAAACAGTCAAATTATTACCTTTTTAAACATCATTCCATTACGTTCTCGTATCCAACATGTATTACAAAAAATTCAGATAACAACTTTATAATTATCACAACATACCATTTTTTTTTTTTTGTGAGGTCAGAACCTCACACAAACATTTATATATGACATAGACCCATAATCACATCCAACCAGTCAATCCTGATCACGTAAGTTACCACTCAACCAAGGTTACCTGTCGCCCGAGTTTAACTCGCATGCCCCTCATCACATTCTTCCATTCGCATAACCCTCACCTTCTGCCACACGTAACTATACAGCTAACACTCACTAGGAGAAACCGCCTCCTAAGACTATGTCTTATACTTCCTCACAACCATACCTATCAATTCAATCTCTACAAAATCAGCCTCTTTAGAATTGCTATCTTTCTTATTTATCATTAACCTTAACCACTAGAGACAACTTCTCCACACAACTACCGTTCGTACATCAACTTCTTACACTCATCTCTAAACATCACCGTTTCTTCCCTATCTTTGGTTACCATCCCCAATAACGAGCATCAAATCCCTCAACCAAAATTACCTCAACATAATTCCCAATACTATTCTTAATTGTATCATCATTTAACTCTCCACCAAAATCTCATATCCTGCAGATATTCTACCAACTTCTTACTTTCCTTAATTCCTCAAAACTCAAGACTAATCATGTTATTCCGAAACTCCTATATAACCATTAATTCAATTCCTCATGATAGTATCATGCATCTTGACGATTCCTTACTTTTATATCACACAACCCCGGTGAACATTTTCTTAGTTTTACTCCCCTCCTTTTTTTTTCATTTTTTTTTTTTTACACTCGACTAAAACAATTAACCATTCAACTCCTTATTAATTCTTCCTAACTCTTTAGTGCTCCGATCACTTTCTCATTGCTCCACAATTCCAATCCCGTTATTTCTTATCGATATTATCTCACTCTTCCTTACCATAAAATGTTCTCTTATTATGCCATTAATCACCCTTGCCACTGATCCATAAAAATCAACGTTTAATGTTCAAACAATTACATCTCCCTTTTTACATCTCTAGAAATCAAAATTCTTTTATACCGTTAATTACCCAAGGAAATCACACATTAGTTTCGTCTCTCGATAACACAAATTTCCAAACTCAGTCACTGTCTACAAATCCACGTCGCGACATGTCTCCATTAAGTTCACTATATACCACTCTTCTCAATCCCTCTAAAACGACCTTTCATTACATATATTCTTACTCAACTCAATTTCTAACCATCTCCCTCCATAATTCGTTATATATCTCAGGTTGCTACTATTCACATCCTTCCTTTCAATCTTTTCATCCTCACGTTCCTTACACCCACATCATCCCTTACTCACTTTCACTTACTTTTACATCACTCAATTTCGCGAATAAATCACTCACCACGTCTCACCAAAACTTTCACCATGCCTCAATCAGCTCATCAATATTCTTTTTCTTTTTCCACTTCTCAGCACAACCACATATAGCTCATCTCCTCCCACCAAACTCATACTCACCATAAGGTGCCACTCACCACCCCATAAGATTGGGTAACTTACGTATCAAGACCAACTTACATGTAAAACAATGCATAAAGAAGTAAAATAACAATTTTGAATTAAACATAATATGCAACGAATGTCAAAAGATAAGCATATGACCCAAAACAGGGGTCACTAGATCGAGTACAGGCCACTCGATCGAGTAAGTGACTTACTCGATCGAGTAGGTGAAGATCAGAAGCACGTAAAACAAATTACCAGGGCCACTCGATCGAGTAAGTGACGTACTCGATCGAGTACCCCCCTACTCGATCGAGTACCAAGGCTACTCGATCGAGTACTTACGCATTTCTCAGCACTGTCCAGTTTTCGTAAAACAGTCATAACTCACTCATATCTTGGTCGTTTTGGACGTGTGACCTATCGTTAGAATCGTAAAAGGATAAGCTATCACCTCCAATTGGAATCACATCAAAATCATTTATGCATCTCAAGTTATAACAGTTTAAAGACAACCTCTTTATCATCGAAAAACACAACTATTGATTTTTACTTCCCAAACGACTTAAACAACAACAAGGTAGACAAAACGACCCAGTACTCATAAAACCAGTATTGCTAATCTCATGTTACCATCTTCAAAAATCAAGCAACAACATCCATCATGCACATATATTATTTAACTCATTAGTCATGTATTAACCGCATGCTTTAAATTTTATAACTTTTCGTAACACAAAACACACCCATACATTACAAATCCTATTTCCATGTTGCTAATACAACAATATTACAAATCCACTTCATCACATAAACACTTTCATACTCAAGAAATTCATATTCTCATGAAATTGCCACTTCATCTTTTCCAATTAATTCATCTAGTTCAATCACATACTTCATCTAACAAGCGCATATGATACAATAGTAGACAATTGTATGAACTTTTTATATAAGTTTACGCAAACGAAATGATGAAGACAAATCTTATCACACCCCCTAATCACATGTTACTAGGATTGCCACATTATAAATCATTCATCCTGCAACATCATTATTCGTCACATATTATCATATATGAACTACCTCCTTTTTCTACCACATCATTCATCATTCTCATATACTTTTCCAACGATTCCAACCAACATGTAAACCAATTATCATGCAACATGCTTTCAACCAACCATATACAAAATCACATCGTCACCATCTTTCTCTACACATTCCCCATTCTCCACAATCATACATTCACTGGTTCATACCACACATTACTATATAGATACACAATATACAAGGTAAACACATAGCGATCCCGACTCATATCCCATGTGACCGATTCAAAATTGTAGGGCGAGTTCGCGACTTTAGGACGTCTCCCAAGCCTTTGCATTAGCTCCTACAACTTTTACCCCGGGTTCATTTTATTTGACTCCCTATGTTCATTAGATTCATTAGTTACAGGTTTCAGGATCGTCGCTCTGATACCATTTGTAACACCCCCATACTCTAAGTGCCTTACCAGGACCACTCAGGTATAAGGATGCCACTATCTCGGTTACCCGAGGCATGATATTCATAAGACAATAACGAAACAACTTTAAAAGTAAATAAAGTTTAAAGTGATTACATAGCAATTCCAAACTGATAAAAAGAAATACAAGATTCTCAGACGGTCTACTGCTAGAAATATCAAAGCTATAAAACATCGTCTGACACAGCGGAAGACTTCTAACTGCCACGTGATGACTCATCCCAGCTATCCCATACGCGTCACATCATACCTGCTCAATAACTGCTCACCACCCCCGAATGGATCACCACAGTTTTTAAAACATTTAAACGGGGTCAGTACTAATCTCACAATTTATATAATCCAACAATAAGATAAACAGACAGCTTAACCGTCACACACACACACAACCACACCAATCCCAACAATCTCAATCACCGACTGTCCACTGGACCAGCCCTGCCAGTGGGGGACCGCAACCGTACCCACCAAATCCCCGCTCCACATAGTGAGCGATAACCCTGTTCATTAATGTGCACATCCCCTTCCGTGGCGGGTTCCACGAAGGGCGAAACTAGGGCGTGAAGCCACTCCCGCAAGTGACTCCACTCAGCCGAGAATCATCTCGAGAACCAGAGACAACCAATCACAATCACAATCACAATCACAACCGTCACAATGAAACTACGATATTAAACAATCAATCTCAACACATCAACAATCATCCCATTACGGGACTAATATTGAGTAGGAAATCCTACCTGGAAAGCACAACTATCAGACGGTCTCTACAGCTGTCTCAAAAAGGCTCTTCTACGAAACCTCCTCCTATCATACGACATACAAATGCTACCAAATCACAAACTACTCAAAAACCCCCAAATCCCTAGATTAGGGTTTAACCAACTTAAAGGAAAGACAATAAAAAGGGTACATAGATCTTACCCTCGACGCAAGGAACTCAACGGTATAATCAACGCTCAGAACTGACCTTCCAAACTCCGGGTATTGCTAATAATGCGATTAGGATAAAGAACTTGCTTGCTTTCTCTCTTAAACAGTAATTTAGGTTTTGCAAAAGTGATTTAGAATAATGACGACAAAGCTTATATACCTTAATCGCATAATTAACAAAACCCGAGAAAACTCCCCGTAAAACCGGCTACTCGATCGAGTACCCAAGGCTACTCGATCGAGTACCCCCTTACTCTATCGAGTACCTAAGGCTACTCGATAGAGTACCCCCTTACTCTATCGACTACCTAAGGCTACTTGATAGAGTACCCCCTTACTCTATCGAGTACCTAAGGCTACTTAATAGAGTACCCCTTACTCTATCGAGTACCTAAGGCTACTTGATAGAGTACCCTACAGGTCAGAAACTTTTCTAAAACGCAACTTACCCTTACTCGACAGAGTAAGGCCTACTCGATAGAGTACCCCAAGACTTATAAATACGGAGTATTACACTAACACCTTGGCTTCATTGAGGTGTTCATTTTATTGTTCCCAACTTTCAAAATCCAAAATGACAAATTTTAGTTTCATGCATTGCATTTTATGTGCATGAACTCCCCCAAAAAATTTTGACATTAGAAATAGTGTCTATTTTGGTTTGGGGAAGTTTATGCATATGCATTGGGAGCTAATCTAAACTATGCTCTCCACCATAACAAAAACACATGCATCATGTAGTGTAGTTTAGTATAGTTTGCATTTAGTTTAAAAATCATGCATATTCATGTAAATTGCATAATTTCCTATCGTATTGGCCATTGAGGACAATGTCCATACTAGTGTGGGGATGGGAAAATCTAACTTGTCTTTTAAAATAAAATCCAAAAAAATTCAAAAAATTCGAAAATCCAAAAAAATTCAAAAAAAAAATTTAAAAATCCAAAAACAAGTTCATTTCTTTTGTAGTGTATTCTTGTATATATTGTTTGTATATATTGTGTTTGTTCATCATTGTTCACATTGATTGACTACGCCACATCCGAGACACGAGGATATTGAAGACCGCATGGTATGATCTTTCCAATCTCTTTTTTCCTCTTTATGTTAATGACTATGTGGCTTTATTTTGATTGATGCGGTAAAAACAATGTGAATTTAGGATTGCATTTAGATTATTTGGCATATTAGTTGGTAGAATCATATGCATTAAGGTGTATAAATGTTAGTTGCATCATGGCATGTAGTTTGCATGTTAGAAAATTTTTGTGAAACCGTCTATTTGGGAAACTTGACAAGTTTATATAGGCCCTTATAGATGCTTTTTCTTCTTAAGACTTTGCTTGTTAGAATGCTTGTAAAACACCCTAGGATGTGTCATACTAGTATCCTTTGACCCATGGATTAAGGCCTAGTCTAGAGTACCTTGTGGTGTGATAACTCCTTGGCTACGTTTATTCCAAGGTGACCCTTGAAGCCATGCATCTATCATCCATGTTCTACCACATTTTTGTCATCAAAGGGAATGGGCACAAAAACAATTGTTCAAAATTTGAGTTCAAGAAATGAAATGAAAAGTCAAAAAGTTTGCAAATCGCATCAAATGAAAAGAGGAGCAAAAATAGACTCTTAATGCTTCAAATATAAGCACCCTCACTACAAATGGGGTAGCTTTGAAAATGTTCAAAAAGAAATGCAAAGAAAAGTTGAAATTGTCAAGTATTGAAATGTCAAGCATCAAAAGAAATGGCAAAAAGAAAGTGTTCTCAAATGTTATATGCCACAAGAAATTGGGGGGAAAAACAACAACAAAAGCAAACTACCAAATGAAACTCAAATACTATTGATCCCTTTTCCATCGTATCCATTTTTGTGCATGGTAGAGAGGGGACGACCCTTCTTGTCTAGGCAAGAAGGGGAATTCCGCGATCCTCCAGTGTTTCTAACACCATAGGGAGTCTACTCTTGACGAAAGCATTTAACGATTGAGGACAAAGGTACCCTAGCTTGACACAACTTGGAGGTGATTTATTGGTATCTTTCTAGGCTTAGTAGTTTGAAGAAACCATATCTATGAAGGAGTGTTTACCCTTGAATTGCTTCCCCTTTAGATAATTTCCGCCACTTAGATGAGGAAAGTGGCTATTCTTTTTTAGATGCATCCATTACTTGATTTTGTGTGCTTTAATGCTTGGATGTGTCGCCATTTTGGCAAGCCCCGCCTTGGCTTGCAAGAAGGCATCCTACCTCATGGTTGTCTTGTTGTGAGTTGAAGGGGCGGAGTGAGACACGCTAATTGTCTCATATCGGCTATATTAGTAGGTTAGTTTAAATAAGGTTCCTAGTTTTGTCACCTCTTTACTCGGGACGAGCAAAGGTTCGGTTTGGGGATATTTGATGTGACCAATATTTGAGCATATTTAGTCCCCGAATTAGCCTCGTTCCTATGCTTTTTAGTGCATAATTGGGTCATTTACTATCTTTAGTCCTTTGTTTTGCATATTCTTTGAGGTTTTGTTTCCTTGGTAGGAGAGGAGTGCAAACCTTGCATTTTCATGGCAAAATGGAGCTAAATTGATCGAATCTAATGACCAAGCATCAAAGTGAAGACAAGACTAGAAGGCCTATGTATATAATGTAGTAGATGGGCAATGATGAAGAAGATCCTTGCATCTCCGACAAGATCTTTGAGGATTGTTGGAAGAAGAAAAGAAGATAAGAGGAAGAAGCTTACTGGACTACAATCCGCCTGTCACAGCCTCGGGACGCTCGTCCAAGACCTCCACAATCCGAGCGTCCCACCACCCTGGACGCTCGTCCAAGACCTCCACAATCCGAGCATCCCACCACCCTGTCCGCTCGTCCTGCACAACCACAATCTGCTCGTCCCGACCCCTTGGCCGCTCGGATTCCTGCCCAGTACAGCACATCTCTTACTTGTTCCACTCGGGATGCGCATATTTCTGAAAGACTAGCAAAAGGGAGACTAGCATCTTCCTTCGAGAGGAGCATTTCCTCAACTTTTCTTAAGGGTCGTAATCGTCATTTAAGCCCTTAGTAACCCTAATTTATGTACCTAATCCTCACTATAAATACCCCATTCTACTAATTAGATTATCATCAATCCTTAATATTATTTATGTTCTTCCTAATATTATTTTAATCTTGTAAACATTAATACAAATCTCATTTTCTTAATTTTTCTATTGTTCATCATTTATTTTGGGTAATTGAAGATTATTTGGGTATTATTGGGAAATTGACAACCTTCCTTCAATCATCAAGTACTTCTATTATTCTTTGCTTATTATTTTGGAATCATCATTAGGTATAATTTCCTTAACCCTTGTTTTAATTATTGTTAATCATTTTCCATTCATTCATCATTTTTTGCTTTGTTAATATGTTTGACAACCTTGTTAGCATGTTAAACTTTATAATCAGTGAGTAGTTTCCTTAGCTAGGGTTAATGGGGAATTAGGGGAAATCAACATGGGGGATGATTCATGCTTAATCTAATATGTTCACATAATTTATTTGCTTGCTTGTTGTGATATCAACTTATGCACATGTTATGTTCGATGAAATGCGAGCCTATGAATCCTTGCATTTTTTACCCATCACTTACCTTTTCCATGAGACTTGTAAGACATAAACCAACTCGAGTCTCATTAGATCATGCATATAGTTCAGTAGGGAGGATTAAGTCGACTTGTAAGTGTTGTACAATCTAATCAATTTGGCTCCGGGACCCAAACCTTCCTAGGATTGTAAGATATAAACCAACTCGATCCTATCACAACAATAATTCTTTGCTTATAATTTGAGAATATGTTTGTATGATCAATTCCCATGAATCCCCTATGAACCCATGACACCCTAGTGCTTTTAATCAATTGGTTACATCTCATTTTAATCATCTTGCTTGTTTATTGACATTGTTACTTAGTTTAGTGATCTTCTTATCTCAACCCAAATTGTGACACCCTTAGACACAACTACTTGTAATCGAAAATCCTACATTAATACCCGTCCCTTAGGATCCGACCTTTACTTACCTCTTTACTAATAGTAGAGTAGTTTGTGAAGTTATAAATATTGTTTTGGTATAGGTACTCCTAACGACAAGTAACCGAAAACGATAGTCCGACCAGCATGTAATGGCGTAGCTTATTCGTTGCCCACATAAGAGTAAGGCATGTCTTTTCGAGTGGTGTGTACTTGCATTCATACTCCAAGTAATTCGTACTAAGGTAGTAGATAACTCTTTCTTCTTTTCCCACGGTTTGTGCTAGCATAGCTACCATGACTGTTTCAGTTATTGTGAGATATAAACCAAGAGGTTGATCTCGTTGGGGTGGCATGAGCACTGGTGATTTGGCTAGTATCTCCTTGATTCGGTCGAACGCCTTTTGACAGTTATCATCCCACATGGTGTGATCTGTTTTCTTTAGCTTTTTGAAGATAGGTTCACAGATCATGGTGAGTTTCGATATGAATCGACTTATGTATTGCACCTTGCCCAAGAATCCTCTAACTTCCTTCTCTGTTTGAGGTTGCGGCATTTCGATTAGAGCTTTGATTTTGGAAGGGTCTATTTCTATCCCTCGTTGGCTAACGATATACCCCAGGAGTTTGCCGGATGTTACCCCAAATGCACATTTCTGAGGGTTGAGCCTCATATTATACTTTCGTAATCTCGAGAATAATTTTTGAAAATTCGTAATGTGCCCCTCTCTATCCTTGGACTTGACAATCATATCGTCTACATATACCTCAACTTCTTTATGCATCATGTCATGTAGTAGCGTAGTTGCGGTGCGTTGATACATAGCCCCATCATTGATTAACCCAAACGACATAACCGTGTAGCAATAGGTACCCCATTAAGTGACGAAGGCGGTCTTATGCATGTCTTCTATGGCCATCTTGATCTGATTATATCCTGCATACCCATCCATGAAGGACAACAACGTGTGATCTGCTGAATTATCTACTAATATGTCGATATGTGGTAGAGTAAAGTCATCCTTGGGACTCGCTTTGTTCAAGTCTCTGAAATCAACACAAACACGGATTCTCCCATCTTTTTTGGGCACGGGTAATATGTTGGCTACCCAGTCTGAGTACTCGGAAACTTTGATGAACCCGACTTTGAATTGTTTATCGACTTCTTCTTTGATTTTAAGAGCCCATTCCGTCCTCATTCGACGAAGCTTCTGTTTTACAGGTTTGAAACCTGGTTTGATTGGGATTTTGTGCTCTGCGATATCCCTGTCGACCCCTGGCATGTCTTTGTAGGACCAAGCAAAAACGTCCTTGAACTCGTGTAGGAGGTCTATAAAACTAGCCCTTTCAGTGGGGCTCAAGGTTGTCCCTATCCTAAGTTCTTGGGGTTCTAGTTCGGTTCCCACGTTGATGGGTTCGGTGTTTCTATGACTGGTCCCCCTTCCCCCTCTTGTAGTATTTCTTTAGCTATGTAGGGAGGTATTTCGATTGAGTGGGTGCAGGTCATCCTCATTATCATAAATGTAATTGTGTTCAGAATAACACAAAGAGTAAGTAGAACCTGATTTATTCATATTAAAATTTGAAAAGAGTTGAAACAAAGAAGCTATCTGTTCGGTAGTCAGTGGAGGTAAAGGGATAGTTATTGGGACATTTCCCGAACTACTATCACTACTTGATGCTAAGGTAGGAGAAACAAGGGGAGTGGGAGTGACGACAGGAGGAGACTCTCTAGGGACTTCTCTAGACTCTGACTCTTGACTCTGACTCAAATTCATCGTCTTCTGGTTCTCCTTTGAACATCTCTCCTTCTCTAGTGGTGAGCTTGAAGAGTCTTCCTTGGTTGTTCGTCCACTTGATCGACTTTCTCCATCCTTTTTGCTGATTCGAACTAGTTTCTGTGTTCAATGCAGTAGGGTTGAAGTGATCATCTTGAAGTATCATGGTAATGATCTCATCCTGCGCGTCTCTAACAAATCGATCTTCTCCAAACAGTAGGCTAACAGCTTATTCGTCTAAGCAAGGTGCTTGACGAGTCTTGACGGTAGCAACCGTTTTCGTAGGAATAAAGTAGCAATCGTGAAAGATCTCGATTCCAGCTAGTTGCTTTCCTATGTAATGCCAAGGCTCGGGGAAGCTGTGAAAGCATTCTTGACTCCCCTCTCTAACGAAGTATCCATTTAGGGTAGGGAGATAGGGTCGCATTTGGATTCCCACGTTCTTGCGGTTTTGGAATTGAGCGAGCATTTCTAGAGCTTCTTCCTTGGTAGGTTTGTACCCTAGTCCTAGTGGTATCCTTTGTGAGTTACCTTCTTTGTAAGGTGCAAAGGTATATCTTTGGACAGGATTCAATGGCATTCCCGGGAAGTATCCCTGAGATTTGAGCATGTGGTTGACCACTAAGTTAGAGTAGGGATCGAAGTACAAAGGTGCCAACTCACTCTCTACAAGGTTTATGCTATGGAAGCCCCCAAGTTCATATGCTGGATCTGCAATTACTTGGTTGCTTGACCACTTTTCTATTACCGCTTTGATGGGTGACGAAGTGATCGTCACCACTTTTCCATCTAGTGGGATCTTGATTTTCTGGTGGAGGGTGGATATTACCGCTATGGAAGCGTGAATCCAAGGTCTTCCCAGAAGTATGTTGAAGGATTCTTAGATGTCCACTATTTGGAAGTTAACCTTTCGTTCGATAGGCCCTGTGGCTATGGTAAGTTTGACTAGCCCTACCACTTTTCGTCGTGTACCATCATATGCGCGAACACCTTAATTGGTAGGGGTCCAATCCGACTCTTTCATGCCTAATTTGTATGCTGTTTTCAACGGTATGACGTTGACTGCTGAGCCATCATCTACCAAAGTCATTGGCACATTTTTCTTTAAGCAAATGACAGTAATGTATAGAGCCAAGTTGTGACTAGCGCCGAAAGGTGGCAAATCTTCGTCCGAGAAAGTAACTTGGTTACTTAGCTAGCTTGGTTGAATCTTGGAAGACCAAGTTGACTACATCATCAGGTGTGGAGTCACGTGCCACGTTTAATTTGGCCAAAGCTTGCAGTAAACCTTGGCGATGTGGGAATGAGCTTGCAACTAGTTGCCAGACTGAAAGATCAGCCTTTGTCTTCTGTAGTTGCCTTAGTAAATGGTCAGTAGAGGTATCCTCGCTATCATTTGGCATGATAACGTTGGTATTGGTGATTGGACCATTTGCTATGGGACCATTTTGAGAAACGTTTTGATATGGACGCCCCGAACGAGTAAGGTGGTCTATATCTTGGTCCTCACTGTTTTGGACTATTTCCTCACTGATTTTGACTAGGTAGTGTTCGGTGAGGTACTCATCTTCATCATCATCGGCCCATACTCCATTGATAGTAGCAAGTTCTCTCAACCTTATGAATTCGGCTTCCAATGGGATGATTTGGTCGATTAGCTCATCAGCCACGGCTACCACTTCTTGCATTGTATCATTTTGAGAGAGGTTTAGTGGCGCACGTTCTTTAGGTGTTGTACTTGGATTACGTAGGGTCGCCACTACACTTTCTAGTTCTGAGACTTGTCTATTCACGCTCTTTGCCCATGCGATAAAGTCGGTGATAGTAGGGGAAATGGTGGAGTAGTTCCCTTCATCTTCTATTGCATGGATCTCTCCTTCGACTGGAGAAATGAGGTGTGAACAATCTAGGATATATTCTTCACTTGTAATCATCAGAACTCCAAGAGGATTCTGAGTATTGTTAGGCTTGCCTCCATGCGGTATTGGTAGGCGACCGTCTTCAATCATGTCCTGAAGTACATGTTTTAACTTGTAACATTTTTTTGTATCGTGTCCCTTACCTCTATGATATTCGCAGTACGAATTCTTGTCCCAGGACTTGGACTTCTTTTCTGGTTCAGGTGTAGGCCATATGGGTTGGAGCTTACTCAGTTTCATCAATCTCTTCAGAGCGTTGGAGTACGTATCCCCAATGTTTGTGAACTTTCTTGTGGGTTACTCTTCTTTGATGGTTCGAGAAGGTTAACCTCATCAGTCTTGCTAGTAGAGCTGTAAGAACGACTTGTTGAGCCTTGATATCCACGACCTACCGTTTTGGACAAGAGTCCTTTACGGATGTCATCTTCGATCCTTGTCCCTAGTACAGTTAAGTCCTTGAAGGTTTTGATGTTTTGGTACCTTAAATGATTTGCATAAATAGGCTTCAAATTGTCCACGAATTTTTCCATGAGGGTAGCTTCATCGGGACGCTCGACAAGTTGGGTACTGGTTTTCCTCCACCTACTTAGGAAGTCGGTGAAACCTTCTTTCTCGTTTTGGGTAAGAACCTCTAATGTGCGCATATTGACTTGGATCTCAGCATTATCCGCATATTGTTTAGCGAACTCAATTGCGGCGTCATCCCAAGTGGCGATCTTCTTGTGTTCTAGGGAATAGAACCATTACTTCGGGATGGTATCAAGAGATGAAGGAAAGATCCTTAAGAACATCTAGGGTTTAATGCCTTTGATAGACATGTAATCCTTGAAAGCACGGATATGGTTCAAAGGGTTTTCATGCCCCTTGAATTTCGGGATATCCATCATGTTGAAGTTGGTTGGCAATTTGGAATTTACGGCCTCGTACTCGTGATTGTTGTCCCTATAGATATCATCCCCTTTGAGGTACATCAATTGTTCCTCCAA
Organism: Silene latifolia; assembly: GCF_048544455.1. Taxonomy (NCBI): domain Eukaryota; kingdom Viridiplantae; phylum Streptophyta; class Magnoliopsida; order Caryophyllales; family Caryophyllaceae; genus Silene; species Silene latifolia. The sequence goes on from NC_133537.1 coordinate 35,604,101, forward strand.
ATATTGGAGTCGTTTTTCAGATTCAGTCAGACCTACGGGAGGGTTGACTTCTTGTGCTCCCACAAAAGGTGGAGGATTATCATTCAAAAAATCATTCACAAAATCATTAGGCACTTCACTTTCTGCAGGAGGCAACCTAGTTTCTACAACAACAATTAGGCCCTCGATCGTGTTGAGGCGATCATACACTTGGTCTTGGCTAGTTAGGAGACGAGCGAGCGCGGCTAAGATTCGATCATTACCATTCTGGGGTTGACTGTTGCTTGTGGTGCTAGTGTCAGGTATCTTGGAAACTGGACAAGAGATCGATGACGAATCAAAACACGATCGACCATTCTAGCACACTTACTCAAAGAAAAGACTCGACTCGGGAAGTGGGAGTGTGCCACTTGTGTCAGTGAGGTTTGAAAATGACAAAGTTTTGAAATGTTGGTCCTATTCAACTATAGTGTAGTTGTAGGAGTGGACTCGAAGTGCGGTTTTGAAATGGGCTTTGAGGCCCGAATTTTGACTCGACAATTGGACAGAGTTTTGACTGGTTTTGCGCTAATATTAGGCCTATTTCGAAAATTTACATTTTTTAAAAAAAGGTTTTGATTTTACAAAATTTGTCATGGTTTTGTTTAGAAAATGCAAGATCATAGATCCATATTAGACTCTCTAATAAAAATTAAATTATCTCATAATTTGTCATTTAGGTGATCTATGTAACATGCATGCTAATATGAAAGCATAAAAATGAAAATATAAGGAAAAACTATTTCCTTACATTGATTTTGTGGTAATAAGGGCACAAACTAGTTCACCTTACTAGTTTGTTCTTGAGCTATATGAATATGGAAGATCCTCCAAAAACCAACCTCCAAAGTAGAAGGTCTCCTTCCTTAAGCCACCCAAGAACTTACCCAACAACCTTACTAATATTAACTAGATATAAGTAAGACTACCCTTGATAATATGTAAATATTACTAACATCTTAGTAATAAAATTTTGATACTAACTTCTTAGTAAAATGATGCTTATGATTTTTAAGAGAGAAAGACCAATTATTTTTCACATGCAAACACACCAAAAGAAGTAGTATGAAAATGAACAACAATTGGATAGTTTTATGGGTGAAAGTGGCGGGTGGAACTAGTGGAGTGAGGGAGTCCTCTTGTTTTTATTTTTGTCCAATCTTATATCACATGCAAGGGATCATAAGATGACTTATGGAAGAAGCAACAAGTAAAGTGAAATGATTATGTCTATAATCATCCACTACACTCCATTTACACGGTCCAATGTCTCATTTACGGTCCATTTTGGTTCTTATATTTGTCGCACAAATACGTGTAAATTTTATTCAAACATCGTATCATGTTTAAATGCTTCCAATTAATTTCGTCTAAATCACTCTGTAAATATATGTGTACCGCTACACATATAGTTTACGTACCAATAGTAATCACATTAGTCAACTAGTACCAATTTAATAATTAACTGCTTAATCATTAATTCCCGTCTCAAATAATTTATTATTCAATTATCGCATAATTAAATAATAATTTCCGTACCTCGAGTTCACAACTCGATATCTCTCTAAATAAATTTAATCGACTAACTCTTAGTCAATTTAACCAAGGGACTAATTTAAATTGTATCTCATACAATTAATTAGCTTTCGTGTTGGGGCTCGTTACTTTAGGTGTGACCGAAAGGGATCAGCCGAACACCGCCGTCTCACGACAGTAACGTCACACCCTAGTTAGCCAACCGTTACCGATATACGTTGATCAGCTGACTAGGATCAAATAAATAAATATCTAATGATATTCTTTTAATAAGATTTATTATGTAAACGCACTATTGTGGAGGACACTAACTCCAACAATCTCCCACTTGTCCGACACAAGGTGTGTGCTACCAATTCTCTTGTCCGTTTTAATCTCCCACTCAATGCAAGGTGTCTTTCAGGTCGCACTTGCACACGAACATATCGCGAGTGGTTTTCTCGATCGGGAGTGTGACTACCTGACCGGAAACTTCTCTCACAGATTACTTCCGAGCGTGGCCACACATTTGTAGTCATTAACTCCTCGAGTGGCCTTGAGATATAGTTACCCAACGTGGGTGGACAATTCATGTATGTTCTATCTATCCTATTGCCCAATACAGATCACCATGACCTAGTAAATGCCCTTTTGGCCTCCTTTCACGGCACGACCTAGGACAAAAACCAAAGTCACTCGAAAACTGCACTTGCTCAGATAATAGTCTCCAGTCAAAAGAATCGACTCATTAGAACATCTTAGAGATCCCCGCCACGACCAGGCATCTATAATAGAACTTAGGGACTCTCTAAATGGTCACTTTCCGGCAAAGTGTCACACACTCTGCCTATGTAACCGACTAGTCATCACGCATGACCTTATGGTGTTAAACAACCATCAATCGACTTACAATATATTCACTCCGAGACGTCACCTCATTAAGTGACTAGGGACAAAATACAATGTTCATCTTATCCACTTGAATATTGTTCAACATTGTCTCCACAACTTATTCAGATAAACAAGGTATTCAATGTTTTCAGTCAAACTGAATAATTGAGTTCTTAAAGAAACTCTAACAATGAATGCGATCAACACTTATGTAAATATCAATACTCTATCCAATATTTACATAACGATTTTCAGCAATTAAGGTATACTGCTCAATCACATTGTGATGACATAACCATCATGTCTTCCTTATGCCAACGGCTTTGGTTAGAGGATTAGCAACAGTTGCATCACTCTAATTTCCATTGCAATTTTCCTTTGTTCTATGCAATCTTTTCATCACATAGAGCCTTTCTAAGTACATGTCTAAAAAAGTTTTTAGACTCTGGTTCTAAAGCCAGTCAAACACTCCCACTGTTTTCACAGTCTCTCGGGAGACGATATTCGGCTAACGGAACTACTCTAGTTCTATTAAATTCCGGTTATCAACTATCTCTTTTACAACATCGGATGCTGTAATGTACTTAGCTTTTCGTTCATGATTTGTACGTATAACACTTATACATACACATTCTTCATATGACATCTTTTATGTATGACTCCTCATACATATCTCCTTTATACATGTATAATTTCTTATACATATATGTATAACTTCTTATACATATTATTCTTTATGCATACAACACTCTTACATGCTAACCATTCCTTAACGAGGCCCATAACATCTTATAAGCATAGGAATGTTTCCGTATAATCCTTTTACACAAAATTCATTAATTCCTTCAAACTATAAGAGTAAATCCTCAGTGCTTCTCAAGTACTCAAGGATGCTCTTGATAATCATCTAGTGACACTCACTAGAAAATGATTGGTAATGACTTCTCATATTCTCAATATGATAAGTCCCGTCGAGAGCAGCTTTTACCATATTTAATAGATCCTGCAACGGAAGCAAAAAGATCATATTAATTTGTTCAACAACTTGAACGACTCAAGAATCTTATCACATAAGTCTCTTGACTAAGATGCTAGTATCCATGGAGATCTATCTCATTAGATCCGGATATTTAAGATGCGCCATGATACTCTCAAGTATTTACCCGAAAAATATTTCTAGTCACTAATATGTCAAACACATATTTTAGACTAAGAAATATCACCTTAGCTACATTTCTAGTCACTAATATGTCAAGCACATATTTAGACTAAGAAACTCACTTTAGCTCCCACTAAACTCCATGTATCATCATGTTATCTTGACACTCGAGTAATACCGTTTTGATAGACTACATGATTGAACCCAAAGTTCCAACTCTTTGACGTATATAGATCACAAAAGGGATCTTTCAAGCATGCTAGGCTTCTTAGCATTGACAACATAAACAAAACTTTTCCCAAGGAGAAAGTTTCATTATTCATTTGGCGAATCTCATCCTCATGAGAAGCTATATTTCTAAGAACATACGAATTGATAAAGGCATTTGGGTTGTCACAAAACTCTCTATAACAAACCCAAATTTTAAACATCTTATGTAACCTCTACGACAAGATCAAGGTAACCAACCAAAGTATTCACCTTAAATCAAATCTCGAAAACATCTCGTGTTTTCTTCTTTATCGCATCGTGTGCAAGGAGATCAATTCGTATTGCATGGTGACACGCCATCACATAGAGTTCATACTATAGAAAAGCCTTTGATGTGGGTTTATGATTCGTCACTTTTAAAAAGTAACGCAATATTATCTCAAAATTATCTCCTTATAACCACTGAGCCACAATAAAGAACGTCTTCTTGCATTGTACTCAGTTTGTGGGTCTTGGACTTCCGCAAGTTCAAAATTTCTCCCACTCTGTCTTTCAGAAAATGAAAATCTTTCTGGAAAGACAGTATTATGAGCCACAAACTCTTTGTTCTCGTTTTGGAGGAGTAAAAACCATGTGGTTTAATTTTGGATAACCCTCACAGATACACAAATTGGTTCTGAACATAAACATTTATGATCCCAAATGTATAAAAAGACAAGTTAGGGACTCTCCCTATCCATATCTCATATGGAGTCATTAAGGCTATCATAGTCGGGTTTTAAACTTTTAGTGAGAAAATAGCTTACAAAATTGCGAAAAACCTCAAACTATATCTCATAAAGTTTGGTTTATATACTTGACTACACCATATTCTATGGTGTCCCAAGGAGAAGGTATTATGTGAACTGGTTCACAACCTTCTTAGTGATTATCAAGATCATTACTTGATATTACCCATTTGATCTTCAAAGTCATTACCTTGAAACTTCCGATCAACATTTTGATCTTGACGTGCTTTTGGTTTACTACTTCATTTTGAAAATATTCCACGTTTCAAAAATCACTTTTATGTCTTATTAAATAGATACGAGGTTTTCATATCTACTTAACATTACGGTAAAAGTAACCAAGTATGTATATTACCAACTATCAGCCTTACACATCCGTATGTATATGGTCAATCACCTCACTATTGTGTTTCTTTTCTACAAAAGAAAACATAATACATGCACACATACCATAAGACTCGCAATCAAATGGTTGTTTAATGTGCTTTTCGTTTACTCGTTTGAAACGAATTTACTTGCGGTTTGATCAATTGGGTTCACCAGATTAGAGACTTTAAAATCTACAAGATAGTATAACATTTAGTTTTCGTGAAGAATGTAAAATTCCTCTAACTTAAGTGGTCTAAACCAACCAACAAGTTATCATAGGAGTAGGTACAACATTTTGTTTTAAATCACATGAGTGATGCCTTCTATGTATAAACATAGATGATTACATTCTTTTAAAACCAAATTTAGGTGCATTTGTCCCTATCGAAATCATTGCTACTCTAGCACCATTTCGATACAAAAATGTCCTATGCTAGACGTCTTACGTTTTATCAATTCATGTAAACTTATTTACAAAGAAATGACCCGTACTTGGTATTTCATACCAAGATAGTGGAACTAGCCTATCTATTGAGTAGATGTCTCTTTCAACTCTTGTTCTATCGCATACATCTAGGGTTGATACTTCTGAACTCCCACTCACTTTCACATTCCTCTTTGCTTCAATCAAGCAAAAATGAGTCTCATGAAGACCTCTCTTCATGTCATTTGTGATATTTTATACACTTAGTAAGAGTGAATTACTATAAAGTGAGTGAAACATGTGGCAAAATCTCAACTTCTTGCGAAATTGGACTACCTAACCGTTCAATTGTTATCATATGCCTAAATTCTTTAGTGCATAAACAATCGATTTGGCTTTTATTGAATTGAGCCATTTGACGGTATTATATTGGAGTATTATTTGTATTTTTGAAAACTCTTTTCGCAAACTTTTGAATTACTCTTGAGTAATTAAAAACTAATTTGTCATCTTCATGACGGAGGTGTCACTTCCGAAATCAAGACTCTCTCGATAAAATGTGACTTCATTTTAAACTCGTAATATGAGTTTGCAACATGAAACTCCTTTTTAATATGTATGGACGTTAATTAAGTTGTATAATAACCGCAAAAATCGTTGTAAGCTTATGTAGGTGAATTGGTAAATCATGTTACCAATCATTAATTCCTCAAAGAAACCGCTTTCTATGAAAGAACGAAACGAGTATAATAATAAATAGAGGATGAAGTGCGCGATGTCATAGTAGATTCATTAATGAAAAAGAACGAAAAATAAGAAAAATTAACATTCAATGTTTTAAAAATACTTGTGAAAAACATGTTCAACAAGTTTTAACATTTATATAATGATCTCCCACTAAATTATATCAATGATTCCAAGACCCAAATATTAAACAAAAATGAGCATCGCTTGGGCGAAACATCCCATAATTGTGTAAATTCGGGAAGTCACGTTGACTAATTCTACCTCTAGAACTCTTGGTCAACGAATTTCCTTAAATACCTCTACTAGCCCCGGAACACAAGACCGTCTTATATCCCGTTGAGTCCAACCAATTTTAGCGTGTGATAACCGTTTACCACCCTACTTACCCAAGGTAAAAAGAGAACACCCCGCTTGGGCGAGCGTGGCTCTAATGAACAAGAGAATCATAGGTGTTACTAATTGGTAAGGCTAATCTCAATTTTAGTTATGTGAGTGATCTTGTCAATTTAGTCATAAATTCCTTATAAGTGAATTAATATGGTGAATGTAAATGACGTGAATTGACAACCGCGAAAATAAAATGCATGTGAATTGCGATTTTGGCATGCGCGAAAATAAAACAAGCAAACATGTAAGCATATGAATAAATCCTAGTATGGTCTCCTAGTTAATAAAAACTAGTCTATTACATTTCGGAAACCAACTCCTTGGTCCCTTGCCTCTTCATTCCATAAGTGGCTCTTCCTTGTGGGATTTGGAACATCTTCCAAAAATAGACTCCGTCTCGATGCAATCTGTCTTTTGGAAACGCCGGTAAAAATAACTATTACAAATGAATTACATAGCTATTCCTATTATACATTAATTAATAAAATAAATAAAACTATTAATTAATTACAAACCGACGATACGAGATCGTATTTAATTACAAACAAATCGATATTCCCATTCATTTCGGGTAATATCGATTAAAATTAACTAGGCCATACTAGGTACAACAAGATAAATACTTTAAATAAATGACAATTATTCATTCAACTTAAATAAATATGCTTAAAATGCTGTAAAATAATGCCAAAATCGCCCTATCTATCATTCGTTGGTATCCATCTCGGTTTTTGTGGATTTAATCGATTTTTAACATGTAAAAATCAATAATCAACTCTTAAATCTCATTTAAGTCCAAACTAATTGTCCAAACTGTTTTGAACCTCAAAATTAGTCCTCACTAATTTTATGATAAATAATTAGTTTGAATTGGTGATATTATGCTAATTAAATCGGTAAAATCATAATATTTAAGTAAAAATTCAAAATAATTGAAAAATTATCCAAATAAATGAAACAAAAATTTTTAGTATTCCGGAACACTCCCAAAAACACCAAAATATCAGAAAATTTGCCCGAAAATTCCGGATAAAATTTATGAAGAAAAAGATCGATATTTATCGGTTTTTAACCACTACAACCAATAAACATCAAAACCATGTGAAAACACACATGCAAAATCACTTTTAACATTTAAATAATATTTTTAAATGTACATAAATTTATCATGGGCAGAATCAAATGTTTTGAAATTATGATTAATTAATTTCACTTTTATCGACTTTTATCTCATAAAATTAATAAACACGCAAAAAATTCGAACCAACCTTCAACTTTTTGCATACAATCAGTAGAAAATATGCATGAAATACCATAAAAAAAATCCATGCACCGAATCAACTTTTAACTATTTTTAGCCAATTTTTAACTAAAATACGGCATTTTGACTCGGTTTTCTACCAAAAATCATTAAAAATAGCAAAATAACTTCAAAAATCACCAAAAAAATACCACAAACCTTTTGAGATCAGTAGGTATGCATGTCCCAAAAATTCCATGGTAAAACCTCTTCTAACACAATTTTTGAGTTTTTATAAATTATCTCATAATTCATTAAAATGCTTAAAATCAACATGCAAATTACAAGCCTAAGCTCTGATACCACTTGCAAGATCATAAATCCATATTAAACTCTCTAATAAAAAATAAATTATCTCATAATTTGTCATTTAGGTGATCTATGTAACATGCATGCTAATATGAAAGCATCAAAATGAAAATATAAGGAAAAACTATTTCCTTACATTGATTTTGTGGTAATAAGGGCACAAACTAGTTCACCTTACTAGTTTGTTCTTGAGCTATATGAATATAGAATATCCTCCAAAAACCAACCTCCAAAGTAGAAGGTCTCCTTCCTTAATCCACCCAAGAACTTACCCAACAACCTTACTAATATTAACTAGATATAAGTAAGACTACCCTTGATAATATGTAAATATTACTAACATCTTAGTAATAAAATTTTGATACTAACTTCTTAGTAAAATGATGTTTATGATTTTTAAGAGAGAAAGACCAATTATTTTTCACATGCAAACAAACCAAAAGAAGTAGTATGAAAATGAACAACAATTGGAGTGTTTTATGGGTGAAAGTGGCGGGTGGAAGTAATGGAGTGAGGGAGTCCTCTTGTTTTTATTTTTGTCCAATCTTATATCAAATGCAAGTGATCATAAGATGACTTATGGAAGAACCAACAAGTAAAGTGAAATGATTATGTCTATAATCATCCACTACACTCCATTTAAACGGTCCAATATCCCATTTACGGGTCCATTTTGGTTCTTATATTTGTCGCACAAATACGTGTAAATTTTATTCAAACATCGTATCATGTTTATGTGTACCGCTACACATATAGTTTACGTACCAATACTAATCACATTAGTCAACTAGTACCAATTTAATAATTAACAGCTTAATCATTAATTCCCGTCTCAAATAATTTATTATTCAATTATCGCATAATTAAATAATAATTTCCGTACCTCGAGTTCACAACTCGATATCTCTCTAATCAATTTAATCGACTAACTCTTAGTCAATTTAATCAAGGGACTAATTTAAATTGTATCTCATACAATTAATTAGCTTTCGTGTTGGGGCTCGTTACTTTAGGTGTGACCGAAAGGGATCAGCTGAACACCGCCGTCTCACGACAGTAACGTCAAACCCTAGTTGGCCAACCGTTACCGATATACGTTGATCAGCTGACTAGGATCAAATAAATAAATATCTGATGATATTCCTTTAATGAGATTTATTATGTAAACGCACTATTGTGGAGGACACTAACTCCTCTAGAAAATGGTGATCACATATAATACAAGCATTTATACAGGCATTATAACGGGATGCTGAGTGCATTTAAAAGGGTTTTGGTTTAAAGGGTGGGTTGCCATACCGAACAATCAAACTCGGGGTCTGTGGAGAGGCTCGTACCAAACAGGAGTAAGACCGATTCCTAGTCCATTTCCTCGAGTAGTGAAAGTCCTAGACACAAACAGGAGTAAGTACCATGGTATGGTTGACGTCAATCGCTATCCATCCTTAGGCCCAAATAAGAATTTGGAGTGTCTAGACGGGACGATTTGTCGAATGGGTTGGGTTGGGCCTAGGAAGGCCGAATAAACGATCTAGGAATACCGAGTTATGAAAACCGACAACTGTCTTGTACAAACTATTCCCTAACCTTGGTCAAGTTTCACCCTTGGCTACACGTAAGTGTATTTTCCCCAGCGGAGTCGCCAAACTGTGGACGCGGGCCCACGGAGGTCGCTCGGGAGAAAACGAGCAAGCTTTGCATTTGTGGAGTCACCACCAATTTATTGTGGAAAATTGGAAACCGTTCGAATACCTCATGCCATGTCAAGACACAAAGTAGTGACATGAACACCAAGAACTCGTTACCCTTAGCATTCTATGTCTAGAATGACTCTCGTGGATGCCAATGAACACGGATGTTCAGAGAGATCTGGAGTAAGGGGTGAGGGTACGTATTAGGAAGCTCTTTTGATCGAACACCTAATCCCGCCCGCCTCAATAGCGGCCTCTACTAATGATTAGGGAAATTATTCATACTTGATATGTTGTCGGTTATATGCATGCAATGCAACATCCAATAAATTAATCCTAACATGTGAGAATTAACTAAGTCGGTAGACATGTAATTAACATGCATTAATGTCGAGGTAGAAATTTAGGTTGATTGCATGTGAGAGCATACAATCAATATGATAAAGAAATAAATACAATAATTGAAAATTGCAATAATTAAAACGATTTAATTGATCTGAGTCGAAAATACACTTAAAACGGATGGTTTTAGAAAAGAAAGGGAAAATAAATTAACGAACAAATTATTAAGTGATAATACGAGAAATAGTTAATTAATACGTAAGCTAAAAACTAAGTCAAAGCAACAACGGAAGTTCAGAGGCAGAATTCAACCCGGAACAGGCGCAGCAGTGCTGCGTCCTTTGGAAGAGGCGCAGTGCTCACTGCGCCAATTCCTGAAGTGAATTCTGGTTGTGAAGCCGGAATTGCATATCGTTAATGTTCATTGGTGAATTTAATGCTTGATTATCGATATTTGACTGATAGAAGTGGATTAATATATTATTTACATGCAAATTGGTCATAAAAACGATAAAACATGAGATGAAACTAATTAGGACAAATTAATTACAAGATTAATTACAAGGTTAATAATGAATTAAATTAAATAGGTTAAATAGGTTATTAATGCTAAACTAATGTTGATGATGATGATGATGATGATGATGATGATGATGATGATGATGATGATGATGATGATGATGATGATGATGATGATGATGATGATGATGATGATGATGATGATGATGATGATGATAACCAACAGATGAAAATATACAAAAGATGAATTTCAGAGACTTGATATTAATGAATCGAATCTCTAAAACCCGGATTTGATTTAATGACGAAAACCCGCAAATATGAATTACTTGGGATTTAAGTCGGGAATTAAAAGATGATAAATTAATAATGATTCATATGTTAAAATTATCATGCTAATAAAATAAGAACAAGCAAAGACGAAACAAGATAAAGAGACGAATTAAACAAAAGGTGAAGGAAGAAGAAGGAAAGCAGGAACTGCGGCAGCCTCAGGAAGAGGTGCAGCAGGTGCTGCGTCCCTTCGAAGAGGCGCAATAGTTGCTGCGTTCCTTCTTGACATCTGTCTTCCGTTAATCCGTAAAAAGGTTTGAATAAAGGTTTTGTAAATCGGTTTTGAATATATTTTCGACGTAAACCTTACAATAATGATTACAAAAATAAAAACAATAATAAAATATGGGATTTACACCCTCAGACTTACATGTTTGACGAAACGAGATTAACTAGTTAACGTTTAGTGATGCTCGACTCGAATGTACGACGAAAGTGCCCTCTAAGAGGAAATTAAACAAGATTGATTAAGTAGATTGATGTGGTGTTGGTCAAATTGGTCGGTCATGCAAAACGAGGCTGGTACTCAGAAGGATCCGAGCTTACGTGGTCGAACGTTCAAGCACGTAGACGCCAAAAAGCAAGAGCGTGGTCTTAGAATGCAAAGGGAGAAGAGAAGGGCGGACACTCGCGTGAGAAATATGAGGACTGAAGGTCTCTATTTATACTAATCACACGGAGGAATTAGGGTTTCGGAGAAACTTTGGAAGTAAATCTCGAAAAGATATCAAAATACGCAGAAAGGAGCTGGGGAAGAGGCGCAGCAACCACTGCGTCTCTTGGAAGAGGCGCAGCACCTGCTGCGTCCTTTCCCCAAGAGTTTCATCCTGCGGAAGAAAGATTTTCCGCATTTCTATTATGGAATTGCGGTTTGATCTTAATTTCCTTATAATTTATAATATAATTTCGGGATATAATTTACCAAAAGATTAAAAGATTGAAAATATGGAATAGAAATATCCGGAACATTCCAGAATATTCTAACTCGGCATTTTAAACGGTTATTAGAAAATGAAGACGGTTTTTGACCCGGACTCCAAGTGTACTCTAATTACTGTCAAAACGACCGTAATGGCGCGTACATGACGACCAAGGGGTAGACACAAGTATTTGAGCTATCACTTGACGATAAACTTACGAACTGTCATAAATCATTCCGTGTACCAAACATGTAGCCCAATCATCACCGGGTGGCTTGCGGGAGGTGCAGAAATGAGGTATCTACAATGATTTACTTAAATTTGTTGATAGGAGTCATCTGCCTCCTCCTAAAACAATCATCACCGACACGAAGGAAACCACCAATCCCGCCTACTCAACCTGGCTCCGGCAAGACAAATACATTAGTGGTGCCCTCCGTGGCACCATCTCCAAAACTATCACCCTTCTTCTTTTACAAGCCACCACATCTCGTGCAATATGGATGACTCTTGCTTCCATGTACGCTAGCCCGTTTCGTGGTCATTACTTGCAAGTCAGGAACCGTCTCATGAGCATCACCAAAATCACTGAAGACATCACTGACTATATGCATGCCATCAAATCTGCTGCGGATGACCTTGCTCATATGGGAAAACCCATGGATGACGAAGATATCATTGCCCAAGTTATTGATGGTCTCGATATTGCGACTTATCGGCCGGTCATTGAAGCTGTGCGTGCCCGCGATACCATAATCACCTTTAATGCCCTACATGAAAAAATTTTACAACATGACCTCCTTAACCCTCCCACCTCTTCTGCATCATCACCCCTTTGAACCACTACTCTTACTGCCAGTCACCGTACCTATAATCGTTATCCATCAAAATAGACCACCTCTGCTCGAATACTCCCTCTGCCCGCTACACAATACTCTGCCTCCTCCTCCTGTCACACACCCGTACCTTTTAAGGGGAAGTGTCAATGGTGTCATCATCCAGGACACTACCTCTCGACTTGTGCAGATTTTAAGAAACAATTCCCTCACATAACCCCATCTCCTCGTCCTGCTTATAACCCCCGCACTAACTACACACCTGAAGCCAACACGGCTGCCACAACCTGTAATACTACGGTTTTATGAGTCTATGGGTACTCTATCGAGTGGGTCTTACTCTGCTGAGTAAGGGTGTTTTGATTTTAGAAACAGTATTCTGCCAGTAGGTTACTCGATCGAGTAAGTGCCACGCGATCGAGTACTTAAGTTACTCGATCGAGTAGGTCGGTTAACGGATATTATTTTAACGGGTTTTCTTAATAACACCGATTTGTATATAATTCATATCGTCTTCTTCCCTAAACACTTTTACAAACCTAATAAACTTAAAAAGGAGTTTGAAACTGCGTTGTTCACTTCATCCGTGTTATTGACAAATCCCGGAGCTTAAGAGATCGGATATCATCATTCTTTGCATCTTAGTGATCCTTGCGTCAAGGGTAAGATCCACATACCAATTTTATAGCATTTAATTGACTTTGTTTAAACCCTAATTTGAGGGATTGGGGGTTTTTATGGTTAGTTGTGCTAGTAGTAATTATGTGATTATGTGATAGGAGGAGGATTCGTAGAGGAGAGGTTTTGATTCAGCTGTTGAGATCGTCTGCTTGTGTTTGCATTCCAGGTAAGGTTTCCCTACTCAGTATTAGTCACATAATGTGGTTTGGTGTTGACTGTGATTATTGTTAAAGTATCATATTGGTATTGTGACGGTTGTGGATTTTATCATTGTTAATTGTATCTGTCAGTGTTCTTCGGGGTGCATCCCTGACTGAGTGGAGTCACTTGCGGGAGTGGCTTCACGCCCATGATTCGCCTTCTGTGGAACCCGCCACAGAAGGGATGTGCACATTAATGGATTTGGGTTTATCGCTCGATGGAGATGAGCGGGGCTTAGGTGGGTACGACTGCGGTCCCCCACTGGCAGCGAGGAGTAACCTGTTGCGATGGGTACTCTGGCAGGGCTACACACTTTAGTGTGTAGTCAGTATTGAGGAGTTGGTGATGGAGTTCGGGATGATGTGACGATTGAGCTGTGTTGATTTCTGTTTTATTGTGATTATATAATTGTGTGATTAGTACTGACCCCGTCTTTGTTTTATAAAACTGTAGTGATCCATTCGGGGATGGTGAGCAGTTGTTGAGTAGGTTTGATATGGTGCTTATAGGCTAGCTGGGATGATTCATCACTTGTAGTTAGAAGAGTCTTCTGCTGTTGTCAGACATTTTGTTTAGTTATTAGGCTTTTGGTTTTTGGAGAACATGTATTATAATTTCATCAGTTTGGTTTTGGATTGTAATCACTTAAACTTTATCACTATTTAAATTATGTTTCGTTATTGTCTTTTGATTATCATTGCCTCGGGAAACCGAGATGGTGACGTTCTTATACCTGTGTGGTCCTGGTAAGGCACTTGGAGTATGGGGTGTCAAAAAATGGTATCACAGCGACGATCCTGAAACATGTAACCAATGAATCTAATGAACATAGGGAGTCAATTAAAATGAACCCGGGGTAAAAGTTGTAGGAGCTAATGCAAATGCTTGGGAGACGTCCTAAAGTCGCAAACTCGCCCTGCAATTTTGAAGCTGTCACATGGGGGTATGTGTCAGGGTTGTGTGTGTTGTCTTTTGGTTTATATGTGTGCATAACGGCATGTGTGGTGAATTGTTGGATGTTGGATGTGGAGAATTGGAAGTATGAATAAACGTTGGAGTAGTATGTTTACATTTTGGTTAAAATTATAAAGATTGCATAGTATGTTTGGGAAAGTGAGATAATATGCGGGTAGTTGTTTACGAGTCTGCATGACTCGATCGAGTGGGGGGCACTCGATCGAGTAGGTGAGGTGATCGATCGAGTGTGTCTGACTCGATCGAATGGTTAGTTTGATGTTTTTTTGGTCAGAACCGTATTTTTGGGTACTCGATCGAGTACATAGGAGCACTCGATCGAGTAGGGGTCACTCGATCGAGTGGCATGTCAGCTCGGTCGAGTATGTGTGTGATCATGAGGTCTAATTAGGTTCTGGAGTCGAGGCACTCGATCGAGTAGGTTGGGCACTCGATCGAGTAGCCTCAACTCGATCGAGTGGGTTCTGGTACTCGGTCGAGTGGGGTATGTGCAGTATATATACGTGTTTTGGGATGTGGTATGCGTGTTTATATCTACCTTTTCTTATATAGTTTCAAGATGTCGCCTAAGAGAAACGCCATGTACGCTAGAGCTGAGAGCATGACCACCGATGACATAGTTAAGATGTTGGAGCACCAAGATGCTCTTACGGAAGCTTTAAAGAGAGTGGGGAAGGATAAGGAGTTTGATCACTCAAAGATCAGTCTCTATATAGCGAGGCTTAACCCGAAAGAGTATAAGGAGACCGGGGAGCCAATGCTTCTAGATAATTGGCACAGAGAGATGGAGAATATCCTGGATTTGGTGCATTGTCCGGATGAGATGAGGGTAGAACAAGCTGTGTTCTACTTGAGAGAAGCGGTAGGTGAGTGGTGGAACAAGGTAAAGGTGAATTCTAGGGACATATATCCGAAGCAGGGGCTGCCTGCTATACCTTGGGAAGAGTTCCGGAGGACCATGAGGAGGGAGTTTGTACCTGAGCATGTGAGGAGTAAGTTGAGAGAGGAGTTCGATGGGTTTAAGATGACATCTGACATGTCGGTAGCTGAGTACTATCGACAGTTCAATGAGAAGTCTAGGTATGCTGAGGATATGGGATTGACTGATAAGAACCTAGCTCTGAGGTTTGAGAAGGGGTTGACCCCCAAGATAATGGAGAAGCTACCCATGGGAATCCTTACAGATGTTAAGGAAGCTTATGAGAGGGCTGGGATAGCTGAGAGGCTGGTAGAGATGACTAGAGAGAGAGGAGCTGAGAAAAGAAAGGCTGAGAGTGAGGGTGGTGGCCAATCCAATTACAAGAAGGGCAACCACACTCAGGCTAGAGCATATTCATCTGGTTCGGGGTTTAGTACTGGGGCTTCCTTTGGGCGTGGCCGTGGGAGTGGGGGTGGGAGTGGGAGTGGTAGCTGGGGAATGACCTGTTTCGGCTGTGGCGGTGTAGGCCACAAGAGGCATGAGTGTACCAGTGTGTTGCCGGGAGGTTTTCAGAGACCGGCTCAGATGAGCTATTCTCAGGGTCCGGCACAGAGTTATGCGAGCAACAGACCAGCTGGATCATGGAACAACCGGGGAGGTCAGAGCAACAACGGTGGAGGTAACCTCAATGGCGGTAATTCTTATCAGAAGCCAGCTATGAACACCAACAACAATCAAGGGTCGGGTGCTAAGCTGACTACCTCTGCCAGTACTGTCCAGGGAGGTGGTCAGAAGACCAGTGGAAAGCTGTTTGTGATGGAGAAGAAAGCAGCTGAGGACGACGCACATGTTCTCACTGGTACTTTTCTTGTTAATGGTGTTCATACCTTTGTTTTGTTTGATTCGGGGGCGTCACAGTTGTTTGTATCTTCGAGTCATGTTAAACAGCTGGGTCTGAGGGAATATGAGTCTGTAAGTGAGAAAGTTTTTATACCCTCGGGTGAGTCTGTATCATGTGGGAGGTTGTATAGGGATGTATCTATGATAGTTGGGCAAGTTGATCTACCTGTGGACTTTCTAGAGTTTCCCTTAGACGGTTTTGAGATGATAGTCGGGATGGATTGGTTAGGAAAGTACAAAGCTAAGATAGACTGTGATCAAAACAAACTGTCTCTGAGAGGTCCTAAGGGCATTAGTGTGTCTTATCGTGGGTTTGTTGTCAAACCCAAAGTTAAGTTGATTGCAGCTGTGACCTTGAAGTCTTATCTAAGGAGGGGTGCCCGATGATCTTGTGCCATGTGAGAAATGACAGGATGGAGAGTCCGACAGTTGATCAGATACCAGTTGTGGGGGAGTTTTCAGATGTCTTTACATAGGAGATTCCGGGGTTGCCACCGAAGAGGGAGATAGATTTTAGTGTTGATCTGAAACCGGGGTTGGAGGAGCTCATGAAGCAGCTAGATGATCTGATAGAGAGGGGATACATTAGACCTAGTGTATCGCCGTGGGGAGCACCAGTTCTTTTTATGAAGAAGAAAGATGGGACTCTGAGGTTGTGCATAGATTACAGGGAGCTGAACCGAGTGACGGTGAAGAACAAGTATCCTTTGCCAAGGATAGATGACCTGTTTGATCAGTTGAGTGGTGCATCAGTCTTTTCCAAGATTGATTTGAGGTCGGGGTACCATCAGGTGAAGATTAGAGAGGAGGACATACCAAAGACAGTTTTCACGTCGAGGTATGGCCATTATGAGTATGTGGTGATATCTTTTGGGTTATCTAATGCGCCGACTGTGTTTATGGATTTGATGAACAGAGTCTTCAGTCAGTTTTTGGACAAGTTTGTGGTGGTTTTCATTGATGACATCTTAGTCTATTCCAAGACTAAGGAGGAACATGAGGAGCATCTGAGGATTGTGCTGCAGACCTTGAGGGAGCATGAGTTGTATGCAAAGTTGTCCAAGTGTGAGTTCTGGTTGGAGAAAGTTGCTTTTCTGGGGCATGTGATTTCTAAAGATGGGGTTGCTGTGGATCCGGTAAAGATTGAGGCAGTTACCAAGTGGGAAGCACCAAAGAATGTAGCTGAGATAAGACGTTTCTTGGGTTTAGCTGGATATTATAGACGGTTCGTGAAAGATTTATCCAAGATTGCTAGACCTGTGACAGCTTTGATGAGGAAAGAGAACAGGTTTCGTTGGGATGAGAGTTGTGAGACGGCGTTCCAAACATTAAAGGAGCGTTTGACCAATGCTCCAATATTAGCATTGCCTGAAGGGAGTGAAAACTTTGAGGTTTATACTGATGCCTCAAAGAATGGGTTGGGATATGTGTTGATGCAGAACGGTAAAGTGATTGCCTATGCTTCTAGGCAATTGAAGCCTTATGAGGAGAATTATCCTACACACGATTTGGAGTTGGGTGCAGCTGTGTTTGCTCTCAAGATTTGGAGACATTACCTTTATGGGGCGACCTTTAAGGTATTTTTATATTACAAGAGTCTCAAGTACATCTTCACTCAAAAGGAGTTGAACATGAGACAGAGGAGGTGGATGGAGTTGATTGGCGATTATGACATAGATATTATCTACCATGAAGGGAAAGCCAATGTAGTTGCAGATGCTGTGAGCAGAAAGAGTGTACATTCCTTATGCACAGCCATATCCTTGATGAGGTTGAGAGATGAGGTTGGGAAGTTTGGGATACATATGATCCAGAAAGGGGATGCCATGGGAGATTTAACAGTGCAGCCTGATCTATATGATGATATTCGAGGTAAACAGGTGTTAGATCCCAAGATGGTGGAGTGGAGAGCTGGAGTAGAGAAAGGGATAGTGTCTATATTCTTTATTCATACAGACGGTAGTTTGAGGTTTGATGGGAGGTGGTGTGTCCCTAATGATGAGGAGCTGAAAAAGACAATCATGACAGAGGCACATTGTACACCATATTCGATACATCCAGGTGGTGACAAGCTGTACAAGGATTTAAAGAAAACTTTCTGGTGGCCTGGGATGAAGAAAGAAACAGCTGAGTTTGTGGCCCGTTGTTTGACATGTCAGAGAGTTAAAGGGGAGCAGCGACGACCACAAGGTAAGATTCAGTCCTTGGAGGTACCTGAGTGGAAGTGGGAATCCATTTCCATGGATTTTATCGTGGGTTTGCCAAAGAGTAAGCAGGGTAACAACATGATATGGGTTATAGTGGATCGACTTACCAAGTCAGCTCATTTTGTGCCAATGAAAGATACATGGACTAAGGCACAATTAGCTATGGCTTATCGGAAGAATGTGCTAAGGTTACATGGGGTGCCTAAAGACAGTATCTGACAGAGATGAGAGGTTTATCTCAAGATTTTGGAAAGAGTTGCAGGAGTCTTTAGGAACGACATTGAAGATGAGTACAACATTTCATCCTGCGACAGACGGTCAGACAGAGAGAACAATCAAGACTCTTGAGGATATGTTACGAGCTTGTGTGATGGATTTTGGTGGTAGCTGGGAACAGAGGTTAGATTTGATTGAGTTTTCCTACAACAACAGCTATCACACTAGTATTAGCATGGCGCCATTTGAGGCTTTATATGGGCGGAGATGTAGGAGTCCGATTTGTTGGGACGACAGTGCTGAGCCAGTGGTTTTAGGACCAGAGATGGTGCATGAGATGGTTGAGCAGATTAAGATGATCAGGGAGAGGATGAGAGCAGCTCAGGATAGGCAAAAGAGTTATGCATATCTACATCGCCGGGATATAGAGTTTCAGGTTTGGGACAAGGTTCTTCTGAATGTGTCTCCTATGCGTGGGGTTATGAGATTTGAGAAGAAAGGCAAGCTGAGTCAGAAGTTCATAGGACCATATGAGATCTTAGACCGGGTTGGAGAGGTTGCTTACCGTTTGGCTTTACCGTCTTCTTTGAATAGGGTGCATAATATGTTTCATGTATCAGTTGCGGAAGTATGTGAGTGATCTGTCACATGTGTTAGAGGCACAGAACATAGAGCTAGATGAGTCCTTGTCTTACCTTGAGGTGCCTAAGCAGATTCTTGACCGGAAGGTTAGGAAGACTAGAAATGGTGAGACAGTCTTGCTCAAGATTCTTTGGTCTAATCATGAGGTTGAGGAAGCTACATGAGAGGTAGAGGAGTCCATGAGAGAGCGCTATCCGTTCCTTTTTTATCAGGTATGTATGGTTACGGGGACGTAACCTAGTTTCTTTTAGGGGAGTAGGAGATGATCGCGAACAGTTTTTGCATCTTTTTATGTTGTTTTTGGTATAATTAGTAGTGAGTTGTGTCGGGTTGAGTTTGGGTTGGTAACATGTGTCGGAGTTTTTGTGTTGAGTTTTGTTTTGGTTTTAGTGTCGGGAGTGTGGTAGTATGTTTTGTTTTGTTGTGGTTTGAACTTCGGGGACGAAGTTCTTTTTAAGGAGGGAAGACTGTAATACTACGGTTTTATGAGTCTATGGGTACTCTATCGAGTGGACCTTACTCTGCCGAGTAAGGGTGTTTTGATTTTAGAAACAGTATTCTGCCTGTAGGGTACTCGATCGAGTAGCCTGGGTACTCGATCGAGTAAGTGGCACTCGATCGAGTACGTAAGTTACTCGATCGAGTAGGTCGGTTAACGGGTATTATTTTGACGGGTTTTATTAATACACTACTACAGATACAGGCTATAACAACGGGTAAAAACCGTTGTAAAAACAAAAAGCGGACGTTGTTAAAGCGGCCGTTGTAGAAGGTATTTACAACGGTTTGTTTATTTAATGAAACCGTTGTCGAATGTATTCACCACGGTTAAAAGCCGTTGTTGTTGGGTGTTATCCGTTGTGGAAAGTGTTTCAAAAATTTGAAGGGAATAATATAACAACGGTTGTCATATGTATAACCGTTGTTGTAACTTTCCCTCCAAAATTGTGAAGTCTTTTAACAACGGGTTTATGCTACATACCCGTTGTTGAACTTCTTAGTAACAACGGTTCTTAGTTTAAAACCCGTTGTTGTAACTTTACCTCCAAAATTATGAAGACTTTTAACAACGGTTCTTCGTTTAAAACCTGTTGTTGAATATTATGCGCGGTATTTGTGAAAGTCATTCACAACGGTGTTTATTTTTATTAACCGTTGTGAAAGATATTCACAACGGTTTTTTTTTAGTAACCGTTTTTATTACGAACTCCTAATGTTTTGAAAAATTAAATTTGTTTCATGCCATTCAAAAACCTGCATATATCAGAAAGACGTATACCAAAGACTAAAGATAAATCACAGCTGGGTTCATCAGAACTCAATAGATTCAATTCAACCACAACAGCAGCATCATATATATATATATATATATATATACTTACAAGGAGTTGAATTTACATGAACTAATCATTCCCTAACTTCAACAAAAAAATTACTAATAAGTTGATCTAAACTCTGAGTATCATGCATTTCTATTTTCTAAGACGTATTTGCCCAACATGTCCCTTACCTCGTCTATATCTATACTTGAGTACTCCTCAATCTGTTGTGACGGGTTGATTACATACTGCGGAAAAAACAAAGAGAAGACATTATTGTAACAACATTAATTATTGCATAGCAACATCATGGTATATATAGCAGCAAGCAAGACAACATTAGCTCTAATTTAAAAAAAGTAATAAACACATTATTAAATTACTAACCTTTTCTGGAATAATGATATATCTTCGCCTAATAATCTCCAACATGAACCGACAAACGTAGTATCCACATTGTATGCTATCTGGCTGGCGAGGGGCCTATTATTACATAAAAACAAACAAACGAGAGAAGGATCACATCAGAATCTTGAACTTTAGGTATTGTATTAGTATTAAACACAGATTTTTGCACTTAATGTTATTGTATTTGAGCACGTACCCCTGTTATCGTAATAAAATCAGGGCCAACATCAGAATCTTTCCTGGGTTGATCCTGCTCGTTTGCTCTTCTCTTCTCAAAGGCCCTTTTTTTAAAAAAATAAAAAAGGAGGCAGAAACTCATTTTTTTAGGGGCAAAAATGAGCTTTTTTCTATAAATAAAAATTGAAACTTAATGTTATTATAAATAAATCAGTATTATAAACTTACTTATTAATCAAGCGCTTAAAAGTCTCGCTTGGTGGATGATGTATAGAGTCCAACCAGAATACTTTTTTCCTTGTCGACATGATGGCTGCTAGCACCCAATGAGTCCTACATCAAGAGACATCATCATTATTAACTAGTACATATATTAGTTATGAAAATGCAATTGTAGGGGGAAACGTAATATTAATTTGTTTATTACCCTTTTTCATTATAAGCGCCGAAAATCAGCTTCTTGGTTGTCGCCAATTGCTGAGCAATATAATCTACCCGTTCTTCGAACGAGAAATCCGGAATAAATAAAGATAAAACATAGGGGCACAGGAATCCATATTGATCAGATGGAATATTCTTCTCGGGCATCACTCTCAATTTCAATATCCTATATTATTACGGTATTAATTCCGGTATTTAAAACACTATCTAGTAGTCATAATATTAGAATACGAAATTATTTATTAAGAAACTTACTTCATCCAAACAAATAGGTGTGCCACATCAATCTGGTCTAGGCCAGCCCAAACGGCTAGCATATCCCATGATATAAGTGCTTGGCGCTCAACCCCTAGAATATCCTCCTCGAGCGGAATAACTATCAATTGCTCGGTGGCTATGCGATGTCCAACCTCCTCATGCAGTTTCCTCATCGTCTCCGTTCTGACTTTTTGCATGTAATCCTTCCTAGAATATTTTGAGTTGTTTAAACTCCTAACTTCTTTCAGGTCCGGGAAAGAATGAGTCTTTGATTTTGTGCTACTACCACCAGCCTACACATGTAGTAGATAATTAAAATAATAAAAAATCCAAAGGTAACATATCCTAGTTGGAGTAATAAAAATAAAAGCGTACTTAATTAAATACCTCGTCAACCTGCTCTTTCAATGATGATGAGGTAGTAGTAGCGAGTAAGACGGGGACTTAGGCTTATCAGTCTTTTTGTCCCCTACACAAAATTACCATGCTTTTTATAAATACAGACAAAATATAAATAAAGGGAGCGAGGTTTTTAAAAAAATGGAGAAGTTAATTAAATACCTCATCAAGTTGTTGTCTCGACGAGGTCGTTGGCATGTCTGTGGACTTAGGCTTATCCGCCAAAGCCGGCTTTTTTGTTCCCTACAAAAAAAAATAACATATAAATTTAACATATAAAAACATTCAACAATTAAAAATTTAACATATATATAAAGGTATTTCTTCTAACCCCAATCGCTTTCCGCTTCGAGGCGGAGACGTCCGAGCAAGTAGATGTGAGTTTCAGGCCATTGGATGAAACTTTCAACCGCATCTCCCAGAATGGTAATGTCGTCACGAATGGGACAGCGGTTGAAAGTCTTCATGGCCTGGAAAGACCGTAGTTATCTCTACTTTGGTATGATTCGGCAAAAGTTTTTCGCCATGAACTACGTTTCATTGCTGCAGATTTGGTGTGTATTTCTACGAGACCCGGCCAACACGCACATGTGGCTTTTCGGTTTTAGGGTCGCAAGAATAATCGGCCTCTTGTTTACGGCTGAAGAATATACACATACATTATTATATCCCAAAATTTAATATAATTCATATAAATTTAACTAATTAAACACTTCATGCATACCTTCTTTCAAAAACAGGAACCGACTTGAAGGAGATGTATCTTGTTTTCCATCAGCCGTCTTCTCAAGTTGCATCTCCTTTTCAGACCCATTATTTACCTAATAAAATTAACCAATGGCACGATGTCAGAAGTTATAGCATTAGAGCTGGCAAGGAACACACCCCCTGATCATACCCAAAAAAAAAAAAGAAAAAAAATAAGGAAGTATTAGGTACTGATCGGCTTTAGTTGTTACAACTTCAGAAGCATTATTAGGTACCGATCTTTTCGAATCTCGTTGACCGATACTTCCTTCTCATGTATTGCCAAGGTAGTAGCGGCCTCTTGACCAATCTGTTGTACCTTATTATTACCCCCTTTAGAAATGACATCCTCCATCATCTTCACTTCTTCTTCGGAAAGCTTGCCTCCAGCATTCAGCTTTAGTAGTACGGATGCCATTAACTGAAGCTGCATGCCAAGAATGTAATGTGTCAGCAATTTTTATCCCAACAATAACATGTGAATTGAACTTAAATGAAAATAATAGAATAAATGTTACCATGTCAGCCTTCTCAGACTTAGTCTTCCTTTTCTTCTTAATCGGGGCAATTTTCCCATAATATTTCGTTACTCCAACCTGTAACGGGACGCCCCTCAAACGACCTGGATGTTCGGGTCGGCCGATCGCTCTAGCAAGAACGTCATTACGACCACTGGGAGTAAATTTCCCTTCTTCTACCTCTTTCAATATGTTGTCCTATAATATATTAAATAAACTTCAAATTATATTTGTGACTAAAATAATAAAGTTAGTAATGAACTCGTCTTAATAAAATAATGCTTACTATGTTGGCCAACCCTTCCTCATCATATTTGTCATGCGACCGGGATCCTTTAGGCATGTGCCCTTCTTTATAAGTTACATGCCGATCCACCTCTTTCACTCCCTTTGCCACCTACACATTAACATGATAACATTTATACACATAAATGTGTATCAATGCAAGTCCAAGTGTGATTAAAAAAATAAAGTCTCACAGGGGAATAATGCATGCTACTTACGAGGTCCTCTTCTATCTTTCTGTAACCACCTCGAGAACCATACCATTTCCCCTTCTTGCGTGAAATGTTAGCACGATTTCTTCTGCTAACGGCCTTCAAATAATTATATAAAAGCGCAAGTAGATGAGATAATAAAAAGATTATATAAAGGACTCATTAATTAAAAAAATGATAGGTAAATCGTTAAAAGGCGGGGATATTTAACCTGAAACTTCTCAGTAGTTCTCATCTTTTTGAAAAGATCCCATTGTTCCTGCTTGATGGTGGGACACTTGTTTTCCGGTGGGCTCTTACGCATCTCCCCCGTTGCCTTGTCTACATACAACCAATCCCTAGCAACATCACACCTCCACTGCCTGTGGACATCCGCTGCCTTATGCATTAAATACTCATCATGGCTTTCATCGGGTATAATAAAGCCTTCCTTTACACGAGCCAAGTATAACTCCGCCAATTTTGGATTCAAATTTCTAAAATCATCTAAATGGATAGGCACAAACTGTCTTATGCAAGTACCAATCCAACTGGAGAAAAAACCCGCATTTGGACCAAAAGAGGGAAACCCATCTCACTCCATGTTATTTCCAACTACTGTTTAGCGGCTATAGCTGCAAAGACTTTCTGGCACTTCGTAGCACCCCTCTCACCAGGCTTATTATCCTGAGGCTTATTATTCTTTTGACTTCTTTTACGTTTTTCACCCATGATAATCCTAAAACCTAAATATGAATGATATAGGAAATGAACAACTTAACAACGTACATGCAGAGTATTATCTAAAACCCTAAACCCTAATAGGAATGAAAATTTAAAACAACAGATTGAGCTTCTAAAATCCTAAACCCTAATAAGAGGAGTGAAGTAGATGATGCGGGATGATAAAGATAACAAAGAAGACGAAAAACAAACAGATGCATGAAAAAGAAACAAGATGATCGTCTTAAAACTCTAATGACGAAACACAAAATTAAAGTGAACATACCTGATGATGATGATGATAAAGAGAACGAGCAGGATGATAAGGGAAGGCAACGGAATCTGGGCGTCGGAAATTGGGCGACGGCCGGCAACGAGAATGTAGAAAGCGAGGAAGAGAGAAGAATTAACTCAGGATACCAACGGTTGAACTAATGTTGTGTGTGTGTTTGTGTATGGCATGCTGTATGGGTTTCTAAATTAGTTTTTTATTAAGACAAACTATTGACAACGGGTGCTCAAAGAAGAACCGTTGTTATATGTTAATAACAACGGGTCAATAAAAGTCAACCGTTGTCAAAAGTTTATTACAACGGTTAAAATATACCCGTTGTAATATATTTTCACCAAATTTGCGCCAAATAAATATGTCAAAAAAATCATTGACAACGGGTAGAGGTACTACACCCTTGTTGAAAGTATTAACAACGAGTAATTTAAATATAACCGTTGTTATTGTTGAACTTCTTTTTTTTTTAAATTACTGTAATTCCATTACAGTCCAAACCTGTAACAATACATACTGTAACAGCAGAAGCACCATATACTGCAACATTATTCAGCAATTTCAACACCAGCATCCACATCTAATAATAAGATCAAGAAAATAAGACAACACCAAAGATGCATGCATATCTTGCATATCTAAGCTACAGGATTTACCATGCCATGCAAATTTGGGAATTTTTATTTAACAATATAATGACCATTATTGATTTACCAATAAATTAAACCATCAAATTATTGGTCTGAAAATGACTCAAAATGTTGGTCGTCCATATCACCTTTGTGTCCGATGAACTATCTCGGGATCGGGACGTTTCTTGGATGTCATAGTTTCTTCATTAACCCAAATACCTTCACCATGGTCATCACGCATATAGATGCTTTCAGTGTCCTCATGATCAGTGTCAACATCGTCGAAATAAGATACAGTGGTAGACTGATCCATTCCCTCAAAAACGACATCCTGATCATCATCACCATTATCGGATGGACTACTCCTTCTACTCCTTATAGACAAGACAATGAGACCACTTCTTATCCATAGGATCGGTGACATAGAACACTTGTTTAGCTTGGGATTCCATTATGAAAGGATCATCCTTATTATTGCCAACCTTACCCAGATTGACCAACGTAAATCCCATCTTATCCTTTCGGACACAATGGATGTTGTTATCAACCCAGTTACATAGAAACAAAGGCATTGTGAAATCAATGTAATCTAGTACCAATATTTCTTGAATAACACCATAATAAAGGCATTTTTCCCAAATAGGCTTTTTATCTTTTGAAGTAGCAAAGTGCATTGCCTCAAATTCAGAACTCACACCACTATTTTGCATTGTGCTCAACTCATCTTGCTCGCGGGTGTAAAAAGTATATCCATTAATGGCAAAACTGTTGTAAAAGGTGACTCTGGCATTTGGACCTAAACCAAGACGTAGTAACCTAGGAGAGATGTCATCACCAGTTTGATCAGTACACTCTAGGACAATATTCCTAAACCACTCTGCAAACGTCTTCGTATGCTCGTTCCCAATCCACTTCTCGGTCTTGTTTGGGTGATCGTATTTGAGCTCATCTTTGTGTTGTTGAATATAAGGTTGCACCTCATCTTCGTTGTTTAGCACATACGTGTGTGCTAAATGCAACATTTCACGTGTCACAATTTTTTCAACCCGGCCCCTAATACCTTTTCCGGTCATCCTGTCACTATGACGATTCTTAGAACGTCAATCAACTCCTCGGGGAGAGATGAGCGTAACAATATGAAAGAGCTTCGTCTAAAATAGCGCATTCAGCAATACAACCTTCCGGACGATACCGATTAGATGTATAGTCCTTGTAGACTTTCATCAATCTTTCGAAAGGATACTGGTATCTCAAGTACACGGGCCCAAGGTACAAAATCTCCCTAACCAAGTGAATGGTCAGATGAATCATGATAGTGAAGAAAGAGGGTGGAAAATACATTTCCAATCGGCAAAGAGAGGTTACAACGAGGTCCGCAATGAATCCACGTCATCGGGATCGATGACTTTTCGCATATGGACTGGAAGAAGAGACAGAATCTAGTTATAGCATATCTTACCTTTTCAGGTAAAATGGAACGAATAGCCACAGGTAGTAATTGTTGCATCAAAGTGTGACAATCATGTGACTTTAACCCGGTGAGTTTTAGGTCTTGCATCGACACTAGGCTTTTGATGTTCGACGAATAACCATGTGGCACTTTAATTCCATTCAAGCATGCACATAACTCTTTTTTCTCATTCCGTGAAAGGGTAAAAGCTGCTGGCGGTAAAAATGTACGATTACCTCTCTTCTGTGGTGCCAACTCTAGCCTAATACCCATCATTTTCATATCTTCCCTAGCTGCGGCGTTATCCTTTGTTTTACCAGGAACATTCAGAAGGGTATTGATAATATTATCACAGACATTTTTCTCAATGTGCATGAAATCGAGGCAATGCTCGACCTCCGTGTCAGGCCAATATGGAAGTTTATCAAAAAAATATGGATCTTTTCTTATACCCACGAGTAGACAATTTAGAGCCGCTCTTCTTCCCATAATCTATCTCAATATGCTTTACTTTCTGATAAACTTCATGCCCACTCAAAATTCTAGGAGGTTGACGAAGTTCTTGTCTTCCATTGAATGTTTTCTGCATCTTGCGATAACAATGGTCATGATACAAGAACCTCCTATTTCCCATATACACATACTTACGAGAAGACTTCAAGTATTCAGACTCGATATCCTCCCCACACAATGGACAAGCCTCTTTCCCATGAACTGTGTGCCCAGAAAGGTCACCATAAGCTGGATAGTCAGTTATTGTACACAATAACATAGCTCTCAAATTGAAAGTTTCGTTCTTATATGCATCAAATACTTCTATCCCACTATCCCACAACAATCGCAAATCATCTAGAAGAGGTTCCAAATATACATCTATATCATTTCCAGGTTGTTTAGGTCGGAAATTAACGACAACATCAAATACTTTCTTTTCATGCACACATATGGAGGTAAGTTATAAATAGCCAACACTACTGGCCAAGTACTATGTTGGCTACTCATGTTTCCGTGTGGGTTCATTCCATCAGTGGACAGCGCTAGACGTAAGTTTCTAGGTTCATTGCTGAACTCGGGATACTTAGCGTCGAACGATTTCCAGTTCTTACCATCTGTCGGGTGTCTTAGCTTTCCATCATTTATTCTTCCTGTTTCATGCCAAGTTAACATTTTTGCATCATCGGGATTCGCATAAATCCTTATGACTCTTGGTATCAATGGAAAATACCACAACACCTTAGCCGGGATCCCTTCCTTATCCTTATAACGCCACTCCAAACATTTAGGGCAATTGGTTAAGTTTTGATATAATTTCCGATACAATATGCAATCATTTGGACATGCATGTATTTTCTCATATTTCATACCCACTCCTCTTATTAGTTTTTTCGCCTCATATGTCTTAACAGGTAGAACATTACCATCAGGAAGCAACTCCTTTATGAAGGCTAAAAAACTAGTGAAACACGTGTCACTCACCCCATTTGCCCCCTTGATATTATACAACTTCACCACAGCCGACATTTTTGTGAACTTACAACCAGGATACAGAGGTGCTTCAGACTCACACAACTTCTCATACATGTTGTTAAGGTCATCCCAATTACTAGTGTCATCACCTACATCTTCAAAAGCAATGGACTCATCATCATTCTCTTCATTATCTATAGACCCAACATTCAACTTCTCTACTTCCAACTCTTCCAACTCAAAAAACTCGGCAAACTCGGGATCATCGGATTAGCCTTTCGTGTACCTCAACATCATCTTCTTGAGTTATTCTCTTCCTCTAATGATTCCCCATGAAAAATCCAAAGTGTATAGGATCGACTAAATCTCCACTTTTCTAGGTGTATTTTAACGTCCGGAAAAGCCATATAGCTAATATTACCACATCTTTCACAAGGACATGCAATACTAGAAGAACCTTTCAAATTGTTCGAAACGAATTCATAAAATTCAGCTAAACCATCCTTGTAGGTGCGGTCACTCATATTTGCATCAATCATCCAAGTTCGAGTCATTATTCTACATTCGTAATAATAGGCAACTAATTCAGAAAATACAATAATAGGCAAACAAATAAACGAAATTCAGAAAAGCAATTAAGCTAAATTATCAACAAATTAGATAATAACCCAAAAAATCCTATATCTATAAGCGTTGCTAAGAAACATATATATACCTGATTGATAAACACGATGAGGGAGAGAAGACGTGACAACAGTGACGGAGATGAAGACAGAGAGACGATCAGGGAGGAATGGAGGATGATATAGTAGCAGTATTAGCTTGTGTTTGTGTTTTGTAGCGTATAGCAGAATAAAGCAATCTGTTGTTCTTAAGATTTTCATAATATTAATAACAACGGTTATTGAGTCTACAACCGTTGTTAAAAAGTATTAAAAACGGGTTCTAATATAACCGTTGTGATTACTTTTCACTAATTTGGCGCCAAACCATTAACAACGGTTAAAATTTAACCGTTGTTATTAGTTTTTTCATTAACAACGGTTGTTTAAGTATGACACGTTGTTAAAACCAATAACAACGGTTAACAACACAGAACCGTTGTAATTAAGTTTGGTAAAATTCGCGGAATCAATTCTACAACGTGTTTTGATGATTTTCGTGAATAAACGTTGTTAAAGGGCCGTTGTGGTTGCCTGTATTTGTAGTAGTGATAACATGGATTAGTATATAATTCATATCGTCTTCTTCTCTAAACACTTTTACAAACCTAATAAACTTAAAAAGGAGTTTGAAACTACGTTGTTCACTTCTTTCGTGTTATTGAAAAATCCCGGAGCTTAAGAGGTCGGATTTCATCATTCTTTGCATCTTAGTGATCCTTGCGTCAAGGATAAGATCCACATACCAATTTTATAGCATTTAATTGACTTTGTTTAAACCCTAGTTTGAGGAATTTGGGGTTTTTATGGTTAGTTGTGCTAGTAGTAATTATGTGATTATGTGATAGGAGGAGGATTCGTAGAGGAGAGGTTTTGATTCAAATTGTTGAGATAAATCGCTTGTGTTTGCATTCCAGGTAGGGTTTCCCTTCTCTGTATTAGTCACATAATGTGGTTTTGTGTTGACTGTGATTGTTGTTAAAGTATCATATTGGTATTGTGACGGTTGTGGATTTTATCATTGTTGGTTGTTGTTGATTGTATCTGTCTGTGTTCTTCGGGGTGCGTCCCTGGCTGAGTGGAGTCACTTGCGGGAGTGGCTTCACGCCCATGATTCGCCTTCTGTGGAACCCGCCACAGAAGGGATGTGCACATTAATGGATTTGGGTTTATCGCTCGATGGAGATGAGAGGGGCTTAGGTGGGAATGGCTGCGGTCCCCCACTGACGGCGAGGAGTAACCTGTTGCGATGGGTACTCTGGCAGGGCTACACACTTTAGTGTGTAGTCAGTATTGAGGAGTTGGTGATGGAGTTCGGGATGATGTGACGATTGAGCTGTATTGATTTCTGTTTTATTGTGATTATATAATTGCGTGATTAGTACTGACCCCGTCTTTGTTTTATAAAACTGTAGTGATCCATTCGGGGATGGTGAGCAGTTGGTGAGCAGGTTTGATATGGTGCTTATTGGCTAGCTGGGATGAGTCATCACTTGTAGTTAGAAGAGTCTTCCGCTGTTGTTAGACATTTTGTTTAGTTATTAGTCTTTTGGTTTTTGGAGAACATGTATTATACTTTCATCAGTTTTGTTTTGGATTGTAATCACTTAAACTTTATCACTATTTAAATTATGTTTAGTCCTGGTAAGACAATTGGAGTATGGGGTGTCACACAACCCTCAACCCTGCTCCTCGCCCTTGGATCCTCGACAGTGGGGCAACTTATCACATTACACAAAATCTCAACACACTTGCCCTTCTTTCACCATACGATGGGGCTGACAATCTTATTATTGGAGATGGCTCTTCCCTTGCCATAAAAAATATTGGTTCTTTCTCTATTCCTTCTTTCTCCTCTACTTTTTTCTTTAATAATGTGTTACATGTTCCTCACATCTCTCGCAATATTATTTCTATATCTCAATTATGTATCGATAATAATGCCATCCGCTGTTTTCTCCCATAATTCCTTATGTCCTAAGGATCGGACCTCGGGGACACTTCTTCTGCATGGCCACAATAAGTCAGGCCTTTACGAATGGATTCCTCCTTTTCCTCCTGCTGTTTTCCTTGGTGCCGTCTCTTCTATATTAACCTGGCATCATCGTCTTGGTCATCCAGCTTCTCCCATAATTAAGCTTATTAATACTAATTTCGATTTATCTATTAGCAATTTTAATTTCTCGCACTGTAATCCTTGCAACATTAATAAAAGTCATAAACTACCATTCTTTATTTCATCTCTTACTTCATCCTCTCCCTTAGAACTTGTGTTTTCTGATGTGTGGACATCTTCTCATTATTCTCTTGACAATTTTAAATATTACATTATTTTTGTAGACCATTTCACTAAGTACATATGGTTATACCCTTTACGTCGCAAATCTGACACACTTACTATTTTCACTCGCTTCCGCACACTTGTGGAAAAATTCTTCAACAAAGCCCTTCTTCAACTATATTCTGACAATGGTAGCGAATACACCAAACTCGCTCCAACTATCTCCTCCTCGGCATTACACACCTAACATCTCCTTCTTACACCTCTGAGCATGACGGCTATGCGGAACGACGTCACCATCACATAGTCGAAACAAGCCTTTCTCTCTTATCCCACGCTGGGCTCCCACCTACATATTGGTCATTTGCTTTTGGCATTGCCTTATATCTCATTAATAGGCTTCCTACACCGTCACTCGAAAATGCTTCTCCATACCAAAAATTATTTCTTAAAAATCCAAACTACCACAAACTCAGCAGCTTCGGGTGTTTCTATTACCCGTGGCTCCTCCCCTACACCTCCAACAAATTCGACCCACGATCCAAGCCCTGTCTTTTCGTGGGCTACTCTTCATCATAAAGTGCGTACCATTGCTTGGATCCTATCACAAATTGCGTCTATACCTCTCGACATGTTAAATTTGTCGAAAACGTTTTTCCATACACACAACTGTGCACCACCCCTGATCCGATACCTAACCCTCAAACCTGGTGTACCTTCCCTGTTCCCGTCATCTTTCCCACTCCTACTCCGCCCACTCCTCCACCACAATCACCTCCTGCCTCACCACTTCGGTCTCTTACTCCTCGCACCCCTGAAACTGACTCCTCTGAAACCGATTCTTCTGGCACTCTCGTTGTCGACACCTCTGCCAGCTCTTCGCCTCCCCCACCTCCACATCCTCCTCCACCGCACCCACATGGAATTCGTTTCTCCCACAATATCAGAAAACCTAACCCAAAATACGCAAAACTCGCTCACATTCCTTCCCTTTCACACGCTCCTACT
Organism: Silene latifolia; assembly: GCF_048544455.1. Classification (NCBI taxonomy): domain Eukaryota; kingdom Viridiplantae; phylum Streptophyta; class Magnoliopsida; order Caryophyllales; family Caryophyllaceae; genus Silene; species Silene latifolia. The sequence goes on from NC_133537.1 coordinate 35,636,852, forward strand.
ACTGTGAAACAGGCTCTCAATGACCCAAAATCGCGAGAAGCCATGTTACATGAGTACAATGCACTTCTCACTACTCAAACTTGGTCCCTAGTTCCCCCACAATCCTCTGACAACATTATAGGTTGCAAATGAATTTTTCGGATTAAATACAAACCGGACAATTCAATTGATAAATATAAAGCTCGCCTCGTTGCAAAAGGTTTTAACCAACGACCTGGCATTGACTATTCTGAAATCTTTAGTCCCGTAGTTAAACCCCGCTACTGTCCGCCTCCTTCTCACTCTTGCCTTCATTCGAGGTTGGTCACTTAAACACCTCGATATTAACAATGCATTCCTCCAAGGTTCACTTTCTGAAGCCGTGTACATGTCTCAACCCCCGGGGTTCGTCCATCCCTTCTTTCCCTCTCATGTTGTCGTCTATCTAAGGCGATATATGGCTTGAAACGGGCACCGCGTGCCTGGTACAAAGAACTCACCAACTACCTGGTCTTGTATGGGTTTTGTCAGTCCTGCTCCGATCCTTCCCTCTTCCTCTTCAACAATTATGACACCATCATCTATCTTCTTGTTTACGTCGATGATATAATCGTCGCTGGACCTCTGTCTCCCTCCCTCACAGCCTTCTTTGCTTTCTTCTCCACTCGTTTCTCCCTAAAAGATCTTGGTTTTCCATCGTATTTTCTGGGCATCGAGGTTACTCCCACACAGTATACTCACTCAAACCAAATACCCACACGATCTTCTTTCCCGTTACAAGATGGCAGATTGTAAGCCATCGCCCACTCCCCACTCCCCACACGATCTTCTACGAGATCTTTGTATTTTCTATAGGACCGTCCTATAGCATAGGACGAGCCCAATAGAAGAGAGTGACCCAATAAAAGAGAGGTTATTATAAACAAAGGAAAAAAAACCCTCCTCTTCCGTTGCTATACACAGTTACACACTCTCCGTCAATCCACCACAACTAAACTCGTCGATATCAGCGCGAACTCCTATACCGCCTCTATAATCCGTGTTCTCACCAATGCCACATACTCGGCCGCCTCTGCAATCAGTCTCCCCGCCATCTTCAAGATTATTGTTTTCATCACCATTGTTCAACCCCTTCCTTCCATCTCTTTACTAAAACTAAAGATGAAGAATGATATCAGTGTTAACTACCCAGGTTTGAAACTTGTATGTTTTTGAAAGTTTCGGACTTTAAAACTAAAAACCAATACATCTAAAGCTCAACTAATTGTTTTAAGTTAAATACTCATGGTTTTATGTTGAAAACTTCCAATTTTAAGTTGAAATTATGGCTTTTCTTAAATCTACATAACTCACAACTTTAACTGATCTATGTGTATAGTTAAACTTCTACAAAGTATAATTTCAAAACTCACAATCTCAGCTTAAAAACTTCAAGTTTAGATTATTGTTTATTTTTGTCATAATGGTTTTTAAATTAGTGACTTCCAACTTTAGCTTGATAACCAAATGTTTAATTAATAAATTAATGGGGTGAGATAAATATTTGTGTGAATAATTGTAGTCGATATTTGAGCTTGGAGCAGAGGTTGCCATTCCTAACAATGGCAGAGAGGTTGAGAGAGCTAGAAGATGGGAGGAGGAAGCAGCGAAAACGTGGAATGTAGTTGTATTTGGGTGGTGCTTTGTTCAATTGTTCTTGCGTATTGGGCTTTTTTTTTATTAAAGGACCGGTTTTATGCTATGAGACCGTCCTATTAAACAATTTGTGTTCTAATTTATACTAAGCGACTAGATATATATAACTCATGTGGTAGTTAAACAACTAGTTCTTCAGTGTGTTAACATTGCTACACCATACGAGAAATTCTGGGTTCGTCCCTGTTCCATTGTATATTCCTACGTATATTGTTAGCTTATTTACCAAGGTTTGTATCTTTTGTAATTCTTTCTTAATCAATCCAATACATTCTATTTCTCACAGGATCATCCTCCTTACATTTAAAGGCAATCTACCAAATGGAATATTATTAAGTCTTAGGTGTAAGGAGTACGATCCTTCTAGAGGACACAAAAATTTTTCATATTATATGGAGTGAAAGGAATAGGATGATCTTTAGTGATAAAAAGATGAGGGTAGACAGATTCTTCAGGGAGCCAAGAAAACTATTAGAAATCGTATGCTAATTAAGCATCAAGGTTGAATTTATTTTGATGTTTTAAAGGCACAAGAATTTTTATGGCGTTTTTGCATCCTTTTGACACTAGTGGCTGCTGAGTTTTGCCAGTAGACAGTATTGTGTCATGGTTGTATAACGAATGTTTATATATAGCGGACTAAAATGTGTGTATATTAAGTATTTAAGTTAATAATGAAATGAACGTACAACAAGTGTTTATATAATACCATCGACTTTACGAGTCTTATTCCTCCCAACAAACTTCTAACAAATTGCAACTAACTCAGGGTCCTCCGATCCCCCTGATGCCCTGAGCTGTTCATGTGCTGCTAAACGTCATTCTCTCAGGAATAAGTGGAGGCTTACAACATTCAGCTGCATCTTGATGAATCAGTAGAGCTAGGTACATAGGTAGATCAACAGGTATGTAGATTGTTCAATGCCCTTGTCAGCCAGCCATTCTGCACAATAATTTGAAAATTATCCAACCACCTACTACATTGTATGAATAAATGGTGATCGTAAGCGTAATAGCTCGTGTGCTCATGACATGAAGCATAATTTGAGAATGTTTTCGGCTATCACCAATTGGTTTTAGGATGAAACCTCACTTCTTTATGGGCCAACCCGCAGAAAGCCAATGTGACTTGTATCTCATTTAGCCCATTTCAAAATCATAAACATGAACATATCACAACCGAAAGGACATTGCGGATAATAAACAAGGCTGAAAGGTTCACACCTCAGTTATTTTTCAGGTTAAAATAAAACAAGGATTAATCCAGACTAGATGCCGCAAAAATTGGTAAGCCCTCTTCAACAAATAAGGCCTATAGGAAAATGGGGAAACTCTCTATTTCCTCCATTTCCCTTGGGTAAAATTAACTCATTTTATATTACGCTTATAGTCTTACACTAATACATATGCTATATATATATATATATATCATATACCACGAAAAATCGTGATGGTGTTTAGCATTCTGTTGTATACTCGATTGCCTGCATACACTGCTGCTGACCTTTCCAGCTGTGCCCATCAGAATTCTCCTCTTCATCTTCATCCATGCTATAAGAATTGTATTTTTTGGACCCAGGATAGTGCAATGGGCTTTCTGGGGAACAGGATTGTTGTATGTCCGAGTTTGAGTAGCCCAGCTCTAGCGTGTCTCCGCCCATCCCTTCATCCTTTGAAGATGGGGTCCTGCTGCTAGCACCTGGTTGTTTTCGGATATGGAGTCTATATTTCTGCACAAGGCAATGGAGTTCATTATTTTGATGGCAAGCTATCAGTGAGCTTCAATAGAGACTAAATAGCCAACAAAAGAACAATTCAACTCTCAGTATATATCATTGGACTCGAGTTACAACAATATCATAAACGTGTTATGTACACACCACAGGGTCCATCTATTTTTTGCGTACAACTAGCCTAAAATATCAAAATCCACGACTATGTCAAAAAGATATTTCAACGGGAGACAAGAAACGAGATTTTATGGGTTCGCAACCATCGGTAATCATCAAAATGTTTGTCACAGAACAGTCATCCAACACACATCATTTTAAAATTGCAAAAAAAAAAAAACAAACGAAATAAGAGTTCAAAGAAAGAAAGCCTTTGAAAAGGAGTTCACACGCATTTTGTGAATGTTAACAAAAATAGTCTCTCAGAAACTCTCAAACAAACATGTTGCAGAAGCAATGAACCACACATTTCGTGGCGTGGCTTCCTCACCAAACAAAACATGTGACCTCAAAATAACAGAAAGCAAAACATGCATGACATCCTTTTTTATCTCTTACGTCGTTACAACTTACAGGTTATCTTTCTGCATTTCACCGAGTAATTTGGGAGGAGGAAAATAAAATCGTATGATCATAAATCTTAAGCATTACTAATTACGTTAAATAGTGAAACATAAAAAGTAAAACGCGAAGTATGCAGTACTGTTTTAGCATGAGACTCACCTGTAAATGGCTTTTAACTTCATCATTAGTAAGGCCATCCACTTGCATTAGCTCTCTTATCTGTTTCGGGGTGGCCACTGCAAACCCAACACAAATCAAAATCGAACACTTAAGCTTTTATAAGAAACACTAACTTGCAAACCATATGCCTAACAACTCAGTTAGCTAAAAATAAAATACAATCCCAACAGAGTTATAATTAACTTTTAAAATTGTCCACAAAGAGTTAGCTAAAAATCAAATACAATAGCGACAAACATTACTTACTACGGAGTATAATGGAGTACTTTATTTTGCTATATTAATGTTCTTTCTTCTTCGTTACTTCAATACAAAGAAGTTCTCACTCAATGGTCATGTGTATAGAAGCTGTTTTCAGATGACCCTAACTCGAAAAAAAAAAGGAAAAACCGGAGACTTGACCGGTAATTTTGATGTAATCCATTATACCAAAGCGAAAAGAATAAGACGAGTATCATTTTGATTCAAATTTATCAATGATCTAAATCCTTTGACGCTCACATAGCTTTATTGACAACAACAGCACTTCTAGGAATCAAATTCTATGCATAAGTTAGCTGGAAAAGTGACAATCAAGGAGAGGTGACACTCATGAACAGAATCGAAAAATCCGTGTTTTCAAAGATTCTTGCACCAACTTTACGGCAACAAGTTTTCTTTGAACAACTTTACAACAACGTTCACACACCTAATGCTTACTTTAGGAAAAAAATTGAGTAAAGTTCCAGTAACAAACCTTGGGACCCACCAAGCTTTTCAAGAGCATCAACAAACCGACGATGAAGCTCCGGCGACCAACACCGCCTTTGCTTCCTCGACCCCGACTGATAACCGAGTTTAGGTTGCAGCTTACCGGTCTGAACAGCCGAACCAGCCAATATTACCCCGGTTCCAAAGACCCTACAACTCGGTTCAACTACCGGGGGTGTCACTAGCGATAATCCTGGAGCTTTTTCATCCTCCTTAAATGACGAAATTACCCCTACCTCCGATTTCCTCTTCTTCTCTTCCTTTTCAGTACTCTGTTAAAACCCGTTTTCTAATTTTAGTTTTTACCCACCGAAAAAGATAAAAATGAGTCATTCTCGGCCGACTGTCACAAATACTTGAGTAAGACGGTTTTAAACCGAAACAATTATAAAACCAAACCACATAGTCCCGTACTATTTTATCAGAAAACAGTCCTATCTAAATTTCTGCCGGAAATTATGTAAAAAAAAGACGCCGTAAAAACGTGACAGTAAAATTAAAAATTAAATAAAGTTGTCGAGAAATTACCGGAGCCCACAATTGAACAGAGCTCATCCAATCTTTTTTATCAACCACATCAATTCCCAATTTTACCCCTACACTTTCACCAAATTTACCCTCCTGCTGCACCCTTCGTTGCTCACACTTTTTCACCTTCTCCTTAAACTTTCCGATCACTGTAAAAAAAACATCAAACCCTAATTAAATAATTAAATTACAGAATTTTAAAATTAATACAAAATTTAAGGGAAACAAAAACTAACCATCTTTTAATAGAGTAAATGAAAGGGGAAGTTCACGCTGAAAAGCTTGGATCTTTTTAATCTCTTCTTCTAAACCGTTAATTAATTGATTAAGCTTAATTAAATCAGCGGAATCACCCACATCAATAATCGGATAATTTGATAATGGTGGGCTTAAATCTAAGCTTAATTCCGGCAAATTACACACCATTTTTTTAATTATAATTGATAATTAAATAATAAATTAAAAAAAAACAGCAGAAAAATCTTGGGATTTATGAAGAAAAACGAAGAAGTAAATAAGAAATTGTGTAGATGGATAGGGATAGGGATAGGGATGAGGAAAATGGGAAACGTTGAGATAGAGAGGAAGGTAAGAAGAAAGAAGAAAACGCACGGTATATAAATGGGGAAAGTGGGATGAATGGAATAAATATATTTGAGAATAATAAGATGATACGAAATCGTTTCGTCGCGTTTAGAATCTCTGGATTTTAAGAATATTTGTGTTTTTTTTAATTTAGTGTGATTTTGTTCAAATTGTTGGTAATATTCTTCTTTATTTGGATTGTTTGGCTATGATTTTCAGGTGGAATAAAATCAAGGGTATAGAATTAAAGAGATGTTCAATTATGGGATAATATCATGCTCTCTATCCATATTTGGCTTTTTTAAAACTTTGTTTTTTATTATTTGTGGGATTTTTTTTTTTTTTTTAACTTGTGAGATTAGGTAAGCACTATTAGTCAAAATCACTTTTTTTTATATTGACATTAGGTATAGTGGATTAACTCAATTTGTGCTCCACTAGATTCTTTTAGGGCTGACTTTTTTTTCCAATCCTATATATATATATAAAACTGGGTTGAAACGCTGTGGATGCGCCACGTGTCAACCCAGCATTAAATACGAGTATTAATTACAGCTGAACATTAAATATAAACATAATAAATGCATTATAAATCTCAGTAAATATTAATTATAATTTAATAAATTTTATTAAAAAAATTTATTAAAAAATTATGTTGATTTGATTCTAAATTTATTAAAAAAAATATTTTGATAAAAATTCTAAATTGTAAATAAAAACGTTCATTGCGAAAAATGCTTTCAATCGAGTATACTATTCATTATATTTATTAACATAATTTGATATGTAGAGATGATTAAAGTGAGCATCTTACAATGTTTTACATTTACGTAAAAAATTATTTTGAGAAAGTTATAAAATTTACACCAATAATTTTATTAAGAAAAATATATTTTAAAGAGTCATTGTATATATTAAAAACAAAACTTAAAAAAAAAACTTCTAAGATATAAGTTTTTATAGTGTGGGAACGAAAAAATTATATTGCGACAAAATGAATACATATGAGATTTTGAGAGGTTTAAATATTGTGATAACGAGTATGTATGTACACACTGATCACGAATGAGTTTGAATAATTAAAAGAAAAGTAATGATTATTAAGTAATATAATATTATATATGGTTTTTATAAGTGATACCCCATGTTTCTTCGCATTCTACGTGATGCCCCTATATTTTTGAAAATATAAGTGGTATCCCTAAATGTAGTAAAATGTTCTAAAAATACCCAATCTTCTAAAAATCACGTTTTAATATGTTATATTTTGTAAAGAAAATATGTTTACAATTGAGTAGACGATGTTTATGTTAATGATATGACAAATTATTGCCACAAAAATCAATAAAAAAATGTATAAATTAAACATTCTAAAGAGGCGGATTAGAGCATTTTGGGTATTTTAAGATGTTTTTATCATGTTTAGAGGTACCACGGGTATTTTTGAAAAGCGAAGGGTATCACATAGAATTCGAATAAGTACAAGGGTATCATGTAGAAAAATCCTATTATATAAACAACATGAAAAAGTAAAATACACATTACATTTTTCTTTAATATCTTTTGTTAAATATGTATACGTCAAAAACAAAACATTAGTTATGACTAACTAGATATTACTTTTATTTAAATATTTTATACGTTATCTTATAAAAATGATATTTGAGAAAATTCAACCTATTTTATTTACGGTAAACTCTTAAACATCGTTATATATAGTTGTTAAAAAAAACAAAGGTGCAAATTTCTGATAGATATGTTTGACACATAGCACATGTAAGACACAACCAAAACATTTGAATAAGTTTAGTTTGGGTCATATATGTTTGATACATAAATATCAAACGTTATACATACAAAATTAAAAATTGCATAAAATTATATTCACATCATTTTGAATAAATCTTTTAACTGATTTGGAACATAATGTATCGTGAAATGATATAATTTGATACCTTAATGTTGATTGTTGCATTATTCGAATAAATTTTATTTTAATTAATGTGATAATTTGATCAGTTACAATTTTTTTTTGTAAAACGTTGATCATGCGTAATTAACTATAACTTAGTATTAGTTTTAATTAAAATTATATGTATTTTATTTTAAAATACTAAACTTAAACCTAAAAAAATAAAATTTGAGAAAAAAATTAATTTATTTTTATTTATAGGTAAAAATATTAAAGGTTATATACGAATTATATTATTTTTCTTCAATTATAATAATAAAATTTTAAAACAGGCCGCGCGAAGCGCGGGATACTATCTAGTGGAGATATAATTATATGGTAAGTCTTCCTTCGGAGGTACTATCTAACTTAAGCTTAGAACATGTCAAGTGCATATTTCTTGTGTATATATGAATGTATAAGAAAAAGCTAAGCAATATATTTCTCTAATATACACAAGTGGTATGAATATATGATACTTGACTCGTCTTACGCTTAAATCGGATAATGTCGTCTTAAATGAGAAGTTGTGATAAGTATGGAGTACTTTGTATATTTCTTAAGTCACAGTATTTGTTCACTTTACTTTTGACATAAAGATTAAGCCAGAGAGGATGAAATCGTTTTAGTTATTGTTGTTGGATAACAAATGGAATGAAATGATGAAGAAGATCACATTACTCAACCAATAGCATACTGAAAATAAAAAGGCAAACAAATGAGAAAGGCACAAGAAAAAATTTAATAGATAAATAAATGACCGAGATTGGAAAGTATCATTTATTTTACTAATGTAATATGCCAACAAAATAATATAAGGGGCTAAAAAGTCAAACATAAAATATAATATTTGAAGTTCCTACATTTTAATAACTAGGTCTTGGCATTTTTAGTACACAAATACGAGTATAATATATTATATTTTTCTTATTTCATCGGTATTCTAAATTTTTTTCATAAACTAGATTAAACATGGTGCTTACAGAATTAAAGCCATTATTTATATTTATGCATTTACAGTGATCATTTTATCTTAAATTAACCCTTTTGGATTTGCGTAAACAATTGTGATATTAAGAAGTATAAAATAGTGAAATTTCTTAAATAACTCATTTAATTTCTTTTATTTATGACTTATTTTTTAGAAGTTAAACGCGTGAAAACATTACGATAATCAAAGTTCTAAAGTACTATTACGTCTTTGTCTTGTAAAAAGAGAGGCAAACCTAGGGTTATATATATATATAGCTATTAAACTAGGGTTAACTATTAACAAAACCTAGGGTTTGTCTCTCATTGTAAACCTAGGGTTAGCTATTAACCAAGATATTACTAAAACTATACAAGAATATAACGATAAAAATACGGAAATAATTAAAGACGACAATAAGGTAATTACATAATATTGTGAGAATAATTACAAGTTAATTATGGACATACGATATATTCCTAATAGGCTCCCGCAAAATGGACGGTCTAGAAGTAAGTTCAATCTTGGAAGCAAGAACAAGAAAACGATCCTTCGGAAGTGGCTTGGCTAGAGTGTCAGCAAGCTGATCATCGCCATTGATATGTTGAATGCGGATAGTCCCTAACTGAACTTGTTCCCTGACGAAATGAAACGAGATAGCCAAATGCTTCATTCGAGAGTGAAAAATCGGATTAGCGGAGTAATTCTTGGCACCAAGATTATCACAGAAAATAACCGGAGTGGACAAGGACAATAGATTAAGTTCACCAATCAAAGCCTTGAGCCATAGCACCTCAACTGTAGTGTCGGCAATACCGCGAAACTCAGCTGCGGTTGATGAACGTGACAAGGCCTTCTGTTTACGAGAAGACCATTATATCGGATGTTTACCAAGAAATACAAGATATCCAGTTGTGGAGACATAATCATTTTGATCACCTCCCCAGTCGGCATCACAAAAACTATGGAGATGGAGCGGAGAATTCTTGTGAAGCATAATACCATGATCAAGAGTACCCGCCAAATAGCGAAGGAGACGCTTTAAGGCAGACCAATGATCGGCAGTCGGATGCGTTAAGAACTGAGCGAGCTTATTCATAGGAAAGGCAATGTCGGGGCAAGTGAGACTAAGATACTGAAGACTACCCAAAATTGCCCTATAAGCGGAGTCATCATGCACAGATTTATCAGGCTGATGAACTAGAGGCAGATAAGCAACCATGGGAGTAAGCATAGAATGACTATCTAGCATTTTATGACGGTCTAAGAGGTCAGCAAGATACTTGGTCTGATTGAGATGCAGACCACGGGATGAAGGGACAACCTCGACACCAAGAAAATAAGACAGAGGTCCTAGATCCTTGGGCAAAAAACGTGGAGCTAGACTTTCAATAAAACGGGTAAGAACAGATGGTGATAGGTTATCGCACCCCTAATAAAAGATAAATCCAACGGTCTAACCTAAGCTAGTGTAGTCAGGGGTCGAACAGAAGGAGACGGGAGTTGCTAAACAAGTTATCTTGGGTCGAATTTTATCTAGGGCGGAACGAGTGTGGTTTGAGTTTGGGTTGCAAATTAAGACAAATAACAAAATGATAAATAACAATAAGAAGAAAAATCTAGGGGACGGGGTTTCACATGTAAATAAGCATAAGAATATTGTCGAATACGGGTATAGTGAAATCGGAAATTGTCTAAGTCAATGGCACATGCCTCTCGATTTATTGCCAACTATAAAACGGGCCCTAGACGCTCTCGCCTTACTAGGTCGCTTTACTATTCTCGCTTAGTCTAATTCACATCTCATCTCTCGATATTGGGTCGGAAATTAACACATATAAACAAATGACTTTGGCCACAAATCATAGTTTATCAATTTAAACAAGTAAAGAATAGAGACAATAAGATGACAACACAAACCTGATTCAACAATATAAAGCGCTAATTATACATGCTAATTCTCAATTACCTAAAACAATAATCTATCCAAGCATAATGAAATGTAAACTATTGATAAACAAGTAAGAAAATAAAGACATAAAAGCAATAAGATAATAATAGAGAAATAAAATGAGACAATAATGAAAATGAGACAAGAGAAATACCAAAGACGGAACTTGAACAAAGGAAGAACGATGCTCGAACAAAATTCGAATCGAAATGTAAATAAAAGAAATTAAAAATGTATGTACGTATAATTATATAGTAGATTAATATTGTAATACTAAAACTAGAAAAAAAAGACGGCAAAAGAAGATTAGATAGCAAACACGAAAAACAAGAGCTGATATTTATAGTCACAGACTGGAATTTGGAGCGTCAGACCTAGCCACTGCGACCCCGATCGGGGACACCTAACCCCTATCGGGGTCGTGGGAATCCGACTTTTTGTCTTTGATTCTTGATTAATTGGCAAATGGAATCTAAAGTTTTGTCTTAATGCTCCTTAATTCTTCGACTTATTGCACAATAGAATCCAAAGTTGTAGCATCCAAAGCTTGCTCTTGACTTAGGTCTTTGAAAAATAACATGGACCGTCATTTTAAACTTTATTACTCGTCACTTAGCTTGGCTTTACTCGGGATTCTTCAAAGTAAAGGAAAATGACGGGTAAACCACTCCAATTTCTATAAAGACATTAAACACAAGAAATTCCCTACAAGACGATATTAGCTCATAAAATCGCTCCTAAGAGCGAATAAATAATATAAAATCGAGCTAGATATGGGGTGAAAAGTATATATAAAATGGACCTATCATACTCCGCCAAGCTAAACCCTTGCTTGTACTCAAGCAAGCACACAATAGTACAATACAATGTATGACAAGGATAAGGGTAAGAGCAACAATCATCTCATCCAAATGCAATTCCCGTCAAGTAATTTTAGAGCACAATGAGTCAAATGCCGAAACAACAAGGGCATAGGGAAAATGCAACAACATGGATGAGATTTATTATGACGGTATAGCATAAAGACTTCACATGAACTTTTCGGCCCTTGCATGATCTTTTTGACTTTGGGCTCTCACGATTCACTCGTTACTCATTTATATGTGAAAGAATTTTTGTGTGAGTAGCACTCACCTATCCTCGACTCATTAGAGTGTGCCCGCAATCTAATTTGGTAGTCATTTCAAATCACAAGTCAAAAACAATCAAAATGCAAGAATATAAAAGAAGTCAATGGGTAGAAGAAGACAATTTGTAATGGGTATGAAAAGGGAACATATGAGTTATGGTTATGTGGAGCTAAGTCAAGCTAGCAACAACCAAATGAAATGATGCTCAATCCCAAAACTAAACCCAAAATTTTAATGCAAACCATAAGAAAATTCTCAAAAGATGATAATAAAACAAGAGAATTTTCTTAATTCCACTTCTTCTTCCTTTCTCAATACAATTCATGCTTTTTTTTTTCTTCTTTTTCGTCCATTCTCTTTTTTCCATTCTTTTTTCCACATCTTTTTCTTTCTTTCATCATTTTTCATTTCTCTTCTATTTCACAACTTCTTTTTCACTTCTTTCTTTCATTAACCAATTCCGAAAAATAGCAAATCCGACATAACCAAGCTCACAAAGACCAAAAATTAAGCATATCCCAAATGAGCACCCTAACACCAATGACATAGCTACTAGCTTAACAAGATAGGCAAGTATGTAACGTAGCTAGATAAGATGTAAACATGTGTAAGGAGGGGCTAGAAATGGGCAAAAAGGTCTATGTGAATGGCTTCAAATGCAAGCATATAATGAAAGTAATGCTCATAAAAGAGATGAAATAAAAACCATAAGGAGACCTACACTCACTTAAGTAAGACCGAAAAAAGATGTACCAGTCCAAGGAGGCTCTACCTTACCATTTTGTGGCTTGCCAAAAGTCAAGATCGGGCCTATTTGGTTCAAATTTCATCTTCCACCTACTATGTCAAGACATCCTCATTTATGCAAAACCCGTCAAAAGCACGACTCATTAGCTTTAAAAAGCTACAATATGAGAAATGCAAAGAGGAAAGACATTATGCATAAGACAAAAGGGTGGACACAACACACACTTTTTATGAATTTTTTCAATTTTTTAGTTTTCTATATGAAAGCAATTAAATAACAAGACACACTAAATCCCTCCCCCAAGCTAGAACAACACATTGTCCTCAATGTGTAAAACAAAGAAGAACACCCAACAAGGGGAGATGGGATGACACATGCGATAATAAAGGAAGGGAAAGAAAGCATACAACCACGTAGAAGCTCCCCCAAGCTAGCTTGAAAACGAGGTAAAGTCCAATCTAAGTAGCAAAGTACCTGCGAAAGACAAGCTACTACATACGAAAGCAAGCTAAATTTCTTATTGTCTAACTATTACATCAAAACCAAATGAAACAGCAATTCTCCAAAAACTATAATTTGTCTTAAAAAGGCATAAATGAAACAAATTTTCCTAAATGAATATCCATCGTCCCTTAAAAAGCATGTCAACGCTCTTAGAAGTTGATCATATTCCTGCGCATGAGCAATACACAAACATATGTAAGCAATTGATAAGATATAAGCATGAAAGATCAAAGGCAAGAAATGATTAATCTTATCAAAATGCCCATGAGAGATTTCAAATAGAACCATCGTACTCCACTTGTCAACAAGAGAAGAAGCATCATGCTTAAGACCATAAAAATAACCGTTAGTGCATAAATTATAATCATGAATGGTCTCAATTCGGTGGTATGAAAACTCTAAGTGGTAGGACTCATCAAAAATGAGGGGTGTATCCCACTTAACTTCTACGTATGCATCACTAGGTCCTCCATCAACCTCAAAAGGGTCAACTACATCCACCACGAAAGGATTCTCAAAGGAGTCTAAGGTCTCAGGTAAAACCTCATCATTTTCATTATATTCTGGCCCAACATCGTCCATGGTGAGTGTGTTATCTACTACAAGGTCAATGTCATCAACATGAGTCTCTAAATTTTCAATTTGAATGACATTAGGGGGACTTTTAAAAGAAAAAGTCGGACTATCATTATCGTCATCCAATAATTCAAAATCATTAGATTGAAAAGACTCACATTGGGAGGGTGAAAGGGCCAATTGCTCACTTGCTTCATGCATTTCTTCGAGTATTTGTTGGCTATAAGGCAGAATTGCATAAACTTCCTCTTCAAAACTCGGCGACAAAGTTTGTTGGCAAGCTACCTCCTGACACTCGGAAGCCATGAAATTCAAGAAATTCCAAAGTTCTGCCCCAATCATGTAGTAAACACTGCCATTACTCAAGTGTAGAGCCATTTCTTAGGTCTCTAAATTCATGCCATCAAGCAAGAAATGACTCAAGTAATCCCCATCAAGGACACATTCAAGGGAGATGAGACCATCGCAAAAATTGTAGAACCGGGCGAGATAGTCATGAAAAGGCTCACCTTCGAGTCGTGGGACGAAATCCATCATTATTATGAAAGGCCAAGCTTTATTACCTACAAAATAGGCACTAAAACTACAAGGAAACCGTGGGAATAACCCAAGGAACAAGTGTTCTCCGAGACAAAATAAAACAAGATAAAATTCAACAACTATATAGCAAACAAAACCGTGCTCCCCTGCAACGGCGCCAAAATTTGATAGGCTATCGCGCACCTAATAAAAGATAAACCCAACAGTCTAACCTAAGCTAGTGTAGTCGGGGTCGACACAAGGAGATGGGAGTTGCTAAACAAGTTGTCTTGGGTCGAATTTTATCTAGGTCGGAATGAGTGTGGTTTTTGAGTTTGGGTTGCAAATTAAGACAACTAACAAAATGATAAATAACAATAAGAAGGAAAATCTAGGGGACGGGGTTTCACATGTAATTAAGCATAAGAATATTGTCGAATATGGGTATAGTAAAATCGGAAATTGTCTAAGTCAATGGCACATGCCTCTCGGTTTATTGCCGACTATAAAACAGGTCCTAGACGCTCTCGCCTAACTAGGTCGCTTTACTATTCTCGCTTAGTCTAATTCTCATCCCATCTCTCGATATTGGGTCAGAAATTAACGCATATAAACAAATGACTTTGGCCACAAATCGTAGTTTATCAATTTAAACAAGTAAAGAATAGACACAATAAGATGACAACACAAACCCGATTCAACAATATAAAGTGCTAATTATACATGCTAATTTCCAATTTCTTAAAACAATAATCTATCCTAGCATAATGAAATGTAAACTATTGATAAACAAGTAAGAAAATAAAGACATAAAAGCAATAAGATAATAATAGAGAAATAAAATGAGACAATAATGAAAATGAGACAAGAGAAATACCAAAGACGGAACTTGAACAAAGGAAGAACGATGCTCGAACAAAATCCTAATCGAAATGTAAATAAAAGAAATTAAAAACGTACGTACGTATTATTATATAGTAGATTAATATTGTAATACTAAAACTAGAAAAAAAAAGACGACACAAGAAGATTAGATAGCAAACACGAAAAACAAGAGCTAATATTTATAGTCACGGACTGGAATTTGGAGCGTCAGACCTAGCCACTGTGACCCCGATCGGGGACACCTAACCCCTAACGGGGTCGTGGGAATCCGAGTTTTTGTCTTTAATTCTTAATTAATTGGCAAATGGAATCCAAAGTTTTATCTTAATGCTCCTTAATTCTTCCGACTTATTGCACAATAGAATCCAAAGTTCTAGCATTCAAAGCTTGCTCTTGACTTGGGTCTTTGAAAAATAACATGGACCGTCATTTTAAGCTTTATTACTCGTCACATAGATTGGCTTCACTCGGGATTCTTCAAAGTATAGGAAAATGATGGGTAAACCACTCCAATTCCTATAAAGACATTAAACACAAGAAATTCCCTACAAGACGACATTAGCTCATAAAATCGCTCCTAAGAGTGGATAAATAATAGAAAACCGAGCTAGATATGGGGTGAAAAGTGTATGTAAAATGGCCCTATTAGACGGGGTAGGGCTAGTGATAACGATGTCATTAACATAAACAAGTGTATAAATGCGAGTATTCTCTTTATTAAAAATAAACAGGGAGGGGTCGGAAATAGAGTTACAAAAACCATATTTCAACAAGTAATTACGGAGCTCAGTGTACCAAGCACGGGGTGCCTATTTCAAGCCGTAAATCGCTTTATTCAGTTTACAAACATATGACGAAGTGGTGGAAGTAACGAAACTAGGTGGTTGAACCATAAATACATCATCAGAGTGCGTACCTTAGAGAAAAGCATTATTTTTATCGAGTTGACGGAGAGACCAACCATGAGTCACCGCAAGGGATAGGATAAGGCGGATTTTAGTGGGTTTAATAACGCGGCTAAAGGTCTCCGAATAGTCTATGCCGGGGCATTGATGAAACCCTTTGGCCACAAGGCGAGCCTTGTGTTGTTTAAGAGTCCCATCCGGATTGTATTTAAGGCGGTAAATCCACTTGCAACCAATGACATTGTACGAAGATGACGGGTGTACAAGGGTCCAGGTGGTGTTGTTAATAAGAGCGTCAAACTCAGATTGCATCGCAGCTCTCCAATGAGGATCAAGAAGAGCCTGTTTCACGGTGTTTGGTGTAGTAGCAGTGACGGGTGAGGATGAGGTATGAACGAGCTTTGCATATCAAGGATTGGCTTTACGAATGTTATTGGACAGACGGGTGCCATGTCGAGAGGGAGGAGGTGGTGGTGGAGGAGGAGGAGAAGGTGATGGAGTAGGAGCAGTGGTGGGTGTGTTGACGGGAGAGGAAGGATATATGGTAGGGGAGTCGGGTGTGGCAGGGGATCGTGGTTCAGGGGTGTTGGGGACAGGTTCGGGTGTAGGAGTGTTGGGGATGGTGGGTGGTGGAGGGGGAATAAGGGGAACGGACATGTCGTGAGGTGTATACACGCTTACCAATCGGGTCAAAACACAGGTAGGCGCTTTGAGTAGGAGAGTATCCGAGAAAGACACACTGAATGGATCATGGTTGAAGTTTGTGGGCGGACTAAGGGCGAAGCCATGGAAAACACAAGCAACCAAAGTTATGTAGTTTGTGTAAATTCGGTTCTTGATGAAACAAGGCATAATAGGGTGATTGATTGGATAAGACAGAGGAAGGGAGACGATTTATAAGATACATAGCCGTGGAAAAGGTATAGGGCCAGGGATCGGTGGGCAGTTGCGCGTGTGTGAGCAGTGCCAAGCTCGTCTCAACAATGTGACGATGCCGTATCTCAGCCATGCCATTGTGCTCGAGTGTATGAGGCGGTTAAGTGAGATGATTAATACCATCGTGATGAAGTTGTGGTGTCATTTTAATGTATTCACCACCGTTATCAGAATAAAATTGACGTATGGGACGTTGAAAATATTTTTCAATGATGGCTCGAAATTTTTCAAACGTAGTTTGAGCATCGGATTTCTTTTTGAGCGGATATAACCAGACATGACGAGTAAAATGATCGACAAAAATAATATAATATTTAAACGATTGAGTTGATAAAACCGGAGATGTCCAAACATCAGAAAAAATAATATCAAAAGACGAAAGCGTAGATTGACCGAAAACGAGCTTGTGGCTTTTATTAATATGGCATGAAATACATTCAGCAAAATCGAAAATACGTAAATTAAACTTAGTATTTAGATATTTTAAAACTTTGATAGACGGATGACCGACGCGATAATGCCACGAGTCTTGAGCGGGAGCGAGTGCTACATGTGCTTGAGGTGCGGATGGGGTCCATACGTACATGTCATTAGTGCGATGGCCCTGAATTTGAACCTTGCCCATCAAGATGTCCTTAATAAGAAAAGAGACGGGTAAGAAAATAGAAGTAGAGTTATTATCAAGACAAAATTGTGAAACAGAAAACAGTTTACGCGAGATTTTAGGTACTACCAAAACATTATTAAAAAGAAATAAGGAAGATGCGGAATTAAACGTGAAAGAGCCATTATGAGTGATGGATAAAGAAGTACCGTCACCAATAGTGAGATCATCAGGTCCCTCATAGACCGAGTGTAGAGAAAACGTGTTTAAATCGTCCGTGATATGATGAGAGGCACCAATATTAACCGTCCAGGACTGTGGAGGTTGAGGCGAGGCATGCGAGGCAGTATTGGCTTGAGGACGAGGCTGACGTGGTTGACGTGTGAGAAAGACAACATTCAAGTAAAGTTTTTGGAGAAGATGGCAGTCGGAGGCAACATGGCCAACCGTGTCAGAAAAGTGGCAGCGACCCTTGTACGGATTTTTATAGGCGGTGTTTGGTTGTTGAGATGGTGCAGATTGAGAGTTAGTATTAGGTTGACGGGGGTGTAGGTATTGCGATTATTGGGTCGATAATTGGCAGCATTCGCGGATGGGGTAAATTCCGGGGTAGGAGTGGTGAGTTTGAGACGCAATTCATGTTGAATTAATTTCTCATGAAGGGCCTCAAACGAGATGGATGTGTCATGGGCACGGATAGCTTCGATAACGGAGTGTTTTTTTTTGGTCAAGACCGTTTAGGACTTTGGACGTGATATCATCCTCATCCATGGGGCGTTCGAGTTGGGCTAGGTCGTCAGTGCAAGCTTTGATGGCAGTCATGTATTCGGTGATGGTCATGTTTTTGTGGGAGATGTTTTTAAGGCGGTCCTTAATTTGTAAGC
This sequence comes from Silene latifolia, assembly GCF_048544455.1. Lineage (NCBI taxonomy): Eukaryota > Viridiplantae > Streptophyta > Magnoliopsida > Caryophyllales > Caryophyllaceae > Silene > Silene latifolia. The sequence continues at coordinate 35,655,426 of NC_133537.1, forward strand.
GATGGCCACGGGAAGAGTTGGCAAAGGTTTTGTTAACGGTGGTCCATGCGGCGGAGGATATGAGATCGTTGACAATTAGGGCAACTACGGGTGGTGCGAGGGTTCCAGCAAAGGCGCCAAGAATCAGTTGATCTTGACGGTACCAAGTGGAATAGGTCGGGTTAGGAGTGGTGGCTATGGTGATGTCGGGTGGGCTGGGTTCAGTGGTGAAGGTGGCAGGGGGTGCGGGTATGGTGCTATCAAGGTAGCCAAAGAGCTCCAGTCCGTTCATAATAGCACGAACTTGGAAGCGCCATTGATGGAAGGTGATGGTGTCCTTGAGTTGTGTACAGTTGGTGAAGGTGACGAGGGTGAGAGGGTTTTTCGATTCAGCGACGTTTGGGATTTGGAACGGTGTTGGAGACATGGTTGGTCGTCCATCGGGTGGTGGTAGACGTGAGGTCTCGTATTAACGTGAGGTCGGAAAATTTCTAGAGGATCGTGAGGCTCGATACCATGTAAAGATTGAATGACTTGGCTTTATTCAATAAAACGAATATGATATATATATAGTGATTACAATGAGAGGCAAACCTAGGGTTAGCTTGTGGGATTTATCTATATACATCCCTTAAAAATAAGGACTATAATGAATTTAATGATGACGATCACTAGTCATAAAATTAAATTACATAAACAAAATAGAAAATGAAGAAATCAACCTTTGGTCCTTGCTAATTCGGCCTAAGAACAATATCGCAATGATATTCGCCTATTAGTTGCACCCAAGATGCTCCGAGAAATACCCCTCAAAATTGCTAGAATGAGATCCCCACTTTTCTGTAAAATATTTAGGGTTTTGTGTGTGTAGATCGATGAGAGAAAATGCTGAAAAATTAGGTTATCAGAATAATCTCCTTCTCACTTATTATATTTGAAATTAAGTGAGAATAAAGGGGAGATATTTCTTTTCCTATTTTCGGCAACCCTAACCGAAATAAGAGATCTCTTTCTCTTATTTTCGGTTTTTTTTATTTACCTACCAAAAATATTTTGGTAGTATACAAAAATGTATAAAATGTGTAAATTGTCATCTAGTGAGGATCGAACCCATGACCTCTTGGTTTGTGTACCCTCACTATTACCACTATGACACATTTATCTTGTTGATATTAAATATAACCGATTACATTTAATTACGAATTAACAGATTAATTCGTCCAAGCTAACATTACATACATTTAATTAAATATAACTTATTATATTCAATGTTACGAATTGATTAATTGTCTCAACTAATATTATTTAATCTTCATTAAATAATTGTCTCATCAACACATTGACTAACTGTTTAGTCATATTAGGCATCAATGTGATCATATTTCTATAACCACATCTCTCAAACACATCCTATAGGTGTGACCTTTAGGGACCAGTTGATCACCGCCATCTGTATGATAATAACGTCAAACTTTCTAACAAGCCAACCGTTATTAGGTAAACGTTAATCAACTGATTAAATATACGAAGTATACCCTTGTGAACCTGTAAGAGATTTACAAATGTTATCACACTAATTTGTGGAGGACACAAGCTCCAACAAACTCCCACTTGTCCTCACAAGTGTATGTGTGATAACCGATTCTCATATCCTAAAATTTCTCCCACTCAATGTAAAACAATTTGCAAATCCGTATTCACAAAGGTCGTATTTTACAAGCGATCATTATCAAGAGTGGTTTCCCCGACTAGAGAGTAACTTAACTGATAAACGAATCATCATTCGAGCATGGCCATGCATTTCAGTTACAACTCCTCGAGTGGCCCTGAGAAATAACTATACCTGATAAGGGTTGGATATTTTCCTCAACTCGAATCCTGCAGATGTAAGCACAGTATGAAATGACCCAGAAAAAATCTACTTAGCCTCGATTCTGAGGCATCGTGAGAAAGAAACCAAAGTCACCCAAAAGCGCCTTAATCTCAAGAGACAGTCGATAGTCAAAAGAATCGACTCTAGGAACATAATGGATGTCCTATCCACGACCTGGCACCGAATGTTTTTAAACATTTAGGACTCCATTACGTTGTCACAAAAAGTTGTCCTACGAGGTATCGTTATAATCTCGCATCTGTGATCGATCAGTCAACCGTTTGACTTATGGCTCGTTGAACCCACCATCAATCGACTGCACAATATAATAGCCGGAGTTATCAGCTCACATTGGCGATTACGGACCAAAACAAATATAATGTAATTCAGTTCACTTTGTGGCGTTCAATGTTGTCAGTACAATCCACATGAAAAACAAAATATTATATATAAAACGATGAAGTAATAAATAGTATATATGAAAAAGATAATGTATCAAATCCATAATCAAGTACTACAACTCAGGAACGCGTTTAATTCCCATGGAATTAACGTGCCCTACATGCTTATCATTTTTCAATGGCTCAGTAGTAGAATCTGCTACAACTTCCTGTTTGGAACTTTTCCAGCTGACCGCAGTACCATTAAGAGTAAGAACGAATCTAGAATGAGATTTCTAATCATCTCGATCCGTTTGGAAGCTAGCCTCTCACAGAATCGATTGCGCATAGCTTAGTATCTCCTCCATAAGTCAATACCCTATCCTTAGTCCTCCGTAGGTACTTGAGGATATTTTTAATGACTATCCGGTGTGTTTCACCGGATTCTTTTGGTATCGACCCGTCATACTCAATGCATATGCCACGTCTGGACGTGTGCATATCATGGCATACATGATTGATCCTATTGCAGATGCATAAGGAACACGACTCATGCGCTCAATCCCTTCAGGCGTCGTGGGTGACTGAGACTTGCTCAACTGCATCCCAGACGTCATTGGAAGGTTCCCCTTCTTGGAGTTGGTCATGCTGAACCTCTCAAGAATCTTATCCAAATAAGACTCCTGACTAAGTGATAACGTCCGTCGTGATCTATCTCGGTAGATACGGATTCCCAAAATGCGTTGTGCCTCACCCAGATCTTTCATCTGGAAATGGTTCTTCAACCATCCTTTAACCGAAGATAAGAGAGGAATGTCATTCCCAATCAAGAGTATGTCATCGACATACAATATCAAGAATACAATCTTACTCCCACTCGACTTGGTATATAAGCATGGTTCCTCGACCGATCGAGTGAAACCATACTCTTTTATCACCTGGTCGAAACAATGATTCCAACTCCGAGAAGCTTGCTTAAGTCCATAAATGGAGCGCTTAAGCTTGCATACTTTCTTAGGATGTTCAGGATCTATGAAACCTTCGGGTTGCACCATGTACAACTCTTCCTCCAAATAACCGTTTAAGAAGGCGGTTTTCACATCCATTTGCAAAATTCCATAGTTATGAAAAGCGGCAATCGCTAAGATTATCCGAATGGAACGTAGCATAACTACAGGTGCAAAAATTTCATCATAATGCAATCCGTGCACTTGAGTGAAACCTTTTGCCACAAGTCGTGCCTTATAGGTATCTAGTTGCGCGTCTACAGAATGCTTTAACTTGTAAAGCCATTTGCACTGTAGAGGTTTTACCTTATTAGGTAAATCAACTAGATCCCATACGTTATTCTCATACAAGGAGTCCATCCCGGATTGCATGGCTTCGAGCCATAGCTTTGAGTCGGAACAGGTCATGGCACCTTTATAGGTAGCGGGTTCATTACTCTCTAGGAGTAAAACGTCATTCTCCTTGACCATACCAATGTATCTGTCCGGAGGATTAGAGACTTTACCCGACCTCCTAGGTTCCTCAGGAATATTGACCGTATCATCAGTTGGAGGAACCACTTCCTCCATCCGTTCTTCGGTTGTTGGTTCTGGAATCTCCGACAGCTCGAAGGTTCTATTACTCGTCTTGTTCTCGAGAAATTCTTTCTCTAAGAATGTCGCACTAGCCGCAACAAAAACTCGATGTTCGGTAGGCGAATAGAAGTAATGACCAAATGTTCCTTTTGGATAACCTATAAAGTATGTCTTGACCGATCGCGGGCCGAGCTTATCCTCGTGTCTCCACTTGACATAAGCCTCGCAGCCCCAAACCCGAATAAAGGACAAGTTAGGGACCGTTCCCTTCCACATTTCATATGGAGTCTTGTCGACAGCTTTAGTCGGACTTCGGTTAAGTATAAGAGCAGCTGACAAAAGAGCAAAACCCCATAATGAATCAGGTACTACCGTGTGACTCATCATGGACCGAACCATATCAAGTAAGGTTCGATTTCTCCGTTCGGACACACCATTCAATTGAGGTGTTCCGGGTGGAGTTAACTGCAAAACGATTCCACGGTCTTTAAGGTGTTGATCAAACTTATTTGAAAGATATTCGCCACCCCGATCTGAACGGAGTGCTTTAACCTTTCTACCCAGTTGGTTCTCAACCCTGTACTGGTATTCCTTGAATTTCTCAAAGGACTCACTTTAATGCTTCATTAAGTAGACATATTCGTATCTACTCAAATCGTCCGTGAAAGTGATAAAATATCTATAGCCATCTCTAGCGGTAATTGACATAGGTCCACAAACATCAGTATGTATGAGTCCTAATAGGTCACTAGCGCGCATTCCAACACCTTTGAAGGAAATTCGAGTCATTTTGCCAATGAGACATGATTCACACGTGCCATATGTAGAAAAATCGAATGCGGGAATAGTCCCATTTTCGACGAGTTTCTTTACGCGTTTCTCATTTATGTGTCCCATTCGAAAATGCCATAGATAGGTTTGATCTTTGTCACCAACCTTTAATTTCTTATTATTCATGTGTAATTCTTCCGTGGTTTAATCTAAGATGTAAATTCCATTCATGGAAACTGCTTTGCCATAAATCATTTCATAAAAAGAAAATACAGCTATTATCCTTTATTGAAAATGCAAAACCGCCTTTAGCAAGTACGGAAACTGAAATAATGTTCTTAGATAAACTGGGTACATAGTAACAGTTATAAAAATAACTCAAAACCACTAGGGAGTTGGATTACGTATGTTCCCTTCGAGACTGTAGCAACTCGTGCTCCATTCCCGACTCGCAGGTTCACATCACCTTTTTCGAGAGGTATGATGTTCTTTAGGCCCTGCAAATGATTACACAGATGAGAACCACAACCGGTATCAAGTACCCAAGTTCCGAAACTTGCATGGTTAATCTCAATCATATGAATATAAGATGACATACCAACAGGAACGACACGGCCTGCTTTGATGTCCTCACGGTAGGCGGGACAATTCCTCCTCCAATGTCCAGTCTTGTGACAATGGTGGCACTCTATGTCACCGCCCTTGCTCTTTGCCTTGCCTTGTGAGCCACTAGTCTCACCAGGCCCACTCTTACCGTTTCCTGGCTTTTTAAACTTTGGCTTACCTACAGCTAGGTCGCCATGAGCCTTGCCCTTACCTTTACTTTTATTGGAAATCATGAGAACATCCTGCTTCATGCTCCCACTCAATTTCATATCCTTCTCGGTCTGTACAAGAAGGGAGTGTAGCTCATGAGGACTCTTTTTCAAGTCATTCATGTAGTAGTTCGCCCTGAAAAGGGCAAAACCATCATGAAGAGAATGAAGCATTCGGTCAATGACAATGCTCTCACTGATTTTGCAATTAAGTGCCTCCAATTTCTCGACATTCTTAATCATGTTAAGAATGTGTGGGCTAACCGGTTGGCCCTTTTGGAGTTTCGCATCAAAGAAGCGACAGGTATGCTCATAAGTAACGATTCTCGGTGCCTTTGAGAATTCGTTAGTGAGCGTGGTGAAAATCTTGTTTGCACCTTGGGCAATGAAGCGTCTCTCCAAATTGGTTTCCATTGTAAAGAAGAGTACGTTCTTTATCGCACCCGCTTCCATAACGAAATCACTATAAGCGAGTGACTCGTTGACTCCTGCATTGGGGCCTGGGTTTACCGGTATTGGCTCGGTCAAGTACCGAGCTTACCGTCAAGAATGGCAAAGATTCCAGTGTCTTTGCCTCCCGATCCATAAAAGTTGGACCCGTCATTTTTCGACGTGTGAACTGATTCATGTTGTCCATAAAACTTTCAGCCAGGACGCGCGATCAAGTGTGGCACTTGGCATTGGGATTTCGTTATTTCCAGCCATTTGTTGTAACAGTAAAATTAAAGTGTTCTACACTGCGAAAAGAAAATTGAATAATAAGCCTATGCATCGATTTGATTTTTAAGTCTAATGCAATACTGTTATAACGCGAAAACTCATGCATTTATACAATTGACCTTCCTCAAGAATTATATAAATGATCCCAAGACTCAATTTCTGTAAATTGATAAGCCCACCTCTTGGCTAATTCTACCTTTAGAATTCTTGGTCGATAAATTTCTGTAAATTCTATCTTTAGTCCATCATATTCACGAGAAACTCTTCAGACTATAATGTTGAGATAAACTAAGTCAACACAACTACTTACCCAACGTAGAAGGGGTCATATTATGCCTACCGACGAAGAAGGGATTCATAGTTGTTTGCCCTTATAAAAACTAATCTCAATTTCCGTTTTAGAGGAAGATCCCATCAACTTTGTTGTAATTCATTTTAAGTGAACTAATATCTAGCATGCGTGAATGAATAAACTAAGGTGATGGCTTAAAAACATGTGACATATGTATGTCTATGAAAACTAAAATACAACCTATATGTATCAATTTTCATGCATTTTAGTAGTAGGTGGTTTGGTTTTAGGCGGAATATGATGCATAAACCATCATGTGAATGAAAAACAATAAGAATGAAAAACGTAAAAGCAATAAAAAGTCCTAGTGTGGCCTATCCTATCAAAATGAACATAAATACAAGTTTGGAATCCATCCTTGGACCCGAGAAGCTTGTCTTGATGTTCCATCTTGATCCATGTAGCGGAAGTGAGCTCCAACCTCCATCTTTAGTCTTCTTTGAAATTACAATAAATAAAATTACATAATAAACCTATTTATTACATTCTAATTTCAAAAACCCAAAACTAAAGAAAAATAAAGGAGATTCAAGATCTCATAATTACATAAAAATTATGTTTCCTTCATTACGAAAACATAATTTGACTAAGGCCACACTAAGTATTACAAATTACAACCGATTGCAAAAATATATAAATTAAACCATTCAAACGATTCATTCAACTAAATAAAATGCATCAACTAAAAAAAAATTAAACATGCAAGACATAATTCTTTAATTATGTAGATAAATTTTATCCAAACCACCCATTTAAATTATCAAATTAAGTGACAATTCCTCAATTAATCACATTAATTTCAATCTTAATTCATATTAAACTTGTAATATGAATTTAATCAAAATCAAAATTTTAAACTGCATTAAAATGATTAGGTATCCATGAATTATGAACCGCTTCACAATAATTAATTGGCCACAACAAACCCAAAAAAAAAAAATTCCTTTAAAATTTATCTCGGTAAAAACCGAAACAACCCAAAAAAAACTTTTTCGATTTCTGACTAAAACCGAAAAAAAAACAAATTTTTTTTTAAATCATCAAAGACGTGTACGAAGAATGAAACCAAAATTTTTTTTTTTTTACTTTTCTCTCGGCTGGATGGACAAAACAACAAAAACAACCCGTTTTTATTTCTTTCTTCTTGCGGTTTTTCTGTAAAAACCATAACAAAATAAAATTTATTTTTTTTTATTATTCGCCCCTTTGTGACGGTAACCACGTGAACAAGACGGGAAAAAAATTTCTTTTCTCGGATGCTTTTCAAATCGGCATAAACAAAAACAACCGCAAAAAAACTTAATCGGTTTTTCAGGAGAAACCGAAAGAAAAAAACAGAATTTTTTTTTAAATTACTGTTCATCCGTGAACAGTGACGGAAACGAAAAAAAAAAAAATTTCACGGCTCAAAAAAACAGCCGATTATATTTTTTCCCCGCAAACCCTAATTATTGTTTACAAACAATTTTATGAAAATCATCAAAACAAATTCGTGGCCTTGGCTCTGATACCACTTGTGGGATTTATCTGTATGCATCCCTTAAAAATAAGGACTATAACGAATTTAATGATGACGATCACTAGTCATAAAATTAAATTACATAAACAAAATAGAGAATGAAGAAATCAACCTTTGGTCCTTGCTAATTCGGCCTAAGAACAATATCGCAATGATATTCGCCTATTAGTTGCACCCAAGATGCTCCGAGAAATACCCCTCAAAATTGCTAGAATGAGATCCCCAATTTTCTGTAAAATATTTAAGGTTTTGTGTGTGTAGATCGATGAGAGAAAATGCTGAAAAATTAGGTTATCAGAATAATCTCCTTCTCACTTATTATATCCGAAATTAAGTGAGAATAAGGGGGAGATATTTCTTTTCCTATTTTCGGCAACCCTAACCGAAATAAGAGATCTCTTTCTCTTATTTTCGGTTTTTTTATTTACCTACCAAAAATATTTTGGTAGTATACAAAAATGTATAAAATGTGTAAATTGTCATCTAGTGAGGATCGAACCCATGACCTCTTGGTTTGTGTACCCTCACTATTACCACTATGACACATTTATCTTGTTGATATTAAATATAACCGATTACATTTAATTACGAATTAACAGATTAATTCGTCCAAGCTAACATTACATACATTTAATTATATATAACTTATTATATTCAATGTTACGAATTGACAGTTAATTCGTCTCAACTAATATTATTTAATCTTCATTAAATAATTGTTTCATCAACACATTGACTAACTGTTTAGTCATATTAGGCATCAATGTGATCATATTTCTATAACCACATCTCTCAAACACATCATATAGGTGTGACCTTTAGGGACCAGTTGATCACCGCCATCTGTATGATAATAACGTCAAACTTTCTAGCAAGCCAACCGTTATTAGGTAAACGTTAATCAACTGATTAAATATACGAAGTATACCCTTGTGAACCTGTAAGAGATTTACAAATGTTATCACACTAATTTGTGGAGGACACAAGCTCCAACATAGCTATTAACAAAATATTCCTAAAACTATACAAGAATATAACTATAAAGATACGGAAATAATTACAGACGACAATAAGGTAATTACAGAATATTGTGAGAATAATTACAAGTTAATTATGGACAGGCGATATATTCCTAATATGTCTTACTTTCTGTATAGTTAAAAGGTTGAATCTAAGATAAAGGGGAAATATAGCAAATCAACTCCATAACTTTGATACTATGTGCAATCAAGCCCCTTAACTTATAAATGTAGCAAATCAACCCCTTAAGTTTATCTTAATGTGCAATTAACCACATATACTAGTTTTAAGAATAAAATTTGCTAATTAAATATTTTACTATTATTGAAAATCAAAATTATTGATTAGATTTTAATCCTAAAATTCTTGATTATTAAAAAGAATGTTAAAATATGTTTTTTTTTAGAGAAAAATGTTCATAATATGAGAATTGTTAACGAAGTTACAATGAAAAATTACATGACCAAATTTTTGTTTGTACTAAATTTGGTACGCATTTTTCGTTGAATATGTAAATATTATACTTAATTATTTAAGAAATATATTTATAATAGTTTTTGTAAAAGAAAACTATATGTTTTAGTTAAAAAATGGTAAAAAACTTGATTTGTGCTTAATTACACATTTTTGAAAAGTTATGAGGCTAATTTGCTACAATTGAAACTTAGGGGACTGATTTGCACATAATTCATAAGTTATTGGAGTAATTTGCTACATCCCCGTAAGATAAAGTCATTCACTTTGAGGTTAAAACTAGTTTTGAAACCCGTGAAAAATCACGGGTCCTATACAAATTTCCCTTTTCTGTTAATACTACTTGTATAAAACAGATTTTGATTTGGAAACATTGTATGCGATAAAATAGGATGGAAATTATGAGATTGAACATAATAACACGGTAATATAAACAACAATAACAACAACAACAACAACAACAACAACAACAACAACAACAACAACAACAACAACAACAATAATAATAATAATAATAATAATAATCTAGGCCCTGTCCGGCTTGCTCTCGGGTTTTTGCTAAGGATGTTTTTGGGGACCACGTTGTTTCTTGTACTGGTACTGTGGGCGTTAAACATCGGCATAACCTTGTCCGGGACACTCTTTTCGACGTCTGCTATAGATCTGGTATTACTGCGGGGAAGGAGGTTGATATCGGTTTGGTTGATGGACATGGTGGCTCTCTTCGTCCCGCGGATTTATTGCTTTATTCTTGGGACAGGGGGCGTGATGTGTGCGTCGACCTGACAGGTTTTTCACCCTTGACTCAGACTGGGTTGGCAGATTTTGGGTCGGGCCGGGTTGTCGCTGATGCTGCTCAGCGAAAGTGTGCTAAGTATGGGGATTTGTGTGCGGTAGCGGGTTATGGTTTCTTACCCTTCTCTTTCTCTTCACTTGGGGAGCTGGGTTCGGATGCTGTTGCCTTGCTCAAGCGGATCCAGAAATTTTCGGTATCTCAGGATGCGGGGGCTCGGGTGGCCGCTTACATTTTTACTAGACTTAGCTTTGCTATTGCTAAGGGTGTGGGAGCTCAGATTGTATCTCGGCTCCCCACCAATTTCATGTAAACTTTTATTTTTATTTTAATGAAAGCTGCGCGCACCTCCCTATAAAAAAAAAAAAAATAATAATAATAATAATAATAATAAGAGATTAGTGGGGAATAGCCGAATAGAGGCATTGTATTTGTCGTTAAAATGAGGGTCTTTGTAAGAGATACAAAAAAAAAATCTAATCATGAATAACTCTTGTTCTCCCCTATTAACAACCTAGTAAATTAATGGGATTTAAGAATTTAATAGAGAGTTTTTTTGAATGTATATGGTGAACGGATGATGTTGCTCATTGCTCTGATGATTCATGATTTATGCTGACTCGTAAATTCAGTAATGATTTGCATTCTCAATTCAACATACTCAAACTAAATAGTCTAATTATATGTATATAGACATCATTTGTTTATATAGAAATCAATGATTAATACTTATACATGGGTTATGTATTATGTAACTTCAAGATATTGGTGCTCAGAAGATTGATGAGTTTCTTAACCGCCAATTTACCAAAGACGGTCAAGTTTTTCTCCTTCAATAGGTAAGAGAAAAATAGGCTAACAAAGTGAATGAAGTAAGACTAATATAGTAATTGAATACATTGAATACGTGTCTCTCCATTTCAAATTTAATTATCATTTGATGGTTTTGTTTTTCTTGTAAGATTTATCCATCAATGTTGTGTCGAAATTATTACTACAACTAAAAGGCCGAGAATAACTAATAGGCTAAAAATTTTAGCATAATTATTGGAACAAAAATAGATAGGCTAATTAAAATGATCAACGACATAAAAATACATCCTCAATATGGTGATTACTCCATTCAAGAGCTTCAGATTTGATCATCCATATGAACACATCCTCCAACATCAAATATCGTGATTTATCCATCAATGTTGTGTCGAAATTATTACTACAACTAAAAGGCCAAGAATAACTAATAGGCTAAAAACCTTAGCATAATTATTGAAACAAAAATACATAGGCTAATATCAATTAAAATGATCAACGACATAAAAATACATCCTCAATATTGTGATTACTCCATTCAAGGGCTTCAGATTTGATCATCCATATGAACACATCCTCCAACATCAAATATCGTGTTAAGCGATATTGAACTAATATCGAAATAAAAAAATTGATAATTCTTAAATTGTGTTGTGTACTCACCGATTGTCATGTATTAATAATTAAATTAGGAAAATCTCCAAAAAAAAGAATTTCCAAGAAAAAATGAGAAACATCATGCTACCTCTTACAAAATCCACATACTTATCGATTGTTATTTGCACTTATTGATCTCCAAGTATGTCATGCTCCTGAAAAATTCAATCAATTGTACACGAAATGCAAAATTCCATAAGATATACCGAGTATATGTAAAATATTATCAAATGAGTTTTGTATTAATAATTAAAATAGAAAAATCTCCAAAAAAAAAAAAAAAATTCAAGAAAAAAATGAGAAACATCATGCTACCTCTTAAAAAATCCACATACTTGTCGATTGTCATTTGCACGTATTGATCTCCAAGTATGTTATGCTCCTGAAAATTCAATCAATTGTACAAATTAGTATTATGCCAAAATTAATTGTACACGAACTACAATATTGCATAAGATATACCGAGTATATTTAAAATATTATCAAATTAGTTTGACCAATATAGTAAAATCTTATATTAGAGAACATGAGAAGAACGAATGAGTTGTAGGCTAATAAAAAATTATAATAAAAATGCATGCCTATTATTGTGCTCATGGAATAGACATTATCATCTCAAGAAAAAAAGTAGTAATTAAGAAGTCATAATATCATCAAACGTTTCAAAGTAAATTTCTAAAAAAAAAAATCAAGGTAAATTAAAAATATGAATCATTATAAAAGAACTTGAGATATGAGTTAGGAAGAAAGAAGATGAAAAGTATAGTTAAATGCTTGTGGTGAATTGAATAAAGTATTAAAGTGGAAGAAGATAAAAAGTTTATTGTCTTCTTTGATTTTTTCTAATATTGTAATTGTAAGAATAAATATTAGGGAACATAAAAGAAAATAATTATGATATGATGAGACTTGTAATATGGCTTCTTGAAATCATGTGGTTATATCATATGTCATTTAAAAATACACTCAATGTTAACCTTTTTATAATATTATGATTATATGGATTTTAAAGAAAGAAATAAATGTATACTTTAATTTTATGAGCTGTGTTAATATGAATAAATTTAACCAATTCACTAACATATATGTTCTCTTCCAAAATTTCAATTAAAATGTGAAATATAATTGTAAATTATGAAACTTTAATGTTAATTTTGGTAAGTTACATATTTTTCTGGTTTTTTTAGCTCATCAAATCTTGAATATATACATTTTATTTAAGAATACTAATTATTAATTTTGATTTTCTTTATTTGTATGTTACACAATATGTAATGACATTTTTGTATGGACTTTTAGTAATCATTCATTTTTAAAAAAAAATATATCAAATAATCAATAATCTAATAATAATTAATAAATAATTAAATAATCAATAAAAATTAATAGAAATTAATGGGGTATAAAATATTAAATGTTGATGCCATGTGAAATTAAATTAAATGATATAAATAACTTTTTAACTATATAGTATAGATAGATGTCTGCGTGGAGAATGATGGGGGTAGACGTGTGTCAATTTTAACCAACGTGGCAATGTGAATGTCTATGTGGCTTTTCCACATCCCATGTGGCTTTGTCTAGTTGGCCTTTTTAGGATGCCTTTTAATAGTATTTATAGATAATGTTAAATATCTTAATATCTTGTTTCATACACAAATTCTCATTATAGACGAGAGATATCCGTCTATAGTTATAAACGGACCAAATATTCACCCACTTTAAGCATAAGACAAGCAACAAGTTGCATGGTGGGCCCAAAAATATAACCACTTTAAGCATATTTGACTCGTCTTTCAATTTAGACGGATATATCCGTCTATAGTGAGACTAATTGTAGTTCATATTTCCTCCAATTCACTATAAACTTCTCATTTCATTTTGACACAAAAATTAAGGAAACACACTACCTCACCAATAGGCCACTATATAATTAAATTTGGACAACACAAATACACTACCCTACCATACAATTAAATTTGGACCACACAAACACTTACCAAAAAAAGGAAATATGGAAGTTATTTTGAATAGAAGAAAAAGAAATAGAGAAGTTTATTGTAAATTGGAGGGAGTATCTCCCTCTATTCAACTTCAAACACAACATTTCCCTTTTACACGTTTGTCAATGCACAATTTACAATAAATATTTTTAGTTTTACATTATGAAAAAATATTAAAATTTCATGTTCTTATTATACTCTTAAAGCTGAATCAAACAACATACCATATGACCGTATTTTTTTCTTATAGGTCGCAAGGAATCGTAAAAAGTCTATTCATTTATGAATAGTGTCAAAAAAAGAAATGTTATTTTTGGAGTTGAATGGAGTGAGTTCTAGCTTGCCTAATTTGGTGTAATCTTTTCATCTCTAGGGTAGAATATTAGTTATGTACTCCTTGTATAAATACTTACATTCATTAATATAATTTTATCGAGCTTTAAGCATAATCTTTTCTACATGGTATCAAGAGACCATTTGATCCTAAAACCTCGACATTACCATGTCGACGCCTCACACAATTCCCAATAGTATTGAACCTAGCAAACCCCTCATCACTTTTAATGTTCATTCCGTTGATAAATTCGATAGATCGAATTATCAACAATGAAAACTTCAAATTACCTCTCTTTTAAATGGTTACGATCTCTATGCCTATGTTGACGAGTCATTGCCATGCCATGTTGCCACCAAAAAGGAAAAAGACAAGGACACATATGTGCCGAACCCTGCCTATTCTACTTGGTATCAACAAGGCAAACTGCTCTTCCGTGCCTTGCCCGGTACACTCGACAAAACTGTTTCCTCCCTCCTCACCCGCACCACCACCTCTAAAGCCCTATGGGACACTCTATCCCATACCTATGCCCTTCCGTCTCGAGGCCAGATTGAACAACTCAAGTTTAAACTCAAACATATAACCAAAAAGACTCCTCTTCCATTGCTGACTATATGAGCTCCATTAAAATAACCGCCGACGAACTTGCGTTGCTTGGTCATTCTGTCTCGGTCGAGGATATCACTGACCGTATCATCGACTGTCTTGATAATCCTTGCTATCAACCTATCATCAATGTCGTTAATGCTCGTGACACCTCCATCTCCTTTGTTGAATTTCACGAAAAACTTATCAACAAAGAACTTACCCTCCATATCCAAGAACACGCCTCTCCCACCACATTTCCTGCCACTGTTAACACCACTTCTTCCGCTGACCGTACCTACTACAAACCTAAATATAACCCTCCCACTCCATCCCTGCCTTCCATTGAAACCAACCCAATCAAAACCCGAAAAACCCGTACCGCGGTCGTTGCCACTGGTGTAATGTCCAAGGTCATACCAGTGCCGGACCTAGAGCTTTTAGAATGAGAGTGCACAATTGGGAAAAAAAAATTCGAATAATATAAAAATGATTAAATATTAAACGACACACCCAAAAGAAAAATACAAATACTAAAAAAAGTTACATATACAAACTCGACAAGATCTCATGTTCTGAAAACGCTTAATTATGTCCACAAAATACTAATCCTTGTTTCAGACGAAACCATTTTACGATAAAATGTAAATATTTCCTAATAAAATGTTTACATCAGTTTATTACACTACTACAAATCCAGGCAAGTACAACGCCCCTTCAACAACGATTATTCACGAAAATCACAATAGACGTTGTAGAATGTATGGCGCGAATTTTACAAAAATGAATTACAAAGGGTATGGTTATAAAAACCGTTGTTATAAGTTTTAACAACGGGTTACACATGCACAACCGTTGTTAATAATTTGGCGCAAAATTGACGCAAAGTTAGTGAAAAGTAATCACAACGGTTACTTTTGGAACCCGTTGTTAAAAATTATTTGACAACGGTTGTTGATTTACAACCGTTGTTAATACTTATTTGACAACGGTTGTTCTTTATAACCGTTGTCAATACCTTCCATACTATAAACCACACAAACACAAGTCTGCTACAGCCACAAAACACAAACCTTAATACACAAACTCAAACCCAGCAGACAAACACAAACATAAACACAAACACAAAACACGCTTTCTCATCGTCTCTTTCTCTCTTTCTCATCGTCTCTTTCTCTCTTTCTCATCGTCTCTTTATCTTCTCGCCGTCACTGTTGATTTCATCGTCTAATTATCAAGTAAATCTCGCCGTCACTGTTGGCTTCATCGTCTTTCATCGTCATTATTTTCTTTTTCTAATTATTTCATTTGCATGTGTATGTGTTAGTTTTTATCGACCATTATGTTATTTCTTTAAGTATTATTCGCTTAATTCGTCTTTCATCGTCATTATTCACTTAATTAACAAAGATGAAGCAAGATGATAGAGAGGAATGCCGATAAACATAATTAATATATATATATATATATATATATATATATATATATATATATATATATATATATATATAATAAATACATAAATTAAAAAAAAATTACATTAATAAAAATGCAATTCTTATATTTTCATAGAGGGTCTTATTCTCCTCTATGATATCCGTCCTCTCCTCCTTGGCTATTTGGAGGTTCCGTTCAGCAATTGCTATATCGTCATATAGCCGCAATGCGCTTTCTTTGCTCCGTCAAGCCATCTTCTTTGGCGTCCTTCAGAATGGATCGAGCATCCGCAAGGTAGCTCCTGAAACTTTCCTCAATGTGGAGCAACCGGCGGATGAAACTGTTGTTGTTCTCGATCATAGTAAGAGTCTTAAGGATGATATCATTCATTTTGTTGGAGTTTGGAGTTTGTTTTGAAAAATTAAGTAGGGTTAATTTATTTGGAGTTTGTTTTAGCAGTTAGGGTTTGGAGATATATATAGTGAGATAATGGAAATGTTAGTTGAGATAATGCATGTATTTATACTAAGCAATGTGTGGGTTGATTTGTTTTTTAATTAATATATATGTTAGGAAATTGTGCCATAATCATCATCATATCTCTCAATGCTGCTTCAAATCTTATTACTAACCCTTCTCATTCCATATTGTCCGTTCATATGCACAGTGATGACAGTAATAATGCATGCATCGGAATTATAACGGGCCATAATTATGCATGCATCTAGTAATATTTAATTTAATTTTTATTTATTTTTTAAGAATAAACAACAACGGTTATTTATTAAAAAACCGTTGTCTTTAGTTATAACAACGGTTTTGTATATTACAACCGTTGTTATAACTTTCCCCCCAAAATTGAGTCACACTTTTCACAAAGGGTTTTTATACTTAAAACCGTTGTTAATAGTTTTAACAACGGTTTCCTTAAGAAAACCAACCGTTGTTAAAACCTTTTACAACAGACGCTTTAACAACGTCCGCTTTTTTATATAACAACGGTTTTTAACCATTGTTATAGCCTGTATCTGTAGTAGTGTTATTAAAAAGTGACAATTTTAGTTATAACATTATATCATTAAATGGTTACTTTCTATTAAAAAATGTTGGCATTTTCTGATCTTAAGATAAGATCGTAAGGGAGACCTACTCACAAAAGCATCTCCTCCGGACTGGTATTATCCTTGAACAAAAAAAAACAATAAATAAAAATACCAAATCCTTTTGAACACTATATTTAAACCAATCATGTAAATCATACCAAAGAAGTCTCAAATTAGTAGTTTAGAATTTCAATTCAAATATTCAAATTAGGGTTCTATATAAATCAACAATTCGGAATGTCATTTGAATTAGCAGCTAGTAAGGAGCAAGTAATCAAAATTCATAACACAAAATTACAAGTAGATAATAAACATTCAAAATAAAAGTATAAAACATTCATATATATAATTTATCAAAGAGAATTTTAAATTAACAACCTAATTTACAAAATTGGGAAAAAAAAGAAAGTGAAGAAATTAGATGGTAATTATGGAAGGTAAGATATAAGGAAAAAAGGAAAAAAAAAATTGGAACTAGGAAGAGTCGAACACACGACCTCCTGCACAAAGAGAACAATTATATCCGCTGCGCCACTTTATCCATAGTGCTTATAATGGCACACAAATGGTACACAAAATGTATCTGCTTGTTTTTTAACAAAAAAAAAATTAAACCAACCAAGGGTGCGCACGTGGGGTGTTGTGCGCATCCCTGGCTCCGCCAATGGGTCATACTCTCGCTTTCTGCTCTGTTTGAAAGAGCATGTATCCCACCATCACTGTCCCTCGTCACACCAAACCCGTGCCCAATCCCCAGTCACAAACTGTCGTGCTGGCCACACCCACACCATCAGCACCCCCTCGTCCTTGATTGCTCGACAGTGGTGCTTCGTACCAAGTCGTAAGTGACCTCATTGGGGATGATTCCTCAATCACAATTACTCACACTGGTTCCACTCTTCTCCCTTCTTCCTCTCACTCTTTTTCCTTATCTAATGTGCTTTGTGTTCCTTCCATGTGCCAAAATATTGTTTCTATTGCACAATTTTGTTTTGAAAACAATGTTTATTTTGTTTTCTCCCCGTCTTTCTTTCTTGTGAAGGATGCTCACACGGGGGCAATCCTCCATCAGGGTTCTGCTAGAGACGGTGTTTACTACTGGACCGCTCTATCCTCACCACTCGTCCTCGCTACAATTAGCCTCTTATTTAATTCTTCGCTCAGTACCAATTTCTATTGTAATTCTTGCCTCTCGAATAAAAGTACTAAACTTCCTTTTTCTACTCGACTCTTATTACATCGTCTCCTATTGAAGTTATTTTTAGTGATGTGTGGACATCTCCACTTTATTCATTTGATAACTTCAAATATTACATAGTTGTCATCGGTCACTAGTTCACTACACTAAATTTATTTGATTTTATCCGATGAAATGAAAATTCGACTCGTATCCCATCTTCACTAAATTCCATCTTCTTTTAGAAAAGCAATTTTCAAAACAAATTAAAACTCTATACTCCAATAATGGTTGGGAATTCGAAAAACTCGCACCGTAACTCTCTTCTCAAGGTATCTCTCATCTTACGTCTCCATCCCACACTCTCAAATATAGTGGCTATGCCGAACGACATAATCAAAGCATCGTTGACACTGGCTTAGCCCTTCTGTCTCACTCCTCTATGCCACTGAGTATTGGACGTACGCATTTGCCAGTGCTGCGTATCTCATCAATCGTCTCCCAGCCCCAACTCTTAAAAACGCCTCCCCCTACTCTACTATATTTGACCATACTTCCAAGTATTACAATCTACGGAATTTCAGGTGCCTCTGTTACCCGTGGCTCCATCCCTACTCCCATTATAAACTTGATCCCCGCTCTCTTCCATGTGTCTTTATAAGCTACTCTCCCACTCAACACTCATTCCTCTGTCTTGATCCTAAGACCAACCGTGTTAACTCTTCTCGCTATGTTCACTTTGTTAAGTCTATTTACCCGTTTCACACCTCCTTCTCATCCACTCCTAGCCCTACGACCGACCAATGGGTCAATTTTTCCCTCATTATCCTCACAACCCTTGCCCATGCCCCTCCTCCGCCTCCCACTCCTTCCCCCAATCCTTCTCCCTCTTCTCCTCCACTTGCGTCTCCTGCTCCATCAACCACCCAACCCTCTCCCTTACCTCCTCCTCTTCCTCCTCCTCACCGCACCAGGACATCTCACGGAATATTGAACCCATCAACCGTCTGAACCTCTTTTCCGAGCTCCACACCTCGAACCTACCTTTGTCAAAACCGCTCTCAAGTTCCCCGTATGACACGCTGCTATGCGGGCCTAATTTGAGGCTCTCTTCTCTAACCACACTTGGGATCTCATTCCTCCTTCCCCAACACAAAACATCGTTGGTTACAAATTAATGGGTATTCCGTACCAAATATAACCCTCATAGACCATCGATAAACACAAGACTCACCTAATCGCGAAAGGGTTTCACCAACGCTGTTGTGAAACCGGCCACAATCCATACTTTTCTAAGTCCTACCGTTATGAATGCGTGAGTACTTTGTCAACTGGATGTGAACATGCTTTTCTCCAAGGCACACTCACCGAAACCGTATTTATCGCACAACCACCGGACTTTGTTGACTCGACAAATCCCTCACGTTATAACATGGCGTTACAACATGGTGTTGGATTTGATTAATTGTTAAGGACTTTGATGATTTGTTATCTTAGTCACAAATATTAGCAAAACAAGGTTGACAACAATTTTTTTTTCCATACGGAAGGCTAAAATTAAACACAAACTCTTATTTAAGATGATATTAACAGGTCAAGTAATATAGGAGTACCATTTATGTATATAAGTCAATATTGTTTCTTCTCTATACATTCTTTTATACATTAGTGGTATATATATTTAATACTCTCTCTTATTCAATATAAACTTCCCTGTTTTCTTTTCCGTCCATTCACAATAATTTTCCTATTTCCTTTTTTGGTAAGTGGTTGTGTGGTCCAAATTTAATTGTATGGTGGGGTAGTGTATTTGTGTGGTCCAAATTTATTTATATAGTGGGATAGTGTGTTTCCTTAATTTTTATGTCAAAATGAAAGGAGAAATCTTATATATATATATATATATATATATATATATATATATATATATATATATATATATATATATATATATATATATATATAAGCTGGGTTGAAGCGTTGTGGATGCGCCACGTGTCAACCCAGCTTTAAATACAAGCATTAATTACACTGAACATTAAATATAAACGTAATAAATGTTGTATAAATCTCAGCAACATATTAATTACATCTTAATAAATTTTATTATAAAATTACATTAAATAATTACGGTGATTTGATTTTAAATTTATTAAAAAATTATTTTGATAAAAATCCTAAAATGTAAATAATTACGTTTATTGCGAAAAATGCTTCAAATTGAGTATAATTTTCTTTGTATTTATTGAAATATTTTGATTTGTAGAGATGATTAAGGTGAGTGTCCCATAATATTTTATGTTTACGTAAAAAGACATTTTGATAAAGTTATAAAACTTAGACCATGAAATCTTAAGAAAAATATATTTGGAAGAGTCATTGTATTTATTAAAAACATAACTTAAAGAAAATACTAAGAGGTAAGTTTTTATGTGGGAATGAAAAAAATTATATTGCGAGAAATTGAATACATATGAGATGTTGATAGGTTTAAATAGTGTGATGACGAGTATGCGTACGAGTATGTATGTACACAGTGATCACGAATGCATTTGAATAATCAAAACAAAATTAATGATTATTAAATAATATAGTATTATAAAAGACATAAAAAAGTAGAGAAAAATGTTACATTTTTTTTTAATATCTTCAATTAAAATAAGTACACGTCAAGTATAAATATTGATGATGACTAGATAAATATTACTTTTAGTTAAATATTTTATATGTTATATTTTAAGTACTTTGAAGTTAAACTTCAAAAAATATTATTTGAGAAAGTTTAACCTATTTTATTTATAAGTAAACTCTTAAACATCATTTATATATAGTTGTTTAAAAATACAAAAGGTGCAATTTTTATAGATATGTTTGACACATAACAGATGTAAAACACGATCAAAATATTTGAATAAGTTGAGTTTGAACTCTATATGTTTGATAAATAAATATCACACACTATACATAAAATAAATTAAAAATTACATAAAATTTTATTCACATCATTTTGAACAAATATTGATTGATTTGAAACCTAACATATTATGAAATGATATAATTTGTCAACTTAATGTTGATTGTTGCATTTTCCGAATAAATTTTTCTTTAATTAATATGATATTTGATTAGTCACAAAATAATTTATAAAACGTTGATCAGCAAAATAAATTATCACTTATTAGTTTTAATTAAAATTGTATGTATTTTATTTTAAAATATTGAAAATAAACCTGTTCCGGGTATAATTCCAGAGCAAGTATCGTTACCACCCGTGGCTTGTAGAATAATGTCTTGGGTTAGACCCTCCGTGCTTCTATCGTCTCCCTCGGCCTCCCCTGCAACAATGAACGAACTGAGGGCTTGGCTTTGTGCCAAGCGTACCCACTCCGACGCCCAAGTCAGTGAACTTAGAGGTATAAGTTGTATGCTAATTGGCTAGGAATGTATTGTAGAGAGATAAGAGAGATGTTACCAGATGAATAGTGTATTTAGGTTTTGTTGTGAGATCCTTTCCTCAAAGAAGGTTGAGGAGTATTTATAGGCTTTCACCTTTTGTCACGTAGTGGCCAAGTGGCCAAGTGGCTTATCAGGTGGAAAGACCGTTCTACCCTCGGCCGATGAACCTATGGCAGGCCGGCAGAGGGTCTTGGATATGAGTACGCGGGTATGTGTCCCGGCCGTCAGGTTGTCAGGCCGAGACGCTGGCTAGTTGGCCGATGGGATGCATCGGCTAGACAGTCTAAGTCGTTGACTTGCTGTGGATATCTTTGACCTTGCTCAGTGTGTTGACTTTGGTCGGCGGTGCGAATATGCCCCATCAATTTGCCCCCAGCGTAGTCTATGCCGTGGTATGGGCTCCGATGTATCCGAGCATATATTCTCGCACAAACTTCCGCAAATTTCCTGTATCGGTGTCTTCTTGTGTACCGGCGTGGCTCTTGTTAGGCCGCACCATATACCATATCCCCCCTCCACATGGATGCGTAAAGGGTATCCGATGTGGAAAAGGAACATGACGCTGGCCGAGACCAGGGTGAGAGTCGGTTGACTTTGATTGCCCCGCCGGTGCTCCATGACTTGGTTGATCGGTGAGCCGCGGAGAGTAGATACCCAGGAATTTGCTTGAAATGAACAATCGCGAGAGATGTGAATAGGCTTGTTGAAGACGCTTGGTCACTGTTGCATTGATTGACATTCAATTTGTTGCGACGATTGACATTCCGCGGTTGCATGCTTGACACGTGTGTGTTCGCTGATTGGTTGACACTTCATGGGCTGTGCCCTGATTGGTCTTTCTTCATGGGCTTTCTTCTATAAATAGGGAAGTTATTCCGTGATTTTGGCCTCCATTTTATTTTCGGAAATTTTTCTCTAAAATCTTCATCTCTCCAAACTTTCAAGGGTTTTCTTCTTCTTAATCTTCGGAGTATCCGATCCGCGAGTGTTTTTCTTTAAGGTAAACAAGCAAACTTTTATTTTTTTCTTTCTTTGGTAATTTGTTGTGAATCATGTCTTCGATGCCGGATTGGTATTTCGCGCCGGGGGTTCCCGTCGCGTCTTGATGAGGAGGAGGTGCTTGGAGGCCATCCCGCTAAGGTTTGGGGGCCCTAAGTCTCCTTCCCCGTAGGCCGATCCGCCCCTCCCGGAGGAGTTGGAAGATGAGGATGATGATGAGGGGGCTCCCGGTGATGGCGGGAGGATTATCGCTCCGGATCGTGGTGAGGGGGCTTAGTTGGTGGTGGGAGGAGGGCTATTCCGGACCATGGTGAGGCCTCGCACGCCTCGGCCTCGACCGCACTGGACAAATAAATTCGCAAGCGACTCCGGGGAAACTCTTTTCGGAGATCACTTCTTCCTTGGTGAGGGGTATAAAATTGTTTTCCCTCGGGAGGGTCGGGCGGTCTCTTGTCCTCCCGGGTCATATCGGCGTGTACATCAGGCAATTGGAGTACGGGCTCCGGTTTCCTTTGAACGAACACGTCGTGCCCATCATCAGAGCTATGAATCTTGCCGTGGCCCAACTGCATCCGTTGGCTGTGAGGACGATAATCGGCTTTGTGTGGCTCTGCCTCTTTAAAGGGGAGATCCCTACGGTCGACTTATTCCGCCGACTTCATAGTCTTCGGCCGTCATTTGCCAAAAGGGTGGGGTGGTACGGCGTGCGAGATGGAGCCGGGATATGTCTCCGTAAACAAGCTTACTTCCCGCAAAGACCGGCAAGAGCGATGGGTGTATGTCAAAGTCGGAGGACTATCCGTTGCCTCGGTCTTTTCGGGGCCCTGTTCACTTACGGTGTGAGACCCGGGAGAGTATGAGAAATACGTCTCCCGGGGTAGCAAGGTTAAGATGGACGCTTCTTTTGTCCCTCTTTCGGAGGATGAGAAACGGCAATGCGGCTATTTGACGCCGAGGAGGGATGGCCGCCCCGACTCGATTATTCTTCAGACGAGCCGTTATGCCGCGTCGGCCTCATACCGGCCCTCAATGGGGTGAGTGGGGTCGGTGTGAGGCCCACCCCGCTCGTTATGTTCCTTTTTCGAGCTTTGTTTTTACTTCTTTTATGTAACTCTTGTTCGGTTTCTTGCGGATCGATTTGGCGGGGGATCCGTCCGAGAGGGACTGAAGAATTTGGGGCTTGATAAGGACGGGAAGGTTCTCACCCGTCATCCTACGGCTGAAACGAAAGATCGCCGGCTATCCCCTAACGAGCTCATGGAAAAGCAATCGAGGGCGTTGGATCGGGAGACGGCTCAGGCACGGGTTCTTGACGGCGTGCCGAAGAGATCGAAGAAGGCGACGTCCAAGTCGGCGGTCAGTATCATTGCGACTCCCTCTTCGACCCCGGCCGCCGAAAAGGCTCATGTGGAGGTGATCAACATTTCGAGGAGGAGGCAAGCTGCTGCTAAGGTCCCTTCTCCGAGGAAGAGGAAAGACCCACCGCCCGCTTCCACGATTCTTGCCGGGAGGAGCTGCTCCCACCGACCCTCCAAATAAGAGGGTTCAAACTGGTACGGACTTAACATGTGGTTCGGATTTGGCCGGCTCGTTGGACATTCCTGGTGACAGGCTTTCTGACGTGCCAACACAAGGTGACATGGATGCTCTGTGTCATTTTTTTGTAGATCAACCGTCGGCGAATTGCCGTTGTTCTTGAACAAGAAGGGGAAGCACTGAGAAGGCGGTGAGAAGGCGGCCGAGAAGGCCGGGTGGCCAAAACGTCGTCGTGGACTCCTTTCCCCAGAAGGTTACCCCCGCCGAGCTCGTGGCGGAGGGCGAGACGATATATAAGAGGTCGGGAGATGGAGTCGCCGGCCGTGTCTCTTATCCGGGGAGCAAGAAAAGGCCACGGCCCAGTCCGGACCGGTGATTGCACAGCTCAAGCTTGATCTCTCCGCTGCAAGGGAGGAAGCCGGGAAGGCTCAGCTGGATCTTCGTGTTGCTGTGGGGCGTGCGGAGGAGGCTGAGAGGCTGCTGAGGGCCGAGAGGGCCAAAGTTGAGAATGCTGATGGCGCCACGGCCAAGATGATGGAGGAGCGGGATAGGTACAAAGGTGCCTATGACGCTGTGGTTGCCAAGAGGGACGAGTGGGAGGAGCGATTCCACAAGCAGGCGGAGGTGCTTAGTGACGTGCAGGCTATCCTTGCCCAAAAAGAGAAGGATATTGAAATGCTCCAATGTGATCTCCTCCCTAAAATGTGCGCCCAATTCCGGGACCAGGCCGAGGAGGCGGCCAGGGAGGCGATCAGAAGGTCTGTCCCCGACGGCTCCTTCCCGTGGGATAAATATGATCAGTTCCTGGATGAGGTAGCTGAGGCTGCGGAGACAGCGGCTACTGAGAAGGCGGAGGCGGCGAAGGCGGCTCAAACAGCTGAGGCCAAGGAGTTGCCCGGAGATGGTCAACCTTCCTCCAAGCCGGCCACCGAGGATGCTGTTGCTACTGATGGAGGGCAACAGCAGGCATAGGGAGACGGGCGGTCGTCACCGACTCACCGGCGTCTCGGATAGCTTCACTGTTCGGGGGCCAATTATTGAGCCTTCTCTCCCTGCCATTCTTTTGGCGCTTCAAATCCTAAGTCTGTAATCTTTTGCTTTCCTTTCGTTTCTTTGCTTTTGTAATGCTTTGGTAGGTAGAGTTTAGGCTACCCCTACGGGGACGGCCGTCGTTTGTACTCTCCTTGTGATCATTCTTAATAAAGTTATTTTGTCGGCCTTTGGCTTGGCCGGGGCTTTGATTACGGTTCTCTCGTTCGTTCTTCCACTTTACTAGTTGAGTGCGTTTGTTTTCACACATGACATGGCCGAGGCAGTTTGAATGCACGTCTCAACTGTGTCCAACGTCTTTAGCGTCCGTAACTGTGTAGGCATATTGACCGCTAGATGGGCGTCTCAATTGCGCTGAGTATACGTTTTTCTTTTTAGCGTATCGGCCGTCGTGTTCCCCGTCGCTCTCGGCTTTGACCGAGGTAATCGGGGTTGCGGCCGATAAGCGTCGTAGAATCGTGTAGGCATATTGACCGCTAGATTGGCGTCTCAATTGCGGCTCGAGTATACGTTTTCTTTTAGCGTATCGGCCGTCGTGTTCCCCGTCGCTCTCGGCTTTGACCGAGGTAATCGGGGTTGCGGCTTCGATAGCGTCGTAATGTGTAGGCATATTGACCGCTAGATTGGCGTCTCAATTGCGGCGAGTATACGTTTTTCTTTTAGCGTATCGGCCGTCGTGTTCCCCGTCGCTCTCGGCTTTGACGGAGGTAATCGGGGTTGCGGCCGATAGCGTCGAATCTGTGTAGGCATATTGACCGCTAGATTGGCGTCTCGGTGCGCTGAGTATACGTTTTTCTTTTAGCGTATCGGCCGTCGTGTTCCCCGTCGCTCTCGGCTTTGACCGAGGTAATCGGGGTTGCGGCTTCGATAGCGTCCGTAGAATCGTGTAGGCATATTGACCGCTAGATTGGCGTCTCAATTGCGCTGAGTATACGTTTTTCTTTTAGCGTATCGGCCGTCGTGTTCCCCGTCGCTCTCGGTTTTGACCGAGGTAATCGGGGTTGCGGCTTCGACAGCGTTTCTTTCCTCGTCTGGTGGCAAATCTTGGAGGGGAAAGACACTTTGATGGAGAACCTGGGCGTTTCATTCATATGTTATGATTGTGCGTTGGGGTGTCCACAATGGGTTTGGATACCTCCGCCGCTATACAAAGTATTTTCTCAAGTTGTCGGTGTTCCAATGGCTCATCAAAGGCACGCCTCCCATGTCATTCAGCCGGTACGTACCCGGCCTCATCTCTTCGACCACCCTGTAGGGACCTTCCCAGTTGGCCGTCAGTTTGCCATGAATGTTTCCTTTGTTGGTGGCAGCTGACTTCCTTAGGACTAGGTCTCCTATTTTTAAGTCCCTTTTGTGAACTCTTCGGTTGTAGGCTCTCTTCATTCGGTTCTGATATACGGCCAGGTTCTGGCGTGCCGTGTCTCGGCTTTCTTCGACTCGGGCTTCTTCTCCAACTCTGCTGAGTCGGACTCCTCTGGCTTCTTCGGGGTGAGCCTCGTTCGTGTGGCGGGGACGCTGTCCTCCCCCGAGTGCGGGAAGGACTTAGGTCTACCGCGCCCACTTTGGGCTCCCCCGGCGTCTTGACTGGGTCGGCTTCTCCTAGTGCTCCGTTCAAATTTCTCGGAGTCATATTTTGGGCCCTGGTCTCCCGGACAGTTTCCGCCGCTCTTGTCGACGTGACAGTGTGAGCGGGCGTATTACTAATTAGGTCTAGGAGCATCTTCAGCCTTGCTACGTCAACCACATGTCCCATGAATGTGGACCTGGTTGGCTGGCAGCGGCGTGTCGGGTATTGATGGCATCCCGAACTCCGGTTGGATTACACCGCCGGTGGAGGGCTGTACGACTCCAGAATTGTTGAAAGTATCATCTTGGTAAAATGCGGTTTCGTCGGTTACGACTGCATCTTGTTGTTTCGACATTTTCTTAGCTTTTTGGGTGGGTTTTTGTTTTGTGTTTTTTTGTTTGGGAATGAATGTGACTAGCTTCTAGTGTCTTATTCCCACAGACGGCGCCAATTGTTCCGGGTATAATTCCAGAGCAAGTATCGTTACCACCCGTGGCTTGTAGAATAATGTCTTGGGTTAGACCCTCCGTGCTTCTATCGTCTCCCTCGGCCTCCCCTGCAACAATGAACGAGGCGAGGGCTTGGCTTTGTGCAGCGTACCCACTCCGACGCCCAAGTCGGTGAACTTAGAGGTATAAGTTGTATGCTAATTGGCTAGGAATGTATTGTAGAGAGATAAGAGAGATGTTACCAGATGAATAGTGTATTTAGGTTTTGTTGTGAGATCCTTTCCTCAAAGAAGGTTGAGGAGTATTTATAGGCTTTCACCTTTTGTCACGTAGTGGCCAAGTGGCCAAGTGGCTTATCGGTGGAAAGACGTTCTACCCTCGGCCGATGAACCTATGGCGGGTACAGAGGGTCTTGGATATGAGTACGCGGGTATGTGTCCCGGCCGTCAGGTTGTCAGGCCGAGACGCTGGCTAGTTGGCCGATGGGATGCATCGGCTAGACAGTCTAAGTCGTTGACTTGCTGTGGATATCTTTGACCTTGCTCAGTGTGTTGACTTTGGTCAGCAGTGCAGAATATGCCCCATCAAAACCTAAAAAAATGAAATTTGAGAAAGATTAATTTATTTTTATTTATAAGTAAAAATATTAAAGGTCATATATAAATTATGTTATTTTTCTTCAATTATAATAATTAAATTTTAAAACAGGCCACGCGAAACGCGGGATACTACCTAAAATAAATTTAAAACTGGGTTGAAGCGTTGTAGGTACGCCACGTGTCAACCTAGCATTAAATACGAGTATTAATTACAACTGAACATTAAATATAAACATAATAAATGTTATATAAATATCAGCAAAATATTAATTATAGATTAATAAATTGGGATTTTCTCATTTATACCCTTCTATTATTGACTTTTCTCACTTGTACCCTCACGTATTTCAAAAGCCCACATATACGCTCAACCTTGCAAATGACTTCCATCCGTGACTAAAGGTGGTATTCCGTTAGTTAAAAACTGTTAAGTTATGATTTCACAGTTAATTAATCTCTAATTAATTTCAATTAATCCTTAATACTACATAATTATAATGAAATAAAAATAAAGTACTAATTTTGTTAAAGAAGACCCTCAAATCCCCAATCACCAACTTCACTCACTACCACCGGCATCTTATCACCTTCAACCACCGTCATCACAACTCAGCCTACTTTGCCATTGAACCCCTTCGTCACACCTCGCAATAAAGTTACCGATCCGACCGCGCGCACCCTTCCTTGGTGTCGTCTCACAGTATCCCTCCCATTCAACATCGCACCGAGGCGGTAGAATACATCATTTTTTCATAGATTAGGAGATGGTAGTAGTTGGGAAGATTGGTGGTATTTGGAGAGAAGGGCAAAATTGTGGTCGAGGGCGAAGGACCATGCCGGCAGAGTAAGGTAAACCGGACTACTTTTGTAGGGTCGTCACCGATGGGAATGTTGGTGGGGGTGGTCGTCCGTGGGTTTGTCGGGCGGGGGTGGGTTGTGGAGGACTCTGGTGGTTGTAGTGGGTTGTGGGTTGTGGGTTGTGGGTTGGGGTTGTGGTGGGTTAGGAGCTGCTTTATTGTTTTTCAAAATGAATATGCTAATTTATAATGTATAAGTAGGATTTAGAGATACTTGAGGTTGATTAGCAATTAATAATATGCAATATCAGCCTTTAACGGATTAAAGTTGACGGAATTTAACTTTTGGTCGTAAATGAGAGTCACTTACAAAGTTGAGGGTATATATGGGCTTTTGAAATACGCAAGGGTATGGTTATAGAAAAGTCAATAACAGAAGGGTACAAATGAGAATTTCCCTAATAAATTTTATTATAAAATTACATTAAATAATTATGGTGATTTGATTCTAAATTTATTAAAAAATTATTTTGGTAAAAATCTAAAATGTAAAAAATTACGTTTATCACGAAAAATGCTTCAAATTGAGTATAATTTTCATTATATTTATTGAAATATTTTGATTTGTACAGATGATTAAAGTGAGTGTCTCATAATATTTTATGTTTACGTAAAAAGACGTTTTGAGAAAGGTATAAAACATAGACCATTAAATCCTAAGAAAAATATATTTGGAAGAGTCATTGTATTTCTTAAAAAACATAACTTAAAGAAAAATATTAACAGATAAGTTTTTACGTGGGAATGAAAAAAATTATCTTGCGATAAATTGAATACATATGAGATTTTGGGTTTAAATAGTGTGACAACGAGTTTGTGTACGAGTATGTATGTACACAGTGATCGCGAATACATTTGAATAATCAAAACAAAAGTAATGATTATTAAATATTATAGTATTGTAAAAGACATGAAAAAGTAGAAAAAAAACGTTACATTTTTCTTTAATTTCTTCAATAAAAATATGTATACGTTAAGTATAAATATTGATTATGACTAACTAAATATTACTTTTAGTTAAATATTTTATATGTTATATTTTAAATACTTTGAAGTTAAACCTCAAAAAATATTAGTTGATAAAATTTAACCTATTTTATTTACAGGTAAACTCTCAAACATAATTTATATATAGTTGTTTAAAAATACAAAAGGTGCAATTCTTATAAATATGTTTGAGACATAACAGATTTAAAACATAATCAAAACCTTTGAATAAGTTGAGTTTGAACTCTATGTGTTTCATACATAAATATCACACGTTATACATAAAAAAAAATTAAAAATGACATAAAATTATATTCACGTCATTTTGAACAAATATTAATTGATTTGAAATCTAACGTATTGTGAAATGATATAATTTGAGAACTTAATGTTGATTGTTACATTATTCGAATAAATTTTATTTTAATTAATATGATGTTTGATCAGTCACAAAATAATCTTATAAGTTTAATTAAAATAGTATGTATTTTATTTTTAAATATTGAAAATAAACCTAAAAAAATTAAATTTGAGAAAAATTAATTTATTTTTATTTATAAATAAAAATGTTAAAGGTCATATATAAATTATGTTATTTTTCTTCAATTATAATAATTAAATTTTAAAACAGGCCGCGCAAAGCGCAGGATATTACCTAGTTTATTGTAAATAGAAGGGAGTACGTTAAAGTTTAAGACGAATAATATCGTCTTAAACGGGACATACTGAAAATTTAATAACATTATGTCATCATTCATACTATAATTTTGGTCTTAACCAAGTTAAAACATTTAGCATATGGTGTATTGTGATTTAGTGGTTGATCAAGATGTACTCGAAAACGTAAGCTTTACCATTAATAATAAGACGCGTGTCCCACTAAAAAGACAAGTCACAAAGGAATCAACGATGGCTAGAAGCTGCGGACACTCTTGACATCGGAAGGGAATCATCCAAGTTCTCAATTATTCTGATTCTCTATAATATGAATCTGACACGTAGTGAAAATGAATTATTAATAAAAATGTCCCCACTTATTTATTATAGGTTCGTACATTTTATTTTGTCTCTTTATTTTGGGGGCTACCCTACCAAATTTATGGGTTTTTGATAAGGATTCTTGCTAATGTTTTTTGACAATTCGATGCTTACAACGTAACATTATCTTCATATTTGTACTCACAAGTCACAAGATTCTTTCACTTATCCACCCTTCTGGATCTTGTATACGGATTCAACTCCCAAATTATATGTCTTCCAATTTTGATGCACAAGGAATATGACTATATTTGTTTTTTTTTCGACTTTTTTAATTTGAATGAATCGAATGAATCGAAATGAATCGAATCGAAATTGAATCGAATCAACAGAATCGAATGGAGTTGAATCAACTAAATGTTCGAATCAACTAAAAGCGATTGGAAATTTAATTGAACTAAAATAATAATAATAATAATAATAATAATAATAATAATAATAATAATAATAATAATAATAATAATTGTTGTTGTTGTTGTTGTTGTTGTTGTTGTTGTTATTGTTATTACTATTACTATTACTATTACTATAAGAAGAAGAAGAAGATTACTAATAATAATATATATACTAATAATTATACTAATTTGAGTGTTTAGGTAGCCACCACAAACCACCTTCTATCCTAATTAGATGGAATAATGGAGCACCAATTTGCCAAATTGTTGTTCAAAGCCTAGCTCGTGTAAGTATCATACTAATTTGAGTGATTCGGTAGCCATCAAGAATCATATATATATATATATATATATATAGAATTAGGATCACATGAGTCCACCCTATCTTTTTGAGTCTCATGAGTCCACTTATGTATCACACACTCTACACAAAAATATCACGATTTTTGTGTAGATTATTTAATCCTTTGAACGAGGCAAAATATGCTCCTATTTCTTGCACGGGATAAAGATGACGCGGTTTGAGATATCATTTTAAAGGTAAGGGACTACATGAATATGAGCTTGTGGGTGAAATCAGTATTTTGGGAACATCCTCTCAAAGAACAAGTCCCTATTTTGCGAAACCTGTAAATTTTTGCTTATTGCTTAGAGAGATCATTTTAAAGGTAAGGGACTACATGATATTGTATCTAGTCTGTGAGTCCAATAAAAGAGTATCACAAGTTATACAAAAGAATATCACACTTTACAATAAACAATACCACTGATTGTACTAAACAATATCACGGGTTATACTATACAATATCACACCAGATCTTCAGTGTCGCCCCAACCATTCTT
Source organism: Silene latifolia (assembly GCF_048544455.1). Taxonomy (NCBI): domain Eukaryota; kingdom Viridiplantae; phylum Streptophyta; class Magnoliopsida; order Caryophyllales; family Caryophyllaceae; genus Silene; species Silene latifolia. The sequence continues at coordinate 35,687,590 of NC_133537.1, forward strand.
TGATTGTGGTTTTATGAGTATCCATGGAGTCTTGCATTAATATTAAGCAATTCAGAAGATGTAACAATTAATTTTCAAATCTAAAATTCAAAGAGAGAAAAGTATCCATGGAGTCTTGCATTAATATTAGAGTTAGACGGTTTTAGTCTTCAGAAAGTCTAGGATGCAGCTTCTCAAATTTCATACGGAGTAAGAAATCATCATATGTTCACATTAATCACATATGAGCATATGATTCACAGCTTCATCCTCAACACCACATCATGTTTGGATTATTCATAAGATACTCCATAAAACCACATATACACTTTCCCACTCAATGAATAAATCAAGCTTCAGGTGCCGATATGAATGAAAACAGCATTCTCTTTCTATCAACAACATGGGAAACAAATAATCACTCAAACAATAAATCAAACCAAATGTGTTCAATTTCGAACATCGGTAAATAAAGTCGCACACTCAGTTACATCTTTTAATCTATACACAACATTCTTCAATGTTATACAAATGAGCAGCAATCCCTTGTTGAACCTGCTTTCTCAAATTCTAAACCCCCATCTTTTTGTCGTCTCTTTCTTTGTCCTCTTTGAATTCGGGTCAATTAGGTGTCACGGGCAGCCATGATGAAGGTGTTGATAGAGGGCAAAAAATCGTGATATTCTTGTGTACAGCGTGTGATACATAAGTGGACTCACGAGACTCAAAAATATAGGTGGACTCACCGGATCTTGCCTCTATATATATATATATATATATATATATATATTAGGATCACATGAGTCCACCCTATCTTTTTGAGTCCGTGAGTCCATGATACAATATCACACGTTATACTACACAATATCAGACTTCTGATTTCACACGTTATACTAAACAATATCACAACTGAAAAAAAAAAGTTTTTGAAAAAAAAAATCGTGATATTGTTTTGTAATACAATATCACACGTTATACTAAAAATTAATGTATGCTGTGATATTGTTTAGTATAACGTGTGATATTGTATGACAAAATAATATCACGATTTTTTTTTCGAATTTTTTTTTTCAAAAACTTTTTTTTTTCAGTTGTGATATTGTTTAGTATAACGTGTGAAACTGTAAGCTGTGATATTGTGTAGTATAACGTGTGATATTGTATCATGGACTCACGAACTCTAAAAGATAGGGTGGACTCATGTGATTCTAATTCTATATATATATATATATATATATATATATATATACATATACATATATACATATACATATACGGTGAGAGTCACTAGCATAATGAGAACCGTGAGAACCCTCGCTAAATCTCTACCAAATCTTGTTTCAAAAGTTTTGATGGATCATTTACCATTGGTTTAGTTTATTCAAACACATTCTTTAGTCTAACTAAATAAAATTTATTGATTTAATTAAAAAAATATAAACTTAAAGTACAAAAATACAATTAGGTATACTAAAACGGCTATAGATGCACGAAAACGAATACTAGGTGCATGAAAATTGTTACATGCATAAAAGTGATTACTAGGTGCATGAATATTATAGGCTCTAGGTGCACGAAAATGAGTTCTAGGTGCATACAAATTGTTAGATACATGAAAATGAGTAGTAGGTGCATGAAAATTAATAAAATGTATCTCGCCTCGATTTCCGTCACCAGTTTATACTTTTTAGACCAAGAAATATGTTATATAGCCATAAAATTCTATGCCGAATCCAAATATGTCATTTTTACTTAAAAGTAAATTCCATAAGGTGAAGTTTTCACGGTTCTCATTATGTTGGTGGTTCTCACCGGATCTCGATTATATATATATATATATATATATATATATATATATATATATATATATATATATATATATATATATATATATATATATATATATATATATATATATATATATATATATATATATATATATATAGAGAGAGAGAGAGAGAGAGAGAGAGAGAGAGAGAGAGAGAGAGAGAAGGGATCATGTAAGTCCACCTATTTTGGTTGAGTCCATAAGTCCCCATCTAAGCCTTTGGATGAGAAAGATGAAGGGCTGAGATTAGATCTAAGAAAGTGAATGAATGGCCCAGATTATAACAAAATATGTGGACTAGATTAAACCTATAAAAAGAAAAAAACATAACTCTTTTACTCATTTTCTGCCTCCCTCTTTCTCACTCATCCTCTCTCTCTAAACACTCACCTCTCTACCAACCCTAAATCTCTCCTCTCCCAACAACTACCACCACCTCCATCTCCGGCCTGCTGCCTGCCACCACCATACCGTCTCACTTCCTCCTCTCTCTAACGCCGCGCCTCCTGCCACGCCGCCGCTTCCTGCCACGCCGCCGACCCCTGCCACGCCGCCGCCCCCCTGCCACGCCGCATTCCTCCTCCCTCGGCATCATCCCACCGCCGCCTCTTTCTATCTCCCTTTGTTTCTTTTTTTTTTTTTTCGAAAATTTCAGATTTGTGACATTTTGGTTGAGTCCCCCTTTTTCGAATTTTTCAGATCTGTGATTTTTTTGTTTTTTTTTGTTTTTTTTCCTGTTTTTGCGAAAATTTCAGATTTGTGACATTTTGGTTGAGTCCCCCTTTTTCGAAATTTTCAGATCTGTTTTTTTTTTTTTTTTTTTTTTTCCTGTTTTTGATTTTTTTAGGGTGGTGCCGCGGTGAGGAATGGGGATGGTGTTTGTGGTGCGTGGTGGTGTTCTTCCGCCACCCTCTCTTGCTATTTTTTTTTTCCAGATTTGAGATTAAATCGGTTGGTGGTGTTGTTTGTTTGGTGGTGGGACTGGGGTGGTGGTGCTGTGGTGATTGGGGTAGGAGGTGGTAGGATGGTGGTGGCGGTTGATGAAAGAAGAGTTATTAGTTTAAAGTTACACTTCCGATTATTAAAGTTACATATTCAACGACTAAAATTACACTCGTAATACAATAAAATTACATTTCTATTTACTAAAGTTACCACCTCCAGACTAAAGTTACACTCTTGTAGGACAAAAGTTACACTTAAAAGGACTAAAGTTACAATATTAAAATATATTAATTTAAATTTTTACATACAAACCACTATACAACTAAAGTTACGAGTCCAACGACTAAAGTTACACTAATAAAGGGTAAAGTTACATTCGTAAAAATATATAAAATAAAATTTATACATATAAACCATCATACGACTAAAGTTACACCTAAAACGACTAAAGTTACATTTGCAGGGCAGTAAAGTTACACTCCTAAAATTACATAAATTCAAATTTATTTATTTAAAATTTCATTTTTATAACATAAATTAAATTTTTTGTGAATAAAATGGTTTGAAAAGGTTGAAGTTACACTCTAAAAGTTAAAGTTACAGTCAAAAGTCATTAAATGAATAAAGTTACACTCATAATGCAAAGAGAGTTACACTCAAAAAAATGTGTGGTGAGAATAGGACTTAGGGACTCAACCAAAATCAAGGACTTACTTGAACTATCTCTCTCTCTCTCTCTATATATATATATATATATATATATATATATATATATATATATATATATATAGATAGATAGATAGAGAGAGAGAGAGAGAGAGAGAGAGAGAGAGAGAGAGAGAGAGAGAGAGAGAGAGAGAGAGAGAGAGAGAGAGAGAGAGAGTTAGGTTCTTGTAAGTTTTGGTTCTTATGCTGAGTTTGTGCTTGGAAATCTCAGCCACTAGATTATATTAGAGATGAATGGCCCAGATCTAATCTTACCTGTCATATAAAACCACTGTCATTTACTTATTTTCTCTTTTTTTTCTCTCCCTCTCTCTCTTCGTCCGTCAATCATTATTTCTTCTAACTGTTTCCCTCTCTAATAAATCTAACGGCAACTGTTTATCTCTATTCTATAATTCTGGTGTTATTGTTCAACTAAGTGTATATTTTCGCCTCTTTTCTCTTCGCCGTTCATCATCTATCTTTCGATTGAAGGTAATTTCATGACATTTTCCCCTGCTATTCTGTTATTCACTTTTATTTCATACTTTCTATGCTTTCACTTCCGTTTTTCTGTTTAATTATCCCTAGTTTTACTTACTCGAGTACTTTAATGTCGATATTTCGTTTCCGCAGTTCCTTTCATTGTAATATTATTCTGCATTTTGAAGTTTCCAATTTTTTCTGAAGTGATTTGCATGTTATAGTCGTTTCTCCAGTTTTCTATTGTTTTTTGCTCTCTTCACACTTTACTTTTGTGTTATTCTACTGTTATTATTGCGCTTAGTTTTTTGTCAAGTTATTTCTGATGTTTTAATTATTTCTGTTCTTTCCTAGGGGTTTGTGTCTGTTTGTGTTTTCTTTGCGCTTTAGTATTTCTGTTATCCTGCTGTTACTCTGTTCTTATGGCGGCATTGCAGCGTTAGTCTTCCTGTCATTGTAGTGTGTTTTTCCTGTTTTTTTATCCTTTACTGTTTGTATTATTCTGGTGCGTTCTGTCACTTGTTAGGGTTTGTGTTGTTTGTAGGTTTCAGCATCACAAATGGATTTAGTTTGTCAGGAATGGGCAATAAATATAGAGAATGAAGATAGATTGTTATTTGCTACTGATTTTGCTACTGAAAAAAAAAAAAATGGGTTGGTTATTGCACGATAACACTGATAAGTCCTTTGAAGTTAATGTAAAAGTTCGTCGTAATCAATCAATATCTCAAATTTTGAATTGCCAGGACCTAATGGAAAGAGTATTCCAACATGTAGAGAATACTTTGGACAAGAGCAATATGTGTCTTGTTTGTAAGAAATGGTCACAAATGTTCTTTTTTCATAAAAGTGCCCCCGGTGTTAATGACCAATATATGAAACTTCTAACAACAAGTCATAGTGAAGGTTTTAAGATCGTTTTAAGGGGTTTGAAAATAGTTTCCAAACGATGCAAGTGCTATATGATTGCAAATTAGACAGGAAAGAGGATGTTGAATGTTCGCCAATATCTACATGATCGTGAGTCGATCCTTTACACATCTACAACTGATCGAATTGGGCTAATGGACTATTACTTTGATACACTCAGGAAATATAGTTCTTCTTATGATCTTGCTTACGATTTATATTATAAGTCAGTCGATGTTGTTGACCTTGACTGACTTTACGTTATGTCATGTATTTTATGAATCACATTTTGGTTCTTTTTTTGGAAAGAATGTATTTTGGCTATTATGTAATTTGAAACTGTCTTCGCTTGTAATGTAGTACGTTATTTTGTTTTACCAAGGCTTCTATAGTCTGTATGTAATTTAAAACTGTCTCCGAAACCTTATTTTAAGAGGCTTTCCTTTGTTTCTCTTTGTGTTTTTCTTAACGCTTCCCTGTTCTTGTTATTGTGTTGTTACTGCCGTATTATGACGGTTCTATTATTATCTTAGGCATATGTTCCTACATTTTTGTATAATTGGTCTACGTCTAGTGTTATTCTAGTCATTTTAAGTGCGTCCTGTCACTGGTAGGTTTTGAAACCCTACTGTTAATCTACTGTTATTTTGTGCAAATATTAGTTTACCTAATTGTTAGTGTGCTGTTATTCTGCTGTTACCCTACTCTCATTCTACCGTCATTATGTAAAAGTCCAGCTGAATATCTATTTATCATTGAAAGTGAGCCTGATGTTTATTTTCCCAATAGTACAAGTGAAATGAAGTTAAAAATCAAATCCGTACCTTCGTCAAAGTCTACTCACCCGTCATCATCAAATTCTTCAGACCCGTCGCCATCCAAATCCCCTGACACATCTCCATCAAAGAGCACTGGTTCTCAGAGAAGGAGTACTCGTAGTCAAGCAATATGTACAAATCAACCACCCACGAAAAAAACCAAACGAAAGGCTGGGACACAAGTTGTGAATTTGTCCTCTAGTCAACCAAAGACTAGTAGTATGTCGGTTGTGAAAGTTAAGGGTGAGAAGGGAGTTGTTATAAGTAGCGACCAACCTCAGGCGGGAGATGCTGTAGAAAAGAATCAAGTGTATGTACTACTGTTATTCTACTTTTATTTTGCTGTTATTTTACTTTTAATATGCTACTGCCGCAGTCTGTTATTTTCATGTTATTTTGCTGCTCTCATGTTATTTTGCCGTTATTCCGCTGCTCCTTTTGTTATCTTAAATGTTTCAGTATTTATCTATAATGCATTGCATATTTTTCCCCTTTGTGTACAGTGCCGATCCTTTTATTAGCTGTTGTCGGCCTGCTTTTCTTCTCAAAGTTATTGAATCCCTCACCAAGGAACAGCAGGAGGCTGTTAGGGAAATGGGATTCTGGGGTTTACTAGATTTGAAGTGTAACACCCCCATATTCTGAGGAGCCTTAACTAGGCCTTCCTTAGCATATAAGGGCGTTACCATCCCGGTTGCACCGAGGTAAGTAATCATCAAAAGTCGATAAAAGAACAATTATAGTTATATTACAAGCATTACAACCAACTTAACAAAATAAAGGTACAACTCGTCAGCTACGCCCTATCCCTATTAAAACTCGTGAGGACTCATCCCTGCCAGGACTCCAGCTATCAACGACATCAACACCTGCTAAGACTGACTGCTCATCATAAGAGATCACGGCAGACACATAAACAAACAAGACAACCACTCAAGGTCAGTAACCGAGGCAAGACTCAACATGGACTAACAACAATTATCAACTCATTACACACAACCAATCACACACATTCACACCCACTTCAATCAATCTCCGTCACCGACAGTCCACTGGACCAGCCCTGCCAGTGGGGGACCGCAACCGTACCCACCAAATCCCCGCTCATCATACCGAGCGATAACCCTGTCCCATTAATGTGCACATCCCCTCCCGTGGCGGGTTCCACGGAGGGCGAAACTAGGGCGTGAAGCCACTCCCGCAAGTGACTCCACTCAGCCGAGGACGCACCTCGAGAACCAGAGACAAACAATCACAGACAGCTGCAATACAACACAACCAACAAACTGTACACACCAACCAATTACCGCATATACGCTGCCACACAAACACTACAACAACACAACAACCACGACACAACAACCGACACACTAGACCATTCACAGAGACTGAGTAGGCGAACCTACCTTTAAGCAACTGCAACAATTCAATATCCACACACGCAATATCCAGCAATCAAGCAACACCTATATACACAACACAACCATCTATCACTACCAAGCAAACCCTAACTGCAAAGACAAGGTTACGGATGATGATGACGACATACCTACAAGAAGAAACCTGGCAAGGGACCGCTACCCGACTCAAGCTATGCTCTCCTAAGGCACAAGGACCTTCAAGGGCTTCCACGGAGGTTATATGGTGAAGGTAAAGGAAGGAGGCGACCTAAGGATCTAAAGGAATGAGGCGGAAATGATTTGCGGATTTAACAAAACACGATTATAAACCCTCGCTGAAAACCCGTTACTCGATCGAGTGGCCCACCTACTCGATCGAGTGGCCCCTACTCGATCGAGTATCTAAACTACTCGATCGAGTAGCCTCAACTCTATCGAGTACACCCCTAACTCAAGGCACAGGATAACTTTGGTACGCACTTCTAAGGACTATTACCGCTCCCAAGGTAAGTCACCGCTGGTTAACGGGTCTCTAAAAGGGCGGGTATTACAGTCTTCCCCCCTTAAAAAGAACTTCGTCCCCGAAGTTCAACTCACCTATCTCAAAGCACAAGACACGGGACCCAACGACATCACTACTCTTTCGACATAGGTCACTACTTCCCGGAAATACCATCCCCCATGTCATCATCATCAACTGTCTAACGCTCCATATAGATCGACCTCTACAAGTTACCACTTGGAATACCAACCCCACAACACGAACCGGCATAACCAACGATTACCCAACACATTACGAGATTACACTTTCATTAACAACAACCATCAACACGAAATAAATCACATTAACACCACTATGTTATCCAACGATACGATTCTATTCCAAGACATGACATCATAACTTGTCTCTTTATGACCGTCTTTTAAAGCACACTATCAACTTTTACTTCAACACACAAATTACCCAACGAACAAGTGCAGACAATTATAACTTCATGCAAGAAATGTAACCAAAGTAATAGAAAACCTTATAAACAAACAACAAAATAATTGCAATATCGGCCTTTTTATTTTGCGACATTACTCTTCCCCTCTAAAAGGAACTTCGTTCCCGAAGTTCACCACCAAATCACTACACATGTTACCTACTACTTGCATCATGACATATATCCAACCCCTTTTATTCATTATTGACATTACTCATTACTTAGACAACCATTAAACCATAAAACATAGGCAACCATATTCGAATAACTAGCCACCCTCAAGAATGCATGTATATATCATTTGTGTTTGTATATATGGAAGGACACACTTCCGGTGAAATATAACTAGTAGACATTACGGATGTAAAATGAATGCAATAAGAAACACTTACTACCTCACTATTCGTTAAAAATACGCATCAAATCCAAACACGACCTCCAACATATGAAATTAACGGTTCAAACATGTTACTAATCATCAATAACCATGTTAAACACCAAACATGTAATTATATAACCATTAAACAATTTTAATTTTACGAAAAGTTCCTGTAACAGTGCTACTCGATCGAGTATATAGGGTACTCGATCGATTGCCCGCTACTCGATCGAGTGTCTTGGTTACTCGATCGAGTAGCCCTGAGATCAGAACAGTCCAACCCTGTTACACCTGCAGCTACTCGACCGAGTATGAGGTACTCTGTCGAGTACCTACAGGTCAAAATCTTGGAAAAATCCTGTCATAACACCATGTATATATATAAAACGTCACCGAAACACGAGTCGGGATGACAGCCGACCCCCAAAATCCTGCAAACAAGCTCAAGCTAAATAAATCCGGCCTTATGGTCATCCGTACAATCCAAAATAAAAGTTCTAACTAAGAACGACTACCATCATCCCACATCATAAACCATAAACAAGGATAAAGAAAAGGAGTATCACTCTTGCTGCTGCTGCTGCTCATCCATCAACTCATCTCCACCACCATCTCCTCCCGAGGTGCCTGCTCCCGATGACCCAATACCCGCATCAACCCCTGCTCCAGCTCCAGGACTCACATACCATGGGGTCAAACCGCCAAAAGCAAAGGATCGTGGTGTCCCAGCCGATCGATCCACCCGTAAGAGTGGAAAACCCCACTATAGTCCCCAACTCCGCTCCACCACACTGGATGTGGTCCCTCGGTTCCAATCCCCTGAGCATACGCCATCTCATGCATGTTCCGGAGTGTCAAAGTGGATGACACTCTCTCTGCCAAGTAGTTCGAACGCGTCTCCGGGGTGTCGAGGTAGGGGTAACAAGGAAAAGGGTGCTGCTGCGGTGGTGCTGCCGACCGTGGTCGAGTCTCAGATGTCCTCTCCCTCACTCGACGAGGTCCTCTCCCCAACCTGGGTCTCTCCTCCACCACCGCCACATTCTCCCCCTTCTTCGGCTCGGGCATCACCTGAAGGATCGTGTCATCAATGAGGTATGTCTGCAACTGCCGAGGTACATCATCCTCCTCCTCCTCCTCATCGGAGTCAACAGCCACCACCACCGGGTCTAACGGCTCTGTCGGTGGGAGGTGCTCAGGAGACGGGATCCTCATCCAGCTCATACCCCACACTCTCCAAGCTAGGCCACCATCAGCTAAAGTTCTCAACCACTTCAGGTCGAGGTAGTAGTCTCTGTCCATGGTAGGCACCGGTGTAGATAGAGGCACGTACTTAGAAGAAGCCTCAAAGGAGGCTAGCTTTTCAACTAGCCGAGTGGCGATAGCACCACAACTCAGGTACCGGGTGGTGGAAGTAGCCATCAAGGCAAGGCTAGCACACACCATGGCAGGAGCATTGAAGACCACCCTCTCGGTCCGCTCCGGGTTCAGATAAGACATCAAAAGCAACATTTCATGATTGTTCAGCTTACTCATATCCGGCCTCTCATAAAGAAGGTTTGACAAAGAACGAAGAAAAATCCTCAAAGTAACATGTTGAACATCATTAATCAACATGTTGCTGGAGGTGGGAGCTGGCTTTCCGGAAAGACAAGGCATAAGGCGGCAAACACCGCACTCAGAAGGAATTTCACTGATGGAATCCTTGGGAGGCTTGGCCAACCCAAGGTGAGAAGCAAAAAGGTCCATGGTCAACACGAAACTCGTGTTCATAAGACGGAACTCAACAGTTTGTGCAGCTGGCTCGTAATTAAACGAGCTCATAAACTCCAAAGTCAGAAAAGGGTAAGAATGCTTCCTCAACTGATACAACCCCATAAATCCTAAAGTCTCAAAGATGTGACGGACATCCGTCTCAATTCCCAAGTCCTCAAGAAGTGTGGTATCCACGCAACGGGTGGGTCTCATTTTGCGTTTTTGCAACGCCACAAATCTCTCTCTCTGTTTAAAATCCACAAACACCACCGAAGGGTATTCCGGTACAGCGGGTACCACGGATCCACTACCTTCCCCAACTTCGGGCTGTGAAGCCCTTCCCCTCTTACTCCGACGGGTCCCTATGTTTAGTCTCGGCATCTGTTTCAGCATACGGTTTAAACAAACTTGCATAGGCACTTAAAACATAGAATTTACACAACTGAACATTAAATAATCATCTAGGTACACACTTTCACCAACAAATTCCCAATTGATACATAAATTCAGTTTATAGCATTCAGACTACCTCTATGACTGTGAAAGGTTTAACATGATAAACATAATCTACTCGACCAATTCGGCTATCATGGCATGGCTCAAATGCTACCCCATATAAATACTTGATAACATGTGAAATATTCATATATGTTCATAGAAAGGCAACTTAAAACATGTCATCATCAACTTTCAACATTAGAAGCAAACAACTCAATTAGATTAGTCAGACGGTCTCTACAGCTGTAACGATTTTGACACATTCATCAAGAATTAACATCACTACTACTAAATTAAAAGTTTAACTCTTGCATATACATTCATATGCAACACAAAACCTTAGTCATAGGAAACGAATTTCAATTTGGGGCACTTTTAAGACGGAGTTTTAAGGCAAGTTTTAAGGTGAAAATTACCAAAATCCAACTTCTAACATAACATGTGTAACATATAGTACTCAATTTCATCATCCAACAAGTAGAAAACAACCAAAAATCAATTTTGATTTTGCAAACCCTAGAAAATTCGCCCCCAATTTTGCAATTTCTACTCTATTTTTAGCACAATCAACATCAATAATCATGAAAGGGAAGTATATGAATCACATTACAATAATTACAAGCAATTTTTGTCCATATGAATCGAAATTTTCGGACTATTCTATCATTCTAATAGGTTCAAAGTGATAAAACATGTAAATAGGGAAGAGATTCATACCTTGATTAGATGGAAAGTAAAAGAATGCAATTAAACAAGGAAAAACAACCCAAATTAATCACCACAACCACAAGAATATGAGAGCTTTTGAGGGATTTAGGAACTTAGGGTTTCGAAATAAGGAAGATAGAATAAGAAGAATGAGAAGAAATAAGGGTTTTATGAAACCCGTAAGAGCCTCTGTACTGTAGCCTACTCGATTGAGTGCCTAGGGTACTCGATCGAGTGCCCTCTACTCGATTGAGTAGGTGCTATTTCGTCGAGTATCTGCAAAAAATTTCTACATTCCAACGTCATAGCTTCCTAACTAGATCGAGTGAGGTCTAGTCGGTCTAGTAAGCACTCGCACTCGGTCAAGTAAAGTTGAGTACTCGGTCAGAAATACGAAATTAATTGAAGATTCCTGCAAAAACAATATCGCGTGTCGATTCCAAACTAAGTTCGGAATTCATCACTGGTTATCGTACTCACTTCTATATCACCATTATTATTCAAACATATCCTACCGTCTCATTAGACAAGGTTCATATCATATTACGCTACAACAACTGCACACTACATGGTTTACCTGCTACTGAGTCATTCATATACACATTTGCGTCACCATATCATATCTAAACTCGTCTTACCACATTGCTAGCAAACTTATGCTCACGTCAATATAAAACATATAATTAACGGAAATATCCTCATGTCACCCAAGTATATTCTACATAAACAAATTAAAGCCTATCATGTTCCAATTTCAACGTTACAAATTATTTTACACCAATTAATCACCACGCAAGCGGAAACTTTCAGCAATTAAACGTTGTACAATTGCATCACCATTTGCTATTTCTCACGTCGTAACTCAACATCTCTTTAACTATCATCATTATAGCTATGGTAGGACTTATAAACTTATATGGGATCACCATTTCTAACAACCTTAAGCAAACACCGACATGATCTCTTTCATACTACGACATACACTTTCACACTTTTCACGCATTTCTATTAAATAAAACCTTTTATGTTTTTCATATTCATCGCATAAGCTCACTAATTCTACCAAAACTTCACCATACACAATCCAAACACAACTATCATGCCTATACCAACTTTAACAAAGACTCAACCACGGATAGTTCCAACACAATTCACATTCACGTTAAGCACATAATCACGGACTCCACATTCCCATACCCAGTGACTGGCTTAAGTACAATGGGGCCAAGGTTTTGAAATGAGGGCGCCTACTCACCCAAAACCTAGCATCAGCTGGGGCTCCCATTACACATACACCAGGTTCATTTTATTAGACTCGCTACGTTCATTAGGTTCATTAGTCACAGGTTCCAAAATTGTCGCTCTGATACCACTTTGTAACACCCCCATATTCTGAGGAGCCTTAACTAGGCCTTCCTTAGCATATAAGGGCGTTACCATCCCGGTTGCCCGAGGTAAGAAATCATAAAAAGTCGACAAAAGAACAATTATAGTTATATTACAAGCATTACAACCAACTTAACAAAATAAAGGTACAACTCGTCAGCTACGCCCTATCCCTATCAAAACTCGTGAGGACTCATCCCTGCCAGGACTCCAGCTATCAACGACATCAACACCTGCTAAGACTGACTGCTCACCATAAGGGATCACGACGAACACATAAACAAACAAGACAACCACACAAGGTCAGTAACCGAGGCAAGACTCAACATGGACTAACAACAATTATCAACTCATTACACACAACCAGTCACACACATTCACACCCACTCCAATCAATCTCCGTCACCGACTATCCACTGGACCAGCCCTGCCAGTGGGGGACCGCAGCCGTACCCACCAAATCCCCGCTCATCATACCGAGCGATAACTCTGTCCCATTAATGTGCACATCCCCTCCCGTGGCGGGTTCCACGGAGGGCGAAACCAGGGCGTGAAGCCACTCCTGCAAGTGACTCCACTCAGCCGAGGACGCACCTCGAGAACCAGAGACAAACAATCACAGACAGCTGCAATACAACACAACCAACAAACTGTACACACCAACCAATTACCGCATATACGCTGCCACACAAACACTACAACAACACAACAACCACGACACAACAACCGACACACTAGACCATCCACAGAGACTGAGTAGGCGAACCTACCTTTAAGCAACTGCAACCATTCCATATCCACACACGCAATATCCAGCAATCAAGCAACACCTATATACACAACACAACCATCTATCACTACCAAGCAAACCCTAACTGCAAAGACAAGGTTACGGATAGTGATGACGACATACCTACAAGAAGAAACCTGGCAAAGGACCGCTACCCGACTCAAGCTTTGCTCTCCTAAGGCACAAGGACCTTCAAGGGCTTCCATGGAGGTTATATGGTGAAGGGAAAGGAAGGAGGCGACCTAAGGATCTGAAGGAATGAGGCGGAAATGATTTGCGGATTTAACAAAACACGATTATAAACCCTCGCTGAAAACCCGTTACTCGATCGAGTGGCCCACCTACTCGATCGAGTGGCCCCTACTCGATCGAGTATCTAAACTACTCGATCGAGTAGCCTCAACTCTATCGAGTACACCCCTAACTCAAGGCACAAGATAACTTTGGTACGCACTTCTAAGGACTATTACCGCTCCCAAGGTCAGTCACCGCTGGTCAACGGGTCTCTAAAAGGGCGGGTATTACATGAAGCTTTCTGCACTCCCGCATACCATGTTCCGGGAGATTATATATGCTTTTAGAAGTGGGAAGTTTTTTGAAATCTCTGAAACCGAGAAGTACGAATTGACTGAAGATGATGTGCACGATGTGTTTGGTTTACCGAACTCTAGACCAAAAGTGGGTTTGGTTATTACAGGGTTTCCGGGTTCTGCAGACGCTGATGGAGAACCGTTGAAACGTGCTTGGCGTGATAAATACGGTATCGCTAATAACAAAAGGGGGATACCACTTAATAAAGTTCAGTACACCCTCGTAGCGTCTACGATGGCTGATGATGACTTTAAGAAGACATTTGTTGTGTTTGCTATGTCATGTTTCGTTGCTTCTGTGTCGGGGTTTGTGTTGGATCGTAGGCTACTAAGCGCTGTCGATGATATTTCTATGATCAAGGAACTTAACTGGTGTCAGTTTGTGTTTACAGAGTTGGTGAATTCTGTACGTGAATCCCTTAACGGGAGGAAAAATATTCGCTGTTGTTTAGTATTTCTGGCTGTCACCTATTTCCACCGCTATTTCTTTAGTGGTGATCAGGTGAATAATGAGCTGCCGCTCATTAAACATTTAGATTTAAAGTCTTTCAATGAGAGGTTGCAGCGCAGCTGCTGGTGTTCTGGGCACTGGGGAGCGTTCAGATGCTGCTTTCCTATTGTCACCTCAAAATATGGAGGGTTCAGGTCAACGTAGTCAGCGTCGATGTCTTGTGCTGGATATACCTGCTGATATTGTTACAGATGAGCAAGTACATTCTGTAGCTGTCGACGTAAGTACCTGTTTGATTGCTATTATTCTATGATTATTCCACTGTTATTCCTCAGTTTCCCTGCTGTCATTCCACTGTTATTCTATTTTCATCCAAATGTTACTTCACTGTAATTCTGCTGTTATTCCATTGTTTACCTGTTGACTTAGAAGCTTTGCCTGATTTTATGCTCTTTGTTATTCTCTTTGTTACTCCACTTTGTCATTTATTCTTTGTTAGTGTCTTTGTTATTCCAATTGTTATTATCTTTGTTATGTTGCAGAAGTGCTACTGTGCAGCAATTATTACGTTTTGCAATTTAGTTTTTAGTTAAATGTTGGGATTTAATTTTGACAGGATGTCCATGAACTTATATTGCTTAACAAGAGGGACTCTCAGATTTTATGCCGCCGATACTTGGAACGGGCGGAGCTGATCAAGTTGAAGATGATGAAGAAGAATTAGCAGGCTATGCGTCAACCACCTACTGCTAAGGAGCCCAGCCAAGAACCCGACCAGCTGCTGAAGAAAGCACGAATGAACAGTCTGAAAAAGTGCATTGTGCAGGGTCATAAAACTTGGTTGCTACCCCATCTTTCTTCACGGATCAAGTTAACCGTGTGTTGGATGAACGGGTTAAGCATGTTATGGCTGTGCAAGCGGAAAACTTATCACGATCAATTGTTCCTAAAGAACCAGTTTCAAAAAAAGCTAGACATGAAGATGTCATTATTGAACCTCCATCATTTAATCTGTTTTCTCAATTTTATGAGGATTTTGTCGGGCTTTCAGATATCCAGCCGACTATAGTTGAAAAGGAGGGTGTTGAACAAAGTCCCGTCATTCAACAACGTGCAAGGGTGTGGACTCCACAATTATCACCCCTCGGTTTAGATGCTATTACGACGGATGTCTGTGCTGACATTCAGTTTCGTTATGGTGAGCCACATTGTGTTGGTGAGAAAGTAGTTGATGTGGAGGACGTTAACAATGATGTTGATTTGGATGTGCCTGACATTCAAGTTGAAGACTATCTTGTTGATAATCCCCCAGATGATGTGCCTAATAGTGTTGAGTGTACACCGGTTGATGTTCAGGCAACTCAAATTCCAAAGACTGATACTTGTTTGCCTGAGACAGAGTTGAAGGATAGCGCTGCTGGTATTCCAATGCCTAATGATACTCAACAGTTCACTCAAATTGTCAGTGAAGCATTTGTCACTGCAGAAGAAGAAGCAGCCGAAGTGCTGATGTGTTGTCATGCAGACTTGTTGCTTGGGCAGCGTCTGAGATAGATAATTCTAAAAAAGAGGATGCTGAGGTTGTGTTGGAGGACACTACTGTTGTCGGTGAGGGTGTCCTAGAGGGCAATGGCCTTGATGGTTTGAATGCTTCTAATATCCATACAAGTTATTTGCTGTACTCTGCTGCACATGAGGAGCTAATGTTGTCCGTTGTGCCTGAGAATTTTGGATGCACTATTTTTTTGTGGTAAAGTGGATCCTCAGCTAGTTGTCTTGTCAAAATCAATGATAAAAATGGGACATGTTTTCAACCCAATGCTATCCAAGAGGAAAGAGGTTGCAGACTACTGTTTCTTGAATGATCATAATATTCCGCAAATGTAAGACATCCTTTTTATTTTAAAAATATTCCGCTTTCTGTTTTAAATATTATTCTGCCTTCTGTTCTACAAAAATATATTTTAGTGACTCTTATCTTTCTCTTTTTCTTCTTTTTGAAGTGAGAATCTTGTCACTTGGGGTCTTCACAGTTATCTGAATAGAGAGGATATGGAATCCATGATTCCAAACACAATGATAATGCTTGGAATTATCGACTGGTGGTCCTTCATAGTTAATGATACTTGTTTAAGAGGAAGTCCTAGTCGATTGTTCTTTTGGATTGGTGCAATGGTTAGTTATTCTATCTAAAGTGTGACAGCTCTTATTGTATCTTTTACTTTATTTTTCATTTTGTATAACGTTTCAACTCTTTTCTCCACTTTGTTTTAGAATCCATTGGGCCGAATTTGTATGCCGTCGAAACTTGAGAAGACTTCCAGAAGTGATTTGTGCGAGGAAGTCATGTTGTCATTTACTGAGTTTCTAAAGAACAACAAAAGAGATTGTGATCTTAATATGATACGGTATGTTTCTGTACTTGTGTTATTCTGCTATTATTGTACTGTTATTCTACTATTATTTTTGTAGGAGTATAACTTTCAGAGTTTCAGACTGCTGTTATTGTACTGTTCTAATTAATTTTTTTGACCAAATATTTTCCCATATTTTCATCCCAATCCTTTTGCATGAACACTTTAGCTGTTTGTGCATCAACTTTAATGCCAAGAGGGTTGAATATCTTGATAATGTATTTCAAGAGGAGTTGTTTGCTGATCATCAACACTGTGTACGTTTGCTGTATTGTCAAACTGTTGTAAATCATTTATTGTGTCTAATTTTCTCTTGGTATTTGCCTAGTTTAAGTATTGTTACTAATTATGTTTTCTTTTCCTTGCTATTTGAAGCTGAGTATAATGTCTGATTTTCTGGTCAAAAATGGAGTTGCCCGAGGCGGGGAGATTAAAGATTATAAAATTGTCAATGTCCCTTTTACCTGGCAAACCGCTGAGATTGAAAATTCGGACTGCGGTGTATATTTGATGTTGCACATGCTCTTTTACCATGGAAGTATTTTTGATTGTGACTTGGGTAATCCTGATTCAAGAGCCCTTTACCGCGCTGAGATCACTACCTTGTTGGTGCTGTCTAATATGAACGAGTCCAGGGCTGATGTGTTGAAAAATTTGGAGGAGGTGAACAACATGAGAAAGGAAACCCTGAGTATCCTTGAAGAGAAACGCCGTATTGAGCTTACAGAAGCGAGGGTTTCTCAAAGCGGTAAGAAACGTACTGGTGCTTCCCGGGTGAAAAGTGTTGGTAAAAAGGTTAAGACGACGCAACCTGTTGTTGAGTTCGGCGTTTCATCTACGGTCACCGATAGCAGTCAATTCTCTACAAACACCCCTACTGCCAGCCGTCAAGTGGGAAGCATGTCTGTTGATAGCACTATGAGTCCAAAGTCGGCTTTGGGTAGCCGTAAAAGGGGTAGGTCAGACGATGGCCTGGGTTGCTCTATGAATTGAGGGCCAGAGGACAGTAGTTTTGTTGTCGTGTCGGATTTGTTGCGGAAAAACAAAAAACAGTTCTCCAAGATGCTAAAGGTGCGGAAGCAAGTGGTGGACTTTGTATTTCGTGAAGATGCTCGCTTGAAAGAAGAGTACGTGTCCATTTTCATTTCTTTGATTGTTGTGTTATTGTTCAGTTACTTTTTTGTTTTCCACTGTTATTGTTCTGTTATTGTCTGTTAATCTCCTGTTATTATGCTGTTATTTTGTCAAAGTACTAGTGCCAAACTAGTATAAGTAATTTCACTGTTAATTTTCGTTGTTATTCTGTTGTTATTGAACTGTTATTCTACTGTTATTCCACTATTATTCCGCTGTTAGTCCACTGTAATTCCATTGTTAATTTTGTTATTATTTTCCTGTTAATGAACCGTTATTCTACTGTTGTACTACTGTTCTTATCATATGTTATCTTTGTGAATGCAGTGAGATGTTAGTGGTGTACAACGAGGAGGTCGACATGTTTTTGGACATGGGGGACATTGTTTTCATAATAGATGTAACTGCTATTATGTCAACAAGAGTAGTCGACAGTTGGTCGACTCTTTTGAATTCGCTGGAGTTTGAGGAACGTTCATAACCAAGCTCAATGTTCTTCGGACTTTGTCATATGGTATTTGGTTTTTTCTTTGCTATTTTGCGTTATTACCTACTTATTTACTCATAAGTAGTGATATATTTTTAACACTTGTGCACTATTTTTTGTTGTTTATGCTTTCTTTTTAGGAGGATGCTCTTTTTTCATTGTTAGAAAACTTTGATTCCTTAAGCCCTGTTGACGGTCCGGGTAAAAGGCTGTTGCAAGTATGGAATATTTATTTACAGTCCTGCAATGGAAGATGTCGACTCAACTCTGACCTTGTGTTTGTGCCTATTCTATACAATGATCACTACTCTTGTGTCTGCATCAACTTCATCAATAAAACTATTGATTTTTTGGACAACACGTTTCATGAGGGCAAAAATTTATCCGACTACATAACACTGGCAGAGATTGTGGCAAACCATATACATGTGTTTTTGGAGTCTAACAATATTATGAAGGTTAAAGATTGTCGCAACTTTGAAGTCGTGGATGTGCCATTTAGATGGAAAAAGAAGGAACCGCTGGATAGCGAGTCTGGCTGTTTCTTGTTGTATACAATGGCTGAATATGGTGGCAACGTATTTGAGTCCAATCTTCACAGGAAGGTAACTCGTCGAAGCTATTACGTAGAAATATCGGCTTCTTTGATTTTGGCTGATATCAATGCCTATAGGAAGTTAGTGCTTGATAAGGTGAAGTGTTGTGAGAATTAGAGGCCTAAGACCTTGGGATTGGCGTCAGCTAAGAACAAGTTGAAACCCAAATCTTCTGCTATAAGTGAAGATGCAGGCGCACACCGCTGACTGTTGTGTATCCAGTAGAGTCAGATTAAGTATTTGATATGTATTTTGGCATCTCGTACTGAAGTAGTGTTATCGTTTTGCTTAAGTTAATTTTACCGCACTTTTGTGAAGCTCGTGTTGTGTTTTACTAGTGTCAACTGTTGTTAAACCATTACTGTGCTGTTATGGCACTATTATTCTATATAAGCAGTAGTTTATACTGCTGTTATTCTACTTTTAATTCAGCTTTCACGTTAGTTTTATTTTGTTAACACTATCCATTTTTATTCAACTGTAAATGCAGTAGTCTAGACTTCTTTTACTGCACTGTTATTCCACCATTATTCTGCTGTTAGTGCAGTATTATTCTGCATAAGAACTAGTTTATTCTGCTGTTATTCCACTGTTAGTCTACCATTATTTCAGCTTTACTGCTAGTTTTATTTTGTTAAAACTATTCATTTTTATTCAAGTGTAAATTTATTCAAGTGTAAATGCAGTAGTTTAGACTGCTTTTAGTCTACTGTTGTGCCACCATCACTCTGCTATTATCGCACTATTATTTTGCATAAGGACTAGTTTATTCTGCTGTTATTCCACTGTTATTCCACTATTATTTTGCGTATGGGGGTAGTTTATTCGGCTTGTATTCCACGGTTAGTCTACCGTTATTTTAGCCTTCATGTTAGTTTTATTTTTTTCATACTATTTATTTTTATTCTATTCATTTTTATTCAAGTGTAAATGCAGTCGTTTAGACTGCTTTTAGTCCATTGTTTTTCTACCATTACTCTGCTGTTATTGTAGTATTATTCCGCATAATGAGCAGTTATTCTGCTTTTATTGCACTATTAGTCTACTCTTATTCCACTGTTATTCTAGTTTAATTAAGCTTTCCTATTACTTTTACTTTCTACAAACACTATCCATTTCTATTCAACTGTAAATGGCGGTTTTTACTCAACTGTAATTCTATTGTTATTTCACCGTTATTCTGATGTTATTGCACTATTATTCCGCATAATAAATTGTTTATTCCGCTGTTATTCCACTATTAGTCTACTGTTATTCCACTGTTATTCTAATTTAATTCAGCTTTCCTATTACTTTTACTTTGTTCAAACACTATCCATTTCTATTCAACTGTAAATGGCGGTTTTACTCTACTGTAATTCTATTGTTAATCCACCATTATTCTACTGTTATTGCACTATTATTCTAATAAGGACTTATGTTATTCCAATGTTATTCTGTAACTAGTAGTTAAACATTAAACATAAACAATAATTTGGAGCATAGTAGTTACACAATAAACATCAACATTCTAAGATATTAAAAACATTATTTTGAAGCAACGAATATTTTAAAGCAGGAACCCTGGACCATCATGGATAGATTTTTATATCTTTATTCTGTTCTCTCATGCCTGCGCGCAGGTCCTTGCACAGTGCTCTCAACTTCCACTGACTCATCCCTAAATGGGTTTTTGTATGCATCCATAAGTTCCATGGCTTTCAGAACTGGTGTCCAATTGTCAGAGATTGAAGGATAGACTTGAGCGAAAGACTTCTGCAAAGCATTCACACCTCTTTACGGCATTCCGCCGCCTCTACATTTGTTCTTGTATCGATCAACTCTATTGACAGTGACTCTATTTTCTGTTTCGCTTCATCGATTTCCTCCTTTGTTGGAGACCTTCGGTTATTGTCAGTTACGTCACTCATATGCACCATGGGAAGTAGGAACCTTTATGCATTATAAAAAGATGTTCAGAATATTTCAACCAAAAGCAAAGCAAAACCAAAGAAAGAAAATTACCTTTTTTGCAGAATCCAATATAGTGGAACCAAAGAAAAATAAAAATAGAAAGATAGAAAATTACCTTTTGCAAAGGAGATGAAGAGGTTTTTTGGAATGAAATTTTCAGTCTGTTTTTTTTACTTTTTTTCCAATGCAGGTATTTATAGGTGGTTGTGAGATACAAACAGTTTTTTCTAATTAGATCAGATTAGTTAACTGTTTTGAAACGTGTAACTGCCTTTAATTAATAATACTAACCTGTTATTCAACTATTATTGTAGTGTTAAATGCAGTTTTATTTATGGTTGGTTTGTGGAAGACAATCAGATAAGAGTAAAAAAAAAAAAAAGTAAAGTAACTAATAATAATTCTCATATAATGTAGGTCTCACTTTATTATCTAGTAACATTTTAGGATAAAATGTAATTCAAACAATGACAAATAGTAAAAGTCTTTGACGTTTAGGCGAGGTCTTCATCATAGCCCTTGTCTTTTGCGTCTCTTGTGTCTTTTTCAGTTCATGCATCTGATTCATATTCCTGCAATTTTTACTTTACTCTTTGTCATTGTGGTAACGTAACAATTAGAGCAAAATAACTACACATTAATAGCAGAATAACAGTAGAATAATAGAACAGCAGCAGAATAACAGAACAGCAGCAGAATAACAGGGGAATAACGGCATAATAATATGATAACTTTAGAATAATAACAGAATAATAGTGCAGATTCTTACCTCTTCAGTTTCTGATTCTTCTTCATCATCGTCATTAGAAGGGGGACTTTCAGCAAAAGGAAGATTACAAGTCTGTTGTGGTTTACCCACTTCTTTTCTGGCTTGCTCTTGGCCTTTTATTTCGACGACCTCAATCTTTTGCCACTGCCCTTATTCTTGGCCTTGTTTGGCGGTCGAAGGTCAATATCATTTGAAGTTGTGATGCCAAGAAGATCCTTGATTTCCTGGCTTTTAGTTTTAGGTTCAATTAGGCCTGTGATGTTCTCCCTGAACTGTTTCAGGGTTTTCTGCAGTTGCTTCATTTGTTTAACCGTAGCATAAGTGTCCATCACCCCGATAGTTGCATAAATCTCAGACCAAACCTTTGACATCTCAGCTTTCTTGATGTCAGCTTCGTCAATGTCTTCTATGACCTTTCTAGTTTCATCTTGGACAATTGGTCTGTAGGATTTCTTTGTCCATTGAGCAAGGACATAAGGCTCAGGTATCTTGTTTACCTGCCTACCATTCCACACCCACAGTATATGTCCACAGACAATGCCACGCCTCTCAAACAGCTTACATACACATTTGCTCTCTTTAGTTTGGATGTTAAATTCCACTCGGAAGTTTCTGTGCTTCAGTCCATCACGAATATCATGGTACTCCACTATCCCTACTGTTGTCAAACCCCTGACCCCCATGCTGCATATCGCATGTTTGACTTCCTTCTGAAAGTCTGTAAAGATAGGATGTGTGTACACAAGTGACGCATGCATCTCTACCTTCATTGGTCCTACTTTCTCGAGCATACTATGCTCGTTGGCAGTGTTCATCTGCCTTTGTGAATGCCTTTGTTGTTCTGTTGCAGAATTGTACCTCATCCAGAACTCAACAAGGGTTCCAAAGTGGCTTCCAAACCGTTTGAAATAGCTATTTGAACTTTCAGATCTCTGGGTTGTCCTCAGCAAACAACCTAGAGGCAGATCACGAAAGTAAGCCGGTATCCACTTTTGCCTGATTGAGAATACGTACTTCAACCAGCGGTTATTTTGCATACCATGTGCTTCAATAACGGTTTGCCAGTTTCGTTCAAATTCTTCTGGTTCTAAGTCAACATCCGAAACAACGACATTTATATCTGTCATAAAATCCGTGTCATTGCAGATTGCTCTTCCCACCTTCTCAGGCACCTTCTGCATGATATGCCACATACAGTACTTGTGCACAGAATTCTTGAAAATGTTTGGGCATGCCTTTTTAATTCCAAGGCATTGGTCGGTTACTATACACCGAGGTTGCTACTGCCCCCATTGCTTCCAGAAATTTTGTAAAAATCCATTCGAATGATTCCTGACTCTTTAATTCAAGTAATTCAGCCGCAAAAGTCACTGTTTTCTTGTTGTGGTCTACTCCCGTGAACGGAGTAAACACCATGAAATATTTGTTTGTCCCATAAGTAGGGTCAAATGAGATCGTGTCTACATATAATTTGTAGTTGTTTATGCCTTCCTTATCAGCCCAGATAACCTTTGTCAAACATTTGTTCTCATCCTCGTCATAAGCAAAATAGAACCCCTTTGTTTCAGCAAGCATTTTGAAATGCCCAATGAACATTTTGGCATCCTTATCCCCAATGTAACACTTGACATTTCGTTTGACTTTTTTGAAGTCTAGCAAAGAGGCACCGATATTCTGATAACCATTTGAGTATTCCTTGAGAATTCTGAAGCTTAATGTTGGACCTATGTTTAGCTTAGTATGATCAATAATGGTCCTCTTAATGTAATCATGGACGTCTCTTGACAGCTTTTGGAATTCTCTATTTTTGACAAAGTAAAGAGAGTGATTGTGAACATCTATGAAGATGTCCACAATATATCCAGCCGGTCTGTCGTCTATTTTTGGACAGGTTCTCAACCTCATGTTTGCCTTGCAGCCACACCTTGTCAGTGCATGCTTCTTTGGTTGTCTAGTTTTTCGCTCTGTCTTCTCTGTTGTACTCGAATTACCAGCTTCCTGATTTTTTGATTCAAGACGCAGTTTCCTTTTCATATCTCTATATCCCTGTCTGTTACAGACTAGTGATTTTACGTTGACGCCCCCCTTTACTTTTGCATTTGTGTACTTTCTCACATCAAATCCACAAGCCAATGCATATATGGAATAGAACTGTATTCCATCCTCCAAGGTAAGAAAGAACATGCCACACTTAGGCGTAAAATCACTCTCAACAGTTCTTACCCACTGTTCAGTACCCCCTGGTGTACTGCTGTAATGAAGAGTTGGAACAAACTCATCGTCTTCTTCGTCTAAACAAGTTGGGCTGGTGAATATATTGTTATTTGAAGATTCACCATTAGCTACAATTGCATTTTCCCCAACAATAGAGACAGTAGAAACATCTGGGACAGTAAATGATTATAATCAGTACAGTAAGAGGACAATAAAATGACAATAACATCACAATAACAGTAGCATGGGGGAATGATCAACATTGCAGTAATATGACAATAACAGTATGATAACAGCAGCTGGGAAACAGACGACAATCAATAACATCACAATAATACTAAATATGTTATTCTTATGCTACTCTCTTATAAGCCATATATTTTCATGCTACTGCACAAGAATATCACAATAATAGTACAATAATATCAGAATAACAGTACAATAATATCATCATGTTACTCTACTGTTACAATAATATCAGAATAACAGTACTCTTATGCTACTCTGTTATAAGCCAGATAATACTGAATTTTTTACTCTTATCCTACTCTGTTATAAGGCATAATACCATGTTACTCTACTGTTATTCTATTTTACTGTACAATAATATCAGATTAACAATAAACTAATATCAGAATTAGGGCTGAGCAAAAATAACGCAACAGTTTTAATATACGGATACGATACGGTATACGGTTTCAATTAAACGAATTTCCGTATATACGATACGGATTTCCGTATATATGATACGGTTTTCAAAAAACCGTATCGTATCCGGGTCGGGCAAAAACAAAACCGGGTATACGGTTTCTGATACGGTTTTTGAAAACAAATAAAAAAAACAAAAATATCTTCCAATAACTAAATAATTTAACCAAAATCACTTTAACTTGTCCACTTTCTTTTTCCCTAATGCATTTGTATAATGAATATTGAAATTTTGATTATTTTAATATGTAGCATATTATTAAGTTTAAGCTAGGGTGTACTAGTTTTAATGCGTATGTAATAAATTGAACAAGAAACAACTGAAATCCGTATCCAGGTATACGAAAACCGGATATATGGAAAAACTGGGTATACGGTTAAACCGGGTCGGATCCGTATCGACAAAATTGTGAATTTAAAAACCGTATACCCAAAACCGTATCGGGTATACGGTTTTGCTCAGCCCTAATCAGAATAACAGCTGAGAAACAGATAAGAATCAATATACTCTATTGATTGAAAAAGTATCATCACTATAAGAATCAACAGCTGAGAAACAGATAGGATTCAATAACAGTATAATAAACAACAGCCGAGAAACAGATAAGAATCATTATTACCTGTTTCCATATTTACTGTGGAGTTGATTTCTTCGCTAGAATTGTTATTAGTCTCGTTGTCCATCTTTTATACGTGAAAACAGTAAAATCAACGATTCAATTCAATTAAAATCAACGAATTTTACATTAACTTGTTTCAATCAGAAAACATGCATGTGAATCAATGATTCAATATATTAAAAATCAACTAATTCGTCATTAATTTCGAAAAATCATTTACCTGTAATTCGTTTGAAGCTTGATTTCGATAATCGTATTAGGTTTTTGATCAGAAGATTTGTCTGCCTGCAATTCCCTGTTTTTTTTAGGTTTTGATTTGAAGAGAGATGTTAGAGAGAGAGAAATATCGTGTGAATGAAGTCTTCAGTTTAGTTTTCAGCTGCTTTTGTATTTTTTTTTGGGTGAAAGGTAAGTATTATATATAAAAGAAACGTAACCATACACGAGACTTTTTGGGTTAATCCTAGAAGGATAACCCAATACACACTCCAAACCCAAGGCCCGCCTTTTGAGTCAACAAAATAAAATTACATCCAACAAAAATCAGACATCAAAAGGAGATGTAAAACGACATCAAAATCAAATTGGGGGAAAATCAAACCCCTAAAAATCGTCTTTCTCCAACCTCCGCAAATCCACACTAGCAACCATCTTCTCCAATAATATGTTGAATGAAGCTTCGATCCGCAATCTTTACTGGAGTTGTTAGGACGGCGGACACTCTTCTACTCATTTCCTCGATTATTTGCTGAGCTAGCCTATTGGGTCGTATCAGGGTGAGTTCGAGTCTGCTCTTATTCCTTTGATTCCAGATATGATAGAGACATGCATTAATGACAGCATTGGTAATCCTTTGTTTCAGCTTGGTTCCCTTCATCCTCAATCTCCAATTGAGCACGTCCTGATATGGCAGCGGGATACGAAGCCACTCCCCTACACTCACCATCACCTTTCTGCTGTACGGGCAGTCAAAGAACAGATGATCAATTGTCTCCGTTCCATTTCTGCAAATCCGGCAAGTATCCTCTTCACTAATGTTTAGATTATGAAGTTTCTCCATGGTATTCATGTTTCTATGTTGATATACCCAAGAGATAAAGCTGTGTTTAGGAATACTCCATTTGTTCCAGACCAGACTATTCCAAGAGACCTTAGGACCCGTTTCTCGTATGCATTCATGGCCTTTTGCAATGATGTATTCTTTGTTGTGCTGAATATTCCACCTGTTCTGACTGTAAGCTTCTTTGAAAAGATTTTTGACTCGACAAATTCGCCTCCAATACCAACTGACAGTGGTAGGAGGTTCATAAGTTAGCCAGTCCTTCCCCTTTAAATAAGTATGATTGACCCATCTGACCCACATGTGGTCAGGTTTAGATGCCAGCCACCAGACCAGCTTTCCCACAACGGCTTTGTTCCATTGAATATCATTCTTTAGCCCCAAACCCCCTTCATCCCAAGGCTTGCAAGCCTTATCCCATGAAACCAGAGGAGATCTTATGAAATCAACCCCTCCATCCCACAGAAAATTCCTGCAAATGGACTCTATTCTTGAAATTACCCCAGTGGGGAGTATAAACATTGAGGCCCAATATTGATGAAGAGTTTTGAGGACTGATTTTACCAACACCAATCTTCCAGCATAAGACAACTTCCTAGCGCCCAAGCCTCTGATTCTGTCAACCACTTTATCAATGATAGGTTTACAATCTGTTGCACTGAGTCTTGTGGTTTTTATGGGCACCCCCAAGTATCTGAATGGTAGTCTTCCTTCCACCATCCCAGAAATTTGTAGAATATCACCCTTAAGCTCAGAGGGCACCCCATTGAAATATGCATTAGACTTCCCTTTGCTCATATTTAGACCAGTAGACTTTGAGAAAGTAGAGAAAGTTCTCAATAGGATCATCATTGAATGAGCATCCCCTTTGCTAAACAACAAGAGGTCATCAGCAAACATTAAGTGGCTTAATCTCATGGGCTTGCAGAGAGGATGAAATTTAAAATCAGGACTATCAGTAGATACCACAAGAAGCCTAGACAAATAATCCATGCAAATTGTGAAAAGTAAAGGAGATAAAGAGTCTCCCTGCCTTAGTCCCCTTTGCCCTTTAAAAAATCCAAACATGTTGTCATTGAGACTTAGTGAGTAGCTGGCTGTTGTGACACATTGCATAATCCATCCAATGAACTGAGGAGGGAAATGCAAAGCCTTGAGCATTTGTTCCAGAAACCCCCACTCCACAGTATCATAGGCTTTCTGAAGATCTATTTTAAACATACACCTGGGAGAGCTAGCTTGTCTTTCATATAGTCTAATAATATCTTGACAAATAAGAATATTATCCATAATGCTCCTTCCTTGAATGAACCCTCCTTGGTTGTGAGAAATTAGATCAGGTAAAATGATTGATAGCCTTTTGCATAACAGTTTAGATATGCATTTATAAATAATATTACAGCATGCAATAGGTCTATATTGTAGCACAGTCTCAGGCCTCTCCACTTTAGGTATTAAAGTAACAAGAGTAGTATTCACCTGCTTCAGAAGGTAGCCTGATTCAAAAAAATCCAGAACTGCATTAGTTATCTCCCCTCCAACTATCTCCCATGAATCTTTGAAAAATTTACTGGAGTAACCATCTGGCCCAGGGGCTTTGTCATTAGGGATATTAAAAATAATTTCTTTAATCTCATCATGTGTCACTGGAGATAATAAAATCTGGCTTTGAACCTCTGTGCACATATTACCCTTCTGGATAATGGACTGATTCACCTTGAGAGTGGGAGCACTGGATCCAAGAAGACCTTGATAATACTCTAAGAAAGCCTGTTGAATCCCACTTTCATCTGTATGCAAGATACCTTTATGATCTTTAATTTGGTGGATAAAATTCTTATTCCTCCGTGCTTTTATCACCCCATGAAAGTAAGAAGAATTAGTGTCACCTTCAGTTAACCAATAAGCCTTTGCCTTCTGTTTAAGAAATTCTGATTTTGCAAGCTGTAAATGTTTGAAAGTCTGGTGAGCTGCATATTCTTGAGCCATAATTTTTTTGTCCCCTGGATGCTGGCTAAGCTCCTGCTGAGCATGAAAAAGCTTTGTTTCAGCCAGTAAGGCCTGATTCTCAATATCAGAGTAGCAAGATCTATTAATCTTTTTGAGCTCATGCTTGAGCATCTTGAGTTTTTGGGTGATTCTATACATTTTTGTACCCTCCATATCTTGACTCCAGACATTAGACACACAATTAAGGAAATCAGGAGATAAACTCCACATATTAAAGTATTTGAAAGGTCTATTCTTGTGCTGTCCTCTGTCTGTTTTACCAATCACACAAGGAGAATGATAAAAAAGCCCCTCTGGCAAAAAGTTGGCAAAAAGATCAGGAAAAAAAGTAGTCCATCCTTGATTCACAAAAACCCTATCCAACCTGCTATATACTCTTGTTTCTGGAGGCTGTTTGTTATTCCAAGTATAAAAAGATCCTGACGTTGGAATGTCCATAACTTCACAATCCTCCATACACTTCTAGAAAGGTTCGGCTTCTGCCATATTAAATGCACCACCTAATCTTTCCTCAGCTTGCAAAACACAATTAAAATCTCCCCCAATTAACCATGGCATAGAATTAGAAAGTTTAATCCTCCTGAGGTTATTCCACAAACTTTCTCTTTCACTAATCCCATTAAAAGCATAGATCACAGTAAAGAAGAAAACTCCATTAGTGTGTCTGTCATACACTTTCATGTGGATAAACTGAGCATCATATTCCAAAAAACAAATATCATATAGATGAGGTTTTCAGACCACCCAAATTCTACCTCCTGGATGGCAAGCTGTGTTGGTAGAAACACTCCAATCACTAAAGACATTAGCAACAGATTTATTCACTTTATTTGGTTTTATTTTTGTTTCTAACAAGCCATAGAGGCCTACATTATTGGAAATCAAAAAATTATGTACACTTCTTTGCTTTTGTATTTTTTCTAATTTCCTTTTTCTTGTTTTTCTGACGTGTTAGTTTAGATGCATGATCTCAGCCCTTGGTTTCCTTTGATCCTATGGTTGAGATTTCCAAGCACAAACTCACCGTAAGAACCAAACTCACGAGATCCCGCCTCTCTCTCTCTCTCTCTCTCTCTATATATATATATATATATATATATATATATATATATCATATGAGTATAACTCATATATTTGAGGATTGAGGATTAATTCAGACCGTCGGATCTAAGAGATCTAATGTACTATATTGTGCGCGGCTCATTAAGGGTAGAATAGTCAATTCCACGGGTCAATATATTCTCTTATTCTCATGAAACTCATTTATTTTCGCTCAAATACTTTCTCTCTCTACCTTCTATCTTCTCTTACGCTTTCTTAAATGAATCCCCAAATTTCTTACGATTTCTCTCGTCATTTCTAGGTTTCGCATTGAATCTTAGCTCTAGGTTTGCCGTTCTTCTATTTCTCATCAACAATCATACTCTTTCATTCATAATCGCGATATCAGGTACATCTACTTTCTCTTTAATTTTTAATTTAAGCTTTATTTTCATTTAATTGTTGATTTTCTTACATATATTTGTAATTATGCTACATTTAATGTGTGTTTTCGTTTTCTTATATACGTTGTAGCGGATTGTTTACTGCATTTGATTTTCCCTAATTTTTTCAAATGATTTACATGTATTGATTGTACTGTGTAATTTACTAGGGTTTTTGTGTTCATTTCTTTAATCAACTACATAAACTTGTCTAATTCTTCAATATGTTGGTAGTTAATCATAAATTGAGTAAGTCGTAATTGCTTGTATATTTGAGCAATTGTGGATATTTGTCGTATTTTTTGCCGTTTGATTTATAGTGATGTTTAATTTCTGCGTGTAGATTTTTCGTTTGAACAAGAAAGTTCGATGCCGGTAAGTGCTTTAGATTAGCGTTAATTGAGCTAGCTTTGTGTCCAATTTGTATAGTAAGAGATAAATTGAGCTAATTTAATGGTGTTTCTAGTTGGTTAAATAGGGTGATGCTCTTAAAGGTTGCGATTTGTACAACGCTTGTTTGATTATTTTGGAGGCTCTTTGCTGGACTATGACTTATTTGCTAGGCTACTCTAGTACAAGTTGATTACTGCATATTGTTGATGATCTCTTGATGTGTGTATTCATTAGGTCTAGACTCTAGAGCTAGATTGTCGGCTAATTTAGCGTACTATCGATTGTTGTGACTCTACTTTTGCTGTTGTTGACAATGTCATCCCTCTTACAGCCTTATATGAGAAGCTTCTCTATCAATGTCGGCAAGACTCAAGGTTTCGGACTTTAGTATGTGGTTATCAAGGTTGTATTGTCTGGCTGACCCTCATAGTTGTCATGCTTATCTAGGGTTCATGATATGAGTTGATCAGGTGATATTGGTGATCTATAGTACTTTACTGAGCCATAGAACTTTTGTTATTTAGTTGAATCTTGTTAATTCCAGAGGATCATTAAGTTCATCATTCAAAGGTCTTACCTCTTTGTAAGCATTGTCTTGTCAAATCCAGAAGATTCATGTTTATCAATTCACTAAATCATCACTTTTTTTGTTTTGTATTTTCAGGGGAGTTCAGATGATGATTGGGGGGGTTGAATGATTTATGTTCATCAAGCTCATCCGATCCAATGCATTCTTTGTGTCGTCATCTTTTGGTTGAAGGATTTTTTGTTGATGAAGCCCAATAAATGTAGTATATACACCACATACTTCATTACTAATATAGTTATACACCACAACAATCATTAGTATAGTATAAGATATACACACTGATATAGTTGATTTTTTTTCGTACATTGCTTGGCCTTTTTTGTCATTTTTGATACTGTATTTCATAAATAATGTCTTAAAAATAGCACTGTTAGACGTGTGATATTGTATTGTTATACCTGTGATATTGTATTGGATATGTATTCTTTACAATATAATATCACAACATATCCACTGCAATATCACATTTGTCTCATATAAATATCACAAGTTTTTAACTGAAGTATCACACTAATTACATTATAGTAACACATTGTATTCTTTACAATACCACAATATATTCAATACAATACCACAGAGAATTCAATACAATATCTCACTTTTTGGGAAATAATCATTACTGTTTGAATATTACAATATCAGACGTTTTGCGATATAATGCCACAAAATATACAACACAATATCACATTTTTTCAAATAGGCTTTGACAGTCAAGGTAGAACAGTGAATGTTATCTCAGTATTACAATATCAGACGTTTTGCAATATAATATCACAAAATATACAATACAATATCACACTTTTTCATATAGTCTTTGTCAATCAAGATAGAACAATTATTGTTCTCTCAGTATTATTATATCAATTGTTTTACATTACAATAACACAAAATATACAATACAATAATATCACACTTTTTAAAATAGTCTTTGTAAGCCAAGGTAGAACAATGATTGTTCTCTCAGTGTTACAATATCTACTGTTTTACATTACAATAACACAATATGTTCAATCACTACTACAAAACTTGTGATGGACATCGGACTTTTGGCTATATGGACATCGGATACACAACCGATGTAGAGTTTGGTCATGTCCATTATGGATTAATGGACATCGGATTTTAAACCGATGTCCATTAAAATTTGCACATCGGATTTTTAGGAAAACCGATGTCTATTTGATCAATGGACATCGGATTTTTAGGAAAATCGATGTCTATTTGATCAATGGACATCAGTTTTTTGCAAAACTCCGATGTCTATAATTATTATTTTTTATAAAAAAAAAATATTACGCTGTTGCCCATATTAGTCGTACACATGATGACAATGCAAAATGATTCCATAATCAACAAAAAATATCTGTATACAATCAATCGGTTATCCAAAGCCAATTACAAAAAAATTTCATCTACATAATGTGTCAAATTTACTTAGACGACTAACCTATACAAAAATATAAATCGATATGTAAACTAACTAATTGTTTAAAAAAAAAAAAGGCCGAAGAGACAAGACTACTTGGCAGCCACAGATTTGTTCATCTCCCATTGGGCATATTACCAAGAGAATCTGGTTCAACACAACAAAATTAACGAGAAAACAAAATATCAACATAGAAAATCCTATATAACTAACGAGACACATACATTACTGTATTTTAAGTATCACAACTACTAGCAATACACTCACCTGAATGTGAGGAGCTTGGAACATTTCCTGTATGACTGCTTCAACTTCTGCCATACCGACAAGGGTTTTTCCTGAAGGTTCATAAACAGATGCATTTTCCCAAAAATTAGCTCCATCAGCAGTAAAAACAAAAACAGGAGGAATTAAATATGCCACTGTCATTCCAAATCATTCTTATGCTGAATGGATTTTAATCTACCTAGGACTCTAGGAGTAAGTCATCACATAACTTTCAGAGTGGAATTGGCAGTAAGCACAATGAATTTGATGGACTGGCATGATGTTCATGAAGGACGAATGTCATACCAATGTGTTTCTCATGCTGGCGAAAGAGGTATGAGTGAGTACCATCTGCAATAGAATTATAAATCGAACTTATCAAACACCATGAGATGGATCAAGAACACAATTACATCACGACATAATAAAACACTGTATAACAACACGAGCGAAATCCAATAGAATTCTGATAATTTACCAAAAGCTGATGCATAGATGTTTTTCCACTTGGAAGGATACATCCCCTGGATCAGGCATGCCTGAAAGCGTATTTCAAGACGCATTATTCTGTGACGACTTTGCAGAACCATTTGCATGTACTTGCGCGCTTCACCAGTGACTTTCTGTCTATGTACTTAGCTATCTCTATTCACATAATCCTCCTATCTTGAAAAAACACAGATCGACAAATAAAAACAACATTCAGAAAATTTAGAACAAGTATGAATAACAATCAATTTATCAGTTACCAGCCGTCGTTCTCACACAAGTCTAACTATTTGTCAAAATAATCCATAAAACTCATAATTGGTCCAGCCGGGAATGCCAATTTTTTGGTGATCAAGGCTCAGGTTGACATGGCTGCAGGAAAGTTGGTATATTTTCTTTGTTTATTACCTTTCCGTATCTGGTATTATCTTTGTTGTTGTATGTTGGTTTCTCTCTTGGGATAAAAGTAAAAGGTGATTCTAAAAAAAATGTAGAACAGAACAAAATCAAATTGGCCAAAAAGGTCACCTTATTGATTAGTAGCTATAATGATAAATCATGATTATGCTAGTCATGTATTTGTTGACAGCTCAAGATACTTAATTGTAGATTAAGATAAGCATAAAGTCCATACTAATCAGTAATCTCTGTGGTGGTTTAGAATTTGAATGAACTTTACTTTCTCTCAGTAAGTTGGTTGTTAGTCCTTCTAAAACAAGACACTTTTTTGTCAACAAAATCTCAAACAAGATTTGTACACAGATAAGTTTCTGGCGACAGTCTCCTACATTGTTTAGGTCATACTGTGATCAACTGATCATGTTAGTTGTCGTACTAATAGCAAGGTATGAACAATAGTATTTCAAAATACTAATCTAAACTTAACTCAGTAAAGAAAAACAATTGCTGATAGTTGTTAGAACTCTCAAACTCATGGACTACAAAAGTAATTTTATACTCTACAAGTCCATGTGATTATGAGGAGCTATAAAAAAGAATTGATTTGAAATCTCATAAAAAGTAAAGTTATCAAGACTTATAAGAGGCTTCAAGAGTGCATCACTCCGGCCACTGACTGCAATAATACCATTTTTATAATATCATACGAAGTGCAGTACACAATACACTAATACTCTGCCACTCATCAAACTCACTAATCTCCAACTAATCATACTCCCCCACCCTCCATGGAAGCTTGTCTTTTTGTTTGGACTCAACTGAATGAACGTATTGAGACAATATAAGCATATAAACCAAACTTTCGAATATTTCCACAAGGACACATATTGAACAAGAGAGTGAAAAAAGACAGCCAAGACTCGAGACAAGCAAGAAGCATCAATAATAAAAAGCTCTTTTAATTTCTAGTAGTTGGAACCTGTTCCTTCTGATAGTCCGTACAACAGTAGGCATCAGCTGTCAGAAACTTCAAATCAATATGAATCATCTGAAAAACAATGTAACAACTATGATACATAACAAACCAACCTCGGCTGAGAAAGAATTCAACATTACCACAAGTCAAGTTACTAGCAAACTTTAGATCATATCAAAACAAGTATGCTATGACACCAACTATTTTTATCGAACAGTTGTTAGGCACTCGCAAAACATGTTTATATTATGGTATATTATATCTTCTAAGTCGACTAATAGAGTTCATGTTTACTAAACTAACAAAGGTTTAACTAGAATAACAAGTAAAGCTAAGACACCAATAAAATAAGAAAAAAAGAAATTATACCAAACTTGAATTAAATTGAGCATGAAATTTATAGATCTTGAAAATCGATTACTAAAGATTTGGAATTGAATATAAATGAGATGAACTAAATTAATCTAATTAAATCATTTGAGAGAAAATGAGAAGAGGAATTTTCTATCCTAAATCATCTTATTTGTTCTTCGCGTAAAAATGAAGGCTACTTCCCAAAAAATGAGAGTCTCGTCTTACTATCGCATCTTTGCTTCGTGTTATCATCACTTTCAATTTAGCTTAATAACGAATTAGAGAATCAAATCGCAGAGTAGTTGAAAGGATTATAAAAAAAAATCGAATTACCTGACTAGAAGGAAAACGAAGGACGATGGTGCGTGACAGTGGCGGAGGCCTAGGTTCCTGGCGGAGGTGTTGTCACCGGAGTGGAGGTGGTGAAGGTGATATTGGTGGAGGGCTTTAGCGTTTCTTCAGGGAAAGGGGAAAGGGGAAAAGGGAAAGGGGAAAGAGGAAAACGGGTGTCAAATGGGTTATGGTTTTTGGGAGTTAGAGTGAGTGAGAGGATTTGGGAAAGAATGTATGTAGTCGAAATTATAAGTGATGGCGGAAATTTTCACTTTAGATGCCCATCGGTTAAATGCAATGTTCCATGTCCATGACTTTTAAATAGACATGAGTTTTATTAAATATCACATGTCCTTTAAAATCAGAAATAATGGACATGTGTTTTTTAACGCAACCGATGTACATATAATTATATGCACATCAGGTTTTTGCAAACAACCGATGTGCATGTTATGTACATCGGTTTTCCAGATAATCCGATGTCCATCGACTGATGTCCATAACGAGTTTTGTAGTAGTGAATACAATATCAAAAACATTTCCAAATAATCTCCGTCAGTTGATTGCTTTTTTAGTATTACAATATCACATGTCTAATAATACAATATCACAGCATATCCAATATAATATCACAACTATTTTTATAAATTTCGTCATTAGCCTTGCTCATCTACTATTGGATTTTAGTTACAATATCACAATTTATGTAATACAATATAACAATGCACTCAATACAATATCACACATGTTTACTGTAATAGAAATAACACATGTAAGATAAAGAATAACAGAAGGAATCTTTTGAAATAGCACAAAAATGGAAATGAAATTGTACTTTGAAATAGCACATTAACAGTAGCCTATGTGGGACTTGAACCCATATTCTTTGTGCATTGCACAATGCTCTACCGATTGAGCTAATAGGCTTTTATGATGAGGTGTTATAAAATCGAGCCACAAAGTATAAGAAAAATTGATAATTAATGGCAGAACACTCTAAATATCAGAAAGTCAAGTTCAACTTTAATAGGAGAGTACCTTTTATATTTGACTTACTACTCATCCAACTACATCAAGTAAAGTATTGATGCATTTAGACATAGAAAGAATCGTTCAAAATATATCAGAAAGTCAAGTTCAACTTTTATAGGAGAAACCATACCCGAAAATCGAATCGGTTCCACTGAAATATGTACACTGCATTAAGAGAACTAGATTAAATCTTCACAAATGTTTCCATAATCATGAGAGTCTACACTAATCATAGAAAGGTAGTTTCACTAACCACAATATCACACTCAAGTTAACTAAAAAAATGAAACTAAGATACTCGGTAATCAATCGCCACAATATTATAGTCTAAATTGTTTAAAGTAACACATATCTCACAACTAATTCAACATTCCGTATATAGTCTATCGAAATTAAGGAATTCATTATATCCAAAACTAAATACAATGAACAAGAAAAAATATAGCAAAATCAGGAAATTCATTAAATGTAAACCTAAATTCACATAACGAAATATTGTAAAATAAGGAATTATTTCAACCTAACCTAAAATACTAAGAAAGAACGAATTGATTTTTGAAAAAACAACTAATAAAGTCGATGTTCAAAACACTTAAAATTTGTGTGTTACCCGAATAATATGCATCCAAAGTTACAAAAACATCTAAAACAAGTATTCAAAACAATATTCATAGAAACATAAACAAAAAACAAAAAAAAATAATTCATAATTAATCCATTCTAACAATTATTTCTCCAGAATATACCTAATTTCAGAAATTCAAAAGCACTAGAGGAAAAGTTGTACCTAGAATTCAAATTGAAGCACAAGTTATGTTGAAGGATGATATTGTTATTGCTTAGTAATTTTGATTGATATGCGATTGATTGCTGATTTCGTTAGTAATTCTTTGTTTTTAGAGAGAGAAAGTTGAGTGAAGTTTTTTTTCTATTTTGAATGAAGTAGTGATGCGTTTGATTGAGGCTGAAAGTCAGTCCTTTTTCTTGTCCACGTGTCAAATTCTCAAGAGTCTATTTTTTTGTTATCCGCGCAAATCTCAGCTATCTAGTCTTTTGATCGGACGGTTATATTTGATCCTCAATCCTCAATTATTTAGGAGTTCTCACCAAATCCCGACTCTCTCTCTCTCTCTCTCTCTCTCTCTATATATATATATATATATATATATATATATATATATACATACA
The DNA here is from genome assembly GCF_048544455.1 of Silene latifolia. Taxonomy (NCBI): domain Eukaryota; kingdom Viridiplantae; phylum Streptophyta; class Magnoliopsida; order Caryophyllales; family Caryophyllaceae; genus Silene; species Silene latifolia. The sequence continues at coordinate 35,725,092 of NC_133537.1, forward strand.
TAATACGCGAACAGTAGACAATTCGTAATAATAACAAAAAGTGACACAACGTGTAATAACAAAAAAATTATACTCCCTCTGTTCCAATGATATGTTTGCACTTCATTTATTCCGTGAGAACAAAATAAGGAAGTGTAAACATATCATTGGAACGGAGGTAGTACATCATTTGTTTCAATCGTTCGTGAATGACTAAAATTAAATCTCAAGAATAAATAGGTAAATAAATGATTGAAGCGGAGGAAGTAACTAGTAATAATTTGTGAAATAATGTATTCGTATATAATAGATATTACGAAGTACTTAATAATTACCTTTTCTTTTTCCATAATGCAGATTATTGATTGAGCCGGTAATTAAACTATAAATTATGAAAACAAGAATGCAAATGCAACAACATCATTGAATACAAACGTCTCTACGTAAGCTATGGGGGGCTGACCGGCTGATGTGAAAAAAAAAAAGGAAAAAATTGCTTCTACTCAAGGTCGGACACAACCAGTTCAAGAGGAAGACCATGATCCCACAAGTCAACAACTTTACCACTTGAGCAACTACATGACGATGCTAGTATCACAATCCTAATTATTCTTATATGTATATTACAATTGGGGTTGCAAAAATTCATCTTCTTCACTTATATTTCCGGTCTTTCTGGGTTTGGGGTAGCAACCGCTACCCCTTGGTACTATCTAGTTTCATCCTTTTTATTAACTATATCGTGATTTAGTTTGAAGTGTGTAATAATGAAGATTTATTTATTAGCTGATGTGAGTGTGAGTTGTAGGAAGTCAGGAGATAATTTACTTTTTATTTGGTGACGGTTTTGGAGAGAAATCGAGGAAGGCCTACCAAAGTCAACACGAGTCAAGGTCAATTCAATGATCAATTGTACTGATCTAAGAGCTATCGCTGAAGTCATTATAAGGTCCGACCCCGAGTCATGTCGCAGTCAAGTTCGAGGCCTTGCAGAAATAAGCCCAAAATGAAGATTTGAAGCCTCGCTTTATATAAGGGTCAACTTCAAAACAGGATATCTCGAGTTTTAAGAGCTCTAATTGACGCAAGGTCGATTATAGATAAAGCTTATGCACTTAGCTTTTCAGCTGTAGGTTATATGCCTCATTTAGACAAGAAACGAGAGAGATATGCCTCTTGCAAGGCTGTGTTATCCAATCCTGCGCATGGTGCACGTTCTCTGCGCACGATGCGCTTTGCCCCTGTTTCTTCTTGAATTTTGGCGTCTTTTCCACATTCCCTTTTCTTACCCTTTTCTTACCCATTTATATAAATAGGACACCTAAATTATTTTTGGAATGATCTAAGTTGTAATTTGTTGAGAGCCCAAATATTTCTAAGTTTTTATGTTGATGACAATGGAGAACTAAGCTTTATTGCCTGATCTAAGCCCAAAATTATCATCTTTATTATTGTAAAGATAATCAATCTCTATTTATTTACCTTTTTTACTGTTAATCTCTTTTGGTTAATTGTTTTTATTAATGTTACCTTTCTTATTATTTGACCAATTTATTAAGTGTGATTAGTCTTTTGTTAGTAGATTTTTGTAAAATCGGATTGTTTAGAAATTTCTATGTTGGCAACAACTTGTCGGTGTGGTATTGATGCGGATTCATTGTGCCTTGCTTAACAAGATTAAGATTAACTTATGTGTAGAACTTGATTACTTTGTTAGCAGCACTCATATCTATAGAATTTTTTGTGCTCATACATTTGTTGAATTAAACCGGTTCGACTAATAGGGATGGTATAGGGATGGTATCTATTAATGACGATCATTGTCGATAGTTTCTATCTAAGAGGATTTCATATGTTTACATTCACAATAGATTATAAGGGTATTAAAAGATTGTTTTGGTTGTCAAGGATCAATAATAGGATGAAAACGAGCAGGATTAGTTTAAGATCCGGGTTACGAAACGTCGTCGATATTTTATAACGAATCGTCGACGTTTTATAAACAAAATACACTCATACCCTTACTTCTATTCTCTCTATCTCCCTCCTCTCTCAACCAAAAACCAAACCCCAAAAATATCAACAATTTCGATTAAGCACCGTCGACGACGAGGCCCACCGCACCATCACACCGCCACTGTCAGTACCACCCCCACCATCACCGTCGTCGAAGCTCTTGCCCACCGTGGCACCGAACAAACCACCAAATTCGTGTAAGTCTCCCTCCCTTTTTGCATTCTATTCGGTTTTATATTAGTTTAGGATTGATTAATTAGATTATGATGGTTTTTTGCTTTATTGTTGTATTTGATTAGATGTAGATTGGGATTGATTAATTGAATTAGTTTTAATTATTTCAATGGTTTTAATTAGTTTTGATCAGGTTTAATTTGTTGCCTTCTTTTGTTGTTTTTGTCGAATCATTTGTTGTTATTGTTGTCGTCGAATTAGTTAATGTTGTTGTTGTTGTTATTGTTGTCGAAGGATCTGTTGTTGGTGTTATTATTGTTGTCAAGGAATTTGTTGGATGTCGGGTTTAATGGAGGGAAGTTGGGGATGGATAGGGACGTTGAACATCACCGTCTGGCTGGGTGAAGGACGTGATGATTCTACGTCCAAAGTGGTGAAGGACGTTGAATATCAACGGCTGGCTGGGTGAAGGACGTTGAATATCAACGTCTAGCTGGTCTGGACGTTCAGTTTTCACGTCTAAAGCTGGCACGGACTATCAGTTTCTACGTCCAGCTTGGTTAAGGACGTTGAATTTCATTGTCTTGGCCATGCTCGGACTTTGAAACTCAACGTCGGTCTCTGGTTTGGACTGCTTAATTATATTTCGACCGTTAATTTAGTATTTAAATGGTTATTTTATATTCTTTTTGTATGAAAAATTGTTTATTTTTATTTATCTAACGTTTAAATCTCGTAAATGTAGATGTCGGACAACGAAGATTACATTGTGACTTCCTTGGGCCGTACGAGAGACCGAAGAGTGACGGGCTCTAAGCGGCGTATCCCCTTACCGTTAGCGCCACGTCGTGGACGGGGAAGTAGGGGTAGGGGCATCGAAATCTGTTCTTCTCCCGACCCTACTCCCGAGCCTGTTATGGCCGAGCTTGATTTACCGAGTCAGTACTTTAAGGAGCCAGTTGCCGATTCTGATGCTGAGGAGGAGGAGCATTTTGACTATGTGGTTCAGCATGAGGATGTTGATGATGATGATGATGATGATGATAATGATGATGATGATGATGATGATGAGGAGGAGGAGGAGGAGGAGGAGGAGGAGGACTCTCTATTTCTTGACGAGGAGGCCGTCGTACGAGGAGGAGGAGGATGACAATCGTTTTCTTGATGAGGAGGCCGCCGTACTACCACCTAAGAAGGTGGTGCAGGATGGTAGAGGTCGATATGTGCCACTTGGTGATGGTTTATCTAGTAACACGGGCAGCCAGAAGACAAAGACTCCGGACTTTTCACGTCCAGCACCGGGCCAGATGTGAACAGTACATGTCCATACCCATGACAGACGTAGAGTTTCATTGTCCGTTCCCATTCTGGACGTCCACATTAATCGTCCATAATAGTATAGACATGCAAATTCATTGTCCCTGCCCATAATGGATGTAGGGATTCATTGTCCATCTCCAGGCCAGACGTTGAATGTAGCCGTCCATATCCATGCAGGACGATGAATGTTCACATCCTTGTCCATGCAGCACAATGAATGTTCACGTCCATATCCATGCAGGACTATGAAATTCAAAGTCTAACTATTGACGACAATCAAATTTGCTATGACTATTGGACGTGTTTGATTTATGCTAATTCTATTCATAAGGTAATTCAATACTAGTTCTATGAAGACTATTTAGATTCAAGCTAATACCATTCATATCAAGTTAACATGTAATTCGATTATCAATCCAATTCATAATAATTCGATTCAAACGAGAAATAGAATAAGTAGTTAACTACTTACCGATGAATCGTTGTTAGCGTTTGATGTAGATTATTCGTTGTTCGACATTGAATCGGATGAACAAAGTGTTGATTTTTTAAAGGTTTGTTGTTTGTTTGGGAGAGATTGGGCGAGTTTGGGAGAGAATAGAGTATAGAGAGGGAGATGAAGGGTAGAGAGTGTCTTTTTTTTTTTTTTTAAAAAAAAAGGTCGACGATTTGTTATAAAACGTCGACGACGTTTTACAACCCCCTTTAAGATCTTTCACTTTAATTTCATCACTTTAATTAGCTAGTTTACTTGTTGAAGAATCTTATTTGAACTTGTCTTTTTTTTTTCACCAATTGAAAACTCTCTTCTTTATTATGATTTTGTTTTCATTTACTTTTAGTTGTTTTGAATTTCACATTCACACAAATTTAGTAATACCATTCATTCTCTTGGGTACTACTCGTAATTAGTATTTACTGTTGTTTGAGTAAGGTTTTATAAATAGTTAATTTAGAGGCTGTTTGGTTGGGACCTGGCGGTGATTAAGATAAGAAAAGGGAAAGGGAATGGAACACTCCAATTACCTTAGTTGTTGTTTGTTTGACCTTATTTCATTCCCTTTACCTACTTTGAAGAATGGGATTACCCATAATCCCACTCATGCCCCCCTACTCCAAGGATAACCAGTTCCTTTTCCTTACTAAACGCCCATCACCAGATCAACCACCTTCATTCACCGCCAACACCAGCACCAGAGGCACCTGACCATATGGCTAGAGACCACTCCTCACGCCCGTCTTATCACCGTCGAAACCATCACTACCCACCCGAAAATATCCCCAAACCAAGAAAAAAGCCACCCACATTCTAAAACACCAACCCTAAATCCCGAGAATCCTACCCACCCACCTCCACCCACGGGACCATGATACCCACTGGAGATGTAGAGGCATGGAGCCCAGTGCCGGCAAGAGGATGATGACGTGACAAAGGTGTGGCGGCGGCGCGGTGATTGGTGATAGTTGCGATGTGGGAGAAGGTGGTTCATTCTCTTTCCCTGATACACATCAAAATTGTAACATTTAGGAATAAGAAAGGGCATCAGAATATAAAAGAGCACGTAAGGTAAAGAACTATGCGTGAGCCCTAGCGAGAGAGATGAGCAAAATGCTTGAGGAAGAGACAGGGAGTGAGGCATGACTCGAATGAGACGTAAGGAAGTGTGAAGGATATGTGAGGGTGAGGCGAACTTCGAGGACGAAGTTCATTTTTAAGGATGGAAGATTATAATAGCCGGCCTTTATGGGACCCGTACTTAGACCTTGAGATGCGTGAGAGGACCTTTAGACCGATAAGAGATCACTCGGAAGGGAAGGATAGCTGATAAACGATGAATTATACCGTTTCCCTTCTTTATTCTCATGCTTTTTGCCCCCTTTGACACGATTTTAGCTTCGATTTCCTTGCATTTTGCCCCCTTTATTTCACGTGCTCCCATGTTATGAATTCCCGTCTCATCTTGTAGAGAATAGGCCTAGGAAGACGCAAAGCGGAATAAGGAGCAAGAACGGAGTTAGCTTGTGATAGCATGAGAGGAAAAAGAGGAGAAAACAATGAAGAAGAGTTCTCTGCCGGCAGGCCGGCTAACCGGCAGGGAACCCCTCCCAAATTACTCAGCCAATTTAAAGAGAAGAAAGGAAGAAAAATAGCCAATATCTCGTTGCCGGTTGGGTAACCAGCAGCCGGTCTGCCGGCATGCACTTGTGAGGAATTGAAGAAAAGCCAATGAAAAAGGGTTCTCTGCCGGTAGACCGGAAGCCGGCCAGCCGACAGAGAACAACCCCAGGTCAATTGTTTACATTTTGGCATTGAAGAACTCGTTGCCGGCAGGGAGGCCGACAGGCGGTGGATCGGCACAGGAGCCTCAGACGCATTTTTGGGCTTTCTTTCTTTTCTCTTGTTACTTAATCCAAGAGGATAGTATAAATACCCCATTACTAATTCCCCTTGGACACACAACCCTAGATCTAGTTTTTCCATTTTACCAAGTTTCAAACTTTGTTAATCTTTCCTTAATTACACTCTAATCTTTCAATAATTAGCATAATTTTAGTCTTGGAAATTGAGTTGTAAGAGAATTGAAGATTCCTCCATTCTTGTTCAATCCATGTTTCCTTCTTTTGCAATTAAGTTGGTACAATTCTTTCCTTTATGTTCAATTGTTTACATTTACTTTCTCTTAAGTTTTATATCAATTGTTTGCATTTGAATCTCTTTTGTTAGTTGTTAGATTATAATTTTCTCTCTCTTGTTCATCTTTTTCATGTTTTTAGTTGGTAATTCTCATAAAAGTTTGAATCTTTGAGTTGTTGTGTCAAAGTTTGTTCTTTTTTGCATTAATCCTTTTCCAGCTTAGTTTAATTAGTTCTTCTCATAGTTTTGTTGATTTATTACATTATTAATAGTAGTATTCAATTTCATATCATGTACATGGTTAAAGAATTCACCTTTATCAATTATTTTGTCTTAATAACCATGATTAGTGAGTAGTCCTTTAACTAGGACTCGATTTAACCCCAACATGAGAGGTTTACTTGATTGATTCCTATAAAATAGTTGTTGGGGAGGATTAGTAAGGGTAGGCTAGAGGATTGTTTTATTTATTTGGTCAATTGTGGGTATTGATTGGTTTGTGACCCTTATCCACCAACGAGAGTTGGTTAGGTTGGAAACCGGGTACCCATTAGTCGGACCTATTGCTAGCCTAGGTTGAGACCGAAAGGGAGAACCATGGGAGGGCACCTCTAGACTAGTGTTTGAATTCGACCTTCGAGAGAAGGAGTTGGATGACCTGGAAAATGATGAGGGCTTTTGGACTTAGAAGAAACTAGGATATCTTAGAGAAGTGCACATTTCTAGGGTAGTCGAGTTTCTACCTTAGGATTCCGACCTCCGAGACCGAAAGGGAGGGGGGTTGGGAGGACTAGTGTCTTAATGCGAAACCGAGAGGGGGGTATTAGGCGAATTAGAGGCATCTCCCCCTCTGTATCACCCCAATGGCTAGTCAAAATGGAATCATGATGGTAAACCCGAATTGTTGGTGGAAAGATCGGGTCATAGACTTTTCTTATCCTTGAATTACAACTTCTTAATCTTACTTGTTCAATTTCCATTTTTAGTTTATTTACATTTTATTTTAATTAGTGTAGTTGTTTAGTCTATAATCTCAACTCAATTTGCGCCGACCTAGCTAAACCAAAGACTTAAAACAATTAGTACTCTCCCATGCTCCTTGCGGATTCGACCCTTAAATAGTGCAACGAACTCGTTCACTTGCGAGGTTAGACTTTGAATCATCAATAGCCCTACACCAGACCGTGTGGTGTTGCAGCGGATCGAGTGGGTCCACTCGGTCGAGTGAAGAGTACACTCGACCGAGTGAGTCCAATCGACTGAGTGGAGTGCTACTCGGCTGAGTAAGTCCACTCGACCGAGTGGACTCGGCACTCGGTCTAGTGCCGCTGTTTTCAGAACACGGGATTAATCCCCATTCTCCCATAACCCTAAAATTATTTCCATGTTCCTCCTTATCTTTCCAAACTCTCTCCCTTCTCTTTAAACCCTCACAAACACCTTCTACTTGGGATTCAAGCTTGGATTAGAAGATCTACCACCTGTGTAATACTACGGTTTTATGAGTCTCTGGGTACTCTATCGAGTGGGCCTTACTCTGTCGAGTAAGGGTGTTTTGGTTTTTAAAACAGTATTCTGCCTATAGGGTACTCGATCGAGTAGCCTGGGCACTCGATCGAGTACGACAGTTACTCGATCGAGTAGCTCGGTTTACGGGTAATGTTTTGTCGGGTTTTGTTAATAACACGGATTAATATATAAATATTTCCGTCATCTTTATAATACACTTTTACAAACCTAATTACATTGAAAAGAGATTCAAGTTACGTTCTTCGCATTCATCCGTGTTATTGACAAATCCCGGAGCTTGAGAGGTCGGATTTCATTGTTCTTTGCATCCTTGTGATCCTTGCGTCGAGGGTAATATCTACGTACCGATTTTATAGTATTTAGGGGGCGTTTGGTTGGGGGGAATAAGGAAAGGGAAAGAGAATAAAAATGGTTGATTCCTTTTGTTGTTGTTTGTTTGACACAAAGAAAGGGTAACCCATACCCCTCCTTACCCCCAAAACCATTCTCATCCATACCCCTCCCCCCTTGGGTAAGCCCATAACCTCATAACCCCTTCTTCCTCCTACTCCCTATTTCCACCACTCCCACCAACACCCACCACACCCTCCCACACCGTCAACCACTGCCACCTACACCCTACACCCACCACACCGACACAACCACCACCAACAACGCCGACACAACCACCACCAACAACGCCGCCTGTCAACGCTACCCCATATCCTCAACCACTAAACACAACACCAACACCTTCAATAATTCTCCCACCCCCACCAACCACAACCAACACCTTCCTTGGCCACACCACTGAAACCGCCCGACGCCGGCCACACCAGATCTGGTGTTTTAAGGGGTGGGGGGTTTCGAAGAGGGTCATGGCGGATTTTTTAGAGTGAATAAGGTGTTTGGGGTCGGGATTGTGGTGTTTGTTGAAGGCGTGAGGCGCGATGATTAGGTTCGCCGTGGGGTACCGTGAGGAAGATCGGCGGCGCCGCTACTTGTGGTGGTGACGGTGTAGCTAATGGTTGCAGGTGGTGGGTAATGGTGGTGGAGGTGGTGGATGTTGGCTTTTAATTCCCTTTCTCTCTAATTTTCAACCAAAAACCCAACTATAATATGGGTGATCCCATTCATTTCCCTCTCTTACCCTTTCTTGATTTCATTCTCTTACCCTTTCCCGTACCAAACGCCCCCTTAGTTATGTTTGTTTAAACCCTAATTTGGGGGATTGGGGATTTGTGTTAGTTTTTGTGTGGTTAGTGATTATGTGATGATGTGTTAGGAGGAGGATTCGTAGAAGAGGCTTTTTGATACAGCTGTTGAGATCGTCTGCGTGTGTTGTGTTCCAGGTAGGGTTTCCCTACTCAGTATTAGTCACATAATGTGTTGATTGTTGGTTGTGATTGTTGTATAATATCATACTCGTATTGTGACGGTTGTTGGAGTTGGTTACTGTTGATAGTTGTGATTGATTGTATCTGTTTGTGGTCTTCAGGGTGCGTCTCTGGCTGAGTGGCATCACTTGCGGGAGTGGCTTCACGCCCATTATTCGCCTTCTGTGGAACCCGCCACAGAAGGGATATGCACATTAATGGATTTGGGTTATTCGCTCTATGGTATGAGCGGGGCTTAAGTGGGAACAGCTATGGTCCCCCACTGGCGGAGTGGAGTTACCTGTTGTGATGGGTACTCTGGCAGGGCTACACACTTTAGTGTGTAGTCAGTGATGAGGAGTTGATTATGGAGTTTGGGTTATGTGACGATTGAGATGTGTTGGTTTCTGTCTTATTGTAATTATATAGATGATTGTGTGATTAGTATTCACCCCGTCTTTGTTTTGAAAAACTGTGGTGATCCATTCGGGCACGGTGAGCAGTTGTTGAGCAGGTATGAGTCGAGACATAAGGGCTAGCTGGGATGTGTCACCACGAGATGATAGAGTCTTCCGCTGTAGTTTGAGTAGTTTGTCAGACATTTTGTTTAGTTGTTAGACATTTGGTTTAAGAACATGTAACCGTATTTCATCAGTTGGTTTTGGATTGTATTCACTAAACTTTATACTATTTAAATGTTGTTTCTTTATTGTCTTTTGATTATCATTGCCTCGGGAAACCGAGATGGTGACATCTTTATACCTGAGTGGTCCTGGTAAGGCACTTGGAGTATGGGGGTGTCACAAAGTGGTATCAGAGCTTCGATCCTGAAACCTGTAACTAATGAATCTAATGAACATAGGGAGTCAATTAAAATGAACCCGGGGTAAAAGTTGTAGGAGCTAATGCAAAGGCTTGGGAGACGTCCTAAAGTCGCGAACTCGCCTAGCAATTTTGAACCGGTCACATGGAGGGGTATGTGTCAAGGTCGTATGTGTTGTTTTTCGGTTCGTATGTGTATATAATAGTATGTGTTGTGAATTGTTGGATGTTGGAAGTGGAGAATTGAAATTATGGTTAAAGGTTGAAAAGATATGTTTTATATGTGAATTGAATGAAGAAGTATGTTGGCTGTTTATAATGTGGCATTTTGATAATATGAAGTAGAATGCTTTAATGATCATATGAGAACTTGTGTAGATTTGCATGCGTAGTTATAATTATAATGCCGAGTTTATAAAGATTGGATATTATGTTGGGGTAAGTGATATAACGTGCGGGTAGTGTATACGAGTCTGCATGACTCAATCGAGTGGGGGGTACTCGATCGAGTAGGTGAGGTGCTCGATCGAGTGGGCTTAACTCGATCGAGTGGATAGTTTGACGTTTTTATGGTCAGAACCGTGTTTTTGGGTACTCGATCGAGTACGTAGGGGCACTCGATCGAGTAGGGGGCACTCGATCGAGTGGCTTGTCAGCTCGGTCGAGTATGTTAGAGATCAGAAGGTCTGTTTGGGGTCTGGAGTCAGGGCACTCGATCGAGTATGGTGGGCACTCAATCGAGTAGCCTCAACTAGATCGAGTGGGTTTTGGTACTCGATCGAGTGGGGTCTGTGCAGGCTGTTTTCGTGTTTTGGGTTATAGTATGTATGTTTATATCTACCTTTTCTTATATAGTTTCAAGATGCCGCCAAAGAAAACCGCCTTGTATGCGAGATCTGAGAGCATGAATGTTGATGACATAGTTAAGATGTTGGAGCATCAAGATGCTCTTACGGAAGCGCTAAAGAGAGTGGGAAAGGATAAGGAGGTTGATCATTCTAAGATCAGTCTCTACATAGCTAGGTTTAACCCAAAAGAGTATAAGGGAGCCGGGGAGCCAATTCTTCTTGACAATTGGCATCGTGAGATGGAGAACATTTTGGATTTGGTACATTGTCCGGATGAGATGAGGGTAGAACAAGCTACGTTCTACTTGAGGGAGGCAGTAGGAGAGTGGTGGGATAAGGTAAATGTGAGCTCTAGATTTATGTATGAGAAGCAAGGGTTGCCTGCTATTCCTTGGGAAGAGTTTAGGAAAGCTATGAAGAGGGAGTTCGTGCCGGAGCATGCGAGGAGTAAGCTGAGGGAGGAGTTTGATGGGTTCAAGATGACCTCTAAGATGTCTGTGACTGAGTACTACAAACATTTTAATAAGAAGTCTAGGTATGCTGAGGATATGGGATTGAGTGAGGAGAACCTAGATCTGAGGTTTGAGAAGGGGTTGACCCCTAAGATAATGGATAAGTTACCCGTGGGAGTCCTTACTGATGTTAAGGAAGCTTATGAGAGAGCTGGGAGAGCTGAGAGGTTGGTAGAGATGGCCCGGGAGAGAGGTGTTGAGAAAAGAAAGGCTGGGAGCGAGGGTGGTGGCCAATCTAGCTACAAGAAGGGCAACCACACTCAGGCTAGAGTATATTCATCTGGCTTGGGGTTTAGTACAAGGGTTTCTTATGGGCGTGGTCGGGGGAATAGTAGCGGCAGCTGGGGGCTGACCTGTTTTAACTGTGGTGGTATAGGCCACAAGAGACATGAGTGCACCAGTGCGGTGAGCGGGGGTTACCAGAGGCCGGGTCATGGGAGCTTTTCTCAGGGGCCGGCACAGAGTTTTGCGAGTGACAGACTAGCTGGGTCATGGAACAACCAGGGAGGTCAGAGCAACAACGGGGGAGGTAACCTCAATGACGGTAGTTCTTATCAGAAGCTAGCTACAAACACCAACAACAACTAGGGGTCGGGTGCTAAGCCGACTACCTCTGCCAGTACTATCCAGGGAGGTGGGCAGAAGACCAGTGGAAAGCTGTTTATGATAGAGAAACAAGCAGCTGAGGACGACACACATGTTATCACTGGTACTTTTCTTGTTAATGGGTGTTTACACCTTTGTTTTGTTTGATTCGGGGGCATCTCAGTCGTTTGTATCTTCGAGTCATGTTAAACAGTTGGGTTTGAGAGAGTATGAGTCTGTAAGTGAGAGTTTTTATACCTTCGGGAGAGTCTGTAACATGTGGGAGGTTGTTTAGGGATCTATCTATGCTAATTAGGCAAGTTGATCTACCTGTAGACTTGCTAGAGTTTCCTTTAGACGGTTTTGAGATGATAGTCGGAATGGATTGGTTAGGGAAGTACAAAGCTAAAATAGACTGTCATCAAAAGAAAGTGTCTTTGAGAGGTCCTAAGGGCATTTGTGTGTCTTATCGTGGGTTTGTTGTCAAACCCAAAGTTAAGTTGATTGCAGCTGTGACCTTGAAGTCCTATCTGAGGAAGGGGTGCCCGATGATCTTGTGCCATGTGAGAGATGACCGGATAGAGTGTCTGAAAGTTGATCAGATACCAGTTGTGGGGAAGTTTTCAGATGTCTTTCCAGAGGAGATTCCGAGGTTGCCGCCGAAGAGGGAGATAGATTTCAGTGTTGAACTGAAACCGGGGACGGGGCCAATCTCTAAGGCACCATAACAGATGGGTCCTAAGGAGTTGGAGGAGCTCAGGAAGCAGTTAGGTGATCTGATAGAGAAGGGATACATTAGACCTAGTTTATCACCGTGGGGAGCACCAGTTCTTTTCGTGAAAAAGAAAGATGGGAGTTTGAGGTTGTGCATAGATTACAGGGAGCTGAACCGAGTGACGGTGAAGAACAAGTATCCTTTGCCAAGGATAGATGACCTGTTTGATGAGTTGAGTGGTGCAGCAGTCTTTTCCAAGATTGATCTGAGATCGGGGTACCATCAGGTGAAGATTAGAGATGAGGACATACCAAAGACAGCTTTTACGTCGAGGTATGGCCATTATGAGTATGTGGTGATGCCTTTTGGGTTATCTAATGCGCCGGCTGTGTTTATGGATTTGATTAACAGAGTCTTCAGTCAGTTTTTGGACAAGTTCGTGGTGGTTTTCTTAGATGACATCTTAGTCTACTCCAAGACTAAGGAGGAACATGAGGAACATCTGAGGATTGTGTTGAAGACCTTGAGGGAGCACGAGTTGTATAATAAGTTATCCAAGTGTGAGTTCTGGTTAGAGAAAGTTGTTTTTCTGGGGCATGTGATCTCTAAAGATGGGGTAGCTGTGGATCCTGAAAGATTGAGGCAGTTACCAAGTGGGAAGCACCAAAGAGCGTAGCTGAGATCAGGAGTTTCTTGGGTTTAGCAGGATACTACAGACGGTTCGTGAAGGATTTCTCCAAGATTGCTAGACCTATGACAGCCTTGATAAGGAAAGAGAACAGGTTTCGTTGGGATGAGAGTTGTGAGACGGCGTTCCAAACATTAAAGGAACGTTTGACCACAGCTCCAATCTTAGCATTGCCTGAAGGGAGTGAGAATTTTGAGGTTTATACAGATGCCTCAAAGAATGGGTTGGGATGTGTGTTGATGCAGAACGGTAGAGTCATTGCCTATGCTTCTAGGTAATTGAAGCCTTATGAGGAGAATTATCCTACACACGATCTAGAGTTGGGTGCAGTGGTGTTTGCTCTCAAGATTTGGAGACATTACCTTTATGGGGTGACCTTTAAGTTATTTTCGGATCACAAGAGTCTCAAGTACATCTGCACCCAAAAGGAGCTGAACATGAGACAGTGGAGGTGGATGGAGTTGATTGGCGATTATGACATGGATATTATCTACCATGAAGGGAAAGCCAATCTAGTTGCAGATGCCTTGAGCAGGAAGAGTGTACATGCTTTGTGCACAACTATATCTTTGATGAGGTTGAGAGATGAGGTTGGGAAGTTTGGGATACATATGATCCAGAAAGGGGATGCCATGGGGGATTCGACAGTGCAGCCTGATCTTTATGATGATATTCGAGGTAAACAGGTGTTGGATCCTAAGATGGTGGAGTGGAGATCTGGAGTAGAGAAAGGGACATTGTCTAGGTTCTCTATTCATACCGATGGTAGTTTGAGGTTTGATAGGAGGTGGTGTGTCCCTAATGATGAGGAGCTGAAAAAGACAATCATGACAGAGGCACATTGTACACCATATTCGGTACATCCAGGTGGTGACAAGCTGTACAAGGATTTAAGGAAGACGTTCTGGTGGCCTGGGATGAAGAAAGAAACAGTTGAGGTTGTGGCCCGTTGTTTGACATGCCAGAGAGTTAAAAGGGAACATCGACGACCACAAGGTAAGATTCAGTCTCTTGAGGTACCTGAGGGGAAGTGGGAATCCATTTCTATGGATTTTATCGTGGGTTTGCCAAAGAGTCAACAGGGTAACAACATGATATGGGTGATAGTGGATCGACTGACCAAGTAAGCTCATTTCGTGCCAATGAAAGATACATGGACTAAAGCACAATTAGCTACGGCCTATCGGAAGAATGTGCAAAGGTTACATGGGGTGCCTAAAGACATAGTATCTGACAGAGATGCGAGGTTTATCTCAAGGTTTTGGAAAGAGTTGCAGGAATATTTGGGAATGACATTGAAGATGAGTACATCATTTCATCCTGCAACAGATGGTCAGATAGAGAGAACAATCAAAACTCTTGAGGATATGTTACGTGCTTGTGTGATGGATTTTGGTAGTAGCTGGGAACAGAGGTTAGATTTGATTGAGTTTTCTTACAACAACAGCTATCACACTAGTATTGGCATGGCGCCATTTGAGGCTTTATACGGGAGGAGATGTAGGAGTCCGATTTGTTGGGACGACAGTGCTGAGGCAGTGGTTTTAGGACCAGAGATGGTACATGAGATGGTTGAGCAGATTAAGATGATAAGAGAGAGGATGAGAGCAGCTCAAGATAGTCAAAAGAGTTATGCAGATCTACATCGCCGGGATATAGAGTTTCAGGTTGGGGACAAGGTTTTTCTGAAAGTGTCTCCTATGCGTGGGGTTATGAGATTTGGGAAGAAAGGCAAGCTGAGTCAGAAGTTCATAGGACCATATGAGATCCTAGACCGGGTTGGAAAGGTTGCTTATCGTTTGGCTTTACCGTCTTCTTTGGATAGGGTACATAACGTGTTTCATGTATCTCAGCTGCGCAAGTATGTGAGTGATCCGTCACATGTGTTAGATGCAGAGAGCATAGAGCTAGATGAGTCCTTGTCTTACCTAGAGGTGCCTAAGCAGATTCTTGACCGGAAGGTTAGGAAGACTAGACATGGTGAGACAGTCTTGCTTAAGATCCTTTGGTCTAATCATGGGTTGAGGAAGCTACATGGGAGGCAGAGGAGGCCATGAGAGAGCGTTACCCTTTCCTTTTTTATCAGGTATGTATGGTTACGGGGACGTAACCTTGTTTCTTTTAGGGGGGTAGGAGATGATCGCAAAGAGGTTTTACATCTTTTTGTGTTGTGTCAGTATATTTAGTAGTGGTTTGAGTTGGGTTGAGTTTGGTTGGTAGCATGTTTTTATGTTGAGTTTAGTTTTGGTTGTTGTGTCGGGAGTGTGGTAGTATGTTTTCTTTGTTGTGGTTTGAACTTCGGGGACGAAGTTCTTTTTAAGGAGGGAAGACTGTAATACTACGATTTTATGAGTCTCTGGGTACTCTATCGAGTTGGCCTTACTCTGTCGAGTAAGGGTGTTTTGGTTTTTAAAACAGTATTCTGCCTGTAGGGTACTCGATTGAGTAGCCTGGGCACTCGATCGAGTACGACAGTTACTCGATCGAGTAGCTCGGTTTACGGGTAATGTTTTGTCGGGTTTTGTTAATAACACGGATTAATATATAAATCTTTCCGTCATCTTTATAATACACTTTTACAAACCTAATCACATTGAAAAGAGATTCAAGTTACGTTCTTCGCATTCATCCGTGTTATTGACAAATCCCAGAGCTTGAGAGGTCGGATTTCATCGTTCTTTGCATCCTTGTGATCCTTGCGTCGAGGGTAATATCTACGTACCGATTTTATAGTATTTAGTCATGTTTGTTTAAACCCTAATTTGGGGATTGGGGATTTGTGTTAGTTTTTGTGTGGTTAGTGATTATGTGATGATGTGTTAGGAGGAGGATTCGTAGAAGAGGCTCTTTGATACAGCTGTTGAGATCGTCTGCGTGTGTTGTGTTCCAGGTAGGGTTTTCCTACTCAGTATTAGTCACATAATGTGTTGATTGTTGGTTGTGATTGTTGTATAATATCATACTCGTATTGTGACGGTTGTTGGAGTTGGTTACTGTTGATAGTTGTGATTGATTGTATCTGTTTGTGGTCTTCAGGGTGCGTCCCTGGCTGAGTGGCGTCACTTGCGGGAGTGGCTTCACGCCCATTATTCGCCTTCTGTGGAACCCGCCACAGAAGGGATATGCACATTAATGGATTTGGGTTATTCGCTCTATGGTATGAGCGGGGCTTAGGTGGGAACGGCTATGGTCCCCCACTGGCGGAGTGGAGTTACCTGTTGTGATGGGTACTCTGGCAGGGCTACACACTTTAGTGTGTAGTCAGTGATGAGGAGTTGATTATGGAGTTTGGGTTATGTGACGATTGAGATGTGTTGGTTTCTCTCTTATTGTAATTATATATATGATTGTGTGATTATTACTCACCCCATCTTTGTTTTGAAAAACTGTGGTGATCCATTTGGGGATGGTGAGCAGTTGTTCAGCAGGTATGAGTCGAGACATATGGGCTAGCTGGGATGTGTCACCACGAGATGATAGAGTCTTCCGCTGTAGTTTGAGTAGTTTGTCAGACATTTTGTTTAGTTTTTAGACATTTGGTTTAAGAACATGTAACCGTATTTCATCAGTTGGTTTTGGATTGTATTCACTAAACTTTATACTATTTAAATGTTGTTTCTGTATTGTCTTTTGATTATCATTGCCTCGGAAAACTGAGATGGTGACATCTTTATACCTGAGTGGTCCTGGTAAGGGACTTGGAGTATGGGGGTGTCACAACCTCCCTCTTTATCTCCTTCACCTAGTAAGTAAAGATCTCCCCTTTTCTAGTCTTTTAAACCCTAACTTTTGAGGAAATTCGTCATGGATAACTAATTAGAAATTAGTATGTGTATTTGGGGTAATTAAGGGGTAATAATAAGGGGCTTTGAAGTGTATATTAGTATAGGATGTATTGTGATAGTTATTATGTGATTTTTATAGGATGAGACGGTTCCTTCAGACGGTTTCGGTCCGGATTCGAGTAGCTTGGGGAGATTGCTAAAAGGTAGGTTAATCCTATTCGATTTCAATAATGTTGATGTTGTAGTTAGTTTTGCATAATTAGGGCATTTGCATTATAACATGTTTAGTGGTAGTCACATCATTAAGAGGATGATTATGATATATTAGTTGTGTTTCATGCATTGGTCATTATCATATATATTGGAGGAGTTGTTGTTGTAGTTGTAGTAGTTGTTGTTGTTTTTGTTGTATTTGTTGTTGTTGTTGTTGTTGTTGTTGTTGTTGTTGTTGTTGTTGTTGTTGTTGTTGTTGTTGTTGTTGTTGTTGTTGTTGTTGTTGTTGTTGTTGTTGTTGTTGTTTTGGAGACGTAAGACAGTTGGGAGACCGTCTTACGCTTAAGTCGCCTCTTGGAGCTTCCCACTCTAAGGGGATGTGCACATTAATGGCTTAAGTTAAGGAGGGACTCA
The DNA here is from genome assembly GCF_048544455.1 of Silene latifolia. Classification (NCBI taxonomy): domain Eukaryota; kingdom Viridiplantae; phylum Streptophyta; class Magnoliopsida; order Caryophyllales; family Caryophyllaceae; genus Silene; species Silene latifolia. The sequence goes on from NC_133537.1 coordinate 35,742,683, forward strand.
TGTGGTTGAGACACAACGTCTGGCAGGGGATCCGGTTGGCTTCCGAACCCGGTATGTCTGGGCTTGTCCTGGTACCTGTTTGTGGTTGTTGGTATGTCTGGACGTGTCCTGGTAACAGTGTGGTTGTCAGTATGTCTGGGCGTGTCCCAGTACTGTGGTGTGGCGGTTGTTTGTTGCCGTCTCATTCACATTAGTAGTCATATTGCATGTTCACACTTGAGTCGTATCATCTTTTATTTGTTTATTGAAACTGACGTTTGATGTGTCTTTGTATTTATCACCTGTCTCTTTTGGGGTGACCTATGTTGATCCATATGATGTCCTTTGGTCATATGGGGAGCGGGTTAGGTACAGATTGTTTGGATAGTATGTGGGAGACGGGACGAGCTTGATGAGTCACGAGACGAGTGTAGTTAGTTAGATGAGTATAGTAGCCATGAGTTGTATTTTATTCATTAGTTAATGGTTTGTTATCACTAAACTTGTCATTTATAATAAATGTTTCTTTATTGTATCTCTGACTCACCGCTTCGGGAAACCGAGAAGGTAATATCTCCCAATTACCTTGGTTGGGTAAGAAGGGGGTGTTACAAAGTGGAATCAGAGCGACGATTTTGGAACCTAAACCAATGAACCAAAATGAACCTAGGTGTGTCTAATAAAATGAACCCGACTTGAGTACGATATGATATCGGTTTTAGATGAGTGGACGCCTTCATATCAAAACTAGTGCCTATTATCTCGGTTAGTCACTACGTGGGTGGTTAAAAGCATGAGTGACGTCATATGGAAGTTATATGGAGGCATGATTGCATGAATGTGTGATTTACATTGAGTTCTTGTATGATATAGTACTTGCCAAGATACACGAAAGTGTGAAAGTTGAATGCTAGGTTGTTAGGAGTAGTATGCTTAGAAATAGTAATATATGTTGGTAGCCGAATGATGACATTGGTTTTTTTTTTTTTGCACTGAGTGTTAAATGAATGCATGTTAGTGTATTTGTCGTATACGATTGGTGAATTATGTTGGTAGAGTAGTTATTAGTACGACGATAAGGTACAAAAGACGGTAAGATAGAATGACGTATGAGCTAACTCGGGTGAGTCACCGAAAGCCGGTGGACTCCTGAATCTTCTCTTTGTGTTGCAGGGATTTCATCGTTCTCATTCGACTCGAAATTACCAACTATAAGCAACCACTCTACCGTGTAGGAGTTCGCACCCGATCGAGTAACCTCTAACTCGACAGAGTGGGCTCTGATACTCGACCGAGTGGACCATTTTCCAGAAGATGGGTACATCCTGGAAAAATAGGGCACTCGACTGAGTGAAAAATTCACTGGACCGAGTGAACTTGCCACTCGATCGAGTGGAGCTGGGGTGGGATTTACACGGGTTTGATTCCCTTTTCTTCATTCTTTATCTTCTTCATATCTCATTTTCACTTCATTCAAACAACACCAAAATCTCTCTAAAAATAATTCCAAAAGTCTATTCTTGTGATTTACTACTTGGGCTAAGTTTTCTACTCAAAATTTCCGTCTTAAATCTCCCCGAATTAGCAATATAAGTAGACCATTCTTCTTCTTATTCTTTCATCTTGAATTTGTTAGATCTACACTAATGTGCTTGAGGCTTGTGAATTTATTTCATGCTTTTTCTTAATTCAAGGTAAGAAATGGCTTTCCACATTGTTATTGTTGCTAAAAAAATCAAATTTTTATGTCAATTCTACCACATAAATTGAAGAACACGAAAATGGATACATGAGCTCGTATGTGGACTTTTGGTGCTTGTTGTCGAGTCTAGTTGAACGACAAAGGCTTAACCTTTGTTGTTATGGATGGATTTTGTTTAATATGCGAAAATTTCGCCTTAAAACTTCATCTTAAATTTTCAAGTTTTAGACAAGTCATGCCCAAATTTTGATTTTTTTCGAGTAAAAGTTAGTTTAATTGCCTTATAAGACTACCCTTTTAATTGGCAATGCGGTATGTGATCTCAAAATGAAATTTTTCCATCTTGAAAATTGGGTGAAACTCTTAAAAACTTACTAAGTATCCATGAACAATTTTGATTTTGTCTTGAAAATGGTTTGAGAAGTGTCGACAAACTAAGAATTTGATGGTTATTACTACACTACTAGTATAGAGCCTGTGCGAATGCACGGTATTTTAGAATGTCATGTGTAGAGAACTTAACAATTATAACTAATAATAATACTTGTAATATATAAATGAACTTTGAATTTTATTTGTAATTATCTACAATTGTTAATGTGTAAAATTACTAAGAATTAAAATGGAACGAATTTTACATTTTTACTCAGAATAAATTTATGATTAAAAAAAGAAGATTGTTAGTTTAATTACAAAAACTTATGCTTATTTTTACGCATTTGAAGCATATAACTATTTTTGTAATTTTTGTTACAATATACAGAGTAACAATTTAAACGGAGTAAAAAATTTAATGAATAAAAAAGTGAAAAGCACACACTGATTTTAATAATATGAGTAAAATCTGCATATGTTTTAAATAGAAAATTTACGACATTTAAAATACATATATTTGATTAATGAGATAATAATGAATAAAATAAATCTGGCCCAACTATAAAAGCTGCGGTGTTTGATAAGATACTTTGACACATAAAGACCATATATTAGGTCCAATACATATCTAGATAAAGTTAGGCCCAATTTCTAGTTAAAAGCATTTAGGCGGGAAAATTTTCAGTTTTCTTATTCTTTTAATTTAAGGGGGATGAGGTAAATCAAGAAAGTTTCATCTTAAAAATGTAAATGAATTTCTCGAAAATTAACACTCACTATGTAAAAAAACTTCATTTTGATGCTCATTACTTGGTCAAGTATTAAGTTTGGGAATTGGGGGAGAATTTTATCCACTTTCAAAGTTAGTTACAAGTCACATCTTTCCTTCTATGTCTTCTGTGTGATTTCTCTTGTAGCATGTTAAGGAACACGAGGAGCACCCGTGGAAGAAACAACCGTCAACCCCAACCCGAACCAGAGGCACCACCCGCCTTTACCCATCCAGGATACCCGGGATTAGAATTTGAGAGCGAACCCCATAGAAATACCTTCTTAGCCCTCACCAAGGGACGTAAGAACGCCACTAGGTGTGTGTCGGAGAGTGCCTTAGAAGCCTTGGGGATAGAGGTGCAAGTGCATGACATCATTTGCGTACTTGGAATGGAGGGATTGTATGTAATACTACGGTTTTCTATGTCTTTGGGTACTCTATCGAGTGGGGCTTACTCTGTCGAGTAAGTAGGTTGTTCTACGAAACAGTCTGATGGGTACTCGATCGAGTAAGTGGGGCACTCGATTGAGTAAGGGTCACTCGATCGAGTAATTGACTTACTCGATCGAGTAAGTGTGTTTTACGGGTGATTTTGACGGGTTTTGTTAATAATGCGCGATTAATATATAAAGCCTCCGTCATCTTTCTTAATCTCTTTTATCATTCTAAAAACCCCTTTTGAGAAGAAAAGAAGTTACGTAAGTGTGTTCCTCACATTGTTAACAAATCCCCAAGGCTAGGAGTCTCGGATCATCTTGTTCTTTACACCGTTGATCCTTGTATCAAGGGCAAGCTTTTTATATAATTTTTATATCGTTTTGTTAAAGTTGTTTGAAACCCTAATTGGGTAATTTGGGGGTTTTAGGGAGTATTGTTGATGTTAGATTGTGATTGTATGATTGTGTGTTTATAGGAGGTGATTTCGTTGAAGGACGATTATGATTAGCTGATTGTGACGATCTTGGTGTTTGCTTTCCAGGTAGGGTTTCCCTACTCAGTATTGGCTACATAATGTGTTGGTGATTGTTGTTGTGATTGTTAAATAATTATAATGTTAGATTGGTTTTGGTGATTGTTGATAGTATGTTGTTGATTGGTTGTGTATCTGTCTGTGATCTTCGGGGTACGTCTCTGGCTGAGTGGAGTGACTTGCGGGAGTGGCTTCACGCCCTTGATTTGCCCCTTGTGGTTCCCGTCACAAGGGGGATGTGCACATTAATGAACTCGGGTTTATCGCTCGATGGAGATGAGCGGGGATTTGGTGGGTACGGCTGCGGTCCCCTACTGGCGGCGTGAAGTACTTGTTGCGATGGGTACTCTGGCAGGGCTATACACTTTAGTGTGTAGTCAGTTGTGTGGAGATTGGAGATGGACACTGGAGATTGGTTTGAGCTGTTGGTGTTCCTGTTTCATTGTGGCTATTTTTTTTGTGTAATCAGTACTGACCCCGTTTAAATGTTTTAAAAACTGTGGTGATCCATTCGGGGGTGGTGAGCAGTTATTGAGCAGGTATGAGACGATGCGCATGGGATAGCTGGGATGAGTCATCACGTTGTAGTTTTAGAAGTCTTCCGCTGTGTCGAGCATTTTGTAGTTGTTTAGTAGTTGTCAATTTTGAGAAACTTGTATTTCCTTTTAACAGTTTTTGGAGTTTGGCTTGTATCACTTAAACTTTATTATCATTTAAATACGTTTCGTTATTGTCTATTTCTGTATCATTGCCCCGGGTAACCGAGATGGTGACGTTCTCATACCTTAAGTGGTCCTGGTATGGCACTTGGAGTATGGGGGTGTCACAAAGTGGTATCAGAGCGACGATCTTGAAACCTGTAACCAATGAACCTAATGAACATAGGGAGTCAAACTAAAATGAACCCGGGTAGGAATTGTAGGAGCTACTGCAAAGACTTGGGAGACATCCTAAAGTCGCGAACTCGTCTTACAATTTTGAACTGGTCACCATGGGATGTGAGTCGGGATCTTTATGTGTTTACCTTGTGTGCTATGTATTCATATAGTAATGAGTTGTATGAATCGGTGGTTGCATGTATGTGGAGGATATGAGATGTGTAGTGAAGGAAGATGATGATATGGTTATATATGTTGTTGGTTAAATATATGAATGGCATGATGGATGATTTATGATTTGTCATAATAAGGAACATGTGAATAGGAATGTTGTGTCGTATACGTATATTGTGTTTGCGTAAAGTCATATAATGAAGTTATATATTTGTTTACTGTTGTTTCATATGCACATGTTGGATGAATTAATTGGAAAAGATGGAATAACAATTGCATGAGAATATGAATTTCGTAATTAAGAATATGTTTATGTGACGAAGTGGAGTTGTAATAGAGTTGTATTAGTAACATGGGAATAGAACTTATAATGTATAAGTATGTGTTGTTTTACGAAAAGTTATAAAGTTAAAGCATGCGGGTAGTACATGATTAATAAGTTGAATGTTATATGAGCATGATAGATGTTATTGTTTGGTTTTGGTCGGTAGTAACATGTGGTTGGGGATGGTGGTTTTACAAGTATCGAGTCGCTTTTGTTCACCTTGTTGATGTTTAAGTTGTTTGAAAGAGAAAATCAAATAGTTATGTTGTCTGTTTATAGAGAGGTTGTCTTTAAACCGTTATAACTTGAGATGTATAATTGATTTTAATGTGATTCTAATTGGAGGTGATAGCTTGTTCTTTTACGATTCTAAAAATAGGTCACACGTTCAAAATGACCAAGAAACGAGTGAGATATAACCGTTTTACGAAAATTGGACAGTGTTGAGAAATGCGTAGGGTACTCGATCGAGTGGCCCTCACTCGATCGAGTGCACCTCTTATTACTCGATCGAGTAACCCTTACTCGATCGAGTAGCCTAGGTAATTTGTTTTACGTGTCTCTGACCTTCACCTACTCGATCGAGTGACCTGTACTCGATCTAGTGACCCCTATTTTGGGTCATATGTTTATCTTTTGACTTCGTCGCCTATTATCTTTAACCCAAAGGTGTTCTTTTGCTTCTTTATGAATTTTTTTACGTATGTGTTGGTCCTGATGCTTAAGTTACCCAATCTTGTGATGTAAGGTGTGGCACCTGTGGTGAGTATGAGTTTGATGGGGAGGACATGAGTTATATATGGTTGTGATAGATAGTGGAAAAAGAAAAGGAAGATTGGTAAGGCTTATTAAGGCATGGAACATGTTTTATGAGATGAGATGAGTGATATGATTGTGTGTTGAGTAATGTAAAAGTAAGTGAATATGGGCAAGGGATGATGTGAGTCTAAGGAACGTGAAAATGAAAAGATTGAAAGGAAGGATGTGGATAGTGGCAACTTGAGATGTGTAAAGAATTATGGAGAGAGATGGTTAGGAATCGTGTGGGTTAAGAATATATGTGGTGAAAGGTCATTTTAGAGGGATTGATAAGAGTGGTATATAGTGAACTTAAAGGAGAAATGTCGCGACGTGGATTTGCAGATAGTGAGTGAGTTTGGGAATTTTCATTATCAAGAGGTGAAACTAATGTGTGATTTCTTTGGGCAAGTAACTTTATGAAATGAGTTTTAGGATTCTAAAAAAAAAAGGTGATTGGAGATCAGTGTGAGTGATAGCATGAGATGGTCTGGGTTGATTGGTGATAGGTGTGAGTGATAGCATGATAAGAGAAGATCCATAGTAAGAAAGAATGAGATGATACTGATATGAAATAATGAGATTTGAGTTTTGGAGTAATGAGAAGGTAACCGAAGCACTAAAGAGTTAGGTAGAAGGAATAAGGAGTTGAATCATTAATTGGTATTGTTGAGTGTAAAGAGAAAAGAAGGGTAAAAATTAAGCTGAGAAAAATGTTGACCGGAGTTATGTGATATAGAAGTAATGAATCGTCGAGATGTGTGATACTATCATGAGGATTTGAGTTAACGGTTATGTAGGGGTTCCAGGACGACATGTTAATCATGAGTTTCGAGGAATTAAGGAAAGTAAAAAGCTTGGTGAAGAATTTGCACGATAGGGGATCTTGGTGGTGAGTGGGTGACGATACAATTAAGGATAGTATTAGGAAGAAGGTTGAGGTAAATTTTGTTGGTGGATTTGATGTCGTGATTTGGGATGTTAACCAAAGATAGTAAAGAAACCGTGATGTTTAGGGATGAGTGTAAGAGGTTTGTTATACGAGCAGTGGTGGTATTGTGGTGTTGTCACTAGTGGTTAAGGGTGATGATGGATAAGAAAGATGGAAATTCTAACGAGGTTGATTTTGTAGAGGCCGGATTGATATGTACGTTTGTGAAGAAGTATAAGATGTGGTCTTAGGAGGCGGTTGCTAGTAGTTGAGTATTAGTTGTATGGTTATATTTGGCAGGGGGTGATGGTTATGCGAATGGGAAAATGTGTTATGAGGGGCATACGAGTTAAGCTCGGGCGAGAGGTAACCTTTACTAGGTGGTAACTTACGTGATCAGGATTGACTAGTTGGATGTGATTATGGGTCTATGACGTGTATAAATGTTTGTGTGAGGTTCTGACCGCACAAGAAGCGCCATGGTGTGGTAGTTATAAAGTTGTTATCTGAATGTTCAGTAATATATGTTGCATACGGTAAACTAATGGAACGATGTTCAAAACTGATAGATTGGGTGATCTGGCATGACTAGTTATACTTATGTGTGTATGGAGGATACATGTTTATTCTGTTAAATGGTAGGGATGATGTTCATGAAGTTCTTATCTGGTTGTTCCGTGTGATAAGTTGCGTTATGATCTAGTAAAGCGATTTTGAGTAAGTTTTCTTGTCTGGGAAGTTGTCCTGAGTCAGTGTTTATGGGAATTGTGTGCGTTGTGATGTCTATCGATGTGGTTGTTGTGCCTCGGGTGGTGATCCGGGCACGGTACTTCGTGTTGTGATGCGGGTATTTTCGCGTTGCAGTGCGGCTGTTGGTGTCGGTGTTGCGATGCCGTCACCGGTTGTGGTGGAGTAGGCGGGATGATTACGATACGAGTTTTCGAAAGTACATATCAGTTATACATATATTGTTATTTTGTTTGTTGCTGTTTCCTGTGAGTTTTAGTTTGGACGGATAGACGGTTGTTTTGTTTATTGATGTTTCTTACCAGTTTCAGCTTGGGAGTGAGGGTAGAGTATGATATGGAAGAGAGTTGTGTATGTTTCCATTGTTGTCATGGTATAGTGATATTCTGTTGATGGGACACAGTTGTGAGAGGTTGTTATAGTAGTTTTGACCTTGTTTTAGATGAGGCTTTGGTAGACATGGTAATCGTAAGTGAATTGTGGAACATGTGTTGTTCTGATCTGGAAGCTGCAGATAGTTCATAATCTTTCATTGAGACAGTGAGTATAAGGTGTTGGTAATTAGTTTCATGTTAAGTTATGGATGAGTTTTGCGGTAATGAAAGAAAAGAACTTGAGGATTCAGTGTAAGTGTGTGTAATAATTGTGAATTGTGAGTTATGAGTATGGAGATAGGTGCATGTATAGAGGACTATGTCATTTTTGTAGGAAATGTAGATTCATATACATATTAACATACTCTTATATGTCTAAATTAATTTGTCATAAAATTAAAACGGATCTTATGCATGCAAACAATAATATAAATAGAGGAGAAATCATGTCCTTACAAAATGGATTTCGGCTATTAGGGCACAAAAGAGATCACCTTTCTCTTTTGATCTTGAGCTATTCCAATGGAAGAATGAAGATCTAAGTGTAAGATCTCTCCCTATGCTTTATACCCAAGGCTTCTCTTAATTATAATTAATATTACAAATACTAGTTATAATATTAATCAAGGTAGAAAAATGGAACCAAAAATATTTATAAACTCTTATATATTTTCGGTTTTTAGAGAGATGATGAGGAGGATTTTATTCTCTCTAAAACTTGTATTTTGGATGAGTTAGGATAGAATGAATACACACTAAAACATTTTAGTGTTATTAGGTAAAATTATAAGAAAAACAATGATGGCATTTGCTACCCCAAAACCGTGTAAAGAGGAGAAAAATGGGAGCCAATGCATGGAGAAATTGTTCTTCACAAGGAACAATAGGCTTGCATGGCTAGGTTTCCTTTTAATCATTGTGTTTTCCACTAATTACAAACAACTTATAATTAGCTAAACACCTTCTAATTTTCGGCCCTTTGCATAATATGGTGTCCATATTATTTTTGTCAATTGTCTATATGTTACATGTCACATGTCACATATATTTGTTTATGTATTTTTTATCATATTAAAAATCAACGTATTAATAAAAATACGTCATATACAAAATCGACTTAGTAATTTCATAATTACTTGTGCCAAAAATTTTACCAATTTATAAATCACAACATATTGTATTTATATCAATTCATTCAATTTAATTGTTACATTAAACAATTATTTCATCCGAGTAATGATACAATTCAATTACTCGGACGTACCTTATTTAATCACATTTCAATATGATACGTAAATTTTACTTCCAAAATCGTCCGTCAATTTTCAAGTAATTTAATTAACTCGTAACATTATACGATTAATTAAATAATCAATTAAGAGTATTGCCCTTTAGGTATGACCTAGGGGGTCAACTGATCACCACCGTCACACGACAGTAATGTCAAACTCTAGTCAGCCAATCATTACCGATATATGTTGACCAGTTGACAGTAACAATATTACTTCCCAATTGTATTCATTTTAATGAGACTTAAACATGTGATCATCATGATCAACATTCGTGATCGCATTATTGTCGGAGGACACATATTCCAACAATCTCCCACTTGTCCTCGACAAGTGTGCGTCACCAATTCTCTTGTCCTATTACTATCTCCCACTCAATGCAAGGTGTCTTTCAGGTCGTACTTGCAAGTGATCATATCGAGAGTGGTTTCCTCGATCTGGAGAATAACTGATTGACCGGATTTATCCACTCTGGATACCTTCCGAGCGTGGCCACGCATTTCCAGTTCATTACTCCTCGAGTGGCCCTGAGATATTGTTATAACCCTGACTAGGGGTGGACAATTCCTATCGCACTCATTCCCTTCGACTAGCCACAACCATCATAACCCAAAATATGCCCATTTGACCCCATTTACGAAGGTCGTAGTAACACAAATCAAAGTTAATCAAACTGTGCCATCTTAGGTGAATAGTCTTTAGTCAAAAGAATCGACTCATTTGAATACTATAGTAGCTCTCGCCACGACCAGGCTATATAAATTTGCCAGAACTCTATAAGCGGTCATTAGGCCCGACAAAATGTTCCTAACACTCTGCCTATGTGATCGACTAGTCATCTCACATGACTCTATGGCACTTGAACTTGCCATCAATCGCATCACACTCTAGTCACTTCGAGACGTCACCTCATATAAGTAACTATGGGCAAAAACAATGTTAATCCATGTTCACTTTAACGGGTTTCAATTGTCTCTACAACCCGTTTGGATATAACAATGTACCAAGTGAGTTAATAATAACTCAAACGACAAATGTCGACATCACACTCGGGTAGTCAATATCATATTACAACCTTGTGATGTTTATCATAAGTGTAAACACTTATTGATTGCAATAGAAGTTTAACATCCCATGTGTCCATGTGTTCAAACTTCTTGCACTTGCAATTTCCTTCACATTCATGTTCTCATAGCATGAATCTTACCAAGTACACATTAAGGTTCTTGACCTTGGTTTTGGTTCTTTAACTTGAATGAACTTTCTCATCGCTCATCTCATAACGAATGAATTTGCGATGAATAATATAACTTGTACCGATCAAGTATTCCATCCACACACAATGCACTAGGTATATGTTTTGTAGAATCTTGTAACAATTGACAAGATTATTAGCTTAGTACTTCTCACAAGTCCTAGCTTTATTAGGAAAGATTGTTTTGAATAGCCTCTTACTTAACCAAGCATCTTTCCAAAACTTCTCATTTCTCTTTTCTGGGCTTGAAAGATTTGGGATTCTCATAAATCCTCATATGTGTTCGGATTTTCTACAATATGTGCAACCTCTTGACACACAATAGAACATTCCGTCAAACACTGAAATCGCTCATCGGATTCTACTTGAGAATTCATGACGTTTCTATTTTGGCTCACCAAGTCTATCATCATGCTCTTATGCATATGATTTATAATTGGACATGTACATGATTATTCTAATGGCGGAAACATTAGTTACTAATAATCATGAGATCAACCGTTCTTAGGTTCAATGAACTACCATGACTGCTAATGGTAATCCCATTTTCATTCATACGAATAACCTACGCGTATGTTGATGTGATGTGTATCTCTTAATACTAATCCAACATCCCATGATGTAATTGGATTCATCATTGTCCATTTTCATCCAGAATTGAAAACTCGAAAGCTTCTTTATGAAAGAAGGTATTAGCTTGTCATTCTTTAATGAGTTTTATACATTCAAGGATGATAGCTCCCACTAAATCCCATGTCTTCACATGAGAATTTCCTAACTCCCACTCAATTCTACATATTTCGAAATTGACTTCTCAATCGAAATTTGTCAAGAATGTAAATATAAATCGCTTTGCCAAGTTACTAGGATAAAACCATATATGTTCCCATCATATCCTTTCAAAATGCCTATTTTGAAGTGGTCTCATCTCAACCTTACGGAAAGAGATTTTAAATCTCTAACACACTCATGTCATAATGATGTGTAGCAATGTCGTTATTCAAATACAAATAATATTTAGAATAGGTCCTTTGGAATACCCTTTCGGAAGGAGGTTTAACCATTTCATAGCGAGGTTAAACAATGACATTTGCGTGGTTAAAACGTTGGCTATTGAAGATATCGGAATATCAATCTTTGCAACTTGATCATAACTAGTATGTTACTATGATTCATTTAGGCTCTTAAGTAAAACTCATGATTTAAACTATTGGTCAAATGATTCATAACCTTAGTCAAAAGCTTGTTAAGACTTTACATTAGTCATTTTTCTTCCAAAACTTCTTTTGGTCTCCTCGTGTAGTTATCTTGAGAATAAACTCTTATGATTACTTCACTTGGTCTCTTAAGTCATTTAGAACTAACTTGAGACTATATATCTCATCTATTTGGTATACTATGTAAATAGATATACCTTCATTCAAATCATTCTCTCTTGCGTAGATCTTCATTTACACAAGTACACAATTATATCTTGCCTTGTGTGTTGTGTCCTCATTTTTCTCCCACTCTATCTTTAGAATGAATACACTAAGCATTCAAAGATAGCATATGAGACACAAATTAATGATGTTGAAGTATAAGGAGGACTACCTCATAGGTTGACTAATTGTTATTGATTTCATATGTGTACTTGGTGGTTGACATACCTTTAAGAGAGTTCATAGACTCAAAGTCACTTTATAAATGATCATACACAAGCCTTAAGCATGTGGACATATAATGAAACCCGTCATTATAATTGTCTATAAGATCATTTTTAGTGAATAATCTTATGTTTCAAAACGCAAGCATTTAAAGATGAAATTTTAGAACATAAAGGATAAATGATAAAACGGGTGACTTGGGTTGCAAACCAAGTCACCATCATCCAAAATACAAACCATTATCCAAAATACCTTTCCATGTCGAACACGGAAACTTAAAGTTCTAAAAATTCAAAACATAACTTAAAATAAGACAATGAAAAACAAGGCTCCATAAAAGCTATCCTTAGCTTCTCCATGGTTTATCATGCTTGTTTTTCTTTTCCCTTGTCTTTGCTTGGTGGAGGCCCTATTTACAATAAAAAGGGAAGATACATTATCACAACTTTTGCATCATAATACCATAGTTGAATTTGAAACATAAAAAGAAGGTTAGTCATTTACCTACTGGAGTGATCTTTCCAGCTTTGATATCACCAAGGTATTTGGAACAATTTCTTTTCCAATGTCCCATGCCATTACAATAATGGCATTTGTCAAGAGGACCCTTCTTGACTTTGGATGTGCTAGCTTCACAAGACTTAGCTTTGGTGAATGTGGGAGCTTGTTTCTTGCCCTTTCTCCCATTCTTCTTGAACTTCCCCTTACTCTTTGTGCTTATGTTAAGCACATCCTTGGGAGGGTTCACATTTAACCCCATGTCCCTCTCGGCTTGCACAAGTAACTTGTGCAACTCCTCAAGAGACACATCCTTGTCTTGCATGTTGAAATTCACCCGGAATTGCACATATGCCTTAACCTTAGACAAGGAGTGTAGAATCCTATCTACGATGAGTTCTTTGGGGATTTCAACCTTTTGAATCTTCAAGGTCTCGACAAGCTCCATGAGTTTGAGCACATGAGGGCTAACCTTTTGGCCCTCTTTGAAGTCGAGATCAAAGAATGCCGCGGCCGCCTCATATTGGACGATCCGCGGAGTTTGTGAAAACATGGTCACAAGTTTGGAGTAAATCTCATTAGCATTGCCCATTTTAAAGGCTCTCCTTTGGAGTTCCGCCTCCATCGCAAATATTAAGACATTTTTCATTGCGGCGGACTCCTTTTGGTAAGTCTCATAGACTTCCCTCGTGGCCGCGGTGGACCTAGTGGAGGGTTCGGGTGGAGAAGCCTCGGTGAGGTAACGAAGCTTGTCGTCACCTTCGGCGGCTAATTTGAGTTGGGCATCCCATTCGGAGAAATTTGACCCATTCTTTTCAAGTTTACATCGATCCATAAAGGATCGGAGCCAAGATGAAGTAGCGAGTGGTGTAGCATTAGGAGTTGGTGTTGCCATTTGTTAGGAAAAAGAAGTATTCTACAAAACAAAATATAAGGAGTAAAACAATTGTCGTTTTAATAATACTCGTAAAAATGTATGATTTAAACAAATTTTACGCACTTTTCTAGTGACCTCTACCCAACTAGATAAATGATTCCAAGACCCAAATTCATATCGACTTAGGCACGGTGGGGCCGATACATCCTTTATCAATATAACTCGGTGGATTAACGTTTAATCGATTCTACTTTTAGAACTCTTGGTCGATAATACTACATTAACTATTATCTATAGCCCAAAACACATCGACAAGGGCACGGTGGGGCCGATACATCCCTTATCAAATACTTTTGTTGAGTTCAATCCAAATTTCGAATAAATGTGTCCATGATCCAAACCCACATTAACTTGGGCACGGTGGGGCCGATACATCCCTCATCAACATGAATTCGGTGGATTAACATTCATCACCCACTTCCCCTACGTAACAAGGTTTGTACCCCGGTGGGGCCGAGCGCACTCCCTCGCGAAATAGGTTTTCATGGTTTCTACTATTTGGTAAGGCTATGTCTCAATTGATAGTTTTAGCGAGAGGTCATGTCAATTTATTATCTATCACGTTTTAAGTGAACTAAAGCGGTGAACTACGATAATTCTAATTGACACGGTCGATAAACTCGATAAATAGACAATGCATGTTTAGTTATGGCGATTTAGCGATGCATGTGACATAAAATAAAATGCAAGCATAAAGAAAAATAAATCCTAGTATGGCCTTTCCTAAAATAGAAAAACTATTAATCTATTACATATTCGGAAACCAACTCCATTGGTCCCTTGAGCTTCGGTTGTGACACGCATCTCGAGGTAACACCGTCTTTATGTATCGCCATTCTTGAAGTAATCCATCTTTTGGAACTCCGGAATGAATAAAATTACATAATAAATTACATAATTTCCTATTATACATTTGTAACTAAAATAAAATAATCTATTAAATTACAAAACGGTGATACGAGATCACAATAAAATTACAACCGAATCGATATTCCCATACATTTCGGGAAATACCAATTAAAAACTAAGGCCATACTAAGTAAAAATACATAATTCAAAATTACATAAATTGAATTTATGACAATCATAAAGAAAATGCAGCAATATAATATGTAAGAACATGCTCAATTTTTATGCTAAATCGCCTTTTAATTAGCCAATATCGTATATTACTTGGTTTTTACGGATTTGCGTGATTTCAACATTTTATAATCACAAAAATACATAAACTCATATTTATGCATAAGTTAATTACCCTAACCTCTTAGGACTCAAAATATAGTCTTCACTAATAATTTGACCATAATTAACCTTTATTTACAAAATTGTTCATAAATGGACCAAAATTACAAAAATAAGCTATTTAACTTCAAATAAATCACAAAATTTCAAATAAATTCAAAATTTGAAATTTAAATTCATGAACATTCTGGAAAAAATCCATGACACTCATAATGTTCAAAATCATAGGTTAAAAAATATCGAAATTTTTTCCGGAAAAACAATGTTGCGGTTTATCGATTTATAATAAAATAATCATAAAAACATGGAAAAATTATTTTCACTAACTTTTCAATTTTAGATCTGAAAAAGATAATAAAATGCAACATTAGACGTTTTTCCTAAGTCATAGATTATGTTTTATTAATTTCCACTAATAATGTCACTATTTATGCTATTTTTCTTCAAAAATTCATAAATCATGCTAAAAGACTTCTTTATAGCCAATTATTTTACACACATCTTGTAAAATTGCATGTGACAACATATAAATTTTCTATGACCAGATTCGAAATTTAACTCATATTAACCTATTTTTCTCTTAAATCCGAATTTAATAATGAAAAATTCATTTTTCGAGCATAACAAGTGCAAAAATTATGAAAATTTACAGGTTATCTCAAAATAATATGTGTGATAACATATCCAAAAATCAACTTAAAATTCGAAGTATAGCTAATTTTCGACCAAAAATGACATTTTTACTCATAAAATCACATTTAAATGCCATTATTGTAAAATATGAACAATAAAAATCCGAAAAATTAACCAAAATATCCTAAAACATTTTAGGACCAGAAATATTAACATGCATGTATTTATTTCGTGATATATCATAATAACACAAATTTTACAAGTTTTATTTGTTATTCATATAACTCGGAAAAACTTTTAACCAATTTGCATGCAAACAACCGTGGCTCTTGATACCGATTGTAGGAAATGTAGATTCATATACATATTAACATACTCTTATATGTCTAAATTAATTTGTCATAAAATTAAAACGGATCTTATGCATGCAAACAATAATATAAATAGAGGAGAAATCATGTCCTTACAAAATGGATTTCGGCTATTAGGGCACAAAAGAGATCACCTTTCTCTTTTGATCTTGAGCTATTCCAATGGAAGAATGAAGATCTAAGTGTAAGATCTCTCCCTATGCTTTATACCCAAGGCTTCTCTTAATTATAATTAATATTACAAATACTAGTTATAATATTAATCAAGGTAGAAAAATGGAACCAAAAATATTTATAAACTCTTATATATTTTCGGTTTTTAGAGAGATGATGAGGAGGATTTTATTCTCTCTAAAACTTGTATTTTGGATGAGTTAGGATAGAATGAATACACACTAAAACATTTTAGTGTTATTAGGTAAAATTATAAGAAAAACAATGATGGCATTTGCTACCCCAAAACCGTGTAAGAGGAGAGAAAAATGGGAGCCAATGCATGGAGAAATTGTTCTTCACAAGGAACAATAGGCTTGCATGGCTAGGTTTCCTTTTAATCATTGTGTTTTCCACTAATTACAAACAACTTATAATTAGCTAAACACCTTCTAATTTTCGGCCCTTTGCATAATATGGTGTCCATATTATTTTTGTCAATTGTCTATATGTTACATGTCACATGTCACATATATTTGTTTATGTATTTTTTATCATATTAAAAATCAACGTATTAATAAAAATACGTCATATACAAAATCGACTTAGTAATTTCATAATTACTTGTGCCAAAAATTTTACCAATTTATAAATCACAACATATTGTATTTATATCAATTCATTCAATTTAATTGTTACATTAAACAATTATTTCATCCGAGTAATGATACAATTCAATTACTCAGACCGTACCTTATTTAATCACATTTCAATATGATACGTAAATTTTACTTCCAAAATCGTCCGTCAATTTTCAAGTAATTTAATTAACTCGTAACATTATACGATTAATTAAATAATCAATTAAGAGTATTGCCCTTTAGGTATGACCTAGGGGTCAACTGATCACCACCGTCACACGACAAGAATGTCAAACTCTAGTCAGCCAATCATTACCGATATATGTTGACCAGTTGACAGTAACAATATTACTTCCCAATTGTATTCATTTTAATGAGACTTAAACATGTGATCATCATGATCAACAGTCGTGATCGCATTATTGTCGGAGGACACATATTCCAACAATTTTGGCGGTAATAGGGAACAGTTAAGTTTTGGTTAAACTAAAGATTTTGTGGTATAGGTTAAGTGGTGTGCCGAGTGAATTGAGGTATGAAAACTGTTTATATAAAAGAGCCTTGGATATAGGAATGGTGAGTGTTTAGATTATAGGCGGTTATCTTTGACATGTGATGGTGATGAGGATAATGAGAAGATATAGCTAAGGATTTAGTATT
Organism: Silene latifolia; assembly: GCF_048544455.1. NCBI lineage: Eukaryota > Viridiplantae > Streptophyta > Magnoliopsida > Caryophyllales > Caryophyllaceae > Silene > Silene latifolia. Next base: position 35,760,033 of record NC_133537.1, read on the forward strand.
AGTGAGTTACGAGGACGTAACATTTGTCTTAAGAGGAGTAGGATGCGATAAAAGAGAGTTTCGTGGTTGTGCATGTTGTAGTATAATTGGAAGTAGAGTGTTGGTGTAGCAAAAAGGATGGATCTTTGTTGTGATTGATTTTATTAAAGGTCATGGCCGTGCTTGTAGTAGTGTGATGTTTAGGAGTGTGAGAATATTTCGATAGTGTTGACAGTTGGATGATGATGTTTATGAGTTCGATAGTGTTGACAGTTGGATGATGAGGTTATGAGTGTGAGTAAACTTCGAGGACGAAGTTCCTTTTAAGGGTGGTAGAATGTAACAATCCGTTTGATGTTATGTGTATCTGGTTATTGGTTTTTCTAGTGGATGATAGGTTACGGAGCTAGCAACGTTTGTGGATGGTAGGCTTAGTTGGTGGAGTTGGTGTTAAGAGTTCATGTTTGATAGGTTGGGGTATTGTTTTGAGTCCTTAGTTACGTTGTTGTGTCTTAATCGAGTTAGTATGTTTGTTTTGGGTATGGGTTGAACTTCGGTGATGAAGTTCCTTTTAAGGAGGGAAGACTGTAATACTACGGTTTTCTATATCTTTGGGTACTCTATCGAGTAGGGCTTACTCTGTCGAGTAAGTAGGTTGTTCTGCGAAACAGTGTTCTGTCTGATGGGTACTCGATCGAGTAAGTGAGGCACTCGATCGAGTAAGGGTCACTCGATCGAGTAAGTGACTTACTCGATCGAGTAAGTGTGTTTCACGGGTGATTTTGACGGGTTTTGTTAATAATGCGGGATTAGTATATAAAGCCTCCGTCATCTTTCTTAATCTCTTTTATCATTCTAAAAACCCCTTTTGAGAAGAAAAGAAGTTACGTAAGTGTGTTCTTCACATTGTTAACAAATCCCCAAGGCTAGGATTGTCGGATCATCTTGTTCTTTACGCCGTTGTGATCCTTGTGTCAAGGGTAAGCTTTTTATATAATTTTTATAATGTTTTGTTAAAGTTGGTTGAAACCCTAATTGGGTAATTTGGGGGTTTTGAGGAGTATTGTTGATGTTAGATTGTGATTGTATGATTTTGTGTTTATTGGAGGTGATTTCGTTGAAGGACGATTATGATTAGCTGATTCTAACGATCTTGGTTATTGCTTTCCAGGTAGGGTTTCCCTACTCAGTATTGGCTACATAATGTGTTGGTGATTGTTGTTGTTATTGTTAAATAATTATAATGTTGGATTGGTTTTGGTGATTGTTGATAGTATGTTGTTGATTGGTTGTGTATCTGTCTGTGATCTTCGGGGTGCGTCCCTGGCGGAGTTGAGTCACTTGTGGGAGTGGCTTCACGCCCTTGATTCGCCCCTTGTGGTTTCCATCACAAGGGGGATGTGCACATTAATGAACTTGGGTTTATCGCTCGATGGAGATGAGCGGAGATTAGGTGGGTACGGCTGCGCTCCCCCATTGGCAGCGTGGAGTACTTGTTGCGATGGGTACTCTGGCAGGGCTACACACTTTAGTGTGTAGTCAGTTGTGTGGAGATTGGAGATGGAGACTGGAGATTGGTTTGAGCTGTTTGGGTTCCTGTTTCATTGTGACTATTGTTTTTGTGTAATCAGTACTGACCCCGTTTAAATGTTTTAAAAACTGTGGTGATCTATTCGGGGGTGGTGAGCAGTTATTGAGCAGGTATGAGACGATACGCATGGGATAGCTGGGATGAGTTATCACGTTGCAGTTTTAGAAGTCTTCCGCTATGTCGAACAATTTATAGTTGTTTAGTAGTTGACAATTTTGAGAACCTTGTATTTCCTTTTAACAGTTTTTGGAGTTTGGCTTGTATCACTTAAACTTTATTATCATTTAAATACGTTTCGTTATTGTCTATTTGAGTATCATTGCCTCGGGTAACCGAGGTGGTGACGTTCTCATACCTTAAGTGGTCCTGGTAAGGCACTTGGAGTATGGGGGTGTCACATTGTATAACTTAGCGGAAATAAGCTACCGCACCCTTACCTTAGAATTTTCGAGCTCCTTCCTCTACAATCCAAAAGACCACACCGTGAGCTTTCGACTCAAGAACACCTCCTTTCACCTATCTAGTGATGTCTTTGCGGAGCGGCTAGGTGTAGGAAAAAGGACCACTCTTACTCTTGACAAGGTGAGGAAGGAAATGAAAGCCACAAAATATATCAACCTTTACACGGGTAACCGCAATACTGACGTTAGTGCCATGAAAATAAATGATGTGGAACACCCATTTTGAAAATTTTCCTTCGCCTAATGACCAACCTCCTTTACGGGAGAAAGGACCTTAGTAAACTCAATTACTCGGAAGTACTACTTTTAAGCTCCTACCTCAATCCATACTATGAGAGGCGTTTTTACTTTAGCCCCATGTCTATGGTATACTTAGCGTTTGAAAGGATGACCGAGGCTGACAAGTGCTCCTTTTATTATGGCGCCCTAGTGACTAGACTAGCCAAGAACCTCTTGGGTTATGAACCGGGGGTAATTGATAGACCCATGAGTACGGAGGTGCAATACTTCGACATTGCCTACATGAAAGGCATGTTTCTGGTTGTGGATAGGAAAGACAAAAAGGGGTATTTGTGGAGGGTGAACACAGACTTATACATAAATCTTCCCGCAAACGGGAGATTGCCCGAAACCTCCCACCTACCCGAGCTAGCACCACCTCGTCCTCCGGCCCGATCCTATTTCATTCTCGAAAATATTACTTACACTCTTGATGGTGAAGCAGTACGGAGGAAACCGACCCCACAACTCCTTTTCGATCCTCCTAGGACTTCTCCACATGCCCCATCGTCCTCCTATGTGCCCATGCCCTCGTCGCCCTTTGATCGCTCTAGACACTCCACTTACGCCCCGTCCTCTTTTTTCCTGCACGAGCCTTCACAGCCCCATGACCCTCCCCGACACTCCATGCACATACCGTCTTTCACCGGAAGGTATAACCAACCAGTGCCGGCTTATGGTCACCAATATCCCATGGAGGACCTAGTTGAGAGGGTGAACAACTCCTTGGTCCTAAGAGATGTGCATGAGTTCACTTATAACCAAGAGGTAAGACCGACCGAGTGCCCTAGTTTTTGGTCCGCGGATGGAGACACTTCCGGAGTATTCAAAGCCTATGGTATTCAACCCTCGAATTGGGGTAAGAGGGTTCCTCACAGTGACGGATAGTTCGTACCAAGAGGAGGCGGGAGGTGTCTCTCACGAGGGTGGGAGCAATGTTTTCTATGGAAGCAGGAGTGAAGGTGGAGCATCTAGTTGGGCACCAGGACTTATGGAGTACCATGGCCGCTATGTCAATACAATTATAGAAGACGCAACGATGGACACCTCGGGTGCTGCAAGGAGTGAAGAGCTTAGCACGCGGAGGGAGGAGTCACTATTAAACAACCAAGAAGCCCTGGTTCGGTGGGTGAAGAGGCTTGGCAAGAGAAGGAAGTCATCTTCTTAGTTTTATTTACTCATAGGGAAACTTGTGTGACCTTGCGTCGATTGGACCTCGAACAATTTGTTTTCTTATGTTGTAAACTCGGCCATAAGGCCAAAACATGGTGGATGTTGTGTGGTAGGATGGTACTATGATCACCATTGAGACCCTTTTTGCAAGTATGATCAACCATAGGTAAGTCTAGAGACTATAAATGACCGAATTCTGGACTATCAGGTGACACTCGGCCGAGTGTTGTTTTCACTCGACCGAGTTCCCTATTTAACTCGATCGAGTGAGCCAAAAACAGACCCTGTGAATTCTCTGTAAGAGCTCGCACTCGACCGAGTGACACACTCACTCGATCGAGTGCTATCCCCACTTTACCAAGTAAGTATCCACTCGATCGAGTGGACGGTTTTGTTCTTGTTTTGATGGTTTTGAACCAACATGGATTGAGCACTTCCGTTTTATAACCCTACCGGCTCCTAGTAGTTGTGTAAGCGTAGAAATCGTTAATGAATGAATTGAAATGAGTTGTTTACGTTAACATCTATTGTTTTGTGTGTTGTGGTACAAACATGTTTAATTGATGGAAGAGATCTAAGTTGCTTAGTAAGGATAATAATGAAGCGGTAATTGGTAGGATAAGTGAGAATTCGACGAGTCTTATACATGATCGAGTCTTGTGGCAACTAGAGTGAGACGACATGATACGAGAATGGAGAAGAATACATGCGTGATCGCGTGGTTTATGCACAACATGAATTAGTCGGGAATACGGACTACAGAAGAAAGTGAATCATAGTAGACGATTCTTATATACGGAGTCATGAGTTATACATGTATACGTAGAGTCACAAACTATGCCCGATAAGACTAGACCTTAGCCATGATAGTGGGAATGAATGTTGAGCTTGACTTGTACTCTTACCCATGAGCCTAGGTCGAGTAAATAAGAGAATCCTTCTCGCGACAGATCGAGTGGTGAACTTCAGGACGAAGTTCTCTTTTAGGGGGAGTGAATGTAACATTTATGAATAATAAAGGGCAAGAGAACATAAAAAAGCACGTACGGTAAAGAACTATGCGTGAGCACTAGCGAGAGAGACGAGTGAAATGATTGAGTAAGAGATAGGGAGTGAGGTATTACTCGAATGAGACGTAAGGAAGTGTGAAGGATATGTGAGGGTGAGGCGAACTTCGAGGACGAAGTCCATTTTTAGGGAGGGAAGATTGTAATACCCGGCATTTGTAGGACCCGTACTTAAATCTTGGGACACGGTAGAGGACCTTTAGACCGATAAGAGATCACTTGGAAGGGAAGGATAGCCCTACACTAGACCGTGTGGTGTTGTAGCGGATCGAGTGGGTCCACTCGGTCGAGTGAAGAGTACACTCGACCGAGTGGACTCGGCACTCAGTCGAGTGCCGCTGTTTTCAGAACACGGGATTAATCTCCTTTCTCCCCTAAACCTAAAATCATTTCCACCTTTCTCCTTATCTCTCCTTATCTCTCCCTTCTCTCTAAACCCTCACAAACACCTTCTACTTGGGATTCAAGCTTGGATTAGAAGAGCAACCACCTCCCTCTTCATCTCCTTCACCTAGTAAGTAAAAATCTTCCCTTTTCTAGTCTTTTAAACCCTAACTTTTGGGAGAATTCGTCATGGGTAATTAATTAGCAATTAGTATGTGTATTTAGGGTAATTAAGGGGTAATAATAAGGGGCCTTATAGTGTATATTAGTATAGGATGTATTGTGATAGTTATTATGTGATTTATATAGGATGAGACGGTTCCTTGAGACGGTTTCGGTCCGGATTCGAGTAGCTTGAGGAGATTGCTAAAAGGTGGTTAATCCTACTCGGTTTCAATAATGTTCATGTTGTAGTTAGTTTTTCATAATTAGGGCATTTGCATTATAACATGTTTAGTGGTAATCCCATCATTAAGAGGATAATTATGATATGTTGGTTGTGGTTTATGCATTGATCATTATCATATATATATTGTTGTTGTTGTTGTTGTTGTTGTTGTTGTTGTTGTTGTTGTTGTTGTTGTTGTTATTGTTGTTGTTGTTGTTGTTGTTGTTGTTGTTATTGTTGTTGTTGTTGTTGTTGTTGTTGTTGTTGTTGTTGTTGTTGTTGTTGTTGTTGTTGTTGTTGTTGTTGTTGTTGTTGTTGTTGTTGTTGTTGTTGTTGTTGTTGTTGTTGTTGTTGTTGTTGCTGTTGTTGTTGTTGCTGTTGTTGTGGTTGCTGTTGTTGTCGTTGTTGTTGTCGTTGTTGTTGTCGTTGTTGTTGTCGTTGTTGTTGTTGTCGTTGTTGTTGTTGTTGTTGATGTTGTTGTTGTTGTTGTTGTTGTTGTTGTTGTTGTTGTTGTTGTTGTTGTTGTTGTTGTTGTTGTTGTTGTTGTTGTTGTTGTTGTTGTTGTTGTTGTTGTTGTTGTTGTTGTTGTTGTTGTTGTTGTTGTTCTTTTGGAGACGCAAGACGGTTGAGAGACCGTCTTACGCTTAAGTCGCCTCTTGGAGCTTCCCAATCCAAGGGGGATGTGCACATGAAAGGCTTGAGTTACGGAGAGACTCGTGTGGTTGAGACATGACGTCTGGCAGGGGATCCGGTTGGCTTCCGGACCCGGTACGTCTGGGCTTGTCCCGGTACCTGTTTGTGGTTGTTAGTATGTTTGGGGGTGTCGCGGTACCAGTGTGGTTATCGGTATGTCTGAGCGTGTCCCGGTACCGTGGTGGTGGCGGTGTGGTTTGTTGGCGTCTCATTCACATTAGTAGTCATATTGCATGTTCACAATTGAGTCGTGTCATCTTTTATTTGTTTAATGAAACTGACATTTGTTGTGTATGTGTATTTGTCACCTGTCTCTTTTGGGGTAGCCTGTGTTGATCCATATGATGCCCTTTGGTCATATGGGGAGCAGGTTAGGTACAAATTGTTTGGATAGTATGCGGGAGACGGGAGGAGCTTGATGAGTCACGAGACAAGTGTAGTTAGTTAGATGAGTATAGTAGCCATGAGTTGTATTTTATTCATTAGTTAATGGTTTGTAAATACTAAACTTGTCATTTATATTTTTTATTGTATCTCTGACTCACCGCCTCGGGAAATCGAGAAGGTAACATCTCCCAATTACCTTGGCCGGGTAAGAAGGGGGTGTTACAAAAATGAGACTAAGGGTAGCTTAGTCATTTATCCCTTTTGTTTCTTATTTCCCAAGTCATTAGTAGCCTATATAAGAGCATTAGTAAGTTGTAATGGGCAATCAATGAATTTTATGAATGAACTTGTAAGATTTATCTCATTTGTTATAATGAAATCTAGGTGATTAATTCACCACAATTCTATTGTTGGGGTAGCCTATCAATTCTCGTAATTGAACAACTGCATTTCTATCATTTTTATTTCCGTCTTAATTTAGATGTATTATTTGGTTATCAGAGCCAGCTTTCCTCTGGACCTTTGTCATATTCATACTCCGAATGTCCATGTTTTGAGGTGAGTGCTATGTCTTTTGTCATGTTGAATGCAGATCATTCTTCTAAGTTCATTGAAAATGTGGTGTCGTCATTATTGTTGAGTGATATCGGTTGGTTTATTGGCTCAAGTATATCAATGATTTTAGGCGTCAATGTGTACAAACCAAAGGTTGTTGAGCTAGAACACACTGGGAGGTCACGATCAAACTTTAAGGGAGTATATAAATGGGATAAAAATTTCAATTGCAAAGACTATGGCATGGTTAAACTAACACTACTACCTTTGAATTTTGGACATCATTTTACGATGAAGTTAATATTGATGAGAGGCTGGTATATGTTTTCCGATACTTGTGGCAGTGGTTCTGTTGGTGTGACATTGGTGAATGGTATTCTTGTAGCAATATTTCAGCCTGATGTTAATCCTTGTACTACTTAGATTTCCATCCCATATGATCATGGAATCCTAGTAATCGTTTTGTCACCTTTGGTTTTCACTTACACCCATGAGGACAAGGGTATTTTTGTAAGACAAGTATAAGCTAAAAGCTTGAGGAAATTATTATTAACAATATGAGTATATATAAAAGAGATAAGAGCTATAGCTAACCCTAGATATGCTAAGATCATAAAAGATTACAAGGGAAGATTACGAGAAAACAATAATATATATAAAAGATTACATAATCTTAACATCCCCCCGCAAGACGGACGACAGTTGGGCAAGGCCGATCTTGGAAAGTAGCATGTGCAGACGAGGACTAGACAAAGGCTTGGTGAGAGCGTCTGCTAATTGATCATCATTCGAAACAGTGGTAACCCATAATGAACCTGATTGCACCTTTTCTCGAATGAAATGGAAATCAAGGGCGAGGTGCTTCATACGAGAGTGAAATACCGGGTTAGCACTTAACTGAGTAGCACCCACATTGTCACAGAAAATCGTGGGATGTGAGGGTAAGACAATGTGGAGTTCACGAAACAGATTTTGGAGCCATGAGAGCTCGGCAACAGTGTTAGCAATGGACCTATACTCGGCTTCCGTAGAAGAGCGAGCAATAGTGCGTTGCCTCTTTGAGCTCCACGAAATCGGGTTGCGACCGAGATACACAATGTAGGCACCCGTGAAGAGAAAATTGTCTTGCTCACCGCCCCAAGCCGCGTCTGAGTAAGCATGAAGAGCAAGCGGCGAGTTTTTGTGAAGCCGTAGACCCATAGTGGCAGTACCAGAGAGATAGCGAAGAAGTCGCTTTAAGGCAACCCAGTGTACTGAAGTAGGAGCATGCATAAATTGCGATAGACGACTGACGGCAAAGGCTAAGTCCGGGCGAGTGAGGGAAAGATACTGAAGACCACCCACAAGTGTTCGATAAGGCGTGAGGTCAGCTAGCGGTTCTCCTTCATGGAGAAACAATTTTGTGCTGGGATCAAGCGGCGTAGAAACGGATTTTGAATTTGTCATGTTGGCGCGTTCAAGCAGATCAGCGATGTATTTATGCTGACTGAGAAATAACCCATTTGGAAGAGAGTGAACTTCGACACCGAGAAAGTAGGACAAAGCACCAAGATCTTTAAGGGAGAAGCGCGAGGCAAGTTTACCAATGAAGACATCAATAGCAGAGGCAGCCGGACCTGTGACAATGATATCATCCACATAAACCAAAACATAGATAGGATTAGTAGCATGATGAATAAATAAAGATATGTCCGAGACGGAATTAGTGAAGCCAAGCGCGAGCATGAAGGATCGGAGCTCATTATACCAAGCCCTCGAGGCTTGCTTAAGGCCATAAATGGCTTTTCTGAGACGACACACGTGTGTGGGATGTGATGGGTCAACGAATCCCGGGGGTTGTGCCATAAAGACAGTGTCGGAGAGAGTGCCTTGGAGAAAGGCATCGTTGACATCCAGTTGGCGAAGGGACCAGTCATTCAGAACGACAAGATTAAGAAAAGTTCGGACCGTGGCCGGTTTATCGACAGGACTAAAGGTCTCGGTGTAGCCAAGACCAGGACATTGATGAAACCCCTTGGCAACTAAGCGAGCCTTGTGTTTGTCAAGGGTACCGTCGGGATTGTACTTGGTACGGAAAACCCATTTACAACCAACAAGGTTTTGGGTAGGGGAAGGAGGGACAAGATCCCAGGTGTGGTTGGCGAGAAGGGCACCAAACTGAGTTTTCATTGTAGCATGCCATGTAGGGGAGGCTAGAGCGGCTTTAACCGAGGTGGGTGTGGGGTATTGGGGGCAGCATGAAGGTTCATGAGGGTTCGAGGTTTGTAGATGTTGTTGGAAGCGCGAGTGCGATGGGTATGGGTAGGAGGTGGTGGTGGAGTGAAGGTGGGCTGAGTGTGCGGTGTGGAAGTTGGTGAAGTGTGAGGAGGGGGGTCAGGAGAGGCAGATGACGTAAGGGGAGTAGAGGAAGCAAACAGGGGAGAAGCAGGGGAGTCGGGAGAGTTAGAAGTAGGAGGTGGGATTGAGGTGAGAATTGGGAGAGACATAGTGACCCACTGGTCAGTAGTGGGCAGTGGTGGAGTGGAAGGAGTGCGGAAGGGATAGACCCCATGAACAAAGCGGCATGACGAGAAGAGTAGACACGATTTGTGGATGGGTCGAGGCATAAGTTGGAATGTTGGGTAGGGGAATAACCAATAAAAACACATGGGATAGACCGGGGATCAAGTTTATGAGTAGTATAGGGAAGCAACCAAGGGTAGCAGAGGCACCCAAAATTGCGTAAATTGTGGTACTTGGGAGTGTGGCCAAAGAGAGCAGCATAGGGAGACGAGTTGGAAAGTGTCGGAGTGGCTAGTCGATTGATAAGATACGCGATTGTAGTGAGAGCATATGTCCAATATTTTAAGGGCATAGAGGAGTGTTGGAGGAGGGCAAGACCCGTGTCAACAAGATTTCTGTGACGACGTTCAGCATACCCCTTATGCCCAGGTGTGTGAGGAGGAGATGTGAGGTGGGAAATGTCGTGACTAGCAAGGTATGGTGCGAGTTTTGCAAATTCGCCACCATTGTCAGAGTATAAAGTTTTAATTTGTTTGGAGAACTATTTTTTGACAAGAGGGTGGAATTTAGTGAAGATGGATTGTGAGTCGGATTTGCGTTTCATCGGATATAACCCATATTAGTGAAATGATCAATAAAAACAATATAGTATTTGAAATTATCAAAAGAGTACAGTGGAGATATCCACACATCACTTAAGATAACTTCGAGTGGTGAGGAAGTAGTAAGAGACGATATGGAAAATGGAAGTTTAATACTTTTATTGGAAAGACATGAGTTACAGTAAAAATCCTTGCTAATAGAAGTATTAAAGTAAGTAGCTAATTAACGGAGGATAGCGAGAGATGGATATCCAACTCGATGATGAATGTCGATGGACTGAGACGAAGCAGAGAGTGGAATTGGGGATGAGGGCAGGGACTAGTAGTATACTCCGTCCTTAGTAGGGCCCTGGTGGAGAAGGACCCCCGTCTGAGCATCCTTCACATGAAAAGAAGACGGTAAGAAGACAATAATAGCATTATTTTGAGAGAAAAATTGGGAAACGGCGATGATATTTTTATGCATTGAGGGAACACAAAAAACACTAGAAATAGAGAATGAGCGAGATATAGAGGGAAGAAGGGTGGAACCAGTGTGCGTAATCGGGAGAGACGAGCCATCTCCAATCACGATCTCATCGGTCCCATCGTAGGGAGAGTGCAAGGAGAGATATGAGAGGTCACTAGCCACGTGGGACGAGGAGCAAGTGGTGGTGTAGGAAGGATGGCAGTTTGGACCTGAGGAGAGGGAGGGGGCCTGCTGTGTCGTGGGACAGAGATGGAAGGGTAAAGACTTTTAAACACAGGACAATAGGCAAGAGTGTGTCCCTGTGTGTTGCACCAGTGGCAACGTCCACGATAGGGATTGGCCGGGTTTTGATTTGGTTGAGAGTCAGCGGAAGGCAGAGGAGTGGTAGGAGGTTGAGGAGATGGTTGGGAGTGAGTGTACATGGGTTTGTAGTAAGGACGGGACGAGGAGGACGCGACATTGACTGTGGCAGGGAAGGTTGTGGGAGAGGCGTGTTCTTAGATGCGAAGAGAGAGTTCTTTGTTAATCAATTTTTCATGGAATTCAGCAAAGGTAATGGCAGTGTCGCGAGCATTGACAGCGTCAATAACCGGTCGATAGCGAGGATCATCAAGACCGTCAATAATCCAGTCAGTGATGTCCTCACAGGAGATAGGGTGACCTAGTAAGGCTAGTTCATCAGTGGTGGATTTGATGGCATTCATGTAGTCAGAGATGGAGGAAGAGCCTTTGGTTGTGTGTTTGAGTTTGTATTTGAGTAGCTTGATGTGGCCTCGGGATGGAAGGTCGTATGTTGAGGCAAGGGTGTTCCAAAGTTGTTTGGATGTGGTGGTGCGGGTGAGAAGGTAGGAGATGGGTGTGTAGAGAGTACCGGCCAGGGCACCAAACAGAAGCTTGTCTTGCCTATACCAAGTCGCATAGGCAGGGTTAGGAGAAGGGGTGGTGGTGTCTTTGGCAGTTAGGGTTTACGCAGGACATGGTAATGACCCATCGACATAACAATAGAGATCGTAACCAATTAAAAGAGAAGTAATTTGTAGTTTGCAGGATTGATAATTCGAGCCATCGAATTTATCAATGGAGTGTGTATTGATGGTGATGAAAGGTTTGAGAGGTTCATCTTTGTTTGGGATAATTTTAGGAATCGACTTGGTGATGTCGAAGTAGGATCGTTAGAGGTCTCGTGATACCATGTAAGACAAGTATAAGCTAAAAGCTTGAGGAAATTATTATTAACAAATATGAGTATATATACAAGAGATGAGAGCTATAGCTAACCCTAGATATGCTAAGATCATAAAAGATTACAAGGGAAGATTACAAGAAAGCTATAATATATATAAAAGATTACATAATCTTAACAGTTTTTAGGGGTGATGAAGGCATTAACAGGGAACAAACTTGGTTATTGTTGAACCCCTTGGTATGGTCCAACTACAATGCTAATAGAATGAGGGAAAGTGCTGTGTTCCTCACCAATGTTTTCAATTCAGGTGGGTTGTGGGATGCCCTTCTACATAGCTCTTGGTGCAGTAATCCAAATTTGGGATTTTGTATGAGTTATTTGACGATATGTGTGCCTCTACTTTCAAACATGCCATGCTCCAGAATAATGGCTACGATTAATGCTTTCAGCCTCGACCACGAGACGGTGCTCAATATCAGGTATGATTCTTTCAAATTATTGATAGCATCCTATCTTTAGGGGGTTTGGCATCTAAGTTTCGATAGAGGAAGTTGTGATCACTCTAAAGTTCTGTATGCTCATGTCGGAGTTCCTAGCCTCATCATAGATCACAGTCTCTAAAAGTGCAGCTATGAGTACCCATAATAACTGTGTAACTAATGGTCACGTCATTTGGCCAAAGGAGTATATAGAATCAACAAACTTCATTTGGGACCCTGGCATTATAGCTAAGATTGCATATGAGCAATTTAGGACATCAAATGTGTCAAGAGTGGGTTGTCGGAAGGATATAATTTTGTTGAAACTTGGGTTAATGAGATATTGGGTTACAAGTTCCAGGATTTCAGATGTTGGAACACTTGGGTTTGACAATTTTGAATATGTTGAGGTCTTTCAAGATTTCAGAAGTGCTACTTCTTGGGACAGTTGAGCATTGGTCCATTACAATGACAACAATGCTAGAGAATAACTCCGCATGGAAAGACCCCACAATCAACTGCAAGTTTTCAACGATCATGACAAATAATTCCCTTGTTTTTTATCCGGGTGGGTGGAAATATAACCTCTCCCATGTTTGTACAGCCCACTGAAATTTTATCATTCCTGCCATGTTTCCTGGCATAATTGAACTTGCTGCGACACTCTCAGTATAGTGATTGTGCTCATGCTGTGACTATTTTGGTGTGTATTGGTTCTACGGTAATGAAGTTCAGGGAGAAAGCTTTTGCCTTTTTCTTATGTATTGGTCCTATGAATGCTCATGTTAGAGTAATTCTAATTTTTGACCCTGGTGGGTATGGTTATTGGCAAGAAATGATGCATAGACTAAAGGCATACGTAGGCAACAAATTCAATGAAAATACATACAAAGACGACTGTCAGTTTTATGTCTTTGATCCAGGAGGGTTACTGAGGATACAAGTCGTTTGACGCACTAATGAGAAGAGTTTTTGATTCGGGTGGAAAGTGTCATGGTACGCCTTGCTTCAAGTATTGATTGTCTTAGATCCTTGAGGACAAGGATCATTTCAAGGGGCGGGTGTTGATACACATAAAAATGAGACTAAGGGTAGCTTAGTCATTTATCCCTTTTGTTTCTTATTTCTCAAGTCAGTAGTAGCCTATATAAGAGCATTAGTAAGTTGTAATGAGCAATCAATGAATTTTATGAATGAACTTGTGAGATTTATCTCATTTGTTAAAATGGAATCTAGGTGATTAATTCACCACAATTCTATTATTGTGGTAGTCTATCAATTATCGTAATTGAACAGCTGCATTTCTATCGTTTTTATTTCCGTCTTAATTTAGACGTATCATTCCCGATTCCATTCTTTTTCCCTTATGCAAATCCAACGCCTCCTTATTTGTTTCAAATAAAAACCTTTAGAACACGCCAACCACCTATAATGTTAGGGAATAACTTATCAGTGTTAAACACCTTACTTTTCACTCTACCACTAACATCAACATCTTAATCATTCGCTATGCCACAAACGTCACCACTAGTTACTATCTTCTTAATAAAGCATGTGTTTTTTTAACAAATGTAGCCGTCACTAATTAGTTGATCGTTCGTCCTAACCTCTGAAATTCTAGATGAATTAAACTATAGTATGATTATCCAATAACTACGTAGTATTATCTAATTACTTAACGTCTTAACGGAGTACGTATTAACAATATAAGTACATAACCAAATTTTAATGGCTTACTTCTATTCACCCATCTATCACAATTGATCTATAATTCCATATAGCTAGTGTTTTTGAGACCAATCTACGTTAAACTAATTTGTCATAAACTCCTAAATTCATCAAATATTCAAATATTGCTTAGCTTTTTATCACACTGTGATACCCAAAAAGTTATCAAACCGGTGTCTCTTTAATGAGTTAACCCTACGAATAGGGACCCGAACTTTCATTTTCTTTAGCGATAAGGACCTAAACTTTAATTATTTAGAGATAAGGCACTAGTCCTTATTTCCGTCAATTCTGTCGTTAACTTGGGTTTATCCTGTCACTATTTTTCCACTTATGTCTGGTAACCCATTTTTTTTAGGGCTTGCTTGGATTGAGGATAAAAGGAAAGGAATGAATAGGGGAGTGATATGTAAGGTTCATTTTCCTTGTTTGGCATGGGAGTAATTATTCACCTTCTAAAACTATTACCCTCATGAAAGGGTAATACATTACCCCCCGGATAATGATTAAGGAAGTAAAACATCTACTCAGTAATCATTACCCTTATATGTCAAATCTATCATCAATGAACTAATTACTAACTTCCCAAATAATTATCACCTAATTAAAATTTACCCCCGAACTATTCCATGGATTCCAGGCAAGCCCTAATGAGTTATTTTATAGGAATAATTCAACCTAAGCCTCTCCTTCCCCATTTAATCCATCCTATTGAATATCTTATATTAATCCAATGTTTACTACTCCCTCCACACACCTATGTTCGTTCCATTTCAATAAAATACTCCTCACGTATATTAGAGAAATAAAAATAACACTTATATGTGGAGGGATTATCATTTAACTTAATATATATCAGGCCTCATGTTAACTCATTCTAACTGGTTAGGTTACTAATTAACAGGTTTCCTTTTATTTTTACCCTTTTCTTCCTATTTTAAGAATGTTAATCTAAACTTTGATCTCTCCTTCTTTTTACATTTTCCTGGGTTCTTCCCCCCCCCTCTCTCTCTCTCTCTCTCTCTCTCTCTCTCTCTCTCTCTCTCTCTCTCTCTCTCTCTCCCTCTCTCTCTCTCTCTCAGTATGTGTTAATCCCCCCCCCCTCCCCTCCCCCCCGCCTTCATTTAACTTCTCTTCATTTTTTTTACGAGATTTACCCTGACAATGAAGTAGGAGGTATGGTCTTCTTCTTCTTCAACAAATTCAAGTAGTAGAAATTCCAAAAAATCTAGTTGAGATGCGAACACCAAATACTTGCGGTTTTGAAGTTGCTTAAGAATTGAGTTAATTTAGGAAAAAGGTTCTATGGTTATTCTTTGTGGCCTGTAAGTAATATGAATTAATTTTTTTTATATATAAATATTGTCCAGTATTTGAGTAATTGTGCTTGGAAATATAGTAAATTTGTTTTTTCAATATTGTAGAAAAATGGACGTCGGTTCTTTGAGTTAGAAAAATATGAGGTGTTGCTTAATAAGCGTGAAGATAGGTGTTTACAAATGGTGTTGATTGAGAAGAGAATATTGGAAGAGAAGATTGAGAAATTGAAATTGAAGAATTGTTTGTTGAAAGAGGAGTTGATGGCATCTAGATTTGAAACTAAGAAACATACACTGTTTAGTGGGAAAAATAGTCATTACAAGGTTACTCATGTCTTGTTTTTATTTTTTATTTTATTTTTTTGGAGTTTTTTTGATGTTATGAAAAATGTATGAAAGCTTTGCATCTGGACAATGTAATTTGAATGATGAATGCTATTGAGAAATTGTTTACCAAACTCATGCTTCTATAAATAAGCTTCTTTCAAAGTAGGATAACTTGTTCAAAATACATGAGCATTTGTTCAACATAAAATATATAATAACCATAAGGGTGCCCTAACCATAATCAGTTGTTCAAAATACAAATCCCATTTAAACCATTACAGACTACTGTTCATAAAACAAAAAGCTAGCATTGTCTTCAAAATAAAAATCAGCAATTGCAACCCTTCAAGACTTGTTGACTGTTGAAGAGTTAGGAACGATAAACACCTAAGAGGGGGAGTGGGTGAATTAGGTATACCTTTTTAAAATTTTGTTCTTCACTTAGTTACTTGATAACTTAAGTAAACAACCTTGAAGTACAAATATTGACAAACTTAATAGAATGTAAGTTCACAAGATGATACAGCCGTTTTATGTCACAGTATAGCTGACTGTGACACAGAACTTGACTAGATATAAGCGAGAAATAGCAAAGTGAAAGAACGTAAAAGTAAATGAACAAACAAACAACATTTAAAAATTGGTTCAACCTCTACTCCGAGGCCTACGTCCAACCGTTATTTTATTGCTTGTTTAGAAATTTACTCAAACTTACTAAACCCCTTATAATGAAAATAACTCGCCAACCTACTCCGGTTGCACTCAAACTTAAAGCTACTCCGCTTCAAGAGTTTATGGGTTCTATCTCAAGGTGTACAGAATCTTTGAATCTCAAGAGTTCGCTTAATGAACATGGAGATCACAATTAAGATTTAACACGAGAATCATGGAACAAACTCATTATGTCACAGTACAGCGAACTGATACTTGGAGGTTTACAGCTTTTCGAAAACAAATGAAGACTTTAAAATCTCAAAAACGTTTTGCAAACACTTGAAGAACAAAGCTTTAAATGCACAAATGATTTGCAATGTTTTACAATAAATGCTTTGGAAAGTCTTGGGAATTAAATGATGCTAAGACTTGCTATTTATAGTGGAAGTAGTGGTCTTAAGGTGAATACTTTAATTAATTAATCACACAATAAAATAACTAGTCTTATTTGATTGTAAGTGTTAGGTGTTGCGTGTGAGTGCAACAACTAGGTTGCTTTGCTTCTTATTTCAGTTTTAAAACTTCAACACATTTGAAAAGTGACAACTTACCACAAATGGAAGAGTGCTTTAGTACTTGTCTAAATCAACTTTCCATTTATATAAAAGTAGATGCACAACTTTAGAGGAGTCAAATGTGAGATTTGCAAATTGATTTTTCAGATTTGTTTTCAAATTTTGAAGATACAAATGCTAAGGTTTCAAATTTGTAAAGTTTTAACACTTAAACATTTCGTATAAAACCCTCCTCCTTACAGTAGTATCATAAACCACAGTACAACGTACTGTTGCATGGTTTTGCCATAACTAGACTTGAATGAGAATGTTACACTTACTCTTACAATTTTCGACTAAGGCTAGGATAATATCATTGTCTTGACTTCTTGATTGCTTTATCTTGATCATCTTGAGCCATCATTGAGAGTCTGTTTGATTGCTTCAATAACTAAGCATTTTCAACTAAAAGCAAACAATCAAATAACAAAGGGACTTGGCATCATCAACCAAATGTGTTCTAACAAATTCCCTCTTTGATGATGACAAGTCCAAACATGTGTGATATTCCCACTTAGCCCATGGTTAGTCGGTCTTTGGTCATTTCAACATATACATAATTTATAAACATGATCAAGGTATTCGAAGGGTGCAACATGCTTGGCTAAAGTAGAACATCTAATCATGGTAGCTAAGACATAATTAAGGTGAACGTTAGCCTAAGAGTTAAGAGATCACACATAAGCATGGTTTGAACTACTTCCCCCTCTTGACATCATCAAGGAGGGCTAAAACATGGTCAAATATAGCAACACGTTTAAAACACACACAAATATTATTCAAGCAATAAAAAAAAACATCCAAAAGTGCATAGGAGTTTTAAAGACAGAGCCAAATTAGGATAGGGGATAAAAGGATTAGGTAGGCAAGAACTTCAGCTGTGGATTTTGGCTTCTTATCATCAAGACGTTAAAATAGATCTTCGTTCATGGTACGAAGATCAGTCACCTCATCCCTTAGCTTGGCATTCTCCTTTATCAAATGATTAACGAGCCCCACAAGTTGATCCAACTTTGCAAGAACCACCCCCTGTTCAACAGTAGAGCCTACCATAGCACCGCTTCCAAGTTGATTTTTCCGCACAAATTTCCCATTCCTTATTTCCATATTCATCCGAGAGAGAAGACCCGGAGTCATTTCATCACTCAACTTCACAATTGCGGGACTTCCCTTCATTACCAACACCTCTTTCACAAAGATTGGATAGCCACATACCAAAAGGCACTACGGCATTTTTGTCAAAATTGCCGCTTTGAAAATCAGTGGAGATCTCATGAATGCGGTGAAACATGAGACGAGGAAGGTTAATTGGTTTGTGTTTGATGATATGGTAAATGAGGAGCATGTCAAGGAGAGAGCATCTCCCCCGACTGTTGTTGCTAGGGACAAGGTTGCGGAAGACAAGGTTAAAAATAAACCTAATGGGTGCAGATAATTCGAGAGCATAGATGTTGGTTGGGCTGTTGTCGTCATGAGGTCCAAGAACTTTCATGACTTGGGTAGATGTTACCTCATTAATTTCACCCCGGTCACGTTTGGGGTTAGAGGTAAGCCCGACATCACACTCTTCAAGGTGGGCAGCAAGTTGTTCAATTGTTAAGACAAAGGGTTTTTGATTAATGTAGGCTGAAAGGATTTCAGATGCAACATCGACTTTGACCGTTGCATAGAATTGAATAATCTCGGACAAGTACATAGGACTATACTTGTCCAAGATATTCACCCAGCCCTGTGCATACATGGCTTCTTTGAAATATTTGAAGGCAAGAGAAGTATCATACCAAGATTTTTTGTATCTCCTTTCAGTGTGAAAGCAACGGACCAACATACCGTGACATAGTTTTAATACCTCTTCCGGAAGATCAAGTGAGTTAAGATGATTGAGGACATCGTTCTTGAACGATTCTCCAAAGGGTGCAACCACAAGGTCCATGCAAGTGTTAAGAGGAACCTTGGCATCAATGGGGTCATCTTCATTTGTCACACCTTCCTCTAGATCAGTTATGGTTCGTGGATATCGAGGCTTCTTTGGAGCCCGGGGTTTTGACCCGAATCCTTTCTTTCTTTTGCCGCCGGTTTTGGGTTTAGGAGGAGATGATTCGGGTGTTAAATCATCATCATCACCAAATATTTCCACCATTTTTCTTTTTGACCGGGTTCTAGAGGCCGGTTTTGAGAACAATGGGTCAAGACTATCATCGAACACTTGCTCGACATTCCCTTGATCTTCAACATCGATTATTTTTTCAACATGCACCGTTTTGTTGCATCAATATTTGGGGGTTCATCAATTTTTTTAGCATCATGACCGATTTTTACTTCCACAATGGCATCAATTTTCTCTTTTTCATTATTAACTTCAAGTTCATCACCTTTCTCACCATCTTCTTTTGATTTTTCCTCTTTTTCTATCAATACTTTCTCCTTTTCATTTGAGTCTCCCTCATTTTCTATTAATTCTCCATCATTTTCTTTCGATTATTCCTCATTTTCCTTGGATTCCTCCTCATTTTCTTTTGATTTTCCCTCTTCGAGTTCCCCCTCTTTTTTTTCACTTGAATAACTCTTTTTCTCCTTTCCCTTTTCTTTCGATTTCATAGTTTCATCCTCCTTTTCAATTGTTTTAACTTTCTCAGATTCCATGGTAGCGGGTTCCTCCTCATCAGTATCAAAGTCAACCTCGGCGTCCAACTGTAGCGAGATTGGAGGTCCCCTACCACGACCTCCTCTGCCCTAACCACCACCTCTTTTGGCGGTTGTTTTCTTTCGTGCAACGGTGGCCTTGGCAGTAGCGGGGATGGTTTCATCGGTTTTGGCAGCGGATTTGGGAGGCATTTTCTTTTTTACAATATATTTTGGATTGAAAGTGTTTCTAAGTTGGAGAACTTCCTTGGAGTATTTTGGTTTTGTAGACATTTGAATTATTGGAAAGGGAAGGGGTATTGACGGTTTTGGGAGTTCGAAAAAGGGAGTTGATGAGAAGTTTTATTTAGTGGATAATAGGAAGTTAATGTGGGTATATGGGAGGTAAATGTGGGATTGGTGTGGTTAATTAGGAGAGTGTAATGATAGAGGACGGTTGAGTGTTGTAGATTTAAGGCTAGGTTTACACTTTTTAAGTGATGTGACATAAAGTGGTTTTATTGGCTCAATGCAACAATTATCTCAAATGCAACAAGAGGTTATTGATTTATTTGTTCGGCCAATTTACATGCATTAAACAACGTATTAAGCCAAATTTATTTACATGTTAATCCAACCTCTAATCAATCATTTAAGAGAATTAATCCATTCATGTCACATATGACCTAATAAACCAATTTCCAACCGAAGTTTTACGAATTGTTCTCTTTCTAACGGTTTTGTAAAAATGTCCGCAATTTGATTTTCCGTTTTACAAAAGCTTAGACATATATTACCCTTTTCAACTTGATCACGTAAGAAATGATGTCTTATGTCGATGTGTTTAGTACGTGAGTGTTGTATGGGATTCTTTGATAAGTTAATTTCACTAGTATTATCACAAAATATGGGAGTAGTCTCGAAAATAATACCATAATCATGCAATTGTTGATGTACCCAAAGAATTTGCGCACAACAAAGAGCGGCACTTACATACTCACATTCGGCCATGGATAATGCAACGGTGTTTTGCTTCTTAAATGCCCATGAGATTAGACATGGTCCTAAGAATGTAGCAATACTTGAAGTGCTTTTCCTATCCAATGTGTCACCGGCATAATCCGCATCCGAAAATCCTACAAGATCAAGTTCGTAGTGAGTTGGGTACCAAAGATATAGCCCTTGTGTTCCAATAAAATACCTAAAAATCCGTTTGACGACTTTGAAATGTGATTCCTTAGGATTTGATTTGAAACGAGCACAAACACACACACTAAATTGTATCTCGGATGGACTAGCGGTTAAATAGAGTAAGGAACCGATCATACCTCGATATAGCTTTTCACTAATGCTCTTACCATTTTCGTCCTTATCAAGCTTGATTTTATGCACCATTGGTGTAGGCATAGGATTCAAATTAGTTAACCCAAACTTACTTAGCATTTCTTTTAAGTAATTTTGTTGATGAATCATTGTTCCGTTTTCACTTTGTTTGATTTGAAGACCAAGGAAAAATCCAAGTTCTCCCATCATACTCATCTCAAATTCGGAAGTCATTAAATCGGAAAATTACTTATAAAGAACATTGTTAGTTGCTCCAAAAATAATGTCATCGACATATACTTGCACAAGCAACAATTCGTCTCCTTGTGACTTGATAAACAACGTTTTATCAACGGAACCACGTAAGAAACCATTTTCCAATAGAAACTTTGAACGCCTATCATACCAGGCCCTAGGAGCCTGTTTTAAACCATAACGTGCTTTATCAAGTTTAAAACGTGGTTAGGAAATTCGTTGTTTACAAAGCCCAGAGGTTGTTCAACAAACACTTCTTCATCAAGGTATCCATTTAAAAATGCGGTTTCGACATCTATTTGAAAACGTTTGATACTTTGATAAGATGCAAAAGCTACAAGCATTTGTATGGCTTTAAGCCTAGCTACCGGTACAAAGGTTTCGTCATAATCGATTCCTTCTTGTTTATTAAAACCTTGCACCACTAGTCTAGTTTTATTCCTTACGATTTCTCTAACATCATCTAGCTTGTTGCGAAAGACCCACCGTGTACCAATTATAGTACGTTGGGAGGGCCTAGGGACAAGATGCCATACCTTGTTTCTTTCGAATTGCTCCAATTCCTCTTGCATGGCTGTCACCCAGCATTCATCAGTCAGGGCTACTGTGACATGGTCATGTTCAATTTGAGAGAGGAAAGCATTGTATGAGCAGAAATTTTGGAGCGATGATCTGGTTTTTATTCCAGATGTTAGGTCACTGATTAGGTTTGATAAAGGATGTGAGCTTTCGTGTTTCCATTGTTTGGGAATAAGTGAGTTAGAGGAGTCAAATTGTTCGTCTGTAACAGTGGAGGGGACTGTTGCATTAGGATTGTTTGAAGGGGGTGATTGTGGTTCGTTTATTATTTGATTGGGCTGTTCTTCACCATCCTCATTCCCCCTGGATGAGCTAACATCTTCTTGTGTTAGAGGACGATTAGTTCCCCCTGAATTTTAGACATCCTCCTCAGACAACTGTGGCTCCAACTGTGGCTCAGCCTCTTCCACCACTTGATCCATATCATGTCGTGTCATTCAAATCTCAAAATCATCATCATATTCATCATCCTCATCATCAACCTGTGTGTTTGACACAAAAAGACTAAATTCGTCAAATATTACATGAACACTTTCTTCCATTTTTATAGTCCTTTTGTTATAAATTTAATAACTTTATTATGATCGGAATAACCAACAAAAACTCCTTCATCATTACGAGCATCAAATTTGCCAAGGTTGTCTTTTCCATTATTGTGCACAAAGCATTTACTACCAAAGCATTTTAAGTGTGAGATATTAGGTTTTCTTCCTCGTAGTAGTTCATAGGGAGTTTTCTCAATGATTTTTCTAATCATGACACGGTTGTAAATGTAACAAGATGTGTTTACGGCTTCAGCCCAAAAATTCTTAGGAACTTTAGAGCTAATGAGCATGGTCCTAGCCATATTTTCAAGAGTTCGATTCATTCGTTCCACAGCCCCATTTTGTTGCGGGGTTCTTGCGGTCGAAAAGTTGTGGCTAACACCATTCTCATTACAATAGGATTCAAATGACAAGTTCTCAAATTCGGTTCCATGGTCGGATCTCAATGAGACAAGTTTATAACCAAATTTGTTTTGAACCTTTTTTACCCAAATTAAGAACTCATCAAATATTTGGTCCTTAGAACTTAAGAAGAGAAGCCAAACAAATCTTGTGAAATCATCTACAATGACACAAATATAACGACTTCCACCTCTACTCACAATACGCATGGGACCGCATAAATCAATATGGATGAGTTCAAGAGGTAAGGAAGTGCTAACTACCTTTTTGGATTTAAAGGAGCACTTGACTTGTTTTCTTTTAACACAATCATCACAAAGTGATTTAAATTCAAATTTAATGTTGTGGACCCGGGGGGCCCACGGGGGGCGCTTGGGAACATGCGTTTGCATTTGTGGAGTCGCCGCCAATTTATTGTGAAAAATTGGAAATCTTTCGAATACTTCACGTCACGTCAAGACACAAAGTAATGACATAGACACTAAGAACTCATTATCCTTAGCATTCTATGTCTAGAATGACTCTCGTGGATGCCAACGAACACGGGTATTCACAGAGATCTGGAGTAAGGGGTGAGGGTACGTATTAGGAAGCTCTTTTGATCGAACACCTAATCTCGCCCGCCTCGATAGCGGCCCCTACTAATGATTAGGGAAGTCATTTATACTCGATATGTTGTCGATTATATGCATGTAATGCAATAAACAATGTTTTAAGCCTAGCATGTGAAGATTGACTAAGTCGGTGAACATGTAATTTAGCACTTATTAGGTCGAAGTAGGGATTTAGGGTTGATTACATGTGAGAGCAAACAAACGATAGTAAAGAGTACAATAAACAACATACGATAATTAAAATTACAATAATTACAACGGTTCAATGATTTATGTCGAAAATACGTTTAAAACGGATAATTTTGGAAAAGAAAAGGAAAATAATTAAGGTTAGAAAACGGACAGATTAGTGGTGATATTACGATTAATAGTAAAACTAACAAACTAGGTCAAAGCATGAACGAAAGTTCAGAGACATAAATCACCCCGGAACAGGCATAACAGTGCTGCGTCCCTTGGAAGAGGCGCAGTGGTTCTGCGTCATTCTG
The DNA here is from genome assembly GCF_048544455.1 of Silene latifolia. Taxonomy (NCBI): domain Eukaryota; kingdom Viridiplantae; phylum Streptophyta; class Magnoliopsida; order Caryophyllales; family Caryophyllaceae; genus Silene; species Silene latifolia. Next base: position 35,783,698 of record NC_133537.1, read on the forward strand.
AAGTTAGATTCGGGTGTGAAGCGAAGCGCATATTGTTAATATTCGTTGGTGATTTTAATGATTGATTATTGACATTCGACACGAGTAGAAGTGATTTAGCAGATTATTTACATGTGAATCGGTCATAAAAGCAATAAAGAAACAAGTTAGAACGAATGAGAATTAATCAAACTGAATTAAGGTGAATTATAAACTAATTACAAATTAATTAGGTTTGTTTATGCAAATTAATGAGGTTAGATGATGATAAACAGATGAAATATACAAAAGTCGAATTCCAGAGATTTGATATGAACCAATTGAATCTCCAAAATCCGGGTTTGATTTTAATGACGAAAACCCGCAAATATTGATTACTTGGGATTTAAGTCGGAAATTAAGGGTGATAAATAATTATGAATTATGTATTACCATTATGCGAGGAGAAATATGAAGAAAAAAAGAAAAGATGGAACAAAAGAGACGAATCAACAAAGAACAAAGGAAAAAGAAGAAAGGCAGAAACTGCGGCAGCCTCAGAAAGAGGCGCAGCAGTTGTTGCGTTTCTTCTCGACGTAATCCGTGAAAATAGTTTGATAAGGGTTTTATAAATCGGTTTTAAACATGTTTTCGACGTAAACCTTACATTAATTTATACAATAATAAAATATGGGATTTACACCCTCAGACTTACATGTTTGACGAAACTAGATTAACTAAGTTAACGATTAGTGATTGCTCGACTCGAATGTATGATGAAAGTGCCCTCGTAAGAAGATTTAGATTAAATTGATTTGATTAATTGAAGTGGATTTTGTCAAATTGGTCGGTCATGCAAACGAGACTGGTACTTAGAAGGATCTGAGCTTACGTAGTCAATTGATCAAGCACGTAGACGTCAATAAGCAAAGAGCGCGGTCTTAGAATGCAAAGGGAGAAGAGAAGGGCGGACACTCACGTGAGAAATATGAGGGAACGAAGGTCCCTATTTATACTAATCACACGGAAGAATTAGGGTTACGGTAAAACTTTGGAAACAAATCTCGAAAAGATTTTAAAATATGCAGAAAAGAGCTGGGGAAGAGGCGCAGCAACCACTGCATCCTTTGGAAGAGGTGCAGCACCTGCTGCGTCCTTTCCCCAGAAGTTTCCTCCTGCGGAAGAAAGATTTTCCGCGTTTTTGTTATGGAATTGCGGCAAATCTCAACTTCCTTATTGTTCAAAATATGATTTCGGGATATATTTTGCCAAAAGATGAAAAGATTACAATTATGGAATAGAAATATCCGGAATATTCCAGAACATTCCGACTCGGCATTTTAAACGGTTTATTAGAAAATGAAGACGGTTTTTGACCCGGACTCCAAATGAACTCTAATTATTGTCAAAACGACCGTAATGGCGCGTAGATGACGATCAAGGGGTAGACACAAGTATTTGACCTATCACTTGACGATAAACTTATGAACTGTCATAAATTGTTCCGTGTAACAAACATGCGGCCCAATCATCACCGGGTGGTTTGCGGGAGGTGCAGAAATGAGGTATCTACAGAGTCCCCACTTTGACTGAGGCTTGGAGAAGGCGAAAGTCAAAGTATAGCCATCAGGTCAATCGAAGATTACAACCTGGCGACTATGGCGACGCGAGGCGGCTCAAGGGGTCTGAGCCAAGGACCTTTCGTCGGGAACATTTTAGAGTCTGTCGACTTCCGGGGAGGGTCGTTTAAAGTCAATTAGACTACGTAAGGAAGATCGCCAGCCATAATAAGAAACCATACCTGAGACTTCTTTCTCGAGATGTTTCCGGAGTTGTGTAGGAGCTAAGGTTAAGACCTAAAAGATATGTAAGGATTGTGCTAGGTGGGGCCTTTAAGAAAAACATCGACGGGAAGGAGGTCAAATATAAGTTCAACCTAAGGGGTAACCAAAGTTTAGGTGTAGGAACTCTAATAAAAGGTGATCCTAAAGGATATGATCCTAAAGGGAAAAGGTGATCCTAAAGGATTATGATCCTAAGGGTAGAAGTGTATGAACTCTAGGGAGTTTGGGAACCTAAAGAGCTAGGCGTATGAACCTGGGTGTACGAACCTAAAAGGACGGCTGGTATGGGAACTTAAAGGCTTATGAACCTAAGAGGAATTGGGATCCTAGGGTTAAGTTTAGGAACTACTGGGTTACTAATTCTTGTTTTAAACGCGTGCACTTAAGCTTTCTGAGGTATGAGAACTCCAAAAGGATTTACGGGTTTATGAACCTAAGGACGTTGGTGTGGCAGATTAAAGGTTTATGAACCCAAAGGAAGCCATTTTGGGATCTAAGAATCTAGGGATAAGAATCCCAACTTTGGGTTTACGAACCTAAGGAATGAGGCTCTGGTTTGGGAACTTCTGGAGAACGACACCTTTGCCGAACTCCGTGAGGAAACAATAATATTGAGGGTAGTAGGACGTCGGTAGAAACTACTGAGGAATCTGCTTGCATCGGTCTCAAGCGAACTCTGGCAAAAAGACTTGAGGTTGAATCTGCTTGCGTCGGTCTCAAGCGAACTCTTGCTGGGGAATCTGCTTGCGTCGGTCTCAAGCGAACTTTGCCAAAAACTTGAGGTTGAATATGCTTGCGTCGGTCTCAAGCAAACTCTTGTTGGGGAATGACTTTGTCTGGATTGAATCATTTCTGGGAAATCTGCTTGTATCTGCTTTCAAACAAACTCCATCTCTCGAGAAGTGCAATCGGCTGTCATGAACTATCGTTGGGGAATATATTGACGATTAGGAACATCTTGATCGTCATGGAGGAAACCTTAAGTGAGCAATACTGCTGCGCTGGAACATATATATTGACAACTTATGAACATCTTGATCGTCGCTGGGAGAATGAAGGCTTGAGCGAAGCCCCCAGTTGGAGCGAGCACTACTTCTGATACTCACCTGCATGGTTAGTAGCCATACAAGAACGCAATCTAATAGGCAATTCGCACATAAACATGAGGAAACACATAGGTTTTGCAAAATTTGTTTCTTTATAAAATTTATTTAAAAGTTGCTCAAAAGAAATTTGTTGCTTATAATGTGTTATGCATATTCAATGGGCTTTAGTCACAGGACTTGATGTGATATCGACTCACTAGGATGCAAGACGATAGACTGATGCAACGCTAACTTGGTTTTGACACGACAGAGGGATGAATTTGATAGACTTAGCTTAAGTATGCGCAACCCTTAGTCAAGTGTGGGTGACAACGCGTATCAGTTCTAAAGGTAAAGGAATTGTAAGAATGATGACGGCATATAAAGGCAACGTATGGGCCATGGATCAGCTGTCTACTTGGACGTCTTTTGACACCGTTTGCTGTAAAAGAGATTCCTCTTGAGGCACGATAACTTGGAGAATCGATTTAAGACCTTTGTCATTGTCCAGACCAAGTACTATCTTGATTTGAAAGAGACACGAAGAGTAAATGGGCGAAGGAAGGGTGGTGTCTTGGAAAAGAAGCCCCCATGATGAGAAGATGACTCTGGAATTTGGTAAAAAAAGAAGACTGGGCGACAAGAAGAAGCCCACAGTAAAGAGGAAAATTTGGTTGTGGAAGGGATGTTAATTGAGGTTGGAAGGTTGAAAATTGGGATGGTTGATAATTGAGGTGGTTGAAAGTTGTTAATTGGGATGGTTGATAATTGAGGTTGAAAGTTGATAATTGAGGTGGAAAGTTGGGATGGTTGTATCCTTGAGGACTGCCTACGTATTCACGTGAAGTGAAATCAAACCAGATCATAGTTCTGAGGTTTGGTTAATTTTATTTGGGTGTTGTGGTTGTATCCTTCTTGTGTAAGAAAGGACTGCCTATGTATCCAACTGAAAAGGTGAAATCAAACCAATCTCGTAGTTCAGGTGTGGGCCTAAGCTATGTTGTTAGGGCTTTAAAGTGCATGGGTCAGGAGAGTATATTCCTTTGGTGACTCGAAGAATCGATTTGAGATAACTCCCTCTGATCATAGACCAAAGAGGTATAACTACTTTTGTAAAAATTTCCTTGTCATGTGAGCACACTCAGTGGACCCTAAGGGTGGATATGGGTTCGTCCCATTCTAGGTAGAAAAGTATTGAAGACTCCGTGTCTGGGTCAAGGTGAAACTGGATTGGATATTTGGAATGTGGAGCTCGGAAATAAGAGGCTTTGATGAATAAATCTCTGGAGCTTGATTTTGTGGAGTTAAGGCTTGATGGGATTATGGCTTGTAATATGGCTTGGAAATGGAGTCTCTTGACTTGATGTAGCCTGAGCACATAAAGGTAGGTTAACTAACGTGGGTTCAAGTTTCCATGTCTTGGCCCTAAAGGATGGGTATACTTGACAAGCTTGAGAGGATTCTCAAAATTCCTAACTATCTCCCTATAACGGTCTCGAGAAGGACTTAGGGTTTGTGATGTGTGAAAGGCTAAGTGAGGGTGCTAGCTGACTATCCTCATCGATGTCTTGATTATATATAGACTTCAGCAGTATTCTGTATTTGATTTCATACTTGTTCTTGATTCACACTTAGATTCTTGGTCTAGAATATATCTCGGCTTTTGCTCGGGTTCTTGATTCAGGTTTTTGAAGATAACTTTGACTTTGGATATTGACATTGACTTGCTTGATCGAGCTTTATTCTTTTAACTCTTTTGTCTTGGATATTTATCTTGGTCATTTCTCTTGAGTGAGCCCCTTTGTCTTTGATCATGGCTCGTATGGTCTTGGATCTGCTTGCTACCATGGATTTGGGTCATACTAGCACCTTTGGTGGGAAACGGGTTGTTCTTTAGTAACACGGGTTGTTTATTGTGGGGAATGGGCTTCCCTTCCGGCATAGATCGTTAACAAGGGAGATAGTTTGGATTCGTCCTAGAATCTCTTGAGTTAGGCTCGTCCTAAACTGGGGTATAGCAAGGTTTCTATTGCCAGACATAAAATAGGTAAGAAAAGAACACGGAGTTTCGGAACCTCTACAACTTGGAATGGAACATCATTTAAGTGCACTCACGTCGACTGTCATGTGTTGCTCGTTTAGAACAATTGGGGAAAGAAAGCCTAAGACTCGGACTCGAACCCGGACTTTGACTCGATCTTAGATCTAGACTCGTAATCATCGGCCCACGCTTGAACATCTACTTTTCCAGCAACTGGCTTCGGCCTCTGACTTTGAGCATTCACCCATTTGAGCACCTTGTCCTCATCATTGGGAACACTGGAAGGATAATAGTCAAGAAAAGTTTCCTGATAAGTGGCATATCCATGAGGATTGCCTAACTTGCCGTGTGAGTTAAAGGTTGGAGGGACAATTTCCCGGTTTCGATCATATCTTGGATCGCGTGCTTGAACTTATGGCACGCCTCAGTATCATGTCCCCTACCCCTGTGATATTGGCAATATGCATTCTTATCCCAGAACCTAGAATTCTTTTGTGGATCTGGTGTAGGTCCTATAGGTTGAAGAAGACCTAAAGAGGATAATTTGTTCAAGGCTAAGGTATAAGGTATGCCTAGATTTGTGAATGACCTGCGAGGGTTGTTACGAAGGCTTCATGAGGTTGCCTTTGTTGATTTTGATTCTTGGATGAGAAAAACTAGAGATACGTTGCTCATTTGTTGATTTAGGACTGTCGGGTTGAGGGTTCATTTGGAAACTTTTCATCTTCAGAGGTTGGGCATCAAGCTTCTTACCCATTTCAGCAAACTGGTTCTCCATGTTGGAAAGTCGAGAGTTTAGGCTATCAATAGCTCCTTCTATTTTGGAAAGTTTATTGTTGAAGGCAATGGAAAGCATGAGCATTACACTTTGGATATCGTCGTCTTCGAGGACATTGATATCTCCGTCGTCATAAGGATCGAGGAGATGAGAACAGTCTAGAGATGATTCTTCGTTAGGGTCGATTTTCTTGGATTGCGCGACAGAAGGTGGCTTAGGAAGCTTGCCCTCTTCGATCATATCTTAGATGATGTGTTTCAAGAGAAAACACTCTTCAATATCATGGCTTCTATCTTGGTGATATAAGCAGTATTTGTTGCCCTTCCAGAGGTTCACCTGTTTCTCTAAAGGTGGATCCGGAGTCGGCCCTATTATATGTAGCTTACCTTGGGCATAGAGTCTCTTCAAAGCATCGGCATGAGACATGCCTAAATCGGTAAGCACCCTTTGATGCCTCCCAGGTTTCCTTTCAGCTGTTTTCGGCTTTCTAGGACGATGGTTATTGTAAGAGGTAAGCTTTGGACGACCTAGACTAGAGGTTTCTCTAGGTGGCGTGTTCTTTTCCACGATTCCATTCTCAAGGGTGAGGACGCGAATGCTGAAATTTTCCACTGTAGCTTGAACTCGTAGGGCCTTGGCATAAACGTCTTGGAGAGACACGGTGATTGTGGCTTGAACTGCTTCGTGACTTTGCTGACTGATAGAACTTGCTGGATTCCTACTCGACAGAAACGACGCGCATTACAACTTGATTCGAGATGGGATCACGCATACTAAGGCAACAAACAAAGGATACACGAAGGAAAATATAGGAAGACAAGACGGGATAACTAGACTCTTGACTTGTGAAATCATGAAATGTCGTAAGTGCCTTCTCATGTTTTGAATTCACGGTGCTTGACTTTTAAATTTAGACTCGAGTGTTGACTTTGACAGAGTGAACCTTACTGACGGGATTGATGACACATGTTGATTCTAGACTCGAGGTTTGCTTATAGGTGTTAAGAAGACTGCTGTAGTTTAGACTCGAATATGAAGCCCATTGAGACTCGTGTGTTGAGCCTTAGAACGTGTGACTCGAGGTGTCGAAGATGTTTAAATCCTAACTGAATTGGGGTATGGGGGTCCAAAATAACGGCGTGACGCCTTAGAACTCGACTTGAATTTGAAAAGACCCAAAATGTAAAGGAAGACGGGTTCATGACTTGACAGAGTTCCGACTAGGACATAGTCGGTTTGAATTTTGACTCTAACTTAGCCCAATTGAATTTACACATTTACATTTACATGGTTTGAAAATATTTTGATTAAAACGGTTTTTTTTTTGTTTTTTATGTTTTTTTCTCTTTTGTTTTGTTTTTTTATTATGAAATATTAATATTATATGGATGTCCATATCTTATAGGATTATAGAATATATTATCTTATGGAAACTCTACCATTGTATGTGTATATATACCCCTCATAATGGAATAAGAAGATAGTTTTCTCTCTCTCTTTTTCTCTCTATAATTATCTCTTGTCTTTATTTCACAATACGTTATCAGCACGAACCATAACCGGCTGGGCAAATAAAATTAATGACTTGTACTTATTATTCAGATCTGATAATTGGGAAGTTCATATCAGATCATATTTTTTTTATTACGCTTATCCAGGTATGTACATCGATAAACCAAGTAGTTGGATTAAATTTCGTAAGATTCATATTCATACATATATAACATTTTTCGAACAATAAGCGTGAGAATCCCTAAATTTATTATATGCATGATGGTTAAATCCCTAAATTTATTAAGCTTTCAAACCGGTACGGTCTCCTTACTTAATACGTCTATTATTATAACCAAGTTTTGACATGCAAGTACGCAATTATACATCATCTCCGTTCTCTATCTACGTAATGTTAACCTATACGGATTAATACTTATGTAGATCTTTGTTTCTCTATCGTCATAATCTATGCAAATGCATGTATACTTACTGAACATGGCAATTACATATAGAATAAACTTGACAATTGCATGTTAACTCATTGAATGCATTGGATCATCCTATGATTAATTAGTTAAAGTTTGTTTTAACCCCTTCACATATAGGTAATCACTTGTTATTCCCAAATAGCAGCTGTAGCATTATGTGATATTGATTCATTATATTATAATTTGTCCATCTCGCTACATGCATATATTTCTTAGCGTTTATATTATTTTTGTTATTGCTTATTGAACTATGATATTCATGAATGTATATAAGACATTTATCAGTCTTGTAAAATTTACATATTTGCACCTGAAGTTCCATATATGCGATAACAATTTTGACAAAGGACATATCATATACTTTTTGGGCATGAAGTTCCAAAAGATTTATCTATAAAGATGAGGAGATATGTCCATATTAATTATAACTTTGGCCATAAGTTCAAAGTTTTGAAGGTGATAATAATTTAACACTGTCTCATCAATACAATATATTCATATTGTATAAGTGTAAATGGCCAGAAGTCCACATCTATGAGTATATGAACCGCGCTTCAATTTAAAGCGGTCTTCATCAAAGGCAAATTTATTTGCGAATTGATTTTTGTTCACCTGAATTTGAACAGTATAATGAGATATGAAATTTGATCCATTACTGGAAGTGAATGTGACCTCTCAAAAAAAACTCTGCCGATGACAGAGATCGAGAACATGGCATTATGATAAGCCTAATGTTACGGCCTAAATTGAGCCTAATAATATGGCATTTGATGAGCGAGGTAAAGAAGCCTTAATTGAGCTTAATGATGTGGCCTTATTGAGCCAAAATTTGTTCATTGAAAGAAATGACAATATCTCGTAAAAGAAAATATTTCATGAAAAGTATTATAAAACTCATATATGCTAAAAGTTCTATATAAGTAAAAAGAAAAAATATGATAAATTCTTTTCATTCTACCATAAACATGTCACGTATGTTCGGGTAATTTTGTATTTTGCTAGTGGAACCCAATTGCTCGTAGAGGTAAATCAGGTATTTTATTACTAGGCTTCCTAATATGCTTATGATAGTTATATTATTAAGATGGTATTACATCCTTCGTTAACGAAAAGAATGCAGGGTAAGAATATTTGTTTCTTAATATTTTGGTCCTCATAAACAAGACGTTGAACCCACTCTAGTTGAAAAGAAGTAGATAAAATTACAGACAGATTGCTTGTGTGTTAGTATATGAAGATGTCTCTATTCGCATGGTTTGTGTTACACATTAATGTCGTATTATTATTATTATCTTATTACTAGCGTTGATTTTACCTTATGTTTCATTATTGTATATCTACTCATCTATTACCTATATTGGACTAGAAGTTCCATAAATAGAAGTTGTATACCAGAAGTATACAAAGATTGACATAGAACGTCTGAGAGACAATCTCAATTTCAAAAGAGTAATATAGTCATGTTTTCTCAAAGAACATTGGTGAGTCTTGCCTACATATATGAGACACCTGTTGTGTCCTATGTCACACCATTTATCTGGCCAGATAGATTATAAAAGATTGCCATGAGTTGTTGGCAACTAGGAAACTTGACATGAAATGATCCAGATGTGACAATTAAGGCCATCTAGGTTCTTATTATACCTGTTTTGATAAACCTGGAGTTTATCCTAATGAAAACATAAGTGCAGAAAACTCTCTCGTGTAAATTTATTAAAGGCAAGACATTACACGAAGATTGAGTATATATATTTAATATTGGAGATTACAATTTGATTATTATATGGAATCGCTAGTCTCCGAAAAGGGCATTGTAATTCAGCACATTTAAAATCCAACTGCATTATATGTTACTCCCCAAAAGATTTTGTTAATGTACAAAAATGCCCATATAAATTCTTATCGGTGATATGAGAAATTAAGGTCTAAGGTGGTTATGGTTTTTACCACTTTAGGGGGAGAATGATAAGAAAAAGCTGACAAAAACAAACAAGTATATTATCCCCAACTGGACTTGAAGTTCAGTGGTTTGTTTTCAATATGAAATACATCAAGTAGAGGTTCATGAAATTAGAAATGATGGCATTCATTTGTTTATGAAGATGTATTATCATACCACTTTTATCACCTTATCAAAATGTGATATGTTCATACAACTAAATCTATGATTTAATTATAGACAGTTTAGCCCTATATGTGTTATAACGAGCTATACATTAGTCGTAGAAAATATATGTAATGAAAATATTATTTTCTTGCCAAATTAAACAATAACCACACGTGAAATGTAGTGTGAGAGTCATATCGGTTCATATATTTCAAGTAATAAGAAAATGGCAACCTTTGGCAGTTGGTACTCCTGTGGAGTGAAGAAATTTGGATGTCCCGGAAGTGACATAAATATTTGAATGATAATAGATGGCCTATATAGAAAAGGAATGGCACCAAATATATTCAGATATCATTGATCAGTACTGACAATATCACGAGATATTGAAATTATATCAATATATTTAAGGAACCGATATGCATTTGCGCGCGGAAATTAATGGACTAGAAAATGGGGATCTTATAAATAAGTCCAATTTTGATTGTTGACATATAATCTATGATTATAAATGAGCTCATGGACTAAATGTCCAACTATTGACCTGAAGTCAATTGAAGTTATGAATATTGGAAAATAAAACTGTACAGTTTGCATTATCGAGTCATCATCTTGTGCATTTAGAGATTAAGTTCATCCTTTGCATGTTAATTAGTTTTATTTTATATAAGTTATTTTATTGTTATATAACTGTTGTTTAGAATTAGTTTTATATCATATGTATGAACATGTCTTATAATATTGTTCTAAGTGGACTAAGAAGATAGTTTTGTCTCTCTCTTTTCCTCTCTTTTCCTCTCTCTATAATTATCTCTTATCTTTATAATATTGTTTTAAATGGAATAAGAAGATAGTTTTAAATGTTATCTTACGAGATACTCCAACGAGGATAACTCCCTATAGGAGCCTCTTGAGTTTTAGGAACTCATGATTATATATGAACCTCTACGACACGATTGAAATGTTATCGTGATTATTTCCAAAATGGAATATTTAAATTCATGTAGAGTTTACTTGAAAGAAATTATTATTGTCTCAACCTGAAGTTTGAGCATATGAGAATAATGATTTAAATGAGCTTCATGCTAAACATGTAAAATTATTTTATGGTCCAGAAGTACCATAACGATTGGAAAATAACGTAATCAAAGTCTACAATGAGAATGCTAATTCATACGTATGTGGTTTAGCAAAGAAAATCGCTCAAAAGTATTGGATGATTTATTCAATAATTATCGGATTGATTCTCCTTAAGATAAGGAATTAAGGAATGATGGCTACACTCTTTTTCCCTTCGACTAGGTTTTTTGTCCCAATGGGTTTTTCCTAGCAAGGTTTTTAACGAGGTAGCACAATAAGCGCATTAATACGCTATGATTATTGAGATGAGTTATTCTTAACATATAATGTTATGTCATCTATCAAGAATTTCCCTATCACTATTGTGGAAATATTATTTGAAATAATAATCCAAGAGTCATCACAAATGACTACACTCAGATTGTGAGAATTAAAGAAATATGAAGATTGAAATTATCAAGGATTTGAAGATATCAAGTTTATCAACAACGATGGATTTTATTCAACGATCGAGAAGTTACATCAAAGCACGGATCATTTCAAGATTTATCAAGTTATGTAATCATCAGGGGGAGTTGACACGTGCTGTATTCTTTTTCCTTATCCATGGTTTTGTCCCACTGGGTTTTCTATGGAAAGGTTTTACCGAGGCAGCTATTATCACGTGTGTTTGAAAATTATTGTACTCTTTTCCTTTCTAGCATTTTTCCCATAGAGTTTTTCTAGTAAGGTTTTTAACGAGGCATGTTTTCAGTAATGGACATCCAAGAGGGAGTGTTATGAAATATTAATATAATATGGATGTCCATATCTTATACGATTATAGAATATATTATCTTATGGAAACTCTACCACTGTATGTGTATATATACCCCTCATAATGGAATAAGAAGATAGTTTTGTCTCTCTCTTTTACTCTCTACCTTCTCTCTATAATTATATCTTGTCTTTATTTCACAATATTTTTTTTTTACGTTTTTTCTCTTTTGTTTTTTTGTTACGTTTTTTTTTTTTGTTTTTTTTTTACGTTTTTTTTTACACGGGTTTTGAAATGGGTTTTAGGCCCGAAGTTCGACTAGACATTTGGACAGAGTTTTGGCTTATTTTGCGCTGTTTTGAAAATCTTTACATTTTGAAAAGGATTTTATTTTACAAAATTTCGTCATGGTTTTGCTTACAAAAATGGTGATCACGTATATGATACAAACATATATACATGCATTATAACGGTATGCTGAGTGCATTTTAAGGGTTTTGGCTTAAAAGGTGGGTTGCCATACCAAGCAATCAAACCCTTGTCTGTGGAGAGGTCTGTGCCAAACATGAGTAAGGTCGGTTCCTAGTCCATTCCCTCGAGTAGTGAAAGCCCTTGATACAAACATGAGTAAGCATCACGGTATGGTTGACGTCAATCGCTATCTATCCTTAGGCTCAGATAAGAATTTGGACCGTCCAGACGGGACGATTGGTCGAATGGGTTGGATTGGGCCTAGGAAGGCCTAATAAAACGACCTAGGAAGGTCGAGTAGTGAAAACCGACAACTGTCTCATATAAAATATTCCCTAACCTTGTTCAAGTTTCACCCTTGGCAACACGTAAGTGTATTACTCTCCAGCGGAGTCACCAAAATGTGGACACGGGGGGCCCACAGGCGCGCTTGGGAACAAGCGTTTGCATTTGTGGAGTCGCCACCAATTTATTGTGAAAAATTGGAAACCATTCGAATACTTCACGTCACGTCTTTAAGTAATGACATAGATACTAAGAACTCGTTACCCTTAGCATTCTATGTCTAGAATGACTCTCGTGGATGCCAATGAACACGGATGTTCACAGAGATCTGGAGTAAAGGGTGAGGGTACGTATTAGGAAGCTCTTTTGATCGAACACCTAATCCCACTCGCCTCGATAGCGGCCCCTACTAATGATTAGGGAAGTCATTTATACTCGATATGTTGTCGATTATATGCATGTAATGCAACAAACAATGTTTTAAGCCTAGCATGTAAAGATTGCCTAAGTCGGTGAACGTGTAATTTAGCACTTATTAGGTCAAAGTAGGGATTTAGGGTTGATTACATGTGAGAGCAAACAAACGATAGTAAAGAGTACAATAAACAACATACGATAATTAAAATTACAATAATTGCAACGGTTCAATGATTTATGTCGAAAATACGTTTAAAACGGATAATTTTGGAAAAGAAAAGGAAAATAATTAAGGTTAGAAAACGGACAGATTAGTGGTGATATTACGATTAATAGTAAAACTAACAAACTAGATCAAAGCAAGAACGAAAGTTCAGAGACAGAAATCATCCGGAACAAAGCGAAAGCGATCTTTGCGTCCTTGGAAGAGGCGTAGTGGTTTCCGCGTCTGTTCTCGAAGTGAGTTTTGTGAAGCGAAGCGCATATTGTTAATATTCGTTGGTGATTTTAATGATCGATTATTGACATTCGACTTGAGTAGAAGTGATTTAGCAGATTATTTACATGTGAATCGGTCATAAAAGCAATAAAGAAACAAGTTAGAACGAATGAGAATTAATCAAATTGAATTAAGGTGAATTATAAACTAATTACAAATTAATTAGGTTTGTTTATTCAAATTAATGAGGTTAGATGATATGATAAACAGATGAAATATACAAAAGTCAAATTCCAGAGATTTCATATGAACAAATCGAATCTCCAAAATCCGGGTTTGATTTTAATGACGAAAACCCGCAAATATTGATTACTTGGGATTTAAGTCGGAAATTAAGGGTGATAAATAATTATAAATTATGTATTACAATTATGCGAGGGGAAATATGAAGAAAACAAGAAAAGATGGGACAAAAGAGACGAATCAACAAAGAACAAAGGAAGAAGAAGAAAGGCAAAAAACTGCGGCAGCCTCAGAAAGAGGCGCAGCAGTTGCTGCGACTCTTCGAAGGGGAGCAGCAGTTGCTGCGTTTCTTCTCGACGCCTGTCTTCTATTAATCCGTGAAAATAGGTTTGATAAGGGTTTTATATATCGGTTTTAAACATGTTTTCGACGTAAACCTTACATTAATTAATACAATAATAAAATACAATAATAAAATTTGGGATTTACACCCTCAGACTTACATGTTTGACGAAACGAGATTAACTAAGTTAACGATTAGTGATTGCTCGACTCGAATGTATGATGAAAGTTCCCTCGTAAGAGGATTTAGATTAAATTGATTTGATTAATTGAAGTGGAGTTGGTCAAATTGGGCGGTCATGCAAACGAGACTGGTACTCATAAGGATCCGAGCTTACGTGGTCGATTGATCAAGCACGTAGACGTCAATAAGCAAAGAGTGCGGTCTTAGAATGCAAAGGGAGAAGAGAAGGGTGGACACTCGCGTGAGAAATATGAGGAACAAAGGTCCCTATTTATACTAATCACACGGAGGAATTAGGGTTATGGTAAAACTTTGGAAACAAATCTCGAAAAGATCTTAAAATATGTAGAAAAGAGCTGGGGAAGAGGCGCAGCAACCACTGCGTCCTTTGGAAGAGGCGCATCACCTGCCGCGTCCTTTCCCCAGAAGTTTCCTCCTGCGGAAGAAAGATTTTTCGCGTTTCTGTAATGGAATTGCGGTAGATCTCCACTTCCTTATTGTTCAAAATATGATTTCGGGATATATTTTGCCAAAAGATGAAAAGATTAACATTATGGAATAGAAATATCCGGAATATTCCAGAACATTCCGACTCGGCATTTTAAACGGTTTATTAGAAAATGAAGACGGTTTTTGACCCGGACTCCAAATGAACTCTAATTACTGTCAAAACGACCGTAATGGCGCGTAGATGACGACCAAGGGGTAGACACAAGTATTTGAGCTATCACTTGACGATAAACTTACGAACTATCATAAATCGTTCCGTGTACCAAACATGCGGCCCAATCATCACCGAGTGGTTTGCGGGAGGTGCAGAAATGAGGTATCTACAAATGTTAGGAATTCCTTCAACTAGATCAAGTCTCTTGAGGGTGTTAAGTGTTTTAGCATTTACATGACCAAGTCGTTTGTGCCAAAGCCAATGGTCATTCTTTTGAACACTCATGCACGATAATGATTGAACCGACAATGAGTATAGGTTAGTCATATAGACATCTTTGACACGTTTACCTTCAAGTATGAGTTCTCTAGTTTTTTGATTGATGATTCTACATTAACTAGCAAGAAATTCAACAATATTACCTCGATCACATAATTGTGAAATGCTCAAGAGATTGTGTTTCAAACCTTTGACAAGCAACACTTTGTCAACGCATAATGACTTTAACTTACCAACCTTTCCAATACCAATGATCTCACCCTTTTTATTATCTCTAAAAGTCACCATGCCACCATCGTAGGCTTCTAGCGAGAGGAATTGGCTTTCATCTCCCGTCATGTGTCGAGAGCATCCACTGTCTAAGTACCAATTGCTGCTGTCTCTCACTAATGCCTATAAGAATTCAAACATTTAGTTTAGGAACCCAAACAAGTTTGGGTTCCTTCTTGACAACAACTTTATTGACTTCCTCTTTCTTGATCCAAACTTGTTTAGCAATTTTAGTGTTTCTTTCTAAGTCACGGACCCTTTTCTCACAACCATTAAACTCATAACCTGTTTTACCACAATAATTGCAAATAATATATTCAGGAAGACCGGCATACTTTCTTCTTTGGAAGTCAGTTTTGCTTGGGTCCTGGTTTCAAGTGCAACAGTGCGTGCTACTGTTGCATTTGAAACCAAGTCCAGCTTTCTTTGCAAATGTTTTATATTCTTGTGATTGTTTTAAAAGAAACTACAAGACATTCTGACTTCCTTCCCATTTTAGATTGAACATCTTAGCCTCATCTAACTCTTTTGTCAATGTTTCGATTTTAGCAAGATGATTAAGATTTAGTTGACCAACTTTGTCAAAAGCTTGTTTTGCATGTCTTACTTCATCACCAAGTAATAATCCAATTTGTTCAAGTTGCTAGTTATCTCTTTTACACATGGTGAGGTCATTTAGAAGAGAGTCACGTTCTTTACTTAAAGAAGACACTAATTTCGTGAGAGTATCAATTTCTTTTCTTGATTCAGATGCCACATTTCCTTTATTAGAACCACATGCAACAGTGCAGGGATCTGTTGCATTCGTTTCATCAACCTTATTGGCTAGAAACAAATTTTATTTTCGAAACTTTTTGATTTCTTTTTCAAGACTCAACATGGAACTAGGTTGATCATTCTCATTTAGACATTCTTTTAAGATAACATTTTCTTCGGCTATGTCCTCAACTTCAATTCGCATAACTTACAATTTTTTAGTTTGGACACGACATTTATCAATGAGTTGATCTAGGAGAAGACAAATTTTGTCTTTAGAGAAAGATCGAACCTTTTTCTTGAGCTTAATTACCTCATGGTCTGAATCTGAGTCGGAATCTGCGGAGTGAGCCATAAGACATTTGATGTCTTCTTTCTTTAAGGATTTGGAATCACCTTTTGAGGAACTAGATGAGATGCACAATTTGGCATCTAATTTATCCTCAAGGATATCGTCCTCTTCAGAATCAGACATGCCCCAAATAGCAGTCATTACCTTGTTTTTGTAATCACGTTTAGCAAAATCACGTTTTTCCTTAGATTTGATATCGTTCCACTTTGGCCATTCTTTGATTTGATGACCCTTGTCACCACTTTTAAAGCAACCAACAGTGGAGTTTGATCTTCTTTTAGGAAAACGACGTTTGCTAGAATTGTTGTTATACCTTTGAAAGTTTCGACCATTTATCATGCCAACAATGTTTTTAGTGAACATTACTAACTCATCGTCTTCATTCTGCTCATCACTTGAGAGGGCATTAAGAGAGATTCCTTCCCTTTAGAGCTTTCACTAGAACGCTTCCTGAGAGTTAACTCATGAGCCATAAGTGAGCCCATAAGTTCATCAAGGGTGAGCAATGAAAGGTCTTTAGCTTCCTCAATAGCCTTAACCTTCAGTTGCCACTTTCAGTTAGGCTACGAAGAATTTTACGAACTAAATCCTCGGACTGAAAACTTCTACCTAAACTCTTAAGGTCATTGACAATACTAGAAAAACGTGAGGACAAACTATTAATTGACTCATTTCTTTCCATATTGAACATCTCATACTGTTGCATGAGAAGATCAATACGGTACTTTTTGACTTGTGTCGTTCCTTCATAAGTGAGATTTAAGGTGTCCCAAATCTCTTTAGCCGAAGCACATCCAGATGTTCGATTAATCTCTTGGTCACCGATCCCATATTGAAGAATGGACTGGCCTTAGAGTTTTTCTCGATTTTCCTATAATCAGCCTCAACATAATTTTCCTCACTTTTCAAGGTACTAGTGCCATCAACATTAGTCACTTCGATTTTGAGGGGACCCTTTTGAATGATGAACCAACATTCATAGTCCGCACTTTTAACATAGTGCTCCATGCGGTGTTTCCACCAAGCATAGTTTTCTCCCTTGAAGATGGGATACTTAGTGTGTTTTGAATCGTCCATAACTATAGGATCAACTCTTTGGTTTTAACCAATATCAAGAGCACGAGGCTCTGATTCCGATTGAAGAGTTAGGAACGATAAACACCTAAGAGGGGTGGGGGGTGAATTAGGTGCACCTTTTTAAAATTTTGTTCTTCACTTAGTTACTTGATAACTTAAGTAAAGAACCATGAAGTACAAATCTTGACAAACTTAATAGAATGTAAGTTCACAAGATGATACAGCCGTTTTATGTCACGGTATAGCTGACTGTGACACAGAACTTGACTAGATATAAGCGAGAAATAACAAAGTGAAAGAACGTAAAAGTAAATGAACAAATAAACGACATTTAAAAATTGGTTCAGCCTCTACTCCGAGACCTACGTCCAACCGTTATTTTATTGCTTGTTTAGAAATTTACTCACTTACTAAACCCCTTACAATGAAAATAACTCGCCAACCTACTCCGGTTGCACTCAAACTTAAAGCTACTCCGCTTCAAGAGTTTATGGAACAAACTCATTATGTCACAGTACAGCGAACTAATACTTTGAGACTTACAGCTTTTCGAAAACAAATGAAGACTTTAAAATCTGAAAAACGTTTTGCAAAACACTTGAAGAACAAAGCTTTAAATGCACAAATGATTTGCAATATTTTTCAATAATTGCTTTGAAAAGTCTTGGGAATTAAATGATGTTAAGACTTGCTATTTATAGTTGAAGTAGTGGTCTTAAGGTGAATACTTTAATTAATTAATCACACAATAAAATAACTAGTCTTATTTGATTGTAAGTGTTAGGTGTTGCGTGTGAGTGGAACAACCAGGTTGCTTTGCTTCTTATTTCAGTTTTAAAATTTCAACACATTTGACAAGTGACAACTTACCACAAATGGAAGAGTGCTTTAGTACTTGACTAAAGCAACTTTCCATTTATATAAAAGTAGATGCACAACTTTAGAGGATTCAACATGTGAGATTTGCAAATTGATTTTTCAGATGTGTTTTCAAATTTTGAAGATTCAAATTCTAAGGTTTGAAATTTGTAAAGTTTTAACACTTAAACATTTCGTATAAAACCTTCCTCCTTACGGTAGTATTAGAAACCACAGTACATCATACTGTTGCATGGTTTTGCCATAACTAGACTTGAATGAGAATGTTACACTTACTCTTACAATTTTCGACTAAGGCTAGGATAATATCATTGTCTTGACTTCTTGATTGCTTTATCTTGATTTTTCAAGTTTTGCGAGCCCAATTGGTTCTAAATATATTGATGTTGATGGTGATGGTGAACCAAAGAATGACAAAGAAAAACCCGATGAATCTACAGCAGCCATCATGATGGCAGTGGTTCAGGAGATAAAAAAACTCAATGAAAAATTTGATAAGATACCTGGAGTGCCTGCCAGCATGGAAGAAGCTGCCCCTGACAATTATGCTGTTTCGCCTTTTATAGACGAAATAGCAAAAGTAGATCTACCAAAGATGTTTGTAGTTCCGTCCATGAGGGTCTATGATGGAACCACGGATCCACAAAATCACGTGGCTCTTTATAAACAAAAAATGCTGGCTGCATCTATCCCCAGCGAATTCAGACAAGTCTGCATGTGCAAGGGATTTGGAACGACCCTGACCGGCCCTGCTCTGCAATGGTACATTAACCTGCCAACTGGGAGCATCCATTCCTTCGCCAACCTGATTAACAACTTCAACCAACAGTTTGCGAGTAGCAGGGAGTTGGAGAAATGATCCAGTGACCTTTACCGAGTTACACAGAAGCCTGATGAAACTCTCAGGACATTCCTTGTATGATTCAACAAGGAAAAAGTATCTATACCCAGGTGTGACGTTGGAACAGCAGTGGAGGCATTCAGGCAGGGGTTACGACCATATAGTGACTTGTACAGCGAGCTCACTAAGTATCCATGCGATACCTTCGAGGACGTTCAGGCCAAGAGTCTTGCCTTCATCAAGCTAGAGGAATATAAAAGTTATAAACTCGGATCACCCAGTAAACCGAAGGATCATAAAAGGTGCAGTAGGAAGAGGAATAAAGGAAACAACTATAAGCCTACTCCATATTCCAGGCCAGATCAATCAGAAGTTAACCTGGCTCATGAGTATCAAGGTAAGGTTAAAGTTTATCCACCTATTTCCGAACATAACTTCAGTGTTGATATTGCAGGATTAATCCAGAGACTTGACAACATGGGATCAGCCGTCAGATGGCCCACGAAGTCAGAAATCCCAACCCCAGAAGGGACAATTCTAAATGGTGCGAATTCCACATGGATATTGGACACACCACGGAGGATTGTTTCACCCTGAGGAAAGAAGTGGCTTACCTGCTGAAATCCGGATACTTGAAAGACTTGATCAGGACGAAAGGCAGGAATGCAAACCAGGATAAAAAGAATCAGGAGCACAAGCAGGATCGTAGCCTCCCTCCACCACCACCAATCTATGAAGTAAAATTCATATCTGGCGGATCAGAAATTTGCGGCCTGACAAGTTCAGCAGCAAAGAAGATAGCCAGGACACCAAAGACCGTATCACCTTGCAAGCCGGATCATATCCCAACAATCACTTTCAATGATTGTGACCTAGTGGGCATCCCTGATGTTCATCATGATGGCCTGGTAATCTCTATGCAGATTGGAACCGCCACAGTAAGAAGGATCCTGGTAGACGGAGGCAGCTCAGTGAACTTGATCATGCTTGACGTACTGAAAGCCATGAAGATCAACGAGGACCAAATCATCAAAAAATCCAGTGTCCTAGTAGGATTCAGTGGCGAAACCAGGAGCACCCTAGGAGAAATCCACCTCCCAATCTACGTGGAAGGAGTCTCACCTTATGAGAAATTCGGAGTCCTTGATTGCCTGTCATCCTACAACGCGATCTTAGTTAGGCCCTGGATTCATAATGTCAAAGCCGTACCGTCAACCTATCACCAGTGTATCAAGATACCAACAGACTGGGGCATAGCCACAATTAAAGGGGACCACAAGACAGTCCAGGAATGCTACACAACAGCCTTGAAGCCTTCCAAGGCAGGTAAGTCCCTTCCATAGCAATTACAGTACCCTGTCAGGAGCACTTATGTAGCACCTCCCAAAATGGAAACAGATCAGGTAATCCTAGACCCTGAGTACCCTGACAGGTATGTTTTAGTAGGATCTGACGCACCAGATAGTGTCAGGCCTGAACTGGTAAAGTTCCTTAAAAATAAATCATCTTGGTTTGCTTGGTCATATTTTGATATGACTGGAATTAGCGCTGATATAATTACACATAAACTCAATGTTGACCCATCTTTTAAGCTTGTACAGCAGAAAAGGTGGAAATTTACAGCTGAAAGAAATACCATAATTAACGAGGAAGTAGAAAAACTCTTGGATATGGGAATGATCAGGGAAGTAATGTACCCTGAGTGGCTGGCTAACGTAGTTGTTCTGCAGAAAAAGAATGGAAAGTGGAGAGTCTGTGTAGACTACACTGACCTGAACAAAGCCTATCCCAAAGATCCATTTCCCTTGCCACATATTGATGCCATGGTAGACGCCACAGCAGGCCATGAGATGCTGACATTCATGGATGCTTCCAGTGGTTCAATCAAATAAAGATGCACCCTTCTGACCAGGAGAGTACTGCATTCATTACAGGCCGAGGCATATACTGTTAAACTGCCATGCCTTTCGGCCTGAAGAATGCAGGGGCAACGTACCAGCGCCTGGTCAACATGATGTTTAAAGACCAAATATGTGACATCATTGGAGGTGTACATAGACGACATGGTGGTGAAATCCAAAAATGCAGAAGATCATGTGAAACATCTCGAAATAGCGTTCGAGATATTGGAAAAATACAACATGAAACTAAACCCTGCAAAATGCCACTTTTGAGTCTCTGCAGGCAAATTCCTTGGATATATGGTCACAAAAAGGGGTATAGAAGCCAGCCCTGAACAGATAAAGGCTATCCTGGAGTTGCAGTCACCCAAGTCTGTCAAGGATATCCAAAAATTGACAGGTCGGGTAGCTGCCCTGAACCGTTTCATATCAAGATCCTCCGAGAGGTGCAAAACATTCTACAACCTCCTCAGAAAGAATAAGCGGTTCAATGGACGGATGAACATGAGATGACTTTTCAGGATCTAAAATCCTACTTATCATCTCCACCCTCATCGGCTAAGCCGAGAGAAAGGAGAACCTTTGTCGTATACCTATCTGTCACCGACACACATGATCATGTGATCTAGTGAAAGAACAGGATGGTCAGCAACACCCAGTCTACTATGTAAGTAAAAGCCTGCTAGATGCTGAGTTGAGGTATGGATTGCTTGAAAAATATGTTTTATCTTTAATTATGTCATGTACTAAATTGCGACCTTATTTTGAAAGTCACCCCATTATAGCCAGGACCAATTTACCCATAAAGTGTGTCCTACGTAAACCTGAACTATCAGGCAGGATGGCAAAATGGTCAGTACAGATTAGCACATACGACATCTCCTTTGAACCCAGGGCAGCGATTAAGTCGCAGGCCCTAGTAGACTTTGTGGCTGACTTTAGCCCTAACCTGGAACCAGACCTGATAAAAGAGGTCAACCAACTAGAAAATAAAACCCCAGGCCAAGAATGGACCCTATTCATAGATGAGTCATCCAACGCCAGAGGGACAGGGTTAGGACTAGTACTCAAATCACCACAGGGAGATATGATAGCACAGGCTGTAAGTTGTGAGTTCAAAGCTACGAACAACGAAGCAGAATATGAAGCCCTGATAGCAGGCTTAAAGGTATGTCTAGACTTCGGTGTTCAAAACCTAAAGGTAAAAACCGATTCACTCCTAATTGCTAATCAAATAAAGGGAATTTATATGGCTAAGGATGCAAAAATGATTTCGTATTTAGAATACGCAAAAAACCTTACCGCTAAATTTGCTTTATTTGACATAGATCAAATATCAAGAGACCTGAACACCCAGGCTGATGCTTTGGCCAGCCTAGGTTCAAATTTTACCCCTACAGTCTTTGACAAAATACCAATTGTTCATTTATTAGAGCCAGCCATCAGCAAACCTGAACAAGTTAATTCTGTCAACCAGGATAATAACTCTTGGACTAAACCCTATTATGATTGGTTTCTCCGAGGAATACTGCCTCAAGGCAGACATGAGGCAAGGCCTTTAAAATTAGAGCTTCAACCTATGCTATCATCAATAACAGTTTGTTCAAGAGATCGCAAGTTGGACACTACCTGAGATGTTTGGAGCCTGACGAAGCCAAACTAGTACTTCAATAAATACACAATGGACACTGTGGCAATCACAAAGGAGGAAAGAGCCTGGCAAGCAAAGTTCTCAAGACAGGCTACTACTGGCCTACACTGAGGGCTGACTGCCTGGAATACTCTTCAAAATGCGAAGCCTGCCAAATTCATGCACCAATCATACATCAGACATCTGAACTCCTCCATTCAATTTTCGCACCCTGGCCGTTCATAAAGTGGGGCATGGATATTGTGGGAAAACTGCCCGTAGCTCCAGGACAAAAAGTATTCATGTTGGCTATGACTGATTACTTCTCCAAATGGATTGAAATTGACTCTTTCACGCAAGTAACTGAGAAAGAAGTAATATCCTTCATCAGGACGAATATCATTTGTAGATATGGAGTCCCATCAGAAATCGTATGTGATAATGGAACTCAATTTGTGGGGAAAAGGACCCAAGCATTTTGCCAAGAATGGAATATCAACCTGGTAACGTCAACTCCTGGATATCCAAAAGCCAATGGCCAGGCTGAATCAAGCAACAAAGTAGTCATAAGCTGCCTAAAAAAGAAGCTAAAAAGAAGACGAGGCAGATGGGCTGAAGAACTTCCATTAGTACTATGGGCAAACAGGACAACTCCAAAGACGTCAACAGGTCAAACACCTTACTCCCTGGTGTATGGCTGTGAAGCTGTCATTCCCGCAGAAGTACGAGTGCCAACATCTAGATACAACCTGAATAACGTTGAGGCAAACACAGACCTAATGCAGGATAACCTGGTTTTAACAGAAGAGCCAAGAGACGCTGCCAAGATCAGGATGGCATCATATCAACAAGCGGTTGCCAGGACTTACAACAAAAACGTCAAAATCAGAGTCTTCAAAGAAGGAGACCTCGTTTTACGAAAATTTTTTCCAAATAAAAAAGAAAAATCAGCAGGCAAGCTAGCCCCCACATGGGAAGGCCCTTACCTAATTGACTCAATTGTTGGACAAGTAGCGTACAGGCTCCAAACACTAGAAGGAGAAATGATTCCCAGATCCTGGAATGTAACCCATTTAAAATTATTCCATATGTAAAGATCAGATCAGGCTACAATCAGGTATAAATTCAATCACTACTCAACCTGACGTGCTACCTGATGAAATACATGTTTTACATGCTTTATATGCAACTCATATCTATATATTCAACTAACCTACTTGTTTGCTTCTTGAATCCTGAACAATTATACATGATAAATGATTATATGCATAAATATTCAGGATTGAGGACTACTCCACTATATATTTCTGAAACAAAATTTTGCACTTGACCGTGCCTGACGAGTTGGTAACCACCACCAGATACAGTAAATGTCAGGACCAATCAGGCATTAAATAATTGACTGACCTGACTAGGTTTACTGCCACGGATTATAACCGGCTGGACACAGCAAGACAGGTGCAAGGGTGTTCTCTCCCAAACACTTAGTCTAAATGCCCTCCTGACAGGCCGAATACCAAGCCCTCCAGCTAGTCAGGGGACATAAGCCCTCCTGACAGGCTAGTTTTCCCACCCCTTCAACCATTATAGGAAAAAACTATTCTTGGTTGAATTACTCATGAAAAAACAAGATAAAACAAAAATGATGTGCAGGATGTCTAAACAGGCCCAACAGGATGAAACTCACATACCCAAGCAAAGTCAAAAGCAAAATCAGCCAAAAATGCCACCATGCCTACTTTAATAAAGCCCTTACCCCCTGGGGCAAAGTCACCAAAATATTCATAAAGGTCAGGGATAGTCTCCTTGATCTGGATAAAGACAGAAAAAAGAAAAAATGTTCGTCCAGGGACATCCCCCCTAGATGGGCCAAATACCAACTAAATCAAATTACTGCTTCTACTTAGAAAAAGTACCAGCACTCCCACTCTTAACCGGATCAGCATCAACATCCTGCTCCCCTGGAGAATCGACCTCCTGTTCATTTCCCATGTTATGCGGGTCAGGATACTTTGAAGCAGCAAAAGCCATCTTAGCTTCAAGGTTCCACTTCGCCCTGGCCTCAACAGGCTCTGACGTAGCAGCAGCCCTTCCCTTAATATAGAAATAGAGGGAAGCATCATCTAGCTTGAATTCCAGATCATCCCTCTCCTGGGTGAGCTCCTCATTTCTGTCCAAAGCTTCCTGCAAAAGCCTCTTGCTTGAATCTGCCTCAGCCTTGGCAGCATCTCTCTCAGCTTGCGCCCTCACCAAGTCAGCAGCTTTAGCAGCCAGGTCAGCTCGTGCAAAATCCTCAGGGTTTTCCACGTACAAAATTATTTGTCTTATTATTGTTATTTTTGTAATATTCATAGCATACATGTTTACCCTGACGACCTGACCAATAGACCGATTAGAGCTAGTTAACCCTACTTAAATCTACCCTGACCTAATTTCGCCTTGCGCAAAATCCATGCAAAACTGTAACCCTCGCTCATTCAATCATCCCTGTCAAATATACCAACTCCAAATACCTAATTACGTTTCATTCTTTCTCACTCTCTCTATCATCCCTCACAGTCTCACACCCTTGTCGCACCAGGCCACCAACACCATGCTTCCCTCCTGCCTTCGACCACCATCGTTTCCTCATATTGCTCAAGTCATCGTACGATCGTGCTCTACTGTTGTACTGCCAATAATAATCAGGTATGTTTATTTTGTTTATTATGTTTATTATTAGAATATAAATTTATTTGTGTGTTTATCAATTCGTTGATAGTTGTTCGTCTTTATCGTATTTATAAATCATTAGGGTGAGTTGTGTTTATTATCTTGAATCGCCTTGTAGTTTGAATTTAAGGCTTCTTAATTGGTTTTCTTCTTCTCTATTATTAGTAATGTTCATATGAAAGATATTAATAGTCTGGTGGCTGGGTGAAGATTTTTGTTGCTAGGTTAATAGGTTAAGGTGGTTGTTCTATATTGTGGTATGACTATATATAGCGTAGTAGATTAGTTGCCGGAATTAATTGTTGAAGTTAATCATGTATCAATGGTGGCTTTATGTGATGTTTTTCTTAATAAAAAAGAGCATTTTAATTCTTTCTGACTCTATTGCTGAATTAAATCCTATAAATGACACCCAGAATGAGAAAACGAGGGGAAACGTAGGAAGAAAAGGGATGCGTTGAAAAAAGAATGATGTTGTTGTTGTTTAGTTCCTAAATTTGACATTTGTGTTTTCATGAAAACTGGCAATCAGTTTGAGGAGGGAAGCCAAGCTGAAGGGAGACTTTTATGTCGACCCTGAGTCTAAACTATCGTTCATCATTCGTATTAGAGGGTTCGTATAGAGCTTGTTTTCACAATTTTGTATCTGTTTCAGCGTTTTTTAGCTTGATTACTGATGGTTATTGCTCTCATGTGCAGTATCAACGCCATGCACTCTAAGACAAGGAAGATATTACAGCTCCTTTGTTTATGATAAATGTTATTTTGAATCTTTGATCCCTCACGGTTAAGCTTTGGCTGTTCTCCTTCTATTGTGTTGGTGCTTCAAAATCGCTCTATTGTACTGTGACTAATTGATTGATTATATTCGTCGTGCTTTAAATTTGTTTGTCGTTTAATTGCAAATTGGAAATCTAAAATTCTAACCTTAAGTTATCTCGATTTAGGCTGTTGATGACAGTGTTTCGAAATATCCAGGGTTTTCATATCAGGTTCGTCGTCCTTTAAATTTTTTTGTCGTACTTTTGGGCCATTTTATAAGCTTTTGCCTTTTCGCTTGCTTACACTTTCTGTTATATTTCTTAGATGTACATACTAAGGAGGGTTTTTATGGTAGCTTAAAGAGTTGCATTAAACTTTCAACATGGTGCCAGTAAGGATTTGTACATATGCTCCTTGTCTTCAAGGTTTGCATCTGGTCTCCCAGTGTTTGATCAATTGTGGTCTTTTCTAATTTGTGGTGGTAAGTTTACGAACCTGGTGATCGGTTGTTAAAGGACTGTTGTATACAAAGGCCAGTTGAAGCCTTCTCAACTGAAGGAGTATTATTATTGATACCTTGGCAGTGAGAGGTTTACAAGCTACATGGCACTGGTAAATATATACTCTATTCACATCTTTCTCTGTCAGTTAACTTGTACTTTAACAATCAGAAGCATCGCATCTATGGGTAATGATGAAGGTGCAAAGTTGAGGAATGACTTTTGAGGCGTTGAAGTATGATCCTCAAATTGAAGTAGGTTAGTCATGAGAACATAACAAACATCTGACGATTGAAAGATCCATATTATGCTTAGCAATGCTCATCAGCATTTGAATTTTCCGCACCAGTGTTGAGATGATCATTTGCATTCTCAGGTGTATAAGTTATTTTATTATAGCTTGGAGATAATAACTGGATTCTCTACATTTGCATTCTCAGGTGTAGCATAGAAATATTGCTACGAAAAATGAAACAGGACTCTCTACACTTTAAGCTTCAGATTACATAAAC
Organism: Silene latifolia; assembly: GCF_048544455.1. Classification (NCBI taxonomy): domain Eukaryota; kingdom Viridiplantae; phylum Streptophyta; class Magnoliopsida; order Caryophyllales; family Caryophyllaceae; genus Silene; species Silene latifolia. Next base: position 35,810,846 of record NC_133537.1, read on the forward strand.
TCAAGTGATCTTGACTCTAGAGATTATAGTTCCTACGAAGGTAGCTTTGATGAAGATTCTGATAATGCCGATAATGAGGTACTTGTATTCTAATGCTTCACAGTTTTACCCTCTCCCAATAATGTGTTACTATAGAATCGTTGCTTGCTTTGAATGTCGTATAGTATTTTTTTTTGGGAAAGGTACGCTTTCATTAGAAAAACAAACTATTACAACTTACTTCAATTAAAAGATTAGAAACAAATAAAAGGCAATTATAATCCCTCTACCCATTCCCTGATTACCATCCTATTTGTTTTAATCGTAAGTCTTTTTAACCTTCCTTTAATCTGCCCCTGCACATAAGTGCATAACATTTCAAGTCTGAGTACACCTCCTTCAATCCTGCATCTGTTTCTGCTAGTCCATATCCGATATATGGTCGCTGCAACAGATGCATGCATTTTATATAGGGTTTTTATCCTATATTTACACGCATTTCTATGTTATTTATGTAGCATCTAGCTACAAATGCCCCCGAATAGTCTACTTTAGTCTGTCTTATATTATTTGCAGGTTTGGACCCGAAGTGAGCTAAATCAAGCCTGAAGATGCCCCGTTTGCATGCATTTTAGAGAAAGAAGAATTCGAGCTTGGATTCTGTCACTTAGATATGCGTAAAGTGGCTTCAGAAGGTGTTTTGAGTTCATTCACGCTGACACAGTTCGATCATCTAGATTGGCTGCTGAAAACTAGTCGATCGACCACTTCTTTTTGCTGAGGATATTTGATCGAGTAACTATTATGCTCGATCGAGAAGGGTGTTTACTAGGTTCCTTGATCGAGTACTCTTTTCTCTCAATCGAGGTGTTTTACCTTGATTGTGCTCGATCGAGTGATTTTATCGTGGATATTATTTTTACGCAATCCTTAAGTTTTACCTAGTAGATCTTTTTAATCCTATCATAGAATAAATAGGAGGAGAGTTGAATGACACATCTCTTATTTCATCCCTTCTTCTGGATCTCACTTTTGCTTTTCTACTCCGTAGATCTAAACCTTGGCAATTTTGGAATTCATTGTAATCGGTATTTTTGATCCTTAATTTCAATCCTTAATTTATTGTATCTGGTCTTATTCTATCATCTCTTTCTCTATTTCTTTAATTCTTGTTCCTTTAGCATTTAATTTATAGCATCGGTGTTTACGATTTATCGCTTTATTAAGATGTTCAATTTAATTATATCGCTTATTACTGTTAATCTCTCAAATTTAATTATGCATAGCTAATCTCTTATGCTGGGACATAGGGGAGCCATGGTAATTAGGGAGATTAGAATTAAGTTTGTAATGTTAATCACTGCATTTAATAGCGATTAGCTTCTTGAACCTTTACCAAGATTGGAAGATTGGAAGGGGTAAGACTTGCAGTGAACATTAGGACATTCTAATGAGGGCGGAAGCTAAGTTAGCAATGTTTTAGGGCGAGTAGCGGACCGGAAGGACCTATTCACTACCCTACAGACCGAGTTTTTACTGACCTTTGACCTTAGATTTGATCTCTAGAAAACCATGGTGAACCGACTGTTCTAACTGCTTCTCCCTTTCTGATAATTTCTTTATTAATCATTGCTTATTCCTTTTTGTCCCTTTTCTCTTAATCTCCGTAGTTTAGAATCAACAATCAAACCCCCAAGAAATGGTACTTAGACAGACTTAGTTTAGCATACAACATTCCCATCTCCCTGTGGATTCGATACCCGACTGCCTCTAATACATTCTATAGAGACCGGTTGGTTTTGTTTTTTATAGGGTTGCGACAGCCGTGCCAAATTTTGGCGTCGTTGCCGGGGAGACGGTGTTATTTTTGTTTGCTTTATTTTAAATTTGTCTCTAGTCTCAAGGGATTTATTCCTTGAGGTTATTCTCATATTTTTCTCTAGTGCTATAAGTTATTTTGCAGGTGATACGTCCTAGAAGAGGGCACTGAAACATCTGCTATTCTAACAGCTTCATTTGCTAAAATGCCTAACATTGCTAGTCACTCGGAGCCTAATGCAGATTCTTTACCAAAGAGTTTCCTTCTTCCTACTACGGATGCTAGTACCTTTGGAATCCATCCTTCTTACATTCAGTTGGTGGAAAGGAATCTTTTCAAGGGGGAAGCTAGTGAGGATCCTGGCAAGCATGTGGAATTGTTCACTGATTATTGCTCCGTTATTCCCTTGGTTGCTGGGGTGACACAAGATAGGGTCAAGGAAATCTTTTTTCCTTTTTCTTTGACTGATGACGCCCGGGATTGGTTGAGAGATCTGGATAGGGAAGCTGCTGAGGTGACTGACTATGTAATACCCGGTATTTTAATATGATATTATATTAGGCCGAGTTACCAGCTGGGTCGTGTAGTGTATTTGTGACTCGGGTAATTATGTGACTCGGGTTTTAATTAATCTAACTAGGCTAGGCTCGTATCGTCTTAATAGCACCTATCCTATATGTATAACCCATCTAACCAAACCCTAATCTCCCTATCACCATATTCATTTTAACCATGAGAAAAGAGAGAAAAGAGAGAAGAGGGAGCCGTGTGTGAAGGGAGCCGCGTGAGGAATTGCGAGGCGATTTCTCAGCCTATTCTCATCCTATTTCGTAAGTAGACTATCCTATTACCTCTTTATTCAATTATTAGCATAATTATAGTAGTATTGGGATAATTTTCGTAACCCTAGAATTGGTTTGGGGGTTTTTGATTATAAATTGTATGAGATAATGAATGGAATAGTTACAGCAATTTACAGATTCGTTGGTCTGTGTTATTTGAGTGTTTTACCTGTCTTAAAGCCGTGGGATGCAAAAAGTTAAAGAAGAGACTCATGTTTATTCCAAGCCTAGTTTATGCCTGTGAAAATTGGTATCATTTCACCGTGTAGTTTTTCCTGAAGAAATTATTTGTGAACGTCTATCTAAAAAGTCCGCAAATCAGTAGAGGCTGAACGATTACTTCTAAAACATAATTTAGATATTGAATTGGTGCTGGGTCTTTTTCATATATTTAATTTAAAGAGTTTAGATGAGTTAGGCGTTGGTTTTACTTAAGAATCATTTGTCAAACTCGTTTTATGAATCAATACTTTTTATGCGACGGTTTCTGTCAGTTTTTGGAAATCAGTCTGAAAACCCTTGATAAGTTTGGAATTTGAGAAAAACATGTTAGATATAAATTGTAGCTAAGACTCATGGGGTTCCAATTCAATTGGCCTTGCATCAATTCGAATTTTCTGGAATTAGTTATTCATTTTATACCGAGTCTGCCATGAGCAGGAAAATCAGGAAAAGTCGTGTTTGTTCTTTAAATTGATATTCCTAATAAGTTATGATGAGTCTAGGTTATGTGGATGATTAATTGACTGAGTAGATGGTAATTATACATAATTATGTTATGTAGGTGATGGATAAGTGAAGGATCATAAGTGATTGCTTGTGTGTGCTTGGATTGCGAAAAGGTAGGGAAATACACTTGACTTATTATCGTTGATGTTGAATTGTGTTGACTTGTTTGTGTTTCGTATGACCAAAGCGTGAACGTTGACTTGCTTCGTGGCTGTTGATTTACGTTATGATTCATATATTGGAAGGTGATTGATTTGAATTGATCGTATTGAGTATGTTATCACAACATTTGTAACCGGCATGATTTTATGATTGATCAGTTCAAAGATATATATATTGTGTTGCATTAATTTCTTTTGAGCATTCATATGCATTGGAGATGGAGGATGTTGTGGTGATGTGGTGTGGTGAAGATGATGTTGTGATAAGGCCCAGGCGGGTTCTGCAGGACTTGCCCTGGTGTCCTCAGTGCAAAGTGGCAGATCGGCTACGGTCGATATATAGTCTACTGGGGATTGGTATGGTGGGTGTTCCGGGTTATGAGATATGAGTTGAGATGGAGATGGAGGTGACGGAGGAGCATGCATATCATATTTTGTTGTTTCATTGTATTCCCTACTCAACCTCGTGGTTGACCTGTGTATTCGTGAACACCTGTGACGATCCAAATATTGGGGAGCGAGGCTTTGAGGTTTATGAGATAGGTGGGAGCTTGATGGGCATGAGACACTGGATCGAGAAGACTTAGTAGCTAGATCATCATTTAAAAGACTTTCACTTTCATTTATGTTAGTTCCTTGTAATTTGATGTAAAAGAGGTTTTGTAATAATTAAGTTAAAGTAATTATATATTTTGCCTTGGAGTTTAATTTGTTATTCACTACCTCGGGAAACCGAGATGGTAACAATCCGGTTTATCAGGGAATGTCTTGCTAAAGGCTCCTTCATAAATCGGGGTGTTACAAAGTGGTATCAGAGCGAACGATCCTCAGGCCTAAACCAATGAACCCAATGAACGTAGGATGTGTCTAAATAAAATGAACCCCGGGAATAAAACTGTTAGGAGCTCACGGTGCGGTTAAGAAGGCGCCCTTAATACGTGCTCTTTTGCCCTCTCAGTTTTGAACCAGGTAACCCGAGAGAAAATTGAGTGAATGGGGTAGTTAGAAGGAAAACCTTGGATATAATCAAGTTGATGTATACCTTGAGACCCATATATTCTAACCATTCTGCTGGACAACGTTACGGTAAGTATTTTGTATGAATGATGACGTGATCATATGATGTTGTGGAGATGAGAAATAAATTTTCGTGTTCAGATTGATAATCAATGAAGTGTTGGATTGTGGTAATCGTGAGCGTGAAAATAATTGCGAATTGATGATATTTATCTGGATGGATGTGAATGACGTGTTGATAGTGCTATTATGTCTAGTGATATGCGGTTATGTGATCCCGAAGCCATGCTAGTATAGTATTGTGATAGTAATCAGAAACACTATTAAATTGCTTGTTTCTAGTCATAGCAATCGTGATTTAGATGTAAGGAGTAGATTGAGATGCGAAGGGATTCTATGGGATAGATGTTTACGTAAGTACAAAGTGTGAGATTTAAGTTGGGATGGGTTAGTATACATAGTATGTTCATAAGAGCTTGTAACATAGTAAAGAATGACCTAGTGCTGAAACTCGTTTTGTTTGATTTTACTCTTTAATTGACCTTACTGCCATTTCTTTTCTGTTTATTGCCTATGGATGAAAATTTTATGAGAGATAGCCTCGTGAGTTAGTGTTCATTTGGCGTTAGTTTCATGCTTATAGGATATACGGATTAGGAGTAATAAATATTTTAGTGGGCTGTGGTCAGGAAGTTCTTGTGGAGTGATGTTTCGACCAACGATTTTGTAAAAAATCCTCATTTAAATTGTATTAATAATTTTTGCATAATTCCAACTCCATCGATCAGAAGATTCGCATAAGTTTTCAAATTGATAAGCCACGAAAATTCTTGATGTCTTTATATTAAATGGTTAGTTTTGCAAACTGACCCAAGCTTCGGACCAATTGCTGTCACATACTTGTTTGGACCAACTGAGTTGTAAAATCCTTTAAAAATTGAATTCTTGAGCTTTGGACCTCATTCTTTTTCTCACGAATTATTAACTCTCTGTATGTTATAAAAAGTAATATAACTCAAGTTTTTGTTGAACGGTTATTTATTCGTGATTTTTTTGGAAGTTACAACGTGAATCATAACTTTTAAAATGTGAATGCTATGTTGAGTTTTCATGCAGTGGTTCGATTATTTCATGAGCCTTATTAATGTGAAATTATAGTGTCCTTATATGATGATAGTAGCACACATATTCATTGGTTATGTATCTTAACTAGTGATAAAAAAAAAATTAAAGTTTAGTTTATAACATTGTTGGCATGATAGTATGAGTGAAATTGAATAGCTTAATTTGATTCTTAATCGAGGGTGAAATATTTTATACGAGTCCAGTTGTTTGCATATTTTATGCTTGACATGTTATAATATCTCTGGTGTGTTCATCATATTTGAATAGTGGTCGGATATATATAAATATAAAACTATATTGTCATATCTTGGTAAAGTTGGTGGCGTTAAATGTTAACTTGATTGTTCTAATATACTCGCATGAATATTTATAATAATTATGTTTAAATGTTTACACATGGATGGTAGTAATGAGTATGTCTAAATGTTCACACATGTAGGATGTCATCTGAGTTCTAATGTCTTTTATGTGAGTCTGTGTGCCTATAGTTATACTTATTACTTTCATTGCATTAATTTATTTGATTGAACCTAAACTTATGATATGATAATAAAATAGTGTTGTTGCTCCTTATTGGATATGTTCATAGTTGTATTGTCATGAAATGCTAAGGTGATTGTTGCAATTGTCACGATATTTGAAATATAGTTTGATATAGTTACGATATTTGAAATATATTCTCGAACCGTCGCTATGAATTATAATGAGATAACCCTTTGATGATTCACATGTTATGCGTATGTTTAAATGATAGTCGTTATAGTTACGTTTAATTGAGCCGCGAGTTGCCTATTTGTTCAAACCGTGCAAACCAGAGAACTTGTTCACCTTGCTAATCTTTTGTCATAGATAATGTTTTACAAGTTATATGATGGTATATGTACATGTTTAAGTTGTTTATGCGATATCTTTTATTTTTTGCTGAAAATGAATTATCTTTGAGTTGATGGATACATTTGAATGGTATGGTTGCTAAAATGTTAAACATATGTGTGATATGGAAGTAATTTTGTTGTTATTGTGAATCATATAACCATTAATACTCAATTGTAATTTCAGTTGTTTGACTTCTACATTATTAAGTTAATTACTCATGACGCTTACGATCGATGGTTCCGTAAGGAGTTTAACAGGAATTTTATAATGTGCCTCCGATCTAAACTAATAATCTTCTTATATTGACTATATGGTTAGACTCTTGTCTAGTTCTTATGACGTGATAAATCATTTTAAAATTTAACATGTGATTGAGTTGGTACTTATACTTTTGTGTGACCATGCAACCCGTGATAAATAGATCTGTAATAAAGAGGTAAAATTTTGATTGAACACAGTTAATTTGTAGTTACTTGCTTTACATCATGGTACGAATCGTATGCTTTGATGAGACGTCACCAGGGAATGTGTACTATCTAAAAGGTCTCCGATTAAATCTTTGTAGTCGTGTTAGCCGTGAATATAAGCGAGTAAAGAAGTGCAACTAAAATCCGATGTTGAGGTAATAGTCGTTCATTAGTAAAGATAGGACTGAAATGAATAAGATGAACCTGTAAATTACGAAGTATGAGTCGACACCTAAGCTCGTATTGTTTGAAGGAATTGAGTTAAGTTTATCTGATTTTGAGTTAAATGGATTCTATGGACGGCTCTGTTATAAGATTTATGTTAAGAAAGTTATTCAAGTCGAGTATGAAAGTAAAAGTTTTGAAAATGAAGTTAAATTTTGTCGTGTGAGTGTAAATTCGGAATGAGATTTCCCGTTAATACGGTTGTATGGTTTCATGATATTTGCTAGTCCGAGGGAATGAAGCTAGAACGGAGTCACAAATAGTGGGTTAATTTAGTAATGTTGTTCGTTCATGTAGTGAATTAGTGGGTTGTGGTTAGTTACGAATGTCAAAACGGGAAATGTAATGTGGTGATTTAAGTGAGTTGTGTGTTAACATGGTATGTTGATATTAGCATGATATGTAATGAATATTTGTAAAATTGGTGTAGTTAAATACATTTAATCTTTTATGTCATGGTGTTGGGTGCGGTTTAAATATATTTAGCACCAAGAATGAAATTTTATGTATGATAGTATTGTATGTTAACTTTCCAATATCATTTGTTTACTCGCTTTGACTCGACCAATAAGCTTGTAAAATTTGCCAATCAATGTGCATTCGTCATTCGACCAATATTTCTTGGAAAATATGCTATTTGACATGAATCATATGTGAGCACCTAAGCATCTTCATCTTTGTAACCTGAGTAGTAATGTATAAATTAGATTGACAAGCGAATCCTGTGAATGTTATTGCATGTATTGATTGATATGAAGAGTGTTTAGATTAATATTGAAATGTCTTAAGTTATTCAACGTGGCTTTTGCTCCGATCCGTGGCGATGTCTTTTGTGGCAATGATAGAATCGTAGCTTCCTTGAGAGAGCTTGTATATTGATTGTCTTTAGTAGGGATTAGTTAACTTGAACGTGAGTTGTGAATCTTTTATCCTCTTTCGGTTGTTAGCGATAGTTTGAGAACTTTTGTTATAATAATGAAGGTTACGGGGACGTAACCATGTTTAAGGAGGGTAGGATTGTAAAATCTTTATACTTTCATGTGTGATTTCTCGGTTTGGCTATATTGGTTATGCGTTGTGTGGGTTATGTTGGAGTGTTACATGATGTGTTTGTTATGGTTAAACTTCGGGACGAAGTTTCTTTTAAGGAGGGTAGACTGTAATACCCGGTATTTTAATATGATATTATATTAGGCCGAGTTACCAGCTGGGTCGTGTAGTGTATTTGTGACTCGGGTAATTATGTGACTCGGGTTTTAATTAATCTAACTAGGCTAGGCTCGTATCGTCTTAATAGCACCTATCCTATATGTATAACCCATCTAACCAAACCCTAATCTCCCTATCACCATATTCATTTTAACCATGAGAAAAGAGAGAAAAGAGAGAAGAGGGAGCCGTGTGTGAAGGGAGCAGCGTGAGGAATTGCGAGGCGATTTCTCAGCCTATTCTCATCCTATTTCGTAAGTAGACTATCCTATTACCTCTTTATTCAATTATTAGCATAATTATAGTAGTATTGGGATAATTTTCGTAACCCTAGAATTGGTTTGGGGGTTTTTGATTATAAATTGTATGAGATAATGAATGGAATAGTTACAGCAATTTACAGATTCGTTGGTCTGTGTTATTTGAGTGTTTTACCTGTCTTAAATCCGTGGGATGCAAAAAGTTAAAGAAGAGACTCATGTTTATTCCAAGCCTAGTTTATGCCTGTGAAAATTGGTATCATTTCACCGTGTAGTTTTTCCTGAAGAAATTATTTGTGAACGTCTATCTAAAAAGTCCGCAAATCAGTAGAGGCTGAAAGATTACTTCTAAAACATAATTTAGATATAGAATTGGTGCTGGGTCTTTTTCATATATTTAATTTAAAGAGTTTAGATGAGTTAGGCGTTGGTTTTACTTAAGAATCATTTGTCAAACTCGTTTTATGAATCAATACTTTTTATGCGACGGTTTCTGTCAGTTTTTGGAAATCAGTCTGAAAACCCTTGATAAGTTTGGAATTTGAGAAAAACACGTTAGATATAAATTGTAGCTAAGACTCATGGGGTTCCAATTCAATTGGCCTTGCATCAATTCGAATTTTCTGGAATTAGTTATTCATTTTATACCGAGTCTGCCATGAGCAGGAAAATCAGGAAAAGTCGTGTTTGTTCTTTAAATTGATATTCCTAATAAGTTATGATGAGTCTAGGTTATGTGGATGATTAATTGACTGAGTAGATGGTAATTATACATAATTATGTTATGTAGGTGATGGATAAGTGAAGGATCATAAGTGATTGCTTGTGTGTGCTTGGATTGCGAAAAGGTAGGGAAATACACTTGACTTATTATCGTTGATGTTGAATTGTGTTGACTTGTTTGTGTTTCGTATGACCAAAGCGTGAACGTTGACTTGCCGTGGCTGTTGATTTACGTTATGATTCATATACTTTGGAAGGTGATTGACTGAATTGATCGTATTGAGTATGTTATCACAACATTTGTAACTTAGGCATGATTTTATGATTGATCGGTTCAAAGATATATATATTGTGTTGCATTAATTTCTTTTGAGCATTCATATGCATTGGAGATGGAGGATGTTGTGGTGATGTGGTGTGGTGAAGATGATGTTGTGATAAGGCCCGGGCGGGTTCTGCAGGACTTGCCCTGGTGTCCTCAATTGCGAGTGGTGGCGGATCGGCTACGGTCGATATATAGTCTGGGGATTGGTATGGTGGGTGTTCGGGTTATGAGATATGAGTTGAGATGGAGATGGAGGTGACGGAGGAGCATGCATATCATATTTTGTTGTTTCATTGTATTCCCTACTCAACCTCGTGGTTGACCTGTGTATTCGTGAACACCTGTGACGATCCAAATATTGGGAGCGAGGCTTGACGGGTTTATGAGATAGGTGGGAGCTTGATGGGCATGAGACACTGGATCAGAAGACTTAGTAGCTAGATCATCATTTAGAAGACTTTCACTTTCATTTATGTTAGTTCCTTGTAATTTGATGTAAAAGAGGTTTTGTAATAATTAAGTTAAAGTAATTATATATTTTGCCTTGGAGTTTAATTTGTTATTCACTACCTCGGGAAACCGAGATGGTAACAGTCCGGTTTATCAGGGAATGTCTTGCTAAAGGCTCCTTCATAAATCGGGGTGTTACAGACTAGAAATCTCTAGCATTAGCCTTTTATAGAAAGTACTTCCCTCCATAGCGCACCAACGCATTAAGAGGCCAAATCACTAATTTCACACAATTGGCCACTGAAGATTTGAATGAAGCTTGGACTAGATTCAAGAAGCTAGTTCGTTCTATACCTCATCATGGTTTCCCACAATGGTTCATTTGCAACCAATTTTTGTGGACAGCGGGCCGCCCACGGGGGCGCTTGGGAGTGAAGGGGCTCGAAAACAAGCGTTTGCATTTTGTAAGGAGTCGCCACCAATTTTTATGGGAAATTGGAACCGTTTGAATACCTCGTGTCATGTCAAGACACAAAGTAGTGACATGAACACTAAGCAATCGTTACCCTTAGCATTCTATGTCTAGAATGACTCTCGTGGATGCCAATGAACACGGGTGCTCACGGAGATCTGGAGTAAGGGGTGAGGGTACGTATTAGGAAGCTCTTTTGATCGAACACCTAATCCCGCCCGCCTCGATAGCGGCCTCTACTAATGATTAGGGAGTTTATTCGTACTTGATATATCGTCGGCTATATGCATGCAATGCAACATCCAATAGATTAATCCTAACATGTGAAATTAGCTAAGTCGGTGAACAATTAATTAGGCAAACAATTGGGGTCGAAGTTGGAATTAAGGTTGATTTACATGTGAAAGCATACAAAACAATGAAATAAATGAAATAAATTACAATAATGGAAATTACATTAATTACATTGGATTAGGCGGTTTATGTCGAAAGTACCTTTAAAACGGATAATTTGATAAAAAGGAACAAAAGAATAAAACAACAAATTAACGAACAGGAATTAGCGATACTACGGATATTAGTTAATTGATACGTAAACTAATTAATCTAGGTCAAGGCAGAAAAGGAGTTCAGGGACAGAAGTCGTCCTGGAACAGGCGCAGCAGACACTGCGCCCTTTGGAAGAGGCGCAGCAGACGCTGCGTCTGTTCCAAGGACGAACTCTGGCTGTGAAGCCAAAACTGCAATTGTTAACGTTAATTGGTGAATTTAATGGACTGATTTAGATTATGTACCCGGATGAAAGTGATTTACAGATTATTTAACATGTGATTTGAGTCATAAAACAATAAACATGGATGAGACGGAGACGAAGACAGATTAAACATGTGAAGGGTCGATGTTAATGAATGATCCAAACAAGCGAATAATTAACTAAACATGATGAATTGATGGCGGATTAACAATGAACATGATGAAAAATATATCAACAATGAATCCCAGAAACTCAACATGAACGAATTGAATCCCTAAAACCCGAATTGAATATTAGTGACGAAAACCCGCAAATATGAATTACTTGGGATTTAAGTCGGAACAACAATGAATAAAACATATTAATGATGAATGAATAATTTATTAATGATCATGTGAACGAATTAACAGAAAACAATTGAAAGCAAATAAAAAAACGAGAGACGAATTACAGAGGACGAAGAAGAAGAAAAGAAGCAGGAACTGCGGCAGCCTCATGAAGAGGCGCGGCAGTCTTTGCGCTCCTTTGAAGAGGCGCGGCGATTCTTGCTGCGTCTTTTCTCGACTGTCTATCTACTGGAAATCCGCAAAACAGGTTTTAAAGACGGTTTTAGAAATCGGTTTTAATGAGTACTTTCGACATAAACCTTACAATTGTGATACGATAAATAAAATACAATAAATAAAAGGAGAGATTACACCCTCAGACTTACATGTTGATTTTAACGAGAAGAACTAAGAAAATCGATTAGTGATGCTCGACGCGAATGCAAGGAAAGAGTGCCCTCTTAAGAGGAAAACGATTTAGCAAGTTGATTAATTAGATTGATTGAGTGTAGTGGTCAAATTGGTCGGTCATGCAACGGAGAGGCTGGTACCCGGAAAGATCCGAGCTTACGTGGTCGAAGGTTCAAGCACGTAGGCGCCAATTAGTAAGAACAAAGTCTAGAATGCAAAGGGAGAAGAGAAGGGCGGACACTCGCGTGAGAAATATGAGGAACGAAAGCTCCTATTTATACTAATCACGTGAAGGAATAGGGTTTAGGAGACTCTTTGGAAGTGAATCTCGGAAAGATATAAAAAAGATACGTAAATCATGCAAAGAAGGGCTGGGAAGAGCGCGCAGCGCCCATCTGCGTCTCTTGGAAGAGGCGCAGCAGTGCCGCGCCTTTGTTCCCGTGGGGTTTCCTCCGCTTAAGAAAGATTTCCGCGTTTAAGTTATGGTAGGACGGATTTAATTTGATTATCTTTTGAATATTACGGGATATTATTTGCCAAAAGATAAAATTTGATGAATATGGAATAGAAATATCCGGAACATTCCAGAACATTCCGACTCGGGATTTAATGACTATCGAGAAAATGGAGACGGTTTTTGACCGGACTCGAATGTACTCTAATTATCGCCAAAACGACCGTATCGGCACGTAGATGACAACTAAGAGGTTGACATTTATATTTGAGCAATCACTTGACGATAATCTTACGAACTGTCACAAATCGTTCCGCGAATCAAACATGCGGCCCAATCATCACCGGGTGGTTTGCGAGGGGTGCGGAAACGAGGTGTCTCTGAGCCCCCACTTTGACCGAGGCTTGGACAAGGCGAAAGTCAAAGTATAGCCATCAGTTCAATCGAAGATTACAACCTCACGACTATGGCGACGCGAGGCGGCTCAAGGGGTCCGAGCCAAGGACTTGTCGTCGGGAACATTTTAGAGTCTGTCGACTATCGGGAGGGTCGTTTAAAGTCCATTAGACTACGTAAGGAAGCTCGCTTGACCATAAGAAAGGACTATACACGAGACTTCTTCTTCGAGATGCTTTCGGAGGTGCATAGGAGCTAAGGTTAAGACCTAAAGGTAATATATGAACGTGCTAGGGTGTGGGACCCTAAAGGAAAGCATTGACAGGAAGGAGGCCAAATATGAGTTCTGACCTAAAGGTAACTAAGGTTTGGGTATAGGAACTTACGGAGAACGACACCTGTCGAACTCCGCGGGGAAACAAGAAACATTGAAAGCGGCGGGACGTTGGTAGAAAGCTGCTCGGGGAATCCGCTTGCGTTGGTCTCGAGCGAACTCGGCGAAATTTGGAAGTTGAATCTGCTTGCGTCGGTCTCAAGCGAACTCTTGTTGGGGAATATGTCGACGACTAGGAACATCTTGATCGTCTGGGAAAGCCTCGAGTGAGCGATCGCAAAATACTACTTTGCGCCAAAATGGTTGAGCAATATCTTTGCGAAATATCTTTGCTGCGCGGGATAAAATGAATTTGGACAATATTGCGAAATCTTTGTCGACTTTGGATAAAATGCGGACGAACGAAGGAAATCATCGAAACGGACCAAAGTGATAAAATGTCATCGAAGAAGAGGCGCACCAAAGATGGGCCCACGAGTAACGAACTCATAACGGATTTTTGAAAATCCATCGGGAGGGAAACAAAGGAAGAGGCGCAGCAAGAGCTGCGTCTCTTGGAAGAGCGCAGCGCGCCGCGTCTGTTCCCAAATTCAAAGAATTCCGCGTAAAACGCGAAATCGAAAGGTTTTCATTTCATTATTTGAAACATAAATCCTTCAATTTCTCTCTCAACTCTTCACCATTTCTATCAAGGTTGGATTCAAAAGCTTGCTTGGAATATGACTAATCGATGTATGTGCTTTAATCTTGCATTAATCATTCATTTTTGTCGAATTTTGAGCCGCGAACATTAGGGTTTTCGACCCTTTTGATCGAAAATTTGGGGCTTTTCCCCAAATGGATTTGTCTTGCCAAATTGATACTAGAAATGAGTAGTAGGCAATGTTAGGAACATAACCATGTATTTACTTAGAATTTTCATCAAGTTTTGAGCCCTTGAGCGAATTTTGAGACAGTTTCTGACTAGATCGAAAATTGCTTCGAAAATGGCCTTAGGATTGCCCATTTGTGATGAAATTTGATACTTGGGACCCTTGGATGATGGGTAAACTTCCTGTCATCTCGGAAATTTGGTTTGTGACAACTTTTTGCAGGACACTTTTTAGGGCATAATCGCCATTATAGCGAAATGCTGCCGAATTTTCGACTCGAACTCGGAACTAGGCTTTGACTTGGACTTGACTTGACCCTATTCATCACATGAGTGATTGGGTTTGGCGGGAACATGGCCAAGGATGGCCGGAAAGGGGCGATTTCTGGGCCTTGAAGGCTCGAAAACTACTTAACAAGGGCTTGTCGCCATGTGACGCGGCCTGGATTTGCTTTAATCGTTGCAGGTGACGATGCTTCTTCTTCTGGGAGAGATCCCATGGATATAGACGCCGCTGCTGTTGAGGAGGCTTTAGAGCAGGCCTTCACCGCCGCGGTGATGGCTGCTGCAGAGGAGGTCCCCGAGGAGGAGGCTGCTGACGAGGAAGAGATCCCGAGACGGGCCCACCTCGGACGAGGGGGTCGCCAGCTGAGAGGTGCTCCTGCGTGGGCCGAGACCTGGGAGAGTAGGCACCTTGTGTGGGCTGCAGAGGGTCACTTGTCCTACAGGACGGTGAAGAGCTTGGTAAATAGGAATTCCCTAACTCTTTACCTATCCTTTTCCATTTTTGTTCAAATCTCTTCTAAATTTATTCCAAAACTAAAGATAGCTTTGTTTCAAATTTTAATAGGAGGCCGGAAACATCCGGTCGTTCTCGGGGTATACGACGGCGATGGAGCACTACGAGCGGCTGTCGGAGGAGGAGAGAGCCATGATCGAGCGCGGAGCATTTGGTCCTCTGGTTCAGGTTTGGAGGGATATCGTGAAGAGGAAGCTGCGGGCCAACCTTAGCCTGGTTCGCGCTTTCTTGGATCGATTCTGGGATACGACTTCCACATTTCACCTGCCTTTTGGTGAGGTGGGAGTCTCCTTGGAGGACTACGGCATGATTTACAGTCCAGGTGCGGGATCGAGGAGATGGTGTGGCGGAGGGTGGCATGAGGGCGGATTCGGCCGAGGCGAGGAGGTTGATCGGTTGGAACTTGTCGCCGAAGGCCTGTTGCGGTGCGGGTTTGGTACCCGTACCTATGTTCGAGATTACTTTGCGGGAAGACCCCGGATCGGTGGTGATCGATGGGAGGGAGACGGACCCTCCTCCTGTCGACGGCGGAGGGCTCGTGCCGTGGCTCAGTGGTTCTTGTCTTCGATTTACCTCGGAGACAAGGGTGAGAGGTTGTCGACGAAGCTTCTCCCCTTTCTTTTCGACCGAGTTCCTTAGGGCGTTGGGACCGGGTCCTTGCTGGTTTGCGGTCCTCATCCGCTTTATGAGGGCCATGGTTCGTCGGGAGTTGATGGAGAAGGGGACTTCTCCTGGCGCCTGTCGGACCGGGCTCTTGTTGGAGGTATGAACCTTCCTTTAGATCAACGTAAATTCCTTTCTTTTATCAAAGATCGAAAGATCGTCATTGACTATTCTGTTTTACAGGCGTGGGTGTACTCTTACTTTCCGGACCTCGCGCCCAAGAGGACGGAGCCGTTGGAGAGGGCCTATCCCGTGGTGAGGGATTGGGTCATGTGCCGGACGAAGAGCAAGCGTTCTTCTCACAACGTCTACCGGCGGGATGTGAACGCCCTTGGTGAGCAAGCGTGAGTATCCCATTTGTATTCATTCACATCTTCTCATATTTTGTTTTCAATTGATCATAGGAATGACCTTTGCCTTCATATTGTGACAGTGGGTGCCCAGACCTTGGGCGGAGTACGCTGGAGCGCCTCCCTTTGTTGCTGAGACCCTTCGTCCTAGGAGTTCGAGTCGAAATTTGTTGTTGTGGACGTCGATGGGTCTGTATGGTATCCGGGCGAGCGGTTAGCTCGTCGGTGCTTTCGGGGCGCGTTGACGGTTCCCGTCGATCCTCCTAGGACGATGTTTAGGAGCCTTCGAGGCCGAGAGGGAGGCGGACTGGCCGGTGCCAGTGGCGACGACCTTCTTCTCCCTGAGGAGGATTACTCGGCGTTCCTTTACGGGAGATTGGCCTATTGGCCGGTAGTGGTGAGTATCCTTTGTTTTTGATTTTGAAAATTACGACGAAGGATCATCGATTAACGAGAGTTGTTTTGTCCTTGTAGGAGGTTGAGGCGGCGGGCATCGAGCCCCCAGAGTACCCCGAGACCCTCGAGTACACTGACGCTACTGGGAGGACGACGATCTCTGAGTTACGTGACTTTGACGTAGCTGTGACGGATGCTGGCCTGGATGACTGGCAGCATCTGATTCGGAGGGTGAGCTCCCATTTTGCATGGTTTTCGTGTAAGAACACGTTTGGTGAATTTGTTTAATTTTCGAGGATTTCTTTGAAATGCAGGTCGCGCCATCTCGGTTCGTGGCACTATGGAGGGTGGCCAACCGGCTACGAGCTACGGCCATTGAGGCACTCGTCGGCGGTCGGGATCGTCAGGTACGAACCTTTGTACCCATTTTTCGATCTTCTTTTTTTTTGAGTTTTGGTTTTCCAATTGAGTTGATTGACGTGAGCCAATTCGTTCTTTGTTTGCGGGGGTGACCGCGAGTCGGGACGAGAGTTGGCCGAGGCTCGGGAGGAGACGGCTCGCTTGTCGAGGGAGCTCGAGTTTCGGGATGCCGAGATCGCCGCTCTGATGGCGAGAGTTCTTTGAGTTGGAGGGTGCCCATGTAGCTTGTGTAGTTTTGTAGATTTGTACATTTTGATTTTGAAACATTTTTGGACCTGGTTTGGGGCGCAAGCCCCCAGTTTTCTTGGATTTTTGATTTGGTCGGGGCGCAAGCCCCCAGTTTGCTTGTACATTTGGACTTGTTCGGGGCGCGAGCCCCCGGTTGTTTGTACATTTGCTTTTCTTTGTATATATGATGGCCGAGTGCCTTTTTCGCCGGGTTGTTTGTTTGTACTGCAGTTAGTTCTTGAACAGGTTTGGTAGATGACGGTTTACGCCGTCATGTTACCGGAATTTACATGGACAATCACGCGATTCACACATTTTATATACATATAAGGCCTTTAATTAGTGCAAAATGAGACTCAAAAGGACCAAATGCAAAAATTTTGCCGGAAATGACCGGAAATGACAAATGACAAGGACGGTAGGGAGGGTTACCCCCGAAAAAAAAGAAAAATAGAAATTCATAAGTTAGAAAATGTAGCAAAAGAAATTAAGAAAATGAAATAAATATATGAAAGTTTGAATAATAAAAAGAATTAAATGGATAATTAAATACACAAATGTGATAAAACGGCGAAAATGTCAATGTCGCCTCGAAATGCGTGCCCGCGAAATTAGGAAATCCCAAAACATGGTAAACTTCCGTAGTTTACCCAAAATAAAATCCCATAGGAATAGGAAATCACGCGTGTTATAGAATTAGGAAAGATCCAAGCGCGGAAATCACGGGAGTGAGCACTGGGGAAGAGGCGCAGACATGAGTGCGTCCCTTTGAAGAGGCGGCAGTGCCGCCTTTGTTCCCGAAGGGTTTGTTCGACGGATTTTGGAAACGACAAATTAGTATAAATAGAAGCGCTGCCGAACCTTTGAATCATACAATTCTTCCGTCTTTTCTTCGTTGCTTCTCCTAAAACTCCTAAAATAAATTTTCAAGAGAAAATTATCATCATGAATACTTTGGAGGTTCGCTTGAAGGAATGGACTAATGAGTTTTCGAACATGGAAAAGCACGACATGGGTGCTTATAATCTTGGGTCTTTATTGAGTTTGAAACTCATCAAGGTAGTGAAACCGTTCTTAGATGCTTGCCTTGATTATTGGGATCCAAATTATCATGTATTCGCCTTTCCAGGAGGTGATATTTGTCCTTTTCCAGAGGAAATTGCTGCTATTGGCGGTTGGGACCCCGAACACTTACCTGCCACCCCTTCTACTGCTCAAGGGTATAAGAGTAAGTTTAGAGATTTGCTTGGACTTACTAGACTTGAGGTGGATCGCCTTGTTACTTCGAAAGGCGTGCGGATGTTGGATTTTATAGACCGATTCATCAACAGGGCCGACCCTACTGTCTCTTATGTTGCCAGGAGGAGAGCATTTGGCTTCTGTTTGTTGCATGTGTATGTCTTTCAGGGACATGTTGATGAGGACTTGAGAGGTGATCCTCGCCTTTTGAGCCTTATTGAGCAAATGGAGCTGCGCAGAGCCCGGACTTGTCCGTGCTTAGGGGAGATCATTTTGGGTTTGGATAATAGGAAATCCAACCGCGATCTTCCGTTCTTGGGAAGTCCCGTTATCCTACAGGTAAAAGACACCTTCCTTTCTTCTTTCTTTTCGTGTTTTTTTTTGTTTTTTTTTTTCGTTCGTTTTTTTCCTCTTTTTTTTTTTTTTTTTTTTTTTTTTTTTTTTTTTTTTTTTTTTTTGGTGTCTAATACCTGTCTTGGTAGGTTTGGCTCATGGAACGGCTCCGATTGCTTGAGCCCCCAGTTCATGCACTTTCCTATCATGCTCGTATGATTTCGATGAGGACGAGGTTGTACATGGTGGATTTCACTCGGGTCTGTGACTATTGGAAGAA
The DNA here is from genome assembly GCF_048544455.1 of Silene latifolia. Classification (NCBI taxonomy): domain Eukaryota; kingdom Viridiplantae; phylum Streptophyta; class Magnoliopsida; order Caryophyllales; family Caryophyllaceae; genus Silene; species Silene latifolia. The sequence continues at coordinate 35,829,779 of NC_133537.1, forward strand.
CAAGCTAAAGACTGATGATGGCCCTTTGATCAGGTGGGTTGTACCGTGGTGGCACCTCAAGTCTGTCACTGGGGTGTCTTCTTTAGATCCCACTAGGTCCGTGCGCATCCCTGGATTGGAGTTTATGGTGTGCATCTTCCCTGAGAGGTTGATGAGGCAAGTTGGGTTGAAGCAGATGATCCCTAGGCTTGACACCGTCCCGCAGACTGCCATGGCGTTGACTACCGAGAGCCGAAGAGAGTGGGCTATGAAATGGGCCCAAAGAAACATGTGGTTCCTGAGCTTCTCCTCCAATGCCTTGTGGGTGTCGGATTCTTATCTGAGGTGGAGGAAGGCTGCAACTTCGGAAGAGCGCGAAAGGCTGAGGAAGCGCGAGCCCGTTGATTACAAGGTGCGCGAGGGAGAGAAAGAGAAAGAGAAGCATCTGACCGAAGGAGAAGAAGAAGCCGGCTTTCAAGTCATTCATCCTTCGAAGAAATCAAAGACTACTCTGTCGCGAGAGATGGTGGTTGACAAGAACGGGAGGGTCAGGCCTCGAGAAAGACCGTTGGTGATTAGGTCTGAAGTGGTGCAAGAGCGCCCGGCTCGAGGTCGTGACAAGAAATATGACAAGAACGACAAGGGCAAGGGAAAGATGGAGGAATAGCCCAAGTCTTAGTTATTATTATTTGATTATTATTTATTATTGTTGTAATAAAAAGGAGGGATTTTTAGAATCCTAGCCTATCTATTTTTATTATTTGTCGTACTATTTAGAAAATGAAATAAAAGAGGTTAAATGGTTATGAAACCGTTGGCATTTTCTTTAATTATTCTTGTCGAATTTCAAGTGCAATGCAAATGTCCTTCTATTTACATTTATTTTATATATAATGGTGGGTTGAATCCCGTGAAGGATTGCCTACGTATTCACTTAAAGAAAGTGAAATCAAACCCTGGCGCGTAGTTCGAGTAAATGTAAAAGAATAATTGTTCGAAGCAAGAGCTTGTAATGAACACAGAAAATAAGCATGAGCTTTGCTTACTCGGGAGGTGCGAATTTAGTTTGTTTGATGATATGAGGATGACAAGTTTGCCAAGATGCAAGAGCATAGTGACATTCAAATGGGCCAGGGGCCGTTTATTTAGTGCCACAAGAGCGACACGTAGGTTTACGCGAGGCGCGTTTCTGTCTTATCCTAGGCATAGTATCGTTTCAGTTGGTCGAGATTTGTGGGGTTTGAAAACTCATTTCCATCCAGGTCTGTGATTCTAACCGCACCCCCTGGGAGTATGGATTTGACTAGATATGGTCCGGCCCAATTAGGTTTGAATTTCCCTCTCGGGTCGACAGGTAAAAGAGCTCTAACCGATTTGAGAACTAAATCTCCTTCTTTGATATTTCTTGGCCTAACCCTCTTGTTGAAAGCTCGTTTGATACGTGCTTGATATGTTTGGACATTATGTAAGGCACGTAGCCTACGTTCATCCAAGAGGATGAGTTCTTCGTATCTGTCCCTTTTCCAATCGGCTTCCGGGATTTGACTTTCTAGCAGAATACGCAAGGATGGTATTTCTAGCTCAACTGGTTGTACGGCTTCCATGCCGTAGGTCAAATAGAAAGGAGTAGCCCCGGTGGGCGTCCTGCCCCGATGTACGATACCCCCACAAAGCGAAGGGTATTTTGCTTGGCCAATCTCTATAATTGTCAGTCATTTTCTTGAGGATCGTGACGACATTTTTGTTAGCGTGACCTCTACCGCGCCGTTAGTCCGTGGTCGATAGGGCGAGGAGTGATGATGCTTGATCTTGTACTTGGCTAGCAACTGTTCGGTTTCGGCTTGGAAGTGGGACCCATTATCGCTAATGATTTCATGTGGGCAACCATATCGACGGATGATGTTGTTTTGTATGAACTTGGCTACATTTTTGGCCGTGAGAGCGGTGTAGGAAGCCGCTTCTACCCATTTCGTGAAGTAGTCAATTGCTACTAGGATGAAAACAGTGACCTCTGTTCCGGTGGGGTTATTTTCCCAATTATGTCAATTCCCCATGCGGAGAATGGCCAAGGAGATGTCATCGTATAGAGCAACGAAGGAGGGACATGTTTACGTTCCGAAGATTTGTGATTGTGGCAATGCCTCACATATTTGATGCAATCGGACTCCATTGTGGTCCAATAGTACCCTAGACGTGTGATTTTCTTTGCCATCATAGGTCCACTCATGTGAGGACCGCATTCTCCATCGTGGACTTCTTCCATCACCTTTCGTGCCTGTGAATGATCAAGGCAACGTAGGACTACACCAAGAGGTGTTCTTTTGTACAATTCTCCTTGCATTAGGATGTATTGGGAAGCTAGTAGGCGTATAGCTCGTTGTCCCCTTTTGTCCATTTCTGGTGGATAGGTACCGTTAAGCTTGAAGTTTAGGATTGCTTGGAACCAGGGTTCTTGTGCGATTTCTTCTTCATCGGTAATTTGATGGACATACGCTGGCTCCGACCGTCGTTCGATACACAAAGGCATTTCCATCATGTAATCTGGCATGTTTATCAAAGATGCAAGTTTCGCAAGAGCGTCCGCAAATTGATTTTCCTCTCGAGGTAGGTGTAAGTAGGTTACATGATCAAAGAATTGAGCCACTTGGTCTATCCTGGCCTGATAGGGTGCAAGGCTTTCACTTCGGATTTTCCAGGATCCTGTAACTTGGTTGATGATCAGTGACGAATCCCCGTGCACCCGGAGGTTTTTGATGCCTAAGCTTACTGCCGCTTGTAGTCCAATTAGACAAGCCTCATACTCTGCGGCGTTGTTTGTCACCTCGAAGTCGAGTTTGACAGCAATCGGTGTATGCTCACCTTCAGGAGAAATGAGCAACACTCCTATCCCAAATCCTCTTAGGTTTGATGCTCCATCAAAGTATAGATCCCAAGAATCTACATCAGTTTGAAGTATATCCTCGTCGGGAAATGACCAAGTATCTATGGTTTGTGCGTCGTTGATGGGATTTTCTGCGAAGAATTCGGCGACGGCGCGACCCTTTATTACTTTCAGTGGCACATATTTGAGGTCAAATTCTGAGAGCATCATGGTCCATCTTGCCAGACGTCCGTTGAGAACGGGTTTCTCGAAGAGGTATTTGATTGGATCCATTTTGGAGAATATCTTGTGAGTAGCTAAGCATGTAATGACGTAGCTTCTTTGTTGCCCACACAAGAGCGAGGCATGTCTTTTCGAGTTGTGAATATTTGCACTCGTATTCCAAGAACTTCTTACTTAGATAGTAAATGGCTCTTTCTTCACTTCCTACAGTTTGAGCTAGCATAGCACCCATGGCGGTTTCGATTCTTGTGAGATATAAACCAAGAGGTTGATCTCATTTGTGGTGGCATGAGCACTGGTGGTTTAGCCAATATCTCCTTGATTCTGTCGAATGCCTTTTGACAATCGTCGTCCCACATGGTGTGGTCTGTTTTCTTGAGCTTCTTGAAGATAGGCTCGCAAATCATCGTAAGTTTCGATATGAATCGACTTATGTATTGCACTTTTCCCAGGAATCCTCTGACTTCTTTTTCTGTTTGAGGTTGTGGCATTTCAATTAGAGCTTTGATTTTGGAAGGATCTATTTCTATGCCTCGTTGGCTAACGACGTACCCTAGGAGTTTGCCAGATGTCACCCCGAATGTGCATTTTTGAGGATTGAGTCTCATGTTGTACTTTCGTAGCCTTGCGAAGAACTTGCGAAGGTTCGCAATATGTCCCTCTCTTTCCTTGGATTTGACGATCATGTCATCTACATATACCTCGACTTCCTTATGCATCATGTCATGTAGAAGTGTAGTCGCGGTGCGTTGGTATGTAGCCCCGGCGTTGATCAATCCGAACGGCATTACTGTATAGCAATAGGTTCCCCATTGGGTGACGAACGCGGTCTTATGCATGTCTTCCATGGCCATTTTGATTTGGTTGTAACCCGCATATCCATCCATGAAGGATAGTAATGCATGGTCTGCAGTATTGTCTACCAATATGTCGATGTGAGGTAGAGGGAAGTCGTCTTTTGGGCTTGCTTTGTTTAAATCCCTAAAGTCAACACAAACTCGGATTCTCCCATCCTTTTTGGGCACGGGCACTATGTTAGCTACCCAGTCAGAATACTCGGAAACTTTGATGAACCCGGCTTTGAATTGTTTGTCAACTTCTTCCTTAATCTTCAGAGCCCACTCTGTTCTCATTCGTCAAGCTTCGTTTCACGGGTTTGAAACCTGGCTTAATCGGAATCCTATGTTCGGCGATATCCCTGTCGATCCCTGGCATGTCTTTGTAGGACCAAGCGAAAACGTCTTTGAATTCATTTAGGAGGTCTATGAAATCGGTTCTTTCGGTTGAGCTCAAGGTAGTCCCTATCCTAAGTTCTTTGGGTTCTAGTTCGGTTCCAACATTGATGGGTTCGGTGTCCTCAATTACAGGTCCCTCTTCCCCTTCCTGTAGTATTTCTTTGGCTACGTAGGGAGGTATTTCGGTCAAGTCTGGGTTTTGGTCATCCTCGGTATCATCGCAGAATTGCACTCAAGATAACGCAAAGAGTAAGCGAACCCGATTTATTCATATTAAGATTTGAGTAAAGTTGAAACAAAGAAGCCAACTGATCCAAGGATAGTGGCGGCAAAGGGACGAATGGTGGGGCATTTCCGAACTCGTGACTACTCGAAAATAAGCTAGGAGAAACGAGGGGAGTGGGGATGACGACAGGAGTAGACTCTCTAATGACTCCTCTAGACTCTGACTCTGACTCCGACTCCGACTCTGATTCGAATTCGTCGTCTTCTGGTTCTTCTTTGAACATCTCTCCTTCTCCAGTGGTGAGCTTGAAGAGTCTTCCTTGATTGTTGGTCCATTTGATTGATTTCCTCCACCCTTTCTGCTGCTTTGTGTCGATTTCTGTGATCAATGCGGTGGGGTTGAAGCGATCGTCTTGAAGTATCGTAGTAATGATCTCATCCTGCGCGGCCCTAACAAATCGGTCCTCTCCAAACAGGAGGCTAACAGCTTGTTCGTCTAAGCAAGGTGCTTGACGGTTTTTGACGGTAGGAACCGTTTCTGGAGGGATAAAGTAGCAATCGTGAAAGATCTCGATTCCGGCCAACTTCTTCTCGAGGTAATGCCAAGGTTCGGGAAATCCATGAAAGAGTTCCGAACTTCCTTCTTGGACGAAGTATCCATTGAGGGTAGGAAGATATGGCCTCATTTGGACTCCTACATACTTGCGGTTTTGGACTTGGGTGAGCATTTGAGAACTTCTTGTTGTGGGTTTGTACCCTAGTCCAAGTGGTATTCTTGATGAGTTGCCCTTCTTATATGGCGCGAATGTGTTCTCCCGAATTGGGTTCAAAGGCATTCCAGGGAAGTATCCCTGGTTCTTGAGTATGTGGTTGACCACCAAGTTGGAGTAGGGATTATAGTATAAGGATGCCAACTCACTTTCTATGACATTTACGCTTTGGAAGCCCCCAAGTTCGTATATGGGATCCGCAAGGACTTGATTATTTGATTGCTTCTCGATTATGGCCTTAATGGGTGACGAAGTGATTGTCACAACTTTGCCATTTAGTGGGATCTTGATCTTTTGATGAAGGGTGGATGTTACCGCTTTGGAAGCGTGAATCCAAGGCCTTCCCAGAAGTATGTTGAATGAAGCTTCGATGTCCACTATTTGGAAGTTGACCTTTCGTTCGATTGGTCCCGTTGCTATGGTTAGATTGGCAAGTCCTACCACTTTTCGTCGTGTACCGTCATATGCCCGTACACCTTGATTTGTAGGAGTCCAGTCCGACTCTTTCATGCCTAGTTTGTATGCCGTTTTGAGGGGTATGACGTTGACCGCGGAGCCATCATCTACCAAGGTCATTGGCACATTTTTCTTTAGACGGATGATGTGATATATATAGAGCAAGGTTGTGACTAGCGCCGAAAGGTGGCAAGTCTTCGTCTGAGAAAGTAATAGGATTACTTAGCTTCGGGGATTCTTGGAAGACCAAGTTGACTACATCTTCAGGAGTAGAGTTATGTGCCACATTCAATTTGGCCAAAGCTTGCAGTAAAGCTTGGCGGTGTGGAAATGAGCTTGCCACTAGTTGCCAGACCGAAAGATCAGCCTTGGTTCTTTGTAATTGCTTGAGCAAATGGTCAGTGGGGTCATCTTCGTTGTCATTTGGTGTGATGACATTGGTTGGACCGTTTTGAGTAGTGTTTTGGTATGGACGACCCGAGCGAGTTAGGTGATCCACATCTTGGTCTTCGCCATTTTGGACTATTTCCTTGACTAAGGAGTTTTCAATGAGATATTCATCTTCATCGTCATCGGCCCAAACCCCATTGATCGCGGCTAGTTCCCTCATCCTCATGATGTCACTTTCTAGTTGTATGATTTGATCGACTAGTTTATCGACCACGGCGACTACTTCTTGCATAGTAGCATTTTGAGAGAAGATCGGATGTACGCGTTCTTTAGGTGTTGCATTGGGGGATCGCGCAAGATCATTACCATGCTTTCTAATTCCCACACTTGTCCATCTACACTCCTTGCCCAGGCGATGAAGTCGGAAATGGTAGGGGAGATGGTAGAGTAGAGTCTTTCTTTCTCAATTGCCTGAATTTCATCCTCGGCGGGAGAAATGAGATGTGAGCAATCTAAGGTAGATTCATCACTTGTAATCACTAGAACTCCAAGAGGATTCTGAGTGTTATTAGGCTTACCTCCTGGTGGAATTGGAAGTCGACCATCTTCAATCATATCTTGAAGCACGTGTTTCAACTTGTAGCATTTTTCGGTGTCGTGCCCCTTACCCCTATGGTATTCACAGTAGGAATTTTCGTCCCAGAACTTGGACTTCCTTTCGGGTTCGGGAGTAGGTCCAATGGGTTGGAGTTTGCCTTGCTTCACTAGCCTTTTTAGAGCATTGGAGTACGTATCTCCAAGGTTTGTGAACTTCCTTGGTGGGCTAGTTTTCTTGGATGGCTCGAGAAGGTTAACCTCGTCGGTCTTGCTAGTAGAGCCGTATGAACGACTTGTGGACCCTTGATATCCTCGACCTACCGTTTTGGACAAGAGCCCTTTGCGGATGTCATCTTCAATTCGTGTCCCCAACATGGTTAAGTCTTTGAAAGTCTTGATGTTTTGATATCTCAAATGGTTGGCATATATGGGCTTGAGATTGTCCACGAATTTCTCCACAAGAGTGGCCTCATCCGGGCGTTCTACTAGTTGAGTACTAGTCTTCCTCCACCTACTTAGAAAGTCGGTGAATCCTTCTTTGTCATTCTGGGTAAGAACCTCTAGAGTGCGCATATTGACTTGGATCTCGGCATTATCCGCGTATTGTTTTGAGAATTCGATCGCGGCGTCCTCCCAAGTAGCGACCTTCTTGTGATCTAGGGTATAGAACCATTGCTTCGGGATGGTGTCGAGAGATGAAGGAAAGATCCTTAAGAACATCTCGGGTTTGATGCCTTTGATAGACATGTAATCTTTGAAAGCTCGGATGTGGTTTAAAGGGTTCTCGTGTCCTTTGAACTTAGGGATATCCGTCATGCTAAAGTTAGTGGGCAATTTGGAATTGACGGCTTCATACTTACGATTGTTCTCCCTGTAAATGTCATCTCCTTTAAGGTACATCAATTGCTCCTCTAGGTATTGGAGTCTTTTCTGTTGCGGTCATCCCTATGATTTGATTCTCATCCTTAGATTCGTCATCGGAAAATTGTAGTACTTCACCTTTAATGGGAGGCAACCTTCCCTCTACGTCAAAGATACGGCCTTCGATGAGCTCGAGGCGGTCATAGGTTTGGTTTTGGGTAACTTGCATTTGGGCCAGCGCGGCTAGGATTCGATCACTATTCTCTTGAAGTTCTTTGGAGGTTCGTATCATCACTTGACCCAGGCATCTTGGAAACTGGACAAGAGATCGGCGACGAATCAAAACACGATCGACCATTCTATCACACTTGCTAAAAGAGGAAAAGACTTGACTCATGAAGTGGGTGTGTGCCACTTGTGTCGAGTGAGTTTTGAAGAAAGACAAGGTCTTTGAAAATGTGTGTCCTAGCCAACTGTAGTGTAGTTGTAGGAGTGGACTCGAGGTGAGGTTTTGAAATGGGCTTGTGGCCCGAATTTTGACACGACAAACGGACAGAGTTTTGACCGGATTTTGTACTAATTAAAGGCCCTATTTTCGAAATTCTTGATTGAAAACGGGTTTTGATTTTTGAAAGTTCGTCATGGTTTTGTTTAGAATGGTGATCACATAAGGTTTGCACATTTATACAAGCATTATAACGGGATCTTTGAGTGCGTTTAGAAGGGTTTTGGTTTAAAGGGTGGGTTGCCATACCGAACCATCAAACCCGAAGTCTCTGGAGAGGCTCGTGCCAAACAAGAGTAAGGCCGATTCCTAGTCCATTTCCTCAAGTAGTGAAGGCCCTTGATACAAACAAGAGTAAGCACCATGGTATGGATGACGTCAATCGCTATCCATCTTTAGGCCCAAATAAGAATTAGGACCGTTTAGACGGGACAATTGGTCGAATGGGTTGGGTTGGGCCTAGGAAGGCCGAATAAACGGTCTAGGAAGACCGAGTTATGAGAACCGACAATTGTCTTGTACAAACTTATTCCCTAACCTTGTTCAAGTTTCACCCTAGCTACACGTAAGTGTATAATCCCAATGAGTCGCCAAACCGTGGACGGGCCGCCCACGGGGGCGCTTGGGAGTGAAGGGGCTCGAAAACAAGCGTTTGCATTTTGTAAGGAGTCGCCACCAATTTTTATGGGAAATTGGAACCGTTTGAATACCTCGTGTCATGTCAAGACACAAAGTAGTGACATGAACACTAAGCAATCGTTACCCTTAGCATTCTATGTCTAGAATGACTCTCGTGGATGCCAATGAACACGGGTGCTCACGGAGATCCTGGAGTAAGGGGGTGAGGGTACGTATTAGGAAGCTCTTTTGATCGAACACCTAATCCCGCCCGCCTCGATAGCGGCCTCTACTAATTATTAGGGAGTTTATTCGTACTTGATATATCGTCGGCTATATGCATGCAATGCAACATCCAATAGATTAATCCTAACATGTGAAATTAGCTAAGTCGGTGAACAATTAATTAGGCAAACAATTGGGGTCGAAGTTGGAATTAAGGTTGATTTACATGTGAAAGCATACAAAACAATGAAATAAATGAAATAAATTACAATAATGGAAATTACATTAATTACATTGGATTAGGCGGTTTATGTCGAAAGTACCTTTAAAACGGATAATTTGATAAAAAGGAACAAAAGAATAAAACAACAAATTAACGAACAGGAATTAGCGATACTACGGATATTAGTTAATTGATACGTAAACTAATTAATCTAGGTCAAGGCGAGAAAAGGAGTTCGGGACGAAGTCGCCCCTGGAACAAAGAAGAGACATCGCCCTTTGAAGAGGCGCAGCAGACGCCGCTGCTGCATTCCAAGGACGAACTTCCGCCGTGAAGCCAAAACTGCAATTGTTAACGTTAATTGGTGAATTTAATGGACTGATTTAGATTATGTACCCGGATGAAAGTGATTTACAGATTATTTAACATGTGATTTGAGTCATAAAACAATAAACATGGATGAGACGGAGACGAAGACAGATTAAACATGTGAAGGGTCGATGTTAATGAATGATCCAAACAAGCGAATAATTAACTAAACATGATGAATTGATGGCGGATTAACAATGAACATGATGAAAAATATATCAACAATGAATCCCAGAAACTCAACATGAACGAATTGAATCCCTAAAACCCGAATTGAATATTAGTGACGAAAACCCGCAAATATGAATTACTTGGGATTTAAGTCGGAACAACAATGAATAAAACATATTAATGATGAATGAATAATTTATTAATGATCATGTGAACGAATTAACAGAAAACAATTGAAAGCAAATAAAAAAACGAGAGACGAATTACAGAGGACGAAGAAGAAGAAAAGAAGCAGGAACTGCGGCAGCCTCATGAAGAGGCGCGGCAGTCTGCGCTCCTTTGAAGAGGCGCAGCGATTCTTTGCGTCTTTTCTCGACTGTCTATCTATCGGAAATCCAAAAAAGGTTTTAAAGACGGTTTTAGAAATCGGTTTTAATGAGTACTTTCGACATAAACCTTACAATTGTGATACGATAAATAAAATACAATAAATAAAAGGAGAGATTACACCCTCAGACTTACATGTTGACGGAACGAGAAGAACTAAGAAAATCGATTAGTGATGCTCGACGCGAATGCAAGGAAAGAGTGCCCTCTTAAGAGGAAAACGATTTAGCAAGTTGATTAATTAGATTGATTGAGTGTAGTGGTCAAATTGGTCGGTCATGCAACGGAGAGGCTGGTACCCGGAAAGATCCGAGCTTACGTGGTCGAAGGTTCAAGCACGTAGGCGCCAATTAGTAAGAACAAAGTCTAGAATGCAAAGGGAGAAGAGAAGGGCGGACACTCGCGTGAGAAATATGAGGAACGAAAGCTCCTATTTATACTAATCACGTGAAGGAATAGGGTTTCGGAGACTCTTTGGAAGTGAATCTCGGAAAGATATAAAAAAGATACGTAAATCATGCAAAGAAGGGCCGGGAAGAGGCGCGGCGAGCCCACTGCGTCTCTTGGAAGAGGCGCGGCAGTGCCGCGCCTTTGTTCCCGGGGGGTTTCCTCCCGCTAAGAAAGATTTCGCGTTTAAGTTATGGTAGGACGGATTTAATTTGATTATCTTTTGAATATTACGGGATATTATTTGCCAAAAGATAAAATTTGATGAATATGGAATAGAAATATCCGGAACATTCCGGAACATTCTGACTCGGGATTTAACAAACTATCGAGAAAATGGAGACGGTTTTTGACCCGGACTCCGAATGTACTCTAATTACTGCCAAAACGACCGTATCGGCACGTAGATGACAACTAAGAGGTTGACATTTATATTTGAGCAATCACTTGACGATAATCTTACGAACTGTCACAAATCGTTCCGCGAATCAAACATGCGGCCCAATCATCACCGGGTGGTTTGCGAGGGGTGCAGAAACGAGGTGTCTACAATTTTACAATGGGTTGTATGCCGATCAAAGAGCTGTATTGGATGGTGCGGCTAAAGGAAGGTTTCAAAATAATATTGATGACAACATGGGATGGCATCTTATTGAGGATATGGCCATTCATGTAGCTGAGTATGGGAATTTCAGAGGAGGAAGGCAAGTGACCAAAAGCGATGGTGAATCCCTTGTGGCTGAGGTAGCAGTCCTTAATGCTGGGTGTGACGAGACAGAGAGCCCGATAACTTTGGATGAACAAGAACAGGTCCATGCCATGATTAAGAAGAGGTGATTTGTGGTAGATGTGGCGCGGAAGGACATGATCCAATTACGTGTATGGCAGAAGTAGAGCGAGTCCATGCTTATCAACAATTTAAGCAAGGAAGCCCGTTCTCCCAATTTTATGAAGATGTAGCCATATCGAGTACTTCTAGTCCTACCAACTCAATGCCGCAACAAGATTCTTCCTCTACAAATGTAGAGATCGCGGAGTTGAAGTCTTTGGTGCTAACTTTGTCACAACAACTCCAGAAGAATGCGCAAGAGAATGAGAACTCTATAAAGGAGTTGAAAGATCAATTCATACGTTTTGCATCCGAGCAAATAATTCAAGCAAATCAACCACCTTCTTGCGACCCGATTAATGCAATCAATCTCCGAAGTGGTCTTACTTATGATGGACCAATAATGCCGAAAAATGATGATATACTTGTTGAAGAAGATCCGGAAACTGTCTTGGAAGAACAAATTGACTTTGACGCTGCTGAACAGAGTCAAAATGCTCGATCGAGTGAATTGGATGCTCGATCGAGAGCTATGGATGATCAATCGAGTGATTTTCCCCCTGAAAATGCTCGATCGAGCACCCCTGAAAGTGGTGACCTCGATCGAGTGGTTGGTGGCCCTCGATCGACTGAATCTCAAGAGAAAATTGCTCGATCAAGCAGTAATGTTACTCGATCGAGAAAACGCAATATCGAGGACACTATTTTGAAGTCTAAACACGCTGCTTGGTCATCTTCCTCTGCTGCGGAGATGCCACGTTTAGACAAAGGTAAAGAGAAAGTCACGGACCCACTCATTGTTACCAGAATTCCTTATCTGGGACGTCCGAAAGATGCTAAGGTCGAGCGACAGTTCGATAAGTTCGTGGAAGTGGTCAAGAACCTTCAGGTAACCATTCCTTTTACCGAATTAATTACCCAGGTACCTTCTTATGCAAAATTTATGAAAGATATTTTGACGCGTAAGAGAGAGCTTAGTGAATTTGAGATTGGTTCCTTTATGGAAGAGTCTAGCAATTTAATTCTTAATAAAGCTCCACCCAAAATGAAAGACCCGGGTAGTGTCTCTACTACCTGCATAATAGGAAATGAAGTGATAGAAAAGGCTCTTTGTGATTTGGGAGCCAGTGTCAGTGTCATGCCTTATTTTGTCGGCAAGAAACTTAATATGGGTCACCTTAAAATGACCAATATCACCCTCCAGATGGCTGATAGATCGGTCCGACGACCGTTAGGTATCCTAGAAGATGTGCATGTCAAAGTAGGCAAGTTCTTTATTCCAGTAGACTTTATTGTCTTAGACATAGCTGAGGATACCCGGACCCCGATTATATTGGGAAGACCATTCTTGTGTACAGCTGGGGCCATCATTGATGTCAAACAAGGGCGTTTGACTCTTGCAGTGGGGGATGACGCTATCACTTTCAGTTTGCCTAGTACACTTGCTAGCTAGACCAATGATAGAGGATACTTGCTATTCAGTTGATATCGTTGATGAGTCTTTTTATGAGTTCTGGTCAGATTCCTTGATAAAGGATCCACTAGAAGCTTTGATGTTATTAGATGAGTGTGCAGATAACCCGGAAAACAATGACGTTGTGTTGGATCTGCTTGAAGCTGCGATAGATGAGCGTGAACTCACCGACGCCAAAGGAGAGAGGGTAGAACAATTGGTAAACACTCTTTGCAATATGGAAGTAAAGGTACCTGAGCGTAAGCCTCTTCCTTCCCATCTCAAATATGCATTTTTAGATAAAACTGGGCAGTATCCAGTCGTTGTTAATGCTAAGCTTGATGATAAGCAGCTGACTGCTTTGTTAGATGTTCTTAATAAAAACAGGAAGGCGATGGGTTAATCGTTGGATGATATTCAGGGCATCAGCCCTGATACTTGTATGCACGGGATTGAGCTAGAAGAAGATCACAAGCCTTGCAGACAAGGTCAGCGCAGGCTGAATCAGAAGATGCAGGATGTTGTTATGGCTGAGGTAATGAAGCTACTTGATGCAGGTATTATCTATTCTATTGGTCATTCTAAATGGGTGAGTCCAGTGCATGTAGTTCCTAAGAAAGGAGGAATTACTGTGGTTAAGAATGATAAAAATGAGTTGATACCTACTAGAGTTGTGACTGGTTGGCGGATGTGTATAGACTATAAACAGCTGAATGCCGCCACAAAGAAAGATCACTTCCCCCTTCCTTTTATTGATCAGATGGTAGAAAGGTTAGCCTCTCATTAGTTTTTCTGTTATTTAGATGGATACTTCGGGTTCTTTCAGATCCCTATTCATCCGGATGATTAGGAAAATACCACTTTTACTTGCCCCCGAGCTGTTTTTGCTTATCCTTGAATGCCTTTTGGTTTGTGCAATGCCCCAGCTACCTTTCAAAGGTGCATGATGGAGATATTTTCTGAGTATATAGAGTCTATTATGGAGGTCTTTATGGATGATTTCAGCGTCTATGGGGGTGATTTTGATAACTGTTTGTCTAACCTTGATAAAGTGTTGCAGCGCTGCATTAAGGTTAACCTTGTGCTTAACTGGGAGAAGTGCCACTTTATGGTCAACGAGGTAGTTGTCTTAGGGCACTTACTTTCTGATAGGGGAATCGAGGTGGATAAAGCAAAAGTGCAAGTGATTAAGCAATTACCTCCTCCCGTCAATGTTAAAGGAGTGAGGAGTTTCCTTGGAGATGCTGGCTTTTATCGCTGGTTCATCAAAGACTTTTCTAAAATTGTTAAACCACTTACACAGTTGTTACTTAAGGATACCCCCTTTGTTTTTACTGATGAGTGTCTTTCTGCTTTTAACAGGTTGAAACAAGCCTTGATTTCAGCACCGATTATCCAGCCTCCCGACTGGGAGCTGCTATTCGAGATTATGTGTGATGCTAGTGATTATGCACTAGGAGCGGTGTTAGGCCAGCGGAAAGACAAAGCCTTGAGCGCGATTTACTATGCGAGCCGAACTCTGGATGAGGCTCAAGTGAAGTATACTACTACTGAGAAGGAGTTATTAGCTGTGGTTTATGCGCTGGAGAAATTTCGTTCTTATTTGGTAGGTTTGCAAGTTACTGTTTTTACAGACCATGCAGTGCTGAGACACCTTCTTGCCAAGAAGGAAGCTAAGCCGCGCTTTTTGAGGTGGATACTCCTCCTCCAGGAATTTTATCTGCAAATCAAAGACAAGACGGGCGCTAAGGATGTAGTAGCTGATCATCTGTCGCGGTTACCGCAGTAGGAGGGAGAGGATATTTTACCTATTGATGATTCTTTTCCTGATGATTCTTTATTTGTGGTTGCTACTAACATAGATGTTGATCTGTGGTATGCAGATTATGCTAACTACGTTGTAGGTGGTCAGCTGCCACCTAACTTGTCTTATCATCAGAAGAAGCGATTCTTTCATGACGTGAAGCGCTATTTCTGGGATGATCCTTATCTATTTAAGAAGTGTGCTGACGGTCTTTACAGACGGTGTATTCCGCAGTGGGAGACTAAATCAATCCTAGAAGGCTGTCATTCTTCCTCATATGGCGGTCACCACGGTCGTCGCGAACCGTGGCTAAGGTACTTCAGTCTGGTTTCTTCTGTCCTACCTTGTTTGCATATGCTAAAGTGTTTGTTTCAGCTTGTGATGCTTGCCAGCGCTCGGGAAATATCTCTAAGAGACATGAGATGCCTCAAAATGGTATTCTAGAGGTTGAGGTTTTCGATGTCTGGGGCATTGATTTCCAAGGGCCCTTTCCGTCCAGTAAAGGTAACAAGTATATCTTAGTAGCTGTAGACTATGTGTCTAAATGGGTGGAGGATATTTCTTCACCTAACTGTGATGCCAAGACCGTGATTAAATTGTTTAAAAAGATTATTTTCCCCCGATTTGGGTGTCCCTAGGGTCGTTATTAGTGATTGGGGTATGCATTTTAAAGAAAAGAAACTTACAGCTATACTGTCTAAAGTCGGTGTCCAACATCGTAGAGGTTTGGGGTACCATCCCCAGACCAGTGGGAAGGTTGAGGTCTCTAATAGGGAACTAAAGGAGATTTTAGCTAAAGTTGTTTCTAAATCGCGGAAGGATTGGAGTCTAAAATTAGATGACACGTTATCGGCATATCAGACTGCCATTAAAACACCGATTGGTGCATCACCATATCGGTTGGTTTATGGGAAGTCTTGTCATTTACCTGTTGATCTATAGTGCAAAGCTTGGTGGGCTATTCGTGAATTGAATTATTATTCTAAGTTGTGTGGTGAGAACTGTTTATTGCAGGTAGATAAGTTAGAAGAGTTTAGGCTAAATGCCTACGATAGTGCGCGCATCTACAAGGAGAAAACGAAGAGGTGGCACGACAAAAGAATCATACCGCGAAAATTCCATGTCGGGCAGAAGGGGCTGCTGTTTAATGCTCGATTATGCTTGTTTCCTGGTAAGTTGAAGTCCGAGTGGAGTGGCCCCTATACAGTGACAGCTGTCACCAAACTTAGGTCCATTGAGTTAGAGCATCCCGATGGCAGAAGATTTAAAGTGAATGGCCATCATGTGAAGCATTACTATGGAGCAGATGATTATGATGGCAACGTTGAAGTTTCCTACTTCGACCATCTTGATGAGCAAGAAAATTGAAGCCAAAAGGTCGTGCAGGACCTCTTAAACCTGCACTATCCGGGAGGCAACCCGGCTTATAATTTGTTGTACTTTGCTTTAAACTTTTAGTCAACTTCGTGTGCTTTAGTTGCTAGTTTTACATATGATGGTTTGGAACGTTTTGCCTTATTTTGTTAGTTCTGTAGGTTGCTTGTTTCGTGCTTGCAGGTACCTTGCGTGGATCTCTCTATCGAATACTTCTTGCTCTCGATCGAGCAATTTCACCCGCCATTTCACTTGATCGAGTAATACCATCTCTCGATCGAGCACCCATAAAAGAGGACCTCTCGATCGAGTACTTCAGTACCTCGATCGAGCACTTCTGAAGATCCATTCTACTCGATCGAATGCCGTATGTTTCGATCGAGTACTGCTGCTTTGACTCGAGTCCTGTAAAGTTGTTATAGGACTGTTTATGACCTCCCTTGTTGCTGGCTGGTTTGGGGAGGTCGTTACTTCGCGTCATCTTGTAAGTTTTCCGAATATACACTCTTCTCTTCTCTTCAGTTTGCATTTCCTTTCCCTATTTCTGAGTAAAATGAGGACATTGTACCGTTTGGTTTGGGGAGATGATATGCATCCATATCTATGTCTGCATAATGTTTTTATTGCATTTCCGTTTGCACGTTTATTTTTGCATGCATTGTTTGTTTTAATTTCAAAAATTATAAAAAAAATTGAAAATTTTTCGAAATTCCATGTTTATTTTTGCATATAGGTTGAGTCGAAACGTTGGGACTTTTATGCTACACTGAGTCTTTTACCTTTGCCTTGCGATTTTTAACATCTTTATGGGCATAGTTATTTGCATAATCTACGAGTTTTTGTTTAAACTCAGCTAAACGAATAGACTTGACTCTAATATTGGCAAACTACAGATACATTCTAAGATTTAGAACTTGATAAACTGGTGACATTCATAACCGGTTTCATTTAGGATGTGAGTAGTACTCCTTATAAGACATGTAACATCAAATTGAACAAGCATGACGTTCTTTTCTTAGTAGTTGTATGCATTCGGGTTTATGGCGGGGACACAAATGGAGAGGTAACTTACAATCCCTTCTTTCATCTATACCTTGAGCCTCACATAGCCAAATTGACATATTTTGACCCACTTTTTAACTATGATCCTAAATTTAGCATACCCTAGTCAAGCTACTTTAGCAGTTATTTTGGGTATGTTGTGATTATCAATTTGGTATTCTGTCTTGAATTGAGAAGACGAGGAGATTGAAAAGAAGAAAAATGAAATGGAAAAGTTTGAAAAAAATATGAAAAAATGATGAAAAAAAAAAAAGAATACTGAGAATCATATGAAGAAGGTTGTTGATTATGACTCCCATGCTTATCATTATTTCTCATGGGGAGCCTTTTGATGGTGAGAGTGATGTTTTGCCATAATGGCACGGTTTTACATTTTGCATATTGAGTAGTGAAGCGGAATGAGTTTATTATTTGGTTACGGTTGTACTAGCTTGGCTTTACCTCCACTTATCCAAATTTGTTTTGCCCCTTCCTACCCTATTACCTCACCTCACACTATATGTAAGTCCTCGGCATGTGTCTTGGTCCTGATTGGTTGGAATGCATATGTACGGTCAGTAGAAATCGGTTTCATGTCAGTTGCATGCATGTTCTTATAGGTCGAGTTAGGTGAGCGTCTTTATTTCTTTCTATCACACAAAATCATACTCACCTTGTACTTGAAATGTGTGATGAGCGACCCGTGAGAGTCTGGTATAAATGAGTCTTGCAAGGTTGACGGTTCAGTAGTTTCAAACATTGATTTAACTCGTTTGCATTTGATTCATTGTCACTTTGTTAATTTGTTGCATTAAATTGGTTTTGGTGGGCAATTTGTAGCTATAAGATGGTCTCGTTCCACTAGTTAGTTGCATTCATAGTTTGCTTGGGGACAAGCAAATGTTTGGTTTGGGGAGGTTTTTATCCTATATTTACACGCATTTCTATGTTATTTACACATCTAGCTACAAATGCCCCGAATAGTCTACTTTGGTCTGTCTTGTATTATTTGCAGGTTTGGACCCGAAGTGAGCTAAATCAAGCCTGCAGATGCCCCGTTTGCATGCATTTTGAAGAAAGAAGAATTCGAGCTTGGAATCTGTTACTCGGAGATTGGCTTCAGAAGGTGTTTTGAGTCCATCCACGCTGACACAGTTCGATCGACTATATGGGCTGCTGAAAACTGGCCGATCGACCACTTCTTATTGCTGAGGATATTTGATCGAGTAACTACTATGCTCGATCAAGAAGGGCGTTTAATAGGTTCCTCGATCGAGTACTCTTTTCTCTCAATCGAGGTGTTTTACCTTGATTGTGCTCGATCGAGTGGATTACTTCTGCTCGATCGAGTGATTTTGCCGTGGATATTATTTTGACGCAATGCTTGAGTTTTACCTAGTGGATCTTTTAAATCCTATCTTAGAATAAATAGGAAGAGGAGAGTAGAACGACAAATCTCTTCTTTCATCCCTTCTTCTGGATCTCACTTTTTCTTTTCTACTCCGTAGACCTAAACCTTGGCGCTTTCGGAATTCATTGTATTCGGTATTTTCGATCCTTAATTTCAATCCTTAATTTATTGTATCTGGTCTTATTCTATCATCCCTTTCTCTATTTCTTTAATTCTTATTCCTTTAGCATTTAATTTCTAGCATCGTTGTTTACGATTTATCGTTTTATTAAGATGTTTAATTTAATTGTTTCTCTTATTACTTTTAATCTCTCAAATTTAACTATGCATAGCTAATCTCTTATGCTGGGACATAAGGGAGCCATGGTAATTAGGGAGATTAGGATTAAGTGATTAGGCTTGGTTATAATTAAGTTTGTAATGTTAATCACTGCATTTAATAGCGATTAGCTGCTTGAGTCGACGCATTAGCTAGTTTATTTGATATACCTTTACCTATATCGGAAGATTGGAAGGGGTAAGACCTGCAGTGAACATTAGGACATTCTAATGAGGGTGGAAGCTAAGTTAGTAATGTTTTAGGGCGAGTAGCGGACCGGAAGGACCTATTCACTACCCTAAAGACCGAGTTTTTACTGACCTTGACCTTAGATTTGATCTCTAGAAAACCATGGTGAACCGACTGTCCTAGCTGCTTCTCTCTTTCTGGTAATTTCTTTATTAATCCTTGCTTATTTCTTTTTGTCCCTTCTCTCTTAATCTCCATAGTTTAGAATCAACAATCAAACCCCCAAGAAACGGTACTTAGACAGACTTAGTTTAGCATACAACATTTCCATCTCCCTGTGGATTCGATACCCGACTGCCTCTACTACATTTTATAGAGACCGGTTGGTTTTATTTTTGATAGGGTTGCGACAGCCTTGTCAGCAACAAATTTTTTTCATGTCTGATACACGGTCCCTGCATCTGTTTCATGTCGTATAGTATTACAAATGTGTTTTCCTGTTTATCCTGATTTGACAATAAATTCCTCTAAAAGCTTGTTAGTGAAAAGCCTTAGTACAATGGTTTTATACTGCCTAATACTCCCTCCGTCTCGTCCCAATTATTTGTTTGCCTCTGATTAAAATACCCATCACAAAGATTAAAAAAGACAAACTATTATCTGGATATACCAAGATAGTTTTATACTGCCTAATACTCCCACCGTCTCCTCCCAATTACTTGTCTCATTAATTCACACCTCTTGCATTCAATTCTAGTGGTACTCCATATAATCTCATCAGTACTCTTATGAGCTGGTATGTTGGAAAGCTTGTATATCTTTCGTTAGTGTGGCGACCTTGGTTAACATAATTTTAGAATCATATACTATACATGTTCACAACTTGTGTACTTTGGTTCTTATCGGACATGAGTACATGTCAAGATAGAGACACTTAATTGTTAAAGCCATTTTGCGTGCTTTTCAATTGATATTGTTTGGGTTAGTCGATTAGTCATCTCATTTTTCTGCTCGTGTTCCTTAAGGTTTTTATTTACCACCTTTGATGACCATGGAGGAGCAAACAAGATGGGACTATACCCGAGTTATGGTATGTATCTTATGTGGTTAGGCCTCCTGCTACTTAAAGTGGGTTCTCTCACACATCTATCCCAGGTTTTGTATGCCTTTCTATATGTAAATATTGTTGGTACGCTGACTGCTACAGAAATACTAATTTCTTAATTGCAAACTTATGTTGTTAGCTAACCTTTCTATATGTAAATATGGGTGCTTTTTCCATTCTCATTGCAGATTATGCTCAGGCCCGAGGATGCGAAGATACGCACCAGAGGAGTAAAACATTGTATCTGGTTGCTTCAGTTGGAGCTAATTGCATAAGTGTTTCTTGGGTAAATTATAATCTGTAATTGTGGTACTATAAAGATATAATTATGTCTATCTATTTTGCGGCATCGAGTTTGGATGGATATATAGTTTTATTTAAGTTTACTAGATGTTTAGAGAACATTATTTAGCATAGATTAGCTTTAGTAACTAAAATGTTTGTGGATTATTTATACATTGGATTATATTCGGAACATTGTTTGGTTGAATGAAATGTAATGTTGTTTTACATGTGATGAATTAGTGGTTGGTTGGATTTTTTGTTACACGTTTTTATGTTTTGGTATTTGGATTGTCAGTTTTATGAGGGGGTGCCGAAATTTCGGTAGCAAATTTATATATATATAAAAAATACATTAATATATTGCGTCGATTCTTGAATGAAATGAAGAAAATTAGGGAAACGGATTTTCGCTAAAACAAAATATCAAATGCATCGGTTCTTATAACAAATGACGTAAAAAAAATAAAGAAAATGCATCGGTTCTTAAAGAACTGACGCAAACAGTTGTACATATTTATTGTGTCAGTTCTATGGATATAACTGACACAAATGGTACTTTTTTGCGTCGATTTTTAAGACATAACTGACGCAAATGTTGAACCTTTTACGTCGGTTCTACAACTGACGCATATCAAATACGACCCCTCGATATACGTCAGTTAAAACCCGATGCAAAAGGCCATCTACAACTGACGCAATAGAGGTTTTTTCCATTAGTGATGCCTCCCTTATAGGGAATTTGACCCCAGCCAACACACCATCTAAGTTTTGAGAAGTCCGACCTCTCATTCACCACAGGAACTGTGAATCTTCTCCTTCTGCCTGAAATAGGGTCCTCATCACTTTCAACTAGTGTGTCTATCTCATCTCCACTGTTGTCAAATCACTTACATTACCTACACCATAACCATCAACATTTCTTGTACCACTACCCTCACCAGCTGGTCGGGTTCCCTGGCCAGGCAGTAATGTTGTTGCTGCTTGTAATTCTAGCTGTTTAGCTATTGAAATGACTTTTGCATTCCAATTCTTCACCTTTTGTCTAGCTTATTTTAATTCTTCATCCTCTGATCTGAGTTGCCATCAGACTCATATTATGGCTCAGTAAAACCCTCTTCAACTACAAAACCAGCTTTCCTTCCTTCCTCAGCTTTTAACTCACCCTCCTCAAATTCACACTCACCTTCCTAAAGATTTAACTTCTGAATCACTTATATCTTCATCAAGATCAGGGTCATAATCTGGATTTTCACGCTCAAATATATCTCCATCCTCTAACTCAGCATCTGCATTAAGACATTTCAAGTCTGCATCTTCCTCATATGAAACAAAGTGACTTGATATAGTTATATAATAGAAATCAAAGAACTATTTAGGTTCTGGTTGTTTTGGTGAAGATCTGGGTGAGAGGATTGTTGTTCTAGGGTTTGTTTTAATCTTTTGGGGAGATGGTTCTTTAAGAGTTTCACTGGTTTCTCTCTTTTTCTTTGATAAAAGTGTGAGTCTCAATGTGCCCAACCTTCTTTTAATGACTGAATATTCAATGTTGTCTTTGGGAGGTGGTCCCTCATTTGTAGTCTTACAAGAAGATGCATCTTTACAAGATTTCTCATTTACCCTCTTATATTCTTACTGGCCTGGATTCCACCTTTCTCCCAGTAGTCAATTTTTTAGAACAGTTAACTAAAGGCTCAACATTTCTTTTTCCCCCAACCACCTCAAGCATGTGCATTAACTGGGCCAGATCATTACCAGAAACCAAATAGCACTGAACAACGTTGTCAGTCGTGACTCTTTTAGTGCTTCTTACATTGTTGTACTATGATGCAGGTTGTTGTTGTTGTCGTCTACAGAAACTAATGACTATCGACTGCTATTTGATTCTGCCCTCCATTGTCTGATGATGCATGTAGACTTCTTCATGTTGCTTTACCGCTACTGCCTGCTTCATTACTTCTGGATTTGCAGGCTACAGATTTTTTTTTTTTTTTTTTTTTTTTTTTGCTAGCTGGGTGTAACTTGTAGTGATTAGCTTTGACTATCAGTATTGATTTGTAATGGCAATTGTATGTTTAATGATGGTTTTGTAATTAATTATCTCAATAAAAAAATATTATTGATTTTTTTTTTAAATCTTATTGAGAAACGGCTACGGTTGTTAAAAGAGAACCGTAGCCTTTTATCAACTTATGGCCAAGGTTCAATCTTAATAACCGTAGCCAAAAGTCACTTTTGGCTACGGTTCTCAACCGTAGCCGTAAGTACTTGATCTAAGGCTACCCCCTGATTTACTACGGTTGTGGAACCGTAGCCAAATGTCTTTTTTAACCGTAGCCAAAAGCGATTTCTGTACTAGTGATATGTTCAACAACATATTTAAACATACCACCAATGTCATCAACTACTCTTTGTAATCCCACTTCACGAATAAATCAAAAAATTGCATAAGATTTTCTATTAAAGCTACCACATTTTTCTGCCTCTTCAAGTAGTGTAAACCAACAAAATTCATCTTCATCTACAACAGTCCTCCTAAATATCTTACCCTTATACACCAGTCCTACTTCATTCCTAACAAATGATCCTCCATACCATAATTTGACAGTTACAAAATCAAGTGAATTTCCCAAACAAAAAATGAAAATCAATACCGAAACCCTAAACTATTTGCGACAAAATAAAAGAAAAATTAAAACCTAAATATAAAGTAATTGATATTAAAAAAAGGGGGATAATAAAGTAACTAAATGAAAACCTAAAGAATTAGCGCAATCATTAAATGAAAACCCTAAAAATCTTGTTAAATAAGAATGAAATTAAAAACTTCTCAAGAATCCTAACGGCAGAATGACGGAAAGGAGTGCCCAGGTCCTTACCGCTAAATAGATAAAGTATAGGTCCTTATCACTAAAAAAATCGAAAGTTCAGGTCGTTTACGGGGTCTTTTATCAAAATAACTATATGTTTTAAACTATTCGCCAAAATAACCATTGTATCAAAATATTGCTCAAACTAACCGTATGTTGACACAAAAATGTTTACATCAACTAAATTATCTAAATTATTAGGATATTCACATTATTTCTCTTAAACAAGAAATTAAGAATAATTATTAAAAACTACCCTTCAAATTACAAGATTTACGGCAATAGTGTAGTCGTACTCGTAGTTGCGCCTCAATTTCTTTTTGTTGCTTCATTTCATAGCTAAATAAATGATAAAGCTACGGAGTATTAGGCAAGTTTTTACCTAAAACCTGATTTCTAAGGTACTTGGGTAGATTATATAATAAGGGATTTACACTTTAACTTCTATGAGAGCAAATAACGATTTCACTTATGTTGATGTTAAAATTATTATACCTAATTCGATAATCACTTTTATGTGTTAATTGTGAATTTTTATTTTTTTTGTAAATGAATTTTAATCATCGATCCATAATTTAAAAAAAAATATTGAATATAAGTATAAATCTATTTCTAAACTACTCAATTTTTCGTACATCTTTTATATTTGATTTTTTGTGTTGATCATTAATTAAGATTAGTTTAACTAAGGTAAACATCTTATTCTACATTCATATAGCTAGTTTGGAAAATACTTTCATAAAATGGTTATTTTGGTAAATAGTTTAATGTAAATGGCTATTTTGGCAAAAGACCCTTTACTTTGCGCGAGGTTAACTCGAGTTAATATTATTGGGTGGTATATTGAGTTTCAATATCACTATACTCACATGAAATAATTTAAATAAACTAATCATATTAATTAAATTCTTTAATATGGGTATAATGGTACTGAAATTCAGCGCGTACCATCGAATAACCCTTCTTATATTTTCCATGTTTGTGTCACTTACTTATCCACAACTTGTCCTAAGTCAAAACAATACGTCCTCCGGATCCGATTCTTAAAAATTGCCCATTTTATTTACTCCTCATAAATCTTGAAAAGTGGAGCAATTTTAAAGAATCGGAGGTAGTATTGTTATCAACAATTGAGCCCCTCAAATATGCCCATTATATACTGCTATACCCCTATATATACCTATTGATGAAAGATGCATGTTAGATTATCTTTAGCCATTCCATTTTCTTTAGATAATGCTCTAAAACTTGAAAGTAGAAACGTAAAGTGCTAACTATTACGGAATATAGCATATTTACTTAATCACGATTCACGTGATCGTATATATGTTACAATCAGAAAGGAATATCGAATACATAATTTATTCAACTTGTCATGTGAAATCGACTGTTATTTGGAGCCGTTAATTGGTAATTTGGTATAAACTCACTCAGTAAGTCTTATTGAAGACGGGCATATCCGTCAGTCAAGTAACATCCAAGTGAGAAGATAAGACAAAAGCGGAATGCTACTTAACCCGTCTTCAGCTTCTGACGGATATGCCAGTCTTCAATAAGAATTTATGAAACTCAATATATTTATTCTTTTCTAATCGCTTTTGTATGTACTTTATGTTTAATCAGTACGTCTATATTAATTAGGAATCCAATGGATTTGCTTTTAATTTAACGGGGGGCATATTGAGAGTTACTAGACAATGTTCTTCATATTCGTGGGCATCATGTAACAACTATTAGGTACTTGTATAGTTGTATGTCAAACCTAGCCTCAAGGAATTTATCCTCTTTTTTTTTGTTGTTTCCTCAAATACATGCATATCCAAAACTCTATAATGTGTGGTTCAAGACTTAGAAGTGCATGTTCGAGCAAGGTTAGGAAACAAGGTATACCGTTTCTTTGATCTATTTATCGTCTTATTTTCACAAGGACTATGACTAGGACATCAACTGGTGACGGTGGGATAAATATCCGTGGATTATCCACTCTTCAAGTCCATATAAGTATTTGAGTGAAGGGGTGCATGTGTTAAGATAAATTGTTACATACAATTGTCCATAGTATTCAATAGAACCTAAAATATTGTAAATTAATGGTTAAAACATAGGAATAGTGAAAACAGATTACAAATTGAAGTTTCTTTATTCACTATAATATACTCTCTTTGTAGCTTGTTTTGAAATACAAATATTAGATAGAAATATTTACATTAAATGTTAATGAAATATTATAGCTTTACAGGGGCGGCCCATGAGTTTCGGTGTCCCTGTTTAAAAGGTAAAAACTAAGGCCCCTATTTGTATATGAATAAATCATTTTATATAAAACTTATCTAATATCTCAAATTTTGGGTTAAACTAATCATTTAATCTTCATAAAACTATGCCTAAAATAAGACAAGTGAATATAAAAATATGCAATTAAATAGGAAAGTAGTCAAAAAAAAAACAAAAATAAAAAATCAGTTAAAACTTAAGGAAAAAAAAAACTTACGTAAAATTATAAAAAGAAAGAAAAGAACTATCAAAAGTGAAGAGGAAAGAAAAGTAGTGGGCCTTTGTTAGGATAAACTATTGATTATTTTGGGGACTTGGGGTTTCTTATTTACGAGTAACATGCCTTGATTTGGGATTTAGGCGTAGAGGACTAGGGCTTAGGACACTTTTCTTTCCTTTTTTTGTTAATGTTGAAAGTGGGTACTAAAATTTTGGGGCCCTTTATCATGATGGGCACCTGTTCATAGAACCGAACTGCACAATCCACGGGCCGCCCTGGCTTTAGACCATCGTATATCAATATCATATAAATCTTTGTGATAATTAACGACAAATCTCGCTTGTAACCGTTACAGATGAACAAACGAGAATTTGTGATGATTAATCGGGATGATGTACCAACTACCAAGTACGGAGTAGCATATTGAGATGTGATTTGTGAATGGCCGATGGAGCAGCTTAAATTAGCCGAATAGCTTACTAAACTTAGGTGCCCTACACGGCTACACCCCAAAGCAATTACTCGTAGCAACTACTAGCAAGGCCCAGTTGAATTCGGGTAGTCTAGCGGGATTCTTCAAATGACTTGGGGCCTTGGGGGACCTAATAAGTATTCACAATGTGACATAAATTGCAAAGTACCACGAATAATTTTTTATATATTCTCATTCATAATGTTTTTTTGGCAGCGGTAAAAAAAGTTCTTATACCGTTGGCATTTGACTCATTATATTACTAATATCGTAAACTGCGACAATAAAGTAACTACATCGGTAACAGACGTGTGTTGATGGCGTACAACTGGCTGAACACGGAGATCAACCTCAACATCCACATTCTTGATAAGACGATCATAGCTGCCAAATGATAGAACAAATCTTCACTCATCTTAATAGACAAAATTTCGGAGAAATATCTGCAATAAGACTCAAAAGAGTGTCTCGGAGATTCATCTCCTTGGCTGTGATAGACATCATCTGTAAACCAACGAGACCCTTGATCCATAGAGAGAGAGAGAGAGAGAGAGAGAGAGAGAGAGAGAGAGAGAGAGAGAGAGAGAGAGAGAGAGAGAGAGAGAGAGAGAGAGAGCAAAGTGCACTTACGCCACACGGACGTAGAAAGAAAAGGCGGAACGCAGACCAGGAAAGTCTGCCTCCAAAGGAGAGAAAACTCCTACACTTTGAAACTCAATCCCTACGGACAAGGAACTCGTAGCCCAGAAAAGTGACAATATATAATTGATAAAATAGAAAACAACTTGAACAGCCCCCTGACCAAAATCATGTTTGAAGGCCGGAGAGAGATGGCCACAACACAAACCGGATGTAAAGCTACAATTGTCATTATTAACCCGACAATTAAATCCGACAACCCGTGGATAAGAGAACAGGACACCCCAAACATCCATGAAAAAGTCAGTAAGATAAACCTATAGGAGGTTATTATTCGGTACAACAAAAGGCGCGATAAATAAAGATAAAGCATTAACTAGAAGAAAAAACCACCGCATCCGACTACACTAACGACACTTCCAAAACCCCGACTCCACCCTACCCAGCACGCCTCAAAACAGACAAAAGGAACCATCAGCCATGACCTTATTCCAACCAAAGAAAGAGACGGACTCAACATACAATCCACGAAAGGCACGACATGCCAACCAAACACCAAAACCCGTACAAGACACCGAGACACCCAAGTTCCAAACGAACCCCCACCCCCCACGACCACCGCCCTACATGCAACAAGTCCAGCCAAGAAGACGGTCCAGACAAACACTAGTACAACAGGAAATGGGACCGATCAGTGGGGGAAGGGGCGAGGGGGAGGGAAAACACGAAATCAGCCCAAAACCGCCACACATAACAAACATCGACACATAGATGAGCTATACTCATCGACAAGACAAACGAGCTCAAAGGGACCTTACCAGGGGTGGGGAAGAGGCGAGGGAGAGGGGAAACACCCTTGGGATGCATGCAAGGCCTTCGATGACAGGATAGGGGATCAGAGGAAAGGAACGACTTCAAATCAACGAGACGACACACCATCGCATCCAACCGAACGATACCATGTTCCGTCAAAGAAAAGAGAGTGAGTTCAAAACATAGAGGATAACATGAGAAAAGAGACGTGACCAATTGCCGGAGATAGGCCAAGTGATGAATCCATCTCCGGCGTTAGGGTAGGGGGAGAAGGAGGGGTAGTGTGTGGCAAGGGGAGGGGGAGGAAGAAAAGAATAGGTTAGGGTTTTTTGTTTCTTTTTAGGGAGAGGGAAGATGACTTTTTAGAGAGAGGTTTAAAGTTATGATGTTCCATTCATAAGTTTTATACCACAATTATATTGCTAATTTTGCAAAGATAATTGAATTATATCTTAGTGGAATTACATTTACAGCTTATTTATATTGTCCCGTTTATCTTATTCATTACTTCGTATAAGGTTTGTTATGTCTCACATAATCAACAATTTAAAAAATTGGTAACATGAAGATACTTCTTTGATAAACTAATTGCTATGATAAATTTGGAAAAAAAGAACACACATCTGATGTATCCCAACAAACTCCTAGTAACTGAGCTTACATATATTTTTTTTGAACTTTTAAAGTATACAAATTATATATTAAATTTTTGACGTCAAAACTAAAAATTACCTGAATTTATATGTATGGGTTTTAGCAATGTTGTATTTTTTTTAGCTTAATTTTTAAGTGAACGAACTCAAAATTTTTATAGTAAAACTCATAATATTTAAAAAAAAAAAGTCAAAAACTTCATTATAAAATTCATAAACTATACAACCAGTTTTAATACATCTAATGTATGATCCATGGATTGGATAAATTTGGTCATGAGGACGATGGAGTCTAGTAATTAAAAACTAGTATGAAATCTATGTTTCAAGATCTAAGACTCTATCCCTACACTTATAAAAGATTGAACTTCCCCTACTGTAGCTATGAATAGTTACTACCAAATCCCAGCCCTTCATTCCTAATTCATCTTATCCCTCCATTCTCCCTTACCTTTCTTCTGCACCACTCACGTAATCACCTTTCTTCTACACCACTCACTCATGTTCTCTCGATAACTTCCGTTCGTCCTGCTCACTTTTTCTCTCACTCGTCAGCTAACTCATCGTCTCTCTCATCGTCTGGGTCATCAGCTAACTCATCGTCTCTCTCTTCGTCTGGCTCATCGGCTCACTCACCGTCTTACTCATCAGCTTACTCTCTGTCTTACTGCTGATCTTATCCCCACAGCAACGGATCTTCTAGATTGGGGTTTCGAGTTGTGATCTTATCATCCTCTCATATATCATCCTCTTTTTGCTGGAAAAAATGAAACTCTGTTTTTCAAAAATAGTGTTTAGATCTCTAATTCAACTGCAATTTAATTTAATAATTAGTTTTTTAGGTACTCCACGAATTTCGTTTGTGTGGTTTATTCAGATCCCTAACTAGCCGGTTTCATTGTTTGCGTTTGTAGATCCGCAGACATGCGACCTGTTGGGAGTTTCGCTAACAAGCTTATATTTGTAGGTATATCTTCTAATTATATTCTGATTTGGCCCAATTTGTTTTTTCCCCCAAAGATAGGTTGATTGTAACTGTTACTGGTGTTGGTGCTTGACTTGTGCTATTTATTATAATTGTAATTACCATTGGTAATTAATGATTCTCTGGTTTTGAGTTAGTCGTTGTGTGTGTTATCTGTCCGTTATTGTTTAGGTATTATCATGATTTTACTTTTCAGATTAGATGATCTCGGTGCTGTGTGGAAATTAATTTAGTGTTTTTTGGTGGTTCTTTAATTTGTTGGTTTTAGCAATATTGTAGGGTTTAGGCGTTTTCAACTGTGTCTACATTTGGCCCTTTTTTTGTGTCCAGGTTAGTTAACAAAGGGGAGGCTCAGTTAAAGTTATTGTCAAGCAGGAATGTAATGTGAGTCATGGTATACCGTTAATTGTGTCCTTTATGATGGGTGTGCATTGCCTTTTGGTGTGGTGAGATTTGTTTTGAGGAGCTATTGATTCCTACCAAGAACACCTCGAGACTTTGTCCTATTAAAATCTGACCGTTTGAAAAATCACGTGCTGGATGGCAGATGGAGGGCGATTAATAAGATCTAGCGTTCGTGGTGTGACGCACCTTAAAAGTACCTCGGTTTTCTTGGCGGGACTTCAATAGCTCCTCAGCAATTCTTTTGCCAACGTTGTTAGAAGTACTTGGTTGTGGCATTTGTAATGTCGTTTTGGATTCAAGTGTCGACGAACTGTGTCAGGATGAAATGTTTAACAAAGTTCGTCCTTGATTATGCGTGTTTTGGATTTTGCCTCCTATTTTCCTTTGATTGTTTGCGTGGCGGCTTTCAGAGTATGTTTTTTTTTTTTTTTTAAATTTTTTTTTTTGCGGCTTATTCCGTGATTTTTTTCTGCTCTTTTTTATTCTTTCTTTTTTCGCTGTCTTAATTCCTCCGTGGTGTCAATGGCTGTTCTGCTGGATGGGAGTGTCATGCTAACGTTGCTGTGAGTTCGTGGCTGCATTATATGCGTATGTCCATCGTCGAACCCTCTGTTTTGATCCCATCGTTCCATTCTACTTCGCTTTTTTAAAAAAAAAAATGCATATGGCCATTTCCAAGTGTGTCTTAATTTATCCCATTCTTGTTCTCAGGTTACTTAACAAAGGATGCTCAGTTCAAGTCGTTGTCAAGCAGGTATGTACTGCAAGTGTTATTCTTTCGAACTCACTTTCCGAAATTTTCTTAAAACTCAAGGGGGTGGGTGTGGTAAGCCTTATGATACGATGATGTGTATATGTGGTAACTATACAAGTATTTTAGATTTAAGGGGGTGGCCGACTAATCTTGCTGCCTTATTTTGGTTTACATGTGGAGAATGCAGCAACAGTCGGGGCCTTTAGTGTTGAGGGTGGTGTAGATTGTACGGGGATTTTTTTGTATAAGGTGGGGTTCTATGTCCTATTTTTCAAAGAATCAGACGTGTTGATTGTGAGGTGGCTCAGATTGTTTACAATTGTTTAAGGTTGTGTTGATTTGTGGATCCTAGGTCAGCATGTAATGAGCCTAACTGTGCAATACTACAGTTTCCTGCCTTAATTTTTGGGGGTTAAATTCAAAAAAAAACACCGCTTCACCTATCATGCAACATGTCATACTCCTTTATTCTGGTGAAGGGGTGGGGGGCGCGGGCAGGCTTTCAAGCAAAGTGTAGAAGAGGCCGCGTAAGTTTTTCTGTTTTATGCTATTTGCATTTTCTTATTGCATATTCTGTTGTGTTTATATGTCGTGCGTGATTATGGAAGCGCTACTGAAGCTGGAACTTATCAAGGTTGTTGTTAGCACAGGTTTGATCTGTGGGAAGGTTGTGTACTTGCCAATCAATCGTAAGCATATTTGTGGACCTTCTTATGCATCTGGCTTGTTTTCCAACTCGTTTTGACGTTTTTTTGTTGTTAATTGTTTTGTTTAGTTGCTACTTTTGCTTAGTAGTTCTTTCCCTTTTCTCTTATGTAGGTCTAGCGGGCCAACAAGTAGAACCCTGGAAGTGTTGATGCTCATAACTTTCCCAGATAATACAGTGCTTAACTTCTGTTATGACTTAATAATTTGACTGCTTGCGCTCGCTTGCTTGTGGAGCCTCACATCTTGGTATGTTTCCCTGTCAGGTGAAGACAAATAGGTATTCCTAGCATTGGGCCAACTTCCGCATGGTAGTCCTTACGAGCACGATTATTTATGGAGTTGTGCACTCAGTCGTAAACTTGAACCCGGACCCAAGCTGGCCTCCCTGGTCAGTAAGCTGGAAACCACAAGGTGATACTCGTGGGAACCTCTTGTGTCTGACTTGGTATTTTGCACATTTTTTACATATCGGCATTGTTCTTGTAGTCATAGGCCCAAAGGGGCAATATCCAATATTATTTCAGGTTATAGTGTGATTTTCTTTTCCTTTTTCTTCAAAAACAGACGCCGACCGGCCTGTTTCGAATTAACCAAATATTACTGCTTTAAGTGGAGAGGGATGTGATGTACCTTCGAGAGCAACCATGTTGGTATTTGGTGCGGTTGTATGTGTGTGACGCCGCAGCGCTCCTGACAGCTCCTAAACGCTTACATTGTTGTGTCTGCAGATTGTATTGAAGGTGTATTCCTATATCATCACTTTCCGAACTCCTGGTGGAAGATGGACTTATGGCTGACACAGTTCGGGCACTTTTGAGGTTCTGAAGTTTCAGTCCCTCTACTCTGTCATATAAACTTAGCTTGTCTACTCTCTTAATCGAATACCTTTCTTTATCGTGACAGGGGCCGCTGCTTTTACCTCGAGAATGACTATATCGGGATTGGAAAGAGTCCTACGTATGACGCCAAAATGTATGTGTTTACTGTTGGACTGATGTATGTGGTTTCATTTTATGGTCACTTGACGTTGATTTGAACGATATTATTACGCACTGCGAAATGAAGGAGCTGTAAACTGGCTGGAATATTGCCCGTCACACAACACCTGCACATAACGAGACATAAAAAACTCCCCTAATTAGTGTTCACGCCTTGATGTTTTAATCGATTTGCATACTGAATCCATTGATGCTTCTATTTACATTTCTAACAAGTGTCGTTTCATACAGGGATGTTATTAGTCATCCTTTTCAAATCAAATGCGCTGCCCCTGAAATGCATTTCTACCCAAGTGCCATTTCATCCTAACGAGCATGATTATTTATGGAGTTGTGCACTCAGTTGTAAACTTTAACCCGGTCCCAAACTGACCTCCCTGGTCAGTAACCTGGAAACCACAAGGCGATGCTCGTGAAAACCTCTTGTGTCTGTCTTGGTGTTTTACACATTGTTTTCATATCGGCATTATTTTTGTAGTCATAGGCCTACAGGGGTCATATATAGTATTATCTCAGGTTATAGTGTAATGTTTTTTTTCTTTTTCTTCATAAACAAATGTCGACCGGCATGTTTCAAATTGACCAAATACTACTGCTTTAAGTGGAGAAGAATGTGTTGTACCTTCGAGAACAACCATTCATGTTGGTTTTCAGCGCGGTTGTATGTGTGTGGCACCGCTGTGCTCCTGACAGTTCCTGAACGTTTACACTGTTGTGTCTGCAGATTGCATTGAAGGTGTATTCCTATATCATAACTTGCCAAACTCCCGCAAGAGGATGCACTTATGGCTGACACAGTTCGGGCACTTTTGAGGTTCTAGAGTTTCCGTCCCTCTACTATGTCATATAAAAGGCTTTTAAAGAGACCTTGTTGTTTGGCGTTGGCTGTGAGAGGCTGATAGGCATCCTGTCCCTAGGTTGTGTACTTAATAGCATAATTACACGATATTCGCTTTGTAGCGGTACGATATAGCAGGGCCAATAGTGATGGCAACACCGGACCTCTATATAGGCATTGGGCCTATGGGGTGCCCTGCCTACAATGTTACCTCGTCGTTCCCGATTGTTGGATACCGTCGTTACTATACTATTACAATAACTGCACTGCCCATTAACGCCATTACTAATTTAAATATTGTTGCTAGCTCATTGTTATAATTTAAGAAGTGTTTATTAATACACTTCTACAGAATCGTTGTTATTGCTGTTAATTAAACTGTTAATATTGTACAGTTTGAAGAGTTGTCGCTAACACTGTCTGCGATTCGTCTATTTATTCTGTCTAGGTCATTTGCCTGTAGTGGATCGTGTACTACCTGTATAGTACCACTGGCGTATGTGATTTAATTGCTATGGTGGGTTGTTGGATATTAGAGCAATAGGTGGGGTAGTCTCGCATCTATAAATAGACCGGAGCTTAGCGTACAATTTTTCAATGTTAATGGATAACCTCTTCCCGATCTGACTTCTCTTGGAAAAAGTGCGTAGGAGGCTCCAAGCTCACACTCGGGTTGGGTTCGATTTGGTGACAATTTGATTTCAAAATTAGTCGAGCTTAACATTACCTACACTCGGTTATTGCTTACACTGTCTGCACCGGCTAATATCGCCGCCATTGCACTGCCGCAGAACATAGTGCCTAATTTACAGTGCTTTATCTTTGCTCTTGTTTTGCCGTGTATTGACTTAGCATTCAAACACGTTATGCTATAAGTAAGTCCTCCGCGGTTGATATTTCCACTTGGATTTCGGGTAATCTTCCAGGGTTCAAAGTATGGGGCCAACCATGTTGGAATATGTGTCCTCAACAATAGTGCGATCACATGATTTAATATCATAATTAAATCTCATAATAAGAACACGTAAGGGATGATTTATTATATAATCAACTGATCATCATTAATCGGTAATGATTGGCTGACTAGAGTTTGACATTACTGTCGTTTGACGGTGGTGGTCAGTTTATCCCTAAGGTCACACCTAAAGGACAACTCCCTTAATAGATAAATTGATTAATTGTATGACGATACAAGGTGATCAATTCCTTAAAATTGAACAATTCATTTGTGAGAGAGAATATTGATATCTTATTGTAATGAGATTAAATGAGATTTATTTTAGTAATAAAAATTCTTTATTACTAAAATTGTTTATTGTTTGAGAAACAATAGAGATAAGAATGAATGGTTAATTATAATTGCAAGATGTTGTGAATTATAATTATATGACCCATTTTATTTATGTGATCAAGTATCACTAGTCAATTTGTTGTATGTAATTTAATTAATTTATAAAATGATATTTATGTGATAAATATACATTAAATTAATTAATGACATGTAACATACTACATGTGACATATTGTGTGACAAATGACAAATTGACAAAATAAAATGGTAGTCTATTTTATGTTAAATGGACCGAAAAATTGGATGGTGAAGGGTGTGAGCATGATGTTATTTTATTAAGTAAAATAGATGTCATCATAGCTAGTGCATACTAGCTTACATACCTAGTGTGTTGTGAAGAGAAAAAAGCAAAAAGCAAGATGCCAATTTTGGCTCCTTCCCCCTTGCCTCCACCGGTTTCTATACTCTCTTTTAAGAGAGTTTTGTTCTCTCATCATACACACACACACACACACTACTATTATTCATTCTTACATGCAAAATACTCCTTCTCTCCCACTTCTCTCTAAACAAGTTTTAGAATACTAGAAATTGTTCATCCATTATAATATCAAAATAAGGTTACTAGTATAATAATAATAATAACCATATTAGAATACATTTTAAGGGTACTAGTGTATTAATCTAGTTAATTAGTATACTAGTTTAAGGGATTAGTCTTGGGTGCAACCTAAGGAGGATATCTACTTTGGGATTTTTGGAGGATCATCCAACATATTAAGCTCAAGAACAAATAAGGAAGGTGACCTTATTTATCCCCTATATTTCGGACCTATATACAATGTAAGAGACATTGTTTTTCCTCATAAATCTCTTATTTTGTTATGCATGCAATAGATCTAAACAACAAATAATTAAGAAGTTAATTAGTTCATTATTAGAGGAGTCTAATAAGAGGTAAATAAACCTAACAAGTGGTATCAAAGCATAGGATGTTGCATGCATAATCGGTTATTGTTTTTCCGAGTTAAAATGTTAACATATAAAACTATAAATTTGTGATTTATATGAATAAGCCACGAAATAATTATGCATGTTATATATTCTGGTCCTAAAATGTTTTTAGGTCAATTTTTATGATTTATGGAAATTTATTGCTCATTTTTATGATTTTTAGTGAAATAATTACATTTTTATGAGTAAAATGAACTTTTATTCAGTAAAATAAGTTAACCTTTACTAATTATCGTGGTATATTAGTATGACCTCATATGAATATTTTATGTATTGCATGTAAAATATGTTATTAATGTGATTAATATTTCATGATTTATAAATTTTTAGTGTAAAAATGGCATAAATGGAGGTTAAATGACTAAAAATGGTTAAACTTTCTCTATGACCTTGAAAGTTTTATATGACCTCACATGCATATTTTACAAGTTGTGTGTAAAATATCGTATTAATTGGATTAATATTGCATTATTTCTGATTTTTATGAGATAAAAATGGATAAAAGAGGTAAAATGGTTAAAAATAGTTAAACTTCGAACCAGACCATAAAACTTTAATATGTTGGCACTGCATGATTTACAGAGTGTACATAAATTTTGAGATGATATGATTTCATTTTGCATGATTTATGAATTTTTTGAGTAAAAATGACATAAATAATGTCTATTTTAGCATAAATTGCTAAAACGAATTACATGTCATGAGAAAATTATTTTAGGTTTCATACATATCCCACTAATCATATATAAGGTTGTAAAATTGATTGGATTAATTTTTGGATACTTTAGATGTTTTATGAGATAAAACCGATAAAATGCAACTATATTTTCTCAAAATTAATTCGAAAATTTTAACAATGATTTTTGATATTATGAGTATCATCAAAATATTCCAGAATGTTCAAAAATTTAAAATTCAAATTTTGAAATTATTGTAATTTAATTTTGATTTATTTCATAAATATTATGATTTTAAGGTAAAAAATGAGCATAAAAATTAAATCAAGTTGAATTATTGTCAAAAATTGAGTGATGACTAATTTTTGAGTCCTAAGAGTGTTAGGATAATTAACTTGAGCTTAGATGTGATTTAAGTGTTAATTTGTGATTTTAAGAAGTTATAATCACGCATTTCCATAAAACCGGGTTATATATACGATATAAGTTAAATATGGCGATTTGGCACATAATTTGGCATGATAGATACATACTATAATGCTGCATATTTCAATTGTTGAATGTCTTTTATTTATATAATTTTGAATTATGTAATTTTATCTTAGTATGGCCTTAGTTTTAATCGATATTACCTGTAGTGAAAGGGAATATTGATTCGGTTGTAATTTAATGTGATCTCGTATCACTTTTATTTTTACTAGTTTTTCCATTTTACAAATGTATAATAGGAATAGTTTTGTATTTTTATTATTATTTGTAGTTATGGAATTGCTTCAAGACGGTGCCATTCGGAAAGGTGTTTCGACGAAGACGGTGTTCTTGGAAGGCGTGCCACTTGAAGATTCAAGGGACCAAAGGAGTTGGTTTCCGAATATGTAATAGGTTATTCGATTTTCTATTTTTAGGAAGGCCATACTAGGAAGTTTTTATTATTGCTTTGCATTTCTTTTAATATGTTACATGCATTGCCAAATCGCCATAACAACACATGCATATCATATCGAGTCATCGACCGTGTCAATTATAATTATCGTAGTTCACCGCTTTAGTTCACTTAAAACGTGATAGATAATAAATTGACAAGACCTCTCACTAATTAATAATTGAGAATTAACCTTACCAAATAGTAGAAACCATGAGTCCCAATTTCATAAGGAAGTAGGCTCGGCTCATCGGGGTACTAAACTTACGTTGGGTAAGTGGGTAATAAAATGTTATTACATCGAAATTTGGATTGAGCTCAACGGAAGTATTCGTGACCGTAGTCGCATATGTTCCGGGCTAAAGATAAATATTAAAGTAATTTTTATCGACCGAGAGTTCTAGAAGTAGAATCGATTAAGAGGTTAATCGACCAAGTTATATTAATAAGGGATGAATCGGCTCACCGTGCCCAAGTTAATATGAATTTGGATCCCGGAATCATTTATGATAGTTGGGTAGAGGTCACTATATAAATGCTAAAACTTGTTTAAAGTTTTTACAAGTTTGATTAAAACGATAGATGTTAATTATTTCCTTTATTTCTGTTTTTGTAGTTAATTATACGCAATGAATACATCTAATACTCTTACACCAATCACCATTGATTCATGGCTCCAATCATTCGATGAAAAGCGCTCCGAGTATGACAATGATACGATTAGAGAATTACGTCGTGGCATTGTTCGGGATGGAAATCTTTGCTTCTTTACCACCTCCACACCACCCACTCCAATATTAATGCCCACCACCTTGTTAAGGAAATCTTGTGAAGAAAATCTCACTAAACCCAAGGTATCCTTGTTTGAAGAAACAAGGAGAAATATTAAATTCAGTGGGAGTGTTGGAGCCGGTGTCCTCCAGTTAGTGCGGATAACGTTATTGCACGTACACTTGTACGGACAAGTGGGAGCTTGTTGGGGCTGGTGTCCTCCACAGTTAGTGCAATGACATATAAATCTCTAAAAAGATCAAAGGGTATACTTTTGTATTATTATCAGTTGGTCCACGTTTATCAATAATGGTTGGCTTGCTAGATAAGTTTGACGTTATTGTCTTACAGATGGCGGTGATCAACTGGTCCCTAAAAGTCACACCTATAGGATACGTTTGAGACATGTGACGGCATGAAAATACAGTCATGTTGATGCCTAATATGACTAAGCGGTTAGTCGGATTTATTGACTAATAATTAGTCAAACGCGATGTTGAGATATTTATTTAATTTTTGCTAAATGTATATGACGGGTTTTAATTATAAATCGTTATCCGTTATCGGATATTAAAATATCGACTAGTAACATGAATCAGTCGACATGTTAATACTTGTCCGACAATGACAATATTGTATAATTAATCAATTCAATATACATTAATTAAATATAACCGTTTATAATCAATTTACGAATTAACCGCTTAATTCACCTTAGCCAGTATGCAAAAATAAATCGAAAACAAAATCAATCGATCGAGACACTACAGTCCTCGATCGACTGATCAGACATGAACAACATGTCACGGTTTTCAAGGCAAAAAAAAATATCGATTCAAATCGTTTTATGAAAATCATGATGAAAAATTTACGTGGCCTCGCTCTGATACCTAACCGAAGTCCGTCTAAAGCTGTTGACAAGACTCCATATGAACTATGGAAGGGAACGGTCCCCAACTTGTCCTTTATACGGGTTTGGGGCTGCGAGGCTTATGTCAAGTGGAGACACGAGGATAAGCTCGGCCCGCGATCGGTCAAGACATACTTTATAGGTTATCCTAAAGGAACATTTGGTCATTACTTCTATTCGCCAACCGAACAACGTGTATTTGTTGCGGCTAGTGCGACATTCTTAGAGAAGGAGTTTCTCGAGAACGCGAGGAGTAATAGAACCTTCGAGTCATCGGAGATTCAGGAACCAAATGCCGAGCAACCATTGGAGAAACCAGTTCCTTCAATCCCGGCTGCGGTTAGTATTCCTGAGGAACCTAGGAGGTCGGGAAGAGTCTCTATTCCTCCGGATAGATACATTGGTATGGTCGAGGAACATGACATAGATGACATTCTGCTCTTAACGAGTAGTGAACCCGCAACCTATAAAGCTGCCATGACTAGTTCCGACTCAAAGCTATGGCTTGAGGCCATGCAATCCGAGATGGACTCCATGTATGAGAACAACGTATGGGATCTTGTTGACTTGCCTGCTAAGGTTCGTCCCCTTCAATTCAAATGGCTTTACAAGATAAAGCATTATGTGGAAGGTCAACAAGATATCTATAAAGCACGACTAGTTGCTAAAGGTTTCACCCAAGTGCCAGGTTTGCACTACGATGAAATTTTTGCACCCGTAGTCATGCTGCGTTCCATTCGGATTATCTTAGCGATTGCCGCTTTTCATGACTATGAAATTTGGCAGATGGATGTGAAAACCGCCTTCTTAAACGGTTATTTGGAGGAAGAGTTGTACATGGTACGACCCGAAGGTTTCATCGATCCTGAACATCCTAAGAAAGTGTGCAAGCTTAAGCGTTCCATTTATGGACTTAAGCAAGCTTCTCGGAGTTGGAATCATCGTTTCGACCAAGTGATAAAAGAAAATGGATTTACTCAATCGGTCGAGGAACCATGTCTATATATCAAGTCGAGTGGGAGCAAGATTGTCTTCCTAATATTGTATGTTGATGACATACTCCTGATTGGGAATGACATACCTCTCTTAACTTCGGTAAAAGTATGGTTGAAGAACCATTTCCAGATGAAAGATCTGGGTGAGGCACAAAGAATTTTGGGCATCCGTATCTATCGAGATAGATCACGTCGGATGTTATCTCTCAGTCAGGAGTCTTATATAGACAAGATTCTAGAGAGATTCAGCATGACTAACTCCAAAAGGGGTTTCTTCCTATGGCTCCAGGGGTGCATTTGAGCAAGTCTCAGGCACCAAAGACACCGGAAGAGATAGAGCGCATGACCCGGATTCCTTATGCTTCGTCTATAGGATCAATCATGTATGCCATGATATGCACACGTCCGGACGTGGCATATGCATTGAGTATGACAAGTCGATTCAACAAAGCATCCGGGTGAATCACATTGGATGGTCTGTCAAGAACATTCTTAAGTACCTACGGAGGACTAAAGATTGGGCATTGACTTATGGAGGCGATCAAAAGCTATGGGCAACCGGTTACGCAGATGCTAGCTTCCAAACGGATCGAGATGACTCGAAATCTCAGTCTGGATTCGTTTTTACTCTTAATGGCGCTGCAGATCGGTGGAAGAGTTCCAAACAAAGTGTTACAAACAGATTCTACGACCGAGTCCGAGTACTATGCCGCGTCCGAAGTCGCAAAGGAAGCGATATGGATGCGTCAATTCTTACAAGGACTATCAGTAGTGCCTAGTTCGAATGACCCGATCACCATCTATTGCGACAATAGAGGTGCCATCTTCCAGGCTAAGGAGCCTAAGTCTAGCAACAAGTCTAGACATGTACAACGGAAAGCTCATCTAATCCGAGATTACGTGGAGCAAAAGGAGGTAGTGATAGAAAAGATTGCTACAGATGATAATATAGCAGATCCTCTCACTAAACCATTACGACAAGATAAGCATGAAGGGCATGTTATTTCCATGGGAATTAAACGTGTTCCTGAGTTGTAGTACTCTTTTATGGATTAGATTCATTTTCTCGTGTCCTCTATACGACATCATCGTTTTGATATTTATATATTTTGTTTTTCATGTGGAGTTGTACGACAATCTTGAACACCACAAAGTGAACTGAACAAACATTATATTTTTGGTCCTTAATTGCCCAAGTGAGTGATAACTCTGGCAATTATTTTGTGACGTTGGTTGATGGTGGGTTCAACGAGCCATAAGTCAAACGGTTGACTGACCAATCACAGAGGCGAGTTATACGGATATCTCGTAGGACACAATTGTGACAACGACGTGGAGTCCTAAATGTTTTATAACATTCGGTGCCAGGTCGTGGATAGGACCTCCATGGTGATCCTAAGAGTCGATTCTTTTGACTATGTTGTCTCTTGAGATTAAGGCGATTTTGGGTGACTTTGGTTTCTTTCTCACGGTCATCCTTAACAGGGGCCAAGTAGATTTTTTTGGGTCATTTCATTCGTGCTTAGATCGGCAGGAGTCGAGTTGAAGGAAATATTCAACCTTTATCGTGTACTCGATATTTCTCGGGGCCACTCGAGGAGTCAGAATCGAAATGCATGGCCATGCTCGAATACGGATTCGTTTTATCAATTACGTTACTCTCTAGTCGGGAAAACCACTCTTGATACAGATCGATTGTAAAATACGACCTTGCGGATACGGATCTGCAAATTGTTTTACATTGAGTGGGAGAAATTTTAAATGGATATGAGAATCGGTTATCGCACATACACTTGTACGGACAAGTGGGAGTTTGTTGGAGCCGGTGTCCTCCAGTTAGTGCGGATAACGTTATTGCACGTACACTTGTACGGACAAGTGGGAGCTTGTTGGGGCTGGTGTCCTCCACAGTTAGTGCAATGACATATAAATCTCTAAAAGGATCAAAGGGTATACTTTTGTATTATTATCAGTTGGTCCACGTTTATCAATAACGGTTGGCTTGCTAGATAAGTTTGACGTTATTGTCATACAGATGGCGGTGATCAACTGGTCCCTAATAGTCACACCTATAGGATACGTTTGAGAGATGTGACGGCATGAAAATACGATCATGTTGATGCCTAATATAACTAAGCGGTTAGTCGGAGTTATTGACTAATAATTAGTCAAACGCGATGTTGAGATATTTATTTAATACGGATTAAATAATACTGGCTAAGGTGAATTAAGCGGTTAATTCGTAAATTGAATATAAACGGTTATATTTAATTAATGTATATTGAATTGATTAATTATACAATATTGTCATTGTCGGACAAGTATTAACATGTCGACTGATTCATGTTACTAGTCGATATTTTAATATCCGATAACGGATAACGATTTATAATTAAAACCCGTCATATACATTTAGCAAAACGAGTCGGACCACGAGTTAAATAAGGAGAAAGTGGAAAGCCCACTCCCTCCCTTAGCATCCGGTCGGTCGACCGAATAGAACAAAAGGAGAGTCCTTCTCTCCTTTTGACCTAATCCTTCTCATTTGAAAAAAATTAGGGTTTTGGAGTCTTTTTCTCTGAAATTCTAGATCTCACATCAGAAAAACTCACAAAAGCTCTCTCAATATTGCAAGGCAATCAGAGAGCAATTTCTAGCACAAGGGGCATAGTCTCAGACGATCTTGGGTGCAACGATTAGGAGGAAATCTGCGTTGATTTCTGTTCTTAGGCCGTTTTGCACAGGACCCGAGGTTGATTCTTGTTCTTTTACCGTTTCTCTTGTTTTTCGTTTATGACCATTAATCACATGATAAATTACGTTATAGTCCTTAATTTTAAGGGGTTTTATACGGATATTTCCCTTTAGGGAGTTCTAGCAAGAGTGTCCTTGCAAATGAAAGGAGTATTGGTATTATTAAAGGGAAGGCAAAGATGGGTGAGAAACCCAAACCTGATAATGAATTGGAAATGGATAGTGAGACTACCACAACCAAGACCAAGAAGGGTGCCCAATCTTATGAAGAATGTCATTATTGTAATGTCATGGGCCATTGGAAATGAAATTTCCCAAAGTATTTGGGAGATATCAAAGCTGGACTTGTCACCCCACTTGGTACTATTTCTTTCGAAATCGTTGTTAATGATATAAATTATAAATCCACCTCAACGTGGGTATGGGATACCGGTTGTGGTTTTCACCTTTGTAATTGTATACATGGGCTTGGAAATGTGGAAAAGCTAAACAAGAGTGATATAAATCTTCGACAAGGAAATGGAGCTAGGGTAGCCGCTACTTCGAGAGGGACTTGTGTACTTATTTTAGCTAATAGCTTTGAGTTGTAATCTACATAATGGTGATTATGTACCCATTTTATTTAAAACATTACTTCAAGTTAGACATGAAAGGATTCATATTTCGCCATAAAAAACAATCGTTGTATTTTGTTTGAAAATTGACATGGCTGGGAGCCAAGTCAATTCTCTTAATGGTATTCATGTTTTAGACACTTCCAACTCAACTAAAGATATCTATAACATACAATCAAAAAGACTTATACCAAGTGATTCATATGATTTGTGCATTTGGCCCTTTTCGATTAGATTACATAAATGAGAAACGCATTGAAAGCTAGTGTCGACTAGATTTAATGAACCATTTGATTTTCAATCATATGGAATATGCGAATCTCGTCTCCTTCACAAAATGATTCATACTCCCTTTAGTGGTAAAGGAACACGAGCAAGTGATTTGTTAGGACTAATACATGTCGATGTATGTGTTCTAATGAGCATCACCGTAAGGGAAATTTATGACTACTTTGTCACTTTTACCAATGATTTAAGTAATGAATTTGATTTATTAAACTATGGATTATGACATAGAGAACCAATTGAACAAAGTATTAAAGCATTACGATCCGATCGTAGTGGCAAAGATCTAAGTAATGAATTTGATTTATTAAACTATGGATTATGACCTAATGTCACTAGCCATAAGACCAAACTAATATGAGTCAGTTTGAGTTATTGAACTCAATTTTGGGAATTCGCAATCCAAAATGGACACGTAATTCTAAAACGGATAGTCAACCATGAGATACCTGAAATAGAGAGTCTATTTAGCAAATCACATGGATCAGACATGCATATGACATGAATCAAGCTGCCATGATAGGGATGACCTTTTGAAAGCTAATGCATAGTCTAGATAAACTCCTAATACTCCACCATATATATGTTTGAAACTCACAAAGCTATCTCTCAAGAAGATAGATGTATTCCTGAGAGATAGAGTGGGAGTAGATTGGATCGTTACAAACATGTCTTATAGTGTTATGTTGTGAAAGTAATGGAAATATAATCTATAAAGATAGAGTGGGAGTATAGTTCAGTGGGAGTTTAGCGCACATGTCGTATTGGTTAAAATATTGCTTTGTGAAAGTGATAGTATTATGACCTTGTTACATACGAGCCGTAGCATTACAATCCGAAAATTGTTACTCAAAGAGTAGATTTACTTTAAAGCGAGGGTCTCTTTAAAGGTAAAAAGAGCTTTAGAGTACTCAAATGCATAATATTGACATAAAGATGTTGATCAAGATAAATTATGTTTGAAATCCCCTCATTTCATTTTGATGAAGGATGGCAAATGATATTATAAATACGCTTTTCTAAAATGGGAATTTAGAGAAGGATGTGTTTTGAACACAAAATCTTAGATGAAGATCTAAGAATCCTAACATATTATGCGTAGCTTTCTTAAGTGATCCCAGAATGGTCTTAAGCAAGCATTAAAGGATTATACTTTTCGTTCATGTGATAATAGTGAATGGGTTCATTCACATGATTGAAGAATCATGATTATACATGAAGTTAAGTGGGAGCTAGAATTTGTTTCTCCATGTCTAATACGTTGATGACATATTACTTATTGAGAATAATGTACCAATGCTCTCTTCTGTGAAAGAGTGATTTGAGACTTGGAAAAAGATGCAAAGTATTCTAGATTTTTGAATCTATGTGAGAGAATATTGGTATAGAATTGTGAGTCTTATGACGGTAAGATCTTTTCGTATCTGTTTAACATCAACAAGGTTGAATGGGTTATTCATGATGATGGAAGTGGAATTACTATGATGGAGTCATAGTGGCTCATTGAACCTATTAAGTTGTTGA
The DNA here is from genome assembly GCF_048544455.1 of Silene latifolia. NCBI lineage: Eukaryota > Viridiplantae > Streptophyta > Magnoliopsida > Caryophyllales > Caryophyllaceae > Silene > Silene latifolia. The sequence goes on from NC_133537.1 coordinate 35,874,533, forward strand.
TTACATGAAATCGTTTGCTAATGTTTCCGCCATGAGAATGATCATGTATGCCAACAGACGCACATGCCATGATGTGACATATGCGCAGAGCATGTTAAGTCAATAACAAGATAATTCCCATGATATGGCTTGTGAAAGCCTTAAAGAACATCCTTGAGATTCTTGAGAAGAATTAAGGATTCGTTCATATGTTTGGATGATAAGCTAAGTTATGTGTTGAAGGGTAGCACAAACTTTAGTTTCCAAACCGAAAAGGATTTGTTGAAATCCTAGGATATCTTATTGACTTAGGAGTAAAAGACTAGAAAAATGTTTTAGTTTCGCACATTGCAAATTCTACAAAAAGGAATCTAAGTAAATTGTGATAAAATGGTCAACATAGGGATTAAGGGTGAATCCCTCTACAAATGGCTTTATCACAAGTTATGCGATAATAGTGGGAGCATCTGTCAAGTTAAAGAGTCCCAGTCTAGTAAGAAGACTAGACAAATATTTAGAGATAAAATCAAGTTATTAGAAATAACATAGAATAGAAGGAAATAGCAATTCACAAAGTTGGAATATAGAGATGTAGGGTATATCCACTTGCCAAGCTTTTATTGTATTTCGACTGGTGTAAAAGGTACACTAAAGATTATAAGATATGAAGTAGTAAATATGTGATAATCGCATTTATCGTTTGAGTTTTATTAAACTCACCTGTTACCTTGTTATATCCAAATGGGTTATAGAGACAAATTGAACCCCATTAAAGTGAACTGGATTGACATGGTATTCGCCCCTAGTTACTTATATGAGGTGACATCTCGAAGTGACTAGAGTGTGATGCAATTGATGAGAAGTTCAAGTGTCATAGAGTCATATGGGATGACTAGTCGATCATATAGGCAGACTGTATGGGACACTCTGTCGGGCAGTGACCGCTTATAGAGTTCTGGTAGTTCATAAAGCCTGGTCGTGGCAAGAGCTACTATAGTATTCTTATGAGTCAATTCTTTTGACTAGAGACTATTCGCCTAAGTTGGCACAAATTTCTGATTGGCTTTGATTTATGCCCTACGACTGTCGTAAATGAGGTCAAATGGGTATATTTTGGGTTAAGATGAACTGTGGCTGAACAAAGAGAATAGTGCGATAGGAATTGTCCACCCCTTGTCAGGGTTGTTTGAAATCTCAAGGCCACTCGAGGAGTAGTGAACTGAAAATGCGTGGCCACGCTCGGAAGGTATCTATGGTAGATAATTCCGGTCAGACAGTTACTCTCCAGATCGAGGAAACCACTCAAGATATGATCAAGTGCAAGTACGACCTGCGAGACACCTTGAATTGAGTGGGATATTGTAATAGGACAAGAGAATTGGTGACGCACACTTGTCTCGGACAAGTGGGAGATTGTTGGAATATGTGTCCTCAACAATAGTGCAATCACATGATTTAATATCATAATTAAATCTCATAATAAGAATACGTAAGGGATGATTTTTTATATAATCAACTGATCATCATTAATCGGTAATGATTGGCTGACTAGAGTTTGACATTACTGTCGTTTGACGGTGGTGGTCAGTTGATCCCTTAAGGTCACACCTAAAGGACAACTCCCTTAATAGATAAATTGATTAATTGTATGACGATACAAGGTGATCAATTCCTTAAAATTGAAAAATTCATTTGTGAGAGAGAATATTGATATCATATTGTAAGGGGATTAAATGAGATTTATTTTAGTAATAAAAATGTTTTATTACTAAAATTGTTTATTGTTTGAGAAACAATAGAGATAAGAATGAATGGTTAATTATAATTGCAAGATGTTGTGAATTATAATTATATGACCCATTTTATTTATGTGATCAAGTATCACTAGTTAATTTGTTGTATGTAATTTAATTAATTTATAAAATGATATTTATGTGATAAATATACATTAAATTAATTAATGACATGTAACATACTACATGTGACATATTGGGTGACAAATGACAAATTGACAAAATAAAATGATAGTCCATTTTATGTTAAATGGACTGAAAAAATGGATGGTGTAGGGTGTGAGCATGATGTTATTTTATTAAGTAAAATAGATATCATCATAGCTAGTGCATACTAGCTTACATACCTAGTGTGTTTTGAAGTGAAAAAGTAAAAAGCAAGATGCCAATTTTGGCTCCTTCCCCCTTGCCTCCACCGGTTTCTATACTCTCTTTTAAGAGAGTTTTGTTCTCTCATCATACACACACACTACTATTATTCATTCTTACATGCAAAATACTCCTTCTCTCCCACTTCTCTCTAAACAAGTTTTAGAATACTAGAAATTGTTCATCCATTCTAATATCAAAACAAGGTTACTAGTATAGTAATAATAACCATATTAGAATACATTTTAAGGGTACTAGTGTATTAATCTAGTTAATTAGTATACTAGTTTAAGGGATTAGTCTTGGGTGCAATCTAAGGAGGATCTCTACTTTGGGATTTTTGGAGGATCATCCAATATATTAAGCTCAAGAACAAATAAGGAAGGTGACCTTATTTGTGCCCTATATTTCGGACCTATATACAATGCAAGGGACATTGTTTTTCCTCATAAATCTCTTATTTTCTTATGCATGCACTAGATCTAAAGAACAAATAATTAAGAAGTTAAGTAATTCATTATTAGAGGAGTCTAATAAGAGGTAAATAAACCTAACAAACCATTGGCCATGGAGATTGTCAGTTTACATCTAACGCACCCGCTACCCTATATGCACCAATTACTTAATTCCCTGGCTTTGTCTTCAGGTGTTGGGCCCTACCCTATGAGGTGTAATCATCCCCGCTCTGGCGTGGTGCGTGTTGATGCGTGCTTGCTAATCGGGCCTTAAAGACAATTACCTACCCAAGCCTGCCAGCAGTGCAGTTGCCTATGACGCTACCGGTACTGCTTCCTCCAGTCTATAAACCTTTGATGTCTGCTCCAAACTAAACTATCTTGTGGCCACTTATGGCAGCTGTGCACTGACCTGTTGGTACCCCCTTTTATTAATGTATGTGTTTGGGTTGTAGGACCTGAAATTTCAAAGATGGCCTAGCGGTGTGCTGCGCGTTGTAGTTTTGACTTAGCCTTTGCTGAGATGCGTACTGTTGTTACCCAAACTTTACATTGGCTGGTAAATTGGCATTCGTAAAGCACAGGTACTGGCCTTGTACGCCTTATTCACTCTTGGAATGTTGTGAACCCTGACTAATATTTACATAACTTGTTAATTATAGATCTGCATTATGATTATGCTTTATTGCATCTCAGAAATCTCAAATACGTGTCATAACCAAATTTGTCGAGTTCCCCCACTATCACACCCCCACGCCCCTACACCGAGCAGATCAATGTTCCTCCTCTTCTCTATGGGAGTTTTAGGGTTCATACGTGGTTACGAGACCAGATACCTCGTTTAGACCTGTTTTTTGCATAGTTGCTAAGTTCCCGGCCTGGCACAAAAGGTATTTCCTTCAAACGCACATGCGAAAATAAAACAAAAGCAACTATGGACATACGTGGCATGTTGACTTTGAACTAGAAACATAATGTGCACGTGTACGAGAATGTCGCTTAGGTCAGGGCATCTAATACTACTCAATACTAACCCCTTTCAAATGAGATCCCATTAGAGAGTGCTAGAATTCTATCACAGCAGGCGCAGTTTTTTATTAATGCCGGTGATTTCCAGTTTGGATGGCCACTTGTGAGCATGTCGAGATATATATACCGCTGCTTCGGGCTGAAAGGATAACAGCTAACCAGGAAGTTCCGAAGAGCGAACAATATTACATGCACACGAGTGATCATTGTTCATTCTGGCTGATGTCGTCTGATATTCTATTTGACTCCGATGTGGAGTCATAAACAATCCTCGCTGTGAAAAAAAAAGGAGATACCTACAAGGCTATAACAAATTAAATACGTCGCAATAATTCACTCCGAATTTCGCAAACAAACCGGTACATTGTATAGCCTTAATAGTAATTAAACCGACATAATAGACCGAGTAATGTCTTTCCAAATATCCAAGCTGCCCTTTCTAATACAGTGTAAACGTTGCTAATTATGATTAAAACTAAACGACACCTTGGAAAACTGACGTCATAATGGTTATTGTGGACACGGGCCCACCTGCGTATGCCCACTTCGATCTGTGGACAATGGCAGCGGTCTTTTTGAAAGCCACGCTCAGCGGAGTAAAGATGCTTTCGACCGGATCGTTTTAGATCGGTCGGTTTCATCTCGGTTAGGGTCTCGAAACGATTAGAGATGTTGGGAGTTGCCACCAAGCATTTGTGGGATGCCTGGAACCCGTTCGAATTCCACTTTATACCTCGGTCAAATCGAAGCACAAAGCAGCGTTTGACATAGGTACTAAAGATAAGGAAATCGTCCCTCTTTAGCATCCTATCTCTAGAACGACTCTCGTACGCCCTGGATAAGGTCGTCCACTATCCAAAGTTTCTGAGTAAGAGGTGAAGGTACGTATTGGGAAGCCCTTTAATCAGACACCCAATCCCGCCCCCGTTTAGCGGCCTCTACTGATCGATCTTGGTTGGTTGAATGCAAAAGTTGATAAAACGGTTTAAATGCATGAATGCGCATCCAATAATTTAAACCTAACATGTGAGAGCTTTCTAAGTCGGTTTATTTAACCCAAGTATCAAGTATAAGATGTCGAGTTGGATTAATGGTTGATTTGCATGCAAGACGGAAATTAAAGATCCATTTACCATATTAGGTTTAGGGTGCATAACATGATCCATTTGTCTTAGTAAGGCATTTTGCAAATATGGTTTTGGATAATCAAATAGTCATCTGATCCGTCCTATATCCGGGTTAACCGGAGTCGGGATCGTCCTAGACTAATCTTTGGAAGGAACAGCCCCCGTACTGCAGACGGCTATATGAGGCGCGAGCCACCCGGCGGTATAAGGGGCCTCCCTCGGTTTTGAAAATGAGAAATGGAGAGCCTGTTTAGGCGCGGGTTAGCCACAGATTTATGTGCCGTGTTCGACCTTTTAGAAAACGTTATAAAACGTGTTGAAAATGGGTATTTGAACCCGGTTTGATTTGAAGGGGTCGTTTAGACCGCATTTGTTGATTTGAAGAACTAGACTCGAATAATCATCATTATTTTGATAATATTCGGTGTCGGGTTCGATTTGACAGACTTGACATGAATAGTTTTGAAAATGATTATGGGCTAATTGTTTTAAGTCCATTTGAATGTTATTAGTCGGTACTCATCATCGTACCCGGGTTAAAATCCGGCATGGTATGTAGAACCAAGGATGATTTTGTGTTGGTGACTAATGTATTTGTTTGAAAATGTAAAGAAATGAAATAAAAGGCTTTAAAATACCTTTTAAATGTCATTAACCAAATATTATCACCGAAACACGGATTTAACCGTCATGGTATGAAGAACCAAGGGTGAAAAATGCTTTATGGTTAAAACATGTGAAATAAAATTACAAATTCGAAAATACTTGAAATGGTGAAAACCGATTACAAATATGAAAAATGGATTAAGGGAAATGACGAGAACAAACACGGTTGATTTCTGGTCTGAATACCCCATTTAGGCGCGGGCTAGTTGGCAACCTAAGGGGCTTCTGCCTCAGACCAAAAATCAGTTTTGGCTCGTTTATTCCATGTCTTGGTTCATTGTATGCATGTTTTAGCATGTTATAGTCATGAAACGAATGAAAACATAATAAAAGAGGATTTTTACACCCTCATACTTACATGTTTGGTTATGGCAAGTGACCGATGTAAGTGTAATAACTCGTTTGATCGGAGAAAACTCGGTTTAAAACCGTTTTGGTAAGTAAAAAGAGTGTTTTAAAATTTTAGTGATGGTGTAGTGGTCGAAATGGTCGGTCAAGTGATTTAATGCATGATGACGGTACCAAACAATGTGTAAGGCTCGTGTTTACGATCGGTAGGTCGTAAATACGCGTCGGATTGTGACTTAAGAAGTCGAGTCGAGAATTTTAAGGGAGAAAAGACGGGGCGGACACTCGCGTAAGTCTCAAATGGGTGGCATTTGAGGGGTATTTATAGGAGAATGAGTGGTTGTGTGAGTTTTGAGCGACGTGGCCACTTGGGCTGCTCAAAGAGGCGCGAGCCACGTCGCGGTTCTTCGAGTTGTGTTGTCACTTTCACAACAAACGCAATCATGATTTGTTCTATCTTAGGTTTTGTAGTCACATATTTGGTACTTGAACAACATGAATCCGGGAAAACTTAAGGTAGAAGGTTTGAAATGATTTGTTTTTGGTGGTTGACTCGGTTTGACTCGTTGTTGGAGTCGGGATTTGAATTTTTGAGTCGGTTTTTGGTCCGGTGTTGGTTTTGACTCTAGTTAGTGTCATTGCGACCCCGTTGTCATGCATTAAACACTCCAAGTATTTTTGAAATATTTTGAAATGTTTTATTTTCGAAATCGTTTTAAGTTTTCCGAAAACATGTTGTAGTCCGATAATCATCGGGTGTTTGTTGGAGTCTCAGCAGATACTGGGTATCTACAGAGCCCCCACTTTGACTGAGGCTTGGACAGGGCAAAAGTCAAAGTAGAGCCCCCAGGTCAATCGAAGATTACAACCTGGAGACCCAAGCGACGTCGAGGCGGCTCGAAAGGATTCGGGCCAAGGACCTGCCGTCGGAAAGGGCGACGCCAAGGCGACTCGAGAGTACGAGCCAAGGACCTGTCATCAGGAACAGTTTAGAGTCTGTCGACTGTCCGTGTGGGTCGTTTAAAGTCCGTTAGACTACGTATAAAGGCTCGCCAGCCATAAGAAGGAGTCATACCTGAGGCATCTTCGGATATGTCCTTGCACGTTTGCGGACAAAGGCTCGCCAGCTGTGGTAAGAAAATGTGCCCGAGGCATCTTCGGGATCTGTCCTTGGAAGGTTGCGGATAAAGGCTCGCCAGCCATGATAAGGAAATGTACCCGAGGCATCTTTGGGATGTGTCCTTGAATGCTTGCGGACAAAGGCTCGCCAGCCATGATAAGGAAATGTACCCGAGACATCTTCGGGATGTGTCCTTGAATGCTTACGGACAAAGGCTCGCCAGCCATGGCAAGGAAATGTAGCCGAGGCATCTTCGGGATGTGTCCTTGAATGCTTGCGGGCAAAGGCTCGCCAGCCATGATAAGGAAATGTACCCGAGGCATCTTCGGGATGTGTCCTTGAATGCTTGCGGACAAAGGCTCGCCAGCCATGGCAAGGAAATGTACCCGAGGCATCTTCGGGATGTGTCCTTGAATGCTTCCGGAGAAAGGCTTGCCAGCCATGACAAGGAAATGTACCCGAGGCATCTTCGGGATGTGTCCTTGAATGCTTGCGGACAGAAGGCTCGCCAGCCATGACAAGGAAATGTACCCGAGGCATCTTCGGGATGTGTCCTTCAATGCTTGCGGACAAAGGCTCGCCAGCCATGATAATGAAATGTACCCGAGCCATCTTCGGGATTTGTCCTTGAATGTTTGCGGACAAAGGCTCCCCAGCCAAAGGTACGGTCGGTTAATGGACCATGGGAGTAGCCGCGTCAAATGGGCTTGTTTTGAAAGTAGCGAACTCGTGATGCCGCTGTGGGAATAGTGAGTATGGATTTTCACTATCACTGTTTTTGGAATGAGCGGGTTCCGCGAGGAAGCCCCCTGCTGGTATTTGAAAGAATAGTGAATTTGACATCTTCACCATTCGTCGTTCTTCCTTGAACTTGAAGTGGCGGTTTTGATCGCCGTTTGTTTTACTTTTGAAGGAAAATAGCAAATTTGAGTTTGCTATTGCGTTTTGAAGTGACGGTTTATATGCCGCTGTTGACATTTGTAAGAAATAGTGAATTTGGAATCTTCACTATTAATTGAAGTGACGGTTTATGTGCCGCCGTTGATATTTGATGGAAATAGTGAATTTGGAATCTTCACTATTAATTGAATTGACGGTTTATGTGCCGCCGTTGACATTTGATGGAAATAGTGAATTTGGAATCTCCACTATTAATTGAAGTGACGGTTTATGTGCCGCCGTTGACATTTGATGAGAATAGTGGAATTCAATTCCCAACTATTATCTTGAAAATGACGGTTTTAATTGCCGTCGCTTAAAATTTGGAGAAATAGCGGTTTTTGAACTTTCGCTATTATTTTTTTTGAAATTTTGAAGGGAAATGGTGAATTTTGATTTCACCATTATTTTTGAAATTGGCGGTTTTGATCGCCGTTTGCTTGAAAATTTTCGAAAATAGTGAATTTAAATTTTCTCTATTCGATTGGAGGGACGGTTTATGTGCCGTCGTTTAAAGCCTTCGAAAATAGTGAATTTAAGTCTTCACTATTTGTTTTTGAGAAAAATGACGACCTTATATATCGTCAAATGAAAATTCGAAGTTTGTTATGTGGAAATTGGGCTAAAGCCCAAAATTCGCTGAAAAAGCAAGGGACGCCTGATTGAGGCGCGAACCACCTGGCAAACCAAAGGGGCTTACCTATTTTTCTGTAAAAGACGCGAGGTTGGTCCGCATATCAACCTCACTTCATCTTCTTCCTTTCGACACAAAAACCCGCAAAAATCGCCATTTGAAGGACCTTTGCTAGCTTCTACTCGTGCCATCATCAACAATGTCATCTCAAGGTAAGTATTTTCTCTAGAATCCATTCAAATTTGTTGATCTTTAGCTTGATTGAATTAGGGCGAATTTTACCCTAAAAATCGAATTGGGCGTTTTTGATTGAGCCTATTTCGAGTGAAATTGATGCTTGCATTAGGTTAGAAACTTGTTTAGGAGTATAGGGGTGCTTTTAGTTTGTATTTTGGTCCCCGTTCCCGCTCCCTATGCTCGAAAAACGTGAGTGAGGCGAGAAACCGTCTCATTTTGCAACGCCAAGTTTATTTGCTTGGGTAGTGGGTCCCACTAGGTTGCATTGTAGTTGGGAAAACCCATATTCGCCATTTATGGACCTTCGTTGGATATTTGTGGGCAAAATTGGATTTTTGCCTTTTGTGACGGTCTTACGTCTGACAAAATAAGCGTCTGTTTGAGCTTGAATTGAGTCAGTTTGCCTTGAAATGGACCTTATTGGTAATTTAGGTCGTTTTGAGGCGTGATAAAATCACGTTTGCCTTTTTGCGGTCGTCTTCGAATTTTTGACCGGTTTGGGCTCAAATTAGCGTATGAATTGCCTTTTTGAGCCATAGAAAAATACCCCATTGTGTCGGGAATGTATTTTGGTTTGTAGGCGGACCTTATATGGGTCTTGAAATGCCGTTTTTGTGACTTTGACTCGTCTTTTGCTTGAAAAGAGGGGCGAGTCGTTTTTGTGTTTGTGTTTTGTGAATTTTTGTTTGGTTGGATTTTGGGCGGGATTGCCCTTGTTTTGCGTTGCAGGTTGTTTTTGTCTTTTTTTTTTGAATTTATCCATTTCATGCCATCGTAATGCCGAAATTCCGGCTGACGTTTTTTGTTTGTTGTTGTTTTTTTGATCGCAGGGTATCGTCTGGGACCTATGGGGTCCGTCATTGAGGCTTTGGAGGAGGAAGTCGATCCTGGAGGGGATGTAGCGGCCGAGGAGGCTGCCATATTTGAGGCGGTGGTGGAGGATGCTTCCGTAGAGGAGGAGAGGCGGCTGATATGGCCGGCTTGTCTTTTTCGTTGTGGCTCATAGACAGGGTGGCTGATGAGTGGGGTTCAGTATCGGAGTGGTGCATCACTCATGGTTCTTGGCCTCCTCATCATCCAAAGTCTGCAAGGCACTGTCTTCTTTTTTGTCGTGGAGAAGGAACGGGGTATTACCATAATGGTAATCACCTCTGCTTCTGTTGTTGCTCCCTTGTTCTCTATGTTGCTCCCTTTCTTTTCTGATCGGAAGGGTAGGGAGTGCTTAGTTCGGTAGGTGGCGGATAGCCCCCAGTTCGTTGTCTTAGGCCAGTGTCTGTATGATAGACGTTTGTTTTAGGCCAGTGTCTGTATGATAGACGTTTGTTTTAGGCCAGTGTCTGTATGATTGACGGTTGTCGATGTATTTTGCGTAAGGCGGTTTGTATATATGTGTTTTTGGATTGTGGCTTATTTTGTGACTTTTGGCTTTTTTGTGTTGTGTTTCGGAGGAGCGATGTCGGCTGTTTGATTCTCCTTTTGCTTTTCACCAGTTCCTGCATCGTTAGTGTAGAAAACAGGCAACAGATAGCACGTATACATGAACGCAAACACGTAGAAGCATTTTGATTGAAAACACGTAAAGCATTTGTTTGAGAATCAAAATTAACCAAGATGACTTGAAGTTAAAATTGAAATTTTGAAATGAATTTTAAAAATTCCGTGACAAGTCGTCACGTTCGGAATTCAAAGGAAATGATTTGAAAATTTGAGCAATTAACTCGTGTCGTGAAATAAATTGCGTCGAAATTATTGAAGCTGACTCGAAAAATTCAAACTCAAACCGTCAGGAAAGAATTTTAGAAAAGGATTTTTGCGAGTATATTTGATTTTTGAGGTCAAGACTCGAATTTGTGAGTGCTTGAATTTTTGAGGAAAATTGATGTCGTGTTATCAATCTTCGATCTTGATTTTTAATGGAAATTTGCGAAAAAGCGAAAAAATTTCGGAATTTCGACTGACGTGGAAACGATCCATCGCGGATCGGGGTGACTAGCCCTTCCCCCCTTAAAAAAAGAAAGAAAAATCCGTATGTTTAAATCTGCGTCATGGAAACCGTGTCGGATTTCGTAAAACGCGAAAACAAGGAAATGTGAGTGTGAGGAAACACAAAATGTCCCGGATAATCCCGAAGCGGCGCGAGCTTCCTGGCAGGAGGTTTGAGGTGTCAGGAGAAAACACATGTTGAAAGAGACAAGTCAACAACGGGAATCCTGGAGAAGCCTCAAAGAGGCGCGAGCGGGCTGGCGATGAAAGACGGCTCTCCTCGTTTTCTGAAAAATGCGCTGATCATTTTGTATAAATAGGGACGTTCGTGCTTCATTGTTTCATCATCCGAAACACAAAATCATCTCTACAAAACCTCTTCTTCTTCCACAAAAATATTTCATGGATGCTTTTGAGAACGCATTGCGACAATGGTGCCGGGATTTGTCGCCTCCCGAAAAGTATCAACTCGCTTGCATGGGAGTTGGTCAATTGTTGGTGCTCCGTCAAGTCAAGGTGCAACCTTTATTTCTTGAAGCATGTTCTCGGTTTTGAGATTCGAAACACCATGTTTTCGTTTTCCCGAAAGGTGAGATTTGTCCTCTTGCCGAAGAAGTTGGAGCCATTGGTGGGTGGGCGGGTTGTGCTCCGGTGCTTCCTCCGACTCGGTTGTGCTATAAAGAGAAATTTCGTTCCACGTTGGGCTTGTCAACAAGACAAATCAACTTTCTTCTTGCTCCACATGGTGTGGATATGTTGGCTCTTATCAACATCTTTTCAAACCGATTAGATGTTAATGTCTCGGAGGTGGCTAGGAGAAGGGCTCTTCCCTTTTGCCTCGTCCATGTGTACCTCTTTGTTGATTTCTTGAAGAAGGAGGGGCCAAGATGCCATGGTAGCATGACCCTTATCCATGTGATTGAGCAAATGGAGCATGGTAGAGATCCATTATGGTTGGTGCTTGGGGAGATTACCCAAGCTTTGGACAAGGAAGGCTCTTGTGGAGAAGCTCCCTCTTTCGGATCCCCGAGGATCCTTCAAGTGTGGCTATTGGAGAGACTAAGGTATGTAGAGCCTCCGTTTAATCCTTCTTCTTACTCTTTCCGTCACCTTACTATGAGGAAGAAGTTGTACCCGGATAGTTTTGCTTCCACCGAGGCCTATTGAGCCGCAAGATTGGCGGGGGAGGGTGGTCCTCATATCCGTTGGGTGGTGCCGTGGTGGCACTTGAGGTCTTTCACGGGGTTGCCCGCTTCGGGTGCTAGTCCTCGTTCTTTGATGGTGGTGGGCTTGAAGGTTGTTTCCTTCATTTATCCCGAAAGGCTCATGAGACAAATGGGTCGTCAACAAAAGGTGCCCGCTCAAGATACTCTTGTCCAAGAGAATGTTTTCCGGAACTCCGAACTTGTGGAGGTCTTCGAAAGGTGGTGGGTCACTCGGCCGCTTTGGGAGGTACCAAACCCCGTTGCCACGACATGGGTGACTCCCGCGTAAAGATGCTTTCGACCGGATCGTTTTAGATCGGTCGGTTTCGTCTCGGCTAGGGTCTTGAAACGATTAGAGATGTACCACCAAGCATTTGTGGGATGCCTCGAACCCGTTCGAATTCCACTTTATACCTCGGTCAAATCGAAGCACAAAGCAGCGTTTGACATAGGTACTAAAGATAAGGAAATCATCCCTCTTTAGCATCCTATCTCTAGAATGACTCTCGTACGCCCTGGATAAGGTCGTCCACTATCCAAAGTTTCTGAGTAAGAGGTGTAGGTACGTATTGGGAAGCCCTTTAATCAGACACCCAATCCTGCTCGTGTTTAGCGGCCTCTACCGATCGATCTTGGTTGGTTGAATGCAAAAGTTGATAAAACGGTTTAAATGCATGAATGCGCATCCAATAATTTAAACCTAACATGTGAGAGCTTTCTAAGTCGGTTGATTTAATCCTATCAAGTATAAGATGTCGAGTTGGATTAATGGTTGATTTGCATGCAAGATGGAAATTAAACATCCATTTACCGTATTAGGTTTAGGGTGCATAACATGATCCATTTGTCTTAGTAAGGCATTTTGCAAATATGGTTTTGGATAATCAAATAGTCATCTGATCCGTTCTATATCCGGGTTAACCGGAGTCGGGATCGTCCTAGACTAATCTTTGGAAGGGAATGACCATGTACGGACGGCTATATGAGGCGCGAGCCAGCCGGCGGTGTAAGGGGCCTCCCTCTGGTTTTGAAAATGAGAAATGGAGAGCCTGTTTAGGCGCGGGTTAGCCCACGGTTTATGTACCGTGTTCTGACCTTTTAGAAAACGTTATAAAACGTGTTGAAAATAGGTATTTGAACCCGGTTCGATTTGAAGGGGTCGTTTAGACCGCATTTGTTGATTTGAAGAACTAGACTCGAATAATCATCATTATTTTGATAATATTCGGTATCGGGTTCTATTTGACAGACTTGACATGAATAGTTTTGAAAATGATTATGGACTAATTGTTTTAAGTCCATTTGAATGTTATTAGTCGGTACTCATCATCGTACCCGGGTAAAAATCCGGCATGGTATGCAGAACCAAGGATGATTTTGTGTTGGTGACTAATGTATTTGTTTGAAAATGTAAAGAAATGAAATAAAAGGCTTTAAAATACCTTTTAAATGTCATTAACCAAATATTATCACCGAAACACGGATTTAACCGTCATGGTATGAAGAACCAAGGGTGAAAAATGCTTTATGGTTAAAACATGTGAAATAAAATCACAAATTCGAAAATACTTGAAATGGTGAAAACCGATTACAAATATGAAAAATGGATTAAGGGAAATGACGAGAACAAACACGGTTGATTTCTGGTCTGAATACTCCATTTAGGCGCGGGCTAGTTGGCGCCTAAGAGGCTTCTGCCTCAGACCAAAAATCAATTTTGGCTCGTTTATTCCATGTCTTGGTTCATGTTATGCATGTTTTAGCATGTTATAGTCATGAAACGAATGAAAACATAATAAAAGAGGATTTTTACACCGTCATACTTACATGTTTGGTTATGGCGAGTGACCGACGTAAGTGTAATAACTCGTTTGATCGGAAAAAACTCGGTTTAAGACCGTTTTGGTAAGTAAAAAGAGTATTTTAAAAGTTACTGATGGTGTAGTGTTCAAAATGGTCGGTCAAGTGATTTTATGCACGATGATGGTACCAAACAATGTGTAAGGCTCGTGTTTACGATCGGTAGGTCGTAAATACGCGTCGGATTGTGACTTAAGAAGTCGAGTCGAGAATTTTAAGGGAGAAAAGACGGGGCGGATACTCGCGTAAGTCTCAAATGGGTGGCATTTGAGGGGTATTTATAGGAGAATGAGTGGTTGTATGAGTTTTGAGCGACGTGGCCACTTGGGCTGCTCAAAGAGGCGCGAGCCACATCGCGGTTCTTCGAGTTGTGTTGTCACTTTCACAACAAACGCAATCATGATTTGTTCTATCCTAGGTTTTGTAGTCACATGTTTGGTAGTTGACCAACATGAATCCGGGAAAACTTAAGGTAGAAGGTTTGAAATGTTTTGTTTATGGTGGTTGACTCGGTTTTTGGTCCGGTGTCGGTTTTGACTCTAGTTAGTGTCATTGCGACCCCGTCGTCGTACATTAAACACTCCAGGTATTTTTGAAATGTTTTGAAATGTTTTATTTTCGAAATCGTTTTAAGTTTTCCGATGTAAAGTTGTACACAAACTGTCGATCAAACGCCGCGATTCCAAAACATGTTGTAGTCCGATAATCATCAGGTGTTTGTCGGAGTCTCAGCAGATCATCGGGTATCTCTGAGCCCCCACTTTGACTGAGGCTTGGACAGGGCGAAAGTCAAAGTAGAGCCCCCAGGTCAATCAAAGATTACAACCTGAAGACCCAAGCGACGTCGAGGCGGCTCGAAAGGATTCAGGCCAAGGACCTGCCGTTGGGAAGGGCGATGCCAAGGCGACTCGAGGGTACGAGTCAAGGACCTGTCGTCGGGAACAGTTTAGAGTCTGTCGACTGTACATGTGGGTCGTTTAAAGTCTGTTAGACTACGTATAAAGGCTCGCCAGCCATAAGAAGGAGTCATACCTGAGGCATCTTCGGATATGTCTTTGCACGTTTGCGGACAAAGGCTCGCCAGCTGTGGTAAGAAAATGTGCCCGAGGCATCTTCGGGATCTTTTCTTGGAAGGTTGCGGATAAAGGCTCGCCAGCCATGATAAGGAAATGTACCCGAGGCATCTTCGGGATGTGTCCTTGAATGCTTACGGACAAAGGCTCGCCAGCCATGATAAGGAAATGTACCCGAGACAGCTTCGGGATGTGTCCTTGAATGCTTGCGGACAAAGGCTTGCCAGCTATGGCAAGGAAATGTACCCGAGGCATCTTTGGGATGTGTCCTTGAATGCTTGCAGACAAAGGCTCGCCAGCCATGATAAGGAAATGTACCCGAGGCATCTTCGGGATGTGTCCTTGAATGCTTGCGGACAAAGGCTTGCCAGCTATGGCAAGGAAATGTACCTGAGGCATCTTCGAGATGTGTCCTTGAATGCTTGCGGACAAAGGCTCGCCAGCCATGACAAGGAAATGTACCCGAGGCATCTTCGGGATGTGTCCTTGAATGCTTGCGGACAAAGGCTCGCCAGCCAAGACAAGGAAATGTACCCGAGGCATCTTCGGGATGTGTCCTTGAATGCTTGCGGACAAAGGCTCGCCAGCCATGATAATGAAATGTACCCGAGGCATCTTCGGGATTTGTCCTTGAATGCTTGCGGACAAAGGCTCGCCAGCCAAAGGTACGGTCGGTTAATGGACCATGGGAGTAGCCGCGTCGAATGGGCTTGTTTTGAAAGTAGCGAACTCGTGATGCCACTGTGGGAATAGTGAGTATGGATTTTCACTATCACTGTTTTTGGAATGAGCGGGTTCCGCGAGGAAGCCCTCTACTGGTATTTGAAAGAATAGTGAATTTGGCATCTTCACCATTCGTCGTTCTTCCTTGAACTTGAAGTGGCGGTTTTGATCGCCGTTTGTTTTAATTTTGTTGGAAAATAGCAAATTTGAGTTTGCTATTGCGTTTTGAAGGACGGTTTATACGTCGTCGTTTACATTTGTAAGAAATAGTGAATTTGGAATCTTCACTATTAATTGAAGTGACGGTTTATGTGCCGCCGTTGACATTTGATGGAAATAGTGAATTTGGAATCTTTACTATTAATTAAATTGATGGTTTATGTGCCGCCGTTGACATTTGATGGAAATAGTGAATTTGGAATCTCCACTATTAATTGAAGTGACGGTTTATGTGCCGCCGTTGACATTTGATGAGAATAGTGGAATTCAATTCCCAACTATTATCTTGAAAATGATGGTTTTAATTGCCGTCGCTTAAAATTTGGAGAAATAGCGGTTTTTCAACTTTCGCTATTATTTTTTTTGAAATTTGGAAGGGAAATGGTGAATTTTGATTTCACCATTATTTTTGAAATTGGCGGTTTTGATCGCCGTTTGCTTGAAAATTTTCGAAAATAGTGAATTTAAATTTTCACTATTCGATTGGAGGGACGGTTTATGTGCCATCGTTTAAAGCCTTCGAAAATAGTGAATTTAAGTCTTCACTATTTGTTTTTGAGAAAAATGACGACCTTATATATCGTCAAATGAAAATTCGAAGTTTGTTATGTGGAAATTGGGCTAAAGCCCAAAATTCGCTGAAAAAGTTAGGGACGCCTGATTGAGGCGCGAGCCACCTGGCGAACCAAAGGGGCTTACCTATTTTTCTGTAAAAGACACGAGGTTGGTCCGCATATCAACCTCACTTCATCTTCTTCCTTTCGACACAAAAACCCGCAAAAATCGCCATTTGAAGGACCTTTGCTAGCTTCTACTCGTGCCATCATCAACAATGTCATCTCAAGGTAAGTATTTCCTCTTGAATCCATTCAAATTTGTTGATCTTTAGCTTGATTGAATTAGGGCGAATTTTACCCTAAAAATCGAATTGGGCGTTTTTGATTGAGCCTATTTCAAGTGAAATTGATGCTTGCATTAGGTTAGAAACCTGTTTAGGAGTATAGGGGTGCTTTTAGTTTGCATTTTGGTCCCCGTTCCCGCTCCCTATGCTCAAAAAACGTGAGTGAGGCGAGAAACCGTCTCATTTTGCAATGCCAAGTTTATTTGCTTGGGTAGTGGGTCCCACTAGGTTGCATTGTAGTTGGGAAAACCCGTATTCGCCATTTATGGACCTTCGTTGGATATTTGTGGGCAAAATTGGATTTTTGCCTTTTGTGACGGTCTTACGTCTGACAAAATAAGCGCCTGTTTGAGCTTCAATTGAGTCAATTTGCCTTGAAATGGACCTTATTGGTAATTTAGGCCGTTTTGAGGCGTGATAAAATCACGTTTGCCTTTTTGCGGTCGTTTTCGAATTTTCGACCGGTTTGGGCTCAAATTAGCGTATGAATTACCTTTTTGAGCCATAGAAAAATACCCCATTGTGTCGGGAATGTATTTTGGTTTGTAGGCGGACCTTGTATGGGTCTTGAAATGCCGTTTTTGTGATTTTGACTCGTCTTTTGCTTGAAAAGAGGGGCGAGTCGTTTTTGTGTTTGTGTTTTGTGAATTTTTATTTGGTTGGATTTTGGGCGGGATTGCCCTTGTTTTCCGTTGCAGGTTGTTTTTGTCTTTTTTTTTTTGGATTTATCCATTTCGTGCCGTCGTAATGCCGAAATTCCGGCTGACGTTTTTTGTTTGTTGTTGTTTTTTGATCGCAGGGTATCGTCTGGGACCTATGGGGTCCGTCATTGAGGCTTTGGAGGAGGAAGTCGATCCTGGAGGGGCTGTAGCGGCCGAGGAGGCTGCCGTATTCGAGGCGGTGGTGGAGGATGCTTCCGTAGAGGAGGAGAGGCGGCTGATATGGCCTGCTTGTCCTTTTCGTTGTGGCTCATAGACAGGGTGGCTGATGAGTGGGGTTCAGTATCGGAGTCGTGAATCGCATCATGGTTCTTGGCCTCCTCATCATCCAAAGTCTTTAAGGCACTGTCTTCTTTTTTGTCGTGGAGCAGGAACGGGGTATTACCATAATGGTAATCACCTCTGCTTCCGTTGTTGCTCCCTTGTTCCCTATGTTGCTCCCTTTCTTTTCTGATCGGAAGGGTAGGGAGTGCTTAGTTCGGTAGGTGGCGGATAGCCCCCAGTTCGTTGTCTTAGGCCAGTGTCTGTATGATAGACGTTTGTTTTAGGCCAATGTTTGTATGATAGACGTTTGTTTTAGGCCAGTGTCTGTATGATAGACGGTTGTCGATGTATTTTGCGTAAGGCGGTTTGTTTATATGTGTTTTTAGATTGTGGCTTATTTTGTGATTTTTGGCTTTTTTGTGTTGTGTTTCAGAGGAGTGCTGTCGGCTGTTTGATTCTCCTTTTGATTTGCACCAGTTCCTGTATCGTTAGTGTAGAAAACAGGCAACAGATAGCATGTATACATGAACGCAAACACGTAGAAGCATTTTGATTGAAAACACGTAAAGCATTTGTTTGAGAATCAAAATTAACCAAGATGACTTGAAGTTAAAATTGAAATTTTGAAATGAATTTTGAAAATTCCGTGACAAGTCGTCACGTTCGGAATTCAAAGGGAATGATTTGAAAATTTGAGCAATTAACTCGTGTCGTGAATTGAATTGCGTCGAAATTATTGAAGCTGACTCGAAAAATTCAAACTCAAACCGTCAGGAAAGAATTTTAGAAAAGGATTTTTGCGAGTATATTTGATTTTTGAGGTCAAGACTCGAATTTGTGAGTGCTTGAATTTTTGAGGAAAATTGATGTCGTGTTATCAATCTTCGATCTTGATTTTTAATGGAAATTTGCGAAAAAGCGAAAAATTTTCGGAATTTCGACTAACGTGGAAACGATCCATTGCGGATCGGGGCAACTAGCCCTTCCCCCTTAAAAAATGAAAGAAAAATCCGTATGTTTAAATCTGCGTCATGGAAACCGTGTCAGATTTCGTAAAACGCGAAAACAAGGAAATGTGAGTGTGAGGAAACACAAAATGTCCGAGATCATCCCGAAGCGGCGCGAGCTTCCTAGCGGGAGGTTTGAGGTGTCAGGAGAAACACATGTTGAAAGAGACAAGTCAACAGCGGGAATCCTGGAGAAGCCTCAAAGAGGCGCGAGCGGCCTGGCGATGGAAGCCGGCTCTCCTCTTTTTCTGAAAAATGCGCTGATCATTTTGTATAAATAGGGACGTTCGTGCTTCATTGTTTCATCATCCGAAACACAAAATCATCTCTACAAAACCTCTTCTTCTTGCACAAAAATATTTCATGGATGCTTTTGAGAACGCATTCCGACAATAGTGCCGGGATTTGTCAACTCGCTTGCATGGGAGTTGGTCAATTGTTGGTGCTCCGTCAAGTCAAGGTGCAACCTTCATTTCTTGAAGCATGTTCTCGGTTTTGGGATTCGAAACACCATGTTTTCGTTTTCCCGAAAGGTGAGCTTTGTCCTCTTGCCGAAGAAGTTGGAGCCATTGGTGGGTGGCCGGGTTGTGCTCCGGTGCTTCCTCCGACTCGGTTGTGCTATAATGAGAAATTCTGTTCCATGTTGGGCCTTTCAACAAGCCAAATCAACTTTCTTCTTGCTCCACATGGTGTGGATATGTTGGCTCTTATCAACATCTTTTAAAACCGATTAGATGTTAATGTCTCAGAGGTGGCTAGGAGAAGGGCTCTTGCCTTTTGCCTCGTCCATGTGTACCTCTTTGTTGATGTCTTGAAGAAGGAGGGGCCAAGATGCCATGGTAGCATGACCCTTATCCATGTGATTGAGCAAATGGAGCATGGTAGAGATCCATCATGGTTGGTGCTTGGGGAGATTATCTAAGCTTTGGACAAGGAAGGCTCTTGTGGAGAAGCTCCCTCTTTCGGATCCCCGAGGATCCTTCAAGTGTGGCTATTGGAGAGGCTAAGGTATGTAGAGCCTCCGGTTAATCCTTCTTCTTACTCCTTCCGTCACCTTACTATGAGGAAGAAGTTGTACCCGGATAGTTTTGCTTCCACCGAGGCCTATTGGGCCGCAAGATTGGTGGAGGAGGGTGGTCCTCATATCCGTTGGATGGTACCGTGGTGGCACTCTAGGTCTTTCACGGGGTTGCCCGCTTCGGGTGCTAGTCCTCGTTCTTTGATGGTGGTGGGCTTGAAGGTTGTTTCCTTCATTTATCCCGAAAGGCTCATGAGGCAAATGGGTCGTCAACAAAAGGTGCCCGCTCAAGATACTCTTGTCCAAGAGAATGTTTTCCGGAACTCCGAGCTTGTGGAGGTTTTCGAAAGGTGGTGGGCCACTCGGCCGCTTTGGGAGGTACCAAACCCCGTTGCCACGATATGGGTGACTCCCGCTTATGTCAAATGGTCACAAGCTCCGTCTTTGGAAGAGAGATCCAAATTTCGTAAGGACGAGGTTGTTGATTTGAAGTACCGAGAGGTTGGCAAGGCCAACCGCGCCTTCTTTTAGGAGTATGTTTATGGAGCTACTCCCGATGTGATGAGACCACCGAAGAGGAGGAGTTCCGGCCCCAAGAATATGGTGGGCCGTGCATTGGCTCGTCTTGGGTCGAATATGAGGTCTTGTGCTAGACCGGAGGCCATCGCCGTCTTAGATCCGTTGAAGATCCGTTCCGAAGAGGAAGTCCATGCTAGGCGGGCCAACAAGAGGAGCAAGGGGAAGATGTACCCCAAAGGAAAAGGCAAGGGTAGAATGGAAGAGTGAAGACCTCCATTACCCACTTTATTATTATGTTGTCTTATTGTTGTGAGTTTTTATTATGTTGTACTAGCTAGTTATTGTGTGTGTTATGCTAGTTTTATTATGTGTGGTGTGTTAGTTGACACCTTAGCTTTGACAAGTTGTAGACTCGTCGAGCTTTATTTGTTGTTGAAATTGTAATCCCTCCCATTATTAATTAAATAAGAGGATTGCCCGTGTCGAAAATTGTGAACACTTGTTTCTTCCATCCATTTGGTGAAGGCAGATCGATTTGAATCGTCCTAAACAATTGCACTTGGGAAAGTGGTATTTTGTGGAAAGGGAGAAAGGCTCATTTTTGTATGTTGGTGGGAAAGGGAATGGTTTTCCCTTTCTTCCTTTTTTGGGGATGTTTTTGTATGTGGGTAATGTTTTTTTTTTTAATTGTGGGAATGGTTGTATCCTTCTTGTGAAAGAAAGGGCTGCCTACATATTCACCCGAAGAGGTGCAATCAAACCATGATCATAGTTCGAAATGTTTTGTGAATTTGAATTGGGTTTTGTGGTTGTATCCCTCAGGCATAAGAGGGACTGCCTATGTATCCACCTGAAGAGGTGAAATCAAACCATGCTCGTAGTTCAGAGGTTCGAAATGTTTTAGTGCAAATGGACGTTGCCTTTGATAGATCAAAGGATATTCGAAACGGGCAAAGTGCCGCAGCTTAGACTCGATAAAACATGTAATTTCAAATCAGAACACGTAGAGGAACTTGACTTGAAAAGGGTTGAGGACGTTGCTAGTTGTAAAATTAGGCTAGGTCGTTGGTTGCTAGGGTTCAAGGGTAGAATTTCTTGAGTTGGTCTAGGTTGGTCGGGTTTGTAAAGTCCTCCCCATCTAGGTCGCTCAGTCTCACTGCGCCCCCCGAAAGTATTTTCTTGACCAGGTATGGGCCGGCCCAGTTGGGTTTGAATTTTCCCCTCGGATCGACAGGTAATGGTGCTCGAACTGATTTGAGGACCAAGTCGCCCTCCTGGATGTTTCTGGGTTTAACCTTCTTGTTGAATGCCCGTTGTATACGTCGTTGGTATAGATGGACGTTGTGCAAGGCGTTGAGTCGTCGTTCGTCTAGAAGAGTGAGTTGTTCGTACCTTCGACGGGTCCATTCCGCCTCAGGGACTTGACTCTCCAGTAGGATGCGTAGAGATGGGACCTCTAACTCAACCGGTTGAACCGCCTCCATACCGTATGCTAGGTAGAAGGGTGTGGCGCCTGTCGGTGTTCGAATGGAGGTTCGGTATCCCCAGAGTGCGAATGGGAGTTTGTTCGGCCAATCGCGGTAGTTGTCTTGCATTTTCTTGATAATGGTGACAAGAGTTTTGTTCGCTGCCTCCACCGCTCCGTTAGTTTGGGGAAGGTAGGGGGATGATCGATGTCGTTTGATCTTGTATTTGTCAAAGAAAGCTTGAGTTTCCGCCCGGAAGTGAGAGCCTTGATCGCTGATGATTTCATGGGGTACCCCATATCGGTAGATGATGTTGTTTTGAATGAACTTGGCCACTTGTTTGGCGGTCAAGACTGCATATGACTGTGCTTCTACCCATTTGGTAAAGTAGTCGATGGCGACGAGGACGAAGCAATGCCCCTTGGTGCCTATCGGGTTGACTTTCCCGATGATGTCGATGCCCCAGGTTGAGAAAGGCCAGGGTGACGTCATGGTGTACAAAAGGGATGGTGGTATGTGTTGTATGTTGGCGAAGATTTGGCAATTGTGGCAATGTTTGACGTAGTTACGGCAATCGGCTTCCATGGTGGTCCAGTAGTAACCTAGCCGCATGATTTTCCGTGTAAGCATCATTGCACTCATGTGAGGGCCACATTCTCCGTCGTGAACCTCTCCCATGACTTTCTTGGCTTTGTGATGGTCAATGCAAAGGAAGAGAATTCCTTAGGGTGTTCTTTTGTAGAGTTGATTTTGGTTTATCACGAATTGTGATGCAAGTAAACGGATGGCTCTTTGTCCTCTTTGATCAGAGTTGGGAGGGAATTCGTTTTTGGTTTTGTAATTGAGGATGGCTTGGTACCAAGGTTCATCATGGCTTTCCTCGTCGTCGATAATGGCACAAATGTGAGCTGGCTCGCTCTGTCTTTCGTCACATAGGGGCATTGATGTCATGTCGTCGGGTATGTTGACGAGCGCGGCCAGTTTTGCCAGGGCATCAGCAAATTGATTTTCCTCTCGCGGCAAGTGGAAGTAGTCGACTTGGTCGAAGAACTCGGCCTCTTGATTGATCCTTGCTCGGTAAGGAGCTAAGCTGTCAGATCGTATTTTCCATGATCCGGACACCTGATTGATGATGAGCGAGGAATCGCCGTGGACCCTCAATCTCTTGATGCAAAGTGTGATGGCTGCTTGTAGGCCGATGAGACATGCTTCATATTCAGCGGCATTGTTGGTGACGGCGAAGTCCAGCTTGACCGAGATCGGAACATGTTCTCCCTCTGGTGATATTAGAAGGATTCCTACCCCGAAGCCTCTCATATTAGATGCACCATCAAAGTATAGATCCCATGCGTCGGAGTCGGCACAAAGGATGTCTTCGTTATAAAGTGACCATGTGTCAGTCGTTGGGTCCTCGTTGACGGGATTCTATGCCAGAAAATCAGCGACTGCTCTCCCTTGATAACCTTGAGGGGTACGAACTTGAGATCAAACTCGGACAGCATCAGTGTCCATCTAGACAGCCTTCTGTATAGTACGGGTTTCTCGAAGATGTATTTAACCGGGTCTATCTTTGAGTAGATGTGGACCGTGTAGCTGAGCATGTAATGCCGCATCTTCTTTGTTGACCATACTAGGGAAAGGCATGTCTTTTCCAGTTGGGTATACCTCGTCTCGTACTCAATGAACTTTTTGCTGATGTAATAGATGGCCCGCTCTTCGCTATCAACTGTTTGTGCTAGAATTGCTCCCATGGTTGTGTTGGTAACAGTCAGGTATAGGGATAGAGGAAATCCCGGTTGAGGTGGCATGAGGACAAGAGGTTTGGATAGGATTTCCTTTATCCTGTCGAAGGCTTTTTGACAGTCGTCGTCCCAATCGGTGTGATCGGAGGCACGAAACTTTTTGAATATTGGTTCACAAATCATAGTGAGCTTGGCAATGAACCGGCTGATGTATTGGACCTGACCGAGAAATCCCCGAATCTCCTTCTCGTTCCTAGGCCGAGGCATTTGTTGAAGGGCTTTGATTTTGGTTGGATCAATCTCAATGCCTCTATTGCTGACGACATGTCCCAAGAGTTTTCCGGAGGTGACCCCGAATGCGCACTTCTGAGGATTTAGTCTCATGTTATATTTCCGCAGATGAGCGAAGAATTTTCGGAGGGCGCTGATGTGGTCGTCCCTTTCTTTTGATTTGACAGTCATGTCATCGACATACACCTCTCACTACTACAGATACAGGCTATAACAACGGGTAAAAACTGTTGTAAAAATAAAAAGCGGACGTTGTTAAAGCGGCCGTTGTAGAAGGTATTTACAACGGTTTGTTTATTTAATGAAACCGTTGTCGAAGGTATTCACCACGGTTAAAAGCCGTTGTTGTTGGGTGTTCTCCGTTGTGGAAAGTGTTTCAAAAATTTGGAGGGAATAATATAACAACGGTTGTCATATGTATAACCGTTGTCGTAATTTTCCCTCCAAAATTGTGAAGTCTTTTAACAACGGGTTTATGATACATACCCGTTGTTGAAATTTATAGTAACAACGGTTCTTAGTTTAAAACCCATTGTTGTAACTTTACCTCCAAAATTGTGAAGACTTTTAACAATGGTTCTTCGTTTAAAACCTGTTGTTGAATATTATGCGCGGTATTTGTGAAAGTCATTCACAACGGTGTTATTTTTATTAACCGTTGTGAAAGGTATTCACAACGGTTTTTTTTAGTAACCGTTTTTATTACGAACTCCTAATGTTTTGAAAAATTAAATTTGTTTCATGCCATTCAAAAAACTCGCATATATCAAGAAAGACCGTATACCAAAGACCAAAGATAAATCACAAATTTGGGTTCATCGAACTCAATAGATTCAATTCCACCACAATAAAGAAAGACATCATATATATATATATATATATACTTACAAGGAGTTGAATTTACATGAACTAATCATTCCCTAACTTCAACAAAAAATTTACTAATAAGTTGATCTAAACTCTGAGTATCATACATTTCTATTTTCTAAGACGTATTTGCCCAACATGTCCCTTACCTCGTCTATATCTATACTTGAGTACTCCTCAATCTGTTGTGACGGGTTGATTACATACTGCGGAAAAAACAAAGAGAAGACATTATTGTAACAACATCAATTACTGCATAGCAACATCATGGTATATATAACAGCAAGCAAGACAACATTAGCTCTAATTTAAAAAAAGTAATAAACACATTATTAAATTACCAAACTCTTCTGGAATAATGATATATCTTCGCCTAATAATCTCCAACATGAACCGACAAACGTAGTATCCACATTGTATGCTATCTGGCTGGCGAGGGGCCTATTATTACATAAAAACAAACAAACGAGAGTAGGCTCACATCAGAATCTTGAACTTTAGGTATTGTATTAGTAGCAAACACAGATTTTTGCACTTAATGTTATTGTATTTGAGCACGTACCCCTGTTATCGTAATAAAATCAGGGCCAACATCAGAATCTTTCCTAGGTTGATCCTGCTCGTTTGCTCTTCTCTTCTCAAAGGCCCTTTTTTTAAAAAATAAAAAAGGAGGCAGAAACTCATTTTTTTAGGGGCAAAAATGAGCTTTTTTCTATAAATAAAAATTGAAACTTAATGTTATTATAAATAAATCAGTATTATAAACTTACTTATTAATCAAGCGCTTAAAAGTCTCGCTTGGTGGATGATGTATAGAGTCCAACCAGAATACTTTTTTTTTTGTCGGCATGATGGCTGCTAGCACCCAATGAGTCCTACATCAAGAGACATCATCATTATTAACAAGTACATATATTAGTTATGAAAATGCAATTGTAGGGGAAAACGTAATATTAATTTGTTTATTACCCTTTTTCATTATAAGCGCCAAAAATCAGCTTCTTGGTTGTCGCCAATTGTTGAGCAATATAATCTACCCGTTCTTCGAACGAGAAATCCGGAATAAATAAAGATAAAACATAGGGGCACAGAATCGTATTGATCGGATGGAATATTCTTCTGGGGATCACTCCCAATTTCAATATCCTACATTATTACGGTATTAATTAAAGTATTTAAAACATTATCTAGTAGTCGAATATTAGAATATGAAATTATTTATTAAGAAACTTACTTCATCCAAACAAATAGGTGTGCCACATCAATGGGTCTAGGCCACCCAAACGGCTAGCATATCCCATGATATAAGTGCTTGGCGCTCAAGCCCTAGAATATCCTCCTCGAGCGGAATAACTATCAATTGCTCGGTGGCTATGCGATGGCCAGCCTCCTCATGCAGTTTCCTCATCGTCGTCGTTCTTACTTTTTGCATGTAATCCTTCCTGAATATTGTGAGTCGTTTAAACTCCTAACTTCTTTCGGTCCAGGGAAAGAATGAGTCTTTGATTTTGTGCTACTACCACCAGCCTACACATGTAGTAGATAATTAAAATAATAAAAAATCCAAAGGTAACATATCCTAGTTGGAGTAATAAAAATAAAAGCGTACTTAATTAAATACCTCGTCAACCTCGCTTCTTTCAATGATGAGGTAGTAGTAGTAAGGTAAGACTGGGACTTAGGCTTATCGGTCTTTTTGTCCCCTACACAAAATTACCATGCTTTTTATAAATACAGACAAAATATAAATAAAGGGAGCGAGGTTTTTAAAAAAATTGAGAAGTTAATTAAATACCTCATCAAGTTGTTGTCTCGACGAGGTCGTTGGCATGTCTGTGGACTTAGGCTTATCCGCCAAAGCCGGCTTTTTTGTTCCCTACAAAAAAAAAATAACATATAAATTTAACATATAAAAACATTCAACAATTAAAAATTTAACATATATATAAAGGTATTTCTTCTAACCCCAACTGCTTTCCGCTGCTTAGGCGGAGACGGCCGAGCCAAGTAGATGTGAGTTTCAGGCCATTGGATGAAACTTCCAACCGCATCTCCCAGAATGGTAATGTCGTCACGAACTGGGACAGGCAGTTGAAAGTCTTCATGGCCTGGAAAGACTGTAGTTATCTCTACTTTGGTATGATTCGGCAAAAGTTTTTCGCCATGAACTACGTTTCGCGCCGCAGATTTGGTGTGCATTTCTACGAGACCCCGCCAACACGCACATGTGGCTTTTCGGTTTTAGGGTCGCAAGAATAATCGGCCTCTTGTTTACGGCCCGAAGAATATACACATACATTATTATATCCCAAAATTTAATAGAATTCATATAAATTTAACTAATTAAACACTTCATGCATACCTTAACAAAATCGAAAACAGGAACCGACTTGAAGGAGATGTATCTTGTTTTCCTTCAAATTGTCTTCTTAAGTTGCATCTCCTTTTCAGACCCATTATTTACCTAATAAAATTAACCAATGGCACCAAGCAAGTCAGAACTTATAGCATTAGAGCTGGCAGGGAACACACCCCTTTATCTTACCCAAAAAAAAGAAAAGAAAAATAAGGAAGTATTAGGTACCTGATCGGCTTTAGTTGTTACAACTTCAGAAGCATTATTAGGTACCTGATCTTTCTGAATCTCGTTGACCGATACTTCCTTCTCATGTATTGCCAAGGTAGTAGCGGCCTCTTGACCAATCTGTTGTACCTTATTATTACCCCCTTTAGAAATGACATCCTCCATCATCTTCACTTCTTCTTCGGAAAGCTTGCCTCCAGCATTCAGCTTTAGTAGTACGGATGCCATTAATCAAGTCATGCGTGCCAAGAATGTAATGTGTCGCAATTTTTATCCCAACAATAACATGTGAATTGAACTTAAATGAAAATAATAGAATAAATGTTACCATGTCGGCCTTCTCAGACTTAGTCTTCCTTTTCTTCTTTATCGGGGCAGTTGTCCCATAATATTTCGTTACTCCAACCCGTAACAGGGACGCCCCTCAAATGACTGGATGTTCGGTCGGCCGATCGCTCTAGCAAGAACGTCATTACGACCACCGGGAGTGAATTTCCCTTCTTCTACCTCTTTCAATACGTTGTCCTATAATATATTAAATAAACTTCAAATTATATTTGTGACTAAAATAATAAAGTTAGTAATGAACTCGTCTTAATAAAATAATGCTTACTATGTTGGCCAACACTTCCTCATCACATTTGTCACGCGACCAGGATCCTTTAGGCGTGTGCCCTTCTTTATAAGTTACATGCCGATCCACCTCTTTCACTCCCTTTGCCACCTACACATTAACATGGTAACATTTATACACGTAAATGTGTATCAATGCAAGTCCAAGTGTGATTAAAAAATAAAGTCTCACAGGGGAATAATGCATGCTACTTACGAGGTTCTCTTCTATCTTTCTCAGAACCGCCTCGAGAACCATACCATTTCCCCTTCTTGCATGAAATGTTAGCACGATTTCTTCTGCTAACGGCCTTCAAATAATTATATAAAAGCGCAAGTAGATGAGATAATAAAAAGATTATATAAAGGACTCATTAATTAAAAAAATGATAGGTAAATCGTTAAAAGGCGAGGATATTTAACCTGAAACTTCTCAGTAGTTCTCATCTTTTTGAAAAGATCCCATTGTTCCTGCTTGATGGTGGGACACTTGTTTTCCGGTGGGCTCTTACGCATCTCCCCCGTTGCCTTGTCCACATACAACCAATCCCTAGCAACGTCACACCTCCACCGCTCGTGGACATCCGCCGCCTTATGCATTAAATACTTATCATGGCTTTCATCGGGTATAATAAAGCCTTCCTTTACACGAGCCAAGTATAACTCCGCCAATTTTGGATTCAAATTTCTAAAATCATCTAAATGAAAAGGCACAAACTGTCTTGTGCAAGTACCAATCCAACTGGAGAAACAACCCACATTTGGACCAGTAGGGAAACCCATCTCACTTCATGTTATTTCCAATGGCTGTTTAGCGGCTATAGCTGCAAGGCCTTTCTGGCACTTCGTAGCACCCCTCTCACCAGGCTTATTATCCTGAGGCTTATTATTCTTTTGCCTTCTTTTACGTTTTTCACCCATGATAATCCTAAAACCCAAATATGAATGATATAGGAAATGAACAACTTAACAACGTACATGCAGAGTATTATCTAAAACCCTAAACCCTAATAGGAATGAAAATTTAAAACAACAGATTGAGCTTCTAAAATCCTAAACCCTAATAAGAGGAGTGAAGTAGATGATGCGGGATGATAAAGATAACAAAGAAGACGAAAAACAAACAGATGCATGAAAAAGAAAAAAGATGATCGTCTTAAAACTCTAATGACGAAACACAAAATTAAAGTGAACATACCTGATGATGATGATGATAAAGAGAACGAGCAGGATGATAAGGGAAGGCAACGGAATCGGCGTTTAAATTGGGCGACGGCCGGCAACGAGAATATAGAAAGCGAGGAAGAGAGAAGAATTAACTCAGGATACCAACGGTTGAACTAATGTTGTGTGTGTTTGTGTATGGCATGCTGTATGGGTTTCTAAATTAGTTTTTTATTAAGACAAACTATTGACAACGGGTGCTCAAAGAAGAACCGTTGTTATATGTTAATAACAATAGGTCAATAAAAGTCAACCGTTGTCAAAACTTTATTACAACGGTTAAAATATACCCGTTGTAATATATTTTCACCAAATTTGCGCCAAATGAAATATGTCAAAAAATAATTGACAACGGGTAGAGGTACTACACCCGTTGTTGAAAGTATTAACAACGGGTAATTTAAATATAACCGTTGCTATTGTTGAACCTCTTTGTTTTTTTAAATTTCAGAATTCCATTTGGTCCAAACTCAGTAACAATACATCAGAAAGCAAGAAGCACCATATCTGCAACATTATTCAAAGAATTTCAACACCAAGATCCACATCTAATAATAAGATCAAGAAAATAAGACAACACCAAAGATGCATGCATACCGCATATCTAAGCTACAGGATTTACCATGCCATGCAAATTTGGGAATTTTTATTTAACAATATAATGACCATTATTGATTTACCAATAAATTAAACCATCAAATTATTGGTCCGAAAATGACTCAAAATGTTGGTCGTCCATATCATCGTGTCCGATGAACTATCTCAGGATCGAGGACGTTTCTTGGATGTCATAGTTTCTTCGTTAACCCAAATACCTTCACCATGGTCATCATGCATATAGATGCTTTCAGTGTCCTCATGATCAGTGTCAACATCGTCGAAATAAGATCTGTGGTAGATTGATCCATTCCCTCAAAAACGACATCCCCGATCATCATCACCATTATCGGATGGACTACTCCTTCTACTCCTTATAGACAGACAAAGACCACTTCTTATCCATAGGATCGGTGACATAGAACACTTGTTTAGCTTGGGATGCCATTATGAAAGGATCATCCTTATTATTGCCAGCTTTACCCAGATTGACCAACGTAAATCCCATCTTATCCTTTCGGACACAATGGATGTTGTTATCAACCCAGTTACATCGAAACAAAGGCATTGTGAAATCAATGTAATCTAGTACCAATATTTCTTGAATAACACCATAATAAAGGCATTTTCCCCAAATAGGCTTTTTATCTTTTGAAGTAGCAAAGTGCATTGCCTCAAATTCAGAACTCACACCACTATTTTGCATTGTGCTCAACTCATCTTGCTCGCGGGTGTAAAAAGTATATCCATTAATGGCAAAACTGTTGTAAAAGGTGACCCTGGCATTTGGACCTAAACCAAGACGTAGTAACCTAGGAGAGATGTCATCACCAGTTTCATCAGTACACTCTAAGACAATATTCCTAAACCACTCTGCAAACATCTTCGTATGCTCGTTCCCAATCCACTTCTCGGTCTTGTTTGGGTGATCGTATTTGAGCTCATCTTTGTGTTGTTGAATATAAGGTTGCACCTCATCTTCGTTGTTTAGCACATACGTGTGTGCTAAATGCAACATTTCACGTGTCACAATTTTTTCAACCCGGCCCCTAATACCTTTTCCGGTCATCCAGTCACTATGACGATTCTTAGGAACGCCAATCAACTCCTCAGGGGAGAGATGCGCGTAACAATATGAAAGAGCTTCGTCTAAAATAGCGCGTTCAGCAATACAACCTTCCGGACGATACCGATTAGATGTATAGTCCTTGTAGACTTTCATCAATCTTTCGAAAGGATACTGGTATCTCAAGTACACGGGCCCAAGGTACAAAATCTCCCTAACCAAGTGAATGGTCAGATGAATCATGATAGTGAAGAAAGAGGGTGGAAAATACATTTCCAACTGACAAAAAGAGGTTACAACGAGGTCCTGCAATGAATCCGCGTCATCGGGATCGATGACTTTCTCGCATATGGACTGGAAGAAGAGACAGAATCTAGTTATAGCATATCTTACCTTTTCAGGTAAAATGGAACGAATAGCCACAGGTAGTAATTGTTGCATCAAAGTGTGACAATCATGTGACTTTAACCGGGTGAGTTTTAGGTCTTGCATCGACACTAGGCTTTTGATGTTCGACGAATAACCATGTGGCACTTTAATTCCATTCAAGCATGCTGAGAACTCTTTTTCTCATTCCGTGAAAGGGTAAAAAGTGGCGGTAAAAATGTACGATTACCTCTTTTCGTGGTGCCAACTCTAGCCTAATACCCATCATTTTCATATCTTCCCTAGCTGCGGCGTTATCCTTTGTTTTACCAGGAACATTGAGAAGGGTATTGATAATATTATCACAGACATTTTTCTCAATGTGCATGAAATCGAGGCAATGCTCGACCTCCGGTCGGGCCAATATGGAAGTTTATCAAAAAAATATGGATCTTTTCTTATACCCACGAGTAGACAATTTAGAGCCGCTCTTCTTCCCATAATCTATCTCAATATGCTTTACTTTGTGATAAACTTCATGCCCACTCAAAATTCTAGGAGGTTGACGAAGTTCTTGTCTTCCATTGAATGCTTTCAGCATCTTGCGATAACAATGGTCATGATACAAGAACCTCCTATTTCCCATATACACATACTTACGAGAAGACCGCAAGTATTCGGACTCGATATCCTTCCCACACAATGGACAAGCGTCTTTTCCATGAAGCGTGTGCCCGAAAAGGTCGCCATAAGTCAGGATAGTCGGTTATTGTACACAATAACATCGCTCTCAAATTGAAAGTTTCGTTCTTATATGCATCAAATACTTCCATCCCACTATCCCACAACAATCGCAAATCATCTAGAAGAGGTTCCAAATATACATCTATATCATTTCCAGGTTGTTTAGGGCCGGAAATTAACAACGACAACATCAAATACTTTCTTTTCATGCACACATATGGAGATAAGTTATAAATAGCCAACACTACTGGCGAAGTACTATGTTGGCTACTCATGTTTCCGTGTGGGTTCATTCCATCAGTGGACAGCGCTAGACGTAAGTTTCTAGGTTCATTGCCGAACTCGGGATACTTAGCGTCGAACGATTTCCATTGCTTACCATCTGCCGGGTGTCTTAGCTTTCCATCATTTATTCTTCCTGTTTCATGCCAAGTTAACATTTTTGCATCATCGGGATTCGCATAAATCCTTATGACTCTTGGTATCAATGGAAAATACCACAACACCTTAGCCGGGATCCCTTCCTTATCCTTATAATGCCACTGCAAACATTTAGGGCAATTGGTTAAGTTTTGATATAATTTCTGATACAATATGCAATCATTTGGACATGCATGTATTTTCTCATATTTCATACCCACTCCTCTTATTAGTTTTTTCGCCTCATATGTCTTAACAGTTAGAACATTACCATCAGGAAGCAACTCCTTTATCAAGGCTAAAAACTAGTGAAACACGTGTCACTCACCCCATTTGCCCCCTTGATATTATACAACTTCACCACACAGTGACATTTTTGTGAACTTACAACCAGGATACGGAGGTGCTTGGACTCACACAACTTCTCATACATGTTGTTAAGGTCATCCCAATTACTAGTGTCATCACCTACATCTTCAAAAGCAATGGACTCATCATAATTCTCTTCATTATCTATAGACCCAACATTCAACTTCTCTACTTCCAACTCTTCCAACTCAAAAACTCGGCAAACTCGGGATCATCGATTTAGCCTTTCGTGTACCTCAACATCATCTTCTTGAGTTATTCTCTTCCTCTAATGATTCCCCATGAAAAATCCAACGTGTATAGGATCGACTAAATCTCCACTTTTCTAGGTGTATTTTAACGTCCGGAAAAGCCATATAGCTAATATTACCACATCTTTCACAAGGACATGCAATACTAGAAGAACCTTTCAAATTGTTCGAAATGAATTCATAAAATTCAGCTAAACCATCCTTGTAGGTGCGGTCACTCATATTTGCAATAATCATCCAAGTTCGAGTCATTATTCTACATTCGTAATAATAGGCAACTAATTCAGAAAATACAATAATAGGCAAACAAATAAACGAAATTCAGGAAAGCAATTAAGCTAAATTATCAACAAATTAGATAATAACCCAAAAAATCCTATATCTATAAGCGTTGCTAAGAAACATATATATACCTGATTGATAAGCACGATGAGGGAGAGAAGACGTGACAACGGTGGACGGAGATGAAGACAGAGAGACGATCGAGGAGGAATGGAGGATGATATAGTAGCAAGATATTAGCTTGTGTTTGTGTTTTGTAGCGTATAGCAGAATAAAGCAATCTGTTGTTCTTAAGATTTTCATAATATTAATAACAACGGTTATTGAGTCTACAACCGTTGTTAAAAAGTATTAAAAACGGGTTCTAATATAACCGTTGTGATTACTTTTCACTAATTTGGCGCCAAACCATTAACAACGGTTAAAATTTAACCGTTGTTATTAGTTTTTTCATTAACAACGGTTTTTCAAGTATGACCCGTTGTTAAAACCAATAACAATGGTTAACAACACAGAACCGTTGTAATTAAGTTTGGTAAAATTCGCGGAATCAATTCTACAACGTGTTTTGATGATTTTCGTGAATAAGCGTTGTTAAAGGGCCGTTGTGGTTGCCTGTATTTGTAGTAGTGTCTACCTCCTTGTGCATCATATCATGTAGGAGAGTGGTAGCGGTTCTCTGATAGGTTGCTCCGGCGTTGATGAGGCCGAAAGGCATGACTGTGTAGCAATATGTACCCCACTGTGTAGTGAACGTAGTCTTGTGCATGTCTTCTTCAGCCATTTTAATCTGGTTGTACCCAGCATACCCGTCCATGAAGGATAGGAGAGCATGCTCGGCAGTGTTGTCCACCAGAATGTCAACATGTGGCAGGGGGAAGTCGTCCTTTTGACTCGCCTTGTTCAGATCCCTGAATTCGACGCAAACCCGAATTCTTCCGTCTTTCTTTGGTACCGGCACAATGTTGGCCACCCAGTCAGAGTATTCAGACACTTTGATGAACCCAGCCTTGAACTGTTTGTCCACTTCTTCCTTGATTTTTAGGGCCCACTCAGGACGCATCCGGCGTAGCTTCTGCTTCACAGGTTTAGCCCCGGGTTTAATGGGTATCCGGTGCTCTACAATTTCCCTGTCAATCCCAGGAATGTCTCTGTAAGACTAGGCGAACACGTCCTTGTATTCGTGTTGGAGGTCAATGAACTGTTGTCTTTTCGAGGGGTCCAGGGTTGTCCCTATCCTAAGTTCTTGAGGTGTGTTGTCGGTTCCTACGTTAATAGGCTCGGTTTCCTCAATGATGGGGGTTCTGGTTTCCCGTTTGTCAAGTTCTTTGGCTAAGTGAGGTGGGTAGTCACTCAAGTCAAATTCCTCATAGTCATTCAGAATCGCATTACAGTTAAATTGAGACGAGTCATAAGAAAACTTAGCGTTCATTAAGTTGACACGAGCGAAAAGCTCGGAATGGACGGACATCTCGTGATCAGTCAGAGGCGATACAACAGAGGAAGTGGCCCCTGAAACAGGCTCCAGGTTGTCACCTTTCATGAGAGTGGGGGTGACCCTAGTAGACTCAGCCTCTGAATCGGCCACGACTTTGTGATAAAATAGTGGGAAGGGGACCTTCACTGGGACATCAGGAGTGCTAGGAGATATGACAAACTCTGACTCCGACTCAGACTCAGATCCAGATCCTTCTTCACTTCCCTTCTTGAACATAGGGCCTTCTCCAGTTGTTATCTTGAGAATGCGGCTCTGGCGATCGGTCTACTTGATGGTTTTCCTCCAGCCCTGGGTGGCTTTTCTCCGGGTCAGTATCGGAGATCAAGGCGGTTGGATCAAATTGATTGTCTTTCAGGGCGATGTTGATGATGTCCTCATAGTCGAGGTGTTTGACGTTATCGTCCCCAAACAGGAGTGTGACAGCTTGTCCGTCAAGGCATGGTGACGGCTTGGACTCAGTTGATGCGGCTTCGATGTTGTCGGGGATAAAGTAGCAGTCCTGGAAGACTTCCACTCCCGGGTACCAAGCCTTCGCCACAGAGTCATAGATTGGTTCCGGAAAGCCGTGGTGGAGCTCGGACTCTCCCTCGGGGACAAAGTATCCGTTGAGAGTCAGGTGGTAGGGACGGAGGATAACCCCGTGCTTCTTGCGTTTTTGGACTAGGAGGTTCATTTCAAGGATATCTTCGTCTGTAGGTTCGTACCCCAGCCCAAAGGGAATGTTGGTGACCTTAGCCTGTTTCAAGGGAGGCAATGGGTCCTTTAGTGGATTGAGCGGCAAACCCGGGAAGTAACCCTGACGCATCATAATACGGTTGACCGTGAGGTTGGTGAACGGGTCGCAATCAGAGGGTATGGCCTTTACGGCTTGGAAACCCCACATTTCATTGTCGTCCTCCTCAATGGCTTGGGAGGATATCCTCCTTCTCATAACTGCTTTGATTGGGGAAGCGGGAATCGTGATCGTTTTCCCGTTGAAGGGGACCCTGATCTTCTGGTGAAGAGTTGATGTGACCGCCTTGATGGCGTGAATCCAGGGACGCCCTAGGAGCATGTTGAAGGACGCGTCGATGTCGACTACTTAAAAACTGGTTTGTCTTTCTAGTGGTCCGGTAGCGACGGTCAAAGTGACTAGCCCAGCGACCTTGCGACGAGTGCCGTCGCAGGCGTGTACTCCTTGATTTGTTGGGATCAAATCAGATTCCTTGATACCCAGCCTGTGGGCAGTTTTGAGAGGAATGACATTCACGGCGGAACCGTCATCCACGAGGACCATGGGTATATTTTTCTGGAGGCATTGTACGGCGATGTACAGGGCCAGGTTATGATTGGCTCCAAACGGAGGGATGTCCTCGTCGGAGAAGACGACCGGGTTATTCAGATCAGGGGCGTCCCTCGTCATGTGCGCCACTATTTCTTCTGGGGAAGAGGTGGAGGGCACGGTTAATTTTCCCAAGGCCTGCCGAAGCTCAAAAGACGTTGCGATCAGTTGCCAAATTGAGATTTCGCCTTTTGCTTTCTGGAGCTGTTTCAGGATTGAGTTCTCGGGGGCCTTTGGTTGAGTGTCCGCCTCTGGGACGATCTGGTCATTCGTTGTTGGAACGACCGTTGGATTGTTCGTATTTTGATAGGGACGTCCGGACCGGGTGAGATGTCCGATTTCTTTCGCCCTCTTCTCCTTCCCTGGGAGGATATAGACATCCTGAACATCATCTCTTCATATGCCGTTAATTTCGGAGTCTCGAGGATACCTTGGAGGGGTATTCCTCGGTGGGTAGTTCTTGTGGGGAATATTTTTGTGAGGGCGATTTTTATGGGGGTAGTTATTTTGGGGGTAGTTATTTTGAGGGTGATTTTCGTGAGGTCTATGCCAGAATGGTCGTGGGAGCAATCCATCCTGGGGTGGGTAGTTTTGAATGCTTGGGGAATTCTCCCTTCGGCGCGGTCGCGGTGGACTGAAGATGAGTCGACGGTAGGCGTCGTCGAGTTGGGCGATTCTTTCAGAGAGGCTGGCTATGGCCTCTTCAACTTGTTGAAACATAGTGAGCATAGTGGCAGCACTGAACACAAACACTCCGTCTGAAGGATTTTTTTCCAAAGCATTCACCTCGTTGTCAATTGGCAGGATGAGGTGAGAGGGGTCTAGGGTCGGCTCATCATCATCAGAAATGGCGTGAATTCCCAAAGGATTCGTCTTGTTATTCGGCTTAGTTGGTGGGGGTAAAGGCAAATCTCACTTCTCAATCATGTCTTGAATGAGGTGCTTGAGTTTGAAGCAATTTTCGGTATCATGCCCTTTCCCTCGATGATACTGATAGTAGACATTGGGGTTCCACAATCGGGACTTCTTGGCGTCGATTGGATCCGGGGTGGGTCCGATCGGTTGTAGCTTCCCTTGGTCCATGAGCCTTTTCAGGGCACTTGCATAAGTCGACCCTATGTTGGTGAACACTCTCTAGGGGCGCTCAGTTTTCTTGGTAGATGGTTCGACGAGGTTAACCTCATCGATCTTGTTTGTCTGACCGTAAGGGCGAGATCCAGTTGAGGTGGATCCCTGGTAACCTCTGCCAGTGGTCTTGGCTAAGACACCCTTTCGGAGGTCGTCCTCAATACGCTTCCCCAGAATCTGCAGATCTTGAAAAGTCTTGTTATTCTGATACCTCAGTAGGTTGGCATAAACCGGGCGGAGATTGTTGACAAACTTTTCCACCAGAGTTGATTCACTCGGCATCGACCAATTGAGTACTCACCCTCCTCCCGCCGGGTTAGGAACTCGGTGAACCCTTCCTTGTCGTTTTGGGTTAATACTTGAGAGTAGGGTGTTGGCCTGGATCTCGACATTGTCAAGCATCTTGTTTGGCAAACTCAACTGCGATCTCATCCCAAGTAGTAAGATTTTTCGGATCCAAGGAGTAGTACCATTGGCGAGGAATCGGCTCCAAAGAGGATGGGAAGATCTGGGTAAAAAGATCTTGCTTGACTCCTTTAATGGCCATGTAGTCCTTAAAAGTACGGATATGGTTGAGTGGGTCCTCCACTCCCTTGAACTTAGGCAAATCAGTCTGGGTAAAATTGTCAAGTAACTGGTCCCCAACGGGTTCGAACCTTCTGTTGTTCTCAAGATGGATATTGTTATCCCGGGCTAGGAGTTGTTCTTCCAAGAGCTTCAGCCTCTTCTCAGTTTCAGTCAGAGGTGGGGTATTATGTTCCCCAGTTTCCTTGTTCTCCAGGGCGTCGATACGGGTCTCGACGCGATCCAGGGTGACCTTAAGAGCGGAGCGGTGGCTGGCTAGCTGATCAGTTGTGACATCTCTGTTGTTATCATTGTTGTTGTTGGACGAAGCTGAAGACGGGGCCATGGCTCTGAGGCAGAAAAACGGCTCACATTACAACTCAATCTGACACGGTTCCAAGACTGAACGCAGACAACGCAAAGGACGAGACAAAGATTAGGCTCAACAAGACAGGGTGACCGTGTGTGGTCTCTCGGTGCCGACTCGATTTATGACGTGACGGTGTTGACCGAACCTTTGACACGAGTCCAACATGACGGCGTGACGCCATTGGACGGGTCTCAGGGTGAGACGACTCATACGTAAAGACCCATAAGTACGTTTGCTTTGACTCGATAGACACGAGGCGGAATTGGAATGGTGGACTGAAGTTTTCGAAAATAGAAATTTTCAAAAAGATTCGTTTGTCGCTTTAATGGGCGACTTCCGAAGAATAGGGATCTCCGCAAGTCGATCAGTTGAAAGGGTTGTCTTAAGTTTATGTGCAAAAGACGGTTTGGGTTTGAGTCGGCACGGAAAACAGTGCATTGTTCCCCAAGTCGGTTTTTGAAATTCAAAATTGTATGTTTTGAAAATCGAGTTTGAAAGGCTTGAAGAGGTCTCGGGGACGGTGCATGGTCCTCGGGATCCCGAAAGCGTCTCGAGAAAAGGGCGTGTGCTTTTCTCGGGTTTTGAAAGAGCCATTGTCGACGCGAAACGGGTTAAAATCCGTGTCTAGACGCGGCGATTATAACAGCGTAAAAAGGTGATTTGAAATGGTTATACAAAACCGAGTTTGAAAATCATCATTATGACAGCCTAGAAAGGCATGTTGAAATGGTTATACAAAACCGGGTTTGAAAATCGTCATTACGACGGCCTAGAAAGGCGTGTTGAAATGGTTATACAAAACCGAGTTTGAAAATCGTCATTACGACGGCCTAGAAAGGCGTGTTGAAATGGTTATTAAAAACCGGGTTTGAAAATCGTCATTACGACGGCCTAGAAAGGCGTGCAACGGTCGGCGAAAGACCGAGGTTTGAAATGGCCATTATAACGGCGCGAAAAGGGTGTTTTTGAAAGTTTGAAAATGACACGGAAGGACTTATGATCAAGTAGCACATAAGCACTCACAGTTTCATTATATTATGCATTATGCTGACACGGGTTTTGGCTTAAAAGGGTGGGTTACACACCAAGCAATCAAACCCCGATTTGCGAGAGGGATACCAATCCAAACAAAATGTGTAAGGAGGGTGCCCTAGCCTCGTGCTCGAAAGTGATGAAAGCTCTTTGACGAAACAGAAATGTGTAACGTCAACGGTATGTTTGACTCAATCGGGATTCGAAACGCGGGGATGAGAAAACTCACGCCGACGAAATGAGCCAATTGGTCGAAAAGGGTTAGGTTGTGGGCCCGGACAAGGAACCCGACCGTGACCGTAATATAAATTAATGCATTCCAACCAAGACCTCGTTCGAGTCTCACCATCTAGGGATCACAAAGAAGTAAGTGTCCTAGTTTTCCCCAGCAGAGTCGCCAATTTGTGGACACGGGCCCACCTACGTATGCCCACTTCGATCTGTGGACAATGGCAGCGGTCTTTTTGAAAGCCATGCTCGGCGGCGTAAAGATGCTTTCGACCGGATCGTTTTAGATCGGTCGGTTTCGTCTCGTTAGGGTCTCGAAACGATTAGAGATGTTCGAAGTCGCCGCCAAGCATTTGTGGGATGCCTGGAACCCGTTCGAATTCCACTTTATACCTCGGTCAAATCGAAGCACAAAGCAACGTTTGACATAGGTACTAAAGATAAGGAAATCGTCCCTCTTTAGCATCCCATCTCTAGAATGACTCTCGTACGCCCTGGATAAGGTCGTCCACTATCCAAATTTTCTGAGTAAGAGGTGAAGGTACGTATTGGGAAGCCCTTTAATCAGACACCCAATCCCCCTCGCGTTTAGCGGCCTCTACTGATCGATCTTGGTTGGTTGAATGCAAAAGTTGATAAAACGGTGTAAATGCATGAATGCGCATCCAATAATTTAAACCTAACATGTGAGAGCTTTCTAAGTCGGTTGATTTAATCCAAGTATCAAGTATAATATGTCGAGTTGGATTAATGGTTGATTTGCATGCAAGACGGAAATTAAACATCCATTTACCGTATTAGGTTTAGGGTGCATAACATGATCCATTTCTCTTAGTAAGGCATTTTGCAAATATGGTTTTGGATAATAAAATAGTCATCTGATCCGTCCTATATCCGGGTTAACCGGAGTCGGGATCGTCCTAGACTAATGCTGGAAGGGAACAGGCCCTGGACCAGACGGCTATATGAGGCGCGAGCCAGCCGGCGGTGTAAGGGGCCTCCCTCTGGTTTTGAAAATGAGAAATGGAGAGCCTGTTTAGGCGCGGGTTATCCTACGGTTTATGTGCCGTGTTCTGACCTTTTAGAAAACATTATGAAACGTGTTGAAAATGGGTATTTGAACCCGGTTTGATTTGAAGGGGTCGTTTAGACCGCATTTGTTGATTTGAAGAACTAGACTCGAATAATCATAATTATTTTGATGATATTCGGTGTCGGGTTCGATTTGACAGACTTGACATGAATAGTTTTGAAAATGATTATGGACTAATTGTTTTAAGTCCATTTGAATGTTATTAGTCGGTACTCATCATCGTACTCGGGTTAAAATCCGGCATGGTATGTAGAACCAAGGATGATTTTGTGTTGGTGACTAATGTATTTGTTTGAAAATGTAAAGAAATGAAATAAAAGGCTTTAAAATACCATTTAAATGTCATTAACCAAATATTATCACCGAAACACGGATTTAACCGTCATGGTATGAAGAACTAAGGGTGAAAAATGCTTTATGGTTAAAACATGTGAAATAAAATAACAAATTCGAAAATACTTGAAATGGTGAAAACCGATTACAAATATGAAAAATGGATTCAGAGAAATGACGAGAACAAACACGGTTGATTTCTGGTCTGAATACCCCATTTAGGCGCGGGCTAGTTGGCGACCTAAGGGGCTTCTGCCTCAGACCAAAAATCAGTTTTGGCTCGTTTATTCCATGTCTTGGTTCATGTTATGCATGTTTTAGCATGTTATAGTCATGAAACAAATGAAAACATAATAAAAGAGGATTTTTACACCGTCATACTTACATGTTTGGTTATGGCGAGTGACCGACGTAAGTGTAATAACTCGTTTGATCGGAAAAAAACTCGGTTTAAAACCGTTTTGGTAAGTAAAAATAGTGTTTTAAAAGTCTAGTGATGGTGTAGTGGTAGAAATGGTCGGTCAAGTGATTTAATACACGATGACGGTACCAAACAATGTGTAAGGCTCGTGTTTACGATCGGTAGGTCGTAATACGCGTCGGATTGTGACTTAAGAAGTCGACTCGAGAATTTTAAGAGAGAAAAGAGGGGGCGGACACTCGCGTAAGTCTCAAATGGGTGGCATTTTAGGGGTATTTATAGGAGAATGAGTGGTTGTGTGAGTTTTGAGGGACGTGGCCACTTGGGCTGCTCAAAGAGGCGCGAGCCACGTCGCGGTTCTTCGAGTTGTGTTGTCACTTTCACAACAAACGCAATTATGATTTGTTCTATCCTAGGTTTTGTAGTCACATGTTTGGTACTTGACCAACATGAATCCGGGAAAACTTAAGGTAGAAGGTTTGAAATGTTTTGTTTTTGGTGGTTGACTCGGTTTGACTCGTTGTTGGAGTCGGGATTTGAATTTTTGAGTCGGTTTTTGGTCCGATGTTGGTTTTGACTCTAGTTAGTGTCATTGCGACCTCGTCGTCGTGCATTAAACACTCCAGGTATTTTTGAAATGTTTTGAAATGTTTTATTTTCGAAATCGTTTTAAGTTTTCCGACGTAAAGTTGTACACAAACTGTCGATCAAACGCCGCGATTCCAAAACATGTTGTAGTCCGATAATCATCGGGTGTTTGTCGGAGTCTCAGCAGATACTGGGTATCTACAGTTATTGATGTGACTACACTATTCATTCTGATTACATTGAGTGTGGTCGAGTGGTCATTTCTCTACTATTCATGATTAGTGATAAATGCCCATTGTCTCCCTAATAGTCTATATAAACCGTCCACCATGCTATGACTCTTGCCATTTCCTTCATAATTTCTTATACACCGTTTCTCAACCAATCTCTACTTAGCCCATCCCCTCCTGTTAAGCATGTCAAACAATCCCTGTCCACGACCCTTTTTCAACAATGAAACTGACAAGGAAAATTCATCAAAAAATACGTTGGCTGGAAAGAAAAGCAGTTTAGATGTAAGGACATCTTTAGCACTACCTCTGTTAAGAAGGCGATTCCGAATGGTGGTGAGGAGCATCATCAGTTCCTTCGTCTGGAGGAAATGATGACTAAGGTTTTTAATAGGCTAGAGAAGGCCGATAAGAAAAACATGTCCGAGGTTTGTAAGCGTTGGGCTACGTGGTTTCTCGTTGGCATCGAGACATCAAAGGTGGAACGTGATTATAACAGTCAATTGGTGAGGCAGAACTACGATGGAATGATAACCTTATTGAGGGAAGGTAGGGTAGTCCAGAGATTCTGCACATGCAGGTACTTTAGGACTGACAAGGAAAGGTATCAGTATCACCTCCGAATGGCGAAAAAACAGAGATCTAAAGATGAATGCATTGTGTACGAGTCTGACGCTTCTGGAAGTGAAGGGTACTACGATTCTGATTGTTAAATTCTAGGTTGTTGGCACCACTAATTTACCTCTGATGGTCTGCATGCTAAATCTAATGTTTTTTTTTCTATGTGTATTTTGGATGCACCTGGTCCTATATTTTGCCATAACCTATGGACCTATGTATGGTGTATGTAAAAAAAAGTAGTAGTGCTTTCAATTCACTTGTGAATTGTAATACTAGCGACCTCGTACTATGGTTCGTCTTTTGATCTTTTGGCACGTAAATGGCATTGATTAAACGCTTAACTTGCTTAGTACCCTCGGTCTTCTATGTGCCTTTTTTTTTCCTGTACATACTTTTGACTTGTTTACTGCAACCGCACCTGCCTGCTTTAGATTGTACAATCCCTCTTAGTTGAGCCTAAACACAAGCAGTTGCCAAATCTTCGCTACGCGTTAAATATAATTCCTGAAACATACCAGCTTCAAGGCATCTACAATCATCCTTTAAGTCGCACAAAATGCATTGCAGTGCCTTGCTTTGTGAAATGTATTGTAGTATTCCTCCCCCTTCTTTTATTTGGCTGACTTTAAGATTTATTTTACAAGTAATTACTCCCGTACCTTAGCAAAGTTCCCCCAAAGTGCTGCATATTCACTTTACGATGTTGGTAGACGGAACTGCCTAATTACTGCAATTGGTTTCTTATACACTTCACCCTTTAGTTGATTCTTCGATTGGTGGTATGTGTGTGGCCT
Source organism: Silene latifolia (assembly GCF_048544455.1). Taxonomy (NCBI): domain Eukaryota; kingdom Viridiplantae; phylum Streptophyta; class Magnoliopsida; order Caryophyllales; family Caryophyllaceae; genus Silene; species Silene latifolia. The sequence goes on from NC_133537.1 coordinate 35,917,822, forward strand.
GTTTCCTATGCGGTTACTGGTGGTGAATCCTGGAGCAACAATTTTATGTGTGCGGCCTGAAGAATATACCTGTGATATTGAGATCAGTACTGAAATACTCCCCTTAGCACTAGCCCGTTCCTAATCGCTACTTGTCCTAAATTAACCTGCCTACGATACAATCATGGGGAACACTTTGCCTTCCGGTAGTATCCTATCAGTAAATTGTCGTGGCTGGCTCGTCATTAAGTGTTTTGAAATGGGTTATGCGCAAGCTCTACTCATCACATACAATTGAGGGCAACTGAAAATGGGACATAGACGTCTCTAAGGGTCGTCGCTCCACTATGTGAACCTTATTGTACTCACTTTGATATGTGGCGTAATCAATGCGTCCTTGTGCTTCATTCCTGCTCAGAAATTTAGTAAGGCTATTAGAGTAGGCATATTCGTTTAGTTCTCCTCTACTGCTCATCTACAGATTGCTTAATCATGTGTTTGGGTTTCCCGTACTGCTCATCTATAGATCGCCTGATGATTGGATTATAGTTAGCAGACTAAATTATTAGTGTCGTTTAATATTGTTCCGCTATTACTGTCCCTCACCCCTTGTCAAGTATTTCAACTACTTTTATCATTGTTATTACTCCACAATATATTGCAATTTTATTGATAATGATTACTATTGTTATTATTAGTATAATTAAATTAGTGGTAATACTATTAGTGTTACTGCCTTTCTTATAGTAGAAATAATAATAACAATTATAATACTATAGTACTAATGACGTTTTTGTTTGTAAATCACCATCCTAATAACACGTAATATTTCTGGATTTACGGTTGTAAACAATACTAGTGTTAATTATTTTATTGTTATTAGTTGTGTTGATTGGCTGGGATCTGGCTAGACTATACTACTATTACTATTGTTAGTAGTACTATGATATTGTACTTCCTACTTACTATCTTTGGCATAGTTATTTGTTGAATTTACATTAAGATATTATTATTATAATACTCATGATTATGGATGATGTTATTTCTAATGGAATTGTTATTGTTATTTAGCGGATTGATATCGCTTTTTTTTAACACTTGTGTCTGTGTTTACAATACGGCGTTTCACAAAAACAAACTTATGTCAGCCTGTATTGCCTAATTGCGTTACGATACGTTAATAGGTTGTTTTAAACATAACTACAAAATTTACGAACTAGGTCAGGCGAATAATTTTCTCTAGTCACCGCACTTTCTAACATATTCAAGCACGATTTTACCTGCGTATCGAACTACGACTACAGCATGGTCCACCAAAAGTACAACCACTATACCGTAACAGGTTGACAGCTCTTCCCCCGCGCACATCGTGAATGGTCAAGAAAACCCCCACTTGTTTGTTGCACACTTCTTGGCCACAAAACAGTTTGCCTAAATAATACAAATCCTTAAATTGTGCAAAATTAGAGGAACCACTAACCAGGGAACTTATATTGTCCAATATGGGAACTAGAATTGCAACTAGAATTACAACTGAGAGGACATACTTGCCAAAATTTTCCATTCAAGCAATCAACGCCCATGCTTTGGTTATAAAAAAAATGTGAAATTTGATAACACTACCATTTTAAAAATAGTTGTTCTTGTACTTCTTTGTTGTATATTATATTCATAACATGCCTCACTACAAGGTATAGATATATATATATGTGTGTGTGTGTGTGTGTGTGTGTGTGTGTGTGTGTGTGTGTGTGTGTGTGAATACCTTGTTCATTTTTTTTATACTCTTTGCTCAAGATAATAACATAAAAACTCTCATAATGCAGAGTGTAGTGGATGCTTTGGTCCAAGATCCTCCTGGTCCTTCCTCAACCTTGCCAAAGGTATACGCAATCTGCATTGTTTAGTTTGGAACGACACATACTGCATAGAGAAACTGTGTAGCATCATCGTATGCAAGTTTTATGAGTTTTTCTTTAGATAGTAGTTACAACTAACGCTTTAAAAGACATATAAGCGGCAGGGGGGCTTCTAAAGGATACATTATACATGTGTTATATTATGTGTATCATTATACACACCCGCTACAAACTACAATCTGAAATATTGCATATAGTTAGTTAAGTTTGCGCTCGCTTATGTTTTGATGTGCATGTGTGAAATCTGCAAATGTATGAAAAAATAACTGCTTTATGTCATGTTACTTACATATATGCTTATGCTGCTTGTAATTCTGATGTTGGTTGTTAACAGCGTGATGAATTAAGACTTTACATTCATAATATGTGCGCTCCGATTTCGAAAGTTACTTTTGACACGTAATTTCATACATACTCTTCCACATAAAAAGAAATCAAAAAGAAAAAGAAAACAAAAAAATGCATAAATACATTTGTGTATATGAGTGTAGGCGGAAATATAAAGGGTCGGTATAGTTCTGAAGTTGATATTATTCTCTTTCAAAGGGAGTTCGACTGTATGTAAACCCATAAACTATGTTCTTAAATGATTGTTTGAAGACATTAATTTGTGTAAAATAGCGATGTCTAAAACTCCTTTTAATGATCTAGGTTATAAGATATTACTACATGCTTTTCCTACAAAGCTTACTCGTCTACCCTTATTATATAAATTTATATTAGAAAAGGGAATACCTGTATTTATTTGTACAGAATATGTTAATTGAGATATTAATGTAACTAAACAGCCTATGATAGTTTAGATCATGGGGAAAAAGTAGAATCCGCAAGCAACCAAACATGCTTAGTGCAATTCCGGTGAACTGTGATGTGAATTCAGTGAAGGGCCCAACATACTTAGTGTACAGGCTACAAGTTAACTCTAACTTTATTACAGCTTCCAACGGATTCGTTTTTCACAATGCATGATGATAATGACACAAGTCAATCAACCTATATACGTTAACACGATAGCTTTGTAGATAGAAGAACTAATCTAGGTTATAAGGGATTACTCTTTAATGTTACAGGATGGTTATAAATGCTATTTCTCACTGTACTTTCTAACCATTATGCGTTTTTAATGCATGACCGCATCCCGATACCAACACAAGTAGTTATTCCCTTCCAGCCTTTACTAGAGCAAATAGCACAATGCCTTCGTATGTCAATCCCATCGTATCAGTATGAAGATAAAGCCAGTAGTAGTGTTTATGTTTCAGTACGCCCAGAATTTAAATCAATGAGTTATATCTATTCTAGCGGCGCATCCTCAAGTATTGAGGAGTCCTGTGAAAATGCAGCTAGGCAAGCTGTTCTCGATATTATGACCAAATATCATGTAACAGTGCTAGATTTCCCCCATTCCAAACTGGAAAAGATGAAAAGGATTGCAGGCCTCTACAGCCTTAAGCGCTCAGAATTAGTGGCGTTTCTGAAAGGACACACAAATCTGCCGCTTAATGAAGAGCCTCCTCCTCCCCGTCCACGTGTCCCAAAAATAGTAACCCTTGATTTTGTTTCAATTCTTAAACAACTAACCGAGAAGTTTGAAGTGCAGTGCACAACCTTGCTGACACTTCGGCACGGGAGGGAACGGTTTACTGCTTGGATTACCGTATCCCTCCCCGGGGTAACCCATGTTCAGAAGGAGTTCGTAAGTACCTGCTTCAAATTCCTAGAAATAGCTAAAAACGAGGTGGCTTAGAAAGCGATCGAATATGTTGCCCCACTTCTCAATATTGAAATCATAGATGCGAACTATGATACTATTACAGCTAATCTGACCGCTCTGAGATGTGGCATGGCTGAGGAAAGTTTCTTTGTGCTCAGAGAACGTGCACTAGGCATAAAGGAAAAATTCAACTTGCAGAGTTTACTGGTTGAGGAGGAGCCCACAACTCCAGGTGGTCCTATATTTGAAATTCCTCAGCGTGATGGCCCGCCACCGCCCCCAAAAAAAATGAAGTTGTGTGCAACATGCAAACACAAGGCGCATGTGAAGCCCGCCAGAAACAACCAACCCCGATACTTTAAAGTTTCTGAAGGCGTGGAAGCTATGTGTGACCGCTTCAAAAAAGCATAACTGAGTACTGCCTTGAGAATGATTTGTAGATATGTACTAGGAAACAGGAATGCACCTGTTGCCTTGTTTTGTCAACTACCCAGTCACTGTCTAGTATTTCGGGTGGTTAGTTTCTCCAACGTTTTAGGCTTTACTCACGGCGCGTTGCGGTCCTCTGCTCTTTCATCCGTTATAGTAGAATAACCAAATCCTTGCTGTGTGTATGGTTAATTATGCTTATGTTGTATTTTTGAATGACATCGACTTGTTTGAATGTTTCTATTTGCATACCAGGTTTTCTTGAGCGTGCATTACGTGTTTTATTACTATGTGCTTAATCCACTTGCATTCCGTCCGTCTATCTTTAGGAAATTCCTCATGTGTAGACGTTTTACCGCACAACGTATTGTACTTTTTACAGCTATTATCTTGAAAGGTTTGCTTTTTTGTCAAAATGGAAAGAAAAGAGACATCTGAGCTAATCGCCTTAGGAGAATGATGCCATATGCAAAGTGCTGACTCGTTAAGTCCCACATACAATCTAGGATTTCAGGCATTGTAATGGCTCCATCACGTATACTGCAAAACTCCACGTGATGAAAACATAAAGGGCCTTTTATTCCTGTCAAAACAAAGAAGGGAGTGCAATAAAAAATGCCACTTCTATGCAGTAATCGTTCATTTGTGTACTTTAAAGGTTCGTTTAACATTTGGGGGAATGGTAACTACAAAAATACATGCGTAGATGCTTGCTTGACATGACCGCACAACAAAAGCTTGTATGTGCGAGATTTTGTGTGTTCTATTGGCCAACTAATTATTGTGCCTTGAACCCCCCCCCCCCCTATATATGTTATCCCCGGAAATTTACTAACTGCTTTATTCTGCAGAATCATGGTTTGCCAATGGAATTGCTGACAGGAACCACTACACATCCTGACATCCTGTCTACTTCCCAAAATAGGCGTGGAAAACGGTCCAGAGCAACATTTGCGCAAACTAACCTCAAGTAAGGTAACCTAATTTCAGGTGAACTCTGTCCGCCTTACCTATACTTCATATCTACCGCAAATATTAATCATTATTCATTACCACATTGACAACAATGCACCGAAGATACCCGAACAACCCCAAGCACAGAGAAAGAGAAGAAACTTGGCCAGAAAACAGCAAGGTATGGTCTCTTTTCAGGAAAAAATAGATATAAAGGTCCTTTCAGTTACTTTGCAGTTCCACAACACTCTGCTCACCCCGATTCCATGATCAGGGTTACTTGGAGCACACAGAGATCAGCCACTAGCTACAACGCAGCTTAAATTGCCACGGGTTGGTAACTGCTCAAAATGCCTAGCTAGGAAATTTGCATACGAGTCTCCATCCTTTTGCTGTGCCGATGGGACTATCTAGCTGCCCACCAATGAGTACCCTCCTACGTTGGTCCGGCTCTATACATCTCCTGATGAAGATGTTGTTCATTTTCGCACATATGCGAGAATGTACAACAACCTTTTTGCATTCAGTTCTATCGGCGGAGATTACTCTGCAATTACACACAACGGTATTTATGTGTTTACACTTCATGGTCAGATCTATCATCATATACCTAGCTTGCTTCCCAACGACGGCCGACCCAAATATTTACAGCTCTATTTTTATGATGGCCAACACAAAGCACTTAATAGAACACAGTGCTTCCCAGAAGTTAGAGGAGATATAATTAATATCCTGATGCAGATCACCCAAACAAACCCATATGCACGTTTTTTCCGTTCCCTTAGAGAGCTACCTATAACCGAAAATACCCAGATCTTACTTAGCAGGAATACTGTCCTAGATCAGCGTGTGTATAACGCACCTACCTCTAATGAGGTCGCTGTCATCTGGACGGAAAATTCATCCTCTAGTGAATCTAATACCCCGCATATAGCGGTCACGAGGACCGATAGCATGTCTCACCGAATAATGCACTATTATGGATGCTATGATCCTTTGCAGTACCCACTACTGTTTCCCAGTGGTGAATGTGGGTGGGTCCAAGGTCTAAGGAAAGTCATGCCAAATTTAGATACTGAGAGGGCTAGCTCATCAGAGATTGAACCCTTAGAATTTCCGGAGACAGTTGAAAGTCTATTACAAAATGAAAAGAGGCGTATGTATACTCGCTAATATTATTTTAGGTATAGCATGTTATATCTATACATATTACATACGTAATTTCTGTACCTTTTATATGCACTTACGCTAATTTCATTATAACATATACGTTGCAGGTACAGGCACACGAAACACCTTAAAAGATAAGGTAATATCATGCAGACGATATTACAGTTACAAATTACAAATTCGACCGAGAAATATGCTGCTAAGAACCAGCCGCTGTTTCCAGCAATATGTGGTAGACATGTATGTGAAAATTGAAAACACGCGGCTTGATTATTTACGAAATAACCAAGAGACAATACAAGCTAATCTATACCAGGGAATTATAGACACAGTTAGCTCCAGTGAATGTTCAACTTCTAAGGTTGGAAAAAGGATCATTCTCCCTCCTATGCTAACTAGCTGGAAATAAAGGAACAGTTAGCACCAGGGGAAGAGTCGCAGAACCGGCCAGACGTTGTTGCTAGGGTTTTCAGGGCCAAACTAATGGCTCTAAAGAAACAAATTGTAGACAAGCAAATTTTTGGGGAACTCGCAGCTTATGTTTATGTGGTTGAATTTCAGAAGAGGGGGCTCCTGCATGTACACTTTTTGATTATTTTGAAGGACGGGCATCTACTTAAGTGCACAGCTGATTATGAAAAGTTTGTGTCGGCTGAAATACCAACTATGGATAATCCCTCTTTGCGTGCATCTGTGCTAAAGCACATGATGCACGGGCCTTGTGGTGAACTTAATATGGCATGTGCGTGCATGAACCATCCAAAAACGGTTGGGCGGTGCAAGTATGAATATCCAAAAGCGTTCACAACCTACACTACAACAAACACTGTAGGATATCCCGAGTACAGAAGGCGAAACACAGGTGAAGCAGCAGTTGTTCAGAAACACAAGCCTGACAATCGATGGGTCATTCCGTATAACTCATACCTATTAGCGCTCTTTGACTGCCATCTAAACGTTGAAGTATGATTTACAATGCACGCTGTGAAATATTTATATAAATATATTTACAAGGGACATGACAGAATCTCATTCAGTGTTACGGATTGCGAGCAGCCCCAAGTAGTTGATCAGATAGCGCAATTCCAATCTGGGCGGTGGGTTTCACCATGTGAAGCAACCTGGCGAATATTCGGTTTCGACCTGTTTGAAACCCACCCACCAGTGATTCCCCTACAAGTATATCTGCCCAATATGCAGACCATTTGTTTGCAGCCAAATGAAAATATGGCAAACGTCCTGGCTGATGACAAGCATAGCCGTACTCCCCTTACAAAGTTCTTCCGGAAACGTTCAACTAAGGACTGCCCCAAATTGCTATACGGGGAATTTATCGAGCACTTTTGCTGGGACACTGGGACTAAGACTTGGGAAAAACGGAGGAACAAGGTTATTGTAATTGGCAGACTTATATTTGTAGCACCTACTGAAGGTGAGACGTATTTCCTGCGGCTACTATTGTTACACATAAGAGGGCCTACGTCATTTGGAGCTTTGCAAACAGTAGATGGGTACAAATGCGCGACGTTCTAGGAAGCAGCTATACGCCACCGGCTACTTGCGCAAGAAGATGCTGCTGAATTATGCATGGCCGAAGAGTGCACGGTACAGATGCATGTCGCATTGCGGCGTCTTTTTTCAACCCTCCTGATTTTTGCTCAGCCTAAAGACCCCACGCTCTTGTGGAATACGCACTACAGTACTCTGTCAGATGACTTCCGCTTCAAATTCCCAGGCCAACCCCAAAAGGTGAAGCAGCTTACAGCTAGATCTGTGGAGACGTATTTAGAGGCAATGGGCAAGTCATTGGAAAGTTTTGGGCTAGACCATCTAGACACGTCTAATGACTGTGAGATGCGACGAACAAGGGATATAATCGATGCACTAGATGCACCAGTTCCTGAGGAATGCAGAAAATGCAAGAGCCAACTAAATACAGCTCAGAAAGAGGCATTCGACGCTATTATGGAACATGTAAACGAATCCAAACCAGGAGCTTTTTTTGTGGATGGACCTGGTGGGATTGGGAAAACCTTTCTATACAATGCATTATACGCTGAAATCTGCCTCGTTGGAGACATTGTGTTGCCAACAGCAACGTCGGGTATTGCTGCATCCAACATTCCTTCAGGCCGAACTACGCATTCACGGTTCAGAATCCCTCTTGATAGCGACATGTCTATTGCCTGCGATGTACCCAAACAAGGCACTCTCGTGGCACTCATTCGCGCGGCAAACTTGATTATATGGGATGAAGCTTCTATGGCGAAGAAGCAGAATGTTGAGTCCCTTGACTTACTTCTTAGGGATCTGTGCGACCCTGACCAGCTTTTTGGGGGGAAATATTTGTGTTTGGCGGAGACTTTCGCCAGACTTTGCCAGTCCTGCCTCGCAAGTCACAACGAGAGGTTGTAGAGGGTAGCATGGTAAGTTCTCATATATGGCCAAAGTTGATTAAATTGAGGCTGACGGAAAGCATCCGCGCAAAAACTGACCCAGAGTTTGCAAGATTTCTACTTTCACTTGACAACGGAGAGCTCCAGTCTAAGGAATCCGAATTTATAGCTCTACCACAAGGGATTGTCAAATCCCCTTCAGGTGATGGGCAGGACCCTATAGGCGACTTGGCCTCAATTACCTTTCCAGAACTGATGCAAAGTAAATTTGATCCTGATATTTTTACAACTAGAGCATTGCTCACACCGCTGAATGACGATGTGGATACTATTAACAATATTTTGATTGATAAGTTTTCTGGCACCCCTGTTTGCTACAAAAGCCACGATTCCATGTTAGATGATAACTGCACTATATATCCTGCAAAATTCATCAACAAACTTAACCCAGGCGGAATGAGCCCTCACGAACTCATATTAAAGGAGAACTGTCCTGTTATACTGCTGCAAAACCTCCAACCATCATTTGGGTTATGCAACGGAACACGCCTAATCTGCAAGAGATTCCTTCCAAACTCGATTGAGTGTGTTATCATGTCGAGCAACCACAAAGGCGAATATGTGTTCATACCACGGATCAAGCTTCGACCAGCACCCTAAGCTAATTACCCTTTCCAATTCCAGCGAAACCAATTCCCTTTAAAGCTCAGCTTCGCAATGACCATAAATAAATGTCGGGGTCAGACGCTTAGTCAGGTCGCCGTTTACCTCCCAAAACCGTGCTTTGCCCATGGCCAGCTATACGTCGCACTATCAAGGGTTCGGAAGGCCAGTCAGGTTACTGCAATAGCTGCTCCAGGACCCGAAGGGGTACCTGCTAATTTTGTCAAGAACCTCGTATATTATGAGGTTCTCGCTCTTACAGATATCATTTAAAGAGAAATGGCATACAAGGTACGGCACATTAAATTGCTTGACTAAGCATCATTATTCGTAATTGCACATGCATCTTATAAATAATGTGCACTGGTTGCCTCCACTTTTGTAGAGCATGATATGGTGGTTGGACGCAATCCAGTAAATATCAACCAACAATAATGCAGAGATATGCATGCTACCTGATTCCTAGTTAACTCCGGAACTCTTTCGAACCGTTTAGGTACTTCTTTTGACAACAAATTGCACTGTTTCTATTAGTGCGCAAAATTACGTTGCTGTGATCTTATTTGGGACTTTTTAAATATGAAGTTTGGCCGTTCACCAAGGGGTGGTTCTCCATTATACATTATTTAACTATGTGACTGATGCGTGTCTTTTATATAAGGTTTTCACCTCATTTTTACACGCATTTCTGTGCCTTTTATGTAGCGTCTGGCTACAAATACCCTCGAATATTCTACTTTGGTCCGTTGTTTGTAATTTGCAGGAATTGACCGAAGAGAAGCTAAATCGAGCCTTAATTGTCCCAATTGTATGCATTCATGGAAAATAAGGAGCCGGAGCTGGGAAATCTAGCACTTGGAAGACGCATGAGCTGAGTTCGGGAAGCTATTCAAGTCCTAACGTGCCTATATAGCTCGATCGAGTGATTCACTACTCGATCGAATGCTCTACATACTCAGGATTGGTCGATCGACTAGTTTAAGGAGCCATCGAGGAGTTTTTGCAAGAGCTGCTCGATCGAGTGACTTGTATCCCCTCGATCGAGTGGTTTGGTGATGATATTGCTCGATCGAGTAGACTATTTCTACTCGATCGAGTGGTTTCGTGTGTTTTAGTTAATTTCCGCCTAATCATATTATGGGCTTTTGTAATTAGTCCATAGATTAGGTTTTAGGATGGATTTCTAGTATAAGACTGAAAAAGAGTAACTACGTTACTCATCTCTTCCACACACACGTTAGTTTGACTCTATTTCTTGTCACTATTCTTTGGATTTTGCCCTTCTTTTACTTTGGCTACTCGGATTTGGGATACGATCGGTATTTTCGCTCTACTATTATTCTTAATTCCATTATTGCTTTTAATTCTTCCCTTCTTCTGAATCGTTATCATTGCTTCAATCGAATTGTTGTCAGTTTTATCATTATGTCTAGTTTTAATTATTTGTTCGTTGTTACTGATAATTCAATGGTTATGAGTAGCTAATTTTCTTATGCTAAGACTATAGGGGATCCGTAATATGAAGGGAGAGTAATCGAATTATTAGGTTAATGCTGGTACTGTCTTTGTTGGTTAAATTCTACATTTAATTGTATCTTTCTAATTGAGTCGACGCAATTAGACCTATAATTCCTAGTGACCCTTGACCTGGACCGAAAGGTTGGAAAAGGTAGACTAGTAGCGAACAATAGAGTATTGCAATGAGGACGAAAGTTAAGCTGTTTACACTTTAGGGTGAATTAAGGACCGAAAGGTGACGTTCGCTGCCCCTTAGACCGAATTTGCATTGACCTGAGACCTAGATTACTCGACCGGATGGTTATGGTGAACCGTTTGTCTTAGCTATTTTTCTCTATCTGTTATTCCCTTCCTTTATTTCTCTTCTCCTTGTTCTTTTTAGTTTAGAAATCACATTTTATAAAACTCCCAATTTGGTTACTTGACGAACTTAGATTTAGCCGACAAATTCCTACCTCTCTGTGGATTCGACCCGACTTCCCTAGCTATTTTAGTTGGAGCCAGTTGGTTATTTTTGACAGGTACGCGACAGCCGTGTCAAATTTTGGCGCCGTTGCCGGGGAGGTGGCGCAAACTTGTTGCTTTAATTAAGTTTGTCTCTCGTCTCAGGGAATTTATTCCTTGAGGCCGATCTCATTTCTGCAAAGTTTGATTAGTTGCAGGTTAACTTTTGCCTTGAAAGTTTATTTGCCAAGATGCCTACGATTACAGAGCATATAGAGCCGTGTGGTAGATGTGGCGAGGAAGGGCACGACCTTTATGAATACATGGCAAGTATAGAGCGCGCCCTTGCTTATAAGAAGTACAAGCAAGGGGTTCCTTTCTCTCAGCTATATGAAGAGATAAAGAGCGTTTCTACCCCTTCCACGCTGACTCGCTACCGATTCTTCCTTCGCAAACGAAGAAATTGCCGAGTTAAAATCCATTATGATGAGTATGTCACGGCAATCCGAAACAGATTATATCGAATTGAAAGAACAAGTCGCGCAGATTAACACTCGATGCGGACCAAGCCAAGCTTCTTCCAATTTGCGATCCATCGGTGCAATGAATTTTCAAAATGACCTTACTCATGAGGAAGACGAGGTTTTGACGATAACTCGGATGATGATTTAGACAAGTTTTTGAAGGAAATACTTTCATCTGCGTGTCTTCAGAATCGCGATCGTCGAGTGACACTACTACTCGATCGAAAGCGGAGTTAAACCATCCTGTCACTCGATCGAGTGAAAATGGTGGTCGATCGAGAAGCGAAATTCCAAGTTGGTCGATCGAGCGATAATCTTACTCGATCGAGCAACTCTGCTGAAGAAATCACTCGATCGAGTGATGAACATGGTCGATCGAGCGATAAAAGTACTCGATCTAGTACTTTAAGTGGCGGAAATCCTAATTCACTATCTAATACCGCCACCGTGTCATCTTCCCCTGCTGTGGAGACGTCACACATTGATAAGGGTAAAGAAAAGGTTGCGGGACCGCTCATCGCTACCAGGGTACCCTTCCCAAGTCGTCTGAAGGACGCAAAGATCGAGCAACAGTACGGTAAGTTCGTGGACATCGTGAAGAACCTCCAGGTAACTGTCCCTTTTTCCGAACTTGTTACTCAGGTACCCACTTACGCTAAATTTATGAAAGATATTGTGACGCGTAAGAGAAATTTGAGTGAATTTGAGACGATTTCATTTATGGAAGAGTCTAGTAACTTATTTGTTAAATAAGGCCCCTCCAAAAATGAAAGACCGGGCACTTTTCTATTACTTGTGTCATAGGCAATATGGTTATTGATAAGGCCCTTTGCGATTTAGGTGCCAGTGTTAGTGTCATGCCCTTCCTGTCCCGCAAGAAACGAAGATGAGTCATTTCAAAGTGACTAACATTACCCTACAGATGGTGATAGATCTGTTAGGAGACCCTTAGGTGTCTTAGAGGACGTGCTTGTGAAAATAGGCAAGCTCTACATCCCGAAGAGATTTCATTGTTTTGGATATAGGCGAGGACACTCGGACCCAAATTATCTTAGGAAGACCATTCCTTTGTACAATTGGGTCACATTATCGATGTCGACAAGGGCGTCGACTCTTGCGTGGGGACGACGCTATCACATTCGGTTTGCCAAGATTTTTAGCCCACCCAATGATAGAGGACACTTGCTATTGGTCGATATCATTTGACGAGTCTATTTATGACTTACGGTCGGGTTCTTTTATGAAAGACCCCTAGAAGCTCTTATGCTTTTTGATGAGTGTGCGAGATAGCCAGGACGACGATGACGCTGCATTGGATTTGCTTGTTGATGATTTAGATGAGCATGAGGGAGAACAGGTGGAACAAATGATCAGCACTCTTTGCTCCATTGAGGTAAAGGTACCGGAACGTAAGCCTTTCCCTTCTCATCTTAAATATGCTTTCTTAGACGATACAGAGCAATATCCGGTCATTGTCAGTGCCAAGCTTAGTGATGATCGGTGACCTCTTTGTTAGTTGTACTTAAGAAAAACAGAAAGCAATGGGCTATTCACCTGGACGATATCACGAGGGGATTAGTCCCGATATTTGTATGCACGGGATGGAGTCGGAGGAGGATCACAAACCTTGCAGACAGTGGTCGGCCGCCGGTGAACCAGAAGATGCAAGACGTCATGACGGCTGAGGTAATGAAGCTGCTAGATGCAGGTATTATTTATTTTGTCGGTAATTCTAGATGGGTGAGTCCAGTACAGGTGGTCCCGAAGAAAGGAGGGACAACTGTAGTTAAGAATGAGAAGAATGAATTAATACCTACTCGAGTAAGAATCGGTTGGCGGATGTGCATAGACTACGACATAACATTTGAATGCCGCCACTAAGAAAGACCACTTTCCCCTTCCTTTTATTGATCAAATGGTAGAAAGGTTAGCTTCTCATAAATTTTTCTCCTATTTAGACGGGTATTCGTGGTTCTTTCAGATCCCTATCCACCCGGACGATCAAGCTAAGACTACATTTACCTGTCCTAAGGGCGTTTTTGCGTAAATTTGAGAATGCCTTTTGGTTTGTGCAATGCCCCTGCCACCTTCCAAAAGTGTATGATGGGGATATTTTCAGAGTATATTGAGTCTATCATTGAAGTTTTTATGGACGATTTCAGTGTATATGGAAGTGATTTTTCTAACTGTCTGTCTAACCTTGAGAAAGTGTTGCAGCGCTGTATTGAGGTTAACCTTGTCTTGACCGGGAGAAGTGCCACTTTATGGTCAACGAGGGAGTTGTCTTAGGGCACTTAGTTTCGGATAGGGGAATAGAAGTTGATAAAGCAAAGGTGGAAGTGATTCAGCAATTACCACCTCCTGTTAATGTTAAGGGGGTGAGGAGCTTCCTTGGTCACGCCGGCTTTTATCGCCGGTTTATCAAGGATTTCTCCAAAATTGCTAAACCACTTACACAGTTGCTACTTAAGGATGCTCCTTTTGTGTTCACTGACGCTTGTCTTTCGCTTTTAACAGTTAAAGCAGGCTTTAGTCTCTCTGCGCCGATCATACTGACCTCCCAACGGGACTTGCCGTTTGAGGTCATGTGTGATGTGAGTGACTATGCACTGGGAGCGGTGCTTGGCCGGAGGAAAGACAAAGCCTTGAATGCTATCTACTATGTGAGCCGAACTGCGGATGAGGCTCAAGTGAAGTACACTACCATCGAGAAGGAGTCAATGTAGTTTATGCCTTAGAGAAGTTTCGTACTTATTTAGTTGGGTCGAAAGTCACTGTTTTTACTGACCATGCAGCTTTGAGGCACCTCCTTGCTAAGAAGGAGACCAAACCACGGCATCGAGATGGATACTCCTTCTTCAGGAGTTTGATTTGCAGATCAAGGATAAGAAGGAGCCGAGAACGTTGTAGCGATCACTTGTCGCGATCGATGCGACAAGAAGGGGAAGATTCTCTACCCATTGATGATTCTTTTCTGACGATACTTTAATTGTTGTTATATCGTCTATTATTAACCAAGAACCTTGGTATGCAGATGTAGCTAACCGTTGTCGGTGGCAAGCCGCCCGACCTTTCTCATCAAGCAAAAGAAGCGTTTTACGTATAACGCTAAGCTAAAGATTTACGGGACGATCCTTACTGTTTAAGGAATGTGCGAGACGGTCTCTACAGACGGTGTATTCCGCAGTGGGAGACCAAAATAGTCTTGGAAGGCTGTCACTCCTCTTCATATGGTGGTCACCACGGTCCATCGCGCACCGTGGCTAAGGTACTTCATCTGGTTTTTTCTTGGCCTTCTTTGTTTGTTTTGACGCTAAGTCTTTTGTTTCAGCTTGTGATGCTTGCCAACGATCAGGGAACATTTCAAAGAGATATGAGATGCCACAAAACGGCATCCTAGAGGTTGAGGTTTTCGATGTCTGGGGCATTGATTTCCAAGGACCGTTCCCATCCAGTAAAGGTAACAGGTACATCTTAGTAGCTGTAGACTATGTGTCAAAATGGGTTGAAGCAATTGCTTCACCCCATTGTGATACTAAGACCGTGATAAAGATGTTCAAAAAGATCATATTCCCCCGTTTTGGTGTTCCTAGGGTCGTCATTAGTGATGGGGGGATGCATTTTAAAGAAAAGAAACTCACTTCCATACTGTCTAGAGTTGGTGTCCAACACCGGCGTGGTTTGGGGTATCACCCCCAAACTAGTGATCAGGTAGAGGTCTCTAATCGCGAGTTGAAAGAGATCTTGACCAAAGTAGTTTCTAAATCACGGAAGGACTGGAGTCTTAAGCTAGATGACACATTATGGGCTTATAGAACTGCCTTTAAGACACCAATTGGTGCATCACCTTATAGGTTAGTTTATGGGAAATCGTGTCACATACCTGTTGAATTGGAATGTAAGGCCTGGTGGGCAATTCGAGAGCTTAATTATGATCCTAAGTTGTGTGGTCAGAATCGTCTTTTGCAGCTAGATGAATTAGAGGAGTTTAGGCTTAATGCCTATGACAGCTCGCGCATTTACAAGGAAATGACGAAGAGATGGCATGACAAGAGAATCCTACCTCGGGAGTTCCATGTTGGGCAAAAGGTGTCATTGTTTAATGCCCTACGAGACTATTTCGTAAGTCAAGTCCAGATGGAGTGGTCCTTATACGGTGACAGTTGTTACCAAATTTGGATCCGTGGAGCTTGAAGATTCCGAGGGGCGCAGATTCAAGGTGAATGGTCAATATGTGAAGCATTACCACGAGGCGACCAAAGCAGACAATCGCGTTGAAGTCTTGCGCTTCGACGAGCTCGACGCGCCAGTTAGTTGATGCCAGAAAGGTCGTGCGGGACCTCTTAAACCAGCGCTCTCCGGGAGGCAGCCCGGACTGTTTTTTTTGTACTTTTGTCGAACCTTTTATTTTCTTTTGGCCCTGCATTGAACTTTAGACACTGCTTTATGAACTTCTTGCGTTGTGTTCTTGCTTTTTATGCGTGTTTTGCAGGTCAAAGTACTCGATCGAATGATATTGTGTTCGATCGAGCACTTTCTGAGGCAGCAATCACTCGATCGAGCGATATTCTCCTCGATCGACCAGAACCAGACTCGCCCCTGCTCGATCGAGTGGTTTTTCATTCGATCGAGCCCTTCCAATGCAGCAGTTCATTCGATCGAGCTATTCCAAGTGCTCGACCGAATGGTTTCGACTTCCAACTGTTGTTTTACGTCTATGGAGCTACTGCTTGACTTTCTTTGACCTCCCATGTTCATGGTCGGTTTGGGGAGGTCCCTCCTTGTGACGTTCTGTAAGTTTTCCGACTCCACTTCTCCTTTTCCTTTCATTTTGCAATTCCTTCCCTATTTCTGGTACAATGAGGGCATTGTACGGTTTGGTTTGGGGAGGTATGCATCCATATCTGTGTCTGCATGTCTTCTTGCATTTCTGCATCTCTGTTTATTATTTCCGCATGCATTGTTGTTTGTTTTTACTTCAAAAAAATCATAAAATTCAAAAAAAAAAAAATTTCCGCATTTCACGTTTAAATTGAGTCGGAACGTTTGAACATTGACGCTACTTTGAACCCTTACTTGAGCCCTGCATATTCTTGACATTTAGTTGGCGTGGTCATGTGCATAATCTACAAGTTTTTGTTTCTTCTTTATCTGAACGAATAGACTTGATTCATTATGTCGGCAAGCTACATTACATTCTGAGGTTAGAGCTTATTGAACTGGTGACATTCATGACCGGTTTCATTTAGGATGTGAGTAGTACTCTCTTTAAGACATGTAACATCAATTTGCATAAGCATGAGTTTAGTCTTCTTAATACCTGTATGCATTCGGTCTGTGGATGGTGGCACGTGTTAGGAGAGGCAGTCCCCTTTATTTCATTCTACCCATGAGCCTCACATAGCCAAATTGCCTCTTTTGTCCTATCAACTACTTTCTATAATACTTCCTACCCTAGCTGAGCTAGTAACGAGTAGTTCTTGGAATGTTTTACTGCAATATGGTTATTTCATCTGATTTCAGAAGATGGTGGAGGAATTGAAGGGAAAGAAAGAAAGAAAGGAGGGTAATGTCGAATCGTTGAAAAAAAATGATGAAAAAAAAAGAAAAGAAAAAAAAAGGAATGAAAAGCGAAAAATGCGAAGAAAAAGAAAGAAAGAAAAAAAAAATCAAAAATGAAAAAGAATGAGAATTGTACAATGATTCACACTCCCATGTCTTATCTATATTCTATGGGGAGTTAACGATTTTTGGTGTTTTGTGAGTTAGTGCATAATTTTGCACCGTTTTATCTTGCGGTCATGAGTACGAAGTTGGGATGCAGTCTATATTTGGATCCGTTGTTGCTAGCCTGGCTATTAACCCCACATATCCAAATTCTTTTTTGCCCCTTCTTACCCATTACCTCACTTACCCAAATGTAAGTCCTCGGCACGTGTCTTGGTCATTAGTATGGTTGGAATGTATATGTACGGTTATAGAGACTTTATTCATGTTAACTGCATGCATGTTCTTATAGGTCGAGTTAGGTGAGTGTCTGTTTTCTTCCTATCTTTCACATATATACTCACCTTGTGCCTGATCTTGAGTGACGAGCGACCCGTGAGAGTCCGATATCTTTTGAGTCTTGCAAGGTCGACGGTTCAGTAAGTTTGAAACATTAATTTAACTCGTTTGCACTTTTCACTGCCACTTTGTCATGTTATCGCATTAAATTGGTTCTAGTGGATGATTTGTAGCCGATGCGTTGGTCTCGTTCCATTGTTCACCCTTAGTTGCATTCATATTTGCTTGGGGATAAGCAAAGGTTTGGTTTGGGGAGATTTGATGCGTGTCTTTTATATAAGGTTTTCACCTCATTTTTACACGCATTTCTGTGCCTTTTATGTAGCGTCTGGCTACAAATACCCCCGAATATTCTACTTTGGTCCGTTGTTTGTAATTTGCAGGAATTGACCGAAGAGAAGCTAAATCGAGCCTTAATTGTCCCAATTGTATGCATTCATGGAAAATAAGGAGCCGGGAGTCGGGAAATCTAGCACTTGGAAGACGCATGAGCTGAGTTCGGGAAGCTATTCAAGTCCTAACGTGCCTATATAGCTCGATCGAGTGATTCACTACTCGATCGAATGCTCTACATACTCAGGATTGGTCGATCGACTAGTTTAAGGAGCCATCGAGGAGTTTTTGCAAGAGCTGCTCGATCGAGTGACTTGTATCCCCTCGATCGAGTGGTTTGGTGATGATATTGCTCGATCGAGTAGACTATTTCTACTCGATCGAGTGGTTTCGTGTGTTTTAGTTAATTTCCGCCTAATCATATTATGGGCTTTTGTAATTAGTCCATAGATTAGGTTTTAGGATGGATTTCTAGTATAAGACTGAAAAAGAGTAACTACATTACTCATCTCTTCCACACACACGTTAGTTTGACTCTATTTCTTGTCACTGTTCTTTGGATTTTGCCCTTCTTTTACTTTGGCTACTCGGATTTGGGATACGATCGGTATTTTCGCTCTACTATTATTCTTAATTCCATTATTGCTTTTAATTCTTCCCTTCTTCTGAATCGTTATCATTGCTTCAATCGAATTGTTGTCAGTTTTATCATTATGTCTAGTTTTAATTATTTATTCGTTGTTACTGATAATTCAATGGTTATGAGTAGCTAATTTTCTTATGCTAAGACTATAGGGGATCCGTAATATGAAGGGAGAGTAATCGAATTATTAGGTTAATGCTGGTACTGTCTTTGTTGGTTAAATTCTACATTTAATTGTATCTTTCTAATTGAGTCGACGCAATTAGACCTATAATTCCTAGTGACCCTTGACCTGGACCGAAAGGTTGGAAAAGGTAGACTAGTAGCGAACAATAGAGTATTGCAGTGAGGACGAAAGTTAAGCTGTTTACACTTTAGGGTGAATTAAGGACCGAAAGGTGACGTTCGTTGCCCCTTAGACCGAATTTGCATTGACCTGAGACCTAGATTACTCGACCGGATGGTTATGGTGAACCGTTTGTCTTAGCTATTTTTCTCTATCTGTTATTCCCTTCCTTTATTTCTCTTCTCCTTGTTCTTTTTAGTTTAGAAATCACATTTTATAAAACTCCCAATTTGGTTACTTGACGAACTTAGATTTAGCCGACAAATTCCTACCTCTCTGTGGATTCGACCCGACTTCCCTAGCTATTTTAGTTGGAGCCAGTTGGTTATTTTTGACAGGTACGCGACAGCCGTGTCAGTGACGACTATCCAAATGTGTTATATCACTTATATATAGTGTATTCGCGTGGACCATCGTTAAACTAAAACCCGACTCCATCCTAGGAATAACAGAAAACATTGTCTCACATAGCACCTTATTAAGAAGAGTTGGGCTAATTTTAAAGGCCAAAGTATACTAGCTTCGAAATATAGTCCTGAATATTAACAGCCCAGGCAATTGCATGATGAACACGCATTTTTACGAGGTGTGAGCAATTTACAATCCTTTTGGAAGTAGTCCTTTCCGGTTCACAAGTTCAAA
Organism: Silene latifolia; assembly: GCF_048544455.1. Classification (NCBI taxonomy): domain Eukaryota; kingdom Viridiplantae; phylum Streptophyta; class Magnoliopsida; order Caryophyllales; family Caryophyllaceae; genus Silene; species Silene latifolia. Next base: position 35,937,562 of record NC_133537.1, read on the forward strand.
TATAATACGATATAACAAGTTATTATCTCGTGGAATAAATGTCGGTCAATTGAGCAGGCTCACTAATAACATTTAGGCTTCATACACAATGCTTGGCAAGCAATCTAGGCATTTTGGCTTCAACAGTAATCATTAGCGATAAACAATGACACCACTTAAATAGACTTATCATTATTGCAACAAAATAGGAATATTAAAGAGTGAGAAACATATAAAAGTAGGGAAGTTTCACACAGAAGCAATAAGGCCCCCAAAAACATTGTTGCGCTTCTCAACATTCGTTGACATTAATTAAACTAATACTGGTGATATACCTCAAGTAAATTAATAGATAACTAACAAATATGTTAAGCTCTAAATTAGACGCTTTGCGTTTTTTGACACCACATATAAGTATCACTTCATTTCTCAAGATAACAATAATAAGAAAAATATACTTATGTTTGCTTTTTCTTTCTGGCTGAAATATAGACATAACAAATATATATACGTTTTACTAAGTAACCTTTAGTTTCGAATAAAAGGGACTATATAGTATGCAGTTTAAAGACTAATTCAGTTAGCTCAAATAATAGACAAAAGTACTACACCATCTATAACCACACGTTGAAAACAATCCTACAAGAAAACCTTTATGCAGTACATTGGATACTAGAGAGCTTGACATGTTCATGAACAGAGAAAAGACTATTGCCTATACCTCAAAAAGTATACAAAAAAAGGAAAAAAAAATGATAGGCTTGTCCTTATAACAATTATTACCCCCTAAATCAAGGCATACTTCCTTGCTTTGCAAACCAAACTAAAGGTGGGAATAACTGAGGGTAAACTAACTCATCACCCATTACCATCTTTATACCAGGGATTTCTCACCTAAAATCAGGTATCAAAGCGGTATTGCATTATGTTTATTTCAAATTATGCACTAATTCATACTGCCGGTGTACCGTATACTTATTCTGTCAGTACATTACAATGTACACTGATTCTAAACACATACCTCTTTTATGTTTGTTAAATGTTAATTGTTATGTTATCGTTAGTGAACATCTTACCTGCAGTTAGTTAAACACATTAATAAAGCAATCATAAAGCATTATGTGTACATTTGAACTATTACTATATTCATAGTTTCCCTCTAAGTGGTGTATAAACCAAGAAAACAGAAGCGCAGTTAGTATTGGCAAATGATTTCTTATGCAAACTAGAAGTTTCACACGTTTTAATATCGTTATGGTTGTTTAGTGGCTCCTCAGGCTCGATAAGTGTTGTAGTTTAGGCTACTATTATGGAGAGACATACATGTCATTGTATTGCAAAAACCCATTAATGTTTAGCGAGATACATCGGTCTTACTCAGCTATTACTTGAAACTCAAAAGGGTAGAGTAGGGGAAAGTCAAAATCAGTGTGTTAGTAAGATGGCTGTAAACTAGGAATAAGGGATATGTAAAAATACCAACACCTATTGTACCCACCATTAAAAAAAAGAGAGCACTATAAAAACGCCTCATGACAATTTCGACTGCTGAATAACAGATTGAGTTAAGAAATATTCTCTTGTAAATAATGTGACATTTCATTTTCCGATGGCATGTCTAATGCATGCATAGATGGCTGACGATTGTAGAGTTTACTTGGACCAGCTTAACAGTGACAGCCATGATTATAAAGTCAAGGTGAAGGTCATGCGAAAGTGGAAACCCCAAAGATCCGCTTCAAATGTGCTTTACCAAACTGTTCTACTACAAGATGACAAGGTAAGCTTACATATAGTTACTATTTTCCGTGGACTGCAACTACATTATTTCAGAATATCCTGATTAATATTTAGTTGACACTTTAAATAGAACTAAAAAATGAATGGTTTTTTTTGGCGGCACTTACTTTTGATCAGTTTAACAAACAACATTCGTGGACAGTTTAAAACATAAGTTAACCATAACAGGTTAAGCTTTAGAAATGCATTTCCCTTTTTTTACTTATTTTATAAAATCACGGGTTTAGTGTGGTATGTTCTAAGACTAGCTAAAGGCAGGATGTAGTGGATCCGACCTAAGCATGCATTGTCTAGCACTTACCATGACGGGTTTTGATGTTATACTTATAGACACAAATGATTATTAAGCGTACTTTTAACACACAGTTTAATATTTGTTTGTTTAAATTTACTCTGTCAAACGCTAATGGTGACTACTATGCAGGGAAATAAAATGAAAGGCACCTTGTTTGGGGATCAGATAGCAGGACATGAGGAGGCACTTGTATACAATGGCGTCTACGAGATTGCAAATGCCCCCATAAGACCGACACAACTACAGTATAGGAGGGACCCCACTGAGGTTGCTTATACTATAGGTTTTGGTGGCAAAACACTCATCCGGCCACTCTCATCAGCACCTGGTCCATTTTTGTCAGATTACCAATGCGTGTCACAGATACCCAAAACAGCTACCCCTTATGACATATTTGGTCAGCTCAGAAAAGAGAAAGTACATTATATTATGCACACTTATATATTGATACCAGCGCATTTAGTTTATAACTAACGTACACATATGTCATTGGAACCCTATTATATGTCGAACCAGCTGCACGTGAGGCTCCTGCAAAACAAGGCCGTAGGAACATTGTTAGGGAGATTTTCATCACCGATCATAGGTATTATTTCTCATTTTTTTAAAAGGTTACTTCAATTTGGAAAACAAAATAACATAGTAATCGGTGTAACAGCACCGACCAACCTATTGTGGTATCGGCATGGAACGATCTTGCTGAAGACGACTGTAGCAAACTTGCCTCTTTTGCAGGAACTTTCCCGGTGGTAGCCTTCACAGCATTGAGAGTGACTACCCATCGAGGTATTATATATACAAACAAAATAAATAGCATCTGCCTATATCACATTTTGTACTAATCCTTTTTCCATTCTTATTAGGTTTCTCACTAACCACTACAATGTCCACGTCAATCACCACAAGTCCAACAGGAGACAAGGTGGTTGCCCTCACAAAATGGTACAGCTAACCAGCCAGCCAGCTAAATCTACTATTACTGAATTCCAGATTTCTAACCATAACTCCTAAAACAAAGACCCAATATGCCGTTTTTAATTACTGTTACTGGATACAGGAAAACTCAGAACAAAGAAAGTCTGTCCGAATTACAAGCTAGGATCCGCAGAGTTAGAGACCCTAATGCACTAATCCACGTTGTTACTTTAAACGCCCTGAAAAGCAAAAAGGTAAATCAGTATATCCACGGCCGACAATTCACGCCACCAATTCAAACCCTGTGTGTAGTATGGCTGCGGCTAATTTTTTTTTTAAAAAAAATCAATGTCAAAAAAACAATGTTTTACAATAACGATCACTTCTAAGTAATTGTCATATATGGATAGCACCTCTGACCTTGCGTTAAAATGCATTGCAAACAGGCTAGAAGCACACTTCGGGATGAACGTTACCGGCTGAAAGTAACAGTAGAAAATGCAAGCTTGCAAAAGGTCAATGCATATTTAGGTTGTTCTAACTGTGGCAAACGCTCTGTTTATCTTGCTGGTGAGAGTTTCAGATGCGAAACCTGTACTAAAGAAGGGGTAGTGTCAGAACCGAGGTAACCAAACATCTTAAACTAACATTGTGTCCAAACTCCGAGACGTTATTCATCGTTTTAATTCTTACTGCTGATACTTACTCGCATAATTACATTCAATTGTGACGTTTCTGATGGGACTGAACAACTAGAAATAACATCATTCATGGACGACACTGTTAAACTCTTCCGCATGTCAGCACCAGACATATTTCACATCCGGCACTCAGTACACCATCTATCTCATAAATACTTATCTCAATTTAGGTTTGTAATCCAACATTCATGTTGTCTAACAGTAACCGCATGTGCAAACCCTTTGACTCTTGCTTGTCTGGCTCTCACCTTCACCGGGTATCTCTCTTTCCTCCTCATTTAAACATACCATGACCATGTCCTGACTACGGACTGACACTACCTGTAGGGCGACCATTTGGCGTTTGAGAGCACTCAGGCTTTGTTATAGGATGAACCATTCACAATAGAAGTGTCTCCAAAGACAACCCTTACGCGAAACAATATACTACAGTGAGCCCTACGATCAGTCATACTTGAAACAGTTGAACCAACGGCCATGGCCCCTTTAACACAAACATCTTCAACGGGGCAGAATATTATTGCTGACGCGCCATAACAACTTGCACCAGTTGCTAGGCAATTGGATTTTAGTAGTACACCAGAAAAAAGGGATAGTCACGCACTGGTTGACGTTTCAATAAGTGCTGAGTACTTGTCTACACGCAAACTCCCTGCGTCAATAACCACAGTTCCCGAACAGAGCCATTTACAGCCTGGTATTCCGGATAAAGCAGTGGTTTCAGCTAAACCTCTTGATCAGACCGTGCAACTAACGACCACCACACCTACACGAAAAGGAGCTGACACTGAGACCCAAGCAACAATTGCTGTTATGCAAACATCTTCGCTTAAATCTCCAAAGGTTGGGAAACCTCCAGCTAGCACCCCCGAAACTCCAGCACAAGTCACCCCAAAAAGAAACACTGCGAAACAAACTGCTGGCTCACCGGCAAAGAAAAAGAAGCCAAGCACTGACTCGCCCCAGGGTCATTAGCAGTACTGATATATAACCATCCACTGTATATACCCGTTATGACTGTACATAGTATGAACTTTTGTTCTCCCCGACAAATAAGCCCAAGTGACACGCCTCCTAGCCACAACTCATAAATGATGTGGTGGTATAAAGGCTATAGGGTGTCATCGGTGTTTTGGGAACACTTTGCACTTTAGCAATGTGTTCTAACCAAAAGCAATATGCAATTGATTTTGGGTTTAGGAAAGAACAGTAACTGTAATCTTTTGGGTTTTACCAAACCATTAATAGTAAGGGGAGAATTAGCATGTTACACTACAAAAACCCGCCTTATAAACATCAACTAAACTGCGCAAGCTTCGCAGTATTTGACTTGGAAATACAGTAAAGTGTAAGTTTATACCTTTTTTTAGTGGATGCTATATAAATGGATCTCTACATTTCCAAAAATACTTAACATGTCTAACAATTTATGTACAGTACGCTAAATTATTGTGCCATCACGTATTTTACATTGACGATCTCAGAGCAGCCGTGCAAATGCTTAAACGTTGTGATTAAACAACCATTCGGACCCTGCACGAGCAGATATCCGTTATCTTATTATCACCATCATCCATTGACCAATTAAGCAAGCAATACCGCGAAGTGTTCCCTCAAAGCATAGAGTAACGGTCATGGCAAAAACAACGATCATATCCCTACACACCTTTAACACTCCTTAAATCATGACATACACCAAATAGCAACTAACTAGCAGAGTTATAGCTAACTACCTGTTGTTACTTTGCATAAAGAAAACAAACTAGCAAGTTATATACATAGTTATAAATAAGTCACACTATCACAAACAAGAGGAGAAGAAACATGATTAGACATCATAGCCATGCTAACCCATAACCTAGGTTATCCACTAGCAAATATCTTTGAAAGATTTTAGGACAATTACCCACAGATGCAACAAATGTACTTTATAGAGCTATTTTAAAATAATTTACCTTAGACAACATACATTTTAGGTGGTATATGAGCAAATACATTTAAGTTTTATATTATTGTAGAATATCTTTCTCACAATCAGGGATAAAAGCACAAACTGTATACCCAAGAAAAAAAAAAAGCAATTACATAGGTTAGTCTAACGTTCATTAGTTTCTTCAACCATTTTGTCCAAAGGCATGCCATGTATTCTCATATGTTTACCAAGATACTTCTCAAATTAGATGACACTTGAAAGGAAATTAGACAAATCCATTAATAAAACCACCAAAAACACCAGAAGTGATGTACGGTTCCGAAAGCTCCAATCATAATCGTGTTACAATATTGTAAATACTTTAGTTCTGTATGTACTAAACTATATATACAACCGTATTTGCCACTTCCGATCGTTTGAAAATTGACCCGCAAATTCCAGGCTTGTACAGCTAAAATGAAGCCTAAGAGAAAACTCATCAAGGAAGTAGCAGGACCAACAGGTCCGTATACCATGTAACACCCCGTAAATTTGAAGACCTTTATTATATTTTAAAAGTAATATTTTAATCTATTTTAATTTAATATTAATTTATTTGAAATAAAATTTATTTCAGAAAATATAATCTTATTTTATTTTGAAGAAATGTAATTATTTTTGATAGTTTAGAAATGTTTAAAAGTGATTTAAACTATATTTAAACCTTTTCCCTTGATAAAATAGATTTCGGATAAAAGTCGTAAAATTGGGATTTTCCCATTTCTTACGGTCGTTGGGTAAACGAGTTTGGATATTGGGCATATGAGTACTTAATCTTTTAGTAAAATCGTGTTTAAGAACTTTAGTTTTCTCGGAAATCGCGTTCGACGAATATTTCTAATTTCCGTCGAAACGAACCAAAACGTAAAACAAACGACCCATCTCCCCACATGTCTTTCCTTTGGCCACCTACCCTCCATTTGTCCCCCCTTCCAATTTTCATTTCCTCCATAACTCAATCTATCTCCTCCTTCTCTCAAACACCAAAAACCCACTAAAAATCCTCCTTACAATCCCTAAAGCCACCATAAATCCTTCATTTCTCCACCAAATCTCATAAAAATTATATATTTGGAATTCTCTCTTCAATCCTCATCTACTAGTAAGCTTTATTTTCATTTCCCCCAATTTTTGTTTAAGACACTTTTTTTAGGGTTTCGAATTTAAGCTTAATAATTGTGTTTTTGTTGTTCTTATAGGTGAAGAATTTGAAGATGAGTTAGGTGACTCATATGTTGTTGAAGATGAAGAGTAATTTTGGGTTTTAGGAGCTTTCTCAAGTTATTACTTGTCTCTTTGCTAGCTTAAGGTAACTATTCCGAGTTACTCGACGAATTAATGTCACATTAGTAGTTGTATTTGTTGTTTGTTGTTGTTTGTTGTTGTTTGAGACGATCTTGTTGATAAATGAATGAATGGAGTAAGATGAGTATGCTTATGTTTAATTTATGTTACCCATTTATATATTATTGTTTGGAACAAATTTGGATGAGGAATTATGTGTTGTGACAAGTTCGTGTTTTGGCTCGAACGCGTCAGTACCAGACCGAGACGGTTTCCAATGTTTCCAAAAATATGACAGATTGAACGGCGTCGAAAAATTAGGTGGTTTAGCCACTTGAATCACTCAATTTGGAGTCCGTATGAGTAAATGGCGTCGTTTTATCGATAAAATTTATAGAAAAGTTTACCCTTGTGTGAGACGGTTATTTATGCTATTTTATTATGCGAGAATTTTGTGGAATTAGTTATTTTGTAAGTTGGAATATATTTTCTTATGTTGATAGTCTTTCACATGATAGAAATTGGAATAGTGCATGAAAATGATATTGTAATGAATTTTGTGATTTGGGCCAAAGTAGGCCAAGACTCGAAGTGGGCAGTTGACCGAACGAGTTTGGTCAAACTAGGTTTAAACCGGTCAGCCTCGATTTGACCGATGACCCGTCGCGGGACTCGGGTCGAGGGTTTGTATTTGAGGTGAGATTGGTTGTTATTGGAGGTTTTATGTTATGCCTTGATATTTGTAATTATCATTTCACATGTTGGTTGTTGGATGCTTTGGATGCCTTATGCTTGAGTCTTGTTGCTTCTCTGCCATTTTAGCTTGTTCTCATGGATTATGGTACTGTTGGTTAGCTGGAATTTGGATTATTATTGATATTGGAGATATTGTTGGATTGTCAGCTGAATATGCTCTTGCGTAGTCTTTCATATGCTAGGGTGTGTATGATCATTTGTGTGTGTGCAAGTTTGGACTCTTTGCCCCTCTTATGGTTAATTGGGTGTCCTACTTGTCTGGTGTGGTGTGGGCTAAAGTATTCAAGCTGGGACTAGGTCCTAGGTGAGTATTTCGGCCTTCGTCATAGATAGGCCATTATAGTCTTTGACGAGTGTATGTTTGCGGCTTAATAGCCTTTGTGTCTTAGCTTGGTGGGTTTATATCCAAGTTAGGGCATGACCTCCTAACGTACTCTTAGAAGTATGTGGTCAGCTTAAGTACTAGTCAACCCTTTGGTGGACTCCTTAGGGGTACTCATGTGTGTGATCATGGGTCTTGGATGCGGTATTTTCCGCATGTCGCTAGGTCTGCGCAGGTTTAGGACTAGGGTGTTTACCTTACCTTGTGGTATAGACTCGAGTTACAGAGTGACTATTGACCGTCCTAAGAGCTTATGCCTGTCTCTAGATATATTGTCCTTTCTTGTTTGATGATTCTATGAATCATAGAAGGTGAGATGCAAGCCGGCTATGGTTGATAGAGTTTGGATTCCTGGATGTTATGTGATTCACATGATAGTGTAGTATGAGTCGGTCTAGTATTCACATGCTAGGACTATGTGTTGTTTTATTGTTGTTCACATGATAAGCACAATTGTCTAGCATCTATATGCTAAGGCTATGTGTTATTCATATTCATATTCTTATGTTTACATGTTATATTAATTATGACATTTCGTGGTCGGGAGAACTCTGAGTTACTCCCCACCGACCGTGGCTTTCGTATTTGTATAAAATGCGATTGACAGGTAGGTGATGCATATATGGGGTACATGGACGAGCTAGCGAGCAAAGTAACCTTGGGACCTAGATTGGCTTTATTTTATTGTGACCCTTAAACACTTTTTATGTTATATACTTTTTAGGGACATATGTCTCCCTTTATCATATTTGGGTTGTATAACTTTGTTTCGCGACTTTAGCGATGTTTTATTATGAGATTTATTTTAGACCTTGCATGTTTGACACCTTCCCATTTGGATACTTTTATAACAGGTTCAGGTTTTAAAAATTACAGGTTTTTACCCAAATAAACCTATTACAAACATATCCATGCAGTTTTATTCTAGAATTACGTGTTTATTTTTCCGCAATGAATGAGGGTGTCACAGTTGGTATCAGAGCATATTTGCTCCCGACGCACGTTTGTGCACCCCCGATAAAAATAACTTGACCTTAAAATAATATACTTGAGAGATGGGTAGGATGGGTAGACTTAGGACCTTATGTTGTAGTCTCTTTGTGTATGCTTCGTGGTAGGTTCTAACATGTTTGTTGATTGTCAATTATTTTTGTACCCTTGGATCAATGACCGCGAGCTTACCTACATGAGGATCAAGATTTGGTGCCTATTGCCGAGAACTGAAGATTTGTTTACCTTTGAAGAATGCTTCTACTTCCTCGAAGATGTTTCTCATTCTTTGTGTACCTTGCCTTATTATTTATCTCTTGGCGCTTATTCTTCTTCTAAACTCTCTCTTCTCTTTCCTTGAAAGTTACTCTTGTACCCTCCTAACTTGTCCGTTGTCCCATGCTTATCCTCCCTTAACGCCTTTTGAGAGTACTCTTTCTTTTGAGAGACGTTGGCCTTGGTTGGAAAATTCGACTTTTGAGGAGATTGTTTGTGGTTGACCCATAACCCTGGTTTTGAGAGGTTGTGATGTTAGGAAGACTGAGGTAGGATGATGAGACACACTTGGTGATTCCTATACCTAGTTCCTTGATAAAGTGAGTATAATTGATTGGTGGATTCTGTGTGTTAAGAGTGAGTTGCATATGCTACTAGAGTTATAGAACTTGGCTTTGTTGTTTATATTTGGGATTTGAAGACTTAGTAGGTTGAGCGTTGTTACCTTAGGAGTAAACATGGAGTAAGGTTTATGATTTGTGTTTGGAAAGGGATACCTTTAGGATGTTGTGTTACCTTTTGACGTTGTTGGATATGAGTGTAGCCTTGTTTGTAGTTTTGATCTTGTAATGGGGAAGTCGTTGTGGATGTTTAATGATTGGGAATTGTTGAATCACAAGCGTAGTGAAGTACTTTGTTTAATGGAATAGCTTAGATGTAGAGTGACTTAAGTTATCTTGAGGAATCCTTGGAGATAATATGGTTGTGAGATTCATTTTATTAGGAAGTTTTAGAAACCGTTTAAGATTGTTGTGTTATTTGAGATTTGAGTACCTGGCGTTTCCTTGTTGTCTAATTTCCTTTCTTCTTAGACCATAAGCGTTACCGTTCATACCTCCTTTCCTCGCTTCATCTTGCTCATGATCTTGAATTAGCCGCCGTGGTACATGCCTTGAACACATGGAGGCATTACCTTATTGGAGTTCATTGCCGCATTTATACCGATCATAAGAGTTTGAGGTGTATCTTTACCCAGAAAGAATTGAATATGAGGCAAAGAAGATGGCTAGAGTTGGTGAATGATTATGATGCCGAGTTGTTTTATCATGAAGGGAAAGCAAATGTGGTGGCCGATGCTTTGAGTAGGAAGACTAGTCACTCTTTGAGCACTATCCGTGTGTTACCTGATGAACTTACCACGGAATTTCAAAAGTTAGGGATAAGCCTTGTTGGGAAGGGCTTTGACTATCTTATGCCGAGTACGTAACCCGACTTTTACCGTGAGATCCGTACGTCCCTACCTGAGGATGCTACTTTCAAGTCCATTCAAGCAAAAATCCAACTTGGGCAAGCTAAGGATTGTGTGGTGGATAGTGATGGATACCTTCGTTACCAAGGTAGGATGTATGTTCCGAGAGTAGCCGAGTTGAGGAAGAAGATCCTTGATGAAGCTCACCTTTCTCCTTACTCTATTCATTCGAGTGGTGACAAGATGTATAAAGACTTGAGATTACAGTTTTGGTGGCCTAAGATAAAGATTGATGTCCTAGAGTATGTTAGCAAGTGTCTTACCTGTCAGAAAGTGAAGATTGAGCATCAGAAACCCGGGGGTTTGCTACAACCTTTGGATGTTCCCCTTTGGAAATGGGAGTCCATCTCCATGGACTTTGTGATGGCTTTACCTAAGACTGCTAGCGGAAAAGATGCGGTTTGGGTGGTTGTAGATCGATTGACCAAATGTGCTAGGTTTATACCTATCAAGGAGACATGGAAATTACATGTCCTAGCTGAGGCCTATGTGAGGGAGATAGTACGCTACCATGGAGTGCCTAAGGATATAGTTTCAGATCGTGACCCGAGATTCTGTTCCCATTTCTGGACTGCTTTGCAAGAAGCCATGGGTAGTAAGCTACTGATGAGTACCGCTTTTCATGCCGCTACAGATGGACAGACTGAGAGGACTATCCAGACTTTAGAGGACCTCCTCCATGCTTGTGCTTTAGACTTCCACACTTCTTGGGAGAAATGTTTACCTCTTGTCGAATTCTCCTACAACAATAGCTATCATTCCTCTATCAAAATGTCACCTTATGAGGCTTTGTACGGTAGGAAGTGCCGTAGTCCTGTCTGTTGGGATCAAGTCCAAGATGCTCATGTGTTGGGACCCGATTTGGTGACTGAGACCATCAATCAGGTTCAGATCATTCGAGAGCGTATGAAAACCGCTCAAGACCGACAGAAATCTTATGCCGATGTCCGTCGTCGACCACTTACCTTTGAGGTTGATGATCGAGTGTTCCTTAAGGTATCACCTATGAAAGGGGTGAAACGGTTTGGTGTGAAAGGAAAGCTGAGTCCCAAATACATTGGACCTTTCCGTGTGCTTAAGAAGATTGGCCCCGTTGCTTACCGTTTGGAGTTGCCCCCGAATTTGAGCAAGGTTCATAATGTCTTCCATGTATCTCAGTTGAGGAAATACATTAGTGATCCGAGCCTGTTATTCAAGAAGAAATCCCAGATTTGGAACCCAACTTGGCTTTGGAAGAAAGGCTGATCCGAATCCTCGAAAGGGCAAACAAGCAACTTAGAAACAAAGTGGTGTCCCTAGTTCGTATACTTTGGCGTTGTGGAAATGTCGAAGAAGAAACTTGGGAGCTTGAATCTTCTATGTTAGCTAAATATCTCGAACTCTTCTCGTGAGGTACTTTCCGTTCCTTTATCTAATTCTTGTGAGTTTAGCTATCCTTTCGAGTGTTCCCTCTCCTTCTCTTAAATACTCTCCGCGTTAGTAGTCCTTGTTTAGTTGTTTAAAAGTCGTAGTTAGAGTTTGGTCATAGCTAGTGGAGTTATTATCCTTATTATAGAATTTCGAACTAAAGATGTTTGAAAATGTTTTAATGTTTTCCACTGGTTTTAACGTCAATGAGTGGTAAAGCTCGTTATTGGAGACGTCCGATAATTGGCTTTCTCATTTGTTGGTGTAAAAATATATAAATATTTTTTTTATGTCTTTGATTTGGAATGTTGATGTTCTTGAACAGTTGACGAGAATTTTCCATTCCATTGAAAAGACACTTATACTTCATACGTCCATATTTTGAAGATTTTGTTTACTTGATTTTAAAGAGATAGACCTACATATATACAATGTTCCTTTTTCTAAGTTTCGAGGACGAAACTTCTTAAAAGGAGGGATGATTGTAACACCCCGTAAATTTGAAGACCTTTATTATATTTTAAAAGTAATATTTTAATCTATTTTAATTTAATATTAATTTATTTGAAATAAAATTTATTTCAGAAAATATAATCTTATTTTATTTTGAAGAAATGTAATTATTTTTGATAGTTTAAAAATGTTTAAAAGTGATTTAAACTATATTTAAACCTTTTCCCTTGATAAAATAGATTTCGGATAAAAGTCGTAAAATTTGGATTTTCCCATTTCTTACGGTCGTTGGGTAAACGAGTTTAGATATTGGGCATATGAGTACTTAATCTTTTAGTAAAATCGTGTTTAAGAACTTTAGTTTTCTCGGAAATCGCGTTCGACGAATATTTCTAATTTCCGTCGAAACGAACCAAAACGTAAACAAATGACCCATCTCCCCATGCCTTTGGCTGGCCACCTACCCTCCATTTGTCCCCTCTTCCAATTTTCATTTCCTCCATAACTCAATCTATCTCCTCCTTCTCTCAAACACCAAAAACCCACTAAAAATCCTCCTTACAATCCCTAAAGCCACCATAAATCCTTCATTTCTCCACAAAATCTCATAAAAATTATATATTTGGAATCCTCTCTTCAATCTTCATCTACTAGTAAGCTTTATTTTCATTTCCCCCAATTTTTGTGTAAGACACGTTTTTTAGGGTTTCGAATTTAAGCTTAATAATTGTGTTTTTGTTGTTCTTATAGGTGAAGAATTTGAAGATGAGTTAGGTGACTCATATGTTGTTGAAGATGAAGAGTAATTTTGGGTTTTAGAAGCTTTCTCAAGTTATTACTTGTCTCTTTGCTAGCTTAAGGTAACTATTCCAAGTTACTCGACGAATTAATGTCACATTAGTAGTTGTATTTGTTGTTTGTTGTTGTTTGTTGTTGTTTGAGACGATCTTGTTGATAAATGAATGAATGGAGTAAGATGAGTATGCTTATGTTTAATTTATGTTACCCATTTATATATTATTGTTTGGAACAAATTTAGATGAGGAATTATGTGTTGTGACAAGTTCGTGTTTTGGCTCGAACGCGTCAGTACCAGACCGAGACGGTTTCCAATGTTTCCAAAAATATGACAGATTGAACGGCGTCAAAAAATTAGGTGGTTTAGCCACTTGAATCACTCAATTCGGAGTCCGTATGAGTAAATGGCGTCGTTTTATCGATAAAATTTATAGAAAAGTTTACCCTTGTGTGAGACGGTTATTTATGCTATTTTATTATGCGAGAATTTTGTGGAATTAGTTATTTTGTAAGTTGGAATATATTTTCTTATGTTGATAGTCTTTCACATGATAGAAATTGGAATAGTGCATGAAAATGATATTGTAATGAATTTTGTGATTTGGGCCAAAGTAGGTCAAGACTCTAAGCTGGGCCAGATTGACCGAACGAGTTTGGTCAAACTAGGTTTAAACCGGTCAGCCTCGATTTGACCGATGACCCGTCGCGGGACTCGGGTCGAGGGTTTGTCTTTGAGGTGAGATTGGTTGTTATTGGAGGTTTTATGTTATGCCTTGATATTTGTAATTATCATTTCACATGTTGGTTGTTGGATGCTTTGGATGCCTTATGCTTGAGTCTTGTTGCCTCTCTGCCATTTTAGCTTGTTCTCATGGATTATGGTACTGTTGGTTAGCTGGAATTTGGATTATTATTGATATTGGAGATATTGTTGGATTGTCAACTGAATATGCTCTTGCGTAGTCTTTCATATGCTAGGGTGTGTATGATCATTTGTGTGTGTGCAAGTTTGGACTATTTGCCCCTCTTATGGTTAATTGGGTGTCCTACTTGTCTGGTGTGGTGTGGGCTAAAGTATTCAAGCTGGGACTAGGTCCTAGGTGAGTATTTCGGCCTTCGTCATAGATAGGCCATTATAGTCTTTGACGAGTGTATGTTTGCGGCTTAATAGCCTTTGTGTCTTAGCTTGGTGAGTTTATATCCAAGTTAGGGCATGACCTCCTAACGTACTCTTAGAAGTATGTGGTCAGCTTAAGTACTAGCCAACCCTTTGGTGGACTCCTTAGGGGTACTTATGTGTGTGATCATGGGTCTTGGATGCGGTATTTTCCGCATGTCGCTAGGTCTGCGCAGGTTTAGGACTAGGGTGTTTACCTTACCTTGTGGTATAGACTCGAGTTACAGAGTGACTATTGACCGTCCTAAGAACTTATGCCTGTCTCTAGATATATTGTCCTTTCTTGTTTGATGATTCTATGAATCATAGAAGGTGAGATGCAAGCCGGCTATGGTTGATAGAGTTTGGATTCCTGGATGTTATGTGATTCACATGATAGTGTAGTATGAGTCGGTCTAGTATTCACATGCTAGGACTATGTGTTGTTTTATTGTTGTTCACATGATAAGCACAATTGTCTAGCATCTATATGCTAAGGCTATGTGTTATTCATATTCATATTCTTATGTTTACATGTTATATTAATTATGACATTTCGTGGCTGGGAGAACTCGGAGTTACTCCCCACTGACTGTGGCTTTCGTATTTGTATAAAATGCGATTGGATGTAGGTGATGCATATATGGGGTACATGGACGAGCTAGCGAGCAAAGTAACCTTGGGACCTAGATTGGCTTTATTTTATTGTGACCCTTAAACACTTTTTATGTTATATACTTTTTAGGGACATATGTCTCCCTTTATCATATTTGGGTTGTATAACTTTGTTTCGCGACTTTAGCGATGTTTTATTATGAGATTTATTTTAGACCTTGCATGTTTGACACCTTCCCATTTGGATACTTTTATAACAGGTTCAGGTTTTAAAAATTACAGGTTTTTACCCAAATAAACCTATTACAAACATATCCATGCAGTTTTATTCTAGAATTACGTGTTTATTTTTCCGCAATGAATAAGGGTGTCACAGTTGGTATCAGAGCATATTTGCTCCCGACGCACGTTTGTGCACCCCCGATAAAAATAACTTGACCTTAAAATAATATACTTGAGAGATGGGTAGGATGGGTAGACTTAGGACCTTATGTTGTACCAGCTACATCTCTTTCTCACACTCAAGTGCTACGGTGGGTGCTTAGAAATGTATCTCCCATCTAAATAAGAGGGAGGAGTAGTGCAATTAGGTCAGTTTTTTGGGAACGTTTTGTAACAGTCACGGATTCTAAGGTAAACAAGGCCTCGGCTTACAGATTGCCAACTTAGGCAGAAAATGCCTGCTAAGCACTACTATTATATTTAGAACGGCTGTGGTCGGGTGCGAGCACTGAGTGCATTTTGTAATGTCTGTATAAATAACTTATTCTGCAGGAAGAAGTATAATCCTCAAACTGTTCGGTAGTATTTATATATGGACTATATCTTTTCCTTTACATTTAGCTACACAACGAGCCATACTACCTGATGTATGGTGAACATTTTCCCTAACTCTGAATAATCCAATGACACAAGACCGTGTGTTCCAATAGAACGGCTACTTAATTACCACCTCGAGACGCCACTGTATAGTTCTGTCAAAGTTTCTCTAAATTGCGGTCCCGCGCCCGCTCGGGCGCGGGGCAACAACTAGTTTGGTAAAAGTAGATGAAAAAGTAGTTGAAAACTGAAAAGGTAGCTAATAACATTGTCAATTGCTTAGGCTTAGAGACACCCACCTTACGATATTAGTGTCAACCATGGACCGGGTCCTAGAGAAACTCTCGTCCATGACTAGGTCGTCCTACTATACATGTTTTGTCTAATTCAATTCCGTGCCTCTCGACTTATAGAACGAATGAACAAACTTAATCAATTGAATAAGGCCTTAAACAAAGATTAAACATTATGGCACAAGCATGTGATAGAAGCAATTTAGACAATATTATTATTAACCTATTTTATCATGTTATATATTTGATTTATGCATGGCTCCCCTAGCCCTTAGACTAAGAGATTTAACTACTCATATTAAGGTGTAAATTGTAAACTACATAAAGAGAAATGATAAACATGGTTGAGTGATTTATATGAACTAAATGTTTTAACATGTGAAAGAAAATAAACTAGAGTAATCTAATTAGAGTGCTAAATTATAAACTAGTATAAACTAAATAGATATGTAAAATGTAAACTAGAAATAGAAATACCTTAATAATAGAGAACTTGTATGGAAGAATAAATAAAACCAAATGCTTGAAAAAACTTAGAACCAAATGTTTGAAGAACTACAAGCTTAACTAAATTGTAAACTAATGAGAAAACTATTGAGAGAATTGTATTTGCTTAAGGCTATGTAAGGAAAATGAGACGTAAAAATGAGATGCCTAAAACCTTGGAATACCTCTCCTATTTATAGGATAGGGGAAAGAAACGTAAAAAAATCTGAGGGCATGCAAACCCGATCGGGGTCACCAACCCCGATCGGGGTCGTGGTAATCCGGGTATTTTCTCTTAATTCTCCTCTTAATTGCAAAAGGCATCCAATGTTCATGGTTAATGATGCGATTAATCACCCGGTTAATTCTTCACATTCCTAGCATCCAAAGCTTCCTTAGCATCCAATGCCTTCACTTTCAAGTTGGACTTTTGTATCGGGCTTGACTTTGCTTTTGACAATATTTGAATTAAACATGTTGATCCACCAATTTCTTCATGCAAAATCCACTCCAATACTCCATGCTTAGTCCAACACTTGGTCTTTGTTTAGCTAAGTGGTCTTAGTGTACAAAATGATAGGAAAAAGCCTTTAAATGCTTAGATTCCTATAAAAACATGTTAAGACAAGCAAAAACACTAGAACAACAAATATTAGCTTATGACACTATGATAAGTGCTAAATAACAAATAAAATGGAGCTAATATAGGGGATGAAAGTATATAAAATATGCACTTATCAAACTCCCCCAAACTAATTCCTTGCTTGTCCTCAAGCAAGAAACCAAATCCCATCTATTGCACTATCCAAACAAGCTATGCAAAATGATTTAAAAACCCGAAACAACATGGGCAAGGAATAGAGCAAAACATGGATGAGAGTTACATGACGGCGTAGCATAGAAAACTTTGAATAAACCTTTAAGCTCTTGCATGATCTTTTGACTTATGGACTCTCACGGAGCACTCAAACTCTTTTGTATGTGAAAGGACAATTTTGTGAATAAACACTCAACTATCCTCGACTTATAATAATGTGCCCGCAATTTAATATGGTAAACAATCAAAACTAGTAAGCCAAAACAATCAAATGCAAGCATGATAAAGAAGCCAAATTGGTAAGAAGAAGGCAATATGTAATGGGTAAGAAGGGGGAACAAATGAATTATGGATTGTGGAGTTAATGTCAAGCTAGCAACAACCAAAAGTAAGGATGCTCAATCCCAATTTTAACCCAATGTTGCAATTCAAATCATAAGAAAACTCTCCAAAATATGTGAATAATGCATGAGAGTTTCTCACATCAACTTCTTCTTTTTTTTTTTTTTTCAATTCATACTTCTTTTTTCATTTCATTCTCGTTTTTTTTCATGCTTTTTTTCCATTTCCTTTTTTCAACTTTTTTTCTCCTTTTTTCCATTTTTCTCAATTCATCTTTCTTTTTCTTTTTCCTCTTTTTTTATTTCTTGAGCATTAAGACCAAGCTCACATGATTTTCATAACTTTGAAACAAATCCCAATTGAGCACCCAAACAAGACCAAACAAGCTACTAGCTCAACAAGGTAGGCAAGTTATAATGTAGCTATGGAAAATTGTTTTTGAAGGGGTCAAGAAGGCAAATATATCATGTGAATGGCTCCAAAATGCAATAACAAATGAATGCATGCTTACCAAGAGATGACATGAGAACCATACTTGTGCGTTTTGATGAAACACACATTATAAGGAGACACCTACACTCACCTAAGGGAGACCGGATATGGATGCATCGGTCAAAAAGAGGTTCTACCTTACCATTTTGTAGCTTGCTACAAGTCAAGATCGAGCCCATTCGGTTCATTCTTCATCTCCCACCTACTATGTCAAGACATCCCCATGTAGCTAATATCCCAACATGAAAGAATAAATCATTAGCAATAAGCCATTATTAGGATAAGCAAAGAGGAAAGTAGGCTACAAGCAAACACAAAGCAAAAATTTCTCTCAAAAATTTTCAAATTTTCTACACTACATGCAAACTACGCTATATGCAAATGCAATATCTCCCCCCAAGCTAAACATAACATTGTCCTCAATGTGCTACAATTAAACTACCCAACGAAACCATAAAAATGGCTCAAAGCACAAATCAAGAAGGACTAGAGGTCATGTCTAATGGGTTGCGAGAAATTAAACTAAAATACAAAGCAATTAAAACTTACTCGATTTGCTAGCCTCCCCTCAAGCTAGCATGAATTCGGGGGATTCTTCCTTGCATCAAAAATTCAATAAAAGAGCGCAAAATTGAAAATTTGAAGAAGCAATAATGTTTGCAAGTGATAAGGTAATTTTTAAAATTTTTTTTTTTTTTTTCGGAAAAAGCTGCGTCCCCGATCGGGGTTGACTACATTTTACCAGATTTGACCTTTTCCGCATTTCTTTTGGCTTCCCCGTTTGTTGAGAGTTACGACCCCGATCGGGGTCTCATGCTTGGGGAAGCGTACAATCACCTTTTCTTCATTGTTTACCTATAAATCACAAAGCAAACATCGTCAAGTCTAGTATTTTATTACTAATCTACGAAAAACAGTAAATTGCGGAAAATTAAAAACAAGAAAATAAATAAAAACAATTAAAAAGCTTGGGTTGCCTCCCAAGAAGCGCTGGTTTAACGTCCCGCACGACGTAAGAAGCTAATTGATTCAAGTTTTGTTCTTGAGCTTGCCACCAACCAAGCTCCATGTCATAGCTCCTTTAGCATTCCGCAACCATTTGAAATTTTTTAAATAAACTTTCCCTTTCTTCTTTTTGGCACTCTTAGCAATAGTGCCCTTAGCATCGTCACCTACAAAGCAAACAACACCCATATCGTCCTCCAACGGATCCATTAGTAAGGATTCAAGCGTAGTAGAGGCATAAGAAGAGTCCACAGTGCTAAATAAATAACAAGACTCTTGTAACATTGGGCTTCTAATGGTGTTGTTTTTGCTAAAGGAAACCCGGTCATGACCCACTTCCAATGTCAACCTCCCATTTTTCACATCAATTAACGCACCCGCGGTGCGTAAAAATGGCCTTCCCAATATAATTGGGGTTTGTGAGTCCTCGGCCATATCAAGTATGAGGAAGTCAACGGGTATGAAAAACTTGCCAACTTTGACGGGAACATCTTCTAAGACACCTAGAGGTCGCTTTAAAGAACGGTCCGCCATTTGCAATGTAATACTTGTGCATTTTAAAGCACCCATGTTAAGTTTTTCACAAAGGGAATAGGGCATAACACTTACACTAGCACCTAGGTCGCAAAGGGCCTTATTAATGGTATATGTGCCTATAGTGCAAGGAATAGAATAGCTACCGGGGTCCTTAAGTTTCGGGGGAGACTTATTTTGTAAGAGTGCACTACACTCTTCGGCGAAAGCAATGGTCTCAACCTCATT
Organism: Silene latifolia; assembly: GCF_048544455.1. Taxonomy (NCBI): domain Eukaryota; kingdom Viridiplantae; phylum Streptophyta; class Magnoliopsida; order Caryophyllales; family Caryophyllaceae; genus Silene; species Silene latifolia. Next base: position 35,957,606 of record NC_133537.1, read on the forward strand.
GAAGGATCGCTTCTTTGAGAGAATCTCCTTCATAAACTTTGAATAAGAGGGGACTTGGGTAAGCAATTCCATAAATGGGACGGTGACTTGTAAATTTTTACACATTTCCATGAACTTACCGAACTTACCTTCTTCCTTGTGCTTTGCTAGAAGATGGGGGAATGGTATTTGAACAACTTCCTTGGGAGGAGCATCCTCCACATCTTTCACTTTCTCTTTTTCATTGGGAACACTCACCTTCTTTGAAACGACATCACTCTCCTTAGCATTAGGAGAGACTTCTTCAACAACCACCTTGTCACTTCCTTTGGGCATAGGGGACTCAACATCCTTGGCATTAAGCTTGCTCTTCCTTTTTAGCATCAACAACCGGTGGGGAAATGGTACACGGTCCCTAATAAGAGGCTCTCCACTAGCCTTCTTTTTATCATTTCCCCCAAGCTTGGCCTTTTTAACAACCACTTCTTCATCCAAAGTCATGGATGGCCCATCATAGTTCGTACCACTTCTCAAGGAAATAGAATTAACAGTTTCATGTGGTTGCTCACCTTGGGGAGGTAGTTGACTGTTCTTCCTTTGAGAATTAGAAGCGGCTAGTTGAGCCACTTGTTGTTCCAACATCTTGACCGCGGCACTATGAGCTTGATCATTTTTTTGAATTTGAGCCAATAATTCCCTTTGCATTTGGATTATCATGCCCTCGAGCTTACCAACTCCTTGATTGTTTTGTTGGGTATTTTGTGGTGGATTTTGTTGGTAATTGTTTTGTGGGGGCCTTTGTTGATTTTGATAACCCGGTGGAGGGATATACTTTTGTTGTTGAGGAACATAGGCATTTTGTTGTGGTGGGGGTTGAGGGTTAAGCACATTATTGCTAGTGTAAGACAAGTTCGGATGAAATTTTGAATTCGGGTTATAAGTGTTGGAAAATGTACCCGGTGGATATGAACTTTGTCTTAGAGCTTGAAAAGCATTTACCTCTTCCATAGGAGCTCGGCAATGAGCGGCATAATGACCGGCACCTCCGCAACCATCAAAAACAATGATTTGACTTGTTGAAGACACGACATTAAGTTGTTGAAGGGAATCTTTAGCATCTCTTTCCGCCAATTGTTGTTGGAGCAAGGCAATTTGAGCAAGCAAAACGGAGTTATTGGAAGATTCTTCTTTACCTTTGGATGACACAACTCGGGAATTGACATATTGTGCATCATGGACCGCCATAGATTCGATCGTGGCATGAGCAAGGTCGGTGTTATTTTGATCAAACCGCCCATTGTTGGTGGAATCAAGAATCCTTCGGGACTCAGCACAACATCCATTATAGAATGTTATTGCTAGAAACCAATCATCTAGCCCATGATGTGGGCATTGTCTTTGAAGCTCTTTGTACCTCTCCCAAGCCTCATATAAGCTCTCAAGAGCTTGTTGACGGAATCCGGTGATTTGGCTCCTCAAAGTTTGAGTTTTCTCCAGTGGAAAAAACCTTTGATAGAAGGCTAGAGCCAAAGTTTCCCAATTGGTGATTCCCATGGCGGTGCGGTCAAGGCTATTTATCCAAAGCTTGGCCTTATCTTTCAAAGAGAAAGGGAAAAGTATTTCCCTTATTTGGGCTTGGGTGACCCCCGTTTGACGGATCATGGAGCAATAGTCACAAAAGTTTTGCACATGCAAATTGGGATCCTCCAAAGGACTTCCCCCAAATTGCTTCCTCTACACAAGGCTAATGAAAGCCGGCTTGATCTCGAATTCCGGCGCGGGGATTTGAGTGGTTATGATTCCGGCCGGAAGCATGGCCGCGGTGGGCTTTGAATGATCGGAAAGTTTCACCATCTTCTTGATAGTAGATGGTGATGGTGGTGGAGATGATGAACTTGAAACCTCCTCCTCTTCAAGGGCTTCTAGATCGTCTAAGTAAGACATTATAGCACTTTCAATTTGGATAGGAGAAGTGGCTTCTTTCACTTCCTTCCAAAAACGTCGTCTTCTCCTAAAGGTTTTCTCGGGATCGGAATCCGGTGAAAGCAATTCTCCACTGCGAGAGGACCTGGGCATAAGACAACCATTTCTAGGAAAATGATAAGTAACGGTCTCAAGGAACAAGTGTTCCTCAAGACAAAGGAAAACAAGATAAAAATCGACAATTCAAAAAGCAATACAACCGTTTCCCCGGCAACGGCGCCAAAATTTGATAGGCTTATCGCGTACTTATGCAAAGATAAATTCCCTAAACACAAATAAATGTAGTAATAAGGGTCGAACCACAAGGAAACGGGAATTACATTGTGAATTGCTATGGGTAGATTTTTATCAAGGTCGACTTCAATTTTGGTTTGATTGGTTTGTTTGATGATTAATGAAAATTGTAATGTAAATTATATGATAAAAGAGAGTCTAAGGCGTTCGGGTCACACATGCAAGGGTAAATATACGATCATGATCAATTCGGTACTAATAACATTGTCAATTGCTTAGGCTTAGAGACACCCACCTTACGATATTAGTGTCAACCATAGACCGGGTCCTAGAGAAACTCTCGTCCATGACTAGGTCGTCCTACTATACATGTTTTGTCTAATTCAATTCCGTGCCTCTCGACTTATAGAACGAATGAACAAACTTAATCAATTGAATAAGGCCTTAAACAAAGATTAAACATTATGGCACAAGCATGTGATAGAAGCAATTTAGACAATATTATTATTAACCTATTTTATCATGTTATATATTTGATTTATGCATGGCTCCCCTAGCCCTTAGACTAAGAGATTTAGCTACTCATATTAAGGTGTAAATTGTAAACTATATAAAGAGAAATGATAAACATGGTTGAGTGATTTATATGAACTAAATGTTTTAACATGTGAAAGAAAATAAACTAGAGTAATCTAATTAGAGTGCTAAATTATAAACTAGTATAAACTAAATAGATATGTAAAATGTAAACTAGAAATAGAAATATCTTAATAATAGAGAACTTGTATGGAAGAATAAATAAAACCAAATGCTTGAAAAAACTTAGAACCAAATGTTTAAAGAACTACAAGCTTAACTAAATTGTAAACTAATGAGAAAACTATTGAGATAATTGTATTTGCTTAAGGCTATGTAAGGAAAATGAGACGTAAAAATGAGATGCCTAAAACCTTGGAATACCTCTCCTATTTATATGAGAGGGGAAAGAAACATAAAAAAAATCTGAGGGCATGCAACCCCGATCGGGGCCACCAACCCCGATCGGGGTCGTGGTAATCCGGGTATTTTCTCTTAATTCTCCTCTTAATTGCAAAAGGCATCCAATGTTCATGGTTAATGATGCGATTAATCACCCGGTTAATTCTTCACATTCCTAGCATCCAAAGCTTCCTTAGCATCCAATGCCTTCACTTTCAAGTTGGACTTTTGTATCGGGCTTGACTTTGCTTTTGACAATATTTGAATTAAACATGTTGATCCACCAATTTCTTCATGCAAAATCCACTCCAATACTCCATGCTTAGTCCAACACTTGATCTTTGTTTAGCTAAGTGGTCTTAGTGTACAAAATGATAGGAAAAAGCCTTTAAATGCTTAGATTCCTACAAAAACATGTTAAGACAAGAAAAAACACTAGAACAACAAATATTAGCTTATGACACTATGATAAGTGCTAAATAACAAATAAAATGAAACTAATATAGGGGATGAAAGTATATAAAATATGCACTTATCAGAGTATGGCAAGAACAAAAGGTGGAAACAAGGCACCCCAAAAGAAGACCCTTTATAAGAGGCAACAAGCCATTCTTGATAAGCAAACATCAAAGGCATTGGTAGTCCATGAGGCAAGGTCGGAGATTCAAGAACAAAATCCTCCTATGGAAGCTACTACTTCTACTACTCCGGTCATTGAACAATTAGCCGACTATCCGGAGGTAATCTTCACTTCCGACTCCCATAGGAAGAAATTTATTTCCTTTGCTAAGAAAACTATCGTGTTTACTAAGTTCATATGTGAAGATGCATTGTCAAAATTGGGTGTCCTTGAGTAAACTAAGACCTTTTTCGAGTCTATGGGGTTGAGTAAATTGTTTACAATGCAAGAATTGACATACTCCTCCCTCACCTTAGAGTTTTTGAGCTCTTTGAAAGTCACAAAGGTGGAGACCCGAACCATTATCGAGTTTCGTCTTGAAAATGTTGATAGATGCTTATCTTATGACGAATTGGGTAAGATACTTGGCCTTAGTGATAGTGCGAAATTTACAAAGATGCCTACCAAGTATGACCCCGCTCCTCTTTGGATGGCAATTTCCGGAAGGAAATTCACACGTTTTCATGATTGTCATGCTCTCTTAGTCCACCATCCGGGCATAAGAGTATGGAATAAGGTCATTGGGAATACTTTTATAGCTAGAAATGGCACAAACCATCTTACCAAACTTGATTTTATCCTTCTTGAGTCGGCTTTGAACATTGGGAGAGAATTTACCAAGCCATACGATGCTTTACAACTTTTGGTTGATCGATGGCTTAATGTTGATTGTGTTAAAGAAGGCACAGCCTTTATTGCCAATGGAGGATTAGTTACCTATTTGGCTAAGCATTTTAACCGGGATTTCAACAAGAACAACACTTATATACCGGTAAAAGGAGGCCATCTTATTGATTTGCCCACCATGATTCTAAAGTTCAAATGGGTCAAGAACGATACTCTTGACAACAAATATGGGTGGTTGACAAATGAAGCTAGATCCTTCACTTTGCCTAACAAAATTTGCCGATTAAATGTTCATCGACCGAACTACTTTCTTCCACTCTCCGAAGAGATTGAGTACATCATTCAACACCAAGGGGAAGAAGTTGTCAAGCCCTCCTCCTCCATTATCACCCCACCTTATCCATTTGAATACCACGAGTTCAACACCAAAAATGCCAAGGCGGGAAATGATTACTTGACTCTACTAATGAAGGAAATGCATAAACAAGCTTTTAATGATAGAGTTGATGCTTACAAGGCCCAATATCCGCCCCTCCTACATCTAGCTAGGCAAGGACTTCTCGATCCATCTTGTCCTTTGCCTAGTTGGGCGGATAGGGAGGTATTCTTTCCTAGCACTTCTAGTGGTGGTAGACCGGGTTGAGAGGAGATGGTTGTTGATGAGAGTGGTGACCAAGAAGGTGAAGATGAAGAAGTTCAAGAAGAAGAGGAAAGTGAGGAAGAACAAGAAAGTGAAAGTGAGAGTGGACATGACTCCACATCCATGGAGGTTGATGATGCCTCAAGTGAGGAGGAAGATGATGATGACGACACGATGGGTGAGGACTAGCAAACTTTTGTAGGCTCCTACATTCTTACACCTCCTTTATGGTTTGTCTACTTCTCTTGTTTTTTATTTTATCTTGATCATTTTGTGGAATCCTAAGAACATTAAAGGACTAACACCTTGGCTTCATTAAGGTGTTCATTTTTATTCTTCCCAACTTTCAAAATCCAAAATGACAAATTTTAGTTTCATGCATTGCATTTTATGTGCATGAACTCCCCCAAAATTTTTGACATTAGAAATAGTGTCTATTTTGGTTTGGGGAAGTCTATGCATATGCATTGGGAGCAAATCTAAATTATGCTCTCCACCATAACAAAAACCATGCATCATATAGCATAGCTTAGTTTGCATTCACTCTTGTTTATATATCATTTACATTTAGTTTAGAAATCATGCATATGCATATAAATTGCATAATTTCCTATCGTATTGGCCATTGAGGACAATGCCCATACTAGTGTGGGGATGGGAAATTCTAACTTGACCTTTTTAAACAAAAATGATAAAAATTAAAAATTTTGAAAAATACTAAAATATGTTCTTTAGTTTCATTAAAACAAAATACAAAAAAAAAATTTAAAAATTTAAAAATCCAAAAACAAGTTCATTTCCCTTGTAGCATAGTCTTGTATATATTATATATATTGTGTTTGTTTATCCTTTTTCACATTTATTGACTAAACCACATCCGAGGCATGAGGATATAGAAGACCGCATGGTATGATCTTTCCAATCTCCTTTTTCCTCTTTATGTTAATGGCTATGTGGCTTTATTTTGATTGATGCGGAATAAACAATGTGAATTTAGGACTTGCATTTAGATTATTTGGCATATTAGTTGGTAGAAGCATATGCATTAGGATGTATATATGTTAGTTGCATCATGGCATGTAGTTGCATTTAGGAAATTTCGTGAAACCGTCTATTTGGGAAGCTTGACAAGTGTATATAGGCCCTTGTATATGCTTTTTCTTCTTAAGACTTTGCTTGTTAGAATACTTGTAAAACACCCTAGGACGTGTCATGCTAGTATCCTTTGACCCATGGATTAAGGCCTAGTCAAGGGTACCTTGTGGCGTGATAACTTCTTGGCTACCGTTTATTCCAAGTTGACCCTTGAAACCATGCAACCAACCATCATTCATGTTCTACCACATTTTTGTCATCAAAGGGAATGGGCACAAAAATTGTTCAAAATTTGAGTTCAAGAAGTGAAAAGAAAAGAAAAAGTTTACAATTGCATCAAAAAAAAAAGAGGAGTTACAAAAATGAAAACTCATATGCTTCAAATATAAGGCACCCTTGTTACTAATTGGGGTGACTTTGAAAATGTTCAAAAAGAAATGTAAAGAAAAGTTAAAATTGTCATGTATTGAAATGCCAAACATCAAAGAAATGGCAAAAAGAAAGTGTTCTCAAATGTTATATGCTACTCCCTCCTAGTCTGAGTGTTGGTTCCCTTTCTTTTGGGCACCAAAATTACGGAAATGAATTTGGACCACACAAAAAACCCTACCCCACATGGAATTGAATTTAGACCACACAAAACTTACCAAAAAAGGAAAGAGGAACCAACACCCGACTAGCATGAAAATGGAAAGGGGAACCAACACTCAGACTAGGAGGGAGTATAAGAAATTGGGGGAAAAAACAACAACAAAAAGCAAACTTCCATATGAAACTCAAATTCTATTGATCCCTTTTTCATCGTATCCACTTTTGTGCATGGTAGAGAGGGGACGACCCTTCTTCTTGTCTAGGCAAGAAGGAGAATTCTGCGATCCTCCAGTGTTTCTAACACCATAGGGAGTCTACTCTTGACGAAAACATTTAACGATTAAGGAAAAAGGTACTCTAGCTTGACACAACTTGGAGGTGATTTATTGGTATCCTTCTAGGCTTAGTAGTTTGAAGAAACCATATCTATAATGGAGTGTGTACCCTTGAATTGCTTCCCCTTTAAATAATTTCCGCCACTTAGATGAGGAAAGTGGCTATTCTTTTGTAGATGCATTCATTACTTGATTTTGTGTGCTTTAATGCTTGGATGTGTCGCCATTTTAGCAAGACCCACCTTGCCTTGCAAGAAGGCATCCTACCTCATAGTTGTCTTTTTGTGAGTTGAAGGGGCAGAGTGAGACCCGCTAATCGTCTCACATCGGTTATATTAGTAGGATAGTTTAAATAAGGGTCCTAATTTTTGTCACCTCTTTACTCGGGACAAGCAAAGGTTCGGTTTGGGAATATTTGATGTGACCAATATTTGAGCATATTTAGTCCCCGAATTAGCCTCGTTCCTATGCTTTTTAGTGCATAATTGGATCATTTACTATCTTTAGTCCTTTGTTTTGCATATTCTTTGAGGTTTTGTTCCTTGGTAGGAGATGAGTGCAAACCTTGCATTTTAATGGCAAAATGGAGCTAAATTAATCGAATCTAATGACCAAGCATCAAAGTGAAGACAAGACTAGAAGGCCTTTGTAAATAATGGGCAATGATGAAGACGATCCTTGCATCTCCGACAAAATCCTTGAGGATTGTTGGAAGAAGAAAATAAGAAAATAAGAAAAAGGTTGTTGAACTAGAATCCGGCCGTCGCAGCATCGGGACGCTCGTCCAACCTCCACAATCCGAGCGTCCCTCCAGCCAATCCCCTCGTCCAACATCTCCGCAATCCGAGCGTCCGACCCTCCAGTCCGCTCATCCAACCCCCACAATCCGCTCGTCCCGGCCCCTTGGCCGCTCAGATTGTCATCCAGTACAGCACGCCTTCTCCTTGTTCTACTCGGGATGCGCATATTTCTGAAAGACTAGCAAAAAGGAGACTCGCATCTTTCTTCGAGAGGAGCATTTCCTCAAATTTTCTTAAGGGTCTTAATCGTCATTGAAGCCCTTAGTAACCCTTATTCATGTACCTAATCCCCACTATAAATACCCCATTGTACTAATTAGATTACAATCAATCCTTAGTATAATTTATGTTCTTCTAATCTCTCTTTAATTTTATAATCAACTTTTAATTAAGCATTAATACAAATCTCATTTCCTTAATTTCTCTATTGTTTATCATTTATTTTGGGTAATTGAAGATCATTTGGGGTTTATTTGGAAGATTGACAACCTTCCAATCATTCATCAAGTACTTCTATTATTCTTTGCTTATTATTTTGGAATCATCATTGGGTATAATTCTCTTAATCCCTTTTTAATTATTGTTAATCATCTTCATTTATTCATCATGTTTTGCTTTGTTAATATGATTGACAACCTTGTTAGCATGTTAAAATTGATAATGAGTGAGTAGTTTCCTTAGCTAGGGTTAATGGGGAATTAGCGGAAACCAACATGGGGGATGATTCATGCTTAATCTAATATGTTGACATAATTTATTTGCTTGCTTGTTGTGATCTCAACTTATGCACATGTTATGTTTGATGAAATGCGAGCCTATGAATCCTTGCATTTTTTACCCATCACTTATCTTTTCAATGAGGCTTGTAAGACATAAACCAACTCGATTCTCATTAGACCATGCATATAGTTGAGTAGGGAGGATTAAGTCGACTTGTAGGTGTTGTACAATCTAATCGATTCAGCTTCGGGACCCAAACCTTCCTAGGATTGTAAGATATAAACCAACTTGATCCTATCACAACAATAATTGCTTGCTTATAATTTGAGAATATGTTTGTATGATCAATTCTCATGAATCCCCTATGAATCCATGACACCCTAGTGCTTTCAATCAATTGTTTACATCTCATCTTAATCATCTTGCTTGTTCATTTACATTGTTATTTAGTTTAGTGATCTTCTTATCTCAACCCAAATTGTGACACCCTTAGGCACCACTACTTGCAATCGAAAATCCTACATCAATACCTGTCCCTTGGGATCCGACCTTTACTTACCTCTTTACTAATAGTAGAGTAGTTTGTGAAGTTATAAATATTGTTTTGCTCTAGGTGCTCCTAACGACAAGTAACCGAAAAATATAGTCCGACCATTTATCTATTTGTGTAATTATTGGCTTGGGTTAGTGTAGATTTATTATTTGGTTAATTATCTCATTTTTCTCAATAAATCACTCACTTACATACTATTACTACATAGCAATTAATTTGTTTGTTTGTAGATTGAATCATTGATGATGAAAAATAATAGCTTAGAATACTTATCCGATATACCTTTCGTTTGAAAAGGGTAGTATATAAAGAGAAAGCTCTTCTAATATGTGCTTGAATATTGAAATTTGATCCATGTTTATCCTTCGGCCATGTAGACCATTTTAATTTCTACATGGAACGAACTTTTATCAGACTTCCTAACAAGTATGAAGTATAGCTTGGTGTATCTTGAATATCTTGTTCGACTAATCAAACGAAACCCTTATAATCAATAATTATATCAAATTTAACGGGAAGCAATTCCTCATATTGTGGAGTATTTATCCTAAATAGACCTTTAATGATGAATGGAACAGAGAGGTTCGGTAAGCGATAATAATACAGTTCATAGCGTAGAAGCCTTTCGTACTTCTGTTAAAATCGCTTTTTTTAGTGTGCCCTCCATTTACTCAAATCCTGGATCCGCCCCTGGGTAAATCATTGAGAAAGGCGTGTGCGTAATGCTGTAAAGGTGAAACAAAGTTTACCAAAAAAAAAGGTGGATCCTGATATAATCAAGGTATTGAACCCTACGTGAATCGAACACGCAACCTTCTGATCTGGAGTCAGATGCGCTACCATTGCGCCAAGGATCCTCTGTTGTTAAATCCTTGTACAAGAAGTTCTTGACGTATAATAAACAGATGTGGGACATTAATAAAAGAATGTAATTAGAGTGGATGGAGATATTGACGAATGAGAGGGGTTGTTGCTAGATGGAAAGAAGCGCGTGGGACCCAAGCACATTATAGATGCTGTCACAATATGTGGCAGTGAACGGTGGACATGGCATGTGGAGGATTGCTTATTTGAAACAACATATTACGACGTCTCCTTATCCACTACGGTCTACGTTGAGTCGGTGACGGTATGTTTTATGGGATGATATCGAAATTTAATATTACGGTAAATCTTGTTTAAGATAGACTGCTCGTCTTAAATTTTGAAACGGGTTAAATATTAAGATAAGGTGAAGATGAAGACAATTTTTTTTGGTATTTTCTAGGTAACTTACCATGTAGTTTGGGGTATATATTTGATTCATTTTAAATTTAAGACAAATAGTATTCGTTTTAAATGAGAACTAGTTTTGTATCCCGTGAAATTCATTGGATGTTTTGTTTTTGGTATGATATTTTTAGTATTTCTAGTAATTAAAATTTTATAAAATATCAAACCACATAGTAAGATCACCACACAAATAATTCATGATAGATCATGTACTAAAATTAAGGGAATTGAAATGTTAACATAAAGATCAATGTCAATAAATTAAATAAGTGAAGTAGGTTAAGAGTGCTATTTTTCAAAGGTAAAATGATGAAAACAAAAATCAACAAATACCAAAATAAAATATAAATTTGAAAAACAAAACTAAAAACTATTAGTCATTCACATTGATGTCGTCAATCTTGTAATTAGTCTGCAATATATAGTTGTTTAAGCAATCTTAGTTTTTTACTTTTCCATATAGTCTTCTTTCTCCAATAATTAATCGTCCGTATAAAAAAAAGTAACTCAGTAATTAGTGGTAATTAACCAGCAAAATAGTGAAATTTGTTTTATATTATCGTTATTAACTTAAGATTCCTCTTAAATAGTGAAAAAAGGAGGGAATGAGAAATAAGTCATAGAGATTTAAGTATATTAACCTTTGAATAGCTCAGCACCACAAATCTTGATAACCCCTAAATGATAAGAACAAAACAAATATATACGATGTGATGAACACTTCATAACCCAATGGAACTTATACATAAAAAAATAAAATAAAATTAGTTAATAAATTAAAAATCTTAGTATACTTAGCTTGATGTGAATAGAATGATATGAAGGATTAGTGATAAATTTAGTTTTACTGACAATAGCCAATAAGGATAAAAAAAAGTTTGGCTTACAAATTTTGTCTTCCATCAAAAATATATAAACAATTGAATGTGTTTTATGACTTTTGAGCATCTTTTTGTCATTATTGTCAAATTTAATATAGGCGTAAATATGAATCAAGGTTCATGACTTTTGAGCATTATTATGAAATTTAATATAAACATAAATAAGGAGTAAGGAGAAATGGAATACATAAGGTTTGCTTGATTTTTTTTTTTTTTTTTTTTTTTTTACAAAATCCACTTTACATGAGAGTAGTTTAAAATGTTATCTTATTTAATTAAAATATGACATGTAGATGATGGTAGATAGTTTGGCTTGCCTTTTTATTAGTTACTAGTTTTGTGACCCGTGCAATGCACGAGTTTTATCAAGACGCTTCCTTAAAACTTTGTTCTGATACGAAAATTTAATGAAAGGGAAGGAAAATGGAGACCAATTTTTTTTCAACTATAAATAAAAGATTTTAAGATAAAATGTAAAATGGTTGACACATATTGTGAAATAGTCCATGTTATGGTAAGATTTAAAATAGGGAAGAATTTAGTTTGAGAAGTGGGTTAGTTAATAGAGAGTATAATCCTTCTTAAAACTTATTCATGCATATGTTTGTTCAAAGTGGGTTGCGAAGTCGAAATGTACTTTTTTGTTAGTAAGTCAACGTGTAGTTAATGTGATGACATTATAAACAAAGAAGGAACACATAGTTTTATTTACGTGGAAATTCTTATTTTTTTAGGGAAATTTACGTGGAAATTCTTGTGTTAATGACAATGTATGCAAATTTAAATTCATTTTGGTGGACTATCTTGTGAATTTGAGTTGTATTACAGTTATAATTTACGTAACATTCTAAACATGATGATGTAACTTGTTGCCTCAAGTTATATGCATAATCATTTTTCATTGTATTTAATTACTTTGTAGGGTAACAACCGAATATTCTACATCACGTTTCAAACCAAACAATTGTTGTGACTAGTCACATACTGTAAATCTGTCGGAATCTTGAAATTGGACGAATTTGTCTTAGCAATGTAAATCAAACTACTTAATGAATGCACAACATCTTCCATATTGACTTGTTCAATTACATAATCTATACTACTTGCATGTCACCAAAAAAAATACATGTAAGCAAGTTAATAACCTTATAAGCAGATTACAAATACTAATCACTTAATTTAGAGATTAGCAAAAAAGGAACCAGAGTTGGTTATTTGATAACATAACTATGAAGTTGAACTTTTTTATTTTACGCAGAACTTAAATATTATTTTTTAAAATTTGTAGCTTTATACTATGAAAACTATGAACAATCAGGAGAAATTAACATGCAAACAAACTAAAAAGTTTAGACTTAAGTAGCAATGTAGTGTCTTTGAGATTCAAAATTTATATGAAATTGAACCATTGATTTTCAAAGCACAATAAAACGGGGACGAATAGAATATTTGTCTTCAATATACATTTTACACCCTCAGACTTACATGTTAGCGTCGCAAGATTTAACTAAAATCGATTTTTAGTGGTAACTCAACTCAATTTATGCAAATATGAAAGTGCCCCTGAAAAAGAATTTTAAAAGATTGATTTAATGATTGTGTAGTCGTCAAATTGGTCGTTCTATGCAACATGACTGGTACCTAGAATGATTTGGGCTTACGTGGTCGCGTAAAGCAAGCACGTAAGCGTCGAAAAGCAAGAGTGTGGTCTTAGAATGCAAAGGGAGAAGAGAAGGGCGGACACTCGCGTGAGAAATATGTGAGGCAAAAACCTCTATTTATACTAATCACGAGGAGGGGTTTAGAAAAAAGACCTAGAAGAGTCACGACGAAAATAGGAATGAAATAAACCGACTTTGATTTTTTGCGCTGAGACACGCCCGGGAAGGCTTGCTTACAAGAGAATTGCCGCTGAAATAAATAAATTGAATTTTTTATTTCATCTTGATAATCCAATATGTTAAAACGAATATTAACATACTTAAATATGCACGTTAATAAATTACGATAATTTATTGTGTACGATAAAATCGTTTTATACGATTTTTGACGAATCTGGACTTGGGTTTCCTTCTTTGAGCCCATCTTGTCATATAAATGCAGCAACGCCAAACTCCCGTACAACGGTACAAGAATAGTAGGACGCTCCCAGAATCCAAGTCTACCACAAATTTCAGTTTACCTCATATTCATTTGTTGTACGAGTATTATTCACTTGCTTAGAAAGTAATTCGTATTTGTTTCTTACAAAAGTTGTAGTTAAACTACAAATCCATAGTTATACAACTTTAATCTTGTATAAAAAAAATTACAATTACAATACAACATGAGTTACTTTCACCCTAACCAAGTTTTACCGCAATCCTACGTCAAAAATTTGCAAACCACCAACAAACATTAACAGCTTCGTCTGCTTCGTTTACTCTACGACATACTCAATGCCCATAGTGCTTATTATTCGACTATGGAGGCCATGCCGCTAACATGTTTGTTTTTTTACAAAACTTTATTCTTTACGTGAAATAATTTCATGAACTAAATACATGGTATTACTACCCTTTTAAAATTCTATTATTAGTGTTTAATTTCACTTAAGTATATTTACATAATTTGTTTGTAAATTACTTAAATTAAATAAATATTTTCTTTTCCATACATTCTATATTTTCCTAAGAAAATATTTTATATGATCTTTAATACTCATTTGTCGATTAATTAGTTTTGTAAAACATCTTCTATATACAACAAAGTTATAGTATATTATATTTTTTAGTAACAACAATAGTGAATTAGTGCCTTTCAACAAAAAAAAAAGTAGTGAATTAGTGACAATACATTTTTTTTTTTTTAACTTCATTTATTTTTCTTCATTCTTAATTTCTTATGTATTCAGTTTTTTTATTTCGAATACATATAATACTACTCCATATGAAATATCTTGAAATTATTAACTTATAGTTAATCCGTACTTTTTTATTATAGTTTTTTTATTTAATTAAGTTTAAAGCTAATGGAATATGGATGTATTTTTAAAGGAAATAAATGAATTAAATTAATACAATATAATAATAAATTAGTAATCCATGTTATATTAGTTTGCCAAGTCACATTGTTATTATGTACGTGGCTTTTTTTCATCTCATGTGGCATTATCTATGTGGCATTTTTAGGCTAGCCTTTTAATAATATTTTATAGATATGTGTAATACTATCATATCTTTCTTTTAGACTTTCTCTGTTCTGTTCTTCCTTTTGTTTTTGCCTTTTGGGACTAATTTTAAAAACATAATGTCGATTATGGAGAATTAAATTGTGTAAGTATGCAAGTGTTACTTGAAAAAAAATGTATCAATGTGATTCAAAATAAAACAAAACTAAATTTGCTTAAGCTAGTGTTTGAAAATGTGGAATTAGTTTCACTTATTATAATGCCTTATTATAATACACGAACTGGTTTATATGGAGTTGTTACTAGAAGAGGGAATAGACTAATTAGTGAAGCAGGTGGACATGGACACACCGTTAAACTCATGGAAAGAACTTGTACGTGCAACAAATGGCAAATCTCATATGATGTGTTCTCATGTAATGGTTGTATGTCGTGCGAACAATATTAGTTCCGACCAATATGTTGTACCATACTACTCTAGTGAGGAGTATCATAGGTCCTATCACTTTAGTTTTCATCTGATTCCTGACGAAGCTTATTTGATGTCTTGGAAGGGACCAAAGCTAGTCCCAAACAAAAATATAAAGAGAGGTGGTGAGCGACCAATGTCAAAGAGGATCCACAATGAAATGCATCAATGATCAATGGTCACATGTAGTTTGTGTGGGGGGTAGGGTCATAACAAGCGGAATTGTCCTTCTAAAGCAAGCTCCTCCGGAACTTCCAAATAAGTTTAAGATTGTATTTTTCAATTAAGTTTTTATTTCACAATGGGGTTTGTAATCGACATTTAAGTTTGTTATTTGACATTTTAATCTTTGGTTTTATTATCTTCTTCATTTAAGTTTCAAATTTTTTTAATGTGACTTATCCATTTTTCCCCTTCTATGTGCGTGACTCTTTTTTCTGATGGATCCCGGTCCACGTTTTCCATGAATCCTTGACCTTCAAGGAAGTCACTGGAGCGACACTATATGCGATGGACAGGTAATTATTCACAATTCACACATATATATCTTACGACATTATTACATATGTCAACTAAAAACTTGAATATTTGATTATAAATAAGAATATGGTGTTCTCACATTATACGACATCATCTAAGAGTTCTTTTATCATTTCCTGTACCTGAACCGATTATTAGTTACCAACACCACTCATTTCCGAGGACTTACTAGATTTTGTAAAGTATCATCGGATCCTGACTTGATCACAACTTTGGTTGAGAGGTGGCGAGAGGAAACGCACACCTTTCATTTGCCTTTCGGGGAGGTCACAATCACCCTTCAAGATGTGGCCATGCTTTTCGGTCTTAGAATAAACGGGAGACCAATAATCGTTACTAGTGACGGGAATTGGCGTCTATTATGTGAGAGTTTGTTAGGAGCCTTGCTCACCATCAATAGTTGCTTTAAAGGGTCTGTATTCAAACTAGTTTGACTTCATGATAACGTTCAAAACCTACCTGAAAATTATAGCGAATGTCAGTTAAATTTCTTTGTGAGAGCTTATTTACGTTATTTCATTGGGGTTGTATTGTTTCCGAATAAAAGTGGTAATAACGTGACTTTACTATTCTTACCACTTTTGGAGGATTTGACTAAATTGGATGAAATTAGTTAGGGAAGTGGAGTTCTAGCATGCCTATACCGTAACTTGTGTAAGGCAACTAAGAAGGATGTTTGGCAAATAGCGGGTCCTTTGCTACTCTATTGCAAGTTTAGAGTTAGGAAGAGTCTCAATTGGATGTCCCGATATTATTGGGTCTCAAGTTCCTATTATGCTAGGTGTAGCCTATCCATTTGGTAGTCAAATTCGGGTTGGGCTTGATCCTTTAGCATGTAAATGGCTTAGAGTCAATCGGTCATATAAGGATCATAGACTTGGCTTGGTAGTGATTAGGGGCTTATTAGACAAGATGGTGGATATGTAGTTTGTATGACAACCTTACACCCCAAACGTCGCGCGCGCACCACCTCTCACCAACATGTATTCAAGATCATGAAGAGTGGACTGTAATAGCTCCACTTATATGTTTTGAGATGGTAGAATTCCATTTCCCGCAAAGATGCATGCGGCAATTTGGTGGCATCAAGTAATCCCTCCTCTATTATGCGATAGTTGTGAGAAGTTACATGCTTTAAATAGGCATGCGGCAATTTGGATGGCATCAAGTAATCCCTTCTACATAGTGCATACAACCTCTACCGGTGTCAGTCAAATGTTAAGTCGCGCTTCTTCTACAGACAACATACACGTACTCTACTAAGGCATATTAGAATCAGAGGATAAATTAAAGATTGTATACATAAATTTTCTGATATATTAAAAAAAAATTCATTTATCTCTTATTTTTATATTACATTTATTTTCTGATACAAAATTTACAGTTATAGTAAGCAAATTGAAAGCAATTCAGTGTTGAAGATCCTTATAATATTTGTACATCATATTGTAATACTTGTATTGCAATTAGGATCCTCTCTATTACCTCCCCTCTCCTTTTCTTTTAAACCGTTTAGATTATTTCGTAAACACGATCTAACGGCCACTAGCGGAACTATTGGATGATGATGTGTGTATGAAATAATATATAATACACATTTATTAGTGGTAATGAATAAGAAATTGAGAGAAGAAAATGGAGATGATCTTTACTCCTTGTATTGTTTACCTCCTTCGATCCACACTAAGGGTAACACTTGATTTTGTGTTATTTGAGGCGGTACTTTGACCGTCTTTTTTCCTTCATTTATACGACATATGTTTTTTTACAAAAAGTAAAATATATATATATATATATATATATATATATATATATATATATATATATATATATATATGAGTTTCGTTTTTCAAAATTTCATACTTTTAACATATTATTGAAAAATGTTTTGAAGTTTGACCATCAAAAAAGTAAATGTTACTTTTAGGGTGGATCATATGGAGTAGAATGATGTTTAAGCATTGTACTCCGTTATTCATAAGCGGCACAGATTATATACATACTGGGTGGTATTAAGCGCGCCCTGTTTTTAAATTTTATTATTATAATTGAAGAAAAATAATATAATTCATATATGACCTTTATATTTTCTTACAAATAAAAATAATTTTTTTTTTAGGTTTAACTTCAATGATTAAAATAAAGTACATACAATTTTAATTAAAACTAATAAGTGATAATTAATTATGCATGAACAACGTTTTAAAAATAAATTTGTGGCTGATCAAACATCATATTAATTAAAATAAAATTTATTCGAATAATAAAACAATCAATATTAAGTTCTCAAATTATATCATTTTATGATACGTTATGTTCCAAACCAATTATATTAATTAATTAATATTTGTTCAAAATGACGTGAATATAATTTTATGCGATCTTTAATTTTTTTTTTATATATATTGAGTGATATTTATGTATCACACATATAATGTCCAAACTCAACTTATTTCAAATGTTATGTACCATACATGTCTCTAAGCTACAATTTGCACCATTTTAAACAACTATATATAATTATGTGAAACATATCTATTATGCAACAATCAACAATAACTTTTCCAAATATTATTTTTTAAGGTTTAACTACAATGTATTTAAAAGATAACATATAAATGATTTAACTAAAAGTAATATTTCGTTAATCATAATCAATGTTTTGTACTTGACTTATACATATTTAACAAAAGATATTAGAGAAAAATGTAAAGTATTTTCTACCTTTTCATATTGTTATATAATACTATATTACTTAACAATCTTTACTTCTATTTTGATTATTGAAATGCACTCGCGATCACTGTGTACATACGTACTTGTACACATACTATTTATCACATCATTTAAACCTCTCAAAATCTCATGTGTATTCAATTTGTCGCAATATATTGTTTTCATTACGACACTATAAAGTCTTATCTCTTAGTAGTTTTCCTTAAGTTTTGTTTTTAATAAATACAATGATTCTTCCAAAAAAAAATGTATGGTTCATGTTTTATAATTTTCTCAAAATGTTGTTCTTTTACGTAAATGTGAAACATTGTGAGTCACTCACTTTAATCATCTCTACATATCAAAATATATCAATAAATATATTGAAAATTATACTCAATTAGAAGCATTTTTTGCAATAAACGTAATTTGCATTTTAGAATTTTCATCAAAATAATTTTTTGATAAATTTTGAATCAAATCACCGTAATTATTTAATGTAATTTTACAATAAAATTTATTAAACTATAATTAATATTTTGCTGAGATTTATACAACATTTATTATGTTCCTATTAATGATTAGCTGTAACTAATGCTTGTCATTAAGGTTTAATATGACATGTGGTGCACCAGCAGCGTTTCAACCCAATTTTATATATATATACTAGATTTAATACCCGTGCAATGTAACACCCCAACTATCCGGCCAAGATAATTGGAGCGTTACCATCTCGGTTTTCTGAGGTAGGGTTTCAAAACTTCAATCAATGAACATTTTATAAATAAACATAATGTTTAATGATTACATAAACGTAAACAAATGAATGAAAGTACAACTCATGACATCTATACTCTTCTAATCAACTAGACTCGTCTCGTGACTCATCGAGCTCGTCCCATCTCCCGTGCGCTATCCAAACAACCTGTACTTAATCGTCCCCATATGACCAAAGGATATCATATGGATCGACACAGACCACCCCAAAAGAGATAGGTGACAATTACACAGACACAACAAACGTCAGTTTCATTTAAATAAATAAAGTGTGACTCGACTCGAGTGTGAACATACAACATGACTATGAGATGAATGAACCACCATCAACAACCACCACCACTGTACCGGGACACGCCCAGACATACCGACAACCACGCTGGTACCGGGACACGCCCAGACATACCGATAACCAAAAACAGGTACCGGAACACGCCCAGACAAACCGGGTCCGGAAGCCAACCGGATCCCCTGCCAGACGTCGTGTCTCAACCACACGCGTCCCTCCGTAACTCAAGCCATTAATGTGCACATCCCTCTTGCAGTGGGAAATTCCAAGAGACAACCTAAGCGGAAGACGGTCTCCCAACCGGCTTCCGTCTCCAAAACAATCAACAATAACAATCCTCCAACACATGTAAAATCACAATATACAACGGACAACATATGCCAAATACGTCACAAATACCAGTTCCTCAAATATCCCGACTCCTCGAGTCGTCATGACCAACAACATGCAATACGACTCACTTAATGTAATTAAAGATAAAAGACTCATTTAATAAATAAAGACAACAATGAAACTGAGTAGGATAAACCTACCTTTTAGCAAACTCCGTAAGCAATCCGGCTAATAATATTCTTCCATAAACCATCACCTAAATATAATAATTAAATATATTTAATTATTAACTAATCTAATTAAATTACGATTATATAATTTAATATAATTAAATTCAAGTCCCGACTCAACTACCCGCCAACTACTGGGTTCAAATCCCGGCCCAACCCATTATACAATAATTAAAACCCGTCTTAAACACACTACCCATACCCGCAAAAACACACCAAACCCCATGGTTTAAACCGGCCTCAAAACAGCCCCCAAAGCCACCACCTCCACGGCCAACACCACCTACCATCACCATAATGGACCACCCACACCATAGCCACCAACCAAGCCTCCAAACACCAGCCACAACAACAACAAGCACTAACCCAACAACACATACACTCACACTCGGTTTCTCACCTTTAAGACTGCCAAAGCAGCCACCACCACCACGGTGGTCATGGCTTGACCCCATATCTGGGGCCGCCTCCAGCCGAGCCCACCAACACTAGCAATAACAACCACAACCGCAGCAACAACAACAATACGACAACAATAACACACAACCCGTATGCCCCTTTTTGGACCCGTTTTACACCACCCAAATGCCACTCATTCCACCACCCATTACCACCACTACAACCCCCACTCAACCCTCGACAAAACCCACCCAAGTTCAGCCCAAGATAGTCAAAAAAAGATGGGTCAAAAATCCGTCTTAAGTCCGTCGCACAAAATAGCTAAAATCCATTATATATACTCGGTCAAACCACCATTTGGGCAGTCAACGGTGGTCCTATGGTGGTCACGGTGGGTCTAAGTTGCGGGTGAGTCAACGGTATACATTAAATAATATAAATGCTAGTTTAAGACGGTTTACCTTACGATCTCGAGGCGGAGGGCAAAATCTCCACTTTCTCTTCCTTTCTCTCTTTTCTCTCTAAAATTTGGTGGGTGAGGATTGTGTTGATATTTTTAGTGGATAAGGGTGATGGGTGGATAACGGTGGAGTATATAAGATTAGGGTATATATACATAAGTTAGTATGTGGATACGTATACATGCATCGTATTACGTATTATTATTATTACCACTTATTATTATTATCATCATTACCATCCTAAAAGAATAATTATTATTATTTTATTATTCCGTCCCAAACATAACTCGTATAAAACAATAAATTATTATTATATAAAAATATAAATGCGGAGTATTACAATCTTCTCCCCTTAAAAAGAATTTCGTCCCCGAAGTTCACCTCACTCTCTCATTTCCTCAAATCTCATGCATTCTCTCGCACCTCACAAGTTTATCAACCGTATAAGCTCTTTATAAACATCACACTCATCCCAAAGTTCTTCACTCAATTCTCACTACTTTCCCACATTCTTTACTTTCTCTTTCCTGAATTCCCGAATTATTACATCTACTCTCCCTAAAAGAGAACTTCGTCCCGAAGTTCGATTATCAATCCTCAAACTGCGGTCTCATACGTTCGTTACTAAATTCCACAAATGACTATGTTTCAGGTTTAACATACTCTCTTACCTATTGCAAATCCATTATCAAATCTCATATCGTTATGCCATTGCTATAATCCCAATCTAGGAACCTCTCTAGAAGTCTCTCTACGGGTACCCCTATGAGCCTCCCAAAGGTTAAGCGCCCGGTCCAACCTACGGTTCCCAATCTATAATCCCATAAATAACTCCTAACTCATGTTGGTTATATGAATACGTATTTATCACGAGGTATTACTCGATTATTATTACGTATCTATATCACGTCAATCCTCATACATTAACATGTATGCACATCCAAAACACCAATACGCGGACTCCAGGAAACAATCAACTAATGTAAAATTCTTATAAAGTGACTCAACCATGATTAACATCCGGACATCATGTCACGCATAGACCGCGTCAAATACACCATGTGATCACACATGTGTTTCCATATCCGTTCCCATTCCTTATCAATACTTCCGCTCGTATGGAAGATCACAATCACTATCATGCAATGACCACTATGTGACACATAACTTGCATTTTCATCTTACTTGTACACAATAAAAATAAAATCACCTCAATTAATACAAAATTGAACAAGATTATCACATCATTCTTGTCATCCAATTATACATGTCAATTACCACTTTCATTTGAATTTCACTCTTAAATAGCAGAACTACCCAATATGGTCAAACGTAAATAATTCGCAAAATATCACTCATGTAAGGTCCACATGTTCATCCAACACGAGTCAACTAACATAAACCGATATAAGGATATACACCCAATATTTGGGTCGAGTATGAACAAAACAAGGGTCAAAGCAGACCACTTGGTCGAGTATAGGGGGCCACTCGGCCGAGTAGGATGCCACTCGGTTGAGTACATGGTGCACTCGGCCGAGTGTCACCTGGGCATGAGGTTTTCATTCTCAAAGTCTTTTCCAAGCTTCCCTATTTCATCACTCAATTAGGCACTACATCAAGGTCACGATGTACACCGTGGGTGTTTCACCTGATGATTGGGAGACAACTTTACAAACAACATCTATATTACCGTTCATAGGCCAAAATTTCACTCTCCTACTTTCACACTACATGCATACGCACTTTGCTTAAGCGGCCATACTACATAACACAAGGAATAAGGATACCTTAACGACACAATTGAGCCCACGTGCTTTACATATCACACTCTCACAACCGCGAAAACCAAGCTTGGTAATACTAAGTCCACCATCATATATCTCAATCATCAATCACTTAGTTTCCAATTTGTGCTTAACAACACTATTCCTTAGTATGCAACTCAACTTCATTCACTATTCATAATTTGAAACACTCAACAGATATTCAACTTAGATCACACATCACTCATTATCCACAATTTACCTCACACAAGCCTCTTACTCAATTCAAGACTCCTTACGCAAGCTAAGTCACCTTCTTGTATTCCCAATTTTCGACATAAATCACATATAAAATCACACCCAACTTCTCCTTTTCATCTACTAAATACACTCATAACTTTGGATTACTAAAATAATAGTTCCTTAATCACAAAACAACACTACTTAGCATGAAAGATTGCTTCTTCAAAAGTCAATAGTCATGTTACGTTCTCATATCTCTAAATTTATACTCTACATTGGTAACATATGCTTATAAACACCCATTTCCATTCACTATTCCTTTACTGACAATATTTTCATCACTATTTAACCAATTCCAATTTAATCTCTAGCACATCATACATGTAACTCTCTACTTGACTCAAACCCACATTACTTACTCAATTTTACCTCAATTCCAGTAAAACACTTGTTTCCCATTCATAACCCTCAAGATGTTACACTCATTCATCGCACATTATTAGCTTTTTGCTCCTTATCCTAATGAGCTCGCCGATTCACTACCGTCTCACATCCCCTCAATCACAAGTCTATATGTCCTCACTTATCAAAATAGTACAATTCACAAGGTAAGCTAAGCATTGACTCATGCATAAACAAAACAACACATTATCAACAAATTGCAACACTATGAAGCAAGGAAACCTTATTTAAATATGAAATGTAAAATTTAATCATATACCCTATGGTATATAAAAAACAAAATGGCAAAAATTTAAGATGAGATTCTCGAATTAAGGCAATGCATCATATTATTAACGAGATTGGAAGCTTGTTACTCAATTAAATCCAGAAAACTTTAAAACAAGATTTTCAAATTGGCAAAATCATACCTAGCATCATCGTACAACATTTAGACCAACACAATATTACATCAACAAAGACTAAGCACCAAAAAATAATTAGGTCACGTTTGAAGGCAGAGATCCGAATTGTTCATTTTGAGATATAAATTTCAAATGATTTGCGTAACTTTTCAAAATGAAATCTTGAGTCAAAATGATACATACTGTTACTACCAAGGATAGTAGCCTCCTTGGTTAATTAAGCTAAGTTTCAAACGCAAACAAATCAAAGTTTAAGAATGAACCTTAAAGTTTCAAAATTTTCAAGACAAAATTTCAAATGTACGACAAAATTAGCAATAACAACCAAACTTTGTTCCTTGCTAAACCATTAATCCAAGCAACAAATGCAAGATCAAATTATCGACTCAAGAACTATACTTTCGAGTTCATAAATTTTTTTGGGGTAAAATTCAACATGAAAACTTCATATTCGACATCATAAATGACGAAAAAGGTGATTAATATCATTAATCAAACAGAACATGTCATTAATTGGCAAATTTGAAGGGATTAGCACAGGTTTAAACAAAATAAAATTGTGAAAATAAGAGGAAATAAAACATCGCATACATGTTGAAATCATTCAATTTAAGGGACTCAAATAGGGTAAAAACTTAAGTTCGAGCAACAAACAATCAACAATGATGTTTACAAGCAAAATGATCTTAAATGAATGAATAAAGAGATAAAATAAGGCAATAATGCAATTTTTGCGAAATTCACAACCCATAAATTGGCACTCGGTCGGGTGCATTCTCTACTCGGTCGAGTGACCCACTTCCAGAAAGTTTCAACTTTACTTTCTGGAAAATGGTCTACTCGGTCGAGTGATAGGGTTCACTCGGTCGAGTGAAATGTACTCGGCCGGGTACTAGCTCGCACTCGGTTCATTGCCCCTCTATGGTTTGCAATTTCCGACTAACAAACATCATTTTATACTAAAGACTAATCTACTAACAAACATTACAACTCACATTCTAACTATGGCACTAATGAAGTTCAAACATATACGGTATTAAAACGCCTAAAGATGGGCACGTTTTCACATGATAAGATATACCACATCATAAATAACGATATCATGTAAGGAACTTAACTATGATCAAAACTACATGTAATCATACAACATTTCGATTGATTAAGTAACTCATGTAAGGTGCTAAACAAAATAATAAGACACATGACCATAATATTTCACTTCACGTTTCCCGACTCATAATCACCCACATAGTGACCAACCGAGACACTAGGTTCTAGTTTTGGAATGAGGGATCCTTCTCACCCAAAACCGACCTCTTATCGTACTCGTCTCGGGTTCATTTTATTATACGCTCCTAAATTTGTTTTGGTTTATTAGTTTAGGTTCCAAAATCGTCGCTCTGTTATCACTTTGTAACACCTCAACTATCCGGCCAAGATAATTGGAGCGTTACCAACTCGGTTTCCCGAGGTAGGGTTTCAAAACATCAATCAAAGAACATTTTATAAATAAACATAATGTTTAATGATTACATAAACGTAAACAAATGAATGAAAGTACAACTCATGACATCTATACTCTTCTAACCAACTAGACTCGTCTCGTGACTCATCGAGCTCGTCCCATCTCCTGCGCGCTATCCAAACAACATGTACTTAATCTGCTCCCCATATGACCAAAGGATATCATATGGATCGATACAGGCCACCCCTAAAGAGATAGGTGACAATTACACAGACACAACAAACGTCAGTTTCATTTAAATAAATAAAGTGTGAGTCGACTCGAGTGTGAACATACAACATGACTATGAGATGAATGAACCACCATCAACAACCACCACCACGGTACCAGGACACGCCCAGACATACCGACAACCACACTGGTACCGGGACACGCCTAGACATACCGATAACCACAAACAGGTATCGGGACACGCCCAGAGATACCGGGTCCGGAAGCCAACCAGATCCCCTACCAGACAACGTGTCTCAACCACACGTGTCCCTCCGTAACTCAAGCCATTAATGTGCACATCCCTCTTGCAGTGGGAAATTCCAAGAGGCGACCCAAGCGGAAGACGGTCTCCCAACCGGCTTCCGTCTCCAAAACAATCAACAATAACAATCCTCCAACACATGTAAAATCACAACATACAACGGACAACATATGCCAAATACGTCACAAATACCAGTTCCTCAAATATCCCGACTCCTCGAGTCGTCATGACCAACAACATGCAATACGACTCACTTAATGCAATTAAAGATAAAAGACTCGTTTAATAAATAAAGACAACAATGAAACTGAATAGGATAAACCTACCTTTTCGCAAACTCCGTAAGCAATCCGGCTAATAATATTCTTCCACAAAACCGTCACCTAAATATAATAATTAAATATATTTAATTATTAACTAATCTAATTAAATTACGATTATATAATTTAATATAATTAAATTCAAGTCCCGACTCAACTACCCGCCAACTTTTGGGTTCAATCCCGACTCAACCCGTTCTACAATAATTAAAACCCGTCTTAAACACACTACCCATACCCGCGAACCCAAACCCATGGTTTAAACTGGCCTCAAAACAGCCCATAAAGCCGCCACCTCCACGGCAAACACCACTTACCATCACCACCATGGACCACCCTCACCATAGACACCAACCGAGCCTCCAAACACCAACCACAACAACAAGCACCAACCCAACAACACATACACTCACACTCGGTTTCTCACCTTTAACACTGCCAAAGAAGCCACCACCGTGGGCCACCACCACCACGGTGGTCATGGTTTAACCCCACATCCGTCGCCGCCACCAGCCGAGCCTACCAACACTACCAATAACAACCACAACCTCAGCAACAACAACAATACGACAACAATAACACACAACCCGTATGCCCCTTTTTGGACCCGTTTTACACTACCCAAACGCCACCCATTCCTCCACCCATTACTACTCCTACAACCCCCACTCAATCCTCGACAAAACCCACCCGAGTTCAGCCTAAGATAGTAAAAAAAGATGAGTCAAAAATCCGTCTTAAGACCGTCGCACAAAATAGCTAAAATCCATTACATATACTCGGTCAAACCACCATTTGGGCGGTCAACGGTGGTCCTATGGTGGTCACGGTGGGTCACACGGTAGGTCAAAGTCGCGGGTGAGTCAACGGTATAAATTAAATAATATAAATACTAGTTTAAGACGGTTTACCTTACGATCTCGAGACGGAGGGCAAAATCTCCACTTTCTCTTCCTTTCGCTCTTTTCTCTCTAAAATTTGGTGGGTGAGGATTGGGTTGAAATTTTTAGTGGATAAGGGTGATGGGTGGATAAGGGTGGAGTATATAAGGTGAGGGTATATATACATAAGGTAGTATGCGGATACGTATACATGCATCGTATTGCGTATTATTATTATTACCATTTATTATTATTATCATCATTACCATCCTAAAATAATAATTATTATTATTTTATTATTCCGTCCCAAACATAACTCGTATAAATACAATAAAATAATTATTATATAAAAATATAGATACGGAGTATTACATGCAATGCACGGGCCATTTGGTAGAATTTTTTGTAATATTTTTAATTATATAAAAAATGGCATTCTTTAGCTGTCTAATGACTGATTTCTAGTAATAAAGAAATCCGTGAAGATTATTAAAACAGCTTTATTTAGAATTGTTTGGTAAATACTTATTCTTAATAATATAAGTATCAAATTATCTTAATTTTTAAGACCGACAAAAAAATGCAAAATTGGAAATCAATATATTTCAGTTAATTGACTCTCAAAAGCTGCCACTATTTGTTCGATATTGACATTATATTAATAAAAGTGGCGTTTTCTTCATCGCAGTTACCTAATAAATCAATCTTTTGCAATAATACTCCCTAATGAAAACTGTTGCGAGTCTTGCGACTTTGTGTGGTTAATCTCGCATGGTATTTCTTCTTTGTCTCTTCACCAAATAGCTTATAGTCATATTAAAAGAATAAAGTTCATGACCATGACACATCTAATTTTAGGCCGGATTATAGGACTAAGCCAGGTTACTTTGTAATATCATTGTATCATGATATTTTATATTTCAATGATTGATTCCTATAACGTTGGTATTAAGAAATCCCTTAGCTCCATTCAATAGTTTACGTTTACTTTTTTTTGCCCCACGTAAATAAAGCAAACGTAATTATTCATGTCTCTATTGGACCTTTTTGTACAATATAAGATTTGTGTCAACTGAAGTTTGCTAAGTTACTTTATAATGTAGTTCAATTCTTTTACAAAATTATTGTAAATATAATTTAATAACTTGTAAGTGAATCTAATAATTTTAAAACTACCTCAATAACTTTAAAAGGAAGCTTGATAATTGTAATTAAATCGAATATTAAGATTTTTTCCCAAAAAATCCAATTTCTGTTTTGAAATAAAGAGAGAAGAGAACTATAGAGAGAAGGTAGAGAGAAAAAGAGAGAGACAAAACTGTATCTTATTCCATTATGAAGGAGTATATATACACATACAATGAGGGTAGAGTTTCCATAAGCTAATACACTCTAGAATATTCTAAGATATGGACATCCATATAATATTATACTATAATATTTCATAACACTCCCCCTTGGATGTCCATCACTGAAGAAAAGATGCCTCGTTAAAAACACCTTCCTAGAAAAACCTTGTGGGAAAAACACTGGTGAAGGAAAAGAGTACACTAATCTTCAAACACGCATAACAAGCTGCTTCGTTAAAACCTTTCCATAGAAAACCCAGTGAACAAAACCATGGCTAAGGAAAAAGAGTACAGCGCGTGCTACTCCCCCTGATAATTACATAACTTGATAAATCTTGAAATGATCCATGCTTTGACATAACTTCTCGATTGTTGAAGTTGTACCCATTGTGATTGATAAACTTGAATTTCGATCAATAGAAATTCACGATAGCTTCGATATCATATTTATTTGAGAACTCACAGTCTGGATATAATCATTTTATAATAACTCTTGGATCTTTATTTCAATTAATACTTCCGCAATAATGATATAGTTTCTCCTCAATAAACGACATAACATTATATATCTAAAACAATTGTCATCTCAATCAATCATGATGACATAACTAAATTATAGCGTAATAATGCGCTTATAGTGTTACCTCGTTAAAAACCTTGTTAGGAAAACCCGTTGAGACAAAAAAAACTAATCGAAGGGAAAAAGAGTGTAGCCATCGTTCCTTAATCCTTATCTTAAGGAGAATCAATCCGATAATTATTCAATAAATCATCCAATACCTTTGAGCGATTTTCTTTGCTAAATCACATATATGTATGAATTGACATTCTCATTGTAGAATTTAAATACATTATTTTTTAATCGTTATGGTACTTCTGGACCATAAGCTAATTTCACATGGTTAGCAAGAAGTTCATTTAAATCTGAATTCTCATATGCTCATACTTTAGGTTGAGACAATAATTTTTCAAATAAACTCTATAGGAGTTTTGATGTTCCATTTTGGAACTAATCACGATATCTTTCAATCGTATTGTAGAGTTTTATATATTTCATCAAGAGTTTTCAATAACTCAATTGATCAAGCATTAACAATTGATGATCATTTATAAGAGGCTCCTATAGGGAGTTATCTTCAAAGGAGTAGATCGTAATATATTTCTCCTTTTCAACATTATCCATTCAAAATTATATTATGAAACATGTGCATGCATATGATATAAAACTAAGTTCTAAATAACATATTATAACAAATATGCAATAATAATAATGTATAAATTAAAACCAAGATGCAATGATGAACTTACTCTCTATATGCACATGATGATGACTCAAAATGCAAACTGTACAAATTTCTTTTCCAATATTCATAATTTGAATTGACTTCAGGTCAATAAGTGAACTTCTAGTCCATGAGCTCATATATAATCATTGATTTTATGTCGACAATCAAAATGGACTTATATAAGATCCCCCATTATCGAGTCCATAAAATATCGCGCGAAAATGTATGTAGGCTCCATAAATATATCGATATAATTTCATCATTATCTCTTGATAATATCAGTACTGTTTAATGATATCTGAATCTGAATATGTATGTGGTACCATTATATTCATTTAAGCCATCTATTATCTTTCAGATATCGTGTCACTTCAGGGACACTTCAAATATAGCAATTATATGTCATACCAACTGCTTGAACTTGCTATTTCACATTTATTCATTGGAACCGTCAATTCATCTTGACTTTCCTTATACTAAACTTCATGTGTACTTGTATTATTTTCTGGAAAAACATTTTGTTATATCAAATTCAAAACCTCTACTCAATGAATTTAATGTATAACATTTCTCTGAACTTCTGGTTCAGTATGGGATCATATTTGTTTTTACCAGCTTTTAACTCATATTTCTCCCCCTAAGGTGGTAAAAACTATAATCAATTTATAGTCCAAAATTTATCATAACCACCTTAGACATCAATTTCTCATATCATCGATGAAAATTTATATGCGCATCTTTGTACAATAATAAAATATTTCTAGAAGAAATGTGTAATGCAGTTGGATTTTTAATGTGCTGATTCACAATGCCCAGTTTAAGAGATCAACGATTTTATATAAAAATCTGAATGTGATTTTTAATCACGGGAACTACTCAGAAAAATCTTTATGTGACTACAAGTCACACAATATAGTGTCAATCCATACACGAACATTTAAGTTCTTTATTCAATATCGAGTAGTTTAGATCTCCAACATCCTATATACTCAATCGTAGTGTAGTGTCCTGCCTTAAATAAAATTTCTACACGAGAGATTTTCAGCACTTATCTTTTCTTGAAGATAAACACAAGGTTTATCAAAACGGGTATAGTAAGAACCCGGATGGCTTTAATTTGTCACATCTGAATCATTTCATGTCAACTTTCTTAGTTTGCCAAAAATACACGGCAATCGTTAATCAGAATTGGATGTATGTCAATAATTTTACTTATCACATGCCATATTTTTGTTGACTATATTCATCATACTAATCTTATGGTTAGTAATACTTTATACAACCGGAGAAATGATGTGACATGTGACACAATAGGTGTCTCATATATGTAGGCAAGACTCGACAATATTCCAATAGGGAATATATTACTCTTTGAGTATTTTCATATGACCAACAATTATAATTGTCAACATATACAATGATGACATAAGCATGTTTATCACAACGCATGTTTCAATGTGCTATATAGCATGATAATACATGTAAGTTGATAATTTAACTTACGAATCAATTATTCCCTTCAAGCATTAGAGATGATTCAACAACTTTCAAATTAGATGTATTTTTCGACCATTTACTTCACAATATAATATATGTTGGTCACATTATCACTCTTGTTTCAAATGTGAAGCAATGCCCACTTCTAGTGGGAATACCAATGTTTTAAAATAAACACATAAATCATGAAAATATCCATATCCTCATACTAATCACTGCTTGTGGTATACTTTCATACTTTTATTAGATGAGCAAAACAATGTCATATTATTCTCGGGGAAAAATGGCATATAATCAAATTTATTATGTAATGTGTCGATATGACTACATTACTTATATGAAAGATAAAATAATTTCATCCTCAAAACATTATATCTCATTCGCTTCAGGGAATGTTTTGAATCGGTTTGATATGTTTCTGAATTTTTCAAAATTGTCGCATAATTTGCAGACATTCATGTATGAACACCGAGTTCATTCTTAATATTGATACTCAAAATAATACTCACTATGTGAAATGTGAGAACTTATAAACACTGTAAACTTCAAGTCACAGTTTCAATATTTGCAAACATTATGAACTCCAGGTAATAATTCAGTATATGTAAACAGTATGAACTTTGGTCATAGTATGAGTATCAAAATTTCAGCTCGTATATCATTTTTTTTCTTTTTCATATCAAACTCTTGCATATACGAGTTTCATATTCCCACATGACTTTTCATGAGATATTTACTTTTATGAGATATTTTCATTTATTTCAATGAACTAATTTGCCTCAATAAGGTCATATGATTAAGCTCAATTAAGGCTTTTTTTACTTGGCTCAATAAGGCCACATCATTAGGCTTAATTAAGGCCGCAACATTAGGCTTATCATAACGCCATATTCTCGATCTCTGCTACAGACAAAGTCTTTATGAGATGTCACATTCACTTCAAGGAATGGATCAAATTTCATATCTCATTATTCTGTTCGACTTCAGGTGAACAAGAATCAATTCGCAAATAAATTTGCCTTTCATAAAGACCGCTTTAAATTGAAAAATGGATCATATACTCATAGACGTGGAATTTTGACCACTTACACTTATACAATATGAATATATTGTACCGATGAGACAGTGTTAAATTATTACATACCTTTAAAACTTTGAACTTCAGGCCAAAGTTATAACTTGGATATATCTCTCATCTTTATAAAATAAATCCTTTGGAACTTTAGATCCAAAAATATATCATACATTATGTAAGACTAAAATTATAATTATATACACCATTATAAAATCGCTCTGAATGGACTATAG
Source organism: Silene latifolia (assembly GCF_048544455.1). Classification (NCBI taxonomy): domain Eukaryota; kingdom Viridiplantae; phylum Streptophyta; class Magnoliopsida; order Caryophyllales; family Caryophyllaceae; genus Silene; species Silene latifolia. The sequence goes on from NC_133537.1 coordinate 35,989,871, forward strand.
CACAAAAATATATTAATTCCTTTAGTAGACGAGATTGATAATTTCATAAGACGGTTGAGGTGCAATAACATACTCAATACGGTCATTGTACAAACGGTAGTGTAAAATCGCATCTGATCTCGTTGGTATAACAAGCATAAATTACAAAATATATGGGTAATTATTACTTCTATCATACATGATGCAATTCTAATGGTACTATACCCCACTAATGAGATAAAATTATTATGGCCAATAAAAATCAATTCTTAATAACAGGACATATAATACCACAACATGTATGATTCAAGACATGTTATTACGCAAGATTCCTTTTAATAGAAGTAAATTACATTACCTGCTACATGGAGTATATGGTTTATATACACATGTTGTCTTTAATTTCAACTTAGTTGTTCTCATCAAACTATGGTTTAAATCAAACCATGATTAAGGCATGTAAGTACATAAAACGGCCGTCATTTGACAAACATGTGTGGGACATTGATAATTTGAAAAACGAATAAAACATCATCATACTAGTTAATTAACTCATATACCATCACTAACCACTAAAACAACATAACAAGACTAATTTAAAATTCAGCTAAAATCAATACTTCATCATATGTGTGTCTATCCGTTAATCTGTATTATACGCACTATCATATGAATGTAAAAAATTGATTTGACTCTTTTGAATTTTGTACAGATGGCGATGTGTAGTTAGAGGATTATAGCAAGTACGGAGTATCAATTATAATTGAGCATGAGACTACATGTGATGGACAATTACCTATAATTCTTATATTTCGTACTATCAAATAACCATAAATAATATTGTGAGAACGTACCCGAATTAGCTGAGGAATATAATATAATATCTGATATGAACCTTTTGACTATCAGATCTACTTGATTGTACGAGATTATTAATAATGGTTAGAGACTCGTGCTGATAATGTATTTTGAAATAAAGAGAGAAGAGAACTATAGAGAGAAGGTAGAGAGAAAAAGAGAGAGACAAAACTGTATCTTATTCCATTACGAGGGGTATATATACACATACAATGAGGGTAAAATTTCCATAAGCTAATACACTCTAGAATATTCTAAGATATGGACATCCATATAATATTATACTATAATACTAGTTTGAATGCCCGTGCGTTGCAACGGGGTAATTAACTTATTTATAATGCAAAAAAAAAACGTTATAAGCGTTTAATGTTTACATTATATGTCTAATGATTTGTTTACATATTATTAAAATATCTCTTTCAAAAAAAAATATTAATATATATATGTGGGTTAACTCTTATTTATAATTATATAATCACCCTACCTTATATTAATCTTTAGATGTGGGACAATTCTACTATTTATAAGTAATATATTCACAAAAATTGGATTTTTTTCTGATGTGGGACAATTCTAATATTTATACGTAATATATATTTATCAAACCTGCATTATTTTTCAATGTGAGACAAATAACATACTTAGAATTACACCATCTTTTTTGCACTTAGTTCGACATCCAACCAGATCTCGAATACCGAATACAGACAATTGCTACTCATTATATCTAATAGTTATATTTAAATTTAATAATATGATCAAGTACTCTCCATTAATATTTGTACGTTGTTTTTCTTCAAAAAAAAAAAATTAAAATAATTGAGATACGGAAATTTCCCGTAGTACCCCTTAGTTTTGTTAGATTTTCCATGTTACCCCTACTTTTAAAAATCTGCCCATGGTACCCTTGAGGTTCCATTTTTTTGCCCATGGTACCCTCTAATATAAAGGCTGTTAAATGGACGTTAAGTTTGATGGCGTGGCAATAAAATAACAATCAAAAAATTATACCCCCTTTATTGTTTTATTGGTACGGATATCTCTCTTTTAAATGCAAATTTAATTAACTATATCATTATTCTCATGGTAACCTTGAACTTTGATAGATTACACATGCTACCATTGACGTTTGTTTTCTATTTTTTTATCATAATTAAAATATGTGCAAATGATAAGAACCTATACTCTAATGATAGAATATTTTTTAACACAATTCTAATTATATTATTTAAACATTGTATATTTACGGATTTACCACACCTACATTATTTTTCAATATGGGACATATAAATTCTATAGGTAGAAAATATAATGATATAAACTTTTAAGAGCTCTCCAAGACAATACTAAAGCGACTCAAAAGATTTTGGGTTGATGCCTAAGTTCCAAGGATGCTCATAGAATCACCCACCTTATGCTATATTTTGATGTGGGAAAATTCTATTTTTTATATGTAGTATATTTATCACACCTATATTATTTTTCAATGTGGGAGATATAACATATTATGAAATACACCATCTTTAATATGTGCAAATTATATGAAATCTATATATACTCTAATGATAGCATTTCTTACCATGAATCTAATAATATTATTTTCATAATTTTTTTACCGACATTATTTTGTCAAATGAAATTTAAAAGTTTTTATATGAAAATTAGAAACATCACTTGAATATAAAATAAGAAATACATAGTATATATTATAATAACTAAAAGATTTTCCAAACATTAACTTAGGTTAGAAATCATTATTGTAGAAATAAAAATAATATAAACTCTTTTAAGAGTTATCTCTGACAATACTTAAGGGAATCAAAAGATTTTGGGTTATGACTTCTATTTATAATCATAAGATCACCATGCCTTACGGTAATCTTCCGATATGGGACAATTTTAATATTTATACATAGTATATTCACCACACTTACGTTACTTTTCAATGTAGGACAAATAACATACTAACTACTAAGTACACCATTTTTTTGTACCTACTTTGAGATCAACCCGATTTAATAATGAGAAAATACAATACAATACAATATACACTCTAATGATAACATTTTTTTGTCACAATCTAATTATATAATTTTCATACGATATTTATTTTCAAATGAAATATAAAGTTTTTATATCAAAATAATAAACATCACTTTAATATAATATAGAAAATGTATATATATGGGACATTTCTATTATTTATACATAATATATTCATAACACCTACATTATTTTTCAATGTGAGACATATAACATATTAAAAAGTCTATATCTTTTATATCAAAAAAATTTTGGATTAATACCTAAGTTTCAAGGATGCCTCCTATTTATATTTATAGAATCACCCTACCGTATACTATTATTTCAATGTGAGATACATAATTTAATTATTTAGACGTAGTATGTTCATAATGCCTACATTATTTTTCAATGTGAAAGATATAACATACCAAGAAATACATGTCTCTTCTTAAAAAACCACTATTGTATACATATTATTTTTCTTTGAAGGTAAAAACCACTTAGTCTCGATCATTAGATATGGATCTCTACATCGTACATATAACGACTCATTAAAGCTCTATTACTGCATTCAGAAGACAACCATTAGTAAAATCTTTAGTTTTGTATTGTGTCAGGAGACTACCATTAGTAAAACCTTTTATTTTTTGATTTTCTTGTTCAACCTTTAGTTATTTCCCGATTAATTCCCAACGATTTCCACTTTATTTTTATATCATATCGTAGATAACGATAGAAAATCTTAAGAGCTCTTTAAAACAATATTTATGAGACTCAAAAAATTTTGGTGGATACATAAGTTCCAAATATGCATCCTATTTATAATCATAGGATCACATCACCTTATACTAATCTTTCGATGTGAGACAATTCTACTATTTATATGTAGTATATTCACCACACCTACTTATTTTCCAATGTGGGACAAAACATACTAAAAATTATACAATTTTACGTATTAAGAAGTACACCATCTTTAACATGTGCAAATAATATGAAATTTATACTCTAATGATAGCATTTTTTAACACAAAGCTAATTATATTATTTTCATAATTTTTTTAACGATATTTTTTTGCCAAATCAAATGTAAAAGTTTGATATAAAAATTGGAAATATCACTTGAATATAATTTAGGAAATATACATATTATAATAATTAAAAGATTTTCCACTTTATTTTTTACATCAAAAATTATACTTTCCTAAATTTATTTTTGATGATGTGGACGCTCTCAGATCGCTCGAAAAAACTCTCTTTTATATATATATATATATATATATATATATATATATATATATATATATATATATATATATATATATATATATATATATATAGATTTTATAACAATTTCAACTTATTTGTATTTTGATCCTCTTATTTTCAACATATTTTTATGCTTGTTATTAGGGCAGAGCAAAAAATCCGATTATCCAAACTGATCCGATATCCGATCCGAATGTTTGGATATCTGATCCGAAAGTGAAGTTTGGTTTGGATATCTAATCCGAAATCTTTGGTTTTGGTTTGGATATGGATATTAGAATTAAAACATTTTGATATCTGATCCGATCCGAAACTATAGTTTTCTAGTATAATTTCGAGAAAATAAAATTTTATTTGATACAACAACTTAATTAATGTTTAAAATATTAGAGAAATATCTAGGTGGTACTTAAATTTTATGTCGAGAACATTGGAATAAGAATATTAAAGAAAATCATCATGTAAGACTATGAATATAATCGTGTTTCAAACTTAATTTTAAAGTAAATTCTAAAGTATGGATATCCGATGGATATCCGCATCCGATCCGATTATTTTGGATACCCGAACATTGGATATCCGAAACATTTGGTTTGGATATTGGATATCTAACTTCAAGATTTTTAATATGGATATCCGATCCGAACTAGCACTTTGAATCAAATACTCGATCCGTACTCTGCCCTACTTGTTATACATATGAGTGTATCACACCAATAGAGTACATGTCATTGATCCTAACTCTTAAGTCCATTTTGATATTCTAAACTTCTAATCTTTATTTTCGAACAAAAAGTTTGCGGCAGTAGGAATAATAAGTAGCAACGGAGCATACTCCATCTATTTTGTGTTTGGTTAATTGTGTCATTTAATTTGAACGTAAAAAATCTAGAAGAATATTATCTTTCTCAATTTCTAATATTTGTAGCACTCTACTCTCCTCATGAGATTCTTTTTCAATGATTAAGGCCTTGTTTGGTAAACAGCATATTAGGTGAAATTAGTAGATTGCAGCTTAAATTTTATTTTTTTTAGGTTTAAGCTTAGTGTTTTAAATAAAATACATATAATTTTAATTAAAACTAATAAGTTATACGGAGTAGTTAATTACGCATGATCAACGTTTTACAAAAAAAATGTAATTGATCAAATATCATATTAATTAAAATAAAATTTATTTGAATAATGCAACAACAACATTAAGCTATTAAATTATATCATTTCACGATACGTTATGTTCCAAATCAGTTAAAATATTTATTCAAAATGATGTGAATATAATTTTATGTAATTTTTAATTTTGTCTGTATAACGTTTGATATTTATTTATCAAACATATAGGGTCCAAACTAAACTTATTCAAATGTTTTGGTTGTGTCTTAAATGTGCTATGTGTCAAACATATATATATATATATATATATATATATATATATATATATATATATATATATATATATATATATATATATATATATATATATATATATATATATATATATATAAGAAATTTGCACCTTTTGTTTTTTTTAATAACTTTATATAATGATGTTTAAGAATTTACCCATAAATGAAATAGGATGAACTTACTCAAATATAATTTTTATAAGATAACATATAAAATATTTAACTAAAAGTAATATTTAATTAGTCATAATCAATGTTTTATTCTTGACTTATATATATTTAACTGAAGATATTTACAAAAAAAAAATTGCAACTGAATATCCAGTGGTACCCCTAAACATAATTAAAACATCTTAAAATACCTAAAATGCTCTAATCCGCCTCTTTAAAATGTTTAATTTATACATTTTTTATTGATTTTTTTGGCAATAATTTATCATGTCATTAAACATCGTCTACTCAATTATAAACATATTTTCTTTGCAGAATTTAACATATTAAAAACGTGATTTTTAGTAGTTTGGGTATTTTTAGAACATTTTACTAAATTTACGGATACCACTTATATTTTCAAAAATATAGGGGCACCAAGTAGAATGCGAAGAAACAAGGGATACCATATGGGCCGGAAACTACTACTTTTGAATATGCTGCTATTAGCAGTATATTGTAATAGCATATTGAGTTTATATATGAAACGATAGATTTGTAATATAATCAGCTAGTTACCAAACACGTTCTCTCAATTCTGCTAATTTAATATGATGGTAAAACCTGCTACTATAACCTGTCAACCGTATTCTGCTTCTACCGTTTGCCAAACAGGGCCTAAGTGATATGTCTTGGTTTAACTAATTTAACAAAATTCTTTTCTAAGAAATATGTCTACATCGCACGGGGTGGTGATATAATACTTGAATTTCTCTTGTATTGCTTGTCGATCACAATTCACCGTATTGCTCATCGATCATAATTCAACGTATTGCGCACCGACCACATAAGCCACACGACCAAAAATCAAAGTGTAAATTTAATAATTCTAAATTTTTAGTTTTAAAAGCGATAAAAGAGGTGGGATAAAAATTTAATGAAGGTTTTCAATATCTTAATATTGAGTTCTAAATTTAATAGTTCTAAAATATGAGTAGTTTTAAAAGCGTGCTTCTTTTACATGTTTCTCGGGAAAAAAGAAAAACTTTTCTAACCGCATCAATGACGATGTTATCATTCAAAAATTGCTCGGGCAATTGATTTTGTCTCGATCATGATGAAATACTTCCTACAAAAAAAAATGGAAATTCAAGCTATTAGTTAGTATGTTTAAAGTAACAACATTATATTAACAAATCAACACTAAGTTTTAACTCAAATAAAAACAATGTACAAATCATCATTAAGAACAAACAACACATGAATATGAGATACAAAATAGGGGAATTAACTACTATTAAGAATAAACTACAACTTAAAAGAAGGTATGACATATATATATGATTATGAACGGAAAACGAACGATCAATATAACTTCTTGCTTGTTTCCTCATTGAGTATGAGTATATATAGATGGCATGGCATAGAAGTTCTTTCCCAATAGAGTTTTTATAGTCATCAAATGCAAAAAGTAGAAGTTATATTATCATTATAGCTAGTCCAATTTTAATCTTAATATAATATATATCCTAGATATATAGCTTAGTTGTCATGTACCAAAATTCCTATATGGAATATTCATTATTTTATTTTTTGCACTAAAAAACAAAAAAATATTCATTGTTTTTTTTATTATTTATTTATGTTTGTAGAACAACAAATTATGTCCATCTCCTTGATCGTCTTATAGGTCTATGTAGTCGAGCAGGAGAAGGTTTACCCACAATGTATTTCTATTTGGATTTAAGAATTAGCTGGAGTTGAAATTTGGATAGAGTTCTATTCTATTTATTATTAAAAAACATATTAATAGTAGTGGAGGTTGTTATCTAACGTATATAGGATAATAATCAAATTTATCACCTCTAATATTAATATTAATAGTTAGGTATTTAAAAACAAATTAATAATATTTAGGTAGTTTAAAAAGCTTGGGAACTACGAAATCGCTTGAAAAAAACTTCCTTTAATCACAAATTATACTCCCTCATATTCACCATTTTCTTCCCTATTTCCTTATTCGGATTATTCGGGTTTTTTTCCTTTTTCTTTTTTTTGGGTTGATTTGTGTGGTCCAAATTAAATTACATGTGGGGTAGTGTGTTTTGTGTGGTCCAAAATTGGTTTCTTATTCCTTGTGCAAAAAGGAAAGGGGAAGAGTATAGTGAACTAGGTAGTATCCCGCGCTTCGCGCGGCCTGTTTTAAAATTTTATTATTATAATTGAAGAAAAATAATATAATTCATATATAACCTTTAATATTTTTACCTATAAATAAAAATAAATTATTTTTTTCTCAAATTTTATTTTTTTAGGTTTAAGCTTAGTGTTTTAAATCAAATACATATAATTTTAATTAAAACTAATAAGTTATACGGAGTAGTTAATTACGCATGATCAACGTTTTACACAAAAAAATGTAATTGATCAAATATCATATTAATTAAAATAAAATTTATTTGAATAATGCAACAACAACATTAAGCTATTAAATTATATTATTTCACGATACGTTATGTTCCAAATCAGTTAAAATATTTATTCAAAATGATGTGAATATAATTTTATGTAATTTTTAATTTTTCCGTATAACGTTTGATATTTATTTATCAAACATATAGGGTCCAAACTAAACTTATTCAAATGTTTTGTTTTGGTTGTTTTCTTACATGCTTATATGTCAAACATATATATATATATATATATATATATATATATATATATATATATATATATATATATATATATATATATATATATATATATATATATATAGAGAGAGGCGGGATCTCGTGAGTTTGATTTTTACGGTGAGTGGTGAGTTTGGAAAATCTCAGCCACTAGATTAAAAAAAATCAAGGGCAGAGATTAAATCTCATAACTTTAAAAAAATAGACAAACAAAATCCATTCCTTAGCAAGATAACGCATCAGAAATTCAGAACAACAAAATTAGCTTCTCACTAAAACTTTCTCAGTTGAAGAACGTGCAAACCATTGAAACAAAACCCTAGAAATTTGGGGAAAAATATCATAGCACATCAATTTCTTCTCAATTTCAACAATTAAAAATTAATTCAACAATTTTTATTAGTTTTCGTCAATTATTGATCAGCCGCTCATCGCCAAATTGGTTTTTATCCGTTTGTTAATTTGCAACAATCTGGTAGAGACAAGGACATGAGTGGTCGGCGGTGCCTGCTGGTCGTGATCGTGTCGTCGTCGGCGGCGGCGTCTGGTCGTGGTGGTGGCAAGTGTGTGAGGTGAGTAATTAGGTTCTGAGGTGAGCTTCTTGCTTCCTGCTATATCTCGATGAGCAAGGATCAGTTATTCAGATTTTTAGCCTGGCAAAATCGTATTTAGTTGGTTCTGTACTACGACTGTAGTCGCAACTCCAATGTTAAAACTTGGTTTTCGTGTTGGGGATCAAACCAAAAGATATGGTCTATGGATCTTCTCTTGGAAAAGAGTATAAAACCATGTTCATCATTGTCTACATCTTTCGGAGACGGTTCGGTCTCGACAAAAGCTGCTAGTGGCCAACATAGTAATGTTTCTCAAAGTGAAGAAAGTAAGAGGGTTTTGTTACAAGATGAGGTGATCATTAGGGCTGCAGGCTTAAGTGATGCAAACCAAGTTGTTGAAATGATAGGGGAAAGTGTAGGAAGTTGTGGTGTGAGTAGTGCAGATTGTTGTAGGATAATCAAGGCTGCTCTTGAGTGTAACAATACTCACTTGGCTCTCTCTATCTTTGCTGCTATGCGCTCTTCTGCCTTTGATCAAGGTTCTTTTCGTCGTTTCCATGTGTTTTTGTGACGGTTTTTTAGTCGTCTGTCATTTATCGGTTGTACTAGTAGTAGAACCATTCATTCTTTGATAATTTGTTAAAGCAATCTTGACTGTGCAATTCTATGCACTGCATTAATTAGTGCATTGATCAAATATTTGTAAAATTGCAGGTGTACAGGAGAATGGTAGTTTTGTTGGGAGGTGGAGATGGGCGAGGCCAGAATTAAGCGTGTACACCACATTAGTGATTGGTCTAGCAACTTCATTGAGGGTTTCGGATGCCCTTAAAATAGTTGATGATATATGCCGAGTTGGACTTTCTTCAGTAGAAGAGGTTTTGAGCAGTTCTCAATCTTCAGTAGTACTGTTGTTTCATTCTATGACTTTTAGACACGGTGTAATTTATTAAAGCTTCCAATTTTTCAGGTCCCTTTTGGATCTCCTTTCCCGACAACCCCTCCCTGTTCCTCCTGAGGGTGAACCATCTTCCTTTCCTTCTCATCCCTGACCTTCTTCCTCCTTCCCCGATGACCTCCACTGCTGGCCTTCATCCCATTTCCATTCTCACAATCTCGTTTCGGACTCCTCAGTTCAACCGAACAAAATCTCAGATTCACAAAAAAAAAAATGACTAGAGTACAAAAACCATGGTCACCACTTACCATAGTATTTATCGGGAATAACTGGTTTAATGTGTGATTGAGACCGGTGGTGTTGTGTCCAGTGGGGAATTGGGGATGGTGATGAGTTTGGCGGTCGTGGCTTTGTGGATTAGTGTTTTAACTTTTAAGTATGTGGGATAAATCGTAATATGGACTCCATGGTACTCATTTGCCTTATTAAGTTTTATATTCATGTTCATAAGAATTGTGACCGTATATAGTTAGAAAAACACAAAATTATAGAGGGAGTTTTCGTATGATTCTTTGCTCTTGTGCTCACTTGCTACAGAATCAATACCATCAGGATAACACCGTCATAACAACACAATAACACCGCAGAATAAAGACAATAACAGGAATAACATCGTAAAACACAGGAATAACAAAGACAATAACACGTGGTAAAAAAGAGTAAAAAAATCAAAGTTGTAAAAAATACTCAAAGTGACACAGGAATAACATCACAATAACACCAGAATAACAGCACAATAACATGCGGTTAAAAAAAAAAGTAAAAAAATCAAAGTAGTAAAAAAATCAAAGTGACACCTTAATAACATCACAATAACAAAGAATAAAAGAGAATAACGGCACAATAACACGTGGTAAAAAAAAAAGAAAAAAAAAATCAAAGACGTAAAAAAAATCAAAGCGTTTTAATAACATCACAATAACATCAAAGTAGTAAAAAAATCAACGTAGTAAAAAAAAAGTGACACCGGAATAACATCGCAATAAAATGAGAATAACAAAGACAATAACACGTAAAAAAAAAAAGAAAAAAATCAAAGTCGTAAAAAATTCACAAAGAATGTTATAATAACATCACAATAACAAATGAATAACAATAACAAAGACAATAACATATGGTAAAAAAAAAGAGAGAAAAAAATCAAAGTCGTAAAAAAATCAAAATAATGTTAGAATAACATCACAATAACAATTTGGAATAACAATAACAAAGACAATAACATGTGGTAAAAAAAAAAAAAAAAGAGAGAAAAAATCAAAGTCGTAAAAAAATCCAGGTAAAAAAAAGCACAATAATAGCATAATAACACGAGGTAAAAAAATAAGAGTAAAAAAATTTCAAGTAAAAAAAAATCCGTAAAAAAGAAAAAGAAAAAAAGGTAACATAATGAGTAAATTAAAGAAAAACATAAGAGAAAACAAAAATCAAAGTGGTAAAAAAAAAGCATAATAACACGAGGTAAAAAAAAAGAGAAAAAAAAAGTAAAAAAAAAAAGTAACATTAGAAAAAAGAGAAAATAAGTAAATGACAATGGTTTTATATGACATGTAAGATTTGATCTTGGCCACTCATCTCTAATATAATCTAGTGGCTGAGATTACCCCAACTCACAACTCACCATAAGAGAGAGCAAAGTTCTCCTAAGTCCTTTATATATTTTGAGTCCATAAGTCCCTCCCACAACCCTTGGATCATGCATGGTGGAAGGTTGAGATTGAAAGCAAGAAACACACTTAACACTAATTAATTTACTTCTCTCTCTAGTTTTAGTAATACATTCACTAATTCATTATCATACACAATTAACACCATCTTTTGTCTTATACTTCAAAGTTTGTGAAAATTTTGTTAACATTTTTCCTGGTTCGGTTTTTTCATATTTTTTTTTTGAGACAAGTTTTCGACATTTTAGGATTTTACGAGTGTAATTCTAACAGCAAAAAGTGTAATTTTAAGGAATATTTACGAGAATTTTGCGTTTTACAAGTTTAACTTCAATCTTTTCCGAGTGATTTTAACGAATAATATTTTGAATTTTTGTAATTTTATCACAAGTTATTGTAATTTAGCATTTTACGAGTGTTATTTTAATGACAAAAAGTGTTATTTTAGTCCAGGTAAGTGTAATTTCAGTCCAATGAGATTGTTATTTTTAGTCAAGGAGAATGTAATTTTAGTCCAGAAAAGTGTAATTTTAGTCCAGAAAAGTATAATTTTAGTCCAGTAAAGTATAATTTTAGTCCACTGAGAATGTAATTTTAGTCCATTGAGAGTGTAACATTAGTCCAATGAGAATATGAGAATATGACCAAGTCCATTGAGAGTGTAACATTAGTCCAATAGAGGTAAGTTTAATTCTAACAGAAAAAAGTGTAATTCTAACAACAAAAAGTGTAATTTTAGCCGAAAAAAATGTTATTCTAGCAAAAAAAAAGTATAGTATAATTTTAACAGAAAAAAGTGTAATTTTAATGAAGAAAAGTGTAATTTTAACAGAAAAAAAAAGTGTTATTCTAGCTAAAAAAAGTATAGTATAATTTTAACAGAAAAAAGTGTAATTTTAATGAAAAAAAGTGTAATTCTAACAGAAAAAAGTGTAATTCTAACAACAAAAAGTGTAATTTTAACAGAAAAAAGTGTAATTTTAATGAAGAAAAAGTGTAATTCAAAAAAAAAAAGTGTAATTCTAACAACAAAAAGTGTAATTTTAACAGAAAAAAGTGTAATTTTAATGCAGAAAAGTGTAATTCTAACAGAAAAAAGTGTAATTTTAATGAAGAAAAGTGTAATTCTAACAACAACAAAAAGTGTAATTTTAGCCGAAAAAAGTGTTATTCTAGCAGAAAAAAGTATAATTTTAACAGAAAAAAGTGTAATTTTAATAGGAAAAAGTGTAATTCTAACAACACCAACACGACTTTACTCGAAAAAAAAATGATATGTAACAAGACACCCAAAATCAAAACTAATGTCATACTAACACCCAAAATAAAATAAATGCATGTAAAAAGACAAAAACATAAACAAAATCTCATTAAACAATAAGACATTTTAAATACAAAATCTGAAAATAATAATTATAAAACGAGATTTAAAAAAAAAATATAAACATAAAATTATTTAAATATTTCTCCTCATTTTATAGAACTAATAATTAAAATCAAAATTATATTTCAAAAACAAAAACTAAAACAACACACGAAAAAAAAAAAAGACGTAACCAGATCTGAAAAGGGAGAGGGGAAGGAAAAAAAATACAAAACCAAAAACTAAAACAATAACAATTACACACGAAACACACGAAATAAAAAAAAAAAAAAAAAAAAAAAAAAAAAAAAAAAAAGAAAAATAAAGACGTAACCAGATTTGAAAAGGGAGATGAGAAGGAAAAAAAATACAAAACCAAAAATTAAAACAATAACAATAACACACGAAATTTTAAAAAAAAAAATGACGAAACCAGATCTGAAAAGGGAGAGGGGAAGGAAAAAAAATACAAAACCAAATCTTGAGGTAGGGAAGGAGAGGAGGTGGTCGTGGGTGTCGGGGTGAGGGTGAGGGTGTTGGCGGGCGGCGGAGTTGAGGAGGTGGTCGTGGGTCTCGGGGTGAGGGTGAGGGTGAGGGTGTTGGCGGGCGGCGGAGTTGGCGGGCGGTGGTTGCAGATCTGGGAAAAGGAGGGTGTTGGCGGTGCGGTGGTGCTGGCGGGCGGCGGAGTTGGGCTGTGGATGGTGGTGGTGTGGTCCGACGGGTGGGTTTTTTATTTTGGGGGGTTTTGATTTATTTGGTTTTTGTTAGGTTTGATTTGTTTGGTTTTTGGGAGGTTTTGATTTATTTGGGTTTAGAGAGATGAGAGTATTGAAATTGTGTGAGATGAGACAGAAATGGTGAGTGGAAAAGTGTATATATGTTAGATTAGTGGTTAATTAGGATATGTTGTTAATTAATTAGTATAGTAGAGAGAGAGTGGTAAATTAGCTCATTAATCTCCTTTTTTTTTGTTTCAATCACAGCCCTCCATCTCCCTCATTCAATGGCTCTAAAGAGAACTTATGAACTCATATGTAAGACATGGACTTACTTGATCCTAATACTATATATATATATATATATATATATATATATATATATATATATATATATATATATATATATATATATATATATATATATATATATATATATATATATATATATATACATATATATATATATATATACATATATATATATATATATACATATATATATATATATATACATATATATATATATATATATATAGTAATAAGATCAAGTAAGTCCATGTCTTACATTTGAGTCCATAAGTTCTCCTTAGAGCCCTTGGATGAGGGAAAAGGATGGCTAAGATTTACACAAGAAAAAAGGAGATTAAAGCTAATTAAACCACTCTCTCACTACCCATACTAATTAATTCTAATTAATCACTAATTCAATATATATACATTTTCCTCCCACCTAACTTATCTCTCATCCACACAATTCCCTCATATTTTATCTCAAAAACCTCTCATCTCTCAAAAACCAAAAAAATTCAAATACAAAAAAATCAAAAAATTTCCCCCCCTTTCTCTCCAACCCAACCCACTGTTTCCCTTCCCGCCGCCAATAACCCACCACCACCACCACCACCGCATACCAACACCCACCACCACCACCGAAACTACCCCACACCTACTCCACTCCCGTCGCAAATACCGCCACACACCACCACAACACCTCACGACATCAACAACAACACCTTACGACATCAACAACAACACCACCACCACCGACTCCTCAAAAAATCGAGATCACCACCACGACAACTTATACCACACGCACACACCACCACATACCCTCACCACGACTGAAGTTACACCACCACCACGACTTATACCACACGCACACACCACCACCTACCCTCACCACGACTGAAGTTACACCACCACCACGACTTACACCACACGCACACACCACCACCTACCCTCACCACGACTCACACCACACGCAGTTGGGCATGGTTGTCGACCACCACGGCAGGGGAGATGCTATGTTCAGTATGTTGTAGCTTCCATGGCTGGATGAAGAAGCCATGGTTGGACATTATTGAAGATGGGTGATGGGTACTAAAGCCTGCAAAAGTGGAAATTTCTTTGTTAATTGGAGTTACGAGCCAACGAGGCACATGTGACTTTGCTCAAATCAATTGGTCAACTCTTCACAATCTTTAATTTGATTCAAAAGTCACATTCACTTTTTCAGTTCGTCTTATTTTTTAGATCTGAGTTTTACACTTTTTCAAAATATCAAATCTGATATTTTTTTTGGTTGGGTCGGTTTTTGAGATCGGTTTTTGATATCAAATCTGATAATTTATTCATTTGATCTTGAAACAAGCTAATATTTTAATCTCAAACAAGCTAATTTTAATCTCAAACACTTTTTGTTGCTAGAATTACACTTTTTTCTGTTAGAATTACACGTTTTTGAGATCGGTTTTTGATAGCAACGGAGCATACTCCATCTATTTTGTGTTTGGTTAATTGTGTCATTTAATTTGAACGTAAAAAATCTAGAAGAATATTATCTTTCTCAATTTCTAATATTTGTAGCACTCTACTCTCCTCATGAGATTCTTTTTCAATGATTAAGGCCCTGTTTGGTAAACAGCATATTAGGTGAAATTAGTAGATTGCAGCTTAAATTTTATTTTTTTTAGGTTTAAGCTTAGTGTTTTAAATAAAATACATATAATTTTAATTAAAACTAATAAGTTATACGGAGTAGTTAATTACGCATGATCAACGTTTTACAAAAAAAAATGTAATTGATCAAATATCATATTAATTAAAATAAAATTTATTTGAATAATGCAACAACAACATTAAGCTATTAAATTATATCATTTCACGATACGTTATGTTCCAAATCAGTTAAAATATTTATTCAAAATGATGTGAATATAATTTTATGTAATTTTTAGTTTTGTCTGTATAACGTTTGATATTTATTTATCAAACATATAGGGTCTAAACTAAACTTATTCATATGTTTTGGTTGTGTCTTAAATGTGCTATGTGTCAAACATATATATATATATATATATATATATATATATATATATATATATATATATATATATATATATATATATAAGAAATTTGTACCTTTTGTTTTTTTTAATAACTTTATATAATGATGTTTAAGAATTTACCCATAAATGAAATAGGATGAACTTACTCAAATATAATTTTTATAAGATAACATATAAAATATTTAACTAAAAGTAATATTTAATTAGTCATAATCAATGTTTTATTCTTGACTTATATATATTTAACTGAAGATATTTACAAAAAAAAAATTGCAACTGAATATCCAGTGGTACCCCTAAACATAATTAAAACATCTTAAAATACCTAAAATGCTCTAATCCGCCTCTTTAAAATGTTTAATTTATACATTTTTTATTGATTTTTTTGGCAATAATTTATCATGTCATTAAACATCGTCTACTCAATTATAAACATATTTTCTTTGCAGAATTTAACATATTAAAAACGTCATTTTTAGTAGTTTGGGTATTTTTAGAACATTTTACTAAATTTACGGATACCACTTATATTTTCAAAAATATAGGGGCACCATGTAGAATGCGAAGAAACAAGGGATACCACACAAAACAACCTTATATAATTTTATATTACTTAATAATAATTACTTTTCTTTTATTTATTCAAACTCACTCGCGATCACTGTGTACATACACGCTCATTATCACAGTATTTAAACCTCTCAAAATCTCATATGCATTTAATTTGTCGCAATATAATTTTTCGTTTCCATACTATCAAAACTTATATCTTAGTAGTTTTTTTTTAAAGTTTTGTTTTTAATAAATATAATGACTATTCCAAATATATTTTTCTTAACAAATATAATGGTCTACGTTTTATAACTTTCTCAAAATGTATTTTTACATAAAAATAAAACATTCTAAGATACTCACTTTAATCATCTCTACATATCAAAATATGTTAATAAACATAATGAAAATTATACTCGATTGAAAGCATTTTTCGCAATGAACATTTTTATTTACAATTTAGACTTTTTATCAAAATATTTTTTTTAATAAATTTAGAATCAAATCAACGTCATTATTTAATGTAATTTTATAATAAAATTTATTAAATTATAATTAATATTTACTAAGATTAATGCTACATTTATTATGTTCATATTAAATGATTAGCTGTAATTAATACTTGTCATTAATGTTGTTTGGGACACGTGGTACATCCACAATATTTCAACCCAGTTATATATATATATATATATATATATATATAAGATATACTCCCACCTATTCTTAATAACCCTCCTCTTTCATGGGGGGCACAGAAATTGAGAGAAGGGAGTATTATATGGTAAAATATTGTAGTGGGATATGAGATTGAAGAAAGGGAAGATATTGTGTGATTAAAATAAGTATTGTTGTGGGGTAATGTGATTAAAATAAGTATTGTTGTGCGGTAAGGTGATTAAAATAAGATAAATTATGAGTATTGTGGGGTATTGTTGTGGGGTGAGGTGATTAAAATAAGTATAAAAGTTTGCCAAATAAGAAAATAGGGAGAGTATTGTGAATAGACGAAAAAAGAATTAGGGAGAGCTGTTTAGAATAGGAGGGAGTATAAGATAGTCATTAAGTCATACTGCGGATCGGAGTGGTACTGCGTTTGTCTTTGTATGTATGTATTGGACCACAAAATCCCATGCACAGATATAATAGAATCCCAATTTTAACACAAAATTTCATTGAAGTCGGCGATATTCGTCACAAGCTTGTAACGGATACCATTTTCTTTCACAAAATACCCATAAGAGATGAGTGGGAAAGTATATGGGGGTATCCCACCTTATCCCCTCTCCCTTTTTGTAAAAGGTATTCAGCTTGTGACGAAATTAGCCCGTCACAAACAAGATGCTTTACAATTTTAATACCACCAAGTTGACAACAATGACAAATTTACAGCCGCAGCGGCACACTGACGTCCAATACGCAACTTGAACTCTAAAGATTGTATTTTTTGAATAAGTCTTATAAACGGGATATCCGTATTAAATCTTATAACGGTTTAGATATCAACTCATGGTAGTAATAAAGAAAACTAATTTTATACCCATACAAAAAATATATGGGTCTCTTTTTAAAAGCTTTGTTATTCGTAAATATGTTCTATTAATTAATGCAAATATAATTCAACATGAAACTAAATGAATAATATATAAATTATAAATCTCGTAAAATGATTTTAGCTCCAAATTAATTTACTGGTATTGAATTAATTATTTTATTTTTTCTTAAGATTATTATAAACTGAAATAATTTTAATGTTATTTACCGGAAATGATTGGTCTTTATGAAATGTCTTTTATTATCAAACCATAAAAAAGAGATAAAAGAAATTGTATTGTACTCCCCTCAATCCAAATCAAAGGTAACACTTATTTTTTGACACTATTTAGGGTCGTAGAGAATCTTTGGTATTATTCTTAATCTATAAGAAAAAATATAGTCATGTGAGATCTTGTTTGATTTATCGTCATGAATGCTATAAGAATATCAAATTTTTATAATTTTTAATAATGTGTACCTAAAGATATTCACGTCGCGAAACGTGCCTCGACAAGTGTGATAAAGTAACTGTTAACTTTGGTTTGGATGTGAGGGAGTATAACTTACCCTTTAAATAAAAATAAATTAATAGGAAGTTAGGAAGTTTTTTAGTGACGGGTTAAGGGGTATGAAAAGTCTTTTAAAGTTTATGAAGTCAATCACAGTCTCTTTAAAAGTTTTAGCTTTTATAGTAAGAGAAATTTTTTGGCATTTTCTAAGCAAATTGCAATGTGATTTTATGCATTTGATCCGTCTTAAGACATCTTATTTTGTTTTATTCCTAAATGTAATTTTATTCATTTCTTTCAAAGAAATGGAAATAATTTGGTCTGGTAATTTAATGACCTGGATTATTTATTTTTAAGTCTCTTATTCTGTATTATCCCTAAATGTGACATTCGAGTAGGATAATATTGGGTTGAGGCATATCAAGTCCAGTTTGTATGTGTGGTGAATCAGTAAAGCGTTCAAGTTGGTTGGGGACCTTCGAGACTTTGTCTACATTGGGTCATCATCTAATAGGCCGACTTAGGCCCATATGTTTTAGGGTTTCGATAGGGTTATATCCCATATGCTTTGTATTTAATCATCGTCTTATGAATGAGAAATACAACACACATTTCACTTTATCTATACTCTCTACAACTTAACATGGTATCAGATTCTAGGTTTCGATCTAAACCCTAAATCCCGTCTTTCATTCTTTTCGTGCTTCCTCTTCGACAGTCATCCATCATGTCGACGGAAACCGAGAACGTTTCATCTCCCTCTCCAAAATTTTATGTCTTGTCTCCGTATTATCTTGGCAGTCACGACATCCCCGGTCAATTAGTTGCCCACGTTAAACTTTGCAGCCATAATTATGAGGAGTGGAGTCAGTCGATGCGCCAATCTCTTAAATCGAGGCGTAAATTTGGTTTTCTCGATGGCTCCATTACTAAACCCGCTGATAAATTCTTTCTTGAGTAGTGGGAGACCATTCATTGCACCCTTGTTCAATGGATTATGCACTCTATGTATCCAACCATCAACGGGAGCCTTTCGTATTTTGAAGATGCGCGTCTTCTATGGGACGATTTGGCTATGCGCTTTGCGACGGTTGATGGCTCTAAAATTCACGGCCTCAAATCACAACTTCATGATTGTAAGCAATCCAAAGGTATGTCCGTCACCACTTATTTTGGTCAGTTGAAAGCCCTTTGGGATGCTGTTGCTAATCACGAGCCGCATTTTACTTGTAAATGCGGTCGGTCTATGTGCTATTGCCAAGGACGCACTTGCTCGACAAGATTCTGAGCGTCTAAATAAATTTCTTATGGGGTCGGATCTCTCTGTTTATAGTAATATTCGCTCCCATATCTTGTCTCTCGATCCTTTGCCTACTCTTAATCGGGCTTTTCAGTTGGTGTTACAAGAGGAGCGTTTACGTTCCGGGGCTGCTGCTACGGATGAACCTGCGGACGTAATGGAGTTTGCCGTTCGTCATCCTTCTAAATTGTCTCTACCAACCGTTGATTGGCGTGCTCTTCGTGACCTTGAAAGGCAAGAGCGATGGAAGCTTTCGTGTTCTTACTGCACTGCTACTGGACACGAAATTTCCTCATGTTTTATTAAATCTCAGAAATTCCCGGATTGGTGGGGGAGATCGTCCTCGCACGCTTGATGAAGTACGTGCTCGTACTCGGGCTAATACTGGGGCTGCTGCCTCCACCTCCTCTACACGGGCTAATGTCTTGATGACCGAGTGTAATACCCCGTTATTTTGATAATAATTTATAAGAATAATTTATGTAATTTAAATTATTAATTAAAGGCATTTCCAATAATAATTACACGTAAGACGTCTAATTAAATAATAGAGCAAGTAAGCAAGCCGGGAATTGGAATGGACTGGTATTCCTATATTGAGCCGTGTGATTTTATGAGAAGGTAAGGAGGCCGAAATTATATGTAGGTGGTACGGGATTTTATATCAGGATTTAATAATAAACATAAGGAAATAATAATTAAGTAAAGATACCAATAATTATATCAATAATACTATTAATAATAATAGTGTAATAATAATAATAAGATTAGTAAAGATAATATGAGGAAATCCTAGTTATGGTAAGACTAATAATATATGATAATAATAATAATAATAATAATAATAATAATAATAATAATAATAATAATAATAATAATAATAATAATAATAATAATAATAATAATAATATAATTTGTAGTGGTAATAATAATAATAATGGCAATTGCTATACTAATTAGAATAAGGTAATTATAATAGTTTCCTAATTGCCTCACATACTCTCTAATCTTACACTATAAATACCATGTTAATTATGAAAAGTAATTCATAAAAATAAGAGAAGGAGTTTAAGAGACGGAAAGAGCAAATAAAGCAAGCGATAAAAGGTAAGATCGTCACAACTCATGTTTATATCGTCTTAATAATTTAAGTTAACGTCTATACACCGTATGGACCACCGTGAACAGTGTCGTGGACCTTAGTAATTGCCCTTGACTTTCGTGACTCTAATAAGACCAACCTTGACCGAATTTGACCACCTTGGGTGGCAGTTTGGATGTCTAAATAGAGGAGGCCGTGGGTGAGAAAGACGGGGTTTGTGTCGCTTTTGGTTGTTAACGTGACCTGGGGTTTAGGTAGTTGGTTAGGTCGGCGTTAGGCGGTCCTAATGGTGGTAGTGGGGTGGTCGTAGGTGGTGGTTTGTACGGTGGATGCCGGATGGTGGTGGTTGCAGCGTGCTGTCTTTTGTATGGGTCGTGGGTTGTTTCTGGAGGGTTGTGGGCTGCCGTGAGGGGTCGTGGCCAGTTGTGGGACCACCGTGGGTCAAGGGAGACCACGGTGGTGGTCACTAGTGGTCGTGAGGTGGTGTAAGAGGGAGAGTGTTTGTATAGGGTTGTTTGTGTCGGGTTTTGTGGGACTGTTTAGGGCGTGTTTTTGAGGGTGGATGGTGGTGGTTATGATGGTGGTTAGGGGATGGTTGGATGAGCCGTGGTGTAGGGAGGAGGTAGGTAGGTTGGGTGGCTCGTGGTTGCCGTGTGGTATTGATAAGTGCATATTTTATACATTTTAACCCCTTATATTAGTTTGATTTTACATATCACTTAGCACTTATCAAAGTGTTTTTAAGCTAATATTGTGTTTCTAGTGCAATTGCGTGTTCAAGTGTGTTTTGTAGGAAAATGAGTTAAATGAGCTAAAGTACTATAAAATGTGCCAACACTAGAAGCAAGGCTAAGTATGAGAGAAAGATTGGACTAAGTGTTGAAAGTGCATAGATTTTGCATGAAGAGAGTGTTGGATCAAAATGAAAATGCAAGCAAAGTCAATATGCAAGTCAAGCCCAAATTCAAAGTCCAAATTATGGTGGAAAATATTGGATGCTAAGAAGCTTTGGATGCTAATATCACATTTAACCATGTGATTAAAGAGACATTAAGAATTTGCATGAGATTCCTTTTGGCAATTACTCAAGAATTGAAGGAAAATTAAGAGTGTGCTTAGGATGCCATTTTGGGATTCCTCTACAAAGTTTACTCCCTTATTTTCTATATAAGGGGTGCTAATCTCACACACCCTTTACTCACCGTCTTTCTACACATATTTTTCCATCTAAATTCTCTCTAAATTTTAGTAGTTAGTTTAGGTTAGCTTAGTTTAGTTTAGTTTGTTTACATTTCCTTTTAGCAATTACATTACAATTCCATTTCAAGTTTAAAATTCCAAGTTACATTTCAAGTTTGTTCTAGTTTCATTGTTCTTCTATTTCTATTTCCATTTCCATTTAAGGTAATTCTTAATATATTTTCATTATGTTATTTATCATTTATTTTTGGGTTATTCCCATTGGTACCCTCGAGTTATCCACTTTTCTCACTGGTACCCTCGCCTTTTCATAATCTCCAATTATACCCCTTAACTTTCTTCTTTACTCCCAATTGTTACCATAACTATTTTCCGTCAAATACTTCCGTTAGATTTATGACAACGTGTACTACATATCTCCCTCCCAAAATCCACGATTAAAATTCATATATTCCTGCTACCTCTGCTTGTTTGCCCTATTCAACTTCCTCTTTGCCCTATTCAACTTCCTCTACTTGTTTTTCTGATTCTTTGTCAACCCACATAATTTTAACCTAACTCCTTTTTTCATTTAGTTGATAATCCTCCATTTCAGGTAAGTATTCTTCTATTAGCAATGTTTTTTATCACTAATTTTGTCAAGCGAGATTGTTGATGATATGATATTAGGGCTGTTCAATCTTTTATCAGAAGCATACATTTTGTCAAGCAAGATTGTTGATGATATGATATCTAGTACTCCACAGCCAAGTTTTTCGAGAATCAAATGGAGTATATTCAGTATATTAGTTGTATATAGAAAGTTAAAATGAGATGTCATCACCATAGCCAAACTGCGAAAGGAAAATGAGGTAAGCTTACCTTATGTACAGTGAGCTTTTAGAGTGGATTTTGGGAGAGAGAGAATGTACATTTAGCAGCTGAGTCACAAAATCTAACGGAAGTATTTGACGGAAAATAGTTATGGTAACAGTTGGGAGTAAAGAAGAAAGTTTAGTGGTATAATTGGAGATTATGAAAAGGCGAGGGTACCAGTGAGAAAAGTGGATAACTCGAGGGTACCAATGAGAATAACCCTTTATTTTTAGTTTAGTTTACATTTCCACCATGTTAGAATAGTTTCTTTTGTCTAGGGAATGAAGGGAGCCATGCATAAAAATTATTTGTAAAATGTTAAATTAGGTTGATATAATATTGTCTAAATTGTTTCTATCATATGTTTGCACCTTAATGTTTAATCTTTGTTTAAAGGCCTTATTCATCGATTAAGTTTGTTCATTCGTTCTATAAGTCGAGACGCACGGAATTGAATTAGACTAAGCATGTGTAGTAGGATGACCTAGTCATGGACGAGAGTTTCTCTAGGATCCGGTCTATGGTTGACACTAATGCCGTAAGGTGGGTGTCTCTAAGCCTAAACAATTAACATTTATCAACTCCTATATTTAATTTGAGCATCTACATAATTTGCATGTGTGACCCGACTTCCCTAGACTACTTTTATCATTTAGTTTTTTTTAATCATCAAATCAATCAACAAACCAATTCAAACGTTAATCTACCAAGATAAAATTCACTCCATAACAACTAATTAACAACTCCCGTCTCTCTGTGGTTCGACCCCTACGTACTACATTCATTTGTTTTTCTAGGGTATAAATATTGTCTTTGCATAGGTGTGCGATAGCCTATCAAATTTTGTCGCCGTTGCCGGGGAGACGGTTTTGTTTGCTAATTAGTTGTTGAATTTTATCTTTTTATTTTGTCTCGAGGAACACTTGTTCCTTGAGATTCATCTCACTATTTTCTTGTAGTTTTAGTGCCTATTTTGTAGGTAATAAAGCTTGGCCTTACATAATGAGTTACGAATTCATCCCACAACTCCAAGATGAGCCTTTTCCTGACTATCTTGACCGATTCTACTACTTTTGCGATAGTCTCATCTCCTTTGGACATGTCCTTGATGGGGATTACTTGGGTCATTTTGTTCTTGGCGGCATGGATTCCGAGACCCGTGGATTGGCTCTAAAATTGAGTAATGGGAATCTCTGCAATATGATTGGGCCGGAACTTTGGAATTTCTTAAATTTCATGGCATCCGAATATCGGGAATTAGCAGGCCAATTCCATTATTGGTGCATCGAAGAGGAGCTTAAAGTGTTACATGCTCGTTTGGGAAAAAATTCTCAAGAGAAACCGAGACGACGTGAGCCTATCTTCTCTCATTTTGCTTTTTCACCTCCCCAATGTGAGTCTTTTCAATCTAATGATTTTATGGCATCCGAATGTCGGGAATTAGCAGGCCAATTCCATTATTGGTGCATCGAAGAGGAGCTTAAAGTGTTACATGCTCGTTTGGGAAAAAATTCTCAAGGGAAACCGAGACGACGTGAGCCTATCTTCTCTCATTTTGCTTTTTCACCTCCCCAATGTGAGTCTTTTCAATCTAATGATTTTGATTTATTGGATGATGATGATGGTCCGATTTTATCTTTTAAAATCTCCCCTAATGTCATTCAATTAGAAAATGTAGAGATTCACGTTGATGACATTAACCCCATAGTAGATAAGTCACCTTCTACAAATGAATTTGTCGAGATTTCTTGTGATTCTAATGAGGTTTTTCCCAAGTCTTTTGACCCACTTGGCAATCCATTTGTAGAGGATGTTGTTGATCTATTCGAGAAAGATAGAGGGCTAAGCAATTTTGATGTGGAAATTAAGTGGGATGAAGCCCCTCTCCTTTTTCATTCTTTATGCCACCCATTTGAGACCATATATGATTATAATTTGTGCTCTAACGATTTATTTTATGGTCTTAAGCATGATGCTCCATCTCTTTCTGGTGAGTGGAGTGATACGGTGGTAATATTTGAAGTCTCTCTTGCGCCCGTCGATAAGATTTATAAATTTTTACCCTTGCTCTTTCATGTTTTAATCTTATCAATTGCGTACATATGTTTTCATGTTGCTCATGCACATGCATATGATTTACTTCTAAGGGCATTGACGTGCTTTTTAGAGGATGATGGAGGATCCGTTAGAAAAAAAACTAGTTTGTTTTTGTTTTATTTCAATTTTTTACGCAATTTCATTAAGAATAAATATTAGACTAATTGTCGCGACCGAGAAAGGTAGAGAGAGAAAGCTCTAGATTTTTACGCTGTTTTCATAGATTTTTGCAATGGCTAGATCTAGAAAAACACAAAAAAATACAAAAAATTCACAAAAAAAGTCAGCTAGTAAACAAATATTGATTGAGGAAGAATTATTAGAAGATCGTGATGAGGAATTCGTTCCCTTAACCTCTAAGAATCCTGCATGATGCTTACTACCTTATGATTTGGAACTGGATTTGGATGATGCGCCAGAGGAGTTGGACGACAAAGTTGATGCGGAGATAAGTCAGAATCCTGATGGGTCGTGGACAGAGGTGATGACGTGAAGCTTTAAAAAGAGGATACAGAAACGCGATACCCCTGCAAACCTTAAGGTAATGGTCCAATTAGCTGCTGAGGATGTAGAACCTGAGATATAGTTTTGGAAAACTTCTGTTTACTGCTATATTTTAGGAGCCAATCCTCCTTGGAATGTTGTTAATGGATTCATTAGAAGGGTTTGGAGTAGGTTTGATATTGATAAAGTTTCATTTATGCCAAATGGTATATTCCTTGTTAGATTCAAGTCTGAGATTATGCAGAAACAGGCTCTCACTGCAGGTCAATTGATGTTTGACAATAAGCCGGTTATTATCCATGAATGGACTCCAGAGACTGAATTGATTAAACAGAAGGTTTCTGAAGTGCCTATTTGGGTGAAACTGATTGGGCTTAACCTAATGTTTTGGGGAGTTAATGCTTTGAAGAAGATTAGTAGTTGCATTGGGGAGTATATTCGTTGTGATGAACCTACTCAGCAGAAAACTTTGTTGAATTTTGCCAAAATTCTCCTTAAAGTTAAGATGGATCAGCAATTCCCTGAAAATATTGAGTTTAAGGATGAATAAGGAAGGGTTCAGACGGTTAGAGTGGAATATGATTGGTTGCCTATACTTTGCAATTCCTGTAAAGGCATGGGGCACACTGCTGAGAACTGTAGGAAGGCTCAGGCAATTCCTAAAAACCCTGCTAAGCAGGTCCCTAAGCAAGTTTGGAGACCTGTGAACAAGGCAAAGGATGGTCCTGCTCCTAACCCTCCAGGTCCCATGGCTAAAACTGTAACCCCTCCATCTAAAGTGCCTCCAAGGGTTACTGTCACCCCTAAAGTCACTGTGTATCCTATGACCCCTGCTAGAATTTTAACAAGGATGAATACACAGGTGGTTTCAGGTACTGGTGGACCTGGTA
This sequence comes from Silene latifolia, assembly GCF_048544455.1. NCBI lineage: Eukaryota > Viridiplantae > Streptophyta > Magnoliopsida > Caryophyllales > Caryophyllaceae > Silene > Silene latifolia. The sequence continues at coordinate 36,016,402 of NC_133537.1, forward strand.
AGCACACCTTTATGGACACTTTTAATAGTGCTTTACAGAAGTCAGTTCAGTTGGCTAAAGATGGATTTAATGGAAGGAAGATATTGGGTAAGTTAGTGGTTGAGGAAGGGTCTTGCCCTAGAATTGAGAATGGATAATATCGGTTTCTGGAACATAAGGGGACTGAATAGCCTTAATAAACAAAAGGAAATAAAGTGGTTCCTCCACGCTAATAAAATTGGGCTATTTGGTGTGATTGAGACTAGAGTTAAGAGTAGTAATTGGATTAGGGTTAGGAATAATATTTGCTCTAGTTGGACAATTTCCACAAATAATGGTGTTCATAAAGGTGGTAGGGTTTGATTAATATGGAATCCAGCTTATTTTGAAGTTGATATTAAGGATATTACTAGCCAGACTATTCATAGTGCAGTATGGGACAAGGCTAATGATAGGAGATATTGGTTAACAATCGTTTATGGGTTCAATAAGGCAGTGTTAAGAAGGGACCTGTGGAAGAAGTTGATTGAATATGCTGGCAGTAACTCTGGTGCTTGGGCTATAGGGGGTGATTTTAATAATGTCTTATCATTTCATGAGAGGATTGGCTCGGATGTGACTGTGAATGAGATCCAACCTTTCCAGGATTGTCTTGATATTTGTCAAGTTAAGGACATTCATGCTATTGGCTCCTTTTTCACTTGGAATAACAAGCAAGAGGTGGCTACAAGAGTCTACAGTCGAATTGATAGGTTTATGGTTAATGATGATTGGCTGCATTTGTTCCCTGATGCCTATGCAAATTTCATGCCAGAAGGGATTTTTGACCATTGTCCATGTGTGGTCCAGTTTACTGAGCAGAAGCAGAGGAGAAAGGGGGCTTTTCAATACTTTAACATGTGGTCCTTGCATCCTGAGTTTGAGACTGTCATTAGGGACCACTGGCAGAATTCTATTGAGGGCACTTTGATGTTTCAGCTTACTTCAAAGTTGAAAATGCTTAAATATAAGCTAAAAATGTTGAATAAGGATTCTTTCAATGATATTGAGAATAACACAGCCATAGTGCTCATGGCTCTTCATAATGTGTAAAAGGATTTGAGAGCTCAACCTATGGATCCTACCTTGATTGAAACTGAACGAGCTTTGTCTAAGGAATATGCTCTTATGATGGAGGCTAAGCATCAGTTTTTAGCTCAAAAAGCTAAGGCTGAGTGGGTGGCTGATGGTGATGATAATACAACATACTTCCATGCTAGTATCAGAGCTCACAGGAATAGGAGTAAAGTGGTGCATATTACTGATATGAATGGCAACTGTCAATCTTCTGCTCAAGGTATTAATGAAGCATTTGAAAATTACTACAAATTTATTTTGGGTACTCAGAAGAGTGTTGCCTCTGTTCATGTCCCCACTGTACAGAAAGGAAAAGTTTTAACTGATGATTTAAGGCAAAAACTCCTGAAACCTGTTACTAGGGAGGAAATTAGAAGGGCAATGTTTTCCATTCCAGGGACCAAGGCCCCTGGCCCTCATGGTTACAATAGTCAGTTCTTCAAGGACACTTGGGGTGTCACTGGTCCTAGTGTTATTGATGCTGTCAAGGATTTTTTTACTCATGGAAGGCTGCTAAAACAGATTAATAATACTATTCTCACTTTGATTCCTAAAGTTGATATGCCTTAGTCTGTGACTCAATTCCGTCCTATTGCTTGTTGCAATACTATCTACAAGTGTATTGCCAAACTGATGTGTAACAGACTGAGTGAGGTGCTGCCTTTCATCATTAGCCCTAATCAAAGCGCTTTTGTCAAGGGCAGGGATATTGTTGAAAATATTTTGGTGTGCCAGGATTTGGTGAAGTTGTATGGTAGAAAGTCTTGTTCTCCTAGGGTGATGTTTAAAGTGGATTTGCAAAAAGCATATGATAGCATTGAGTGGAGATTTTTGGAAGGGATGCTGAATGCTTTAGGCTTTCCAGAACAATTTACTAAGCTTATCATGGAATGTGTGACAACCCCATCCTTCACTATTGCCCTAAATGGTGAAAATTTTGGGTTTTTCAAAGCTCAAAGAGGTATTAGGTAAGGGGATCCTATGTCCCCTTTACTATTTACCATTTGTATGGAGTATTTGAGTAGAATCCTTAGTGAAGTTCAGGAGTATGATGGCTTCAAATTCCACCCCTTGTGTAAGCCTTTAAAACTCACTCACCTTTGCTTTGCGGATGATCTCCTTATGTTTAGTAGAGGTGATGTGAAATCTGTTGAGATTTTATTGAGAGCCTTTGAGACCTTCTCTTGTGCTTCTGGTTTATGTATGAACAAAGGGAAGTCTTGCTTTTATAGTAATGGTTTGGACAGAGGAATGGTTGCTGGGATTTGTGAGCTTGCTGGCATGATTGAGGGGAAACTCCCTTTTAGATATTTGGGAGTCCCCATAGCTGCTAAACGTCTTATAACCTTGGAATGTGCTAAACTAGTAGATAGAGTTGTTGAGAGAATAAGAGCTCTGAGCACTAGAAAGTTATCTTATGCTGGTCGTCTGGTGCTGGTCAAATCAGTGCTTAGCTCCTTGCATTGTTACTGGGCACGGATCTTTATTCTGTCTGCTAGTGTACTCAAAAAAGTTGAAGCCTTATGTAGGAGTTTCTTGTGGCAGGGCAAAAAGGTGACTCATTCTCCCCCCCTAATTGCCTGGGATACTTGTTGTTAGACTCAGAAGATGGGTGGTTTGGGCATTGTTGATTTGAGAAGATGGAATGTGGCTGCTCTTGGTAAATATGTGTGGTGGATTGCCCACAAGGAGGATCACCTTTGAGTGAAATGGATCCATGCTATCTATATGAAAAATGATGACTGGTTCTCTTATGCTCCTAAAAGTACTGCTAGCTGGTCGTGGAGGAAGATTTGTGGAGTGAAGGATAAATTGAAACAAGGTTATTTGGACTCTTGGTGGTTGAAACAGGATAATCACTATACTATTCAGCAAGGCTACTCTTGGTTAGGGGGTCGGGGCAACAGGTTCCATGGTTTCATTTTGTTTGGAATAGGTATAGCTTACCTAAACATTGCTTTATGGGATGAGTTGCAGTTCAGGGGCATCTATTGACAAAGGATAGACTGATAAAAATGCAAATCTGCCATGATTCTGTTTGTGTACTTTGTGGTAATGATGGAGAAGACCACTCTCACCTATTTTTTGGATGTACATTCAGCAGGTTGTGTCTGCAGCTGCTGAACAACATGCTGAATACTCAGGTACCTAATACATGCTATGTTGAATGGTGGACTCATAAACGGTTTCAGAGTTTGTTCAGGAAGCAGGTTATTGTAGCTTGTTTACAAGCCCTTGTTTATCATATTTGGGATGCAAGGAACATATGTAGGATTGAGCACGTGGTCCCTAGGCCTGAGAAGATTGTCAAATTAGTTAAGGGGGATATAATGATGAGATTTCAGAGGATGTGTAAAGGTAGAGAGAAGGAACGGTATAGGCAGTGGTTTCATTAGCATTGTTGTACTGTTTTTCTTCTTGTTCATTAAAACGATGATGATGTAATTGGTTGGTTCATTGGTTTATAATATTACTTACATTTTACCAAAAAAATATAGACTAATTAGCTATTTTGAGTTGTGATTTGTAGGTGTTTGAAGAGGAGAAGAGGCCTTTTGAAGGATAGCATAATAGTACCCCGTGTTGTAACCCCGTTCGGGGTCGTAACATTTCCGTTTCTTCAAAAAAAAAAAAAAGTCAACGGTCAACCCCGATCGGGGTCGTGACTTTCTTCCTTATTACGCATTTTAATAAAAAGACGGGATATGCTAATCTTTTCCATATGCTACAAAAGCAATGGACGATACTTCTTATCTCTATTTTTTTCTTTGTTTTTCAATCAAATCACCTCCGAAAACCTCTATTAGCATCAAGGACAAAGTACCCACCGGAATTTTGACCCATTTTTTTGATGAGATGCTAAATGGAATAATCTCCCAATGTTTATGCTAGCTTGGGGGAGGCTCGTTAGTCTAGTAAGTTTTCTTTGTTTTGCACTTTAGTTTATTTCTCGCAACCCATTGCACATAACCTCTAGTCCTTCTTGTTTTGTGCTTTGAGCCATCTTTATGGTTTGATTGGGTAATTTGAATTGTTGGCACATTGAGGACAATGTTATGTTTAGCTTGGGGGGAGATTGCATTCGCATATTAGTTAGTTTGCATTTAGTTAGTATAGAGTTAGTGAGAATTTTTGGAAAATTTGTGTGAATTTTTGCTTCTAATTCTTTGCTTGTCCTACTTATGCCCTCTTGTTTGTCCCATTTTTGGCTTGATAGCTCTTGATTCGCTACTTTTGACGGGATATAGCATGTATGGGGATGTCTTGACATAGTAGGTGGAAGATGGAAATTAAACCAAGTAGGCTTGATCTTGACTTTTGGCAAGCTACAAAATTGGTAAGGTAGGACCTCCTTAAAGGCCATTTCATCTTTATTTGGTCTCACTTAAGTGAGTGGTAGGTCTTCTTATGGTGTGTGTTACATCAAAACGCACACGTATGGTCTTTAATTCATCTCTTTAAGCATTACTTTCATTTTGCTATGCATTTTTGAAGCCAAATTCACATTGATAAATTTGCCCATTTTCTAACCCCCTTCACATGTTCTTATTCCCTAGCTACATTAAAAATAGCCTACCCTTGTTAAAGCTAGTAGCTATGTCTTTTGGTGATGGGATGCTCAAAATTGGGGTGTTCTTTAAAATTTATGTCATTGTGAATTTGTTTGCCGGATGTCATTGTTTTCCGGTTGTGCTATGAAAGAAAGAATTAGAGTTAAAGAAAAAAGAAAAGGAAAGAAAAAAATGAAAAAAAAGGGATGAGAAAAAAAAAAAAAAAAAAAGAAAAGATTTGTTTGATGAAGTTGATGTTAATAATAAGTGGTAGAAGAAGAAGAAGTTAAGATTTCTCATATGGTTAATTATATATTTTGGAGAAATTCTTAAGGTTTGTAATGTAAGAAGTCATTTGTCTTCTAATTGGGTTATTTTGGGTTGGAATGAGCATTTTCACATGGTTTTGTTGCTAGCTTAACATTAGCTCCACATATCCATAATCATTTGTCCCCCTTATATCCCATATCACAATAAAGCCTTCTTCTAAACCTTTGGCTTCATTATTTGCTAGCATTTGATTGTTTTGACTTATGATTTAATTGATTACCATATTAGATTGCGGGCACATTTTCATGAGTCGAGGATAGCTTGAGTGATTATTCACAAAACTGTCCTTTACACAAAATTGAGTTATGAGTGGATCGTGAGAGTCCGAAAGTCAAAAGATCATGCAAGAGCCGAAAAGTTTACTTGAAATCTTCTACGCTACGCCGCCATGTAAATCTCATCCATGAGTTTGCTTATCCTTATGCCCATGTTGTTTCGGGATTTGAATCAATTGCTTGTTAGCTACTTGGGATTTGCAATGTTGGGTTGATCTTGCTTGAGGACAAGCAAGGACTTAGCTTGGGGAAGTTTGATAAATGCATATTTTATACATTTTAACCCCTTATATTAGTTTGATTTTACATATCACTTAGCACTTATCAAAGTGTTTTTAAGCTAATATTGTGTTTCTAGTGCAATTGCGTGTTAAGTGTGTTTTGTAGGAAAATGAGTTAAATGAGCTAAAGTACTATAAAATGTGCCAACACTAGAAGCAAGGCTAAGTATGCGAGCAATATTGTACTAAGTGTTGAAAGTGCATGGATTTTGCATGAAGAAAGTGTTGGATCAAAATGAAAATGCAAGCAAAGTCAATATGCAAGTCAAGCCCAAATTCAAAGTCCAAATTATGGTGGAAAATATTAGATGCTAAGAAGTTTTGGATGCTAATATCACATTTAACCATGTGATTAAAGAGACATTAAGAATTTGCATGGGATTCCTTTTGGCAATTACTCAAGAATTAAAGGAAAATTAAGAGTGTGCTTAGGATGCCATTTTGGGATTCTTCTATAAAGTTTACTCCCTTATTTCCTATATAAGGGGTGCTAATCTCACTCACCCTTTACTCACCATCTTTCTACACATATTTTTCCATCTAAATTCTCTCTAAATTTTAGTAGTTAGTTTAGGTTAGCTTAGTTTAGTTTAGTTTGTTTACATTTCCTTTTAGCAATTACATTACAATTCCATTTCAAGTTTAATTCCAAGTTACATTTCAAGTTTGTTCTAGTTTCATTGTTCTTCTATTTCTATTTCCATTTCCATTTAAGGTAATTCTTATTCTATTTTCATTATGTTATTTATCATTTATTTTAGCATTAGTTTAGTTTACATTTACACCATGTTAGAATAATTTCTTTTGTCTAGGGAATGAAGGGAGCCATGCATAAAAAGTATTTGTAAAATGTTAAATTAGGTTGATATAATATTGTCTAAATTGTTTCTATCACATGTTTGCACCTTAATGTTTAATCTTTGTTTAAAGGCCTTATTCATCGATTAAGTTTGTTCATTCGTTCTATAAGTCGAGACGCACGGAATTGAATTAGACTAAGCATGTGTAGTAGGACGACCTAGTCATGGACGAGAGTTTCTCTAGGACCCGGTCTATGGTAGACACGAATGCCGTAAGGTGGGTGTCTCTAAGCCTAAACAATTAACATTTATCAACTCCTATGTTTAATTTGAGCATCTACATAATTTGCATGTGTGACCCGACTTCCCTAGACTCCTTTTATCATTTAGGTTTTTTTTTAATCATCAAACCAATCAACAAACCAATTCAAACGTTAATCTACCAAGATAAAATTCACTCCATAACAACTAATTAAAAACTCCCGTCTCTCTGTGGTTCGACCCCTACGTACTACATTCATTTGTTTTGCTAGGGTATAAATATTATCTTTGCATAGGTGTGCGATAGCCTTTCAGGTATGGCGGGTTGTTTACATGGGTTTGGGCGAGTTGGTGTTGGTGTTTGTTGTTGCTGTGGAGTCGTGGGTGGTAGTTAGGGCGAGGTATGGTGGGAATGGATGGGTTGCTGGTGGTGCTGGGTATGGTGGGTATGTTGGAGGACAATGGTGGCCTGTTGTGGTGGTGGTAGTGGTCGTAAGTAGTAGTTTTAAACGTTGAGTTTGTTTAAGTCGGGTTTTCGGTTATTGGTGGCGTTTGTTGTTGTGTTGCTAGGCGTGAAAGGGAGCCGGTTGGGTGTTGCTACTCGTTGTTTGGGGGTGGCTGGCCAGGTAAGTGATGGGGCGGCTGTGGTGGTGTCTCTCGGTGGTAGTCGGGATTGTAGGCTATCGAGAAGTGTTTGTAAGTCTGTGTGGGTGTAGAGTGGACGTGTAGTACGTGGGTTATGTTTTAGTTTTTATGTGATTATTGTATAGTGGGTGTTGGGTTTAGTTATTTGAGTTGGGTTTTTAAGTTGAGTTTGGCTCGGGTTTGTAATTGAATCGGGTTTTAATATCGCAACCCTTTAATAATAATAATTAATTAATTAGTAATTAATAATGGGAAGTAATAATTAATAATTGATGGAAGAATTATAATATTTTGATTAGGTGACGATTGTGAAGAAAATTATAATCGGGTTTGGATTGCTTTATTATTTGGATCGCTTTGAGCTGCTTGATTTGGATTTGCTTACGAGGTAGGATAGCTACTCAATCACTTTAATGTTTACTAGAATGGTATTATCTGATTTTATTGGTTGAATTATTTGGAATTGTGATTGGTGGTGATATATGATTGTTGGTTGGTTGCATTGAGATAAATTGTTTAATGACTACCTCAGCTCGTGACTGAGAGGATTTGATTATTGACTACCTCAGCTCGTGACTGAGATGATTATATTGATTAGTGGATTCCTCAGCTTCGTGTCTGAGATGGTAAGAAATTGTGTTGCTCAATTGTTTGCATTTTCATATCATGAGCACTTGCATTGGATACCTCGAACGGGTTCCGGGACTTGTTTCTGGGATGATGAGACTACCTCAACTTCGGTTGGGATGATGAGACTACCCCGGCCAGGAATTGGCGAGATGAACGGGAGCGTCGGAGGATTGATCATGAGCATTCATTGCATTTGCATTTAATATTGTTCTTGTATCCATTTATTGTGGTTGTTTGGCTATTCCTACTCAACCCCGTGGTTGACAGTGTATTCGTGAACACCTGTGGTGAACCTTAATGGGGGAGATTTGTGGTACTAAAGATTAGCTGACTTGGGAGCTTATGGGAATGCGTGAGGACTTGGCCAATCTTCCTAGAAGTCTAGACCACATAGAATATTTAATCACTATATTTATTTCCGCTGCGAGTTGTAATTATATTATATTAAGTTTTAGTTGGTTAAGTTGTAATGAACAAGTAATCGCTAAGTTTTAATGTAAAGTACTTTGGTGAGTTGGACTTTGTTATTCACTACCTCGGGAAACCGAGATGGTAACAGTCCTATTTATTTGGGATGTCTAGCTAAAGACTCCTGAATAAATGGGGGTGTTACACCGAGCCTTCTTCTTCCCTTGCTAACCGTCTTTCTGGTATGTATTCTGAATGGATTATTGATACCGGTGCCTCACACCACGTTACTGGGGATCTTATATGGCTGATCTATTCTCATTTAATCCCGCCTTGTCCGATTTGTCTTCCTAATGGGCAGAGTGTCTCGGCCATGGTAGCTAGGATGGTTCGGTTGAATGAATCTTTAATTCTTTCTAATGTTTTATATGTACCTAGTCTTAATTGCAATTTACTCTCCGTCTCACAATTAATTGCGGCTACAAATTGTGTTCTAAGCTTTACTAATAAATCTTGCTCTATTCTGGACCCTTTATCGAGGACGAGGATTGGAGCCGGTGATCTACGGGACGGACTATACTTCTTGCGTGTAGTGAGACGGTCGACTTTGGTGCATGGGGTGAGGGCTGCAGACTCTTTTGATTTATGGCACAAGCGTCTTAGTCATCCATCTAATAAAGTAGTCCATTTACTTACTCATATTAGCAATACTAGTTCTTCTAGTAACATTATTTGTGACGTGTGTCACCAAGCTAAACAAAGCCGTCAAAGTTTTAATTTAAGTGATAATAAAGCGTCGGACATTTTTGCGTTAATTCATTGTGATTTATGGGGTCCTTATTATACACCCTTCTGTTGCGGTGCCAAGTATTTTTTTTAACTATCGTTGACGATTATTCACGTGCTGTGTGGGTGTATCTTCTATTTGATAAAACCGAGGTCACTTCCATGTTTATGAATTTTTTAGCCATGGTTGATACACAGTTCTCTAAACGGGTTAAAATGGTCCGTTCCGATAATGGCACCGAACTTAATGCTATGGCCGACTACTTTACAGCAAATGGTATTTTATTTCAGACTTCTTGTGTAGGTACGCCTCAGCATAATGGCCATGTTGAGCGTAAACACCGTCACATTTTGAATGTTGCTCGAGCGCTTTTATTTCAGGCACATCCTTCAATCTCTTTTTGGAGTGAGTTTGTTTTATGTGCTGCCTATTTAATTAATTACACTCCCTCGTTTCTTCTCCAACGCAAGACACCATATGAACTCTTGTTTGGCACCAGTCCGTTTATGATAATATGCGGGTTTTCGGTTGCTTATGTTTGTTCACAATCAACATACTAAAGGTGATAAATTTGCTAGTCGCAGTCATAAGTGTGTCTTTGTTGGTTATCCGTATAATAAAAAAGGTTGGAAGTTATTTGATCTTGCTACCGGGAACATTTTTGTGTCACACGATGTTCATTTCCATGAAAACTCATTTCCTTATGAGACTCCTTCTACCTATCTTACGGGTGAGGGGGAGGATATTGCTCGCACACCCCCGTTACTCACGGATGACACGGATACTGAGGTCCATGAGACCGTGACACCCTCTACGACCGTTGATACGGGCACTACAGCCATTGATATGGGTACTGCTTTGGGTAATGCGGATACTGGGGACAGAAATGGCTTTAATAATTCGGATGGTATGGGTACTTTGTTCTAATGCCACAACAAGTAATAATGATGCTCTTGGTCGTGGACATAGACTTAAAATACCGTCTACTTGTCTATGCAGCTATGTTGTTGTCACCACCACCGATCTCACCACGCCACCGTCCTCTCCCGATAGCTCATCTTCCTCCTCCCGAGGTACACCTTATGCTCTTACGAATTATATTAATTGTAACAAATTTTCTGCAAATCATCGTCATTTCCTTGCAGCAATAACGGCAGGTGTTGAACCTTCTTCTTTTCGTACCGCTATTAATGATCCTAATTGGTGCAAAGCTATGAAAGATGAGATTATGGCGCTTGAGAATATGGTACTTGGGAATTGACTGACCTTCCGCCTGATAAAAAGACTCTTGGGCGTCGTTCGGTTTATAAAATCAAATACAAATCTGACGGTCAAATTGAGCGTTATAAGGCCCGTCTTGTCATTTTTGGAAATCATTAGGTGGAAGGAATTGATTTTGGTTAGACCTTTGCTCCCGTTGTAGTAATGGTGACAGTCCGAGTTCTTCTTACTGTCGCTGCTGTTAGAAAATGGGAACTTCATCAGATGGACGTCCATAATGCTTTTTTACATGGCGATGTCACTGAGGAAGTTTATATGCGTTTACCACCGGGTTTTAGCAAGGGTAAGGAAGGCAAGGTTTGTCGATTGTGCAAATCCTTATATGGGATTCGTCAGGCGTCTCGTTGTTGGTATGCCAAGATTGGCTCTGCTTTGCGTGACTATGGGTTTGTTCAATCCTACTCCGACTACTCGCTATTTAGTTATACGACAGTTGGGGTATGTCTCCATGTCTTAGTTTACGTGGATGACCTTGTAATTGCTGGCAATAATTCTGCAGCTATTCACTATGCCAAATATGACAATCAACAAGGAGCGTATTACAATGGTTTTAATGCATTTAATATCGACACTTAGATTACCATTTTCCAAATATTGGCGGAAACCTAGACCGCGCTAATGAGAATAACGGTTTCCCGCGAAAATCGATGTTATTATAATGTGACAACGGCTGCTTAACAAACCGTTATAAAAAAACGTTTTAACGGTTTCCAAAAGCTCGTTATAAAATCACTCTTATCAACGGTTGTTAGACAACCGTTACCAGTTTAAGCAGCATTTCGAAAACTGTTATTAAATTAACACCGACAACGGTTTATGGTACCCATTGTTATGTTATAGATACAGATTTCTTGTAACAGTTATCATTTTCTATTATGAAAGAACGGTTTTTCAATTCAACCATTATCACTATTTGATTAGATTTCTCAGTTTGACCACTGCATGCAAAACTTTATCAGAACTTTAACAAATATTCAATTTGATCAATAATATTCAATTTGACCAAAATAATTATATAAATATGTCTTCATAATGTTTTAGGTCAAAATATAAATTATCAAACATTTACTCTTTAATTTCTCTCTAAATAAAATATGGCTGGTGCATCGGAGCTACAATCACGTTCTCGTTACGCACAACCTTTTACTTGCATTATCCATAATCTCCCGGTTCATTATGATGTGAATGGAAAGGGTTTAAACCCTAATTTTGGGTGGTTGACGCAAATGCTTCATGACTCCGGTTTCACCGCGGTTAAAAAACTGTACCCTGTGTCTACAAACAAGCAAGGTTTTGTAGGCTTCACTTTTATCGAGTTTGACGAAGCCAACTGCCATGATAGTTTTTGTCAGGCAAGAAAATTAGGGGCTAGATTTGCGGGGGAAGATGCGGGGAAAGAGGACTTCTATTCGGATGCTAGACAAAAGGGCCCTTATCTATGGGTTGCGATCCATGTTGATCATCTTCTGCTGAGACATTACAGGAGGCATCACATTTCTGCCACCGTGTCTATGTCATGGGAGAAAGAGGTCATTCCACCTGCGCTGCCCGCTGATGATGAAGAGCCAATCTACGACTTAATCTATGCCGAAATTGGGCATGAAGACTATCCTAATACTTCACCAGATTCTAATTAAGTCTTTAATTATTATCTGGCATTATGAGTTATATTTGGATTATGGTGGTTCTTTGAATTAAAGTTTAATTATTTATGTTATTTGTTACGTTTTTTGTTACCACATCCTCTGGAATTCAGAGACAATATCACCTGAAAAATTCTTGTGTCCTCCGGGAAGTATGGTACTCCTTACACTCAAAGGCAATCCACCAAATAAAATATTATAATGACTAACTTTCTACTTATAATAATAAAAAATAATGGAAAACATGTATATATATATATATATATAGATTTAGGATCGTATGAGAACACCCTTCCCATGAGAACCCAAAGTTTAGAACTTTAATACCAAATGTTCATAACCCAAAAAACTCCCTTATCACCACCATAACTGTACCACACTACATTATCACCACCATTCACGCCTACACCAATCACCACCATACCCGATTACCACCATCACCCTCATTCGCCGCAATAGCATACCACCCAACACCGCCGCTACTATGACACAACAACCACTATTCTCCCTGCACTTCGACCACTGTTTCCGCATAAATCACCATCACCATCGACATTAACAACAAATACAAACAACCCAAAAAGCTAAACTACATCCATCGTTACCGTCGATCATAAAATCGACACCATTAGCCGAACTCTATTCACCACCGTGAACAACCTGGTACTCACCATTGCCCGCCAATCACCACCATTAACCACCACGACCTCATACTATCTTGTTTTCCCCTTTTCTCGCCGATCCTATGTTCGAATCACATCACATCACACCACAGCCACTACCCCTGCTCTCTCCTCCTTCCGTCGAGCCCAGTGTAGGCCAAGACCACCACAAGTTACCAAGTAGTGAAGAAACAAAGGAAACTATAGCAGAGAAAATGGCGGAATATGAGGCAATATGAAAGGCTTTTGTCGATCATTACTACCATCTTTTCGATACTGAACGTCCTTTGCTTGCTACTTTATATCAACCAACATCTTTGCTATCTTTTGAAGGCCAACAGTTTGAATTTGTGTTATTATACAGTGGGAATTTCCCCTTTTCTTCTTCATCTCCTTCTATCGTTTCCCTTCATTTTTCCCATTTAAATCGCAAGTTTTGGGTTGTATATGAGTATTTGGCCATTTCATTATATTTAAAAGCACAATTTATGAAAATCTGGTTCCGTGAGACAAAAAACTTAAGCGGTTATCGCGTGTGTACCTGAATTAGAAATGGCAGTGATTACCATACTCTCTGAAATGGCTGAACCTTTGGTACAAAAGTTCTGAACCTGATGTGTAAAGGTTCTGAACCTTTGGTACAATAGTTCTGAACCTGAGGTTCTCATGTAAAGAGGGTTCTCATGGGATCTCAACCCTATATATATATATATATATATATATATATATATATATATATATATATATATATATATATATATATATATATATAGGGGCGGGTTTAGGTATGAAGGCGAGTTTACTGGTGCGAACCGTATGAACTAGCTTTATTTCTTTACCAAATACACCTCTTATTCAGATACATTTTATAACATATGTAGATACACTTTTTCTACATTAAGATTCTAGATGCACTTTTACACTTTTTTAAACACTAATTTTTTTGGGAGTTTTAAGATTAACTCCCGAGATACATTGTATACTATTTGCGGATACATTTTATATTATTAGCGGATACACTTTGTGGAAATTGCTACAAGTTTTAACACTAACTCTCGTATACGTTTTATATTTTTTGCGGATACATTTTATATTTTTGCGGATACATATGACATTAAAGCCAGATACACATTATAATACATCTGGATACACAAGTTCATACTTCCGGATACACATCGTATTAATACCAGATACACATGGTTATACTGCCGGATACATATGTATCCCGTATTAATACCGTGTGTATCTGGGGTGGTATTTTGTATATAATACGGAGTATTAAGTAATACTCCATATATAATAGCCCTCAGCCTTTTGGAAGAACTTGATTTTGAAATCCTTCTTCTGAACAACTCTCAGTAACTCCAATTCTCTTCCAAACCTCATTCATGGCTTGTTTGTAATCATGGGTTCCAAAAATAGGTAACATATGATCCACAAACCATTCTCCGAGGACGGCATCTGGTGCTTTGATGCAAGCCGACCAATTCACAGCCGATCCACCACCAACTGGTGATCCTGAAAAATCATCATCTTCGCATCAAGGGTTGACATGATACCAAGTGACAAGTATAGTTGATCCATTGATGGACCCTCTAAAGAAGAGTAATCCCCTGAAGCAAAGTACTCCCCTTTCTCGATGACTATTACTTTGAGGCGACATACTCATCTTTATATAAGATTCCTGAATTGATAATCTACCCCATTTATGCTAATCTGCCATGAGATTTGCAGGCGGTCGATGTATATAATAGCCCTCGGACCACCGCCTCACAACCACCATAGATCTCATTTTTTTAAAAAAATTGTGATTGAAATCACAGATCTGTCAAACACGAAGAAGACTTACAAAAAACTAACCTCCATTAATGAATTATTGGAAGATTTCGAGCCTCATAAATCTAATTTAGGATGAAAATCATTATAGTGTAGTGTTACGACAAGGAGGTCGGCGACGGAATAAGGTGCAGGGGAGAAAGAAGAATGGGGCCGTGATAATGGAGTTGTGCTGATCTACGGTGAGGTATGACGGAGTTAAGGCGAGGTGTGACGGAACTCCGGCGACGTTACCGGTGACTCCATGTGGTATTAGTTTATAGTTAGATATAAGGGTGAAGGATTTTAGTTATTGGGTTTGTGAGGTTGTGTGAGAGTTTGTCAGAGTCACGTGTATAAATGTGTAATTGATTTGCTTAATCTGATAATTTCTATTCAGTTCGTACGGTTCACACTCTAATTTAGTTCGCACGGGATCCTGATTCTATATATATATATATGTATATATATATATATATATATGTATATATATATATATATGTATATATATATATATATGTATATGTATATATATATATGTATGTATATATATATATGTATATATATATATATGTATATATATATATATAGATTTAGATTCCGGTGAGAACACTCACTCATTCATATAAACCCACGCTCCTGTCACTTGCAAATTCACTCAACCCAATCCAAACATTTAACTCCCATATAACGCACCCAAATTATCAACAGAACTAAACTTCTTTCATCCACTACCAACAATGATCATCGTCGACGGCTCTCTGACTACCAGCGACGACAAATGAATGATCGCCGGCGACGAGATTAGTTATCATCGAAATCGATCTTCTTCTTTTTCGTTCTCTAACCTTTCCCTGTGAACATAACGTTAGCAGCCTCACTGACCTTTCTTCATGCCGGAGCTCCGATACAGTACACCATCGACCGTCTAACGGCAGTCTCTTCTGCCTGTGTTTCGCCGTAATTCGAGGCCTTCTTTACTTCCCCTTTTCTCAGTACACCATCAACGATGCCCTCAGTGTTGCCGGCGTTTTGGTAACAATCAAGTTGATTCCGGAGGCTTGTCGGCATATAGTTGGTGTCGGCATCAAACGGAAAATATCCGACCACCTTTATTCATCGTCGGCAGTCCCTCGACCACCATGACTAATTATTTCCCCTCTTATTCTGCCTTCAAAAAAATCAGTTAATTAACCTTTAGTAATTTAGTGTATCTGTGTATCCATGTATCTACTCCTTATAGTGATGTATCTCAAAGCACTTTTAATGTATCTAGTAACAATTTTGGTGTATAATGGTAGATACATACCAAGAGTTTGTAAATACATAAAAAAGTGGTGTAGGTACATTGTTCTGAGAGACGATGATGAGTGGCCGCCTGATCTTAATTTTGATATTCCTGTCTCTATAATCTTCTTGTCCTCCATTTTTTGTAATCTTGATTAGAATAAATTAACAAAAATGGCAGGTAGAGATGAGCGACAACAACCAGGTAGAGTTGTGAGTTCAAAATGTTGAATGGAATTTATTGAATTACGTCGGTATTAGAAAAATTTATGGTGTTCGCCGGAGTTGTTGGTGATTGTCTCTGGCGACGATGGCAGATGGTAGTTGGTGACAGTAGGTGGTGATGGGGATTTGATGAAACAGGGGAAGAGATAAAAGGATAAGGGTAAGTGAGTTGTTTATTAGGGGATAGAATGGGTTAAATCAGCTTGTTCTCACTTTTTGCACCGAATGGTCGTTTGCACGGATCTTGCATATATATATATATATATATATATATATATATATATATATATATATATATATATATATATATATATATATATATATATATATATATATATATATATATATATAGAATTAGGATCAAATGAGTCCACCTCCCTTAGGTGAGTTCATGAGTCCTAATTCTGTCCATTAGATTTAATAAAATCAAAGGCTAAGATTAAATCTCAAAATAAAAAGTCAATATAAAAGCACAACAAAACCCTAATTTTCTCATTTCAATCCTCACAAACACATCTCCCACTTCTCCCTCTTCCTCCCCACCTTCTCTCTCTAACTCCGCCCCTCTAATCCACCACAACCTCCGCCCCTCTAATCCACAACCTCCCTCGGCCAGCACTCCTACACCATCACTTCGACCACCCACCAACACCACCACGACGACGGCAACTCGCGCCACCCCCGTGTCATTTTTTTTTTCTTTTTTTTGTTTTCGAAAATTTCAGATCTACGCCGCCACCACCTACGCTCGTTCATGACGCCACCACGACAACAACTCGCCGCCACCACCTACGCTGCCACCTCCTATGCTGCCGCCGCTCTCCCCTTCTCTTCTCTGTTTTTTTTTGTTTCGTAAATCTCAGTTCTACACACAAAAATGGTGTAGAAGTTTCATTTGGTTTCGAAAATTAATTAAAAAAGACAAAAAATGGCGACAGGGTGGGTGTTTCCGTCCGCCTGTTTTCCCCGCCTCCTTCTGCCGCTCCTCCTTCCCGTTTCTTCTTTCTCTCTTTTTATTTTATTTATTCTTTTTTTTTTTCCAATTCTGTGTGCGTGGTTGTGGAGGGCATGGTTGTGGTGGTGGCCGTGGGGTGTGGGTTGGATGGGTAAGTCGTTTTTTTTTCAATTTTAATTTTTTTTTTCTGATTTTTCTTCTAGCGGCAGCGGTGGCGGATCTTAATGGTGTTGTGGAGGCTGGGAAGTCGTGTGGGGTGGTGGGTGTTGGCGGTTGTGGCTGTTGTTTGTGGTGCACGGGGACTTGGTGGGTGTTGGTTGTGGTTGTCGTTGGTGAAGGACTAAAGTTACGTGAATATGGACTAAAATTATGCTAATATCGACTAAAATTACGCTAATTTGGACTAACTTTACATCCGTAAAGTACTAAAGTTACATTGATATGGACTAAAATTACAATCGTAAAGGACTAAAATTACGGAAATTCATAAATCGGTGATACATAAAAAAAATTTATATTAGAAAATAACTTAAAAAAAAATTAAAGTTTCACATTTAAGTATTAAAGTTTCACTCGTGAAATATTAAAGTTTCAATCTTAAATTAGTGAAATTACATAAAATTTAGTAACATACATTATTATATAAATTTAAATTTTTATGTTGAAAAATAACCTAGAAAAACTAAAGTTTCACCTTTAAGTATTAAAGTTTCAGTCGTTGAACATTAAAGTTTCACTCTAAAATCAATAAAATTTAATAAATTTTAGTCAGAATTTCATTATTACAAAATTTCAAATTTTTATATTGAAAAATAACCTAAAAAAAAATAAAGTTTCATTTTTAAGTATTAAAATTTTACTCGTAAAACATTAAAGTTTCACTCTTAAATCAGTAAAAATTTAAATTTTTATAATAAAAATTACATTATATAACGTAAATTTAAATTTTATATACAAAATGATCATAAAAGATTAAAGTTTCAATCGTAGAGAATTAAAGTTACAATAATAGATTAAAGTTTCACTTATAAAACACTAAAGTTTCATTTAAAAAGTCTTCATATCTTAACCATCAATCTTAGAAGATCAATGGTTTAGATTAGGACTTAAGGACTCACAAATATAGGTGGACTCATTTGAACTTCACTATATATATATATATATATATATATATATATATATATATATATATATATATATATATATATATAGAAATAGGATCTCGTGCGAACTGAATGTTCGGTGCGAACCTACGAACTAATTTTAAAAACACATGTTAACAGGCCAAAAGCAAACTAACTCAGAAACTTAAGCTACTAACGTTACTCCTACTTTCAGACCCACACACTCACCCACGACCTTCACCAGTCGGCAACCGCCACACCTAACGCCGCCGTGCACCACCGTCGCACCATCGCCGGTGATCCCGATGCCGACATATTCTCAGGCCACACACCATCGTCGGAGTTCAAGTGTTCCTACTTTTCCCCCTTTCTCCCTCTTTTGAAGGCTTCATACTCCACCACCAGAGTGTCGTTGCAGATCCTGCACCACCTCATCGTCAACCTATATCGTGACGTAATAATTGCGATTATCTTATGGAATTCTATTTCTGTTTTAGTAAATAGATGATTAAGATCATAAAGTGTTAATAGAATTGAAAAAAGCTAGAGATGGTGCCGCTGGTTGTGGCGGAAAATCGAGGTTGATCGGCTGGGGATATCGCTGGTGGGGGTGCGTATGAGTGGTGTTTTCGTGGTTGTTATGGTTGTGGTTGTCATTGGAATGTTGTCAATGTGGTCATGGGGGTAAGTGGTCATGGACCATTGTTGTCGTGAGGAGGTTGTGGGTGCAGTTGAGCGGCGGCAGAGAGTTATCGTCGGTATTGAGTTACATTTCGACAATTGGCCTGGGGTTGTGCGTGGTAGGTCTGTGGTTTCGGTGGGACAAATATGAAAGCATTGAAGGGAGGTCACATGAAAGTGTGGGCGATCACCGGTGAATGTGCTGGTGGTGGTCGTCTGGTTTAGGTACTGGCCGTGGGGATGATTGGTCAGGTGGTGTCGTAGGTTGTGTTTGTTCCAGTCATTGAGTAGGTCGCGTGATTACACACCGTCATTAAACATGTTCTGTCATGTGGTGCTCCGACGAGGCTTGCGAAAGTTCGCCAGTGGATTAGTTACATGCTCTAAATGGTAGTTTTTCGTGGCGAGTGATGTTGCTTTTTCATACTCCATCAATTATCTGTACATTGGTATTTTTGTTTTGGATTAAGGAAGCAATCTTTCACCTTTATTTATGTTTGTATATGGCCGTATATGTTCGTGTATCTTCTATGGTGAAGATGTGTATCTAGCACTTGGTTTTTGTGTCTACACTCAATTTTGTGCGTGTAGTATCTACGAGCGGAGTATGAGCTTTAGTTATATGCCTTGGTGATATATTTAATCGTGGATTTAATAGAGCGCTTTAGTATTGTGTAATTACAATTTCTCGTACAATTGAAAAACAAGACTATACCTCTCATATATTTGTGTATTTGAAATATTATTTTGTTAGTTTAATATATATATGCACTTCGTCTCAATAATTTATTTACCTTAAAAATATAAAAGATAAACAAATGAATAGGACGGAGGGAGTGCATAGTAGTATATTTATGTATTCATACCTAGCTAGATACATACCTATAACTAGCTAGATACACTCTTTTATGCTGTTAGATACATACCTCTAACTAGCTAGATGCACTTCTTTAAGCTGCTAGATACATACCTCTAGCTAGATAGATACACTCTTTTAAGCTGCTAGATACACTGCTTTAAACTGCTAGATACATACCTCTACTTAGCTAGATACACTCTTTAAGTTGCTAAATACATTCCTTTACCTCACTAGATACACTCATTTATATTGATAGATACAAATCTCTAGCATGTTAAATACATTCATTTAGGGTTTAATTTTTGAACATCAACACAATAGTTGTCAAAAAAGAGCTATTAACCAACTCAACCCAAAATCCGCTCAAGTATAACATTCCGGAGTAACATTTTTGTGACATTATTATTGATCACAAGAAAGTCGCTACAAAGAAGTTGCGTGAAAGTGACGTACATTCCTCTCAATGTGTATGTTGTTTCCAACTTTTTTTTTTGTAGAATGTGCAAGTAAAATTAATCCACGCAACCAAATTACATCATTTAACACAATACATCAATTAGGACATAAAACCCCTAAGCAATGTATTGTGCTTTCTACTCATCTCCTTGCTCATCACCCTACTGATTCTATTACACGGACTCATTCTAATACCCATTACAACAGCTTTACGCATAGGCAAGCATAATTCATGAAGACTATGATTCCTTGCTTTGCCAGAGTTGATAAATCAGCCCTTACAATGTGATTCTTCAATAACGGCTTGATCGTGCTATTCTACCACCACTGGACTGTATTAAACTACGGAATAGCAGCACCCATCCATGTGGCCAGCAGCTGCAAACAGACTCTACTATACTCACATTCAAAAAATATATGTTGGTGTGTCTCATCAGCCTTACCACACAGCAAACAAATCAGACTCAGCTCACATACCCCATCTAAGCAGCCTATCACGAGTCATCAATCTGCCTTGAACAGCCAGCCAAGCTACGAAGTTATACTTAGCCAACCCCCCATTCACTACAAGACCAATACCCTTCATTCAACCTTCTCCTGAATAGGAAGCAACCATCTGTAACCATCTTGTACAAAGTTATCTCTGCCATTATTTCCCTACTCATCTCCTCTATAACTTCATAGCTTGGTTGGCTATGAGATATCGCCTCCAACTTTCCTACTTCAGTTCAACACCAAACCTGTATGAAAAAAACCAGACAAACATTTGATAAAAAAAAAATAGTATATGATCAGGGCTTAGTCTACAGACTAGTAGTAGGGAATGTGAGATCTCTAAAAACCAAAATTTAATGTTTTCTTAATCGTATCTGTAAGCTATGTAATAATTTGTTTCTTGCGTGTATCTGGAGTCTTATTTTTCAAATGCAAATCTAGCAACATCCTCGAAACAAATCTGTCTTTCTTTCCGAATCTCATACATGAATGCTAGTATGCTGCATCAAGTGGTCATGTTTTTTCAAAATTCAAATATGCTGATAAGGTATAGTTTGTTAGCAAAATATGGAGCAAATATTACTTGCCTTAAATGTTGTAGGGCCAATCAAATGAAAGACCAACACATCTCCCCCCTGTAAGGCATATTGAATGGCGAACCCCCTCAAACCAACACTTAGACCATACTTGCGAGCTAAATACTTCGTATTGACTTC
Organism: Silene latifolia; assembly: GCF_048544455.1. Taxonomy (NCBI): domain Eukaryota; kingdom Viridiplantae; phylum Streptophyta; class Magnoliopsida; order Caryophyllales; family Caryophyllaceae; genus Silene; species Silene latifolia. The sequence goes on from NC_133537.1 coordinate 36,037,664, forward strand.
TTTTCCAGCTTCATCGACCAACACTATAGTACAGTCCTCTTTTGGTAGATTAGCATTACAGAATTTTCTGGGTGGATGCTACACAACAGGAAACCATCCAAAAAGATCCTGATACATTTGATGGAATCATCATCTTAACGAAGCTAGGATATGCTGCTGAAAGATTTGCCCGAATATTTATTGCTCGATCCATAGCAATCAACTTCTGTTCTGCAGGTGGCTCCACAAATTGAGTAATCCTTCAGAGGAAAAGATATACATAAATGTAAGTTTTTGTTTGATGGATATGAAGTCATGTGAAAAAATCCTACTCAAGAAGCCATAGATTACAATGGTGTACAAAAAAGATGGCAGCATTAGTAAGTGAGGTCGTGGCAGTATGATCAGTACGTGAGGTCTTGGTCATCTCCTTACAGTTAACAAGGGAATGCAAAGCCAAAAATCTTTCAGCCTGGTTGTCTACGCAGCCGCTTCCGGGGTTTCATCTGCCACAGAACCAAAAGGTCAGAAATTATTACTCAATGGTCTACAGTAGTCACGACAGTGCAGTCAACAGCTTGAGGTTATGCCAAACTAGAATTGATACAATGTGCAAAACAAGGTTACACAATGCGACATATCTTTAGCATTTAGCATTTTTTATGGTGTGGAGATCCACGAGCTAAATCTACTTGACGGGTTTGAATTCAAGTCATGATATTTGATATCACGCCTAATCACCTTGCAGCTATAATGGGTGCGATATTTGCTCGTCTAAAAGGCAGTGCTAGCTAGATACACTTGTTTAAGTTGCTAGATTCATACCTCTAGCTAGCTAGATACACTTCTTTAAGTTTATAAATACATACGTTTAGTTAGCTAGATACACTCGTTTAAGTGGCTAGATACATACCTCTAACTAGCTAGATACATTCGTTTAAATTGCTAGATACATACCTCTAGCTATCTAGATACACTCTTTTAAATTTTTAGATACATAGCTTTACCTAGCTAGATACACTACTTTAAATGAAAGAGTATATATCAAAGTGAAATTAACAACTTTCATTTTATTTCCAATTTAATGATAAAGGAATATACGACTGAGAAGTAATATGCCACTATCTATACACGCCAAATTAGTTAAACCTAGAGGAATTCAGTTTTACCATGGCATATGTATCTTTTGCGTGTCTGGCAAGATTTTATGAAGTCCTCCATTAGCAATCAACCTACCAGTATACAGCAAAAAAAAAAAAAAAAAACAGAAGAACGCTACACCAAACTTAATGGAATGAATAGATCTTATTTAACCAAAACAAGAGTGACAAACCAAACAGTAACAGCTTAACACCCCCAGTCCAATCTTGCAGTAAACCAATTTAAATAAAATAGAACCAGATGCAAAACCATTTGAGCAAGGATAATAAAAAAGCCAACAGCCTCAACACAGCCACCACAGTTAATGTGACATGGGTACAAAAGAGCGCAGCAAGAGAGGGCACAACAACTTAACATCATAAATTGTTGCAGGCATGAAGAAGAATAGCAACCTGGTTTTGGACCATGGTGCTGCTACTTGGTAGCATAGAGAGGAGAGAAAGACACTAACGGTGAATCAAAAAGTGACCTATACATAAGGATGATTTAAATCGGCAAGCCAGCTAAAGCTAAAGCTAGCTATACGACTAAGAACTGAAAAACAACCAAGGTACCACAGATGATGATGATGATAGATAAACCTCTTTCGACATCGAAACTGGTTCGACAAACAATGTAAGTGACAGCCAAGAGCGGAAAAAAAAAACGAAGGACAACATTTACAAGAGCAACACTTGGTAATCAAAGCATTGTACCTAAAGCTCCTACTATTAGAGAGTCAGTCTCCACATTTTTCATTTTGAGTGATTGACTCGTCTTCCTCAACATGAAAATCTGCAATAAAACACAATATACCATCAATTCGCTTACAACTTTCATAAAAGATGAGGTATTTCTAGTTGTAAGGTATTCATTCTATGAGTATTGTAAAATTAAAGGAATAATTCATACCGAAATATGAAGAATGGGCTGATAGTTACCATCTTTGAAGAACTACACCAAATATATAACCCCAATAAAACAACTAAAAAAAATTATAATGACCATTTTTTATAGAACCCCGAATTTTAATTAGATTTCATACCTAAAGATCAAATTTATTGATTATAATCTTATGTTTTCTCATAAAACTACTTAAATCTTTACAATTGAATCGATTCAAAATACTAAACAAATCTTCAAAGATTTAAAATAAGAATTGAAGCTAACCTTTTTTCAATAATAGGCTGAGATCCATTCTTCAGAAGGGTTGTAGAAACAGCGGTGGAATTGGCGGCCGGCGGTGGCCGGTGGAAGTGGCGGCCGACGGTGGCCGGTGGAAGTGGCGGCTGACGGTGGCAGTGGCACATGAGATGAATGTTGAGTGTTTGTTGTGGGTTTATGTCGAATTGTTTCAGTTGAGTAGAGAAGTAATAAGAAGCGCGATTGAGAATGACTAATTGGTTAGTTCGTACAGTTCGTACTGAACTTTAGTTCGTACGGGATCTCGACCCTATATATATATATATATATATATATATATATATATATATATATATATATATATATATATATATATATATATATATATATATATATATATATATATATATATATATATAGAAGAAGGATCAAGTGAGTCCACCTTAAGTCATTAAGTCCATAAGTCCCATTTAGAGCCCTTAGATTGTGAGGATGAATGGCTAAGATTACACCAAAAAGCAACTTATAACATTATAATAATATGTAGACTATTTACCTCTCTCCTTAGGGTGATAGACTTACTGTTTACATTCTGCATGTATGTTCCTCTATCAGTCACTTGCACGTTATTCAACTTCCCTCCACTATCTCATACAACTCCTCTCATAATTTCAAAAAATCGTCCTTCCTTATTCCTGTCTTTCATCTCACATTTCTTCATTTCTTTTCTACATACCCTCTTCCTTACCAAATACAACAAATCCATTTTCTTCTCTATATTTTATCGCATTCAAACGCTCGTAGTTCCTATCTTTGTTTCTTTACCTCACTTCGAAGGTAATTCATTGATCATCCTTTATTCTTTTCTTTGTTGTAATTTTTTAAATTTGCAAATTATCCTTGAGTCGTAATTGTTATATTGGGGTTATTTCATTTTTGTATTTTGTTATTTATGAGTTTATGATTTTATTGCGTGTTTAAATTTATGTGATTTTTATTATATTTGATTATCCATAAACATTTTGATTCATTAGCATGTTTGAATTTAATTCTAAGTGGGTAGTGTAAATATTATAGTCTTTGAATTGCTAATTAAATTGATAGTGTAAATCGAATCGATGGGCGTGTGAATGTATTTGTTAGGGTTTCAATCGAGCCTGTTTTTGGGGATTGTAAATGTGATGTAATTGGGACTGTGAATGTGAGGACAGCCCAAGTGTAAATGTGAACCAAAAAAAAGTATAAATGTGAACAAATAGAAAGTGTAAATGTGAATATAGGAGAAGTGTAAATGTGAATAAATAAAATGTAAATCTGACCCAATTGGAAGTGTAAATGTGAAGATATTCAAAGTGTAAATGTGAGGATAGAGTAAGTGTAAATGTGAACACTAAAACTGTAAATCTGACTAAATTGGAAGTGTAAATGTGAAGATACTGGAAGTGTAAATGTGAGGATAGAAGTGTAAATGTGAACAAAGAAAGTGAAAATCTGTCTAAATTGGAAGTGTTTGTAAATGTGAACAAATAAAGGGTAAATCTGACTAAATTGGAAGTGTAAATGTGAAGATAGTGGAAGTGTAAATGTGAGGATAGGAGAAGTGTAAATGAGAACAAATAAAGTGTAAATCTGACTAAATTGGAAGTGTAAATGTGAAGATACTGGAAGTGTAAATGTGAACAGTAAAACTGTAAATCTGACTAAATTGGAAGTGTAAATGTGAAGATAATGGAAGTGTAAATGTGAGAGTAGGAGAAGTGTAAATATGAACAAATAAAGGGTAAATCTGACTAAATTGGAAGTGTAAATGTGAAGATAATGGAAGTGTCAATGTGAGGATAGGAGAAGTGTAAATGTGAACAAATAAAGTGTAAATCTGACTAAATTGGATGTGTAAATGTGAAGATACTGGAAGTGTAAATGTGAGGATAGAGTAAGTGTAAATGTAAATGTGTAGACTGTTATAGGTTGACTGATATTGTGCATTTCTTATGTACTTTTTTTTTCCTGATTCAGATGGTATCTGATGGAGACCTACCTGAAAGCGAAGAACAACCACAAGTTACCCCTACTGTTTCTGTTAAGTGTCGCCCCAACATGCTTCAAAAGCTTATTAGTAAGCTTAACATTGCTCAACGAGCCGCTGTACAGAGGATTGGATTTGGGGGGCTGCTTCATCTTAAACTCAGAACTTTCCCGCTTTCACATGTTCCTGAATTTCTTGAGGCTTTCAGCGATGGTTCTTATGTTTTCAGGGCGTCGGAGTTGAAGGAGTTTATGGTTACTAAGTATGATGTCTATGACTGTTTCATGTTACCTGTTGGTGAGAGAGAGATGGAAATAGTACCTACTGGACATATGCCTGGTGCTAAAGATGAAAAATATGTGCGCATAAAATAGCTGTGGCGCAATAAGTTCAAAGTGAAATCAAATTCTGATTCTATTCCTTTAGGAGACGTCTTCAATTATATTGAGTCAGAGCAATTCAAAGATGGAGGGGATGAATTCTGCCGCCTGTTTGTGCTTCTTAGCATTTCATCATTTCTTGCGCCGACATTGAACAACGGCATTGAAATCAAACTTTTGAAAGTTTTGAAAGTGGTTGAAGATGTGAGTGCCATACCGGAGTATGACTGGTGCTCGTATGTATTATAATGTTTAGCTAATGCTGCAACCGAGGCTCGCAGCATGCAGTCACATCTGCTTGGTTGTATCCCTTTCCTTATGATTCCTTATTTTTAGCGGTATGATTACCTTGGTATGAGTTGCCCAGATGGCCTTCCACTTATTCAGCATTGGGATCTGAAAACTCTATCGAAGAGGTTAAAGGATGAGCTGGACGTGGGTCCATTGGGTCGACTAACTTTGTCGAAGGTGAAGTACCCGCGATGTCAAAACAAAACCCCTGATGAGAAGTACACTGGTAATACGATGTTGGCTATAGCTGGCGCGCCCAAGGCGCCATTGGCAAGCCCTACACCTCTTCTGATTTCAACGTCGGGTACATCACTTGATAAGAAGTTTATTCAGATTGAACTCCCCCCCCCCCCGGTGTTGAAGATGACGATGAGTTGAAAGCTTGGGCTGTAGATGTAAGATTTATGTTATGAATGTTTAATTAATGGCATCTTGTTTTTAATATATATATATATATATATATATATATATATATATATATATATATATATATATATATATATATATATATATATATATATATATATATATATATTGTGAGTGTATATTTTGTGTATCTAGACTCTTAAATCGTTTTTTGTTACCAACTGTAGGGTGTACACGAGCTGTACTTGAAGATTCAAAGGAACGCTGTGGCCTTCTATTCCTGGTATACGGATGCAGCTGTAATGCTTAAGAATTTAACAACAGGTGCTACTTCTTCAACTTATCTTGTTCCGTCACAAGCGACGCAAGCTTTTTTTAAAGGTGCAAAGGTGAAGGAATATGTTGAAAAAGTTGGAAATTTAGCTTCCCAAATGAAGAAGTATAATGATAACGCTCCCTCATTGTCAGATGTTGGGAAGGTGGCCAAGAAAAAAACAAAGGCAAGCAAGAAAAAAAAGACCAAGGTTCCTAAGTTCGAGTTTACGGCTACCGTAGAGCCTGTATCACTTGCAGAAGATTCTGATGTCGGTGATAAAGCAGGTGATGCGGCTATGTCACAGGTAATGGAGACCGCTAATTTCTACAACACCGCTGAACTTAATGAAGCCTGTTGACGAGAGGAAGAGGAATGTGGGCTAGATTTAACCGACGACTTGACTCATTTAATGGATCGGCAGATTCTAGAGAAAATTTATAGCCCGGATGAAGTTGAAGAAGCTTACACAAAGCCCTCATTGAACGAGGAGCAGGAAAGTTTGGGAGGGGAAATTCCTGACACTAGTGGTGCCCCTGAGAAAGCTGAACATGTTGTTGAGAAGTGTAAGTCAGAAGCAACGAATAAGGTTGATGCGGATGTGGTAGGTCAGTCAACCGAAGATGGTTCATCTTCAGTTCAACTAAATTTTATTTCGACTGCTGATATTGCGAACGCGCTGCAAGGTTTGACAGATATTGGTGATGGTGGTGGTGAAGCGGCAGAGGGCTGCGTACAGATAGGTGAGGATGAGATTGTGCAGGGTATGGATATGGAGCTGGCTCAAGAACATGGGCCTCACATTCTTGGTGAAGGGGAGGCGTCTTATTCAAAAGTAGCGAACAAGGCGGATGCGGATGTGGTAGTCCCGTCAATTGAAGATGGTTCATCTTCATTTCAGTTGAAATTTATAGCGACAGCTGATATTGATTACGCGCTGAATAAGTTGTGAGACAGCGGTGACAGTGAAGTGGCACAGGGTGGTCCACCGAGAGAACAGGACGAGGCTGTGCAGGGAATGGATATGGAGCCGCCTCAAGATCAGGGGACCCGCCGTGGGCCCGAATCACTGGTGGTTGGACTAGTACCTGGCGTGGATGTGGATGTTAGCGGTGCACCGACAGACCAGGACAAGGCTGTGCAGGGCATGGACATGGAGCCGCCTCAAGATCAGGGGACTCTGCCGTGGGCCCGAACCACTGGTGGTTGGACTAGTGCCTGGTGAGGCTATGGATGTTAGCGGTGCACCGGGAGTGGAACAACCCGTTGACCGACCCCAAGTTAGTGGTACAAAAGTACCGGATGGCGAGCCTGGTGTTGTTTCGACCACAGCCCGCGAAGATGCATCGCAAGAAGGGTTAGAGAGTGGTAGTGGCATGGTCAACGAGCAAGGTGAACGCCCTACTGCACAACCCACTTGTTGGACCATATAGCTTATATGTTTATGTTTTGATGATGTCAAGGTGTTTTACATTTTATATACTTGTTGCGTGTAATCGTTTGTTAAGTGTTTTAGCATTAACTTATTACGAGCAACAAAGAGGATTGTGACAATTACATGAGAAGTTCAAGCCTTTGTTCAAGATCAAACAATTCAAAGATTCATTCAAGTATTATGTGAAGACAAAGTTTGTCTAAAGAATAATCAAGCTTGGATGATGATGTAGCCTATACTCGAAGATCTCCTTGAAGATTAGAATAGTATAGGTGATTATCTCGTAATGGTAATCAAAGAATGAGTTTCTTAATTAGTAAAGTTATAACTTTGCAGCTATAACATTACTAGTAAAAGGGCTCAATGTTATAGCTCTTCTACTATAACATTGAAAGGCTGAGTTTTCATACACGACTTATAAATGTTTCGAAAATTGTTTTATAATTGTTTAAAGTCTATTTTAAATGTTCTAATGAAAGTATTTATTTTATAAAGCCCGGTTTAGTGAGGAGTCCGGTTTTATTGTTAGCGTTAATTGATGGTTATTGGATCAACTTATGAGTTGGACTTTACTATCAATTAGGGTTTCCATCTAGCCTCTCCTAAAACCTAAATTCTAATTATATACTAAGATTAGGGTTTGCATGGTTCACGAGCCTATGAGCCGTGTTATGCCGTGTTGCCTAAGGGATATTAGGTAAAGATTTTATTCTATAATTAAATCTTTACATATCTTGTATATCTCACTTAATATATTTGTTTATGGTAAAAGATATTCTTGTTTTAGGAAATCTTATCATAATCTTAGAATTTATAGTAAAGATTATATTTGGAAAGATTATATTCTATCTTTTAGAATAATCTTTATTATCTTTTATGGCTTTTAGGAAAGAGATAATAAGAAGATATAATTTGTAATTATATCCTACTATTTCGGCTATTAGGGTTTTTGAAGAAACCGTTAGCCTACATCTTCCTTGCCTATAAATACTTTGCTATTTACGACATCTAAAACAAGTGACCTAAAGCATAAAAATTGTTTTCATATTTTTAAGAGCAAACCGTGTGTTTTTAACGAAAACCGATTTGCAAATTTTGAAAGGTCGTGTGTTACAAAACTCGCATACTTGTTCTTCATTTATCATTATAAGATAATAGTGCTTAGTTGATTTCTTAACTTGTTCATTAACGTGAACCTTTGTTAGAATCATTGGTGCTTTCTTATTAGTGTAAGTTAGTCACTCGAGTATTTAACGGTACTCATTGAGTTACAGCTAGAGTTAGTTGTACGAGTTGGGTTAGTAAATTTATAATCCGTAGAAAGGTACTAAATTTATTAATCGAGAATAGTGGACGTAGGTTTCGACTTGTGAAACTGAACCACTTCAAAAATCTGTGTGTCTCTTCTTGTTTCGTTCTTTCGTTTACTTTGCTTACAATCATTAGTTGATTAGTTAAAGTTTAATCAATAAACTTTAAATAATCAATTACATACGCACACTCGAAAAAGCTTTCAAAAAGTTTTAAATCCTCAATTCACCCCCCGCCCCTCTTGAGTATTTTGGATCAATAGACTCTTCAATTGGTATCAGAGCCTCGTGCTCTTGATTGCCTAACCGCAAAGAGGCTGATCTATCTTGTTTTTCATTTATCTTACTGTTTTATATTCCGCTGCCTATCACGTGATAAATGGATTCCAAATATCTCAAGTGTCCCGTCTTTGATGGGAAGAATTATGGATTGTGGAAAAACATGATGACTCACTATGTGAAAGGACACGATTGGGAGTGCTGGAGGATTATTCAAAACGGACCGCACAAAATTCTTGTTGCATCCGAGGAAGGCACTACCTATGAAAAGAAAGAAGAGGACTATGTCGAGGCCGACTACAAGAAGGCCGAGAAAAACTCCAAAGCAATAAGTCTCCTGCAAACGGAATGACTTCTACTGAGTTTGATCGATTCTCTTCATGTTCCACGGCCAAGGAGATATGGGACGGGCTTGAATTAGCTTATGAAGGTACTTCCATTGTTAGGAAGCACCGAATTGATTTGCTTATGCAAAAATATGAGCTATTCATTATGGAGCCTAATGAGTCCTTAGATAGCATGTCTGCAAGGTTTTCAAGCATCATAAACGAACTAAAAAACCTAGGCAGGAAATTCAGTACTGAGGACATTGCTAGAAAGGTTCTTAGGAGCCTTACTAAGAAGTGGCGTGCTAAGGTCACTGCAATGGAGGAATCACGAGATCTTGAAACCCTATCCTATCAAGAACTCATAGGTGCTCTCATGGCCCATGAAATTACTCTTAACAAAGACGACACTGAACCAAGTCGCAATAAGAGTATGGCTTTAAAGAGCGAAGAAGTGGACTCTGACCTAGAGGATGAAACTGTCTTGTTTGCACGACGTTTTAAAAATAAAATTTTTCGAAATAAACAAACAAAATCATCCTATAACAACAATAACAACAAGTCTTTCAACAAAAAGGTTAATGACTCAAAGTCGTCCTTCGCAAATAGAGGTTGCTTCAAGTGTGGAGAATCTGGTCACATGATCAAAGATTGTGCAACATGGGAGAAGATAAAGGACAAGACAAAACGTGAGAAGACAAAGAGAGAATTCAAGCAAGTTATGATGGCTTCGTGTTGGGGAGACCTTGACTCAGAAGATGACGAGGAATCTGAAGACGACGAAGTAGCAAACCTTTGTCTCAGCAGTGTTAGTCTTGACCTAATCTCCGACAGTGACGATGAAAGCACAAATTCTCACTCAAACTATTGCTTTCTTGGAGAATCAGACGAAGACGATGATGAAGAGGTAAGTTACCTTGAGCTTAAAAAACGTGTTAGGAAATTGTCTAAAAGTGCTTTAATAGAATTCTTTGAACAATCTCTTGATAAGTGCCACGAACAGGATCTGGAATTGAAAGATCTAAAGGAACAGATTCTCGAAATTGCGGAAGAGAATCACACTCTCAAGACTAAAGCTAAGAAGTTGAAATCTAAGGTTACAGCTGAGAAAGCTACAACATTAGATTCTACTAAGGCTGAAAAGAAGGAATTAGAGTCCAAGGTTATAGCTAATGAAGCTATAACTTCTGACCTAAAGCTTAACATCAAGCATCTTCAAGCCAAAGTTATAGCTAATGAAGCTATAACTTTAGAACTTAGAAAAGTCAAAGAACTTTTGGAAACTAAGGTCACATCTAATGAAGAAGTGATCTTAGATCAAAAGAAAGAGATAGACTCTCTTTCAAAGCAATTGAAAGAATCTAAGACCGATATGATCAACGTTAAGAAACACCACACTGATGTTGTGTTCATTCTTAACAAACGATTCCAAGACTTTCGTGACAACTTTAAAAAGGACAATGATGTAGATCACACGAAATGTCAAGAGGAAATCAAAACCCTAAAAGACCTACTTCTACACGCTAGAAAAGTCCATGACAAGTGGGAAGGTAGCACAAAAGTCCTAAACTTCCTAACCGAACAATCTGACAATAATATGAAGATGGGGTTAGGACATGAGTGCTACAGCCGTAGAGATCACTCTAAATGCAAATCAACACCTTCGGATTTTGATTTTAGAAAAGGAAGTATCTTGATCTTCCTGAATATTTGATTTGCAATTCGTGGTCATACGGGTCACATCCAAATCAATTGTGTCAAAAAGGCTCATGACTTACGAAAGAATGCCGAACATGCTAAAACTGTTGACACAGTTGTCGAGGATAAGGAAACCCCCACTAACGAACCTAACGAAGAAAGGAACAATAAATTTCGTTGGTTCTATGACATGGCCTTTGACTACTCTAAGAAACCTAGCACCTCACAAAGCCCTTGTAGATCTCAACCCAGTAAACCTATTCACAAGGCAACTAGTCCAGAGAGACCTAAAGAAATTCCGAGACCTAGAGAAGTTCCGAGACCTAGAGAAGTTCCGAGACCTAGAGAAAACCCTAACCCTAGAACTCCTCCCAAGCCAAACAAACCTAAAGTTAGAAAAACGGTCATTAGACGTGTTTGGGTTCGAAAGGATTTAGTGTTTAGAGTAACTAATCATAAGGGACCCAACTTAGCTTGGGTACCTAAAAACTGTATCTAATCCCTTATGCAGGAAGAAGTGAAAGAAAACAATCAATGGTATCTTGACAGTGGATGTTCAAGACACATGACCGGAGATAAGAATCTGTTTCTTTCACTCAGGCCTTTCAACGGAGGAAAAGTGACGTTCGGGGACAACAAAAAGGGAAAAGTAATCGGCGTTGGCAAAATCGGAATCTCTAAGTCTCACGCAATAAGTGACGTTTATCTCGTAGATGGCCTTAAACACAATTTGCTAAGCATATCTCAACTATGCGACAAAGGTAACAAAGTAGTTTTTCATACTGACAGTTGTCGCATTATTATTGAAGGTACTAGCAACGTTATTCTTGAAGGCCACCCAAAAAGGAATGTTTATATGGTAGACTTAAATGCTGTGCCTACTAACTCTTTTTCGTGCATGAAAGTTACACTTGATGATCCTTGTTTATGGCATAAACGTTTTGGTCACATTAGCTCACTGACCTTGAACAAACTCAAGAAGTGGGACTTGGTTGAAGGGTTTGTAGGGAAATATCCGTAAAATTCCCTTAAATTTTAGGACTATAACGTAAGTTTAACATGCGATTTATGGTCATAAACGAAAAACAATAGAGAAACGATAAAGAACAAGAATCAACCTCGGGTCCTTTGTAAATACGGCCTAAGAACAGAAATCAATATAGATTTCCTCCTAATCGTTGCACCCAAGACCGTCTGAGACTATGCCCCTTGTGCTAGAAAGTACTCTCTAATTGCCTTGCAATATTGAGAGAGTTTTTGTGAGGTTTTCGATGAGAGATCTAGAATTTCAGAGAAAATTGCCCCGAAACCCTAATTTTGTGTGCAAATGAAAGCATTAGGTCAAAAGGAGAGAAGCCCTCTCCTTTTGTTCATATGGTTCGGCCGTGGGTTTCAAATGGGAGAGAGTGGGCTTTCACTTTCTCCTTGTTTTTAACTCGTGGTCTGACTCAAAATGCTAAAATGTATATGACGGGATTTTATTATAAATCGTCATCGGTTATCGGTTATTAAAATATCAACTAGTAACATGACTCAGTCGATATATTAATACTTGTCCGACAATGACAATATTGTATAATTAATTAATTCAATATACATTAATTAAATATAATCGTTTATATTCAATTTATGAATTAACTGCTTAATTCACTTTAGCCATTATTATTTAATCCGTATTAAATAATTATCTCAACATCGCGTTTGACTAATTATTAGTCAATAACTCCGACTAACTGCTTAGTCAAATTAGGCATCAACATGACTGTATTTTCATACTGTCACATCTCTCAAACGTATCCTATAGGTGTGACTTTTAGGGACCAGTTGATCACCGCCATCAGTATGACAATAACGTCAAACTTATCTAGCAAGCCAACCGTTATTGATAAACGTGGACCAACTGATAATAATACAAAAGTATACCCTTTGATCCTTTTAGAGATTTATATGTCATTGCACTAACTGTAGAGGACACCAGCCCTAACAAGCTCCCACTTGTCCGTACAAGTGTACGTGCAATAATGTTATCCGCACTAACTGGAGGACACCGGCTCCAACAAACTCCCACTTGTCCGTACAAGTGTATGTGCGATAACCGATTCTCATATTCATTTAAAATTTCTCCCACTCAATGTAAAACAATTTGCAGATCCGGATCCGCAAGGTCGTATTTACAATCGATCCGTATCATGAGTGGTTTCCCCGACTAGAGAGTAACTTAAGTGATAAAACGAATTCGTATTCGAGCATGGCCATGCATTTCGATTCTGACTCCTCGAGTGGCCCCCGAGAAATATCGAGTACACGATAGAGGCTGAATATTTCCTTCAACTCGACTCTGCCGATCTAAGCACGCATGAAATGACCGAAAAAATCTACTTGGCCCCCGTTACGGATGACCGTGAGAAAGAAACCAAAGTCACCCAAAATGTGCCTTAGTCTCAAGAGACAGTCGATAGTCAAAAGAATCGACTCTTAGGATCACCATGGAGGTCCTATCCACGACCTGGCACCGAATGTTATAAAACATTTAGGACTCCACGTCGATGTCACAATTGTGTCCTACGAGATATCCGTATAACTCGCCTTTGTGATTGGTCAGTCAACCTTTTGACTTATGGCTCGTTGAACCCACCATCAACCAACGTCACAAAATAATTGCCAGAGTTATCAGCTCACGTGGGCAATTAAGGACCAAAAATATAATGTTTGTGCAGTTCACTTTGTGGTGTTCAAAATTGTCGTACAAATCCACATGAAAAACAAAATATATAAATATCAAAACGATGATGTCGTTTAGAGTACAAAAGAGAATGAATCTAATCCATAAAAGAGTACTACAACTCAGGAACACGTTTAATTCCCATGGAATTAACATGCTCTTCATGCTTATCTTGTCGTAGTGGTTTAGTGAGAGGATCTGCTATATTATCATCTGTAGCAATCTTTTCTATCACTACCTCCTTTTGCTCCACGTAATCTCGGATTAGATGAGCTTTCCGTTGTACATGTCTAGACTTGTTGCTAGACTTAGGCTCCTTAGCTTGGAAGATGGCACCTCTATTGTCGCAATAGATGGTGATCGGGTCATTCGAACTAGGCACTACAGATAGTCCTTGTAAGAATTGACGCATCCATATCGCTTCCTTTGCGCCTTCAGGACACGCGGTATAGTACTCGGACTCGTCGTAGAATCTGCTGTAACACTTTGTTTGGAACTCTTCCAGTGATCTGCAGCGCCATTAAGAGTAAAAACGAATCCAGACCGAGATTTTGAGTCATCTCGATCCATTTGGATGCTAGCATCTCACAGAATCGGTTGCGCATAGCTTTTGTTCGCCTCCATAAGTCAATGCCCAATCTTTGGTCCTCCGTAGGTACTTAAGAATGTTCTTGACAGCCATCCAATGTGATTCACCTGGATGCTGTTGGAATCGACTTGTCATACTCAATGCATATGCCACGTCCGGACGTGTGCATATCATGGCATATATGATTGATCCTATAGCCGAGGCATAAGGAATCCGTGTCATGCGCTCTTTCTCTTCCGGTGTCTCTGATGCCTGAGACTTGCTCAAATGCACCCCTGGAGCCATAGGAAGAAACCCCTTTTTGGAGTTAGTCATGCTGAATCTCTCTAGGATCTTGTCTATGTAAGACTCCTGACTGAGAGATAATATCCGACGTGATCTATCTCGATAGATACGGATGCCCAAAATTCTTTGTGCCTCACCCAGATCTTTCATTTGGAAATGGTTCTTCAACCATACTTTTACCGAAGTTAATAGAGGTATGTCATTCCTAATTAGGAGTATGTCATCAACATACAATATTAGGAAGACAATCTTGCTCCCACTCGACTTGATATATAGACATGGTTCCTCGACCGATCGAGTAAATCCATTTTCTTTTATCACTTGGTCGAAACGATGATTCCAACTCCGAGAAGCTTGCTTAAGTCCATAAATGGAACGCTTAAGCTTGCACACTTTCTTAGGATGTTCTGGATCGATGAAACCTTCGGGTTATACCATGTACAACTCTTCCTCCAAATAACCGTTTAAGAAGGCGGTTTTCACATCCATCTGCCAAATTTCATAGTCATGAAAAGCGGCAATCGCTAAGATAATCCGAATGGAACGCAGCATGACTACGGGTGCAAAAATTTCATCGTAGTGCAAACCTGGCACTTGTGTGAAACCTTTAGCAACTAGTCGTGCTTTATAGATATCTTGTTGACCTTCCACAGAATGCTTTATCTTGTAAAGCCATTTGCATTGAAGGGGACGAACCTTAGCAGGTAAGTCAACAAGATCCCATACGTTGTTCTCATACATGGAGTCCATCTCGGATTGCATGGCCTCAAGCCATAGCTTTGAGTCAGAACTAGTCATGGCACCTTTATAGGTTGCGGGTTCACTACTCGTTAAGAGTAGAATGTCATCTATGTCATGTTCCTCGACCATACCAATGTATCTGTCCGGAGGAATAGAGACTCTTCCCGACCTCCTAGGTTCCTCAGAATATTTATCATAGCCGGGATTGAAGGAACTGGTTCCTCCAATGGTTGCTCGGTATTTGGTTCTGGAATCTCCGATAGCTCGAAGGTTCTATTACTCTTCGCATTCTCGAGAAATTCCTTCTCTAAGAATGTAGCACTAGCCGCAACAAATACACGTTATTCGGTTGGCGAATAAAAGTAATGACCAAGTGTTCCTTTAGGATAACCTATAAAGTATGTCTTGACCGATCGCGGGCCGAGCTTATCCTCGTGTCTCCACTTGACACAAGCCTCGCAGCCCCAAACCCGTATAAAGGACAAGTTAGAGACCGTTCCCTTCTAAAGTTCATATGGAGTCTTGTCAACAGCTTTAGACGGACTTCGGTTAAGTATTAGAGCGGTGAGGAAGAGCATAACCCCACAATGAGTCGGCAACACGGTGTGACTCATCATGGATCGAACCATATCAAGTAGTGATCGATTTCTCCGTTCGGACACACCATTCAACTGAGGTGTTCCAGGTGGAGTTAACTGTAAGGCAATCCCACAGTCCTTAAGGTGTTGATCAAACTCGTGAGAAAGATACTCGCCACCACGGTCGATCGTAGTGTTTTAATCTTTGTACCCATTGGTTCGTACCCGATTCTCGGTATTCTTTGAATTTCTCAAAGGATTCACTTTTGTGCTTCATTAAGTAGACATAGCCATATCTACTTAAATCGTCCGTGAAAGTGATGAAATACCTATAGCCTTCTCGTGCGGTGATTGACATAGGTCCACACACATCCGTATGTATGAGTCCTAATAGGTCAGCAGCGCGCATTCCAACACCTTTGAAGGAAATTCGAGTCATCTTCCCAATGAGACATGATTCACACGTGCCAAATGATTGAAAATCAAAGGCCGAGATAGCTCCATTCTGTATGAGCTGTTTTACGCGTTTCTCATTAATGTGTCCCATACGGCGATTGCCATAGATATGTTTGATCTTTGTCACCAACCTTTAACTTCTTATTCATTACGTGCAATATTTCGGTGGTCTGATCTAAAACATAAATTCCGTTCATGGAGACTACCTTGCCATAAATCATATCGTGTAATGAGAAAATGCAACTATTATTCTCTATTACAAATGAAAAACCAAGTTTGTCAAGTGCGAAACCGAAATAATGTTTTTAGAAAGATGGTACATAATAGCGAGTTATATAGAAATAACTCAAATCCGCTAGGAAGTCGGATCACATATGTTCCCCTCGAGACGGACCACTCGTGCTCCATTCCCGACACGCAGGTCCACCTCACCCTTTACGAGGGGTTCGATGTTTCGGAGGCCCTGCACATGATTGCACAAGTGAGAACCACAACCAGTATCTAGTACCCAAGTTCCGTAACTTGCGTGGTTAATCTCAATCATATGAATAAAAGAAGAAGAAGAAGACATACCAACAGGATTAACGCGACCTGCTTTTATGTCCTCATGGTATACAGGACATGTACGCCTCCAATGCCCAGTCTTGTGGCAATGATGGCATTCCATGTTACCAGTCTTACTCTTTGTCGCGCCTGATGAGGTGCTCGACTCACCAGGCCCACTCTTACCTGATCCCGACTTCTTAAACTTCGGTTTACCCTCGCTAGGTCCGCCTGAGCTTTGCCCTTACCCTTGCCCTTGTTTGACACAACGAGAACATCCTGTTTCAAGCTCCCACTAAACTTCATATCCTTCTCGGTCTATACGAGTAGGGAGTGTAGTTCATGAGGACTTTTCTTCAAATCATTCATATAGTAATTCGCTCTAAAGAGCACAAAACCATCGTGGAGTGAATGAAGCATGCGGTCAATCACGATGTTCTTGCTGATTTTACAATCAAGCGCCTCCAGTTTCTCGACATTCTCAATCATGCTGAGAATGTGTGGGCTAACCGGTTGGCCCTTCTGGAGTTTCGCATCAAAGAAGCGAGTGGTATGCTCATAGGTCACGATTCTCGGTGCTTTCGAGAATTCCTTAGTGAGCGTGGTGAAAATCTTGTTTGCACCTTAGGCTATGAAGCGTTTCTGCAAATTGGATTCCATTGAAAAAATGAGTACGTTTTTAATCGCACCCGCTTCCATGACGAAATCGTTATACTTGGCGATCTCGTTAGCTCCAGCTGTGGGGCCTGGGTTAGACGGGATGGGCTCTGTCGGATATTTGAGCTTCCGTCAGCGGCAGCATTCCGTAATGCCGCCTCCCAGTCCGCGAAGTTTGATCCATCATTCTTGATCGAGTAGACCGATTCATCCGATTCATGAAGATCCGAAGCCAGGACTCACGATCCAATGTGGCACTTGGCATTGGGTCGTCGCACGCCAACCATTTTGTTATTAGCAGTTTAAGTGATCTTGATCTACACTGAAAAAGAAAGGAAAAACAAAACGAAATAAGCAACTCATCGAGGTGATTTAAGTCTATTTAAAATTCATTTTAACGTGTAGACTCATTGCACTTGTATAATCGATCTACCTCAAGAATTATACAAATGATCCCAAGACTCAATTTCCGTAAATTGATAAGCCAACTGTTTATCTAGTTCTATCGTTAGAACTCTTGGTCGATAGATTTCCGTAAATCCTATCTATAGTCCACCATAATCACAGGATCGTACGAGTGACCATAGTGTTGAGATAAAATAGGTCAATCAGTTCCAACTTACCCGACGTAGAAGGGGTCATATTATGCCTACCGACGAAGAAGGGATTCATTGGAGTTTGACCTATAAAGACTATTCTCAATTTTTGGTTATACGAGGAAGATCCCATCAACTTAGTTTTAATTCATTTTAAGTGAACGAAAAACTAGCATTGCGTGAATGAGTTAATTTAGGTGATGGCTTATGTAAAAAACGTGTGATATCTGTATATCAAAGAAAACTAACGCGTGACCTCTATATGAGTCAGTTTTCATGCAATTATTAGGTGGTTTGGTTTTAGGCGGAAAATGATGCAAACTATCGTTACAATAAAAAAGTAAAAGAATGCAAAACGTAAATAAAAGTCCTAGTGTGGCCTATCCTAGTAAAAAGAACATAATACAACTTTGGAATCCACCGTTGGACCCGAGAAGCTTGTCTTGATGTTCCATCTTTGTCCATGCAGTGGGAGTGAGCATCCGATCTCCATCTTTGGTCTTCTCAAAATTACAATTTAAAAATTACAAAATATAAACCTATTTACATTCTAAAATAAAAAAACTGTAATTACAAGGAAAAACCAAAACGGAGATACAAGATCTCAAAATACAACCAAGACCGTGTTCCATCATTACGGTAACACGTTCTACTAAGGCCACACTATGTTACAACCGTTTGTAAAATTAAATACGTAATAAAACATTCAAGGCATTCAAATATAACGATAAATAAAGATGCATCAACTAAAATAAAATTTATTCGTGACATAATTCCGTAATTATGTTAAATTTATCCAAACCACCTTTTAACGATTAAAATTATGTGACAAAATCGCTTCTATCAACTTAATTTTAATTTATGATAATCCGTTACTTTAAATTGCTTTAAAATAACTAAATGGTACGTGAGTGAACCGTTTCACTATCAAGCGAATGCATAAAATCCGAATTATGCACATGTTATGGCAAAAAAAAAAAACAAATTAAAATGCCAAATTTTTTTTTTTATTATTATAGCTGCTGGCCGAGAGCAGAAAAATAAAACAAAAAAAAAAAAAAATTTAAACGGCTCAAAACAGCACGGCCGAACAGGAATTTTTTTTTTTTTTTTTTTTTTTTTTTTTTTCAGCAGCCCACCGAGAGCTTCAACAAACCCTCGCAAAATCGATTTGACAAAAATAACCAATTGCAAATTTAAACTAATCCGTATAGAAACAAAATTACAATTGACAAATCTTTAACATATTGCTATGATTTTCGTTTAAAATAACAATATGCAAAGAACAAATCGAAAAACAAAATCAGACGATTGAGACTGATCAGCAGTAAGCCGTGTGGCACGGCTTCCAATGCAAAAAAATAAAGCCAGCCGTGCATAAAAAAAAATTCTGCCGAGACAAAAAAAATGCAGCCGCACGGAATTCAATGCAAAAAGATTATCGATTCAAATCGTTTAATGAAAATCACCATGAAAAATTTACATGGCCTCGCTCTGATACCACTTGTAGGGAAATATCCGTAAAATTCTCTTAAATTTTAGGACTATAACGTAAGTTTAACATGCGATTTATGGTCATAAACGAAAAACAATAGAGAAACGATAAAGAACAAGAATCAACCTCGGGTCCTTTGTAAATACGGCCTAAGAAAATAAATCAATATAGATTTCCTCCTAATCGTTGCACTCAAGACCGTCTGAGACTATGCCCCTTGTGCTAGAAAGTACTCTCTAATTGCCTTGCAATATTGAGAGAGTTTTTGTGAGGTTTTCGATGAGAGATCTAGAATTTCAGAGAAAATTGCCCCGAAACCCTAATTTTGTGTGCAAATGAAAGTATTAGGTCAAAAGGAGAGAAGCCCTCTCCTTTTGTTCATGTGGTTCGGCCGTGGGTTTCAAATGGGAGAGAGTGGGCTTTCACTTTCTCCTTGTTTTTAACTCGTGGTCCGACTCAAAATGCTAAAATGTATATGACGGGATTTTATTATAAATCGTCATCGGTTATCGGTTATTAAAATATCAACTAGTAACATGACTCAGTCGATATATTAATACTTGTCCGACAATGACAATATTGTATAATTAATTAATTCAATATACATTAATTAAATATAATCGTTTATATTCAATTTATGAATTAACTGCTTAATTCACTTTAGCCATTATTATTTAATCCGTATTAAATAATTATCTCAACATCGCGTTTGACTAATTATTAGTCAATAACTCCGACTAACTGCTTAGTCAAATTATGCATCAACATGACTGTATTTTCATACTGTCACATCTCTCAAACGTATCCTATAGGTGTGACTTTTAGGGACCAGTTGATCACCGCCATCAGTATGACAATAACGTCAAACTTATCTAGCAAGCCAACCGTTATTGATAAACGTGGACCAACTGATAATAATACAAAAGTATACCCTTTGATCCTTTTAGAGATTTATATGTCATTGCACTAACTGTAGAGGACACCAGCCTCAACAGGGTTGCCTAAAATCAAGTTCGACCAAGAAAAGATGTGTGACACATGTGCAAGGTGCAAACAAGTAAGATCATCGTTTAAACCTAAAAGAGTAGTAAGCACAAATCAAGCCTTGGAACTGGTACACATGGATTTATGTGGACCTATGAAGGTAAGGAGTAGAGGAGGATCCAGGTACGTCTTTGTTCTTGTAGATGACTACTCAAGGTATGTATGGCCTATCTTTCTTCATTCAAAAGACGAAACTTTTGATGAATTTGATTGTCTTATGAAACGTGTTCAAAATAAATATAAGACTAATCTAGTATCCATTCGTACGGATCATGGCACCAAATTTGATAATCAAACCTTTATAGAATATTGTAGAGTTAATGGTGTAGGGCATAACTTTTCTGCACCAAGAACTCCGCAACAAAACGGTGTCGTTGAACGTATGAATAGAACCTTAGAAGATATGGCACGTACAATGCTCTTGTGTAGCGGTTTACCTCGTAACTTTTGGGCTGAAGCCATTAGTACTTCTTGCTACATCCATAATCGTGCTATGATCCGACCTATCCTTAAGAAAACCCCCTATGAACTCCTTAGAGGTCGAAAACCTAATATCTCCCATCTTCGCTGTTTTGGGAGTAAATGTTTTGTACATAATAACGGTAAAAACCGTTTAAGTAAGTTCGACCCTAGGAGTGATGAGGCGATTTTTATTGGATACTCAGATCATAGCAAGGCTTACAAAGTATTCAATAAGAGAACTCTCTGTATTGAAGAAAGTGTCCACGTTATCTTTGATGAAGATAACATGTTCGATAAGCCTTTACAGGATGAGGAAGAAGACTTGGATGAACCCGACTTTCGTCTTTCAAGAGACGATCCCCCGGATTTGGAATTAGAGGATAATGAGATTGAGGGAATAAACGATGAACTTGATCGTTCCTCAAAAGACAAAAAGGAGAAGGACAAAGTTATAGTTGATGATACTATAACATCGACTCAAAATAAGAACTCCCAAACCAATGTTATAGATGATGTTACTGTAACATTGAATCCAAATCAAGGTGTAGAGTCCGAGGTTATAATCGACTCAAACACAACACCCGAATTGGATTCAGGGGGAACTTCCTCTAATTCCGAACCAAATGAAGTCGAGACAAGCTCAAATAACGATGGCGAACCAAGCACTTCAACGAAGTGGAAATACAAGAATTCACACCCCATGGATAATATTCTTGGAAATATTAAGAAGGGTGTTCAAACAAGACGTTCCTTAAACAACTTCTGTTCCTTCTACTCTTTTCTGTCCATGATCGAACCAAAGAACATCAATGAAGCTCTTCTTGAATCAGATTGGATTGTCGCTATGCAAGAAGAGCTACTGTGATTCGAAAGAAACAAGGTTTGGCATTTAGTTCCTAGACCAAAAGATCGAACAGTCATTGGAACTCGGTGGGTCTTCAGGAACAAATTAGATGATGCCGGAGTCATTGTCAGAAACAAAGCAAGATTGGTGGTCCAAGGATATAATCAACAAGAAGGAATAGATTATGATGAGACCTTCGCACCTGTTGCTCGTCTTGAAGCTATTAGACTTCTGATTGCATTCGCCGCACACAAAGGAATGAAGCTCTTCCAGATGGATGTCAAGACGGCATTCTTGAACGGTTATCTACAAGAGGAAGTCTTCGTTGAACAACCCCCTGGTTTTAAGAATATCAAATTTGAGGATCACGTGTTCAAATTGGATAAAGCCCTATATGGATTGAAGCAAGCACCTAGGGCTTGGTACGACAGATTATCTAAGTTTCTACTTCACAGTGGATTTAGTAGAGGATCCGTCGACAAAACCCTATTTCTAAAAACTGAGGGTTCTGACCTTTTGGTTGTTCAAATATACGTCGATGATATTATCTTTGGATCGACCAACCGAAGCCTATGCAAATAATTTTATGAGTTGATGACTTCCGAGTTCGAGATGAGTATGATGGGAGAATTGAAATTCTTCCTAGGTCTGCAGATACAACAGACAGATGAAGGCATTAAGATCCATCAACAGAAATATATCAAAGAGTTGATTCGGAAATTCGGGATGGAAAATTCACACGCCATGCCTACTCCAATGGTCGAGAACAAGAAATTGACATTGGACGAAAACGGTAAATCAGTTGATGAAACTACTTACCGTGGGATGATTGGGTCACTGTTATATTTGACCGCAAGTAGACCTGATATTATGTTTAGCGTATGCGTTTGTGCGAGATATCAATCATCTCCCAAAGAATCGCATATGACGGCCGTAAAACGAATATTACGTTACTTGATTGGAACGGCCAACTTATACCTATGGTATCCAATGGAGTGCAACTTTGATCTAGTCGGTTATTCCGATGCCGACTACGCAGGATGTTCTCTAGACAGGAAAAGCACGTCGGGTGTCGCCACTTTTATCGGACCATGTATCATCACGTGGGGTTCGAAGAAACAAAATTCGGTTGCTTCTCAATCGCTTGAAGCCGAATATATTTCTGCAGGACTGGTATGTACTCAACTTTTATGGCTTAAGCAACAATTACGTGATTATGGTGTTGATGTAGGATGTATTCCTATTCTATGTGATAATACTAGTGCGATAATAATCTCTAAAAATCCCGCACAACATTCACGTACCAAACATATTGAAATTAGACACCATTTCATTAGAGACCATGTTGAGAAGGGGAATATAAAACTTGAATTTTGTAGTACTGAAAAACAATGGGCAGACATTTTGACAAAATCATTAGCTAGAGAACGATTTGAGACTTTACGGTTGGAAATTGGTTTAATCAGTGGTACCTAAGTTTCTATATGTGTTTAATCTTTTTATGACTGACTAGTTAAGTTAAGATTGTATGACTGTGTCCGTATATTGCGTTGCATGAATAATTTCGTTTATAGAAATATTTTTTTTCATAAGATTCTATTTGCTATTTAGAATTTAATTGATGTACAAACTTATTTTTATCACAATAAACAAACACACCATATCTTTTATCTTTCCAAATTAAAACAAAATCTCACAAACAAGCTCACAATACACGGCTCATATCTTTCCTATGTCAAACCAACTTCCTAATTCATGTCTTATCATCATAAATTTCCATACTTATCACTTTCCTATTCCTAATTAATAACACTTACCATATTACACCTACACTTGTTAACCCTAAAACCTACACCTATATCTACCCTTGCTTGACCGTCCACCCATCCCCACTTGCTCACTTTTTCTTCTTCCAAATATTTACCATTATTACATATCTTCTCTTTTACTCCAACAATCACCATCATCCCCTTTTTCAAACAATCCCCATCATCATGAACACATCCCATGCAAAAAAATACCCGGTCCTCAACCCGTCACCACCAAAACCGCCCCTTTCCTCACCAAACATCACCTTTGCCACCACATACTCCTCATTCCATGAATTGTCCTTCACCACAACCAAACCAAAACTCGCCCCTGTTTCATAGTCGGGACGAATCGGTCTCCGAAGGCAAAAGACGTCGTCTTTTCAAGGGTAAAAATAAAGTTGTTGTTGATAATGGTGAAGCAATTGTAGAAGAACCCGAGGTGATAGTTCGGAATGGTGTTACTCGTACTCTGCTTAGGGATGCTTCGAAAGCCGCGACAAAGGAAGGGTTGAATCGTGTTCGGCTTACTCATGATGAAAGCATCTTGGTTAATCGAGTTTTGAGGTATTCTATTCATGGTGGTCGGTATTATCCGAAATCTTGGTTGGTTAGTGTACCCGCTCTTGCTTTCTTTATTAATTTTCTTGATTTTCAAGGGTGGAGTCACATAAGTCAGTTTTCGGGTCCTATATACCCGGTTGAGGTGGTACAGTTCTTTGCTAGTGTATCAATTAAGAAAGGAGTGTTGCATGCGGTTGTTAATGGTGTCGATGTTACCGTCTCTGTTTCGGATTTTTGCTCTGCTTTTTCAGTTCCTAATGAAGGGATTGAATTAAATCCGAGTCTTGAATGGTCTAATGTTGGAAGTGAAAAGGAGTTGTTAGTGAAGCAGTATTTTGAGGAGATGACGGAGGGTGTCAATATCGTGGTTCGACCTCTTTCGGCAAAAATCAAGTTCCTCTTAAATTTTTTGTGGAACACAGTGGTGCCGAGAAGAGGGGGCCGTGATAAGGTGTCGAGTTATGAGGCGATAATGGTTTATTCTTGGTTGGAAGGTCAGAAGGTGAATTTGGGTAGTGTTGTCTTGCACCGTATCTTTCAGACTAGTCTTACGGTTACTAAGGACAAGTTGAGCACTACAATCGATTTGCCGTATGGTATGTGGATATCTCGCTTGTTGGAAATTAAACAAGTGATCGGGCCTGATAGTTACGGTGTTAGTGCTAGAGATTGTATGTGCGACAAGTTAATCAAGCTAATGGGTCTTGTTGTTGATGGACCCGAATTGCAACTTGCAAAGGATGTTGAGAAAGTCCCGGTGGATTCGGGTTTAGGAGCTATTGAGTCGAAGTTGGAGGGATTTATGAGTGGTTTAATGGAGAAATTCGAGGAGCATTTGACTAGTTTGGCTACGGCATTGTCACGGGTTGGACCATCTCGGTCTTTAGACTCGGGTTTGGATGCTAGTCGGGTGTACTCGTGGATGGAGGATGTGGACAAGAGATTAGCGGGTTTTGAGAGGGAGCTGAAGGCTATACGTGGGGAAGTGTTCCCACACGGTGATCGTCTCACCTTCCTTACAAGTCAGGGTGGTGCTTTGGTGATGCACGGGAAAGCGATGGCGGGAGATCAAGCTCTTACGTTGGAAGCTACAAAGGCTCTTTCCTTGAAGGTGCTTAATTTTGAGAGCCCTTTCACAGTTGGTTAGGAGCTCTTTCGACCGTCTGGATGCTTTGGAGCACCGTACTAGACCCGACTACGTGAACCCGTATAAGACCTGCAACATCTGACTTCCTCTCGTCCTACCTTCTTTAGCCCTTACCTTAATTAGCTTTTCTTTTGTTTTCATCTAATGGTGTGTTAATCAAACTCTTATTCGGCCCATTTTGGCAATACACTTGTGGTTATGGCCCAAGTGTTCTATTAGACATGTGATCATTCGGCCCACTTTGGCTTTAGACATGTTTAATTCTTAGTTTGTATGTTAATTATCTTTTGGATGCTTCTAGTCTTGCATGTTATTTTATTTCTTATGGCGTTTTTATCTCTTGTCTCGTCTTATATTATTCTAGTAATTTTTGATTTGTTCTTAACTTTTCGATGATGTCAAGAGGGGGAAAGAACGTCTATAGTAAGCATCTACCTAAGCTTGCTCCTTGTCAAGACCAATTATCTCTAAAAGTCCTTAAGTTTCGATTTTTGAATAATTGTCTTGATCTTGCGTTACTCTTTATTATCAAGATAACGGTATTATATTAAGGGGGAACTTTTTAATTAGTCACAATTTTAGGAGACTTGCCATCATCAAAAAGGGGGAATTTGTTGGACCATATAGCTTATATGTTTATGTTTTGATGATGTCAAGGTGTTTTAAATTTTATATACTTGTTGCGTGTAATCGTTTGTTAAGTGTTTTAGCATTAACTTATTACGAGCAACAAAGAGGATTGTGACAATTACATGAGAAGTTCAAGCCTTTGTTCAAGATCAAACAATTCAAAGATTCATTCAAGTATTATGTGAAGACGAAGTTTGTCTAAAGAATAATCAAGCTTGGATGATGATGTAGCCTATACTCGAATATCTCCTTGAAGATTAGAATAGTATAGGTGATTATCTCGTAATGGTAATCAAAGAATGAGTTTCTTAATTAGTAAAGTTATAGCTTTGCAGCTATAACATTACTAGTAAAAGGGTTCAATGTTATAGCTCTTCTGCTATAACATTGAAATGCTGAGTTTTCATACACGACTTATAAATGTTTCGAAAATTGTTTTATAATTGTTTAAAGTCTATTTTAAATGTTCTAATGAAAGTATTTATTTTATAAAGCCCGGTTTAGTGAGGAGTCCGGTTTTATTGTTAGCGTTAATTGATGGTTATTGGATCAACTTATGAGTTGGACTTTACTATCAATTAGGGTTTCCATCTAGCCTCTCCTAAAACCTAAATTCTAATTATATACTAAGATTAGGGTTTGCATGGTTCACGAGCCTATGAGCCGTGTTATGCCGTGTTGCCTAAGGGATATTAGGTAAAGATTTTATTCTATAATTAAATCTTTACATATCTTGTATATCTCACTTAATATATTTGTTTATGGTAAAAGATATTCTTGTTTTAGGAAATCTTATCATAATCTTAGAATTTATAGTAAAGATTATATTTGGAAAGATTATATTCTATCTTTTAGAATATTCTTTATTATCTTTTATGGCTTTTAGGAAAGAGATAATAAGAAGATATAATTTGTAATTATATCCTACTATTTCGGCTATTAGGGTTTTTGAAGAAACCGTTAGCCTGCATCTTCCTTGCCTATAAATACTTTGCTATTTACGACATCTAAAACAAGTGACCTAAAGCATAAAAATTGTTTTCATATTTTTAAGAGCAAACCGTGTGTTTTTAACGAAAATCGATTTGCAAATTTTGAAAGGTCGTGTGTTACAAAACTCGCATACTTGTTCTTCATTTATCGTTATAAGATAAATGTGCTTAGTTGATTTCTTAACTTGTTCATTAACGTGAACCTTTGTTAGAATCATTAGTGCTTTCTTATTAGCGTAAGTTAGTCACTCGAGTATTTAACGGTACTCATTGAGTTACAGCTAGAGTTAGTTGTACGAGTTGGGTTAGTAAATTTGTAATCCGTAGAAAGGTACTAAATTTATTAATCGAGAATAGTGGACGTAGGTTTCGACTTGTGAAACTGAACCACTTCAAAAATCCGTGTGTCTCTTCTTGTTTCGTTCTTTCGTTTACTTTGCTTACAATCATTAGTTGATTAGTTAAAGTTTAATCAATAAACTTTAAATAATCAATTACATACGCACAATCGAAAAAGCTTTCAAAAAGTTTTAAATTCTCAATTCACCCCCCCCTCTTGAGTATTTTGGATCAATAGACTCTTCACCGCTTATCCTGGTTCATTTCAGAATGATGACAAGCCCATGGATGTTGTAGAGGGAGTAGATAAAGTGGTTGTTGAAGCACCCTCCTCTGAGTTTAAGTTGCCGGAATTTCAGTGTACGTTTATATCTACTGCAAAGCTACCTGAGGCATTTAAGGGGGTTCCAGGTGAGGATTTTTGAACGACTGATGCGGCAGGCCCATCTAAACCAGCCGTTCCTGCGGATGGTCGGGAAATTTATGTCCCCCGGAGTAACATGGATCACCACCCTTTCCTATTTCATTTAACTGAGCCTTTACAGTGCATGGAAGTGGTCCCTGAGAACCTGACTTCCACCATGGATTGTGGGGAACCCATGCCGAGCGGGGCTTTATTCTGTAGACTGCAATTTGAATAAGAAATTATTTAGGGGTGTTTTTAAGGAAAGGAAATACGTCCTGGACTACGTAGTTAACAAATCAGAAGCTTGGTTGAAAGGGTGAGTCGATTAATTTCTATGTCAAACATATTAATACTTATATGTTGTCGTAATCATGTTCGCCTTATATAATTTTTTCTTTTTTTGTAGGGAAGAATTGGCAGTATTTTCAGACTTTTTCTTCGTGTCACGGGAAGACATGTTAACCCTTGAACCTGGACAGGAAGTTATGTCTTCTGTAATCGAATGTTGCTGCCTACTAATCAATAAGATGATGTATGACCAAACTGCACCAGTTGCATCCTCTCGTTGTTTCTTCAGGCTTAGTCACACCGTACTTGTCCTATCCTCACTCAATGCAATTTGTATAGTTCCAATTTAATTGTAACGTAAGTGTCTAAATTTAATAGCGCTGCCCTTCGTTTGAACAGAGTGCTGCGCTGGATATTTGGAAAGCCAAGAAGAAAGGAATTGTTCTTGACAAAAAGGACGAAATCTGGGCTGGGTGGGATGCTTGGATTCAATCCTGTTTGTCTCCATTTCAACTTGGATCTGATATGGTAAGTGTAAATGTGACCTATTGTGAAGTGTAAATGTAATCACACAGAAAGTGTAAATGTCATCACACAGAAAGTGTATATGTGATTTTCACAGAAAGTGTAAATGCCTGGATGTGATTAAGAAGAAAGTGTAAATGTCATGACATATGAAGTGTAAACGTGAGACATAGTGAACTGTAAATGTCGTGAGATATTGTGAAGTGTAAATGTCATGAAATATGAAGTGTATATGTGATACATAGTGAAGTGTAAATGTCATGATGTATAGTGTAAATGTGATTATATAGAAAGTGTAAATGTGATGACATAGGGAGTGTAAAGGTGACTAAATAGGAAGTGTAAATGTCAGCACATATAAAGTGTAAATGTTAATATATGTAAAGTGTAAATGTCATGACATATGAAGTGTAAACGTGAGACATAGTGAACTGTAAATGTCGTGAGATATTGTGAAGTGTAAATGTCATGAAATATGAAGTGTAAATGTGATACATAGTGAATTGTAAATGTCATGATGTATAGTGTAAATGCGATTATATAGAAAGTGTAAATGTGATGACATAGGGAGTGTAAAGGTGACTAAATAGGAAGTGTAACTGTCAGCACATATAAAGTGTAAATGTGAATATATGAAAAGTGTAAATGTCATGACATAGGAAGTGTAAATATGAGACATAGTGAAGTGTAAATGTCATGATGTATAGTGTAAATGTGATTATATGTGAGTATATAAAAAGTGTAAATGTGATTATATAGAAAGTGTAAATGTAAATGTCATGACATATAAAGTGTAAATGTGATTATATAGAAAGTGTAAATGTCATGACATAGGGAGTGTAAAGGTGACTAAATATGAAGTGTAAATGTCATGACATATAAAGTGTAAATATGAATATATGGAAAGTGTAAATGTCATGACATAGGGACTGTAAATGTGACGAATTATTGAAAGTGTAAATGTGAAATTTTACTGAGTGTATCTTTTATGTCTTTGTTGTCACATCCGCCACGTCTTCATCCCGGTCTTATTTGGCAATAATGATCATTACAGCTGTGCATGCATAAACTTCGTATCTGAGCAGATAGAGTATTTGGACAACCGTCGCTACGACGATGATTTTGAGAAGCTTCCATATTTTGGAATTTCGCGTATTGCGGTAATAATTATAAATAGCATACCTTAATTTGTTCTTTAGTGTATATGTATTCTGGAATTGTAAACACTGTTTTTAAATTGACTATTTTTTTGAAATTCCATTTACAGTGTGATTTAATGGGCGAGTATCTGGAGTCTAAAGGGTTTGTCAGAGGTTCAAAGGTCGCCGGGTTTAAATTTGTCAATGTCGAATTTAAATAGCAAGGTAGAGGATATTCTGCGTTTGATTGCGGAGTGTACATGATGATACACATGCTGCTTTTCAATGGGAAGCTTTTTGACTGCGCCTTAGGTGAGATGGACGTTATCAACCTTATCCGGGCTGAAGTGGTGTCGATCCTTATCCTGAGTAACCATAACAAAGTGAGGGAGAGCGTTCTTGAAAGGATAACCCAATTCAGGCAAAAGTATGGTCAAGGTCTGAATTCTGTCTCCAATGCTGCACAGAATCGGAGTCTGGACGATGAGAAAGAGATTACGTACAGTAAACGTCCCCGTGTTGCAGGCCCACCCCCTAAACGCGTAGAAGGAAGCCTTGTGGTCAATCCTGTAGCCATACAGGCGGAAAGCAGCCCCGTTGTTGTTCAAGCGTCAGCGCAGTCTTCAGGTAGCCAACCTTTGTCAGCCGTAAGGAGCCGTCCCCGGGGCGGGGGGGATGGCTTGGGATGCTCAATTGACTGTGGGGCTGCTGGTACGTAGACTCTTGTCGTCTCGACCTTCTTACGGAACAATCAAAGTTTTGTCAGGGATGTTCGATCACGTCGAAAGCATGCGGTGGACTATTGCTTGTTAGACGACTACAACTTTGAAAATTCGTTAGTATCTGCCAGACTCTTATAACAGGGCCAATTAGTTACGATATTTAATTTGTAACTACTTCTCAATTTCTTACTATTATACGTGTGTTTTATTGCAGCGAATTAATCTCTTGGTACAGTAGGCATGCCGCGCTACGCCGGTCCGACATCATGACCATGCTTCCTGAGGTTGTAATGTCGCTTTGTTGTCATTGAGTCCTGGGTGTTTTTTTGAACCATTTGGAGTCCTTTGAATACTTACTTCCTAGGATGGCCTTCTTTGGGATACGTCATATGGTACCCCCCCCCCCCCCCCCGCACAAAGCCTAAAAGTTATACATTAGTTTTTACTTTTATTATGTAGGCTCACTCACTTCTCTGAACAGGAATGTATCATGCAACTTTTGGATATACGTGAAGCAGGGTCACACTCTAATGACATCACTGATCGGCTGTATCACATTTGGGATACCTTCATCCAGGACTGTGATAAAACTTTCAACCTGAATGCCGAGTTTATCTTCGTACCTGTCAACATTGGTGGGCACTTTGCATGCGTATGTATAAATTTTGGACAACAAACTGTTGATCTCCTTGACTACAAGCATCATACCAACTGGGATCAGTCTGAAATGTGCAATGTTACTCGCCAAGTGGTAAGTCTGATGCCAATAAATCATTTTCGAAGAGATGAACAATAGATGGTTTATTTAATTGTTAGTGTTTTATTGGCAGGCATCAGCTGTTAGCGATTATTTGGATGTCAGAACGGATTGGGGATTCGAGATTACTAGCTTCGAGCAACGGCAAATCCCGTTCAGATGCCAAACACCCCTTCCTAACATAACAAAATCAAGGATTTTCTGTATGATGTATATGCTGATGTACGAGGGTCAACCTTTTGAGCATTCAGACTTGGAGAGGAAGAGGAATCGACGGTACTTGGTAGTCGAGTTGGTGGCGACGCTTGTTCTAGCTGACATAAATGTCAACAGAGACATTTTTGAAGCAAAGTTGAATGGGTTTATCGCTGGAAAAGAAGATTTATGGGCCAAGTTACAAAAGAAGCGCAAAATTAAGGCTGTGTTATCGAAAAAGTAAACAATTTGTGGACATATTTTTTTATTGAAATGTATTTTGTTTGGCAATCTTGAACTTAGAAAAGAATGTTTTGTATTTTGGTTGGCAATGTTTACACAAATGTGTAATTTTTAAATTACAAGTGTAATCATTACAGTAATGAAGTGTAATGGTAAATTACACTAATGAAGTGTAATGGTTGACTATTTTTTGGCAGTTATAATCATAGTTTTTTCAAAGTGTAAATGTGACTAAATTGCAAGTGTAACTGTTAACACACTTTTAATTTAGTCACATTTACACTTTAAGTGTAACTGTTAACACACTTAAAGTGTAAATGTTAACACATCGATGTCAACTTTATCATACCTGAAAGTGTGAATGTAAAACACACCTGAAATTAAATTGAATTTCAGTGTAAATGTGGTGACATGGGAAGTGTAAATGTGGTGACAGCCCAAGTGTAAATGTGAACCAAAAAAAAGTGTAAATGTGAACAAATAGAAAGTGTAAATGTGAATATAGGAGAAGTGTAAATGTGAACAAATAAAGTGTAAATCTGACTAAATTGGAAGTGTAAATGTGAAGATATTCAAAGTGTAAATGTGAGGATAGAGTATATGTAAATGTGAAGATACTGGAAGTGTAAATGTGAGGATAGAGTATGTGTAAATGTGAAGATACTGGAAGTATAAATGTGCTGACATGGCAAGTGTAAATGTTAACACCAGTTATTTGAAAATAAGTGTAACTGTTACTTGAAATAACATTAGTAATCCAAAATAAGTTCAAGTAACACAATGTTTGGCTATCTAATAAAACAGAGAGATTTTGGTCTTATGACAGTGTAACTCTAACGTTGGTGTCACTAAAAGTTACACCAACTGCAGTTCAAAGTTACACTGTCATGAGACAAATTCCTAATCGCCCGCTCCAGTTATAGCACATCAAAGTTTTAAGTTACACACTCAAAATATATAGAGCAACATTTGTCACTGATCTGACGTCTATTCTTGTTCTGATTCCAGCTCTTCCTCCTCCTCTCCTTCATCCTGTTCTGGTTCAGACGACCCTTCGTACAATGGCGTGTGTGCTGAGAAGAGGTTAGGGCAGTTCCTCTTGTCGTGATTTGTCATTCTCTTGCAATTCTTACACTTACGTTTGGGTTTCCTAGCCAACACCATTGCTTTTCTTTTGGCTGACAACAATCTTTTTCCGGTCCCCTTGTTTTTCGAATTCTTTGGTGGCAATATCGTCACTACCTCACATGCCGTACAATTCAAAAATTTCTCCATTTCTTGATTTTTATTCAACACTTCCCCTAATGGTGACAGGGACTATTTAAATGCCCTAATTACAGCGGAAAAGCTGTCAACATCAGCTACTCCTCTGTCTCGAAGGAGCCCTACAACTTCATGAACTTCTGACCACATTATTGATATTGCAATTTGTTTTTCATCGATGACTTGCATGTTTTCTGTCCCTTCACCATTAGTATTGAAAATCCTTAATCGGAGATACTCTTTCATCCATCTATTTACAATATAATCTTCTGGTATAGTTTTTATCCTACTTGCTGAAAAAATCCATATTATAAGGCGGCATAGGATTCCGGTTCTTTCAAACATCGTACAACTGCAGTTTGCTTTACGTGTACCTGTGTCATCAGTTAAGGCTAGCATGTAAGTGTGAACGTTAAAAATAGTGTCACTGATGTAAAGTATAAATGTCATGAATTGTAAAGTGTAAATGTTAAGTTATTAGAAGTGTAAATGTAAACTAATAGGAAGTGTAAATGTCATGAACTGTAAAGTGTAAATTTTAAGTTATTAGAAGTGTAAAAGTTAAGTTATAGGAATTTAAATGAGATAAAAACAGAAAGTCTAAATGTCATATGATGTAAAGTGTAAATGTCATGAATTGTAAAGTGTAAATGCTAAGTTATTAGAAGTGTAAATGTAAACTAATAGGAAGTGTAAATGACATGAACTGTAAAGTGTAAATGTCATTAAGTGGAAAAGTGTAAATGTTAAGGTATAGGAAGTGTAAATGTCATATGATGCAAAGTGTAAATGTTAAGTTATTAGAAGTGTAAATGTAAACTAATAGGAAGTGTAAATGTCATGAACTGTAGAGTGTAAATGTTAAGTTATTAGAAGTGTAAATGTTAAGTTATAGCGATTTAAATGTGTAAATGTCATATGATGTAAAGTGTAAATGTCATGAAATGTAGTGTAAGTGTCATTAAGTGGAAAAGTGTAAATGTTAAGGTATAGGAAATGTAAATGTCATATGATGTAAAGTGTAAATGTCATGAAATGTAGTGTAAATGTCATTAAGTGGAAAAGTGTAAATGTTAAGGTATAGGAAGTGTAAATGTCATATGATGTAAAGTGTAAATGTTAAGTTATTAGAAGTGTAAATGTAAACTAATAGGAAGTGTAAATGTCATGAACTGTAAATTGTAAATGTTAAGTTATTAGAAGTGTAAATGTTAAGTTATAGGAATTTAAATGAGATAAAAACAGAAAGTGTAAATGTCATAGGAAGTGTAAACTACCTGGACTGTATGCAACGTCAAAATTCTTCTTTCTGGATGAATCTTTGACAGTAGTTACCTCTAGCTCGCCTCTCTCAGTGAAAGCTCCTGTTCTACATGTATCAATTGAGAAGATGGCTTCTTGTTTGAATTTCTGGAAAGCTGAATAGGTGTACACCTTTGCAACATGAATCTCTAATGCCAGATGTGTTGACGCCGTTGCGGACGAGTGCTTATCCATGTTGTCAAGCTGCTTCTGTGTATGTCTTTGTTGGTCCATAGCGCTCTCAAAACGCATCCAAAACTCAACCAATGTTCCTGACTTATGCTTAAACCTCTTGAAAAAGCTATTTTCGCTCTCTGATCTTTGAGTCGTCCTCATAATCGACGCCATCCTCAAGTCTCTGCAATGCGCCATCACCCAATGTCCCCTTATAGCATATGTATCTGCAAACCAATCATTTACGCCAACACCATGATCTTCAATTATTTGCTCCCAGATACCATCAAATTCTGCTGCCTCAAGCTCATCGTCCCATATAATGTCATTAATTTTACACATGAATTCATTATAATCACTCCTCGAGACGCCAAACTTACTGGGCATTTTGTTCATTATATGCCACATACAGAACCGATGGCGCGCTGTCTTCAAACAAGAGGGACAGATTTGATAATACCTGGGTCCTGATCTGTAATTATGTACTCGGGTTCCTTACCCCCCCCATTGCTTGTAAAAACCGGCTGAAACCCTAATTAAACGACTTATAATCTTCCCTTGCAATTAGAGCCCCACAGAACGTCACAGATCGTTTATGGTGGTCAACACCTGTGAATGGTGTGAATACCATAGAATACTTATTGGTGGAGTAAGTTGGGTCGAATGACACCGCATCACCAAAAATTTTGTAATTATCTCGGACAGTACCGTCCGCCCATATGGCCCTACGTAGGCTGCCATCATCGTCAAGGTCATAGTCAAAGTAGAAACCTATTCTTGTTTCAGTCATTTCCTTGAAATGGTCAACAAACAACTGACCATCCCGTTCGTGAATGAAACATTTAACATCCCTATGGAAGTTCTTAAAATCATTTAAGCTTGCTCCAATGTTTTCGTATCCATTCACTTGTTATTTGCAGATTCTGTATGTCTTTGTTGCTCCTATCTTCAGCTGCCAATCAATCATTAACAGATACGTCATATAAATATAACATGAATGGAATTATTTAGTTAGTATAGAGAGTGATTATGTATTACAAACCCTTAAGTTCGAAACGATTATCATCTTGTGATAATCTGTTATGTTACGCGACAATTTCTGGAACTCTCTGTCCTTAAGTGAGATAAGCTCGTGATTGTGACCCTCGTGGAGCCGGTCAATTAATAAAAGACCATTCTTCGTATATAGTCGTATCCTCGCTTTACACCCCACTCTAGTGACCCTGAATATCCTCAGTGACTTCTCCCCAACCAGTCCGTCATCCCGATCTTTACTGGGCGTCTTGTGAGCGAAACCTTCTCGATTGCAGACGATGAGCTTTGACTTGATCTCACCGCCACGCCATTTTTTTGTTGTGTACCTACGTACATCAAACCCACAAGCAATGGCGTATATCTTATAAAAAGTCACCGCGTCCTCAACCCCCCAAACTCCTGGCCGATGTACGATGTAAACCTCTTCTCGACCTCCCTACACAGCTCCTGCCTGTCAGGTTGAACTCCATTCTTTTTTAGCAAGTCTGTAAATATGCACAGAGTGTAAGTGTAAATGTAAATGTAAACATCCAAAAGTGTAAGTGTCAGCAGAAATGAAGTGTAAATGTGCTGTTCTGAAAGTGTAAATGTCAGCAAAAGTGTAAATGTCAGCAGAAATGTAGTGTAAATGTGATGCTTTAAAAGTGTAAATGTCAACAAACGTGTAAATGTTTTCAGAATGCTAACTCAAATTAAAACTATAATATTAACAATTAAAAGGTGACTATAACAATTAAAAAGTGTAAATGTAAAACTATAGCAAAAGTAAACATCCAAAAGTGTAAGTGTAAATGTCCGCAGAAACGAAGTGTAAATGTGATGGTCTGAAAGTGTAAATGTCAACAAAAGTGTAAATGTTGTCGGAAATGCAGTGTAAATGTGATGCTTTAAAAGTGTAAATCTCAACAAAAGTGTAAATGTTTTCAGAATGCTAACTCAAATTAAAACTATAATATTAACAATTAGAAGGTGACTATAACAATTAAAAAGTGTAAATGTAAAACTATAGCAAAAGTAAACATCCAAATGTGTAAGTGTAAATGTCAGCAGAAACGAAGTGTAAATGTGATGGTCTGAAAGTGTAAATGTCAACAAAAGTGTAAATGTTGTCAGAATGCTAACTCACATAAAAAATATAACAATAAAAATGCAAAGGTGACTATAACAATAAAAAAGTGTAAATGTAAAAGTACACCAAAAGTGTAAATGTCAGCAGGAATGCAGTGTAAATGTGATGCTTTAAAAATGTAAATATCAACAAAAGTGTAAATGTTGTCAGAATGCTAACTCACATAAAAAATATAACAATAAAAAGTGTAAATGTAAAACTATAGCAAAAGTGTTCATGTAAATGTTGTCAGAATGCGTTGATGCTACTTAAAACTCAAATTAATGAAAACCCAGCATGAAGATTTACTTCTAACAATATTCATTTCAAACCCAGTAACAAATAATAAAAACAAGAATGAACAAATTCGATGACATGCAAAATTTATCATTACCTTCATCCATCCTATTCAACTGAAAATATTAAAACGTGACTGAAACAATGAATAAAATGAAGAAATACCATTGATGCCATCTATATTTGCATGTTTACGCTGATTTGCAGGATTTAGAGAGAACTTTAGCTGAAAACTTCGTTCTCAGATGGAAGAACTCAGTTTTAGAGAGAAGAAAGAAAGAATAAAGTTGGAAATAAGTGTGTTAAGGAAGGAAGAATGTGGGGAGTGTAAACATAGTACAAAGGATATATCCTTTTGTCCGCAGGAAATGATCATTGGTAAGGACAATTTGCAGGAAATGTTGTCCTCTTTCCCACCCAAGCTTTTCCCTTTTTTTTGGCCTATATTTTGTAAAAAATATCCACCTTAGATGTTGTCCATCTAAGGGTCCTTATAAGGACTTAAGGACTCAAATGAGGTAAGGGACTCATTAGATCTCTCTCTCTCTCTCTCTCTATATATATATATATATATATATATATATATATATATATATATATATATATATATATATATATATATATATATATATATATATATATATATATATACATATATACATATATGAATTTGTGTTGTATTGGAAACGGTATAATAAGAAAATAAGAATTGGAACCGTTATAATAATTAGACAAAATGATAACGGTTCTTTGTTAAGCTGTTATCATATTACTGTAGATACCCGTATCCGTCGATATTGGAATTTACAGAAAACCCGATAAACACCCGATGATAATAGCACGACATGTATTCACTAGTTGACATTGTCATTATTTGGGCTCGTTTTACGATGTAGAATGGGCGTTGTCGATGAAGTATTTTATTAATTTAAATGATATTTAAATTAATGTTTTTTAAAGTGAATTCACTTTATTTGTTTTAATTTGAATTTATTTTCTTAAGTTTATTTTATTGAAAATAAAATAGATATTTGATTTGAAAAATCATTCTTAAGTTACTTGATTTGAAAAATCAATTTAAATTGTTTTATTAATCGTATTTGAAAAAAAAAATCGATTTTTACGACGGTTTTATACATGATTTTAAGCTTGATTTTAACTTTGTTTTGGGCACGATTTTCGATGCAAATTCGACCAAAACTTTGATCCAATTCCCGTCCCCAAACCCGACACCAAAACAGCCCCGTATTCGACTCCAATGCAACCCATATCTCACCTCACACCTAGCCCACATATCAACCTATAATTCCAAGCCCTTTCCCATGCAACCCATGCCCAAACTCCTTCACAAACCTCATGCAACAAACAGCCCCCCTGTTTTCGTTCTCCAAACCCGAGCCCAATCAAACACTTCCAAACCCGCTCCAAACAACTACCAAGCCCGTTCCTATGACCACCCATCCACATATGAGTATCCTAACCATATTACCATGCCTTGTCCTGTTAGATTTTCATAATTAATTCAGTAAATATTATAAACCATAATATTAATTTCAGTTTTATGAAAATCCTATTTTATGGCCCATTTAATTTGGCAGTCAAAACCATGACAAAAACTGCCCTATTTTGTCTCCCTTATTTCAGTTGACCACCACTCCACTCTCCATGTTTTTGCAACTGATTTTTGATGGAAAACTCAGTATAAATACAACATAATTTCTGATTAACAAGGTCACTGAATTCACTCTCCATTAATAAATACACCATCTATATTGTGAGTGTGAGAGTTCGGAACCGAAATAAAAAGAAAAGCAGACGGGTTTTATAGCAGCAGGGTTTATATCAGAATGGGTTTATTTCTTTATTCGGGATTTAAAAGCTGTTCAGGAATACCGATTAGCAATGGCTGGAGGTTCAATTCTCGATCTTTATTTATCGCTTCCGCAATTTATATATCGTATATTCATTTAGTAATTGGAATATACATGATTAAGAATTGAATTAAACTTACATTTGGTATCAGAGCAAGTATATCGCCTCTGTCTTGCTTGTTGAATTCCCGTCTTCAGTTTTCCGTTTTCTTGCGATATTGAATCTGCTAATTTTGTTTTTCGTCGGAATCTGGGATTTCTTTTGACTTTCGGTTTATTGGCTTGATTAGAATATGTTTCAGTCTTTGTCATTAAAATATGGAAATTTTTTGTGTTTATGTCTGTTCTGGGTTTTTTGTTTTAATGGAGAATTTACAACCCACAAGAAATGAAACTAGACCCAAGGACTATTAGTGGGCATTTCATTGGATATGCCGAAAAGTCCAAAGGCTATAGGTTCTATTGTCCGTCTCATAGTACCAGGATTGTGGAATCTAGAAATGCGAAATTTCTAAAGAATGACTTAATCAGTGGGAGTACTATAGAAGTTGAAAGGATCAACATGAAGCTTCACCCTCTGTTTTAAGTGACAGGTTGGTTATTGTTCACGGTCCTGAAGTTCGACCGCATGTTCAACAACTAAATACAGAAATTCCACAAAATGTCGATCAAAATAGGGTGGATCATAATGAGGAAGAAGTTCACCGTGAAGTTGAACACATTCCATTAAGAGGATCTATTCGAGAAAAGAGATCGGCTATTCCTGACGACTATGAAGTATATCTATAAGAATCGGATTGGATTGTTGGAGCTGATAATGATCCTATGTAATTTTCACAAGCCATAAGTTCTACGATTCAAACTTATGGATGGATGCTATGAAAGATGAGATGAACTCAATGGCTTCTAATCGAGTTTGGGATCTCGTCGAGTTGCCTGATGGTGTAAAAACCATCGGATGTAAGTGGGTCTTTAAGACTAAAAGAGACTCACTTGGCAACATCGAGAGACATAAAGCAAGGCTCGTTGCTAAAGGGTTCACTCAAAAGGAAGGAATCGACTACACGGAGACATTTTCTCCTGTATCAAAGAAAGATTCTCTTCGAGTGGTCATGGCAATAGTAGCTCATTTTGACTTCGAGCTACATCAGATGGATGTGAAAACGGCATTTCTCAATGGCAATTTAGAGGAAGAGGTTTACATGAAACAACCTGAAGGATTCTCCTCTAAAGATGGTGAGCATTTGGATTGTAAGCTAAATAAATCCATATACGGTTTGAAACAAGCCTCCCGTCAATGGTATAAGAAGTTCCATGAAGTAATTTCTTCATTCGGTTTTGAAGAATATATCATGGACCAATGCATATACCTTAAGGTCAGTGGGAGTAAGATTTATTTCCTTGTGTTATACGTGGATGACATTTTGCTAGCAACCAAAGATAAGGGGTTACTATATGAGGTGAAACAATTTCTTTCAAATAACTTTGATATGAAAGATATGGGCAAGGCATCTTATGTCATTGGCATTAAGATCCATAGAGATAGATCCCGAGGCATTTTAGGCTTATCTCAGGAGGCCTATATCAACAAAGTGCTTGAAAGGTTCAGAATGAAAGATTGTTCACCAAGTGTAGCACCTATTGCGAAAGGTGACCGATTCAGTTTAGACTAGTGTCCCAGGAATGATTTAAAAGGGAACAAATGAAAAATGTTTTGTATGCTTCAGCTGTTGGTAGTATTATGTATGCTCAAGTCTGTACCAGACCTAACATTGCATATGTTGTTGGAGTATTAGGCAGATATCAGAGTAACCCAGGCACTGATCACTGGAAGGCTGCAAAGAAAGTGTTGAGGTACCTTCAGGGTACCAAAGATTACATGCTTATGTATAGACGGACTAATAATCTTGAAGTGGTAGGGTACTCCGACTTAGACTTTGATGGCTGCACTGATTCACGAAAATCCACATCAGGATATGTGTTTATGCTAGCTGACGGAGCTGGATCTTGGAGGAGTACTAAGCAGACTTTGACAGCCACTTCTACTATGGAGGCCGAGTTCTTTTCTTGTTTTGAGGCTACCTCACATGATGTATGGCTGAAAGGTTTCATATCTGGGCTAAGAGTCGTTGACTTTATCAGTCGGCTAATTCGAATGTATTGTGATAATTCAGCTGCGGTATTTATGGCTAAGAATAATAGAAGTGGAAGTCGAAGTAAACACATCGACATTAAATATTTCGCCATAAAAGAGCGTGTTCAGGAAAAGAAAGTTATCATAGAACACATTAGCACTGAATTAATGATTGCTGATCCCTTGACTAAAGGCATGCCACCTAAAGGTTTCAAGGGTCATATAGTGAATATGGGACTTGGTTCCATAATGTGATACATTTATTTATTGTATTGAAAATTTTCATTTAGTTGGATATTTTCTCATTTCGGAATATGTACGTACATACCTTGGCTATTTATTTTTATTGAGAAGTATCATTATATTTTGAACTAGAGTAAACATATGTTTATTCATTAAGTTAAGTGTGAGTGGTGAGAGACTAAGTGTATCGTAATTCATTGAAGATTAATTCTCGCTCTAGAGAATTCGTCGCTATGATTCGTACATGAAGTTTCTCTTGCTTAAATGGGCCAAGTGGGAGAATGTTAGATTTTCATAATTAATTCAGTAAATATTATAAACCATAATAGTCCCTCCGAATAATAATGTTTGCCCCATTTCTCTAATATATGTGAGGAATATTTTATTGAAATGGGGCAAACATAAGTGTTGGGAGGAAGTATTAATTTCAATTTTATGAAAATCCTTTTTTATGGCTCATTTAATCTGGCAGTAGAAACCATGACAAAAACTGCCCTATTTTGTCTCCCTTATTTCAGTTGACCACCACTTCACTCTCAATGTTTTTGCAACTGATTTTTGATGGAAAAATCAGTATAAATACAACATAATTTCTGATTAACAAGGTCACTGAATTCACTCTCCATTAGGAAATACACCATCTATATTGTGAGTGTGAGAGTTTGGAACCAAAATCATAAGAAAAGCAGACGGGTTTTACAGCAGCAGGGTTTATATCGGAACGGGTTTATTTCTTTATTCGGGATTTAAAAGCTGTTCAGGAATACCGAATAGCAATGGCTGGAGGTTCAATTCTCGATCTTTATTTATCACTTCTGCAATTTATTTATCGTATATTCATTTAGTAATTGGAATATACATGATTAAGAATTGAATTAAACTTACATGTCCACCAAAAAAACACACCCTAAACCCTCGAAATAGCTGCTGGACAGCAGCTATGCGAAACAGGCCCGAGCTTCTCCCTTCCCTTCTAAACCCTACGACACAACCTTCAATCTTCCCTATATATACTCCCCCATCACCACACTTAAACGACCTGACATTCCCTCATCACGCGCCATCCATAACAACCCAGAACAAACCCTAAAACTCGACTCGAATTAGCACGAAAAATAGAGCAGGAACTTGCTCTTTTATTGTAGTTTTTCCAGCCGCGTTTTCACCCTAAGCACTCACGTTCACAACCTTAACAACACCTTTAAAACATATCACATACATCCCTAAAGGAAACACTAGATCCACACACGAGCTTAGACGAAATTCGAGCATTAAAGTTGCTCCCTTTTCGTGTTTGCTCCTGTTCTGGACAGCCGTCTTTCACGTTCTTTTTTCATCTAAAAATAACCAAAATTGCTTCTCTTTGTTTGTAGGAATCAAAAGTTACCTCTTCCACGATTCTGGAAAATCTTTCGGAATTAAAAACGGTCGAGAAACGATTTCACAATCACGTTTTCAAAACCGCTGCGTGCGAAGCACAAAACCGCGAGAATCGCATATCAATTTTGCAAAATCGTATTCAAGTATCCAAATTTCGTCGACGACGGCCCCTCGAGAATTGATTCAAGTATACAACATAAGTTATAAAGGTTGAGTCTTTTTTTTCACTTTATGTGCGAGTGATACTGTTAAGAATAACGAGTGATATTTCATTCGTTACTCAATCCTCAATTATTTAGGAGTTCTCACCGGATCCCGACTCTCTCTCTCTCTCTCTCTCTCTCTCTCTCTATATAAATATATATATATATATATATATATATATATATATATATATATATATATATCTCTTTCCTTCTCTTTATTGTTTGCTTTGCTAGAATAGCTAATCAACCCACATGCTAAAAATAACTTGACAAGTTAAATGCATTAAATCGACATAGAATGAAATTCACATGTTAGGGTTTAAAACAATGATTGCATACTCGCATGAGATACATATCCAAAATAGCCATCGTTTTATTTTAGTAGAGACCGTTATAGTTACGGGTGGGGTTGGGTGTTAATTAATGAAATTAAAATAGACTTCCCAACACGTAATCTCACAAGAACTTAAAATCTATACAATTTGGTTTCTAAATTCCATTTAAAAATTTAGTGGCGACTCTTTCAAAATCAAAAGTGTTTAATATGAAATAATCAACATAAAGTGGATGTAAATTCCCTTGTCCACAATTTGGCGACTCTGCTTGGGACAGTGAAACTTGAAAAGTAAAACAATGGCTATTAGGAATATCTATCACATGCATTTTTTTTATGTTAATCATGCATAAACCCCTTGAGACTTTAGGATTCGGACCATCCTCCTCGAGAGCTTTCTTTTAAGCTTGAGATAAGGGGACGACGTCCACTGTGTCTGATTTAAATATCAAAGGTGCTTCCATACGATTATCAAGTGCCATACCTACCATATAGCAACGTGCGTATGGGGGGAGACCACTCCTTTAATGTCGTGGGATCACTGGCACAGACCTTCTTTTAGAAGACCGACCGAGACTTAGAAGAGTCTAGGCTCATGCATAGCATCCATAATATGTGAATGACTAAGTGCTACTTGTCTTCCCAAGTCTGTTTTCAAAACCAAGTCCTTTTTTCAAAACCCATCCTTGGATCAATGTTTTCGAAACAAACGTTTTTCCCACCCCTTATTCTCGACATTTCTGGACCTAGTTAGGTCCAAATATTTAAACCTCTTTTCAATCCCGAACTTTTGAACCTACCTCTTTTGAAAAAAGAATCATTTCCAACTCGAAGTGCTGCCGAATTAGGATTAGAATTTTGACCAAATCAAGCCTTTTATAAAACGGCATGCTTCCCATTTTAAAAGCTAATTTCGATTCAATCCTTTCCAATTTCAAAATCCAATAAACCATAATCCAAACCTAACCCAAACCTAGAATAGAATTTGAGTCAGTTGGGTCAAGTGCAGTCTAGTTGCTCTAGTTTAAGCCATGTTTGGTTTTATCTAGGGTTCAAGTGAACCAAGCTTGTCTAGGCTAGAACACAACCCTAGTGGGTTACGTAAGTCACCTCTTAGGTCCAAGTCAAGTAGGTCGACCACTTTGTCAAAGTCTAAGCTACAAAAACACCCCGTCTAAGACACTATGGGGCGTCCTTCTTTCCAAACCAATGGGCCATATCTGGTTTCGATCACGGTTTAGCCACACCAAGTCTACGTCAAGTCTATGCTAAGTCTGTATCAAGTCTATGTCTAGTCTAGTCTAAGTCCAAGTCTAAGTCAGTTGAGTCAAGTTTTAGTCCTAGTTAGGTCTAGAATGCCTCTCCTACACCTCGACCTTGCACAAGTGAGTCACTTAGCTCATTTCCCAGGTCTAAGTCTGTCTTTGAGTCAGGTCTGAGTCAAAGGTCGAGTCTGTGAGTCGAGTCCTTTTTGTGCAGGGGTTTGATTCACATTTTTTATTAGTTCGGGGTTTTCTTTGTAAAAAGGCCGCCCAGACCAGAAAAATGTCAACGGAAGCACTATTGGCTAAGATGAACGGCACTTTGGAGCTGCTTACAGCTCGCTTGGCTGTAGTTGAGACTAAGGTAGGTGGGGAGGCCCCTGTAACCACCACCCTGAAAGTGACTGAGCTTGAAAGGCGATTCAAGCTTGTGGAAGACCAACTAAAGCTCTCTCAATGGGAGAGCATCCACTACGAGAATTCTAGGGCTTATGCCCCAATCCAGGAGGAGCTCCCTAAGAACTTTGTGCTCACAGATATCCCTAAATTCAAGGGAACTGAAAATCCTCTGCAACAGATTAGGTCCTATAAGGAGCACCTTGCTCTGAAGTGTGTGCCTGCGAGCATGCTAACTGCTATCTTTGCCCAATCCTTGGAGGAACATCCAAGGGCATGGTTTTACAAGCTAGATCAAAAGAATTACCCCTACATTCGAAGACCTAACTACTGAGTTCTGTAGGCATTATGCTGACAATGCCGAAATACAGACAACAATGAGGACTCTCGAGGTTATGACCCAGAGATAAAAGGAATGCTTTACTGATTTTCTGGCTCGTTGGCGCGCTGAAAGCGTGAAATTGACTA
Organism: Silene latifolia; assembly: GCF_048544455.1. Taxonomy (NCBI): domain Eukaryota; kingdom Viridiplantae; phylum Streptophyta; class Magnoliopsida; order Caryophyllales; family Caryophyllaceae; genus Silene; species Silene latifolia. The sequence goes on from NC_133537.1 coordinate 36,082,590, forward strand.
AGAAACCCGAAGAGGTCGATATGGTTGATAAGTTTGTAAAAAATCTGCAACCAGCTTACCGTAATGAGCTAAAATATCAAAACTTTAGCACATTCAAAGACTTGACTCGAATTGGGAGGTAAATCGAAGATGACGTCCGTACGGCGGAGTTTTCTAAACCCAAGGGATACCCTAGGACTTCCTCCTCTAAATCGAAAGCAACTACTAGTGCTAATCATGTTCAAGCTATTAATTTCCTGGGAGGAACTTCCAAGAAACAACAACGCTCTACTCCAAGAGTGTTTACTGACATTGGGTGTACTTATACGTATGCCCTTGAAAGACTCAAGGCCCAAGGGAAGCTAAACCCAATCGGCCCAACTTCTGAACCACCCTTGGAACAATGACCCAAGTGGTACAGGCCGGAGGCATACTGTGCCTACCACCAAGGGAAGGGGCACGATACAGAAAAATGTTTCCGCCTTAAGCATGAAATCCAAGATATGATTGAGAATGGAACAATCCCAATACCCACTGTGAAGCCCAATAATGTCACCAATCCATTTGAGGATCATTCAAATGCGGTGATCATAGAAGATAACATCGATGTGTCTTACCTAATCCATCCTATATGTCACCTAAATGGTTTCCTTGTGGGGAAACACTTCATTGATTGCTCTAAATATCTCCCAAGCATAGAGAACGAAGTTCGATTTGGGGATTTTGCCATCGACTGTACCCCTTACATTCTCAGAAGTGCCAACGAAATCAATGACATCTGTGATAATGATGATGATGATGTGTACCTTGAGAAGGGCGCATCAATCCCCTATACTCGGGATGAAGTCCAAAAGCTAAGGAAAGAGGCTCTCGAGTCCAATCACTTGACACGAGCTGGCCGCCCATTTCGAGTGGAAAAGGCCACCAATGCTCCAACTGCACAAGCTAAGGAACTTACTGTAGTCGAGGCCCTTAGTGAGGGGATAACCCAAGAGGTCCCTCTCATTAAGTAGCTACAAAAGACTAAGGCCGATGTTTCTATCTGGAAGCTCATTTTGAATTCATTCGAACATCGACAAGCCCTATTACAAGCACTAATGAGCATGAACGTGTCTCCAGATATTGCTCCAAATGACGTGGTGGCCCATGTTGTCCAAAATCCACCATAACTTGTCAATGCGGTAACCTTTTCTGAAGAGGATCTACCCTCTACAGGGCCCAAACACGGCCTAGCCATGTACATTACTGTGACAGGTCTTCAAAAACATGTCCCTATGACCCTTGTCGATGATGGGTCAGCTGTTAATGTTCTAACACTAAGGACAGCACACGTTTTGGGCCTTGACAAAAAAGGACCTCACTCCAACCACTCAAACGGTTCGAGCCTTTGATGAGACGATTCGCAGGGTAACCGGGATTGTCGACCTAGTAGTTCAAACAAGGCTCATTGAAAGGAAGGTTAGTTGTTAGGTCATTGATGTGGCCTTATCCTTCAACTTATTACTAGGAAGGCCCTAGATCCATGGAGTGAAAGCTGTATCCTCCACTTTGCATAGAAAAATCAAAATTCCTCTCAAAGGAGAAACTGTCACCATCGATGCTACCCCTATCGTAGTAACTGGGGGGGATCTGGCCTCAGAAGTAACACTCGATACCTCAAATGATGCTTGCGGGTTCGAGGTTATAAACATGATCGACTCTTGTCCTGAATTAGAAACATGGACTTTTATACTGGAAGTCACGTCTGTGAAACCATTCTCAAGACTGGGAAGTACTTTGGTTTCTCCCTGTACCCTCGAAAGGAGGATACCTTGGTACTATAGGGTGTGATCCGTAAAGGAACGACGTTCGGGTTGGGATACTAGCCTACTGAACAAGATCTCGAAAAGAAAAGAAGGACGGTTATAGACCGAAAACCTTATCCACTAACACTGAATGGATACTTCGTGAAAGCCGGAGAAGCAAAACGTTGTCTCGACTTTCCCGAACCTCTTTTAACAAAAAGTGTAAAAAGTTGGTCCCTGGAATTGAAATATTCCAAGATTATCACTATATTTTGGAGAATGTGCTATCCGTGACACCCAGAAAGGCCGGATCTACCCCAGCCGAAGACGAGAATGCCTTAGGTCTCCTTCTTGGGGAAGAGAGAGAAATGGAAAAACCAAACGAAGAGTTGGTTAGTATGATCCTACGAAACGATAGGTTCGATCCCTCTACCCTTATCACTGATGTAGCTCTTAAAGGGACTATATCTGGATGTAGGAAAACTATCAAATGGACTGACAACAAAGGTTTTCACTTCAAGCTGACCATATGAGAAGGAGAGATGCTTAGTCCAGATGATGATTCTGAGTCTAAGTCTGAGTCTAAGTCTGATAAGAGTCTTAGGGTTGAGTCTAAAGAATCGAGTGTTGAAAACACCCCTTCCCCAGTCTTTCCTTTTGATGTACCTCCCCCTAGCTCTGGTATTCCGGGGCCTGTCTCGAATGCCACCCCCATTCTACCACTGACCTCTGATCAATTGGCCCAAATGTTAGCGCATTTCGCGCAATTTCAAATTAATAATAAGATGAACCAGTTTGCTTACGACTCATCTTCTTTACATTGCAATCCCATTTGTGAAAATGTTGGTTTTAATAAGACTTTGAGAATGAGGTCGGGAAGGGAAAGGTTGAAGAAGAGGAAGAGGAGATAGTACCGCCTCCGCAATTGGTTAAAGGGTTGGAGGAATACGACCAAAGAAACTCTGTTATCGAAGATACGGAAACCATCAATGCAGGAACCACCTTAGAACCCAGAGAACTCAAAATAGAAACCACTCTAGATCCTACAGAAAAACAAGGGTTCATAGATTTGCTGAATGAGTTCAAAGATGTCTTTGCGTGGTCTTACAGAGACATGCGAGGAATCGATAGGGAAATTGTAGAACATAAAATCCCAATCATGCCAGGGTTCAGACCAATCAAACAAAAATTACGTAGAATGCCTACTGAGTGGTCTTTGAAAGTCAAAGAAGAAATCGATAAACAACTCAAGGCCGGGTTTATTAAAGTATCCGAGTATTCATATTGGGTAACCAATGTAGTACCAGTACCTCAGAAGGATGGGAAAGTCCGTGTGTGTGTAGACTTCCGGGATTTGAACAAAGCCAGTCCGAAAGATGACTTTCCATTACCTCACATCGATATCTTGGTTGACAATACCACGAATCATTCCCTACTATCTTTCATGGATGGGTATACTGGATACAATCAGATAAAGATGGCCGAGGAAATATGCACAAAACCGCATTAACACGCAATGGGGAACCTACTGTTACACGGTAATGCCATTTGGGTTGATAAATGCCGGGGCAAAATACCAAAGAACCGCGACAATGTTATTGCACGATATGATGCATAAGGAAGTCGAGGTGTATGTCGATGACATGATTGTGAAATTAAAGGAACGTGACGATCATCCAAAGGCCTTACGAATTCCTTGAAAGATTAAGGAAATATAACATGAGGTTGAACCCTCAAAAATGTGCCTTCGGGGTTACCTCCGGGAAGCTCTTGGGTCACATCGTCAGCCACCGTGGTATTGAGATTGATCCTTTGAAAATTAAGGCCATTATGGAAATGCCTCATCCCAAAACTGAGAAAGAAATTCGAGGTTTCCTGGGCCAAATCCAATATATAACCCGCTTTGTCTCGAAGTTGACAATGATATGTGAACCGATCTTTAAGAAATTGAAAGTTGGAGAACACGATATGTGGGATGACGAATGTCAAGCCGCATTTGACAGGATCAAAGAAGTTCTGTCTGCTCCACCTGTGCTTAGTTCACCCATAGCCGGATTGCCAATATCCTTGTATCTAACAGTAATAGATACCGCGATGAGAGCAATGTTGGCCCAAACTGTGGAAAAAGAAGAAAGGGCAATTTACTACATCAGTAAAAAGTTCTTAGAATATGAAGCTAAGTACACCACATTAGAAAAAACATGCCTAGCTCTAGTCTGGGCAACAAAGAAGCTGAGACACTATATGCTGTGTTATAGTGTCAGTATATACTTCAGAATGGATCCAATCAAATACCTGTTTGAAAAACCAGTATTAAATGGCAGAATGTCGAGATGGACTCTCATGTTAGCTAAATTCGATCTTAAGTACGTACCCTTGAAAGCAGTGAAAGGAAGGGTTGTCGTTGACTTCCTCGCTGACAATCCAATAGAGGAAGACAGTGTTACGGACATGTGGTCTTTCTCAGACGAAAACGTGATTCATGTCGAAGACGAAGTATGGGATCTTTATTTCAATGGAGCATCGAGTAGCATGGGATATGGGGTCAGAATCCTCCTCATTTCACCAAAGGGAGAACATGTACCTGTATCCATCAAGTTAGATTTCCTCGCCACCAACAATGATGCCGAGTACGAAGCATGCCTACTGGGTTTGCGCAGTGCTATCAGTCTAAATATAAAGAAGTTACTGGTACATGGTGACTCATCTTTAGTCATTAACCAAGTAACAGGGTCGTAGAAAATCAAAAGTAATAGTCTGGCATCTTACCTGGCTAAGATAGAGGAATTGGAAAAGTATTTCGAAGAAATACACTATGTCCGTTTACCCAGAGAAGAGAATCAATTCGCCGACGCTCTGTCTAAGTTGGCAACCTTGGTTAACATCCCAGATCATATAGACAGCATGCCACTATGTGTTGAACAAAGATCGACACCATCATACATAAATGAGATTAATGGCACTGAGGAAGATGAGATCGAACCTTGGTACACATCAATCTTCAAATTCAAAGACACGGGCCTTACTTGAGAGCCAAGTTCCTGAAGCAGATTGGGTCCAAGCTAGATATGAGTCTTTGGTTTTATTGGATGAACAACGCTTGAACGCGTTGTATCAGGTTCAACTCTATCAGAAAAGGATAGAAAGGGCTTTTATTAAGAAGGTGAAACCTAGAAAAATCAAAGAAGGAGATTTGGTGTTGAAATCGGTTCGTGCACTATTGCCAGTAGACCCGAGGGGTAAATTTAAACCAAATTGGGCAGGCCCGTATTTGGTGAAAAGAATTCTGACAAGAGGAGCGGTGCGGCTGACTAATCTAGATGGAAATGACTTTTCGAATCCTACAAATCTGGACCAGTTGAAAATATACTATCCCTAAAGACCTCGTCCTCAAATGTTATGAAATAAAATTCGGATTGCATTTGTATTTGAGTCTAGTTTTAAAGTTTGACATTCATTGTCTTTGTATTATGAATTATGATTTCTGTTGAAAAGCAAATACGCAGGCAACTCTTTAAATGAGTACAATCGAAAAAAAATATAATTCTAAATGCAAAATTGGGAATTTCTAATAAATTATATTTCCTTTATTTATTTCAATAATTCCGGGCGAAGCCCATGGTGTCTAAATCATCTAATAATAATAAAACATAATATAATAGCTACCTATCCCTCATATATCTGAGTCATGTAAACCATCACGAGACTAAGCCTCACCCATCTTCACTCTAGCCCGTTTCTTAGGAGGAACAACACTTTCTTCACACGGGCCCAGTCTGTCTTTTGCACTTGGTCGGGGACCCAACCTCTCAGCCAATGTCGGCCCATCATCGGCCTTTACCCCCAATATTTTATAAACACTTGAGACCTTAGGATCATCTTTAGGGTTTTTGTCAGTCTTAGGTTCAGACTCGGTCGCTGTTAAATTCATTTCAAAGAATGCTCGATTTTTGAGGCTTTCCTCATAGAAAAATAAAGGGACTAAATTAAGGAAACCTGAAGAAATAAGGAAACCTGAAAGAATGAGGAAACTTGGAGAATAAGGAAGCCTGAAGAAATATGGAAACTGAGGGAATTCAGCAAACCTAAGGGAAATAGGAAAACCTGCCTAAATAAGGATTGACCACCATGCTTTCGGTCAAGGGGGAGGCCGCGACACCCTTCAACCGGATTTTTGTCCTTCTGCATCCTTTGGGCGGATTTTTGTTGTCACATTTCGAAAGTCGGAACGTCTAATTTAAATTTCTACCCTTATCAAGTCAAAATGTTTGAGTTAAAACCTGTACACACTTAAGGCTTTTTATTTTTATTTTTGTTTGAAGGTAGCGGGTTACGCCCACGTCAGTCACAAGTCTCACCCTTTTATCGCATTTCAAAATGCAAATCGAGTCTACCCTATCCTTTTCCCTTTGAAAATCGGGATTTCAAAAACTTTTTTCAATGATCGATGATCATTTCCATTTCCAAAATGCTTATCCGGGTCGATGACGCATTTTCAAGTCCATTTTCAAAATGTTTATCTGGGTCGATGACCCATTTTCATTTCCATTTTCAAAATTCTCATTTCCAGTTCTATTTTCAAATGTCTATCCGGGTCGATGACCCATTTTCAAATCCAATTTCAAAATGCTTATCCGGGTCGATGGCCCATTTTCAAATCCTTTTTCAAGGATCGATGATCCAAATAGCAATACATCCCCAGCATGAAAATATTTTTCAAAATCCAGGCCTAAGGCCCATTTCAACAATGGTTGTTTCAAATCCAAGCTTCGGGTTGATCTTAATTTATCAAAATGTTTCAACTTTCAAAGATCGATGATCTAAATGTGTGCTTATACGATAATATGATTATTGTTGTATTTGTTTTCCATGTTTCGAATGTAACAGGAAATGCTTCAACTGGGGGCTCTAAAGGCTTCGCCTTTAGACCCATTACAACAGGGTGGCTTCAGAGACCATTATCAAAATCAAGGATGACATCCACAATCCAAATCAAATCAAATTCGAATCGATCCAATTCAATACAAAGTAGAGGAACTCCACAGCTGAAAGCAATGCTTTGAAGGAATGGTAACCTCATCTGGAAAACCCCATTCCATTTTGGGCATAGATTAGCAGAATGCATGCCAGCAGTGTCGAACTACGATACGGGTTTGATTCCGTCACAACGGATACGTAGGTGCCTAAGGATAAGGCTCAACGCACCACCTTTTCAATGGGTCGATGACCACCGATGATTAATCCCCAGCGAAGCTTCAGGTATGATCTCTTCTTATGGTTGGCGAGCTTATATACGCAAGTCTAATGGACTATAAACGACCCGCGGAATCCTCAGGTCAAGAGGGACCTGGGGTAAACTTTGACTTTCGCCTTGTCCAAACCTCAGTCAAAGTGGGGGCTCTGTAGATACCCGTATCCGTCGATATTAGAATTTACAGAAAACCCGATAAACACCCGATGATGATAGGATGACATGTATTCACTAGTTGGCATTGTCATTATTTGGGCTCGTTTTACGATGTAGAATGGGCGTTGTCAATGAAGTATTTTATTAATTTAAATGATATTTAATTTAATGTTTTTTAAAGAGAATTCACTTTATTTGTTTTAATTTGAATTTATTTTCTTAAGTTTATTTTTTTGAAAATAAAATAGATATTTGATTTGAAAAATCATTCTTAAGTTCCTTGATTTGAAAAATCAATTTAAATTGTTTTATTAATCGTATTTGAAAAAAATCGATTTTTATGACGGTTTTATACATGATTTTAAGCTTGATTTTAACTCGATTTTGGGCACGATGAAAATTCGAACAAACCTTTGACCCAATTCCCGTCCCCAAACCCGACACCAAAACAGCCCGTATTCGACTCCAATGCAACCCATATCTAACCTCACACCTAGCCCACATATCAAGCTATAATTCCAAGCCCTTTCCCATGCAACCCACGTTCAAACTCCTTCACAAACCTCATGCAACAAAAGCCCCCCTGACTATCCTAACTATATAACCATGCCTTGTCCACCAAGAAAACACACCCTAAACCCTCGAAATAGCTGCTGGACAGCAGCTATGCGAAACAGGCCCGAGCTTCTCCCTTCCCTTTTAAACCCTACGAAACAGCCTTCAATCTTCCCTATATATACTTCCCCATCACCACACTTAAATGACCTGACATTCCCTCATCACCCGCCATCCATAACATCCCAGAACAAACCCTAAAACTCGACTCGAATTAGCACGAAAAACAGAGCAGGAACTTGCTCTTTTATCATGGTTTTTCCAGCCGCCTTTTCACCCTAAGCACTCACGTTCAGAACCTTAACAACACCTCTAAAACATATCACATACATTCCTAAAGGAAACACTAGATCCACACACGAGCTTAGACGAAATTCGAGCATTAAAATTGCTCCCTTTTCGTGTTTTCTCCTATTCTGGACAGCCGTCTTTCACGTTCGTTTTTCATCTAAAAATAACCAAAATTGTTTCTGTTTGTTTGTAGGAATCAAAAGTTAACTCTTCCACGATTCTGGAACATATTTCGGAATTAAAAACGGCCGAGAAACGACTACACAATCACGTTTTCAAAACTGCTGCGTGCGAAGCACAAAACCGCGAGAATCGCATATCAATTTTGCAAAATCGTATTCAAGTATCCAAATTTCGTCGACGACGGCCCCTCGAGACAAAATCTATGATCGATTACGACCCAAGACGGTGTCAACGATACATGTAGGTTAAGGGTGCATTAAAAATCCCTCCTTGCTCTTTTTCTAAATTCTTTTTTATATATTTCATTTATTTATCGTTTTATTTCGCTTTTTATTCGTTATTACTAACTTTGTTTAATTTTGTTTGTAGTTATTTTTCGTAACATGTTTGTTCGATTAATTTTTTCCTTTGTTCATGTTTACTAACCTTGTTTTTATGTGAATATGATTATTTAGTTTAGTTTGTTAGATTTTAATTCGCATTAGCATGTTATTAGATCTGATTTATGTTTATTTATTTTTAACCATGTAAAAATGTATTTTTGATGATTTTCCAGATTTATAATTTATAATTTTAATTTGGGTTAATTTTCGTGATTTATTTCATTGATTTAGTATTTATTTCACAATTAACATTGTTTTTATGCAAAACCCGGGCAGTGCACGAGTCAGATCAGAGCAATTTCGAAATTTCAGATCCATGCAGTGCACGGGTCTGTCCAGAATATGTTTTTGCGTTCTTTTCTTATTTGATAATATTTATTTAATTTTAGTTTTATTCGTTTAATTATTTTAGATTTTAATTTATATTATTTATAATTTATGTTGTATATTTATATCCTAACCACTAACGTTTGTTAATCTATCTTATGCTAAAGAGTAAGAATATCTATTTCCTTCTCTTTATTGTTTGCTTTGCTTGAATAGCTAATCAACCCACATGCTAAAAATAACTTGACAAGTTAAATGCATTAAATCGACATAGAATGAAATTCACATGTTAGGGTTTAAAACAGTGATTGCATACTCGCATGAGATACATATCCAAAATAGCCATCGTTTTATTTTAGTAGAGACCGTTATAGTTACGGGCGGGGTTGGGTGTTAATTAATGAAATTAAAATAGACTTCCCAACACGTAATCTCACAAGAACTTAAAATCTCTACAATTTGGTTTCTAAATTCCATTTAAAAATTTAGTGGCGACTCTTTCAAAATCAAAAGTGTTTATTATGAAATAATAAACATTAAGTGGATGTAAATTCCCTTGTGCACAATTACTTATATCAACAACGGTTATTTTAAAGCCGCTGTCATATTAGACCAATAAACGGTTTTTTTAAAACCGTTGTAAACACAGATCTACTGTGAAAACTGAAAAGTTTGTGATTTAGTTTACCAATGCATGCCCTATTATATTGGTTGTTTGACCATTATTCACCTCATGCATGCATGCACAATTACAACGGTTGTTATAAGAACCGTCTTAGATTAAGCAACTCTAAAAATAAATGAAATTTAAAAGATACTGTATTAATAATAGAATGACTGATGATGAACAAGTCATCTTTGCCGTCGTCGCCGTCATTAATTTTTATAGCTTAAAAAGGTAATCTCATTTTCATAGCTACTGGCTTATATATGGGTCGTACTTGGATGATTGATGGTGAAATTAGTGATCCCATTTATAATGATGGAATTGCTGATTTTACAATTTCGTTAGTGAAATTTTTTATCTCCACTCATCAATCCCCTGCCCTTGTAATAGATGTGGTAATATTAGGGTTTTGCCTATCCCAGATGTCAAAATACACTTAGAAAAGAATAGTTTCAGTAGAGATTATAGGCGTTGGATTTTTCATGGAGAATTAGAGGATGAGGATGGGGAATCTGATGTAGAGGTAAATAATCATACACCTGAAGCTGCTGGTTTAGATATAAGGGATGGGGGATATGATGTGTGTTTAAAAAATTGTTCACCTACACCTGAAGTTGTTTTAGGTGAGAAGTTTACTGAATATGATGGATTCGATGATTTTGAAGTTACCGGTGATGGGGAAATAAATGCTGATGATATAATTGAGAAGTTTAGTTAATCTGAAATACCTTTATTTACTGGTTGTAAGAAGTATACCAAATTGTCCGCGGTGGTAAAGTTATATAACTTGAAGGGCGCAAATGGGTGGAGTGATAAGAGTTTTACGGATCTTCTAACTTTGCTATGTGACATGCTTCATGACGGTAATGTTCTTCCGAGTCGGACATATGAGGCTAAAAAAAATGATTAGAGAATTGCGCATGGAATATGAGAAAATACATGCTTGTTCCAATGACTGCATATTGTACCGTAAAGATGATGAGAAATTATCATATTGTCTGCGCTACTCTGTATGGCGTTATAAGACTAAGGAAGGGATCCCAGCTAAGGTGTTGTGGTATTTTCCAATAATACCAAGATTCATAAGGATTTTTATGAATGAAGAAGATGCAAGAATGTTGATTTGGCATAATAGTGGACGGATTGAAGATCGAAAGTTAAGACACCCAGCGGAAGGTCAACAGTGGAAAGAGTTTGACGCTAAATATCCTGACTTCGCCAAAGAAGCAAGGAACTTGCGTCTAACGCTCTCCACAGATGGAATGAATCCTCATGGAAACATGAGTACCCAACACAGTACTTGGCCAGTTGTGTTGGCCATCTATATTTTGCCCCCATGGGTTTGCATGAAACGGAAGTATCTGATGTTGTCTTTGTTGATATCTGGCCCTCTAACACGGCTGTCGCAACCCTATCAAAAATACACCAACCGGTTCAACTAATAAATATAGTAGAGGTAAGTCGGGTATCGTACTCCACAGGGAGAGTATTATATCTACCAGCTATCTAAGTCTGTCACGGTAACAATTTGGTGTTTGAATTGTTTTCTAATCAACTAAATGAGATTAAAAGAGAGAAATAGGGCAATAAGAATAAAGAGAAATAAGCTGTAATCAAATAAGGAGAGAAATGCTAGGATGTCGGTTCACCATGGTAATTACTCATAATTAGCTCAGACGGTCTAATGTGAGAAGGATAAAGGAAAGGTCCTCTCGGTCCACTTTCTGCCCTAAAATACAACTAACTTAGCTCTCGCCCTCATTAGTGTAGTCTACTGTTCATAACAGGTCTACTCATTCCAGTCTCTCGTTCTAGGTCTGAATTTAACCAATTAACTGATTTAGAAGCGTGCACTCAACAAAACGATTACAATTATATTGTTATAAAACAGTTCTCACAATTCAACCATCTAATCTATTCATAACTTTGTTTATTCACTACCATGGCTCCCCTAATCCTAACATAAACGGATTTAGCTACTCATGCTCTTGGTGAAACAAGCAATAATAGCAATCAAAGAGTTAACAAGTGACATGACATAAGAATGGTAAAGATGAAATAACATAAACTAACAATAACAATAATTAAAGCAGAAATTAAGAATAGAGATTAAGAGAATGCAAATAAGATTAAATAGAATTAAAGGAGAAAGAAAGATTACAAAGTATTAGAATCCGGCAATGAGAACAAAGTAACGTACGAAAGGAGAAAAGTAAAGTCTGCTTCAGAGAGTTTATGAGATTAAAGAGTAATTAAGAGCCTAAGAGAGTGTTAAAGATAATTCTAACCTAATTACGTCTTCCCTTATATAGGGAAGATATTTATTAATAAAACTAAGATATTAAATAAGGTTAACACGAAATAAAATCCCGTGTTATATACCAATCCTCTCGATCGAGGAATTTCATTCCACTCGATCGAGCAGACCTTCAGCTAAACCACTTGATCGAACAAGTAGGGTCTTCGATCGAGTAAACTCCAAATAATACATTTCGATCGAGTTCATCAAGGACTCGATCGAGCTTCCTTGACCACCATCTTCACTCGATCGAACAGAAAAGAGTTCGATCGAGCTTCTAGCTACTGAAACAGCTCGAGTTCCTCACTTGGTTAGTTTCCGAGACTTCTTCATGCTTCCCGAGGCATAGCATTCCTGCTAAAAACCTTCCATATCCACAAATGCATGCTAAAGGACTAGAAAAAGATACGATTCCACTACTTTCGGGTCCGTTCCTGCAATTAAGGCAAACCAAACCAAAGTAGCCTATTCGGGGCATTTTGCAATATAAAACTACGAGAATGACATAGAAATACGTGCATAAGAGGCCAAAAAGGACTATATAACATGCATGTATCAAATCTCCCCAAACTGAACCTTTAGTCGTCCTCGAGTAAACAAAATACAAACTAATGGAACGGGAACGAAAACTCAGAGCTAGCTATAAGTTATCCACTTAAACCGATTTAATACAAACGAAACTGACACTTATAACCATAATAGTCAAGTGCAAACGAGTTGTTTGATGTTTATAAATAAGTTGAACTGTCGACCTTGCAAGACCTTTAAAATTGGACTCTCACGGGTCACTCTTATCTCATGAAGCAAATGGTAAGTAAATGAATGTAAGAGAGAAGAAAAATAGTCACTAATTTAAACTACGACCCACATAAACATGCTTGCAACAAAAATAATAGACAATTCTAACGCCATACATACATTCCAACCAATCAATGTCTGTCACAACCGAGGGCTTACAAAAATTATGGTAGAGTGAGGCAACGGGTAGGAAAAGGCAAAACAATTATGGGATTGTGAGGTAATGGTCAAGGTAGCTACCTAACGAAACCATATAAACAATATCCGATTCCCAACCATCTCAAAATTAAACACAAGTGCCCTTCATTTGGCACATAAACTCACTCAACCAAACAACAACACCTCAAAAGATATAAGTAAATCATAGGAGTAAAACCGCCTCATAATCAAAACTTTTTTCCTTCTTTTTCACACGGTTTTTCTTTCTTCTTTTTTCTTCCTTTTCTCATTTTCCTGTCCACGTTCTTTCTTTTCTTTTTCATTTTTCGATTTATTTTTTTTTTCAACCAACTTCCTTTTCCTCTTTTCTACCATCTCCGCAACGATACAATACGAACCAAACTATAATCAATAAAATATATACCGCAAAAACATACACTTAACTAGCTTGACAGGCGGGCTAAATTTGGATGTAGTTAAGGGTTAAAAAGGCTAATTTGGCTAATAGTGGAGTTAAATGGGTAAAAATGAAAGAAAGGGAGATTGTAAGCGCCTCCCTGCATGTGACACCAACCACAAACCCGAATGTATGTGTAGATACCTCATTTCTGCACCTCCCGCAAACCACCCGGTGATGATTGGGCCGCATGTTTGGTACACGGAATGATTTATGTCAGTTCGTAAGTTTATCGTCAAGTGATAGCTCAAATACTTGTGTCTACCTCTTGGTCGTCATCTGCGCACCATTACGGTCGTTTCGACATTAATTAGAGTTCATTTGGAGTCCGGGTCAAAAACCGCTTCGTTTTCTAATAAACTGTTTTAAAATGCCGAGTCGAAATGTTCGAGAATGTTCCAGATATTTATTCCATAAAATCAATTTTTAATCTTTTGGTATAGTATTTCCCAAAAATCATATTTTAAAGAATAAGGAAGTCAAGATCTACCGCAATTCCATAAAAGAAACGCGGAAATCTTTCTTCCACAGGAGGAAACCTCTGGGGAAAGGACGCAGCACCTGTTGCGCCTCTTCCAAGAGTCCCGATGGGCTCGCTGCGCCTCTTTTTGACCCTTTTGCGTATTTTCAAATCTTTTCGAGATTTGTTTCCAAAGTTTCACTCATACCATAATTCCTCCGTGTGATTCGTATAAATAAGGACCTTCGTTCCTAATATTTCTCACGCGAGTGTCCGCCCTTCTCTTCTCCCTTAGCATTCCAAGACTGTGCTCTAAGCTTATTGACGTCTACGTGCTTGATCAATCGACCACGGAAGTTCGGATCATTCTGAGTACCAGTCACGTTACATGACCGTCCAATTTGACCAACTCCACCTTAATTAATCAATCAATTTAATCTAAATCCTCTAACGCGGGCACTTTCATCATACATTCGAGTCGAGCAATCACTAACCGTTAACTTAGTTAATCTCGTTTCGTCAAACATGTAAGTCTTAGGGTGTAAATCCCATATTGTATTTTATTATTGTATAAATTAATGTAAGGTTTACGTCAAAAATATGCTTAAAACCGATTTATAAAACCCTTTATCAAACCTATTTTTACGGATTGACAGAAAACAAACGTCGAGAAGAAACGCAGCAACTGTTGCGCCTCTTCGAAGAGTCGCAAGACGATTTATGACAGTTCGTAAGTTTATCGTCAAGTGATAGCTCAAATACTTGTGTCTACCTCTTGGTCGCCATCTACGCGCCATTACGGTCGTTTTGACAGTAATTAGAGTTCATTTAGAGTCCGGGTCAAAAACCGCTTCGTTTTCTAATTAACTGTTTTAAAATGCCGAGTCAGAATGTTCTAGAATGTTCCAGATATTTATTCCATAAAATCAATTTTTAATCTTTTGGTATAATATTTCCCGAAAATCATATTTTAAAGAATAAGGAAGTCAAGATCTACCGCAATTCCATAAAAGAAACGCGGAAATCTTTCTTCCGCTGGAGGAAACCTCTAGGGAAAGGACGCAGCACCTGCAGCGCCTCTTCCAAGAGTCGCAGTTGCTGCTGCGCCTCTTCCCCAGCCCTTTTCTGCATATTTTAAAATCTTTTCGAGATTTGTTTCCAAAGTTTCACTCATACCATAGTTCCTCCGTGTGATTAGTATAAATAGGGACCTTCGTTCCTCATATTTCTCACGCGAGTGTACGCCCTTCTCTTCTCCCTTTGCATTCCAAGACCGTGCTCTAAGCTTATTGACGTCTACGTGCTCAATCAATCGACCAAGTAAGCTCGGATCCTTCTGAGTACCAGTCACGCTGCATGACCGACCAATTTTACCAACACCACCTCAATTAATCAATCAATTTAATCTAAATCCTTTAACGGGGACACTTTCATCATACATTCGAGTCGAGCAATCACTAACCGTTAACTTAGTTAATCTCGTTTCGTCAAACATGTAAGTATGAGGGTGTAAATCTCATATTGTATTTTATTATTGCATCAATTAATGTAAGGTTTACGTCAAAAATATGCTTAAAATCGATTTATAAAAACCTTTATCAAACCTATTTTTACGGATTGACAGAAAACAGACGTCGAGAAGAAACGCAGCAACTGCTGCGCCTCTTCGAAGAGTCGCGAGACGATTTATGACAGTTCGTAAGTTTATCTTCAAGTGATAGCTCAAATACTTGTGTCTAACCATTGGTCGTCATCTACGCGCCATTACGGTCGTTTTGACAGTAATTAGAGTTCATTTGGAGTCCGGTTCAAAAAGCGCTTCGTTTTCTAATAAACTGTTTTAAAATGTCGAGTCGAAATGTTCTAGAATGATCCAGATATTTATTCAATAAAATTAATTTTTAATCTTTTGGTATAATATTTCCCGAAAATCATATTTTAAAGAATAAGGAAGTCAAGATCTACCGCAATTCCATAAAAGAAACGCGGAAATCTTTCTTTCGCAGGAGGAAACCTCTGGGGAAAGGATGCAGCACCTGCTGCGCCTCTTCCAAGAGTCGCAGTGGCTGTTGCGCCTCTTCCAAGAGTCGCAGTGGCTGTTGCGCCTCTTCCCCAGCCCTTTTCTGCGTAATTTCAAATCTTTTCGAGATTTGTTTTCAAAGTTTCACTCACACTATAATTCCTCCGTGTGATTAGTATAAATAGGGACCTTCGTTCCTCATATTTCTCCCACGAGTGTCCGCCCTTCTCTTCTCCCTTTGCATTCTAAGACCGTGCTCTAAGCTTATTGACGTCTATGTGCTTGATCAATCGACCACGTAAGCTCGGATCCTTCTGAGTACCAGTCACGTTGCATGACCGACCAATTTGACCAGCTTCACATTAATTAATCAATCAATTTAATCTAAATCCTCTAACGGGGGCACTATCATCATACATTCGAGTCGAGCAATCACTAATCGTTAACTAAGTTAATCTCGTTTCGTCAAACATGTAAGTCTGAGGGTGTAAATCCCATATTGTATTTTATTATTGAATCAATTAATGTAAGGTTTACGTCAAAAATATGCTAAAAACCGATTTATAAAACTCTTTATCAAACCTATTTTTATGGATTGACAGAAAATAGACGTCGAGAAGAAACGCAGCTACTGCTGCCCTTCTTCGAAGAGTCGCAAGACGATTTATGACAGTTCGTAAGTTTATCGTCAAGTGATATCTCAAATACTTGTGTCTACCCCTTGGTCGTCATCTACGCGCCATTACGGTCGTTTTGACAGTAATTAGAGTTCACTGAGAGTCCGGGTCAAAAACCGCTCCGTTTTCTAATAAACTGTTTTAAAATGCCGAGTCGGAATGTTCTAGAATGTTCCAGATACTTATTCCATAAAATCAATTTTTAATCTCTTTGTATAATATTTCCCGAAAATCACATTTTAAATAATAAGGAAGTTAAGATCTACCGCAATTCCATAAAAGAAACGCGAAAATCATTCTTCCGCAGGAGGAAACCTCTGGGGAAAGGACGCAGCACCTCCTGCGCCTCTTCCCCAGCCCTTTTCTGCATATTTTCAAATCTTTTCGAGATTTGTTTCCAAAGTTTCACTCATACCATAATTCCTCCGTGTGATTAGTATAAATAGGGACCTTCGTTCATCATATTTCTCACGCGAGTGTCCGCCCTTCTCTTCTCCCTTTGCATTCTAAGACCGTGCTCTAAGCTTATTGACGTCTACGTGCCTGATCAATCGACCACGTAAGCTCGGATCCTTCCGAGTACCAGTCACGTTGCATGACCGACCAATTTGACCAACTTCACCTCAATTAATCAATCAATTAATCTAAATCCTCTAACGAGGGCACTTTCATCATACATACGAGTCCAACAATCACTGATCGTTAACTTAGTTAATGTCGTTTCGTCAAACATGTAAGTCTGAGGATGTTAATCCTATATTGTATTATTGTATCAATTAATGTAAGGTTTACGTCAAAAATGTGCTTAAAACCGATTTATAAAACCCTTTATCAAACCTATTTTTACGGATTGACAGAAAACAGACGTCGAGAAGAAACGCAGCAACTATTGCGCCTCTTCGAAGAGTCGCAAGATGATTTATGACAGTTCATAAGTTTATCATCAAGTGATAACTGAAATACTTGTGTCTACCCCTTGGTCGTCATCTACGCGCCATTACGGTCGTTTTGACAGTAATTAGAGTTCATTTGGAGTCCGGGTAAAAAACCGCTTCGTTTTCTAATATACTATTTTAAAATGCCGAGTCGGAATGTTCTAGAATGTTCCAGATATTTATTCCATAAAATCAATTTTTAATCTTTTGGTATAATATTTCCCGAAAATCATATTTGAAAGAATAAGGAAGTCAAGATCTACCACAATTCCATAAAACAAATGCGGAAGTCTTTCTTCCGCAGGAGGAAACCTCTGGGGAAAGGACGTAGCACCTTCTGCGCCTCTTCCAAGAGTCGCAGTGGTTGCTGCACCTCTTCCCCAGCCCTTTTCTGCGTATTTTCAAATATTTTCGAGATTTGTTTCCAAAGTTTCACTCATACCATAAATCCTCTGTGTGATTAGTATAAATAGGGACCTTCGTTCCTCATATTTCTCACGCGAGTGTCCGCCCTTCTCTTCTACCTTTGCATTCTAAGACCGTGCTTTAAGCTTATTGACGTCTACGTGCTTGACCAATCGACCACGTAAGCTCGAATCCTTCTGAGTACCAGTCACATTGCATGACCGACCAATTTGACCATCTCTACCTCAATTAATCAATCCATTTAATCTAAATCCTCTAACGAGGGCACTTTCATCATACATTCGAGTCTTGCAATCACTAATCGTTAACTTAGTTAATCTCGGTTCGTCAAACATGTAAGTCTGGGGGTGTAAATCCCATATTGTATTTTATTATTGTATCAATTAATGTAAGGTTTACGTCAAAAATATGCTAAAAACCGATTTATAAAACCCTTTATCAAACCTAGTTTTACGTATTGACAGAAAACAGACGTCGAGAAGAAACGCAGCAACTGCTGCGCCTCTTTGAAGAGTCGCAGCATCTGCTGCGCCTCTTCCTTGGGCTGCCGCAGTTCCTGCTTTTCTTCTTCTTCCTCCGTCCTCTATTAATTTGTCTTTTGTTTTCTCTTTCTTATGTTCTTTCTTTTATTCGTATGTAATAATTATAATTCATTGTTCTTAATAATTCATCACCTTTAAATTTCGACTTAAATCCCTAATAATTAATATTTGCGGGTTTTCATCATTAAAATCACACCCGGTTTTTGGAGATTCGATTTTTTTATATCAAACCTCTGGAAATTCGACTTTTGTACATATTTTCATCTGTTTATCACAACCTTCTTAATAGTTTGACCTAAATAAACCTAATTAGTTTGTAATAATTTGGCTTAATTAGTTATAATTCGCTCATAATTCGTTTTAATCCGCCTTAATTCATTCTAGTTAGTTTTAAGTTGTTCGTTATTGCTTTTACGACCCATTCACATGTAAATAACCTGCTAAATAATTTTCATCCGAGTCAAATATCAATAATCAATCATTAAATCCACCAACGAACATTAACAATCGCAGTTCTGACTTCACAGCTAGAACTCACCTCAGGAACAGACGCAGTGACCACTGCGCCTCTTCTAAGAGACGCAGCATTGCTGCGCCTGTTCCGGGTTGAGCTCTGTCTCTGAACTTCCGTTCTTGTCTTGACCTAATTCGTTAATTATGTATTAATCGGCTATTAATCCTATTATCACCTTTAATCTGTTCGTTTTAACCTAGTTTATTTTCTCTTGTTTTTCTCAAATATTCCGTCTTAAATATATTTTTGAAGTAAATCATTAATCGTTGTAATTATTGTAGTTTTAATTATCGCAATTTATTTATAGTATTGTACTATTTTGTATGATTTATTTCCTTGTTTTCACAATGTAATTAATCTAAACCCTACTTCGACATTAATGAGTGCTAAATTAATTGTCAACCGACTTAGTTAATTCACATGATAGGCTTAATCAATGGGT
The DNA here is from genome assembly GCF_048544455.1 of Silene latifolia. Classification (NCBI taxonomy): domain Eukaryota; kingdom Viridiplantae; phylum Streptophyta; class Magnoliopsida; order Caryophyllales; family Caryophyllaceae; genus Silene; species Silene latifolia. The sequence goes on from NC_133537.1 coordinate 36,101,955, forward strand.
GTTGCATTTCATGCATAAAATCGACAACATATCAAGTATGAATAACTTCCCTAATCATTAGTAGAGGCCGCTATCGAGGCGGGCGGGATTAGGTGTTTAGTAAAAGGACTTCCTAATACGTACTGTAACACCCCCATACTCCAAGTGCCTTACCAGGACCACTCAGGTATGAAGACATCACCATCTCGGTTGCCCGAGGTATGATAATCAAATAGACAAAACAGAAACAACGTTTATTATAAATAGTTTAACGAATAGTTACAATCCTCGAAACCAAACTGAAAGTGCAATACATTATTCCAAACTATCTGTTCTCAACTGAAATGTAAATAAATGCTAAACTACAGCGGAAGACTCTATCGTCATGTCGTGGCCATCCCAGCTATCCCAGTATCATCTCTATACCTGTTCAATATCTGCTCACCATCCCCGAATGGATCACCGCAGGTTTACAAAACAACACCGGGGTCAGTACTAATCACACAATCAATATAGATAACAACAATAAGACAAACAAACAATTTGAATCACACACACACACCACCAACTCCCATCATCTCAATCTCGACCGTCCCTTTGGACCCCCGCCCGATGGGGGACCGCAGCCGTTCCCACCTAAGCCCCGCTCATCGTACGAGCGATAACCCTGTCCATTAATGTGCACATCCCCTTTCGTGGCGGGTTCCACGAAGGGCGAAACTAGGGCGTGAGATCACTCCCGCAAGTGACCCCACTCAGCCGAGAACGCATCTCGAGAACCATCAACAAACACAACCACAATCACAATCACAATCACAATCACAATCATCATATCAAACAACTAACTACAGCACATCACCAATATCCCATTATGGGACTAATACTGAGTAGGAAATCCTACCTGGAAAGCACAACACGCAGACGGTATCTACAGCTGTATCAAAACGGCTCCTCTACGAATTCTCCTCCTATCATACAACACACAGATGCTACCATTCAAATACTACTCATAAAAACCCCCAATTCCTAAATTAGGGTTTCATCAATCTTATCAAAACATTATAGAAATTATATTAAAAGCTTACCCTCGACGCAAGGAATCCAACGACACGAACTACGATACGAACTGACCGTCTGAACTCCGGGAATTGTCAAGAACGCGATTAGGAAGAAGACTAGTTGCTTTCTCTCCTAAACAGATTTTAGGTTTTGTAAAAAGTGATTTAGAACAATTACGAATATGTTTAAATACCTTAATCGCGTAATTAACAAAACCCGAGAAAACTCCCCCGTAAAACCGGACACTCGATCGAGTACCCAAGGTACTCGATCGAGTACCCCCCTACTCGATCGAGTGCCCCAGCTACTCGATCAAGTGCCCAACAGGTCAGAAACTATTTTGCTTCGCCACTTACCCTTACTCGACAGAGTAAGGGCTACTCGATAGAGTACCCCCAAGACTATAAATACGGAGTATTACAGTCTTCCCTCCTTAAAAGGAACTTCGTCCCCGAAGTTCAAACCACTACTAAAACAAAGGTACTCCAAAACATTCCCGACTCAAAGAACCAAAACAAAACTCAATCTAAAACACGCTACTTACCCAACTCATCCCGACAACCTACCGACGCAACATATAAAAAGGTGTATAAAACTCTTAGAAACTGCTCGCGATCATCTCCTACCCCCCTAAAAGAAACAAGGTTACGTCCCCGTAACCATACATACCTGATCAAAAAGGAAAGGGTAACGCTCTTTCATGATATCCTCTGCCTCCCATGTAGCTTCCTCGGTCTCGTGGTTAGACCAAAGGATCTTGAGCAAAACTGTCTCACCACTCCTGGTCTTCCTAACCTTTCGGTCTAGGATCTGCTTAGGCACCTCAAGGTATGATAAAGACTCATCCAACTCTAAGCTCTCTGCCTCCAACACATGTGACGGGTCACTCACATACTTCCGCAGCTGCGATACATGAAACACATTATGTACTCTCTCTAACGCAGCTGGTAAAGCCAGACGATAAGCAACTTCCCCAACTCGCTCTAAGATCTCATAAGGCCCTATAAACTTCTGGCTTAGCTTGCCTTTCTTCCCAAACCTCATAACCCCACGCATAGGAGACACTTTCAGAAGAACCTTGTCCCCAACCTGAAACTCTATGTCCCGACGGTGTAGATCTGCATAACTCTTCTGTCGATCCTGGGCTGCTCTCATCCGTTCCTTGATCATCTTAACTGTTCCACCATCTCATGTACCATCTCTGGTCCTAAAACCCTTTGCCTCAAAGACTATCGTCCCAACAGATCGGACTCCTACATCTCCTCCCATACAAAGCCTCAAACGGTGCCATACCAATCTTTGGTGTGATATTTGTTGTTGTAAGAAAACTCTATCAAGTCCAACCTCTGCTCCCGGCTACCACCAAAATCCATCACACAAGCTCGCAACATATCCTCAAGAGTCTTGATTGTTCTCTCGATCTGCCCGTCGTCGCAGGATGAAATGTTGTACTCATCTTGATTTGTCCCCAACGATTCCCGCAACTCCTTCCAAAACCTCGATATAAACCTCGCATCTCGCATCGGACACTATGTCCTTAGGGACTTCATGTAACTTAAGCACGTTCTTTCGATAGGCCATAGCCAATTGTGCCTTAGTCCATGTATCTTTCATTGGAACAAAGTGGTGACTTGGTCGACGATCCACTATCACCCAAATCATATTGTTACCTTGTTGACTCTTAGGTAAACCCACAATGAAATCCATGGAAATGGATTCCCACTTCCACTCAGGCACCTCCAAAGACTGAACCTTACCTTGTGGTCTTCTCTGTTCCCCTTTAACTCTCTGGCATGTCAAACAACGGGACACAAACTCAGTCTCTTTCTTCATCCCAGGCCACCAAAACGTTTTCTTCAAATCCTTGTAAAGCTTGTCTCCACCGGAAGCACCTTGAATATGGTGTGCAATGTGCCTCTGTCATGATAGTCTTTTTCAACTCCTCATCATTAGGAACACACCACCTACCATCAAACCTCAAACTACCATCTCGTATGAATGGAAAACCGGGACACTTTGTCCCTTTCTCTACCCCTGACTCTCCACTCCACTATCTTAGGATCCAAAGCGCTTATCCCGAATATCATCATAAAACTCAAGTTGTCTTGTCATATCACCCATGGCATCTCCTTTCGCATCATATGTATCCCGAATCTCGCTACCTCATCTCTCGGCCTCATCAAAGATAGAGCCACACAAAGAATGTACACTCTTCCTACTCAAAGCATCAACTACAACATTGGCTTTCCCTTCATGGTAGATGATTTCCATGTCATAATCGCCAATCAACTCCATCCACCTCCTCTGTCTCATGTTCAACTCCTTCTGCGTGAAGATGTACTTGAGACTCTTATGATCAGAAAATACCTTAAAGATTGCTCCATAAAGGTAATGTCTCCAAATCTTGAGAGCAAACACCACTGCACCCAACTCCAGATCATGAGTAGGGTAATTCTCCTCATAAGGCTTCAATCGCCTAGAAGCATAGGCAATCACTTTACCATTCTGCATCAACACACAACCTAGCCCATTCTTCGAAGCATCAGTATAAACCTCAAAATTCTCGCTCCCTTCAGGCAATGCGAGGACAGGAGCTGTGGTCAAACGCTCCTTTAAGGTTTGGAACGCCGTCTCACAACTCTCATCCCAACGAAACCTGTTCTCTTTCCTCATCAACGCTGTCATCGGTCTAGCTATCTTGGAGAAATCTTTCACGAACCGCCTGTAGTATCCAGCTAAACCCAAGAAACTCCTAACCTCAGCAACATTCTTCGGTGCTTCCCACTTTGTCACTGCCTCAATCTTCGCCGGATCCACAGCTACCCCATCTTTAGAGATTACATGCCCCAGAAAAGCAACTTTCTCCAACCAGAACTCACACTTGGACAGCTTAGCATACAACTCATGATCTCTCAAAGTCTGCAACACGATCCTCAGATGCTCCTCATGCTCCTCCTTAGTCTTAGAGTAGACTAAGATGTCATCGATAAACACCACCACGAACTGGTCCAAGAACGTCGAAGATCCTATTCATCAAATCCACAAACACGCCGGCGCATTAGACAACCCAAATGGCATCACCACATACTCATAATGGCCATACCTCGACGTGAAAGTTGTCTTCGGTATGTCCACATCTCTAATCTTCACCTGATGGTACCCCGACCTCAAATCAATCTTAGAAAAGATGTTGCACCGCTCAACCGATCAAACGGGTCATCTATCCTTGGCAAAGGATACTTGTTCTTTATCGTCACACGGTTCGACTCCGGTAATCTATGCACGACCTCAAACTCCCATCTTTCTTCTTCACGAAAAGAACTGGTGCTCCCAAGGCGATACACTTGGTCTAATGTATCCCTTCTCTATCAAATCATCCAACTGCTTCCTAAGCTCCTCCATCTCCTTAGGACCCATACGGTACGGTGCCTTAGAGATTGGCCCGGTCCCTGGCTTCAACTCAACGGTGAAATCTATCTCCCTCTTCGGTGGTAACCCGGAATCTCCTACGGAAAAACATCGCAAACTCTCCCACCATTGGTATCTCGTCAGCGCCGGGCTCTCTATCCGGTCATCTCTCACATGGCACAAAATCAGAGGACATCCCTTCCTCCGATACGACTTCAAGGTGACAATTTGCAATCAACTTAACTTTGGGTTTGACTAGAAACCCACGGTAAGACACACTAACACCCTTAGGACCTCTTAGGGACACTTTCTTTTGATGACGGTCTATCTTAGCCTTATACTTTCCTAACCAATCCATCCCAACTATCATCTCAAAACCATTAAAAGGAAACTCTAGCAAGTCTACGGGGAAATCAACTTGCCCAACTATCAAAGATACATCTCTAAACAACCTCCCACACGATACGGACTCACCCGAAGGTATGAAAACTCGCTCACTAACGAGACTCATATACTCTCAAACCCAATTGTTTTACATGACTCGAAGACACAAACGACTGAGAAGCCCCGAATCAAACAAAACAAACGTAGGGATACCATTAACAAGGAATGTCCGGTGATAACGTGCGCATCTTCCTCATTTGCCTTCTTGTCCATCATGAACAACTTGCCATTGGTCTTACGCCCACCTCCTGGGAAGATTGGCTGATGCGGTCGGCTTAGCACCCGACCCTTGATTGTTGTTGTTGTTGTTCGTCGGTGTCTTCTGATAAGAATTACCGCCGTTGCGGTTGCCTCCACTCTGGTAGCTCTGACCTCCCCGGTTTGGCCATGATCCAGCTGGTCTGTTGCTCGCAAAGCTCTGTGCAGGTCTCGAAAAGATCCGGTGCACTCGTGCACTCATGTCTCTTGTGGCCTACGCCACCACAACCAAAGCAGTCACTCCCGGCTATTGCTCACACTCCCACGGCCTCGCCCAAAGGAAGTTCCAGCACTAAACCCAGACCCAGAAGAAAATCCCTTAGATTGATTGTGGTTGCCTTTCTTGAAATTAGATTGGCCACCACCCTCGCTCTCAGACTTCCTCTTTTCTCCACCGACCTCTCCGAGCCATCTCCACTAGTCTCTCGGCTCTCCCGGCCCTCTCATACGCTTCCTTTACATCGTAAGGACTCCCACGGGTAACTTATCCATAATTTTCGTGGTTAGCCCTCTCTCAAACCTCAAAGCGAGATTCTCCTCACTCAAACCCATGTCCTCAGCATATCTGGATTTCTCATTGAGCGCCCTGTAGTACTCGGACCCACGGACATCTCGGTAGTCATCGTAAACTTATCGAACTCCTCTCTCAACTTACTCCTCACATGTTCAGGTACGAACTCCTTCCTCATGCCCTATGAAACTCCTCCCAAGGTATAGCGGGTAACCCTTGGTTGGTATATATCTCCTTGGCACTCACTTTCACGGAATCCCACCACTTGCCATTTGCCTCCCTCGGATAGAATGCGGCTGATCCACTCTCATCTCATCGGGACAACGAACTAAATCTAGTATGTTCTCCATCTCCCTCGCCAACTACCAAGATGGTTAGGCTCCTCAACTCCCTTGTACTCCTTCGGGTTAAACCTCGCAATATAGAGGTTGACTTTAGCATGGTCAACCTCCTTCTCCTTACTCTTATCCTTGTCCTCATTCACTCTCTTTGGGGTCTCAGAAAGAGCGTCTGGTGTTCCAACATCTTAACGATGTCATCCGTGGTCATAAGCTCTGCTCTCGCGTACAAAGCATTTCTCTTTGGCGGCATCTTGAAACTATACATATATAAGAAAAGGGTAGATATGAACATACGTACTAAACTTCAAAACACGAAAACACGCTGCCCAGAACCTACTCGATCGAGTATCCAAACCCACTCGATCGAGTAACGGGCTACTCGATCGAGTGCCCCCATGTACTCGATCAAGTACCCAAACTCCAGAACCAAACAGACTTTTCGATCTCTAACCCACTCGATCGAGTATCTAGGCTACTCGATCGAGTGATTTCTACTCGATCGAGTACCCCTTGTTACTCGATCGAGTGCCCTAAAACGCGATTCTGGACTCAAAATCGCCATAAACCTACCCGATCGAGTCAGCCTCACTCGATCAAGTACCACCAATACGTAAGAGCTACCCGCATATTACGTCACATACTAACATTGCTAACTTTATAAATCACATTATATCATAACATTCATGCTATTAATTGACACGTTGTAAAACATTCCATCATGCTATCATTTCATCAACAATGTCTATATATATAACATCACTTTTCTTTCATCTCATCAACTTCCAATTCGAACATCCAACCATCAACACATTCCATCACATTGTTACGCAAGTTACTAAGCACACACATGACTCAACACACATTTCCCCCATGTCACCGGTTCAAAGTTGTAGGGCGATCCCCGCGACTTTAGGACGTCTCCCAAGCCTTTGCACTAGCTCCTACAACTTTTACCCCGGGTTCATTTTAATTGACTCCCTATGTTCATTAAGTTCATTGGTTACAGGTTTCAGGATCGTCGCTCTGATACCATTTGTAACACCCCCATACTCCAAGTGCCTTACCAGGACCACTCAGGAATGAAGACATCACCATCTCGGTTGCCCGAGGTATGATAATCAAATAGACAAAACAGAAACAACGTTTATTATAAATAGTTTAACGAATAGTTACAATCCTCGAAACCAAACTGAAAGTGCAATACATTATTCCAAACTATCTGTTCTCAACTGAAATGTAAATAAATGCTAAACTACAGCGGAAGACTCTATCGTCATGTCGTGGCCATCCCAGCTATCCCAGTATCATCTCTATACCTGTTCAATATCTGCTCACCATCCCCGAATGGATCACCGCAGGTTTTACAAAACAACACCGGGGTCAGTACTAATCACACAATCAATATAGATAACAACAATAAGACAAACAGACAGTGAATCACACACACACACACACCACCAACTCCCATCATCTCAATCGACCGTCCACCGCACCACGCCGCAGTGGGGGACCGCAGCCGTTCCCACCTAAGCCCCGCTCATCGTACGAGCGATAACCCTGTCCATTAATGTGCACATCCCCTTTCGTGGCGGGTTCCACGAAGGGCGAAACTAGGGCGTGAGATCACTCCCGCAAGTGACCCCACTCAGCCGAGAACGCATCTCGAGAACCATCAACAAACACAACCACAATCACAATCACAATCACAATCACAATCACAATCATCATATCAAACAACTAACTACAAAGACATCACCAATATCCCATTATGGGACTAATACCGAGTAGAAATCCTTCCGGAAAGCACAACACGCAGACGGTATCTACTTTGTATCAAAACGGCTCCTCTACGAATTCTCCTCCTATCATACAACACACAGATGCTACCATTCAAATACTACTCATAAAAACCCCAATTCCTAAATTAGGGTTTCATCAATCTTATCAAAACATTATAGAAATTATATTAAAAGCTTACCCTCGACGCAAGGAATCCAACGACACGAACTACGATACGAACCGACCGTCGAACTCAGGAATTGTCAAGAACGCGATTAGGAAGAAGACTAGTTGCTTTCTCTCCTAAACAGATTTTAGGTTTTGTAAAAAGTGATTTAGAACAATTACGAATATGTTTAAATACCTTAATCGCGTAATTAACAAAACCCGAGAAAACTCCCCCGTAAAACCGGACACTCGATCGAGTACCCAAGGTACTCGATCGAGTATTCTACTCGATCGAGTGCCCCGGCTACTCGATCGAGTGCCCAACAGGTTAGAAACTATTTTGCTTCGCCACTTACCCTTACTCGACAGAGTAAGGGCTACTCGATAGAGTACCCCCAAGACTATAAATACGGAGTATTACACGTACCCTCACCCCTTACTCCAGATCTCTGTGAATATCCGTGTTCATTGGCATCCACGAGAGTCATTCTAGGCATAGAGTGCTAAGGGTAACGAGTTCTTGGTGTCTATGTCACTACTTTGTGTCTTGAATGACGCGAAGTATTCGAACGGTTTCCAGTTTTCCACAATAAATTGGTGGTGAATCCACAAATGCAAACACTTGTTTCCCAAAGCGCCTCCGTAGGCCCCCTGTGTCCACAGTTTGGCGACTCCGCTAGGGAGTAATACACTTACATGTTACTAAGGGTGAAACTTGAACAAGGTTAGAGAATAGTTTATATGAGACAGTTGTCGGGTTTCATTACTCGATCTTTTTAGATCGTTTTATTCGGCCTTCCTAGGCCCAACCCAACCTATTCGACCAATCGTCCCGTCTGGACGGTCCAAATTCTTATCTGGGCCTAAGGATGGATAACGATTGACGTCAACCATACCATGATGCTTACTCATGTTTGTATCAAGGGCTTTCACTACTCGAGGAAATGGACTAGGAACTGACCTTACTCATGTTTGGCACGGACCTCTCCGCAGACCCGGGTTTGATTGCTCGGTATGGCAACCCACCCTTTTAAACCAAAACCCTTTAAATGCACTCAGCATACCGTTATAATGCCTGTATGAATGCTTGTTTTACACGTGATCACATTTTATAAACAAAACCATGACAAAAATTTGTAAAATAAAAAACCTTTTCAAAATGTAAATATTTTCGAAAAATGGCCCAAATTAGTGCAAAATGAGTGAAAACTTTGTCCAAATGTCGAGTCAAAATTCGGGCCTCAAAACCCATTTCAAAACCTCACTTCTAGTCAACACTCCTGCAACTACACTACAGTTGACTAGGATAAACATTTCAAACCTTTGTCATTTTCAAAACCACACTTGACACAAGTGGCACACTCCCACTTCACAAGTCGAGTCTTTTTGCTTTGAGTAAGTGTGCTAGAGTGGTCGATCGTGTTTGATTCGTCGTCGATCTCTTATCCAGTTTTCAAGATGCCTGAAACTAGTACCACAAGCGCCAGTGGTCAACCCCCAAATGGTAATGCTCAAATCCTAGCTTCGCTCGCTCGTCTCCAAACAAGACAAGACCAAGTTTATGATCGCCTCAACACATATGAAGGCCGAATTGTTGCTGTAGAGACTAGACTTCCTCCTGCAGAAGATGATATTCCTAGCGAATTTGTGCATGATAACCTCCCACCTTTTGTTGGACAAAAAGAAATCAACCCTCCTACTGAAGCAGAGAAGCGACTCCAATACTTTGAGGAGCAACTAATGTACCTCAAAGGAGATGACATTTATAGGGAGAACAATCGTAAGTATGAGGCCGTGAACACCAAATTGCCAACCAACTTCAATATGACTGATATCCCAAAGTTCAAGGGACATGAGAATCCTTTGAACCACATTCGTTCTTTCAAAGACTACATGTCTATCAAAGGCATCAAACCTGAGATGTTCTTAAGGATCTTTCCTTCATCTCTCGACACCATTCCTAAACAATGGTTCTACTCTTTGGAGCACAGGAAGATTGCCACCTGGGATAATGCCGCAATCGAGTTCGCTAAACAATACGCGGATAATGCTGAGATCCAAGTCAACATGCGCACTCTTGAGGTTCTTACCCAAAATGAGAAAGAAGGCTTCACCGACTTCCTAAGTAGGTGGAGGAAGACTAGCACGCAATTAGTTGAACGTCCAGATGAAGCAACCCTTGTGGAGAAATTCGTGGATAACTTGAGACCCATTTATGCAAACCACTTGAGGTACCAAAACATAAAGACCTTCAAAGATCTAACTGTTCTAGGGACAAGAATTGAAGATGACATCCGTAAAGGGCTCTTGTCCAAAATGGTAGGTCGTGGATATCAAGGTTCAACGAGTCATTCTTATGGCTCTTCTAGTAAGACTGATGAGGTTAACCTCCTCGAATCATCCAAGAAGAATAACCCGCAAAGGAAATTCACGAACATTGGTGACACATATTCCAATGCTCTAAAAAGGTTGATGAAACAGGGTAAGCTCCAACCCATAGGGCCTACACCTGACCCAGAAAAGAAGTCCAAGTTCTGGGACAAAAATTCATACTGCGAATATCATAGAGGTAAGGGACGCGATACAGAGAAGTGTTACAAGCTAAAGCATGTCCTTCAAGATATGATCGAAGATGGTCACCTACCCATACCTCCTGGAGGTAAGCCTAACAATACTCAGAATCCTCTTGGAGTTCTGATGATTACAAATGAAGAATCTACCTTAGATTGTTCACACCTCATTTCTCCAACCGAAGATGAGATCCATGCGTTAGAAGATGAGGGGAGTTATTCCACTATTTCTCCTACCATCGCCGACTTTATTGCATGGGAAAAGAGTGTGAGTAGGTAAGTTTCAGAACTGGAAGATGTAGTAGCATCCCTCCGTAGTCCAAGCACCATACCCAGGGAGAGTGTGACACTAAATCTATCTCCAAATTCTACAATGCAAGAGGTAGTCGCCGTGGTTGACAGTCTAGTCAACCAAATAATTAATTTAGAAGCTGAGATCATAAGATTGAGAGACCTTACTAATGTCAACGGAATATGGGTTGATGATGATGAAGATGAATACCTCACCGAACACTATCTCATCAAAGTTAGTGAGGATATAGTCAAAGGTAGTGAAGACCAAGATATAGACCACCTTACTCGTTCAGGGCCCCCATATTAGAACATTTCTCAAAATGGTCCTATAGCTAGTGGTCCAATTATTAACACCAACGTCGTCACACCAAATGATGGCGACGATACATCTACTGACCACTTGCTAAAATAACTACAGAAGACAAAGGATGATCTTTCAGTCTGGCAACTAGTGGCAAGTTCATTTCCTCATCGCCAAGGTTTATTGCAAGCTTTGGCCAAATTAAATGTAGCACACAACTCTACGCCTGACGACGTAGTCAACTTGGTCTTCCAAGATTCAACTAAGCTAAGTAACTCAGTTACTTTCTCAGATGAGGATTTGCCTCCCTTCGGCGCTAGTCACAACCTTGCTCTATACATCACCGTCATATGCTTAAAAAAAATGTGCCAATGACTTTGCTAGATGATGGCTCTGCAGTCAATGTCATACCATTGAAAACATCCTATAAATTGGGCATGAAAGAATCGGATTGGACTCCTACCAACCAAGGTGTTCGAGCATACGATGGAACACGATGTAAAGTGGTAGGACTAGTCAATCTCACCATAGCTACATGGCCGATTGAGCGAAAGGTTAACTTTTAAATAGCGGATATCGAAGCATCATTCAACATACTTCTAGGAAGGCCTTGGATTCACGCTTCCAAAGCAGTATCATCCACCTTGCACCAGAAAATCAAGATCCCACTAGATGGCAAAGTAGTGACGATCACTTCATCACCTATCAAGGTAGTGATAGAGAAGATGTCAAGCAACCAAGTAGTCACAGATCCAGTATATGAGCTTAGGGGCTTCCATAGCATAAAACTTGTAGAAAGTGAACTAGCGCCTCTATACTTCAATCCATACTCTAATTTAGTGGTCAACCACATACTCAAGTCTCAGGGATACTTCCCGGGAATGCCACTGAATCCTGCCCTGAAGAATACCTTTGCACCTTACAAAGAAAGAAACTCTCAAAGGATACCATTAGGGCTGGGATACAAACCCACGAAAGAAGAAGCTCTAGAAATGCTCACTCAGTTTCAAAATCGTAAGAACGTGGGAATCCAAATGCGACCCTATCTCCCCACCCTAAACGGATACTTGGTTAGAGAAGGGAGTCAAGAATACTTTCACGGGTTTCCCGAACATTGGTACTATAAAGGAACGCAACTAGTTGGAATCGAGATCTTTCACGATTGCTACTTCATTCCTTCAGAAACGGTTCCTACCGTCAAGACTCGTCAAATACCTTGTTTAGACGAACAAGCTGTCAGTCTTCTGTTTGGAGAGGACCGATTTGTTAGAGCTGTACAGAACGAGATCATTACCATGATACTTCAGGATGACCACTTCAACCCTACAACGTTAATCACCGAAACCAGTTCAAATCAGGAAAAAGTATGGAGAAAGTCGATCAAGTGGACAAACAACCAAGGAAAGCTCTTCAAGGTCACCACTGGAGAAGGAGAGATGTTCAAAGGAGAACCCGAAGACAATGAATTCGAGTCGGAGTCAGAGTCGGAGTCGGAATCAGAGTCTGAGTCTAGTAAAGTCCCTAGAGAGTCTCCTTCTGTCGTCACTCCCAATCCCCTTGTTTCTCTTAGGATAGCATCAAGTAGTAACAGTAGCTTGGGAAATGTCCCAGCAGCTGTCCCTTTACCGCCACTGACTACAGAACAGACGACTTCTTTGTTTCAACTCTTTTCAAAATTTAATATGAATAAATCAGATTCTGCTTACTCTCTGTGTTATTCTGAATGCAATTCTATTTACGATGATAATGATAATGAGGATGACCCTGACCCAGACTCAATCGAATTACCTCCCTACATAGCTAAAGAAATATTACAAGAGGGGGAAGGGGCACCAGTTATAGAGAACACTGAACCCATCAACGTAGGAACCGAACTAGATCCCCAAGAACTTAGGATAGGAACGACTTTAAGCCCAACCGAAAGGGCCAGTTTCATAGACCTCCTACACGGGTTCAAAGACGTTTTCGCTTGGTCCTACAAAGACATGCCAAGGATCGATAGGGATATTGCAGAACATAGAATTCCAATCAAACCAGGTTTCAAACCTGTGAAGCACAAACTCCATCGAATGAGGACAGAATGGGCTCTTAAAATCAAAGAAGAAGTCGATAAACAATTCAAAGCCGGGTTCATTCAAGTTTTCGAGTATTCAGACTGGGTGGCTAACATAGTACCCGTGCCCAAAAAGGATGGCTGAATCATAGTTTGTGTTGATTTCAGAGACTCAAACAAAGCAAGTCCCAAAGACGATTTCCTCTACCACACATCGACATATTGGTAGACAATACAGCAGACCACGCGTTGTTGTCCTTCATGGACGGATATGCAGGATATAATCAGATGAAGATGGCCATAGAAGACATGCATAAGACTGCCTTTGTCACTCAATGGGGCACCTATTGATATACTGTTATGCCATTCGGGCTAATCAATGCTAGAGCTACCTATCAACGAACTACGAACACATTGCTACATGAAATGATGCACAAAGAGGTAGAAGTTGAAAGAAAAGTAGATCTATATACTTACATATTCATATATGTGTTATAAATTAATTTGTCATAAAACTAATAAAGGTCTTATGCATGCTAACATTAAAGCAAAATAAGGAAGAAACATTATTCTTACATTGTATTTTCGGTTCAAATGGGCACAAAAGAAATCTCCTTTTATTTTGTTCTTGAGCTTTCCTTTTGGATGAACAAAAGATCCAAGTGTAGGATCTCTCCCAAGGAATTATACCCAAGGCTTTCTCTTAATTAAAATTAATATTATAGGTAATGGATAATATTAATTTTGTAGAAAAATGACCCAAAATAATTTGGTATTTTGGCTCTCTAAATCCGGTTAGAGGAGAGGAGGAAGAAGAATATTTTTATCTTTCTAAAATCTTATTTAGATGAGTGAATGAATAAATGGAATGATACACACTTATGCATGTAGTGTTTAATCAAAAATAAGACAAAAATCCTTTTGCCTTTTCTAGGGTGAAACCGGGTAGGAGGGAAGAAAGGGGGAAGAGAAAGACCCAATGCATGCTCTTGTTTGCCTTCACAATGCAAACTAGGGTTGCATGGCTAGGCTTTATTAAGAATGATTGTGTTTTCCACTTATTTAAACAACACAATTTCTAGCCTAATTCCCTCTTAATTTCGGTATACTCATAATATGGGATCCATATTATTTTTGTCAATTTTGACTTATGTCACATGTCATATGTGACATAAATTTGTTGTGCATTTTTAACATATTAAAAATCAACTTATTATTAAAAATACGTCACATACAAAAATCGACTTAGTAATTCACAATTACTTGTACCAAAATATTTTACCATTTATAAATCACAACAGATTGTATTTATAATAATTCATTCAATTTCAATTGTTTCTTTAAACAATAATTTCATCCGAGTAATGATACAATTCGATTACTCAGACCGTATCTCATTTAATCACATTTCAATGTGATACGTAAATTTTTACTTCCAAAATCGTCCGTCAATTTTTCAAGTAATTTAATTAACTCGTAACATTATACGATTAATTAAATGATCAATTAAGAGTGTTGCCCTATAGGTATGACCTAGGGGGTCAACTGATCACCACCGTCGCACGACAGTAATGTCAAACTCTAGTCAGCCAATCATTACCGATATATGTTGACCAGTTGACAGTAAAATACTTCCCAATTGTATTCTTTAAAATGAGATTTAATAATGATATTTAAATCATGTGATCGCACTATTGTTGAGGACACATTTCCCAACAATCTCCCACTTGTCCTTGACAAGTGTGCGTCACCAATTCTCTTGTCCTATTACTATCTCCCACTCAATGCAAGGTGTCTTTCAGGTCATACTTGCAAGTGATCATATCGAGAGTGGTTTCCTCGATCTGGAGAATAACTGATTGACCGGACTTATCTATCATAGATACTTTCCGAGCGTGGCCACGCATTTCGATTCATTACTCCTCGAGTGGCCCCGAGATATTGTTATAACCCCGACTAGGGGTGGACAATTCCTATCACACTCATTCCCTTCGACTAGCCACGACCATCATAACCCAAAATATGCCCATTTGACCCCATTTACGAAGGTCGTAGTAACACAAATCAAAGTTAATCGAAAACTGTGCCATCTTAGGTGAACAGTCTTTAGTCAAAAGAATCGACTCATTTGAATACTATAGTAGCTCTCGCCACGACCAGGCTATATAAATTTGCCAAACTCTATAAGCGGTCATAAGGCCCGACAAAATGTTCCTAACGATGCCTATGTGATCGACTAGTCATCTCACATGACTCTATGGCACTTGAACTTACCATCAATCGCATCACACTCTAGTCACTTCGAGACGTCACCTCATACAAGTAACTATGGGCAAATACAATGTTAATCCGTGTTCACTTTAACGGGGTTCAATTGTCTCTACAACCCGTTTGGATGTAACAATGTATAAATTAAAGTTAAAAGACAAATGTGATTATGAACATGAACAAAAGCAACACTTTTATTTCATTTCAAAATCTAACAAAAACTTAGTACACGTTTAAGTCCCATGGACGTAACATGTCCATCATGCTTAGCCTGCGATAAAGGCTTGGTGAGCGGATCGGCTATGTTGTCATCCGCCCCAACCTTACAAATCGCAATTTCCTTTCTTTCAATGAAATCTCTTATTACATGATATTTTCTAAGTGCATGTCTAGATCTGTTACTAGACTTCGGCTCCTTAGCTTGGAAGATCGTCCCACTATTATCACAATAGATAGTGATGGGATCATTGGCGGTAGGTACTCTTTTAGACCTTCCGTGAATTGCCTGATCCAAACAGCTTCCTTAGTAGCTTCTGATGCTGCGATGTACTCAGCCTCCGTTGTAGAATCCGCGGTTAAAGCTTCCTTGAAGCTTCTCCAGCTTACGGCACCACCATTGAGCATAAAAACGAAACCAGCTTGTGATTTCAAGTCATCTCTATCTGTTTGAAAACTTGAGTCCGTGTATCCATTAATACGCAACTCAGTGTCACCTCCAAACACTAGGATAGAATCCTTAGTTCTTCTCAAGTACATAAGGATGTTCTTGACTGCAATCCAGTGACTCTCACCTGGATTTCCTTGATATCTACTCGTCATGCTCAAGGCATATGAGACATCAGGACGTGTGCATATCATGGCATACATGATTGATCCAACAGCGGAAGCATAGGGGATCAACTTCATGCGTTCAACATCATGGGGTTTGGAGGGAGATTGAGTCTTGCTCAAAATCGTCCCGGTTACCATAGGTACCAAACCCCTTTTGGATTTGTCCATGCTGAACCGTCGAAGAATCTTATCAACATAAGACTCTTGACTTAGTGCCAATATCCTCTTGGATCTATCTCTATGGATCCGGATGCCTAATATGCGTTGTGCCTCTCCTAAATCCTTCATTTGGAAGTGGTTACCTAACCACTTCTTAACAGAAGACAACATTGGAATATCATTTCCAATGAGTAGTATGTCATCGACATACAAGATTAGGAACACAACATTGCTCCCACTGAATTTCATGTATAAACATGGTTCCTCAACACTTCGAGTGAAACCATTTTCCTTTATAACATGATTGAATCGATGATTCCAACTTCTAGATGCTTGCTTAAGATCATAAATGGATCTCTTAAGCTTGCACACTTTGTTAGGATTTTTAGAATCAACAAAACCTTCGGGTTGTATCATGTACACCTCCTCTTCTAAATGCCCATTTAGAAAAGCGGTTTTGACATCCATTTGCCATATTTCATAATCATGAAATGCGGCAATCGCTAACAAAATCCGTATGGATCTTAGCATGGCTACGGGGGCGAAGGTCTCATCATAATGGAGACCTTGGACTTGGGTAAATCCTTTTGCCACTAGCCTAGCTTTGTAGACATCATCATGTCCTTCTATGCCATTTTTGACTTTGAATATACATTTGCATTGAAGGGGTCTTGCCCCTTTAGGCAAATCTACCAAGTCCCAAACTTGGTTTTCATGCATAGAATCCATTTCGGACTTCATGGCTTCAAGCCATAAGGAGGAATTTGGACTAGAGATTGCGGCCTTGTAGGTGGCGGGCTCGTCACTTTCCATAAGCAACACATCGAGTGTTCCATCTTCTTCGATAAGTCCCACATATCGATCGGGATGGCGAATTACTCGACCCGTCCTTCTTAGTGGAGGAGGTACAACTGCGTTAGACGACGAAGGAACATCTTCTTGTGTCTCTATCTCGATTTGTGGCTCTTGAACTTCGTCAAGTTCAAAATTTCTCCCACTCTGTCTCTTAGAAATAAAGTCTCTTTCTAAGAAGACAGCCTCGCAAGACACAAACACTTTGTTATCTTGAGGTTTGTAGAAGTAGTATCCTCGAGAATTCGAGGGGTAACCTACAAAGGTGCATTTTTAGGATCTTGGGGCAAGCTTGTTGTCATTCTTGGTCTTGACGTAAGCATCACATCCCCAAATTTTCATGTAGGATAGATTAGGAACTCTTCCTTTCCACATTTCAAATGGAGTTTTTCCGGTGGCCTTTGTGGGACTATTATTCAAAGATATAATTGCGGTTTGAATCGTAAATCCCCAAAACGAGTTTGGTAAATCGGTTTGACTCATCATTGATCGAACCATATCAAGTAGGGTTCGATTTCTCCTTTCGGCAACACCATTGAGTTGTGGTGTTCCGGGTGGAGAAAGTTGTGATATAATACCACAACCTTTCAAGTGTGAATCGAATTCAAGGCTAAGATATTCTCCACCACGGTCGGAACGTAGTGCTTTTATCTTTTTGTCCAATTGGTTCTCTACTTTGTTTTGAAATTCCTTGAATTTCTCAAACGCTTCACTCTTATGTTTCATTAAATAGACATACCCATGTCTACTCAAATCATCGGTGAAGGTTATAAAGTAGTCATAATTACCACGAGCGGTGATACTCATTGGTCCACATACATCGGTGTGTATGAGTCCCAATAGCTCACTAGCTCGTGTCCCTTTACCACTAAAAGGATTACGAGTCATTTTTCCAAGTAGGCAATATTCGCATGTACCATATGATTGATAATCAAATGGTGTAATCACATTAGTTGAAATTAATCTTTTGATGCGATTCTCGTTTATGTGACCTAATCGACAATGCCAAATGAACGCTTCACTTGGGTCACTTGATTTGAGTTTCTTTGATTGAATGTTATAGATATCATTATTTGGATTTGAGGTCTCTAAAATGTAAATGCCATTGATAGAGGAAGCTTGGCCTATAACCAAGTCGTTCCTAGAAATAGTACAACGATTGTTCTTAATGACAAAACAAAAACCGTCCATGTCTAGCATGGCGATTGAAATAATGTTTTTAGAGAGTGTAGGCACATAAAAACAATTATGCAAATACAACTCAAATCCATTAGGCAAAGCTAAAACATAAGTTCCTTTGGATTCGGCCGCTACCCGAGCTCCATTTCCAAGGCGTAGATCCACATCTCCCTTGCTAAGCCTCTCCACATCTCTTTAAACCCTGTAAATGATTACAAAGGTGAGAACCACAACCGGTATCTAGTACCCATGTCGTAGTGGAAGTATAATTTATGTCAATAACATAAATTTCTTTAGGAATTGTACCTTTTGGAGTGATGAGTCCTTCCCTTATATTTCGCAAATATACGGGACAATTCCTAAGCCAATGTCCCATGCCATAGCAATAATGGCACTCATCATTAACTTGCTTGAAGTTTTTGATTTTCTTTCCTTTCTTCTTGAACCTTTTGCCCTTTGCAGCAAGAACTTGATTGCTTGAGCTCCCACTAGCTTTGGCATCTTTATCTTCCAGAGACAAAGACCCTATAGATTGTATGAGGTAGTCTTCCTGAGACGGACTCACACGAGGTCTAGTAGTAGTAGGTGGTTTAGAAGAAGTGATGAAGTTAAGGTTTCCATCCGAACCTATCCCAAAATGAAGTTCTCTAGTTGTGTCGAAATCATTGTTGGAGCAAACGTCGTCAAAAACATTGTGGTAAGACTCAATAGTTATTGGTGCGGTAGCATTTGTTGGATTCATTGTAAAGAACTACAAATATGGAGGAAAAAGAAATATTAACATTTGTCTTTTTAAATCATACTTGTAAAAATTGACAAGATATGAACATTTAAATAGTGACCTCTACCCAACTATTATAAATGATTCCAAGACCCAAATTCATATCAACTTAGGCACGGGATAGCCGATGGAACCCTTATTAATATAACTCGGTGGATTAACTTTTAATCGATTCTACTTTTAGAACTCTTGGTCGATAAAATTACTCTAATATTTATCTATAGCCCGGAACACATGCGACTACGGTCACGAATACTTCCGTTGAGGTTAACCCAAATTTCGAATAAATGTGTCCATGATCCAAATTCACATTAATTTGGGCACGGGATGGCCGATGAAACCCTCATCAACACGAATTCGGTGGATAGACATTCATCACCCACTTCCCCTACGTAACAAGGTTTGTACCCCGGGATGGCCGAGTGCACTCCCTCGCGAAATAGGTTTTCATGGTTTCTACTATTTGGTAAGGCTATGTCTCAATTAATTGTTTTAGCGAGAGGTCATGTCAATTTATTATCTATCACGTTTTAAGTGAACTAAAGCGGTGAACTACGATAATTTTAATTGACACGGTCGATAAACTCGATAAAATAAGGATGCATGTTTTAGTTATGGCGATTTAGCGATGCATGCGACATAAAATAAAATGCAAGCATAAAAATAAATAAATCCTAGTATGGCCTTTCCTAAAATAGAAAAACTATTTAACTATTACATATTCGGAAACCAACTCCATTGGTCCCTTGAACTTCGGTTGTGGCACGCATCTCGAGGTAACACCGTCTTTATGTATCGCCATTCTTGAAGAAATCCGTCTTTGGGAACTCCGGAATGAATAAAATTACATAGTAAATTACATAATTTCCTATTATACATTTGTAACTAAAATAAAATAAATCTATTAAATTACAAAACGGTGATACGAGATCACAATAAAATTACAATCGAATCGATATTCCCATACATTTCGGGAAATACCAATTAAAATCTAAGGCCATACTAAGTAAAATTACATAATTCAAAAATTACATAAATTAAAATTATGACAATCATAAAGAAAATGCAGCATTATAATATGTATGAACATGCTCAATTTTATGCTAAATCGCCTTTAATTAGCCAATATCGTATATTACTCGGTTTTTACGGATTTGCGTCATTTCAACATTTTATAATCACAAAAATTACATAAATTCATATTTATGCATAAGTTAATTACCCTAACCTCTTAGGATTCAAAATATAGTCTTCCCTAATAATTTGACCATAATTAACTCATATTTATAAAATTGTTCATTAATGGACTAAAAATTACAAAAATAGGCTATAAACTTCAAATAAATCACAAAATTTCAAATAAATTCAAAATTCAAAATTTAAACTCATGAACATTCTGGAAAAATACCATGACACTCATAATGTTCAAAATCTTAGGTCAAAAATTTCGAAATTTTTTCGGAAAAACAATGTTGCGGTTAATCGGTTTTTAATAAAAAAAAATCATAAAAATATGAGAAAAATTTTATTCATCAACTTTTCAATTTTAGATCTGAAAAAGATAATAAAATGCAACATTAGACGTTTTTCCTCAGTCATAGATTATGTTTTATTAATTTTTCATTAATAATGTCACTATTTATGCTATTTTTCTTCAAAAATCCATAAATCATGCAAAAAGACTTCACTATAGCCCATTATTTTACACACATCTTGTAAAATTGCATGTGACAACATATTAAATTTCTATGACCAGATTCGAAATTTAACTCATATTAACCTATTTTTTACCTAAAACCGAATTTAATAATGAAAAATCCATATTTCGAGCATAACAAGTCCAAAAATTATGAAAGTTTACAGGTTATCTCAAAATAATATATGTGACAACATATCCAAAAATCACTGGGAAATTCAAAGTATAGCTAATTTTAGACCGAAAATGACATTTTTACTCATAAAATCATATTTAAATGTCATTATTGTATAATATGAACAATAAAAATCCATAAATATAACCAAAATATCCTAAAACATTTTAGGACCAGAAATTTTAACATGCATGAATTAATTTCGTGATATATCATAATAACACAAATTTTACAAGTTTTATATGTTAATCTTTATAACTCGGAAAAACTTTTAACCGATTTGCATGCAAACAACCGTGGCTCATGATACCGATTGAAAGAAAAGTAGATCTATATACTTACATATTCATATATGTGTTATAAATTAATTTGTCATAAAATTAATAAAGGTCTTATGCATGCAAACATTAAAGCAAAATAAGGAAGAAACATTATTCTTACATTGTATTTTCGGTTCAAATGGGCACAAAAGAAATCTCCTTTTCTTTTGTTCTTGAGCTTTCCTTTTGGATGAACAAAAGATCCAAGTGTAGGATCTCTCCCAAGGAATTATACCCAAGGCTTTCTCTTAATTAAAATTAATATTATAGGTAATAGATAATATTAATTTTGTAGAAAAATGACCCAAAATAATTTGGTATTTTGGCTCTCTAAAACCGGTTAGAGGAGAGGAGGAAGAAGAATATTTTTATCTTTCTATTATCTTATTTAGATGAGTGAATGAATAAATGGAATGATACACACTTATGCATGTAGTGTTTAATCAAAAATAAGACAAAAATCCTTTTGCCTTTTCTAGGGTGAAACCGGGTAGGAGGGAAGAAAGGGGGAAGAGAAAGACCCAATGCATGCTCTTGTTTGCCTTCACAATGCAAACTAGGGTTGCATGGCTAGGCTCTATTAAGAATGATTGTGTTTTCCACTTATTTAAACAACACAATTTCTAGCCTAATTCCCTCTTAATTTCGGTATACTCATAATATGGGATCCATATTATTTTTGTCAATTTTGACTTATGTCACATGTCATATGTGACATAAATTTGTTGTGCATTTTTAACATATTAAAAATCAACTTATTATTAAAAATACGTCACATACAAAAATCGACTTAGTAATTCACAATTACTTGTACCAAAATATTTTACCATTTATAAATCACAACAGATTGTATTTATAATAATTCATTCAATTTCAATTGTTTCTTTAAACAATAATTTCATCCGAGTAATGATACAATTCGATTACTCAGACCGTATCTCATTTAATCACATTTCAATGTGATACGTAAATTTTTACTTCCAAAATCGTCCGTCAATTTTTCAAGTAATTTAATTAACTCGTAACATTATACGATTAATTAAATGATCAATTAAGAGTGTTGCCCTATAGGTATGACCTAGGGGGTCAACTGATCACCACCGTCGCACGACAGTAATGTCAAACTCTAGTCAGCCAATCATTACCGATATATGTTGACCAGTTGACAGTAAAATACTTCCCAATTGTATTCTTTAAAATGAGATTTAATAATGATATTTAAATCATGTGATCGCACTATTGTTGAGGACACATTTCCCAACAGAAGTGTACGTCGACGATATGATTGTCAAGTCCAAGGATAGGAAGGGGCACATTGACAACCTTCGTAAGTTCTTCCTGAGATTACGAAAATACAACATGAGGCTCAATCCTCAGAAGTGCGCATTCGGGTTAACATCAGGCAAACTTCTAGGATATGTCGTCAGTCAAAGAAGAATAGAAATCGATCCATCCAAAATCAAAGCTCTAATTAAAATGCCACAACCTCAAACAGGGAAAGAGGGTAGGGGATTTTTAGGCAAGGTGCAATATATAAGTCGATTCATATCGAAACTTACTATATATGATCTGCGAACCCATTTTCAAAAAACTCAAGAAAACTGATCACACCATATGGGACGATGACTGTCAAAAGGCGTTTGACAGAATCAAGGAGATATTAGCCAAGCCACCAGTGCTCATGCCTCCTCAATGAGATTAACCTCTTGGTTTATATCTCACAGTGACCGAAACAACCATGGGAGCTATGCTGGCACAAACTGTAAGAAAAGAAGAAAGAGATATCTATTACCTTAGTAAGAAGTTCTTGGACTATGAATGCAAGTACACACCTCTCGAAAAGACATGCCTCGCTCTTGTGTGGGCAACGAAGAAACTACGCCACTAAATGCTTAGTTACTCTGTCAAGGTGTATTCCAAAATGGATCCTGTCAAATACCTCTTCGAAAAACCCGTCCTCAACGGATGCTTGGCAAGATGGACCTTAATGCTCTCAGAGTTCGATCTGAAATACGTACCTCTGAAGGTTATAAAGGGGCGTGCCGTTGTCGAGTTCTTCGTAGACAATCCCATCAACGACACCCAAGCAGTAGACATGTGGTCATTCCAAGAAGAGGATATACTACAAACCAACGTAGATTCTTGGGACATTTATTTTGATGGAGCATCGAATCTAAGAGGATTTGGAATAGGAGTATTGCTCATTTCTCTTGAAGGTGAGCATACACCACTCTCTGTCAAACTCGACTTCGAGGTGACAAATAACGCAGCAGAATATGAAGCTTGCCTCATAGGGCTACAAGCAGCAGTAAGTTTAGGCATCAAAAATCTTCAAGTTCACGGAGACTCATCCTTAATCATCAACCAAATTACTGAATCTTGGAAAATTCGAAGTGAAAGTCTAGCACCCTATCAGGCTAGGATAGACCAAGTTGCTCAATTCTTCGATCAGGTCACTTATCTACACCTACCTCGTGAAGAAAATCAGTTTGCAGACGCTCTTGCAAAACTCGCATCTCTGATTAACATGCCAGACGACATGGTAGAAATGCCTTTATGCATCGAACTATGATCAGAACTAGCCTATGTACACCAAATTACAGATGAGGAGGAAAACCCAGGGGAACCTTGGTTTCAAGCCATTCTAAACTTCAATCTCAATGGTACATATCTGCCAGATATGGATAAGAGAGGACAACGTGCCATACACCTACTAGCCTCTCAATATCTCCTTATGCAGAGAGAATTATACAAAAGAACACCTCTTGGTGTAAGCTTATGTTGCCTTGATCATTCATAGGCACGAAAAGTGATGGAAGACGTTCATGATGGAGAGTGTGGCCCTCACATGAGTGGACCAATGATGGCAAAGAAAATCACGCGTCTGGGATATTACTGGACCAAGATGGAATCCAATTGCATCAAGTATGTCAGACATTACCATAACTGCCAAATCTTCGGGAATCTGCAACATGTCCCTCCTTCACTACTCTACACCATGACATCTCCTTGGCCATTTTCTTCTTGGGGAATCGACATCATCAGAAAGATTACTCCAGCCGGAACAGGAGGCCACTTTTTTATCTTGGTAGCCATCGACTATTTTACTAAATGGGTCGAAGCGGCATCTTACACTAGTCTCACATCCAAAAACGTGGCAAAGTTCATACAAACCAATATCATCTGTCGATATGGTTGCCCACACGAGATCATCAGTGACAATGGATCGCATTTCCAGGCTGAGCTTGAACAATTGCTAGCCAAGTACAAAATTAAACACCACCATTCCTCGTCATACAGACCACAAACTAATGGTGCGGTAGAGGCAGCTAACAAGAATGTCGTCACAATCCTCAGAAAATGATCCGACAATTATCGCGATTGTCCCAGTAAGATACCGTTCGCATTATGGGGTTATCGCACATCAGTTAGGATGCCCACTGGGGCTACTCCTTTCTATTTAACTTACGACATGGAAGCTGTACAACCAGTTGAGCTAGAAATCCCGTCCTTACACATTCTGCTCGAAAGCAAAATTCCAAAAGCTGATTGGAAGAGAGATAGATATGAAGAACTCGTCCTCATGGATGAACGAAGATTGCGCGCATTGCATAATATGCAAACATATCAGGCACGTATCAAACGAACCTTCAACAAAAGGGTTAAGCCCAGAAACATCAAAGAAGGAGACTTAGTCCTCAAATCAGTTAGAGCTCTTCTACGTGTCGATCCACGAGTAAAGTTCAAACCCAACTGGGCCGGACCATTCTTAGTCAAGTCCATACTCTCGGGGGGTGCGGTTAGGATCACAGACCTAGATGGGAATGAATTTGCTAATCCAACTAACCTCGACCAACTGAAACGATATTATGCTTAGGGTAGGACAATACACGCGCCTCGCGTAACACCCACGTGCCGCTCGTGCGACACGAAATAAAAACGGCCCTTGGCCCGCTAAAATAAAGCTTATGTCACCTTGCTCTTGTATTTTGACAACTCGTCATCCTCATATCATCAAATAAATTGAGTTGTATTTTAGGTGTAAGTAAAGCTCATGCTTATTTTCTAGTTCATTACAAGCTCTTGCTTAGAACATTTATTCTTTTACATTAACTCGAACTACGCACAAGGGTTTGATTTCATTTTTTAAATGAATACGTAGGCAATCCTTCACAGGATAAAACCAATTATTTTAAATTGTAAATAGAAGGACATTTGCATTTGCCTTTGAAATTCGACAAGAATAATGAAAAGAAAATACAATAGTTTCATAACTAATTAATCTTTTATTCATTTTCCTCATAAGTAATAATAATACGCCACATAATATAAAATGCTAAAAATAAATGTTAGGCTAGGATTCTAAAAACCCCGTCATTTATTACAAAATAATAATAATAATAATAATAATAATAATAATAATAATAATAATAATAATAATAATAATAATAATAATAATAATAATAATAATAATAATAATAATAATAATAATAATAATAATAATAATAATAATAATAATAATAATAATAATCATCATAAATAATACTACGACTTAGGCTACTCTTCCATCTTCCCTTTGCCTTTGTCATTTTTATCATACTTCTTGTCTCGACCACGAGCTGGGCGCTGCTGCGCTATCTCTGACCTAATCCCCAAAGGTCTTTCTCCCGGTCCAGCCTTACCATTTCGATCCACCACAATCTCTACGGCAGGAGCGGTCTTCGGTTTCTTTGATGGATGAATGACTTGGAAACCGGCCTCTTCTTCCCCCTCAGTCAGATACTTCTGGTTCTCCTTTGCTACCTCACGAATCTTGTAGTCAACAGGCTCGCGCTTCCTCAATTTTTCAGGCTCCTCGGGAGTAGTAGCCTTCCTCCATTGCAAGTATGAATCCGATACCCATAAGGAACCACCAGGAGACAGTATGAACCACATGTTCCTCTGAGCTCGCTTGAGGGCCCACTCTCGACGAATCTCGGTAGTATGTGCCAATGCAGTCTGAGGAACGGTGTCAAGCTTAGGAATCTTCTGCTTAAGGCCCACTTGCCTCATCAATCTCTCCGGGAAGATGCATATCATGAATTCCAAGACAGGAATGTGAACTGACCGAGTAGGATCTAAAGATAAAACTCCAGCGACTGACCTGAGATGCCACCATGGCACAATCCATCGGATCAAAGGACCACCTTCATTCTTCAACTTGTTCTCCCAATAGTTGCAAACTCGAGAGAATTCCACCATGTAGAGCCTGATTCTCATCGCAATTGACCAAGCATGATATCCTGGCACGTTACCTGGGGGCTCGATCAACTGCAGATGCTCCATGAGCCAAACCTACAAGGAAGACGGGAATTAATGACCAACCAAACAAAAAAAACAAAAAAAGAAAAGAATGAAAAAAGAAAACGGTTTGCATTGTACAAAAGAGAGAAAAGAGGTTCTTACCTGCAAAATGATAGGACTTCCCAAATAAGGTAGCTCGCGGTTGGCTTTTCTATTATCCAGCCCCAAAATGATCTCTCCTAAGCACAGTCACGCTGGGCTCTTGCGCAGCTCCATCTGTTCAACCAAGCTCAAGTAACGAGGATCCCCTCTCATTTCCTTATCAACATGCCCTTGGAGGACATAACCATGCAGTAGACAGAACCGAATGCCCTAGGCCTCGCCACATAAGAGATAGAAGGGTCTTCCATGTTTATGAATCGGTCAATGAAGTTAAGCATACGGACTCCTTTCGAGGTCACAAGGCGATCAACCTCCGCTTTAGTGAGTCCAAACAAATCTCTAAATTTACTTTTGTACCCTTGAGAGCTAGAGGGTATGAGGCTCATTTTCTGGATCCCATCCTCCAATTGCAGCAATTTCCTCAGGAAAAGGATAGATATCGCCTCCAGGAAAGGCAAAAATATGGAAATTAGGTTCCCAATATTCAAGACAAGCATCCAAGAAAGGTTTTAAAACCTTCACCAATTTGAGACTCAAGATTGATCCCAAATTAAAAGCACCCATGTCATGCTTCTCGACGTTTGTAAACTCATTTATCCACTCTTTGAGACGATTTTCATAGGCATCCATAATTTTTGAATTTTTCTATGAAAATAGGAGAGCTTTTGTGAAATAGACAGAAGAGAGATGGAGGAATTATGTGAATAAAAGCTTCCCCGACGTCTCTATTTATACTCAAAGTTGTTTCCTAATTTCCGTCAGAACTGACCACTTGGGGAAATGGCGGAGCACCTGCTGTGCCTCATTGAAGGGTCGCAGCTCTTGCTGCGCCTCTTCCCCAGAGGGATTTCTGTGATTTTCCGCTTTGGATCTTTCCTAATTTATTTTGGCTATAATTTTCTATTCCTATAGGTTATTATTTTGGTACTTCCGTCAAATTACCAACTTTTATGTCGGGTTCGCTTCTCGAGACGAGATCGACATTTTTCGCCACACAAGCACACTTACCCATTTTATTTTATTTTGTTTTGTTGGGGGAACCATTTCACTCCCCGTTTCACATTACATTTCTCATTTCTGGGCAATTTTTTTCAACCTCGGTCATTTCTGGGCAATTTTTTCGCTTTTTTAGGTTTATTTCTCATTTCGCATTGATTTAAGCTATTTGTATAGTATGTGTTTTATGTGCAATTCTATGTAATTTTCGGCAGCATGACGGCGTAAACCGTCATCTACCAAACCTGTTTCTAAGCTAACCTGCAGGAACAAACATACAACCCAGCAGCAAAGGCACTCAGGCCATCATATATACAACTAAAATGCTATATGTACATCAAACTGGGGGCTCTCGCCCAAAACAAGTCCGAAAAATCCAAAAATGAGGTCCAAATGTACAAGTATATACAATACAGTCAACAACAAAAGAGACAAAAGCAAAGACAGCTACTCATGCTCGCCACCTCGCTCGGCGACCCTCGCCTCGAGTGCAGCAATCTCGACATCCTGACCTCCAACTCCCACAACAGGCGAGCTATCTCCTCCTGGGACAGCGCCAGCTCACGCTCCAGGTCGCGCTCCCTCTGCAAATGATAAAGAAATGCCTCATTTCAATCATTTCAAACAAAACGCGAGAAATTACAACAAAATTCAAAATAAAGAAAATGAGAGGTTCATATCTGTCGTCCTCGGCCACCTGCGAGTGCCTCGATGGCTGTAGCCCGCAGCCGGTTGGCCACCCTCCACAACGCCACATGCCGAGACGGCGCCACCTGTATTTAAATAAACAAAGATTTTCTGTAAAATGAAAAAATGCATTCTTATGCAACAAAGACAGCAAAAGACAACTGAAGCTCGGGGCTTACCCTACTAACTAAGTGCTGCCACTCCTCCAGGCCAGCATCTGTCACCTCCTCGCCGAAGTCGCAGAGCTCGGAGATCGTCGTCATCCCCGTCGTGTCAGTGTAGTTAAGGGTCTCGGGGTACGCTGGGGGCTCGACGCCCGCCACCTCGATCTCCTGCAAAATTCAAATGAATTCTTTATTCGATGATCATTCGTCAGTTTATCAAGACAATTCAAAAGAGGGTAAAATATTTACCACGATCGGCCAGTACGCCAGCCTCTGGCGAACAAACAAGGAGTACTCCTCGCTAGGAAGGAGAAGAGCGTCACCACCAACACCCGCCAAGTCAGCCTCCCTCTCAACATCTGAAGGCTCCTTAAACATCGTCCGAGGAGGGTCGATGAGAACCGTGAAAGCGTCCCGAGAGCACTGTCGAGTCAAGCGCTCGCTCATGTACCACACTGGTCCCATAGACGTCCTCAGCAGCAACCGACTAGAGCTCCTAGGTCGAAGGACCTCAGCCACGAAAGGCGGAGCGTCAGGGTAGTCCACCCAAGGTCTGGGAACCCACTAAAGCAAGTAAACAAGGGGCCATTCTTATGATCACTTCCGAGAAGAAATGAACAACGATAAAGGAAGAATGATTGAAAATACTTATGTCACTCAACTTCAGGGCGTTCACGCCCCCGTCGACAAACATCATAAGAAGAGAGATGGCTCTTCCTACGACATACCACCCAGTCCCTCACAACTGGATAAGCCCTCGGCTCAGGCTTTGTCCTCTTGGGCGCGAAGCCCGGAAAGTAGGAGTACACCCACGCCTGCAAAACAAGAGAATCGATAATGATCTTTCACAATTCAATAGCAAAGAAGAAGTAATGATCTTTCATGATTCGAAATGAAGGTTCATACCTCCAACAGCAGTTCCGGACCAACAGTAGCAGGACAAGTCCCTTTCTCCAGCAGCTTAAGACGAACCATGGCCTTCATGTAGCGAGTGAGGACCGAAAAAACAGGAGTAACCCAGTCCCAACGGCCTAGGTCACTCAGGTCAGAAAGGAACGAGAAAAGCTTCGTCGACAGCCTCTCCCCCTTGTCTCCGAGGTAAAGCGAAGACAAGAACCACCAGAGCCACAGACGAGCCACCTTCCTCCCATCCATCGTCACCAACGCCGGGGTCCTACCCGAAAGGTAGTCCCTGACGTAGGTACTCGGCACTAACTCGAGAACCGTGGCAGCACCCTCTGCCAGGTTCCAGCCGATCGGCCTCCTGGCCTCAGCCGAGTCCACCCTCATGGCCGTTAATGGCCATACCAAAACCTGCTCTCCAAACGGCAAACAAGAAATCATGCCATAATCCTCCAACGTGACCCCGACCTCCCCAAAAGGCATGTGAAAGGTCGAGGTCATATCTCAGTACCGATCAAGGAAGGCTCGAATCAGGCAAAGGTTAGCCCGAAGCTTCCTTTCCTTGATCACCCTCCACGCTCCCACCAAGGGCCCGAAGGCTCCTAGTTCGATGATGACTCTCTCCTCCTCCGTCAAAGGTCCGTAGACCTCCATCATCATCGTGTAGCCAGAGAAGGACCTCAAGTTCCCGGCCTCCTTTAACGATTCAAGAAAATGCTATCTTTAGCACAAAGCAAATGAGAAATGAAATTATCAGTGAATAAAGGAGGAAATTAGTAGTGAAATGGTAAGTCTAGCCTACCAAGCTCCTCACCGTCCTGTAAGACAGGTGGCTCTCCGCTGCCCAAATGAGATGTCGATCATCCCATTTCTCAGCCCACTCCGGTGCCCCCGCTAGCTGGCGACCACCTCGTCCTAAGTTAGCCCGCCTTGGGACCTCCTCGACGACCTCCTTCTCGAAAACCTCCACGAACACCTCCTCAAGAGTAAGAGAAGGGTCAAAGTCGACATTCACGTCCATGGGAGCCCTCCCCGACGTAGAAGCAACGTCACCTGCAAAATTGAAGTAAATTAGGCCGCGTCGAATGAAGACGAGCCTCGGTGAAGGTGTTTTCAAGCTTTTCAAGCCCCGAAGATGGCCTTTTCTCGCTACCTTTGGCCGTTTCTTTCAAAACCTGGCCGCTCATGTGGTAAAATTGGGTTAAGACAAGTCTAAACTCGAGCCCTTTTATGGGTTTGAGTCGAAATTTTGGCAGCATTTCGCTATAATGGCGATTATGCCCTAAAAAGTGTCCTGAAAAGTCGTCACAAATCAAAAATTCGAAATGGTAGGAAGTTTACCCATCACACAAGGATTCCAAAAACCAAATTTCATAAAAAATGGGCAATCCTAAGGCCATTTTCGAAGCGATTTTCGAAATAGCTGAGAAACCGTCTCAATTTCACTCAATGCTCAATACTCAATGAAAATTCAAAAAGAATATATGGTTATGTTCCTAACATTCCCAATTATCCATTTCTAATGTCAATTTCAGAAGGCAAATCCATTTGGGGGAAAAGCCCCAAATTTTCGAAGTAATCGGGTTGAAAACTCTAATTGTTTCGATTCAATTCAAGCAAAATACGGCTATTAAAGCAAGAATGAGACACATACCTCTATTAGTCATGATTAATGGAAGGTTTTGATCAAGTTTTGGCGGAATATCGTTGGAATTTGAGAGAGTTTAAGAGAGAATTTGTGTTTTGTTATAATGAATAAAACACGGGTTCTGTCGAGTTTTTACTCAGACAGGGACGAACTCAGGAAAGGACGCAGGAGGTGATGCACCTCTCCCAAGAGTCGCAACTCTTGCTGCGCCTCCTCCCCAGCTTCCCTCCAGCTCAATTTTCAGAAGTTCGTTATAAGTTCGTTATTTGTGGGCCCATCTTTGGTGCGCCTCTTTTTCAACACCATATATCATACATTTGGTCCATTTGATATTTATTCTTTGTCCGGACCCGTATTTCGAGCAGACTGTGAACTGTCACAATATTTTGTCTCTGACGCAGATCGTGAACGTCACAAGATTTTTATCCTCGAGCAAAGCGTGAATCGCCGCAAGATGCCAAGACTTCGCTCGCAACAACGAGCGGGTTTCGCCTTTTCGTCCACTGAAAGTCCATGACAGCCGATTGCACTTCTCGAGAGATAGAGCAAGCACAAGCAAATTTCCATATTTCCCAGCAAGAATTCGCTTGAGAACAACGCAAGCAGATTCCTCCAGCAGTTTCTACCGACGCCTGCTACCGTCAATATTATTGGTTCCCCGCGGAGTTCGGCAGAGGTGTCGTTCTCCGGATGTTCTCATACCAAACTTAGGTTACCAACCTATCTATGCTCCCTTAATTAGCCTTTTCTCTTTAGGATCACCTTTATTAGAGTTCCAACACTCAAACTTCGGTTACCCTTAGACTACCTTCCCGCCGGTGTTTTCCTTTTAGAGCCTAACAAGCCTTAGCCTTTAGGTCTTAGCCTTAGCTCCTACGCAACTCCGAAAACATCTCGAGAAAGAAATCTTAGGTATGGTCTCTTCTTATGGCTGGCGAGCTTCCTTACGTAGTCTAATGGACTTTAAACGACCCTCACCGATAGTCGACAGACTCTAAAATGTTCCCGACGACAGGTCCTTGGCTCAGACCCCTTGAGCCGCCTCGCGTCGCCATAATCGTCAGGTTGTAATCTTCGATTGACCTGATAGCTATACTTTTACTTTCGCCTTGTCCAAGCCTCAGTCAAAGTGGGGGCTCTGTAGATACCTCATTTCTGCACCTCCCAGAAACCACCCAGTGACGATTGGGCCGCATGTTTGGTACACGGAACGATTTATGACAGTTCGTAAGTTTATCGTCAAGTGATAGCTCAAATACTTGTGTCTACCCCTTGGTCGTCATCTACGCGCCATTACGGTCGTTTTGACAGTAATTAGACTTCATTTTCAGTTCGGGTCAAAAACCGCTTCCTTTTCTAGTAAACTATTTTAAAATGCCGAGTCGGAATGTTCTAGAATGTTCCAGATATTTATTCCATAAAATCAATTTTTAATCTTTTGGTATAATATTTCCCGAAAATCATATTTTAAAGAATAAGGAAGTCAAGATCTACCGCAATTCCATAAAAGAAACGCGGAAATCTTTCTTCCGCAGAAGGAAACCTCTGGGGAAAGGACGCATCATCTGCTACGCCTCTTCCAAGAGTCGCAGTGGCTGTTGCGCCTCTTCCCCAGCCCTTTTCTGCGTATTTTCAAATCTTTTCGAGATTTCTTTCCAAAGTTTCACTCATACCATAATTCCTCCGTGTGATTAGTATAAATAGAAACCTTCGTTCCTCATATTTCTCACGCGAGTGTCCGCCCTTCTCTTCTCCCTTTGCATTTTAAGACCGTGCTCTAAGCTTATTGACGTCTACGTTCTTGATCAATCGACCACGTAAGCTCGGATCCTTCTGAGTACCAGTCACGTTGCATGACCGACCAATTTGACCAACTCCACCTCAATTAATCAATCAATTTAATCTAAATCCTCTAACGAGGGCACTTTCATCATACATTCGAGTCGAGCAATCACTAATCGTTAACTTAATTAATCTCGTTTCGTCAAACATGTAAGTCTGAGGGTGTAAATCCCATATTGTATTTTATTATTGTATCAATTAATGTAAGGTTTAAGTCAAAAATATGCTTAAAGCCGATTTATAAAACCCTTTATCAAACCCATTTTTACGGATTGACAG
This sequence comes from Silene latifolia, assembly GCF_048544455.1. Taxonomy (NCBI): domain Eukaryota; kingdom Viridiplantae; phylum Streptophyta; class Magnoliopsida; order Caryophyllales; family Caryophyllaceae; genus Silene; species Silene latifolia. Next base: position 36,135,345 of record NC_133537.1, read on the forward strand.
AAAACAGACGTCGAGATGAAACGCAACAACTGTTGCGCCTCTTCGAAGAGCCGCAACATCTGCTGCGCCTCTTCCTGAGGCTGTCGCAGTTCCTGCTTTTCTTCTTCTTCCTCCGTCCTCTGTTAATTCGTCTTTTGTTTTCTCTTTCTTATGTTATTTCTTTTATTCGTATATAATAATTATAATTCATTGTTCTTAGTAATTTATCACCTTTAAATTTTGACTTAAATCCCTAATAATCAATATTTGCGGGTTTTCGTCACTAAAATCACACCCGGTTTTTGGAGATTCGATTTGTTCATATCAAACCTCTGGAAATTCAACTTTTGTACATATTTTCATCTGTTTATCACAACCTTCTTAATAGTTTGACCTGAATAAACCTAATTAATTTGTAATAATTTGGCTTAATTAGTTATAATTCGCTCATAATTCGTTTTAATCCGTCTTAATTCATTCTAGTTAGTTTTAAGTTGTTCGTTATTGCTTTTACAACCCATTCACATGTAAATAACCTGCTGAATAACTTTCATCCAAGTCAAATATTAATAATCAATCATTAAATCCACCAACGAACATTAACAATCGCAGTTCTGGCTTCACAGCCAGAACTCACCTCAGGAACAGACGCAGTGACCACTGCACCTCTTCCAAGTGACGCAGCATTGCTGCGCCTGTTTCGGGTTGAGCTCTGTCTCTGAACTTCCTTTCTTGCCTTGACCTAATTCGTTAATTATGTATTAATCGGCTATTAATCCTATTATCACCTTTAATCTGATCGTTTTAACCTAGTTTATTTTCTCTTGTTTTTCTCAAATTATCCGTCTTAAATATATTTTTGACGTAAATCATTAATCGTTGTAATTATTGTAGTTTTAATTATCGCAATTTATTTATAATATTGTACTATTTTGTATGATTTATTTGCTTGTTTTCACATGTAATTAATCTAAACCCTACTTCGACATTAATGAGTGTTATATTAATTGTCAACCGACTTAGTTAATTCACATGCTAGGCTTAATCAGTGGGTATTGCATTGCATGCATATAATCGATAACATATCAAGTATGAATAACTTCCCTAATCATTAGTAGAGGCCGCTATCGAGGCGGGCAGGATTAGGTGTTTAGTAAAAGGACTTCCTAATACGTACCCTCACCCCTTACTCCAGATCTCTGTGAACATCCGTGTTCATTGGCATCCACGAGAGTCATTCTAGGCATAGAGTGCTAAGGGTAACGAGTTCTTGGTGTCTATGTCACTACTTTGTGTCTTGACATGACGCGAAGTATTCGAACGGTTTCCAATTTCCCACAATAAATTAGTGGCGACTCCACAAATGCAAAAGCTTGTTTCCCAAGCGCCCCCGTGGGCCCCCCTTGTCCACAGTATGACGGTAAAAAGTAATTGAATTTCATAGATGTGCAATTTGATGAACATTTTATGGAAGGAGTATACTACTCTCAGTTCCTACATGAACTGGTCATAAATGACACCAGTTATATGGCTCTAAAACTTAGAAATTTTAAGTAGTTCGCCAAATTTATCAGGTCAAGTCTATATGTTCAACTGTATTTTTAACATTAACTCGTAGATTATGCAAATGACAAAGCTAATAAAAGTCAATTTGATGCAAGGCTTAAGTGAAATGACAAATTATAGTGCAATATCATCATGGAAATCTACCGTTCCGACTCGACTTAAGTGCAAAAATAAACGTGAAGTATTTTTGCAATTTTTGAATTTTTTTTATTTTTATGGGTTTTTCATTTTCTTTGAAATTAAAATACAATGCAAGCAAAAATGCAATAAACGTGAATGCAAACCAAATGCAAATGCAGACTCAAAGGATGCAATACCTTCCAAAAAACAAAACGGACAACGCCCTCGTTGTCCTCCAGCATACACCAGTGGAATAAATGGGGAAATGAGAAAAATACAACCAATAAATGAATGAAATAAAGGAATTAAAATGGAGACAAAAAAGAAATAAAAGCAGAAAATACTTAAAATATATACGAACTTCCCCAAACCAGCAGAAAACTGGGGAAGTGAATAGACCAGCAGCTACTCGTCAGCCTCCTTCTCCTCGTCAACCACCGTGTAGGTGGGGTCACTCTCCTCCTCTCATCTCCTCCTCTGACGACCTGCAGCAAGGTCGGCTCTGACCCTCTCCTCCTTCTCAGTTGTGTCCTCCTCGCTCTCCGGCTGTGGGTACCCCTCCGCCGGGTACCGGTAGAACGAAGGGTGTGGCTAGCCGTTAGGAACAGGACGCCCTCTCCACATGTGGTACTCATATAGAGGGAACAAGGCAAGTGCCTAATCCCGCTCTATACGAGCCACTCTACTGCACATCTCAAGAAGCAAAGGGTCATGACGCCCTTGGTCCATGACCTCAGGCGCCTCAAAGGGTGGAGGAGCAACAAAATTAGCCGGCAAAACCGGCTGAGGGACAGAGGGTGTAGGTGTAGGGTCGGGATAGGCATAGGCGTGGACGTCTGCCTAGCCTGAGTCTGTGTGGACCCCACTCCTGTCTCCCTGACAGCAGTGGAAGACAGCTTCCACTTCTTAGAAGCGGGAGGAGAAAGTGGAAGGAGGTAAGAAGGTGGAGATGGAGGCAACCTACCCGACACAGTAGTCAAGGGTAAAAGACGGGGTAGGTCGGGTTATGGTAAGGTCACGGACGTGGAACCACAAATCTTCCACGTCCGCTGGTCCTTTGCTAACCAAAACATGGCCGACATAGCCTGAATATCAAAGATTGTGTCCCTATTTACATGTGTCAGGCCGCGGAGAAAGTCAGAGAAAAGTCTACGGGCGATGTGGGTCGCCAACCCGCCACAAGAGATCGGGCCTTTCCTCTTTTGCCCGACAACGTTAAAATGTTGAGTTGTCCAGTAAGAAATGTTAAGAACAAAGGCGTCACCGCAGTCAATGTTTAGGTAACCCGCTAAAATCGACAGCTCAACGTTGTTAACGTTGTTAGGCTTGTGGCATCTCTCCTAAGAGACAGAGGTAGTAACGGGCTGGGGGAAGATGAACTGGAGCCTGTGCAAGAGTGGGCCAAAGTAAAGCCGAGGGACCGTCACTAGCCAATCCCAACCGCCTCCCAAACTCACCTAAAGTCTAGGTGAAGGTCGAGTTAAACAGTCTGAATGAAATACAAGAACTCCCTGGGTCAGTCTTATAAGCAGCGGGTGAAAATGTGAAAGAGCTAAAGAATTAGAGGGTCACTTGTTCATATGTTAGCTCTCTCATCGTGGTCAAACCCATCATCCTAGTCCCGTTTAATAACTCAGCCACGGGTTTATAAATTGCCAACTTTTCTAATGAAGAACGACACAAAAAACGGTTAGAAGTAACGTCACAGTCCATCAAATGAGTGAAACGAATACGATGAAGCGTGTTAATAAAACGTACCTCGGGAAACTCCGGTACAAGATCCAAAGAAGTGTCAGCAGCGAACCTGGCGGCGGTAGGTGCAGCAGCTCTAGCCCCCCCACCCCCGAACCCGAAGCAGCGGCAGCAGTGAGCCCGGGAGCACGGACAGAGGGCGGTCTCTGTACAAGGACAGAAAGCGTGACTGTGACAGCCGGTGTCGACACAACAGGGGTCGACACCGGGATAGGGGAAGCAGCAATGGCGGTACTAGGGGCAGGGATAGTGGTGGTGACGGTGGTGGCAATAGCGACCACCGTCTCAGAGACGGACGGAACAGTAGTAGAACTAGAGGCAGAAACAATGCTACTATCCATCCTAAATATCACAAGCAAATTCTAATAAAAAAACAATCGATCATAATCGAATTTCCCCCAAATTCTCAAACCGAAACCCTAATTTCGGTTTTGATGAACCAAAACACAATTAAACAGTAAAGATTGAAGGAGAGAACTTACTTGTGACGATACCCAACAAAAATTGCAATTAAAATCAACCAAAAAGCACAAATTAATCGAGGTAAATCCCGATTTTCCGCGAAACCCTAACCCCGCACTTGACTGCAAATTGGTCGAAATTTCAAGGGACAAATAGAGGATAATGATCTAAGTAATTGCAAAGAATGATTTTGGGTAATTAATTTGATAATTTAAGGGAAGAAAATGGAGAATTTGGGGTTGAATGTCGGGGTTTATCGCAAAAGGGGAAGAACAAAATGAAGAAATGAAATAGAATAAAGGGCAAAATGATACTCCCTCGTGTTATAATCAGTGATGTTACTCGATCGAGTGATTTGAAACCACTTGATTGAGAGCTTTCCTCAACATTCTGCTCGATCGAGACCTTTGAAGCTGCTCGATCGAATCCTTCTTCCTTTTCCTTGGATTCTACTCGATCGCGAACATTAAGTTGTTCGATCGAGTACTTTAGCTCTTCAATTCTTCTCGATCGAGTACAGGACAACTCGATCGAGGACCCCTCAAATTGGACATTTCGATCAAGTATAGTTATTCACTCGATCGAAGGACTTACTTGGGCAATCTGCTCGATCGAGTACAAAAGTATTCGATGGAGTCTTTTTCCTTTAGCACGCATCTCCGGCAACGGCGCCAAAATTGGACACGCATCCCAATGGTAGCATATCTTCCCTAAACATGCGTAAAGAACACAGAAAACACTTCCCGAAAATACCAAATTCACAGCAGCAGTCTATATTCGGTTTTACGCTATGAAAACTAACTAAACTACGCTATTGTCTAAAAGCAAATAAAGTGTCTAACAAAACTTCAAGTTACAAAATGTTTTTACAAACGGGGCAATTCCCCGTTTATCTTCCAAAACACTTCAATAGCCCACAGGAGGGCTTCTGACTGGAGGAGGTCCCTTTGGCATCTCGGACCGTCCTCTTTGATCTCCATGAGCTCGAATTGATTGAAGAAGAGTAATTTGCGTCCACATACGCCTTTACCTTCTTCTTTTCTTTATTCCGTCCTTTATCTTTAGCATCTTCTTTGGCATCATTCCCATCAGTGAGCTTGAATTTCATTTGACCTTTATCAACGGGAACTCCAATGTCCACTCCACCTATACCTGTAACAACAGAAACGGCAGAATGGTTCTCCATATTGCTCTCAATCTGAGGCGGAGGTGTTAATATAGCAGCACAGGATTCAATATTATCCATTGGAGGATCCGTGTCAGGGTCAGTAAAGGGTAGTGCATTGCAGGGCTGGACTTGCATAGGAGCCCAGCGAACGCTAGACTGATAGAAAAACAGCTCCTCATCTCCTACCTGAAAGGTTAGAGTCTTTCACCCTACATCTATCACAGCGCGATCGGTAAATAGAAATGGTCTTCCTAATATGATAGGAGTGTAAGAGTCTTCGGGGATGTCCAAGACTACAAAATCAACGGGAATAAAGAACTTCCCGATCTTAATAAGTATGTCCTCTAAGACACCTAAAGGCCGTGATAAAGTACGGTCGACCATCTGCACTGTCATGTTAGTACAATGAAATTTTGTCAAACCGAGTCTCTTAGCGAGAGACAACGACAAGACACTCACACTAGCTCCCAGATCACATAACGCATTATCAATTAAATGGCTCCCTATATGGCATGGAGTAGAAAAGCTACCTGGGTCAGATAATTTTGGTGGAGTCTTATTTCAAATTAGGGCAGTGCCCACTTCAGTCAAAGCCCTCGTCTCGTGATCATTAATGTGCCTCTTACGTGTTATAATTTCTTTCATAAATTTTATATAAGAGGGTACCTGGGTTAGAAATTCGGCGAAAGGGACGTTAACATGAAGGCTTTTTAAAATTTCAGCGAACTTATACCGAACTGTTGCTCAGCCTTCTTGTTCTCCAATCGCCTCGGGAATGGAACCACGATGGGAATAGCTAGTCCGTCATTTCTTTTTGCCAAAGAATTCTCGTAATCATCATCTGTTTTACTTGATCGAGCTTCAATTTCATTCGATCGAGTGCTTTTATCGGCAGCTTCACTCGATCGAACACTTTCAGGTACTCGATCAAAGTCTCTCTTTTCAACAGTACTCGATCGAGCTGCAAATCCCTTCGATCGAGTAACTTCCACAGCATTTTCCCTCGATCGACCACCTGGGATTAGTCGATCGTGGACTTTCCTCGGACTCAGCAAATTCTCGTCAAAGGACGACTGTTCATGAGCAGTAACTTCCATTTTCGGGTCTTATTTATCACATTCAGTCGGCATTTTGGGTCCCTCATAAGAAAGACCACTCCTCAGATTAATTAAATTTACCGTCTCATGATGTTTCTTATCAGGTTGGGATGGTAAATGACCCGGCTGCCTTGAAGCTTGATTGGTAACGAGTTGAGCTATTTGTGATTCAAGTAACTTAATAGATGCATCTTTTTGTTGGTCACTCTTCTGCAATTGAATAGTCAATGACTCTATCATTGACTTCAGCTCAGCTACATCACTTATGCCACTAGAAGAGGCACCTTTTTGCGGCGGTGGAAAAGATGGAGGCTTTTGAAAGCCTTGTTGAGCTTTGTGAGGTGGTATATATGGTTGTTGCTGCTGCGGTGAAGGAGTCGGATTTAAAACATTTTGACTTGTCCTTCTCAAGTTAGGATGGACTCCACCTTGATTGTTGTAATATGAGCCTCCTTGCCTATATTGTTGAAAGGCAAAAACCTGCTCCTTCTCAGCTAGACAATCCACAGAAGTGTGATCGTCATTACTACCACCCCTCTCACATGAGACGGTCTCTTGTCTAGTCAACAAATGAACCGTCTGTTAATCCCCCATAGCCTGCAACTCAAGTTTATCGAACCCGGCATTCATGGCTTCTAGCTGAGCCACAAGTGCACTATCAACAGAAGAAACCGTTCTAATTCCTCCTCTTGGGTTCCCATATTCAGCACAATGGGTAGCTATCTCCTCTATGATTCCCCAACCTTTGTCATCATCAATATTCTTCTGGAATCGACCATTGGATGCAACATCCAAAATAGCACGGTGGTCGTCATACAATCCATTATAAAATTGGTTGCACAGAAACCACTGATCGAAACCGTGATGAGGGATGGACCGCACTAGTTTCTTGAACCGACCCCACGCCTCATACAAGTTCTCGTCTGGAGTTTTCTTGAAACTTGTTATATTTCCCCTCAATTGATTAGTTCTCTGCGGAGGAAAGTACCTTTTGTAAAAGGCAAGGGCTAAGGTCTCCCAGTTGGTAATCCCAGCTGCAGTCCTATCAAGATCAATGAGCCACTCTCAGGCTCCATCAGTCAGAGAGAAAGGAAATAGAACTTCCTTAATCTTATCATGTGTCACTCCCTTGGTAGCGGGAATGGTAGAACAGTAATCTGTGAAAACCTCCGTGTGCTATCGCAGGTCCTCACCAGCTACTCCACGGTACATATTTATCTCGACCAAATTGATATAAGATGGCTGAATGTCAAATGTGCTCCCATCTTCTGTTGCAAGGTTAAAACCTTTAGGAATAGAGGCAGTTGTTGGCTCGGAATGGCTCGCGATATTAGGCATCTTCACAGAATTGGCTGCAGAAATAAAAGTATCTTCTTCAAAAGACTGGTCTTCTGCAAATAGAAAATGTTCAAGATCGGGTTCAAAAGTACTCAAGGCTTCCTTTTGACAATTCTTTCTCAATAAGCTCTGTCTATAGTGAAAAGTCCGCTCCGGTTCAGGATCAGCTGGTACTAATTCTGACATGTTAGACCTGGGCATACACAAAACTAAGAAAGAAAAATAATAAGAACAACCTCAAGGAATTGAAAATCCTTTGAGACTAAGACAGACAAAAATAAACAGATAAATAGGCTAATTGCCTCCCTGGCAACGGCGCCAAAATTTGACACGGCTGTCGCAACCCTATCAAAAATAAACCAACCGGCTCAACTAATAAATATAGTAGAGGTAAGTCGGGTATCGTACTCCACAGGGAGGCTATTATATCTACCTGCTATCTAAGTCTGCCACGGTAATAATTGGGTGTTTGAATTGTTTTCTAATCAACTAAATGAGATTAAAAGAGAGAAATAGGGCAATAAGAATAAAGAGAAATAAGTTGTAATCAAATAAGGAGAGAAATGCAAGGATGTCAATTCACCATGGTAATTAGTCAATTTAGTCATAGATAGCTCAGACGGTCTAATGTGAGAAGGGTAAAGGAAAGGTCCTCTCGGTCCACTTTCTGCCCTAAAATACAACCAACTTAGCTCTCGCCCTCATTAGTGTAGTCTACTATTCATAACAGGTATAGTCATTCCAATCTCTCGATCTAGGTCTGAATTTAATCAAATTAACTGATTTAGAAGCGTGCACTCAACTAAACGATTACAATTATATTGTTATAAAACAGTTCTCACAATTCAACCATCTAATCTATTCATAACATCGTTTATTCACTACCATGGCTCCCCTAATCCTAACATAAACGGATTTAGCTACTCATGCTCTTAGTGAAACAAGCAATAATAGCAATCAAAGATTTAACAAGAGACATGACATAAGAATGGTAAAGATGAAATAACATAAACTAACAATAACAATAAATTAAAGCAGAAATTAAGAATAGAGATTAAGAGAATGCAAATAAGATTAAATAGAATTAAAGGAGAAAGAAAGATTACAAAGTATTAGAATCCGGCAATGAGAACAAAGTAACGTACGAAAGGAGAAAAGTAAAGTCTGCTTCAGAGAGTTTATGAGATTAAAGAGTAATTAAGAGCCTAAGAGAGTGTTAAAGATAATTCTAACCTAATTACGTCTTCCCTTATATAGGGAAGATATTTATTAATAAAACTAAGATATTAAATAATATTAACACGAAATAAAATCTCGTGTTATATAGCAATCCTCTCGATCGAGAAATTTCATTCCACTCGATCAAGCAGACCTTCAGCTAAACCACTCGATCAAACAAGTAGGGTCTTCGATCGAGTAAACTACAAATAACACATTTCGATCGAGTTTAGCAGGGACTCGATCGAGCTTCCTTGACCACCATCTTCACTCGATCGAACAGAAAAGAGTTCGATCGAGCTTCCAGCTACTGAAATAGCTTGAGTTCCTCACTTGGTTAGTTTCCGAGACTTCTTCACGCTTCTCGAGGCATAGCATTCCTGCTCAAAACCTTCCATCTCCACAAATGCATGCTAAAGGACTAGAAAAAGATACGATTCCACTACTTTCGGGTCCGTTCCTGCAATTAAGGCAAAAAAACCAAAGTAGCCTATTTGGGCATTTTGCAATATAAAACTACGATAATGACATAGAAATGCATGCATAAGAGGCCAAAAAGGACTATATAAAATGCACGTATCACCCTCGACAACCTGAAAATGACATAGATGTATATTTGGAACCACTTCAAGATGATATGAAGATTTTGTGGGAAAGAGGGATACCGGTGTTTGATGGTTATAAGAAGAAAAGTTTCAATCTGAGAGCTATGTTATTGTGTACAATAAGTGACTTTCCGGCGTACGATGATCTTTCTGGACATACTGTACACGGGAAAGAGGCTTGCCCATTGTGTGGGGGGGATGTTGAATCAGAATATTTGAAGCATTCTCGCAAGCATGTGTACAGGGGAAATCGTCGATGGTTATGTCCTGATCATCATTATCGTAAGCTTCACAAGGCGTTTAATGGGTGTCCTGAGCAGCGTGGGAGTCCTCAGATTTTGAATGGTCATGAAGTTTATGAGAAAGTGAAAGATATTGAGATAACGTATGGGAAGAAGGGACCTAAGTTGTCTACTCTTGTTATAAAAAAAAAATCTATATGTTTTACCAAACTTCCGTACTGGCGTGAGCTCACGGTTAGACATTGCGTAGATTTTATGCACATTGAAAAGTACGTTTGTGATAATATAATCAATACTCTGCTGAATGTTCTGGGTAGGATAAAAGACAAGAAGGCAGCTAGGGATGATATGGTTGAGATGGGTACTAGGCTCGAGCTGGAAGCAAAAATAAAAGGAATTTAGACTTTTTTGTCGCCTGCATCTCATACTCTTTCAAAAAAGGAGAAAAAAGAGTTTTGCGAACGCTTGCATGTTATTAAGGTGCCAGAGGGCTATTCGTCTAATATTCGAAGCCTTGTTTCGTTGCAGGACCTAAAACTTACTGGTTTAAACTCACATGACTGACATACATTGATGCAACAACTACTAGCTGTGGTCGTTCGTTCCATTCAACCTCCAAAGGTTCGACATGCTATAATTAGATTTTGGTATTTCTTCAAATCACTCAACAGTAAAGTCATTGATCTCGATGAAGCGGAAACTTTGCATGAGATCCTCGTCCCCAGTCTTTGCCCGTTTGAAATGTATTTTCCTCCCTCATTTTTCACTATCATGGCTCATTTGACTGTCCACCTATTCCGGGAGGTTTTGTATCTCACGCTAGTGTATTTGAGATATCAGTGCCCATTCGAACGATTGATGAAAGTTTACAAGGATTACACATCTAATAGGTATCGTCCAGAGGGGTGTATTGCTGAGCGAGCAATTATCGATGAAGCTCTTTCGTATTGTTACGCGTACCTCTCCTGGATGAGTTAATTGGAGCTCCTACGAATCGTCATAGTGACTGGATGAATGGAAAAGGTGTAAGGGGTCGTGTTTCCAAGGATATGTCATCTTATATGCGACATAGATCTCATACATACGTTCTTTTTAACGATGATTATGTCCAGTCTTACAGTATGGAACACCAGCGTTACCTTAAGGGAAAACACCCTCGTAAGAACGAAAGGTGGTATGCAAATGAGCGTAACAAGCAATTTAGTAACTGGTTTAAGGATACTATTTACGATGATGACAACCCAATTGATGATTGCTCACCCAGCCTACGACATCTCGCTTTCGGTCCTGATGCTCGTGCAACTTTTTATAGCGGGTATGCGATCAATGGGTACACTTTCTACACCCGCATTCAAGATGAGGCGAGCACAATGCAAAATAGTGGAGTTTGCGTAGATTCTGAGGAAATATACTTTGCTAGTTCAAAGAATAAAAATTCTATTTTGGGTACAATGCAATATTATGGAGTTATTCAAGAGATATTGGTTTTAGACTACATGGATTTTTAGATACCTCTATTTCGGTGCAAGTGGGTTGACAACAACAATGGTGTTAGAAAGGATGGATTAGGATTCACATTAGTAAATTTTGACAAGGTTGGAAACAAGGACAATCCTTTTATATTAGCGTCACAAGCAAAACAAGTGTTTTATGTTACAGATCTTATGGATAAGAAGTGGTCAGTTCTATCTTGTCATCACCGAATTCCAGATGATAAAGACATCGAATTTGAAGGACTTGATCACAGTCCTATATCGCAATTTGGTAATGATGTTGAAAATGTTAACAATCTAAACATATATACACGAGATGATCATGATGAAGGTATTTGGGTTAATGAAGGGACTAGCAAATCCAAAAAACGTTCCCGGCAGGCGTGAAAATATCAGCAATCCAAACAAGATATTTTACGTCATGTGTAATTATTGTCTTGCTGTTATATATCAAACTTTTGTTGTAAACGTTTTCTGCTGTTGCAGCGGGCGGGTTAGGGAAGAATCGTACCAAATGATGCTACGGTTACACCTAAACCGTTGTTTAGGACGTGTACAGTTATAACGGTTTAGACCGTTGTTATCTATATAAAAATGATGCATTATTTCTTGGCGATAAAATCAAACAAAATGAAAAGCTTTAAGACAATGGTTATTTCTAACCCGTTTTAAATGATACTAATGAATAAAGGTTTCAAACAAAATCGTTGTCTGTTTGGAAGCAAAATACAACGGTTTTTCTTAAACCATGTTTATAAGTTTCCATTAAAGAAGGTCTTGCAAGTGTTGTGTTATTCACACATATATACTCTGAGCTTCCCCTCCCCCACATAATATCCTCAAACACTGAGCTTCCCCTCAACCATCAGCCTACCCCATCCTCGTCGCAGTCATCATCATCATCGCCATTGCCGCCGCCAGATCAATCTAGATTCTCCTCTTTAAAGAAGTAATAAACCCTCCTCTCTAGAGATTTGTTTGTTATTATAAGTATGCATTGTTATTATTTGGTTATTAATTTCTGCTTTAGATATGGTCGAAAAGCGAAAAAGAAACGATGGAAATACGTCAGGCGACGACTCAGGTGAGGAGAATAATTTACAACACACTGTGGGTCGAATGCGCCACAGGGTTTCCCTAGAAGCAATAAATTCAAAGATACCTAATCCTTTACAATCGGATAAAGATACGGGGCTGCCATATGGTGAGAATGCTGGGGATTTTACGACTTAGATTCGTTGTTGTGTAAGACAGTATGTGCCTCTCGGTACGCCGCGTATCAGTGAACTGAGTAAAATACAGAACACCATGCTAATAAACAGAAAAAAAGGTATGTATATACAATAATAAATGCTTTAGCTGAAATTAAGTTACTACTTGATATGTGTATTAGCCAAAACACTTGTACCAACTATGCTCATCATATATGCAGTTAGCTTACGTTGTCCCCGAAAAGTATGATAAGTATCTTAAAAAAAAAGACAGGGGAAGCCCTCAGATCTTGGAAATTAAAGATTGTTGAGAACCACTTGTTCAACAATGAAACCGGGGAGATGAACAAGAAACCACCAACAAAGAAGTATCCATATGTCAGTCAGGACCATTGGGATAGCTATATCGCTTATAGGCCGTTTGACAAGTTTAAGGTAACTTAATAAGTAAAGAAGTATACTTAGTTTAGTGTTTGGTCATGCTTACGTTCCTCGATACAATTTATTTGATGAAGGCTATGAGTGAGAGGAACAAGGCGAACATTTTACAGAAAAAGACCGTCTTTTCCGGCTCCAAAGGTGGTTATAGATTGATTAAGACGAAACATGTAAGTACATAATTCTTATAGTATTAGACTATTAGGTATTTTAGTCAGATGTTATATATGTTCATAATAATCATACATATTTTGAGAGGATATCAATATGATGAATGAATTGTAGGCAAAGCTTGGAAAATTCAGTCGCCACGACGCTTGGGTGAAAGGTCACACTCCTAAGAATGTAAAGACGGAAAGGACATCAAAGAGAAAAATGTAAGTTTGAATAAATATGTCACTCCTACCACTGGTGGTCGGAGTTATATAATTGTGAGTTTAAATAAAATTTAGTTGCTTAATGGTTTTTTGTGTATGTAGAGGATCTATGAGAAGGAGGTACAGGAAGAAAAATGAAAGCCTCAAGGACGTGATGACATTCTTGCTAGGGCAATCGGCAAAAGATAGCATCCAGGTCATGTGAGAGGGGTATCGACGCATGTTGGTATCACTAAGTATTTTGGGAAAACTCCTCGAAGGATGATGAGTGGTGATTATTCCAAGAAGGTAATCATATAAATACTGTATTTGATTCAACATAATTTATAACTATATATGCTGACATTAATTTCTACTACACAGCTACAGAAAATGGCCAGGTTGATGCTGAGATTGTTGGAAACTGGGGAAAAGCCATCAGAAGAAGAGTTGGATATGGTTCAAGAAGTTATAAAGGAAGCAGAGGAGGAGGAGGAGGAGGAGGAGGAGGAGGAGGAGGAGGAGGAGGCGGAGGGGGCGGAGGAGGAGGAGGAGGAGGAGGAGGAGGAGGAGGAGGAAAAAGAGGTAATAATATTTATGTCTTATATAAAGTGTGTTATATGATTTGGAAAATCAGTACGTGTTATATGGACAAGTGTTAATGTACAGAAGGAAGCCGGGGATGACATGGCAAGGGAGAAGGAAATGGTAAAGGAGACTGAGGTGGGACCGGGGATCGATATCACGCAGTTGAAGAGGAAGAGGAAACCCAGAAAGGCCATGACACAGGATGAGGTGGAAGTAGTTGATGATTAGATGTTCTTCTCAACACCAAAAAAGGTAATTAGTTGCTAGTTTATAATTACTCATATCATACACGTTTTTTACTTATGAAATTTATTAATGGTAGTGAATGTATGTGTACTAATTGATTAAAGCTGTCGTGAAGGGCGATTGCAAGGTGGTTTGTCATCTGTTCTATTTACAGGGGAAACAGAAAGTTGTTGTTGCCAGGGGATACGTGTTCTGACCGGCTTCAACAAGTTAAGGTTCATCGTATACCCCTTCGTGACAAATGCACGAAAGTGGAAGTGTCCCAATTATATAAAGACGAGTATGGGGAAGTAAAAGTACCATTTCCTAATGAGGAGGTCACTTATTTGAGAGAAACCCTAAGCACTTATGTGCAATGGCCTGACAACCTCATCAATGTTGTCATCCCCGAGGTACCTATATGCAGACGTTAATTATTACTTATTCTTTTAATATATTAGCGTACGAATATTAACATATCGTAAGTACTTTAATCTTTACATTTGCAGAAGTTAAGCAAAGCCATGGCGGCAGCTAAAGAAATTACAACTATGTCAACGGACAAAGTCGCTGAAAGGACTACGTCTTCCCCAAAAACAAAACCACGGGACATATAATATAAGCCAACTACTTTTGTTCCAGTCAAGCCTGCTTATGAGTCTTATTATGAATCGTGTGCATATAAGAAAAAAATGAAAACTACTTCGCTGAAGGCTTTGCACAACCTGGATGTAAAGAGGTCACCTAGAGGGGATGTAGTCATGATTAACATTAAAGAGGAAATTATGGGCGCAGCTGATATAGCCGTACTGGACCCGAAGCAACTGATGGAATTTTTCGAGCTTGACAATTTAGATGTTGTTCACATTTTGATTTGGGTGAAGTAAGTTTTATTAATAAAACTATTTAGTCATTTCCATTTACGAATAATGATGTTTGTTTAAATTATCAATTAGAATAAAATTCTTCGTTCCATGTGGCGTAATAGGTACCTGAATAATCAGATCGCTGAGTGGAAGGTCCCAATTCATGCCTACAGATTCTTGAGTCCTAAGGCGTTCTCTGTGCACAAAATTTCATATGAAGAACAAATCAATAGTATTGCTCGTCGGTTGATGTCGACCAAAAAACTATTGCTTGCCCCCTACAATGAGAATATATATGTATAGTACGTGATTATTATAATAAATCACGGTTCTATAAATTTATTATTAACATGCTTACATGCGTGTAAATGAACTAACAGTTCAATCTCCCAAATTGAACAGGAAGCATTGGGTGCTACTAGCAATCCAAGTGGAAACAAAAATAGTGTACTGGATTGACTCTCGCGAAGGCAAACTCTCTGACAGTATAGTAAATTTGATAACTGAGTAAGTTTACAACTTTCAATAATGGCATGTGTGTATATTTATGAATTACTGTTTTTGAAGCAAAAAAAAAGATTATATCCACTTGGGAAATATGAAAGCAGCACTGTTTCCAATTTTATCACGCCATTAGTAAGTGTATTCTAAATAATTACTCGTATCATTTAATTTTAGTTTATGCGAGAGGTTGATTATCTAATTCAGCTGATTTGTGTGTGATTTATATAATAGTCTCCAAAAGCACCAGACGACAACCAATGCGCCTCTTACGTTTGTCAGTCCATGTGGGAGGTTATCAACGGAAAATTTTCTACAATTCTGATACGGGTTAGTATGATTTAAAAACTATTTCAGACGTAAATTGAGTTCAATTCTGTATACTTCCATGTATTATATCTATTTTGATTATGTATATTTTGAATTGTAGTTTTTACTAATACTCAACAAAGCCCAAGAATATTCATGATGTGACCATTATTTGAGCCTATTGTATCATTCCGTGACCATTTTATCATTCCATGACCATTTTATCCGTCGAATGCTTTCTATTTTGCTTTCCTAGTGCATTTCGTATGTTTTGTAGGAAAGAAGATAATAAGGCGGAAATTCTCGTCTTTCGTGCGTATTTGGAGGCTATTTGACGATGTTTGATGGACTAGTATGAAGAGGAAGCGAGAACTAAGGACCAATCCTACAAGAATAAGAAGAAAGTGAAGAAAAAGGATTCTGTCACAGAAGACGAGCGGCTCACACGCGAGACGCCCGTCCAGGGTGACAATCCGAGCGTGAAAGCAACAAAGACGCCCGAATTCCTTCAAAGAACCCGAGCGGATTCCCATGAAGACGCCCGTGCACCACCTCATGAATCCGAGGGTCTCTCCTCCCTGGACGGACGGACCGCGACATCTTCCGCCGAGATGCTCATCCTTCCAAAAAGACTAGCGTTTCCCTGCTCTAAACTCAAAGATATAATTACTAATTTAGTCTTAGTTAACCTAATGAAACTCTACTATAAATACCTCACTTGTAAATAATCATGAGAGAGCTTTTTAGAGGGTTTTTAGGAGGTTAAGCCTCTACATTAGAAGTTCCTCATAGATTCAATTAGGAGTAGATTAAAATAGATTGCTCTTTAATCTTTCCACAAATTACACATTAATCTTTCCTTAATTATTGTTCAAGTTTATTATTCAAGTTTATTATTGGGTTATTATTGGAGGATTGACAACCCTTCATCAATCAATCAAGTTTCTTCTATTATTCTTTGACTTATTATTTGGATCATCTCAAGTTTGGTATAATTCTTTTACCTTTTACTCTTTATTGTTTATTTCTTCATTCTATTATCATGTTTATACTTGTTGTGATGATTGACACCATTAATGACATGTTTCCCATGATAATGAGTGAGTAGTCTTTTAGCTAGGATTAGTGGGTAATTAGGGGAAACCAACATGGGATTGATTCATGCTTAATCTAATATGTTCACATGATTAAATTGCTTGCTTGTTGTGATGTCAACTTTATGCACATGTTATGTTTGATGAAATGCTAAGCCTATGAATCCTTGCATTTACAACCATCTCTTATCTACTCAACTTGACTTGTAAGATATAAACCAACGCTAGTCTTGTTAGACCATGTATAGAAGTTGAATAGGAGGAAAGTAAGTCGACTCGTAGGTGTTGTACAATCTAATCGATTCGGCTCCGGGACCCAACTCTTCCTATGAACCGTAAGATATATACCAACTTGGTTCCTCCACAACATTAATTGCTTGCTTATAATTGTAAACATGTTTGTATAATCAATACCATGAATCCCCTATGACCCCATGATATCCTAGCGCTTTTAATCATTTGTTTGCATCCTTTATTTCATTGCTTGTTATACTATATTGCTTGCATTAGCCTAGAACACAACTACAAACCCAAACAAATCGTGACACTAGCATAAATTGAGATAGATAGACTTAGAACCCAAAGCACACCGTCCCATGGATCGACCTCGACTTACCGCTAACTAGTAGTTTGTTGAGTATTATAAATGTGTTTGATTGGATGTGTGACGACCAACTCTTGTCCCTATCAAAATGGCGCCGTTGCCGGGGATGGTGCTATGTGATTAAGTTCTTACTTGTTTGTCTATTTTGATTTTTCCTCTCACCTTGAGGAACTTGTTCCTCAAAGGATTGTTCTTACCGTTTTTGTTTAGTTTCCATGCTTGTAGTTGTTTCCTTGTCTTAGCTATGATGGCTCAAGACTTGACATATGGAGTAAGTAGTGGATCTTTTAAGTATGACTATGGGTATGGGGAGTTTGAGAAGCAAGTCAACACAAACCTACCTTACTATTTTTACAATGAACATCCTAACTACTACCCCAAATTTTCCAACAAAAATCCTCACATCCAATATCCACAACAACCACCCACTCAATACCCACTTCATAATGACTTTCAATTGCCACAATACAACCACTTTCACACTTACCCACAACAAGAAGACGAACCCATTCAAAATGTGATTCTCCAAATGATGGGAGATCAACAAAACTTCTTCAAACAAATGCTAGAAGAGAGCCAAAAGAGGGATAATGTACTTCAAGGCATTGTTGCCCAAGGTGAGGAATTGGAGATTCAAATCACCCAATTGAAAGAATCCCAAGCAACCACCCCACACCGTTCTTTGGACATAGATCATGAATTTGAGTTTGAAGTAGTAACTTTTGACATGAAGAATGAAAAATGGGAAAAGCCAATCTCCTTGAGCTCTTGTGACTATGAAAGTGTTGTGTTTGATGAGGAAGATTGGAGGTTGAGTAAGCCAAATACTCTTAACCTTTATGAGTACGAGGGTGTGTCGTTTGACGTGAACATGGAGATGTTGGAGGACGAAATAATGAAGAGAAATGAAGCCCCCATTTATGATTCGTATGAAGATAGCAACAATGATGATGAGCCTAAAGGATGGACTCGTAATATCACCGTGCTTGAGGAGCCCATCCTTGAGACATTTGAGATACCCTATCATGAAGAAGAACGTCCTTCCCCTATTCCTCATAAAGACTACTTGACACCTATCATGGAGCCAATGATCATTGAAGAGGACATGGTGGACCTTCTTCAAAAGGCCAAAGCATCGTACAAAAGCTACTTGGTGAAAAAGCTCAAAGAGAAGCTTGATCGTGAAGCTACTTGTGGAAGTTTGGCACCCACAATGACAACTTCTAAGGAACTCGATCATTAATGCCATGAAAATTCTCTTTCCACCTTGGAAGGATTGAAAAATCAAAATGCTATCATCATCACCGGAATTAAAGAAGAAGTTGGTAAGTGGAAGTCTACGGATGAAAATGAACCATACTTCATGCCTAGTGTTGACAAGAATCATGGGCTTACTTATTGGAAGCATTGGGAAAGCTCTAATGCCGAGGACAAACCAAAAGAAAGAATATTTTACAAACATCCTTGGCCAAATTTCATGTTCAAATGGAGCAACCCATACTTATGCTTATTTGGAGCTTGTTCACAAGCTTTTGATCTTCTATTTAGAGCCTTGAGCTCTATGGACAAAAATTCTTACAATTTGAATTAGTTTGGTGGAGTCCTATCTCAAACCACCATTTGTAAGATATTTCTTGGACCCCTTACTTTGTATAAAATTGTACATTCTTGCATTTGTATTTGATTTCTTGCATGAGAGTAGTGAGAGAGAGAGTCTTCTTACATTTTTATTGAGCAAATTTCAGAAAAAGATAAGGAGGAATAGCAAATTGGTGAAAGGGTATGATTGTGCAAGGAAAAGAAGGAAAAAGAAGAAAAGAAGTTGAAGACGGCCGTCCCGAGGCCTGGCCGCCCGTCCAGGGCCCTCGTTACATAACTGGTTGGCACTGTCTCAGAATCCGAGCGGATTCAGCACAAGACGCCCGTCCTAAAAGAAGACGCTCGTTTTCTCCACGGGACGCCCGTCCTGAATGTCATCTGAAACAAATTTTTGAAACTGCCAGGAAATCCGAGCGGATTTTTGAAAAGACGCCCGTCCCGACACAGAAGACGCCCGTCTTCTTCCTGCTCCCAAAATTACTGAGCTCCTGTCTTAAAATCCGCGCGGATTTGAAGGAAGACGCCCGTCCTCTACTAGCACAAGACGCCCGTCCCGCGTGAAAGACGCTCGGATTGTGGCCTTTTTCTCAAACAATTCGGCCGGGTCCCGCCCTTATCCGCTCGGATTCCCCTCTTCTTCTATAAAATCACCCCCTTTCTCCCTAATTTCTTCACCTTATCTAACCCTAAAACACTCATCTCCATCCTCAAAAACACTCCCCTCACATCAAAAGCCAACAAAACCCCCATTTTCCTCAAACTTCAAGATGATGAACCTCAAGGGCAAGGCTAAGAAGTTGGTTGAATCCACCGGAAGGAAACGCAAGGGATCATCCTCCTCAACTCCGCGAGAGGTAGCGCTACCAAGGAACTTCCGTCCCATAATGAGGGGAGGAATTGAACAACTTGAGTACTTCCAAGAGGTGCTTTTCGAATCCGATGACCACCGCAAGAACTTTGTCAAATTACTAGGTAAGAACTATGAACCCACTCAATTCATAGATACTAGGGTGTTGGAAGTCCTTAGGATAAGGTACCCCACCAAGATGTTCTTTGATGGCCTAGGGATTGGAAAACTTTTCCATGCCCATGAGGAGACGTACCTTAGTCTCACTCTTGAGTTTTTGAGTAGCCTTCGCATTGTAACGAATACCCGAACGACTGTGGGCATGGAGTTTAGGTTGTGCAACCTAGACCATAGTCTTTCACTTGATCAATTTGCCTACATTTTTGTTCTTGAAGTGCCCACCAACTATACCGATAAACCCGATAATTTCGATGTGGACCTACTTTGGAGGGCTATTTCCGGGAGGAATTTTACCGGTTTAAAGCAATGTTATACCTTCGCCATCCAACATCCGGTGATTCGGATCACCGAGCGCTTTGTGGCCGGTACCATCAATTGGAGGTACGAACAAGATAGGTGTACTCTCATTGATTTAACTTTTCTTGAGTCCTATTTGAATGTTCAGGGGACGAGGCGCTATAACTTCAACACACCCATTGAGATACTTACTAGGTTTAATGATTTTGCTCAAGGGACCACCCAACTCAAGACCTTTGTAATGGGAGGTCTAATTACTATTTTGGCCAACTACCTTTGCCCCGGGTTCAACGCCCGTGGGACCTATACTCCTCTTGAGGGGAGGACTTTGATTGATGAGCACACCGTCTTCACCCATCACCGGTGGTGTAACTACACTCAAGAAGGGTGTGTAGAATGGTACACAAAAGGATGCACCTCAATCATCCTTGAGGGTTGGAAGATACCGGGCATCGATCCAAGATTGAGCCCATATTCGCCTCCACCAAGCTACCTCCTTGATATCCAAATTCTCGACAATCCCCCTCAAAGGGAAGAGCCACCCCGCCAACAACAAGTACCTCGTGGGGCACCGGCAAGGCCTATTCGCCCACCTTCCTTTGTGCCTATCCCACCATACCCTACTCCTTATACCGAATTCCGACCGGAAATCCCCAATACCCCGGGCAGTAATGATTTGATTAAACTCAAGAATAGAGTGGACCTCGGGGTACATGAAGGGAGGGTCGACAACTACTTGGCCCTTTATCCCCAATACTATAACATGGCTCAACAAGGGTATATTGACCCCAATGCTCCTAAGCCCTCTTGGGCCCAACCACAACATTTGTTCTCTAATCAAGGGGGCCAAGCTTGGGATCTCGGTGGTGGAGGGTACTCGGGCCATGGAGGAGGGCATTATCAAGAAGAGTTTGACCAAGGAGGGTATTGGGGCCAAAAAGGAGGGTATGACCAAGCCGGGAGCTCTCACCAATATGGTTACCAAGAGGAGGAGGATGACGAGTGAAAGAGGCCTACCTCACCACCGCCATTTCTATGATACCTCTCCCTCTCTTTCTTTTGTATATACATTGCATTCAGTGTAGTTTTCGCATGCATTTGTATTATATTTCATATTGCATTTAAATTAGTTAGTTCATATAGTATAATTTGCATTGTATATATCTCACATGATTCATGTAGATAGTTGCATATAGATTAGAATTCATGCATAGTCACTAATGGCCAAACCTATTCATTTCTACACTAGAAATAGTGTTTAAATCGGTTTGGGGAGGTTTGATCATAAGTAACCATAGTTTAAATCATGCATCATATAATATAGTTTAGATTGCATTCATTGTTATATATGTCATATAGAATTTCATTTAGTTAGAGCATGCATTCATTCATACCATATCATTGCATTTGTACTTCAATTTCCATAAAGTCAAAAATCCATAAACATGTATTTCCTTTTTATTCCCACTCCTACATGTACATTGAGAACAATGTCCAAAATAAAGCGGGGATGGGAATTTATATTCCAAAAATGATAAAAATTGAAAATTTTTGAAAAATACAAAAACATGTCTTTTTTATTTCATAAAAACAAAATCCATAAAAATTTGAAAATTTCAAAAACCAAAAACATGTCCTTTAATTTATTAGTGTAGAATTATATATACTTGTGCTTTTGTTCTCTTCTCACATAGATACAACACTACATTTGAGGCATTATCAAGGGAAAATGAAGACCGCTTGGTATGATCGCTCTAATCTCTACTTCCCTTCCATTTCTTTTTCATTGTTCATATGAGGAGGATGGGCTTACATGTCAAGGAGGATGTGGTGTATTTTGTTGTTGCGGTTTGTGTATCTATGTGTTGTTAAGAGTTGAATTTAGTTTATATGACATACTAGTTGGTAGAAGCATATGCATTAGGATGTTTATATGCTAGTTGCATCATGGCATGTAGTTGCATGTTAGAAAAATTTTGAGAAACCGTCCACTTGGGAAGCTTGACAAGTATATATAGGCCCTAGTAGATGCTTTTTATTCTTAAGACTTTGCTTGTTAGAATACTTGTAAAACACCCTAGGATGTGTCATGCTAGTATCCTTTGACCCATGGATTAAGGCCTAGTCAAGAGTGCCTTGTTAAAAATCGATTCTTCTTCTCTAAGGGGGATACTACTTCCATCATGATTCTTCTTAGAGCTTTTGCAACCTTCTCTGTAGCCACTGGTCTTCAAATGAACTCTCTGAAGTCTAACATCTATTTTAATGGGGTTGCTTCTAGTGTCAGATGTGATATCCTGTAGGTCTCTGGTTTCTCTGAAGGAGCCTTGCCATCTAAGTATTTGGGGGTGCCTATTCCTGCTGGTAGGCTCACTGTTAAGAACTGCTCTTGCCTTATTGAGAAGATTACTGAAAGAATCCATGGTTATGCTGCCAAGAAATTATCTTATGCTGGTAGATTAACCTTGGTGAACTCTGTACTTACCACTTTATATACCTACTGGGCTTCTATTTTCATACTGCCAAAGGGAGTGTTAAGGAGAATTGATGCCCTTTGCAGAAACTATTTATGGGATGGATCAACTGAGTATGTTAGATCCCCTCTTGTTAGCTGGGAAAAGGTGTGTGTACTAAAAGATGAAGGTGGACTTGGTATTAGGCATAGCATTGCCTGGAATCTTGCTTCAATTTGTAAGCTCTCCTGGTGGATTTATTCTAATCAGGATAGCCTGTGGGTACATTGGGTACACCACATTTATTTGAAAGATGTTCCCTGGTCTCTTTATAAACCTAAACATGATGTTCCTTGGACCTGGAAGACTATATGTAAGGTTAAGGACAAATTCTCAGCTGGTTTTTCCTCTACTGGACTGTGGTTGCCATGTCCTTCTGGTTACTCAGTTAGTAGTGGTTACCAGTGGATCAGACAAAAACATCCTACTGTTACTTGGAATAAAATGATTTGGAATTCCTGGTGTATTTCAAAGCACTCTTTTATCAGTTGGCTAATTGCTCGAGAAGCCTTGCAGCTGAAAGATAAGCTCTTCCTGCTGGGAATTATTCCTGATGATATTTGCTTTCTCTGTGGCACAGCACCTGAAAACCATCAGCATCTGTTCACTCAGTGCTGTTATACCAGAAAGCTTGTTGCCGTGCTCAGTCTGAAATTAAATATTGGTCTGCCTGTAGCTAATCTCTTAGTCTGGATGAAGACTAAACCATGGGCAAAAATTAAGAAGCAGGTTACTCTTGTTTGGATTCAAGCCTTGTACCACACTATCTGGCATCAGAGGAATAAGGCTAGACTTGAAGGGGTTGTTCAACGACCTGAACATGTTTTTCAGCAGCTTTAGTGCCTACTTAAATGTCGATTTTTAGGGTGGCATGTATGTATTAAACGGAGTAGTGATAGGGCTTGGTTTAAGACAGTAACTTATTAACTGCCTTTTACTTAGCTTTAGAATTGTATCCAAAAATGGATAGTTTGTAATAGCTTGTTTATGATCTTAATGAGAATTTCTAACCTTTCACCAAAAAAAAAAGAGTGCCTTGTGGTGTGATAACTCCTTGGCTACCGTTTATTCCAAGGCGACCCTTGAAACCATGCAACCATCATTCATCCATGTTCTACCATACATTTTTGTCATCAAAGGGAATGGGCACAAAAAGAAATTGTTCAAAAAATTTGAGTTCAAGAAATGAAAAGAAAAGAAAAGGTTTGCAAATTGCATCAAAAAGAAAAGAGGAGTAACAAAAATGAAAACTCCTATGCTTCAAATATAAGGCATCCTCACTACATATGGGCTGACTTTGAAAATGTTCAAAACAAATACAAAGAAAAGTTGAAAATTGTCAAGTATTGAAATGCCAAAAATCAAAAGAAATGGCAAAAAGAAAGTGTTCTCAAATGTCATATGCCACAAGAAATTGGGGGGAAACAAAAACAAAAGCAAACTCCCAAATGAAACTCAAATATCTGTCGATCCACTTTTGTGCATGGTAGAGAGGGGACGACCCTTCTTCTTGTCTAGGGAAGAGGGGGAATTCCGCGATCCTCCAGTGTTTCTAACACCATAGGGAATCTATTCTTGACAAAAACATTTAACGATTGAGGACAAACGTACCCTAGCTTGACACAACTTGGAGGTGATTTATTGGTATCCTTCTAGGCTTAGTAGTTTGAAGAAATTGCATCTATGAAGGAGTGTGTACCCTTGAATTGCTTCCCTTGTAGATAATTTCCGCCACTTAGATGAGGAAAGTGGCTATTCTTTTGTAGATGCATCCATTATGTGATTTTGTGTGCTTAATGTTTGGATGTGTCGCCATTTTGGCAAGACCCACCTTGCCTTGCAAGAAGGCATCCTACCTCATGGTTGTCTTGTTGTGAGTTGAAGGGGCGGAGTGAGACCTGCTAATTGTCTCATATCGGTTATATTATTAGGATAGTTTAAATAAGGGTCTAGTTTTTGTCACCTCTTTACTCGGGACGAGTAAAGGTTCGGTTTGGGGATATTTGATGTGACCATTATTTGAGCATATTTAGTCCCCTAATTGAGCCTATTTTGCATACTATTGTTATCATTCCATGACCATTTTATCCGTCGAATGCTTTCTATTTTGCTTTCCTAGTGCATTTCGTATGTTTTGTGGGAAAGAAAATAATAAGGCGGAAATTCCCGTCTTTCGTGCGTATTTGGAGGCTATTTGACGGTGTTTGATGGACTAGTATGAAGAGGAAGCGAGAACTAAGGACCAATCCTACAAGAATAAAAATAAAGTGATGTCACAGAAGACGAGCGGCTCACACGCGAGACGCCCGTCCAGGGTGACAATCCGAGCGTGCAAGCAACAAAGACGCCCGGATTCCTTCAAATAATCCGAGCGGATTCCCATGAAGACGCCCGTGCACCACCTCATGAATCCGAGCGTCTCTCCTCCCTGGACGGACGGACCGCAACATCTTCCGCCGAGATGCTCATCCTTCTAAAAAGACTAGCGTTTCCCTGCTCTAAACTCAAAGATCACTACTACAAATCCAGGCAACTACAACGCCCCTTTAACAACGTTTATGCACGAAAATCACAATAGACGTTGTAGAATGTATGGCGCAATTTTTACTAAACTTAATTACAACGGGTATGGTTATATAACCGTTGTTATAAGTTTTAACAACGGGTCAAATTTGCACAACCGTTGTTAATAATTTGGCGCAAAATTGGCGCAAAGTTAGTGAAAAGTAATCACAACGGGTATTTTTAAACCCGTTGTTAAAACTTATTTGACAACAGTTGTTGATTTACAACCGTTGTTAAATCTTATTTAACAACGGTTGTTGTTTAACAACCGTTGTCAATACTTTCAATACTATAAACCACACAAACACAGATCAGCTACAGCCACAAAACACATACATAACCTAACACAAACACAGCAAACACACTTTCCCATCGTCTCTTTCTCTCTTTCTCATCGTCGCTTTATCATCTCGCCGTCACTGTTGGTTTCATCGTCTCTTACTTTCTCTAATTATCAGGTAAATCTCGCCGTCACTGTTGGTTTCATCGTCTTTCATCTTCATTGTTTTCTTTTTTTAATTATTTCATTTGCATGTATATATGTTGGGTTTTTATCGATCATTATTATGTTATTATTCGCTTAATTAGCTCGTAAAACAAATTAAATAAAATAAAACAAAGAAGAAGCAAGATGATAGAGAGGAATGCATGATAAACTTAATTAATAATTCATTAATATATATATATACATAAATTAAAAAAAGAATTACATTTCTAAAAATGCAATTCTTATATTTTCATAGAGAGTCTTATTCTCTTCTATGATATCCCTCCTCTCCTCCTTAGCTATTTGGAGGTTTCGTTCAGCAGTTGCTATATCGTCATATAGCTGCAACAACTGCTGCTCTGTCAAGCCATTTCTTTTGGCGTCCTTGAGTACGGCTTGAGCATCCACAAGATAGCTCCTAAAACTGTCCTCGATGTGGAGCAACCGGCGGATGAAGCTGTTGTTGTTCTCGGTCATAGTAAGAGTTTTAAGGATGTAATCGTTCATTTTGTTGATGAACTTTGGAGTTGTTTGAAAGATTAATTAGGGGTTGGAGATTGTTTTAGCAGTTAGGGTTTGAAGATAGTGAGATAATGTGTGGACAACGGGGGCCACGGGGGCGCTTGGTAAACAAGCGTTTGCATTTTTTGTATGGAGTCGCCACCAATTTTTATGGGAAATTGGAACCGTTCGAATACCTCGTGTCATGTCAAGACACAAAGTAGAGACATGAACACTAAGCAATCGTTACCCTTAGCATTCTATGTCTAGAATGACTCTCGTGGATGCCAATGAACACGGGTGTTCACAGATATCTGGAGTAAGGGGTGAGGGTACGTATTAGGAAGCTCTTTTGATCGAACACCTAATCCCGCCCGCCTCGATAGCGGCCTCTACTAATGATTAGGGAAGTTATTCGTACTCGATATATCGTCGGCTATATGCATGCAATGCAACATCCAAGTTTTAATCCTAGCATGTGAAAATTAACTAAGTCGGTTGACACGTAATTAGCATACAATTGGGTCGAAGTAGGATTTAATGCTCATTTACATGTGAAAACATACAAGCAATAAAAGGAATACAATAATTATAAATTACAATAATGAAAATTACATTAATTACAAAGGAATAGGTGATTTATGTCGAAAATACCTTTAAAACGGATAATTTAAGAAAAACGAATAAAAGAATGAAATAAATTAACAAACAGGAATTAGCGCGATATTACGGATAATAGTTAGTTAATTACGTAAACTAATTAAACTAAGTCAAGGCAGAAACGGAGTTCAGGGACAGAACTCAGACAGGAACAGGCGCAGCAGAGCTGCATCCTTTGGAATAGCGCGTGACGACTTTGCGTGTCTGTTTCCTTGGCTTCGGCCATTTGTGAAGCCGTAATTGCAAACCGTTAATGTTAATTGGTGAATTTAATGATTGATTAATGATATTTACTCGGATGAAAGTGATTAACATGTTTTTTAACATATGAATGGGTCATGAAAACAGTAAAACATGAATGAGACGGAATTAAACGGATCAATACATGATGGAATAATGACAGAAGTGAAAAATATTAATGAGCCAAACAAATTAATTCAATTAACTAGGTTAGATACGATAGATTAATGACGAATATACGATGAACATGCTAATAGACGGGCGTAAACTATATCAAAGACGAATTCCAGAAACCCAATATTGATGAATTGAATCTCTACAACCCGGAATTGAATTTAATGACGAAAACCCGCAAATATTGGATTATTAGGGATTTAAGTCGGATTTGTGATGATTAAAACATACATATGAATTATATACTATCCTAACGAAGAATTAACAAATAAACGAAACAAACAAAAGGGTTTTGACGAATAACGAGAGGACGACGAAGAAGAAAGAAGCGAGAGCTGCGGCGGCCCTCACGAAGAGGCGGCGAGAAGCTGCGCTCCTTCAAGAGGCGCAACGATTCTTGCGTCCTTTCTCGACGGTTATCTACTGGAAATCCGTAAAAAGAGGTTTTAAAGCATGGTTTTAGAAATCGGTTTTAATGATATTTTCGACATAAACCTTACAATTGATGATACAATAATTAAAATACAATAAATAAAAGAGAGATTATACACCCTCAGACTTACATGTTGACGAAACGAGAAGGACTAAGATATCGATTAGTGATGCTCGACGCGAATGCAAAGAAAGTGCCCTCGTAAGAGGAAAATGATTAAGTTAATTAAGTTGATTGATGTGGAGTTGGTCAAATTGGTCGGTCATGCAAACGGGGGAGGGGTACTCGAAGGATCCGAGCTTACGTGGTCGAAAGTTCAAGCACGTAGACGCAAAAAGTAAGAACAAAGTCTAGAATGCAAAGGGAGAAGAGAATGGCGGACACTCGCGTGAGAAATATGAGGAGCGAAGGGTCCTATTTATACTAATCACGTGAAGGAATTAGGGTTTCGGAGACTCTTTGGAAGTGAATCTCGGAAAGATATGAAAAAGATACGAGAAACATGCGAGAAGAGGGTGCAGGAAGAGGCGCGGCGACCCTGCGTCTCTTGGAAGAGGCGCAGACTGCTGCGTCTGTTCTCAAGTGGTTTCCTCTGCATAAGAAAGATCTCCGTGTTTGAGTTATGGTAGGACGGAAATAATTCGGTTTTCCTTAATATCTTATGTGAATATTACGGAAATTGCTTACTAAAAGATAAAATTTATGAAATATGGAATAGAAATATCCGGAACATTCCGAACATTCGACTCGGGATTTAACGGTTATCGAGAAAATGGAGACGGTTTTAGGCCCGGACTCGAATGTACTCTAATTCTTGTC
This sequence comes from Silene latifolia, assembly GCF_048544455.1. NCBI lineage: Eukaryota > Viridiplantae > Streptophyta > Magnoliopsida > Caryophyllales > Caryophyllaceae > Silene > Silene latifolia. The sequence goes on from NC_133537.1 coordinate 36,163,892, forward strand.
AAAACGACCGTATCGGGACGTAGATGACAACTAAGAGGTAGACATTAATATTTGAGAAATCACTTGACGATAATCCTACGAATTGTCACAAATCGTTCCGCGTATCAAACATGCGGCCCAATCATCACCGGGTGGTTTGCGGGAGGTGCAGAAATGAGGTATCTACAGAGCCCCCACTTTGACTGAGGCTTGGACAAGGCGAAAGTCAAAGTATAGCCATCAGGTCAATCGAAGATTACAACCTGACGACTATGGCGACGCGAGGCGGCTCAAGGGGTCTGAACCAAGGACCTATCGTCGGGAACATTTTAGAGTCTGTCGACTATCGGGGAGGGTCGTTTAAAGTCCATTAGACTACGTAAGGAGGCTCGCCAGCCATAAGGAGAGACCATACCTGAGACTTCTTTCTCGAGATGCTTCCGGGGGTGCGTAAGAGCTAAGGTTGAGCATGGGAGCTAAGGGTAAGACCTAAAGGATACATGAGGATTGGTGCTAGGGTGTGGGACCCTAATGGAAAGCATCGACGGGAAGGAGGCCTAAAGTAAGTTCAAACTTAAGGGTAACTAAAGCTTGGGTATAGGAACTCTATTGGTTTGGGAACTTGAAGGCTTATGAACCTAAAAGGATTGGGATCCTATAGTCAAAAAATCCTAATTTCGGGTTTACGAACCTTAGAAAGAAGGCTTTGGTTTGGGAACTTCTGGAGAACGAAACCTTTGTCGCACTCTGCGGGGGAACAAGAAATATCGTGAGTAGCAGGACACAGGCGGGAACTGCTGAGAGAAAACTGCCTTGGGTAGTCTTCGAGAAACAATTGCGAATAGCAGGACACAAAGCGGGAGGCTGGCGAGGGGAAATCTGATTAGGTAGATCGTCAATCCTTACGTCTTGAGAGAGACAGTACGTCCGCTTACTCTCGCTAGAGACACGATTGGGAATTGATTCTTCTCGTCATGAGAGGGAAAGTATATCCGCTTACTCTCGCTGGAGACATAACGAAGGTGTGTCGAATCCTATGAAGGAATGAATGCTCGTTGCGACAAGCAAAAGGTCTTGGACGGAATAAATAATACGCAATAGTCTGCTGCGGGCTTGGAAACGCGGGCCGGAACGAAAGAAAATCGCAAAACGGACCAAAAGAATGAAAATAACACCGGGGAAGAGGCGCACCAAAGATGGGCCCACAAATAACGAACTCATAACGAATTTTTGAAAATCCGCATGGAGGGAACAAAAGGAAGAGGCGCAGCAAGAGCTGCGTCTCTTGGAAAGAGGCGCGGCCTTTCTGCGTCTATTCCCCAATTTGGTTTTCCTGCGTAAAAACGCGAAAATCGGGAGGTTTTGTTCATTTTTATTCAAAACACAAATCACTCATTTCTCTCTCAAATCTTCACCATTTCCGCCAAGGTTTGATTCAAAAGCTCGCATTAAACATGACTAATTGAGGTATGTGTCTCAATCTTGCATTAATCGTCTACAATTGTCCAATTTTGAGCCGAAAAATCTAGGGTTTATGACCCTTTTGATCGAAAATTTGGGGCTTTTCCCCCAAATGAATTTGCCTTGTCAAATTGACACTAGAAATGGATAGTAGGTAATATTAGGAACATAACCATGTATTTGTCTCGAATTTTCATCAAGTTTTGAGCCTTTGAGTGAAATTTGAGACGGTTTTACAGCTGAACCGTAAATTGCTTCGAAAATAGCCTTAGAATTGCCCATTTGCGATGAAACTTGATATTTGGGATCCTTGAATGATGGGTAGACTTTATACCATCTCAGAATTTGGGTTTGTGACAGCTTTTTCAGGACACTTTTGTAGGGCACAATCGCCATTATAGCGAAATGCTGTCGAAATTTCGACTCGAACCCGGAACTAGGCTTCGAATTAGGCTTGACTTGACCCAATTTATCACATGAGTGGTCGGGTTGGTGGGAATATGGCCAAGGATGGCGAGAAAAGATCGGTTTCAGGGCTTCCGAAGGCTCGAAAATTCCTTAACCAAGGCTTGTCGTCATGTGACGCGGCCTGAATTTGCTTTAATGTTGCAGGTGATGAGGCTTCTACTTCTGGGAGAGCTCCCATGGAGATCGACGCTGCTACTGTCGAGGAGGCTTTGGAGCAGGCCTCCACCGCTGCGGTGATGGCTGCTGGGGACGAGGCTCACGAGGAGGAGGCCGTTGAGGAGGAAGAGGCCCCGAGGCAGCCAACGTCGGACGAGGAGGTCGTCGGTGAGAGGGCTCCGCGTGGTGAGACTTGGGAGAGCAGGCACCTGGTGTGGGCTGCAGAGGGTCACCTGTCCTACAGGACGGTGAAGAGTCTGGTAAATAGGAATTCACTACTCACTACTCATCCCTATTCATTTTTATCCAAATTTCTTTCAAATTTCCTTCAAAACTAAAGATAGCTTTGTTTCAAATCACAATAGGAGGCCGGGAACATCAGGTCGTTCTCGGGTTACACGACAGCGATGGAGCACTACGAGCGGCTGTCGGCGGAGGAGAGGGCCATGATCGAGCGTGGAGCGTTCGGTCCTTTGGTTCAGGTCTGGAGGGATATCGCGAAGAGGAAGTTGCGGGCTAACCTTAGCCTGGTCCGTGCTTTCTTGGACCGATTCTGGGATACGACTTCCACATTTCACATGCCTTTTGGTGAGTTGGGAGTCACTCTAGAGGACTACGGCATGATTTACAGTGCCGTGCGGGGACCGAGGAGGTGGTGTGGCGGAGAGCGCCATGAGGGCGGACTCGGCCGAGGCGAGGAGATTGATCGGTTGGAACTTGTCGCCGAAGGCTGTTCTGATGCGGGTTTGATACCCAGTTCTTACGTTCGAGACTACTTTGCGGGGAAGACCCGGCCGGTGACGATTGATGGGAGGGAGACGGCTCCTCCTCCTGTCTGGTGAGCGAGAGGGCTCGTGCGTGGCTCGGTGGTTTTTGTCTTCGATTTACCTCGGAGACAAGGGCGAGAGGCTATCGAAGAAGCTTCTTCACTTCCTTTCGACTGAGTTCCCTAGGACGTTGGGGACCGGGTCCTTTCTTTGGTTTCGCGGTCCTCATCCGCTTCATGAGGGCCATGGTTCGTCCGGAGTTGATGGAGAAGGGGACTTCTCCTGGTCTTTGTCGGACTGGACTCTCTTTGGAGGTATGAACCTACCTTTAGACCAAAGTAAATTCCTTTCTTTATCAAATTACGAAAGATCGTCATTGATTATTTTGCTTTTGCAGGCGTGGGTGTACTCCTACTTCCTGAGCCTCGCGCCCAAGAGGACGGAGCCGTTGGAGAGGGCCTATCCCGTGGTGAGAGGTTGGGTGATGTGCCGGACGAAGAGCAAGCGTTCTTCTCACAACGTTTACCGGCGGGACGTGAACGCTCTTCAGCTGAGCAGCGTGAGCATCACACTTATATTTGCTCATGCTTCTTATATTTGCTTTTAAGTTGATCGTAGGAATGATCCTTGTTATCTTGTCTCAGTGGGTGCCTAGACCTTGGGTGGAGTATGCTGGAGCGCCTCCTTTTGTGGCTGAGGTCCTTCGACCTAGGAGCTCGGGCCGACTGCTGTTGAGGACGTCGATGGGTCCTGTGTGGTACTTGGGCGAGCGCTTGGCTCGTCGGTGCTCGCGGGCGTGTTGCCGGTTCCGTCGATCCTCCCGGGACGATGTTTAGGGAGCCTTCTGAGGCTGAGAGGGAGGCGGACTTGGCTGGTGCCAGTGGTGACGCCCTTCTTCTTCCTGGCGGGGACTACTCGGCGTTCCTTTACGGGAGGTTGGCGTACTGGCCGGTAGTGGTGAGTATTTTTTATTTTTCCTTTTGATTTGATTTTTGAGAATGATGAAAGATCATCGATTGATGATAACCATTTGTCTTTGTAGGAGGTCGAGGCGGCGGGCATCGAGCCCCAGAGTACCCCGAGACCCTCGAGTACACTGACGCGACCGGGAGGACGGCGATCTCCGAGCTGCGTGACTTTGACGTAGCTGTGACGGATGCTGGCCTGGACGACTGGGAGCATCTAATTCGGAGGGTGAGCCTCTAACTTGTATGACCTTTGTGTAAGAACACATTTGGTTGAGTTTGTTTAATTGTTTGAGAATTTCTTTTTGAAAATGCAGGTTGCGCCGTCTCGGTTTATGGCGTTGTGGAGAGTGGCCAACCGGCTGCGAGCTACTGCCATCGAGGCACTTGTCGGCGGTCGAGGTCGTCAGGTATGAACCTTACACCTGTTTCCATTTTTTATTTTTGATTTTCTAATTTTGCTTGAATTGATTGACATGAGCCAATTTATCGTTTAGGGTGACCGCGAGCTGGAGCGAGAGTTGACCCAGTCTCGGGAGGAGACAGCTCGCGTGTTGAGGGAGCTCGAGGTTCGGGATGCCGAGATCGCCGCTCTTGTGGCGAGAGTTGCGAGTTGGAGCGCCAGCAGTAGTTTTGTGTAGCTTTTTTGTTTGTTGGCTGTGTCTTGTACATTTGTACATTGATTTTGAACATTTTTGGACTTTGGTTTGGGGCTCGAGCCCCCAGTTTGTACATTTCCTCCGTTTGGTATATATACGATGGCCTGAGTGCCTTTTTTCTTTGGGTTGTGTTGTTTGTATCTGCGAGTTAGTTTGAACAGGTTTGGTAGATGACGGTTTACGCCGTCATGCTGCCGAAATTTACATAGAAAAAACACGTAAAGCATACATTTTTATATACATATGGCCTTAATTAGCGCAGAATGAGAGATTCAAAAGAACGCGGAAAATGCAAAAAATGCAAAAATTTTGCCGGAAATGACCAGACGGTAGGGAGGGTTACCCCCTAAAAAAAGAAAAAAAAAAAGAAATCTATAAGTTTAGAAATGAAATTAAAGAATAGAAATCAATATATACAAGTTGAAATTAAAATGAAAATTATTTCCTAAAATGAAAATGAAATTTATTTCCTAAAATGAAAATATAGAAGTGTGATATAATGGCAGAAATGTCGATGTCGCCTCGAAATGCGTGCCCGCGAAATTAGGAAACTTGAATCATGGTAATCTTCCCGTATTTACCAAAATAATGACTTGTAGGAATAGGAAATTATTCGTTATGGAATTAGGAAAGATCCAACGCGGAAAAGCACAGAAGTGAAGCTCAGGAAGAGGCGCGGCGGAGTCTTTGCGCTGTTCCCAAGTTGTTCATTACGACGGATTTTTGGAAACAGCAATTAGTATAAATAGAAACGTTGATGGAGCGTTTATTCACACAAATCTTCCGTCTCATCTTCGTCTAAATACACAAAATTCTTCAAAATAAATTTTCTCATCATGAATACTTTGGAGATCCGCTTAAAGGAATGGACCAACGAGTTTTCAAATATGGAGAAGCATGATATGGGCTCTTATAACTTTGGATCGTTGTTGAGTTTGAAACTCATCAAGGTTGTGAAACCGTTCTTGGATGCTTGCCTTGACTATTGAGACCCAAATTACAATGTTTTTGTGTTCCCTGGAGGTGATATTTGCCCCTTTCCTGAAGAGATTGCTGCCATTGGTGGATGGGACCCCGAACATTTGTCTGCCATTCCTTCCACTTCTCAAGGGTTCAAAAGCAAATTTAGAGATTTGCTCGGATTGACTAGACTTGAGGTTGACCGTCTAGTTACCTCAAAAGGTGTGAGAATGTTGGACTTCATAGATCGATTTATCAACAGGGCCGACCCCACCGTTTCTCATGTTGCTAGGCGGAGGGCATTTGGCTTTTGCTTGTTGCATGTGTATGTCTTCCAAGGGCATGTTGATGAAGACTTGAGAGGTGATCCCCGTCTTTTGGGCCTTGTTGGGCAGATGGAGCTGCGCAGGAGCCCAGCTTGCTTATGCTTAGGAGAGATCATATTGGGTTTGGATAATAGGAAATCCAACCGTGACCTGCCGTTCTTGGGGAGTCCCGTCATTTTGCAGGTAAAAGACACTTTTTTTTTCTTCTTTTTTTTTTTGGTTTTTTTGGTTTTTTTTAATGTCTAATACCTGATTTTGGTAGGTTTGGCTTATGGAGCGGCTCCGATTGATCGAGCCCCCAGTTCATGCATGATGTGACCATAATTGGCGCATATTTAGCCCCCGAATTACCATTGTTTCTATGCTTTTTAGTGCCTATTTGGGTCATTTCTTATCTTTAGTTCTTTGTTTTGCATATTCTTTGAGATTTTGATCCCTTGGTAGGAAAGGAGTAAGAATCTTGCATTTTCATGGCAAAACAAGGCTAAATTGATCATATTCAATGACCAAGCATCAAGGAGAGACAAGACTAGAAGGCCTTTGTACATAGCATAGTAGAAGAGCATTGTTGAGAAAAGGATCCTTGAGTCCCCAAGGAAATCCCCAAGGAATTCATGAAGAAAAGGGAAGAAAAAGAAGAAGGAAAGTTGCTGAACTACAATCCGAACGGATTGTAGAGAATCCGTCCGTCCGTCCCAATCCGAGCGTCCCGCAAAGGAATCCGCTCGGATTCCCCCTCGCCAATCCGAGCGTCTTGCCCAAGAATCCGCTCGGATTCCTCACCAGATCCGCCGTCCCGACTCCCATCCGCACGGATCGCAAAGACAAAGACGTTTTCATTCCTCAAGCATCGATAAGAGAAGCCCTTCTCTCGGATAATCCTGGAGGCTCCTTGCTCAACTTAAAAGTGTAATTACTAGTTTAGCCCTTAGTTAACCCTAATGCATCCTCCCTAATTTTCACTATAAATACCCCATTAGTCTAATTAGAGGAGCATGTTCTTCTTATCAATAATTAGTGTAGTTAATATCAATCAAATCTCTCTTCAATATTGTAATCAAATATTAATCAAGTTTTAATCCAAGTTTTAGTTCTTTAATCTCTCTCTTGTTCTTACTTTATTTTGGGTAATTGAAGATTATTTGGGTTATTATTGGGAGATTGACAACCTCTCAATCTAGGATTTAAGTACTTCTATTATTCTTGCTTTATTATTGGAATCATTAGTAGGTATAATCTCTTAATCCCTTTTTAATTATTGCTAATTACTTTCATTTATTCATCATGTTTCATTATGTTAGTATGATTGACAACCTTTCTAGCATGATCAATATGATAATGAGTGAGTAGTCTCTTAGCTAGGGTTTAATGGATGATTAGGGGAAACCAACATGGGGAATGATTCATGCTTAAATTAATATGCTTTCATATCTTATTTGCTTGCTTGTTTTGATCTTAATACATGCACATGTTATATTTGATGAAATGCTAAGCCTATGAATCCTTGCATTTACTATCATCTTCTATCCTTTCAACTTGACTTGTAAGACATAACCCAATTCGAGTCTTGTTAGACCATGCATGTGTTAAGTAGGGAAGATTAAGTCGACTTGTAGGTGTTGTACAATCCAAGAGATTCGGCTCCGGGACCCAAACTTTCCTAGGATTGTAAGATATAACCCAACTCAATCCATCACAACAATAATTGCTTGCTTATAATTTGAGAACATGTTTGTATGATCATATCCCATGATTCCCCTATGAACCCATGACACCCTAGTGCTTTTAATCAATTGTTTACACCCTTATTTTATTTATCTTGTTAGTTTATTTTCATTGCTATCTTAGTTTAGTAACCTTCTACATCAACCCAATTTGTGACACCCCTAGACACCACTAGTTACAATAGAATCTTCATCTCAATACCCGTCCCTTGGGATCCGACCTTTACTTGCCTCTTTACTAATTGTAGAGTTGTTTGTGAAGTATAAATTGTGTTTTGTATCGACCATTGACCAACGACCACATATGCTTAATTGTGAACACGAAATGGCTCCGATCAAAAATGGCGCCGTTTCTTGGGGGACGGTGTTTAATTGATTTAAGATTTCTTTTATTGTTTTTAGTTGTGTCTTTTTCACCTTGGGAAGTAAAACTCCTCAAGGTTTGTTCTAATTGTTTTCTAGTTGTTTGATATTTTGCATGTCTAGAAGGTTACAAAGAGATTTGTTACCTTTTGACCGTGAAATCGAAAGAACCTTGACGAATAATAGGAGACTTGTTAGGAGGAATTTGGGAGGTGTTGGTGAAGTTGTTCAACCCACTAGTGAGTTTGTCAATCCTTTCGCAATAGAAGGAGAAGAGAACCCATTAAACAATACCACACAAAATCCACCTACAATGCCTAAATTCTCGTCACACTCTATACCCACCGAGGAGGATTTACCAAATGGTACTCCTACCCCACAACATCTTACCGGAAACTTTATTGCCAAGTCCGCCTTCATCCAACTAGTTGAGAGGAGCCAATTCGGGGGAATGCCTAGTGAGGACCCTCATTCTCATATGGAAACCTTTTGCGATTATTGTGAAGCTATCTCTCAAACGGGCGTGACTCAAGACCAAATAAGATGGGTCTTATTTCCTTTTTCGTTAATCGGCACCGCAAAGCAATGGTTGAAGGGCCTTGATAAGGCCACCCTTGGAATAGATTCTTGGAAGAAGCTAGCTCTAGCTTTCTACAAAAAATTCTACCTACCGGAAAAGACCAATATGCTAAGAGCTCAAATTACGGGTTTTAAGCAAAGGGATGAAGAGTCTTTGTATGAAGCTTGGGAGCGGTTCAAAGGTATTTGTCGCTCATGTCCTCACCATGGACTTAGCGAATGGTTTTTAGTGCAACAATTTTGGAATGGTTTATATGAAGATTCAAGGAACATTCTCAATATGGGATCAAATGGAATGTTCACCGAAGTTGATGACAATCAAACATGGAACAAGATTGAGGAAATGGCGGTCCATAATTCGCAATATAGTAGGCCTCGCAAGGCTACTAGAGGAGGAAAGTATGAAGTGGACTCCGTTACTCAATTGGGTGCTCAACTTAGTGCTCACATTGACACAATCAACTTGAAGTTTGAACAAGCTATGGCTAGACTTGAGGAAAGCTCAAAATCATCAAAGCATCATGTTAATGCCATGACGGCATCCTCATCAATCCCAAGCGGGATATGTGAGAATTGTGGAACCTTGGGTCATGACTCAAGTGAGTGTAGGGGAACAACCGAACAAGTTAATGCTTTCCAAGCTTACAAAAGTGGTACCCCTTATTCAAATTTTTACCATGAAAACACCAAGTTCCATCCAAATCTCTCATACAAAAGCCAAAATGTCCAAAACCCTCAAACAACATACACTCCACCACCCATGAGAAATCAAAATCAAAGACCCTTTTTCAATCAAAACCAAGGTTACCAAAATCAAAACTCATACAATCACCACAATGACCAAAGTTTTGATGTCCAAAAAGCGGTCCTCCAAATGCAAAAGAATCAACAAGAATTTTTCACCCAAATGCAAAAAGATAGCCAAGCAAAAGACACCACCATCAACAACATTCTAGCTCACACCAAGATGTTGGAAACACAATTAACTCAACTAGCATCTTCTAGCTCACAAAGACAAAAGGGGCAATTACCACCTCAAAGTAACCCCCCTAGACATGAAACGGTTAGTGCCATTCACTTGAGAAGTGGTACAAGGTATGAAGCACCGAAGGAGCAAGTTGAGGATGAAGTTGTGAGAGCTAGTGAGAATGAAGTTGTGGTGCAAGGTCCCAAAGAAGGGGAATCATCAAAAGAAGAAAGCTCAAAGAAAAATGAAGACAAAGCCAAAGAAAAGGAGCCCATTGTGATTAGACTTCCTTTTCCAAGTCGTCAAGCCAAGCCTAAATTTGATGATCAACTTGGGAAGTTCATGGAGATTGTGAAGAACTTAGAAGTCTCAATTCCTTTCACGGAATTAATCAATCACGTTCCGGCCTATGCAAAGTACATGAAAGATATCCTCACAAAGAAGAAGTCGATCCGGAAACTTGAGACTATCGCCTTCACTAAGGTGAGTAGTGCAATACTTCAAGGGAGTTCACCTCCAAAATTAAAGGATCCGGGAAGCTTCTCAATACCGTGTACCATTGGCGACACAACGATCAACAAAGCCTTATGTGATCTAGGGGCTAGTGTGAGTGTCATGCCGTACTCGGTAAGTAAAAGGTTAGGAATGGGAGAGCTTAAATGCACCAATATCACTCTTCAAATGGCCGATAGATCGACGAAGACACCGCTAGGGATATGGGAAGATGTCCCCGTGCGAATTGGGAAGTTTTTCATCCCGGTGGACTTTGTCATAGTTGATATGGAGGAAGATTCCAACATTCCAATCATCTTAGGAAGACCTTTCCTACACACCGCGGGTGCGGTGATTGATGTGAAACATGGAGAGCTCACTCTAGAAGTGGGAGATGAAAGCATAACTTTTAATCTTGACAAGACCATGAGAGCTCCTCGTTTGCATGAGCCATGTTTCATGATTGATCATTATAGCCGAAAAGATGAAAAGAAGAAATCGGAACTCCAATGGAGGAAGAAAGTTGAAGATGCTCCATTCAAAGAGCAAGTGAATTGTGACAAGAAGAGCTTGCAAAGCTCATCAAAATCAACCAAGGAAGAAGATGATGGCCTCATTGGCCAAGAAAAGAAATTGGGAGAGTTGTCTCCATCTAAGCAAGAGATTTTCAATGATCAACTCAATGAAGTTTGTGGTCTTTGGGACGACGAATTTGAAGGGATCTTTAATCCCTACATTGGGCATGCCATCGATCATGATCAACAACAAGAACCACGGTCTATTGAGGACCTCTACCATAACAATGAACAAGCTTTTGACTACTTCTTCAAGGTGTTGAGCAACATCAACAACACCTTGAACATGCCTCCTTGACATCTCATCAAGAATGAGAGTTTGGTGGAGTCCTCCCTAAACCACCACTTGTAAATATTTCTAACCCCCTAACTTACTTTTCAATTTTTGTATTGCATTTTTGTCATTTTTGGATTTATATTTACTTTGATCAAAATAATTGTCATGTAAGAGAGAAGTGAGGGAGGGACTAATGATTTTAATTGATATGTAGTGCTTTACCTTAGTGTGGGGATGGCAATTGCCTAGGCTATTCATGCCTTAGTAGTGCCTCCACAATGAAGAACACAAGATTTGAAAGAAAGAAAGAAAGAATGATAAGGGAATGCGTGGGTGCACGGATGGAACTGAATCCGTGTACACAAGGACCAATCCGAGCGGATTCCTGAGAATCCGCCCGTCTGCGAGAGGATCGAGCGTCTGATGAGAAGACGCCCGTCTTGGGCTGAGCTGAAATTGCAAAAATTCTTGACTGTTGAAGAATCCGAGCGGATTTCTGGAAAGACGCCCGTCTCACAGAATCCGTCCGTCTTTTGAACAATCCGCCCGTCTTGCAGCTGAAGAAAAACAAAGAAAAATCTCTGGACTGGAATCCGTCCGTCCTAAGCAAAATCCGCCCGTCTCTCAAAAAGAATCCGAGCGGATTCCCCAGAATCCGCCCGTCTCTAGGCGGGATTTTTGAAAATTTGAAGCTGAAGAATCCGAGCGGATTGCGCCTAATCCGCACGGATTGCCCCTGCGTCCTGAAATTGTCGAGTTCTTTAAATACCCATCCCACCTTCATTCATTCATTTATTCACTCATAAACACTACCCATAACATCAAAACCCTCATCCTCTCCATCTCAAAAACAAAAACCCTCAACAAAACTCACCAAAATCAAATCAAACCATCCTTCAAACAACAAATCAATCACTCCATCTTCATTAACAATCAAAACCAAGCACAAAATCTTCACCTTTGAATTGATTTTTGTTCTCATAAAGGAAAAGCCTTTCACCTTCAAAATCGATTTGGGCATTCTACAAATTGAAGATTTTTGATCTTTTTCTTGGTTAGCTCATCAAATGGCAAGAACAAAGGGAGCAACAAAAGCAAAAGCAAAAGCAAAGGCACCAAAGGCTACAACTCTCTCTCAAAGGCAAAAAGCTCTACAAATGAAGAAAGCTTTGGCAATGGTGGTATCAACACCAAGCTTGGAAGTGCAACAACCTCAACAAATTCCTATGGAAGCATCACCCTCTACTCCGGTAATTAATCAACTCTTGCATTACCCGGAGGTAACATTCATTTCCGATTCCCATAGAAATACATTTGTCAAGTTTGCTATGAAACAAATTCAATCCACCAAATTCATATGCCAAGATGCTTTAGAGAAGTTGGGTGTTCTTGAACAAACAAGAGTCTTTTTCAATGCCATGGGTTTAAAGAAATTGTTTGAAATGAAGGAAGTAACATACCCCTCCCTTGTCTTGGAATTCTTAAGTTCTTTAAAAGTGACAAAAGTTGAGAATAGGGAAAATATTGAGTTTCGTCTAGCTAACACTAGTAGACGCATTACCTTTCCGGAATTGGGTGCAATTTTGGGTCTTAGCGATGAACATAAATTTTATAAGCAATATGGGAAGTATGATCCCGAGCCTCTTTGGGAGGCAATCTCCGGGAAGAAATTTGAGGATTTTAAAGCTTGTCGTGCTCTTTTGGTCCATCATCCGGGCATAAGAATATGGCACAAAGTTGTGGGAAATACCATAATTGCTAGGAAAGACACCAATCATTTCACGGGACTCGATTTTATTCTCCTTGAATCAACTTTGAATATTGGAAGAATTCACACCAAGCCTTACAATTCTTTGAGGCTATTGGTTGATAGATGGCTCCATGTAGATAGTGGGAAGAAGGGTCAAACCGTAATTGTTAATGGCGGCCTTGTCACGGTCCTAGCCAAGCACTTTGATCCTAATTTCAATAAGGATAGCAAGTACACGGCTAAGGATGGTGGCCATCTTATTGATATGTCCACCTTGATTAACAAGTTTAAGTGGGTTGCTCACAATCCCCTTGATACCAAGTATGGGTGGCTTACAAGTGAGGCTCGATCATTCACTTTACCCGCAAAGATTTGCCGTCTTAGTGTCCACCGGACCAACTATTTACTTCCCCTATCCAAGGAAGCCGAGTACATCATTCAACAACAAAAGGGTGATCATGAAACCCCCTCCTCTTCCATTGTTATACCACCTTACCCCTATGATTATGAAGAGTTCAAACCGCAAGGAGTTGAAATTGGAAAAGATTATGTCACTCTTCTTATGCAAGCCATGCACAAGCAAGCTTATGAAGATCGGAAGAATGCATATTTGGCTCAATATCCTCCCCTCCTACATCTAGCTAGGCAAGGACTCCTTGATCCATCTTGTCCTTTGCCTAGTTGGGCGGATAAAGAAGCCTTATTTCCGGGTGCATCAAGGGAAGTGGTGGAAGACAATGAGGTTGTTGGAAATGATGAAGAGATTGATGATAATATTGAGGAAGAAGCAAGTGGAGATGAAGAAAGAGATGGTGAAGATGGTGAAGATAATGATGAAGAAAGCAAAGAAGAAAGTGCCAAGGAAAGTGGCAATGTGACCACTTCTCATGAGGGAAGTGATGGTGATAGTAGCATGATGGAAGACTAGCCTTGGAGATTCCTACTCTCCCACGGTTTGTCTATATCTCTTTGTATTTTATTTCATTTTGATCATTATTGGTTTAGTCCTAGCAACATCAAAGGACTCACACCTCGGTTCCTTTGAGGTGTTCTTTATTGTTCCCACTTTTGTAAAATCCAAAATGACAATCTAGTTTCATGCATAGCATAGCATGTGCATGAACTCCCCCATGCTTTGACATTAGCAATAGTGTCTTACTTGGTTTGGGGAAGTTAATGCATACGCAACGGGAGGTAATTTAAATTATCCTCTCCGTCATAACAAAAACCATGCATCATGTAGTATAGCTTAGTGTAGAATTGCATTTAGTATAGAAATCATGCATCATTTCTTCCATAATTTCCATCATTTTGGCCATTGAGGACAATGCCCATATTAGTGTGGGGATGGGAATTCTAACACTTAAACTTTTATTCAAAAACCATAAAAATTGAAAAATTTCAAAAATCATAAAAATTTAAAAATTGAAAAATCCAAAAACAAGTTCATTTCCTTTGTATATATTGTTTTGTATATTTTGTGTTTGTTTTATCCTTGTTCACATTGATTGACTACGCCACATCCGAGACATGAGGATATTGAAGACCGCATGGTATGATCTTTCCAATCTCCTTTTTCCTCTTTATGTTAATGACTATGTGGCTTTATTTTGATTGATGCGGTATAACAATGTGAACTTAGGATTGCATTTAGAATTATTTGGCATATTAGTTGGTAGAATCATTTGCATTAGGATGTTTATATGCTAGTTGCATCATGGCATGTAGTTGCATGTTAGAAAATTTTGCGAAACCGTCTACTTGGGAAGCTTGACAAGTGTATATAGGCCCTAGTAGATGCTTTTTATTCTTAAGACTTTGCTTGTTAGAATACTTGTAAAACACCCTAGGATGTGTCATGCTAGTATCCTTTGACCCATGGTTTAAGGCCTAGTCAAGAGTACCTTGTGGTGTGATAACTCCTTGGCTACCGTTTATTCCAAGGTGACCCTTGAAACCATGCATACTTCCATCATTCATCCATGTTCTACCACATTTTTGTCATCAAAGGGAATGGGCACAAAAAGAAATCAATTTGAGTTCAATAAAATGAAAAGTGAAAAGAAAGTTTGCAAAAATGCATCAAATGAAAAGAGGAGCAAAAATAGAACTCCTAAAACTTCAAATACAAGGCACCCTCGTTACTAATTGGGGTGACTTTGAAAATGTTCAAAAGAAATGCAAAAAGTTGTCAAGTATTGAAATGCCAAAAATCAAAAAGAATGGCAAAGAAAGTGTTCTCAAAAAGTCAAATGCCAAAGAAATTTGGGGGGAAAACAAAAATGAAAGCAAACTCCCAAAATGAAACTCAAATATCTATTGATCCCTTTATCCATCGTATCCATTTTTGTGCATGGTAGAGAGGGGACGACCCTTCTTCTTGTCTAGGCAAGAGGGGGAATTCCGCGATCCTCCAGTGTTTCTAACACCATAGGGAGTCTACTCTTGACAAAAGCATTTAACGATTGAGGACAAAGGTACCCTAGCTTGACGCCTTTTGGAGGTGATTTATTGGTATCCTTCTAGGCTTAGTAGTTTGAACAAATTGCATCTATGAAGGATTGTGTACCCTTGAATTGCTTCCCTTGTAGATAATTTCCGCCACTTAGATGAGGAAAGTGGCTATTCTTTTTGTAGATGCATCCATTATGTGTTTTTGTGTGCTTTAAAGTTTGGATGTGTCGCCATTTTGGCAAGACCCACCTTGCCTTGCAAGAAGGCATCCTACCTCATGGTTGTCTTGTTGTGAGTTGAAGGGGCGGAGTGAGACCCGCTAATTGTCTCATATCGGCTATTATTATTAGGTTAGGTTAGTTTTGGTCCTAGTCTTTGTCACCTCTTTGCTCGGGACGAGCAAAGGTTCGGTTTGGGGATATTTGATGTGACCATAATTGGCGCATATTTAGCCCCGAATTACCATTGTTTCCATGCTTTTTAGTGCCTATTTGGGTCATTTCTTATCTTTAGTTCTTTGTTTTGCATATTCTTTGAGATTTTGATCCCTTGGTAGGAAAGGAGTAAGAATCTTGCATTTTCATGGCAAAACAAGGCTAAATTGATCATATTCAATGACCAAGCATCAAGGAGAGACAAGACTAGAAGGCCTTTGTACATAGCATAGTAGAAGAGCATTGTTGAGAAAAGGATCCTTGAGTCCCCAAGGAAATCCCCAAGGAATTCATGAAGAAAAGGGAAGAAAAAGAAGAAGGAAAGTTCTTTGAACTACAATCCGAACGGATTGTAGAGAATCCGTCTGTCCGTCCCAATCCGAGCGTCCCGCAAAGGAATCCGCTCGGATTCCCCCTCTCCAATCCGAGCGTCTTGCCCAAGAATCCGCTCGGATTCCTCAGCCCAGATCCGGCCGTCCCGACTCCCATCCGCACGGATCGCGGCCAAGACAAAGACGTTTTCATTCCTCAAGCATCGATAAGAGAAGCCCTTCTCTCGGATAATCCTGGAGGCTCCTTGCTCAACTTAAAAGTGTAATTACTAGTTTAGCCCTTAGTTAACCCTAATGCATCCTCCCTAATTTTCACTATAAATACCCCATTAGTCTAATTAGAGGAGCATGTTCTTCTTATCAATAATTAGTGTAGTTAATATCAATCAAATCTCTCTTCAATATTGTAATCAAATATTAATCAAGTTTTAATCCAAGTTTTAGTTCTTTAATCTCTCTCTTGTTCTTACTTTATTTTGGGTAATTGAAGATTATTTGGGTTATTATTGGGAGATTGACAACCTCTCAATCTAGGATTCAAGTACTTCTATTATTCTTGCTTTATTATTGGAATCATTAGTAGGTATAATCTCTTAATCCCTTTTTAATTATTGCTAATTACTTTCATTTATTCATCATGTTTCATTATGTTAGTATGATTGACAACCTTTCTAGCATGATCAATATGATAATGAGTGAGTAGTCTCTTAGCTAGGGTTTAATGGGTGATTAGGGAAACCAACATGGGGAATGATTCATGCTTAAATTAATATGCTTTCATATCTTATTTGCTTGCTTGTTTTGATCTTAATACATGCACATGTTATATTTGATGAAATGCTAAGCCTATGAATCCTTGCATTTACTATCATCTTCTATCCTTTCAACTTCACTTGTAAGACATAACCCAACTCGAGTCTTGTTAGACCATGCATGTGTTAAGTAGGGAAGATTAAGTCGACTTGTAGGTGTTGTACAATCCAAGAGATTCGGCTCCGGGACCCAAACTTTCCTAGGATTGTAAGATATAACCCAACTCAATCCATCACAACAATAATTGCTTGCTTATAATTTGAGAACATGTTTGTATGATCATATCCCATGATTCTCCTATGAACCCATGACACCCTAGTGCTTTTAATCAATTGTTTACACCCTTATTTTATTTATCTTGTTAGTTTATTTTCATTGCTATCTTAGTTTAGTAACCTTCTACATCAACCCAATTTGTGACACCCCTAGACACCACTAGTTACAATAGAATCTTCATCTCAATACCCGTCCCTTGGGATCCGACCTTTACTTGCCTCTTTACTAATTGTAGAGTTGTTTGTGAAGTATAAATTGTGTTTTGTATCGACCATTGACCAACGACCACATATGCTTAATTGTGAACACGAAATGGCTCCGATCAATGCACTTTCTTATCATGCCCGTTCGATTGCGATGAGGACGCGGTTGTACATGGTGGACTTCACCCGGGTCTGTGATTATTGGAAGAACAAGCTGAAGAGTGATGATGGTCCGTTGATCAGGTGGGTCGTGCCGTGGTGGCATCTCAAGTCCGTCACTGGGGTGTCTTCTTTAGATCCCACTAGGTCGGTGCGCATTCCCGGATTGGAGTTTATGGTGTGCATCTTCCCGGAAAGGCTGATGAGACAAGTTGGGTTGAAACAGACTATCCCGAGGCTTGATACCGTCCCACAGACTGCTATGGCACTTACTACAGAGAGCCGAAGAGAGTGGGCCATCAAATGGGCCCAAAGAAACATGTGGTTCTTGAGTTTCTCCGCCAATGCTTTATGGGTGTCGGATTCTTATCTGAGGTGGAGAAATGCTACAACTCCGGAAGAATGGGAGAAATTGAGGAAGCGCGAGCCTATCGACTACAAGGTGCGCGAGGGAGAGAAAGAGAAGGAGAAGCATCTGACAGAGGGAGAAGAAGAAGCCGGGTTTCAAGTTGTTCATCCTTCGAAGAAACCGAAGACTACTCTGTCGCCAGAGATGGTGATTGGCAAGAATGGAAAAGCTAGACCTCGAGAAAGGCCGTTGGTGATTAGGTCTGAAGTGGCGCAAGAGCGTCCGGCTCGAGGTCGTGACAAGAAATATGACAAGAATGACAAGGGCAAGGGGAAGATGGAGGAATAGCCCAAGTCTCTTTATTATTATTTGATTATTATTATTATTGTTGTTGTAATAAAAAGGAGGGATTTTTAGAATCCTAGCCTATTCTATTTTTTTATTATGTAGCGTATTATTATTAGAAGATGAATGGAATAAAAAGGTTAAGTGGTTATGAAACCGTGGTGATTTTCTATTCATTATTCTTGTCGAATTTCAAATGCAATGCAAATGTCCTTCTATTTACATTTTAGATATACTGGGTTGAATCCCGTGAAGGATTGCCTACGTATTCACTTAAAAAGCGAAATCAAACCCTTGTGCGTAGTTCGAATAAATGTAAAAGAATAATTGTTCGAAGCAAGAGCTTGTAATGAACGTAGAAAATAAGCATGAGCTTTTGCTTACTCTGAAGGTGCGAATTTAGTTTGTTTGATGATACGAGGATGATAAATTTGTCAAAATGCAAGAGCACAGTGACATTTAGCTTATTTCAGCTTGGCCAGGGGCCGTTTATTTAGTGCCACAAGAGCGACACGTGGGGTTACGCGAGGCGCGTTTTCATTCCTATTCTAGGCATATTATCGTTTCAGTTGGTCAAGGTTTGTTGGGTTTGAGAACTCGTTCCCATCTAGGTCTGTGATCCTAACCGCACCCCCTGGGAGTATGGATTTGACTAGAAATGGTTCGGCCCAATTAGGTTTGAATTTTCCGCGTGGGTCAACAGGTAAGAGAGCTCTAACCGATTTAAGCACCAAGTCTCCTTCTTTGATGTTCCTTGGCCTAACCCTTTTGTTGAAAGTCCGTTTGATACGTGCTTGATATGTTTGGACATTTTGCAAGGCGCGCAGCCTGCGTTCATCCAGGAGGATGAGTTCTTCATATCTATCCCTTTTCCAATCGGCTTCCAGGATTTGACTTTCGAGTAAGATACGCAAGGATGGTAGTTCTAGCTCGACTGGTTGTACAGCTTCCATGCCGTAGGTCAAATAGAAAGGAGTAGCCCCAGTGGGCGTCCTGACAGATATACGATACCCCCATAAGGCAAAGGGTATCTTGCTTGGCCAATCTCTATAGTTGTCAATCATTTTCTTGAGAATCGTGACAACATTCTTGTTTGCCGCGTCTACCGCGCCGTTAGCCTGTGGTCTATAGGGCGAAGAGTGGTGATGCTTAATCTTGTATTTGGCTAGCAATTGCTCGGTTTCAGCTTGGAAATGTGATCCGTTATCGCTAATGATCTCATGTGGGCAACCATATCGACAGATGATGTTGTTTTTGTTGGGAAATGTGTCCTCAACAATAGTGCGATCACATGATTTAAATATCATTATTAAATCTCATTTTAAGAATACATGTGGGATGTAATATTTTACAGTCAACTGGTCCACACATATCGGTAATGATTGGCTGACTAGAGTTTGACATTACTGTCGTGCGACGGTGGTGATCAGTTGATCCCCTTAGGTCATACCTATAGGGAAATACTCTTAATTGATTATTTAATTAATCGTATACCGATACGAGCTGATTAAATTGCTTAAAATTGACGGATAATTTTGTGAGTATAATTTACGTATCTTATTGTAAATATGATTAAATAAGACACGGTCTAAGTAATCGAATTGTTTTATTACTTAGATGAAATTATTGTTTACAGAAACAATTGAAACGGAATGAATAAATTATTATAAATACAGAATGTTGTAGTTTATAATTCGGAAACATTTTTGGTACAAGTAATTATGATATTACTAAGTCGATTTTTGTATGTGACGTATTTTTAATAATACGTTGATTTTTAATATGATAAAAATACATTGCATTGTAACATGTCATGTAACATGTGACAAAATTGACAAATGACAAAATAAAATGGACTACCCATTTTATCTCATGTGTACCGAAAATTGGAGGGTGTTAGTGGATAAATTGTGTTGATTATTTTAATAAGGGAAAAACACAATTATTACACTCTATATCTAGGCATGCAAGCCTACTCTTCATGGGGAAGAAAAATGGATCCATGCATTGGCTTCCCATAACCCTCCAATCGGTTTTCCTTATGGAAAACTAAAATGTTTTCTTCCATTAATTATTCATTACTTCACTTGATATTTTTCTAGAGTAAGAAAAATTAATCTCTCCATAACTTGTGAAAACTTAGAGAGAAAAATACACAAAAGTCTATCCTTTGGCCGAAAATTTTGTAGTGCCAATACATATTATTTTGTGTCATATTTTAAGTATAACTAATATTATTACTAGATCTACATAATATTAGTTATTAAGATGTATTCCTTGGGTATATGCTTTTGGGAGGGATTCTACTCTTGAATCCTTGTTCTTACATTTGGAAAGCTCAAGAACAAAAGAAAAAGGAGATTTCTTTTGTGCCCATAAAACCGAAAACAACTATGTAAGGACATGATTTCTCCTCTATTTATATTATTGTTTGCATGCATAAAATCCGTTTTAATTTTATGACAAATTATTTAGACATATATGAGTATGTTAGTATGTATATGAATCTACATTTCCTTCAATTGGTATCAGAGCCACGGTTGTTTGCATGCAAATTGGTTAAAAGTTTTTCCGAGTTATATGAATAACAAAATAAAACTTGTAAAATTTGTGTTATTATGATATATCACGAAATTATTACATGCATGTTAATATTTATGGTCCTAAAATGTTTTAGGATATTTTGGTTAATTTTTCGGATTTTTATTGTTCATAATTTACAATAATGGCATTTAAATGTGATTTTATGAATAAAAATGTCATTTTTGGTCGAAAATTAGCTATACTTCGAATTTTAAGTTGATCTTTGGATATGTTATCACATATATTATTTTGAGATAACCTGTAATTTTTCATAATTTTTGCACTTGTTATGCTCGAAAAATGAATTTTTCATTATTAAATATGGATTTAAGAGAAAAATAGGTTAATATGAGTTAAATTTCGAATCTGGTCATAGAAAATTAATATGTTGTCACATGCAATTTTACAAAATGTGTGTAAAATAATTGGCTATAAAGAAGTCTTTTAGCATGATTTATGAATTTTTGAAGAAAAATTAGCATAAATAGTGACATTATTAGTGTAAAATTAATAAAACATAATCTATGACTTAGGAAAAACGTCTAATGTTGCATTTTATTGTATTTTTCAGATCTAAAATTGAAAAGTTAATGAAAATAATTTTTTCCATGTTTTTATGATTATTTTATTAAATATCGATAAACCGCAACATTGTTTTTCCGGAAATTTTTCGAAATTTTTAACCTAAGATTTTGAACATTATGAGTGTCATGGATTTTTCCAGAATGTTCATGAATTTAAATTTCAAATTTTGAATTTATTTGAAATTTTGTGATTTATTTGAAGTTTAATAGCTTATTTTTGTAATTTTGGTCCATTTATGAACAATTTTGTAAATAAAAGTTAATTATGGTCAAAATTATTAGTGAAGACTATATTTTGAGTCCTAAGAGGTTAGGGTAATTAACTTATGCATAAATATGAGTTTATGTATTTTTGTGATTATAAAATGTTGAAATCACGCAAATCCGTAAAAACCGAGTAATATATGATATTGGCTAATTAAAGGCGATTTAGCATAAAAATTGAGCATGTTCATACATATTATAATGCTGCATTTTTCTTAATGATTGTCATAATTTTAATTTATGTAATTTTGAATTATGTAATTTTACTTAGTATGGCCTTAGATTTTAATTGGTATTTCCCGAAATGTATGGGAATATCGTTTCGGTTGTAATTTTTATTGTGATCTCGTATCACCGTTTTGTAATTTAATAGATTTATTTTATTTTAGTTACAAATGTATAATAGGAAATTATGTAATTTATTATGTAATTTTATTCATTCCGGAGTTCTAAAAGACGGATTTCTTCAAGAATGGCGATACATAAAGACGGTGTTACCTCGAGATGCGTGCCACAACCGAAGTTCAAGGGACCAATGGAGTTGGTTTCCGAATATGTAATAGATTAATAGTTTTTCTATTTTAGGAAAGGCCATACTAGGATTTATTTATCTTTTATGCTTGCATTTTATTTTATGTCACATGCATCGCTAAATCGCCATAACTAAACATGCATTGTCTTTTATCGAGTTTATCGACCGTGTCAATTAAAATTATCGTAGTTCACCGCTTTAGTTCACTTAAAACGTGATAGATAATAAATTGACATGACCTCTCGCTAAAACTATCAATTGAGACATAGCCTTACCAAATAGTAGAAACCATGAAAACCTATTTCGCGAGGGGAGTGCGCTCGGCCACACCGGGGTACAAACCTTGTTACGTAGGGGAAGTGGGTGATGAATGTTAATCCACCGAATTCATGTTGATGAGGGATGTATCGGCCACACCGTGCCCAAGTTAATGTGGGTTTGGATCATGGACACATTTATTCGAAATTTGGATTGAACTCAACAAAAGTATTTGATAAGGGATGTATCGGCCCCACCGTGCCCTTATCGATGTGTTTTGGGCTATAGATAATTGTTAATGTAATGTTATCGACCAAGAGTTCTAAAAGTAGAATCGATTAAACGTTAATCCACCGAGTTATATTGATAAAGGATGTATCGGCCCCACCGTGCCTAAGTCAATATGAATTTGGGTCTTGGAATCATTTATCATAGTTGGGTAGAGGTCACTATGTAAATGCTATACTTGTTATTTACAAGTATTAATAAAACGATAAATGTTTTGTTTTCCACTATTCCGTTTTTATATTGTTCTATTTCTTTACCACAATTCATATACGATATCATTTCGATTTTGATTCAAATCTCCATTAAAACATCGTAACTAAAGACAAATATGAATTTGCTTCTAAAACCTCATACGAACCATTGCTAAGGATCTCTTGTAAAGAGTATAGATTGAAGTTATTCATTATCAAACAGGTTTTTGATTCTTGACTAACACATCTACTTACAATGGATTATTTTTCATGTACTTAAATGAATTAAGTACCTTGAAGCGATAAATTGTTTTGGTAATTAGTTTTGTCAAGAATTCGTAATTGACCAAAATAACGCAACCACTTCAATGAAAGTTTTAAGACTAAAACGAACAAATGAAGAGTGAATCTTCATGAATTCAATTTTGCTTCTCAAAGCAAAGACTCATTGAATTAAGTGGGAGCATTCTCTTAAACCGTTAAGATAAGGACGAGGTTCGAGAAGTAAGGATTATGATGGAATTGATACAAGGTAATGTTAAAGGTAAAGTTGTTGAGAATGACGATACTAAACCTATCAATCCCGACCGATAAAGTTTCCATTGTCTTAAATGTTGGACACGAGAAAGGAAACTACCCCAAATTTTTGAAGAATCAACAAGTTAGTTGTGGGACATCTAATGGGATCTTCTTCTTTAAATGTCTATATGATTGACATAAATTTTGCTAGTACTACTTCGTCAATATTAGAAACCGGTGGTGGTTTTCATCATCATGTTTGATACATGGGATGATAAGAATATAACGACTAGCAACAATAATGTCGAGAGATAGAGTAATTGTGTACTCAATCTAGTTTTTGGATTTAAAGTTGTACTTAATTATGACTATTAAGTGCATAAACTCTAAATAAGAATATAAACTTGTTAAGATACAAGAGAGGTTTCACTTTTCTGACCCTATACACCACGATTTGATGTATGGCTAGCCCATTATCAAGGTGATTATATTCTAAACCAAACTAGAATGATATATCATGAAGATGATGTAAGACTCAAATTGGTAACCCAAGATTAAACCTTAAAATTTTGGAATGATGAACGCAAAGAGTTATCGAGTACTCTTGAAACCATTAGATTGTTAATGGTATGTGCGTATCTTGTATTCAAAGCAAGATGTCTCGTGCCTTTTGGTTGAAAAGGAGATCGAGGTTGTAAATCATTGATCCGAAATAGGTTGATCATTTTCTTTTACCAACGATTTAGGTTGACACTAATGTGTTCACTTAATAAGGTAAATAGAGAAATTTTTGAAGAATTTCAAAGAATTCAAGGAATCACGATTTAAGTCGTGATGGGATTGTCAAAGTGAAGACTTTGATATAAGCCAAAGGAAATGTGATATAGTATCACAAGTTAATCTCTCTTAGCACGCATTATGGAATAATGTGTGATTAGATAAGAAATCAAACGTTATTCGATATGGTTTGGATTTCAATCAAGTTACTTTGAGTTACTTGATCCTTTTGGGGATTTTATCATTTTTGTCTAAATTATTTTTCCACTAAATCGAATCATATGGGATATGAAATGGTAAGGGTACCATTGTTGTAAGTTTTCACAAGAGACAAATGCTCATTTTTCCCTTTCAATTTTCACGAGTACAACGGGTTTGCGGCTCATGAAGCTGTCTTTCTAAAATACAAGTTTATTTTTAGAAGACAGAGTGGGAGAAATTATTCAAAGAGCCACAAAGATGTTATGTCGCAAGAAACAGGTCTTTCTTGGCTACGTGAGATGTTTTGTGTAAAACGTTGTCGCAAGAAACTGGTCTTTCTTGGCTACATGAGACGTTTTGTGTAAGACATTGTTTCTTCAAAACCTAGGAGGTTAAAATTCGTCACTTGTTAAAAATGATGAATTCATGTTACTTTTAAGAAAGTAAAGAGCTTATAACTTACAAAGAAATTGTTTGATTCAAGTTGATTACTTCTAGAAAGTAATGAACATATGACTTACATAAGAGTGTTTAAAGTCACAGCTCAATACAAGGCTTAGAGCCATGAAAATCCGAAATAAAAGGCTTGATTAGTGACAAAGGGTTTTTGCACTAATAAAGAGAGATTTCAAGGTTTGATTGGTTGCAAAGGGTTTTGCACAAATTGAAATGCTTAAGTCTATTTGGATCTTCTTAGGGATTGTGTTTCATTATTATGAAATACATAGCGAGTGAATCTAAAACCCACTTCTTCAATAGAAGGAATGTATTCAATACATGTCTTGAGTTTAGTAGATTCTTGCAATCCTAAGATAATGTGAAACTTAAGAGAGGGTCTTAAGTAGGACATCAATGAGTTGGAATCAACATTTTGATCATGTGATAAAACGTTTCTCGATAAGTCGAGAAGTTGTGTTTATACATGGAGTTTAGTGGGAGTTACGGAATTTTTAATTAGTCCGATATGTGGATGACATATTGATCATTGAGAATGATTTAAGACTTTTGGAGTATTATAATACATCTTGAATATCCGGATTTATGAAGATAAATCCACATGATATTAGCGTCAATAAGAAGTCTTATGTTGATAAGATTCATGACCAGTTCAATTAAATTGAACATATTTGATTGGTTTCATTTGCTTCCGCTGCCGAATCAATTAAAAAGAAATGATGTATAACACTTCATATGCTTTGAGCATGATGAGTTGTTTTCAAAAATCGAATTTAAGTAATCTTTACCAAGTAAGCTATAAAGATTACCCTTAAGTGCTTTTGAAGCATTAAGGAAGTAAAGCAAAGTGTTTATGATGCAATTTTGTGTAAGGGTATTACACAAGTGACAATTGACAATTGAGGTTGCGCATGGTTTCCGACAAAACCATAATCAAAATACATTAGGATGGTTAAGATACCATTGTGGCTATGTTAATTAAGAAGTAGATTTTCTAGAATCGTTCTAGACAATAAAGAACAATAAGAGATATTTATAACGGAAATTGAGTACACTTGTGATCATGAGATGTGCAAGAAGGATGAGTCCCGCACACTGTGAAAACAGTGGGAGCTATTCTTAGGCTAGAGGGCCTATGTCTTGATTGGATCTCGACACGTACTCAGAAAGTTTTGTAATGCAAATGTATACATTACAAAGGAAAACGAGTATGTAGTAAGGTTGAGTAAGGTACAAGAAGTTGATAAAACCTACTAACCAAAGCCTTCTCATAGGCTTAACGTGATGAGTCATGTCATTTCAATTAAATTGAGATGAATAACTACATAAAAGATCAAATAAGATTATAGAATATGAAATAGTAATCAGGCATTGACTATTCATATGTGATAATCGCATTTGTCGTTCGAGTTTTTCTTTAAAAACTCCTTTTATACTTTGTTACATCCAAACGGGTTGTAGTGACAATTGAACCCCGTTAAAGTGAACACGGATTAACATTGTATTCGCCCATAGTCACTTGTATGAGGTGACGTCTCGAAGTGACTAGAGTGTGATGCGATTGATGGCAAGTTCAAATGCCATAGAGTAATGTGAGATGACTAGTCGATCACATAGGCAGACTGTTAGGAACTTTTTGTCGGGCCTAATGACCGCTTATAGAGTTCTGGCAAATTTATATAGCCTGGTCGTGGCGAGAGCTGCTATAGTATTCAAATGAGTCGATTCTTTTGACTAAAGACTATTCACCTAAGATGGCTCGATTTTGATTAACTTTGATTTGTGTTACTACGACCTTCGTAAATGGGGTCAAATGGGCATATTTTGGGTTATGATGGCTGTGGCTAGTCGAAGGGAATGAGTGCGATAGGAATTGTCCATCCCCTTGTCAGGGTTAAAACAATATCTCAGGGCCACTCGAGGAGTAATGAACTGGAAATGCGTGGCCACGCTCGGAAGGTATCCAGAGTGGATAAATCCGGTCAATCAGTTATTCTCCAGATCGAGGAAACCACTCTCGATATGATCACTTGCAAGTACGACCTGAAAGACACCTTGCATTGAGTGGGAGATAGTAATAGGACAAGAGAATTGGTGACGCACACTTGTCGAGGACAAGTGGGAGATTGTTGGGAAATGTGTCCTCAACAATAGTGCGATCACATGATTTAAATATCATTATTAAATCTCATTTTAAGAATACATGTGGGATGTAATATTTTACGGTCAACTGGTCCACACATATCGGTAATGATTGGTTGACTAGAGTTTGACATTCTCGTCGTGCGGACGGTGGTGATCAGATTGATCCCCTTAGGTCATACCTATAGGGAAATACTCTTAATTGATTATTTAATTAATCGTATACCGATCGAGCTGATTAAATTGCTTAAAATTGACGGATAATTTTGTGAGTATAATTTACGTATCTTATTGTAAATATGATTAAATAAGACACGGTCTAAGTAATCGAATTGTTTTATTACTTAGATGAAATTATTGTTTACGTAAACAATTGAAACGGAATGAATAAATTATTATAAATACAGAATGTTGTAGTTTATAATTCGGAAACATTTTTGGTACAAGTAATTATGATATTACTAAGTCGATTTTTGTATGTGACGTATTTTTAATAATACGTTGATTTTTAATATGATAAAAATACATTGCATTGTAACATGTCATGTAACATGTGACAAAATTGACAAATGACAAAATAAAATGGACTACCCATTTTATCTCATGTGTACCGAAAATTGGAGGGTGTTAGTGGATAAATTGTGTTGATTATTTTAATAAGGGAAAAACACAATTATTACACTCTATATCTAGGCATGCAAGCCTACTCTTCATGGGGAAGAAAAATGGATCCATGCATTGACTTCCCATAACCCTCCAATCGGTTTTCCTTATGGAAAACTAAAATGTTTTCTTCCATTAATTATTCATTACTTCACTTGATATTTTTCTAGAGTAAGAAAAATTAATCTCTCCATAACTTGTGAAAACTTAGAGAGAAAAATACACAAAAGTCTATCCTTTGGCCGAAAATTTTGTAGTGCCAATACATATTATTTTGTGTCATATTTTAAGTATAACTAATATTATTACTAGATCTACATAATATTAGTTATTAAGATGTATTCCTTGGGTATATGCTTTTGGGAGGGATTCTACTCTTGAATCCTTGTTCTTCCATTTGGAAAGCTCAAGAACAAAAGAAAAAGGAGATTTCTTTTGTGCCCATAAAACCGAAAACAACTATGTAAGGACATGATTTCTCCTCTATTTATATTATTGTTTGCATGCATAAAATCCATTTTAATTTTATGACAAATTATTTAGACATATATGAGTATGTTAGTATGTATATGAATCTACATTTCCTTCAGTTTTGTATGAATTTTGCCACATTTTTAGCTGTAAGACCAGTGTAGGAAGCCGTTTCTACCCATTTGGTGAAATAGTCGATTGCTACTAGAATGAAACAGTGACCTCCTGTTCCGGCGGGGGTTATCTTCCCGATTATGTCAATTCCCTATGCAGAAAATGGCCAAGGAGATGTCATTGTATAGAGCAATGAAGGAGGGACATGTTGTACATTCCCGAAGATTTGGCAGTTGTGGCAATGTCTTACGTATTTGATGCAATCGGATTCCATTGTGGTCCAATAATATCCCAAACGTGTGATTTTCTTTGCCATCATGGGCCCACTCATGTGAGGACCGCATTCTCCATCATGGACTTCTTCCATCACCTTTCGTGCCTGTGAATGATCAAGGCAACGTAGGACTACACCAAGAGGTGTTCTTTTGTATAATTCTCCCTGCATGAGAATGTATTGGGAAGCTAGTAGGCGTATAGCGCGTTGTCCCCTCTTGTCCATATCTGGTGGATATGTACCATTAAGCTTAAAATTCAGGATTGCTTGGAACCAGGGTTCCTGCGCGATTTCCTCTTCATCGGTGATTTGGTGGACATAAGCCGGCTCTGACCGTCGTTCGATGCACAAAGGCATTTCCACCATGTGATCTGACATATTAATCAATGATGCAAGTTTCGCAAGAGCGTCTGCAAATTGATTTTCCTCCCTAGGTAGGTGTAGGTAGGTTACATGATCAAAGAATTGAGCGACTTGGTCTATCCTAGCCTGATAAGGTGCGAGGCTTTCGCTTCGGATTTTCCAAGATCCTGTAACTTGGTTAATGATTAGTGATGAATCCCCATGTACTCGGAGGTTTTTAATGCCTAAGCTCACAGCCACTTGTAGTCCAATAAGACAAGCTTCGTATTCTGCAGCATTGTTTGTCACCTCGAAGTCGAGTTTGACAGCAATTGGTGTATGCTCACCTTCAGGAGAAATGAGCAACACTCCTATTCCGAATCCTCTTAAGTTTGATGCTCCATCAAAGTACAGGTCCCAGGAGTCTACATCAGTTTGGAGTATATCCTCGTCTGGAAATGACCAAGTATCTATTGTTTGTGCGTCATTGATAGGATTTTCTGCGAAGAATTCGGCGACGGCGCGACCTTTTATAACTTTCAGTGGCACGTATTTGAGGTCGAATTCTGAGAGCATCAAGGTCCATCTTGCTAGACGTCCGTTGAGGACGGGTTTCTCGAAGAGGTATTTGACTGGATCCATTTTGGAGTATATTTTGACGGAGTAGCTAAGCATGTAATGGCGTAGCTTCTTCGTTGCCCACACAAGAGCGAGGCATGTCTTTTCGAGTTGCGAGTATTTGCACTCGTAGTCCAAGAACTTCTTACTAAGATAGTAGATAGCTCTTTCTTCACTTCCTACAGTTTGTGCCAGCATGGCACCCATGGCCGTTTCGGTTACTGTGAGATATAAACCAAGAGATTGATCTCGTTGTGGTGGCATGAGCACTGGTGGTTTAGCCAATATCTCCTTGATCCGGTCGAATGCCTTTTGACAATCGTCATCCCACATGGTGTGGTCTGTTTTCTTGAGTTTCTTGAAGATAGGCTCACAAATCATCGTAAGTTTCGATATGAATCGACTTATATATTGCACCTTTCCTAGGAATCCTCGACTTCTTTTTTCGTTTGAGGTTGTGGCATTTCAATCAGAGCTTTGATTTTGGAAGGATCTATTTCTATACCTCGTTGGCTAACAACGTATCCCAGGAGTTTACCAGATGTTACCCCGAATGTGCATTTCTGAGGATTGAGTCTCATGTTGTACTTTCGTAGCCTTGCGAAGAACTTGCGAAGGTTCGCAATATGCCCTTCTCTTTCCTTGGATTTGACAATCATGTCGTCTACATATACCTCAACTTTTTTGTCATCATGTCACGTAGGAGTGTAGTTGCGGTGCGTTGGTATGTAGCTCCGGCGTTGATCAACCCGAACGACATTACCGTATATCAGTAGGTTCCCCATTGGGTGACGAATGCGGTCTTATGCATATCTTCCATGGAAACCTTAATTTGGTTATAACCCGCATACCCATCCATGAAGGATAGTAATGCGTGGTCCGCAGTATTGTCTACCAATATGTCGATGTGAGGTAGAGGGAAGTCATCTTTTGGACTTGCTTTGTTTAAGTCCCTAAAGTCAACACAAACGCGGATTCTCCAATCCTTCTTGGGTACGAGTACTATATTAGCTACCCAGTCAGAATACTCGGAAACTTTGATGAACCCGGCTTTGAATTGTTTGTCAACTTCTTCCTTAATCTTTAGAGCCCATTCTGTTCTCATTCGTCGAAGCTTCTGTTTCACAGGTTTGAAACCTGGCTTAATCGGAATCCTATGTTCAGCGATATCCCTGTCGATCCCTGGCATGTCTTTGTAGGACCAAACGAAAACGTCTTTGAATTCATTTAGGAGATCTATGAAATCGGCCCTTTCGGTAGAGCTAAAGGTAGTCCCTATCCTAAGTTCTTGGGGTTCTAGTTCGGTCCCTACGTTGATGGGTTCGGTGTCCTCTATTACTGGTCCCCCTTCCCCATTCCTGTAGTATTTCTTTGGCTACGTAGGGAGGTATTTCGATTGAGTCTGGGTCTTGGTCATCCTCAGTATCATCGTAAACAGAATTGCACTCAAGATAACACGAAGAGTAAGCAGAACCTGATTTATTCATATTAAAATTTGAGTAAAGTTGAAACAAAGAAGCCAATTGATCCATGGTCAGTGGCGGCAAAGGGACAGTGGTTGGGGCATTTCCCGAACTACTGTGACTACTCGAGACTAAGCTTGGAGAAACAAAGGGAGTGGGGATGACGACAGGAGTAGACTCTCTAATGACTTCTCTAGACTCCGACTCTGACTCCGACTCCGACTCGAACTCATCGTCTTCTGGTTCTCTTTTGAACATCTCTCCTTCTCCAGTGGTGAGCTTGAAGAGTCTTCCTTGATTGTTGGTCCATTTGATAGATTTTCTCCATCCTTTCTGCTGTTTCGCGTCGGTTTCTGTGATTAACGCGGTGGGGTTTAAGCGATCGTCTTGAAGTATCATAGTAATGATCTCATCCTGCGCGGCCCTAACGAATCGATCTTCTCCAAACAATAGATTCATGGTGATGTTTGGAGAAATGGTGGAATAGTTCCCTTCATTCTCGATCGCGTGGATCTCATCTTCAATTGGAGAAATGAGGTGTGAACAATCTAAGGTAGATTCATCACTTGTGATCACTAGAACTCCAAGAGGATTCTGAGTGTTGTTGGGCTTACCTCCCGGTGGTATCGGGAGTCGACCATCTTCAATCATGTCTTGAAGCACGTTTTTCAACTTGTAGCCTTTTTCTGTGTCGTGCCCCTTGCCCCTATGGTATTCACAGTATGAGTTCTCGTCCCAAAACTTGGACTTCCTTTCGGGTTCGGGAGTAGGTCCAATGGGTTGGAGTTTACCTTGCTTCATTAACCTTTTTAGAGCGTTGGAGTAAGTGTCCCCAAGGTTTGTGAATTTCCTTGGTGGGGTAGTCTTCTTGGATGGCTCGAGAAGGTTAACTTCATCGGTCTTACTAGTAGAGCCGTATGAACGACTTGTGGACCCTTGATATCCTCGACCTACCGTTTTGGACAAGAGTCCTTTACGGATGTCATCTTTAATCCTTGTCCCTAGTACGGTCAAGTCTTTGAAAGTCTTGATGTTTTGGTATCTCAAATGATTGGCATAGATGGGCTTGAGATTATCCACAAACTTCTCCACAAGAGTAGCCTCGTCCGGGCGTTCTACTAGTTGAGTGCTAGTCTTCCTCCACCTACTTAGGAAGTCGGTGAATCCTTCTTTGTCATTTTGGGTAAGAACCTCTAGAGTACGCATGTTGACTTGGATCTCGGCATTATCCGCATATTGCTTGGAGAACTCGATTGCGGCATCTTCCCAAGTAGCGACCTTCTTGTGATCTAAAGAGTAGAACCATTGCCTTGGGATGGTATCGAGAGATGAAGGAAAGATCCTTAAGAACATCTCGGGTTTGATGCCTTTGATAGACATGTAATCCTTGAAGGCACGAATGTGGTTCAAAGGGTTCTCGTGTCCCTTGAACTTAGGGATATCCGTCATACTAAAGTTAGTTGGCAATTTGGAATTGACGGCCTCAAACTTGCGATTGTTCTCCCTATAAATGTCATCACCCTTAAGGTACATCAATTGCTCCTCTAGGTATTGGAGTCTTTTCTCAGCTACAGTCATCCCCATGAGAGGATTTTCGTCCTTGGATTCGTTGTCAGAGTCACGTAGTACTTCACTTTCATGAGGAGGCAACCTTCCCTCCACGGCAAAGATACGGCCTTCTATGAGCTCAAGGCGGTTATAGGTTTGTTCTTGAGTAGATTGCATTTGGGCTAGCGCGGCTAGGATTCGATCATTACTATTTTGAAGTTGGTTGAAGTTTGCTTCATCACTTGATCCGGGCATCTTGGAAACTGGATAAGATATCGGCGACGAATCAAAACACGATCGACCATTCTAACACACTTGCTAAAAGAGGAAAAGTTTTGACTCGTGAAGTGGGTGTGTGCCACTTGTGTTGAGTGAGTTTTGAAGAAAGACAAGGTCTTTGAAAATGTGTGTCCTAGTCAACTATAGTGTAGTTGTAGGAGTGGACTCGAAGTGAGGTTTTGAAATGGGCTTGTGGCCCGAATTTGACACGACAAATGGACAGAGTTTTGACCGGATTTTTGCGCTAATTAAAAGCCCATTTCGAAATTTTGCTTGAAAATGGGTTTTGATTTTTTGAAAAATCGTCATGGTTTCGTTTAGAAATGGTGATCACGTAAGGTATACACATTTATACAAGCATTATAACGGGATGCGAAGTGCATTTAGAAGTGTTTTGGTTTAAAGGGTGGGTTGCCATACCGAACCATCAAACCCAAAGTCTGTGGAGAGGTTCGTACCAAATAAGAGTAAGGCCGATTCCTAGTCCATTTCCTCAAGTAGTGAAGGCCCTTGATACAAACAAGAGTAAGCACCATGGTATGGATGACGTCAATCGATATCCATCCTTAGGCCCAAATAAGAATTAGGACCGTTTAGACGGGACGATTGGTCGAATGGGTTGGGTTGGGCCTAGGAAGGCCGAATAAAACGGTCTAGGAAGACCGAGTTATGAAAACCGACAATTGTCTTGTACAAACTATTCCCTAACCTTGTTCAAGTTTCACCCTTGGCTACACGTAAGTGTATTATCCCCAGCGGAGTCGCCAAACTGTGGACAGCGGGGGCCATGGGGGCGCTTGGGAAACAAGCGTTTGCATTTTTTGTATGGAGTCGCCACCAATTTTTATGGGAAATTGGAACCGTTCGAATACCTCGTGTCATGTCAAGACACAAAGTAGAGACATGAACACTAAGCAATCATTACCCTTAGCATTCTATGTCTAGAATGACTCTCGTGGATGCCAATGAACACGGGTGTTCACAGATATCTGGAGTAAGGGGTGAGGGTACGTATTAGGAAGCTCTTTTGATCGAACACCTAATCCCGCCCGCCTCGATAGCGGCCTCTACTAATGATTAGGGAAGTTATTCGTACTCGATATATCGTCGGCTATATGCATGCAATGCAACATCCATGTTTTAATCCTAGCATGTGAAAATTAACTAAGTCGGTTGACACGTAATTAGCATACAATTGGGTCGAAGAAGGATTTAATGCTCATTTACATGTGAAAACATACAAGCAATAAAAGGAATACAATAATTATAAATTACAATAATGAAAATTACATTAATTACAAAGGAATAGGTGATTTATGTCGAAAATACCTTTAAAACGGATAATTTAAGAAAAACGAATAAAAGAATGAAATAAATTAACAAACAGGAATTAGCGCGATATTACGGATAATAGTTAGTTAATTACGTAAACTAATTAAACTAAGTCAAGGCAGAAACGGAGTTGACGACGAACTCAGGACAGAACAAGCAGCAGAGCTGCGTCCTTTGGAATAAGCGCAGCAATGACGCCTGCGTCATTTCCTTGGCTCGGCCCATTTGTGAAGCCGTAATTGCAAGCCGTTAATGTTAATTGGTGAATTTAATGATTGATTAATGATATTTACTCGGATGAAAGTGATTAACATGTTTTTTAACATATGAATGGGTCATGAAAACAGTAAAACATGAATGATACGGAATTAAACGGATCAATACATGATGGAATAATGACAGAAGTGAAAAATATTAATGAGCCAAACAAATTAATTCAATTAACTAGGTTAGATACGATAGATTAATGACGAATATACGATGAACATGCTAATAGACGGGCGTAAACTATATCAAAGACGAATTCCAGAAACCCAATATTGATGAATTGAATCTCTACAACCCGGAATTGAATTTAATGACGAAAACCCGCAAATATTGGATTAGGGATTTAAGTCGGATTTGTGATGATTAAAACATACATATGAATTATATACTATCCTAACGAAGAATTAACAAATAAACGAAACAAACAAAAGGGTTTTGACGAATAACAGAGGACGAACGAAGAAGAAAGGAAGCAGGAACTGCGGCAGTCTCACGAAGAGGCGCAGCAGGAACTGCGCTCCTTCGAAGAGCGCGCAGCGATTCTTTGCGTCCTTTCTCGACGGTTATCTACTGGAAATCCGTAAAAAGAGGTTTTAAAGCATGGTTTTAGAAATCGGTTTTAATGATATTTTCGACATAAACCTTACAATTGATAATACAATAATTAAAATACAATAAATAAAAGAGAGATTATACACCCTCAGACTTACATGTTGACGAAACGAGAAGGACTAAGATATCGATTAGTGATGCTCGACGCGAATGCAAATAAAGTGCCCTCGTAAGAGGAAAATGATTAAGTTAATTAAGTTGATTGATGTGGAGTTGGTCAAATTGGTCGGTCATGCAAACGGGGAGGCTGGTACTCAGAAGGATCCGAGCTTACGTGGTCGAAAGTTCAAGCACGTAGACGCCAAAAAGTAAGAACAAAGTCTAGAATGCAAAGGGAGAAGAGAAGGGCGGACACTCGCGTGAGAAATATGCGGAGCGAAGGGTCCTATTTATACTAATCACGTGAACGAATTAGGGTTTCGGAGACTCTTTGGAAGTGAATCTCGGAAAGATATGAAAAAGATACGAGAAACATGCAGAAGAGGGCCTGGGAAGAGGCGCAGCAGCCCCTGCGTCTCTTGGAAGAGGCGCAGCACCTGCTGCGTCTGTTCCCAAGTGGTTTCCTCCTGCATAAGAAAGATCTCCGTGTTTGAGTTATGGTAGGACGGAAATAATTCGGTTTTCCTTAATATCTTATGTGAATATTACGGGAAATTGCTTTCTAAAAGATAAAATTTATGAAATATGGAATAGAAATATCCGGAACATTCCAGAACATTCTGACTCGGGATTTAACGGTTATCAGAAAATGGAGACGGTTTTAGGCCCGGACTCCGAATGTACTCTAATTACTGTCAAAACGACCGTATCGGGACGTAGATGACAACTAAGAGGTAGACATTAATATTTGAGCAATCACTTGACGATAATCCTATGAATTGTCACAAATCGTTCCGCGTATCAAACATGCGGCCCAATCATCACCGGGTGGTTTGCGGGAGGTGCAGAAATGAGGTATCTACATAATGGAATGGTGGTTGATATAATGTATGTATTTATACTAAGTAATGTGTCCTTTGAGTTGTTTTTTAATTAATATAATATATGCATGTTGAGGAAGTTGTGCCATAATCATCATATCTCCCTGCTTCAAATCTTATGTAAACCCTTCTCATTCCATATATTGTCCATTCATATGCACAGTACAGGGATGGCGGTAATAATACATGCATCGGAATTATAACGTGCCCCGTAATTATGCATGCATCTAGTAATATTTAATTTAATTTTTTTTTATTTGGTAAAAACAAACAACAACGGTTATGTAGAAACAACCCGTTGTCTTTAGTTATAACGACGGTTCTTTGTAAATTAACCGTTGTTATAACTTTCCCACCAAACTTGAGTCACACTTTCCACAACGGGTTTTGATACTTAAAACCGTTGTTAATAGTTTTAACAACGGGCTGCTTAAGAAAACCAACCGTTGTTAAAACCTTTTACAACGGACGCTTTAACAACGTCCGCTATTTTATATAACAACGGTTTTTAGCCGTTGTTATAGCCTGTATCTGTAGTAGTGGATGTAATTACTAATTTAGCCTTAGTTAACCTAATGAAGCTCTACTATAAATACCTCACTTGTAAATAATCATGAGAGAGCTTTTTAGAGGGTTTTTAGGAGGTTAAGCCTCTATATTAGAAGTTCCTCATAGATTCAATTAGGAGTAGATTAGAATATATTGCTCTTTAATCTTTCCACAAATTACACATTAATCTTTCCTTAATTATTGTTCAAGTTTATTATTCAAGTTTATTATTGGGTTATTATTGGAGGATTGACAACCCTTCATCAATCAATCAAGTTTCTTCTATTATTCTTTGACTTATTATTTGGATCATCTCAAGTTTGGTATAATTATTTTACCTTTTACTCTTTATTGTTTATTTCTTCATTCTATTATCATGTTTATACTTGTTGTGATGATTAACACCATTAATGACATGTTTCCCATGATAATGAGTGAGTAGTCTTTTAGCTAGGATTAGTGGGTAATTAGGGGAAACCAACATGGAATTGATTCATGCTTAATCTAATATGTTCACATGATTAAATTGCTTGCTTGTTGTGATGTCAACTTTATGCACATCTTATGCTTGATGAAATGCTAAGCCTATGAATCCTTGCATTTACAACCATATCTTATCTACTCAACTTGACTTGTAAGATATAAACCAACTTGAGTCTTGTTAGACCATGTATAGAAGTTGAATAGGAGGAAAGTAAGTCGACTCGTAGGTGTTGTACAATCTAATCGATTCGGCTACGGGACCCAACTCTTCCTATGAACCGTAAGACATAAACCAAATCGGTTCCTCCACAACATTAATTGCTTGCTTATAATTGTAAACATGTTTGTATGATCAATACCATGAATCCCCTATGACCCCATGATATCCTAGCGCTTTTAATCATTTGTTTGCATCCTTTATTTCATTGCTTGTTATACTATATTGCTTGCATTAGCCTAGAACACAACTACAAACCCAAACAAATCGTGACACTAGCATAAATTGAGATAGATAGACTTAGAACCCAAAGCACACCGTCCCATGGATTGACCTCGACTTACCGCTAACTAGTAGTTTGTTGAGTATTATAAATGTGTTTGATTGGATGTGTGTCGACCAACTCTTGTCCCTATCAATTCGCCAGAGGACATCACCCAGTTGAGAAATATGTGGGGCAGTTATGTTTCTTCATTAGCGGAGTCTCAATAGTTTGCTAATGCTTTATGTACGTGTGTATTTATAGAGCCGTTGTGTATTGGCTTCTTTTGTGTGGGGCAGTTATGTTTCTTCATTAGCGGAGTCTCAATAGTTTGCTCATGCTTTATGTACGTGTGTATTTATAGAGCCGTTGTGTATTGGCTTCTTTTGTTTATTTGAGGAAGTTGTGTATTAGATTTTGATCATCCTATTTTTACTGTTTTTAAACTAGGTTTAATTGATCACGGGATGTAATATTTTGATACAGTACTGAATTTTTGTAGTGTACAGCTGCTAGAATGCTATTTTTCAGCAGCAACTGCGAAAATAGCATTTCAGCAGCTGCTAGAAACGCTGCTGAAAAAATAGCATTTCAGCAATAACGGTTAAAAATAACCCATTGTAAACAATTATTTGACAACGGTTTTATTTAGATAAATAACCGTTGACATATTTTCCCTCCCATTCAAACCGTCAAAAATATAAGATAACGAACGATAACCGTTGTCGATTTAAAAACTTTTACAACGGTGTATTTAAGAAGAACCGTTGTCAAAGGTTCATCAATAAAAATAGATAACGGTTACATACCGTTGTCAATAGATAAATATATCAACGGTTTTGCACGCAATAAAACCGTTGTTAAATTTTGACATTCAATTAAATAAGATAACGAAATGAACTGTTATCATATATAATATTTAACAACGGTTTTGGAACCACTAAACCGTTGTCAATAGTAAACTAGGACAACAGATTTGAAACCGTTATTAAGATTTAATAACGGTTTCTTAAAAGTATACCCGTTGCCATAAACATATTTAACAACAGTTTTATAACGGTTCTTGAGTTGTGATAACGGTATTATAGATCCGTTATTGATATTATATAACGGTCGCGTGTTTGTACAACCATGGTATATATTTAACAACAGTCATTACAATAACGGTTCCGTGTTTCTATTTAATAGCGGTAATTGCATTATCTGACTGTTATTGAACGTCTTATTTGGCGTAGTGATTACTTCGTTTAAGGCCTATCTTAGTAGCTGTTTTCATATGAAAGATCTCGATACCCTAAAGTACTTCTTGGGTATTGAGATCGCGCGTAGTTTCGAGGGCATTTTTCTTAATCAGGAAAATATGCACTCGACATTATTTCTGAGACTGGACTTCTTGGTGCTAAACCTGTCGCCACGCCCATCGAACAGCATCATCGGCTGGGTGTTGCTACGGGTGAGCTTCTTTCTAATGTCGAATCATATCGATGTCTTGTGGGATGTCTCGTATATCTAGCTGTAACGCGTCCTGAGTTATCATATGTTGTCCATATTCTGTCACGGTTTCTTCATCAGTCACGCCGAGAACATATGGATGCTGCACTTCGTGTGGTCCGTTACTTAAAAGGTAAACCGGGCCAAGGAGTTTTGTTACGATCTGACAGTAACTTACGGGTCTCTAGGTGGTGTGATTCTGACTATAAAGGCTGCCCGCTGACCCGTCGTTCTGTCTCCGGATGGATAGTGTTTCTTGGTGATTCTCCTATTTCTTGGAAAACCAAGGAGCAACGGACTGTCTCTGTTTCTCTCGCTGAAGCCGAATACCGGCCCATCACCGCTGTTTTATGTGAGTTAAAGTGGCTCAAGGGACTTGTTGCTAGTTTGGACATTACTTTGTCACGACCTATGCAATTTTTTTGTGATAGTCAATCCGCTCTTCATCTCGCTCATAATCCCGTTTTCCATGAACGTACTAAGCACATTGAGGTGGATTGTCATTTTACTCGCGACGCGATTACTGACGGGCTGGTTACTACTTCTCATGTTGATACTCATTCTTAACTTGCTGATATTCCGCAAACTGGGCATTCTTGATCTCCACGCTCCAGTTAGAGGGGGGGGGGGGGGGGGTAATAGGCCGACTTGGGCCCAGATGTTTCAGGGTTTCGATAGGGTTATATCCCATATGCGTTGTATTTAAACATCGTCTTATGAATGAGAAATACAACACACATTTCACTTTATCTATACTCTCTATAACTCGCATCATCGGATGCTAGTCTGGTTAATTTTGATAATTACCAGCTAAGGTTATCATATGTGAATCTTACATTCATTTACATTAAGTTTGAAATATTTTTAAAAAAATATAATCAATTCAATCTTATTTTGATTCTCCGTATTTATTATCGCTATTATTTGCATATCATATATGTATTGGATTGAGTCTAGCTATCATGATCGGTCATGAATTACGATAAATATCAACATAGTTAAGTTAACAGTTTGACATTGATCAGATTTGATTCACCAAATTTTAGAATTTTACTTCCTCCATTTTAGTCATTTGTTTACCGATTTTATTTTCGGGTGTCTTAGTCAATTGTTTATACCTTTCTATTTTGGGAATGCTTTTGATAAACAATTTGATCATGTACAATCAATTTGTTTTACTTGTCATCTAATAAAAAGCCCCTTCCCTTTTCCTTAGTCTTTATATATTAAATTCTTATTCAACTGAATTCTAACTGAATTACTCAAGTAAACTTCAGAGAAATTGTAACGCCCCGAAAAACAAGCAGACAGTTCAAAATAGCTCTTTTTATTAACAATAGACGGCAGCGGAATTAAAGGGCGTCACCGTTGTATCCCTCCTTCAAAGAATACAAGGCTTACATATTAATAAAGATAAATAAGCTATTAAAGCTAAAAACTAATAACTAATAACTCTATTCACAAATTATACATCTTATACTTCTTATCCTCTATATTAAATTCCTCACGCTTGCCATTCCCTGATACTTGTACCTGAAAAATAGTGAACGTAACGGAATCAACCAACCACAGGCTGAGTATGACTCCAGTTGCCTCCACCGGCTTTATGTCATTATTCAGTAACATTTCTCATTATATAATACAATTTAATAATGTCAGAGTACCTAGCTTACTAAGACCAATATGGTATCCAAACAATATATCATTTTCCTAACAAGAAGATATATATTCACATCACATTAATGTCGGTATACCATTACTGAAGAGAATGGACATTACGTATTTCACATGGGCCAATGCTCCTAGAGCCAACGCCCCCGGGGCCAACACCCCTTTATTTCATATGGAGCCAACGCTCCTGGAGCCAACGTTCCGGCTGCCAACGCCGTCCCTTTAGTTCATATAGAGCCAACGCTCCTACTGTGTACACAGTTTTGATTTCCTCAGTAATGTCATCTCAAACCAATAATCGTATTCCGAATTGTAATACC
This sequence comes from Silene latifolia, assembly GCF_048544455.1. Taxonomy (NCBI): domain Eukaryota; kingdom Viridiplantae; phylum Streptophyta; class Magnoliopsida; order Caryophyllales; family Caryophyllaceae; genus Silene; species Silene latifolia. The sequence goes on from NC_133537.1 coordinate 36,204,476, forward strand.
ACGGTTTTCTAAGTCTGTTACTCGACCGAATATGGCTTACTCGGCCGAGTAAGAGTGTCGTGTGTTCTGGACAGATTACTGCCCAGGAATACTCAGCCGAGTATGGGAATACTCGAACGAGTAGAGGATACTCGGCTGAGTATACTCTATACTCGACCGAGTATCCGGTCTGACGATGTTTATATTCACGGTTTGATTTAGAGGGGATTAGAGTTATATAAACGTGGATCTCAATTTCTTAATCACTTTAAACAAAACCTAAACTCCCAACGACAACTCTAAACATCTCCAAATCTCTCTCAAGTGCGTGGATCTTCGTGAGTCTTGTTCATCCTTCCTTACGTCGATTGTGTCGGTAAGCCTCTGAGTATATAAGTTTCATTAATTTGTTGTTTTAGGGTTTTGCCCTAGTTTATGATTTGGGGGAAAGGGGATTATGGCATGTTGTAATTGGAATTATGTGATTGTTGTTAGGTGGAGAATTCGTAGAGGAGCCATTTTAGCCTGCTTGATTGCCTCATTTTATTTGTGCTAAGGTAGGGTTTCCCTACTCGGTTTACTGTTTAATTGATTTATGATTTTGTTGGTATGATTGATATTATGATTAACTGCTGTTGCTGGATTGGAGTTTGGTGTTGGTGTTGTGATGGTTGATGGTGATCTTCGCGAGGTGCGTCCTCGGCTGAGTGGAGTCACTTGCGGGAGTGGCTTCACGCCCTAGTTTTGCCCTCTGTGGAACCCGTCGCAGGCGGAGATGTGCACATTAATGAATAGGGTTATCGCTCGTTGATGAGCGGGGCTTAGGTGGGTACGGCTGCGGTTCCCCATTGGCAGGGCTACACAGTTCAGTGTGTAGTCAGTTACATGATGATGGGAGTTGGAGGTGGATTGTGATCAGCTGTTTATCTTTTCGTACCTTGTCTTATTTTGATTATGCAGTAAACTGACCCTATTGTTATTTTGTAAATCTGTGGTGATCCATTTGGTGATGGTGAGCATATTGTGATAGGTGATGATGGTCATTAGCTTCGGGGAAGAGATGGGGAGTCATCACTCGAGTGTAGCTTCCACTGTCATGAGATTACTTTTCTAGTTTCAGTTGTCTGAGTATTAGTGAACATTATATTGGTTTTGGTTTTGGTTTTGGAACATGTAAACGTTAATTCTTTAAACTTTAATAAATGTTGTTTTGGAATGGTAACTTTGATATACTAGCCTCGGGAAACCGAGATGGTGACGGTCTCTCATGCTAGGGTGGTCCTTTTAAGGCACCTTGGTATGTGGGGGTGTCACAAATTGGTATCAGAGCGACGATTATGGAACCTAAAACTAATGAACCTAATGAACATAGGGAGTCTAAATAAAATGAAACCGGGGAGAGTTGTTTGGAGCTACCGCAAAGACTTGGGAGACGTCTCGAAGTCGCATTGAGGCCCTTACGATCTCGAGCCGGTCACATGGGGAGTCTTGGGAACCGTTGTGTGTTTAATGCCATATGTGTGGTACTTGTAGCTGTGAATCTTGTGAAGTCGTTGGATGAAATGATGAAAGAATTTAAATATGGTAGTATATGAAAGTGAATTGCGTAGTTAAATATGATAGATCTTGAGCATGTTATGTGTTTACTACTTGGCTTTTAAAAGGGTAGCAGAGTATTGTGTGTGTGTGTGTGTGTGTGTGTGTGTGTGTGTGTGTGTGTGTGTGTGTGTGTGTGTGTGTGTGTGTGTGTGTGTGTGTGTATATATATATATATATAGAAAGGCATGTTTAAGTATGTTAACGATAGTTTACAGCTCGTTTTTGGCATGACTCGGCCGAGCAGGGCGGGTACTCGACCGAGTAGGGGATACTCGGCCGAGTAACTAGGCACTCGACCGAGTGTTGTTTGGTGTGTACGTAGCAGTAGCTACTGGTTGTGATCACTCGGCCGAGTAGTATGTGTACTCGACCGAGTAGTATCCATACTCGACCGAGTATGTTTTCTGTGTTTTCGACGTTTGGCTACTGGAGTGGAACACTCAGCCGAGTAATAGTAGTACTCGACTGAGTAGTCCATACTCGACCGAGTATCTCACCATACTAGGCCGAGTGGTTTTTTGGCGGGGGCTCTTATTTATTTTGAGCCGTAGGCTCTATGCTTATGTTTCCTTACTTCTATCAGCTCAAAATGCCACCAAAGAGGTCAGCAGCGTACATCCAAGCCTCAGAGATAACTACGGATGAGGTAGCCCGTATGATTGAGCAGCAGGAAGCACTCCTAGAGGCTCTTAAGAACATGGGAAAGGGAGCAGAGAAACCGGTGGACGCAACCCACCTAAGCACTATCATTGCTCACTTTAACCCTTCGACTTATGAGGGCACCGGAGAACCTAAGTTGTTCGATAACTGGCACCGCAAGATGGAGAGTCTTCTTGAGGTTATGAAGTGTCCGACGGAGTTGGCTGTCGAACAGGTGGTATACTACCTGATACCCGTCGTTGTGAGTACCAAAGATAAAATTTATAATCTCCTATTAAGACTAACCTAGGCTAGTGGTAACAGGGTCGAACCACAAGGAGGCAGTTGTAAACTCTAGTTGATTTATGATCAGTCAAAAGCAACAATTATGGGGGTTGGTTTGAATTGGTCTATAGCTAATAGTAAATAAAGGCAATAAACTAAATAAAAGATTTAAACAGATAAAAGAAGGGTACTAGGATGGTCGGGTCATTATAGCGGCAAAGACAAACTAAGTCGGTCTGAATCAAACACAAGGTAAGGCGGGAAATAAAGAGGTCCTCTCGGTCCACTCTTAACAAATAGCATCTTTCGATCTCGCTATAGGTCCCTAATGCCACTAATACTAACTTTCGTCCTGAAAAGTGACTAACGGTCTAAACTATACCTATCTTTCGATCTTAGCACAGTCTAGTCGATTTAATTGACGGTCTAATAACCTCCCCTATCTTTCTATCTAATGGGTCAGTCACAAAATAGGTATCTAACTGGTCGCATGCATTCGATTTGTTAAATACAAGATTAAATTCAATTAAAACGAATATAAACCCTACGAGGTCAGTCGATCGACTGATAAGGTCAGTTGATCGACCAACACGCGAAAGCTTGACCTATTCTAATCTAATGCCGCCTATGCCATAAATCGCCTACATCCTAGCACAATGAAATTAGCTACTCATATCGGGAATATCAATAACAATAAAATTGACTAATAACACGGGGAGAATTCATGATCAAAGCAAGGAAATAAACAATTAACAAAGAACGATAAGTTGGCTTTAGGAGACTATCCTAGCAATTCCTATACTATGAATGACAATAAAGTAGTAAAACTGAAATAAGAGCAGAAGAATACCGCGTAAAGGATTGTAAAGAAGAGATCAAAAACCAAATCGTAAACCGAACTTTATTAACGGAAGAACAATAGTCTTAAGAACCCTAATTATGAAATAGAACTAAAACTGATAAAGTATGTGATGTGTTATTCGATGCTAAAACTGGATGTTGGTGTTACGTTATATAGCAATCAACGTAACAACTTATTTCTAAAACCTAAACTTCACGGGCTTTGAGATTCACGACCTTCTAAATCTAAATCTGGAATAGAAATCGTCGATCGACTAATCAGGTGGTCGATCGATCGCTCCTCAAAGAAAAGAGCTAACCACGGAACCCGAGCATCGTCGATCGACTGAAAGGGATGGTCGATCGACAGGATAAGCTGCTACTTGACTTCTTAAACTCGTGGGTTTGTCTTTTGGGCCTTGAATTGCGCACCAAGCTTGTTCCTTACGTGATTCCTTTATGTCATTGCAATGCAGGTTACTTGGGGACGGATTTGGCTTGATTTCCCGTTAAATTCTTCACATTTCTGCGATAAGGTACAAAATACGGAAGTAGACGGAAATAGGGGGAAATATAGCATAAACTACAAGAATGAGCTCTGAAATGCATGTAAAATGGGATGTAAAACATCATATAAAGGACACGCATCAAATCTCCCCAAACCAAACCTTGCTTGTCCCCAAGCAAGAGCTAGACTCGATCTAAAGGAACGAGTTCAAACTCAGAGCGAAATGCAAACTGTTAAGCCTAAACCAATTTAATGCACAACCAACAATCAATTAGTAATGTGAACCATGCAAACGAATTATGTAGTCGTTAAAAGTATGCTGAACTGTTGACTGTATAGACGTATCAAATTGGACTCTCACGGGTCGCTCAAATCACTCATAAGAACAGGTGAATATGTGAAAGATAGAAAGAATTAAATTTGTAATGACTCTCACCTAACTACGACCTATGAAAACATGCCAGCAATAAAATATGAAAATGATCTCTATAACCGTACATACGCATTCCAACCGAACAGATGACCAATGACACATGCCGAGGTATATATGGGATATGTGAGGTATGGGTAAGAAGAGGCAAAACATTTTGTGGTAAAGTGGAGGTACAGGTGATCAAGCTAGTACCAAAACGGGACCAAATGGCAACATCCAACTTCTTGCTCATAATCGAACGAAACGGTGCTATATCAAGCACAAATCTCACAGTCTCCAAACTATTCAAATCAATAAACTCCCCATAGGATATAAATGGAACATGGGAGCAAAAATCGCCAAAAGATAAGGATTAAATTATGCGAATTGATTTCTTCCTCGAATCTTCAGTCGATCGACTAAAAGGGGCAGTCGATCGACATCTTTGAATAGTACAGGACACTTTTTCATTTCTTTTTCGAATCATTTTTTTTCATTTTTTTCTTTGTTTTCTTTATTTCTTTTTTTTCATTTTCCAATCATCATCTCAACAGAGCAAATGCCACCAAAACGAGTAACAATCCCAAGAACACAGACTACTAGCTTGATGAGGGACAGGCTAAATGTAGGATGTAGTAATGGGACAAAAAGGCTATTTTTGGCAGTGTGAAGCTTATGGGTAAAATGAGAAAAAGGCAACCTCTACCACATGTGTCAACAAACCACAGACCGAATGCATACAGGTATTAAGTAGATCAAATTCATATTCATGCAAATTAAGGAAACATGTCTCATAAGGAGTACTACTCACATTCCTAAATGAGCTGGTCATGAATGTCACCAGTTATAAGCTCTAAACCTCAGAATATATAAGTTTTTTGCCAATTATTAAAGTCAAGTCTCAAGTTCAGCAAATAAATTAACGAAAACTCGTTGGTATGCATATACGATTCTACTAATAACATGTTAATCTAGCAAGGCTCAGGCAAAACAGGTGCAAATGCAAAATCATCATAGAAATACTACCGTTCCGACTCGACCTATATGCTAAAATAAACGTGCATTTTTTTGAAATTTTGAAATTTTATCAATTTTTTGAATTTTGTGTAAATATGAATAAAGAAACAACAATGCAAAAACATAATATAAACGTGAATGCAAGCAAATGATATGCGACGCAAAACCCTTCCCCAAACCAAATCGCACAATGTCCCCATTGTGCAAAATCATGTAGTGAAGAAAAAAGAAATGGGAATGTGCGAGAAAACAACTAAGCAAGACATAAAAGAAAGATATGGAACTCACAAGACTTTAAGCGCAGCAAAGGAAACCTCCCCAAACCAGCGTGAGCTAGGAGGTTTCAGTAGCTAACAGTGCTACCAATAAAGACCTGAAAAGGCAATTGAAAACCACGCATAAGACCGAAGAAAACAATTTTGAAGTGTAACAATTGTGCACAAGTGAGACAATAGAAGAAATAGATAATTCGACGGAAAATAAAGTGGAGTAGAAGATTCCCTTAGGTCCGCATATCGACCAAACACAGCAGGGGAGAGGTCGTGAACGAATATAGCAGCAGCGGTGGTCGATCGACTAAGGAGACCGGTCGATCGACCAGATGGGCGTGAACAGTAGCTCCTGTAAACCTGCGATTCAGTCGATCGACCAATGGTGCCAGTCGATCGACTGAAAACACTGCTGCAGCATCTTTTTTTTTCTTCGTAATTGCTCAATGAATTGAGCTAACAAGCTCTAAATGCCTGCAAATGCACAATAGTACGCGCCAAAATTGCGCAAAACCCAGAACGAAATCTAAAGTACTTAAGAATCCTAAGCAAAAAGAATAAAAGCGAAGTTTTCGCGCACACAAAAGCAGAAAAGAAAACGTCTTAACAAAAATATAATGAAGTTTATAACGCACTTGATCAACTAATAGTTGATCAAGAAGGACCACGGTATGGCCCACTTCGCGGCACGGCTACTAGAGGTAGCCTCATAGGTGCTCATGTTATCAGTTGCACCCTTCTTAGCTTCGACAGTCGGAGAACTCAGCTGATCAGCTTCGTCACCTCTCCAATCAAGGACTTCCTTGGGATCGTCGGAATCCAAATCGGACCATCTCACCTTGGCTTGCTCACCTTCCACTTCCTCATCGGTCCCATAGCTTAGGCATCCAAGACCTCCTCTTTGAGTGATAGGCTCTCTCGCGGCTGGAATAACTTGCGGCTTGCTTGTCCCCAAACCAGCTCCTGCATTATTAGAAACAGACAAATCTTCCTCCAGTTTGCTCCCGGTCTGGGGCGGAGGGGTTACAACAGGAATAGAAATAGGCATATCGGGAAGTAAAAAGTACGATTTCTTTTCAGAAACCGTATTACAAGTTACGGGCCATTTCTTAGCCGGCTGGGCAAAGACAATAGAGTGCTTTCCCACTTTGAAAGTCAAGGTTCCTAGACCGACATCAATAACTGCACCAGCAGTGTGCAGGAATGGCCTACCCAAAATAATGGGAATATGGTCATCCTCAGGCATGTCAAGGACAACAAAGTCAACAGGGAAGAAAAACTTCCCTATTTGGACGGGTATGTCCTCTAGGACTCCTATAGGCTCGACCGCAGATCGGTCAGCCATCTGAACTGTCATCTCAGTTATTGCAAACCTGGTCAACTTAAGCTTCCTAGCTAAACTTAAGGGCATGACACTTATACTGGCCCCTAAGTCACACAATGCCTTCCCAATTGAGAAGGTACCTATTTTGCAAGGAACGGAAAAACTACTCGGATCCTCTAACTTATGGGGCGCAGTGTGAGATAGATAAGAACAAGACTCCTTAGTAAGTGCGACAGTGTGCACTGTTTCAAGTGACCGCTTTTTGGACAACAGTTGTTTCATAAATTTAGTGTAAGCGGGTACTTGGTTAACTAACTCAAGGAAGGGGACTTGCACATTTAGACTACGGATAACTTTCTCAAACTTACTGAAAGATACCTGTTCTTTGGTCGGCACGAGTCTCTCCGGATATGGGGCTGTAAGGAGCACCTTAGCCCTTTCCTCTAAGTCGCGTGTGCTGGTATCCTTGGACTTAGGTGAAAGTCCGTCACCTTCTCTTTGTTGAAGCTAGACCCCTCCTCGGACCGTCTCAAATGAGAACCATTGACCGTCATTGGATCGAACCGGAGCGGGGATCGACCCATCAAGCACTCGGTCCGCCCCAAAATTTTCGGGACGGTGGTTCCCGAAACAAGTGGTCTCGTAGATTATTTGGCATCAAGGGACGAAATTCTTCAAGATCAGCGATCTCGATCGATCGACCATCTTGTCCTCGATCGATCGGACCGAGATGTACTGATTCGAAGCTCCCGTAACCCGTGAGTCGGTCGATCGACTAGGTACTTGATCGATCGATCGAAATGCCTGGCGTGACGTCTTTTTCTTTGATTTGTTCGTTGAAGCTTTCTCTTGACTTGCTTCCGGCTCATTTTCCCAACCAGCATCCTCAACCATTGCAGGACCATCAAGGGTGGACCCGCTCCTCAAAGTGATGGCATTTAGGGTCTCCTTTTGTTCGGGTTGAGTGGGTAGGTGTCCGGGAGCTCGAGTGTTACTTTTACTAGCCAGTTGAGCAATTTGGCTCTCAAGTAACTTCATCCCGGCCTCTCTTGCTTGGGACTCCTTTAGCAACAGATTCTTAAGCTCGGAGAACTCGCAGTTCGTGATTGTTGTTGTTGCGGCACATAAGGAGGTTTCGGTATTGTTGTTGCTTTTGATGAGGGGGCACATAGGGTTGTTGCTGCTGCGGATGTTGGGTTGGATTTTGGACATTTTGGCTCCTCCAACTCAAATTCGGGTGACTTAGCTCGTAGTAGGTGTTTGTCTGCCTATAGTTTTGAAAGGCAGCACAAGATTCAAATGGACTAGGGCAGTTTTTCGAGACATGGCCCTCAACTCCACACCTTTCACAGACGAATGGACCGTCCGACACAGCGTTGACTTGGTACATCCCACCCTTAGAGGCTCCTCCTAGCTCATACTTGTCAAATCTCGCGGTGAGAGCCTCAAGTGCGAAAGAGGAGGATTCAGCAGCTCTCCTCTGGTTCCCTCTCGAATTCCCATATTCGGCCTTGTGGGTAGCTAAATCGTCAATGATCTTCCACCCTTTGGTTGCTCCCAAATTTTCAGCGAATCTTCCATTGGCAGCAGCATCCAAAATGGCCCTCTGATCGTCGTACAACCCATTGTAGAAATGGTTGCACAAACTCCACTTTTCAAACCCAGGGTGCGGTATGGTTCGCACCAACTTCTTGAATCGGACCCATGCCTCGTGGAAATTCTCATCTGGCCCTTGTTCAAAGCCCGTGATTTGAGCTCTAATAGCGATCGTTCTCGAAGCAGAAAAGTACTTCTTGTAGAACGCCAATGCCAATGTGTTCCAATCAGTGATCCCCGAGCGGTCCGGTCCAAATCTCTATACCACTCCCTTGCAAGCATCACGTAGGGAGAAGATGAACATGGTCTCCTTGATTTGATCCTGGGTTACGCCCGGTGGTGGGGGAATGGAGCGGCGATGAGTCAATAAAGGTCTTCATATGCCTTGCTTTGCATCTTCATTTGCAGCTCCCCAAACCGATTTCTCTCAACCATAGTGATGTAAGCGAGGCTTTGGTTCGAATTTCTGGCATCTCCCGAACTCGAACCCCTTGTATAAATTGTCGGCTGTCGGCTCGGAATAACTAGCTATACTTGCTTCCTCGGCCATGACTGGAATTTCCGGAGAAGTAACTGTCTTGGCTGAAGAAGTGGAAACGGGTGAAGACTGTGGGTCTTCTTCGAACAGATCGTTCTCGTGATAGCTTGACAGAGTACTCAGCTCTTCCTCTGTCGGTAATACTCTTTGTGTTCGTCTCAACTCGCGCAAGGATCTTTCAAGCTCAGGGTTCAATGGTACTAATTCTCCACCCTGTGACCTGCGCATAAGAAGGAACTACAAAAAGAATATAAGAAAAGTTTAAGGAACGGATGTCCCTTAAACTAAGAAAGACTAAAAATAAAAACAACTAAAGTTAGGACTATTGCCTCCCCGGCAACGGCGCCAAAATTTGATACCCGTCGTTGTGAGTACCAAAGATTAAATTTATAATCTCCTATTAAGACTAACCTAGGCTAGTGGTAACAGGGTCGAACCACAAGGAGGCAGTTGTAAACTCTAGTTGATTTATGATCAGTCAAAAGCAACAATTATGGGGGTTGGTTTGAATTGGTCTATAGCTAATAGTAAATAAAGGCAATAAACTAAATGAAAGATTTAAACAGATAAAAGAAGGGTACTAGGATGGTCGGGTCATTATAGCTTCGGCGGCAGCAAACTAAGTCGGTCTGAATCAAACACAAGGTAAGACGGGAAATAAAGAGGTCCTCTCGGTCCACTCTTAACAAATAGCATCTTTCGATCTCGCTATAGGTCCCTAATGCCACTAATACTAACTTTCGTCCTGAAAAGTGACTAACGGTCTAAACTATACCTATCTTTCGATCTTAGCACAGTCTAGTCGATTTAATTGACGGTCTAATAACCTCCCCTATCTTTCTATCTAATGGGTCAGTCACAAAATAGGTATCTCACTGGTCGCATGCATTCGATTTGTTAAATACAAGATTAAATTCAATTAAAACGAATATAAACCCTACGAGGTCAGTCGATCGACTGATAAGGTCAGTCGATCGACCAACACGCGAAACAGCCTATTCTAATCTAATGCCGCCTATGCCATAAATCGCCTACATCCTAGCACAATGAAATTAGCTACTCATACTGGGAATATCAATAACAATAAAATTGACTAATAACACAGGAGAATTCATGACCAAAGCAAGGAAATAAACAATTAACAAAGAACGATAAGTTGGCTTTCGGGAGACTATCCTAGCAATTCCTATACTATGAATGACAATAAAGTAGTAAAACTGAAATAAGAGCAGAAGAATACCGCGTAAAGGATTGTAAAGAAGAGATCAAAACCAATCGTAAACCGAACTTTATTAACGGAAGAACAATAGTCTTAAGAACCCTAATTATGAAATAGAACTAAAAGCGATAAAGTATGTGATGTGTTATTCGATGCTAAAATGGATGTTGGTGTTACGTTATATAGCAATCAACGTAACAACTTATTTCTAAAACCTAAACTTCACGGGCTTTGAGATTCACGACCTTCTAAATCTCGCCGGAATAGAAATCGGTCGATCGACTAATCAGCTGGTCGATCGACGCTCCTCAAAGAATGAAAGAGCTTCGGAACCGAGCATCGGTCGATCGACTGAAAGGGATGGTCGATCGACAGGATAAGCTGCTACTTAACTTCTTAAACTCGTGGGTTTGTCTTTTGGGCCTTGAATTGCGCACCAAGCTTTTTCCTTACGTGATTCCTTTATGTCATTTGCAATGAAGGTTACTTGGGGACGGATTTGGCTTGATTTCCCGTTAAATTCTTCACATTTCTGCGATAAGGTACAAAATACGGAAGTAGACGGAAATAGGGGGAAATATAGCATAAACTACAAGAATGAGCTCTGAAATGCGTGTAAAATGGGATGTAAAACATCATATAAAGGACACGCATCACTACCAAAGAGGTGAGGCGGCAGTTTTGTGGCAGAACGTGAAAGAAGATGCCAGGGCATAATACAGGTACGAGGGGTTCGGTGCTATACCGTGGGCAGGTCTAAAGAGTGCTATGAGGGAGCAATTCGTGCCGGAGCACCTCCGTCACAAGTTTCGAGCCGAGTTTGATTATTTCACCATGGTTGATGACATGACTGTCACAGAGTACTATCACCGGTTCCTTGAGTTGTCACATTACGCAAAAGATATGCAGCTGGGTCAGCGAGGTTTGGCTCTTCGTTTCGAGAAGGGGTTATCACCTAAGATCATGAATAGGCTACCAGCTGGAGTTATTACCGATTTGAAAGAGGTATATGCGCGGGCTGGGCAGGCTGAGAGGTTGGTGGACTTGGCCAATGAGGCTAAGGAAAGGAACAACAAAAATAGGAAGGCCGAGAATGAAAGTGGCAATCAGTCGGGTCACAAGAAGAGCAACCATGGTCAGTCCAGGGCTTTTTATGGTGGGTCTAGTTTTTCAGGGGATCTCGGGCATGGGGAAGAAGTGGAAGTCGGAGTGTTAGTGACAACTCCAACCTTACCTCCTTCAACTGTGGTGGAGTGGGTCAAAAGAGGCACGACAGTACCAGTGGCAAGGTTGGAGGCTTTTCAGCGGCTTATCAGGGGAGTTTTTCTCAAGCTCCGAGCCAGAGCTTTGCTAGCAACAGGCCATATGGGTCTTGGGGTAACCGTGGTGGGCAGAACAACAACAACAATGGCGGCTTATACCGCAATAGTAGGAAATCCTATCAGCGCCCGAACAACAGTGTGACTCAGAACTCGATAGCTAAGCCGACTACTTCAAACACCTCAATCCAGGGTGGAGGTCAGAAGAACAGTGGGAAGCTCTTTATGATGGGCAAACAGGAAGCAGAGAATGATGCTCATGTAGTTACCAGTACCTTTCTTGTTCATAATACACCGTCTTTCGTTTTGTTTGACTCAGGGGCAACCCATTCTTTTGTGTCTAGGGGTCATGCCTTATCTATGGGTTTGGGGAAGTATGAACTTGTAAAAGATGATGTGTTTATACCTTCTGGGGAGTCGGTGTCTTATGTTAAGTTGTATAGAGATGTGTCCATGTTGGTAGGGGAGGTAGACTTACCGGTCAACTTGTTAGAGTTTCCTATGGATGGGTTTGAGGTCATCGTCGGGATGGACTGGTTGGGTAACTATGATGCTAAGATAGATTGTCGACAAAAGAAAGTGTCCTTAAAGAATCCCAAGGGTGTCAGAGTGTCTTATAGGGGGTTTGTTGTAAGGCCAAAGTGTAAGTTCATCGCTGTAATGACTTTAAAGTCATGTTTGAGGAAGAAGTGTCCCTTGATTCTTTGCTAAGTGAGAGATAGGCGTGCGGAGCAGCTGACGGCATCCGACATACATGTGGTTGGAGAGTTTAGTGATGTCTTTCCAGATGATATACCGAGGTTACCACCTAAAAGAGATATCGACTTCAATGTGGAGCTCAAACCGGGGACAGGTCCTATATCTAAAGCATCGTACCGTATGGCACCCAAGGAACTGAAAGAGTTGAAGAAACAGTTACATGATCTGTTAGACAAGGGGTATATCCGGCCTAGTGTGTCACCATGGGAAGCACCAGTGTTGTTTGTGAAAAAGGAAAGATGGGAGCATGAGGCTATGCATAGACTATAGGGAGCTGAATCATGTCACAATGAAGAACATGTATCCTTTGCCAATGATTGATGATCTTTTTTATCAGCTAAGTTGTGCAGGGGTGTTCTCTAAGATCGATTTGAGGTTGAGTTACCATCAGTTGAGGATAGAAGATGAGGGTATTCCTAAGACAGCTTTTCGGTCACGTTATGGTCACTATGAGTATGTTGTGATGCCTTTTGGTTTGACGAATGCACTAGCAGCTTTCATGGATCTTATGAACCGTATTTTCAGCCCGTTCTTGGACAAGTTTGTGGTCGTTTTCATTGATGACATCTTAGTCTACTCTAAGACTAAGGAGCATGAGGAGCACCTAAGGTTAGTTTAACAGACCTTGAGAGATAATCAGCTATATGCCAAGTTATCCAAGTGCGAGTTTTGGCTAGAGAAGGTGGCTTTTCTGGGTCACGTGATATCTAAAGAGGGTGTGTCAGTGGATCCTAGCAAGATTGAGGCAGTGACCAAGTGGGAATCACCAAAGAATATTGCTGAGATTCGGAGTTTCTTGGGCTTAGCTGGTTACTACAGGAGGTTCATGAAAGACTTTTCCACGATCGCGAGGCCTATGACAGCTTTGATGAGAAAAGCGACTAGATTTCGATGGGATGAGAGTTGTGAGACGGCGTTTGTATGGGTAAAAATACCCTCTCATTTTCATCATGATGTGGCAACTCGTTATTGGGTAAGATAGAGGCACACGGATCAATGACAAGGTAGCAGGCTTCTAGACACAAAGAAGAACAAGGGGGGATGAACCTCGACATTCAAGTAATACAAAGGCCACGATTGAACTAAATAAAAAACAGCCAGCAGGAACGTTGAAATGGTCAGCAGGAACATTGCGGTCAGCAGGAGCTTTGACAAAGTCAGCAACCACTTCCTATTTCATAGGAAGTGGAGCATATGGTTGAGCGAATATAGAGACATGTGCGACAAATTCAAGGAAGGCTATAAAAGAGCAACAAACATGAGATTCCAGGCATTCCTCATTCCATTTTCACTCCATTCGAAGAAACATCATTCACCACCTGCAACAATTAATAATCAACGCACTTAGAAACATATACACCATTCGTGTCATTTGTACTTAGTCATTTGGTGATTTTTGCTATTGCTCCTGATTGTTCCAGCTAGGTTTATCCTCGAATACTATTATTACTAGTGGATCATTGGCGAGTGTAGGCACGGAAAATTTATTTATGTGCCGAATAAATAAAATGAATTAATTATTTTGAGTTAATACCAAATTTTAACTTAATTTAATTAATTGTCCCGATTAAATAAAATGTGGGTCGATTCGGATTACAAAAGGAGTTATTCGGATCACTAAACCCAGAAAGAATCAAACTTGGGCCAAGGTTGCTAATCAACCCACAAATGGGCCTGTGACCATCAAAGTCCAACAAAGGGTAATTTAAACTCTATAAATAGAGCTCTCCTCATTCATTCAAAGGGTGGAAAAATTCATAATTGCAAAGGAGCTAGAGAGAACAAGGTACGAAATTCCTATAAATCCTCGCTGTCAAAATCATTGCAAGCAGTCAACAAGCACATCAAATCGTGCCGCCTGCGTTGAAGATTCAATCACAAATTCAAACCTTCAAGAGATATTCAAGTCATCGCGACCCTCTCAATAAATCAAATCTACATCGCGTGTAGAGCAATTAAATTTGTCTACACGCGCACCCCTCACGTGTACCCCGTACACGTACCCCTTACGGCATATTAGAATCAGATGATACATTAGAGATTGGTCACATACTTTTGATATTTATTAATAAAATTTAATTGTTTCCTTGTTTTGTATTTCAGTTATCGCGATACAAAATTTGTTGTTACAAATTTTGGTGAACCCGACGTGAAAATCTCTACCTCTCATCTCTACTGCTGTTTTATTCAAGTCTACCAAAACAAGAGGATGTCTACCAAGCAAAGCACCTCCTCCAGTCCATCCAAGAAGACCTATACAGATATCCTGCAGGGTACCCCCATTGCTGCTACCTCCCCTGCTACGCAGTCAGTTGGCATCTCCACAAGAGGAATGGCGAAGAAGGCTGCTGTCAATGCTGCTGCTGCCAGTCTATGTTGTGCACACGTCCCAACTAGGCCGTGCAAGTTCTCTGTCGCCTCCATAGCTGCTGCCGCTACAACACTCTTGGCTACCTCATCTCCTTCACACGAGGAGCGTAGAAGTGTTAAGGCTGACAAAAAGGCTTCCCCCTGCAAATCCAAGGTGTCGCCAAAGAAGAAAGAAACATCAACTCCTAGCATCGCTTCGGTCATGGTGATAAGTGGTGATACTCTTGAGGATCGAATGCAGAAAATGAATGAACTCCTTGAGAAGATGATGAAGGAGAATGAAGAAAAGAACAAAAAAATTGATGAGCTCCAAAAAGAGGTGGTGGCACTCCGTGACAGAAAGGCCGAGAGCGAGCATGGTGACACCGATAGGGATGCTGATAGCGATAGAGAAGTTGGCGAGGATAGGGAAAAGCCAAACAATGAGATCAGCGACTTCACTGAAGAGAAGCTGCAGGAGTTAATAGCCAAGACGATCAAGTGTCAGTTGGATTATAGCTCGACAAGTAGTGGACGCTACATAAAGCCTTACACTAAGAGGATTGACCGTCTGCGCATGTCATCCGGCTATCAGCCTCCAAAATTTCAACAGTTCGACGGGAAGGGGAACCCAAAGCAACACATCGCCCACTTCGTCGAGACATACAAAAATGCTGGAACAGAAGGTGATCGTTTGGTGAAGCATTTTGTTCGTTCGCTCAAAGGGATCGCGTTCGACTGATACACAGTTCTGGACTCTGAGTCAATTGGCAGCTGGGGTCACATGGAAGATGAATTCCTCAACAGATTCTACAGCACCAGATGTGTCGTCAGCATGAGCGAATTGACAAAGACAACTCAATGGCAAGATGAGCCTGTCGTCGATTACATCAACAAGTGGCGTGCGCTGAGTCTGGAATGCATGGATCGTTTAAGTGAAGCGTCAGCAGTTGAAATGTGCGTCAACTGGATGAAATGGGACATTCTTTACATCCTGAAAGGGATCATGCCGAAGAGCTTCAAAGACCTGGCTACCCGCGCCCATGACATGGAGATCATAATCAAAGAACATGGTACTGCTCGACCAACTGCCTCCAAGGCGCCAAGTGAAAAGAAGGAGTTCAAGAAAACTAACAAGGACTCCAAGGAGGAGATAATGGTCGTCGAAACCAGCAGTGCACCTGTGAAAATCTCGTCAAAGCCTAAGTATAAAAAGAAGAAAGAGTCATTCTCTTACAACTACCAACGAGACAAGCCTACATTGAAAGAGTTGCAGGCTAAGAAATATCCATTCCCAGATTCTGAATTGTCTGGAATGCTTGATGACCTCTTAGAAAAAAAGGTTATACAATTGCCAGAATCCAAGCGCCCTGAGCAAGCAAACAAGACGAACGATCCCAATTATTGTCGTTATCACAGACTGGTGAGTCATCCTATTGAAAAGTGTATAACACTCAAGGAGAAGATCATGCAGCTCTCAAAGGAAGGGAAGATCATTCTTGACTTGGACGACACAGTAACCACAAATCAAACTACTGTAGTCCTGGAGTAACCTGACGAACCAATTATACGGCAAGGACAGTGTGTGTATATGTTGCAGTTCGGAAGTTCTGAGCCCGTGGCGTTACGGATCCAAGGGTCATTGTCGTCACTACCTCCAATGTCATTTGAAGAAAGACTACCTCCTCAGGATAAGAATGAGGAAAAGAAGCATGAAGATGACGATGAGGGTTGGACTTTGGTTACGCGCAAGAAGTCAAAGAAACAAACAAGGCAGACAGCGCAACCTGTTCACCGTCGAAGAAAACAATCAAAGAAGATGAAACCTCGCAAGACGAAGGGAAAGAGAAAGTCAAAAACAGTGGTCAAACCACATGTCTTGCCTATCTATATACTTGAGCAAGAACCACCGAGTTCCGTCACCTTAAAAGAATTATTCCCACAAGACTTCTTAAACAAGGTTACCGTGTGCACCATCTCATCCACGGAAGGTGGTGATGATAAAAAGAAGATAGAGGAAGGAGGCCCAGATGATGCGGTATTGCCACAACAGTCGCATTCTGAAAAGGAGAACGAAATAGTGGCTGCTCTTGACGCCCTTCCTAAAAACATGGAATGGAAAAAAATCTTTCATCTACCTAAAGAAAAGCGTAAGCTGATAATTCGGGGACTTGAGAAGCCTGAGTTGTATGCGGGCAAGATGAAAGACAAAATTGAGCCTCCTGAGCAATCAATTGGATGTGTCTCCTGTAATGCAGCCTTGAGTTTTTCAGATGAGGATTTACTTCTTGGATCCAAGCCTCACAACAGACCACTTTATGTGTCTAGGTACATCCAGGGGCAAAAGGTCAAGCACATTTTAATAGATGGAAGCTCAGGAGTCAATCTCATGCCAAAAGCTACCATGAACGAATTAGGGATCACGATGGATGAACTCTCCAGTAGTCGAACAATGATTCATGGTTTCAACTTGAATGGGAAGCGCGCGGTTGGCATGATCCACGTGAAGCTTACCATGGGTGATTTTTCTTCCGACACATTGTTCCATGTCATGGATGGTAAGACATCGTTCAAACTATTGCTGGGACGACCTTGGAAGCACGAGAATGGAGTTGTCGCTTCAACTCTCCATCAATGTTTGAAATATTATCGTGGTGGCGAAAGGAAAATAGACGGAGACGCCAAACCCTTCTCTAAGGTCGACTCTTTCTTCGCTGATGCAAAATTCTTTGAAGAGAATGGTACTTCTAGTGAGTTTATGCCAACCACCATCTCTTCAACAGGAAAAGGAGGTAAGTGGGAAAAGAACATCATCAAAGAAAATGGAGCTGCAAGTCCTGCTAAAGAAAATGATGTTAAGAAAGATGTAGACAAGGTCAGCAAAACAGCTGCTCATGTTGCGTCACCCAAAAAGCAAGAGACGCCGCAGAAAACTACACCACCAGTACTACGCTACATCCCAAAGTCTCACCGCAAAGATGGAGAGAGTCCTTTTGCAGAGTGTCTAACACCAAAGACAGAGCCTAAGGATAAAAAGTCAAGCCTGGTGATCAAGCAGGAATGGGTGGCCAAAGTCGTTACACCTCTGCCAAGTTCATCTCAAACAAAGATTGTGAGACCTCCTCCAACTGGTTTTGTCTGCTTATCCAGTCAGTCATCAAGTGAAGAAAACAAGGGGGTATTTGATTCCAATGCTTACAAGCTACTGGCGAAAGCTGGATATGACTTTACAAATCCGACTCCTCTCGGCAAAGTTATAGAAGTTGAGTCATACGGTCTTAACAAAGCGCAACATGAAGTATTCAAGCAAGATGGGAGCTTCATGGTGACCAGGGCTAGGCTCGAATACGAGTCTCCTGCGCCTGTGAAAATTGGTGCTCGTAGAAAAGGGGCTACTGCGTCTTCTCAGCACATCACAGTATAAGAGGTCGAAGAAAAGGAAGAAGGAGAGAAAAAGATGCATCCATCTTCAGTCTTCGATCGAATAAGTCCACCTGCAGAGAAGTTTCGTCCTTTTACATTTACAAGGTTAGGGAGACCAAGTGCTTCAACCAAACACATTTCTGTCTTTGCTAGGCTTGGCAATCAAGGAGAAAGTAAGGTCAAAGTGTCAACACCTTTGTTGCGCATAAACAAGAAGGGCGCAATACATGAACGCTTGGGCGGTCCATCAAAAACAGTCTTCAGTCGACTAGGGGCTCTCAAGAGGAATAGTGGTGAGGGTCGTCCTCTCTCAACTTCTGCAACACAAAATGAAGAAGAAGTAAGAGTAAGCGATGACTTGAGAAGCGCAATACCATCTCGCATGAAGCGTATGCAAGTAGTGGATATTATCCAAAATGAGCCACTCCAAGCAAGGAGACGCGTACTAGTTCTTACTGGTCAGCAAAAGAATACCGAAGAGCTTTTGCCTTCATCTTCACGTCCCTGTGATGCAAGGAAGTCAAGTGACTTAGAAATTACAATGTCATCATATCACATCACAATAGAAGAGATACCTGACGAGAATGAAGAAGTTGAGGCCGATGAGGCCCCATAAATACTTGAAGACGGGGGCAATCGATTGTGGATGAACTCAAGGAGCTCAACTTGGGAACTACGGAAGATCCTCGCCCCATTTATATTAGTGCTCTGCTGACTAAAGAAGAAGAAGAGGAGTACTACAATTTGTTGGTCGAGTACAAAGATGTCTTCGCTTGGAGCTATAAAGAGATGCCTGGACTCAGCCCAAAAATTGCAGTTCATCGTCTAGCAATCAAGAAAGGCACCAGTCCCAAAAAGCAACCTCAACGTCCTTTTAGGCCGGAGCTTGTACCTGAAATTGAAAAGGAAGTCAACAAACTCATTGAAGCAGGTTTCATTCGAGAAGTCAAACATTCTACCTGGATAGCAAACATTGTCCCAGTCAGAAAGAAGAATGGACAATTGCGCATATGTGTCGACTTCAGAGACCTTAATGATGCATGCCCGAAGGATGACTTCCCTTTGCAAGTCACAGAGTTGATGATTGACGCCACCACTGGTCATGAAGCCCTCTCATTCATGGATTGTACTGCTGGTTACAATCAAATACATATAGCATCTGAAGATCAAGAAGCAACAGGTTTTCGAACCCCAAAAGGGATCTTCTGCTACACAGTCATGCCGTTTGGATTGAATAATGGTGGCGCTACGTACCAACGCGCAATGCAAAGGATCTTTGATGACATGCTGCATAAAAAAATAAAGTGTTATGTTGATGACGTGGTTGTCAAATCAAAGAAAAGAGAAGACCATATAAAGACCTTGAACCGTCTTTGAGAGACTTAGAAAATGTCAACTCAAGATGAATCCACTCAAGTGTGCATTTGGTGTCACATCTGGGAAGTTCTTAGGGTTTGTGGTCAGACACAGAGGCATTGAAATTGACCAAACAAAAATCAAAGCGATCAACGAAATGCCGGAACCAAAGACGTTGAAAGAGTTGCGCGGATTGCAGGGACGTTTGGCATACATTCGAAGGTTCATATCTAACCTAGCAGGACGTTGCCAACCATTCAGCCATCTCATGAAAAAGGATGCTCCATTCCAATGGGATGAAAAATGCAAAATATCTTTTGATAGCATCAAAAAGTACTTGGCCAGCGCACCAGTGTTGGGGGCACCAATTCCATGAAAGCCACTTGTCCTCAACATTGCAGCACAAGAACGCTCACTGGGGGCAATGTGTGCTCAAGAAATTGAAGACCGCAAGGAGAGAGCACTCTACTACTTGAGTCATACCTTGGTTGGAGCTGAGTTGAATTACTCGCCCATAGAGAAGATATGTCTTGCTTTGGTGTTTGCCATTCAGAAGTTGAGGAACTACATGCAGGCGCATACCATACACGTGGTCTCAAAAGCTGATCCAATCAAGTACATACTCTCAAGACCAGTCTTGTCTGGAAAACTTGCGAAATGGGCAATGTTACTTAAGCAGTATGACTTGGTGTTCATGCCTCAAAAGGCTGTCAAAGGTTAAGCTATCGCCGACTTCTTTGCTGATCATCCAGTGCCAGCAGAGTGGGAAATTTCAGATGACCTCCCAGGAGAAGAAATTTTCTATGTGGACGTCCTACCTCCATGGCAAATGTACTTTGACAGTGTTGCAAGGCAAGATGGAGCTGGAGCTGGATTTGTATTCGTAACTCCAAAAAAATCATCTTATGCCATATGCCTTTACACTCACTCAGTTGTGCACAAATAATATGGCAGAATACCAAGCTCTCATACTCGGTCTTCAAATGGCGATCGAAATAGGTGTCAGGGATATGGGCATATATGGAGACTCAAAGCTGGTGGTCAACCAAGTCCTTGGTGAATATGAAGTGAAAAAGGAAGACTTGATTCCCTACCATCAACAGGCATTACAACTGCTGATTCAACTTGAAGACATCCATGTTGGTCATATGCCAAAGAGTGCCAATAAGTTGGCTGACGCGCTTGCTAATTTTGCAGCCACTTTGGCACTGGGGGCAGAAGAGTCTATAAAAGTCCCAGACTGCAATCGTTGGGTAGTATCATCGCTTGAAGGAGAAGAAAAAGTAGACACAACCAACATGATATGCGTCTACACAGTTGATGAAGATGACTGGCGTCAACCTATCATTGATTTCTTGGACCACCAAAAACTACCCGATGATCCCAGACACAAGGTAGAAATACGTCGACGTGCTCCAAAGTTCATTCACTATAAAAGGACACTCTACAGACGTTCTTTGTCAGGCCAATGGTTGAGATGTCTAAGCAAGGACGAAGCTACTGAAGCAATGCATGAAGCTCATTCTGGCATTTTTGGTGCTCATCAATTTGGGCCTAAACTTCATGATCGTGTAAAAAGAATGGGGTATTACTGGGCAACCATGGTGCAAGACTGTATGGACTTTGCAAAAAAATGTGAACCTTGTCAGTTCTACGCAAACTTCATACACCAACCGCCAGAACCGTTACACCCCACTGTTTCTTCATGGCCCTTTGAAGCTTAAGGACTTGATGTTGTGGGACCTCTTACCCCAAAGGCCTCAAATGGACACGAGTATATCCTCGCCGCCACTGACTACTTCTCAAAATGGGCAGAAGCCATCACACTATAGGAAGTGAAGAAAGCAAATGTTGTGGACTTCATTCAGACCCAAATCATCTACAGATATGGTGTACCTTAGCGTATCACAACTGACAATGGGAAACAATTCTTCAACCATCTGATGACAAGTCTGGGAGAAAAATTCAAGTTTAAACAATACAAGTCATCTATGTACAATGCTTCTGCAAATGGTTTGGCTGAAGCCTTCAATAAAACCCTTTGCAACTTGTTGAGAAAAGTAATAGCAAAGTCAAAGCGAGATTGGCATGAAGGGATTGGTGAGGCATTGTGGGCATATCGTACCACATACAAAACACCTACTCAGGCAACCCCGTATGCATTGGTGTATGGAGTAGAGGCCGTGTTGCCATTAGAATTGCAGATCCCTTCCTTGCGCATTGCCATTCAGGAAGGGCTCACTGAAGATGAAAATGACAAATTGCGTTTAGCAGAGTTAGAGGCACTCGATGAAAAAAGATTAGAAGCTCAACAAAAACTCCAGTGCTATCAAGCAACGTTGTCACGCGCATTCAACAAAAAGGTGCGCCCTCGTTCTTTCCAAGTAGGAGACCTTGTCCTTGCGGTACGAAGACCAATCATCACCTCTCACAAGCCAGTTGGTAAATTCACCTCTAAGTGGGATGGCCCATACGTGGTACAGGAGGTCTACACAAATGGTGCTTACAAAATTGTGGATGAAGATGGCGTTCGTGTAGGCCCAATCAATGGGAAATTTCTGAAACGTTACTATTCTTAAGCCCCAACAGTGAAGGCTCCTAAGCAAGAGCGTAAACTGCATGTCAAAGCTCCTAAGCAAGAGGATAATCTGCATACAAAAAAAAATCTCCAAAAAAAAAATCTCCAAAAAACAAGAAAAAACTTTCCATCTTTTATGAACTACGTCGGCTTGATCTTGTGAAATACACTTTGTGCTTCACAGGTACGTAGGCAGCTTGGGTGAACATGTAGCTCAAGTGCAGCCACACTTCCAAACAAAAAAATCTCTCTCTTGAACTACGTTGGCTTGATCTTACAAGTTGTCATCTTGGTAGCTTTGCAAGTACGTAGGCAGTTTGAGCAAACACTTTGTTCAAGTGCAGCCACACCAACAAAATTTACATCAAAATAATTACTCCTGGCCCGCAAGAGTTTAAACTGTGAACGGCTAAATAAACAGTATTGTAAGTATTTGTTTGTATAAATAAATATAATGGAATATAACACGTTGAAAGGGCGTTATTGCACAGAAACGATTAAGACAAATAAGTATCTTAGAAGCATTTAGTCCATTAGGCTAAAAAAAAAGGTGGATGAATCAAGGATGAAATCTAGATAATCTAAACAAAAATCTAAGTGCCTATGGATCAACATCCAGAGAAGCCCGCATCTCTTCCAATTCAACTCTTCGCTCTTGAAGTAAGGCTTCCTCTTCAGGACTCAAAACAGGGATATCGTCAAACTCAGTTAATTCTCTCTCAAACTTCTGAAGATCATCTTGCAATGAGATTAAAGATATATCCCCAGCTTCTAAATTGCTTCGCAATGTCTTTTCCTTCTCTCGTGCTTGCTTGAGTCTAGCTTCAAGATCGTTTATTTCTTCCAGAGTAACAGAAAGTTCCACAGCTTGCTCTCTACGCTTTTCTTGCGCCTTATCATGAAGAGATTTGGTATCCTCAATCTTTTGATGCCACTCCAGCCTTTTGTCCTCTAGCAATGCAGGGTGATGACACTTTACTGCCTGCTTCTCGAGTGCAAGGTAAGCATGGACCGCACCCACATAATAATCCACTCACGCTTGTAGTGAAGAACAGTCACCTTTGAGTTGTCGAATGCCCTCATAACACACGTTGGCCTTCATTGCCACTTCCCCTACATTAGAGAAACTAGCATTTTTTAATTCTCCCAAGACCTGCAAGCGGATCGCGTCTAGTGCTCTGTCAAAAATCCCCTTAAGTGAAGGAGGTGGACGAAATGAGGCTTTGGAGCACGTAGGGAGTGTGGTAGGTTTAAATGGTATTGTTAGAGGCTTAAACGTCTGCCTTCGATCGTCACGTTTGCAAGGAGGAGACATATGAGTTGAGGCTGGACTATCCACGGCAGTCTGACTACCATTGGCAAACGAACTGTCAGTCTGGCTCCCCTGAGATGCTGGACCAGAAGAGTCTCCTACGGGTTTTTATTTATTAAGAATCATAAGCCCCTTCCCTTTTCTAGGCTTCATCTATGGTGGACGACGCGGAAGACGATATTCCGGAGCAAGGGAGACGGTCTCCAAGGCACATTCACCTTCTTGAAAAAAAAATGATGATCAAGTAGGGAAATAAATAAATAAACAACGATAATCACAAAAGAAGAGAAGCTGACCAGTGTCTGAGAAGGCATTCTAGATGCACTCGACACCCCCTCAAAAATCTGGGCGTCTAGTCTAGCATCATCTGTATCCAAGACAAACACTTTTCTCTTGCCACGACGATCATGTTTAGGGTCAATCTCGGAATCTGAATCGCTGTGGTGGTTGTCCTCAATATGGCCTTTCGCTTTAGAGACAACAACTTTGGATTTCAGGGGCACTGCTTGCTCTCGAGGCTGATTTCTAGTATTCCCATGATGATCACGCTTCTTAGTCTTGTGGTCACTTCCGGTACTATGCACAAGAATGTCAACATTCTTTCTTAGATCCTTCGGGTAGAGTTCCTTCCACCATTTAGTAAAACCAGGGGTGACATTCTCATCCCATCTTAATGAAGGACTGGGAAGGTAAACGCGAGACATGCTACCTGTAAACAAAAACACTTGCAATTATTTCAGTGCCTCAAAGCATGTGACGTCAGGTTTGTCTGAACCACGACTCAATACGCCGGGAATGTCTTGACAAATCCAAATTGTCTACTAAACCGATGGAGATTATAAGGTTCAAGGTGAAACCCATTATTCAGACGCAAACACAAATAGAAGAAACGAAGGGATGCAAGATAGTCGAGCCCCAGGGTATCAAGGTCACCATTGTCTAACAAGACATCTACTCTGTGTTTATTTAACATAAAACGCTTTGCATCAAACTTTCTTCCCTCATGCATAAGTTTTCGAGCCTCTTCGAGTTTTGCATTCCTCACTCCAACGGCACCTGAATACTTAGTCATATGGGGACCTGTCGGTGATGGATTTATCGCATGATAAGTGTCAAAGTAATTTGCAATCCACCCGTATAAGTAATGTGCCGGGAAGAATGACCTGGAGTATTCGGGGTTCATAGACGTGGCTAACCCGTTCAAACCTTTGTAAATGCTAGCTAATACAGAAATTGGCAGACTAAAAACTCGACCT
The DNA here is from genome assembly GCF_048544455.1 of Silene latifolia. Lineage (NCBI taxonomy): Eukaryota > Viridiplantae > Streptophyta > Magnoliopsida > Caryophyllales > Caryophyllaceae > Silene > Silene latifolia. Next base: position 36,229,053 of record NC_133537.1, read on the forward strand.
TCTGCCATCATACTTGCAATCTTAAAGGTAGCTGGTCTAATTAATCTGACGCTATCTTCCGGCAAAACAAATACGCAAAGCCAATGACACGTCTGTCGCGTACCTGTCAAAAATAACAAACTGGCTCTAACTAATATAGCTAGGGAAGTCAGGTCGAATCCACAGGGAGGTAGGAAATTGTCAGCTAAATCTAAGTTCGTCAAGGTAACCAAATTGGGGGTTTATAAAATGTAATTTTCTAAACTAAAGAGAATAAGGAGAAGAGAATAAAAGGAAGGAAATAGCAGATAGAGAAGAATAGCTAAGACAAACGGTTCACCATAATCATCCGGTCGAGTAATCTAGGTCTCAAGTCAATGCAAATACGGTCTAAGGGGTAGCGAACGTCACCTTTCGGTCCTTAATTCACCCTAAAGTGTAAACAGCTTAACTTTCGCCCTCACTGCAATACTCTATTGTTCGCTACTAGTCTACCTTTTCCAACCTTTCGGTCCAGGTCAAGGATCACTAAGAATTAAAAGTCTAATTGCGTCGACTCAATTAGGCAATTACAATTAATTGTAGCATTTAACCAACAAAGACAGTACCAGCATTAACCTAATAAATCGATTACTCTCCCTTCATATTACGGATCCCCTATAGTCTTAGCATAGGACAATTAGCTACTCATAACCAATGAATTATCGATAATGACGAATTGATAATTAAAACTAGACATGGTGATAAAACTAATATGGATTCCAATAAAACAACTATGATAACAATTAAAGAGAAGAAGGGATTAAAGCAATAAATAAAATTAGGAATAAAAGTAGAATGATAATACCAATCGTGTTCCAAATCCGAGTAGTAAGGAGTAAAAGAAGGGCAAAATCCAAAGAACAGTAACAAGAACTAAAGTAAAACCAACGTGAGAGAGCCCGAGAGGAGTAACGTAGTTACTCCCTCAGTCTTATACTAAAACCTAATCTATGGACTGATTACAAAAGCCCATAAGTAATTTAGGCGGAATTTGACTAAAACGCAAGAAACCATTCGATCGAGTAGATTACTACTGCTCGATCGAACAAATCATCACCAAACCACTCGATCGAGTGGAAATAAACCACTCGATCGAGCACCTCTTGCAAAGACTCCTCGATTGACCCCTTGAACTGCTCGATCGATCAATCTTGAGTACATAAAGCATTCGATCGAGTAGTTAACCACTCGATCGAGCTATCTAGACACGCTAGGACTTGAATTGCTCCCCGAACTCAGCTCACGCGTCTTCCAAGTGTTAGATATCCAAGCTCCGGCTCCTTATTTTCCATGAATGCATACAATTGGGACAATTAAGGCTCGATTTAGCTCCTCTTCGGTCAATTCCTGCAATTTACAATAAACGGACCAAAGTAGAATATTCGGGGGTATTTGTAGCCAGATGCTACATAAAAAGCACAGAAATGCGTGTAAAAATGAGGTGAAAACCTTATATAAAAGACACGCATCAAATCTCCCCAAACCAAACCTTTGCTTGTCCCCAAGCAAATATGAATGCAACTAAGGGTGAACAATGGAACGGGACCAACGCATCAGCTACAAATCATCCACTAGAACCAATTTAATGCGATAACATGACAAGGTGGCAGTGAAAAGTGCAAACGAGTTAAATTAATGTTTCAAACTTACTGAACCGTCGACCTTGCAAGACTCAAAAGATATCGGACTCTCACGGGTCGCTCGTCACTCAAAATCAGGCACAAGGTAAGTATATATGTGAAAGATAAGAAGAAATCAGACACTCACCTAACTCGACCTATAAGAACATGCATGCAGTTAACATGAATAAAGTCTCTACAGCCGTACATATGCATTCCAACCATACTAATGACCAAGACACGTGCCGAGGACTTACATTTGGGTAAGTGAGGTAATGGGTAAGAAGGGGCTAAAATGAATTTGGATATGTGGGGTTAATAGCCAGGCTAGCAACGACAGATCCAAATATAAACTGCATCCCAACTTCGTACTCATGACAGCAAGATAAAACGGTGCAAAATTATGCACTAACTCACAAAACACCAAAAATCGTCAACTCCCCATAAAATACAGATAAGACATGGGAGTGTGAATCATTATACAATTCTCATTCTCTTTTCATATATGATTTTTCTTCTTTTTTCACTTTTTGTTTTTTTTTTTCTTTTTTTTTTCGCTTTTCATTTTCTTTTTTTTCATCATTTTTTTTTCAACAATTCGACATTTTCCTTCTTTCTTTCTTTCTTTCCCTTCAATTCTTCCACCATCTTCTGAAATCAGATAAAATAACCATATTGCAATAAAACATTCCAAGAACCACTCGTTACTAGCTCAGCTAGGGTAGGAAGTATTATAGAAAGTAGTTGATAGGACAAAAAGGCAATTTGGCTATGTGAGGCTCATGGGTAGAATGAAATAAATGGAACTGCCTCTCCTAACACGTGTCACCATCCACAGACCGAATGCATACAGGTATCAAGAAGACTAGACTCATGCTTACGCAAATTGATGCTACATGTCTTAAAGAGAGTACTACTCACATCCTAAATGAAACCGGTCATGAATGTCACCGGTTTAAAAAAAAAACTCTAACCTCAGAATGTAATGTAGCTTGCCGACATAATGAATCAAGTCTATTCGTTCAGATAAGGAAGAAACAAAAACTCGTAGATTATGCACATAATCACGCCAACTAAATGTCAAGAAAATGCAGGGCTCAAGTAAGGGTTCAAAGTAGCGTCAATGTTCAAACGTTCCGACCCAAAATTAAACATGAAATGTGAAAAATTTTGAATTTTTGATTTTTTATATGATTTTATATGACTTTTTGAAGTTAAATAAACAACAATGCATGCGGAGATAATAAACATGGAAGCAAAAATGCAAGAAAACATGCAGACACAGATATGGATCCATACCTCCCCAAACCAAACCGTACAATGCCCTCATTGTACCAAAAACAGGGAAAGAAATGCAAACTGAAAGGAAAAGGAGAAGTGGAGTCGGAAAACTTACAAAACGTCGTAAGGAGGAACCTCCCCAAACCGACCATGAACATGGGAGGTCAAAGAAAGTCAAGCAGTAGCTCCATAGACGTAAAACGACAGCTGGGAGTCAAAACCACTCGACCGAGCTCTTGGAACAGCTCGATCGAATGAACCAGTGCATTGGAAGGTCTCGATCGAGTGAAAAACCACTCGATCGAGTAGGCATGAGTTTGGTTCTGGTCGATCGAGGAGAATATCACTCGATCGAGTGAAAGCTGCCTCAAATAGTGCTCGATCGAGCACAATATCATTCGATCGAGTACTTTGACCTGTAACACACGCAATAAAAGCAAGGAAATACATGGGAAGGTCATAAAACAGCGTCTAAAGTTCAACGTAAAGCTAAAGAAAAATAAATAGTTCAACAGAAGTACAATAAAACAGTCCGGGCTGCCTCCGGAGAGAGCGGTTTAAGAGGTCCCGTACGACCTTTCGGCATCAATTAAGCGGCGCGTCGAGCTCGTCGAAGTGCAAGACTTCAACGCGATTGTCCGCTTGATCGCCTCGTGGTAATGCTTCACATATTGGCCATTCACCTTGAATCTACGCCCTTCGGAATCTTCAAGCTCCACAGATCCGAATTTGGTGGTGGGGTGTCACCGTATAAGGGCCACTCCATCCGGACTTGACTTGCCAGGAAATAGTCTCAACCGGGCATTAAACAGACCTTTTGCCCAACATGGAACTCCCGAGGTAGGATTCTCTTGTCATGCCATCTCTTTGTCTTCTCTTTGTAAATCCGCGAGCTGTCATAGGCGTTAAGCCTAAACTCCTCCAATTCATCTAGCTGCAAAAGACGATTCTGACCACACAACTTAGGATCATAATTAAGCTCACGAATTGCCCACCAGGCCTTACATTCCAATTCAACAGGTAAGTGACACGATTTCCCATAAACTAGCCTATAAGGTGATGCACCAATTGGTGTCTTAAAGGCAGTTCTATAAGCCCATAATGTGTCATCTAGCTTAAGACTCCAGTCCTTCCGTGATTTAGAAACTACCTTAGACAAGATCTCTTTCAACTCGCGATTAGAGACCTCTACCTGACCACTAGTTTGGGGATGATACCCCAAACCACGCCGGTGTTGGACACCAACTCTAGACAGTATGGAAGTTAGTTTCTTTTCTTTGAAATGCATCCCCCCATCACTAATGACGACCCTAGGGACACCAAAACGGGGGAATATGATCTTTTTAAACATCTTTATCACGGTCTTAACATCACAATGAGGTGAAGCAATTGCCTCAACCCATTTTGACACATAGTCTATAGCTACTAAGATGTACCTGTTACCTTTACTGGATGGGAACGGTCCTTGGAAATCAATGCCCCAGACATCGAAGACCTCAACCTCTAGGATGCCGTTTTGTGGCATCTCATGTCTCTTTGAAATGTTCCCTGATCGTTGGCAAGCGTCGCAAACTGAAACAAAAGACTTAGCGTCACAAGCAAACAAAGAAGGCCAAAAAACCAGGTGAAGTACCTTATCCACGGTGCGCGATGGACCGTGGTGACCACCATATGAAGAGGAGTGACAGCCTTCCGGGACTATTTTGGTCTCCCACTGCGGAATACACCGTCAGAGACCGCCGTCGCACATTCCTTAAACAAGTAAGGATCGTCCCGGATAATCGCTTAGCGTTATACTAAAACGCTTCTTTGCTGATGACAAAGGTCAGGCGGCAGCTTGCCACTGACAACGAAGTTAGCTATATCTGCATACCAAGGTTCTTGGTTAACAATAGACGATATAACAGCAATTAAAGTATCGTCAGGAAAAGAATCATCAATAGGTAGAGAATCTTCCCCTTCTTGTCGCATCAGTCGCGACAAGTGATCAGCCACAACGTTCTCAGCTCCTTTCTTATCCTTAATCTGCAAATCAAACTCCTGGAGAAGGAGTATCCATCTCAGTAGCCGTGGTTTGTCCTCCTTCTTAGCAAGGAGATGCCTCAAAGCTGCATGGTCAGTAAAAACAGTGACTTCTGACCCAACTAAATAAGTACGAAACTTCTCTAAGGCATAAACTACAGCTAACAGCTGTAACACCCCCATATTCAGAGGAGCCTTAACTAGGCCTTCCTTAGGATATAGGGGCGTTACCATCTCGGTTGCCCGAGGACAGTAATAATCAAACGTCAATAAAAGAACTATACTATTGTATTACAAGTGATTTAAACCAACAAGCTATATAAAAGATACAACTCAGAGACCACTCGCTATGACTATCGAATCTCGTGAAGACTCATCCCCGCCTGAACTCCAGCTATCAACAACATCAACACCTGCTAAGACCGACTGCTCACCATAAGGGATCACGGCAGACACATAACAAACAAACAACCATACAAGGTCAGTACTGAGATACGACACAACAATAACGACTATAACTATCAACACAATATGATGCTAGCAGTCTTACACACACAATCACAATAATCCAACCAACCTCTGTCACTGACTGTCCACTGGACCAGTCCTGCCAGTGGGGGACCGCAGCCGTACCCACCAAATCCCCGCTCATCATGCCGAGCGATAACCCTGTCCATTAATGTGCACATCCCTTCTGTGGCGGGTTCCACAGAAGGCGAAACTAGGGCGTGAAGCCACTCCCGCAAGTGACCCCACTCAGCCGAGGCCACGCCTCGCAAACCATCAACAACGTTCACAACCACAATGACAATACAATTACTATATCAAACAACCAAACACAGCACATCAACCAACTGACACGCTAGACCATCTACAGAAACTGAGTAGGCGAACCTACCTTTAAGCCACCGCAACCAATCCATGCCGACAGATAACATGTCCAATGATCAAGCAACGCCTATAACCAGAATACCATCGTCTATTACTAACAGGCAAACCCTAACTAAAGAACAAGGACACGGATGATGATTATGACATACCTATTAGGGAGAAAACTCAGCAAGAGACCGCTACCCGACACCAGTGACACCCTCCTAAGGTCCAAGGGTCTTCAAAAAGGCTTCCATGGAGGTTTTGAGGTGAAGGGGAGGGAAAGAGGCGACTGAATGATAGATGGAAAGTGGCGGAAGTGATTTGCGGATTTAACAAAACGCGATATAAAACCCTCGCTGAAAACTGGGTACTCGATCGAGTACCCAACACACTCGATCGAGTGGCCCCCTACTCGATCGAGTAACCTAGCTACTCGATCGAGTAGCCTCTACTCTATCGAGTAACACTCTTAACACGCAACCCAAGATGGCTTCAGCACTTACTTCTAAGACTATTCCCGCTCCCAAGGTCAGTCAACGCTGGTCAAAGGGTCCCTAAAAGGACGGGTATTACAGTCTTCCCCCCTTAAAAAGAACTTCGTCCCCAACGTTCAACTCACCTCTCCCGCTCATGACACGGAACCAACACCATCTCACCAACCTTCCCGATCAAACCATTATCTCTTGGAAATACCATCCCCCCCCCCCCCCATGTCATCATCATCACCGTCCACATTTATACATATCGATTCTTACTACTGTCATGCAAGCATCACCACCGTCAACCGTTATTCTATATATATATATATATATATATATATATATATATATATATATATATATATATATATATATATATATATAAAACATCTGACTCGCAATGCGAATCGCCACTCACGATCACCCAACACCCAGTAACAACTATCAAACTATCAATCTAGAACATGTCTCATATTAACTTTCATGTGGTACAACTAATGCCACCATGTTACTTGGCAACGTGATTCAAATACGATTCATCGCACTATAACTCTTTCTTCATGACCGTCTCTTGAAACGTACAACCACATTCACTTTAAAGAACTAAAGTAATTTGTTATACTTCAGGAATTTTTGTAACTAAAGCAAAACATAATACCAACCACATTATAAACAAGCAAAACATCATTCAAAAACAACCTTTTTATTTCGCGACATTACTCTTCCCCTCTAAAAAGGAACTTCGTCCCCGAAGTTCACCACCCAAATTACCACGCATTTTACTTATTATTTGATTCATGACATGGGTTAAAACATATTATCTATCATGGACATTACTCGTTAAGCACAAACTCATTAAATTAGCAATTCTACACCAACCACCGGACTAGTTAGCCGCCGTCTAGAAGGCACGTTACTATGGTATGCACAAGTGTGTGAGAAGATATAATTCCGATAAATAGGTCGTAATAAGGCGTATGCAACATTAAAGTAACAAGAAACTATCGCTGCTTCACTAGTTGTGACAAATACGCTTATAAACTTCAAGCACGACTTCCAACATATGAATTTAACGGTTCAAAGGTGTTACTACGCACTAATAACCACATTAAACATTAAACTTGCCATTATAAAACAATTGAACATTTTTAATTTTCGAAAACCTACTGTAACAGTGCTACTCGATCGAGTATGTAGTGATACTCGATCGAGTGCCATGCTACTCGATCGAGTGTCTCGGCTACTCGATCGAGTAGCCCAAAGATCAGAAACTTTTCATCCCGTCTTCCTGCAGCTACTCGATAGAGTACGGGGTACTCTATCGAGTACCTACAGGCCAAAGCCTTATAAAGCCTGCCATAAATCACGTACATGCATGTCTTTGTCACATAAAGATCGAGTCGGGTCGACTCCCCCGACTTCTAACATCCTGCAACAAGTCAAAGTATCATATCCGGCCTTATGGCCAATAATACAAGTCTAACAAAGTCTCAATAAAACAACTACTAATGTCTAACAACGATACCAACACCTAAAACCAACTACCACTAAAAAAGATAAGTACAAGGAGTATCACTCCTCCGCTCGCTCGCTTTCTTTGCTCAAACATCACCTCATCATCACCACCACCGCCAGAAGTACCTGCTCCCGATGTCCCAATCCCCTCGTCCACTCATGCTCCTGCTCCTGGGCCCACGTACCATGGAGTCAAGCCCCCGTAAGGGAAGGACTGAGGTGCCCCCCATGTCGACTAATCCACCCCGTAGGAATGGAAAACCCCTGAGTAGTCCCCAACTCCACTCCACCAAACTGGATGCGGTCCCTCGGTCCCTATCCCCTGAGCGTACGCCATCTCGTGCATGTTCCGGAGTGTCAAGGTAGATGACACTCTCTCCGCGGAGTAAGCGGATTGCGTCTCGGGGTGTCGAGGTAAGGGTAGCATGGAAAAGGCTGCTTTCTTCTTTGTGGTGCTACTGGGTCGTGGCCTAGTCTCGAGGCCCTCTCCCTCACTCGACGGGGTCCCCTCCCCACTCTGGGTCTCTCCACCACCTGAACTCCCGCATTATCGCCCTTCGTCGGCTCCGGCATCTCCTCGAGGATGGTGCCGTCGATGAGATAGGTCTGTAGATGGCGGGGTCTGTCATCATCCCCCTCCTCCTCATCGTCGGAGTCCACTGTCACTACTGTCGGCTCCAAGGGCTCCATGGGTGGGAGGTGCTCAGGAGCTGGAATCTTCATCCAACTCATGCCCCACACCCTCCACGCTAGGCTACCGTCAGCCAAGGTCCTCAACCATTTCAGGTCGAGATAGTAGTCACGATCCATGGTAGGCACTGGGGTAGCTAGAGGCACGTACTCCGAAGAAGCCTCAAAAGAGGTTAGCTTTTCAGCTAACCGAGTGGCAATAGCACCACAACTCAGGTACCGGGAAGAGGAAGAAGCCATCAAGGCAAGGGCAGCACAAACTATAGAAGGAGCATTAAAGACCACTTTCCTGGCCCGCTCCGGGTTGAGGTAAGACATCAGAAGTAAGACCTCATGATTATTCAATTTACTGATATCCTTTCTGTCATAGAGGAGGTTCGAAAGAGAACGGAGAAAGACCCTCAAGGTAATATGCTGAACGTCATTAATCAGCATGTTACTCGAGGTGGGAGCTTGCTTCCCAGTCAAGCAAGACATTAGGCGGCAGACGCCACACTCAGCTGGAATATCGGTGATGGAGTCCTTGGGAGGCTTGGCCAACCCAAGGTGAGAGGCAAACAGATCCATAGTCAACAGAAAACTGGTATTCATCAATCTAAACTCAACGATCGGCCCTCACGGGTCATAGCTAAAAGAGCTCATGAACTCCAAGGTAAGAAAAGGGTAAGTATGCTTCCTCAGCCTATACAAACCCGTAAAACCCAAGGTCTCGAATATGTGACGGACATCCGTCTCTATCTCCAACTCCTCTAACACAGTAGTGTCTATACACTTCGTAGGTCTCATTTTGCGTTTTTGTAAAGCTACAAAACGCTCCCTCTGCTTGAAATCAACAAAAACAACTGAAGGGTATTCGGGAACTGCGGGTACCACAGGTCCACTCCCTTCCCCCATCTCAAGTGGATTAGCCCTCCCCCGTTTAATTTGGCGGATTCCAAGGTTCAATCTCAGCATCTGTTTCAGTCATATGTTCAAGTAACTAGTATAAACATGCAGATATTTATTTCATGTAATTTGAATTCAACATACTCAGCTAAGTACCCAATTTTACCAATGAATTTGACATGTGAAGCACATAATTCATGCTATTAACCTTGAATATCACGCTATGTACACACATTCGTCACTAGTTTCCAAACTTTGACATACAAGCTCAGTTTACTACTACTCATAGGTCATAGTTATGAAAATTTGACATGTAAACACATTTACGCAGCAATTTCGAACATCCTAGTATGACTCTAAAGTTGTTCCAACACGTTACTGAACACATGTGAGGCAAGTATACAAGTTCGCAGAGAAGAAATTTTAGGACATATGACCATCATCTTCAATATTAGAAAAGAAATTAGCCCAAGTAAGTTGTCAGACGGTTTCTACAGCTGTGACTATTTTCACATCTTTTCATCAATTATCGTTTCTACTATCATACGGAGTTCATCCTTTAGTTAAGCTTTCACATACAACGCCAAATTCCACATATAAATCACGAATTTCCACTTAAGGCACTTTTAAGACGGAGTTTTAAGGCAACTTTCTAGGGTGAAAATCATCAAAATTCATTCTCCAACATGTTACAAATAATGTATAATACTTAATTCCATCATCTAATCAATGTAACTCAATCAAAAATCAATTTCAATTTTGTAAACCCTAGAATTTTCGGTCCACTAATTGCAAATTTCTAGTTTAATTTACAGCAATTAATCACCAACAAACACGAAAAGAAGGCATGTGAATCATGTTTCAACAATTAAAAGCACCAAATTGATCATAATAATCGGAATTTCAGATTGTTTCACTTCTCTAACACATTCAAAACAATCAATCGTGTAAGTTAAGAAGAAGAGCATACCTTGATTGATTACAAAGCAAAAGAACGGAATTAAACAAGAAAATCAACCCCAAGAATCACCACTAACCCAAGAGAAAGAGAGATTTTGAGAGGTATTAGGTTTAGCTATTTCGAAGTATAGAGGAAGGATGAGGAGAATGGGAAAGAAATAGGAAGAATAGGGGTTTTATGAAAACCCGTAGGATTATTTGTAAATAACCTACTCGATCGAGTGCCTGGGGTACTCGATCGAGTACCACCCTACTCGATCGAGTAGGAGCTAAATCATCGAGTATCTGCAGGAATTTCCCACATTCCGACGTCATAGCTTCCTAACTAGATCGAGTGAGGTCTACTCGGTCTAGTAAACACCCGCACTCGGTAAAGTATAGTTAAGTACTCAGTCAGAAGTACGACGTAAGTCAAAGATACCTGCAAAATAACACCGCGTGTCGATTCCAAACTAAGTTCGGAATTCGGCACTAATTATCACCTTCGATCACGTATTACAATCATTACTCACGCACCACATATCACTGTATTAATAAGGTGTATGCCACCTTACGCTACACAACTACCCAACTCGGTTTACCTGCTACCGAGTCACTCTTAGGCTTAGTCACGTCATCCTATCATACTCAAAACTTGTCCTAACGTGTTGCTGTCACACTCGCTTTCACCATAAAATGAAACATGTAACTAACCTTAACTTATACTTTCCTATAACACATAATTATATACTCTTCGTAACAATTCAATCTATCCATATTCTCTGACGCAATTATAAGCAATTTGCTTTACTCAAATCAATTGTCACGCAGCGGAAAAGTTTCAACTAATTAACAAAGCACATACACATTACCATATGCTAATATTCGGACTATCACTCAGTATTTCTATAACTATCATCGTAGTAATCCTGACAGGATTCACAAATTTGCTTACAACTTCCGTCATCATTAACTTTTAGCAATCTCCTTCGTCACATATCTCATAACTATCATATAAACTTGCTAACTATTCAAAGAACTTCAATAATATTATCAACAATTACCTTACACGGCCCAAATACTACCGTCACACCCCTACTAACTTCTAATAAAGACTTAACCGGAGGCAGCTCCGGCACAGTTAACATACATATCACACATAGACACACGGACTCCACATTCCCATACCATGTGACTGGCTTAAGTGTCATGGGGCCAAGATTTTGAAGTGAGGGCGCCTACTCACCCAAAACCTAGCATCAGCTGGGGCTCCCATTGCACATACACCAGGTTCATTTTATTAGACTCTCTACGTTCATTATTTTCATTTGTTACAGGTTCCAAAATCGTCGCTTTGATACCACTTTGTAACACCCCCATATTCAGAGAAGCCTTAACTAGGCCTTCCTTGGGATATAGGGGCGTTACCATCTCGGTTGCCCGAGGACAGTAATAATCAAACGTCAATAAAAGAACTATACTATTGTATTACAAGTGATTTAAACCAACAAGCTATATAAAAGATACAACTCAGAGACCACTCGCTATGACTATCGAATCTCGTGAAAACTCATCCCCGCCTGAACTCCAGCTATCAACAACATCAACACCTACTAAGACCGACTGCTCACCATAAGGGATCACGGCAGACACATAACAAACAAACAACCATACAAGATCAGTACTGAGATACGACACAACAATAACGACTATAACTATCAACACAATATGATGCTAGCAGTCTTACACACACAATCACAACAATCCAACCAACCTCTGTCACTGACTGTCCACTGGACCAGTCCTACCAGTGGGGGACCGCAGCCGTACCCACCAAATCCCCGCTCATCATGCCGAGCGATAACCCTGTCCATTAATGTGCACATCCCTTCTGTGGCGGGTTCCACAGAAGGCGAAACTAGGGCGTGAAGCCACTCCCGCAAGTGACCCCACTCAGCCGAGGCCACGCCTTGCAAACCATCAACAACGTTCACAGCACATCAACCAACTGACACGCTAGACCATCTACAGAAACTGAGTAGGCGAACCTACCTTTAAGCCACCGCAACCAATCCATGCCGACAGATAACATGTCCAATGATCAAGCAACGCCTATAACCAGAATACCATCGTCTATTACTAACAGGCAAACCCTAACTAAAGAACAAGGACACGGATGATGATTATGACATACCTATTAGGGAGAAAACTCAGCAAGAGACCGCTACCCGACACCAGTGACACCCTCCTAAGGTCCAAGGGTCTTCAAAAAGGCTTCCATTGAGGTTTTGAGGTGAAGGGGAGGGAAAGAGGCGACTGAATGATAGATGGAAAGTGGCGGAAGTGATTTGCGGATTTAACAAAACGCGATATAAAACCCTCGCTGAAAACTGGGTACTCGATCGAGTACCCAACACACTCGATCGAGTGCCCCCTACTCGATCGAGTAACCTAGCTACTCGATCGAGTAGCCTCTACTCTATCGAGTACCACTCTTAACACGCAACCCAAGATGGCTTCAGCACTTACTTCTAAGACTATTCCCGCTCCCAAGGTCAGTCAACGCTGGTCAAAGGGTCCCTAAAAGGACGGGTATTACAACAACTCCTTCTCAGTGGTAGTGTACTTCACTTGAGCCTCATCCAGAGTTCGGCTCGCATAGTAAATAGCATTCAAGGCTTTGTCTTTCCTCTGGCCAAGCACCGCTCCTAGTGCATAGTCACTCGCATCACACATGATCTCAAACGGCAAGTCCCAGTTGGGAGGCTGTATGATCGGCGCAGAGACTAAAGCCTGCTTTAACCTGTTAAAAGGAGAAAGACAAGCATCGTAAACACAAAAGGGGCATCCTTAAGCAAAGAATCGTGTAAGTGGTTTAGCAATTTTGGAGAAATCCTTGATAAACCCGGCGATAAAAGCCGGCGTGACCAAGGAAGCTCCTCACCCCTTAACATTAACAGGAGGTGGTAATTCTTTGAATCACTTCCACCTTTGCTTTATCAACTTCTATTCCCCTATCGAAACTAAGTGCCCTAAGACAACTCCCTCGTTGACCATAAAGTGGCACTTCTCCCGATTCAAAGACAAGATTGACCTCAATACAAATTGCAACACTTTCTCAAGGTTAGACAGACAGTTAGAAAAATCACATCCATATACACTAAAATCATCCATAAAAACTTCCATGATAGACTCAATATACTCTGAAAATATCCCCATCATACACCTTTGGAAGGTGGCAGGGGCATTACACAAACCAAAAAGGCATTCGTGCGATACGCAAAAACGCCCTTAGGACGGGTAAATGTAGTCTTAGCCACGATCGTCGGGTGAATAGGGATATGAAAGAACCCCGAATACCCGTCTAAATAGCGAGAAAAATTTATGAGAAGCTAACCTTTCTACCATTTGATCAATAAAAGGAAAGGGAAAGTGATCTTTCTTAGTGGCGGCATTCATCTCGTAATCTATGCACATCCGCCAACCAGTCACTACTCGAGTAGGTATTAATTCATTCTTCTCATTCTTAACTACAGTTGTCCCTCCTTTCTTCGGGACCACCTGTACTGGACTCACCCATCTAGAATTACCGACAGAATAAATAATACCTGCAACCAGCAGCTTCATTACCTCAGCCATCACAACATCCCGCATCTTCCGGTTCGGCGACCCGTCTCGCAAGGTTTGTAATCCTCCTCTAGCTCTATCCTGTGCATACAAATATCGGGACTAATCCCCGTGATATCGCCCGATGAATAGCCCATTGCCTTCTGTTTTTCTTAAGTACTGACTAACAAAGCGGTCAGGTGATCATCACTAAGCTTGGCACTAACAATGACCGGATATTGCTCTGTATCGTCTAAGAAAGCATATTTAAGATGAGAAGGGAGAGGCTTACGTTCCGGTACCTTTACCTCAATGGAGCAAAGAGTGCTGATCATCTGTTCCACTTGTTCTCCCTCATGCTCATCTAAATCATCAACAAGCAAATCCAATGCGCGTCGTCATCGTCGTCGGGCTATCTCGCACACTCATCAAAAAGCATAAGAGCTTCTAGCGGGTCCTTCATAAAAGAACCCGACCAGAAGTCATAAATCGACTCGTCAATGATATCGACCGAATAGCAAGTGTCCTCTATCATTGGGTGAGCTAAAAATCTTGGGCAACTGAATGTGATAGCGTCATCCCCTACTCGCAAGAGTCGACGCCCTTGTTCGACATCAATAATGATTTGACTATACATAGGAATGGTCTTCCTAAGATAATTTGGGTCGGGTGTCCTCGGCTATATCCAAAACAATGAAATCTCTTGGGATGTAAAGCTTGCCTATTTTCACAGCACGTCCTCTAAGACACCTAAGGGCCTCCTAACGGATCTATCAGCCATCTGTAGGGTAATGTTAGTCACTTTGAAATGACTCATCTTCGTTTCTTGCGAGACGGGAAGGGGCATGACACACGACACCGGCACCTAAATCGCAAAGGGCCTTATCAATAACCATATTGCCTATGACACAGGTAATAGAAAAGCTGCCCGGATCTTTCATTTTTGGAGGGGCCTTATTCAACAGCAAGTTACTAGACTCTTCCATAAATGAAATCGTCTCAAATTCACTCAAATTTCTCTTACGCGTCACAATATCCTTCATAAACTTAGCGTAAGTGGGTACCTGAGTAACAAGTTCGGAAAAGGGGACAGATTTACTGGAGGTTCTTCATGACGTCCACAAACTTACCGCATTTGCTCGATTTTTGCGTCCTTGAGACGACTTGGGAAGGGTACCCTGGTAGCGATGAGTGGCCTCGCAACTTTTTCTTTACCCTTATCAATGCGTGACGTCTCCACAATAGGGGAAGATGACACGGTGGCGGTATTAGATAGTAAATTAGGATCCCCGCCACTTAAAAATCTTGGATCGAGTACTTTTATCATCGATCGACCAATTGCCTTTCCTGTTTCACTCGATCGACCTTGTTTTTCACTCGATCGAGTGATTTCTTCACCATAGTTACTCGATCGAGTAAGATTATCACTCGATCGACCAACATTGAATCCTGCACACCTCGATCGACCAACATTTTCACTCGATCGAGTGATACGATGAGTTAAACTGCTCGATCGAGTAGAAACGTCACTCGATCGAGTGTTTACAGCACACGCAGCAAGTATTTCCTTCAAAAACTCGTCTAAATCATCATCCGAGTTATCGTCAGCTATCAAAACCTCGTCTTCTTCATGAGTAAGGTCATTTTGAACATTCATTGACCGATGGATCGCAAATTGGAAGAAGCTTGGCTTGGTGCATCGCGAGTGTTAAGCTGCGCGACTTGTTCTTTCAATTCCGATATAACCGTTTCAGATTGCCGTGACATCTTTGACATACTCATCATAATGGATTTTAATTCGGCAATTTCTTCTCTTGCAGAAGGAGAGACCGGTTGTGGTACTGGCGTAGAAGGGGTAGAATCATTCTTGATTTCTTCATACAGCTGGGAGAAAGGAACTCCCTGCTTGTATTTCTGATAGGCAAGAACGCGCTCAACACTTTCCATGCATAAGATAGGGTCATGCCCTTCCGTGCCACATCTACCACATGGCTCTGTATGCTCTGTAATTGTAGGCATCTTGGCAGATAAACTTTCAAGCAACAACTAACCTGCAAAACTAATCAAAACTTTGCAGAAATGAGATCAGCCTCAAGGAATGAATTCCTTGAGACGAGGGACAAACTTAATTAAAGCAACAAGTTTGCGCCACCTCCCCGGCAACGGCGCCAAAATTTGACACGTCTGTCGCGTACCTGTCAAAAATAACCAACTGGCTCTAACTAATATAGCTAGGGAAGTCGGATCGAATCCACAGGGAGGTAGGAAATTGTCAGCTAAATCTAAGTTCGTCAAGGTAACCAAATTGGGGGTTTATAAAATGTAATTTTCTAAACTAAAGAGAATAAGGAGAAGAGAATAAAAGGAAGGAAATAGCAGATAGAGAAGAATAGCTAAGACAAACGGTTCACCATAATCATCCGGTCGAGTAATCTAGGTCTCAAGTCAATGCAAATACGGTCTAAGGGGTAGCGAACGTCACCTTTCGGTCCTTAATTCACCCTAAAGTGTAAACAGCTTAACTTTCGCCCTCACTGCAATACTCTATTGTTCGCTACTAGTCTACCTTTTCCAACCTTTCGGTCCAGGTCAAGGATCACTAAGAATAAAGGTCTAATTGCGTCGACTCAATTAGGCAATTACTATTAATTGTAGCATTTAACCAACAAAGACAGTACCAGCATTAACCTAATAAATCGATTACTCTCTCTTCATATTACGGATCCCCTATAGTCTTAGCATAGGACAATTAGCTACTCATAACCAATGAATTATCGATAATGACGAATTGATAATTAAAACTAGACATGGTGATAAAACTAATAAGGATTCCAATAAAACAACTATGATATCAATTAAAGAGAAGAAGGGATTAAAGCAATAAATAAAATTAGGAATAAAAGTAGAATGATAATACCAATCGTGTTCCAAATCCGAGTAGTAAGGAGTAAAAGAAGGGCAAAATCCAAAGAACAGTAACAAGAACTAGAGTAAAACCAACGTGAGAGAGCCCGAGAGGAGTAACGTAGTTACTCCCTCAGTCTTATACTAAAACCTAATCTATGGACTTATTACAAAAGCCCATAAGTAATTTAGGCGGAATTTGACTAAAACACAAGAAACCATTCGATCGAGTAGATTACTACTGCTCGATCGAACAAATCATCACCAAACCACTCGATCGAGTGGAAATAAACCACTCGATCGAGCACCTCTTGCAAAGACTCCTCGATTGACCCCTTGAACTGCTCGATCGATCAATCTTGAGTACATAAAGCATTCGATGGAGTAGTTAACCACTCGATCGAGCTATCTAGACACGCTAGGACTTGAATTGCTCCCCGAACTCAGCTCACGCGTCTTCCAAGTGTTAGATATCCAAGCTCCGGCTCCTTATTTTCCATGAATGCATACAATTGGGACAATTAAGGCTCGATTTAGCTCCTCTTCGGTCAATTCCTGCAATTTACAGTAAACGGACCAAAGTAGAATATTCGGGGGTATTTGTAGCCAGATGCTACATAAAAAGCACAGAAATACGTGTAAAAATGAGGTGAAAACCTTATATAAAAGACACGCATCAGCCAACATGGTAAATGCGCGGCTAAATAAATCTTTGCCCGTCGGGAATCATTGCAACCAAGATTTTCAAATAGGGAGTATTCTTCCTCGGTCCATTCATCAGATGTTCGGGGCTCAATCTCACCACTTGGATTTTGGGTTGAAGCTGGAGGATTTTTGGTGGTCCTTCGTCCTTTTACAGGAGGAGGATATACAACCTGTCTTTTGCACCAGAAGTCAATCCATTGCTGAGCAGAAACTTCACCTTTGTCCTTTGATTCCTTCGCAAGGTAGTGAAACGCAGTAAACAAAAAAGTGCACGTAGGGGGGACAGTCAAATTCTTTTCTTCAGTATTTGACTTTAGGATGCTAAGTTGAGACACCGTTTTATCATAAATCTCTCCCACAATAGGGAGACCTCCAAGTTTCTTTAGATCCCACAGGGAGATAGAAAATTCACCTTCTACAGTATGAAAGGTATTAGTACCAGGACACCATCCTTCGAAAAAGGCACGCATGATATGTAAGTCCTTATCATAAGAATATAAGGAAGCATAGACCGCTTGACGGATAGAAGCAGTCGAAAGGATGTCACTAAAGCGAGCAAGTACATCTTCAGTCCACTCCCAATACTTCGGCATGTAGATCGATTCCCCGTAAATTTTTAGGTTAAAGGATCCCCATCTAACTTTTCCTGAAATGATTCTGTGCCCAAGTAACTCATAAGTATAATTTGTACCAGGCTTTACTTTAAGGTTATTTTTTAAAAGGTAGCGTGAGCAAGCGTCTTGTTCTCGAGTGTCAAGCTTCATGGACATTTCATTTAGCAAAGAATCCCTTGTTAGACTGGCTGCTCCACCTTCCAACATACGAAGCGATTTGCTTGTGGATAAAGTAAGTTCCAGATGCAGCATCTTGATCCTTGCGGTCAACTACAGAAAGATATATGTCACTCCCCTTGTGAAATTCCTTGAGGTATACCATTGCAGCCCTGCAAAAAGGACAAATACAAATGAATATAAAGAATATGTGGAGATCTTTTACAAGTCAGAGAGACATCAAATCAAGAAGTATATTCATCCGGCATGTCTCATGGTAATGAAATAATGGTCTTCATAAGGAGGTTCATTGTATGAGTCTTCAAAACTGTGTCGCGATGACCCGAATGGGTTCACCCTGACACAACTTGTCGCGATGACCCTTCACCCTAACAAGCAATAAGTCTTCAAAACTGTGCCGCGATGATCCGAATGGGTTCACCCTGACACAACCGGTCGCGATGACCCAAAAATGGGTTCACCCTGACAAGCAATAAGTCTTCAAAACTGTGTCGCGATGACCCGAAGGGATTCACCCTGACACAACCCGCCGCGATGACCCAAAATGGGTTCACCCTGACAGGTAATAAGTCTTCACTCTGTCGCGATGACCCAAAATGGGTTCACCCTGACAACTCGACTGGAGGCTGAAATATTGTCTGAAGTAATAAATCTTCCGAGGTGGATAAATAAGATTGCAGTGCGTGAAGAAAATATTGATAAATTGAAATTGGAATTGGCTGACGAGGCGGAATTTGTAAGCCCTGCATCATGAAAGTATGGACATACAAGCAAAGTAGGCATAATCTACTATTAATCAAATAATTTGTGTAAACAAAAAAAAAGGATGAGAGTACTACCTTTCCAAGATTCCAAACAAAGCGAGGAAATAAGGACAGTGGATTCAATTCTGCAGAGTCAAGTAAAAAAGACAAATTATCAGTGACAATTGATAAATGTCTAGATGGCTGCATGTTTGTATTCAAGATGTAAAACGAACAAAAATGCCCCAAATTATCTGGAACTGATAAAATTTCTTATCGGTTCCCAACGCAAATCCCAAAGTCCACAACCTGAAACCAATGCTAAATTCCGAACTGTTTTTTTTTTTTTTTTTTTTGGTAATCCAAAGCATACAAATTAAAGAATGATAGCAAACACAGGTTAAAAAAATAAAAAAAAAAAAAAAAAAAGCCATTATTCCAGCCAATTTGAAATTCCGGTCAGTTTGGAATAAAAGAAAAATATTCGAGACGGTAATATGCGGGTCAGGTAGTCAATGTGAACTTGATCGAAGTTGTGCTCAAATTTACGTAAAGCAGGAGTGGAGAACTGCTCGATGAAAGGAATCAACAAAGAAGATGCTGCCGAAACGAAGGATGATAGGAACAAGATAAACATACCTTAGTGGCTTGCGGTTCGGATTGTCGCAAAATTCGGGAACGAAGAAGGTACCTGGCTGTATAAATAAAAAAAAAGGAGAGCGTTGTCATCACAATTGCTATTCAAATTAGTCAAGTTCCTTTGAAATTACCACATATAGAGGAAGTTAGTACCTTTGCATCTCTGAGTTCCAAAGCAAAAAAAAAAAAGAAAAAAAAGAAAACAGAGGCCCAAAAATGGAAAGGACAAACAAAAGCATAGGGTGCCATATTCAGAAGTGCTCAGATTTGGAGCATAAAGGGAAGAACTTCAGAGCAGGAATTCAATGACTTTGTACTGATTAGAGTGTTGTTCATTCATAAGAAAAAGGGTACCAGTCCAGCAATACGCCAAATTAACAAAGGAAACGTGGTCGAAAATTTGGGTCGAGGTTAGGCGAGCCATTGGCAGTACAGGCCCCGGTTTATCATGTTACTTGTTAGCATTACCATGAAGGCTTATAAGAAGATACCATAGACATGTGTATAGTTAAAAAATAAAGGGGCATATCAAAGAATTATACAGAGGAAGCCATCACAAGACTATACGTATGTCAAAACCAAGACCAAGGAAGAAGAAAGGTAATTAAAATTCACCTGTGATAAGTTGGGTCTGTTGCACAGTGAAGACGAGTACAAGAGATTGAGGCGAGACGATATTCAATAGCAATGGAAAATAGGCGCGGAAACATAAGATATATGAATTGTTGTCGTTCAACATCACCGAGTATATATAGGCATGGGTAATCTTTAAACCCTACTTCTAAATATAATCGTTGTCGAAGAAATATAGTATTCAAGAAGAATTAGGAAACTGCATGACGGTGGAATTGTTGAAGAGTACTTACCTAAAAAAAGAGATAACTTTAGTTTTCTATTGGTATAGCTCAATCTTAATTATATATGGAATGTGTGAGCACAGTGTCCTAGTTGCGTATTCCTTAATGGCCATTGTAAGACCATGGGACTAATTGTGATTACGTGACAAATACTCCGTCCAAATTTTACCTATGTATGTTGTGAAATTATAAGGTAAGACAAACGTAAAATAAAAGATCAAACAAATACTTCATCCGTCAAATCAGATAATGATAGGGTGATATTACAAGAAAAATGGATTATCTCTATCACAAGTTGAGGTGCCATCGACTTCCAAGTCAAGCACGAAAAAAAAAAATTCGTTATCCGCCAAGTCTAAAAAAAAAAAAAAAGATGACAGGATGACATCAAAAAATTATTACCCTTACGACGAGTTTGGGGATGCCTCGACTTCCAAGTCAAGCACAAATTCACCCGCCAAGTTAGTTAATGACAGGGTGACATTACAAAAAAAATGGATCATCCTTACGACAAGTTAGGGTGCTCATTATCAACTTCTAAATCAAGTCAAGTGGAGCTGTCTTCGTGACAAGTAAGGGCGCTCATTATCGACTTCCAAGTCAAAGTAAAATGTATCGAGACCACGCCATGTCAAGACACCAAAAAAGGCGCACGTGACAAGGTCTCGAGAGGGCAATTTGCAGGCACGGAAAATTTATTAATGTGCCGAATAAATAAAATGAATTAATTATTTTGAGTTAATACCAAATTTTAACTTAATTTAATTAATTGTCCCGATTAAATAAAATGTGGGTCGATTCGGATTACAAAAGGAGTTATTCGGATCACTAAACCCAGAAAGAATCAAACTTGGGCCAAGGTTGCTAATAAACCCACAAATGGGCCTGTGACCATCAAAGTCCAACAAAGGGGAATTTAAACTCTATAAATAGAGCTCTCCTAATTCATTCAAAGGGTGGAAAAATTCATAATTGCAAAGGACCTATAGAGAACAAGGTACAAAATTCCTACAAATCCTCTCTGTCAAAATCATTGCAAGCAGTCAACAAGCACATCAAGTGCCGCCTGCGTTGAAAATTAAATCACAAATTAAAACCTTCAAGAGAGATTCAAGTCATCGCGACCCTCTCAATAAATCAAATCTACATCGCGTGTAGAGCAATTAAATTTGTCTACACGCGCACCCCTCACGTGTACCCCGTATACGTACCCCTTACGGCATATTAGAATCAGAGGATACATTAGAGATTTTACACATACTTTTGATATTTATTAATAAAATTTAATTGTTTCCTTGTTTTGTATTTCAGTTATCGCGATACAAAATTTGCTGTTACAGCGAGATACCATTCCCCCCGTGGTTTTTCCCACATTTAGGGTTTCCCGCGTCACCATTTTGCTTGTGTCATTTGTCTCTCTTTCTTTTTCTTTTGCTTTTCTTTCGTACTAGTTGTTTACTTTCGTTCTCGTTATGTTCTTACTACTTATCTACTTAAGTCTTTAAATACCGTATTTTAATTGAAATAACCACATTGACTCACAAATCTTTAGTCGGTAAAATCTTACAAAAACAATTTGGCGCCCACCGTGGGGCATTGTGGCTAAATCTTGGTTAAAATACCTCTTTTCGAAATATCCTAACATCTCTATAGTTGGTCATGTCAGGATCCAATCAGAACGTATCTGATCCAATGAGTACGTCAGCGCAAACTCCAGTAGTAGGGGCGACCCCAACAACCTCCGGTGTTCCAACAACGGCGGTCCCTACCACCAGAGTGACTACAGGTCAGGCTCAGCCCCAAGCATTATCAAAGCCTCCTTACTCCCCCAAGATCACAGATTTGGGAGCAGGGAAGGCTGGCAAATCACCAGTTATTAATCCTGTACCCAAGCCTAATAGGAATGGGAGTCCGCAGTGCCCAGGATCACCAGGACACCTGACAGGAGCCCGTCTCCCAGGAGCGTCACAACCGGATCCGGTACAGCAGTTGCTCTAAGGGATGACATCCTTGCAGTAGGCGGTGATAGGGCTACAAAGGGACAATTAGTCCTTGTAGGAAAAGATAGATGCAGTGTCACCCCTGGGAACGACCTAGCAGATGGCAAAGTCGACACTCGGCCAGGGGAATGTCAGGGAGTACTCAGGGAGGCTACTGCCGCAAAATCTAGTAACCAGGCTCGATATGGATATGCTGCCACCAGGGGTAACCACACCACCCGAGCAAGTATATCCAGCAGGAATGGTGGCCACCCAAGGTACAATCCAACCACCAGGGGTTCCACCACCACCAAGGATGCCGCAAACGTACCCTATGGTACTCAATCCTTTGGGATTAGGAGCACTAACTCCAGATCCTATACCAACAACTAGCAGTACGCCAGTGGTACCAGCAAGCAATCTAGGGGAACAGTCAGCAAAAAACGCATATCCCGGAATGTGCTCCTATATGCCATATACTCCGGACAGTCAGGTCAGGCCTATTGTGAACTCAACACCATTACCTGGAAGCTACATGGTCCCTCCTTACATGTCGGGAGGATCACCAAATCCATATGGGGTCTACTCAATACCCCACAACCAGGGTATAGGGGTGGGAAGCCATGTAGAACAACAGTTGCAGGATATCAGGTCCCTACTAAGCAAGGTTCCAGGGTTACCACGTCCCATGGAGGTGGCAACCCCAGAATGCTATGCAGATTCCCCCTTTGTGGACAGCATTGCCCTTGTCAGCATGCCAAAGGGGTTCACGATGCCAACAATGACGTTGTATGATGGAACAGAGGATCCGCTGGAGCACATCAACCAGTACAAACAGAAAATGATGGTGGTTGCAGCAACAGGGCCTGAAAAGGAGGCATGTATGTGCAAAGGATTCGGTTCTAACTTGTCAGGAGGCGCACTCCAGTGGTTCATTAACATTCCCAACAAGTCTATTTTCAGCTTCGCGGGGTTAGTGAACGTCTTTAATCAACAGTTCGCAAGCAGTCGCAAGCCAGAAAAATTATCCAGTGATCTATACCAAATCGTCCACAGGTTCGAGGAGTCCACAGGGATTATCTTGCCAGATTCAATGTGGAAAAAATATCTATCCCTAGGTACGACCCCACAACAGCAGTCAATGCCTTCAGAAGGGGACTGCATCGCGACACTGATTTGTACAAGGATCTCACTAAACACCCATATACCACCTTCGAGGAAGTCAAACAAACGGCAGAGGCTACTTATCGCCTAGAGGAGGATGACGATAGAAGGGACCTGTACGGAACAGAGTCGTCCAGCAGAAAAATCACAACAGAGAAGAAGAATGAAGGAGCCAAACCCTACAGCAAGAACATAGTGAACAAAGTCTCAGGAGAAACAGAGAGCACTGACGCTCCACCTAAGCTCAGCGAGTATGGGTTCACCACTGGACTTGCTGGGGTATTGAAGGCAATTAGGGAACTAGGGCAAAGGGCCAGGTGGCCCAAGAAGCCTACCCCCAGGAAGAACGACAGAAGAGATGCCAGCAAAAGGTGTGAATACCACAACGATATTGGCCATAATACAGAAGATTGTGTAGTACTACGAAAGGAAGTGAAGTACCTCTACAGTGATAGATGCTTGGATCACCTGCTCCCTAAGGGAGCGAAATCTGGAAAGGTCAACACTGCTGACCAGACCCAACCATCCCCACCTCCACCTTACTCAAAGGTCATGAGCGTCATCACAGGAGGGTCGGAGATATGTGGTCTCACTTATTCACCAGCAAAGCGCCATGCAACCGAGACTAATGGAGATAAACCAGAGTTCTCCCTCAGGGTCAGCAGACAGGATCTACCAGCAATCTCATTCGACGAGGTAGACATACCCGATGAGGCAGAACACCACCATGACGCCTTGATCACTACCCTTTCTATAGGGAATTGCCTTGTTAAAATTATATTGGTAGATACAGGAAGCTCTGTGAATCTAATAATGCTGGAAACCTTGAAGAATATGGGCTTCAGCGAGAAAGACTTGGTGCAGAAGGCAGTACCCTTGGTAGGCTTCAGCGGAGAAACTAAACAATCCCTTGGAGAAATAGTGATACCTACCTTTGCAGGGGGTATGAACAAACAGGTACGGTACTTGGTCATTGATGGTCCTTCAACTTATAACGTGATACTTGGCAGGCCTTGGATCCATGAAATAAAAGTGGTACCATCAGCGTACCATCAGAGCCTGAAGTTCCCTACACCCTGGGGGTACAGGAGATATGGGGAGATCAAAATGTCGCTCGGGATTGCAACACGAACACTCTGAAACCCACTGCAGCTGGTCCAGCATAGCAATTACAGAAACTGTGCGTCCAGAGGGAGTATATCGCACCTCCCCAGGAGGAACTCGACGAAGTAGGCCTGGACCCACAGTTTCCAGCAAGAACAAGTCTTTGGTAGGAGCTGATTGTGCAGGTAACATCCGTGAGCAGATAATTGAATTTCTACGTACTAACATGGATTGTTTTGCCTGGTCCCATAGCGACATGATTGGCATAGATCCAAGTGTAATTACACACCGGTTAAATGTAGACCCCAGCTTTCCTCCAGTCCAGCAGAAAAGGCTGAAATTTGCTCCTGAAAGGAACGAGGTGATAAACCAGGAGGTAGACAACCTCTGGCGGCAAAGTGCAAGATCAGGGAAGTCAACTACCTAGAATGGCTCTCGAATGTTGTGGTTATACCCAAGAAGAACAACAAGTGGAGAGTATGTGTTGATTTCACATATCTTAACAAAGCTTGCCCAAAAGTCCCGTTTCCTCTACTGCACATTGATTCCATGGTAGACGCTACAGCAAGGCATGAGCTACTTACCTTCCTTGACGCCTGGAGTGGGTACAACCAGATAAAAATGGACCCTAAGTATCAGGAGAAAACAGCCTTCAGATCTAACAGAGGCTTGTACTGCTACAATGTGATGCCCTTTGGCCTCAAGAATGCTGGTTCCACCTATCAGCGCCTGGTGAACAGAATGTTCAAGGAGGAGATAGGGAGAACAATGGAAGTCTACATTGACGATATGGTAGTCAAATCCGAGAAGGCAGAACAACACATGTCCCACCTGCAAAATACCTTCTCGATCCTCAGAAAATACCATATGAAGCTGAACCCCCTGAAATGCACTTTTGGGGTCTCCTCGGGGAAATTCCTGGGGTACTTGGTGACGCAAAGAGGGATAGAGGCCAACACGGAGCAAATCAAAGCAGTACTCCAGTTAGAATCTCCTTAGAAGCCAAAGGACGTACTGAGGCTCACAGGACGGGTAACAGCCCTAAACCGGTTCATATCAAGGTCCTCAGACAGGTGCCGATTGTTCTATGACATCCTGAGGAAGAGCTAGAAGTTTGAATGGACGCATGAGCATGAAAAGGCGTTTGGGGAGCTCAAGCAGTACCTAAGCACCCCTCCTCTTCTCTCCAAGCCAGAACAGGGAGAACCACAGTACTTCTATCTGTCAGTAACAGAGGCGGCTGTAAGCGTTGTACTGGTACGAGAGCACGAAGGTATGCAGAAACCAGTATACTATATAAGCAAGTCTCAATTACCTGCAGAGACCGGGTACACATCTCTAGAAAAACTCGTTTTAGCACTTGTAACTGCTTCGTACAAATTGCGTCCCTATTTTGAGTCACATACAATTTCAGTCGTGACCAACTACCCCTTGAGAACCATAATATGGAAACACGAACTGTCAGGGAGAATGGTTAAGTGGTCTGTCCACCTAAGTGGGTACGACCTAAAATTTGAACCCCGAACAGCCATAAAGTCCCAAGCCCTAACTGAATTTGTGTCAGACTTTAGTCCCACCCTTCAAGAACAAGCCGACAGTGAAATCTTGACACTGAGTGAGGCTAAAGGGGAGCAAGTATGGGAATTACATGTTGATGGGGCATCCCACACAAAGGGAGCAGGGGTAGGGCTGGTCCTGAAATCACCTCAGGGGGAACAGATAATACATACAGTACGGTGCGAGTTCAAAGCAACAAATAACGAGGCTGAATACGAGGCCCTAATCTTAGGACTCCAATTAGCCTTAGAAATGCAAATCAACCACATCACGGTGTATAGTGACTCCCAACTGATTGTCAACCACGTGAATAACGTGTATACGGCTAGGGATCCTAAAATGGTAGCCTACCTAGAAGTGGCGAAGGAGCTCAAACTCCGCTTTGCCTCCTTCCACATCCAGCAGATACCAAGGGACCAGAATCTTGAAGTAGATGCTCTCGCCACCCTGGGAGCAGCCTTCACTCTAGGGGTAGTAAGTTTTATACCATTCATCCATGTCATGAAACCTGCCATACGCCAAAATGAACAGCAGAACGCCAGTAAGGCTGCAACCATCCAGTGGACATACGAAGCGGGGATACTGTGTACTACCACACCCCAGGAAGAAACTAATGATTGGCGTAAGCCTTACATTAGTTGGCTACGCGATGAGGTATTATCACCTGACCAGAAAGACGCTAGGAGCTTCAAAATGAAATCCTCCAGATTCGTACTCATTGATGGTATCCTATTTAGGAAGTCCTTGGCAGGACCCTATTTGAGGTACTTGAGCATACAGGAGGCACAGGCAGTAATGTGTGATATCCACAGTGGTGATTGTGGAAATCACACAGAGGGTAGGAGTCTGTCCAACAAGACACTAAGACAGGGTTACTTATGGCCTACCATGAGGAAGGACACCATAAATTACGTCAAGAAATGCGAAGAATGCCAAAGGCACGCTCCTATCAGCCACCAGCCAGCAGAACATATGCATCCGATCATCTCGCCTTGGCCTTTTATGAAACGGGGAATGGACATTGTGGGACCATTACTCCGTGCTTCTGGAAACAGGACGTACATGCTGGCAATGACGGACTACTTCTCTAAATGGATAGAGGCAGAAGCTTTCCCTCGGATCCTGGAGAAACATGTGATATCTTTCATCAAGAGGAACATAGTTAGCAGATACGGCATCTCTTCAGAAATCATATGTGACAACGGGTCACAATTCATATCCAACAGAACGGAAGACTACTGCGCCAGGTGGAACATCAAGCTATTTAAGTCTACTCCTAGGAATCTACAGTCCAACGGTCAGGCAGACTCCAGCAACAATATAGTCATAAACAACCTCAAAAGAAGGCTGGAGGAGATAGGAGCCAACTGGGCAGATGAGCTCCCCTTCGTACTATGGTCTGATATAACCACCCCCAAAGTGGCAACAGGTCAAACACCATTCAGTCTGGTATATGGGGCTGAGGCAGTTATTCCCTCTGAGGTGCAAATACCGATGCATCGATATGTTAGTACCACCGAAGAGAGGAACCAAGTAGAAATGGCCAGCAGCCTGGATACCATTGATGAGCTAAGAACCAGAGCCCAAATCAGGATGGTAGCCTACAAACAAACAGCAGCCAGGAGTTACAACAAAAACGGAAGACTGAGAACACTGCAGGTAGGGGACCTGGTACTCAGGAAGGTATTCCTAAACATCAAGAATCAGAGTGCAGGTAAATTCACCTATAACTGGGAAGGTCCCTACCGCATAGAAGGCATCGTGAGTAATGGGGCATACAAGTTGGAGACTATGGATGGAGAAGCTGTCCCTAGGTCCTGGAACATCATTCACCTTAAAAAGTATTATGTCTGAGGTTCCAGGTGCAGGACCCAGAAGTTCCACCTCCAGCAGGTACACCCCAGGATCCTTGAATCCCAGCATTCAGTACTCCAAAAACCTTAGAACATGAACTAACTTGCTAAAAGTGTCTTTGATTAAGCAGCTCTCGCTTGAAGGATAACAACCCCAGAACCCACTTGCTAGAGCCACAGCTCACTCTCTCATGAGGTACATACGCAAAGAACTAACCATTTTGTCCCGTACCACCTGACTGTACCACCTGCGTTGGTCTAACAGTAACATCTCTTTTGACAGCAGGAACAACTAAGTCACCAGGCAAGGTCTTTCGTTCAGTACGCACGTGCTAAGTCTCCTGAATTCAGCAGGTACTACTAAGGAAATGACAACTTACAACGTATCTTTCAAATCCTTTGAGTCAAAACCCTTTTTTTTTTGTTTCCCTTGGTGTTAACTTCACAAGTGTCACAAGGAGCAAAATGTGGAAGCAGCGTACTTAGTATTTCAAAAGGCCAAAATAAAACTATACTTCTTTTAAGTTGTTATAAAAATTCTGGGGGAACACACTTTGTGCTCCCTAAACTATTTTGGATTTATGAAATTGCTTCCATTTTTAAGTTTATCGTTGTTTTTGGATTGAATGTGGATATGGTAAGTTGAATATTAAGACAATGTCCTAGTAGGCTAACTGATGAATAGGAACTAGCAGAATGTTCCTCATGCGGGAAGTACCCAATGTGCGTGTGGTCAAAACAGAAGGATTCGAGCATCCTGATGGACAGAAAGCTCCCTGAACCACCATAGACACCTCAACTAGTACGAAGCCGGCACACAAACAGAAAGAACAAAAGAATTGCTAGCAAAACAACAGAAGGAACAAAACAAAAATTCATAAACACCCCTCAGCAGGAGGAACTTGAAAAGCAAAGTATTTTTGCCCCTCCTACGAGGCAAAAACAAAAGTACTAAGAGGTGCCCAAAACTACCAGGCACCAAAGAGTTGGATTACAATGGGCCACCACACAGGGTGTCCAACAAAACATCAAGATAAAAAATTAAAATTTAAATGCCTAAATTAGGCAGCAGCAGCAGAATCTGGGGCGGCATCAGCAGGAACATCCACAAGGATGTTAGGCTCCACAATAGCCTCTCCTCCAGATGGACCTTCCCCTCCCTGGGCGACGAGGGCTTCCTCCCAGACCTCCTCAACTGACGCGACAGCTGGTTGTTCAGTTCTAGCACTGGTCTCTCCATCATCACCACCCAGCAAGCCGTTGATGAGGCTGAAGTCCGGCTTGACTGGATACGCTGCATTAAACAATCGTTCAATCCTTAGCAAGGTCCCAGTTGGAGTGCTCACCCGCCTCAAACACCTTGATGCACTTGATCTTTGTTTCCCAGGCGGAAACTAATGAAGAGTCCAAGAGCAGGTGCTTCAACAGCTGCACCTCCTTGTGAGCCTCTTCCATACACCCTTCTGCCACCCTCCTCTCAAAGATCCAATTTGTTTTGGGCATTTGCCTTCTCCTCAGCCAGCTTCTTCTGGGTAGCCACCTTCTCCCTCCTAGCCAGCGCCAGATCTGCCTCCACCTTCCCCAGGTTGACATTGAGGTTGTTCACCTCCCCCATCAATCTGGCAACTTCACTGCGCAGGAACAGGCCGTCCTGCAAAACCTGCCAGAGGAACAGTCAGAGCAGCACGAACAAAATAGACCAGTAAAACATAAAGGGAGTTAAAAAGGTACCTGCAGGGCATGCCCAGGAGCTTCATCTAGCACAGCAAGGAGGGGAGTATTTCCCAGAGAATGGACAGCAGTTGGGAGCAGGAGTTGTTCCATATGAGGCCAGAGAGGCACCCACTGGAACCATACCCCTAAGGAAGGCGAATTACAGTGGAAGTATTGGGCAGGGGTGGCCTAGGAGCCACCGCAGCCAGAGGAGCAACCTCAATAGGGACAGGCATGCTAACCGACTCCTTTTCAGCAGGGAGCGACAGCCTCTTCCTGGGAGAAGGACCGGAGGAGGTAGAAGAAACTTGCTTCCTCTTTCTATCCAGCAGGGAAAGAGAGAAAACAGGAGTATTCCCTAGTACAGGAACACAGTTAGAACATAAAAATAAAATGACCATATAGCAAAAACAAACACCCATGAAAAACAAAGCCTTACCAGACGACATCTGGAATTCGGCAGCTGGGGGTTCTTGCTGACTGGTGGAGGTAACAACTTCATCTTGCTCTTCTTCCTATACCTCTTCTTACTTCTATTCTTCCCTCTCTTCTTCCTCCTCTTTCTCTCCTTCACTAATGTTAAGAGGCACAGAGGCAGATGCACCAACAGGGGAAGAAAGTACACCAGGGTAAGAACGAGTTGCAACAGGGAGAGCGAATAAACGGCTAACCACGCTATGATCTCTTGAGGTAACTGGCTGCTTCAAACCTGCAGCAGTACACCAGTAAGAACATTAAGGTAAAAGAAAAACAACAGACACCCAAAAACTAAAATTACCTTTAGAGGCCCCCCCACTGATCAAATAAGTACTCGGGGGTGGGGGTAAGAGAGTCGATCTTAACAAAGATGAATTTCGTATTCCAGCCTTCATCCCTTACTTTGGGAGGAAGGATCACGCTAGGGTTGCTGCGGTCACAGGACCTCAAGGTGATAAGCCCGGTAACAAAGGGTCTGAAAGTATAGAGCAGGGCGAGGTCACCAAGACCAATCCCCAGAGCGTGATCCTCAGCAAGAATGCAGAGCGAAACCAGAACGCGCCATGCATGAGGCACAAGCTGGCAGATCGCCAACCTATACTGGCGCAAGATCCTTTGCACCAAAGGAGGAAAGGGAAAAGACAACCCCCGGGTAAAAGGGTACTCGTAAAGGTACGCCCGACCGGGATTATGGGCATCCGGCGCCTCCCCAGGCTGAGGAATATGAACCTCGGCCTCCTGTCCAAGGTCAAACCTCTCTCTCACCTCCTCGATGGGGATGTCAGCAAAAATGGAATCGCACAGATAGTGATCTGCGAGGATCCAAGAGGATCGGAAGGGGGAAAGAGCAGCAGTAGATGGACCCCCGCGGGGAGAAGGAGGAGGAATTGTACGGCGGATAGACTTTTTGACCATAAATGCGGAGTTTAGAGGCGAAAAAATTAAGAGAGACAGTAGAAAGTGAGGAGTTTACCTGGTGGATAGGGGGATTTTATAAGAAGGGGGTGAGTAAAGCGTTTTAGGGAAAGAGTTAGTAAGGACGGGAATAAGGGAAGTGGGAGGGGAGGGGTGTATTTATAACAGAAAAAGAGGGAGTTAAAAGAGGGAGTTAAGAGAGGGAGTTAGCAGAAGGGAGTTAAGGGTAGAAGTTAGGTTGGGGGGGAATCGAGGGAAAGGAAACGTGGGGAAAGTGGGGAGTTATTGAGGGGAAATGATTGATTGGACCTCTAACGGTCAGTCTCAGTGGATAAGAGTGTAAGTGGGCTGACGTTTCGCTATGACATCACCACTACATGCAACATCCAGGAGGGAAGTAACTCCCAGCATCCATCGAACAAGAACAGAACCTAGCAGTTGCTTAAGGGTAATTGTATGGGTAAAAATACCCTCTCATTTTCATCATGACGTGGCAACTCGCTATTGGGTAAGATAGAGGCACACGGATCAATGACAAGGCAGCAGGCTGCTAGACGCAATGAAGAACAAGGGGGGATGAACCTGTAAATTCAAGTAATACAAAGGCCACGATTGAACTAAATAACAAATAGCCAGCAGGAACGTTGAAATGGTCAGCAGGAACATTGCGGTTATCAGTAGCAGCTTTGACAAAGTCAGCAACCACTTCATATTTCATAGGAAGTGAAGCATATGGTTGAGCAAATAAAGAGACATGTGGGACAAATTCAAGGAAGGCTATAAAATAGCAACAAACATGAGATTCCAGGCATTCCTCATTCCATTTTCACTCCATTCAAAGAAACATCATTCACCACCTGCAACAATTAATAATCAACACACTTAGAAGCATATACACCATTCGTGTCATTTGTACTTAGTCATTTGATGATTTCTGTTGTTCCACCTGATTGTTCCAGCTAAGTTTATCCTCGAATACTATTATTACTAGTGGATCATTGGCGGGATACCATTCCTCCCGCGGTTTTTCCCACATTTTGGGTTTCCCGCGTCACCATTTTGCTTGTCTCATTTGTCTCTCTTTCTTTTTCGTTTGCTTTTCTTTCGTACTAGTTGTTTACTTTCGTTCTCATTATGTTCTTACTACTTATCTACTTAAGTCTTTAAATACCGTATTTTAATTGAAATAGCCGCATTGACTCACAAATCTTTAGTCGGTAAAATCTTACCAAAACAGCATTCCAGACCTTAAAGGAGCGTTTGACCACAACTCCTATCCTAGCTTTGCCTGAGGGAAGTGAGAACTTTGAAGTATACACCGATGCTTTAAAGAATGGTTTGGGATGTGTTTTGCTGCAGAATGGGAAGGTTATAGCTTATGCGTCGAGGCAGCTGAAGCCGTATGAGGAGAACTATCCTACTCATGACTTGGAGCTGGGTGTAGTTTTGTTTGTTCTTAAGATTTGGAGGCACTATCTTTATGGGGGCAACTTTTAAGGTATCTTCAGATCATAAGAGTCTGAAGTATATCTACACTTAGAAAGAGTTTAACATATGGCAGAGACGATGGATGGAGCTGATTGGGGACTATGACATGGAGATCATCGATCCTGAGGGTAAGGCCAATGTCGTGGCAGACGCCTTGAGTAGGAAGAGTGTTCATTCGTTGTGTACAGCTATGTCTTTGCTGAAGTTGATGGATGAGATGTCCAAGATGGGAATCCACATGATTAGGAAAGGGGATACTATCGGGTATTTGATGATCGAGCCAGACTTGTATGATGATATAAAGAGGAAACAGAAGCTTGATCCAAAGATCCAAGAATGGAAGTCAAGGGTGGAAAGTGACACGGTTTCTAGGTTTTCTATCCAAATAGATGAGAGTGTTCGTTTTGATGGGATATGGTGTGTTCCTGATCATGCAGATTTGAGGAGAGTAATCATGACAGAGGCTCATTGCACTCCTTATTCAGTTCACCCAGAAGGTGACAAGCTTTATAAGGACCTCAAGAAAACGTTTTGGTGGCCTAATATAAAAAGAGATATGGCCGAGTTCGTGGCTAAGTGTCTGACATACCAGAGAGTAAAGGGTGAGGAACGAAGACTGCAAGGTAAGATTCAGTCACTTGAGGTACCCGAGTGGAAGTGTGATTCGATCTCTATGGACTTTATCGTGGGGTTACCAAGCACGCAGCAAGGTAACAATATGATTTGGTTGATCGTCGATCATTTAACAAAGTCAGCTCACTTCATTCCGATGAACGATATTTGGACCAAGATACAGCTAGCTATGGGTTACCGAAAGCATGTGGTCAGGTTACATGGTGTGCCAAAGGATATAGTGTCAGATCGAGATGCGAGGTTTATATCGCGGTTTTGGTAAGAGTTGTAGGATTTGATGGGAACGACCTTAAAGATGAGTACAGCTTTTCATCCAACGACGGATGGTCAGACTGAGAGGACTATCAAGACTTTGGAGGACATATTGAGGGCTTGTGCCTTGGAGTTCGATTGGAGTTGGGAAGATAGGCTGGACTTGATCGAGTTTTTTTTACAACAACAGCTATCACACCAGTATTGGGATGGCACCGTTCGAGGCTTTATATGGCAGGAAGTGTAGGAGTCCAGTTTGTTGGGATGAGAGTGCAGAGGCGGTGGTTTTAGGGCCACAGATGGTGCATGATATGATTGAACAAGTTCGTCTGATTCATCAAAAGATGAAAGCGGCTCAAGATTGCCAAAAGAGTTATGTAAATTTGCACCGCAGGGACATCGAGTTCGCAGAGGTGACAAAGTCCTTTTGAAGGTGTCGCCTATGCGAGGGGTGATGAGGTTTGGCAAGAAAGGTAAGTTGAGCCAGAAGTTTATCGGCCCATGTGAGATCTTGGATCGTGTAGGTGAAGTAGCCTACCGGCTAGCTTTGCCACCAGCATTGGATCGACTCCACAACGTGTTTCATGTTTCACAGCTCCGAAAGTATGTGAGTGATCCATCACATGTGCTTAAGGTTGAGAACATAGAGCTTGATGATTTTCTAACTTATGCAGAGGTTCCTAAGGAGATCTTAGACCGCAAAGTGCGCAAGACAAGGAATGGTGAGACCGTTTTGCTAAAGGTGCTTTGGTCTAATCATAATGTGGAAGAAGCCACATGGGAACCCAAGGAGTTTATGAAAGAGTGTTTCCCTCACCTTTCGACCAGGTATGTTTGGTTACGGGGATGTAACCGTTGTCTTTTAGGGGGGTAAGAGATGGTCGCATGCTTGTTTTTGGGATTGGTTGTGTTAGCTTAGCTATGTTTATGCCATTTGTTCAGTTTGAGTCGGTTGTTTTATTTTGTGTAATGGGAGTTGTTTAGTTCTGTTAGTAGTTGTTGAGGAGTTGTGTTAGAATTGTTGGTCTTCTTTTGTGTGTATAGTGTGAACTTCGGGGACGAAGTTCTTTTTAAGGAGGGAAGACTGTAATACCATGGTTTTCTAAGTCTGTTACTTAGCCGAATATGACTTACTCGGCCGAGTAAGGGTGTCATATGTTCTGGACAGATTACTGCCCAGGAATACTCGGCCGAGTATGGGAATACTCGACCGAGTAGAGGATACTCGATCGAGTATACTCTATACTCGACCGAGTATCCGGTCTGACGATGTTTATTTCCACGGTTTGATTTAGAGGGGATTAGAATTATATAAACGTGGTTCTCAGTTTCTTAATCACTTTTAACAAAACCTAAGCTCCCACTGTAACTCTAATCATCTCCAAATCTCTCTCAAGTGTGTGGATCTTCGTGAGTCTTGTTCATCCTTCCTTACGTCGATTGTGTCAGTAAGCCTCTGAGTATATAAGTTTCATTAATTTGTTGTTTTAGGGTTTTGCCCTAGTTTATGATTTGGAGGAAAGGGGATTGTGGCATGTTGTAATTGGAATTATGTGATTGTTGTTAGGTGGAGACTTCGTAGAGGAGTCATTTTAGCCTGCTTGATTGTCTCATTTTAGTTGTGCTAAGGTAGGGTTTCCCTACTCGGTTTACTATTTAATTAATTTATGATTTTGTTGGTATGATTGATATTGTGATTAACTGCTGTTGCTTGATTGGAGTTTGGTGTTGGTGTTGTGATGGTTGATGGTGATCTTCGCGAGGTGCGTCCTCGGCTGAATGGAGTCACTTGCGGGAGTGGCCTCACGCTCTAGTTTCGCCCTCTGTGGAACACGCCACAGGAGGGGATGTGCACATTAATGAACAAGGATATTGCTCGTTGATGAGCGGGGCTAAGGTGGGTATGGCTGCGGTCCGCTACTGGCAGGGTTACACACTTTAGTGTGAAGTCAGTTACATGATGAGATTGGGAGTTGGAGGTGGATTGTGATCAGCTGTTTAGCTTATCGTACCTTGTCTTATTTTGATTATGTAGTAAACTGACCCCGTTGTTGTTTTGTAACTCTGTGGTGATCCATTCGGGGATGGTGAGCAGATTGTGACAGGTGATGATGGTCATTAGCTTCGAGGACGAGATGGGGAGTTATCACTCGAGTCTAGCTTCCGCTGTCATGAGATTACTTTTCTAGTTTCAGTTGTCTGAGTATTAGTGAACATTATTTTGGTTTTGGTTTTGGTTTTGGTGTTGGAACATGTAAACGTTAATACTTTATAATTTAATAAATGTTGTTTTGGAATGGTAACTTTGATATACTAGCCTCGGGAAACCGAGATGGTGACGGTCTCTCATGCTAGGGTGGTCCTGGTAAGGCACCTTGGTATGTGGGGGTGTCACACGAATGCTACAATTGGCCAATGGTACATTATAACAACAACATTATTACCACAGCATACATTCATAAGACTGTAACTAATATAACATGTAAGCAGTATAACAATCATAAGATGAAATTAACAATAAAACTACTAAACCGTTTCAATAATATATAAAGATAAACAATTACTTATATCGACGAAGGGTCCTCAAATCATACCTTTATTTGGTGCAAAAAGACCTTGCTTGATCCATTAATATTACCCTATTATTATTTCCCAATGTCTTTGCAAAAGAAATAACCTTACGCATGGTCTATTTGCCTTTCTGTGTTTCTCTGCTCTACCGTTGTTGATTTTGGTTTCCGACTTTCCGTTGAGCTTTTTGCAACTCATACCAATATATGATTGATGACTTGATGAGTCACTAGTAAGCAACGTAGAGATTGATAGGACTTTTCTTTTTTCTTTTTTTTTTAATATTTATATAATATAATACGGAGTAATAAAATAAAGGTCATAACGAGTCCCGACTCATATACTCTTAGATTCATAAAGATTGGGTCGTTTTCGTTTATACCAATAAGTATACGAGGCTAGTTTATAAAGGAGTTAGTAGTATGTCATGTAGACTATATATATATATATATATATATATATATATATATATATATATATATATATATAGGGAGAGAGAGAGAGAGAGAGAGAGAGAGAGAGAGAGAGAGAGAGAGAGAGGATCATGTAAGTCCACCTATTTTGGTTGAGTCCATAAGTCCCATCTAAGCCTTTGGATGAGAAAGATGAAGGGCTGAGATTAGATCTAAGAAAGTGATTGAATGGCTCAGATTATAACAAAATATGTGGACTAGATTACTCCTATAAAAAGAAAAAAACCCTATTTTGTTTCTCATTTTCTGCCTCCCTCCTTCTCACTCATCATCTCTCTCTAAAAACTCTCACCTCTCTACACAAACCCTAAATCTCTCCTCTCCTCCAACAACCACCACCGCATGCTGCCCCTTCACCCGCCGCTGCTGCCTCACCAACCACACACCACCACGCAGCACCCGCCGTGGCACCAACACCATCCCCACCGACAACCACGCCGACAACCACGCAGCACGCCGCCTCCTCTCGTTCTCCTTTCTCTTTTTTTTTTCAGATCTGAAAAAATGAAGTGGCGGTTGTTGTTGGTTGTTGATGGGTTAGTTAATGTCGTCTTTTTGGTGGTTTTTTTTCATTTTTTGATTGTTTTTGGATGGTGGTGCCATGGTGGGTTTGTTGTGGTTATTTTTTTTCATTTTCTTTTTTTTTTTAGTGTTGCCGCTGGAGATGGGGGTTGGGGTTGGGGATGGTGTTGGTGGTGGTTATGGTGTTGTGGTGCGTGACTTCATGGTGGGTCTGACGCCTCCCACTTTTTTTTCAGATTTGAGATAATAAGTGGTTGGTGGTGTTATTTTTTTCAGATTTAAAATAAGTTTCATCCCGAAACTTGAAAATGGAAAATCGAAAAGTTAAAAACTTCTGTTTTTGAAAACTTAAGAGCGTAACAAGAATTTTAGTTTAACAAAAGTAGTTTATTAATCACATTTATGAAATACTCCGTAGTCAATAAAAACGTATGTCTTATAAAATGGACGCAGAAATTCCCGTCGCGAACAAGAATTTGAGTGGTCCAAATTAAAGACGAAGTCAAATTATGCGTTAATAAGCGCTTAACCGGTTATTAGACGTTTCCAATAACAAGTCATAGCATCCCAACAACAGCTCAAAGCCAAAATAAAAATGAAAATATTATTTTCAAATTCTCAGTAAAATGATTTTTTTTTTTAGTATTCAACATAAAATTAAAATTTGAAAATACACAAAAAACTAACTCGAACTAGTTATAACTTTTGTAATACGAAAAATAGTTTGCGTCTCAAAACTTTGAAATCACGGCAATAACACCAAATCAAAATGAGCGAAAGGACACGGAATAGAAAATCTAAAGATAGAATGTCTCGAAACTTGACTAACTCACTTTTTCCTAATAAAAAGGCTATATTTATAAGATTAGTAACTCATGCAGTTTTCACACAGAGAACAAAAAACACAAACAAACACATAATTGAAGCAATGTCTCATTTATAAAAAATCACTTAATAAACAACCTAATATTTCCATACTACAACTACCCCACTCTCACTTTTAGTCGGTTTCAAAGTTAGCTTATAGGTTTCTAGTTTTATAGAATCTTTTCCCCGCTAGACGTGTGGCCGAAGGCTCACCACGCGGTTGTAGGGCAGCTCTGATACCAATCTGTAACGCCCTGAAAAACAAGAAGTCAGCTCAAAATAACTTTTTTTATTAACAATAAACAGCAGCGGAATTATAGGGCATCACCGTTGTATACCTCCTTCGAAGAATACAAGGCTTACACATTAATAAAGATAAATAAGCTATTAAAGCTAAAAACTAATAACTCTATTCACAAAGTATACATCTTATACTTCTTATCCTCTATATGAAGTTCCTCACACTTGACCTTCCCCGATACTTGTACCTGAAAAATAGTGAACGTAACGGAATCAGCCAACCACGGGCTGAGTATGACTCCAGTTGCCTCCACCGGCCTTATGTCATTATTCAGTAACAACTCTCATTATATAACATAATTTAATAATGTCAGAGTACCTAGCATACCAGAGATCAATATGGTATCCAAACAATATATCATGTTCCTAACAAGAAGATATATTCACATCACACTAATGTCGGTATACCATTACTGAAGAGAATGTACATTACGTATTTCACATGGGCCAATGCCCTGGAGCCATCGCTCCTTTTTTTTTTATATGGAGCCAACGCTCCTGGGGCCAACGCTCCTGGAGCCAACGTCCCGGTTGCCAACGCTGCCCTTATAGTTCATATAGAGCCAACGCTCCTACTGTGTACACAGTTTTGATTTCCTCAGTAATGTCATTTCAAACCAATAATCGTATTCCAAATGCTACAATTGGCCAATAGTACATTATAACGACAACACTAAAACCACAGCATACATTCATAAGACGGTAACTAATATAACATGTAAGCAGTATAACAATCATAAGATTAAATTAACAATAAAACTAATAAACCGATTATTTCTAATCTCTTATTTCAATAATATATAAAGATAAATAATTACTTATATCGACGAAGGGTCCTGAAATCATACCTTTATTTGGTACAAAAAGACCTTGCTTGATCCCTTAATATTACCTTATTAGAAATTCCCAATGTCTTTGCTAAAGAAATAATCCTACGCATGGTCTATTTGCCTTTCTGTGTTTCTCTTCTCTACCATTGTTGATTTTGGTTTCCGACTTTCCGTTGAGCTTTTTGCAACTCATACCAATATATGACTGATGACTTGATGAGTCACTAGTAAGCAACGTGGAGATTGATAGGATTTTTCTTTTTTCTTTTTTTTAATAGTTATCTAATATAATACGGAGTAGTAAAATAAAGGTCATAACGAGTCCCGACTCATATACTCTTAGATTCATAAAGATTGAGTCGTTTTTGTTTATACCAATAAGCATACGAGTCTAGTTTATAAAGGAGTTAGTAGTATGTCATGTAGACTAGAACATATATATATATATATATATATATATATATATATATATATATATA
This sequence comes from Silene latifolia, assembly GCF_048544455.1. Lineage (NCBI taxonomy): Eukaryota > Viridiplantae > Streptophyta > Magnoliopsida > Caryophyllales > Caryophyllaceae > Silene > Silene latifolia. The sequence goes on from NC_133537.1 coordinate 36,268,799, forward strand.
TATATATATATATATATATATATATATATATATATATATATATATATATATATATATATATAGCCAAGTTCAAATGAGTTCACCTATATATTTGAGTCCATAAGTCCTAATCTAAGCCATTAGATCTTCTAAGATTGATGGTTGAGATTTGAGACTTCTAATCAATTTTTGAAATGAAACTTTAATGTTTTAAAAGTGAAACTTTAATCTGTGAGAGCAAATTTAATTCTTTACGATTGAAACTTTAATTTTTTAAAGTCATTTTGTAAATAAAAAATTAAATTTATGTATTTTTAAATATAACTTTAATGTTTTACGAGTGAAACTTTAATTTTTTTAGGCCATTTTTAATATAAAAATTTGAATTTATGAAATGATGTGATTGTGATTAATGTAATTTAATTTAAATGATTTTTGAATGTAACTTTAATATTATACGAGTTCAACTTTAATGCTTAAAAGTGAAACTTTAATTTTTTTAGGTTATTTTAATAAAAAAAATTGAATTTATGTAATGATGTAATTGTGACTAAAATTTATTTAATTTCATTGATTCATGAATGAAACTTTAATGTTAAACGAGTGGAACTTTAATGGTGACGAATGAAACTTTAATTTTTTTAGGCCATTTGACGAGTGAAATTTTAATTGTGATTATTTTAATTTCATTGATTTAAAAATGAAACTTTAATGTTAAATGACTGAAATTTTAATGATAATAACTGAAACTTTAGTTTTTTTTAGTCCATTTTAATATAAATTTCTATTTATGAAATATCTCTAATTTACGACTGTAACTTTAATGTAGTGCATGTGGAACTTTAATATATTTCGAGTGAAACTTTAATGTATTGAGTCATTTCACCGCTATATAAAATTTATGAAATACTAACAGTCAAGTGTGCAACTTTAATCAATCGAACCGCCATCGACACCCACCACTACTTTCACCGACCACCAACAACACCCACCACAACCCAACCCCACCAGATTTGAAAAAAAATAAAGGAGGAGCACCGACACCAACCACCACATTCGCCACCATGACCAATCTGAAAAAAAAAAGGAAAGACGTCTGACAACCACCAACTGAAAGATACATATTTTTATGAAAGATACATATTTTTAATTGAAGATCTAAAAAAAGAAAAATCTCATATTTTAATTGAAGATCTAAAATTTTCGACAATAAAGATTAAAAAAGAGTAAATTTTCGAAAAAAAAAAATGAAAGATACATATTTTTATTTGTAGGTCTGAAAGTTTCTAACCAAAACAGCGAAAAAGGAAGAAGGACGGAGTCGGTAGCGTGGTGGTTGATCCACCTCTGACAACTACCTCTGACAACCACTGCCTCATCTCATGCCGGTGGCGATGGTGTTTGAAGTTGGTGGTGGCTGAAAAAGAAGATGGGAGGAAGAGAAAAAATGAGGAGGTGGCGGGGGGCTGTTGTAGATGCCGGTGGTGGTGGGTGGAGTTGGAGATAGATGGGAGAGAGAGAGATGGGAGAGAGAGAGATGAGATGAGGCAGTGAAATGTGAAATGGGTTAGATTAGGGTTTTTTTGTGTGTTTTATATAGGTCTTTTATTTTTAGATCTAATCTTAACCCTTGATTTGTTATAATCTAGACCATTCATTTTTCTCATCTAATGGTTAGAATTAGGACTTATGGACTCACCTAAGGAAGGTGGACTCATTTGATCCTAATTCTATATATATATATATATATATATATATATATATATATATATATATATATATATATATATATATACATATAAGAGGAGTATTTATATTATTTAATACTATTTTTTTTTTCGGGTTATTACATTCTACCCTCCTTAAAATAAGTTTCGTCCCGAAACTTCAAAATGGAAAATCGAAAAGTTAAAAACTTCTGTTTTTCAAAACTTAAGAGAGTAACAAGAATTTTAATTTAACAAAAGTAGTCTTTTAATCACATTTATGAAATACTCCGTAGTTAATAAAAACGTATGTCTTATAAAATGGACACAGGAATTCCCGTCGCGAGCAAGAATTCGAGTGGTCCAAATCAAAGATGAAGTCATATTATGTGTCAATAAGCGCTTAACCGGTTATTAGACGTCTCCAATAACAAGTCATAGCATCCCAACAACAGCTCAAAGCCAAAATAAAAATGAAAATAAATTCTTAGTAAAATGATTTTTTTTTAGTATTCAACATAAAATTAAAATTTGAAAATACACCAAAAACTAACTCGAACTAGTTATAACTTTTGTAATACGAAAAATAGTTTGAGTCTCAAAACTTTGAAATCATGGCAATAACACCAAATCAAAATGAGAGAAAGGACACGGAATAGAAATTCTAAAGATAGAATGTCTCGAAACTTCACTAACTCACTTTTTCCTAATAAAAAGGCTATATTTATAAGATTGTTGTGAAATAAGAGATGAGAGAATTGTAGAGAGAAGACAGAGAGACGAAAACTATGTATTATTGCATTATGAGGGAGTTTATATATACACATACAATAGGGTAGAGTTTCCATAATATAATATCTCTAGAATATCCTAACATATGGACATCCATATAATATTACATAATAATATTTCATAACACTCCCCCTTGGATGTCCATTACTGAAGAAGATGTCTCGTTAAAAACCTCACTAGAAAAACCCCTTGGGAAAAACACTGGCGAAGGAAAAGAGTACACTAATCTTCAAACACGCATAATAATAGTTGCCTCGTTAAAACCTTTCCATGGAAAACCCAATGGGACAAACCATGGATAAGGAAAAAGAGTACAACGCGTGTCTACTCCCCCTGATGACTACATAACTTGATGTATCTTGAAATGAACCATGCTTTAACGTAACTTATCGTCTCGATAGTTGAATAAAATCCATTGTAGTTGTTAAACTTGATACCTTCAAATCCTTGATAATTTCTATCTTCATATTTCATTAGAACTCACAATCTCGGTGTAGTCATTTGTGATGACTATTGGATCTTTATTTTAAATAATACTTCCACAATAGTGATAGGGAATTTCTCGATAGATGACATAATATTATATGTCAAGAATAACTCGTCTTAATAATCATAGCATATCAATACGTTGTGCTACCTCGTTAAAAATCTTGCTAGGAAAAACCCATTGGGACAAAAAAAAGCCTAGTCAAAGGGAAAAAGAGTGTAGCCATCATTCTTTAACTCCTTATCTTAAGAAATCAATCCGATAATTATTGAATAAATAATCCAATACCTTTGAGTGTTTTTTTTTGCTAAACCACATATGTATGATATGAATTGGCATTCTCATTGTAGACTTTGACTACATTATTTTCCAATCATTATGGTACTTCTGGACCATAAACTAATTTCACATGTTTAGCATGAAGCTCATTTAAATCATTATTCTCATATGCTCAAACTTCAGGTTGAGACAATAATAATTTCCTTCAAGTAAACTCTACATGAATTTAAATATTCCATTTTGAAAATAATCACGATAACATTTCAATCGTGTCGTAGAGATTCATATATAATCACGAGTTCCCAAAACTCAAGAGGCTCCTATAGGGAGTTATCCTCGTTGGAGTATCTCGTAAGATAATAACATTTCTCCTTTTTTAAACATTTATCCATTTAAAACAATATTATAAAACATGTTCATACATATGATATAAAACTAATTCTAAGCAACAGTTATATAACAATGTAATAAAACTAATTAACATGCAAAGGATGAACTTAATCTCTAAATGCACAAGATGATGACTCGATAATGAAAACTGTACAGTTTCATTTTCCAATATTCATAACTTCAATTGACTTCAGGTCAATAGTTGGACATTTAGTCCATGAGCTCATTTATAATCATAGATTATATGTCAACAATCAAAATTGGACTTACTTATAAAATCTCTATTATCTAGTCCATTATATTCCGCGCGCAAATGCATATCGATTCCTTAAACATATCGATATAATTTCAATATCTCGTGATATTGTCAGTACTGATTAATGATACCTGAATATATTTGGTACCGTTCCTTTTCTATATAGGCCATCTATTATCATTCAGATATCTATGTCACTTCCGGGACATCCAAATTTCTTTACTCCATAGGAGTACCAACTACCCAAACTTGCCATTTTCTTATTACTTGAAGTATGTGAACCGATATGACTCTCACACTATATTTCACGTGTGTTTTATTGTTCAATTTGGCAAGAATCTCAATTTTATTACATATATTTTCTATGATTAATTTATAGCTCGCTATACCACATATAGGGCTAAACTGTCTATAATTAAATCATAGATTTTAATATAACATATCACATTTTGATAAGGTAATAAAAGTGGTATCATAATACATCTTCATAACCAAATGAATACCATCATTTCTAATTCCATGAACCTCTACTTGATGTATTTCATATTGAAAACAAACCACTGAACTTCAGGTTCAGTTGGGGATAATTTACTTGTTTGTTTTTACCAGCTTTTCCTTATCATTCTCCCTCTAAGATGGTAAAAACCATAACCACCTTAGGACATAATTTCTCATATCACCGATGAGAATTTATATGGGCATTTTTTGTATAATAACAATATAATGCAGTTGGATTTTTAATGTGCTGAATCACAATGCCCAATTCGGAGACTAACGATTCCATATAATACTGTGATCTCCAATATTAAATATATATATATATATATATATATATATATATACTCAATCTCCGTGTAATGTCTTGCCTTTAATAAATTTACACGAGAGAGTTTTCAGCACTTATGTTTTCCTTAGGATAAACTTCAGGTTTATCAAAACGGGTATAATAAGAACCCGGATGGCCTAAATTGTCACATCTTGATCATCTCGTGTCAAGTTTCTTAGTTGCCAACAACCCATGACAATCTTTTATAATCTATCCGGCCAGATAAATGATGTGACATAGGACACAACAGGTGTCTCGTACATATAGGCAAGACTTATCGATGTTCATTGAGGGAACATGACTATATTACTCTTTTAATTTGAAAGTGAGTAAATAATCTCCAACAATCCATGATAATCTTGTATACTTCTGAGATACAACTTCTATTTATATCACTTCTAGTGCAAAATAGATAATATGTAAACAAATTACTGAGACGAAAGAGTACATTATAACTAATCACCTCTATAACTCCACTTAGTAGTGAAGCACTAACTCTAGCATGGATAGATAAAATTTAATACGCAACAAACAAAGCAATATATGGAGTAATAAAAGCCGCACATAATTAACGAATTAAGTGCCAAATACCACAAACAATCAACCAATATTATATAAGTATGCAAACAAGTAATTATATAATCAAAAGTAAGCAATAATAAAGGAATGGTTATCATGCTTGTCTATTTATTAGTACTACTGCCACAAACCTGCATACTGACATAAACATTCCTAAAGCAATGGTTATAAAATTTAATCTCTAGTATTGAAGATTCACACAAGAAACTTCTGACAATATTCTAAATTATAGCATGAGTGACTCCTAAACTTGTATTTAGGTCAATGATGATTATTCGAGTAGATGACTCAAATATTGTCAATATACTAAGTAAAACTAACGCTACCCTTATTCATACAATTTATTCAAGTTGTCGTGTGCCCATTATTAGTACTTATTTTACATTGTGTTTACTACACGGTCATAATTAAATCAATAATTTAAACTGATAAAACGTATTCCGTAATATACAAGATATGAAAAATGGAAATATGTAAACAATGTGAATTTTCGGTCACAAATATCATTATCCTTAAATACTATGAATTTCTAGTCATAGTTTCATTATTTACAAACACTATGAACTTCAGGTCATAGTGCGAATGTCAATATTTCAACCCGTAAATAATTCTCCCTTTCTCAAATCAAACTTCAGCATATACGAGTCTCACGGGGATTTTCATGAGATATTCACTTTTATACAATATTGTCATTTCTTTCAATGAACAAATTTGGCTCAATAAGACCACATTATTAAGCTCAATTAAAGCTTCTTTACTTGCTGATGGGGCATATTCTGCACCCGCTGACCGAGTCAACATATTGAGCAAGGTCAAAGTCAAAAGACAGCAAGTCAACGTATTAGACAGCCTAACCGACTCAGCCTGTCGGCCTGTCACTTGGGTCTCGGCTAAGCAACTAGCCAGCCGGGAGACATATCCGCGTGCTCACATCCAAGTCCCCTCGGCATGGAGTCAACCAGGCCAGCCGGCCTGCCATGGGTCCCTCGGCCGAGGGTAGAACATTCTTTCCACCTGCTCTGCCACTTGGCCACTACGTGACAAAAGGTGAAAGTTTATAAATACTCCTCAATCCTCATTGAGAAAACGATCGAATAATCCGCAATTCATCCTAAAACTCACTATTAATCTGGTATAAACTCCCTTATCTCTCTACAATATACTTTGCCAAGTAACACACAACTTAATCTCTTTAAGTTTACTGACTTGAGCGTCGGAGTGAGTACGCTCGGTGCCAAGCCGAGCCCTCAGTTTGTTCATCTTAAACAGGAAAGAGCAAAAGGAAGAGTCAAGCAAAGACATCATTCTACAAGCTTACGTGGTCACAAATTTGCTGAAAAAGAAGGTTGAAGATCTAAAGGAAAGGTGGGCTGATGAACTACCCGGGGTCCTGTGGTCACTTCGAACCACGGAAAAAGAAGCAACGGGGTACAGTCCATTCCACCTTGTCTATGGGTCTGAGGCCGTCCTGCCAATTGAAGCAGCGATGCCGACATTCAGAACGCAAACCTTTGACCCAGTTGAAAATGAGGAAGGCCTGTGTAATATCCGGTATTTTAATATGATATTATATTAGGCCGAGTTACCAGCTGGGTCGTGTAGTGTATTTGTGACTCGGGTAATTATATGACTCGGGTTTTACAAAATCTAACTAGGCTAGGCCCGTATCGTCTTAATAGCACCTATCCTATATGTATAACCCATCTAACCAAACCCTAATCTCCCTATCACCATATTCATTTTAACCATGAGAAAAGAGAGAAAAGAGAGAAGAGGGAGCCGTGTGTGAAGGGAGCCGCGTGAGGCATTGCGAGGCGATTCCTCAGCCTATTCTCATCCTATTTCGTAAGTAGACTATCCTATTACCTCTTTATTCAATTATTAGCATAATTATAGTAGTATTGGGATAATTTTCGTAACCCTAGAATTGGTTTGGAGGTTTTTGATTATAAATTGTATGAGATAAATGAATGGAATAGTTACAGCAATTTACAGATTCGTTGGTCTGTGTTATTTGAGTGTTTTACCTGTCTTAAAGTCATGGGATGCAAAAAGTTAAAGAAGAGACTCATGTTTATTCCAAGCGTAGTGTATGCCTGTGAAAATTGGTAGCATTTCACCGTGTAGTTTTTCCTGAAGAAATTATTTGTAAACGTCTATCTAAAACGTCCGCGAATCAGTAGAGGCTGAAAGATTACTTCTAAAACATAATTTAGATATTGAATTGGTACTGAGTCTTTTTTATATATTTAACTTGAAGAGTTTAGATGAGTTAGGCGTTGGTTTTACTTAGAAATCATTTGTCAAACTCGTTTTATGAATCAATACTTTTTATGCGACGGTTTCTGTCAGTTTTTGGAAATCAGTCTGAAAACCCTTGATAAGTTTGGAATTTGAGAAAAACACGTTAGATATAATTTGTTGCTAAGACTCATGGGGTTCCAATTCAATTGGCCTTGCATCAATTCGAATTTTCTGGAATTAGTTATTCATTTTATACCGAGTCTGCCATGTGCAGGAAAATCAGGAAAAGTCGTGTTTGTTCTTTAAGTTGATATTCCTATTAAATTACGATGAGTCTAGGTTATGTGAATGATTAATTGACTGAGTAGGTGGTAATTATAGATAATTATGTTATGTAGGTGATGGATATGTGAAAGATCATAACTGATTTCTTGTGCGTGCTTGGATTGCGAAAAGGTAGGGAAATACACTTGACTTATTATCGTTGTTGCTGAATTGTGTTGACTTGTTGTGTTTCATATGACCAAACTATGAACGTTGACTTGATTCGTGGTTGTTGATTCATGTTATGATTCATATCCTGGAATGTGCTTGACTGAATTGATCGTATTGAGTATATTATCACAACATTCGGTAACCGGCATGATTCTATGATTTACCAGTTCAATGATATACATATTGTGTTGCATTAATTTCTTGAGCATTCATATGCATTGGAGATGGAGGATGTTGTGGTGATGGGGTGTGGTGATGATGATGTTGTGATAAGGCCCAGGCGGGTTCTGCAGGACTTGCCCTGGTGTCCTCAGCTGCGAGCTGGCAGATCGGCTACGGTCGATATATAGTCTACCTGGGATCGGTATGCATTTTGGGTTGTACGGGTTATGAGATATGAGTTGAGATGGAGGTGGAGGTGACGGAGGAGCATGCATATCATATTTTGTTGTTTCATTGTATTCCCTACTCAACCTCGTGGTTGACCCTGTGTATTCGTGAACACCTGTGACGATCCAAATATTGGGGAGCAGACTTGACAGGTTTAAGAGATAGGACAGGAGCTTGATGGGCGTGAGACACTGGATCAGAAGACTTAGTAGCTAGATCATAATTTAGAAGACTTTCACTTTTATTTATGTTAGTTCCTTGTAATTTGATATAAATGAGGTTTTGTAAAAAGGTTAAGTTAAAGAAATTATGTAATTTGCGTTGGAGTTTAATTTGTTATTCACTACCTCGGGAAACCGAGATAGTAACAGTCCGGTTTATTAGGGAATGTCTTGCTAGAGGCCCCTTTATAAATCGGGGTGTTGCAAAGTGGTATCAGAGCGAACGATCCTCAGGCCTAAACCAATGAACCCAATGAACGTAGGATGTGTCTAAATAAAATGAACCCACGGGAATAAATCGTTAGGAGCTCACAAAGTGCGGTTAAGAAGGCGCCTTTAATGCGTGCTCTTTTGCCCTCTCAGTTTTGAACCAGGTAACCCGAGATAAATTGAGTGAATGGGGTAGTTAGAAGGAAAACCTTGGATATAATCGAGTGGATGTACACCTTGAGACCCATATATTCTAACCATGCTGCAGGACAACGTTACGGTAAGTATTTTGTATGAATGATGACGTGATCATATGATGTTGTGGAGAGGAGAAATAAATTTTTGTGTTCAGGTTGATAATCAATGAAGTGTTGGATTGTGGTAATCGTGAGCGTAGAAATAATTGCGAATTGATGATATTTATCTGGATGGATGTTGAATGACGTGTTGATAGTGCTATTATGTCTAATGATATGCGGTTATGTGATCCCGAAGCCATGCTAGTATAGTATTGTGATAGTAATCAGAAACACTATTGAATTGCATGTTTCTAGTCATAGCAATCGTGATTTAGATGTAAGGAGTTCGTCGAGATGCGAAGGGATTCTATGGGATAGATGTTTACGTAAGTACAAAGTGTGAGATTTAAGTTGGGATGGGTTAGTATACATAGTATGTTCATAAGAGCTTGTAACATAGTAAAGAATGACCTAGTGCTGAAACTCGTTTTGTTTGATTTTACTCTTTAATTGACCTTACTGCCATTTCTTTTCTGTTTATTGTCTCTGGATGAAAATTTAATTAGAGATAGCTTCGTGAGTTATTGTTCATTTGGCGTTGGTTTCATGCTTATAGGATATACGGATTAGGAGTAATAAATGTTTTAGTGGGCTGTGGTCAGGAAGTTTCTGTGCAGTGATGTTTTGACCAACAATTTTGTAAAAATCCTCATTTAAATTGTATTAATAATTTTTGCATAATTCCAACTCCATCGATCAGAAGATTCGCATATGTTTTATAATTGATAAGCCACGAAAATTCTTGATGTCTCTATATTAAATTGTAAGTTTTGCAAACTGACCCAAGTTTCGGACCAATTGCTGTCACATACTTGTTTGGACCAACTGAGTTGTAAAATCCTTTAAAAATTGAATTCTTGAGCTTTGGACCTCATTCTTTTTCTCACGAATTATTAACTCTCTGTATGTTATAAAAAGTAATATAACTCAAGTTTTCGTTGAACGGTTATTTATTCGTGATTTTTGGAAGTTACAACGTGAATCATAACTTTTAAAATGTGAATTCTATGTTGAGTTTTCATACAGTTGTTCGATTATTTCATGAGCCTTATTAATGTGAAATTATAGTGTCCTTATATGATGATAGTAGCACACATATTCATTGTTTATGTATCTTAACAAGTGATAAAAAAAAATTAAAGTTGAGTTTATAACATTGTTGGCATGATAGTATGAGTGAAATTGAATAGCTTAATTTGATTCTTAATCGAGGGTAAAATATTTTATACGAGTCCAGTTGTTTGCATATTTTATGCTTGGCATGTTATAATATCTCTGGTGTATTCATCATATTTGTATAGTGGTCGGATATATATAAATATAAAACTATATTGTCATATCTTGGTAAAGTTGGTGGCGTTAAATGTTAACTTGATTGTTCTAATATACTCGCATGAATATTTGTAATAATTATGTTTAAATGTTTACACATGGATGGTAGTAATGAGTATGTCTAAATGTTCACACATGTAGGATGTCATCTGAGTTCTAATGTCTTTTATGTGAGTCTGTGTGCCTATAGTTATACTTATTACTTTCATTGCATTAATTTATTTCAGTTGAACCTAAACTTATGATATGATAATAAAATAGTGTTGTTGTTCCTTATTGGATATGTTCATAGTTGTATTGTCATGAAATGCTAAGGTGATTGTTGCAATTGTCACGATATTTGAAATATAGTTGATATAGTTACGATATTTGAAATATATTCTCGAACCGTCGAATTATAATGAGATAACCCTTTGATGATTCACATGTCATGCGTATGTTTAAATGATAGTCGTTATAGTTACGTTTAATTGAGCCGCGAGTTGCCTATTTGTTCAAACCGTGCAAACCAGAGAACTTGTTCACCTTACTAATCTTTTGTCATAGATAATGTTCTACAAGTTATATGATGGTATATGTACATGTTTAAGTTGTTTATTCGATATCTTTTTTTTTCTTTGAAAATGAATTATACTTGAGTTGATGGATACAATTGAATGGTATGGTTGCTAAAATGTTAAACATATGTGTGATATGGAAGTAATTTTGTTGTTATTGTGAATCATATAACTATTAATACTCAATTGTAATTTCGGTTGTTTGGCTTCTACATTATTAAGTTAATTACTCATGACTTACAATCGATGGTTCCGTAAGGAGTTTAACGGGAATTTTATAGTGTGCCTCCGATCTAAACTAATAATCTTCTTATATTGACTATATGGTTAGCCTCTTGTCTAGTTCTTATGACGTGATAAATCGTTTTAAAATTTAACATGTAATTGAGTTGGTACTTATACTTTTGTGTGACCATGCAACCTGTGATAAATAGATCTGTAATAAAGAGGTAAAATTTTGATTGAACACAGTTAATTTGTAGTTACTTGCTTTACATTATGGTACGAATCGTATGCTTTGACGAGACGTCACCAGGGGGGAATGTACTATCTAAAAGGGGTCTCCGATTAAATGTTGTAGTCGTGTTAGTTAGTGAATATAATCGAGTAAAGAAGTGCGACTAAAATCGATGTTGAGGTAATAGTCGTTCGTTAGTAAAGATAGGACTGAAATGAATAAGATGAACCTGTAAATTACGAAATATGAGTCGACACCTAAGCTTGTATTGTTTGAAGGAATTGAGTTAAGTTTATCTGATTTTGAGTTAAATGGATTCTATGGACGGCTCTGTTATAAGATTTATGTTAAGAAAGTTATTCACCGTCCAATATGAAAGTAAAAGTTTTGAAAATGAAGTTAAATTTTGTCGTGTGAGTATAAATTCGGAATGAGATTCCAGCCAGTGTCTGGTTGTATGGTTTCATGATATTTGCTAGTCTGGGGGAATGAAGCTAGAACGGAGTCACAAATAGTGGGTTAATTTAATCATGTTGTTCGTTCATGTAGTGAATTGGTGGGTTGTGGTTAGTTACGAATGTCAAAACGGGAAATGTAATGTGGTGATTTAAGTGAGTTGTGTGTTAACATGGTATGTTGATATTAGCATGATATGTAATTAATATTTGTAAAATTGGTGTAGTTAAATACATTTAATCTTTTATGTCATGGTGTTGGGTGCAGTTTAAATATATTTAACACCAAGAATGAAAATTTATGTATGATAGTATTGTATGTTAACTTTCCAATATCGCTGTTTACTCGCTTGACTGACTCGACCAATAAGCTTGTAAAATTTGCCAATCAATGTGCATTCGTCATTCGTCATTCGACCAATATTTCTTGGAAAATATGCTATTTGACATGAACCATATTGTAGATACCCGTATCCGTCGATATTGGAATTTATAGAGAACCCGACAAACACCCGATGATGATAGGACACAGGTATTCTTTAGTTGTCACTGTCATTATTTGGAGCTCGTTTTACGATGTAGAATGGGCGTCGTCGATGATGTATTTTATTAATTTAAATGATATTTAAATTAATGTTTTTTAAGTGAATTCATTTTATTAATTTAAATGATATTTAAATTAATGTTTTTTTAGTGAGTTCATTTTATTATTTTAAATGATATTTAAATTATGGTTTTTTTAAGGTGAATTCAATTTATTTTATTTTATTTTGAATTTATTTTCCCAAGTTTATTTTATTGAAAATAAAATAAATAATTGATTTGAAAAATCATTTTATGAATATATTTGATTTGAAAAATCATTTATTTTAATGTGTTAATTGATTTGAAAAATCGATTTTAAAAGCGAAGAAAACTCGTTTTAAAAGCATGTTTTTGAGCTCGATTTTAGCTCGGTTTTTGGGCCCGTTTTCTTTACGAGTTGGCACGAATATCGAGTACACTAACCAACCTAAGCCTCTACCCATCCAACCCAGTTCGAACCCCCATAACCACGGCCCAAATTCCATCCCAAACACCCCCCAAACAGCCCGCATATACACGAGCAGCCCCCCTGTTTTGCAGCTCGAATCCCGAGCCCAAAACCCGCTCCAAATACCACCAAAACCCGTACCCATTAACCCTAACCCATACCCTAGTATCCTACCCATATTACCCTAGCTTAATCACCAAGAAAACCCCTCTCAAACCCTCACAAAAGCTGCTGGACAGCAGCTATGCGTGAGCAGGCCCGACTACCTCTCCCTCTCTTTTACCCTACTTTAACTCCTTATAAATACCACCCCTTCACCATACATTCATTCCTCTAAGTTCTCCATACATCCTACCTTCACTCACAAGCTTTAAACCCCAGAAACAAACCCTAATTGCCTCTCAAAAACCCTCCACAAAACCGACATCCAAACTGAAACAGTTTGTGTGTCCTCTTCGAAAAACAATTCGTTCCTCCATCAAACCTCCATCAAAATTCGAGTTTCTTGTTCCAAATTAACCATATAACATCCATCTACACATTAGACAAAGATTTACGAGCCAAATTGCCCTTGAGAGTACACGAAATCCCTCGAAAAACAGAGTGTTATACACTCTGTTTTCGCGGTTTGTTCCTGTCTGTCCAGTTCTGTTTGTGCTCGTTTTTCGTGCCCAATAACTCAAAACAAGCAAGGGTTGCCTTAAGATCTCTGTTCTCCTCTCTTTCTAGTTTTCAAAACATCTTTTAAATCGAATTTTCATCGTGAAACGAGGGAGAAATCGCTGTTTGAAAGTTGCTGTCCAGATTCGATAAAAACGCGTGTTTGCTTTGTTTCTTCGTCGACGACGGCCTCTCGAGATAAAATCTACCATCGATTACGACCCAAGACGGTGTCAACGATACATGTAGGTTGAGGGTGCATCAAATCCTCCTCTTTCTCCCTTTTTTATTTCGTTTTTATGTTTGTTCTTTTATAGTTTGTTTTGTTTGTTTATCGCTTTTTATTTATCGTTTAAGTTAACTATGAAACTAGTTTAGTCCAAGTATGAGTTAAAGTACCACCATGAACACCCGCGTTGACTTGAGATGGGAAAAGAAACTGCTACATCAGTCGGTCGTACACCCCCGTCTCATTTACATATCCTCGTGTTCAAGGTAGGGCATTAATAAAACAAATTTTAACTTCGTTCTTCGCTTTTGACATCTCCTCTTCTCTCGTGTGATTCGACCCATCTTAGGACCCGTCACATGTTAGTATGACCTCTGATTGTTAACATATAACTCATTTAGATGACATTAGATCAATTTAATAACCTAATTAGACACTTTAGGGTACATCGACATAGCTTTAAAAATCAACTAACAATTCTGTAACTTAATGAACGCATCTCTCTCTTTCACCTAATTTCTCGCTAGTATAAGAGTGCATGATTAGCACCTTCTTATTAACACTCGATGAGTTAAATTAATTAGCGAACTTGACCTAATTTGACCCCTTTTGAGCCGTGTAGAATACACAATTGCAAGACCTCTTTTCAATCGATCAACGTCGTTTCTAACTTATTTTCTAATTCGTTCCTAACCCGTTTCGCAAACATCGATCTAACCTAATGAATCTAACCTAAGAATTAGGGTATGCTAGATCGTGTGGGCCGTGTTTGGCCGTGTCCTTGTAGTCCCTTTTCTCGTTTTTTTCTCATTTTTTATCTCGTTATTTCGTATCTTGTAATTACTTTGTTTATCGAGTCGTGTTTGTTAGTTTGGTTGTAATTTTCAAGTTAGTTTTCTTTTATCGAGTCAAAACCTCTTTCAAAAAACCTTAGTCTTGTTTGGTTAGATGGTTGTGCCCCAATGCTTGTAAGAGCGTAGTAAATCGCATGTTGTTTAAAGCAACATGGCCCGATTTATGCTAATGCATGCTTTGGTGTGCGGCCCTATGTCTAATTCGATGAGATTGAGCGAAAGCACACATCACGAGGAGTGACCCAAGGCCGTGAGTCATGTAAGCCGTGGGCCACCCCTCTTGTGCACGCTTTCCTGGGCCGATTGGCCGTGTAATGTGTCGTGTACGGTTCTGTATGTAGCAATTGTATTTAGATCGAGTTGTATCTTTAATTTATTGTTGTGTCGGCATAAAATGCCTGGTTTGTAATAGGTAGATCCCAACGGCTCCCCCATTCCCCCTTAAGCCTTGTTTGCTTTGTTTTGTATGTTGTTAGATTAATCAACCCACATGCTAAATTACAACTTTGACAAAGTTAGTTTAGTTGCATCTAAAACGACATAGAAATTGTTGTCACATGTTAGGGTTTAAAACGATGTTTGCATTTCATATATCGTAGTAGCTATGACCTTGTTTGAAATCCATACTTGACTTAGTAGAGGCCGTTATTGACGGGCGGGGTTGGGTGTCCTTATGGGCTTCCCAACACGTACCCTCACCCCTTACTCAAGATCTATGGTTTGTGGATCCGTCTAAATACCATTGGATTACGAGAGTCATTCAAATCGAGTGATATAGGGTACAAGTCTTTATCTTTAATCACTCGTAGTCGATTGGCTTTATGCTTTTCGATGAAAGGTGTAAAGTTGACTTGAACGGTTCCAAGTTCCCAAAAAACTTGGTGGCGACTCTAATATGTCTTAATTCGATTCGAAAGAACCTCGAGTCGATTATGCCTAGTGTGGATCCCGCGGACGCAGTTCCCGAGGGCCTTGTCCACAGTTTGGCGACTCCGCTGGGGGAAAAGAGGACTAGTTACACTTTGTTTCTAGGGTCTTTTCCTCCGAGGTGAAACTTGAAAAGAAAGTGTCGGAAAGTAAAACATTACTCATAGTGCTACGATTCATGCATAAACCCTTAAGGACTTGCCCGGGCCGTCCCAGCGTTTCTTCGTGATGCGTGGGGGGCGACGTCCCACTATGCTAGGAAGCTGCACATTGCTCGCTTCCACTTCACCTCGCGTGGTTCTTGATGGTGGGGATGATCTTCTAGGTACTCTACCTTAAGACACCTTGCTCAATAAGACCGTAAAAGGATGGAGGGCATAGACCTTCTTGTATAAGACTTGCCGAGACTTAGAGATGTCTAGGAGCATACATCCTTATAACATGAGAATGACAATGTGCAAATTGTTTTCCCGAGTCTTTTCGAAATTTTCCATGTCCTTTTCGAAACCGAACTTTTGAACAACTTACTTTCAAAATAGCATGGTTTTAAAAACGCGGAATGCTGCCCAAATAGGACTAGAATTTTCGGCCCAAAATGAGCTTTTATAGCCGGCATGCTGCCCATTTCAAATCTCATTTTCGAATCAATCTTTCGTTTTTCAAAATCAATCCAAAGTGCCTCTCGAACCTCAACCAAGCATGAAATGCGTCAAGTCGTGTCCGGGTCATGGCCGTGTTAGGCCGGGTGTGTTTCGTTCTAAGAGTCTAGAACGCGACCTTGTTGGGTCACCCAAGCTCACCTCTTGGGCCTTGAGTCATGTTGGTCGACCTTTTGGTCTAGGATAGTCCACAAAAACGCCCAAGCTAGGCCATTTAGGGCGTTTCACCCGAACCTATGGGCTATATTAGTCCAATCACGGGTTTGGCCACACCGAGTCCGGTTTATAACCGATTTATGACAGTTTGAGTCATGTCGTTTTGTCGAGTCTAAAATGAACCAAGGTCTAGATCCAACCGTGAGTCGAACCTTTGGTTAGTCAATCTCAAGTCGAGTCTTTGTTTGAGTCAAGTTGGGGTCGTGTCCTTAAGTGTGCAGGGGCTCTTACTTTAAATATTGACTCAGTACGGGGTTTTCTTGTAGAAAGGCCGCCAAAAACCCGACGTCAAGCAATGGAAGATGTTAACAAGCTTACCGAGGCCGTGAACCTCATGATGACCCGCATGGATGCAATTGAATCTAAGCTGGGTGAAGATTCCCCTCCATTTACCCCACCTCGACCGATCCGGAGAAACGGTTCAAGTTCATCGAAGACCGTCTCGAAACTCTCCTGTGGGGAAGAACATCCACTATGAGAATGCTAGGGCCTATGCCCGATTCAAGATAAGTTGCCCACGAACATGGTACTCACCGACATCCCAAAGTTCAAAGGCACCGAAGATCCAGTCCACCATGTTAAGGCCTATAAAGGGTACTTAGCATTGAAGGGAGTACCGCCGACATGCTCTCGAAATTTTCGCTCAATCTCGGATGAACACCGAAGGCGTGGTTCTATAATCTTGACCTTAAGAACTTCCCCACTTTCGAAGTTATTACGGTGGAGTTCGTAAGCACTATCGACAATGTTGAGATTCAAACCAACATAAGGACTTTGGAAGTAATGACACGGAAGGAAAAAGAGGGCTTTACTGAATTCCTCGCAAGATGGCGCGCCGAAAGCGTGAAATTAGCCAAGAAGCCTGATGAAGTTGAAATGGTAGATAAATTCGTAAAGAATCTACGACATTTACCGTAATGCTCGAAATACAGAATTTTGGCTCTTTCAAAGAATTGATAAGAATCGGGATAAAGGTAGAAGATGATGTCATAAGGGCAGAGGCCGAAAAGCCGAAAGGGTACCAAGGGGCCTCATCGTCTAAGGGCAAGGCCAAGCAAGCAGGCCCATATTGATGAAGCCATCAATCTCTTAGAAGGGCAATCGAAGAAGTCGCAGCGCCAAACACCTAGGGCATTCACCGATATCGGATGCACTTATACATACGCTCTCCAAAGGCTCATAACCCAAGGAAAGCTGAAGCCTATTGGTCCAACTCCGGACCCTCCCGCTGATCAACAAGGTAAATGGTATAAACCAAATGCCTACTGTGCCTTTCATCAAGGGAAAGGCCATGATACAGAAAGGTGTTATCGACTGAAGCACGAAATACAAGACATGATCGAGAATGGAACACTCCCGATCCCAACTGTTAAACCCAATAACATCACCAATCCATTTGGTGATCACGCCAACTTTTTTTCTGTCGAAGACAATGTCGATTATTCCCATCTTATCCGCCCATGTCACTTGAAAGGGGTGTTTATCGGGAAAATATTTGTGGATTGCTTTGAATTCTTGCCAAACTCGAAGAATGAAATTCAAGTCGGGAGTCTTGCTCTAGAATGTTCTCCTCTCATTAACGAAGTTAATAAAAGACAATTCGATTTACCAACCTTCATCACTGGCGTAGATCCTCAGAGGACTACCTCAGGATGGAGGCAGACCATCAAAGGGATCAAGGACAAGAACCGAGCATCTATGTTGACAACTGAACAAGGGAAAGCTCAAGACCAGATTTGAAAATTATGAGTCGGGATCTGTTTTCTTATCTTAGTCGAGTCGAGTCTAGGACTTTTTTTTCTTGAATTTGAGTCATTTGTTCCGCGATGACCTAGGATGTGTCCTAGGAATCGTTCCTTCGAGTCTGTTAAGCATTTCTCATTCCAATAAAAAAGTTGCAGTTTCGTTTCCAAAATTGCCTTGTTTTCAATCCTCAATCATTCTGAAAGCATGATAAAATGCACAACACACTCAAAGAGATCCCTGGGGTAGAAATATGTCCCGTTTCAAAATGTAAGGTACACTAGGATCCCGTGTTTGATTCCTTTACCTATTCCATGTCTGGTGGTAGAAAACCTCCATCTGAACCAATGTTTGTGACAAGCTTTTAGATGATTCTATGACAAACCCGGACTAGCTCCTTGTTTCCCCTATCGATGACGGAAGGCAAGCCTTTTCCCCATAAAATCATCCCATCTCGAAGAGAGAAGATATCAACCCGTTCTAACAAGGAATTGTTAGTTCTTACCCAAATTAGTTGGCGAAGCCCAGTTTTCAAGGTGTATCCATTTATGACTAAGAGAATGAATAGAAGATCATTTTCAAAGAGAGAAAAAAGATGAAAAAGAATGAAAAAATGAGAAAAAGAGAAAAATTGGAAAAATGGAAAAAAATGAAAAAAAAAAAATGAAAAATGAAAAAAAGATGAAAGAAAAAGAAAAAAGAAAAAAAGATGTTGAAGTTATTGCGGAATGCTTTTTGGTTGAATGTCGAAGTTACGGAAGCCAGAATTCAAGTCAAGTACCCATAGTTGAGGTTCAATGGGCGAAGCCCAAAAGCTTAAGTAGTAACCTCTTTACCCTCTAAGTCCTTTCTGAGACAGTTACAAAGGGATAGTCGGGAATTTTGAGAATTATTCCGCTTGTGTTGTTACACCCAGCCTTTAGGGTCCAGACATGGAAATTTGAACCCACATCATTTTTCAACCCATTTGCACTCGTGGTTCATCAAACCCGAGACACCCATTCCAACCACGTTATAAGCCATAGCCCTTGGCCTTAACACCACAAAACAAACCTTCAGAATGACGGTTAACCATTCAAACTTGTTATTACCAAGCTCCACATCCCAAAAGATCCAAGCCTTTTACACCTAACCCCAAACACGGGATTTAACGGTACTTTACAGGCTAGAATGGGATATGACATGATACCTTAGGTGAAACCTTCGAGTGTGTACACACAATCAATATGCCAAGTTTATGCACCTTGATCGAACTACGTCGGATTTGATTTCGCTCCACGCGAATACGAGGCGATCCTTCGAGAATAAGGGATTCAATCCACTCATCAACCAAGTTGTCATCTTGTCGGTTTCTTACGGGTCTTAACCAAGTCCAAATGAAGCCACCTTTGTTTGAGTCGGTCTTAGCACTCGATGTAGGCTAGGATAAGGATATAGGTTCAGATGAATAATGTCAAGTCTCGAAATGAGCTTTATATAACGGTGTAGGCAAAGATGCTGAGTCATATAGATGTGGGTTTGTGTTGGGAACAGAAAATATGAAAAATCCGCTGAAAAGAAAGAAGGCGTGGAAGAAAAATAGTAAAAGCCCGCTGAAAAGAAAGAAGGCGGTGGCAAGAAATGATGAAAACTCGCTGAAAAGAATGGAGGCGAGGAGAGGAGTGACAGAATGTTCCCAACAAGAGTGATGTGTGATGTCTAAGTGTTCTCATAAAATGAATCCGTGTTAGTGTCTGGGCGAAGCCAACGTTGTTGCTCCGTGAGTTTAATCCACCTTGTCAATGCCAAGTGATCTTGATTCCCATGTGCCCTCGGGATCACGCCCATGCCATACGATATCTCCGTCCCAAGTTCGACGACCTTGTGATTCCCATTTGCCATCTTTTGGCGCCGGAACGGCCAATTTACATTTCTACCCCCAACAAGTCAATAATTGAATTAAAACCCGTGTACACTTACGGTTTTATTTTCCTTTTTTGTTTTACGGTAGCGGGCTACGCCCACGTTGTTTACGGGTCATACAGAGTGTCTGAGTCGTATTTCCTGCTCACCCGTCAAGGTTCGATTTCAAAATGCCAAAGATTTTTTAGATTCGAAATTTCAAAAACTTTTTGCGAATTATTGGATAGATGATCCAAGTAGTGGTACATTTAAAGTCAAGGTTCAAATCTCAAAGTTCAAAATCAAATTTTGGGTCGACGACTCAACATCTAAGTGATTCATTTCAAATTCAAAATTTGGGTCGATAGCCCAATTATTCAAATTTTCAACATGTTCAAATTTCGGGTCGATGACCCAGTCTTTCAAACTCAAATTTCGGGTCGATGACCCAACATTCCAAGTGATGTCAAATTTAAACTTCGGGTCGATGGCCCAATTATTCAAAATTTTCAAATTCAATTTTCGGGTCGATGACCCAGTATTTCAAATAATCCAATTTTAAGATCGATGATCCAAATGTGCTTATGTGATGATTATTGCTAGTACGTTTTTGTGTTTCAAATATAGCAGGATATGCTTCAACTGGGGGCTCTAAAGTCTTCGACTTTAGAGCCATTGCAAACTGGGGGCTCGGAAGCCGTCGGCTTCAGAGACCATTATCAGGATGTAAAGGATGACATCCACCAAGAATTCAATTCAATACAAGAGTATGAAATGGAAGAATTCCGTAGCTGAAAGCAAATGATGAAAGCGGCGGCAACCTCCTCGGAAAGTCCCGTCCCATTCGGACAAGCGCCAGCAGATGATAAATTTTGGGCAAATGTCAACAGATGATGAATTTCGGATAAATGCCAGCAGATGATAAACTTTGGGCATGTGTCGTGATGGCCGAACTACGACGCTGGTTTGATTCCGTCGAAACGGATACGTAGGCGCCTAAGGATAAGGCTCAATCCACCATATATGCAATTTATGGGTCGATGACCAATGACGATAATTTGACACAATGAAGCAAGAGTCAATCCCCAACGAAGTTTCGGGTATGATCTCTTCTTATGGTCAAGAGCTTATATACGCAAGTCTAATGGACTATAAACGACCGAAGAATCCTCGTGTCGAGAGGGACTGGGGTATACTTTGACTTTCGCCTTGTCCAAGCCTCGGTCGAGTGGGGGCTCAGAGATACCCGTATCCGTCGATATTGGAATTTATAGAGAACCCGACAAACACCCGATGATGATAGGACACATGTATTCTTTAGTTGTCACTGTCATTATTTGGAGCTCGTTTTACGATGTAGAATGGGCGTCGTCGATGATGTATTTTATTAATTTAAATGATATTTAAATTAATGTTTTTTAAGTGAATTCATTTTATTAATTTAAATGATATTTAAATTAATGTTTTTTTAGTGAGTTCATTTTATTATTTTAAATGATATTTAAATTATGGTTTTTTTAAGGTGAATTCAATTTATTTTATTTTATTTTGAATTTATTTTCCCAAGTTTATTTTATTGAAAATAAAATAAATAATTGATTTGAAAAATCATTTTATGAATATATTTGATTTGAAAAATCATTTATTTTAATGTGTTAATTGATTTGAAAAATCGAT
Source organism: Silene latifolia (assembly GCF_048544455.1). Taxonomy (NCBI): domain Eukaryota; kingdom Viridiplantae; phylum Streptophyta; class Magnoliopsida; order Caryophyllales; family Caryophyllaceae; genus Silene; species Silene latifolia. The sequence goes on from NC_133537.1 coordinate 36,290,632, forward strand.
TTTAAAAGCGAAGAAAACTCGTTTTAAAAGCATGTTTTTGAGCTCGATTTTAGCTCGGTTTTTGGGCCCGTTTTCTTTACGAGTTGGCACGAATATCGAGTACACTAACCAACCTAAGCCTCTACCCATCCAACCCAGTTCGAACCCCCATAACCACGGCCCAAATTCCATCCCAAACACCCCCCAAACAGCCCGCATATACACGAGCAGCCCCCCTGTTTTGCAGCTCGAATCCCGAGCCCAAAACCCGCTCCAAATACCACCAAAACCCGTACCCATTAACCCTAACCCATACCCTAGTATCCTACCCATATTACCCTAGCTTAATCACCAAGAAAACCCCTCTCAAACCCTCACAAAAGCTGCTGGACAGCAGCTATGCGTGAGCAGGCCCGACTGCCTCTCCCTCTCTTTTACCCTACTTTAACTCCTTATAAATACCACCCCTTCACCATACATTCATTCCTCTAAGTTCTCCATACATCCTACCTTTACTCACAAGCTTTAAACCCCAGAAACAAACCCTAATTGCCTCTCAAAAACCCTCCACAAAACCGACATCCAAACTGAAACAGTTTGTGTGTCCTCTTCGAAAAACAATTCGTTCCTCCATCAAACCTCCATCAAAATTCGAGTTTCTTGTTCCAAATTAACCATATAACATCCATCTACACATTAGACAAAGATTTACGAGCCAAATTCCCCTTGAGAGTACACGAAATCCCTTGAAAACCAGAGTGTTATACACTCTGTTTTTGTGATTTGTTCTGTCTGTCGATTCTGTTTGTGCTCGTTTTTCGTGCCCAATAACTCAAAACGAGCAGGGGTTGCCTAAAGATCTCTGTTCTCCTCTCTTTCTAGTTTTCAAAACATCTTTTAAATCGAATTTTCATCATGAAACGAGGGAGAAATCGCTGTTTGAAAGTTCTTGTCCAGATTCGATAAAAACGCGTGTTTGCTTTGTTTCTTCGTCGACGACGGCCTCTCGAGATAAAATCTACCATCGATTACGACTCAAGACGGTGTCAACGATACATGTAGGTTGAGGGTGCATCAAATCCTCCTCTTTCTCCCTTTTTTATTTCGTTTTTATGTTTGTTCTTTTATAGTTTGTTTTGTTTGTTTATCGCTTTTTATTTATCGTTTAAGTTAACTATGAAACTAGTTTAGTCCGAGTATGAGGTAAAGTACCACCATGAACACCCGCGTTGACTTGAGATGGGAAAAGAAACCGCTACATCAGTCGGTCGTACACCCCCGTCTCATTTACATATCCTCGTGTTCAAGGTAGGGCATTAATAAAACAAATTTTAACTTCGTTCTTCGCTTTTGACATCTCCTCTTCTCTCGTGTGATTCGACCCATCTTAGGACCCGTCACATGTTAGTATGACCTCTGATTGTTAACATATAACTCATTTAGATGACATTAGATCAATTTAATAACCTAATTAGACACTTTAGGGTACATCGACATAGCTTTAAAAATCAACTAACAATTCTGTAACTTAATGAACGCATCTCTCTCTTTCACCTAATTTCTCGCTAGTATAAGAGTGCGTGATTAGCACCTTCTTATTAACACTCGATGAGTTAAATTAATTAGCGAACTTGACCTAATTTGACCCCTTTTGAGCCGTGTAGAATACACAATTGCAAGACCTCTTTTCAATCGATCAACGTCGTTTCTAACTTGTTTTCTAATTCGTTCCTAACCCGTTTCGCAATCATCGATCTAACCTAATGAATCTAACCTAAGAATTAGGGTATGCTAGATCGTGTGGGCCGTGTTTGGCCGTGTCCTTGTAGTCCCTTTTCTCGTTTTTTTCTCATTTTTTATCTCGTTATTTCGTATCTTGTAATTACTTTGTTTATCGAGTCATGTTTGTTAGTTTGGTTGTAATTTTCAAATTAGTTTTCTTTTATCGAGTCAAAACCTCTTTCAAAAAACCTTAGTCTTGTTTGGTTAGATGGTTGTGCCCCAATGCTTGTAAGAGCGTAGTAAATCGCATGTTGTTTAAAGCAACATGGCCCGATTTATGCTAATGCATGCTTTGGTGTGCGGCCCTATGTCTAATTCGATGAGATTGAGCGAAAGCACACATCACGAGGAGTGACCCAAGGCCGTGAGTCATGTAAGCCGTGGGCCACCCCTCTTGTGCACGCTTTCCTAGGCCGATTGGCCGTGTAATGTGTCGTGTACGGTTCTGTATGTAGCAATTGTATTTAGATCGAGTTGTATCTTTAATTTATTGTTGTGTCGGCATGAAATGCCTGGTTTGTAATAGGTAGATCCCAACGGCTCCCCCATTCCCCCTTAAGCCTTGTTTGCTTTGTTTTGTATGTTGTTAGATTAATCAACCCACATGCTAAATTACAACTTTGACAAAGTTAGTTTAGTTGCATCTAAAACGACATAGAAATTGTTGTCACATGTTAGGGTTTAAAACGATGTTTGCATTTCATATATCGTAGTAGCTATGACCTTGTTTGAAATCCATACTTGACTTAGTAGAGGCCGTTATTGACGGGCGGGGTTGGGTGTCCTTATGGGCTTCCCAACACGTACCCTCACCCCTTACTCAAGATCTATGGTTTGTGGATCCGTCTAAATACCATTGGATTACGAGAGTCATTCAAATCGAGTGATATAGGGTACAAGTCTTTATCTTTAATCACTCGTAGTCGATTGGCTTTATGCTTTTCGATGAAAGGTGTAAAGTTGACTTGAACGGTTCCAAGTTCCCAAAAAACTTGGTGGCGACTCTAATATGTCTTAATTCGATTCGAAAGAACCTCGAGTCGATTATGCCTAGTGTGGATCCCGCGGACGCAGTTCCCGAGGGCCTTGTCCACACATATGTGAGCACCTAAGCATCTTCATCTTTGTAACCTGAGTAGTAATGTATAAATTAGATTGACAAGCAGATCCTGTGAATGTTATTGCATGTATTGATTGATATGAAGAGTGTTTAGATTAATACTGAAATGTCTTAAGTTATTTAACGTGGCTTTTGCTCCGATCCGTGGCGATGTGTTGTAGCAGCAGTAACTGTAGCTTCCTTGAGAGAGCTTGTATATTGATTATCTTTAGTAGGGATTAGTTAACTTGAGCGTGAGTTGTGAATCTTTTATCCTCTTTCAGTTGTTAGCAGTAGTTTGAGAACTTTTGTTATAATAATGAAGGTTACGGGGACGTAACCATGTTTAAGGAGGGTAGGATTGTAAAATCTTTATACTTTCATGTGTGATTTCTCAGTTTGGCTATATTGGTTATGCGTTGTGTGGGTTATGTTGGAGTGTTAGATGATGTGTTTCTGTTATGGTTAAACATCGAGGACGAAGTTTATTTTAAGGAGGGTGGAATGTAATACTGCGTTTAATATTCAATTTGGTGGGTGCCTTACATACTTTTGTATATGCGTTTCATAATTCGTTTGTGTTGGTTGGTAGAGAGGGTAAACTTCAAGACGAAGTTTCTTTTAAGGAGGGTAGACTGTAATACCCGGTATTTTAATATGATATTATATTAGGCCGAGTTACCAGCTGGGTCGTGTAGTGTATTTGTGACTCGGGTAATTATATGACTCGGGTTTTACAAAATCTAACTAGGCTAGGCCCGTATCGTCTTAATAGCACCTATCCTATATGTATAACCCATCTAACCAAACCCTAATCTCCCTATCACCATATTCATTTTAACCATGAGAAAAGAGAGAAGAGGGAGCCGTGTGTGAAGGGAGCCGCGTGAGGCATTGCGAGGCGATTCCTCAGCCTATTCTCATCCTATTTCGTAAGTAGACTATCCTATTACCTCTTTATTCAATTATTAGCATAATTATAGTAGTATTGGGATAATTTTCGTAACCCTAGAATTGGTTTGGGAGTTTTTGATTATAAATTGTATGAGATAAATGAATGGAATAGTTGACAGAATTTCTGATTCGTTGGTCTGTGTTATTTGAGTGTTTTACCTGTCTTAAAGTCGTGGGATGCAAAAAGTTAAAGAAGAGACTCATGTTTATTCCAAGCCTTTATGCCTGTGAAAATTGGTAGCATTTCACCGTGTAGTTTTTCCTGAAGAAATTATTTGTGAACGTCTATCTAAAAAGTCCGCGAATCAGTAGAGGCTGAAAGATTACTTCTAAAACATAATTTAGATATTGAATTGGTGCTGGGTATTTTTCATATATTTAATTTGAATAGTTTAGATGAGTTAGGCGTTCGTTTTACTTAGAAATCATTTGTCAAACTCGTTTTATGAATCAATACTTTTTATGCGACGGTTTCTGTCAGTTTTTGGAAATCAGTCTGAAAACCCTTAATAAGTTTGGAATTTGAGAAAAACACGTTAGATATAATTTGTAGCTAAGACTCATGGGGTTCCAATTCAATTGGCCTTGCATCAATTCGAATTTTCTGGAATTAGTTATTCATTTTATACCGAGTCTGTCATGTGCAGGAAAATCAGGAAAAGTCGTGTTTGTTCTTTAAGTTGATATTCCTATTAAATTACGATGAGTCTAGGTTATGTGAATGATTAATTGACTGATTAGGTGGTAATTATACATAATTATGTTATGTAGGTGATGGATATGTGAAGGATCATAACTGATTGCTTGTGCGTGCTTAGATTGCGAAAAGGTAGGGAAATACACTTGACTTATTATCGTTGTTGTTGAATTGTGTTGACTTGTTGTGTTTCATATGACCAAACTGTGAACGTTGACTTGATTCGTGGTTGTTGATTCATGTTATAATTCATATCCTGGAATGTGCTTGACTGAATTGATCGTATTGAGTATATTATCACAACATTGAAGAAGGCATGATTCTATGATTTACCAGTTCAATGATATACATATTGTGTTGCATTAATTTCTTGAGCATTCATATGCATTGGAGATGGAGGATGTTGTGGTGATGGGGTGTGGTGATGATGATGTTGTGATAAGGCCCAGGCGGGTTCTGCGGGACTTGCCCTGGTGTCCTCATTGCGGTGGCGGATCGGCTACGGTCGATATATAGTCTACAGGGGATCGGTATGGTCATTTGGGTTGTACGGGTTATGAGATATGAGTTGAGATGGAGGTGGAGGTGACGGAGGAGCATGCATATCATATTTTGTTGTTTCATTGTATTCCCTACTCAACCTCGTGGTTGACCCTGTGTATTCGTGAACACCGGTGACGATCCAAATATTGGGGAGCAGACTTGACGGAGTTTAAGAGATAGGACGGGAGCTTGATGGGCGTGAGACACTGGATCAGAAGACTTAGTAGCTAGATCATCATTTAGAAGACTTTCACTTTTATTTATGTTAGTTCCTTGTAATTTGATGTAAATGAGGTTTTGTAAAAAGGTTAAGTTAAAGAAATTATGTAATTTGCCTTGAAGTTTAGTTTGTTATTCACTACCTCGGGAAACCGAGATAGTAACAGTCCGGTTTATTAGGGAATGTCTTGCTAGAGGCCCCTTTATAAATCGGGGTGTTACAGCCTGAGAGCCTCCCTAGACCTGGTCGAAGAAAGTCGAGACACGGCACGGCTCAACTTGGCAGTCTATCAAAACCGAATGAGAAGAGCATACAACCGAAGGGTCCACAAAAGGGACTTAAGAGTAGGAGATCTAGTCCTAAGAAAGTCGGCCGCAACAAACAAAGGAAACATCCATTGTAAAATGACGGCCAATTGGGAAGGACCCTACAAAGTGGTTGAAGAAATGAGGCCGGGGACATACCGGCTGACAGACATGGAGGGTGTTCCTCTAATGAGCCACTGGAACACGGACAACTTAAGGAAATATTTTGTATAACGGCGGAGGTGTCCGAGACCGTTGTGGACACCCCAACGCATGATTACACCTTACGAAGAATAATCCAAGTTTTCCATCAAAATACTTGTCCCCTCCATAGTCATGCCAGAATAGACGCCACGGCCAAAGCCGGGCAGTCACGCCAAATGCAGTTGATACTCGCGAAAGCGACCAACATGCTTAGGAACGTATAAGTACAGTTGAGACGCAAATCTAGCCGCCTCGGCCAACCGAAGGCCTGGCAGAGGAAGCGATCAATATGTCTACAGATACGAACGCTGTCGAAGCCGTAACCTCGATTGCCTCGGCCAAAACCGGGAGTGACGGGGACACAACGACCGATACGCTAATAGGAACGTATAAGTACAGTTGAGACGCAAATCTAGCCGCCTCGGCCAACCGAAGGCCCGGCAGAGGAAGCGATCAATATGTCTACAGATCGACGTCGAGCCGTAACCTCGTTTTACCTCGGCCAAAGCCGGGGGCGACGGGGACACAACGACCGATACGCTAACATGTTCACAACGGTGGTTGGGAAGCGCAAATCTGACCGCCTCGGCTAAGACCGGGGGTGGTGGAGGAAGCGACCGACATGCCAACATGTTTAAACGTTTTAAGTACAATTGAGATGCGCCTTCTAACTGCCTCGGCCAAGCCGGAAGTAAAAACGAAAAAGCACTCAATATGTTGAAACGTAAGAAGACAACTTAATGGAGGCAAAATAAACAAACTTTATTAAAAATGTTTACAGGATGAGGCAAAACAAAGTCGACGGCCGTCCCCATAGGGATAGCCTAAACACAACCTACCAAAAGTTTAACAAAAACAAAAAGTACAACAAAAGGTTACAGACATAAGAGTTGAAGCACCAAAAGGATGGCAGGGAGGAAAGGCTCAATAGTTGGCCCCCGAACAGTGGGTCGTCGAAGGGCGGGTGAATCCGGTGACGACCGCCCGTCTCCCTATGCTTGGTTTCGCTCGCCACCGGCAGCAGCAGAATACGACATCACCATCAGTGGGCGACCCAGAAGCCGACTTGGCATCTTCACCTGCCTTTGCCCTCTCAGATTCCTCCCTGGCCGCCTTCACCTTTTCAGCATGAGCCGCCTTAGCCTTAGCCTTTTCAGCGGCCTTCGCCGCCTTTGCCTTCTCCGCCGCCTTTGCCTCCACAACAGCCGCCTTCTCATCAAGAAGCCGGTCAAAATCTTTCCACGGGAAGGGGCCTTCAGGAAAGAGCTCTTTAATTACATCCCTGGTAGCATCTTCAGCCTGGTCCCGGTACTAGGCACACATGTCAAGGATGATGACAGTTTGGAGCGTCTCAATGTCCTTCTCCCTCTGAGCAAGGATGGCCTTTATGTTCCTGTGCTCCTTCGCCTCGGTCAGATGCAGGGACTTCCATTTTTCCCTCTGCTCAACCATAGCATCATAACCGCCCTGAAGCTTCTCTCTCTCCTCCCGCAGCTTAGCGGCGTCGGCCAACGCAGCCTCAACCTTGGCTCTCTCGGCTAGGACCCGCTTCTCAGCTTCCTCCTTAAGCTTTCGCTGAGTGAGGAGGTTCTCCATGGTGGCAACGAAGTCCTTCTTCGCCTTCTCGGCCTCTTCCATAGAAGCAGCAAGCTCAAGCCTAAGTCGTTCGAGCGCAGGAGCCGCCTCAGCCATGACCTTTTCTTGCTCCATAATGTGAGCGCCGGCTATTTCAGTCCACTTCGCCAACCTCCTGGACAACCTTGCACCCTCCGCCGCAATCTGAGCGGGGGAAACTTTCAGGGATGAGGAGTCGACGGTGACATTTTGATTGCCCGTCTGCACAGGCTGCTTCTCCAATTGCCATTCAGTGGGACCGGCAGCCGGCGGCGGTTGATCTACAAAAAATTCAGACAAAGCATCCATGTCAACATTCATTGACATGTTAGAGAGCCTGTCATCAGGAATGCCTAAAGAGCCTGCTAAATCCGAGTCGTAGGTTAGATCCGTACCAGCCTTGGCCTTCTTGGTTGGAGGGCCGGCTGACCCCTTTTCTTTCCCGGCATCGGTAACAGCAGCGGCAAAAGGCGTTGCCTCTTTTCTCTTGTTTGAAGGAGGAGGACCCTCCGCAACGGTGACCTTCTCTTCAACATCAACGATGACCACCTGCTCCTTTTGGGTTACGGGGATTGAAGGTTGAGCTGGAGCTGACGTCATTGCCGCCGTAGACGTTGTCTTTGGTTTCCGGCGCGGCACGTTACCGGCAATTAGCGCCTGAGCCGCCGTCACATCCAGTGCCTTCAACTGTTGCTCCATAAGTTAGTGAGGGGCCGGTCTGCGATCACGTGGCGTGGCCTTGGGATGCAGCTCAACAACTCTCCCGTTCTCGTCAAGTCCCAACCTGCGGAGGACGGAGGCGGCGATTCGGGCCAAATCGGTGCAAAAGAAACGAAAGCGAGAGTCAAGCAAAAGAAATAAAACAAGGTTCAAACACAGAAGCATAAAAAGCAAGGGTGGGCCTCACACCGACCCCACTCACCCTGTTCGAGGGCCGGTATGAGGCCGACGTGGCAGAGCAGCTCATCCTGAAGAACGATCTGCGTCGGGGGCATCCATCCCTTCGGCGTGCCATCCTTCTCAGCCTCAAACAGCCCCATTGCCCTCTTTTCATCCTCATTAAGACAGACCCTGCTGGCGTCCATCTTAAGCTTACTCCGGGAGACATATTTGTCATGCTCCCCTTGGTTCTCACACCGCAAATTGACGCGGCTCGAAAGGACCGGGCGTGAGTAGTCCTCCTCCGGAACCTCAACGTATACCCACTGCCCCTTCCAGTCCTTGCAAGACGTCGGCTTAGAACGGTGACGAAGCCGGCTCGTCAGTATCTTTGTACCACCTCGGGCCGCCTAGGGTAGTCTGCTTAAGATGGTGGAGCCGGCGGAAGAGGTTCACCGTTGGGGACTCCCCTTTAAAGAGACATAGCCATACAAAGCCAATAATCGTCCTGATGGCCAACGGATGCAGTTGAGCCACGGCGACATTCATGGCTTTAATTATGGCCACGACGTATTCATTCAGAGGAAACCGGAGCCCATACTCCAGGTGTCTGATGTATACGCCGATACAACCCTCGGGAGGGCAACAGACGGCCTGACCCTCCTCAGGGATAACAATTTTATACCCCTCGCCGAAGGAGTAATGATCTTCAAAAAGTTAAGAACCGGAACAACTAGCGAACTTGTTCGTCCAGGCACGATCAGGACTGATCGAGCAGGCATCACCGTGCCACGAAATAAGCGGCCTCTTTACGATGGAAGGGGTCGCCTCATCATCATCATCGTCAATACCCTCCAAAAATCTCTCATCAATAGAAGGAGACTTGGGACCCCCAAACCCTATCGGGGTGACAACCAGCGCCTCCTCTTCATCAGGATGCGACGGTTCGCCCCCCGGCGCAGAGGTACTGGGTCGAGCATCCGCAGAAGACATAATGACAACAAAAACTTGACAATTAAAAAGTTGGAAAAATTTGTTTGTTTACCTTGGAAAAGTGCTACGCCGAGTAACGCTTTGAAGACTAGAGAGAAGTTTCTTCGAAAAACTAAGAGAGAGGAAATTTTTTTTTTGAGAAAATGAAGTTTGATGGCCAAAAAATGGGGCACACTGCTCTATTTATAGAGCAAATCCCATGAAACGGACCAATCAGGGCAAAGCCCATGAAACATCGACCAATCAATGCCAAGCCACGCGTCAAGCATGCAGCCATGGAATGTCAATCGACATATAGTTACAAATCTTCTTCAACACGCTCCTTGGTATTACTTGCTAACGGCCAGCTAATCAACAAAGCAAAGACAGTACCGGCCGGGGGCAATCAAAAGTACAGACGGCACTCTCAACCTTGGTCTCGGCCAGCGCCACTTTCTTTTCCACATAGGATGTCCATTACACATCCATGTGGAGGGGGGATATGGTACGGCCTGAACAGAACCAAGCCGAGGAACAAGAAGCCGGGGAAGAAATTCAACTTGCGCAGAATACGCTCAACACTCATCGAAGGTCCATACCACGGCATAGACTACGCTAGGGGCAAATTGATGGGGCATATTCTGCACCCGCTGACCGAGTCAACATATTGAGCAAGGTCAAAGTCAAAAGACAGCAAGTCAACGTATTAGACAGCCTAACCGACTCAGCCTGTCGGCCTGTCACTTGGGTCTCGGCTAAGCAACTAGCCAGCCGGGAGACATATCCGCGTACTCACATCCAAGTCCCCTCGGCATGGAGTCAACCAGGCCAGCCGGCCTGCCATGGGTCCCTCGGTCGAGGGTAGAACAGTCTTTCCACTTGCTCTGCCACTTGGCCACTTTGCCACTACGTGACAAAAGGTGAAAGTCTATAAATACTCCTCAATCCTCATTGAGAAAACGATCGAATAATCCGCAATTCATCCTAAAACTCACTATTAATCTGGTATAAACTCCTTTATCTCTCTACAATATACTTTGCCAAGTAACACAAAACTTAATCTTTTTAAGTTTACTGACTTGAGCGTCGGAGTGAGTACGCTCGGTGCCAAGCCGAGCCCTCAGTTTGTTCATCTTAAACAGGAAAGAGCGAAAGGAAGAGTCAAGCAAAGACATGATTCTACAAGCTTACGTGGTCACAAATCCTGCTCCGGAATCACACTCGGAACACTTGCCTTATCAAATGCCACATTATTAGGCTCAATTAAGGCCGCAATATTAGGCTTATCATACTGCCATATTCTCGATCTCTGCTACAGACAGAGTCTTTATGAGATGTCACATTCACTTCAAGGAGTGATCAAATTTCATATCTTGTTATACTGTTCAACTTCAGGTGAACAAGAATCAATTCGCAAATAAATTTGCCTTTTATAAAGATCGCTTTAAATTGAAGAGCGATTCATATACTCATAGACGTGGACTTCTAGCCACTTACACTTATACAATATGAATATATTGTATCGATGAGACGGTGTTAAATTATTACACAACTTTAAAACTTTGAACTTCTGGCCAAAGTTATAATATGGGCATATTTCTCATCTTTATAAAATAAATATTTTGGAACTTGAGGCCAAAAATTATATGATATGTCCCTTTTCAAAACTTGTATATATTTTGTAACAAATGCTCCGTACTTTTTTTTTTAGATACAGAAATCAAAATCTCGACGATTATAAAACAAAATTAAGTATTTATACGTATATGGAAGAAAATTATACTAGAAAAACTTACCTTGATTAAGTTTGATAAACACGAGATGTTATCTTTGTTGTATGACCATCTTAATTATTATGTCTTCCCACACTTTCCTTCTATCAAATCATTTTTTTTTTTAAATTAATGAACATTTCGTGCTGATAACGTGTTGTGAAATTAGAGATGAGAGAATTGTAGAGAGAAGACAAAGAGAGGAAAAGAGAGACGAAAACTATGTATTATTGCATTATGAGGGAGTTTATATATACACATACAATAGGGTAGAGTGTTCATAATATAATATCTCTAGAATATCCTAACATATGGACATCCATATAATATTACATAATAATATTTCATAACAAAGATTAGTAACTCATGCAGTTTTCACACAGAGAACAAAAAAACACAAACAAACACATAATTGAAGCAATGACTCATTTTAAACAATCACTTAATAAACAACCTAATCCTTCCATACTATAACTACCCCACTCTCACTTTTAGTCGGTTTCAAAGTTAGCTTATAGGTTTCTAGTTTTATATAAGCCCCAAGAATCTTTTCCCCGCTAGACGTGTGGCCGAAGGCTCACCACGCGGTTGCAGGGCAGCTGTGATACCAATCTGTAACGCCTCGAAAAACAAGAAGGCAGCTGAAAATAGCTCTTTTATTAACAATAAATAACAGCGGAATTATAGGGCGTCACCGTTGTATCCCTCCTTCGAAGAATACAAGGCTTACACATTAATAAAGATAAATAAGCTATTAAAGCTAAAAACTAATAACTCTATTCACAAATTATACATCTTATACTTCTTATTCTCTATATGAAATTCCTCACACTTGACCTTCCCCGATTCTTGTACCTGAAAAATAGTGAATGTAACGGAATCAGCCAACCACGGGCTGAGCATGACTCCAGTTGCCTCCACCGGCCTTATGTCATTATTCAGTAACATTTCTCATTATATAACACAATTTAATAATGTCAAAGTACATAGCTTACCAGAGATCAATATGGTATCCAAACAATATATCATTTTCCTAACAAGAAGATATATATTCACATCACATTAATGCCGGTATACAATTACTGAAGAGAATGGACATTACGCATTTCACATGGCCAACGCCCAGGAGCCATCGCTCCTTTTTTTATATGGAGCCAACGCCCCTGGGTGTAACACCCCGATTTATGAAGGAGCCTTTAGCAAGACATTCCCTAATAAACCGGACTGTTACCATCTCGGTTTCCCGAGGTAGTGAATAACCAATTAAACTCCAAGGCAAATTATATAATTACTTTAACTTAATTATTACAAAACCTCTTTTAAATCAACTACAAGGAACTAATATAAATAAAAGTGAAGGTCTTCTAAATAATGGTCTAGCTACTAAGTCTTCTGATCCAGTGTCTCACGCCCATCAAGCTCCCATCCTGTCTCATAAACCTGTCAAGTCTGCTCCCCAATAATGGATCGTCACAGGTGTTCACGAATACACAGGGTCAACCACGAGGTTGAGTAGGGAATACAATGAAGCAACAAAGTATGATATGCATGCTCCTCCGTCACCTCCATCTCCATCCCAACTCGTATCTCATAACCCGGACAACCCAGCCATACCGATCCCCGGTAGACTATATATCGACCGTAGCCGATCTTCCAGCTCGCAGCTGAGGACACCAGGGCAAGTCCTGCAGAACCCGCCTGGGCCTTATCACAACATCATCATCACCACACCACATCACCACAACATCCTCCATCTCCAATGCATATGAATGCTCAACAGTAAACAATGCAATACAATATGTATATTAATGAATGAAATCATGCCAGATACCAAATGTTGTGATAACACACTCAACACGAACAATTCCGTCAACCACATCATAGCGTAATCAACAACCACGAATCAAGTCACGTTCACAATTTGGTCATATGAAACACAAACAAGTCAACACAATTCAACAACACGATAAGAAGTCAAGTGCATTTCCTACCTCGATCAGCAGATCAAATAGTCGGGTGCTCGGTAATATTCCACAACAATTCGCCCTACGAAAGATAAATAAACGATAACCAATTACTTAAACTATTCCCGTTCCCAAAAATAGAAGTTATTAAAATAGAAACCTCTTAAAATGGAAAGTTTCCCTAAATGGAAACTTTCCCGATCTAGCAGCTTTTCCATTTTAACAAACCCGACTCAAAATCCGTCTCTAATTATTTTAAAAGACTCGGGAATTAAATTAAATAACTAATACGATAAATGAAAAATTAACAAATCTTACGATTAAGAAAACCGAAACAAACACAAAACAAACCCCACAACCCGACTTCACACTCGCCTAAAACCCCTCACGCGCCGCCTGAGACACCACGACAACCACCAGGCCTGCTCCCCACTTCGACCCCACCACCAACAACCGACCCCAACCTGGTCGACTGCCGCCGGCGAGTCGAACCAGGGTCGTCGTTTGGCCTGGTTCACCACCGAGCCTCACCAACCACCCCCTGTTCTCGACCTACAACCACCGCAGCCAACACCTATCCCCTGCCAAACCACCACAGCCCTGCTCGCCGTCAGACAACACACCCAGACGTCGTGGAGCCGCCGTTTCGACCTCCCCCGAGTCCACGGTGGCACCACCCCAATCCTAAACGTCTAAACCCGTCTAAAAACCCGCATATAAACCCGTTTGATTGTCTCTGTTGACAATGCCTCCTGCCGCCATTTCAACCGCCTAACACCTCCCTAACCGCCACCAAAAGAAACGACCCAAACCACCCAATACAACCTCCCCGACACCAACCACCATTAACACCTCCCCAAGACACACGGTGACCACAAAAACAACCCGACAAACGACAAGAAAAGAAAAGAAAGGTGACTGCTTACCTAACTGCCGCGCAAACCACCAATAGGGCCGCCTCAAGGCGTCGACAACCACTCTAAGCTCTTCCTTGCTGCGCCGTCAACAACCACACTCTCTCTCTCTCTCGAATTGCGTGAAAATGGTGATGGTGTGTTGTTCGATGTAGGCGGGTGAAGGGAGACGGGTAGGGTTAAAAAGCTAGGTTAGAATTAGGTTAAACTAAAATGGGGTTGTGGCTTAATTGGGTTAGCACGATTAAAACATGGGTAAACGTAATTGGGTAAAAGGGTGACACGCTTCTTGACCCAAAAGACAAAAGGTGATATAGCCCGACTCAACATATATGATATAAACCCGACTTAATAACTTTCACGATATTGCGATGCAACCAACATAAAATGTATAATAATTAATATATAATAATATCCGTTTAATCGGTTATATAAAATACGGGGTATTACCGTCTTCCCCCCTTAAAATGAACTTCGTCCCGAAGTTCACTCATCTATCAAACCTCCACGCATCACTGTGGGTACCAAAACAGATTTTCTAATATAAGAACTCATGAACTTAGGCCCATAAAACAAAATGTTACATTCTACCCTCCTAAAAAGAAAGTTACGTCCCGGAACTTACTTCATGCAAACATATCACCACGAATCATTCCATCATTCTACTACCGTCGTTCACCTCAAACTATCAGAGCACCATAACAGTAGTTTAATTACACAACATAGAGAACTCATTTGGATGGGTACCACACAACGAAACATCAACTTGATCAAAACCACAATATACAACTTGATCAAAACCACAATCTATAAACAAGTGCAACATAAACATTAAGATTTTACAATCCTACCCAACTAAAAACATGGTTACGTCCTCGTAACCTCTTTTCAACTTTCATATTCCTATGCAACAAAATCACTGTCAACAACATGTAATAGAAAAGAACACATGATAAGAGACTGCGCAGTAACATTAAAGTCGAAAACAAGGTTTTATTATGGAATTAACTGATTGTCAACAAGTAACACTTATTACTTAGCTCATGCTTAACTTAAAAACACAACATCAAACTAAAAGAACAACAAGAAAGGAGCTAAAGGTTTACACGGTTTCATAACAGACCGATCATGGTGTTACTAGCTCTAACCTAACCGTCCTTAGGTCACGCTTACTCTGATTCTGGTGACTTCTATGTCCTTCCCTTCCTGGTTCACCTCTTCCCCAAAGTCTGGTTTGGGTGGTTCAGTCGTACTTTCGGCATCAGGTACATTAGCATAAAATTCGTATCTCAGGTCACTTGATATAAAGTCAAAGGTATGCTCGAGCGGGTATCTGGCCCCGCCGCAGTAATTGGGGTCACGGCATAACCTCATGCAATGGGTGGACAACTCTCTCATATAGAAGTGTTTGCTGTCCTTTAGTATGCCAGAGTCAGGGATAGTATCGATAAGGGTATACGCTCTTAACTGAGTATTAGTTAAGTACTCAGGGTGCCCATTATGGCCATACTTGTCCATGGCAGCACGAAGTTTCTCACAATGCTCATTGAAGTCAGCATCAAGTGACATGTAACAGTCTCGCGGGTGTACATTATAGAGATCCATCCTACAAAGTGGAAAGTTAAACAAATTAAGACACAAGGATGCTACCGTAGAAGGGTGTTAAGATAGAGGGTACATTCACGAGGTTTAAGTGTGCGAAAGTTATATAACAAGTTTTCAGAGTAGCTATTGTAATACCAGGGTTTTGGTCAACTCAAGATCATCACAGTTCGCATTATCTACCCGAGAACAACAACCTTAGAAAGATCAACCACAAGGATATGTGTATCCCAGCATACAATCTAACATTGACCCCACCAAATTCCTCTCCCAAGTCGAACTATTACTAATTCCGAACAATTGAACCATATGCGCATTCATTCCGCCCTACTACTAATCAATCACCAGGAGTATTAAAACATGCGGTGCATATGCACTACTTAAACACTTTGAAACCATAGAAAACATAACACGTAATCAAAACCATTTGACTCATCAGACATGCAACACGAATTGGTCAGTTTGTATGATCTAAATTCTGAAAACATATTTCCAAATAAAAGTTACAACATATGATCCATGACAACACTACATTACTTCCATATCACCCATGCGTTTAACATTTTAGCAACCACATCGTTCAGTTGTGTCCAGCAACTTAATATAACTCCTTTTCAGCAAAACAAAAGATATCGCATAAATAGTTTAAACATACACATTTGCCATCATATACTTTGTAGAACCTTATCTATGATAATTGATTAGCAACTTGAACAACTTTTCTGATTTGCACGATTTGAATAATTAGGCAACTCGTAGGCTCAATTGAATGTAACTATAACGCCTATCATTTAAACCAACGCATATCATGTGAATCATAAAAGGGTTATCTCCTTATAATTGCCAACATAGTTATCATAAACAATCATCATTAGAATATAATTGATAACAACGACTCGAGAATATAGATATGTCAAATGTCGTGCTACGTCAAACAGTTTCCTTTATATCACGCCCATACAATTGCAAGAATCACTTTAGCATTTTATGATAATACAACTATGAACATATCCAATAAGGAACAACCGCACTATTTTATTATCATATCATAAGTTTAGATTCAACTGAAATAATTTAATGCGATGAAGGTATTAAATATAACTATGGGCACACAAACTCACATTAAAGACATTAGAACTCAGATGGCATACTACATGTGTGAACATTTAGACATACTCATTACTACCATCCATGTGTAAACATTTAAACATAATTATTATAAATATTCATGCGAGTATATTAGAACAATCAAGTTAACATTTAACGTCACCACACTACTACAGATACAGGCTATAACAACGGTCAAAAACCGTTGTTATATAAAAAAGCGGACGTTGTTAAAGCGTCCGTTGTAGAAGGTTTTAACAACGGTTGATTTTCTTAAGGAAACCGTTGTTAAAACTATTAACAACGGTTTTATGTATAAAAACCCGTTGTGGAAAGTGTGACTCAATTTTGGGGAGAAAGTTATAACAACGGGTTTTAATATACAAAACCGTTGTTATAACTAAAGACAACGAGTTGTTTGTAAATAACCGTTGTTGTTTGTTCTTAAAAAATAAAAAAAAATTAAATTAAATATTACTAGATGCATGCATAATTACGGCCCGTTAGAATTCCGATGCATGCATTATTACTGACATCACTGTACATATGAACGGATAATATGGAATGAGAAGGGTTAGTAATAAGATTTGAAGCAGCGTTATTGAGAGATATGACGATGATTATTATGGCACAACTTCCTAACATATATATTAATTAAAAAGCAACTCAACCCACACATTGCTTAGTATAAATACAATGCATTATCTCAACTAACATTTCCATTATCTCAATATATTCATCTCCAAACCCTAACTGCTAAAACAAACTCTACTTAATCTTTCAAAACAAACTCAAAAAACTCCAACAAAATGAATGATTTCATCCTTAAGACTCTTACCATGATCGAGAACAACAACAACTTCATCCGCCGGTTCCTCCATATTGAGGAAAGTTTCAGGAGCTACCTTGCGGATGCTCGATCCGCACTGAAGCACGCCAAAGAAGATGGCTTGACGGAGCAAAGCAGCGATTGCGATTATATGACGATATAGCAATCGCGAACGGAACCTCCAAATAGCCAAGGAGGAGAGGACGGATACGATAGAGCAGAATAAGATCCTCTATGAAAATATAAGAATTGTATTTTTATATATGTAATTTTTTTTTTAATTTATGTATTTATAAATATATATATATATATTAATTATGTTTATCTTACTTCTTCATCTTGCTTCTTCATTGTTTTACTAACTAATTATGCAAACAATACTTAAATAAATAACATAATGGTCGATAAAAACACATACATGCAAAAGAAATAAATAGAAAAAGAAAATAATGACGATGAAACTAACAGTGACGGCGAGATTTACCTGATAAATACAGAACGTAATAGACGATGAAATCAACAGTGACGGCGAGAAGATAAAGCGACGATGAGAAAGAGAGAAAGAGAGTGTGTGTTTTGTGTTTGTTTATCTGCTGTGTTTGTGTCTGTGTATTAAGGGTTGTGTTTTGTGGCTGCAGCAGACTTCTGTTTGTGTGGTTTATAGTATGGAAGGTATTGACAACGGTTATTAAACAACAACCGTTGTGAAATATGTTTTAACAACGGTTGTAAAAAACACCCGTTGTTAAATAAGTTTTAACAACGGGTTTCAAAAATAACCGTTGTGATTACTTTTCACTAACTTTGCGCCAATTTTGCGCCAAATTATTAACAACGGTTGTGCATGTGTGACCCGTTGTTAAAACTAATAACAACGGTTTTTATAACCATACCCGTTGTAATTTATTTTAGTAAAATTCGCGCCATACATTCTACAACGTCTATTGTGATTTTCGTGAATAATCGTTGTTAAAGGGGCGTTGTAGTTGCCTGGATTTGTAGTAGTGCCAACTTAACCAAGATATGACAATATAGCTTTATATTTATATATATCCGACCACTATACAAATATGATGAACACCAGAGATATTACAACATGCCAAACATATATAAAATATGCAAACAACTGGACTCGTATAAAATATTTCACCCACGATTAGGAATCAAATTAAGCTATTCAATTTCACTCATGCTATCATGCCAACAATGTTATCAACTAAACTTTAATTTTATCACTTGTTAAGATACATAACTACTGAACATGCGTGCTACTATCATCATATAAAAAGAAACATTATAAGGTCACATTAATAAGGCTCATGAAATAACCAAACAATTGTATGAAAACTCAACATAGAACGCACATTTTACAAGTAATGATTCACGTTGTAACTTCCAAAGACCACGAACAAATAACCGTTCGATTAAACTTGATTCATATTACTTTTATAAAGTACTGAGAGTTAAAAACATAAGGGAAAAAAAATTAGGTCTAAAGCACAAAAATTCCATTTTTAAAGAATTTTACAACTCAGTTGGTCCAAACAAGTATGTGACAGCAATTGGTCCGAAACTTGGGTCAGTTTGCAAAACATACCATTTAATATAGAGACATCAAGAATTTTCGTGGCTTATCAATTTGATAACATATGCGAATCTTCTGATCGATGGAGTTGGAATTATGCAAAAATTATTAACACAATTTAAATGAGGATTTTTACAAAATCGTTGGTCAAAACATCACTGCGCAGGAACTTCCTGACCACAGCCCACTAAAATATTTATTACTCCTAATCCCTATATCCTATAAGCATGAAACCAACGCCAAATGAATACCAACTCACGAGGCTATCTCTCATTAAATTTTCATCCGTAGGTAATAAACAGAAAAGAAATGGCAGTAAGGTCAATTAAAGAGTAAAATCAAACAAAACGAGTTTCAGCACTAGGTCATTCTTTACTATGTACAAGCTCTTATCCTATGTATACTAACCCATCCAAACATAAATTTCACACTTTGTACTTATGTAAACATCCATCCCATAGAATCCCTTCGCATCTCGATCTACTCCTTACATCTAAATCACGATTGCTATGACTAGAAACATGCAATTCAATAGTGTTTCCGATTACTATCACAATACTATACTAGCATGGCTTCGGGATCACATAATCGTATATCATTAGACATAATAGTACTATCGGCACACCATTCAACATCCATCCAGATAAATATCATCAATTCGCAATTATTTTCACGCTCACGATTACCACAATCCAACACTTCATTGATTATCAACATGAACACGAAAATTTTATTTCTCATCTCCACAACATCATATGATCACGTCATCATTCATACAAAATAATTGCCGCAACGTTATCCTGCAGCATGGTTAGAATATATGGGTCTCAAGGTGTACATCCACTCGATTATACCCAAGGTTATCCTTCTAACTACCCCATTCACTCAATTTCTCTCGGGTTACCTGGTTCGAAACTGAGAGGGCAAAAGAGCACGCATTAAAGGCGCCTTCTTAACCGCACTGTGAGCTCCTAACAGTTTATTCCCAGGGGTTCTTTTTATTTAGACACTTCCTACGTTCATTGAGTTCATTGGTTTAGGCCTGAGGATCGTTCGCTCTGATACCACTTTGTAACACCCCGATTTATGAAGGAGCCTTTAGCAAGACATTCCCTAATAAACCGGACTGTTACCATCTCGGTTTCCCGAGGTAGTGAATAACCAATTAAACTCCAAGGCAAATTATATAATTACTTTAACTTAATTATTACAAAACCTCTTTTAAATCAATTACAAGGAACTAATAAAAATAAAAGTGAAGGTCTTCTAAATAATGGTCTAGCTACTAAGTCTTCTGATCCAGTGTCTCACGCCCATCAAGCTCCCATCCTGTCTCATAAACCTGTCAAGTCTGCTCCCCAATAATGGATCGTCACAGGTGTTCACGAATACACAGGGTCAACCACGAGGTTGAGTAGGGAATACAATGAAGCAACAAAGTATGATATGCATGCTCCTCCGTCACCTCCATCTCCATCCCAACTCGTATCTCATAACCCGGACAACCCAGCCATACCGATCCCCGGTAGACTATATATCGACCGTAGCCGATCTTTCAGCTCGCAGCTGAGGACACCAGGGCAAGTCCTACAGAACCCGCCTGGGCCTTATCACAACATCAT
Organism: Silene latifolia; assembly: GCF_048544455.1. Taxonomy (NCBI): domain Eukaryota; kingdom Viridiplantae; phylum Streptophyta; class Magnoliopsida; order Caryophyllales; family Caryophyllaceae; genus Silene; species Silene latifolia. The sequence continues at coordinate 36,311,275 of NC_133537.1, forward strand.
CATCACCACACCACATCACCACAACATCCTCCATCTCCAATGCATATGAATGCTCAACAGTAAACAATGCAATACAATATGTATATTAATGAATGAAATCATGCCAACTACCAAATGTTGTGATAACACACTCAACACGAACAATTCCGTCAACCACATCATAGCGTAATCAACAACCACGAATCAAGTCACGTTCACAATTTGGTCATATGAAACACAAACAAGTCAACACAATTCAACAACACGATAAGAAGTCAAGTGTATTTCCCTACCTCAGTACCGCAGTCAAATAGTCGGGTGCTCAGTAATATTCCACAACAATTCGCCCTCTGAAAGATAAATAAACAATAACCAATTACTTAAACTATTCCCGTTCCCAAAAATAGAAGTTATTAAAATAGAAACCTCTTAAAATGGAAAGTTTCCCTAAATGGAAACTTTCCCGATCTAGCAGCTTTTCCATTTTAACAAACCCGACTCAAAATCCGTCTCTAATTATTTTAAAAGACTCGGGAATTAAATTAAATAACTAATACGATAAATGAAAAATTAACAAATCTTACGATTAAGAAAACCGAAACAAACACAAAACAAACCCCACAACCCGACTTCACACTCGCCTAAAACCCCTCACGCGCCGCCTGAGACACCACGACAACCACCAGGCCTGCTCCCCACTTCGACCCCACCACCAACAACCGACTCCAACCTGGTCGACTGCCGCCGGCGAGTCGAACCAGGGTCGTCGTTTGGCCTGGTTCACCACCGAGCCTCACCAACCACCCCCTGTTCTCGACCTACAACCACCGCAGCCAACACCTATCCCCTGCCAAACCACCACAGCCCTGCTCGCCGTCAGACAACACACCCAGACGTCGTGGCGTCGCCGTTTCGACCTCCCCCGAGTCCACGGTGGCACCACCCCAATCCTAAACGTCTAAACCCGTCTAAAAACTCGCATATAAACCCGTTTGATTGTCTCTGTCGACAATGCCTCCTGCCGCCATTTCCACCGCCTAACACCTCCCTAACCGCCACCAAAAGAAACGACCCAAACCACCCAATACAACCTCCCCGACACCAACCACCATTAACACCTCCCCAAGACACACGGTGACCACAAAAACAACCCGACAAACGACAAGAAAAGAAAAGAAAGGTGACTGCTTACCTAACTGCCGCGCAAACCACCAATAGGGCCGCCTCAAGGCGTCGACAACCACTCTAAGCTCTTCCTTGCTGCGCCGTCAACAACCACACTCTCTCTCTCTCTCGAATTGCGTGAAAATGGTGATGGTGTGTTGTTCGATGTAGGCGGGTGAAGGGAGACGGGTAGGGTTAAAAAGCTAGGTTAGAATTAGGTTAAACTAAAATGGATTTGTGGGTTAATTGGGTTAGCACGATTAAAACATGGGTAAACGTAATTGGGTAAAAGAGTGACACGCTTCTTGACCCAAAAGACAAAAGGTGATATAGCCCGACTCAACATATATGATATAAACCCGACTTAATAACTTTCACGATATTGCGATGCAACCAACATAAAATGTATAATAATTAATATATAATAATATCCGTTTAATCGGTTATATAAAATACGGGGTATTACACTGGGCCAACACCCCTTTATTTCATATGGGGCCAACGTCCCGGTTGCCAACGCTGCCCTTGTAGTTCATATGGAGCCAACGCTCCTACTGTGTACACAGTTTTGATTTCCTCAGTAATGTCATCTCAAACCAATAATCGTATTCTGAATGCTACAATTGGCCTATAGTACATTATAACGACAACACTATTACCACAGCATACATTCATAAGACGGTAACTAATATAACGTGTAAGCAGTATAACAATCATAAGATGAAATTAACAATAAAACTAATATAAACCGATTATTTCTAATCTCTTATTTCAATAATATATAAATTATAAAGATAAACAATTACTTATATCGACGAAGGGTCCTGAAATCATATCTTTATTTGGTACAAAAAGACCTTGTTTGATCCCTTAATATTACCCTATTATTATTTCCCAATGTCTTTGCTAAAGAAATAATCCTACGCATGGTCTATTTGCCTTTCTGTGTTTCTCTTCTCTACCATTGTTGATTTTGGTTTCCGACTTTCCGTTGAGCTTTTTGCAACTCATACCAATATATGACTGTTGATTTGATGAGTCACTAGTAAGCAGCGTGGGGATTGATAAGATTTTTCTTTTTGCTTTTTTTTTAATAGTTATCTAATATAATACGGAGTAGTAAAATAAAAGTCATAACGAGTCCCGACTCATATATTCTTCGATTCATAAAGATTGAGTCGTTTTCGTTTTTACCAATAAATATACGAGTCTAGTTTATAAAGGAGTTAGAAGTATGTCATGTAGACTATAAAATATATATATAAGAGGAGTATTTATATTATTTAATACTATTTTTTTTTCCGGGCTATTACAGAAATGTAAAGAACTTGAGTAAATAAAAAAGTGAATATTATTGATATGAACATTAATTTACATCACAATTAATCATCCTATTTATATACATCATCTTCTCTGTACAAAATTATGTAACAAACTTTATGACAGGTTGTAATGAGCTAGAGTTTGTTACATGTTGATGTGGAAATGATGTGGAGGGAATGTTCTAGAAGTCTCCAGAAGTCTACGTCCAGCACGAGCATGAGCTGCAGTAGCAGGAAGCAAGAGAAGCTGAAGTAGGAGCAACTGGTAGGATCATCATGATATGATATGATCAACATTAAAAACAAAGGTAAATAAATGACTGAGACAAAGGTAGTATTAAATTGGATTGCGTGATATTTGGGACGGGTCTGTTCTTATGAGATATAGGAATACAAAAATTCTCATTTATGACGATACTACTCCGTCACAAGTTTATAACCTCTCACAAGAAGTAAGTGGGAGAGGAGTTGGAAGAGCAAGTAAAAAGGCAAAGCAAGTAAAAAGGCAGATAAGAGAGGGCTTTGAAAGGACACAAGCTTATCACGATCACATGCAAGACAGTGTCATAGAGACATTCAACCCTATTTCATGTGAGCAAAAATCCAATCCTCCAATCAAAATCATATTCCAATCATAATGCGTCTAAAACGTAAGCAGAATCGCAGCTCATTTTAGTTAGATACCAATCAAAAAAAGTTACGAAAAGACACTTGGTGTATCAATAATCACAAATTCTCATTTGTGACGGGTACTATTCCGTCACAAGTTTGCGACGGGCCAAATGTGACCATTTTATAAGAAAATGTGACCATTTTTTCAGAGATAACATTTTATAAACATTTTATGAGTGGTTACATTTTATCAAAAAATGGTCACATTTGACCATCGCAAATTGTGACCGTCACAAAGAAGAATTGCTGATAATAATTACATTACACTACACTACAATACACTTTACTTAGTCTAGTCGGTGCACTCTATAGGACCCCAACCCCAAAACAAACCTTCAAAATCACTGAAATTTCAAAACCGCGTAGACAAAACAGAAATCCACAAAAGAAAAAGAGTGACATTATTAATTCAAATTAAAATTATTGGGTGAGACGATCTTTATACAAATTTTGTGTTAAACAAATTTATTTAATAAGGTAATTTTTTATTTAATGAACCATGATATTTGCTTATGTAAATCTGTTTTACATGATTATTAATGAAAACGGCAGCCTCACATAAGAATATCTATATTACAAAATATCTCGTTTCTCAATAATCTAGTGAAAGACCGTCTCTCGCTTCCTTCTTTCATTTAAATTAGGGTTTTTTTGTCAGAAATTACCTTTTATTTAAGGTGATTTGTGAACAATTGTCTTCCATTTTATTTTTGGCTTTCAACCACCTTTCATTTCTTCTTTCTGCAAAAGACTACCAGAATTCCAATTCCGACTAAAAAAAAAAAAAAAAGTCAACTCTTCGACGTTGAGTCGTCATTTTCATGTTAATTTTTTACTTCTTAAACCTAATAATTGACGTTAAATATTGATTAAACCCAATATTAATCAACTCAATTTGTCAATCTCTTACCCGAATCAAAACCCTAATTCAACAAACAAACCACCATGGAAATTTATCAGAACATGGTAAATACTTCTTTAACAATAATGATCTATTATAGGCAAACAAAGCCGCCTAGTGTTAACTATCCGAAAATAATCATTGATTCATTCTTAGGAATACTTGTCTACTAATCTAATTAGTTAACCCAACATCTTCGCCATGAAGAGAAAAAGAGGGTATTTTAATATGTCTGAGATGGACTCATGGACATTAGGTTGATGAATCATGAGTAGTCTATTTTACGACGGAGATAGAAAGAGAGATTGAGATGGAAGAAACTTTTGATAAGGTGTTGGACATGGAGAGAAGCTTTTTCACATTTTGTAGGGTAAACAAATGGAGAAATCTAGGTTATATGTGTGAAAAGGGGAGAAAAGAGCAGGTCACACCGGAAAGTTGATTTTTTTCGCTGGAAATGGAATTCTGGTAGTCTTTTGCAAAAAGAAGAAATAAAAACTATTAAAAAGTAGTTGAAAGCCAAAAAATAAAATAAAAGGTAGTTATTAACAAATGAACCTAAATAAAAGATAGTTTCTAAAAAAAAACTTTAAATTATTAAGAGCAATAAATAGAAGACAAAAGTCTCCCAACTCTCACCCACTTATCTCATTTCTCAAGTTGCATAACTTGCATTGCATTCTGCAACTTCCACGCTAACCAGTAACCACTATACATCTTTCTTCATTTCTGATACATTTCATTCCTTTTCTCTTCATTTTTAGGTAAATATTTTCATTTGGAATTTCAATATTTCATTATTCACAAAGTGTGATGGAAAGAAGGAAAATGATCCAATATATTACTGTCATTTTGGCGGTATTGAGCATTTCCATAGCAAATGCAGACGACCCGTATAGATATTTCACATGGCTCGTCACTTACGGAACTATTGCTCCTCTTGGTGTTCCCCAACAGGTTGGTACGACTGTTTTAAATGATGAATCATGTTTAGTTCATATCGTTTTTTAGTTAAAAAAAAAAAAGTGAATGGCTGTTTTTGGATATGTGGCAGGGCATTCTAATTAATGGTCAATTTCCGGGGCCTCAATTGGACTGTGTCACTAATGACAACATTGTACTAAATGTTGTTAATAACTTGGATGAACCCTTCCTTCTCACTTGGTATGTCCTTTTTCCTACTTAAATACTCCTTCTGACTCGTTCATTTATTTATTTATTTTTTTTTTTTTTTTTTGGAGGAGTATTTTAATCGAAGGTAAACAAACGAGGGAGAGTGGATTGTTAACTAATCAATGTGATATTGTAATTCACTATTGTATTTTTGGAGAATTTATTAGTCTTACTAAAGTAAAATGTAGGCTTGTATTGTTTTTGTCACGCCATTCGGTTTAGTACACACTTGAGCCAAATAGGACTACTACGTCTACTAGGGGGAACAAAGTTTCTTTTTTTCACGAGTTTTAACAATATGCGACTTTCATTCATCCTGTCAATCAATCTACTCTTTGGTCGAACTGAACATGTTTTACAAAGAATTTGTAATGAAATAATAACATATAGGTAGTAAATATTGTTATAACGGAGGTAAGAAAGATAAATAAAGAACGTGAAAAAGACAACAGTTTACGTGGTTCACTAACAATTTGTTAGCTACGTCCACCGCTAGATGGGAAGAATATTATTGATCTTGAGGATTACAGATTTCAGAGTATATTCGTTAGAGTATTCAGATTTCAGACTCAAATTTTTGACTTCTGAATGAATAAAATAGGCGAACTTTATGAGAGTTTATATAAGACTTTCATAACGTATATTTTCTTAATGCAATTAGGAAACCCTAACAATTTCCTAAACAGACAAGGAAACTAAATAATACTCCGTAGTTTCCTAAACAGATAAGGAAACTAAATCAGATGCGGAATTCAGAACAGATTCAAGGCATATTCTAACAAATATGTATCTTTTTTGATCGTTAGATACTTAATGGAGTTGGCAAGTATTGAGTAGTGTGATCTTATGCAAATCAATAGCTAGGCGACTTAGTAGTTTTATGTCGCGAATATATGGCCTTGATGATTTAGTTGATGACTGATGTTCGCGGATCCCAAATATTTTGGAATTAAAGCTCTGTTGAAATTTATCTGAAGAACTAACTACGACAGGAACGGAATTAAGCAAAGGAAGAACTCATGGCAAGATGGAGTTTTGGGAACCAACTGTCCAATCCCTCCAAACTCAAACTACACATACAACTTCCAGCCAAAGGATCAAATTGGCTCCTACTCATACTTCCCATCAACTGGGATGCACCGAGCAGGTGGTGGGTTTGGAGCCCTTAATGTTTATTCTAGGCCTCGCATTCCCGTTCCTTATGCCGACCCTTCTGGAGACTTCTCTTTGCTTATTGGTGATTGGTTCAAAACTAGTCATAAGGTCAGTGGCCTTCTCTTTGCTTATTATTTCATTCACATAATCACATTTGCTCTAAAGGTAATGATTCCATGTATTTGATTCAACTTTAAATCGGCATTTGGCCATTTGATTCCATGCATCTAAGTAGTTTCATCTGATCATCTGATGTTGTAACATGGAGTACAGTTTCCTTCCTTTTAATCCAGAATGAAATAATTTATCAACCTGGTATCAGCATTGTGACAAATATCGCATTGTGCAGAGCCTGCAGCAAAATCTGGATGCAGGGAGCGCCCTTCCATTCCCTGACGGCTTGCTTATAAATGGCCAGACTCACACCTCTTTCACTGCAGACCAAGGTCATCCTCATTTCTCTCAACATTGAATCTTGTATGAGACAGTCTCAGATGCGACAATTGGAGCAATTTACGTACTCATGTGTACCTCATTTAATTATATATATATATATTCAATGGCTGGTCTCATCTGTAAGACTGTACATAGTGACATGATCCGACTTCTTAGTTGTGATGCCGACTTCTAACATAGTTGCCTTGTCCACCTTTCAGGTAAAACTTACAAATTCAGAGTTTCCAATGTAGGGATGTCCACTACATTCAATTTCAGGATCCAGGGTCACAAGTTGAAGGTGGTTGAAGTTGAGGGATCTAATGTTCTCCAGAATGTGTATGAATCAGTCGATGTGCACGTGGGTCAGTCGCTTTCGATCCTTGTGACCATAGACCAGGCTCCCATGGACTACTATGTTGTGGCTTCCTCGCGGTTCACTGAGTCAGTTCTTACAGCAACTGCTGTGCTCCACTACTCCAACTCTAACTTGCAGGTGTCTGGAGCTTTGCCTGCTCCCCCTCCAGGTGAATATGACTGGTCTATGGACCAAGCCAGAACCTTTAGGTAAGGAGATATTTGGAAAAACAAAAAAAAAAAAAAAATAGTTTCAATTTTATTAAAATCGATTGTTTTGTTAATGCATAGACTAGATTTGGCAGATGTGGCAAACGTGTCATTCCGGTCTTGTCATTTTAAGCAAGGGTCGTTTCGGGTTCAAATCATCTTGGGCGCATTCTTGTCTGGTATATTGTGGAAACTTCTGTCTAATTGTTCGGTAATGGGTTATTCTTTTGTATTGATGGCTTCATACAGGTGGAATCTAACAGCAAACGCAGCCAGACCCAACCCACAGGGATCATTCCATTATGGCATGATTCCAATTTCAAAGACCTTTGTGTTAGCCAACTCGGCTCCTCTAATCAACGGGAAGCAGCGTTATGCTGTTAACAGAGTATCGTTTATCTATCCCGACACCCCTCTAAAGCTTGCTGATTACTTCAACATTCCCGGAGTTTTCAGCTTGAATTCTGTCCAGAGCAGCCCATCTGAGGGTTCCCCATACCTTGCCACATCCGTTTTGGGTACTTCCCTCCACGATTTCATCGAGGTTGTGTTCCAAAACGACGAGAATGTCTTGCAGTCTTGGCATCTTGATGGTTATGACTTCTGGGTTGTTGGGTACGTTCCTTCAATTGTTATGTTGTCTTGAATCTTGCTTTTAAGTTTTCGAGGCTAGCTTTTAACATTCGATAATTGAATTTTCGCAGCTTTGGTGCGGGTACATGGACACCAGCCAGTCGGACTTCATACAATCTTGTTGACGCTCTCACCAGGCACACCACTCAGGTAATCTTATCACCCCATAATCACATTGTCCATGCCATTCTATATTGGGTTAGGATCTTCTCAATTTCCATAGTAAACGGGGCAATGAAGTCTCCATAAGATGTGTAAAGATTTAATGGTAATTGTTAAACCTTGTTTATTTGCATCATTGCATTATTAACTTGACACTTGGTGTTGACGGTGAAAATTGCAGGTGTATCCAAAGTCGTGGACAGCAATATTGGTATCGTTGGACAACCAAGGTATGTGGAACATAAGGTCGACAATTTGGGGCCGCCAATATCTTGGACAGCAGCTCTATCTCCGGGTGTGGAACTCTGTCAAGAGTTTTGCTAATGAGTACGACCCTCCGACTAACATGCTTCGCTGTGGTAGAGCTATCGGACATCCCTAAAGCCACCGGCTACTAAAAATAAATACTCTACCTATATCAAGAGTCTCAAACAGTCATCAGAGTTTGACTGTCGTGGTCGGAAATTCATATTATACTTCATTCAGCTTTAGCAAAACAGTTGATTTTGATGAGAGATTGTCTTAAAGGCATAAACCCATGAGGGCTTTTGCACTAGATAAATATGTATTGACGATAGTCATATACATTAAAACTACACCTTTTTACACTGTCTTGCGTATAAAACAACGGAAGGTTGATATGGGCCACCACCCCGAAGAAAAATGTTGGTTTAAATAGCTTTACACTATAACTGAGAATTTGTTTTCTTTTTAAATGTTTCATCTCAGTCTTGCTGGGGGAGTGAGGGAGGTGGGCTTTAGCAATGCCTTGCCAGAATGAGCAATTTAAACAATTTCATTGGCGAAATAAAATTATTATTATTATTATTATTATTATTATTTTTACCACGATAACCTGTAATTGAAATAAACCACTTACAATACAAACGTATGAAAACTAGAGTCTCTAAAGCTGCTACAAAGCCAACTAACGAAGCTAAAATTACAAGCACATTTAGCCGAAATAGAAAGGCGACATTTTTGAATGGGGGATGATAATGGTGATCGAAGTGGATCTGGTGAGCTTCCTTTCTTTTAGTCCTAGTAACCGCTGCAACATTCTTCGTGTACCTCCAAAGAGAAAATGAATGCTCGACAGAAAACGTATCTTTTCTTCAAACTAACACGGGCTCGAGCAAGCCCACCTCGGCACTCGGAATAAACCAGCTTACGGCCACAACTCTTGCTTGAATACACTCTAATCGCGGCAAACTCTAACCGCGGCAAACTGAAACTGAACCATTGAGGCTTTGCTAACAAGAGAGGAGTCTGACGAAAGTCGAACTTTTTTATCAACCTCGAAAATAACTTCCTCGTGGACCGCCGAAGCACTTTCGGGTATAAATTCTAAGCTCTTAACTTGCACCTGAGGCAAAGGAAATGAAGAGAGAACTGGTGCTTCCCTTAAGATGAGGGATATAGTTTTTTGAGATGAGGGGAGTTCCCGTCGGGATATAATTTTTTGAGATGAGGGGACGAACCCTCAAGGAAGACATTGATCGAGGGTGGTAAAAGTGGAGATCATTCCCAAGCATCAGATTCTCATAGTCTTGAGATAGTCTTGGTAGAAAAGACATAATTCATTTTTAGGCTGTCTCTTATTGGAAAAGGTGTATTTTGTAGGGTTTGTGGAAAAAGTTTGGAAGTTGTGTTTTCCTTCATGTAGCAAAGGTGGGTCAGCCTAAAAAATGTTGTGAGAAATTCTGTCGGAATCCATAGCATCTTGCTCCGCCTCACATACACTCTTAGGCTCCATAGAAAGCATGGTAATGTCTGGGTTATTATCAACACAAACTTGGTCAGGAACTGCTTGAGTATTCAACATTGGTGCGGTATAACAAGAACTGGCTACAGGCTTTTTAACCATAGCGTCACTAAATAAAGGTTTCTTACCTTTCTTTGTAGTACCCAAAGGGTTCCATTAGGATTCAAAACTAATTTGTCAACCAGCATAAGGACCTCATTGCTAGCTTCTTTATTTTTCGGGTCAAGGTTTACAGCATGCTCAAAGTCCGCCAAGGTCTCCTTGAGGAGATTCAAATGTTTATAAGCTAAGCCTCTACGATATAGAGCTTTAATATTGCAGGGGTCAAAATGTAATACAAAGTTACAGTAATAACAAGCCTCCTTATAATGGGAGAGCTTTAATTCACAGAACGCTAAATTGAGCACAGGGGAGAGACAAAGGAAAACGGCAGCAGGTTGGTCATGTCACATGTGAGGGTGGAAGGATAAGAAAACATAAAAATTTAAGGGCTTGCGTATAGTGACGAGAAGCTAAGATAAGATTACCTTCCTTGAAAATAGAGTTACTCCTGTCTTTCACCGAATGAATATTGAGGAGGATGGTTCTCCCATTTCCATAATCCACTTAAGGACATCATCATCGACATCATTATCATTCAAGACAAACAGGTCACAAAGATCAAGTAGGAGAGATTGATATTCCATAGTAGGAAAGCAAGATATATAAAAGAAAAACACGAACCGATTCGAGTAACAGGAGGGACAAAAGCACTAGATTATAGTATGACAACACCAAACAAGAAAGAAAGAACTACAACCAACCCAAACGAACCACCTCCGATAGACATGGACCATGGGAGAAGAAGACCATTAAAGAAAAACAGCCCCTCAAAACACTAGGGAGTGCGCCAACCTCCAATCAGGGGCGGCCCATAGGTAGAGCCATTCAGCTCGCCGCACCGGGGCCCATAAAACAAAGGGCCTCAAATTTCTGAATTCAGCCCTTTAGCATGTAGATAGAATATTGAGGCCCAAAAGAATACATTGACAATAAAAAATAACCATTTTAAATATTGAAGCCCAAAACAATATTTCTTTATTCCGCAAATATGCCTGCATCAAAGACTATTGACTTTTCTTTATTGTTTATTTCTTTTGTTTAACTCTCACATCTTCCACCTTTAACAACTCTTCTTTTCTCCGTACAAGAATAATTATAGTTCCCCATTCCCGTTATTTACACTACTACAATCCAGGCAACTACAACGCCCCTTTAACAACGATTATTCACGAAAATCACAATAGACGTTGTAGAATGTATGGCGCGAATTTTACTAAAATTAATTACAACGGGTATGGTTATAACAACCGTTATTATAAGTTTTAACAACGGGTCACACATGCACAACCGTTGTTAATAATTTGGCGCAAAATTGACGCAAAGTTAGTGAAAAGTAATAACAACGGTTACTTTTGAAACCCGTTGTTAAAACTTATTTGACAACGGTTGTTGTTTTACAACCGTTGTTAAAACGTTTTAACAACGGTTTTTGTTGAATAACCGTTGTTAATACCTTCCATACTACAAACCACACAAACACAAATCTGCTACAGCCACAAAACACAAACCTTAATACACAAACACAAACACAGCAGACAAACACAAACACAAACACAAACACAAACACAAACACAAACACAAACACAAACACAAAACACACACTTTCTCATCGTCTCTTTCTCTCTTTCTCATCGTCGCTTTATCTTCTCGCCGTCAGTGTTGATTTCATCGTCTCTTACTTTCTCTAATTATCGGGTAAATCTCGCCGTCACTGTTGGTTTCATCGTCTTTCATCATCGTCATTATTTTCTTTTTCTAATTATTTCATTTGCATGTATGTGTTTTTATCGACCATTATGTTATTTCTTTAAGTATTGTTCGCTTAATTAGCTAGTAAAACAAATTAAATAAACTAAAACAAAGAAAAAGTAAGATGAAGAAGCAAGATAAACATAATTAATATATATATATATATATATATAGAGAGAGAGAGAGAGAAGGGTTCTTATAAGGCCTTTATACCATATAAGGCCCTAAGTCTTTATAAGAGCCCTTGGATGAAGGGATTGAATGGATGAGATGAGAAGAGAGGGGGTCTTTTTTAGAGCAAAAAAAAAAAGGAAATGCTTGTTGTATGAGAGAGGGTCCACTGGCACTGTTTTTTGTACTGCCTCCACTGCATATCCCGCGGATAATAGGAATAAACAAACACAAATATTCATTTTGCAAGCTTTCCCTCTTCATTCACCATTCAAAACCTCTCAACAAGCAAACCCCATAAAAATCACCACAAAAACGATCCTAAATCCTGTAAAATCCAATATAAATCATCAAAAAAATAAGAGAAATTTCAGCCCAAATGTAAACCTACTTCATTGATCATCAGATAAATAAATTGTTGTCGGATAAACTACGTCATTGTTCATCCGTTAAAATTCATTAGCTTTGTTGAAGACAAAATAAATTGTCATTGTTCATCAGAGAAAGAAGCGGGAAATGACAGTCAGTGTTTGTGAAATGGATCATATGCAGATTGAAGTTGCCGTCGATGGTGAGTTGTTTACTTTCTTGTTTGTGTCTAGGTTATTATTGTAGCTTGATGTTCAAATATAAAGTGCTATATGTAATTTTGGATTGATGTTCATTATTGTAGCTTGTAGTTATTTCATTTGTGTTCATTATTCTTAATGTTGTTGTACTTTCATGGTGTTCATCAGATTTGTTCTTTCATTTTGGTAGCTTGTTGTTCATGGCAAAAAAAGATGGAAATTTAAAAGCTTGATAAAGAACGAATTATAACTTCAGTGGGTTTTAGTAAAACTCTGACCGTAATATGTATAACTTCAATAATACAGTGTACTCATGTAGTTCTTATATTCATCGTGTTATAACTCTAGTGGTTTTTTGTAAAACTCTTTGACAATTTCCTGCAGCTTCAGGTAACAGAGTAATTCAAACCCTAAATTGTGCGTAAAAACTCTTACTAAACAACCAATTTTGATATAGTTATTCATGTTATAGCTTAAGTTATACATTCATTAAGTGAAGTTATAGGATGTGGAAGGTTGTACATTATATGCCTAGAGTTATACAGGCTGTGTCTAGAGTTATACATTGTATGCTTAGAGTTATACAGACTGTGTATAGAGTTCTACATTCTATGCCTAGAGTTATACATTGTATGATTACAGTTATACAAATTTTGTACAGGAGTTATACAACACGTCACTGCAGTTATGAAAAAAGGCAAAATTTATTAGACAGCTATGAGTTATACAAAAAAATCAAGAGTTATACAAATTGTGTACAACAGTTATACAACACATGACTGCAGTTATGAAAAAGGCAAAATTTATTAGACAATTATGAATTTTACAAAAAATAACAAGATTATACAAATTGTGTACAAGAGTTATACACTCTGTGAAGTACAGTTATCCATATATGGGTAAGAGTTATACATTGTATGACTAGAGTTATACATTCTGAAACTACAGTAATACAGTCTACAAATGTATAACTCTAGGCATACAATGTATAACTCTTAGCATATACAGACTGTGTTTGGAGTTATACATTATATGCCTAAAGTTATACATTATACGTTAAGAGTTATACATTATATGCTAAGGAGTTATACAGTATGTGCCTAGAGTTGTACATTGTATAGCTAGAGTTATACAGTCTGTGCCTAGAGTTATACAGACTATAGCTAGAGTTATACATTGTATGATTAGAGTTATACAGACTGTGTATAGAGTTATACATTATAAGCCTACAGTTATACAGTCTGTGCCCAGAGTTATACAGAGTGTGACTAGAGTTATACATTGTATGACCAGAGTTACACATTGTATGACTAGAGTTATACAAACTGTGACTAGAGTTATACATTATATGCCTACAGTTATACAGTTTGTGCCCAGAGTTATACAGTCTGTGCCTAGAGTTATACAGTCTGTGCCTAGAGTTATACAGTCTGTGCCCAGAGTTATACAGTGTATGCCTAGAGTTATACATTATATGCTTGGAGTTACAAAGAAAATTCTAATTAGCTTGGAGTTATGTATTTCTTAATCATTTCATGGATGTTTGATTCTGCTCAGATGGTCGTAAGGTAGCGGAAACTGAGTATTGTAAGCATTTGGCAGCGGAGTTTACACCTTGTGTAGGGCAACAATTTTTTGAAATCGACGAGGCAGTGACATTCTATAAAATTTATGCATTGGCGTCGGGGTTTGATGTTCGGAAGTACTCGACGAAAAAATGGCGCGACGGTGAAATCAAGTCAAAGTTGCTGGTTTGAAACAGAGAGGGATTCACATATGTCCCAAAAGGAGAGGCAGTAATTAAAAAAAATGAGACCGGGATTAGGGAAGAAGAAATGCAATGGGGAATAAGAACTGCGAAACAGAGGAAATATACAGTCAAGAGGGTAGGGTGTAAAGCACATGTCAGGCTATTTATGAAGAATGGAGTATTAGTAATTGACCGATTCCACATGGGGCATAATCACGAGCTTGTATCCAGTGAGGATCGTCAGTTTCAAAAGATGTCGCGGAACATAGAAGATTTTCACAAGTACTTGATAATGTACAACTCAAGGGTTAGTTTAATATTAATCAAACCTCCAATAATTGAATGGCAAACTTCTAAAGTTATACATCCTTAGAGATATATAGAATGTTGTTAGAGTTATACATATTCGCATATGTAAGAGTTATAAATAATAAGAAGTTGCACAATCAATCAATGGAGTTATCCATATGTTTCATGAAGTTGTACGAAAAGGTGAAAGAGTTATAGTTGAGGAATCCTTGATTATTAATCAGCACTGATCAGGATTTATTGTCCACTGCAGTTGAGGATAGGAGCAACTAGGACGTACAAGATGTGTAAGGAACTCGTAAACGGGTTCGAGAACATTGGTGCATCCTTAACTGATTTTAAGAACTTACACCGAGATGTGAAGTGCTTCATCCATAAACGGGACGGTCAATTGTTCATAGACCGGTTCAAGAATATGGCGCAAAATAGACAGGGGTTTTATTTTGATTATGAAGTTGACAAGGATAACAGCCTTTGAAGGGCAATATGGGGTTTGTGTAACCGCTAGAAGGAACTACTCCGTTTTTGGAGATGCAGTGTCGTATGACCCAACATACTCAACAAACAAGTACGATATGATTTTCACGCCATTCACTGGCATAGATCACCATAAGTGATCAGTGACATTCTGTGGGGCATTGATTGCCCATGAAGACCATGAATCCTTCCAGTGGGTTTTCAACCGGTTTTTGAATGCTATGGGTGGAAAGGAACCCAAGTACATTATCAGAGATCAGGATGCGGGCATTATTAAGGACGTACCCCTTGCCTTCAAGACTGCACGCCACCGATTTTCCATGTGGCATATAATGAAAAAGGTGCCATCGAAGTTCGGGGTGACAAGGGAGGATTATAAGGAGTTCCTTGAGAAATTGAACAACATTATATAGGACGACAACCTAGAAGCAGACGACTTTGACTGTAGGTGGGCAGAAATAATGGAAGCGCATGGTGTTGTGAACGAAGAGTGGTTTACAGAAGCGTACGATAAAAGGAGCCAATGGGTGATGACGCATTGCAGGGACTTGAACATGGGTGGTGTAATGAGGACAACGCAGAGATCAGAGAGCATTAATAGTTTTTTTAAGAAGTTCGAGCAGAAGTCAGGTATGTTAGTGGAGTTTTGGATGCGTTTTGAAAGCGCTATGGACCATCAACGACATACGCAGAAGAGACTTGACCATGAAAACCGACACTCAACACCAGCAAGGGGGACGCATTTACCCATAGAGGAATATGCGTTAAATGTTTATACCCGTGAGGTTTTCAAGGAATTCCAACTAGAGGTCATTTGCTCAATCGATACATGTAAGACCGGGGCTATCTTTGAAGTCGATGGAGTTGAAGTGACTGTCGTTAAGGATTCAATCGAGAGAGAAAAGTTTCAACGTAGAGTACAACCAGGTAATGACATTTTGGCATAATCTTGATGTGGTAGTTGGTGAAGTTGCTAGATATAGTGTCAAAGTTACATTGTCGAACATAGAAGTTATACAATTGTTCTTTGAATCGCATTTATCTATTTGTTTAAATCGAAAACATTTTCAATAACTTAAGTTTTCGAATGTATAACTCTTCTTATTATATGTATAACTCTACTTGCAGAATGTATAACTCTTGTTGCCATATGTGTAACTCGCTTTCGAATAACATTAGAAATTCAATTTTTCACCAACTGCAGGTATTTGTAGTATAACTCTGATTACATTTTGAATAACTTTAGCTTTCAGAATGTATAACTCTGGTTGCCATATGTATAACTCTACTTTCAGAATAACATTAGAAGTTATTCATTTTTTCACTGAACTGCAATTATTTGTAGTATAACTCTGATTACATTTTGAATAACTTTAGCTTTCAGAATGTATAACTCTTGTTGCCATATGTATAACTCTATCTTGATAATGTTTAACTCTTATTATTATATGTATAAGACTACTAATGGCATAATTTAACTTTATTAAAGGTACACTGGCTACACGTTGCAGCTGTATGATGTTTGAAAGGATGGGATATCTGTGCCGACATATAGTATGGATTTTGTCGGCTAACGGGAAGAAGACAATTCCAGATGATTACGTTTCTACAAGATGAAGAAAAGATGCATTGCAATTCAGATTATCAGAATGTGATGGTGAACAAACGGATTCTAATAGTAGTGCTGATGGAAAAGAAGTTGCGATGGTGAAGTTGTGGTCAGAAGTTCATGCAACCATTGGTTTACTTCGTGGCACGAGTGTGACTGAAGTTGCGAACTTAACCTCCTTAATTAGAGAGTTCAAGGAGAAACTTTTACCATACAAGAAAGATTTAACTAAGCAGGAGGAATTCGAGCAAATCCTTGGTTGCCCCGCCAGTGACGAGGTAACAATACTTCCACCAAAACAATCGAAAAACAAAGGCAGCGGTAAAAGAATGGTGTCCGCTAAGGCGAAAGCCATTGCCTTGGCTTGTAAGCCAAAACGCTTGTGTAATAACTGTAAACAAATGGCACACCACGATAAACGGAACTGCCCTAACCCATTCTCTGAGCATCCACCGTCTTCACCAGCATCTAAAGGAGTAGAGGAAGAAGAGGAAGAAGAAGAAGAAGAAGAAGAAGAAGAAGAAGAAGAAGAAGACGACGACGAAGAAGAAGAATAGAGAAACTTAACATGCTGTAGTAGTAGGCAGTAGAAAAATACCTCCGTCTCAACAAATTATTTACAATCTTTTTTTCTTTAAAAGGTAAAAAATCTGGTGAGACGGAAGGGGTATTTAATAGCTAGCTTTTGTCTATTTTGAAGGGGATTGCACCTTCAGTTGTATAACTTCAGTAATATGGTGTGTGAAATTTCAAGCTAATGTTGTATAACTCTTTTACACAATTTTGATGACTTCTCTTCATGGCAAAATATCCAATATTTAAAAGTGGCTTTAAGAACGAATTATAATTTCAGTGGCTTTAAGTAAAACTCTTACCCATATATGGATAACTGTACTTCACAGAGTGTATAACTCTTGTACACAATTTGTATAACTCTTGTTATTTTTTGTAAAACTCATAACTGTCTAATAAAATATACCTTTTACATAACTGCAGTCATATGTTGTATAACTCTTGTACACAGTTTGTATAACTCTTGATTTTTTTTGTATAACTCTTAGTTGTCTAATAAATTTTGCCTTTTTTTTCATAACTGCAGTCATGTGTTGTACAACTCCTGTACATAATTTGTATAACTTTACTTCACAGAGTGTATAACTCTAATACTTATCTGTAAAACTTGGATTTTAATTATGACTGACCAAGATGATATAGTAACAATCTATTCCAAAAAGTTGTCTAAGTTGTTAAGGAGTTTCTTGACAACATACTAGAGTTGCAAAAAAAAGAGAATACAGAATCAAAGGAAATACATTCTATTTTTTCGCAGGTTTTTTATCTGCTCTCCGCGCTGCTTTTTGTCTGAGATCTACTTGCTTCAGGATCTGTAATTTCTCGCCAATGAAACCGTTGACCTTGGACATAACTCCTTCCCCGATGATGTTCATGTCAGCTAGGACAAGCGTCGCTGCCAACTGGATCACCAAATATCGACGGTTCACCTTCCTCTCGAGATCAACGTGACCAAAATTATCACCCTCGTACATTAACATGTGCATCATGGCGAACAAGCCAGACTCGGTGTCGTTTATCGTTTGCTTATGCCAGACAAACTGGATCTGACGGAACTGGAACGCCGGTATATCTTTCCCTCTGTCCTTCTCGTCGTCCGTAGACTCCAGGTAGTCGCTCATGAGGCTCGCTGCACATGCATAAGAACGTCAAAAAGTGAAATTGTAAAAGCGGTGACAACACTTTTTAGTTAAACATAATTACAATTTAATTCCACTTATAATAACGTGACACGCTTTGCATATCTCCGATTGGCCCGGATTTGAGTAGTACTTATTGTCCAGAAGATCAATCGTCCTAGAATTAAAGTTGATACACGCACATGCATAATGGGCTTCAATCTTAATGGGTACGAAGATTAAATCAGCCTTCAAGCTGAAATCTTTGCCACAGTTGATTCAGAAGACGTCCCACATATTGTACAACCTTTCGATGTCCGGTGTTTGTTGGACAGGGTTTCGTACAAGGCTCAAGATTGTTTCCTGTTCAAGTAGAAGTATATATGTGAGGATACCAGAGGAGTTATAGGGGTTGTGCATTGGAGTTGCACAGTAACTCTTATAGCATAATGAAGAATGCCTAAGTTCATACTGGCTGTTAATAACTTATCAAAACAAAATGTTTAACTCCATAGAGGGTATGTATAACTTTAGACTTATTTTCCACTGTGAAAGTTTTAAAGAGGGTATGTGAAACTCTTATAGCATATTAAAAGATTGATTAGGACCATACCATATGACGGATACCGAAGAAAGACGAACGAAAAATCGCGCAATCCTCTGCCTCCAAACGATTAAGCAACAAGGACCAACACTCAATCACTTTTTCATCCATTGGCGTCTCAGGGAGCATAGACAACATTTGCAACCTATTAATTGTTCCGTGCCGGTCTTAACTCACAAGTGGTTCACTGTAGTTCAGACAGCAGGTGTTAATCAGGCTATAACGTATACTAAATGGGAAGGTAACTGCTATTAAAATGACTGCATAACTTCACCGACGAAACGTATAACTGCAGTTTAGGAATGTGTAACTCCATTAACGATATATATAACTTCAGTGATAAAACATATAACTCCAGGTATTACTCTAGGTATAACTCCAGGCCTCTAATGTATAACTCCAAAGTATATATTGTACAACTCTGAGTATATACTGTAAAACTCTAGGCAAAATAATGTAGAATTCCAGTATGGAAATGTCTCTATATTGATAAAACTTAATATGATAAAACATTAGGATTTTAGACAACTTACTCTTTTGGAAATTTGTAGTCATCAAGGAAAACGTAATCAACCACTTGTTTGCGATACACCGGGATATCCCTAATTAATGCCTTGTTCAACTTCAAAGATCTTGGCGACCCTTTGTAAGGTCGGCGTCCGGTTCCCGCAATATGTGGTGCAACCAAGGCCATCGCCCTTACCCCGGAGCGGCTATTGCTGGTGAGAGGGCCCGACTAGACGGCGTCCGCCCAGGGCTACTTTGGAAGGTGGAGTCGATAGCTTGGCGACTTTAGAGCAAGCGCGTTTAGCGAATCGCTCTCTCCGGCAATTCCAAAGACCTCTCTTCCTTCCACTTGTGTTCTTGGCTAACCTCTCGTTTATCACGCAACTCCTCCATTTCACGGTCTTTAAGCTCCTTAAAAGCTGTTACCCTAGATAACACGACTTCCTGTCCACGTTAATGTCACCGAGGACAAGGGTGGCGGCAATTTCGCTTCGCATGAGGTCATTCTTTGTCCTTTGTCCCTATGGTACAGTCGAATGGCTCTCCACGATGCAAAGCAACATATGAACCATGACGTAAAGACCACGGTCATTGAGTATACCCGATCCCCGCCAGTTTAATTTAATGTTGACAAAAGGAAACCCTTCGACTTTCTTCCCTTTGTCGAGCCCTTTGTAGGCCATATACTTTCCCATTGCGTCAGCCTGGCAGAAGTTAGGCAAGGCGTTTAAAAGGGGAAGACCAATTAACAAAACAATGGAGCTGATAATTAATATAGTCACTAGTTTTATAAGACATACAATAATACGCGCAATCCCTCCGTATGGTAATTTCAGAAGATCGTCCTCATAAGAACGATTATCAAGGTACTCGATCTGCTCGGAGAGGAAATTTATGCAAATGCAAGAGTAATGATCTTGATCGCCAGTGCTTACCGGGACGAAAACCTACAAACATGCACTAAAAGTCTAAGATTTATAAAACATAATTAGCAGATTAGAGGCATACATATTGTGCATAATTGGAATTGTACATTCTATGGTTAGAGTTATACATTATATGTCTAGAGTTGTACATTCAATTTCTAGAGTTATACAGTATATGCTTGCAGTTGTACATTATGTGCAGTGAGTTATACATTCTATGGTTAAAGTTATACATTCTATGCCCGGAGTTATGGAGTGAAGTTAGCCACTCATCAAAACTCTAAGCATATAATGTATAACTCTAGGCAAATAATGTATAACTTCAGCCCTAGAATGTATAACTCTAGTCATTCTGAATGCTAAAGTTATATAATGTATAACTCTATCCATAAAAAGTATAACTCCAGTCCTCTAATGTATAACTCCAAAGCATATATTGTACAACTCTAAGCATATACTGTAAAACTCTTGGCAAATAATGTATAATTCCAGTATGGAAATGTCTTTATATTGATATCTGAGCTCACCATATCAGAGTCCAGTTGGAATGGACTAGAACACGACTCTTGCCACATGTCCCACGAGGCACAAAAGCCTTCAGAATGATCAACAACCAAGTTTTTTTTCCTGCCTTGCCAAATTGCAATTGCTAGGTCCTATAAAAATGATAGACGGGGGTTGGCAGCTTGTATCACAAGTTACGTACAGTTTGTCACAAAATAATTTGCGGTAGTTCGAGCACACTTACAGCGTAACCTAGGCCAAAGAAACAGCGCGAACTTGCAACAGCTGCGGTGTTCGCGTGCGTAAGCTGATTGAGTAGTACAGACCAGCAGTCGATGACATTGGTCATAATCTGAGATCCGGGCATCAACGTCTGGAGATCAATACGCGTTATGCAGTTTGGACAGGCATATGTGACCAATTGTTCCCTACAAAGGATTAGCAAAATGAGACACGCAGCAAGGGAAAAGTTTCATGACCTGTTTCATGGTTGTACTGAAATATAGGTAAAACTTATCTTTTACTTACTCTTTATTATGGTCGTGGAATTGATCAAAGACATAATCCATTAAATCCTTCCTCACCCTGAACACCGTCCTGAAACGTTCCTTGTTAAATCGCAGCAACTGTGAGCATACGTGCTGGTCAGGTTCGGGTGCCCCGCAATCCCGAGAACAACCTAGGTTCTCGGGTACAATGTCCATACACGAAAGGGGGGCATATGAATGCAGTAAGAAAGGATGGTGGATCATGTCACATCGCGGCACATAAATAGGGGGCGGGGCTGGTGCAACCGGCTCAACCCTAGCACCAGCGATTTCAACTACCACGTCTTCTTTGGGCGCACCAATCGTTCGCTCCTCAACCCCGGCAAATGCCTCATTCACATCTGCCGTGCTCATGAAAGTCAGAGGGATTTGATTTCCACTCAATTCCGTTGAAGGATCCTCCGGGGTGAACTCCGCACCCTGGACAACATCTACGTTTTCACCCCCGTTGTTGGAATGTTGTTCAACATTCTCAACTACATCCTTTTGACCAGTGGCCTGAATGAAAAATAATAAAAATAAACACCATGCTTTTGTATCAAACAATTTACAGGTATAACTCTAAAAGTGATACAAAGAGGTCACAGAGTTACATACCCAATGCATTAAAGTTATACATATAAGGGCAAGAGTTATACACGTGTGTGAAGTATTAAAAATATGCTATCAGAGTTATACATATTTGAGTTAGAGTTATACACATATGGTTAGGAGTTGTACCAAACGGCCGTTGCGATTTACGATTTGAAAGATAAAGTTATACAAATAGGCACTACAGTTACAAGGCCTCATCATAAGTTTCAACAAAGTTGTACTTTATCAACTTAGAGTTATACACAGCCAATTAAAAAAAAAGATCAATAAAAAGTATTTAGCGCAAATTAACAAAGTTACCTCGCCACCAGGACCACTCTCGTACGCTGGAAGTCCACATAAAGCTTCCTTGATTTCAGCAGTAGAAAACATACACTCCATCAATTCTTGTGTCTCCATTGGCAATTCTGGGACCGTAGATTTTTCCATATCCTTATCTGACGGTTGATTGTCTGACAATCTTTCAACATTTTCATTCAATCCCTCCCCATGAACTTGCTCATGCACCTGATCACCTACCACGGGCCGAGTTTCAAAGATCCTCCTCCGACCGTCCGTCGCCTTGGTCTACAATGTCTGATAATCTTTCATGGTCAATGTCTGACAATCTTTCAACATTTTCAACATTTTCTTTCAATCCCTCCCCATGAACGTGCTCATGCACCTCATCACCTGCCCCGGGCCGAATCTCAGCGTCCTCTGACCGTCCGTAAGCATGGTCAATTTCCTCCTCGGTGTAATTCGCCTCCAACAACAGTTCTCTGACAGTTTGGACGGGGGTGCACACAACTTGATCCTCTAACCCTGGGCTAGCATCTGACAACGGATTAGAAACTACTGTATCACCTCCCACTTCCTCCATAATCTTTGACCATGAAACTACAACTGATTTCGTTGGCGTGTCGGCTTTGACCGACTCTCGACGCGGCTCAACATGAGGGTTACCACCCCTGACACCCCCATCATTGGCGAGACTAGACAGAACTTCACTTATTTGACGCGTAGATGCATCGATTCCGTCATATTTTTTGGGGGGCTCACTAACTACCTCTCCAAATGCAGGAGCATTACCAACAGAAACCTTCAGCCTTTCTGCAATCTGTTCTGCTTCAGCGACGTACTTTTGAATCTTTTCACCCTCAAAGAATTCTTGAGAGTCCTGACTAGGATTTAGGCCCGTCGGATCACTAGTTACAGCTTTGATCCTTGCGGTTGCATCTGCGTACCATGAATAGAACACAATAGCGTTCCTTTGCATCTGTAGATAAAGCTCGTGAGTACGCTACATTGAATAAGTACAGTAAGTTAGTTATATTATAATAGATGGGTACGTTCAGCTGAAACAGAATCAATCTGCAAAATATATAATAGTTTGAACTTACATCGACAGCCCTAGCTTTCAATTCCTGGTCATCCTCGACACCTGCTGGTAGTTCAATCTGAATGAAGTTCTTCTCAGAAGTTGAGCAGGAGAGAGGGGTGGGGGGCTGATAGCTGTGATGTAGTTTGGGTTCACGAGGGTCGCCGAGGCTGACATCTTGTCAATATCTTAATATAAGAGGGATCTTGAAGGCACCTCGGATACCTGGTCTTAGACAAAGTTAAAGTACCCAATCCCCCTTGAGCCACCTCAAATTTTACCCTATCTACAAGCGAAGCTTCATCCCAATGCTTAATCAAAGGTAGATCGTGGAGGAAAGGCTTACCCTTGTAATCATATCGCTGAAAATAGCTTATCATGAGGAAGGGGATACATCCACCCAACATCGTTACCCCCTTTTTACAGTCTGTCCCCGCTTTCACCATCATTTCCAAAATATAAGAGCACCAGTCAAAATGCGGAATGGCTTTAGGATCTTCTACAGCCCTTAACAGTTTCAAATCTATCCCGTTGTTTGAGGTGGGTGCGAGGAATAAAGACATAGAGAACAAAATAAATAGCCGGCAGAAATGATCGTCCGCCTCCTCGTACTCCATAAGTTGCTTGTGAACTTTCCCTAAACTTATTGAACTATTTGCTTTGGCCACCCCGTAAGCTTGCCGCCATTTGTCCTTCAGCTCCTTATTTTCGGGATCGTTGGACCCCTTCGCGAACCAAGAGGTACCAACGGAGACGGTTGGGTCCAAGAGGTATCAAGAAACAAAGTCATGCACGTCATGCTTATCGATCATAAACTCCTTCTTCCGAGAAGCCCCGAACACATATGACCCATCGAGAGAAGGACTCCAAGAACAGCGAACGTGTGCAAGTGGGAAGTCGCTAATCTTAAGCTCCAAAAGGCCACCAAACCCAATTTTCTTAACAGCGGACACCTGATCCTCATTAAGCTTTTCAATGAGAGAGACAAGTCATTGAGGTCGACACGAAACCGTGATTTCATGCACCCTCTTTACCCTTGGCTTGGCCTCAACCATCTGGGGAAAAGCAAGGACAACACACAAAATTAGACATGCTGTAGTTGCAATTAGAGATATTTGGAACAAAGAAATAGACATACTGTGAATTAAAGTTATACAATAGATAGTCAGAGTTATACAAAATATAAGTAAAGTTATACATTCTGATAATAGAGTTAATCAGAAAATATCAAGAGTTATACATTATGACAAAGAAAAGTTATTCAAAATGTAATCGAGTTATACAACAAATGACAACAGTTATAAAAAGGTCAAACTTTGAACCTGGGAATCGACTTTCTTCTCGATACTTGGTGCATCATCCATCAGTAGGTGACAAACAAATAGGGATTGATTATGTATAACCAAAATTCTGTTATATCAAATTTCTATAAAATCCAAAATTCTTTTCACCATTCAAAAGAAGAGATAATCAGGAGAGTTATAAAGAATAACAGTAGAGTTATACATATAATAACAAAAGTTAGACAATCTGAAACTAAAGTTATATAATGTGTAACTCTAGCCATGAATGTATAACTCTATTATTAAAATGTATAACTTCAAGTATATCTTTGTATAACTCTAGGCATATTCTCGTATCACTCTAGGCATATATTGTATAACTCAGGAATAAAATGTACAACTCTAGGCATATATTGTATAACTCCGGTTATACATTATGACAACAGGTTATTCAACATGTAATCGAGTTGTACAACAAATGACTGTAGTTATAACAAAAAGTCAAACTTTTTAAAGTCCATATAATGTATAACTCTTAACCATTCAAAAGAAGAGATAATCAGGAAAGTTAGCTATAAAGAGTAACAGTATAGTTATACATATAATAACAAAAGTTAGACATTCTGAAAACTAAAGTCATATAATGTATAACTCTAGCCATAGAATGTATAACTCTGGTCATAAAATGTATAACTGTAAGCATATACAGTATAATGTATAACTCGAAGAATAACTCCAGGTAAAACTCTAGGTATAACTCCAGGAATCTAATGTATAACTCCAAAGCATATATTGTATAATTCTAGTCATATACTGTATAACTCTAGCTATATATTGTATAAATCCAGGTATAAAATGTATAACTCTACGCATTTATTGTATAACTCTAGGCATAGAAACTACTTAGAAGTAGAGTTATACATATAACAATTAGAGTTTGACGTTATGAAAGAAGAGTTGGTCACAGACTCAGAAGAGCTATACATCTAGTAACCAGAGTTATACATCTAGTAATCAGAGTTATACATATTGAGTACTAAAGCTATACATCTACTAACCAGAGTTATACATCTACTAACCAGAGTTATACATATTGAGTACTAAAGTTATACATCGTGTAACCAGAGTTATACAACTAGTAACGTAAAAATAAAAATCGAAACTTTTAACCTGGATATCAAGTCCCTTGTCAATAGTTTCTACAACACCCATCTGTAGATGACAAAACAATTGGGATTAGAATTACGCATATATTTAATTGAAGTTATACATCATTCTATAAGAGTTGTACCAACAAGACGAGCTTTTTTTACCTTTGATTCAGATTTCTTGGGAGTTTTCTTGGCATTTTTCTTGGCAAAAACCATTGTTAATTATCAAATGAACTCGTATTTGCTCTGCACAACCATAATTAACAATTGAACAAATCAACATGAGCAAATCCATAATTGAAAATTGAAAAATCAAATGAACTCTTTTGATGATAATTGAAAAATCAAATGAACTCTTTTTATAATCAAATTAACAAAAAACAAAGTACAAATCAGTAAATAAGGAATGCAAAAAATACCTTGTAGAAAAATGGAGATAGACGAGTTTGCAGGCAACTTGGAATTAATTTGTAGTGTTGAAAATGGCGTCTGATGAGTTGGAATTAATTGGTAGTGATGAAAAATGGGGGCGGTTGAGCTGGGATTAATTGGTAGTGGAAGATGGAGTTTATCAGCAATGTGAAGAAAACAAAAGGAAGACGAAATGACAGGAAATAGAGGGAAAAAAAAAAACGCAAGTTGATTTGAATAACGTGGAAATTGAGGAGGGAAATTATGACAGACTGATGGACATTTCACTATAGCATGCATGAGTTAGTGGTTAGAGGAGAGAGGTAATTCTAAAGCATTATTTGAGTGGGGTTTTTTGCACAATCTTGGCCATTGGTTTGCTTGATCCAATGACCCACATTAGGCCTTATGGACTTAATATGATATAATGGCCTTAGTTGATCTCTTCTATATATATATATATATATATATATATATATATATATATATATATATATATATATATATATATATAAATACATAAATTAAAAAAAAAATTACATTAATAAAAATGCAATTCTTATATTTTCATAGAGAGTCTTATTCTCTTCTATGATATCCGTCCTCTCCTCCTTGGCTATTTGGAGGTTCCGTTCAACAGTTGCTATATCGTCATATAGCTGCAACTGTTGCTGCTCTGTCAAGCCATCTTTTTTGGCGTCCTTCAGTACGGATCGAGCATCCACAAGGTAGCTCCTGAAACGTTCCTCAATGTGGAGCAACCGGCGGATGAAACTGTTGTTGTTCTCGATCATAGTAAAATTCTTAAGGATGATATCATTCATTTTGTTGATGGAGTTTGGAGTTAAAGATTAATTAGGGTTTATTTGGAGTTTGTTTTAGCAGTTAGGGTTTGGGAGATGTATAGTGAGATAATGGAATGTTAGTTGAGATAATGCATGTATTTATACTAAGCAATTTGTGGTTTGAGTTGTTTTTTAATTAATATATATGTTAGGAAGTTGTGTCATAATCATCATCATATCTCTCTCTGCTGCTTCAAATCTTATTACTAATCCTTCTCATTCCATATTGTCCATTCATATGCACAGGGATGATAGTAATAATGCATGCATCGGAATTATAACGGGTCGTAATTATGCATGCATCTAGTAATATTTAATTTTTTTTTTTTTAAAAACAAACAACAACGGTTATTTATAAACAACCCGTTGTCTTTAGTTATAACAACAGTATTGTATATTACAACCCGTTGTTATAACTTTCCCCCCCAAAATTGAGTCACACTTTCCACAACGGGTTTTTATACTTAAAACCGTTGTTAATAGTTTTAACAACGGGTTCCTTAGGAAAACCAACCGTTGTTAAAACCTTTTACAACGGACGCATTAACAACGTCCGCTTTTTTATATAACAACGGTTTTTAACCGTTGTTATAGCCTGTATCTGTAGTAGTGTTATTTACCTATTTTATTAAAGAGTACCTTATTTATTTGGTTACTTTTAAACTTGGGTATATTTTTAAAGAGTAATTTGATTATCTATATAACCTATTATTCATTTATATTTATGTCAAAACCAAAGGTAAATAAATGATTGAGACAGAAAAGGAGTTTAAACTTATTTTAATTTTATTTCTTTTGTTTTTAGTTTTACGGTATTATTTTTTTCGTTAATTTTTATATTTTGATTTCTTTGTTGTTTCTGTATTTGTTAGGGTATGCATAATTTTATTGTTTTCTCTCCCGGTTTTTTTATTAATATAGTTGATAATTTTTTCTAATGGACTTAGTTAGAGCTGGCAAATAATGACACGACAAGAAAACACGACACGAACCCGACACGAAATTAACGGGTTTGGGTTGAGGCTTAATGACCCATTTATGTAAGTGCGTCGACACGAACACGACACGATAATTAATTGGGTTGGGTTTGGGTTGAGCTCTCTAAATACGAACCCGACACGAATGACCTGTTTACTAAATTAATCCTAATTTTTCTTGATTCTTCATCACATAAATATATTTAAACTTTCCAAATATGGGTATGACACGAAAACACGACACAAACATGACACGAGATTTAATTGGGTCGGGTTTGGGTTTGAAGGTTTGTGACCCGTTTACATGTGACACGAACACGAACCCGACACGACCCAATCTGTTTGCCAGGTCTAGACTTAGTCTAAGGGTGCTATTTCAAATCTAACAATTTTATGTTTTAGAACTCGATATCTTTTCTCGAATTTAATTGCGTTTTAATTCATACAAATGAAGAGGGGTCTATAGCATCTAACGCGCGGAGGGAATAATATTTTAGTGATTGTAATTTAGGGCCTCCATTGAATACTTTGAACAGGGCCTCTATAATTTATTGGCCGCCCCTGCCTCCAATCAAAGATAATCATGAAGAAACATGTATATTGCGCCAGTGAGTTGTCTCAGACTCATAGAAAGGGATGATTGCAGAGTGACAAAAGACCAATAACCCCAAAATACAATCAGATAAAAGGGATATAGGACAATTAAAGGTAAGTATCCTTTGAGATAACTTGAGAACGTAGAAACAAGAAACGATAGCGATGAGAAATATGGAATTGGTAACGCCTCAAATACAGGAAATTCGAGGGGGATATAGGCTTAGAACTGCAACAAAAGGCAAAAACTTGAGACAAACCTTAATCGAATCAAAGAGATGAGACATATTCGGGTAGGATTATCGCCGACCCATCTATAGATCAAAACAACGGAACTCAACTCAGAAAACAAAGACTACAGAAGGTTGGAGAGAGGTGCACCAAGAGGTTAGAGGCAAAAATTAACCCATGATCTAGCTCTAGGAACCGCCGGAGAGCAGCCTCAAATGGACCACATCTCCGGCAGAATCTAGTTTCTAAGGCCGTTATAGACTTATAATAGTATTGTGGTTGTATGGTTTATTGCTCAATAAGGCCCATGAATACCATTAGCTATCAGAAATTTGGGCCCAGTTAGAGTGTAGATCAAATCTATTCAAAACCCAAATGTGTACGATAGAATCATAGAAGCAATAGGCGCTAGGGTATGTTGTTTCGTTAGTAATAAATAAGAAATCGCAAAAGTGGTAATTGAACCCCATAACTTTGTTCAATTGTGAGATTAAGCCTCATAGGTTTTATTGGCAGCAATCGACCCCCTTAAGTTTCACCAAAACTGAAATTCAACCCCAATTGATAAATTTTCACCAAATTCTTATCATAAAACCATTTTATAATCCAATTTATCAAATATAAAATATTTTTTTAATGAATTTAGAATTTTATATTTATATTAAAAGTTGAGAATAATTTTTTTGAGTTCTATAGTATTTTGACAATCAATATCTATCCATCTATATTAATAAAGGAAGCTTTTTTCGATCGATTATAGAGTCTCCAACCTTCGCAAAACACATCAATAGAATAAATAATGCTACATTATGATAATTGTTAAAAAATTAACTGATAAAATTTGCAATTGTATTAAAAAAATTAACTAATAAAGTTTGAAGAAAGAATTAAGAAACGTAATAAAGATAACAACAATAATAAGTGTGTGTTCCTATAGCTATAGAATTTTACGTCATACATGCTATCAAATATAAGTATTTGTGTTTATGTAATTATAGTATTTCACGTGTTACCCATGCTATCAAATAACAATATAAAAGAGATCATCCTACTTCCAAAAAAGTCGATTTCCTCTACTCTCAATCTTTCATCTATGCTTTCCTTTTCCTATATATATGCTACCTCATATGAATTCTTTCTTTGTAATACGTAATTTATCTTCACAGTACATTTTTTACTCGTTTCAGTACTTTTTGTCTCCTATTTTCCATTTGCCTACCCCTACTCAAAAAAAATGTGAAACCTAATTCTCTCAATTGTTCACTACCACCTTTTCACAAAATAAACCAACTCTTTTCGATTGGATGATAATTTAAGTGTTGAACAAGTATTTAATTCACTGATTGTTTTATTATACTTAAAATAATCGTTCGCACTCTTTCAATGCTTTTTTTTCCTAATTGATTTGGTTTTTATCTTAAAATTACTTAGGGTTTATTTTAATTTATAATGGAGGGATAGTGGTTGTTGGTGGCGGCCTGTCGCGTCGCCGACAAGAGTGGTGGGCGTCGCTGGTGAGAGGAGCGGGATAGAGGAATCGGTTCTCGGGGAGGGTGTGGGGACAGGTGATCGTCGGTGGCCCCTCGACGGAGAGGTGTGTGATGAAGAAGACGGGGTTGTGCGTGAGGTTTGGGTTATGCGTGGGAGGTAGGGCTAGTGGAATGCTGTTGTGTTTGCACCGGTGACCGGCGCCGATGGTGATGGTGTTGGCGGTAATGGTGGTGGTGTATTGGTGTTGGTAATAGAAACATGTATCGTAGTATCTGCTATTGGTATCAATTTGGAAGATGGGTAGTACACTAGTACGCCTCTTTGTTCATAATTTCATATAGATTTTAATCAATGTACTACCTAGTATATTTATTCGGCAAATTTATTAGATGCAATATTTGTAAAAATAATTTAGCAATGCATTAAATGTGTGTGAAAATAATTTATCAACGAAGTATATAATTCGTCGACAACGCAGGACCTAATTACATGTACATGTGTTTACCAAAATAATTTATCAATGTAGTACATGAAATTAGAGGAGAATGAGTTGGTGAAAGTAGAAGGAATAGATTAGAGAGAAACTAGTGAGAGAAAGTGTGAGGAAAATGAGAGGGTTATAATTGTCAATATTGTACTGTAATGAGTAAAACGTGTACTGCGAAAATCAGTACCCTTGTAATATTGATGTGTATAACAATTGTTTGCTAATAATATGTTTCCTTATTATGCCATAACATACTTTTATATGGTTTCGTAGCCAATACTAACATTGCATTTTGGTTGAAATTTCGGTACAATATTAAGTAATGTCGAGTTTTTAATGATTCTGCTGATAACTTAATCCGCATGTGTTTAATAATTAGTTAGACCGTGAAACAAATATCAAGTAACCATCAGATGCTTATCGTATGTTTTTTAAGCATTTACTTCATACGTTTATCTCTTGATATGCATATTTTAAATCTTTTGTGGTTTTTAGGATAATGATATGACGCCACCGGGTGGCGCTCAATTTCGCGTCACCCTCTCACATGCACCCTTTATTATTGGGGTCCCCACGGATGGTTATCAAATAATACCTCGCAAGTGCACGATTGTCGTTGTACACTATTGAGGGTCGATCCCACGAGGAGCTAGGAAGAGTATTAATCGTTTCAACTCTATTGTTTAGCTAAGTCGACAATTAAGGATGAGATTGTTATACTAAAGCTACTAAACTAAATAAAATAAAATGCGAATTAACAAAAGATGATAAATGAGTAAGAGAGGAATAAAGTTGTAAATCAAACGAATAAAAGGTCTAGAACTCGGTTCTCCCACAACAATTCATAATTTCACATCTTGGTTCCCTAGGCTAATCGTTTAGGTAAACGGGCAAGGAGGATATGGCTCTAATTCGCCTAAGACCTCCCTCTAGGGTTCGAAGTAGGACACTAGCACCACCCACCAACCCCCCTCTCGGGTTCGAAGGTCGGAATCCCTAACTCAACACCCAACAACCCCGAAAACATGCATTTTTCCAAGGAGGTCAAGAATTTGGTCAAGGTCATTAAGCACTCATCGTATTCCAGGTCATCCCACTCCTCCTCTCGGAGGTCGATTTCAAACGTTAGTCTAGAGGTACCCTCCCTTGGTTCTCCCTTTCGGTCTCAACCTAGGTTAGTGATAAGACCAACTTCCAGGTAACCAATTTACAACCTAACCAACTCTCGTTGGTGGACAAGGGTTACAAATTGACACTACCCAAAATCAATCCCTAAACAATTCAACCCTCTAGACTACCCTTACAAATCTCCCCTAACAATTAGCCTCTATGTGAATCAATTAAAGAAATTACTCATATTGGGTTAAACCGAGTCCTAGTGAAAGACTACTCACTAGTCATGAATAGAAAGACAAAATAACTAGTAAAGATGGATACTTTAGACATGGACATAAACTAAAGTTGATTTCTACAATTAAACATGTAACAACCAATAAATCTATTAGGAAAGGCTAATTAAACTAAGATGGCAAATGATTAATGCAAAAAGTAACAATCTTTGACTCAACAACTCAAAGATTCAAGCTTTGAAAGGGGAACAACAATGGTGAACATGAAAAGATGAACAAGAGAGGAAAAAGATAATCTAGCAACAAAAGAGAAATTCAAATACAACAATCAAATTAAAACTAGGAAGAAAGTAAATGTAAACAATTGAAATTAAAGAGAGAAATAAGAGTAATGAATTATACCAATAACATGGAAACTTGAATTGATGGAATGAAGAACTTGGATAAACAATAGATTGATTAAACTAATTAAGGAATGATTACAAATTTAATTGAAGAAATATTGAAAGGAAAATATTTAGGGTTCTACAAATATTGAGAGAGGAAAATAATCTAACTAGTCTAATTGGTAGTCTAATTCTAAGGTAGTGTGTGAGTAAGTAAGTAAGGGTGTGTCTTTTATACTAATATAATAATAATAATAATAATAATAATAATATAATAATTCTAATGATTCTAATAATAATAATAATAATAATAATAATAATAATAATAATAATAATAATAATAATAATAATAATAATAATAATAATAATAATAATAATAATAATAATACCCATTCAACAAATACTCATTAATCGACAAACAAACAATGAAAAATGGGAAAGGGGAAACACGATACATTGACAAAACGCAGCAGGGGTGTGGCTGCCGGTCAACCGGCCGCCGGCGAGGTCACCGGTAGCGAGACCATCGAATCAAGGGAAGAAATTGATGTGGTGTGTGCGGGTTACCGGTGCACCGGCAGAAGGGCCACCGGTGTAGAGCACGATTTGTGCGAGATTTGAAGAGGAATGGAGCTGCGTGCGGTTGGTTGCCGGTCGTTATGCCGTAGCGAGACCTTCACAAAAAGCGCAGAATCTGTGATGTATTCCCAGCCGGTTGAAGGAGCTGCTGTCGGTAAGCCGGCATGGAGAAACATCAATCTCATTAATTCAGTTTCATGCGTAAATTTGACGGTGGTGATGCGAAGCGGGCACGGCTGATGTCGGTGGTTGATGTAGGTGGTTAACGAGAGCAGTTCTGAACTGGGCAACAATGGTGAGTGAAGGTTGATTGATGTCGGGTTTCATGGAGGTTGGACTGAGGATGATGATGGTGGAAACTGATGAGCAGGTGCGTGATGACGATGGAATTCAGAGGAGAAGCAGGGGAGGTGGCTGCTGGTTTGGAAAGTCGGGGTGGATGTTGTGGTTAACGAGTGGTGAGCTCGAGGCTGGTTGCTATGAATTGCTGCGTCGGAATTGATGTCGGAGCGGGCTGATTATGCATGGTTGCTGGATGTCGGAGGATTGAACGGAGGTGGAGATGAAAAGGGTGTTCATGGTGATGGTGTTGAATTGGTGAGCTCGGTGGGTTGCTGGGAATTGATTGGTGATGGTGAATGTAGGTTTAATGGTGATGAGGAGCATGAGTGTAATGGTGATGTCTGGTATGTGAATGGAGGAAAAAACAGGGATGAATGAGGACGATGAAGCTGATGAACATGGTAAGTTGATTGAATGAAATGGATGAAGCTGGTTAATGGTGATGGGTTTGACTTTGGTAAAGTGAAATGTTGACTTGGTTTTGGATGCTTAACTTGTGCATTTTTTTATTATAATAAAATCCGTCTCAACCTGCTTTGCTTTTCAATTCCCGTCTCACTATCCCGCCTTGCTTTCCCGTTTCACCTACACATTAAATTAATATAATAATAAATTAATATACTAGTAATAAAATAATACCAATAATACTAATATTATATAAAACCGAATAATTATTAAATATAACTAATACGACTAATTATTATAAATTAGTAAATAAATGAGCTAATTAAACAATCAAGCACGCAAAATCGAGTCGGAATAAGGTATAATTGCGGGGTAAAATAACGCTAAATTACTACTTATCAAATCTCCCCACACTTAAACCTTACTCATCCTCGAGTAAGCTCATTAAACTAAACTAAGACCCTTAATATAAAAGTACTATCTAAACTACTAATATCCGATGAAAGGCAATTAACGGGCCTTCTCCGTCCCTTCAACTCACAATGGAACACAATGAGGTATGTGCTCCATTGCAAGGCAAGTGGAGGCTTGCGGAAAATTTTGACACATCCAAACATAAAGCACGAATCAACATATAAGATGCATCACAAAAAGTCAAACCGCTTTCCTCATCTAAGCGGTCGTTTTACTTTCAAAAATTGAACAAAGAGAGTCATTAGCGGAGGATGTCATCTCCGGGTCTTACCAAGGTGTAAACTCCCTAATTCTAGCTCAAGTAACCAACATTGACAACACGGGGTGCCTTAGAAACAAATTCTAGGCGGGAAAGAGGAAGTACTTCGCTATACTCATAAGAATGACAC
This sequence comes from Silene latifolia, assembly GCF_048544455.1. Classification (NCBI taxonomy): domain Eukaryota; kingdom Viridiplantae; phylum Streptophyta; class Magnoliopsida; order Caryophyllales; family Caryophyllaceae; genus Silene; species Silene latifolia. The sequence continues at coordinate 36,346,067 of NC_133537.1, forward strand.
GACACACGCAAGATTCGACCCAATATCAAACCGTTGACCAAAAAGAGACCAAAGACCGACTCTCACGGGTTTCACTAGTCACTCAAATTAAAGAACGGGGTGATTTTTGTGGTAAAATGTAACCAAAATCACTCTCCTAACTCGACTTGCGAAGCATGCCCGCAATCTAATATGGTACTATATCCGATTTCCGCAAGAGAAATGTCAAATGATGCACATACAAGAGAGACGACTGGGTTGTAATGGGGTTTGGGTTCGGTGAAAAGGGGTTAGTGCAAGCACCGTTTTTAGGAAATGTGAGGCTAAATATCGAGTAGTCGCCACATCTAACCAATTCACTAAACGCAACCAATGCAAAAGAATTCCTTCACAAAATATGACAAGATTGTCATTTTCGGAAATTATTCAATACTCTTCAACACAAACTCAATTTGCAAATTACCAACCCTTTATTAAACACAAAAATATACATTCTTTTCTTTTCCTTTTTCCATTTCATTTTTCTCTTTTTCTATTTGTTTTTCTTCTTCATTTTTTTTATTTTCCTTCACTTGTAACCTTCTCAACAATTGAAAAATTGGCCAACCATCAAGCTTCATTTCACTTTTATGATATTTAGGACCGTTCACCTCAATAAAAATCAAATTTCCTACCCAATTATATACTTCTCTAACAACTACAAAGACGAACTACTCAACAAGGTGAGATGTTTATGGAATGTAGTTATTTTATTGACAAATGAAATGACAAGGCTAAGGCACAAATTGGGTAGACAAAAGGGAAAGATGATCAAATGGGTGAAAAACAAGCTTATCGGGCTATGAGAGGCTACTTTATTTGAACACAATTGTCTCAACATGCACATCGACACTTCTACGAAATCAAGGAATGAGCACCATACTTATGCATTTTGACATGACATACCACGTAAGGAGAACTACTTTCATGACCTAAACGGGACCGGTTTGATGGACCGGCCATATGGAGGCTCTATCCTCACATTTTAGTAGCTATGTTGGTCCTAGGTCAAGTCTCGGGCCTAATACGGTCTCACAAGGTGGTCGCAACTTGGATGTTAAGCTAGACTTCCGGGTTTTTACAAGCAAAAACCCTAACATGTGTCATCAAAAGGCACGAGCTATCAAGAGGTAAATGATACGGGCAAAACAAATTATCATCATTGGCAACATATGCCCTCTACATTTAGACTCCCTATGCAAAAATTTACAAACAAGATGCAACGTGTATGAAATGCAACTAAACATATGAACAAGCTACGTGAATGCAAGAGTGAACACATATATACACTTCTAGTCTAAATGCACACAATTTCCAGTCCTAACAAAACACCAACAACACAAGCATATCCAAAATGGTTCCAAAAAGGAACACCCACATCACATATCCCAACCTCCTCCATGCTTATATATACAAAAAGAAAAGGTAGGATAAAGGAGAAAGGATTGGAAGAATTTTACCAAACGTCTTCTCCGATGCTTTCATGTGTTGTCAATCAAAAAAAGGTTAGGATAAATGCAATATAAACAATGCAAATTTTTGAATTTTTTTGAATTTTTGAATTTTTAGGCATTTTTGTATTTTTCTCAAATTAACAACTATATATACAAATATAAACAATATGCACAAAGTGGATATTTCCCTCCCCACACTTGAAATTTACATTGTCCTCAATGGAACAAAGCATAGGGAGAGAATAGAAAATTAAAAGAACATATTTTTGATTTTGAGTTTAAATATTTGAAAATAAACAACATGTTTTTGTATTTTTTAAAGTTTTGTGAATGTCCTCCCCACACTTATTTATTTACATATTTTTTGATGGAAATAAATGTGTGGAGGATATTCGAAAAGTAAATATATACTCCCTCCTATTCATTCATTTTGTCCCTCTTTCCTTATCGAAGCTAGTCGGATTTTTGTCCCTCTTTCCTTTTTTGGTAACTTTTGTGTGGTCCAAATTTAGTTACATGTGGGGTAGAGTGAAATAGAGTGTTTTGTGTGGTCCAAAATCATTTTCTTAATTCTTGTGCAAAATAGAAGGGGGACAAAATGAATGAATAGGAGGGAGTATTTTTGAAATTTTTGAAATTTTCGAATTTTTAGTGGTTTTTGGTTAATGAATGTAATGCGTGAACTATCCTACATGCTAAATTGAAAGTACAATGCAATTTACACTACATGAATGCAAAGATATTTAATTTAGATTAACTCCTATTCGATTAAGTAAACTAAATGCAAATGCAAGTAAAACATAAATAAATAAAGTAAAGGAAGAGAATTTATACTATGTGATGGTTCTTAAGGGACTACACCAAACCTCTCATCCAAAATTTTGTTGGTTGAAGCAATCCATGTCACACAAGGCACGTAGTAACCGGTCAAAAACTTTAGCAAAAGCCTCAAACAAGCACAAATAGCACCAAGCTATAGCAAGGCTCAACCAACTTATTTTCCAACCCTTCTTGTCATTCTTCCTCTTACTCTTCTTTGCACCATTTCTTGGGTCCTTTTGATGGTTTGGACCCTTCTTCTTGAAGAAGTAGCTAGGATGTGAAGGGATCGATATCTCATAAATCTCATAGAATAAGGAAATTTCCTAATTGTCATCAAAGGAAGGAGAATGGTAAGGAATAAGAGGTGAAGGAGTCAACTTCTCAACATTGAGGTTCATAATGCTATCATTCATATCCCAATTTTCTTGACTCTCCTTTACAACCGAACCATTTCCATTGAGAGCCGCCTCCAAGGCATCAATTTGAGCTTCCCAATCACTTGAAACCAAGGTTGCATCTTCTAAGGGGCTTGGATTATATGAATCCGGGGAGTTCAAGAATGATTCAATCTCTTCATTAATTTGGTCTTCAAATTCATCTTCTTTTGAGTCATCTTTACCCAAGTCTTCCTTTACATCAACTCCCAACACACCATCAACTCCGACCCCCTCCTTGGTTTGACAAACTAACAATGGGTCCAAATATGAAGGCTCAAGCTTGTGCTCATTCAAACAATCCTCCAACACATCCACTCTACAACAAGAGTCACTCATAGAAGGAGATTTCATGGAATTTTCCAACGAGAATTCTATCTTGTCATCACCAACTTGAAGAAATAGTTTGCCATTTTTCACATCAATCAAGGCACCCCCTGTAGCGAGGCAAGGACGCCCTAATATGATAGGAATGTTTGAATCTTCGGGGATATCCATCACATAAAAATCATAAGGAAATTCAAGTTTACCCACTTTGAGTGGGACATCTTCCACAAGACCAATTGGATACCTCACCGATCTATCCGCAAGTTGCAAAGATACTCTTGTAGGTGAAAGTTCAAAACCCTTCAATTTCTTGAAGATATTTAGAGGCATGAGGCTAATGCTTGCCCCCAAATCACATAGGGCTCTTTCAATGCAAATAGTTCCAATAGCACAAGGTATTGAGAAACTCCCGGGGTCTTCAAGTTTTGGTGGCAACTTGTGCAATAAGATAACACTACATTCTTTTGATAAATTGACCATGGTACTTGGACCCAACGAATTTTTGTTGGAAATAAACTCTTTCAAGAATTTTCCATATACGGGTATCTCCTTGATGGCATCAATAAAAGGCATGGTGATGTTCACATCTTTCATCATGTGCATGAATTTCCCATACTTTTGCTCAAGATTTGCCCTTGCCAACCTTTAGGGAAAAGGAATTGGTGGCACATATGTTCTCACAACTTGTTCCTTGGGTTCTTCAACAATTTTGGTAGGTTCATCAACTACCATGGGAGTTTCCACAACAACTTCCACAAGATCATCTCCAACCACTTTTGGTGGTTCAACCACAACTTCCAGTGTGCGACTCTTTTTCCTCTTTACGAACACCCGGTCTTCCAACTCCCTACCACTCCTCAAATGTATAGCATTAATGGTCTTTGGGTTCTCCTCGGTTTTACCCGGAAAGTTTCCATTTGAGGCTTGAAATTGACTTATTTGATAAGCTAATTGAGAGATTTGATTATCCGTCACTCTTTGGGAGGCTTGCATTTGAGTCCTTAGTTCGTTGATAGAGGATGTTGTCTCCTCTTGTTTTTTGTTGGAATGAGTGATGAATTGGGTTTGAGTGTTGACGAGTTGGTTTTGAGAATTCATCAATTGCTCCATCATGAGCTCCATGTTTGATTTGGGTTGGGTGGATTGTGGAAAGGGTTGAGAATTTTGTTGAAATGGTGGGGAATTTTGTTGAAATGGTGGTCTTGGTTGAAAGGTGGGATTTTGCTTTTGGGCTTGGAAATTTGGTGTAAATTGTGGATTTTGTTGAAATGTGGGGTTTGGGGCATTTTGTGAGCTATTGGAAAAATTTGGGTGGGCTCTCATTCCGGGATGGTATTGATTGTTGTTGAATGCTTGTCTAGCCGGAATTGATTCCCACACTCCATTCACTTGCTCCATACAATTTGCTTCTCCCATCATCAAAGGACATTCATTTGGTGGATGCCCTTGATCTCCACAAATCACACAACAATACACTTGAGACCAATTTGATGAAGAGTTTCTTGAGATGTTACTAGAGTTCAACAAAGCAATTTGTTGCTTGAGTTACTCTATCAATCCCTTAGCTTCCATATTGTTTGTTGATTCCACATTGGACTTCCCTTTCCTCTTGCGGCGGTCATTATTCCAATGAAAAGTACGGGAAGCCATTTCTTCAATAAGCTCCTTGCCCGTCTTGTGATCAATTTTGTCTAATGCCCCCTTTCCCGAGACGGAATCTAGGTTCATTTTCATTTCATTGCTCAACCCCTCATAAAAGTTGTTGATCAACTCATCATCTCCAATCCCGTGGTGGGGGCACAACCTTTGGAGTCCCTTATACCTTTCCCATGCCTCGTAAAGGGTCTAATCATCATGTTGGTTGAAGCCTTGAAGCTCACTCTTGATTCTTGCGGTCCTTTGTGGTGGAAAGTACTTGTTCAAGAAGGCCTTGGAGACATCATCCCAAGTCCTAAGAGAATCGGGCTCACAACTCTTCAACCATTCCTTAGCACTCCCCCTCAAGGAATAAGGAAAGAGCCTAAGGCGGATGGCGTCCTCCGACACTCCATTTGCCTTAAACATGTCACAACTATCCAAGAATTCATTAAGATGCTCATTGGGGTTTTCGGTGGCTCCCCCTCTGAATTGATTTCCTTGGACTAGTTGCAACAAAGTAGCCTTCACATCAAAGTTGTTGGCTTGAATAGGTGGCTTGACAATACTTGGGTTCACCACCTTCTTCGGAGCCAAATTATCCCTCATAGGAACCGCGGCCATTGTTGCTTCTTCGGGAATTCCAAATGGATTCTCAAAGAATTCAAGATTGCCCGGTTCTTCTAAAACACCTTCCACTACTCAAGAAAGGGATTAGTAACAAAGAAAGACCTAGTCTAAACTAGAATAAGAAGATTAATATCTAGCCTTTGCTCCCCGGCAACGGCACCAAAAACATGATGGTTATCAAATAATACCTCGCAAGTGCACGATTGTCGTTGTACACTATTGAGGGTCGATCCCACGAGGAACTAGGAAGAGTATTAATCTTTTCAACTCTATTGTTTAGCTAAGTCGACAATTAAGGATGAGATTGTTATACTAAAGCTACTAAACTAAATAAAATAAAATGCGAATTAACAAAAGATGATAAATGAGTAAGAGAGGAATAAAGTTGTAAATCAAACGAATAAAAGGCCTAGAACTCGGTTCTCCCACAACAATACATAATTCCACATCTTGGTTCCCTAGGCTAATCGTTTAGGTAGACGGGCAAGGACGAGATGGCTCTAATTGGCCCAAGACCCCCCTCTCGGGTTCGAAGTAGGACACTAGCACCACCCACCAACCCCCCTCTCGGGTTCGAAGGTCGGAATCCCTAACTCAACACCCAACAACCCCAAAACATGCATTTTTCCAAGGAGGTCAAGAATTTGGTCAAGGTCATTAAGCACTCATCGTATTCCGGGTCATCCTACTCCTCCTCTCGGAGGTCGATTTCAAACGCCAGTCTAGAGGTACCCTCCCTTGGTTCTCCCTTTCGGTCTCAACCTAGGTTAGTGATAATACCAACTTCCGGGTATCAAATTTACGACCTAACCAACTCTCGTTGGTGGACAAGGGTTACACATTGACACTACCCAAAATCAGTCCCTAAACCAATTCAACCCTCTAGACTACCCTTACCAATCTCCCCTAACAATTAGCCTCTATGTGAATCAATTAATGAAATTACTCATGTTAGGTTAAACCGAGTCCTAGTGAAAGACTACTCACTAGTCATGAATAGTAAGACAAAATAACTAGTAAAGATGGATACTTTAGACATGGACATAAACTAAAGTTGATTTCTACAATTAAACATGTAACAACCAATAAATCTATAAGGAAAGGCTAATTAAACTAAGATGGCAAATGATTAATGCAAAAAGTAACAATCTTTGACTCAACAACTCAAAGATTCAAGCTTTGAAAGGGGAACAACAATGGTGAACATGAAAAGATGAACAAGAGAGGAAAAAGATAATCTAGCAACAAAAGAGAAATTCAAACACAACAATCAAATTAAAACTAGGAAGAAAGTAAATGTAAACAATTGAAATTAAAGAGAGAAATAAGAGTAAAGAATTATACCAATAACATGGAAACTTGAATTGATGGAATGAAGAACTTGGATAAACAAGAGATTGATTAAACTAATTAAAGAATGATTCTAAATTTAATTGAAGAAATATTGAAAGGGAAATATTTAGGGTTCTACAAATATTGAGAGAGGAAAATAATCTAACTAGTCTAATTGGTAGTCTAATTCTAAGGTAGTGTGTGAGTAAGTAATTAAGGGTGTGTCTTTTATACTAATCTAATAATAATAATATAATAATTCTAATAATAATAATAATAATAATAATAGTAATAATAATAATAATAATAATAATAATAATAATAATAATAATAATAATAATAATAATAATAATAATAATAATAATAATAATAATAATAATAATAATAATAATAATAATAATAATAATAATAATAATAATAATAATAATAATAATAATAATAATAATAATAATAATAATAATAATAATAATTTTCTGACTGAAAATCAATTTTCTGTTTTGGAGCCTACTGAGCAACCAGTTATTCTTCACATTGATGTTGAGAAGGATAAGGTCCATGTGGATTTTACTAGTGACCCAGTTGTGGAGATTGAACCTGGAGGGCCTCCTCCCCCTCATTCACCTCAATGATCATTTTCTCCTGGAATGTGAGGGGGATGAATGACCCTCTAAAACAACAGGAGGTTTTAGAATTCCTAACAAGGAATAAGGTTGACTGTGGTGTTCTTATAGAAACTCATATTAAAGAAAGATTTAGTAATTCTATCTATCGTAAATTGTTTAGAAAATACTCTTTGGCAACAAATTATGGTTCTCATCCTGGAGGTAGATTGTGGGTGGTCTGGAATCCTGCAACTATCAAACTCACTCCTTTGGCAACTGATGCTCAATTCCTGCATTGTTCTCTTTTTCATTATGCTACTCAAAAGGATTTCTTGGTTAGTTTTGTTTATGCGTTTAATAGAGCTGTTGAGAGGCTAAGTTTATGGGAGAAAGCTGCGTGCTATTTCTATCAACCCTTCGTACCTTGGATCTGTATGGGAGATTTTAATGTCTCTCTTTCTCAGGATGAAAGAGTGGGTTGCATTCCTCATGAAAGGGACATTACTGAGTTTAGAGATTGTATTGATGCTTGCTCTTTGGTGGATCACCCTTATATTGGGGGAGTCTTTACCTGGCATAATAAGCAAACTCTTAAACCTAGATGGGCTAAGTTGGATAGGTTGCTGGTTAATTCTCATTGGTATATGCAGTTCCCTTCCTCTACTGTTACTTTTTTGGCTCCTGGTATCTCAGACCATGCCTCTATTCTTCTGAGTGTCACCTCCAGTTTCACCTCTCCTAAATCTTTTAGGTATCTTAACTGTTGGGATTTATCCCCTGACTTTATTGATAGTGTTACTAAGGGGTGGGCTTATAATGGCTATGGTAATAGGATTTTTACCCTCTTTTCTAAGCTCGGAGGGCTGAGTGAGTGCGATTAAGACAGATCCATACTAATGAGTTTAGTAGTCTTACCACCAGAGTCTTAGCTGCTAAGGAGCAATTGGTTCAGTGTCAGTTAGCTCTCCTCTCTTCTCCTCAGAGCCAGGTGTTATTGACTAAGGAAAAACATTGTCTGACGTCTTATGTTCTTTTAAAGAATGCTGAACTGAGGGTCCTGGCTCAAAAGGCTAAGGTTCAGCACCTTCAGCTAAGTGATAGTAGCACTAAATATATCTATGCCTGTATTGCTGCTAGGAAAACAAGAAATTCTATTGGAGCTGTTGCTAATGTTCAGGGGCATCTCTGTAAAGGTCAGGCTCAGGTAGCTCGGGCTTTCCTGGATTATTATGAGGTTTTGTTGGGGTCTTCTCAGGAGGTCTCTCCTTTACCTCCTCAGCTTTTCTCCTCAAATACCCTCTCTCAGCATTCTCACTTGATTGAGCCTGTCACTCAGCAGGAGATTGACAAGGCTCTCTTTTCTATGGATAGAAATAGGAGTCTAGGGGTTGACGGCTATAATTCTGGTTTTTTCCAGGATACTTGGGCTATCACAGGGGTTGATTTCTCTGCAGCTGTGCTGGGATTTTTTCAGAGAGGTATCATGCCACGTGCAGCTAACTCTACCCTTATAGCTTTGATTCCTAAGAAGGATTCTCCTAGCTCTGTTACTGAATTTCGTTCCATATCTTGCTGCACAGTTTTTTATAAAACTGTCAGTAAGATCCTTGCTAATAGAATGAAAACTATTCTTGGGGAGATTGTGGGTCCTGAACAGGCTGCTTTTATGGATGGGAGAGATTTATTTGATAACTCCCTCCTTGCTCACGAGTTGGCTGCAAAATACAATAGAAGCCTCCTTACTCCTAGGTGTATGCTTAAGGTCGATATTCAGAAAGCTTTTGACTCTGTGAGCTGGTCTTTCCTTGCTAATTGTCTACGACTTTTTGGCTTCCCTGCTCAGTTCACTTCTTGGGTCTTAGCTTGTGTCACATCCTCTTATTTTTCCCTCAACATTAATGGTGTCACTGAAGGATTTTTCCCAGGCAAGCGTGGTCTCAGACAAGGGGATCCTCTATCCCCTTATCTTTTTACTTTATGTATGGAAGTTCTCTCAAGGCTGCTGAGGCAACTCCCTGCTCATCCAGGCTTTTCCTACCACCCAAAATATGTGCAGATCCACCTCACACATCTTTTATTTGCCGATGATCTCTTGGTTTTTACAAGAGGTGACCTCCCCTCTGTGCAAGCTGTTAGTAACTGTCTGACTCTTTTTGCTTCTTATTCTGGGCTTAGGGTCAACCCACTGAAAACTAACCTGTACTTTGGCGGAGTCTCCCCTCAGATTAAGGCTCTTATTCTCTCTTCTACTGGTTTTGATGAAGGTGATCTTCCTGAAAGATACCTTGGTCTTCCTCTTTTCAGTGCTAGACTCACTCAGAAACATTTCCAACCGTTGCTTGACAAAATTCAGAGTAAGATCTCTCACTGGGCTAATCATCTTCTTAGTTATGCTGGCAAGATTGCTCTTATTAATTCTGTTATTTTTGGACTGCAAAACTTTTGGGGTGCAAGTGTATTGCTTCCTAAAGGTGTGGCTAAAAAGATCTCTAAGCTTTGTATGCGTTTCCTTTGGGGTATTGATGAGAGGCAGCACAAACTGGTTTTTAAGAGTTGGGATAGCTTGTGTCTTCCTAGAAGGGAGGGGGGTGTTGATATCAAGGAAATTCTTAGTTGGAATAAAACCCAACTTATGACTTGGTTACGGAAGTTGGAACTTGACTCTAATACCATTTGGGCTCAATGGGTGAAAGCTTATGTGCTCAAAGGTAAATCCATCTGGGACTTTCAGGTTACAGCTGCTCATTCTTGGGGGATTCATAGTATTGTCTCTTGTAGGGACTCTTTAATTGAGCTTTCTGGGTCTTTGGATAGTGCCAAGAGTCTTCTCTGCCAGCATGATTTCAAGGTGCAGATTTATGAGCTTTTCCGTCCTAAAGGGATTCCATTCTCAGCTTATAAGACTTTGGGGGACTCATCTAATTACCATAAGCATACTGTGATTGGTCTCTTTGCAGCTCAGGATAAGCTTGCGACTCTTGATAACATGTGTAAGCGTGGAATTCCTCTTGCTAACAGATGCGTGCTGTGCTATTGTCAAGCTGAAAGTAGGAATCATCTGTATTTTGAGTGCTCTTTTTCTTCTGATATCTGGCTTGCAATTACTCAGTGGCTTCACATTCCTGCTATTACTAGCTTCTCAAGACTGCTTCACTGGTTTAGAACTTGTAATCGTGGGGTGAGTTGGGTTAAGAGGAGAAGAAGATGTGCATTCCTTTGTACCATCTACTTGTTATGGCAGGAACGCAATAGAAGAATTTTTCAAGGCAAGGATTCTCACGTTGATGCAATTATTTGGCGTGTCAAGTACCTTATTCATCTAAGATTCGAAAAATGTATTAGTCAGTCAGTCTGATCTGGCTTAGGTAGTTACTGTGTTGGTTTTGTCTTGGATTGTAAGGTGGCCACACTGGCTTTCCTTGTAGTGACTTTTAGGATCTTTGTACTTCCCTCTTGATTATTAATATATGATCCTAATTCTCTGCAAAAAATAATAATAATAATAATAATAATAATAATAATAATAATAATAATAATAATAATAATAATAATAATAATAATAATAATAATAATAATAATAATAATAATAATAATAAACCTAATTAACCCATTCAACTAATACTCATTAATCGACAAACAAACAATGAAAAAGGGGAAAAGGGAAACACAATACATTGACAAAACGCAGTAGGGGTGTGGCTGCTGGTCAACCGGACGCCAGCGAGGTCACCGGTAGCGAGACCATCGAATCAAGGGAAGAAATTGATGTGGTGTGTGCGGGTTACCGGTGCACCGGCAAAAGGGCCACCGGTGGAGAGCACGAATTGTGCGAGATTTGAAGAGGAATGGAGCTGCGTGCCGGTTGGCCGGCTGCCGGTCGTTATGCCGGTAGTGAGACCTTCACAAAAAGCGCAGAATCTGTGATGTATTCCCAGCCAGTTGAAGGAGCTGCTGCCGGTAAGCCGGCATGGAGAAACATCAATCTCATTAATTCAGTTTCATGCGTAAATTTGACGGTGGTGATGCGAAGCGGGCACGGCTGATGCCGGTGGTTGATGTAGGTGGTTAACGAGAGCGGTTCTGAACTGGGCAACAATGGTGAGTGAAGGTTGATTGATGTCGAGTTTCATGGAGGTTGAACTGAGGATGATGATGGTGGAAACTGATGATCAGGTGCGTGATGACGAAGGAATTCAGAGGAGAAGCAGGGGAGGTGGCTGCTGGTTTGGAAAGTCGGGGTGGATGTTGTGGTTAGCGAGTGGTGAGCTCGAGGCTGGTTGCTATGAATTGCTGCGTCGGAATCGATGTCGGAGCGGGCTGATTATGCGTGGTTGCTGGATGTCGGAGGATTGAACGGAGGTGGAGATGAAAAGGGTGTTCATGGTGATGGTGTTGAATTGGTGAGCTCGGTGGGTTGCTGGGAATTGATTGGTGATGGTGAATGTGGGTTCAATGGTGATGATGAGCATGAGTGTAATGGTGATGTCGGGTATGTGAATGGAGGAAAAAACAGGGATGAATGAGGACAATGAAGCTGATGAACATGGTAAGTTGATTGAATAAAATGGATGAAGCTGGTTAATGGTGATGGGTTTGACTTTGGTAAAGTCAAATGTTGACTTGGTTTTGGATGCTTGACTTGTGCATTTTTTTATTTTAATAAAATCCGTCTTAACCCGCTTTGCTTTTCAATTCCCGTCTCACTATCCCGCCTTGCTTTCCCGTTTCACCTACACGTTAAATTAATATAATAATAAATTAATATATTAGTAATAAAATAATACCAATAATACTAATATTACATAAAACCGACTAATTATTAAATATAACTAATACGACTAATTATTATAAATTAGTAAATAAATGAGCTAATTAAACAATCAAGCACGCAAAATCGAGTCGGAATAAGGCATAAATGTGGGGTAAAATAACGCTAAATTACTACTTATCACCCACTTATTCTATGGGATGTATCCATTATTTTGTGGGTCCCCATTTATTGCATGTGAGAGGGTGGCGCCGAAATTGGGCGCCACCGGATGATGCTAACTCATTTTCCTTTTAATTTTTATTGTTTCTTTGGAGTTTCTGTATTAGGTTTTCTCAGTATTTTTTTGTGTTTGTTCTTTATTGTTTGTTTGGAGTTTATTAGTTTTTCACGGTGTTGGTTTATTTATTTATTTTTATATTTTTTGGGGAAACACAATGTCAGTTTATTCATAAATATATACGGAATATTTTAACTCTATTCAATTTATTCTGAAATCAAGATCCTCTGATTTCAAAGATGGTAATGATTCCCACGAGTCTTCATTATATGAGTAAGAGTAATTTTTTTTATACAGGTATAACACAGGTACACAACATAACCACAACTAAAAATTATTACTGAAAATGGAGTTTATGATTACTATCAAGCTACATGCCCGTATAATAATATACATGTAAAATATTTTAGCCGTAACTCCTCTATCGTGAATATTATATCGTGGTTTTATGGCGAAAGTACAATCATCAATGTTGAAATTTAAGTTCTATGTGCCCTCCATTCAGAGGCGGTTCTTAGAGCGAGTGATAGAGGGGAGCAGAGTTTTAAACAAATTTGAGTATAAATATATATTATTTAATTATTAAGCCTAAGGGATCAGATGACAATTTGACATATAAATATGAAATATTAGTGGCGGTCGAGCCTCCTCCCGGCATATAAGTAAATCCTCCACTACCTCCATCACGCCCTTATAATTTCATAAGATTTGTACAGGTATAATGTCAGTATATGTTAACGTCACTTGAGTATTACTCATGCACACAAAATATGCTTAAATGAAAAAATATTAATAGAGTTCTCTTACTATCCTATACTGATGAAGATATCTTCTCCTGAGAATCAAGTAGGAGGCGACACAATTTAATCACAAAAACTCCTTTATTCGTTTTTTTTTTAAATTATTTATAAGGGATGTTTTAATAAAAGGTAAACAAATAATTAAAATGGAGAGACTATAATAATCATCAAAACAAATTTACTATGATATTTATTCCTATTACCCCCTCACTCGAGTGCGCCATTGGGCTCGAAGAGTAGTTAGTGCACAGATCCCCCTATTACCATGTGCTGAATTTCCACTTCGTGAGTTATTGGAGGCTATCAGAATTTGAACCTGTGACCTCTTGGTCAGACTAGCTCTGATACCATAATAGTTGAACATCTCAACCAAAACCAAAACCTTAAGGTAATAGTTGATGTCTAAATATTATATTTATTCCTATTAAATCACACATCTCTTCTCGACTTTGATTATTTGTATAATTATATAAATTGTTTTATGTTTTAACTGAGTCGTTACTTACACATTTAATTTCATACAAATACTTTGAAGGCACTATGCACGAAGATTAAATCTCGATTAAGGTTGGTTTATTGATTTTAAGGAAAAAAAAAAATAAACCTCACTACCTCAGGTTAAAGAATATTACATTCATACAAGGTTGAGTCTGAGAGTAGTAGAGTATTTTAATTAATTCATGTTTAGCAACCTAACAATCAATCTAATTACATTAACAATAAATTGCACCGGTATGTAGCTAAAAATTATACATTTACAAGAAGTCCACCATGAGAGTGATATTCTATAATTTCTATTCATGTTTACCAACCTCGCAGTCAATTATATATGGTTTGAAATGACTCTCGAACGTTAGCTTACTTAGCTAGATGCATTTAAGTTTAGATATAGCTTGATTAATTATTGACTTAGCTTTATATAATCACAAATCATAAATATGGTACAAAGAAGAGCACATCAGATCCTTTTTTCATTTCAAGCGTGAGTACAATCCTAATATAAAGGTAGATAATTTATTAGCTTATCGTACAATTTGTTAACTGCTAAACACGTATACATTTACTATTGCGAATATTGAGATAATACAAGTACATGATAATAAATGTAATATTCAACAACTATTAATAAAACATAATAATACAAGTGGCCCGTGCATCGCACGGGCATTAAATCTAGTATATATATAAAAGAGGCTTTTTCAGGCATTGTGAGAAACTCCAACTTTTCTAAAACACATAATAATTTTTAAATTATAAATAATAAACTAGATAAAAATTAAATATATGCACTAACTAAAGATATGAACGTACAACATTTGTAAGGTGTTCAAAGTTCAAACCAATCAAAACTCTATTTCCTCTTCAATAGCAACTAGGACACTATATATTTATAGTATATATAATACATATACATACATCTCTAATGTGCCAAACAATTTCGTTTTACATTGCATCATTTATTTTCTTCATGATCATTTAATTAGTTTCTCTTTGTATTTCTAATTTTTAGACCTAATTTTGTCACATAATTTGTATTCGACTTTTTCTAATGAGCATTCATCATGTTGGCAGGTACAATTATGGAATCATCTTAAGAGGTCATTCAACTTAGTCATGGTGAATAATTCTAAGAGGTATCATTAATTATATTAGCACGAAGTCTCAGTTAAACGTAAATATATAATCTCAGACGGTTTGACGATTCATTACGAAAAAAAGCGTTTTTCGATAATATCATACGTCGTATATAGTATAGTTTTGTACTTTTGTTTCCAACTAAGCACTTACCATGTAATGCAATTCGTGTTTTTTATTTTTATTGGTTTTTGTAATTTAATCAGCCTCCTAAACTAAATACAGGTATAGTCATATGTTGCTTAGTTAATTGACGATTTGAAAGAGTTCTTATGCTACGATTTTTATCTGCTTAACTCGGACATATTCATTGCTTTATTGTTGGGAGAATTTTATTAATTCAAGCTTGCTTGGTTAGAATGCTAATTAGCATGACATTTGTAACGTCTATCGAAGATAATCACCAGGATCCATGATTCGATGCAAATATTAGTAAAAGTTGAATAAAACAAACTTTAATTTGTAATTTTTGCAGCGTAATTTTACTCTCAGATTTGTGAATCTGAAACATGTTTGGTTCTTAGACCTTTGTTTTTGAGAAACGGATTTGTTTCGAGTTGGGATCCTTTCACTGATCCAAACTGTCAATCTTATTGCTGGAACAGACTTCACGAATGCAGTGTTAGATAGAGTCAACTTCGAGAAGGCGAACCTGAAAGGAGTCATTTTCAAAAACACGGTTCTATCGGGCTCCAATTTCAATGATGTCGAGCTACAAGATGTCGTGTTTGAGGACACCATTATCGGTTACATTGACCTTCAGAAGCTTTGTACTAACAAAACCATCAATGAAGACGCAAGAGTTCATGATATTTGTAACGTCTATCGAATATAAAGAGCATATAGTATTGAAAATCGACGCCGCTTTTCGGATATATGGTTTATACCCATCAATATTTTAATAGTCTTATTTTAAGGCACTTCTTAAATAGAAATTTAAATAATTGACTTAGACACCCGATCAAACGAAATGTAAATTTCAAGTGAAATTGTACAGATTGCCCGATAGCTAAATACACGTTTTATCGTGATTAGATCCAAATAATCCAATAGAGTTATTTCATGATTGAATCACAAGTTCTCACTTTATCATCGTCAAATAAATTCATTTATATTCTCAAAAAAATTCGTGAAAACAAAAATATTAATTATTCATTTGCCCATAATCATTCCATTTAATTTATCTCAAGCTCGGATGTTTAATGTTACGACAATGCTGAACCTATCTACTTATTAATTATTCCGTATCTGCGCATTCACAGTTTTTTTTTCTTATTTGTTCGCAAGTCTCCTATAAAACCGCTTTGTTATGAGACCACCCATACATATTCTCATGATAATTCAATAATTATAACTATCCCTATTATGTGAGGCATCTTAAATAAAAACTAAGAGACTGTCTTATAGGAAATTTTGTAAAGTTTTTATGTATTATTATATATGCTTCCACTTCACAAACTTTAAAGTGTTTACACTATAAACGTTACAATAGAAGATGGTACCACTACTACAATTTAAGGCAAAGAGAACGGCCCTTCAAGAACGGTTGATAGCGGAACCGGTCTCTTTGTTATTTTTAATTTGGCGGGCATATAGGATTTCAATATAGAACGGTTGTTTGTTCAAACCGTTCTCGTAGATTAACAAAGAGAACGGTTAAGTTTGACCAACCGTCTTAAAATATAAAAGAGACCGGTTATATATCCAAAACCGTTCTCCTTAATAAAACAAAGAGCACGGTCCTATCTTTGGCCGTTCTCTATTAAATCCCTAAATACCGTCATTTAACACTTCATCCCAACTTATCCCCATAGTAGATGAGTTGTTGTTCGCCGTTCTTTATTAAATCCCTTCAAAACTCGTCTACCAGCCTATTTCACCACCCTTATCCACCGTCCTTCTGCCACTATCATTTTGGTACCAACGCACGACGCACAATAGCCACAACGACAATGGATGCGACAACCACTTCACATGACGAGCGTTTGTCGGCGACTCATCTCTTCCTTTGACATTCTTCTGTCTCTTTTACATCAATTCAAAGAAAACTCCTTAAAGCCTTCATCAATTCGATCAAGACTCATCCCTAATCATGACTAATCCAGGAACTCATCTTGTCTTTTGATTAATATCGCATTTGTGGCTTAACTTTAAGTAGAAATTAGGGTTTATATGTGCCCAGTTATTCGAAAATTTGGGGAAAACAAATCAAACGAGTTTGTCTTGCGAAATTAGCATTAAGAATGCATAATTGACGGATGCTTTGGGTTAAAAAGCCTAAATTTTACTCTAATTCGTTCTGGTTTAAGTCTTCATAGTTCATACAATATTTAATTTTACTCTAATTCATTCGGGCACCGAGTTAAATGTGTAATCATTATACTTAAACTGTCATATTAACTACCTTGAGCTAAGATTAGTGTACATGATTGTAGTACGAAATTCTTTTCAGAGTTGCGCGAGTTAAACGTGTAAACATGGCGATTCATTCAATAGTCCTGTGTTTTGGCATGATTCTCTGACTGTTAAGAAAATATTGGTAGGATACTTGCATACTAAGGTTACCAAACTCATAAAGAATACACCAGAAAGATATGTGATACGCTATAGATTTTAATTAACCGCCATGATAGAATACGCTTGAAATGGGTCGAGTATCACAGAGGTTGAGTGAACCAGCAACCAAGTCCTTTCATTTTAAATATTTGGATTTCTTTTTCATTTTGCACAGGTCTTCCTTCTGCCTGCCTGTGGCATAAATTGTCCATGCTACATTATATGATAGAATTCTAGACCGTTGCCATGTTACTTTCCGTTAAAACGCTGACATTTTAACTGTTACTTTGACGATTTTTCATGACTTAATCCTCACTATCCTTTAGGTAAATAATAAAGCGAAGTCTCATTACTGTGGAGTATAGACTGACTTTAGCAATGACATTGATGCCGATTTTGACTTCCTCCTTTCTCCTTTGGTCCCTCTCTTTTTCTTCTATTCTTATTTCTATTTCAATTTTACTCTAATTCATTCTGGTTTCTTATCATTTTCTCTACACTAGGTAAATGATGTTGTATCCCCCGTTGATAATGCATTAAATATCTTCTTCTTGACTTTTCATTTCAGGTTGATCAAACCCAGAAAGTTTCAATGGTACTCCAAATGTGGCCTTCTAGTTGCTGGATCGGATTTGGTATTGAATCCTTCTCAGTGGAGTACTCATGTAGTTGGTATTCACCTTTTCTCACCCGTTTGCTTAATTTCATCATTATTCATATCCGTGTTGTATTTAAAACAAGTTTCTTAGTTTGATTAGGTACATAGGGGGATTTTTTTTAACCTCAAAACCAGTTCCTCCTTTCATCCAGTTCCTCGATAATAGGTACTCATTTTTCATCAGTTTCGTTTTAACCTTTTAGGTTTATTGGTTGTTAGACTTGATAATCAGTGTCAAACATTACAAGGGTTTTGGATTTAAATCATTTACTTACGCTGTCTTTGATTTAGAATGTGACGATATCTGACAGTCATGTGCTTAATGATATAATTAAGTTAATGTTTTCATGCTGGCAACAATGATTAATCTCTTGGTAACGGAATTGAAAATGTTCCTAATATGAGACCTTCTTGATTCCAAAAGTGTACTTGGGTTTCATTGTGACTGTGTTATTAGTCTCAGTTAAGGAGGGCGAAGACGATACCATGTGAGGGAGGGATGATGGCGTATTGTATGTCAATCTCTGTCTTTAATTTTGGAGCTAGAAAATGACGATATCTGATCATCGTGTGCTTAATGCTTGTTAATTTATTGATGTTGTACGTAAAGTTCCCGTGGTAACCATCTAAAATAGATGGCCTTGATCTCAAATACTTTGATTTTAGTTCTTATAAATCCAAAATCTTGATTTCCATTTTCAACTGCAGATAAGAAATTGTGTTCGCAATTGCTTAAAACTTGTACACTTCTTTGGTATCGATTAATATATGAAATCTTGTTGTACTAAATCAAACTGTAAATTGAACTGTGTACACTTCTTTATTTCACTTATTCAACTCTCGACCAAATTCTCATTATCGGACAAAATAATGTTGTTAATGTGCACCTGTTCCCTTCATTCCAAATATAGTACCAGTAGGTGGTTATAAATTGGGTTCTTATAACTTTTTCAACCGGTTTCCTTGACCTTTTTTCTAGTAGTGTACTGCTGTATTACATGGTCGATGCGTCATTTAGGAGATTGCAAATCACTTTCACGCTTCTTCCTTGATATAAAGCATTATCTGACTTTATTTGTATATAGGCTGCTCTTGAAATGGGACTCATTTGGACTCCACATCATCTGCTCAGTGTGCTACTCTCAGCATTAAAGGTCAGATAGGTCAAGAGTCGGTTGCAGCGCAGGACGTTTATAATCCACATGCCAATTATTACAGTTATTATTACCCAGGTAGATATCTCAAGTTCACTCTATTAAATATGTCTGTTGTAGTTTACTTTTCTTGTAGTCTTAAAACCAACTGGCCAAGAATGCTTCTATGAAGAAGACAAGGTTCTATGGCTCCCGAGGAGGTTATCAAGGTTCTGCATCAAAGGCATTTGGCTTAAAATACGCTGATTTTTTTTTCTTGTTTATGTGTTTTGGATCAGGCAATCAACCATGCTTTCTGGTGCATCAAATCCTATTTTGTCTCAGGTAACATTTTCCACTACTTCCACTACTGACTCTTTTAGTGTCGTTCCTGAAAATGAGAAAACAAGATGATAATCTTTATATTCTGGAACATGAGCAGAAAACAAGGCTGTGGTGAATTCCAAGTTCTGACGATTTTTATTGTTTTTTTTCATGCTTTCCTTCATGTCATTTGCTAGATTTGATCGGTAACGATTTTCTATTCTTCAAGTTTTTTTTCCTTCCTCTTTATGTTGTGGGTCGATTGAGGGGCTGGAGGACATGGATTTCGATTAAATGATAAATGTTAGGGGTAGTTTGTATGTGAAGAAAAAAATTGTCAGCTTATGTGCTCATTGTTTTACATGTGCGTGTGCTTTTGTCGGTATATCGATCAGATGCGGTTTAATTTTGACTAATTTAGAACTGCTAATACATTGAGTTTTTAAAGAGCATATTTATCATAATTATATGCCATATATTGATGTGTTCTACGTGTTTAAGAGCCGCTAAAGAGTAAATAAAGGAGAAAAAATAGTAAATCATACTTGCCATTTATCGATCATAATTATGTACCCGGTATCAAATATTCACGAGAGTCCTGCTATTGAAACTGATGCAAGTTTCATTTTTCTGCAGATGATGATTACAATATTTTGAAGTTTAACTTATTTGCACTATGATGCGACTAGGTGATGAGGATTGAAGGATTTTTATTTATGTTATACGATTTTGTATTTTGATTCAATAGAATTTGTCCTAATGGTTCAAATTAAATCGGAAGGTTTTTCTTGTGTAAAAATTGCTGGAGTTTCTGAATTGTAACAAGTTTAATTCTTATGAACTATACGATTCAATCGTGTATGGTTACGATAAAAATAGAAATATTTTTTTTAAAAAAAAAAATAACAGGATCAAAGAGAACGGTTAGTACCATCACAACTGTTCTCTTTGAAAAGGTAGAACTAAGGCGCCAAAAAATCTAAAACTCTAACACAGAGAACTACCTTATCAAACAGACTGGTTCTTATATGCAATCGTTCTCTTTGATTTATCAAAGAGAACGGTTCTAAATGACAACCGTTCTGATTGTTGTTACAAAGAGACCGGGTTGACTTGATTTCAACCGTTCTCTTAGATCAAAGAGAACGCTTGGCACAGGACGGTCAAAACTACGTAAAAGAACGGTTACCAACCGTTCTCTTTGATTATTTTTGTAGTAGTGTACATTGGTACGTATCGACTAAAACTCTAAAAAGCCTAAATTTCTTTATAAGATTAAAATCCAAGAACGGAGTCGTTTGGAGCTTACAAACCCAATACAACACACTTTATAGCTTCAAAAAAAAAAATTACAGCACACTTTATTTATAGATAATATACCTATATTACAATTTACAACTCTTGAGATTGTGTAGGTTGTGACTCCAACTTTGTAAAACTCTTAAAATATATGATTAAATTACTTATCTATTTTATTCTTAGATAATATAGATAAATCGAATTCTAATGTATTAAGTACAAATTGCACAAGAAACATAGTAAAACACGTACTTGAGTTTATTAGAAATACATGGGTTGATGTCTATCTTACACACTTTTATTTATTGAGTAACTAAGAAAATACATATTTTTAATTTAAATTATAAAACGATAAAATAAAATTAAAAAATAGATTTTTTAAATTATCTTAAATATAATAAAATAACGTAATTTATTTTCGCAGTACAAATTTTAGGTTTTACACATTACAGTACTTTTCGTGCAAAACTTTCCATTATCATGCCCCTGTCTAAAAGATATTCTTTAATTTCAAGTTTTTCATTTTACATCAAAAATGGTAATCACAAATAATAAAATAAGTTTATTGTGTGTGAGACCATTTTGCAGTTTACATAAAAAATGGTATCACATAAACACGTATTTCGATTGACTTTAAATGTCGATACATAAATACATTATCGATTTACGTTTTTTACAAACTCACTCAAAAACAAAACATTTTTGTTATCCGTGCAACGCACGGGCATGAAGTCTAGTAAATTACGTAAATTACAAACAATTTTTACGCACGGGCATGAAGTCTAGTAAATTAAGTAACACTATATAAATTACAAACAATTTACTAAAGATTATGTAAATGTGTTCAACAAATGAATAATAAATTACGTAAAAATTCATAAAGTTTCCCATTGTAATTTTTAATATTTATTAAATTGTATAATACTAATATAAAATTAATTTTTAATTTAATTCTTGTGAAATTTTTAAAAAGGGTTGAATTTCACTTTTGGCGAAACTTAAGGGGCTTAATTGCTACAAATAAAACTTATGGGACATAATCTCAAAAATTGCTAAAACTTATGGGGTTTAATTGCTAAAAATAAGTCTCAAGAGCAGGTTGACCAACGGACACTATCGTACTATTATAAACCGTTAACACTAACACATGAAGAGTCAAACAAGAGGTCAACGCTTCCATAGAACAAATATAGTGTTACTAGCACTTGGTATTTAAAGGTGGTGTGACACATCAATTTGTGCTTTTGATATACACTTAAAATGCTATCCTGGATGAAGTTAAGCACATATTGATCACACGGTAGTCCATGCTAATTTTTGGGGAAAATAGAAATATAAACATAACTTTTTTTCAAAAAAATAACTTTTAAATATAATTTTAGATAAAAAATTATATTGAGCCTATATATAACTTAAACCTAGTTTCGTCCTTGTCTAAAACCATCTCGAATGAGTATTATAATTATGATTTGAAGATGTCAACAAAAATTGATAAAATCATTCTCCCGCCAACTATTGTGCATTTGTGAGTATGCTATACCGAATAGCTCTTTAGAGACTTTTATAAGAAGCTTTGAGGAATAGAGAGTGGATCCTTAGGCTTAAGGAGAGTTGTAACCTTGTGTAAAGAGAGACACTAAACCGAGTGTGATCTATACTAGACTAAGTGTGAGTATGTTAGATCTAGTGGCTGTGCAGTAGACCGAGTAGGTGGCACTCGGCCGAGTACGGGTAGTACTGACCGAGTGGACTTAACACTCGACTGAGTGCAGCTTGTCAGTGGACGATATAAACTATGTCGGGATCTTAAATCCGCCAACCCTAAAATCTCTCTCTCTCTCTCTCCTAAACCTTTCTCCATGGATGCTAAGCTTGCATTTAAAGATTTTACACCTTCTCCTTCTTCCTTTCACCTTGTGAGTAAGATCTACCTTTTTCTCTTTCTCTTATGAACCCTAACGTTTGGGGGGTTTGATGGACTTAATAATTAGTAATTATTATTAGTAATATGGGTAATTAAAGGTAATAATAAAGGGTTTTGTATTATATAAGAGTACGTATAGGATGTATTGTGATGGTAATTATGTGATTTATGTAGGATGTGACGGTTTTCTGAGACGGAATCGTGATTGTCTCGAGTTGCTTATGGAGCTTGCTAAAAGGTAGGGTTTTCCTGTTCGGTTTTGGTATTATGAATGCTTATTTATGTGTCATTTGCCATTGTTTCCATGATAAAGGTCGGATTGCATCATATTATGATATTGGATTGTTGTAAGTCTCATGTTGTTGTCGGAGTCGCATTCTAGCCTGATGATGATATTTGGTGACTCAAAGAGTCGGAATATTTGTGGAATTGTTGTTCATGGCATATTTGAGATTGCGTCTGTGCACAAAAAAAAAATTGGGATTGTGTCTTATAAGGAGTCGTATATTTGACTTGTTGTGTTGCATATTACATACATGTGATTATTGTGGATGTTGGAGGATGTGGTAGAGTTAGGATTGTGATATACGGTTGTTGAGGAGACCTAAGGCCGTGTGCGAGACCATCTTACGCTTGGGTTGCCTCTTGGAGCTTCTCATTCCAATAGGGACGTGCAAATAAGGGTGGAGGAAAATGGAGGGGGATATCGATTTTCCCTCCTCCAAGTTAAATCAAAATCTCTTCACAATAGCCAAGATTTGGAGGAAAATTGTATCACAACACCCATATCTCTCATTCCTTCTCCCCTTCTCTCCCCTCTCTTTCCCTTCCTTGCTTTTCCCTCCCTCTCTTTTCCTCTACTTTTGCTATCCAAACACACCCTAAGACTTGTTTCTGCGAGAACCATCCGTAAAACTCTTATCTTCAAGAAAACTTACATTTGATTTTGCAACCTTGCCATGTGCATCGTCTCAAGGGACTCAGGCAACATAGCCATCTACTTGTATCAAGCTACGAATACTAATGCCTCGATTGGAAGCTTAGTTATGCCAACGCAATGTTAACTTTCAATTACAACATTTTATTACCTCTTGTTAATTTAATACTCCCATGTTTATCACCATGTTTAATTGTCTAACCACGTGCTTTCTAATCTCTTTCAAAAGAACAAGGAGTTGGAGATGCTGTGAAACAATGGTGATCAAATTCCGGCATATACAGTGAAAACAAAAGACATCACAGAGTGACTTTCGCCATCATTTGTAGCTAGCGATCGATCTAAGATAGTTTATGAATTTTGAGAAGCTAAGATTTGATTATCCGTTAACTAAGGATTACTCCGTATATATCATACATGAAGCTCTTTAGACCGCTTTGCGTGATAGTCTTCGATTTAATTACACGGATAGAAAATGGTATTAATCTAGTTTTGTAGTGGTGATATATTGTTTCAGATGGTATCAGAACGAGTAATTAATTAACGACTAACAACACATAAATAAAACTGAAGATGAGAAACTAAGAAACAATACAAATTAAAAGGTTCTAAACATAATTAATTAAAACATACGAAGAAGTACATGATAAAAAGTGACAATTCAGGATCTTGAATAGAAAGTAATTAGCTATATTAATCCATATACCTCAAACCCCAACTAACTACAATGAAGAGAACAATTAACAAAAGAAACATCATGGATCATAGAAAAAGAAAAGTAACATGAAATAAAAGAAACACCCCCCAAAATAAAAGAACATGAAATCAAAGATAAAAACTAAGCTAGGACACCATTATATGATATTATATGATATTATATAAATATATATTAAGTATATATAGAGTTCAAGGATATGCACCATTAATAGGTACTGCAGGAAAATCAGACCAACTTGAAATTCCAGGAGATGTACCCATGAACCCATAAGTACTTCCCAAGTGATCTCCTCCTCCTCCTACTCCAAACGGTGTCGTATCAAAACTAGTGGAGTTCATTGGAGAAGAAGCACCGGATCCCACCATATGCCCTAATATGACCGAACTCGGGTTTTCATTACAATAGCCATAGTTAGATGATGATGACTTCAACCTTTGATAAAGGTCCATAATATTACTTCCACCATTGGTACTAGTCCCATTGTTATCAACAAAATCCGACCCAAACCCGTTTAGATGGTGTTGATTGTTCCTTGTAAATGACCCCACAAGAGATGAAGCTCCATTTCCATATGAGTCTAACCCAAGAGAAGTAAACACACTTGATGGACTAGGGTTAGGGTTTGGAAATGGGGTTGAGTCTCTAAGTAAGGCCAAGATGTGGGAGTTTTGAGTTTGTGGAAGAGAAGAAGACCAAGGTAATGGGTTTGAACCGGGTGAATGGATTGAATGATCCAGTAACCCGGTTCCTAGAAAAATAGAGTTGTCATTGACAAGCATATCAGATGAAAAATTGGCCTTAGCCTTAGCCAAGAAATTGTTTGAGGTAGATGACTTGATGGTACCAGATGTTACCGAACTGTTACTTGATATAGTACTCTTGTTCTTCCTACAACCACCTCCAATTGGAACATTCCGGAGAGTCCCACCTTTGGTCCAGTAACGGCGACATGTCTTGCAAAAGTGCCTAGGTTGAGTAAGGTTGTAGTTGTTGTAGTAGCAAAACTTGGTGTTTGTTGAGTCACACCTTGGACACCTTAAGTTTTGGCCACTACTATTATTATTGGTATCCGAGTTGCTATTATTACTATTATTATTATTATTATTAGTAGTATTATTATTCGCGCCACCAATACCATTGTTATTCGGAGAATTCTGAATAACAATGGTGGTGCAAGGAGGAGTAGTAGCAATTGAAGTATTAGTAGTAACAAGTGGTGAAGTCGAACAAAAAGGGTTTAAGCTAGTGGGATTAGCACTTCCACCACCTAATAGTTCTTGAATCATCTCTTTTATTTGATCTCCTTTTTAGATCAAGATTATTGCTTTTTGGGTCTAAATTTTTGTGTTGAAAAGATGTATGCAATTAAGATTTTTCTTTTTTCTTTTTTTTTTCCTTTGAGATTGTAAGAATGTTATGGTTAGGTGTGGTGTTTGTGGGTTGGAAAGGAAAAGATGAGAGTGGTGTTAAAGGAAGGGCACAAGTGGGGGAAGCTTTAGTTGTATTGTGTGGATAGAGGGATTTATATAACATGATGAAAATTTTGCTTTTTTGTTTTTTAGAATTATAAAATTCTAAAGTATGTTTTGGATTTTTGGAATGTGGCTAAGTATGTTGGGGTTGTATTTGGAATTTATCTTGTACTTTTTTCCACCAAATGTGTCCTTTAGCTGCCTCTTAACTTTTATTTGACCATACTTACCCTCAATTTTTTTTCTTTTTAATTTTCAAAAATACATTAACTTTCAATTTACCAAAAAAAATGTATACATACCCAAAAAAAAAAAAAAAAAGAATATGGCCATTGTCTTCACTTCTCCTTCAAATTTAGGTTCAACCCACATACTTGTGCAATTTTTTAATTATAAGAAAAATATTACAATTAGTATCCGGATGAGCAATGTACCACTTCTTCATAAACTTTAAACCAATGAGAAACATATATTAGCCGTGTACTTTCTTGTATAAGAAAAAACAAATCTCACTAAAATAGAGAAATTAAGCACTCTCATCAATATTGTACCAAAGTTGGTGGGTATGAATGGTAAGGGTTCTCATCTCGTAAACAAGTGATCGAGGGACTTGTCTCTTGCGAATGAGAAAAACAAACTTAAGAGGATTATACCAATAAGTTGTCTTCGGTACCTCCGAAGATATTGTCTCAAGTCTCAACTATCGGGAGGAGATATTCTTTGTCAACCAAAAAAAGCAATTAAAATGTACAATAACATGCAGTTTATTTATGTATTTAAGAAATTTTCATTTTACCCAACATGTAAAATTAGCTTATATTATAAGAAAATAAAAAAGAACTTAATCGTAGAAGAGAGTATGATGTTTCTAGGGTAAATTCAAAAATTGATCGCGCCCTACATAATGATTACTCTCATGATTTTCATTTGACGAAAAGAATAGAAGTAGAAACTTTGACCAACATATATCACATTAAGCAAACGTTTGTTTCATTTATGTTTACGTAGCTTTTTTTACCTAAATAGGCCATTCCTCTTACTGTTAATTACTCTTTGTTTTTCAAATTTCTCTTTAATGAATATTGTCTAATTCGTCTCTCTTGAATGCCTATTATTTTCGCTTCCCTTCAAAGATCCAATGGCACTCAACATTACAAGCCTTTCAATAGTTACTAGTAACCACCTTAGGCCCCGTTATTTTCGACTTAATTTCAACTTTCATTCAATCCAGTTCAGCTCAATTCAGTTTAGTTTAGGTTATTCAACTTTATTTATCTGAGCCAATTTTGATTCAATTCAGCTTAATTCATTTCAGCTCGGCTTTATTCAACCCAAAAGAATAGGGTTTATACTCATGATATTCAAGTCGGTCAAATATCTTTATTTATATACCAAAAATTCTTGTGTAAGGCGATTTTATATAAGAGTTAGTGTAAAACTATATCAGTATAAAATCCTCTCACAATACATAAATTAATTTATTTTACAGGACACTAGCGGACAACTAGATAGAGGTATATGAGTTCTTGATTACTCAACATACTCCTCTACTTACCTTTTACAATATGAGTCCTTGAGGTTCAATTCACACCCGCGACATGATGCGCCCATTTAAACCGGAAAAAAACAATATGAGTTCTTCATGACGTAGTAAATTAGTACACTCCTCTAGTTACCTTTTTAAATATCTTACTCTAATTACGCTAAACTTGTTAAATTATTACGTATTATGATATTTTTCTCTTTTCTTTGCATGATTGATGAGGTAGAAAGTTTAAAATGGTTAAGTGAAGTATGTATGATTGGTAATGAAGGTCTAATATTAAGCGGTGGTTTGACTCTTGGTGCTCGATCGACCCCTAAGATCTCTTTTGCATGGCCCCCTCTCCGAGTCGGCCTTCTTGGCTCCTCTTAGCAACATTATTATAAACAGGCTTTTGAATTTTAGCCAACTTGATTACCCCATTTCATCTGAGGTAGCTACTGCTATTCTGTCCACCCCCTTACCCATCTCACTTAGAGTCGACTTGGCCACTTCTACTTTCTCGACCAACAACTCTTTCTCCCTCCAACTTGCTTACAATAGCGGCCTTGCTAACTCTTCTGACACTCCTTTGTCATCCTAGATCGATCTTAGTTGGATCTGGAAAATCCCGTTCCAACCTCACATTAGAGTCTTATTATGGCTTATTTGGTGGGACAAACTTCCTCACCTTGCTACTCTCTTCTCTAGATCAATCTCACACTCACCATACTGTGATTCTTCCCCGCTTGAACTTGAAAACTCCCTTCATATCTTCCGCGACTGTCCCTTTGCTCGCACAATCTGGAATTCCATTCCCACCTCCCCTGATTTCTTTGCTTCCAATCTCCACGATTGGCTCTGATCCAACCTTAAAACCTCTTCGTCATTTTGGCCTACCCTCTTATCCTTCATCCTGTGGAGGCTCTGGATTCGGCGTAATGAACGCCTCTTTAGTGTCCACCCTCCCCTTCCCCAGCACTTGTGGCTTGACCACATCTCCCACCAAGCTTACG
The DNA here is from genome assembly GCF_048544455.1 of Silene latifolia. Classification (NCBI taxonomy): domain Eukaryota; kingdom Viridiplantae; phylum Streptophyta; class Magnoliopsida; order Caryophyllales; family Caryophyllaceae; genus Silene; species Silene latifolia. The sequence goes on from NC_133537.1 coordinate 36,374,363, forward strand.
CTTGGACCTCAACCCAAACTAACTTGTTCTCCCCTGCTGCCCCCTCTACACCCAACCCCTCTTTTGGCCTATCAGCAGGCCCCTGTCTCCCTCCCTCTAACCTTTGCCCAAAAATTAATGTGGACGCGTCTTTTTGTTCGAGTTCTCTTTCTTGTGGAATTGGGTGTATTGTTCGGGATTGGAATGGGTGTTGGGTTTTTGGGTGGACGAGTCGTTGCCATGCTCCTAACCCGTTACCTCTTGAGCTTTTTGCCATTAGAGAAGGAATTCAGTATGCGGTTAAGTCCAAGGGCAACTTTGTTCGTAGTTCGGATTGTCAAGTTGTTGTGAAACTTATTTGCTCTAATATCATCTTGTTGTGTCCTCTTGCTAATGTTATTATGGAGTGCAGAGAACTACTAAATGCCTATCCATACTTGAAGATTCTATTCGAAGGAAGATTGACAAATTAAACTTGATCGCTGACTCGCTTACCCGCTTCTCGATTCAAGACCGGTCTTCATGTCATGGAAACTTCAGTTGGGATAGTGCACCAAACTTTTTTAAGTCCCTTTGTCAAATAGATTGTCTGATCTTAATGTAATTTTATCTCCTAACCCGCCCCCTAGTGTACTTTGTAAAATTGGTTTCCTTTAATTAATAATCTTGTACCCTTTTCGCCAAAAAAAAAAAAAATATTTATGATGACTTCTCCAACTACGTCAAGGTTGATAATCAAAATATTTTTAGTTTTATATTACATGAACAAATCATAAATATCAAATATGTGCTAATGAGGAACATGGTTACATAACACGGTACATCAATACTCCCCGATATTTTACCCTAGGTATATATATATATATATATATATATATATATATATATATATATATATATATATATATATATATATATATAAGGAAGAATTTTACTACCAGAATAGTCCTATTTACTTGGCTCGAATTCAGGTGTGGATCCACCTAGTAGCAAGGGGTGGCGGCTGCTACCCCCAAACATAAAAAAAATGGTTTAGAAGACGGTTTTTTGCTACCCCAATTATTGTTGATTAGTAGATAAGTAAATATTATTCCATTAAATGTATAATAAACAGTTTGTGGTTCAATGGTAAAGGCTTTGGTCTTCTACCAATTGCCCTTGGGTCCGATACATTAAACGATTTTTTTTGCTATCCCATACATTAAATATTGGGTCCGATCCAGCTCGAATTTGAGCTAAATTGGATGATATAAACACAAAAAAAAACTAATCAAAGGAGACAAATTAATTAAGAAGATGAACATGATATTGAGAAAGGGGAGTGGAGATTAGGTATAATGAACAGAAAACAGTGATAATAATCACGAAACACAAACATGCACTCAAATTGAACAAAAAAATAATGTAAGTTGTGAAGGCTGGACTGATTTTGCATTCTATTGATGCAGATGCCATTCAAAGGTAATGATTAGAGTTTCAAGATGGGTAAGACAGATAATTTAAAGGACGCTTATCATGTGGAGCTACGTGTAAAGCTATTTCTCTTCTTCCCCACTTCTATGCTCTATTGCTGTGTAACCGAGACTTATGCCATTAATTAAGCCCTCTCTTAAATCATACCATCCCTAATTAAAGAATTATTAGTCTTGTCACTTGTGGTTAAAGGGTAAATAAGATTATATAACCAGATGTACAAGAGTATTGTATAATTTTAATAAATTTAATTGAGTTTATGTATAATTTTTTTGAGCTTTTTAAAAATTTATACTTCTAAGTTATACTTTCTCATTATTTTTTTATGTCGATTTTTAGTATAAGGAGAAAGGAAATAAAAAATGGAGTAATAGACAGGTTTAAATAAAGAAATATAAAAAGTAAAAAAACAAATTACTTTTGAGAATTATTAATCATTACATAAACTAGAAAATGGACTTAACTGAAATTTCAAATAAGGAAAACGTAAATAAGTGATCGGAACATTGAGAATAAGATAGGTATTAACTAGGGATGAGCGAGTTTAAGTCCGGACCGAAAAATTGGACCAGACCGAACTCGGACTGAATTTATTAAGATCCGGTCCTAGGTCCTCTATTTTTCAAGTTTCGGTCTTCGATCCGATCCACTCCAAGACCAGTTAATTTAGGTCTGAACTGAATGTACCAAATCTCATTTTTTAAGGACTAGGGTTTTTCTAATATGTGTCTTAAGGACAAACATTAATAACCCATATATGCTAAGATTAACAGCATATTCTCATTAAATATGGTAAAAATGAGAATATACTTGAATATCTCATGTGAATATGTTGTTAATCTTACCATATATACTCGGTATGAGTTATTAATGTGTGCCTTTAGGACACACATTAGAAATTTCAATTAAGGAAAACGTAAATAAGTGATCGGAACATTGAGAATAAGATAGGTATTAACTAGGGATGAGCGAGTTTAAGTCCGGACCGAAAAAATGGACCAGACCGAACTCGGACTGAATTTATTAAGATCCGGTCCTAGGTCCTCTATTTTTCAAGTTTCGGTCTTCGATCCGATCCACTCCAAGACCAGTTAATTTAGGTCTGAACTGAATGTACCAAATCTCATTTTTTAAGGACTAGAGTTTTTTCTAATATGTGTCTTAAGGACAAACATTAATAACCCATATATGCTAAGATTAACAGCATATTTTCATTAAATATGGTAAAAATGAGAATATACTTGAATATCTCATGTGAATATGTTGTTAATCTTACCATATATACTCGGTATGTTGTTAATCTTACCATATATACATTAGAAACCCTTCCCTCCCCCCTCCCTTTTTTTAATAAAAACAATCATCTAGTTATTTAATGCATTTGATTTAGTAGAATTAAAATTATTATCTTATACGAAATAGGGAAAAAAAATATATCTAAATCATAATCTTTTTATAAACTGAAATAATTCAGTCCGATTGCGGAAAAGACCAAATGTATATCGTACTAGGTATATTTTATCAACGAAGTGCTTTCTTAGTTCACACCAAATTAGTGAGTGCATTAGCTGATAGCAACAATTTGCAATTGTATAATCAATCATGAACGCTGTAACTGACCACTACATGTCAAATCAAAATTTCGAACCTGAAAAGATCTTAATTGGTAAGATTGATGTTGTAAACCTACTGATCACTAATAATGAGAAATTAGTATAGGCCAGAATGAAATCAAGAAACTGATTACAGATTTTTTTTTTTTTTTTTTTTTTCCTTTTTTACATTCGGGGATTGGACCTAGTGAGACCGACTATTTCGCTCATTGCGTGTCTTGCTGTTAGGTATTTCGCTTTGATGATGACAAGGTAAAATTACTAATAACGTGATTCTTAATGTGTCTTTTATTTAGGGATTCTGATATTTCGCTTTAATGTGTCTTTTATTTAGGGATTCTGATATTAACTCAATCAAGGCGTTCAATTGGAAGGGTGATCAAGAAAATATATTTCCTTGTCGTATAGCGGCGAGGTAGAAAAATATTGTTTTAAGAAACCTTAGTAACAGCAAGAATCACGAGTCTTGAAAATTTTCCAAAAGATACTAGATTATCAAGGAGCATTCCCAGAGGGAAAGATCACACTCTAGACCATATGGTTAAGGGATAAAGAAAACGACGAAAATCACTATATCACGTCCATATAATTCCGTGTTGTGGACACCATTTCAACGAGTTTTTGTTAGTTTACACGGGTAAGTTAATCCATTCAAATCGAGAGGAGTTAACAATAGTAGTTCTTATTCTTGAGATTGTTACCAAGAACTTTATTTAAATAGTTGATCTACTAAATCATAAAGTTATTTCTTAATTTTAAGAATTGAGTTCTAAAATAAGAAATAGGTTGCTAAGCATATGGAAATATGATGACCAATGACCATGACTTAGAAAATGTGAAATGTCTTTAAACTTTGTCTATTTTCAAGAGAAAAAAAAAGTTCCTCTATTGTGGATTAAAATTCATAAATATTGAAAATAGAAAAATATAATATAGCATGAGAAGAATTTTATATAGAGTTCTTCTATTGCTATTGTTCCGGGTGTAATTCCAGAGCAAGTATAGTTACCACCCGTGGCTTGTTGAATGATGTCTTGAGTTGGATTCTCCCTTGGTCTTAATCGTTCCTCTCGGCCTCTCCTGCAACAATGAACGAACTGAGGGCTTGGCTTTGAGCCAAGCGTACCCACTCCGACGCCCAAGTCAGTAAACTTAGATGTATAAGTTGTATGCTAAATGGCTAGGAATATATTGTAGAGAGATAAGGAAGATTATACCAGATGAATAGTGTATTTAGGTCAAGTTATGTATTTCTGGATTGGATCCTTTCCTCAATGAGGGTTGAGGAGTATTTATAGACTTCACCTTTTGTCACGTAGTGGCCAAGTGGCCAAGTGGCTAGCAGGTGGAAAGACTGATCTACCCCTCGGCCGAGGGACCTATGGCTGGCCGGCGGGCTCTGATGACCCGCCGCCGAGGGGTCCTGGATATGAGTACGCGGGTATATGCCGCAAAAAAGTTGACATGCCGGGACCCAGTTGACAGCCGATGGGCCGCATCGGCTAGGTTGTCTAAGTCGTTGACTTGCTGTGGATATCTTTGACCTTGTCTAATGTGTTGACTTGGTCAGCGGTGCAGAATATGCCCCATCAATTTGCCCCCAGCGTAGTCTATGCCGTGGTATGGGCTTCGATGTATGTCTGAGCGTATATTCTGCGCAAGTGATTTGTGAAAAATTTCCTGCATCGGCTTCTTGCGGCGGCTTTTTCGCTTCTCGCCTAGTCTTTCTAAGGCCGTACCATATCCCCCTCCACATGGATGTGTATTGGGCATCCGATGTGGAAAAGAAAGGGACGCCGGCCGAGACCGAGGTGGATCTGTAGGTTATTTTTGATTGCCCCCGGCCGGCGGTGTCTAGCTTGGTTGATTATGTGGCCGGCGGAGAACAGATGCTTGGGAATTTGCTGAGGAAGGTGAATAGGCGGAGAGATTTGAATAGGCGTGTTGAAGATGTTTGGTCACTGTTGCATTGATTGACACAACTGTTGCAACGATTGACATCCCGTGGTTGCATGTCCGACACGTGTTCCGCACGCCGATTGGTTGACGCTTCATGGGTCATTCTCTCGATTGGTCCCGCTTCACGGGCTTTTCCCTATAAATAGGGCAGTTGCCCCGTGAAATTGCCCACCAATTTCATTCTTCAAAATTTTCTTCTCTCTAAACTTCCAAGGGTTTCTTTGTCTTCTAATTTCCATAGTTGCTACTCCGGCGAGCGTTTTCTTCAAGGTAAACAAACAAACTTTCCAATTTTTAATTTTGTAAGTTCATTGTAAACATGTCTTCTGCTGACGCCGGGCTTAGTAAGCCGGGTCGTAAGTCTTCTTCCCCCGAAGTCGATCCTCGGATTCTGGAGGAATGGGAGGATGATTCTGATGTCGATGATGACGCAGAAGATTTTGGTGATGATGCTGAGGAGGCTCGTCCTAATAACGTGAGGAAGTACGTTATGGATCACGGCCTCGCTTGTAAAAGTCCGTCTTGACTGTACTTGGACCCATAAGTTAGCCCGCAGTTCCGGTGAGATATTTTTCGAGAAACATTTCTTCTTCGGTGAGGGCTACGAAATCGTTATCCCGGAGGAGGGTCAGGCTGTCTGTTGCCCTCCACCGGGCCACACCGGCGTATATATGCGACATTTGGAGTTTGGGCTCCGGTTTCCGCTGAATGGGTATGTTGTGGCCATCCTCAAGGCCATGAACGTTGCCGTTGCCCAACTGCACCCGTTGGCTATGAGGACCATAATCGGGTTTGTCTGGCTTTGTCTCTTCAAGGGGGAGGCCCCAACGGTGAACTTATTTCGCCGACTTCATTATCTCCAGCCGTCATTCTCTGGCCGTGCCGGGTGGCATAGCGTGCACACGGAGAAGGGTTATGTCATGCCGACAAACTTTCCTCTTGCAAGGGCGGCAGGGTCGGTGGGTGTACGTTAAGGTGCCGAACGACTATCCGCTCCCCTGCTCCTTTTCAAAGATCAAGTGAACTTGCGGTGTGAGACTAAGGCGGAGCATGACAGATGGGTCTCCCGGAAGAAACTCAAGATGGATGCTGGCAAGGTCCTTCTTTCGGACGATGAGAGGCTGGCAATGCGGCTGTTTGAGGTGGACAAGGGTGGGCTGCCGAAAAGATGGATTCCCCCAACGCAGATCATCCTTCAAGATGAGGCGCTTTGCCATGTCGGCCTCATACCGGCCCTAGCGCAGGGTGAGTAGGGTCGGTGTGAGGCCCACCACCGTTCTCATTGTGTCTTTGAATTTTGATATATTTTTCTACTTAACTCTTCCTTCGTTTCCTTCGCAGGCCATTTCGGACCTGACCTGTCTGAGGATATCCTCCGGAGAATGGGACTGAACAAGGACAAGACCGTTGCTAACCTACATCCCAAAGCTCTCCCCAATGACCGCAGGAGGTCGCCGACTGATCTCATGGAGCAGCGGCTGAAAAGCTTGAGTGCGGTGGAGACCCAGGCGAAGGTCGTTAGTAACGTGCCGCGCCACACGCGAAAAACGAGGTCCTCGGCGGTGGTGGCGTCAACACCGGCTCCGCCTTCCATCCCCCCTGTTCAGAAGAAGACGGTGGAGATCGTTTGTATCTCCAACGGGGATGACTCCGACGAGGAGGAGGGATCGCCCCTTGTCCGTAAGAGAAAGCAGACGGCCTTTACCGCGACCGTTGATTCTGCTGCTGACGAGGAAACGCGCCTTTCGGCCAAGAAGGCCAAGCACGGTATTGTTCTATCTGTGGCTTCAGATTTAGCCGGTTTCTTAGGCGCTGCCTGTGACAGTTTCTCCGGCATGTCTGCGTATGTTGATACTTGTGATTTCTTTAAATTTTGTAGATCGGCCGCAGTCGTCCGCCGCTCCTGTTGGGCAGCAAGTGGAGGGGAGTTCTGTGCGGGCAGGTGATCAACGCGTCACCGTGAACTCTTCATCCCAGAAGGTTTCCCTCCCCCAGCTGCAGGCCGGTGATCAAAATGTCACCACTGTCCCTTCATCCCAGAAGGTTTCCTTCTCCCAGCTCATAGATGAAGGCACGGAGCTGATCAAGGAGCTGGCGAGGTGGAACAGTCTTACCGGTGCTCGTATCGTAGAGCAGGAGAAGGCCGTGGCTCAATCCACCTTGGAGCTTAACGCCACTAAGAAGGTGGCCGTGAAGGCCAAGCAGGATCTTCTCAGTGAGCAGAGGCTTAGGGGAGAGGCTGAGAGGGCGCTCTTGGCTGAAAGAAAACTTAGGCAGGACGTTGAAAAGGAGGTCCTTGCTGAGAGAGCCAAGGCCGAGGCCGCGGCGGCGAATCAACCGCTAAGTCTTTGGAGAAGTGTACACTTGTTCAGGGGCGCGCCGACCTCTACCTCCAGCAGAGGAATGAATCCAGGGACCTGTTTAAGGCCCAGGCGGAGGTGGTTCGGATCAAAGATGCCGTTATTAGGCAAAAGGATAAGGACATTGAGATGCTCCAAACCGTCATGCTCCCTAACATGTGTGCTGAATTCCGGGATTTAGCCGAAGGAGCTGCTAGGGAAGTGATTGAGGAGCTCTTCCCTCTTGATGGTTCCTTTCCGTGGGACAGATATGACAAGCTGCTTGATGACAAGCTCGAAGCCAAGGAGAAGGCCGTGGCGGAGAAGGCTAAAGAGGCGGTGAGGGCGAAGGCGGAGGAGGAGAAGGCAGCTCTGGCTGAGAAGGCTAAAGAGGCCTCGGAGGAAGCCAAGCGGGCCAGGGCAGCTGAGGCTGCCGAGGCTGCTAGAATAGCCGCTGAGTTGCCTGCTGAAGGAGATGCCGCTATCGCTGCTGATGGCGAGCAGCGGCAGACGTAGGGATGATATCTGTAGCCCTTTGCCCCTTTTTTGTATTTTGTATAGCTTGAGTAGATTGTCTTTCGACTTACCCTTATAGGGACGGCCGTTGTCCGCATTCCTTGTAATCAGTTTGATCCTTCTTAATGAGAGCTGGTTTTTACTTCACTTCTTTTTCTTGTGCTAGTATTCGAGCTTCAACCGTCCTTTTAGCGTCTTTGTCTTCGTCTGGGTTGTCTCCTTCCGTTATTAATTGAGTGTCTCTTTTGTTCCTGCCTCGACTTGGGCGAGGCAGTCTAGAGTGCGTATCTCAATTGTGTTAACGCTTCCAAGGCATTTTGAACACTCTGCGAGCATCACCTGCGCTGGTCATTGCCATCGAGGTGTCTGCTTCCTAGCGGTGATTGCCGCTCTTGTCAGCGTGTGACAGTGTGAGCCAAAGATATCGCTTCTTGTTATCGATCGCCGTGGCGTCTACCACTTGGAGGACTGCGACGGCGTCAAACCTCTTGGGGTGACTCGCCGTGGCGTCTACTACTTGGGGTGACTGCGACGGCGCTTTGTTTCTTCATAGAGGCGCCGTGGCGTCTACCACTTGGAGTGATCTGCGACGGCGTCAAACCTCTTGGGGTGACTGCCGTGGCGTCTACTACTTGGGGTGACTGCGACGGCGCCTGTTTCTTCATAGAGACTGCCGTGGCGTCTACCACTTGGAGTGACTGCGACGGCGTCAAACCTCTTGGGGTGACTGCCGTGGCGTCTACTACTTGGGGTGACTGCGACGGCGCCTGTTTCTTCATAGAGACTGCCGTGGCGTCTACCACTTGGAGTGACTGCGACGGCGTCAAACCTCTTGGGGTGACTGTCGTGGCGTCTACTACTTGGGGTGACTGCGACGGCGCCTGTTTCCTCATAGAGACTGCCGCTCTTGTCGGTGTGACAGTGTGAGTGTGAGCCGACATCCGCTTGCGATAGAGGCGCCGCTCTTGTCGGTATGACGAGTGTGAGCGGCGTACTGTTCCTACGATAAAGGTGCCGCTCTTGTCGGTATGACGGTGTGAGCAGCGTCTGCTCCTTCCTAATAAAGGTGCCGCTCTTGTCGGTATGACAGTGTGAGCCGGCGTCTGCTCCTTCCTAATAAAGGCTGCCGCTCTTGTCGGTATGACAGTGTGAGCCGGCGTCTGCTCCTTCCTAGTAAAGGCTGCCGCTCTTGTCGGTATGACAGTGTGAGCCGGCGTCTGCTCCTTCCTAGTAAAGGCTGCCGCTCTTGTCGGTATGACAGTGTGAGCCGGCGTCTGCTCCTTCCTAGTAAAGGCTGCCGCTCTTGTCGGTATGACAGTGTGAGCCGGCGTCTGCTCCTTCCTAGTGACTATGGGAAGAGCGTACATTCTGATGGAAGACTTGGATGATTTTTCATTTAGGTAAAAACATGCGTCGGGGTGCCCTTGTTTGGACACCTCCGGCGTTACATGGAGTATTCCCGAGATTTCCGGCGTCCTAATGGCCCGTTGAAGGCGTACCTCCCCAGTTAGCCGCTAGTTACATCCATGAGGTCGCTCTCCTGTTGTAAGGATAGACCTTTCCCTCTCTCCGATTTCTTTGCCACCTTAAGGGATCGCATGTTGCATCCTCCGCGGCTATCTCGGGCGTTCACCACCTCGTCATTCTCGTCTTTGGAGACGAGCTTATGCGCTTCCCCCCGGTCCGAGACGTACATCAATGTTAGGGCCCGGATGGACATCACTGCGTCAGCCTCGCTCAGAGTGACGCGGCCTATGAGAACGTTGTAGGCGGATGAGCCGTCGATGACCACGAACTCAGCTAGGACATTCTTGGCCGCATTCCTTTCGCCGAACGTTACCGGGAGTCTGATTGATCCCAGTGGTACCAGTCCGGCCCCGGAGAAACTGTATAGCGGGTTGGTGCAGGGGCTTAAGTCCTTGACCTTCAGGCCGAGGCTGAGGAAGCACTCCCTGAACATGATATTCGTGTATGCGCCTGTGTCAATCAGGCACCTTTTGACCAGGTGGTTGGATATGTCCAAATTGACTACAAGTGGGTCGCTGTGAGGAGCGATGACTCCTTCGTAGTCCTTTCTTCCGATAGTTATGTCGGGGATGTTGGAAGAGGGGGTGGCTGTGTTGGGCACAAAGTTGATGGCCTGATAGAGCTCGTTCAGGTGTCGTTTGTACCCATGAGCGGACCCTCCGTTCTCGTGGCCCCCGATGACAACGTGGATCACTCCTATCCGTTCGAAGACGGATTTCTTCTCTGAACTGCCGGCGTCGGTCTTTTGGCTTTTGGCAACGTACTTGCCGAGGCTCCCCTTCCGGATCAGCTCTTCAATGGCATTCTTCAGATGCCGGCAGTCGTTGGTTAGATGGCCGGTGTGGCCGTGGTACTCACAGTACTGGCTCGTGTCACCGTCACTTTTTGGTTTTGGGGTCTCTCCCACTTCCGGCCTCGCTTTTGCTCGGGCGAAGACTTCGGCGGGCGATACGACGAGAGGGGTTTTATCGTTATACCGCCTCCGGTGGTACGTTCCCGAACTCCACCGGCGCCCGCCGAGTCCACATTTCCTGGCAGATTTGTCGGGCCGTGACCTATTATTGTCACGGCGTCTTTCTTCGGACCGTGACCCGTTGTTGTCACGGCGTCTTTCATGCGGGTTGTCCTCCTGGCGGCTCTTCTTTTCTGAGTGCTCGGCCTCGCTCGGGCCTAGCCACGTCTTGTGATAGTCTTCTACCTTGATGGCTTGGTCAGCCTTCTTCCTGGCGGCATCCAAGCCCAGGCCTCCGCACTTGATGAGCTCATTTTTCAAATCTCCCCTTGGGAGGCCTTTCATCAGCGCGAAGGCCGCCAGTTCGGGATTAATCTCCCGAATCTGTTGGACCTTTCCGTCGAACCTCTTCATGTAGCTTCGTAGAGACTCGCCCCCTTCTTGTTTGATAGTTAGGAGGTCCGATGTCTCCACGACCCTTCTCTTGTTGCAAGAGTACTGGGCTAGAAAGGCGTCCCTTAGGTCGGCGTAGTAGTACACCGAGCCGTCGGGGAGCCCCTTGTACCAACTTTGAGCCATCCCATGCAATGTCGTTGGGAAGACTCGGCACCATACTTCATCGGGCTGCTCCCATACTGACATGTGAGACTCGAAAGCCTCAGCGTGGTGGTGGATCACCCTCCCCTTTGTATGATATGGGTGGCAACTTGAGCTTAGTTGGCACCTGGACTTCTAGGACGTAGGCGCTGAGGGGCTGTCGGATCACATGCCGGACGACACGTGGCGATCGGCTCCTCGCATTCCTAGCCCGACTCCTCTCCTCGTAGCGGGAGGGACTTCTTCCCTGACTCTGGCGAGTCGGGCTTCTTCTTCTCCGACTCTGATGGGTCGGACTTCTTTCATTCCTCCGGAGTGGGCCTCGTGGCTGCTGCGGTGACGCTGTCCCCCCGCGAGTGCGGTCGGGACTTATGTCCATCACTAGCATTCTGGGCTCCTCCGGTGTTTCAACAGGGCCAACCTCTTCCAGTGCTCCGTTCAAGTCTCTTGGAGTCACGTTCGGGCCCCCTGGTCTCCGGACGGGTCCCGCCGCTCTTGTCGGTGTGACGGTGTGAGCCGACGTCCTACCGATGAGGTCCAGGATTTGCTTTAGCAATGCCACGTCGACCACATGTCCCATGAGGGTGACTTGGTTGGCAAGGGGCGTCGCATCGGTGTTATTGGCATCCCGAACTCCGGTTGGATTACTCCGCCGCGGAGGGCTGCATGACTCCAGAATTGTTGAAGGTATCATCTGGGTGGAGGGGCTCGTCGGTTTACGAACACCTCTTGTTCTTTTGACATCTTCTTAGCTTTTTGGGTGGGTTTTTGTTTTTTTTTTTTTGTTTGGGAATGAATGTGACTAGCTTCTAGTGTCTTCCCCACAGACGGCGCCAATTGTTCCGGGTGTAATTCCAGAGCAAGTATAGTTACCACCCGTGGCTTGTTGAATGATGTCTTGAGTTGGATTCTCCCTTGGTCTTAATCGTTCCTCTCGGCCTCTCCTGCAACAATGAACGAACTGAGGGCTTGGCTTTGAGCCAAGCGTACCCACTCCGACGCCCAAGTCAGTAAACTTAGATGTATAAGTTGTATGCTAAATGGCTAGGAATATATTGTAGAGAGATAAGGAAGATTATACCAGATGAATAGTGTATTTAGGTCAAGTTATGTATTTCTGGATTGGATCCTTTCCTCAATGAGGGTTGAGGAGTATTTATAGACTTCACCTTTTGTCACGTAGTGGCCAAGTGGCCAAGTGGCTAGCAGGTGGAAAGACTGATCTACCCCTCGGCCGAGGGACCTATGGGCGCCGGCTGGCTCGATGACCCGCCGCCGAGGGGTCTGGATATGAGTACGCGGGTATGTGCCCTAGGTGGCAGTTGACATGCCGGGACCCAGGTTTGACAGCCGATGGGTCTGATCGGCTAGGTTGTCTAAGTCGTTGACTTGCTGTGGATATCTTTGACCTTGTCTAATGTGTTGACTTGGTCAGCGGTGCAGAATATGCCCCATCAGCTATTACTCTTATAAATGCAACAAATCTAGTCCTAGACCCTAGTATGTTTAAACAAACAACTAGTTTTGTGACCCGTGAGAATCACGGATTTGATTGTTTTTGTTCTTCTTTTTTTTGCGGTATTGTTCATGTGCGTTATTCGGCTTGTTTGTCTTCTTACTTATTATCTTGGAGATATGTTGGTAAGATACCTAATCAAGGTAACAAAATAAAGTGCACGAAAGGGTGTACGGCAATTTAGTAATTTTTAAAAAAATTGTTAATTAATATATATTCTAAGGGTTAGAATATATAATGTAACATGTCACCAATAATTAGAGATTCATAATACAATTTGATACTGCGATACATCATAATAATAATTAAAAAATGAAAAACCCAACAAAAAAATAAGTATTCAAGTTAAAAGAAAATTGCAAAGAAGTTCCATAACCATTATTTCCAGATTTCATGCAATGTGATTGATATGTGAGTATGTCATCCTCCTGCAATTTCAATACAAACACAAAAATAATAACTAAATAAAATTATAACTATTAATTAATTTAAAACATAATAAGAATAAAAAAGTAAAATAACTCATTTGGTTATATATATGCATACTTTACCTACCAACTTTTTGGATAAAAATGAAAAATAGAATTGTTGTAATATTTATATAAGGAATTTTTTGTAATAAATTATCTAATTAATTTCAAGAATGTATTTGAGAGAAGAAAAATGGATTGTGAACTAAGGGGGAGATACAAAATTATGGTAAAATAAATACAAAGTATAATAATTGTGAGGAAAAACAAAAAGACAATCTATTAAATAAATGAAATAAAAGTTAAATAAATACAGTAGGTAGATTGATAGCAAATTTATGAGAGGAAAATAAAGAGTTTATATTAATTTATTTTTTGTGTTTGCAACAAATATTTTTTATTTTGTTTTTATTTATAAGCATGTAACACATTGTATTTAGAGATTACCTCTAGTTAGATAATCAAGTAATTAATATAAGTGAATTATTATTAACCAATAGCAAAATTACACGTGGATTAAAGTTAAATGCTTTAAGTTGTCTTTTAACTATATTGTGTAGAAATAAATACAAAGTATAATAATTGTGAGGAAAAACAAAAAGACAGACTATTAAATAAATGAAATAAAATTTAAATAAATGCAGTAGGTAGATTGATAGCAAATTTATGACAGGAAAATAAAGAGTTTATATTAATTTATTTTTTGTGTTTGCAACTAATATTTTTTATTTTGTTTTTATTTATAAGCATGTAACACATTGTGTTTAGAGATTACTTCTAGTTAAATAATCAAGTAATTAATATAAGTAAATTATTATTAACCAATAGCAAAATTACACGTGGATTAAAATTAAATACTTTAAGTTGCTTTTTAACTATATTGTATAGATATTGATGTATTTTGAATTTTTGAGAGAATTGAAGTCGAACAAATTAAATGGATGTGATTACCTAGAACAGCTTATCCAAAAGGATAAGGGGCGCGCGAGGAAAACAATCTAGGTAGGTAAATTGCAAAGTAATCAAGTTGTTGCGAACTCAAAGCGTGAATCATGTGTTGCTTTCATCATCATATTTATTTACGGAGTATATCTCAATTCTCAACTACGTCGGCTCAAATAGTTTTTTACTTAATCGAATTTCCTATGTATATATCTCTCTCAAGTCCCTTGGGTTACGTCAAAGGGTTTTTCTTGCTTTTACGTAACTATTCTCTCCATTTCGGTTATTTATTATCTTATTCTATTTTATGGTTTCTTAGTGAATTGTTGTCCTTTTTATTTTAGGATTGCATTTGATGAGCAATTTGATCTTTCACAATCAACTTGGTCCGTTTGTCATCTTATAATTAACTCTCTCCTCTTTCCTTGATTTTTATGGCAAAAACAAAGAAGAACAATGACAATGGAGAGAATAGTTTTTATTATTTGTTTATTTTTTCTCAAGACATCTTATTAGCTAGTGCCTCTAGTGGTGAACCAAAAAATATCAGTGTGTATGTCAGTATGTGCCCTTCCATAAGAAAAAAAAAATGGTTACCGATGATATATATTCCCCTTTGCGGCTTTGCCCTTAATTACCAAAATTTCCCCATCACTCTTAGTCTCTTACCATAGAGCAATAGTTTACTTCGATTTACCGAGTAAACAAATAATTAAAATAGAGTAAATATTTAATAAAAAAGATCAATAGAACTTATAAACACATAAGAAAAAGGCTGTCATAAACACTTACTCCTCCGTCCCAATTATTTGTTTACCTTTGATTAAAATACTTCTCACAAATAATATAAAAATTAAACAAATGATTGGACACCCCATCAGATTTGCTAAAGTATAAGAAAAAAATTTCATTATTTTTTTGTAATTAGGTAAGCTTGTGAGTTGTGAGTTGTGAGTTGTGACGGATATTATCCGTCACAAACGAGAACTTGTGGGTAAATTGAGCCCTATAAGAAAAATTATAGAAAATTTATGGTAGATAGACCACTTAGTTAGCTAGAAAAGATGAATGTCATCCTCATAACAAAAAATGATTATTAAAATATGTTGGCATTTCGCACAAAATTAAATCTTATATACTACGGTTTCCTTGTAGTTTTTCGATGAGAGTATAATAAGTGGAAATTTTTTCATATGTTGCGGTAATGCAGTGCCTCCTTATCCTATGCACTTTTTTTTTTGAAAGGAAGAAACATTATCATTAAACCGAACAAAAGAGTTCACAATACAATCTAGGGAGGGTGGTCAGCCGTCAGGGGAAAGGGGGTTACAAATATGAGCCAAGTCCGAAGAGTACAAAGCTGATACAAAGGGCGGTACAATGCCCCAATTTAAAACAACATTGCTAGAGCTTGTATCCTTCAGCGCAAATTTGGAGATAGCATCAGCAACTCGATTTGTACGCCGCCTTTTAAAGGTGAGTTTCACGGTAGGTGAGGCTTTTAGACGTTCCCTACACAAAACAATGTTAGTGTACGGCCCACACGGGCTATTATGACCCAAAATAGCGTTGCCAGCGAGAATACAATCTGAGCTAATAATAAAATTTCCAAGGTTGTTAACCGCAAAGACGAGACCCTCTCTTATCGCAAGGAGCTCAGCAATGAAGGGGTTGTAGGTTAAAATTCTAGAAGACGAACCTCTAATCCAAACACCCAAATAACAACGGGAAACGCAACCAAGACCGGCCAGGGAGGAGGAGGGACAAAATGCCGCATCGACATTGATCTTGGACCAATTACGCGGCGGAGGGGCCCAAAGGTTTGGGTAGAGATTAGGTGGGGTTAAGGCACTACTAGAGGTAATAGCTGGGGGCTGGTGAGGGGTCATGTTTGGGTGGTAGGTAGTTTGAGCTGAATTCCATTGGAAGGCGAGAGAGGAGGATAGGGATACCCATTTGGAGTCGGTAGGCGGAGCAGTACCTGAGAAAATGAAGTCATTGTAAGATTTGAGAAGAATTGATATTGAATGTTGTAATTTTATTGATGCAAGAATTACAATATATATAGTGTTTACAAATACAATGCTTAGGAAAGAATAAACATAATTACCTAAAACTATACAAGGAAATAGAAAAGCATAATTACAAGAAAGATATATAGAGTAACGAGCAAGGCGGAAATATACGGAGAATATACACTAGATATTTTAATGACTAACAGTCATTGCGATGAAGCCACAGTCGCCACACAAAGAGCATCGCCCACTGGTGGTTGGAAGCGGTGCAGTTTATTTTGGTGTAGCCAAGATTGAAGGGGGGGGGGGAAGGAGGCTGGTACACTGAACCTGTCCCAGACACGAAGCGCATGGGGGCAGTCCTGGAGAATGTGAATGATGGACTCATCGAGGGAAGGGCTAACACAAGCAGTGCAATGCGGGGATGGGGTAATGGACCGTTTAAAAAGGGTGAGGTTATGAGGGAGTTTATCCCATCAAGAAAGTCAAAGAAAGAGTTTAATACGGGGTTACGATGGTGTATCCCAGAGCCAACGCAAATCAACCGAAAGAGGCCCTAAGTTGCTTGGATGGCCTAAGATAGACTCATAGGCGGAACCGATAGAGGATTTGTGCTTAGAAGTAAAGGAAGAGGAGAGGGTGTCGGGTAGGAGGGTGGTGGGGAGAGGGGAGAGGGATGGACACAATGATGTTAGTGAAGGAGGTGGGAAGATCAACCTCCATGGAATCGAGATCCCAAAGGCTTTTATGAATGACTTTAAAAAGTTTATCATTGTCCGAAGAAGAGGAAAGGGATCCTTGCAGGCAGGTTCTAAGAGGTCCAAGGGGTGACCAAGTGTCATTCCAGAGACTAACGTTAGTACCGTCTCCAATGGACCTAGAGAGGGAGGGCTGGAGGGTGGTCCATCCAACGCCAATGCCCTTCCAAATATGGGAACCGCGACGAAAAGAAGGGGTGGTGTAGATACCTCATTTCTGCACCTCCTGCAAACCACCCGGTGATGATTGGGCCGCATGTTTGGTACACGGAACGATTTATGACATTTTGTAAGTTTATCGTCAAGTGATAGCTCAAATACATGTGTCTACCCCTTGGTCGTCATCTACGCGCCATTACGGTCGTTTTGACAGTAATTAGAGTTCATTTGGAGTCCGGGTCAAAAACCGCTTTATTTTCTAATAAACCGTTTTAAAATGCCGAGTCAGAATGTTCTGGAATATTCCGGATATTTATATTCCATAATTTATTTTTACATCTTTTGGCAAAATATATCCCGAAATCATATTTTAAAGAATAAGGAAGTTCAGATCTACCGCAATTCCATAAAAGAAACGCGGAAATCCTTCTTCCGTAGGAGGAAACCTCTGGGGAAAGGACGCAGCACCTGTTGCGCCTATTCCAAGAGTCGCAGTGGCTGCTGCGCCTCTTTCCCAGCTCTTTTCTGCGTATTTTCAGATCTTTTCGAGATTTGTTTCCAAAGTTTTAGTCATACCATAATTCCTCCGTGTGATTAGTATAAATAGGGACCTTCATTACTCATATTTCTCACGCGAGTGTCCACCCTTCTCTTCTCCCTTTGCATTCTAAGACCGTGCTCTAAGCTTATTGACGTCTACGTGCTTGATCAATCGACCACGTAAGCTCGGATCCTTCTGAGTACCAGTCATGTTGGATGACCCACGACCAATTTGACCAACTCCACCTCAATTAATCAATCAATTTAATATAAATCATCTCGCGAGGGCACTTTCATCATACATTCGATTCGAGCAATCACTAAACGTTAACTTAGTTAATCTCGTTTCGTCAAACATGTAAGTCTGAGGGTGTAAATCCCATCTTTTATTATTGTACCAATTAATGTAAGGTTTACGTCAAAAATATGCTTAAGAACGATTTCTAAAACCCTTGTGTTAAATTGTTTTGCGGATTAACAGAAGACAGACGTCGAGAAGAAACGCAGCAACTGTTGCGCCTCTTCGAAGAGTCGCAGCATCTGCTGCGCCTCTTCCTGAGGCTGCCGCAGTTCCTGCCTTTTTCATCTTCCTTTGTTCTTCGTTATTTCGTTCCTTTTGTTTCGTCTTTTCTTATTTTCTTCTTATTTCATTCGTATAAAATAATTATAACATATTTTTAATAATTTATCGCTTTAATTGCGACTTAAATCCCTTATAGTCAATATTTGCGGGTTTTTGCATTAAATCAAACCTGGATTTTGGAGATTCGATTCGTTCATATCAAATCTCTGGAATTCGACTTTTGTATATGTTTTCATCTGTTTAACACGACTTTCGTATAATTTAACCTAAACAATCATAAATAACCCTAGTTATTTTGTAATTAATTTCTTAATTAGTTTTAATTCGTTTTAATTCGTTCTAATTCGTTTAATTTGTTTTTACCGCTTTTATGACCAATTCATATGTTAATAATATGCTAAATCACTTTCATCCGAGTCAAATATCAATAATCAATCATTAAACACACCAACGAACATTAACAAATCGCAGTTCCGGCTTCACAGCCAGAACTCACCTCAGGAACAGACGCAGTGACCACTGCGCCTCTTCCAAGAGACGCAGCAATGCTGCGCCTGTTCCGGGTTGAGCTCTTTCTCTGAACTTCCGTTCTTGCTTTGACCTAATTCCTTAGTTTACGCATTAATCAACTATTATTCGTATTATCACCTCTAATCTGGCTGTATTATCTTAATTTATTTTCTCTTGTTTTTCTCAAATTATCCGTCTTAAATATATTTTTTGACGTAAATCAATTAAACCCGTTGTAATTATTGTAATTTTAATTATCGTTATTTATTTATTGTATTGTATGATTTATTTACCTTGTTCTCACATGTAATTAATTTTAAACCCTACTCCGACCTAATTGAGTGCTAAAATACATGTTCACCGACTTAGTTAATTTTCACATGCTAGGATCAAAACGTTGTTTGTTGCATTGCATGCATATAATCGACAACATATCGAGTATGAATAATTTCCCTAATCATTAGTAGCGGCCGATATCGAGGCGGGCGGGGTTAGGGTTCATTAAAAGAACTTTCTAATACGTACCCTCACCCCTTACTCCAGATCTCTGTGAACATCCGTGTTCATTGGCATCCACGAAAGTCATTCTAGACATAGAATGCTAAGGGTAACGAGTTCTTAGTGTCTATGTCATTACTTTGTGTCTTGACATGACACGAAGTGTAATACTACGATTTTATGAGTCTTTGGGTACTCTATCGAGTGGGCCTTATTCTGTCGAGTAGGGGTTTTTTTATTTACGAAACAGTATTCTGTCTGTAGAGTACTCGATCGAGTAGCCTTGCCACTCGATCGAGTAAGTGGCACTCGATCGAGTACGCTAGTTGCTCGATCGAGTAGCTCGGTTGACGGGTTTTATTAATAATGCGGATTAGTATATATATTATGTCGTCATCTTTATTAAACACTTTTTATAAACCTAATTCACTCAAAGGAGATTTCAAACTACGTTGTTCTCTTCATCCGCATTATTGGCAAATCCCGGAGCTTGAGAGGTCGGATTTCATTGTTCTTTGTGTCTTTGTGATCCTTGCGTCAAGGGTAAATTCTACATATCAATTTTATAGCGTTTGGTTAAGATTGTTTAAACCTTAATTTGTGGATTTGGGGGGTTTTATGATTAGTTGTGTATGTAGTAATTGTATGATTATGTGATAAAAGGAGGATTCGTAGAGGAAAGGTTTTGAGACAGTTGCTAAGATCATCTGCTTTGTGTGTTTGCATTCCAGGTAGGGTTTTTCCTACTCAGTATTAGTTACATGATATGTGTGGTGAATTGTGCTGTAGTTAGTGATTGTTGTTTGGTTCAGACGGTTGTTGATTTTGGTTTTATGGATACTGTTTGTCTGTCTGTGTTCTTCGAGATGTGTCCCTGGCTGAGTGGAGTCACTTGCGGGAGTAGCTTTACGCCCATGATTCGCCTTCTGTGGAACCCGCCACATAAGGGATGTGCACATTAATGGACTTGGGTTTATCGCTCGATGGAGATGAGCGGGATTTGGTGGGTAAGGTTGCGGTCCCCCTGATGTGATCAATATTTGAGCATATTTAATCCCTGAATTAGCCTCGTTCCTATGCTTTTTAGTGCATATTTGGGTCATTTACTATCTTTAATCCTTTGTTTTGCATATTCTTTGAGGTTTGTTTCCTTGGTAGGAGAGGAGTGCAAACCTTGCATTTTCATGGCAAAATAGAGCTAAATTGATCGAATCTAATGACCAAGCATCAAAGAGAAGACAAGACTAGAAGGCATTTGTACATAATGGACAAGGATCCGAGCGTCTCACCTATCGGGACGCTCATCCAGAAGCTCCACAATCCGAGCGTCCAAGCTGCCAGGCCGCTCGTCCACCGCCTACACAATCCACTCGTCCCGACCTTTTGGACGCTCGGTTGTCCTCCAGTGCAACACGTCCTCTTCTTTCTCCATTCGAGATGCGCATATTTTTGAAAGACTAGCTAAAAGGAGACCCACATCTTTTCTTGAGAGGAGCGATTCCTCAATGACTTATTCGTCATTTAAGCCCTTAGTAACCCTAATTTGTGCACCTAATCCCCATTATAAATACCCCATTAGTCTAATTAGAATATCATGTTCTTCTTATCAATCTTTAGTGTAGTTTATATTATTCTAATCTCCCTTTAATCTTGTAATCAACTTCTAATCAAGTCTTAATACAAATCTCATTTCCTTAATTTCTCTATTGTTCATCTTTTATTTTGGGTAATTGAAGATTATTTGGGTTTATTGGGAGATTGACAACCTTTCATCAATCATCAAGTACTTCTATTATTCTTTGCATTATTATTTTGAAATCATCCTTAGGTATAATTCTCTTAATCCCTTTTAATTATTGTTAATCATCTTCATTTATTCATCATGTTTTGCTTTGTTAATATGATTGACAACCTTGTTAACATGTTAATCTTGATAATGAGTGAGTAGTTTCCTTAACTAGGGTTAATGGGGAATTAGGGGAAACCAACATGGGGGATGATTCATGCTTAATCTAATATGTTCACACAATTTATTTGCTTGCTTGTTGTGATCTCAACTTATGCACATGTTATGTTTGATGAAATGCGAGCCTATGAATCCTTGCATTTTTTACCCATCACTTACCTTTTCAATGAGACTTGTAAGACATAAACCAACTCGAGTCTCATTAGACCATGCATATAGTTGAGTAGGGAGGATTAAGTCGACTTGTAGGTGTTGTACAATCTAATCGATTCGGCTCCGAGACCCAAACTTTCCTAGGATTGTAAGATATAAACCAACTCGATCCTATCACAACAATAATTGCTTGCTTATAATTTGAGAATATGTTTGTATGATCAATTCCCATGAATCCCCTATGAACCCATGACACCCTAGTCCTTTTAATCAATTGTTTACATCTCATTTTAGTCATCTTGCTTGTTTACTTTTGTTGTTATTTAGTTTAGTGATTTTCTTATCTCAACCGAAATTGTGACACCCCTAAACACCACTACTTGCAATCGAAAATCCTACATCAATACTCGTCCCTTTGGATCCAACCTTTACTTGCCATTTTACTAATAGTAGAGTTGTTTGTGAAGTTATAAATATTGTTTTGGTCTAGGTGCTCCTAACGACAAGTAACCGAAATCTAAGCTCAAAGCGGATCGACCACCCCCACTGGCGGTGTGGAGTATCTGTTGCGATGGGTACTCTGGCAGGGCTACACACTTTAGTGTGTAGTCAGTTACGTGGAGATTGATTATGGAGACCGGGGTTTGATGTGACGATTGTGCTGTTTGGTAATTGTTGTATTGTATCTTGTTTTGATTAATACTGACTCCTTATATTATTTTAAAAACTGTGGTGATCCATTCGGGGATGATGAGCAGGTTTGACTAGAGGCATTTGGGCTAGCTGGGATGTGTCACCACGAACTGATTAGAGTCTTCCGCTATCATACTTTAGTTGTTTAGACCTTTGGTTTTTGAGAACATGTATCTTACCTTTTGTCAGTTTGGATATGGTTTTGTAATCATTTTAAACAGTTTGGCTATTTAAATTATGTTTCTTTATTGTCATTTGATTATCATTGCCTCGGGAAACCGAGATGGTGACGTTCTTGTTGGAGTGTCCCCGACATTAATGCGATCACAATTGTCGATCATGATGATCACATGTTTAAATCTCATTTTTAAGAATACGTAAGGGATGATTCATTATATATAGTCAACTGATCAACATTAATCGGTAACGATTGACTTGCTAGAGTTTGACGTTACTGTCGTGGACGGTGGTGTTCAGTTGATCCCTTAAGGTCACACCTAAAAGATGATGCCCTAATCTGTAAAGTTGATTAATTGTATGACGATACAAGTTAATCAATTCCTTAAAATTGAACAATTCAATTTTTGAGAGAGAATAATTATCTTATTGTAATGTGATTAAATAAGATTTATTTTAGTAATAAAATGCTTTGTTACTAAAATTGTTTATTGTTTGGGAAACAATAGAGACAAGAATGAATGGTTAATTATAATTACAAGATGTTGTGAATTATAATTCTATGACCCATTTTATTTATGTGATCAAGTATCACTAGTAAAATTGTTGTATGTAATTTAATTAATTCATGAAATGATATTTATGTGATAAATATGCATTAAATTAATTAATAACATGTATCATACTACATGTGACATATTGTGTGACAATTGACAAATTGACAAAATAAAATGGTGGTCCATTTTATAAGTGGACCGAAATGTAGAGGGTTAGTGGATGGTGGTGATTTATTTTAATAAGCTAAAATAACACCATCATGACACTACTTACCTAGCCTTACATGCCTAAGGTTTAGATAAGAACAAAAGTAAAAAGGGAAGGACCATATATTGGTCCTCCACCTCCCCAAAATCGTGCTCCCCTCTTACACTAGATAATTTTGTACTCTACTAATTCTCTTTATGCACATTCATTCATTTTCACATGCATAACTTTCCTCTCTCATATTTTTGTTCATATTTCTCTAAAAACTTGAGAAATGATGATCCAAATTATTCAAATCACATTACTAATATTATTAATGTAATATATGAGTATCAGTAATCAATTTTAAGGTAAACTACTAAACAAATATCTAGCACATATTATTTAGTAGAGATAAGGGATAATCTTGGGTGCAATCAAGAGGAGTGACTTCTATACTTGAAGTCTTTGGAGGATCACCCTATTACTCATCATAGCTCAAGAACAAGTGAAGGTAGGAGACCTTACTTGTACCCATAAACCGAAATATTCAATGTAAGGAACCGGTTTTCCTCTACACTTATTTATATGTTTTGCATGCATAAGATCCTTAAGTTTTTATGACTAAAACTTTAAACTAAAATATGTGATATTTAAAATATGATTTCCAACAGTTCTTATACCTGAGTGGTCCTGGTAAGGCACTTGGAGTATGGGCTTGTCACACGAAGCATTCGAACGGTTTCCAATTTTCCACAATAAATTGGTGGTGACTCCACAAATGCAAACACTTGTTTCCCAATCGATCCCGTGGGCCCCCCGTGTCCACAGGTGGAAGGGTTAATGTGCAAGCATTTACTACGAATGGCAATAGAATCAAGATTGCCTTTAAGGGAAAAGGCCTTCCAAGAAAGTTTCGTGGAATAAGCGTAATTTAATCAGCGGGCTTTCTTAATTCCAATACCCCCACGAGCTTGAGTTCTCGTCACAATATCCCACTTAGAGAGGTGGAGTTTACGAGAAGAGAGACTGGACCAAAGAAAGGATCTTTTAATTTTATCAATGAGTGAAGTGGCAGAGGAAGGTAATTGGAGACATTGCATGAGATGGGACGGTATGGCGTTGAGAGTAGATTTGATAAGGCAAACTTTCACGGGGCGGGAAAGGAATTGGGTCTTCCTGTTAGCGAGTTTAGAATGAATTTTGTTGATGATGGGTTGGAGGTCGGATTTATTTGGTTTCCTAGGGAGGAGAGGAAACCCAAGGTAGCTAGGTTCTGAGGTTAGAGGCCTTCTTAATAGCAAGGGAGGTCTCAAAAAGGGAGATGTTATGAGGAGAAGTTCTTTTGGAGAAGAAAAGTTTGCTTTTAAGAGTGTTGATTTTTTTACCAGAATACGAGCTAAATTGGAGGAGGACATCTTGTAGGGCGCAAAGGTTCACCTCTGAAGCTGTCCCAAAAAGGAGAATATCATCGGCAAAGTGGAGGTGGGAGAAGGTGGCACCACCCTTACCGAGGGGGGAGGGTGTTGGGGTTGGTGTCCTTAACAGTTAGTGCAAGGACTTATAAACCTCTAAAAGGATCAAAGGGCATACTTTTGGTATTATTATCAGTTGATCCACGTTTATCAATAACGGTTGGCTTGCTAGATAAGTTTGACGTTATTGTCATACAGATGGCGGTGATCAACTGGTCCCTAAAAGTCACACCTATAGGATACGTTTGAGAGATGTGACGGTATGAAAATACAGTCATGTAGATGCCAAATTTGACTAACCAGTTAGTCTGAGTTATTTGACTAATATTTAGTCAAAATGTGATGTTGAGATATTTTATTTAATACGGATTAAATAATAATGGCTAAGACGAATTAAACGGTTAATTCGTAAAATTGAATATAAGCGTTTTATATTTAATTAAATGTATATTGAATATAATTATACAATATTGTCTTTGTCGGACACGTATTAATAATTCAACTAATCCGTGTTATTAGTTGATGTTTTAATATCCGATAACCGATGACAGTTTATAATAAACACCGCGTCGTATACATTTTAGCCTCGGACCACGGGTTAAACACAAGGAGAAAATGGAAGCCCATTTCCTCCTTGATCCACTCGGCCAAACCGAGATTAGGAGAACAAAAGGAGAGCTTCTCCTTTTGCTTAACCTAATCATCATTAGTGAAAAATAATTAGGGTTTTGGAGATTAATTTTCTCTCTGAAACCGAGATCTCACATCTCGAGAAAAACTCACATCAAGTTCTCCCAATATTGCAAGGCAATCGGAGAACACGTTCTAGCACAAGGGCATTTCTCGGACGGTCTTGGGTGCAACAATTAGGAGGGAATCTCTGTTGATTTCTGTTCTTTACGCCGTGCATCAAAGGACCCGAGGTTGATTCTTTATCTTTATCGTTTCATTGTTCTATTTCGTTTATGACCATTTTTCACATGTTAAATTTACGTTATAGTCCTAAATTTAAAGGGTCTTATACGGATATTACCCCACAGAGGGTGTCCCTTGAGAGTCGGAACAGGAAAGGTGGATGGACTTGGATAGAGCTTCCATGCAGATGATGAAAAGATAAGGGGAGAGGGGGTCGCCTTGACGGAGGCCTCTAGAGGGTCGAAAAGAAGGGGTGGGGTTACCATTAAGAGTGACAGAAGTGGTGACATTAGTGACACAGCTCATGATGAGGGCAGTGGTGTTGTCGTCAAACCTAGAGTTAGAGAGGCAATCTTGAATGAAATCCCATTCAAGACGGTCAAAAGCTTTCTCCAAGTCAAGTTTAAGAGCAATCCAACCCATCGTACACTTAGAAGCCTTCATAGAGTGAACGATTTCCGAGGCGATGATGTAGTGAGCATCAGTGCCGTGGCCAGGGATGGAACTCCTCTGATTTGGAGAGATGATGCGAGGCATGATGGTTTTAAGACGGTTAACAATGATTTTGGTGATGACTTTATATATGGTGTTGTACTGGCTGATGGGCCGGAAGTGTTTAATAGAGTTGGGGGAGGGAATTTTTGGAATGAGAGAGATTGTGGTCCCATTAATGGCTTGGGGGACAGAGCAAGTTTCAAAAACGTGGGTGATGAAAGGAATGAGGTCCTGGTAAATAGTGTCTCAACAGCTCTTGAAGAACACGACATGGTAACCATCAGGTCCCAGGTTTTTGCAAAAGCCAAGGGAGAAGAGAACGGATTGTATTTCATCAATAGAGGGCTTAATGGCGCAAAGAAACCCGGGATTGTTCACCGGCAGTTGTCTGACACATAAGTCTTTTTTGAGAAGTGTAGAGGTTAAGGAGAAAGGATGTGATGTGGTTGGCCAGATCGTCAGCCGAGGTGTAAGTGTTGCCAACGTTATCAGACAGGCAAAGAATGCGGTTTTGGACACGGCGGATGGTGACAGATTTATGGAAAAAAGCAGATTGATACGGGATCTATCCTTCCGGTAGGCACTTTCAAGGTCAAGGATGCGACTCAAGTCAAGGGTAAGGGAGTCGTTTAGAGAGTGGAGAAAGGAAGAGTGGGGGTTGATGCAAAGTTGGGTTTGAGTTCCCTTCACTACTACAAAAATAGGCAATAACAACGCCCCATTAACAACGATTATTAACGCATAATACTTAATAACGTTTTCAATTGGATTTTTTTTAATTTGGCGCAAATATGTGAAAAGTAATAACAACGGTTTAATTGTAAAAACCGTTGTTATTAGTAATGATAACGGTTATAAAACAACCACTACGCCAAATATGACCATCAATAAGGAGCGTATCACAACGGTTTAATACATTTAATAACACTTAGATTATCGTTTTCAAAATATTGGCGGAAACATAGACCGCGCTAATAAGAATAACGGTTTCCGTCGAAAACCGTTCTTATTATAATGTGACAACGATTGTTTAACAATCCGTTATCAAAAACGTTTGAACGGTTTCCAAAAACTCGTTATAGAATCACCCTTATCAACGGTTGTTAGACAACCGTTACCAGTTTAAGAAAACGGCGTTTCGAAAACCGTTACTAAATTAACACCAGCAACGGTTTTTGGTACCCGTTGTTATGTTATAGCTACGGGTTTCTTGTAACCGTTATCATTTTCTATTATAAAAGAACGGTTCCTCTGTATCCGTTGTCATTTATCATTTACGGGTTAAAAATAACCGTTATATACTTTTTTCATTGTTTAATATTCAACCGATGCATGTATGACAAATAATGAACCGTTGCATGCATTGTTTTGTTTGATCATTATTACTAACCGTCCATTATTATATTCACACATGCATACATATTTTCCTATAAATATCACTTATAATGTGATCAATTAACCATATTCACTAATTCAAAGTTCAATTAATCATAGCCTATAATTTAATTAAAAATATTACACTTCGATCACCATGTCGTCGTCGTCTTCTACACCTGCCGAATCACAATCAAATACCCGCTATGTCCATCCTATTACCTGTATTATACACAACCTTCCAATCAAATATGATGACAATGGTAAGGCTTTTTCGAGAAGTTTTACTTGGATGAGAGATATGCTTCGTCAAGGTGGTTATACGAAAGTTAAAAAGGTCCACACAGCTTGGACTAAAGTTCATAGTTTTCTTGGTTACGCAATGATCGAGTTTGAAGGTTTTGGGAAGAAGCTGGAATCTTTTCGTCAAGAGAGAAAACTCCAGGCAAGATATGAGGATCATGATGCTAGGAAGAAAAATTATTATACGGATGATGTGTTGAAAGCGCAATATTTATGGATTATAACCGATTGTGACATTAATCTATTAAGAACATATCCGCACTATATTGACACTGTGCCTCGTTCATGGGAGGCAGAACAAGTGCCTCCTAATAATCCACATATTGAATTCCCAATATTTATCTCAATCGCAGGGGAATTACAAGATGATTATGTTGATTACTTATTATTATTATTCTAATTAATGTTGTTAAAACCGCGCATCTTTTAATTTCTTGTTATGTATGTGTTTTTCTTGAATATATGCGTGGTAGTATATTTTATTTTCTAATTATTTATTGCAAGTTACGTAGGTTTAAAATATTTGTTAATAAGTCAACTTTTACATTAAATTAATTACCAACGGTTTTGAAAAAAATTATAAATGTGACTATAAGTGTTAAAGCGTCCTTTACTAACATTCATTAATCAAATCTTAATATTTCATCCCCATTACACAAATTTGAAACAACATGGCAATGAACCCTAATTTTATCAACAACGAAGAATGGCTTACACAAACGATTGCAGATGATAGGAAGGTTCTCGCCGATCAACACCCATTAATCAAAGCATCCCTTGAACATCAACGGAATTATTGAATTAAGAGGCGTGAAGCAGTCCGGATTGTCAACCAAGCCTCATCATCATCATCATCTTCATACCCTCGTCGACCTATTACTCGCAACTTGGCTGCAGCCAGAGATATGTTGAGTTGTACTCTTCCAACATTATCTCCACATGCAAGTCATGTCCTTGCATATATTCAATCTGTTATTGCAAAATATGAAGCCAATGACCCAGAAGTTAGCGGTATACCAGAGTGGCGTAATTGGTGGCAGGTTGAGAAGCGCTTTTTTACTCTTAACCGGGGTTGTTCCGGCTTATTATACATCTTTTGATTTCTGATAAATGTTGTAATGTATTTGGTTTAAAACTAAATTAAATGATCATTTTGAAAGTGTTGAGTTATGCTTGTTTGATTTGCTTCCATTTTTTGAACTCCATAGATCAGTCAGTAATCAAGATCAAGATTGCTGCTACATAATACTCATCAACAACGGTTCACCTACAACCGTTGCAAATTGGTTCATCAACAACGGTTCACCTACAACCGTTGTCAATTGGTTCATTAACAACGGTTCACCTGCAACAGTTGTCAATTGGTTCATTAACAACGGTTCACCTACAACTACAACCGTTGTAAATTTGTTCATTAACAAGGGTTCACCTACAATCGTTGTCAATCGTAACGTTCTAACTTCAACGTGCACCGTTTATTAATTGTTTGACCATACGACTCTATATATTAAAAAAATAAATACATGTAAGATATGACCATACGACTCAATATATTAAAAAATAATTAATTGTTTGACCATACGGTATTTTTTAGGCCGTGGCTAATATTTCTCATTATTCTTGATTTGACAAATGCACGGGCTGTTCAGTTATTTTTTATTGAATCAACGTTGTATTATTGGTGGGTTTGAATCAACACTGCATTATTGGTTGGTGATTCTATAATTTTAATTTTGTTTCAAAATTATGGTCGTTAACCAAGGTAAAAATATTGTGAGTCCATGGGTGCAGAGGGATCGTAAGTTGTCAGAAGAAGCAGAAAATAAAAGATTAAGGGAATTGCGTCGTCAACCGAGCTATATTGAAAGCGAGAAGAAAATGGATGCGTTACGAGAAAGGTTAAAGGAACAATGTCCTTTCCATTTCATTAAGTTCCCCCCTAAACATAAAATTCTTGAAGGTACAGATGAGAATTCATCGACTTTCGAAGTTGGTTCTTCTTAGGATTTGATGGTGGGGTATATATTACCCAGATGCGATTGGTATGTATCTACCGTGAGTGAAGCAACAAAAGCTTGGCGTCAATGGTGGTTTAGGTCATCGAAAGTGATGTCAGATTTGGAGGAAAAGACCAGAGTTGAAATAGACTCCTACAGCATCATTAATGGGAAGAGATATTGTCCATGACGTAGTGTATTTTGGGTCATTTGATTAATGTGTGTTTATTAATTGCTCATTGGTTGTATTTAGGAAAATAATTGAGGAAAGAAGTTTTTAATATATGCATTAATTACATTGGGTTGTATATAATTTAGTCTTGAATTTCCATTTTCCCCCACTTGCTATCCTAGTTGCCTAATTGAGGAAAGAAGTTTGTACTAACTTAATACGGAGTACCAAATATGGAAGATACTTTTTTTTTTGCGTGAAAAACTTGACACAGTGAAAGATAAATGACAACGGTTACACATCAACCGATGTATTATAATGAAAATAATTATGGGTTTATAGTCAGCCGTGGTCATATTGCAAAATACAGAAGACGGTTTTGCTTAACCCGTGTTTATTAGTTTCAATTAAATAATTCTTCAACCAACACACATGCAAACCTTCTCCTCGCTCACTTAAAACCCTCGAACACTGAGTTTCCCTAGAACCACTACTATTCTCCGTCGCCATCCCTATTGCCTCTGTCGTCCCCTCCGTCATCGCCATACCGGGGCCGGCTTCTCCTATTTGAAGAAGTAATAATAAACCCTACTCCTTCGTCTCATTAACTTAATGTCTTTATTTTCTTTTTTAGTTGTGATATTATCCCCTAATTATCTTAGGTTCATTGTGTGTTAAACAACACCTATTATTTTAAGTATATTGTGTGTTAAACAACACCTATATTTTTAGCTATACTGTGTGATCATTTATTTGAGACGGTGCTCCTGCTATGTCAACTTAATGCTTAAAGTTAGTAGTTTGTTAATTTCTGGTTTAGACATGGGTGGAAAGTGGAAAAGAAAAGATGGGAAAAGGTCAAACGAAGAAGATTCAGGTGATGAGAATAATTTGGAATCGGATACTGGGCGAAGGAGCCATAAGGTTTCCCTAAAAGCAATAGAGAGAGGGATACCAAATAAACTTGAATGAGATAAATTAACGGGGCTGCCAGATGGTATCTTTGCTTCAAAACTCGCGAGTTGGATTGGTTGTTGTTTAAGAGAGTATGGCGTCTCGGTTTGCCACGTATCGATCAGTTGAGGAAATACCAGGAGGAAAAGCTATGGTGGAGAATAAAGGTATGTATATACAATAATAAATGCAGTGAGATGAAATTATCTAAGTATTCGATATGTGCTATTAGCCGAAAATAACCAAATATGCTCACCATATATGCAGGCAGCTTACACTGTCCCCCAAGAATATAATGGTTACCTAAAAAATAGATAGGGGAATCCTTCAGAGCATGGAAGTTAAAGGTTGCTCGGAACCACTTGTTCAACAAGAAGACCGGAGAGATAAACAAGAAACCACCAACGAAGAAGTATCGGTATATCAGCCAGCAAGATTGGTATAACTTTATTGCTTATAGGCAGTCTGACAAGTTTAAGGTAATTTATCTGCGACTCATTGGGATCACTTTATTAGTAATCACTTAATAAGTAATGAAATATGCTTACGTTACTCGATACAATTCATTTTATGAAGACTATGAGTAAGCAAAACCTAGAGAACATTTCAAAGAAAGAGAGCAACTTTCATAGCTCCAGAGGTGGTTATAAATTGATTAAGAAGAAGTTTGGAATTGTCAATCGTCACGATGCTTGGGTGGCCGGTCACACTCCTAAGAATGGAAAGTTAGAATCTCCATATGATAAGGCCATCAAAGAGAAAATTGTAAGTGTGAATAAATATGTCACTCCTACCACTGGTGGTCAGTTATATAATTGTGAGTTTAAATAAAATTTAGTTACATAATGATTTTTTGTGTATGTAGAGGATCTGTAAGAAGGAGGTACATGAAGGAAAATGGAAGCCTGAAGGACGTGATGACATTCTTGCTAGGGCAATCGGCAAAGCAGAGCATCCAGGTCGTGTGAGAGGGGTATCGACGCATGCTGGTATCACTAAGTATTTTGGGAAAACTACTCGAAGGATAATGAGTGGTGATGATAGGGTATATAAATACTATATTTTATTCAATATATATATATATATATATATATATATATATATATATATATATATATATATATATATATATATATATATATATATATATATTTGAAATTATACTACTTATTTTAATCATATTCATTTTTACTACACAGCTACAAACAATGGCCAGGTTGATACTCAGAATGGTGGAAACGGAGGATAAGCCATCTGAAGAAGAGTTGGTTGTGGTTCGGCAAGTCATAAAGGAAGCAGGGGAGAAGAAGGAAAAAGCGGGCATGCGAAGTGAGGAAGACATGGCAAAGGATCAAGGTGGGGTAGTTGAAGAGGAAGCCGTGAAGGCAGGGGAGAAGGAGGTGGAGGTGGGAGCCGAAGACACGTTCTTATCATCTTCAAATCCGGCTTTTGACGAGGTATTAGCTACTACGACTAGTTTATAATTATTGTATATATATATATATATATATATATATATATATATATATATATATATATATATATATATATATACTAATTAATTAAATTTATTAATTAAAGTAGTGCATGTATATATACTAATTAATTAAAAATGTGAAGGTCGTTTGCAAGAAGCCTTGTGTTCTTTTCTACAAAGCCCCAGCAGTAGCATCGGGCAAAATTGTTGTTGCTAGGGGAGTAGCGTTCTATTACGACCAGAATCAAGAAGTTGAGGTTGAAGGCAATCAAGGCATTGCCCTCCGTGAGGGATGGAGGGAAGTGGAAGTGACCGACCTATATCTGGAGGAGTATGGTACTCTAATAGTACCACTTAGTGATAATAGGCGTTTATAAGATGTCGTGGGTTCTATTGTGCAATGGCCTGAAGCATTCATTAGTGTTGACATCTCCTGGGTAGTTATGCTAAAACGAATGCATTTTATATAATGAACGTCTTTTAAATTTATTAGGGTAACCTTATCTAACATATAATAAGTATTTCAATTTTTACATTTGCAGGAGTTACACGAAGCCATTATGGCTGAAATTAGGACTACTACGTCAACACCCAAAGTCACTGATTCGATTGCCTCTCCACCCAAAATTCAAGAGGTAGTAATAATTTGAAAAATAGATTGTGAGTTTTTCCTTTTTTTTGGTTGTTTAAATTATATATGACGTCTTGTGTAATGTATATATATTTTTTTTTTTCTAAATTGAAGACCGGGGTTAAATCAGAGGACTTAAAATATAAGCCATCTACTTTTGCTGCACACAACGCTGGTGTTCCTCTTAAACCTAGATATCACACCGATGATTATTAGCAAAAATTGAATACTCCAACGTTCGTAGCTTTGCACCAGCTGGCTGAAAGTAAGGTAGCTACCGGGGATGTACTCATTATTGAGATCGGAGAGGATGTTCTGGGCGAAGGTACAACTGTTCTTATGGATGGGGAATCATGGGTCTTTTGCCAAAATAGCCATTTCTATCAAAATATTCGCCAAAATAGCCGTTTCATCAAAGTATTGTCCAAATTAACCATATGGTCATTCTAATTACTAAAATAACCATTGAATTATTAGTTGCTTACCTAAGAAAATAATATTGGCCGACTTGGTTTGGTTCGAACAGTTCGATTTAATTTAGTTATTTAGTTATACATTATAATTATTATCCATTAAACTTATTAAGTTATCTTTTTTCCGTATGCGTTAGTATTTTCCATATTTGTGTTTAATCGTTTATTATATCAACAATTAGTTATATTGAAAAACATAGAATCAGAATGCAAGAGATTGAAGAATGTATGTTCAAGTACTTCTTGGCAATTCCAAAGGCTTAGCAAGAAAAAGAATGAAATACAATTGACGATATACGATAAACATGAATGATTTAAAACTTTATTCATAACGAAAAACACTTAATTGGCGAGAAAACAATAAAGTAATTCCAGAATTTATTGTCAGTCATTAGTAAAGTTAAATACTGTATAAGAAAAGTCATCAATTTTAACAAAAAAAACTAAGTATGTGTCTTGATGAGATTATTGTAGAAAACTTTTATAATTTGACTGTGTGCTTTGATAAGAAAAATTCACCAATTATAGATGTAAAATAGACTATTGTTGAATGGGAGGAGAAGTTAAGGATTTGGGTATGGGTGATTTTTTTCTAAATGATTTTTTTGTGGTTAATCAGCTTAGGTTATTTACTTTAGTTTTTTTTCATAATTGCTAAATCCTACACACCTTTTTACTTAATCCTACACATTTTGTCAAATTTTTCCACATTTACCCTTCCTCTAAAAAAACTCTCTTTTCCCCCCTTTTCCAAAACCTAATTAAAATTATCCCAAATTTTCAATTATGAATTATAGATGGCAATTAAACAGATAATTACATCGTTTTGTTGATTAGATTTACATAAATTTCAATCAAATGTGTTGTGAATTGGATTTATTGACTTTGTGGGTCAAATATAATTGATGAACTCTCCACCGACTCAATTTATAAACATTGTATTTCAATGTAGGTTTGTTCAATGGTGGGGCACTGTGGTGAGGCGCTGGCAAGGCGGAGATGTTGCACTAGGGTTGGGCACCGGCGGGGATCGGAAACGCGGTGCAGTGGTGGTCAGTGGGTGAAGGGTGGTTGGTAGGGAACCAACATGTGGCGAAGGTGGATAGGCAAGGCAAGGGGTGTGGGATGGAGCGGCGGTCGTAGAGAGTGGAGTGGTGGAGGGGTAAGGGTAGGGCGATGCAGGCAGTTTGGTGGTGGGTGAGGGCTGGCTGGTAGAGTGGTAGGGGTGGCTTGGGTTGTTGGCATGGGTTTTTTTTTTTACCAGGAGAAGGGTAGAGAGGTGAGAGGGGTTTAAATTTAGGCTTAAAAAAATGAGAGGGTTAATATCGGAATAAGTCCCAAATTTGTGTAGGATTAAGTAAATCTTTGTGTTGGAAATAGCAAGTCCCTTTTTTTTTGGTTTTTTTTTTTAAAGTAGTGGTCTAGTTAAACAAATATCTTTTTAATCTAGATATGGTTAGTTTCCACAATATTTTTATAAAACTGTTATTTTGGTGAATACTTTGATAGAAATGGCTATTTTGGCAAAAGACTCGGGAATCACTGTGTCAGTTTCTCGACCTTGACGAGTTAGATGCTATGCATATTGTAATTTGGATGAAGTAAGTTTTTTATAAAAACTTGGCATTTGGTTTTACAAATAGTGATGTTTATTTAAATCATCAATGAAAATAACATTCTTCGTTCCATTTGACGTAATAGGTACATGTGTACACACATCGCTGAGGGGAACTATGTTTCTCATGACTACAGATTCGTGTCACCTGAATTGTTCTCTCAAAAGGTGTTTGGATACACATACAGAGACCACATCAACCAAATTGTTGAACGGTTGAGGATGCCCAAAAGCCTATGATTTGCCCCATACAATGAGAATCGGTATGTATAGTACTTTATTATAATGAATCACGATTCTATTCATTTATTAACACGCTTACATGCATGTATATGAACTAACAGTTCAATTTTCAATATTTCATAGCAAGCATTGGTTGTTAACGGCAATCAATGTGACAAAAAGCATAGTGTACTGGATTGACTCTTGCAGACATAATCCCACTGAGAAATTTATAAAGATGATAACTGAGTAAGTTTACAACCTTACATTATAATGTCATTTGTTATTGTATGACCTTTGAAGACTAGGCTCCTTTTAATGTCCCATCAATATTACTGAGCCAAATGCTAATTATAATTTCATGTATATATATTTATGAATTAGTGTGTTTCGAGCAATTGGAGCATCAAGTCCAACTATTGTCTGGATAATAGTAAGTGTATTCTTAATAATTACTCCTATCATTTAATTTATGTTTATGCGAGAGGTTGGTCTAATTTAGCTTATTTGTATGTGATTTATATAATAGTCTCCTCTACAACAACCAGACAGCAAAGACTACGACTTTTTCTGTTGTCGGTCCATGTGGGAGATTATCACCCGAAAGTATATCAACATAGAGTCACCGGTTAGTGTGTTTTAATAACTATTTCAAACGTAACTTGGGTTTAATTCTGTATAATATTCCACTTATTATGTCTATTTTGATTAAGTATATTTTGATTTGTAGTTCCCACCTTCAATTAACAACAAAGACCCAACCTATTTGAAGGAAGACATCGCCGATATGAGAAATAAGTGGGCCACTTATTTTCTTTCATTAGCGGATGGTCAATAGTCTCCTCATTATGTATGTGTGTATATAGAGCCATGTGTAATTAGTTTTGGTCACCCTGTTAATAATATTTTGATGCTGGGTTGAATAGATCAATCAGTGTAATATTCTGATGTTGCAGGATTGAAATTTTGCAATGCGCAGCTGCTGAAATGCTATTTTGCAGTAGCATTTCAAATGAACTGCTCATTGCAAAAATTAGCATTTCAAAGAATTCTTTGGAACTCGCTAAAACAATTTTTTTAAAAAATATTTATAAATTCGATTACGGTTACCAATAAAACCGTGGTCAACAAATCTATTGAAAACGGTCGCATTTAAATAGAAACCCGTTGACATATTCATCCATAATATAACGGTTTAATAAGAATAAACCGTTGTCGAATTCATGACATTTAAAACGGTTTAATAAGCATAAACCGTTGTCATATTTACTATTTTACAACGGTTGTGTTTCAGTAAAACCGTTGTCATAGGTTTCCATAGAGCATTCCAACTAATACTACCACGGTTTCAATATTATAGACAACGGTTTTTCAACTATTCTTAATATTGTATTACGGTTATTTGAACCCGTTATTTACATTTCATAACGGCTTCACCTTTTTAACAACCGTGGTCACAAAATAACAACGGTCGATGTAATAACGGTTCTGTGTTTTGTATTACAACGGTATATCACTTTATCTAACCGTTGTTGCACCTATTATTTGGCGTAGTAACGAACCATTTTCAATTCTTTGAAATGTAATAACAACGATTTAGCCCCCTAATACTTAATAACGTTGTTAATTGGTCTATTTTGATTTGGCGCAAATCAGTGAAAAAATAATAACAACGGATGATTTTGGTAACCGTTGTTATTAGCTTTAATAACGGGCGAGTAGATATAAAACCATTGTCAATAGTTTCAGTAAAAACAAAAACAATTAACCACTGCCTAACATACAAACAGACAAATACTCAACAGATAAACAACCGCATACCCATTGGAATTCCCATTATTATACTGCTTTTTCGTCGACACTCCCCTCGCCGTCAAAACTCTCCCTCGCCGTCCCTCTGTCATCATCTCCTTCACTGTTGTCATCTTCGTCTCTTCCTCATCGTCTCTGTCTCTTTATCAGGTATACATTTTCTATGATTGTTCAATATTTTTTTACCGTTTGTTTAATGTTGCTGATGATTTGTTTGATTGTTCAATTTTTTATTTTTTATTGGTTTGTTTGATGTTGCTATCAAAGTCTCTGCATGTCTCTCTCCTATGATTTAGCATTAGGTTTAGAGAATAAGCCTGGTGAACTCTATGATTTGTTTGATTGTCATATTCAGTCTCTAAATCCCAAAGAATACCAGAATATAACTTATTACCAGAAACGTGTCTTACCAGTAACTTCGGTTGATCATGGGTGAAAAGCGGAAAAGAAATGATAAGAACAATGAGAATAAGCCTGGTGAGAGGGGTGCTACGAAGTGTCCTGCAGCTCTTGCAGCAACAGCGGCTAAACAACCGCTTAGTATAACATGGAATACCAAGGATTTTCCTACTGGTCCAAATGCTGGCCATTTATCCACTTAGATTGAAGTTACAACAAGACAGTTTGCGCCTATCGATTTAGAGGATTTCAGGAAATTGAATCCTATTTTGAGGAAGTTACTCTTAGATCGGATAAGGGTATGACAATTTTCTTAGCTAAGCAACAATTTTTTTTTGGAGTTCAATTTTTTTTTAGATCGTGTAAGGAAATCGAATCCTATTTAATTTTAATATTCCAAATGCTGGTGCGTGGTCGTATATACATATGCAGGAAGCCTTCGATATTGCTGAATGCCATGATAAATATCTACTACACAAGGCAGCAGGATGCTTCGGGCAGTGGAAGTGTGACGTTGCTGAGGATCACTTGTATGTCAACAAGGAGACGGGAGAGATGCAAAAGAGCCCACCGGTAAAGAACTATCCCATCATCACTCAGTAACAATGGGATAGTTTCGGGGCGTTCCGAACTAGTGATAGGTTTCAGGTTACGTATCCTCATTTCCATAACTGATCGATTATATTACACTTGTTAATGATTTGGTTTATCATCTTTTAATTATCTTATCTACTTGTGTTTCTATATTTGAAGGCCCTTAGCAACAGAAACCGTACCAACATTGCAAAGAAGGAGTCGAGATATTATGGTTCACGAGGCGGTTAGAGATTGATACAAGACATCTCGTAAGAAGCATCGTCGACATATATATCTTTTATTTTTTAATCATACTCGGATTGATTACATATATAACTTTTTTTTCAGTAATCATTTTTTGGTGAATGTATAGGCGAAATAGGGAGTGACAGACTTCGATCGGCACGTAACTTATAAAGCAGGCCACACACCTAAAGGAACCCGTGTTACTAGCAAATTTGATCAGGAAACTTTTGTCAATATTGTAAGTATTTCAATATATTATAAGACGAGTTTACTGGTTTATATATTGTTTAATTCTACGACTATCTAATTATTGTGTTCGTATATATTTTGTACTTTAATTTATTTAATAGGAGAATGTACTGAAGGATGTTAAAGAAGAGACTTTTATTCCCATTGGACCTAATGACGTTCTTGCTAAAGCGATCGACCGCCCCGAACATCCAGGTCGATTGAGGGGCATCCCATTACATGTTGGAGTCACAAAATATTATGGAATAACTTTACCGAAGAAGATGAAGAAGAAGAAGAAGAAGAAGAAGAAGAAGAAGAAGAAGAAGAAGAAGAAGAAGAAGGCTGGGAAATATACGGATTAAACGGTAAAAATTAATATTTATAATTATATATTTTCACTTAAACTTCACATGGTGTTTTAAATCAATAATACATTATTGTTTGCACGCAGGTTCAGTTATTGGCTTCGGTGATACTAAAAATGAATTCTGGAGGCAAGCCTTCTGAAGAAGAATTGAATATGATGAAGGATATCATTAAAGAGGGTAAGGTGCAACAGAAGGTCGTGTTACCAATTCAGGAGGTAGACAAGACGGTGTTGGCAGAACATGAGGAGGGAGTACCGGCCAGTCAGAAAGATCAGGTAGCTCATGTTGTTGCTACACGTGAAGTTGATCAGGAGGTGAAGCTAACTGAGGTTGTGACAACACGTGAAGCTGAAGAGGTTTCACCTAAAGCCGATAAGGTAAATATGTCTTTATTACTTTAATTGTCACTGAATTGCGTCTTAGCTTGATCGACACTAGCCCCTTTTTCTTAATTACTAATAAAGGCAGAATTAAACATGTACAAGGCATGAAAAGGTAATAACAATGGTTTAATTTAGGTAAATGAGACCGAAAAGGGGATGACACTTGAGAAGACGACTGATGACACATCACCAGATTTCGGCAAGGTACGTAGTCTCTAGGTAGAGCGTTTATGCATATATATATATATATATATATATATATATATATATATATATATATATATATATATATATATATATATATATAGGGTCGGGATCCGGTGAGAACCACCAAGATAATGAGAACCATGAGAACCACTCACATCCCTTAGATCTAATAATATTACGGAAAGGCCGAGATTAACTCAACAAAACTCCAAATCCTTCGACGCACCCCTAAACACTCAGATTTCATTCATTTTCTATTTTTCCTTTATCTCTCTTCTTTCTTTCTCTCTCTTCGACATCACTAACTCAGCCTTATACATTCAATCGTCAAGATTAACTCGGCCATACCGACGACGATCAATGGATCCCGATGCTTCAACGAGGTAAAATTTCGATATTGATGATTAATTTTTGTGAAATTAGGGTGTCTATCTTTATGTCTTTTTATTTTTTTGATTCGTTGATCAAATTAGATTAATTTAGGGTTTGATTATTTGTTTAACATCGTAAAAATGAATTATATTTGTCAAATTAGGGTTTCACGAATTAGAAAAACTTGTTTCAAATCTGTGTCATTCTTTCCCTCGTTGTGTCATGTGTGCTAGTTTCAAATCTGTGTCATTATCTGAGACGGGAAGAACTTGTTTTTCTGTCTCAATACCATCTGGCTTTCTCAGTTGTCTAATGATTTCATTCGACGAATGACAAAGTCAAATGGCATGATGCCCCATTTGACGGTGTAAATGGGATTGTAAAAGTTTAGTACTTTAGTACCTGTGTGTCTGTGTCTGTCATATGTCATTCGCTCGCTTCGTTCTGTTTTCATGTTCTAATTTTTACATCTACTTGTTTGTTGTCTTGTAATTGCTATAAGTGTGCCCCTTGCAGGTGTGCTTTCGACAGAACTTAGGATTTGGGTTAAGCTTGTTGAATAATGATGCATATGAGTTACTCATTCATTTACAATGTACTACTATTATTCAATTGCAGGAAATGGTCGACGAAATTCAATATGCTACTGCGGTTATCTTTGAAGTGGTAGACAACTCAAAGAAAGTGACTACCGAGGCATAGCTCCGGTCCCACCACCAACAAATACGAGGTGAAGATGATGTAGACCCCACTCCTGAGGATCTTGAGTATATTTCCCAAATTCAATGTGTAATTCTTCATTTCTCTACTTTCGATTTCAACTTTTCTTATTATCACTGTTTGTTGTTGTTCAAGTTGGATTGTTTATTAGGATGCCGAACATTGTTTATGTGTAGGTGTTGGAGTTGCTTAAGAAAAACAGAGACATGCTCTATGGCGAGGTGTGTATGTCCCCCTCCTTGCTTTGCTTCAGTATTCTTTTATGATACATTAGCTAGCCCATGGGATTGATTGGCATCTTATGAGTTCTTGTGATGTGGTTGTTGTTAGAACCGCCACCTACGTTAAGTAGTCCGATCCTTTGTTTAGCTTAAGTAGTTTTATTGCTTGTTGTAGAATTTGAAATGGACGACATATACCAGGGTGTTAGTACCATATCAAGATCGCACTGTTCTCTACATTATGAATGTTTACGTTTTACTTATTTTGAAAGTCAATTAGCTCAAATGGAAGAGCATTGTGCAATGCACAAGATGTGGGTTCGACTCCCATATTGGCTATGAAATACCAAATCTTTCTTTTATTCTAAGAATGAAATAATGTAATTGGTAATCCTATTTCCACTTCTTATCAAGGATCTAAAGACAAAAAAAGATAAGGAAATTGGACACTTTTTCATGCATGTACAGGGTTATTTAATGCACATAGGTTGCTTTTTCATGCATCTAATAGGCTATATGGGACTCGAACCCATACCTTTGTGCAAAATTTGCACATTGCTCTACCATTGAGCTAATAGCCTTTAAAATACGCTAAACAAATACGAGTATGTAATAACGGGCGTATCATATGATTATGCCCCCTAAATAATCGACATAAGTACATTAAATCACCTTGAGTCATTTCATTTATTTCATGCACATAGAACCTTATTTCATACACATAGAACCTTATTTCATGTATATAGAATTAAAATTAATGTAAATCAACCAAAAGTAATTAGTATCATAATATAACCAACGATGCAAATTGAAGAACTTTTTAATGCACATAGAACCTTATTTCATGCACATAGAATTAAATTTAATGTCCTTAACCAACAGTAATTAGTATCATAATATAACCAACTAATACAACTGAAAAACTTTTTAATGCACATAAAACCTTATTTCATGCACATCGAACCATATTTCATGCACATAGAATTAAAATTAGGACCCTTCCCCTTATTGTCATTCTAACGGGAGCAAGACCAAAAGACACCCTAGAGAGGAAGAGTGAACCCTTTTTTAGGGGAAAAGGGTTGGGGTAGGATTATCCAACTCCGAGGTGCCATTTTCCGGAAGAGTCATTCAAAAGGGGATTAAAGAGAAAAAAAGACGAAACGGCGCACAATTTTACATATTTTATGCATTTACAAGGTTGTTTAATGCACATATATTGCTTTTTCATGCATCTAGAAGGCTACTTCATGCACAGGTAGGGCCATTGCACCTGAAACACTAACCCTGTAACTTTCAAGGAACACTTGGGGGCCGATGTACGCCTTCCTAGTCTTAGGAAAGAAAAACCAGCAAAGATCGTAGCTTGTAACTAAAAGTATAGTTAGCTTTCAGGGAACACTTGAGGCTTACCCGGCTGCGCACAAGCAGGAAAGCTTTAAGTTGAATACCTCGACCGCAAATTGTAGTTAATTAAGCCATTACTTGACAACTCTGTTTAAAACGGATGACAGTATAGTTAGTTATAGTAAAAATAAATGCAAGGAATTTCAATATTGTAGTCATATCTATGACTTTGTCTACATTTTGTCGAATACATAGAATGCATGAAAGCAAACTTATGCTACTACGCTTCCATTATAGTCGCCTCTTACAGACATACAGTGAGACATCCTTAGATGATAATAGCTAACTTGTCAAGCAATGAATAGTGAAAATTTCAAAGCCAAACTTTTAGAACCTCAAAAATCTCATACCTGAAAAGGTTGAAACTAACAGAATATCTTTCCAGCACCAGGCGCATTAGCTTCTGACAGTCTTATTGAACCTATCCAACTCTTCTGAATCGGCACCATATATTGCTTTAATCGTATCGTTATAAAAACTGCAGCATTTTATCACCAATATAGCTTAGTTTTCTAAAGCCGATAACACACTGCAAATGCAAATAATGAGAAAGCAAATTCTCGAAATAGACCTGCAAGCCTCTTTATTAAACTTCTTCTTCTTGATTCCATACAAATCTGGAATACATCTTGCTCCACCCGGCAAAAGTACGGCCGTTCTGTAAATTCATATTTGAACCTTTTAGCGCAAGGATTAGATTGATCATCATAAAGAATCTCTGTTAGCCCTCTTTTTCTCCATGTAGAAGAAAAACCCAAGTGAAAGCACGAAAAATGCAGCAATGTCAATGGAC
The DNA here is from genome assembly GCF_048544455.1 of Silene latifolia. Taxonomy (NCBI): domain Eukaryota; kingdom Viridiplantae; phylum Streptophyta; class Magnoliopsida; order Caryophyllales; family Caryophyllaceae; genus Silene; species Silene latifolia. Next base: position 36,416,880 of record NC_133537.1, read on the forward strand.
ACGTGGCGACATGCTGTGACAAATAGATCAACGTCTTGAGCCTGACCATAAGCAACCTTATATAACCAGCAACATCGAGAACATAAACTCTAATAAAATAATGAGCAGTTCGTACATCTTTCTTGATAATGTAAATCTGCTGAATCTATTTTTTTCCGATAGCATACGCAATGTCTACCTGCTGTTTTCTCTGAATAGATATTGAAGTAGGTCTCGCCCCTTGCAACGAACATAGATCTGTGAAGGTACTAGACTTCAGAATGGACACTTCTTTATCATTAAGTTAAATAGTCTTCCATTATAAAAGTTTGAACATTAATCTCAAGAATAACACATTTACACCACTAAAGTAACACATTTACATCATTATTGTAACACAGTTATACCGTTAATACAAACACGTAACATTAGTATAACACGATTATATCATTATAATAACACTACTAAACTACGAAGTATTAAAGTAACACGTTACACTGTTATGGTAACACACTTGTGTCATTGTTGTAACACGATGACACTGTTATAGTAGGACACTTATGTCGTCATTGCAACACAATCAAGATGGTTACTTCAATAGGAGAAAAACTTATGTCTATTGTAACACTGTTATAGTAACACACTTATGTTGTTATTGTAACACAATTAGGAGGGTTACTTTAATAAGAGTAAACCTTTATTGTTAGCCGTTTAATTATATTTCTTTTCTTAGCACAAAGAACTAGCAAATTGACCAAATTGATTTCATAGGAGTAAACCTTTATCGAAATGAAATCGGAAAAAATTGTAATACATCAAACTTGTACGCATACTATTTTCCTTATCCCCTTGCTGAATTGAGAGTTAATGTCAATGTTAATCAATAAACCTAGAACTAAAAAAATCTGGCACATTGACCAAATTGATTCCGAAGCAGCAAGATTTATGCAAATTATACCAACTCACCAAATTATATGATAAATTTCAAAAGAATAGCAATAGATTTCCTTATTTAGTTGACGTCCATTAAATTTTAATTGCTTTCGCTTCCTTCGAGTTTCACACAAAATCTTAAACGAATGTTACCTTAATTATATGATAAAGATTGAAAAGAAGACTCAAGTGATGAAGATCGATAGTAAAACAAATTGAATTCGCGAGAAAATTCATATAAAAAACCGCTACTAGGAATCGCAAAATCAACAAACGACCTAAATATTGTTATACTGGGCCACAAATTTCTAAACTACAGCAGACACGCAAAAACAAAGTCATCGCCATCTCAAATATGACCAAAATTCATAATCTAGTGTTCAAACAATTGTTCATCAAAGATAGAGTGACAAACCTTACGAACAACAACAGCAACAAATTGATCTGACAGCGTCAATTAACTTCCGAGATTTGTGTGCCGTAGAAATCGTCGTTCGAATCTTCAAATCTTAAATTTGTTTGACAGGAGAGAAGTCGTGGGATTGATAGGATTAGGAAAATGTAGATAGAGAAACTTGAGATTTGAGAATGAATGGCTGACATAAGAAAAAAAAGGGGGTGCTTTTATATGGTATTAGTAAATTACAAGTATAGCCTTAGTAACCCGTGTCAAATCTGAGCCATTGAGACGGTTCTCATGGTTCTCATCATCCTAGTGGTTCTCATATGATCCCGAATCTATATATATATATATATATATATATATATATATATATATATATATATATATATATATATATATAGAGAGAGAGAGAGAGAGAGAGATAGGTTCAGGTAAGTCCTTCATTTTGGTTGAGTCCCTAAGTCTTACTCTCAGCCACACATTTTTTGAGTGTAACTCTACTGCATTATGAATGTAACATTATTCATTTAATGACTTTGAGTGTAACTTTAACTTTTAGAGTGTAACTTCAACCTTTTCAAGCCATTTTATTCACAAAAATTTTAATTTATGTTATAAAAATGTAATTTTAAATAAATAAATTTAAATTTATGTAATTTTAGGAGTGTAAGTTTACTGCCCTACAAGTGTAACTTTAGTCGTTTTAGGTGTAACTTTAGTCGTATGATGGTTTATATGCATAAATTTGAATTTATATACTTTTACGAGTGTAACTTTACCCCTTTCAAGTGTAACTTTAGTTATATAGTGGTTTGTATGTTAAATTTTGAATTAATATACATTACTATTGTAACTTTAGTCCTTTCAAGTGTAACTTTTGTGCTTCAAGAATGTAACTTTAGCCTGGAGGTGTAAGTTTAGTCAATAGAGGTGTAATTTTATTGTGTTACGAGTGTAACTCCAGTCCTTAAATTTGTAACTTTAGTACTCGAAAGTATAACTTTAATAACTCTTCTTTCTCAACTACCACTACCACCTCCTACCACAACCACTACAGCACCACTAACACCACCACCTCCAAACCGCAACAACCAACAACCACTTATTATTTCAGATCTGAACAAAAAACGGGGGGGAGGCGGCACACCAACCGCGCACTACCACACCACAACCACCACCACCACCATCCTCATCCCCCCCCACCCCCACACGACACTAATAAAAAAAAAATGAAAAAAAGCCACCACCAAAAAATCCACCACGGCACCACCATCCCAAAAAAATAAAAAAATAAACACAAAGATGGCACAAACTCACCCATCAACAACCAACAATAACCACCATTTATTTTTTTAAGATCTGAAAACAAAAAAAAGAGAAAGGAGAACGGCCAGGGGCGGTGTGGCGTGGTGGAGGCCAGGGGCGGTGTGGCGTGTTGCGGCACGCATGGCAGTGGTGGTGCGACAGTCGTGGCACTGATGTTGTGGTGGTGCGGCGGAAAGAGGAGAGGAGGAAGTGAGGCGGTGGGGTCGTGGCAGGCAGGAGGCCGGAGAGGAGGCGGTGTTGGTTGTTGGGGAGAGGAGAGATTTAGGGTTTGTAGAGAGGTTAGGGTTTAGAGAGAGATGATGAGTAAGAAAGAGGGAGGTGGAAAATGAGAAAAAAATAGAGTTTTTTCTTTTTATAGGTTTATTCTAGTCTACATATTTTGTTATAATCTCAGTCATTCATTCACTTTCTTAGATCTAATCTTGACCCTTTATTTCACTCATCCAAGGGTCTAGATGAGGACTTAAGGACTCAACCTAAAATGGTGGACTTACATGATCTCTTCTCTCTCTCTCTCTCTCTCTCTCTCTCTCTCTATATATATATATATATATATATATATATATATATATATATATATATATATATATATATATATATATATATATATATATAGAGTCGGGATCCGGTGAGAACTCCTAAATATTTGAGGATTGAGGATTAGTGAATACAATATCACAGTTTCTTCAATACAATATCACGAAAAATCTGACATTTGCAAAAACATTTTTTTTTTTTAAAAAAAAAATTATAATTTTTTTTTTCTGTACTGGTGTTTTTTTTGGTGATATTTTATCGAATAACCTGTGATATTGTATTGAACACCCTCTGATATTGTAACGAAATCCTCAATCCTCAAAAAGATAGTGTATCCTCACATGATCCCATTTCTATATATATATATATATATATATATAACGTGGCTAATAACAATGTTTATTGATCAGGCCAAAAAGAGGGAAGTTATTCTAGCTGACCCAGCTTCATCCGAGAAGAAAGTTGTGCGTGTTGCCCGGGGTTTGCTACAGATGCAGAACACATCAGCAGAAACTACCAAGCTTCATGGCGTACCACTTTTGAAGTATCATAGAAAAGTGGAGATAACCGATGTCTTTCCAGGTCATGAAAATCTTGCACTGCCCGTCTCAGTTTGTGACGAGCTTACCATTCTGAAAGATGCGGTTCGAGGTTTTGTCCAATGGCCTAGTAAACACATTTACCTTTCTCGTTCTTCTCCAACGCATCTACCGAACAATGAAGTTGGGGTTATTAAAATACATTTCCCTTTGTCTTTTTTCACCTATATAATTAGTGAAATTAATATGTTAACGAACTTATAATATGTTGAAAAATATGTATTTTTTGTAGGTCACAAAAAAGACGGATAAGGCGGACTCGATAGACATTCCTACTACTACCTCATCTCTTACTTCTTCATTGAAAACTCAAGTTGAGGTATTTAATTAATTACTTATTTTTTTAAATAACTCTCTTCTTTTCTATATTTTGAAAAATGGTCAAAAGTTAACTGTAAATGTAGGAGACTACTCTGTTTTTATACAATGAATCAATGTAGGATACTACTCTATTTTTTTATATATGTGTTCTACACATACAGGATGTTGGGACAAGCAGCAAAAAACCGTATTCCCATACTTTCCCCCCAATAAAAGAAGTTAGGAGTCTATCTAGTAGACCTGAATATAGTGGGAACGATTACATGCAACAAGTCAAGACAGTGACGATGAGAGCCTTGTATGAGGAGGATGGTCGTCGCATAGCAAGCGAGCAATTGATACTTATTCCGCTCGCGGAGGATATTATGGGGAAAGAAACCGAAGCAGTTATTTCATGGGATATGCTAACCATTTGGGTTGGCCTCCTTGAGATTGATATCCAACACCTCTATGTTTGGATGAAGTAAGTTTCTTAATTAACTCATTTACTTTAATAAAACATTTGACTAATAAGTAATTTAGAACTTCATATATATAGTGTTTTTTATTTTAATTACCGGATTTAAAACCATAATTTAGGTACTTGAAGTCGAGAGTGATGTTTGAGAACAAGATTCCAAATGACCTATACGGATTCATGTGCCCCTATATCTTATCTATGCATATCTCGGTGATTCAGTACCAAGATAGGATAGATTATATTGCTCAAAAATTGGAAAAGAACAAAAAGCTCGTGTTTGCCCATTATAATGAAATCGGGTAATACATAATTAATATTATAGTTAGAAGCATACATAAACCTTTTTTTTTGGATATGCTGATGTTGTTGCTGTTTATCTAACATATATGTCTCTCGATCTAGGAGGAATTGGGTGCTAGCAGCAACACAAATACTATCCTACAACCAGTTGTATAGTAGCATTGTACAACCGCCTCAAAGTTGTTGAGCTCTTACACAAAGTTGTTGAGCTATTTCACAAGTTATTGAGCTATTTTAAGAAGTTATTGAGTTTAATAATTATTCTGTTAAGCTCAATAACTTTGTATCATAGCTCGATAATTTTGTTAGTAGAGCTCGATAACTTTATAACAAAGCTCAACTAAATTGAATAAGTTGTATATACAACCAGTTATATAATACGTTAATTGTAAAAGCTATCAATCCGGCTACAAAGAAATTTTTTTTGGTTGGACTCTTTGCATAGGCAACCTACCAATACTTTTAAGGAGTTGATTACTAAGTAAGTTATATTGCTTTATACGTACTATAAAGTTTCAATTATTTTTACTACTACATATATATATATATATATTTATATATGTGTGTTTCTGCCTTTGTAAAAAAAGGGTCTTTGGGAAAAAAATATCTTCAAACGAGGAGCAACCGAAGAACGACACTGGTCCCACTTTTACCACGATAACAGGGGTACGTATACGCAAATACAAGATTTCTAGTGTAAATATTAAATCATCACTGTCTTTTTTAAGTATGCAATACGGATTACACACTAGTTGGTAACTTCGTCTATTTTATGTAATAATAGGTCCCTCGCCAGCCGGACAGCATACAATGTAATTTTTCATTCTCACATAAAAATTTATATTGTTGTTTATAGTACTATATTGTTTAATTATCATTACCTATCAAAATCTCATATGTATTCAATTTCTTGCAATATAATTTTTCATTCTCACATAAAAATTTATCTCTTAATAGTTTTCTTTAAGTTATGTTTTTAAGAAATACAATGATTCTTCCAAATATATTTTTCTTAGGATTTAATGGTCTAAGTTTCATAACTTTCTCAAAATGTCTTTTTACGTAAACATAAAACATTATGAAACACTCACTTTAATCATCTCTACAAATCAAAGTATTTCAATAAATATAATGAAAATTATACTCAATTTGAAGCATTTTTCGCAATGAGCGTAATTATTTATGTTCCGGGTTTAATTCCAGAGCAGGTGTTTGTTACCACTCGTAGCTAACAGAATGATGTCCTTGCTTGAATCCTCCTTGCGGTCTCCTGAAACGATGAACAAACTGAGGGCTCGGCTTTGGCCGAGCGTACTCACTCCGACGCTCAAGTCAGTAAACTTAGAGATAAGTTGTTGTAACTTGGCTAAGAGTGTATTGTAGAGAGATAAGCAAGATATTACCAGATGAATAGTGGTTATTAGGTCAATTTGTGTATCCTTTTCTCAATAAAGGTTGAGGAGTATTTATAGGCTTTCGCCTTTTGTCACGTAGTGGCCAAGTGGCTATCAGGTGAAAAGACCGTTATACCCTCGGCCGATGGACCTGTGGCAGGCTCGCCGAGGGTCTTGGATATGAGTACGCGGATTTGTGTCCCGGTGGCTAGATGTCCTGGCCGAGACCCAGTGTGACAGGCGATGGGTTTCACCGGCTAGATCTGTCTAAGTCGTTGACTTTCTTTGTGAATACCCTTGACCTTGCTCAATGTGTTGACTTGGTCAGCGGTGCAGAATATGCCCCATCAATTTGCCCCCAGCGTAGTCTATGCCGTGGTATGGGCTTCGATGTATGTTGAGCGTATATTCTGCGCAAGTATTTTTGCAAAATTTTTGGTATCGGCTTCTTCTGAAGCATCGGCGTGGTTCTTGTTAGGCCGTACCATATATCCCCCCTCCACATGGATGCGTAAAGGGTATCCGATGTGGGAAATAATGTGACGCTGGCCGAGACCAGGGCTGAGAGTGCCGGTTATTTTTGATTGCCCCCGGCCGGTGCTTCATGGCTTGGTCGATCATGTAGCCGGCGGAGAGCAGGCGCCTAGGAATTTGTTGAGGGAGATGAACAGGCAAAGAGATGTGAATGGGCGTGTTGAATACGCCGAATCGTAGCATTGATTGACATTCAACCGTTGCAACGATTGACATTCCGTGGTTGCATGTCCGACACGTGTCCGCTTGCTTTGATTGGTTGACGCTTCATGGCTGTGCCTGATTGGTCCTTCTTCATGGGCTTTTCCCTATAAATAGGGTAGTTACTCCGTGATTTTGGCCATTAGTTTCATTTCCTCAAATTTTCAAAAATTCTCCCAAAATCTCCCTCTCTTTAAACTTTCAAGGGCTTTCTATTCTTCCAATCTTCGGTCTTCGATCCGGCGAGTGTATTTCTTCAAGGTAATCAAACAAATTTTCTTTTATTTCGTTAGTAATTTGCGAACATGTCCTCTGTTGATGCCGGGGCTAGTACTTTGCAACGCCGGGGTTCCCGTCGCACTTTGACGAGGAGGAGATACTAGAAGCCGTCCCGTTAAGGTTTGGGGGCCCTAGGTCTCCCTCTCGCGTTGCTGGTCTGCCCCTCCGGGAGGAGTTTGAGGATGAGGACGATGCTGATGATGAGGGGGCTCCCGTTGATGGTGGAAGGACGACTATCCCGGATCATGGTGAGGCCTGCACGACTGGCCTCGACCGCGCATTTACAAATAAATTCGCAAGCAGTTCCGGAGAGACTCTTTTCGGAGATCATTTCTCCTTCGGTGAGGGGTATAAGATTGTTATCCCTGAGGAGGGTCAGGCGGTCTGCTGTCCTTGCTTGAATCCTCCTTGCGGTCTCCTGAAACGATGAACAAACTGAGGGCTCGGCTTTGGCCGAGCGTACTCACTCCGACGCTCAAGTCAGTAAACTTAGAGAGAAGTTGTTGTAACTTGGCTAAGAGTGTATTGTAGAGAGATAAGCAAGATATTACCAGATGAATAGTGGTTATTAGGTCAATTTGTGTATCCTTTTCTCAATAAAGGTTGAGGAGTATTTATAGGCTTTCGCCTTTTGTCACGTAGTGGCCAAGTGGCTATCAGGTGAAAAGACCGTTATACCCTCGGCCGATGGACCTGTGGCAGGCTCGCCGAGGGTCTTGGATATGAGTACGCGGATTTGTGTCCCGGCTGGCTAGATGTCTGGCCGAGACCCAGGTGACAGGCCGATGGGTTTCACCGGCTAGACTGTCTAAGTCGTTGACTTTGCTGTGAATACCCTTGACCTTGCTCAATGTGTTGACTTGGTCAGCGGTGCAGAATATGCCCCATCAATTTACATTTTAGAATTTTTATCAAAATAGTCACTACTACAAGTCCAGGCAACCACAACGGCCCTTTAACAACGCTTATTCACGAAAATCACCAAAAGACGTTGTAGAATGGATTGCGCGAAATTTTACTAAAATTAATTACAACAGTTATGTGTTGTTAACCGTTGTTATTGGTTTTAACAACGGGTCAAATTTGCACAACCGTTGTTAATATAAAAACTAATAACAACAGTTTACTCTGTAATACATTATAACCGTTGTTAATAATTTGGCGCAAAATTAGTGAAAAGTAATTACAACGGTTATAGTAGAACCCGTTGTTAATACTTTTTAACAACGGTTGTCAAAGGAACCGTTGTTAATATATTATCTAATGACAACGGGTTTATGTGTAATAACTGTTGTCAATACTTTCAAGTAAATACCACAATATATACCACACAAACACAGATCAGCTACTGCCACAAACACAAACACACAACCACACTCTTTCTCATCGTCTCTTTCTCATCATCTCTTTCTCATCGTCGCTTTATCATCTCCGTCACTGTTGTTGTCATTGTCTCTTTCTTTCTCTAATTATCAGGTATATATCTATCGCTTTATGGTTTTAGGTTTTGTCATCTCCGTCATTATTGTTCTTTCTCTAATTATTTTATTTGATGTGTTTTCCTCCGTCATTGTTCTTTCTCTAATTATTCGCTTAGTTTTTCTGCGTTTATTAGTAAAACAAATTAAATAAAATAAAACAAAGAAGATGATGGCGAGGATAGTAAAACAAATCCACATTTAACATACATAAACTTAGTTAATTGATATATATACATAAACTTAATGCATTGCTAAAAATACATTTCTTAGATGTTCATATAGGGATGCATTCTCTTCTATGAGAATCATCCTCTTCTCCTTTGCTATTTGGAGGTTTCGTTCCGCAGATGCAATATCTTCATATAGCTGCATTATCTGCGGCTCAAACAAACCATGTTTTTTGGCCCCCTTGAGTGCAATCCGAGCTTGCTCAAGGAAGAGTTTGTTCTTTCTCTCGATTTCCTGCAAGCGGCGTATGAAAATTTTATTGTACTCGGTCATAATGCATGTTAAACGAATGGTATCATTCATTATTGAAGGAAGTTTTGAGTTTATTAGGTTTTAAAGATTTAGGGTTTGGAGTTTAGGGTGGAGATAGTGATATAATGGATTGGTTATTGAGATAGTGGAATGAATTTATAATTAGTATATGTGTCGTTTGAGTTGTTTGAGTTGTTTTTTAATTAATATGTTTAGGGTTTGATGCTTAAATTAATACGAAATATATTTTTGTTTAGGAAGTTGTGTCATATCCCCGCTTTAAATCTTATAACCCTTCGCATTCCATATATTGTGTCCTTTCATGCAGGGATTTTGGCAGTAATAATGCATCTAGTAATATATAATTAATTGATGCAGGAGGGATTTTGGCAGTAATGCTTTATATTTTTATTTTTTTTATTTTTTTTAAAAACAATAACAACGGTTATTTAAAAAAAACTCGTTGTCTTTAGTTATAACAACGGTTTTTTTCTATTGTAACCGTTGTTATAACTTTTCCACCAAAAATTACTCAGACTTTCCACAACGAATGACTCGTAACGACAACGGTTTTTAACCGTTGTTAATAGTTTTCACAACGGGTTTCTTAAAAAAAACAACCGTTGTTAAAACCTTTAACAACGGATGCTTTTACAACGTCCGCTTTTTTATATAACAGCGGTCTTTAACCGTTGTTATACCCTATATCTGTAGTAGTGAGTTTTTTAATAAATTTATTATTAAATCACCGTAATTATTTAATAATAAATTTATAATAAAATTTATTAAACTATAATTAATATTTTGCTGAGATTTATATAGCATTTATTATGTTTATATTTAATGTTCAGCTGCAACTAATACTTGTATTTAAAGTTGGGTTGACACATGGCGCATCCACAGACTTCAACCCGGTTATATATATATATATATATATATATATATATATATATATATATATATATATATATATATATATATATATATAAGATAATAATTATTTTTACGATTAATCAAGCCGTCGAAGAAGTGTTATTGCAATTTCCTTTCTTTTTTTCGTTCAACATACGTACGTCAATTTCAAATTGTGCCACCTTGAATAATCCATACACTCATATGTCATTCCTTTTTGTGATGGAGGAGTAAGCTAGGGTACATAGGCATTGACCTAAATCTAATCTATACAATATTATTAAAAGAGGAACTTAAAATGCCACGTATACAATGGCACATAGCATTAACAAAAAGCCACGTCATTTACTACACATGACATGGCAAATTTTAATGTGACATGGCGAATAAATATGACATGAATTATCAACTTTTTATTACATATTATTAATTTAAATATATTATTTTTCAAAATTTATGTAACCCTTACAAATTTACATCAAAGTTTCATAATTTATAATTAAAATTGAAATTTTAATTGAAACTTTTGTAATAAAACATGTTAATAGATTAATTAAAACTTTTCATATTATTTAACACCCATCATTTTTATTAAGTGTTATTTCTTATTTAATTCATTTTTTTAATAAAACATGTTAATAAATTGATTAAAACTCTTCATAATACTTAACACCCACCTAATTAATTAATAGTTTTTCCTATTTAATTAATTTTTATAATAAAATATGTTAATAAATTGATTAAAACTCTTCATATTGCTTAACCCCCATCATTTTTATTAACATTTTTTCTTATTTAATTTATCTCTTGAGTTTCTCGGCATTCAATTATCTTATTCAACAATAACACAAAATAAATTTAAAATAAAATTTAAATATTGGAATCTATGATTGTGTAATGGCTATAAAAGCTATAATAATACCTATAATATTTTATATTCACTTCATTTATTTATTTAATACCTAATTTCCATTTACCCATCGGTTTCTAAGTTGTGGGCTATATATTTTATGGTTTAATCTATTTATTTGATTATGATGAGAACATATATTTGTATGTTGTTGTTGTTGTTGTTGTTGTTGTTGTTGTTGTTGTTGTTGTTGTTGTTGTTGTTGTTGTGGTGGTGGTGGTGGTGGTGTACTCCTATAAAGTATATGTTTTTGGTTTTTATGAATTGTTTGCTTTATATCTGAATTCATGTTTTCCATTTGGTTTTTAAATGATTTACATTTGTCAATGTTATTATTCGTTTGTCAAGTTGTTGCCATGTTAATGTTTTACCCTTTGGTCAATATCATTTATTTTTATTATATAAACTTTAAAGTATCATGAAATGTATGTGACTGCAGATAAGCAAAACATCACGTGGCTAATTTGAATAAGGAAGAAATACAAAAGGCACAAAAATGAGGTTAAATCAAAGGTAAAGAAAATGTAAGGTATAAACTAATAAGTTATGAATGTATTGTTTACTAGTAGATAATCTCAAATAAAAAAGCACATATATGTATCAAATGTCAATGGGTTGGAAAGTTTCAGCAACAAATTTTGGATATCAATTTTGTTCAAATAACGATAATTTATTTCATAATCTCATATTTGTTTTCGTAATTGAAACAAAAAATTAAAATATTTGTCTTCGTAATTCAAACTATTTATAATTTTTTTAAAAAGACATGTCAATGGGTTGGAAAGTTTCAGCCTCAAATTTTAGATATCAATTTTGTTCAAATAACGATAATTTATTTCATAATCTCATATTTGTTTTCGTAATTGAAACAAAAAATTAAAATATTTGTCTTCGTAATTCAAACTATTTATATTTTTTAAAAAAGACGTAATTGTCTAATACTATATATCGTAATTTGTGCAAGAATTTGTTACACATTTATACTCAAAGTTAAACATTGGTTTTCAATTTTACGTTTAAAAATAAACGTCAAAATTCTAATAAAACATAATTATTTTGTTGGTTAATTCGTACTAATTACTGAGTTGCTTTTTTTCATAGGGACGATACATTGGAGAAAGAAGACGATATGTAGAAGTGAAATAATAGGATTGATTAAACAAATATATATTGAAGACTAACTACAAGATTGACGACATCAACGTGAATGACTAATAATTTCATTTTTTTTTTCAAATGTATGATTTATTTTGATTTTTGTTGGATTTTTTCATCATTTTATTTGAAAAAATAGCACTCTTCACCTACTTGACTTATTTAATTTATCGATTTTGATTTTTACGTTAACATGTCAATGCCCGTTATTTAAGTACACGATCTATCATCAATTATTCATGAGGCGATCTTACAATTTCTAGAAACACTAAAAACATCACACTAAAAACAAAACATTCTGTGAATTTCACGGGTCACAAAACTAGTTTATATCTTATAAGTTTGTAATAAAAATAAATTATGCCTATTATCCTCATTATTAATACACATTTCAAAACAATTGTTTTTTTTTTTATAACGTATGGAGTAATAAAATGACATTATCCTGGTTATTATCATTTTAGGTTAGATTACGGCAAGGATAATACTCTTTTCGTTTCGGCCATTTGTTTACTTTTGATTTTGGCATAATGATTAAAAGTGAGGAAAGGGGATTATTTAATTTGTGGGTGGTGTTATTAAGTGACAAATGGATATTTAATCAAACTTGTATGATTCTGGACAGGGAGTATAACATTATGACAATACAAATAGGATGAACGAACTACATATTTCTGGCCATGGTCTGATTGATCTCGATAATACTTTGATTAAGTTATCTTAAAACATAATATCATTCTTATATAAAGGTATTTAACCTAATAATCGTACACATTATTATACACATTTAATTAATTAACTTCGTATATTATATGATCAATATAAATCTAATGCACATCTAATATATCAGCGGCGGGTCCATCATATTTAAACAAAAGTACATTATTGCTGCATAATCATTTAAAATGTGTAAGTGTAAGCTTCCAAATGTTAAGATTCTTGTTGGTGGAATGAATAATGTCCTTGAATAATTTACGTTGTTTGGAATATTAAGGCCGAGGCCGAGGGGGTAAAACTAAAAGACGGAAGAAACCTGAGCGCGCGTGCAAGGCGGAGGCCCAAAACAGACGGGGGATGATTTTAATCAACAGAATGTTTTGGGACTATTTTTGACCCGGCAGCCGCGTGCGGGCACTTGAATACGACAATACAAATTAGTGTCTATCACTGTATTCTGTTCTTTTTACGTGGATTGGGACTTGGCTCTTTCTTCCTCTCGTTTTCTATTTCCAACTTGCTTAGGTCATATGAGGATATATGTTTTCATTTGTGGCGGGGTGCTCGCTCGTTTCCGTTGGGGTTTGAGAATTTCAAAACTTTTTATTATAAGTTTTGAATTTTTCCGCCCGCTGACTTCAAACCTGGGCTCCAACACTGGTTTTGATTAATTTCTTGTTTGAGGTGACTAAAGAAAATATTTATGTATATTTATTATAAAAAAAATTGATGATGGAGTTGATTACTATTCAATTATTTATCCTTGTTTAGTGAATAGCGATGTGCTTAACTATTCAATTATTTTGATTAACGCTTTGTTGTTGAAATCTTTAGATTATGAGGGTTTTACATTTGTATAGACACTATATTTGTAAATTTAAATCAACCCTTTAAAACTCATTCCTATATTAATATTAATGCAGCCAATTGGTGTTAGTGTTTTTTAATATTAATGCATTACCAACTCCAACCATGTCCCATTCAAGTAATTCAATCAAATAGTAATACAATGTTGTCCTTTATATGATCTATCAATGATGGTTTAAACAATTAAATATAAAATCGCGATTTTGCGACCGACGTTCGTAGTAAGAGTAATATATAACTCTCTTATTAGCTTATCTATTAAGGCACAGTTCTTTTGGACTTAATTCAGTTTAGCTCATCTCTTCACGAATTATTTCTTGCTTCAGCTCCATTCAATTCATTTCAGTACAACTTCATTAAATTTAGTTCAGTTCTTTTCAGTCGATAAGAACAAGGCATAAATGATCAATAAATGTTAAACTTAATCATTGTAAAGTGTACATACTTATAATGAGTGATCATCGAACATCAACACAATTATAAAACGGATATTACAATAAAAAAAAATGAATCCATTTTGCATATTAATTCACCTATTCTAATTGAATGTATACTTTTTCTGAATCATATGAATCAGATCTTGAAAAACCTATACAATCTTACGAAACATATGAACTACATAATTAATAATGACATTTTACAAGTTTTTATAATCACATAATACATTCAAGCGGGATTTGAGATAACTGGTAAATGGGCTGAGACATACGGGTGGATGACATGAAGGGTTAGTTGTACTTTTCTCCGTTATTTATGGATTGTCCAAATTTGATTTAGTAATTTCATTTTCTCAACTTTTTTCAACCTAATCACATGAATAGGTCTTGTTTTAAGATCGTCTAAACTTAAAATCTCTTTTAATCTGGCGATAACCCCAATCCGTCATAGGGAGGGGTAGGGGGACCCTGGAAGCCGGGGATAGCGGTCCATAAACAGGAGAATAGTACGAGGCAGCGGGCCACTACTGGTCAAGTCTTGATTCATATAAAACATTCTGTGTTCACGTCTTTATTATGTAAGAAATGCAGCTTTTGCTCTGCACTACTCACTCCACGCTTCCCTATAAGATTCGTTTCTATTTCTATATGTAAATTCGCTTAGTCTCTAGATTAGACTATGAATCAGTACTAAAAGTTGTGTCTTAGATACGAATAATCTTTCAGATCACTTGTCTCCCTGTGTTCAGTGCAACACCAGCCATCACATGCAATGCTGTGTACCATCTTCACTGTATAATCCTCACTTTTGCATATCCCGTTCGGCAAGTTCTCGAAATCGGTTAGGTTGGAGTTACATTAATAAATAACTCAAGCTCGGACGCTCGGCCAAATAGCTTTTGAGTTCGAGCCCTAGCTTGACCCATTGACCCAATCACATTAACAAATACAGAGTATTTCATTTCTTATTCAAATATTTTTGTTGTCCCATTTTGTAGTATTGGACTCAAGAAAGTAATAAAAAACGCAAGTAAAATACTCAAATTTAAGGTGGTTCACTAATAATGTGTGTGTTTGTCACGTTTACTGTACAAAGAAGAGGAAAACTTTATAGATTGAAGTATTACAAATTTCTGAAAATTGGCTACATTATGACTCCTAAGCAGATGTGAAAACGGACAAAATAGAGGTGTTAATTATTACCGAGCTAATTTGAGCTCGGGCTTTGGTGGGCTTGAACCGGCCCAAAAATTTGAGTTCGAGCTCGAAGTCGGATTGCAACTCTCGGAGCTTAATATGTTAAAGTTCGGAATCGGATCGAACTCGATTAAATCAATATTTTCTTTACCTTTTGTCTTTCTAAAAGTCGGATTAAAAATAAATATATTTTAAAATAAATACAAATATAAAATACATAACAAATGTAATCATAAATGTTAAAATAACATTTGATTAAGAGAAAAACAATTGCAAAATAGTAAAATTAAATAACAAAAAAAAAAAAAAAACGAGCCTGAATGAGCTTTTGATCCGAGCTTTACAAAACTCGAAATCAGCTCGAATTTGCTCAAGCTCGGCTCAAAATTGGATGAGAATTAGTTTTGACTGATTTCAAGTCAAGCTTTGACCGAGTGGATTTCAAGGGCACTAAGAACCGGCTCAGATCATTGTCATACCTAGGAAATAAGCCCGGATAGATAACTCTATTGTAGAACAAGTGAACAATATATAGATACCGTAAGTTTTGATAGTCGTTCGAAACTTAACAAATTCAAGGCATATTCTAACACGATTTTATCAGATATCGACAACTAACTTGATTCGTCCTACAAACCCATTAACATGCCCGTCAATGTCTAAAGGGAGAAGAAACAATATAATAGACATGATTTGGGATTCACATTTCACACATTATTAACTGACAAGAGAAATGACACGAATGGAAGAAAGAGCATTAATTAGATGAACAAGCAAGTAGTATGTATGATTGTCACGAGTAACCACATTCTATAAGGGGGCCTCATTAGCACAGCCATTGTCTCCTATTATGCGGCAATACAAGAGCTATTATTCTAAGGAGGGTTCCACATTATGAATAAGGAGGACTTAGTAAGGGTAAAAATGTCATTTTATATTGTAACTAGGGCCTCAACTATTTCATGAAATAGTACCAATTAAGTCATGACCTTCAATTCAACAATCCCATCTCTTGTCTCTTTGTGACATGCTGCCCCCTAATTAAAGTAGTTTATGATTGAATTAGGTTGGTGGGAAATTATATTCGTACAAAATGTTTGTTGTACATATTTAGATAATATATGGTGTAGTATACTATATACATGCGTGCTCTATAGCTCATGAGTCATGAACTATTTGCATGCCCTAGATGTCAATATTACTTTGCCTAGGTTAGAAATGAAGAATCTCAATTAGTAGTAGTGTCTTGCAGAGGTACCATTTTTGTTTGTTGCTTTGTTTTGTTGTCTATGAGAGCGATTTTCATGCTATCAAAATTTGAACTCATGTTATACTTATCTTACCTCGAGGACAATGACTTTACCCGCTTATAAATTAGACCATGTTCTTTAAGGCTGACTGATGAAGTGAGCTGAACTAAATTGAAATTTGTTACGCTGAAATAAGTTGAGCTGAACTGAATTAAAGTGAGCTGAAATTAAGCCGAAAAGAACAGGGGCTATGTTAGCTAACTAATATCTTTGCATATATGTAATATCCATCTTAGGGTAAAAATTTTTCATCTGATCAACCAAATGATTACCCTTACCTACAATACTTAATTATATAGTTGTGTTAATGTTTGGGGTATATAATTAACTCAGCTTTTCCATTATCTTTATCTTACTAATCGATTTAAATTTGATTGAATTGTGTTTGCTAAGTTAGCTAATTAACATCTTTTTGGTTATGTAATATCCATCTTAGCCTACAAATTTGGTAATATACGTTAAATCAATTTGGGAGGTTTAGTTCTAAAAGACCATTTGAGACCCTATATAATAGAAAAACATACTTTTTGTAGTAAACGGTACTCGAATGTGAACATTTACATAACAAATTCGACTCTAAAAAGTTTGGGCCACGGATCTAAGAACCTTTTCAGCTTGCTATTATACTGTCTTGAACCAAATCATTATCTTTATTGTTACTCCAATATTTATATAGTTGTGCTAGGGTTTGGGTGTATAACTTAGCTTTTTATTTCCTATATCTTACTAATCGTTTTGAACTTGGTTAAAATTTTGTTAGCGTAACAACAAATATACTAACTTGACTACATAATTTTCATTTTAGGTTGTTTACTACCAAGAGAGGTGAAGCCTATTTTAGGTTAGATCACTATTAAAGTAGTAAACATTATATACGATATGATTGAATAAATGGTAATTTAGAATACGCATAAAATTAAAAATTTGTACTCGTAATTATAATCGTAGTGAGATAGTGGTTGGCCAAGCTATAAGAAAAGACTAGACGTACATGCATATAGTAATAGGTGTTGGAGCCAATAATTGGTAGGCGGGTGGAAGGCACTATAACCCTAGCAACTTAATTGGCCCCATCAATACACCCTTGACGATGCTTCAATCATTCAAAAACACAGACAGACATTCTTCATCATCATTATTCAGCTATGGCATTATTATATTACCAAATGGCAATTGCATAACGCCTTAACCAACTCATTTACGTGTGCTTATTCTTTTAACACAAATTAGATTATGCCCCAAACAACAAATCTTTCTCATTATCTTCATATAGGTCTTTAAATACTAATCGTAATCATTGTTTATAATTGGGATGATTTATTCTCCGTTTCTAATATAGATAATTTACAAATTCATAATTTATCATTTGTGTATATTATTACAAGCATATGTTTTTTAACATAACTAGTTTTAACCCGTGCAAAAAATGCACGGATTTGACGTAATATTATTATCAAGTTATAATACACTAATTTGATATATGATGATAATACCATTTTATGAATATATTCATGTGGATAATTTCACATGATTGAATATTAAAGTACTTGCTAAATTCAAAAGTAGTGAAAATAAATTCTACATAATTATAATTTAAATGGTTATGAATACCTTTCGATATAAGTCGTGATACAATTTAACTTGTAAGCCCGAAATGAGTAATGTGAATGCTTATAATCCCAAAATAATTAAAAATAAGCCCTAAACTAAATTCAAAAGCATTGAATGACAAATTTATCGCCTCTAGAGTCTGGATTACTCGACTCGTGTGTGGGTTGATTTGTGTCCTGAATTAGTTACTCATATTGTAGCCTCCAATTTCATTTCGGCATTTGATTAATAAAAGTATTCCTTTTTCCCTAAAAAAAATTATAAATGATCATGAGCCTATAATTAAATTAAGCCCAAATTAGAATTTTCTAAGGGGGAATAAAGAAGGTGTAAACATAGAACGGAGGGAGTATTATACACTAAACACCCATAACGAAAACCTAAATCCACCGGCCCACCTTCACTAATCTAATACCCTCAGTAACAATTGTGAACAATTTTTGTATCACAATCTAACCCTCAATTTCACTCTATCACTCTATCCTTTCCGCCTCTGCCTACCTATGTCACTCATTTACCTTCCTTTTGTTTTCTACTAAACCTATCACATTTTCCAAAATTCATCTACCATCATCATTCATTATTGTTCTATTTTTTTTCATCATGTGTGATTTACATAAAAAAGATCTTCAATAATTTGTAAGATTCATGAAATCGTCATACAATCTTATTAAATTTCAATTGTTTTGTAAATCGATATTTTACTATAATAACTCATTTGCATGTGATATCTAGGAGTAAATATTTTTTCGTTTTTAAATCTTCATATTAGTAGATGTTAAATCTTGTGTAGTTTTTTAAACACTACTATAACTTCGATTTGTTTTATTATTATGTACTTAATTTTAATTTGACTGATTTCTTCAAATATTTACTTCATATTCCGTATATATATCAGGCTATACAACGATTGTGTTTTTTTTTTTAATTTACGTCAAATCGATTCAGTTCTAACTATCCAACTTTTATTCTATTACGCTGTTTTCTATATTTATCCTACAAATTTCTTCTATTAGCCTTTTTCTTCTTTAAGAAAATTTGGAGTTTTTTATTTTATGTTATTTATGCAAAGATGTATAATCTATGATTTTGTATTAATGAATTAATTAGAATATGAAATCTGGAAGAAAGAAAGTAATTAATTGCTTAGTGATCGTGGGTACTCTCAATCAGCAAAAATAAACTTTGCATTTTCATTCCCTAAACTGAGGAGAGAGGGAAATTAAAAGTGTAGATTAAACGTGGGTGAATTTTTTTTCCTAAAATCATGGAGCCAATGAGAATCATCTATTGGCTTCAGCTTTTATAGATAGGGGATTCTCAATTTTATGAACGAATAATTAAAATCTAGTATTGAAACTATAAAATAACATATCTAAAAATACCAACATATAACTTCATCAGCGCTTATCATGGATAACATATTTACCGAAGTTATAGCCGTTGAGCATTAACTAAATATTTGTGGACTCGTTTGTACAAATGATAGAGATAAAGAGTAGGGGACTTGTTTGTACGTGTATATATTAGTTTTTTTTTTACCTTATTTACCAAATTTGCGGTCCTTTATTATTTTTTTATGGGAGGTTATGCAAAAGCAAATTACTATCCATAAAACCCTTAAAAACATTACTATAAAATACACAATATAGCAGATAATAATATGTGAAAATAAGCCAGTAACCAAGCCAATTTGAGACAAACTTGGAATTTTGAGTTTGAGCCTGAGCTCGGGCTAGCTCCTCGAGCCTAAAAAACTGAAAATCAAGCTCTTTTTGTTATTTTTTTTTTCACTTTCTCAATTTTTGAGTCTAACTAAGTATTATTATTTTTTTTAAAAACAAACAAGGTTATAAAATACTAAAAGATAATATACTTATAAATGTCAAAATAACATATAATTTAAAATAAAATTAATACACATTACAACATATACATTAAAAAAAAAAACTATAAACGAGCCAAATTAAACTAATTTTCAAGCGGAGCCTTCGCTTGTTAAGCTCGGGATCAACTCGTATTTAACCAAACTTAGCTGAGCTTGTTTTGACTGAGCAAGAGCCGAGTCTTAATCAAGCTGATTCGAAAAAAAATAAAATAAAAAAGCATGCATATCCTCAAACATTGTAAATTGTTCATTTAAGTTGGTTAATAAGGCTCCACATTCCATGTGATGGTCCACTTGACCAATATGTAAACATAAGAGACAAGGATAGGTCATTCAACATGGGAAGTTTAAGTGGGTAATTCAAACTGACTAAAAAAGCTAAATTAAAAATGTGACAAGATTCTTTTCCCTCATCTTCAAGATACCACAAAGATATCATCATGTCTCCTACCAATGTTTTATACCATGTGGGTTCATCTTAATTGGATCAAATTTGAGGGTCATAAATTTAAAGGTGTGGTAAATAAAATTAATTATGGAAAATATGCTAGTAATGTTATTAAATTTATTGGATCAAGATTAGATTTGGTGCATTTCTAGGAGTTTGTATTAATAGGCAGGCTTTACTGGTCAATTGATACGATCAAATATATGTTGTTGAAGATCCCAATTTCCAACCAACGATTAACTCCCAATTGCATGATTTAAAATACCAAGATTAGATTTGGTTCATGTTATTATTACTGACATATGTAGTTTATATGTATGATTAGGGCTTTTGATGTAAATTAATACATCATCACGAGGTTACATTTTGATAAAGTTGAACATTGAAGTACATTCCTCTTTATTATATGTAGAAAAATAAATTTGGTTTGCACATGTTTACCGTTTACCCATAATAAGAAGGCGAATTTAACAAAAATAACCTAACCTTTGATAAGTCTTCCAAAAATAACACAACCTTTTAACTTAAACAATAATAATCCAACCTTTGTATTTTTGTCACAAAAATATCCGAAAATCTCACTTAAACAAATTCTTACCAATTATTGAGAAAGAATATTTTGTAAATTAGTTTCATAAACCTTTATAGAGTTTATTTTGTGATATCATACCTTAAAAAAATCATCACCAAAACATTTGAAAATTTATGGTGCTGTTTGGCCTTGATTATGGAAAATGTTTTTTCCTTTTCAAAAGGAGTTTGTTCATAAGTTACTTTTCGTAAAAGTTTTAGTTGTTTGGCCATACTTTTGTAAAAGTGGTTTCTCACAAAATTTATATGTTTGGCCTAACTACTTTAATACAACTTTTGTTTGCTTATTTGGTTTTTTATGTGAAAAGTAGAAGTAGAAGTAGTAATTATCTACTTCTTCTTTTTTGGGGTGAATAATCAGTTTTTGACTTTTTAAAAGCACTTTTAAAACCCTCTAATTTACCATGTTTGACCAAGCTACTACTTTTTCAATTGCAAAAGCATTTTTTAAGCTTGGCCAAACAGCACCTATACTTCCCTTGGTTTATCAATGGAAAAAATAAATAATAAAACAAATACATAATTGTTTTGAAAAATTTAGTGGACTTATGAGAGACATACTTTTTTTTTTTTGATAAACCTAGAATTTGAGGATTTTCTTTCAAACCATATAACTTATGTCTTTTAGGATTTTAAATAGTACTAGAAATATTTCTCATTTTTTTCCATGTTTTAAAATTTTAAAATTTATTTTTTAATAATTTTATATAATTATTACCTTTGCAAAATATGATCAATAAGTTAATGAATTGAATAATATATGAGTAAAATAGCATTTAGGAAATATCAGTAAGATGTCGGGACATTTCTGTTAAATAAAAGCAAACGTTGGAGTATTCTCGTTAAAATCAAAAGGTTGGGTTATTTTAAGAATGCATGACAAAGGTTGGATTATTTTTGTTAAATTTGCCTAATAAGACTGAAAACCTTAGATCTAGATTTGTGTTTAGATTCTCGATCCGAGTTTATCTAATACCAATATTTTGGATCCAAATTACATCTTCAACATACATAGATCAAATGCATAAGTAGTTTAAATTAAAAGGATATAAATTGCCAACATGGATTATCCGTATGGTCCAAAATACTATTATGATTCATATTCGACCCATTAGTGGCGAGTGCGACAGATTCAAATTGTGTCTTACATCCTCTAACCCTTTTTATACATCCATATTATTTTCCGTTATTTTTTTTTTTTTGGATGAAAAATAATGAATTAGTATAAGTGTACGCAAATTATACTACTCAAACTCAGCAAGAGTGTAACCAACACCACCATATTATATCACTAACTCACTAAGTATGTTTTAGAATATCAATCCTGATCTTTTGATTGTCAATATAGCAATGATAGATGATCCATCTCAACCAAAATCTTAACGTGATAGTTGAAGCCTAACTATTATATTTATTCCTATACACCTCCTAACTCGAATGACCATTGGGCTTGAAGAATGGTTAGTGCACAGGCTCCCCCCAAACCATACGCTAAAATTCCACTTCGTGAGTTATTGGGGTTGCCAGAATTCAAACCCCAATATCAAGTGAGAAGGTAATATCAAGTTTTTTTTTGTTAAAAACGTAGGATTGAATATATGATTGAATGAATGTATGTATCTTGTTTATTGCAATTTACACTGTCAACTATTTATATGATGAGATTAGCTATATCTAAGGTAAGGAAATATTTACAATATCAACTAATATAGGCAAGGAGAGATTGTTGCCATAAGAGTGGAAGGGAGCCGTTGGAGAGAGTTGTTGGAGGTCCATGGGCTTGAGTCCATTGAGGCCATCGTAATACCCCCCCTCAAGCTGGGGCGTGGAGAGTCGAGACGCCCAGCTTGGAGAGCAAGTCATCGAAGGGAATGCGACCAGGAGCCTTTGTAAAGATATCTGCGAGCCGAGCTTTAGTGTGGATGTAGCTTGGTCGAATAGTCCCGTTGATAATTTCATCGCGGACAAAATGGCAATCGACTTCAATGTGCTTAGTTCGTTCGTGAAAGACCGGATTGCGGGCAATATGGAGGGCGGATTGATTGTCGCAGGAGAGTTCAATCGGCCTGTCATGCTTGATTCCGAGGAAGTGGAGAAGCCCTTTTAGCCACTTGAGTTCTCCAACCGTGTAAGCCATGGCGCGATACTCTGCTTCGGCGGATGATTTGGAGACTGTATTTTGTTTCTTTGTTTTCCATGAGATAGGTAAGCCGCCTAGAAATACGATGTAGGCCGACAAAGATCGACGCGTGGTTGGGCAGCTTGCATAGTCCGCATCGCAGTATGCGTGTAGCTGTAAATCGTCCGTTGTCTTGAATAGAAGACCTTGACCTGGGCTGTTTTTAAGATATCGAACAACTTGTAAGGCGGCTTGCCAATGGTCAAGCTGTGGGGCATTCATAAATTGAGCAAGTGTATGAACGGAGTAAATAAGTTCGGGTCGAGTGATTGTGAGATATACGAGTCGGCCAACCAAACATCGATATGGTTGGGGGTCTTTGATGACGGGTGAGGTGGAAATCCCAAGTCGGTGATTGGGTTCCATTGGGATTGCCGCGGGCTTGGACCCAAGGAGCCCTGTTTCGCCCAAAATGTCAAGGGCGTATTTTCGTTGTGAGATGAATAGGCCGTTTTTGTTTCGGGCGATTTCGAGGCCCAAAAAATATTTTAATGGGCCGAGGTCTTTCATGTGGAAACAATTACTTAAGTAGGTTTTAAAATGATCAATTTTGGATGCATTGTTTCCACACACGACCAAGTCGTCGACGTATACCAAGACGTGGATCTCGGTTGTGTCTTTTGAAATAGAAAAGAGGGAGTGATCGAAGGGGCATTGTTGGAAGCCATACGATTTTAGAGCGGAAGCAAGTTTGGCATACCAACAACGCGGAGCCTGTCGAAGACCATATAAGGATTTTTCGTAACCTGCAAACCTTACCATTTGTTGCGGATGAGAACCCGGGTGGAGGTTTCATGTAAACCTCTTCATTGAGATCGCTATGAAGGAAGGCGTTGTGAACATCCATCTGGTGAATGTCCCATCGTTTGGCAGCTGCTATTGCGAGGAGAGTGCGAACTGTCACCATTTTAATAGTAGGGGCGAAAGTTTTATTATAGTCGACCCCTTCAATTTGGCGATTGCCCATGACCACTAGTCGAGCTTTGTAGCGCTCAATAGTTCCGTCGGCATTGTATTTAATTTTATAAACCCATTTGCACCCGATCGCCTTTTTATTCAGTGGAAGATCTTCGAGTGTCCAAGTGGAGTTTCTTTCGAGGGCATCGATTTCACTTTTCATTGCGTCGCGCCATTGTGGTACCTGCATAGCTTCGTTGAACATGCTAGGCTCGTGATTGTTGGTCACGGCCGATAAAAAACATTTATAGTTAGGAGAGAACTTATCGTAAGAAATAACGTGGGAGATCGGATATAAAGTACCTGAAGATGATGTCGATGTGGTGAGAACTTGTGTCGAGGGGCGTTTCTTGGGTTGAACAAAGCCTTTAAGACGAGTGATGGGTATTTTCGGGCGTTGTCCTTTGCCCATGTGTGAGATATCGGGTTGTTCGGGTGGTTGAATGGTAGGGGTCGAAGGAGGTGGTGTGGGCGTGTTTGGTGAAGAAGTGGAGGGGGTGGGTTCGGTGTTCTCTGGTTCGGGAGTGGTGGATGTCGTGGAGGTGTCGGTAGAAGAGTTTGTGGTAGGGCGTGTGGAGGGAGTCGTGTCGGGGAGGGTAGGAATGGTGATCATAGGGATTGTGTCATCGAGGAAAGGAGTAGTGGTGGGTGGTGGGTCGGTAGCCTGGGATTGGTAAGGGGAAACGTGTTCTATGAATTGGACATCGCGGGAGCAAAATTGAGTTCCCGTGTCAAGGTCGTAAACCCGCCACCCCTTCTTGCCCATAGGGTATCCAATAAAGAGGCATTTCTTGCTTCGTGGGGCAAATTTGTCCCGTGAGCGATTAATATTTTTGGCATAGCATAAACATCCAAAAGTGCGGAGATGGGCCATCGATGGAGGTTTGTTAAAGAGGATCTCAAAAGGAGTTTTACCGTGATGAATAGAGCTTGGGGTCCGGTTGATAAGGTAAACGGCGGTAAGAATGCATTCCCCCCCAAAAACTGATCGGTAAATGAGCTTGAAATAAAAGAGCGCGGGCGACATTTAAAATGTGACGGTATTTTCTTTCGACCCGGGCATTTTGTTGTGGAGTGTCGACATTAGAGGTTTGAAAGAGGATACCGTTTTCGAGGAAAATTTTTTGAAAACTTGTAAATTCGTTACCGTTATCACTGCGTAAGGTTTTAATTTTCTTATTAAATTGTCGTTCCACGAAAGCAAAAAAGTTTAATAAAGTTTGTCGTGTGTCACTTTTCCTACGAAGTAAATAGACCCATGTGGAGCGGGAAAAATCGTCGACGAGTGTTAAAAAATATTGGGACCCACATGATGCCTGTTCGGAGTACGGACCCCATAAATCAACATGAATTAAATCAAAAATAGCGTCCGCATTATTCAAACTTAAAGAAAAATGTTCTCGAGTTTGCTTGGCTCGAAAACAAATATCACAGTCCTTGCTATGAAAAGAAGTTTTAACAGTTTTGCAGAAAGGTAAAAAACGAAAAATATTTGAGGAGGGATGCCCCAACCTTCGATGCCAGAGTTCGTTGGTGTCGGGGGCAGTGGTGTGAAGGGCTTGAGGTTGTGGGCCGTACACTTCTGTCAGATAATATAGCCCCTCGACTTGTTCACCCGCACCAATCATCATCTTCGAAGAACGGTCCTGAATAAAACATAAGCGATGAGAAAATTGGACAATTAATGATGAATCAAGTAAAAGGGAAGAAACAGAAATAAGATGGCAATTTAATTTGTCAGAAAATAAGACATTGCGTAAAATAAAGTGACCCGATAAATAAATATCGCCGCATTGAGTGGCGTGTGTAAATTCACCATTCGGGAGCCCAACTGATAAAGGGCTAATTTTTCGAATATTAATAAAATGGGATAGACAACCCGACATATGTCGGGATGCTCCCGTATCGATAATCCAAGAGAAAGATAAGGTTTTACCGCATAAACGAGTCGATGATGACGGTCCTGGCTG
This sequence comes from Silene latifolia, assembly GCF_048544455.1. Lineage (NCBI taxonomy): Eukaryota > Viridiplantae > Streptophyta > Magnoliopsida > Caryophyllales > Caryophyllaceae > Silene > Silene latifolia. The sequence continues at coordinate 36,443,256 of NC_133537.1, forward strand.
TCTTGACTGCCATATTTTGTGAACTTCCTCAAGTTGCGTCAGAGTGAGTTTGTTAAAATCAATGTTATCGAACCCAGTACAGGAAGGAACATGTGAAACAGACGGAGGAGGGACCGCAGCCACATGAGCACGGGTTGAGTCTCCATTCACGGGAGGAGCAGTGACTGGTGGTTGGGCAGGAGCACCGTGTACAGGGGTTGCAGTGGTGGTGACGAGGTGAGCACGGGGAGCAGTTGCGGCAGCCTTTTTAATACGGTCATAATTGGCTCTACCTTGAACATCCGGCACTACACTACGACTCATGTCGACCTCATTGATATAGATACGATCGCGAGGACGGTCTCCCCACCAATCCGGGAACTCCCCTGTAACACGATAACATACGGGGTACAAATGTCCAGGCCGTCGACAAGCTATACAGTACGGTCTATTGGGGTCAGTGGACCGAGAACGATCCCCTCCCCCACCAGAAGGTCGTGAATTAGCAGGGGTACGGGTTGCAAAAGCCATAGTGTCGGGTTTGGAGTCGATTTTGGTTGGAGACAGTTGACGCATCCCCTCCTCTTGGAGGAGTCGATTATACGCAAAATCAAGGGTGGGTAAAGGAGAAATACCGATTAAATGAGAACGGGCATTGTCAAAGCGGTCATCCAAACCCATTAGAAAATCACGAACACGTTTCTTATCACGACGATTGTCAAGAATACTTACCAGATTACATGTGCACGGATCACACGCACAAGGTGGGATGGGATCGGCTGCTTGAATATCGTCTCATAGTTTCGTGAGGCGGCCATAGTAATCAATGAGCGATTCCGTTGGACCCTGGCGACACGAACTCAACTCCCCTTGCAATCGAAAAATCCGGGCATCATTATTCTGGCAGTACCTGTTTCGAATATCGTCCCATATTTGTTTTGCTTCGGGATGATATGAAGTCATTCGTCGGATGGTCGGATCGAGAGAATTGTAGATCCACGCTGTGACAAGCGCGTTTTGAGACAGCTAGGCCGGAAAATCAGAGGCCGTAGCCGCGGGTTTTTTGATGGTGTCGTCGACATACCCTTGTTTACCTTTGGCGAGAAGAGCAAGAGTAAGCCCTCGGGACCATTCGTCGAAATTTGTTCCCGTGAACTGTATTTGTGTGATGTTAGTGCTAGGATTTTCAACAGGAACAAAGGTGTAAGATTGGGATTTCTGGTCAGTCGAGATTAATTGATTGTTGTCGGGATTCGTCATGGTGAGAATCGAATTCGAAGATCGAGAGAAAAAAAAAATGAAGAGGATGGTGATTTAGGTTTTAATGAATTGCTCTGAATACCATGTTAAAAACGTAGGATTGAATATATGATTGAATGAATGTATGTATCTTGTTTATTGTCATTTACACTGTCAACTATTTATATGATAAGATTAGCTATATCCAAGGTAAGGAAATATTTACAATATCAACTAATATAGGCAAGGAGAGATTGTTGCCATAAGAGTGGGAGGGAGCCGTTGGAGAGAGCTGTTGGAGGTCCATGGGCTTGAGTCCATTGAGGCCATCGTAATATTTTTTTTTTTTATTTACCATCGATTAACAAATATCACCTTCTATTAGAAAACTTGAAATTTTAAATAGTACCATGTACCGAGTGCATGTTACTTATTAGTACGGAGATAATTGATCACACTGGTCGTCGGATCCTTACAAGTCATATCCAAACTAAACTACACCTTAGCATAGTAGCTAGGGCAGTGCGAATGTGCCATGACATGTGAGTTTGGGGACATTTTCAGGTAATATGTCATATAATATAATATGAGTAATATTAATCAGTGGCATGATAGATGACGAGTCTTTTGAGGGCTATAAAGAGAAGTACGTACTACTCTTTTAGCTAAACAATCAAATTTTGATAACTGAATGTTTGTAACAAATCAAATCATGCATATATACATACAACGAGTCTCATGACGGATATATCCGTCACAAGCTGAAGACGGGTCAAGTAATACCCAAGTGGGTAGATAAGACAAAAGCAAAATGCCTAGGGAGTAACATTCTACTTTTGTCTTATCTATCCACTTGGTTATTACTTGACCCTTCTTCAGCTTGTGATGGATATGTCCGTCTTCAATGAGAATTTGTGATATACATATGACTCTCCTTTTTACAAGAAGAATTCTGAACAAAAGCTTGGAAACTTCAGACTCATTGTTGTCATCATGCATCTGTAGAAGTTTCTGCATTTACTTCCTAGCTCACTCATTTCTACAGTATATTTTAGGTGACAACTGTTATCATCCTCACACATACAAGAGATACATGCAAATGATTCATGTGGAGATAATTAATTAATTCTGTTGTATTTTTCGGCTTAGTTTAATTCGTGTGATAAGTCATCTTAAAATTACAAATAAGAGATGCAAATGATAAGTCATCTTAATTCTCCCCATGGTATTACTATCCATTGTTATAACTTAAGTGATGAATTGAAACTTGACAAGTAATTTAATTTCGATGAAGCTATTCCTTGGATTAATTACGAATATATTTAAATGTCTTAGATGAACAAATAAGCTAAGCACTTCATGACTAATGACGTTCGCTTTAGTGTTTTGGGTGTATGTAACTTGTGAGTTGTGAGTGTGTGACTACCATATATTATGGATTTAACAACTCCAAATTAGAATAATTGTTTTCCATGTTCCATTAATATAAAGGAAAACGAATTTTTGTCATTGTTGATACCGAGTCTCGATATTATTCTCTCGCATCTATCTACTACTCCCTCCGTACTATACCAAAGGTAACACTTACAATAAACGGACGTACAAAACAAAGGTAACATTCCTTATTTGGCCCACAATATTACCAAATTATCCTTATACCCATTTGATATTTACACAAAATGTCATTACATACCCCCACTTACCAACCCACAATTAAACCCACAATTACATACCCCACCTATTTTTTTCCCTCTTTACTCTTACTTTTTCCACCTTTTCTTAAATACTCCATTTTTCCTTACGTTACCTTTGGTGCCGTCTTGGGATTTTGGGGGCCCCTGTGCGAACTCTAAATATGGGGCTCTATATAACATTTTAAAAAACAAATTTTTTAAAAAGAAGGCAAAAAAGTGTACATAAAAATGTGGCTGTCAAGGCTTGAACCTGAGATCTAGTGCTTAAAAACTTAAATTCTATCAACCAAGACACTTTCTTTAATTGAACATTTTATGTACTGCACTTATTTATTCTTATTTTTACTTTGTTTTCTAGCCCAAAAATTTGGGGGCCCTGTACAACCGCACGGCCCGTACAGGCCCAAAGACGCCCCTGATTATGAGCCAAGGAGGGGTTAGGAGGAATATATGGGAGATTGGGAGGGATACGTTGATAATTTGATATGCAAAGTTGGTACCACCCAAGTGGGTCGGGCGTACTCGTCTTTCGGCTGTGGATTTGATAGCTTGATGGATAATAGATAAGATATATTGTGGGGTTCTGAGATTTAGGTCCACTAATATCTTGCTGCTATTTGGACCAATACTACACCTATGGGCCATTAACATCTACATGATTAGGGCCATCAAATTGGCCTGTGTCACTGGTTTGTTAAACTTCTACTCAGCTATAACTTCATCACAAATTCTCATTATAAACGGCAGATATTCGTCTCTATAGTTATACACGGGACTAAATATCCACCCACTTTAAGCATAATACAAGCAACAAATTGCATGGTTGGCCCAAAAATGTCACCACTTTAAGCATATTTGACCCGTCTTTCACTTTAAACGGATATATCCGTCTATATATAGTGAGACTAATTGTAACTTCATATCTCGATGATATCACACTTTATTCAAGTTTATTTTAATGTTTTAAGCCAAACAGTCTCTTAAATTGTGTTAGCCGGTGTAAACCGATAGCTCGCGCCGAAACTTCAACCTAAAATAATGCACAATATTTAAAAATGTAGCAATAGAGGTTGTATATAAAATACTTATTGAAAAAAGTCCGCATAGGTCGAGACGGAAGTGGGCACGCCCAATATGGCTCAGGACCCATTTTAGCACGACATGTCATGCGCTGCGGGTCGTGCATCAGCCGAAATTTGAGAAAGAAGATTGTGTGTAGACGAGGCACAACACGTCATAACATGCCTGGGTACGCTCAAAATACAAAGAAATAAGTTTGAAGTATGGGGAATTGCTTGTGCATGCCCAAGTACGGCACGACATGCCATATATAAGCCGTGCCTGAGCCGCCATTATCATTTCACCAGCACGACACAATCACGATGATAACTTAACTTTATTATTGTTACAAATTAAGAATTAAGAATTATCAAATGTTTACGAGTTTAGTGTGGCGTTTCGATCAAGTTCAGTGGTAATGCAAATGACTTCTATTCCTTGTGTCGTGCATTAAGAATTATCAAATGTTTAGGAGTTTAGTGATAGTCAAGTGTCCATAAAAGGCTACATGTATCATCAAGTTCAATTCTTAATAGACGTAAACTTTTTTTTTTTTTCCACAGTTGGGTTAACGAGTTCTACAGTTTAATAGCACGCTTAGCTAACCTATGAGCGACTTTATTACAAATTCTAGGAACGTAAGCAAAGGAAATACAATGAAAGTTTATTGCTAGATCAATGATGTCGTCAACGGTACTCCTAGTCCAATATTTGAGCTGAGAGTACTTCAGGACTTGGGCAAGAACCTGCAGACAAACAGAGAAAATGTTAATATGAAGGATGTTGCGAGAGAGTGCCCACTTCAAGGCCTCCCTAATTGCCAAGGCTTCCGCTTGCTCAGCATTCTCCGCTCTTCCCTTGATACAGAATTCAGACACAACTTTATTATCTAACATGAGACACCCACCAAAACCAGCAGCAAGTTCCGTAGACCACGTAGCATCCACATAAATATGAGATCGAGAGCAACTTAAAGAACCCTGAATCAAAGGAATGGATACCCCATTCTTAAGGTTAGTCAAGTCTTCCTCCAAAGGTGTTTGGACAGCTATGGACCTCGACTTCATATCTTCAGCAGAAAGAGCCAAGTTAAGAGTATCTTGATATAATAAGATAGCACCAATAGGGGAGCTCTCCGAATTATCAAAGACTTTTCTACACCTTACCACCCAAATAGTCCAAATAGTACACAAAAAAGAAAGACAAGCCTCATATTTATTATTAGCCTTAGAAAGAACAGAAAGCCAATTGCAAACCCAAGACTGGAGGCTCAAATTATCCCCTTATTATTGTGCCCGAATCCCTAGAAGACTTCCAGCCCAAACTCTATTAGCAAAGGAACAATCACGGAACAGGTGATTAGGCGTTTCCGTTTCGTGAGAATTACAAAGTAAGCAAGTGAAAGGGCCATCAAAACCCTTCTTTAAGAAGCCTTCCCCAGTGGGCAACGATTTAGTGAAAAGTTTCCAAATAAGAATGATCCAACTTTTCGGCCCTGGTAAGTTCCATAGGATTTTTTGAAAGACACACATACACTCAGATGGAACTCTTGAACGGTCCTTTGGGGTCGCTGAAGTATTCCAGGAATTTTTAAGTGTAATCTGATAGCCAATCTTAACTGAATAATTCTCGGACGACGAAGCCTACCAAAAGAAGTTGTCGCTACCTCCATAGCATCGAATCGGAATAGCAAGAATGTCTTTCGCAGAAGATTCATCAAAAGACATAGACACTAATCTATGGTCCCAACAGTTACTGTTACAGATAAGATTTCTAATTTTTAAATTATTCAAATTAGGGGAATTAGTGAGAAGCTCCCAGCATAATGGTTTCGGCATAGTACCATTAACCCATCTAGTATTCCAAACATTGAGGTCAGAATATAGAGAAATGTTCCAAGCTAAAAGAGGTTTAATGAGTTGGAGGCCCCAAACAATACTTTTTCATCCCCACGAGGAGTTACTTCTACCATCATTAAAAAGCAGGTCACCATCTTGCCACTTTATGCCATATTTAGCACTAATAGACTTATTAAGAATAGAATCTGGGTGAGTAATCATTCTCCATCTAATCTTGGCTAGAAGTGCTTGGTTGAACTCCAGCGTACGTTTAATACCCAAACCACCATTCCCTTTAGGTTGGCTTAGGAAAAGTATACTACACGAGCTAATAGAAGAAGATTTCTTGTGACCTCCCACCAAAAATGTGACAAGATGGCATCTAATCGTTTTGTCACACTTACCGATATTTTAAATACCAATAGAAAGTAAACAGAAAGGGAAGACGAAACAGAATAAATCAAAGCCAATCTACCAGCCGACGATAGAAGAACACAATTCCATGAAGATAATCGCTTCCTAACCTTGTCAATGATAAACTCAAAAATTTCTCTTTTACTTTTATTACACCCTGAGAGTTCCACATCTGTAGGAATACCCAAGTAGGAACCCATATTAGTGCCACACAGAATATTGAAGGTTTTCAAACATTTTCGAGCAAAGGATAGACTAGAGCACGGGCTTAAAGTCATAGAAGATTTATTATCATTAATAACCTGACCCGAGGCATGACAATAATCCTTGATTACTTTGTTCAAGTTACCACAACTCTTAAAGTTACCTTCAATAAAAAAACATGGAATCATCCGCGAAGAGCATATGAGAGATAGGGATATTGTTTCTGCTAACCTTAATTCCACGTATAAGACCATCCTTTTCCATACGTAGAATGTTTAAAGATAGAATTTCAGTACACAGTACAAAAATATAAGGAGAAAGAGGATCGCCCTAACGAAGACCACAACTCGGTTGGATACGCCTTGAGGGAACTCCATTAACCAATATTTCATAAGACACCATCGTAATATACTTCATAATCAACTGAATGAAGTTACAGAGGAATCCCATCAAAACCAACGTACCTCTGATAAAGTTCCAGTCCAGACGATCATAAGCTTTTGCTCATGTCCACTTTAAACGCTATCCTACCCATTCTACCATTTCTAGATGAAGAGATTTTTTGTAATAATTCATTAGTAATTAAAATATTATCACCAATATTCTTCCCGGGGACAAACACATTTTGGAAATCTCCCATTAGTTTTCCTATGAACTTCTTTAGTCGATTAGTGATGAACCTTGTAATAATTTTCATTATAACATTACACAAACTGATATGGCAGAAGTTATCAACCGTTTCAGGGGCACTAGATTTAGGGATAAGAACCAAGAAAGTCTTATTCAGGAATTCTGGTGAACTATTACCATTGAGGATGGCCAACACAGTCCCAATGATATCATGCTTAATAAAGTGCCAACATTTATCGAAGAAAATAGCAGAGATCCCATCAGGTCCCGGAGATTTTAACGGACCGAGCTGAAACACTGCCGTGCGAACCTCTTTGGGAGTGAAACAGGTGTCCAAAGCATCTTTGTCATCCGGGGAAAGGAACCCCTTATTGACCATGAACAAATTTTTAACAGTAGGGAAATACTCGTCAAACGAGATCTTATTCACTCCTTCCTTAAAAAGACCAGAGTAGAATTGGACAAATAAACCCATAATGTTCTCACTGTCAAAATCCCACTCCCCATTATCCATTTTAATCCCAGCAATATAATTCCTACCTGCTCTGCCCATAACCCAATTAAAGAAATACTTGGAGCATGTATCTCCCTCTGTGTTCCATTTAATTTTGGCCCGTTGTTTCCAATATTTAGCCGAGACCTTAGCATACTCCACTTGACTAGCATATGCAGTAGTGAATGTCTGGGTCGTTCCCTTTGTCTCAATTTCATGCAAACCTTTAACCAAAGTGTCATCAAAATCACTCCATTTCTTATTCCATTCTTTTCTCTTAGAAATAGACCAGAGACGCATACAATTTCTAGCTCTGGATAATTTCCGTATCATTCTAACCGTTACCGAGCCTGAGACGGGGTCATGCCATCCGTTCTGAACCAGACAAATACATTCCTCATAGTCCAGGTTTCAAACCTCCATTCTATAAGGTCTTCTACCATTACATGTAAGTAAGTCCGTTTCAAATATAATGGGCGCGTGATTCGAAACTTGAATAGGCAGGTGAATAATGCCAGAATTCGGAAAAATATCATCCCAGTCCCAATCCCACGACCCATAACTCTTATCGAGCCGTTCCAACACATACTATGATCTTCACACCAAGTAAATCTTGGCCCCTTAAACGGAATATCCATATAAAAATGTTGAGTCTTCCATTTATTAAAGAATGAGGCTCCCGGAATCCTACCTTTCCTGCCACCCCATTTATCTTCTTCGTAATCAACTTGGTTAAAGTCCCCTATAAGTAGGAAAGGGTTTTTAAAAAAGCGAATCCATTGACTGAGATCATTCCAAACAGCTTCCCACTTATGAGTGACCGGTTCACCGTAGATAATACACAAGTACCAAAAACTATCATTGCATTGCCGTCTTTGATGATAATGAAGTTTTGACACGCAGTAATACACTCAAACTGAGCATCAGACCTAAAACCAAACCAGGGGCCTCCTTTGATCTCATGAGCATCAACACCAAAACTCCGAGTAAACCCAAAAGAACGAAAAATAGGATCAACTAAGTCTACATTACATTTTGTTTCAGCTAAGAACAGAAAATAAAAAATAAGTACTGGAAATAATCACTCTAGTCTTCGCAATCGTCGGAGCAAGAGGGTTATTAAAGCCCTTTACATTCCAACAAAGTCCTTTCATGAATGAGAAAACCACCACAGCAAGACCAACCAAACTCCACACCAGGCTCCTAACGATACACCCCAACAATTCAACCCAAAAAGGAACCCAAGCCATCAAATACTCACCACAACCGGAAGAAAGAAAACAATAACCACCCTTAAGTCTCACAGAAAACCGACAGACAATAGTAACAAATGATAAAGGGCCGATAGGTGGGGGAAAGGGTTTAACGCCCCGTAAACAACAGGAGTACAAAATGGTATCTTTTATTAATAGCAGCGGAAATTACAGAGCGTTACCGCCGTATTTCCCCATACAGAGAAATACAAGGCCTGCATTATTTTTCAGTACAACCAAATATCTAGTAACATGTCTTATTGATAGGACTATCTTATTATGATACATTATTATTATTATTATTCTATTTCCTTGCGTCAACCTCACTCATGCCCTTCCCTGTTTCCTGTACCTGAAAAGATTAATAAAATAAAGGGTCAACCAACCACATGTTGAGTATATTTCCCATAACCTCCAACTCAAATTAATATAATTTGGGTCATTATTATTGAACATGGCCACATTACGGAGCCGAGACTCCCTTAGGCTATGCCCTTCTCCGTGTACACAGGATAACAATCAATGAGTCTGAAACCCTTCTTTTTCTCTTTTTCATTTTTTTTTCTCTTTTTTCTTCTTTTTCTTTTTATCCGGATATATATAACGGGGCGGAGCCAATTGCCGAGCCCCCTGCCGAGCCCACTTCAGAGCTCACGTCCATGTACACGGAATAAAATAATAATGTGGTCCGGTCTTTTCCAATAATAATGTCTCGGATGATACATTGGCCAAATGTACATCTTAATAACAGTATCATAACATTAGCATTACCATAAGAGCATTATAACGTCATTTCTTAACATATCCAGTACCAAGGTCATATCTCACGTAAACCACATTACGTAAATTATACAGGTACAACATATCATTATCACATAAATAATAAATCACGTACATTATAATATCAGTTAAGTAATTATGACGATAATGTACTTACTCATTACATTAACTTAAGATGAAGGGGTAGGACATATACCTTATATTGTCTGTGAACTAGCTAATTATACGAAAGAAGCTATTGTTTCTCCTTCCTTTTTCCCGTGTGTATCTAATGTGAAGCTCATTGCCTTCCTATTTATACTTATTGTAAGTCGGTTAAATGCTAGACTCTATCACCCTACTAAATCTTACGTGCAACCTCACTTTACCATGCAAAAATTGCCATTTCACCTTGGCCTTAGGCTCACCTACGTGGTAGTGCTTATTACCATGTGTTGGTCAATTTTTTTTAATCCAAATTTTGACATGTGCTTTAAAACCTCTTTTAATATGTGATAAATTTTATAAAATATCTAGATATTTTACTTATGGGTTATTTTCATTTAGATAAGTCTAGTTAAAATTCTACGGGTAAAGTTATTATTGAGTCAGATTCCAACCGAACTATTTTATTCTTATTCTAGGGTCTTACCTATACTAGGTTGCTATGCCTTTCGAATTTTATTAGGTCAATATCTCCCTCTAGGATGGATTCATTTCATTTGTGTACCTTCTCGACCCTAATAAATAAAAATTCTTTCCCCTTTCAAATAAAGAATTTTCTTAAATCTATTAAATAATATAATTTTATTTGGGGTATCACATTCTACCCCCCTTAAAATAAGTTTCGTCCTCTAAACTTGGATCATTACCTTATTGGAACAAATAAGGATATCGGCTTCGCATTTCTTGTTCTGTTTCCCAAGTTGCTTCTGTGTCATCGTGATGTGACCACAAAACCTTTACTAGTGGAATAACCTTGTTTCGAAGAGCCTTTTCCTTGTGATCTAAAATTTGAATCGGTTTCTCTTCGTAGGTTAGGTCATCCCTAACTCGCACTGCAGGTAAGTTAATGACGTGATTCGGGTTGGGGATATACTTTCTTAAGAGTGACCCATGAAAAACGTCATGGATTCTAGAAAGTTCTATTGGAAGGGATAATCTATAGGCAACATTTCCAACTCGTTCTACTATCTCAAATGGTCCTATATATCTTGGGCTCAATTTTCTCTGTTTCCCGAATCTAACACTACGCCAAATCTGGCAATCAATAAGGAGCGTATCACAACGGTTTAATGCATTTAATAACGACACTTAGATTACCGTTTTCCAAATATTAGCGGAAACCTATACCACGATAATGAGAATAACGGTTTCCCACAAAAACCGTTGTTATTATAATGTGACAACGGCTACTTAACAAACCGTTATAAAAAACGTAACGGTTTCCAAAAGCTCGTTATAAAATCGCTCTTATCAACGGTTGTTAGACAACCGTTACCAGTTTAAGAAAACGGCATTTCGAAAACCGTTACTAAATTAGCACCAGCAACGGTTTGTGGTACCCGTTGTTATGTTATAGATATGGGTTTCTTGTAACCGTTATCATTTTTAATTATGAAAGAACGGTTTTTCAATTCAAGCGTTGTCACTATTTGATTAGATTTCTCAGTTTGACCAATGCATGCAAACCTTTATCAGAACTTTAATAAATATTCAATTTGACCAATAATATTTAATTTGGCCAAAATAATTTTATAAATATGTCTTCATAATGTTTTAGGTCAAAATCTAAATTAGCAAACATTTACTCTTTAATTTCTCTCTAAATTTCTCTCTAAAAAAAATATGGCTGGTGTATCGGAGCTACAATCACGTAATCATTACGCACAGCCTTTTACTTGCATTCTCCATAATCTCCCGGTTCGTTATGATGGGAATGGAAAGGGTTTAAACCCTAATTTTGGGTGGTTAACGCAAATGCTTCATGACTCCGGTTTCACTGCGGTTAAAAAAGTGTACCCTGTGTCTACAAACCAGCAAGGTTTTGTAGGCTTCACTTTTATCGAGTTTGACGAAGCCAACTACCATGATAGTTTTCGCCAGGCAAGAACATTAGGGGCTAGATTTGGGGAGAAAGATGCGGGGAAATAGGACTTTTATTCGGATGTTAAACAAAATGGCCCTTATCTATGGGTTGCGACCCATGTTGATCATCGTCTGCTGACACATTACAGGAGGCATCACATTCCTGTCAACGTGCCTATGCCATGGGAGAAAGAGGTCATTCCATCAGTTGCGCTGCCCGCTGATGATGAAGAGAAGATCTACGACTTGATCTATGCCGAAATTGGGCATGAAGACTATCCTAATTCTTCATCGGATTCTAATTAAGTCTTTAATTATTATCTGACATTATGAGTTGTATTTTGATTATGGTGGTTATTTGAATTAAAGTTTAATTATTTATGTTATTTGTTACTATGTTTTAATTAAGTCCTTACACTCAAATGCAATCCACCAAATAAAATATTATAATGCCTAACTTTCTACTTATAATAATAATAAAAAAGAATGGAAACGGCATAATAAGATAATAAGAATTAGAACCGTTATAATAATAATAATAAGACAAAATGATAACGGTTCTTTGTTAAGCCGTTATCATATTACATATATCAACAACGGTTATTTTAAAGCCGTTGTCATATTACAACAATTAACAACGGTGTTTCTTAAAACCGTTGTAAAAATAGATCCACTGTGAAAACTGAAAAGTTTGTGATTTTAGTTTACCAATGGCATGCCCTATTATTATTGGTTATTTAACCATTATTTACCTCATGCATGCTTGCACAATTACAATGGTACTTATAAGAACCGTCTTAGATTATGCAACTGTAAAAATAAATGAAATTTCAAAGGTATTAATAATAGAATGACTGATGGTGAACAAGTCATCTTTTTCATCGTCGCCGTCATTAATCTTTATAGCTTAAAAAAGGTAATCTTATTTTCATAGTTACTGGCTTATATATGGGTCGTACTTGGATGATTGATGGTGAAATTGGTGATCCCATTTATAATGATGGAATTGCTGAATTTTACAATTTCGTTAGTGAAAATTTTCACCTCCACTCATCAATCCCTTGCCCTTGTAATAGATGTGGTAATATTAGGGTTTTGCCTATCCCAGATGTCAAAATACACTTAGAAAAGAATAGTTTCAGTAGAGATTATAGGCGTTGTATTTTTCATGGAGAATTAGAGGATGGGGATGAGGAATCTGATGTAGAAGTAAATAATCATACACCTAAAGCTGCTGGTTTAGATATAGGAGATGGAGCATATGATGTGGGTGTAAACAATCGTTCACCTACACCTGAAGTTGTTTTAGGTGAGAAGTTTGCTGAAGATGATGGATTCGATGATTTTAAAGCTACCGGTGATGGGGAAATAAATGCGGATGATTTAATAGAGAAGTTGAGTCAATCTGAAATGCCTTTATTTACTGATTGTTAGAAGTATACCAAATTGTCCACGGTAGTAAAGTTATATAACTTGAAGGGGGCAAATGGGTGGAGTGATAAGAGTTTTACGGATCTTCTAGCTTTGCTATGTGACATGCTTCCTGACAGTAATGTTCTTCCGAGTCGGACATATGAGGCTAAAAAAATGATTAAAGAATTGGGCATGGAATATGATAAAATTCATGTTTGTCCCAATGACTGCATATTGTACCGTAAAGATTATGAGATATTATCATATTGTTCGCGCTGCTCTGTATGGCGTTATAAGACTAAGAAAGGGATCCTAGCTAAGGTGTTGTGGTATTTTCCAATAATACCAAGATTCATAAGGATTTATTTGAATAAAGAAGATGCAAGAATGTTGACTTGGCATAATAGTAGAAGGATTGAAGATGGAAAGTTAAGACACCCATCGGATGGTCAACAGTGGAAAGAGTTTGACGCTTAATATCTTGACTTCGCCAACGAAGCAAGGAACTTGCATCTAGCGCTCTCCACAGATGGAATGAACCCTCATGGAAACATGAGTACCCAACACAGTACTTGGCCAGTTGTGTTGGCCATCTATAATTTGCCCCCATGGGTTTGCATGAAACGGAAGTATCTGATGTTGTCTTTGTTGATATCTGGCCCTCGACAACCTGAAAATGATATAGATGTGTATTTGGAACCACTTCTAGATAATCTGAAGATTCTGTGGAAAAGAGGAATACCGGTATTTGATGGTTATAAGAAGGAAAGTTTCAATCTGAGAGCTATGTTATTGTGTACAATAACTGACTTTCCGGCATACGGCGATCTTTCTGGACATACTGTACATGAGAAAGAGGCTTGCCCATTGTGTGGGGAGGATGTTGAATCAGAATATTTGAAACATTCTCGCAAGCATGTGTACAAGGGAAATCTCGATGGTTATACCCTGATCATCATTATCGTAAGCTTCACAAGGCGTTTAATGGGTGTCCTGAGCAACGTGGGAATCCTCAGATTTTGAATGGTCATGAAGTGTATGAGAAAGTGAAAGATATTGAGATACGTATGGGAAGAAGGGACCTAAGTTGTCTACTTGTGGTTATAAAAAAAAACCATATTTTTTACCAAACTTCCATACTAGCGTGACCTCCCGGTTAGATATTGCCTAGATTTTATGCACATTGAAAAGAACGTTTGTGATAATATAATCAATACTCTGCTGAATGTTCCGGGTAGGACAAAAGACAACAAGGCAGCTAAGGATGATATGGTTGAGATGGGTATTAGACCTGAGCTGGCAGCTAAAACAAAAGGAAATCGGACTTTTTTGCCGCCTGCAGCTCATACTCTTTCAAAAAAGGAGAAAAAAGAGTGTTGCAAATGATTGCATGGTATTAAGGTGCCAAAGGGCTATTCATCTAATATTAGAAGCCTTGTTTCATTGCAGGACCTAAAACTTACTGGTTTAAAGTCACATGACTGTCATACATTGATGCAACAACTACTAGTTGTGGCCGTTCGTTCCATTCTACCTCCAAAGGTTCGACATGCTATAATTAGATTTTGCTATTTCTTCAAATCAATCAACAGTAAAGTCATTGATCCCGATGAAGCCGAAACTTTGCAGGAGATCCTCGTCACCAGTCTTTGTCAGTTTGAAATGTATTTTCCTCCCTCATTTTTCACTATCATGGTTCATTTGACTGTCCACCTAGTCCGGGAGGTTTTGTATCTCGGGCCAGTGTATTTGAGATATCAGTATCCATTCGAACGATTAATGCAAGTTTACAAGGATTACACATCTAATAGGTATCGTCCAGAGGGGTGTATTGCTGAGCGAGCAATTATCGATGAAGCTCTTTCGTATTGTTACGCATACCTCTCCTTGGATGAGTTAATTGGAGCTCCCACGAACCGTCATAGTGACTGGATGAATGGAAAAGGTGTAAGGGGTCGTGTTTCCAAGGATATGTCATCTAACATGCGATATAGAGCTCATATGTTCTATTTAACGATGATCATGTCCAGCCTTACAGTATGAAACACCAGAGTTACCTTAAGGGAAAACACTCTCATAAGAACGAAAGGTGGTATGCAAATGAGAATTACAAGAAATTTAGTGACTGGTTTAAGAATACTATTTATGATGATGACAACCCAATTGATGATTGCTCAACCAGCCTACGACATCTCGCTTTCGGTCCTGATGCTCGTGCAACTTTTTATAGCGGGTATGCGATCAATGGGTACACTTTCTACACCCGCATTCAAGATGAGGCGAGCACAATGCAAAACAGTGGAGTTTGCGTAGATTCTGAGGCAATATACTTTGCTAGTTCAAAGGATAAATATCCTATTTTGGGTACAATGCAATATTATGGAGTTATTCAAGAGATATTGGTTTTAGACTACATGGATTTTGAGATACCTCTATTTCGGTGCAAGTGGGTTGACAACAACAATGGTGTTAGAAAGGATGATTTAGGATTCACATTAGTAAATTTTGACAAGGTTGGAAAGAAGGACAATCCTTTTATATTAGCGTCACAAGCAAAACAAGTGTTTTATGTTACCGATCCTATGGATAAGAAGTGGTCAGTTATTCTATCTTGCCATCGCCGAATTCCAGATGATGAAGACGTCGAATTTTAAGGACTTGATCACAGTGTTATATCGCAATTTGGTAATGATGTTGAAAATGTTAACATTCCAAACATATATACACGGCATGATCATGATGAAGGTATTTGGGTTAATGAAGAGACTAGCAAATCCAAAAAATGTTCCCGGCATCCGTGAAAATATCAGCAATCCAATCAAGATATCTTACGTCATGTGTAATTATTGTCTTGCTGTTGTAAACTTTTTCTGCTGTTGCAGCGGGCGGGTTAGGGAAAAATCGTATCAAACAAAGTGAATTAAAACGGTTATACCTAAACCGTTGTTCAGGATGTGTACAGTTATAACGGTCAGGCCGTTGTTATCTATATAAAAATGATGCTTTATTTCTTGACGGTAAAATAAAACAAAATGAAATATAAAGTAAAACGGATATACCCAAACCGTTGTTCTGGACGTGTACAGTTATAACGGTTCATGCCGTTGTTATGTGTATAAAAATGTTGCTTTATTTCTTGGCGGGAAAATCAAACAAAATGAAAATATTACAGACAACGGTTATTTCTAATCCGTTGTAGATAGTACTAATCAATTACGGTTTCAAACAAAACCGTTGTCTGTTTGGAAACAAAATATAACGGGTTTTTCTTATACCGTGTTTATTACTTTCCAATAAACAAGGTCTTGCCGCACATAATATCCTCAAACATTGAGCTTCCCCTCAACCACCAGCCTACCCCATCGCCGTCGCAGTCATCGTCATCATCGCCATTGTCGCCGCCAGATCAATCCGGATTCTCCTCTTTAAAAAAGTAATAAACCCTCCTCTCTAGAGATTTGTTTGTTATTATAAGTATGCATTGTTATTATTTGTTTATTAATTTCTGCTTCAGATATGGTCTAAAAGCGCAAAAGAAACGATGGAAATTCGTCAGGCGACGACTCAGGTGATGAGAATAATTTGCAACACACTGCGGGTCGAATGCGCCACAGGGTTTCCCTAGAAGCAATAAATTCAAAGATATCTAATCCTTTACAATGGGATAAAGATACGGGGCTGCCATATGATGAGTATGTCGGGTATTTTGTGAGTTGGATTGGTTGTTGTGTAAGACAATATGTGCCTCTCGGTACGCCGCGTATCAGTGAACTGAGTAAAATACGGAACACCATGCTAATAAACATAATAAAGATATGTATATACAATAATAAATGTTTTAGCTGAAATTAAGTTACTACTTGATATGTGTATTAGCCGAAACACTTGTACCAACTATGCTCATCATATATGCAGTTAGCTTACGTTGTCCCCGAAATGTATGATAAGTACCTAAAAAAAAGACAGGGGAAGCCCTCAGATCTTGGAAGTAAAAGATTGCTGAGAACCACGTGTTCAACAAGGAAACCAGGGAGATGAATAAGAACCCACCAAAAAAGAAGTATCCGTATGTCAGTCAGGACCATTGGGATAGCTATATCGCTTATAAGCAGTCTGCCAAGTTTAAAGTAACTTAATAATAATAAGTAAAGAAGTATACTTAGTTTAGTATTTGGTCATGCTTACGTTTCTTGATATAATTTATTTGATGAAGGCTATGATTAAGAGGAACAAGGCGAACGTTTCAAAGAAAAAGGCCATCTTTTACGGCTCTCGAGGTGGTTATAAATTGATTAAGAAGAAACTTGTAAGTACATAATTTTTATAGTATTAGACTATTAGGTGTTTTAGTCGGATGTTATATATGTTCATAGTAATCATACATATTTTGAGAGGATAACAATGTGATGAATGAATTGTAGGCAAAGCTTGAAAAATTCAGTCGTCGCGACGCTTGGGTGGAAGGTCACACTCCTAAGAATGAAAAGACGGAAACTAAATATGATAAGGACATCAAAGAGAAATTTGTAAGTTTGAATAAATATGTCACTCCTACCACTGGTAGTCGGAGTTATATAATTGTGAGTTGATTAATGGTTTGATGTGTATGTAGAGGATATGTGAGAAGGAGGTACATGAAGGAAAATGGAACCCTGAAGAACGTGACGACATTCTTGCTAGGGCAATCGACAAAGCAGACCATCCAGGTCATGTGAGAGGGGTAGGAACGCATGTTGGTATCACAAAGTATTTTGGGAAAACTACTCGACGTGGTGATGATTACAAGAAGGTAATCTATAAATACTGTATTTGAACCAACGTAATTAATTTACAACTATATATGCTGACATTAATTTTTACTACACAGCTACATAAAATAGTAAGGTTGATGGTGAGAATGTTGGAAACTGGGGAAAAGCCATCAGAAAAGGAGTTGGATATGGTTCAAGAAGTCATAAAGGAAGTAGAGGAGGAGGAGGAGGAGGAGGAAAAAGAGGTAATAATATTTATGTCTTATATACAGTGTGTTATATGATTTGGAAAATCAATACGTGTTATATGGACAAGTGTTAATGTACAGAAGGAAGCCGAGGATGACATGACAAGGGAGAAGGAAATAGGAAAGGAGACTGAAGTGGGAGCCGAGGATCGATATCAGGCAGTTGAAGAGGAAGAGGATGCCAGGAAGGCTATGACACAGGATGAAGTGGAGGTAGTTGATGATCAGATGTTCTTCTCAACACCGAAAAATGTAATAGCTGCTAGTTTATAATTAATCATATCATACACGTTTTTTACATAGGAAATTTATTAAAGGTAGTGAATGTATGTGTACTAATTGATTAAAGCTGACGTGAAGGGCGATTGCAAGGTGGCTTGTCGTCTGTCCTATTTACAGGGGAAACAGAAAGTTGTTGTTGCCAGGGGATACGTGTTCAATTACGGCCAAAGACAAGTTAAGGTTCATGGTATACCCCTTCGTCACAATTGCAAGAAAGTGGAAGTGTCCCAATTATATAAAGACGAGTATGGGGAAGTAAAAGTACCATTTCCTACTGAGGAGGTCACTTATTTGAAAGAAGCCCTAAGCTTTCGTGTGCAATGGCCTGACAAACTCATCAATGTTGTCACCCCCGAGGTACCTATACGCGGACGTTAATTATTACTTGTTCTTTAAATATATTAGGGTACGAATATTAACATATCGTAAGTACTTTAATCTTTACATTTGCAGAACTTAAGCAAAGCCATGATGGCAGATAAAGCAATTACTACTACATTAATGAAAGTTGTTGCAGGCAAGCATGCTTATGACTCTTATTATGAATCGTGTGAATATAAGAAAAAGATGAAAACTGCTTCGCTGAAGGCTTTGCACAACCTGGCTGTAAAGAGGTCACATATAGGTGATGTAGTCACGATTAACATTGAAAAGGAAGTTATGGGCACAGCTGATATAGCCATCTTTTGGACCGAAGCAGGCGATGGAATTTGTCGACCTTGAAAATTTAGATGCTGTTCACATTTTGATTTGGATGAAGTAAGTTTTATTAATAAAACTATTTAGTCATTTCCATTTACGAATAATGATGTTTGTTAAAATTATTAATTACAATAAAATCTTCATTCCATGTGGCGCAATAGGTACCTCAATAATCAGTTCGCTGAGTGGAAGGTCCCTATTCACGCCTACGGATTCTTGAGTCCTAAGGCGTTCTATGTGCACAAAATTTCATACGAAGAACAAATCAATAGTATCGCTCGTCGGTTGATGTCGTCCAAAAAACTATGGCTTGCCCCCTACAATGAGAATATGTATGTATAGTACGTGATTATTATAATGAATCACGGTTCTATAAATTTATTATTAACATGCTTAAATGCGTGTAAATGAACTAACAGTTCAATGTCCCAAAATGAATAGGAAGCATTGGGTGCTACTGGCAATCCAAGTGGAAACAAAAACAGTGTAGTGGATTGACTCTCGCGAAGGAAAACCCTCTGACAGTTGTGTAAGGATGATAACTGAGTAAGTTTACAACCTTCAATAATGTCATTTGTTATTGTATGACTTGAGCCATATATATGCAAATAATAATGGCATGTGTGTATATTTATGAATTAGTGCTTTTGAAGCAAAAAAAAAAAAAAACATTATGTCCACTTGAGAAATATGAAAGCAACACTGATCCCAATTTTATTACGCCAATAGTAAGTGTATTCTTAATAAATACTCGTATCATTTAATTATTTTTATGCGAGAGGTTGATTATCTAATTCAGTTGATTTGTGTGTGATTTATATAATAGTCTCCTAAAACACCAGATGACAAACAATGCGCCTTTTACGTTTGTCAGTCCATGTGGGAGGTTATCAACAAAAAACTATCTACCATTCCGATACGGGTTAGTGTGACTTAAAAACTATTTCAGACGTAAATTGAGTTCAATTCTGTATACTTGCATGTATTATATCTATTTTGATTATGTATATTTTGAATTGTAGTTTCCACTAATACTCAACAAAGCCCCAGAATATTCGCCAGAGGACATCAACCAGATGAGAAATATGTGGGCCAGTTATGTTTTTTCATTAGCAGAGTCTCAATAGTTTGCTCATGCTTTATGTAAGTGTGTGTGTGTGTGTGTGTGTGTGTGTGTGTGTGTGTGTGTGTGTGTGTGTGTGTGTGTGTGTGTGTGTGTGTGTGTGTGTGTATATATATATATATATATATATATATATATATATATATATATATATATATATATATATATATATATATATATAGAGTCATTGTGTATTGGCTTCTTTTATTTTTTTGAGGAAGTTATGTTTTGGCTTTTGATCATCCTGTTTGTACTGTTTTAAAACTGGGTTTAATTGATCACGGGGTGTAATATTTTGATGCAGGATTGAATTTTTTGCGGTGCCATTTCTTTGGAATGCTATTTTCAAAGAAGAAATTTGAAAAATAGCATTCATTTCTTACTGCACAATATTCTTTGAAAAAATAGCATTTCAAAGTTTGCTAGAACAAGCTAAAATCATTTTTTTTTAAAAAAAAAAAAAAACTGAAAACGATAACGATTAAAAACAACCTGTTGCAAACAATTATTTGACAACGGTTTTATTTAGATAAATAACCGTTGACATCTTTTCCCTCCCATTCAAACCGCCAAAAATATAAGATAACGAACGATAACCGTTGTTGACTTCAAAATGGTAAAAACGGTTTATTTAAGATGAACCGTTGTCAAAGTTTCATCAATTGATAAATATAACAACGGTTTAGCACGCAATAAAACCGTTGTTAAATTTTGATATTTAATTAAATAAGATAACGAAATGAACCGTTATCATAGATAATATTTAACAACGGTTTTGGAACCACTAAACCGTTGTCAATAGTAAACTAGGACAACGGGTTTGAAACCGTTATTAATATTTAATAACGGTTTCTTAAAAGTATACACGTTGCCATAAACATAATTAAGAACAGTTTTATAACGGTTCTTGAGTTGTGATAACGGTATTATAGATCCGTTATTGATGTTATATAACGGTCGCGTGTTTGTATACAACCGTGGTATATATTTAACAACAGTCGTTGCAATAACGGTTCCGTGTTTCTATTTAATAACGGTAATTGCATTATTTGACCGTTATTGAAGGTCTTATTTGGCGTAGTGTAATAACCCTTTTTTGTAGGTGATTACCTTAAGAAAAATTGAATCACCTACTTGAAATACCACTTGTCGTCTTTAAGGATAGCTCAACTACTTTGAATAGTTCCCATTTTCCCTTATATGATTTTCACTTTGTC
The DNA here is from genome assembly GCF_048544455.1 of Silene latifolia. Classification (NCBI taxonomy): domain Eukaryota; kingdom Viridiplantae; phylum Streptophyta; class Magnoliopsida; order Caryophyllales; family Caryophyllaceae; genus Silene; species Silene latifolia. Next base: position 36,464,642 of record NC_133537.1, read on the forward strand.
TGAGCTTTCCTGGTTTGACCCAATGACCCTCAATTCATCAATATCACTTCAATATATTAGGGGATCTACATTTTCTCTCATACAAAGCCTTGAAAGGATCCATTCCAATGCTAGAACGATAATCATTATTGTATGAAAATGCTATCAAGGGCAAATATTGTTCCCAAGACCCCTGAATTTCTAGAACACATGCTCTCAACAATTCCCCTAAAGTTTGAATTGCTCTCTGTGTTTGTATATTGGTTTATGGGTGAAAAGTAGTGCTATTGTTCAAATGAGTACCCATGGCATTTTGGAAATTTTTCCAAAATTTCGCTAAGGAGTTTGTGTCACGATATGATACAATGGTTTTGGAAATTCCGTTTAATATGGCAATCTCTTTTATATATCTCTTTGTTAACTATTCAGAGTTCCACGTGGTTTCAGTTGTGAAAAAGTGTGTACTTTTGGTTAGTCGATCTAAATCGTCCATATCTCATTCATTCCTTTTGGTGTCAAAGGCAACATTGTCACAAAGTTCACTCCTATCAACTCCCATTTCTATGATGGAATGTCTAAAGGCTGTAAAAGTCGTCCTTGCCTTTGACGTTCAATTTTCGCTTGCTGGCAGGTTAGAAATTTTGCAACGAATTCTAGCACCTCGTATTTTCTTATGACCCCATCACATATGTTAAATGTTTTTATACATCTAACTTCCTTAAATGGTGTACTAATATAGGGTACATGTGTATTATTTTCTCTTTCTTTCAAAATTTCCACTATTAGGTACACTCACTTCTCTCACAATCATAAAACCCGTCATCATACATAATAAGTCAAACTATTTTTTTTTTTTTTCTAATCCCGTATCTTTTTAAATCTTCTAAACATACAATACTAGTTAACTAAATCTAATTTCCTCTATCATCATATTGAATCATGAATTGTCTAACTAGGGGTAGGTAAACAATAAAACAGTTACCACTAAGTGCCTCTACTACTACATATGTCTTACAAATGGGCTATTGAATACCTATATTACTATCCATGAGAAACTTCGACTATTTTACCTCGTCTCATGTGAACCTCCATTTTTCTTTTATCTAGATGAAAATCCAATAGCCTTTCCTAGTTTGTCCAAGGTACAATGTACTTCTATGCAGAAGCGACACCGTATAGCTTAGCTTCAATGTCTAGGAATAGGCGCATTGAATATTAAGTTCAAACAAATTTCCTCTCCCTTTTCATTTATACATTATCAGTATCCACTGGCGCTACAGTAGTACAGTAACCACCGACACTTTTTTTTTAATATTTTTTTCTTATAAAAACCACAAAAATTAACTATTTTATCCACCCACTTTATTTACTTCTTATCCATAATCTCATAAAAAAAATCTTCTCTCTAAATTATGGATAAATCATCCGGTAATTCATCCAATAAATCACCCGATATCTCCCCCGATGAGCTTTATAATTCCGTTACAAAGTCTCTTAGTAAAGTGAAGACACTTATTAGTTAGCTAATGATACTAATATGTGTATTAGTAGTGGTGTTTGTAATAATTATAGTTTATCTTACGAAATAAATAACTATTGCTTGTAATCCTCTCTTTGATATTATTAATCATGTTACTAATCTAGTGATTTGTAGAATCTTAGAAGTTTTATTATCGCCTTAATAGCTTGTTAATAATTAAACTACACATGTTAATCATGTTTAAAAAGATAAAAATTGGGTAACCTTTTTATTTTTTATTTTTATTTTTTGCTTTTATTAGAAATCGAACCTCAGACTTCTTAAACGATCTGAGATTCTCAGACCACTTAGGCTCCATTCCCAAGTTGACATCTCAACTACAAAATATTACGATATAGTCTTATGCTAATACTGTTTCAACACCGATACTTCAAAACAGTAAATGGCCATCTCATCTTAACTGGGCTCTTTCAATTTGGGTTTCATGAAATATCCAAATGTTCCCCAATTAAAACATCATAACTCTAATCCTTTATATTCCAATAATCCAGAATTCCTTAGTAACCCATATTAATAATGCCCAATATACCACTAATCCCATAATATACCTTCACTCATGTCTACTATTCGATCTATAGATCCATGAAATAATTAATGTAATCACCTGATATCATGATCTTATCATGTTATCACAAATAACTTATAAAAAAATGCATTCACTAATCTAATACTTTCTTTGAAGCAAAACTTTATAATCCAAATTTTACCATCACCAGCATATTACCTAATTACTACCTAATTACTATCAACAACCAACAACTTCCAAGATTCAATCCCCAAAATCACAGTCATTCTCAAAATACAAATTAAAACATAAAATTATTTTTATCCTTTTGTTTTACCTCTAAGTAACCCAATGTCAATCTCATTAGCATAATCCAAACGACTTAAGTACAACTCTATTAGCCATAAATCCCTTTATAATATCATTCAAGTCCTCAATCCACAATATCTTCAAAATTCTAATAAAACTTTGTGATGCTCACTAATGACCTCCAAAGACATTAATCCAACATTCTCCATAACTGAATTAAGTATTCACTTAACATTTACAAGCCCCTAAATATATCTTCAAACCTCCAAATATTTTTTTTTTTCCTAAAATCTTCAATATATAGGATTGAACCCACAATATTTCTGATCCAAACTATAAAATCCTTCCCCCTTGTGTCAACCATATAAATGCCTATAAAATTCGAACTCCATAAATGTTCTTACATTGAATCCATCCTAATCGATTCTTTTTTTTTGTCCTCTCTCTTTTCCTATCAAATAAAAATCGCTTTATTCACTTCATTGCTATACTCCTAACTCCTGCCTCTCGTTCCTCCACAAAGTTAGGCACAACCTTCTTCTTCCATAACAAATACGACAAACTCTTTTCTTTCCTTTACAAGTCAGGATTTCAAAAATCGTGACAGTCACTTAACTTAGTTTATCTATATCCTACATATATCACACCTTCTTAGTTAATATAAACTACAAAAAGAATCATCTTCTCGAACTCGCTCAGACATAATATTTCACCATTCCTTTATTGAAAAACATCGACGTACATTTGCTACGTCGATGTCGTTAAGTGAATCTAGTGCACTCTACTTTGGACTATATCCATTAGTGCTCGACAGTAAAATAAATTTATTATACCTCTATAATATTCTATTTTTCATGGTTCGGGAGTCTAAATGATTAAAGTATAGTATCTCTATTTCACTCTGCATTTATAGAATTAGACTATGTTTCTCACGCATCCTCTAATGTCTCTAACCTTGTGACATGACAGTTAGACTGAGCCTAGTAGTTCTTTATACTTTTTTTTTCTTATGTAAGCTATGATCTTAAAAGTGTGCACATATATAGAAAGATATGTCCCCAAGGACCGTATCAAATAGTGCACTGACGATAAATACTAAAAGGACACATAAACAATATCATTATCAAATAAGGTAATCACATAACTTAACAAGCAAATAAACAAGATAAAATCCTATAAGCTACTCATGATTCCTAGGACGTCTACCCATTTCTCGGTTAGTTTATGTTTTTTTTAATCCATATAATTTATTAAATAATTTTTTTCATTCTTTAGCTCTAGCTCTGATACCACTTTTGTAACGCCCCGTAAACAACAGGAGTACAAAATGGTGTCTTTTATTAATAACAGCGGAAATTACAGTACGTTACCGTTGTATTTCCCCATACAGAGAAATACAAGGCTTGCATTATTTTTCAGTACAACCAAATATCTAGTAACATGTCTTATTGATAGGACTATCTTATTATGATACATTATTATTAATATTCTATTTCCTTGCGTCAACCTCACTCATGCCCTTCCCTGTTTCCTGTACCTGAAAAGATTAATAAAATAGAGGGTCAACCATCCACAGGTTGAGTATATTTCCCATAACCTCCAACTCAAATTAATATAATTCGGGTCATTATTATTGAACAGGACCACATTACGGAGCCGAGACTCCCTTAGGCTATGCCCTCCTCCGTGTACACAGGATAATAATCTCTGGGTCTGAAACCCTTCTTTTTCTCTTTTTCTTTCATTTTCTCTTTTTTCTTCTTTTTCTTTTTATCCGGATATAATGGGGCGGAGCCAATTGTCGAGCCCTCTGCCGAGCCCACTTCAGAGCTGACGTCCATATACACGGGATAAAATAATAATGTGGTCCGGTCCCTTCCAATAATAATGTCCCGGATGATACATTGGCCAAATGTACATCTTAATAATAGTATCATAACATTAGCATTACCATAAGAGCATTATAACGTCATTTCTTAACATATCCAGTACCAAGCTCATATCTCACGTAAACCACATTACATAAATTATACAGGTATAACATATCATTATCACATAAACAATAAATCACGTACATTATAATATCAATTAAGTAATTATGACGATAATGTACTTACTCATTACATTAACTTAAGATGAAGGGGTAGGAAATATACCTTATATTTTCTGAGAACCAGCTAATTATACGAAAGAAGCTATTGTTTCTCCTTCCTTTTTCCCGTGAGTATCTAATGTGAAGCTCATTGCCTTCCTATTTATACTTGTTGTAAGTCGGTTAACATGGCTGTCGCAACCTTATCAAAATTAAACCAACCGGTCTCTACAAAATGTAGTAGAGGCAGTCGGGTATCGAATCCACGGGGAGATGGGAATAATGTAAGCTAAACTAAGTCCGTCTGAGTAACCGTTTCTTGGGGTTTATGTAATACTACGGTTTTATGAGTCTCTGGGTACTCTATCGAGTAGGCCTTACTCTGTCGAGTAGGGGTGTGTTGCGTTTTAAAATAGTTTCTGACCTGTTAGGTACTCGATCGAGTAACGTAGATACTCGATCGAGTAAGGGGGCACTCGATCGAGTACCTTAGCTACTTGATCGAGTAGCCGGTTTACGGGGAATGATTTGACGGGTTTTGCTAATAACGCGAGTTTGATATAAAAAGTTTCCGTCAGTTTATTTAATCATTTTTAACCTTTCTAAACCCTTCAAAAGAAAAAGAGTTACGTAGTTCTCTCTCGTCGCGTTGTTGGCAAATCCCCAAGGCTAGGAGTGTCGGATCATCTTGTTCTTTGCTTCATAGTGTTCCTTGCGTCAAGGGTAAGATCTACATATCAATTTTATACTGTTTCTTTGAGTTTGTTTAAAACCCTAATTGAGTAGATTTGGGGATTTTGGGAGGGTTATGTTGATTAGGTGATAATTGTATGATTATGTGTATAGGAGAAGGGTTCGTAGAGGAAAGGTTTTGAGACAATTTGCTAGATCGTCGATGTTTGTGTTGCATTCAGGTAGGGTTTCCTACTCGGTATTAATTACATAAAGTGTGGTGATTGTGTTTGTAATTAGTGATTGTTGATTGATTGAGACGGTTGTGATTGTATATTGTTGATTGATTCAGACGGTTGTTGATGTTGTATTGTGATTGCTGATTGTTTGTCTCTGGTTCTCGAGATGCGTTCTCGGCTGAGTGGAGTCACTTGCGGGAGTGGCTTCACGCCCTAGTTTCGCCCTTCGTGGAACCCGCCACGGAAGGGGATGTGCACATTAATGGGACAGGGTTATCGCTCGGTATGATGAGCGGGGCTTAAGTGGGAACGACTGCGGTCCCCCACTGGCAGGGCTGGTCCAGTGGACAGTCGGTGACGGAGATTGGTTGGAGTGGGTGTGATTGTGTGTGTGACTGTTTGAGCTATGTTGTTGTTTGTTGTTGTTGGATCATATAAATTGTGTGATTAATCGACCTCGTTTAAATGTTTTAAAAGCGTGGTGATCCATTCGGGGGTAGTGAGCAGTTATTGAGCAGGTATGATATGACGCGTATGGGATAGCTGGGATGAGTCATCACGTGGCAGTTAGAAGTCTTCCGTTGTGTCAGACGATGTTTTATAGCTTGATAGTTTTAGCAGTAGACCGTCTGAGAATCTTGTATTTCTTTTTATCAGTTTGGAGTTGCTATGTAATCACTTTAAACTATTTTGTTATTTAAACTCTGTTTCGTTATTGTCTTATGATCATCATTGCCTCGGGCAACCGAGATGGTAATATCTTCATACCTGAGTGGTCCTGGTAAGGCACTTGGAGTATGGGGGTGTTACAAATGGTATCAGAGCGACGATCCTGAAACCTGTAACCAATGAATTTAATGAATATAGGGAGTCAAATTTATATGAACCCGGGGTAAAGGTTGTAGGAGCTAATGCAAAGGCTTGGGAGACCTCCTAAAGTCGCGAACTCGCCCTACAATTTTGAACCGGTCACCATGGGTTATGAGTCGGGATCGCTATGTGTTTATCTTGTGAATTGTGTACCTATATGGTGATGTGCGGCATGAATAGGTGGATGTATGTATGTGGAGAATGGGGAATGTGTAGAAAAGATGGTGATGATGTGATTTCGTAAGCTATTGATTGAAAGCATGATAGTTGGGTTACAATGTTGTATTGAATTGTAGGAAAAGTATATGAGAATGATGAATGATGTGGTAGAAAAAAATGGTAGTTCATATGTGATAATATGTGATGAATGGTGATGTTGCAGGATGGATGATTCATAATGTGGCATAATAATAACATGTGCATAGGAATGTTGTGTCGTATACGTATATTTGGTTTGCTTAAGGTTGTATGATAAGTTTATGTACATGACCACTATTGTTCATGTGTATATGTGGTAAGAAGTGTGTAGCTGTAATGGATGAATTGGTTGGAAGAGATTAAGTAAGTAATTGCATAAAAATATGAAATTCATGTGTGGAACATGTTTATGTGGGTAATGGATTTTAATAATATTGCAATGTTTGTAACATGTGAATAGGGGATTTTATGTCGTATATTATGTTATTGTGTACGTAAAGTTATAAAATAAAAGCATGTGGGTAAATCGTGATTGACAAGTTAAATAATCTATGTGCATGATGAATGTTGTTGCTTGGCTTTTGAGAATAGTAACATATGATTATGAATACTGGTTTTATGAGTTTTGGACTGGTTTTGTTTGCTTGGTTGTTGTTTAAGTTGTTTGGAAGTAAAATCAAGTAGTTGTGTTTTTCGATTATAAAGAGGTTATCTTTAAACTGTTATAACTTGAGATGCATAAATGATTTTGATGTGATTCCAATTGGAGGTGATAGCTTGTTCTTTTACAATTCTAACGATAGGTCACACGCCCAAAACGACCAAGTAATGAGTGAGTTATGACTGTTTTACGAAAACTGGACAGTGTTGAGAATTGGGGTACTCGATCGAGTAGCCTTGGTACTCGATCGAGTAAGGGGGAACTCGATCGAGTACGTTAGTTACTCGATCGAGTAGCCCTGGTGATTTTTTTTACGTGCTTCTGATCTTCACCTACTCGATTGAGTAAGTCACTTACTCGATCGAGTGGCCTCTACTCGATCTAGTGACCCCTATTTTGGGTCATATGCTTATCTTTTGAATTCGTTGCATATTATGTTTAATTCAAAAATGTTATTTTACTTCTTTATGCATTGTTTTACATGTATGTTGGTCTTGATACGTAAGTTACCCAATCTTATGGTGAAGTGAGTGGCACCTGTGGTGAGTAGGAGTTCGGTGGGAGGACATGAGTTATATGTGTTGTGATAGATAGTGGAAAAAGAAAAGACAGATTGGTATGGTTTATTGAGACATAGAGCATGTTTTGTGAGATGAGATGAGCGATATGTTTGTATGTTGAGTAATGCAAGAGTAATTGAATGTGGGTAAGGGATGATGTGAGTTTATGGAATGTGAGAATGAAAAGATTGAAATGAGGGACGCAAATGGTGGCAGCTTGAGATGTGTAAAGAATCATGGAGGGGGATGGTTAGGAGTCGTGTGGGTTAAGAAAATATATAGTGAAAGTTCGTTTTAAAGAGGTTGAGAAGAGTAGTATATAGTGAACTTTGTGGAGACATGTCGCGAGGTGGATTTGTAGACAGTGAGTGAGTTTGGAAGATTTGGTTTATTAAGAGATGCAACTACTGTGTGATTTCCTTGGGCAATTAGCGGTATGATAGGAGGGAGATGCAATTGTTGAACAGTAAACGTTGATTCTATGGATGGATTAGTGGCAAGGGTGATTGATGACATAATAAGAGAATATTTGTGGTAAGAAAGAGTGAGATGATATCGATATGAAATAATTAGATGTGAGTTTTGGAGCAGTGAGAAAGTAACCGAAACACTAAAGAGTTAGGTAGAAGTGATAAGGAGTTTAATGGTTAATTGATTTTGTAGAGTGTAAAAGGAAAGAATGAGGGTAATAAAACTAAGAAAATGTTGATTGGAGTTATGTGATATAGAGGTAAGGAGTCGTCGAGATGGGCGCTACCAACCATGAGGATGTTAGTAAATGGTTATAGAGGAGTTTCGGGACAACATGATTAGTCTTGAGTTTTGAGGAATTCAGGAAAGTAAGAAGTTGGTAGAATATCTGCATGATATGAGATTTTGGTGGAGATTTAGATGATGATACAGTTAAGAATGGTATTGGGAAGAATGTTGAAGTAATTTTGTTGATGGATTTGATGTTCATTATTTGGGATGTTGACCAAAGATAGGAAAGAAATCGTGATATTTAGAGATGAGTGTAAGAGGTTTGATGCCCGGACAGCGGTAGTGTTATGGTTTGTGACTAGTGGTTAAGGGTAATGGTATATTAGAAAGGTAACAATTCTGAAGCGGTTGATTTTGCAGAGACCAGATTGATATGTATGGTTGTGAGAGAGTGTAAGATGTGGTTATATGAGGCGGTTGTTAGTAGTTGAATATTAATAGTATGGTTATATTTGGCAGGGGGTGATGGATATGCGAATGGGAGAATATGTTATGAGGGGCATATGAGTTAAGCTCGGGCGACAGGTAACCTTTGTTGAGTGGTAACTTACGTGATCAGGATTGACTAGTTGGATGTGATTATGGGTCTATGATGTGTATAAATGTTTGTGTGAAGTTCTGACCTCACGAGAAGCGGTATGGTGTGATAGTTATAAAGTTGTTATATGAATGTTTGTGATATATGTAGGGCACGACAATCTAATGGAATGGGGCCAAAAAGGTAACAATTTGATTGATTTGGCATGGCTAGTTATAATTTTATGTGTATTGATAACACATGCGTATTCCGTGAAATGGTAGAGATGATGTTCATGAGGTGCTTATCTGTTTATCCACATAATATGTTGCGTTGTGATTTAATAAAGTGGATTTGAGTAAGTTTTTCTTGTCTGAGAAGTTATGCTGAGTCAGTGTTTATGGGTTTGAGTAAGTTGTGATGTCTATCGGTGCGGTTGTGGTGCCTCGGGTGGTGATCCGGGCACGGTACTTCGTGTTGTGATGCGGGTATTTTCGCACTGCGGTGCGGCTGTTGGTGACGATGTTGCGATGCCGTCACCGGTTGTGGTGGAGTAGGCAGGATGATTATGATACGAGTTTTCAAAAGTACATACCAGTCATACATAGATTGTTGTTTTGTTTGCTGTTGCCTCCTGTGAGTTTCAGTTTGTACAGACAGACAGTTGTTTTGTTTATTGATGTTTCTTACCAGTTAAGTTTTGGTATGAGGGTAGAGTATGATATGAAAGAGAGTTGTATATGTTTTCGTTGTTGTCATGGTATAGCGAGATTCTGTTGATGGGACACAACTGTGGGAAGTTGTTACAGTAATTTTGATCTTGTTTTAAGTTGAGGAATCAGTAGTCATAGTCATGATCTGATATATGCAGGTGGTTCATAATCCTTTGTTGAGACAGTGAGTGTAGGGTGTTGAGTAATTAGTGTCGTGTTAAGTTATGTATGAGTCTTGCGGTAATGAAAGAAAGGAACTTGAGGATCTAGTGTGAGTGTACGTAACAAGTGTGGATCGTGAGTTATGCTTTTGGCGATAAGAGTTTTATGTAGTTTATATAGAGAGGTGTGTCATGTGGCGGTAATAGGGAACAAGTGAAGTTTTGGGTTAAGTTAAGGATTTTGTGGTATAGGTTAGGTGGTGTGACGAGTGAAGTGAAGTATGAGAGTTGTTTAAGTAAGAGAGCCTTGGATATGTGCATGGCGAGTGTTTAGGTTCTTGGTGGTTATCTTTGACATGCGGTGGTGATGAGGATAATGAAAAGATATATCTAGGATTTAGTATTAGTGAGTTACGAGGACGTAACATTTATCTTAAGAGGAGTAGGATGCGATAAAAGAGATTTTGATGGTTGTACATATGGTAATATATTTGGAAGCAGAGTGTTGGTGTAGCATAAGGTATGGATTTGTATATGTTGTGGTTGATAGTGTTAAAAGGTTATATGTTGTGGTTGATAGTGTTAAAAGGTCATGGACGTGCTTGTAGTAGTTCGATGTTAGGAATGCGAGAATACTTCGATAGCGTTGACAGTTGGATGATGAGGTTATGAGTGTGAGTAAACTTCGAGGACGAAGTTCCTTTTAAGGGTGGTAGAATGTAACATTCCGTTTCATGTTTATGTAGTTGGTTATGTATGGAGTTAGTGTCTGGAGAGTTTATGTTGTAGTTGATACGACATCGTGAGCGAGGTGTGGAGGTAGGAATAGTTGGTAGAGTTGGTGTTAAGAGTTCATGGTTTCATGTTTTGTAAGTTGGGGTTTAGTTTTGAGTTCTTAGTAACTTTGTTGCGTCTTGACCGAGTTAGTATGTTTGTTTTTATGTATGGGTTGAACTTCGGGGACGAAGTTCTTTTTAAGAAGGGAAGACTGTAATACTACGGTTTTATGAGTCTCTGGGTACTCTATCGAGTAGGCCTTACTCTGTCGAGTAGGGGTGTGTTGCGTTTTAAAATAGTTTCTGACCTGTTAGGTACTCGATCGAGTAACGAAGATACTCGATCGAGTAAGGGGGCATTCGATCGAGTACCTTAACTACTCGATCGAGTAGCCGGTTTACGGGGAATGATTTGACGGGTTTTGCTAATAACGCGAGTTTGATATAAAAGGTTTCCGTCAGTTTATTTAATCACTTTTAATCTTTCTAAACCCTTCAAAAGAAAAAGGAGTTACGTAGTTCTCTCTCGTCGCGTTTTTGGCAAATCCCCAAGGCTAGGAGTGTCGGATCATCTTGTTCTTTGCTTCATAGTGTTCCTTGCGTCAAGGGTAAGATCTACATACCAATTTTATACTGTTTCTTTGAGTTTGTTTAAAACCCTAATTGGGTAGATTTGGGGGTTTTGGGAGGGTTATGTTGATTAGGTGATAATTGTATGATTATGTGTATAGGAGAAGGGTTCGTAGAGGAAAGGTTTTGAGACAGCTGCTAGATCGTCTGATGTTTGTGTTGCATTCCAGGTAGGGTTTCCCTACTCCGTATTAATTACATAAAGTGTGGTGATTGTGCTGTAATTAGTGATTGTTGATTGATTCAGACGGTTGTGATTGTATATTGTTGATTGATTCAGACGGTTGTTGATGTTGTATTGTGATTCCGATTGTTTGTCTCGGTTCTCGAGATGCGTTCTCGGCTGAGTGGAGTCACTTGCGGGAGTGGCTTCACGCCCTAGTTTCGCCCTTCGTGGAACCCGCCACGGAAGGGGATGTGCACATTAATGGGACAAGGTTATCGCTCGGTATGATGAGCGGGGCTTAGGTGGGAACGGTGCGGTCCCCAGCGTGGCTGGTCCGGTGGACGATCGGTGACGGAGATTGGTTGGAGTGGGTGTGATTGTGTGTGTGACTGTTTGAGTTATGTTGTTTGTTGTGTTGTTGGATCATATAAATTGTGTGATTAGTAATCGACCCGTTTAAATGTTTTAAAACTGTGGTGATCCATTCGGGGTGGTGAGCGATTATTGACGGTATGATATGACGCGTATGGGATAGCTGGGATGAGTCATCACGTGGCAGTTAGAAGTCTTCCGCTGTGTCAGACGATGTTTTATAGCTTGATAGTTTTAGGAGTAGACCGTCTGAGAATCTTGTATTTCTTTTTATCAGTTTGGAGTTGCTATGTAATCACTTTAAACTATTTTGTTATTTAAACTCTGTTTCGTTATTGTCTTATGATCATCATTGCCTCGGGAAACCGAGATGGTAATATCTTCATACCTGAGTGGTCCTGGTAAGGCACTTGGAGTATGGGGGTGTTACAGTTTAAATGTTTGATTCTAAACTACGGAGACAAAAGGAAAGAGAGAGAGAGAGAGAGAGAGAGAGAGAGAGAGAGAGAGAGAGAGAGAGAGAGAGAGAGAGAGAGAGAGAGAGAGTAGTTTGTATGATCAACTCCCATGAATCCCCTATGAACCCATGACACCCTAGTGCTTTTAATCAATTGTTTATATCTCCATTTATTTACCTTGCTTTGTTTTTATTGTTGATTAGTTTTTAGTTGATCTCCTACCTCAACCCCAAATTGTGACACCCTAAGACGCAATCATTTGCAATTGAAAATCCTACATCAATACTTGTCCCTTGGGATCCGACCTTTACTTGCCTCTTTACTAAGAGTAGTTTGTAAAGTTATAAATATTGTTTTGGTTGGTAGATTTTGACGACGAAGTTTTAGCCGAGCCAGACCAACAGAGTAGATAATACCTGCATTGAGTAGCTTCATCACCTCAGCCATCACAACATCCTGCATCTTCTGATTCAGTCTGCGCTGACCCTATCTGCAAGGTTTGTGATCTTCTTCTAGCTCAATCTTGTGCATACAAATATCAGGACTGATGCCCTGAATATCATCCAACGAATAACCCATCGCTTTCCTGTTTTTATTAAGAACAGCTAACAAAGCGGTCAGCTGCTTGTCATCCAATTAGGCACTAACAATGATTGGATATTGCTCAGTTTCATCTAAGAATGCATATTTAAGATGACAAGGAAGAGGCTTACGCTCAGGTACCCTTACCTCCATAGTGCAAAGAGTGTTTACCAATTGTTCTACCCTATCTCCTTCAGCGTCGGTGAGTTCACACTCATCTATCGCAGCTTCAAGCAGATCCAACACAACGTCATTGTTTTCCGGGTTATCTGCATACTCATCTAACAACATCAAAGCTTCCAGTGGATCCTTAATCAAGGAATCCGACCAGAACTCATAAACAGACCCATCAACAATATCCACTGAATAACAAGTATCCTCTATCATTGGTCTAACAAGTGTACCAGGCAAACTGAAAATTATAGCATCATCCCCCACTGCAAGAGTCAAACGCCCCTGTTTGACATCAATAATCGCCCCGGTTGTACACAGGAATGGTCTTCCAAATATAATCGGGGTCCGGGTATCCTCAGCTATGTCTAAGACAATGGAATCTACTGGTATAAAGAACTTGCCTACTTTGACAGACACGTCTTCTAGGATACCTAGGGGTCGTCTAACCGATTTATCAGCCATCTAGAGGTGATATTAGTCATTTTAAGATAACCCATATTAAGCTTCTTGCAAATAGAGTAAGGCATATCGCTGACACTGGCTCCTAAATCACATAGAGCCTTATCTATCACTTCATTTCCTATGGTACAGGTAATAGAGAAACTATCCGGGTCTTTCATTTTAGGTGGAGCTTTACTAAGAATTAAGTTACTAGACTCTTCCATAAAGGCAACAGTCTCGAATTCACTAAGCTCTCTCTTACGCGTCAAAATATCTTTCATAAATTTTTCATAAGAAGGTGCCTGGGTAATTAGCTTGGTAAAAGGGACGGTCACCTGAAGGTTCATGACCACATCCACGAACTTACCGTACCGTCGCTCAACCTTAGCATCTTTCAGACGTCCTGGATAAGAAATTCTGGTAATAGTAAGTGGGTCTGCGACTTTCTTTTTACCTTTGTCTAAACGTGGCATCTCCACAGCAGGGGAAGATGACCCAGCAACGAGTTTAGACTTCGAAATAGCATCTCCGCTGTTGCATGTACTCGATCGAGCACAATTTTCACTCGACCGAGGACTTTTCTCATAGGATATGCTCGATCGAGGAACACAGACCTCTCGATCGAGATCATCAAGTTGGGCACTCCTCGATCGAGAACCTAGTTCACTCGATCGAGGACATTCAGAGGAAAAACTACTCGACCGAGTACCAGATTCAGTCGATCGAGGACTTAGACGATGTTCAGCAGCGACGTCGTCAATTTGTTCTTCCAAAACAGTCTCCGGACTTTCATCTACAGATAAATCAGCATTTTCCGGCATTTCTGGTCTATCATAAGTAAGACCACCTCGAAGATTAATTGCATTAATCGGGCTGCTAGAAGGTAATTGACTTGTTTGGTTCATTTGCTCAGATGCAAATTGAGTGATTTGATCCTGCAGCTTCTTCATAGACCCCTCATTTTCTTCATCATTTTTCTGGACCTGAAGTGCCAAAGATAGCACCAAGGATTTCATCTCTGCTATTTCTATATTTGTGGAAGAAGATTCGTCTTGTTGCGGCATTGAAGCAATAGGACTAGAAGTACTTGATATGGCTGCCTCTTCATAAAATTGAGAGAATGGGATTCCTTGCTTGTATTGTTGATAAGCACGGACTCTCTCTACTTCTGCCATACAAGTGATGGGATCATGTCCTTCCGCACCACATCTACCACAAATCAACTCTTGCTCAATTATAGCATGGACCTGCTCATGTTCACCCATCGTCGGGCTCTCCAATTCGTCACACGCGGCATCAAGTGTTTCCACCTCAGCTACAAGTGATTCGCCTTCTCTTTCGATCACCCGCCTACCTCCTCTGGGATTCCCATACTCAGCTTCATGAATGGCCATATCTTCAATCAGATGCCATCCCTTATTATCTTCAACATTTTTCTGGAATCTCCTTTTAGCTGCATTATCCAATATGGCTCTTTGATCAGCATACAACCCATTGTAAAATTGGGTGCATAAGAACCATCGTTGGAAACCATGATGAGGTACAAAGCGAACTAGCTTCTTGAACCTAGTCCAAGATCCATTCAGATCTTCGGTAGGCAATTTTGTGAATGTAGTGATGTGGACATGGGGCCACGGGGGTGCTTGGGAACAAGCGTTTGCATTTGTGGAGTCGCCACCAATTTATTGTGAAAAATTGGAAACTGTTCGAATACCCCGTGTCATGTCAAGACACAAATTAGTGACATGAACACCAAGAACTCGTTACCCTTAGCATTCTATGTCTAGAATGACTCTCGTGGATGCCAATGAACACGGATGTTCACAGAGATCTGGAGTAAGGGGTGAGGGTACGTATTAGGAAGCTCTTTTGATCGAACACCTAATCCCGCCCGCCTCGATAACGGCCTCTACTAATGATTAGGGAAGTTATCTATACTCGATGTATTGTCGATTATATGCATGCAATGCAACATCCAAGTTTTAATCTTAACATGTGAAGAATTAGACTAAGTCGGTGAACAATTAATTTAGCATACAATAAATGTCAAAGTAGGGATTTAAGCTCAATTATATGTGAAGGCATACAAATGATACAATAAAATAAATACAATAAAATACAATAATGAAAATTACAATAATTACAATGGATTCAATTGATTTATGTCGAAAATACTTCCAAAACGGATAATTTGAGAAAGAACAAAATAAACGAATAAGTTTAACAGAATTAGGCGATAATACGATTAATAGTTAATTAAATACGTAAGCTAATTAAACTAGGCCAAGGCGAACGGAAGTTTGAGACAGTAAATCAACCTAGAACAAAGCAAGAGCCGCGCCTCTGAAGAGGCGCAGCGATTCTTTGCGTCTGTTCCAAGGGTGAGTTCTGGCTGTGAAGCCGGAACTGCAAATCGTTAATGTTAATTGGTGATTTTAAGGATTAATTATGATATTCGACTCGGATGAAAGTGATTTAATGTGTTAATTACATGCGAACGGGTCATAAAAGCAATAAAACATGGATGCGACGATCGCAAACGAATTAATTACATGATCGAAAGATTGATTAGTGACATAGGTAAACTAAATAGGTTAAATATGACAAATTAATGACGAATTAATGACGGATAGACAAATGGAATATCAAAGGTCGAATTCCAGAAACTCAATATGAAAGAATCGAATCTCTACAACCCGGATTGATTTTAATGACAAAAACCCGCAAATATTGGATTACTTGGGATTTAAGTCGGGATTTAACGATGAATTATACATATTAATGATGATAAACAATGTACATGTGAAATTATTGTGCTATTATGTCAAGGAATTAAAGAACAAACGAAGACAAATAATGAGCATTTAATTGACAGAGGACGAAGGAAGAAGAAAGGAAGCGAGAAGCTGGCGGCCCTCACGAAGAGGCGCGGCAGATGTCTGCGTCCCTTCGAAGAGGCGCAGCAGTTGTTGCGTCCTTTCTCGACGGTCATCTTCTGGTAATCCGTAAAAAGGGTTTTAAAGCATGCTTTTATAAATCGGTTTTAAGAAGTATTTTCGACATAAACCTTACATTAATGATACAAAAAGTAAATAACAATAAATAAAAGAGAGATTTACACCCTCAGACTTACATGTTTGACGAAACGAGATGAACTAAGTTTACGATTAGTGATGCTCGACTCGAATGTAACGAAAGTGCCCTCGTAAGAGGAAAATGATTAAGATTAATTAAGTTGATTAATGTGGAGTTGGTCAAATTGGTCGGTCATGCAAACGAGGTTGGTACTCAGAAGGATCCAAGCTTACGTGGTCGAATGTTCAAGCACGTAGACGCCAAAAAGTAAGAACGTGTCTAGAATGCAAAGGGAGAAGAGAAGGGCGGACACTCGCGTGAGAAATATGAGGAGCGAAGGCTCCTATTTATACTAGTCACGTAAAGGAATAGGGTTTTTGGAGAAACTTTGGAAGTGAATCCTTGAAAAGATATGAAAAGATACGAAAAATACGCAGAAAAGGACCTGGGAAGAGGCGCAGCAGTCACTGCGTCTTTTGGAAGAGGCGCAGCACCTGGTGCGTCTGTTCCCAGGTGGTTTCCTATTGCGGAAGAAAGATTTCCGTGTAGGGTTTATGGAATGACGGGATAATCTTATTTTCCTTAATATTTTGTGTGAATATCACGCGAAATACTTTACCAAAGAATAAAAGATTGTGAAAGATTTATAAAATATGGAATAGAAATATCCGGAACATTCCAGAACATTCTGACTCGGGATATAGCGGTTATCAGAAAATGAAGACAGTTTTAGGCCCAGACTCCAAATGTACTCTAATTACTGTCAAAACGACCGTATCGGCGCGTAGATGACAATTAAGAGGTAGACATCAGTGTTTGAGCAGTCACTTGACGATAAACTTACGAACTGTCATAAATCGTTCCGCGTACCAAACATGTGGCCCAATCATCACCGGTTGGTTTGCGGGAGGTGCAGAAATGAAGTATCTACAAAGCCCCCACTTTGACTGAGGCTTGGACAAGGCGAAAGTCAAAGTATAGCCATCAGGTCAATCGAAGATTACAACCTGACGACTATGGCGACGCGAGCCGGCTCAAGGGGTCTGAGCCAAGGACCTATCGTCGGGAACATTTTAGAGTCTGTCGACTATCGGGGAGGGTCGTTTAAAGTCCATTAGACTACGTAAGGAAGCTCGCCAGCCATAAGAAGAGAATATACCTGAAACTTCTTGAGAGACGTTTCCGGAGTTGCATAGGAGCTAAGGGTAAGCGTATGAGCTAAAGGATAAGCGTAGGAGCTAAAGGATAAGACCTAAAAGATAAGTAAGGGCTGTACTAGGGTGTGGGACCCTAGAGGAAAACATCAATGAGAAGGAGGCCCAAAATATAATTTCAAACTGAAGGGTAACTAAGGCTTGAGTGTAAGAACCCTGCCGGTCTGGGAACCTCTGGGGAACGACACCTTTATCGCACTCCGTGGGGAAACAGGAAATATTGTGGGTAGCAGGACACAGGCGGGAACTGCTGGGAGAAATCTGCTTGGGTCGTCTTCAAACAAACTTCAGAAGAACTTGAGAAGGACGATTGTATGTCGTGAACTCTCGTTGGGGAAAACCTTATCAGGAATTTATCTCCATGTCTCGAGAGGGATTGTCTATCCGCTTACTCTCGCTGGGGGAATATAATGAAGGCGTGTCGAAACACCTGTCAAAAAATACCTGCTCGTTGTGTCAAGCAAGGTCTTGGAAGCAATAAATAATGTATGATAGCGTGCCGTTGTCTTAGAAATGCGGGTCTGAACGAAGATTTATCGTCAAACGGACCAAAAAAGAGAAAATGGCATCGAGGAAGAGGCGCACCAAAGATGGGCCCACAAATAACGAACTCATAACGAATTTTTGAAAATTCGTATGAAGGGAAGCTAAGGAAGAGGCACAGCAAGAGCTGCGTCTCTTGGAAGAGGCGCAGCACCTGCTGCGTCTGTTCCTGGAGGTGTCTTTTCTGCGTAAAACGCGACGAAACAGAGGGTTTATTTCATTTGTTTTGAAACACAATTCATAAATTTCTCTCTCAAACTTCAACCATTTCCGCCAAAATTTGATCCAAAAGCTTGCATTCGCCATGACTAATCGAGGTATGTATATCATTCTTGCATTAATCTTCTATAACGGACGAATTGGATCGACAAAATTTAGGGTTTTTAACCCTAAAATGTCGAAAATTTGGGGCTTTTCCCCCAAATGATCTTGCCTTGTAAAATTGACCATCTAAATGGCTAATTGGCAGTATAAGGATCATAACCATGTATTTGTTTCGAATTTTCATTGAGTTTTGGGCATTTGAGTGAAATAGAGACGGTTTCACAGCTAAACCGTAAATTGCTTCGAAAATGGCCTTAGGATTGCCCATTTGCGATGAAACTTGACATTTGGAATCCTTGGATAATGAGTAAACTTCTTATCATCTCGGAATTTCGGTTTGTGACGGCTTTTTCAGGACAACTTTCTAGGGCATAATCGTCGTTATAACGAAATGCTGCCGAAACTTCGACTCGAACCCATGACTAAGCTTCAACTTAGGCTTGACTTGACCCAAATTACCACATGAGTGATCGGTTTTGTGGGAATACGGCCAAAGATGGCGAGAAAAGAGCGACTTCGGGCTCCTAAAAACTCGAAAATCCCCTGATCAAGGCTTGTCGTCACTTGACGCGGCCTAAATATGCCTTAATTTTGTAGGTGACGAGGCTTCTACTTCTGGGAGAGCTCCCATGGATATAGACACTGTTGTTGACGCTTCTCGTGCTCTCGAGGAGGCTTTTGCTGCGGCTAGGGCAGCCGGGGAGGTTGCTGAGGACGAGATCCTCGAGGAGGAGGTTGCTGAGGAGGAGGAGGCCCCGAGACGGGCCAACGTGGGGCGAGGAGGTCGCCAACTGAGGGGAGCACCTGCGTGGGCTGAGACCTGGGAAAGTAGGCACTTGCTTTGGGCTGCGGAGGGTCATATGTCCTATAGGATGGTGAAGAGCTTGGTAATCTTGAATTCATCACTCATCACTCATCTTCTTTCGTTTCATTCGCTCCAATTTCTTTTCCAATTTCATTCAAACAAAAGATAGCTTTTGTTTCAAATCACAATAGGAGGCCGGGAACATCAGATCGTTCTCGGGCTACACGACGGCTATGGAGTGCTACGAGAGGTTTTCGGCGGAGGAGCGCGCCATGATCGAGCAGAGAGCATTCGGCGCCCTGGTGCAGGCTTGGAGGGATATCACGAAGAGGAAGCTGCGGGCTAACCTTAGCCTGGTCCGCGCTTTCTTGGACCGATTCTGGGATACGACTTCCACTTTTCACATGCCTTTTGGTGAGGTGGGAGTCACGTTGGAGGACTACGGCATGATCTCTGGGCTGCCGTGTGGGACTGAAGTGGTGGAGTGGCCGGAGACTGCCATGAGGGTGGACTCGGCCGAGGCTAGGAGGTTGATCGGCTGGAACTTGGCGTCGAAGGCTGCTGCAGTGCCTGGTTTGGTGCCTAGTTCTTATGTCCGAGACTACTTTGCGGGGAAGACCCCGGCGCTGGTGGTGATTGACAGGAGAGAGACGGCTCCTCCCCCTTGTACAGTTGAGCAGAGGGTCCGCTTGTGGCTTTGGTGGTTTCTGTCTTCGATCTACCTCGGAGACAAGGGAGAGAGGCTGTCGACGAAGCTTCTTCCCTTTCTTTCTGACCTGAGCTCCCTAGGGCGTTGGGACTGGGCTACTGCTGGTTTTGCGATCCTCATCCGCTTCATGAGGGCCATGATTCGTCCGGAGTTGATAGAGAAGGGGACTTCTCCTGGTGCTGTCGGCCTTGGGCTACTGTTGGAGGTATGAACCTTCATTTGGACTAATAATCACCTCCCTTCCTTATCGAATTACGAAAGATCGTTATTGACTATCTTGCTTTGCAGGCGTGGGTGTACTCCTACTTTTCGAGCCTCTCGCCCAAGAGGACGGAGCCGCTGGAGAAGGCCTAACCCGTTGTAAGGGATTGGGTAATGTGTCGCACGAGGAGCAAGCGCTCCTCTCACGGTGTCTACCGGCGGGACGTGAACGCTCTTCAGCTGGACAGCGTGAGCATCTCACTTATATTCGTTTTGCTTCTTTATTACTTTTTACCGATCATAAGAATGATTTCTTGCTTGTCTTTTTCTAGTGGGTGCCTAGGCCTTGGGCGGAGTACGCTGGCGCTCCTCCTTTTGTGGCTGAGGTCCTTCGACCTAGGAGCTCGAGCCGGCTGCTGTTGAGGATGTCGATGGGTCCTGTGTGGTACTTAGGCGAGCGCTTGGCTCGTCAGTGCTCTCGGGATGTCTTGACGGTTCCCATCGATCCTCCTAGGACGATGTTCAGAGAGCCTTCTGAGGCTGAGAGGGAGGCTGACTTGGCTGGCGTTGGTGGTGACGCCCTCCTTCTTCCTGGTGAGGACTAATCGGCGTTCCTCTACGGGAGGTTGGCATACTGGCCGGTTGTGGTAAGTGCTTTATTCTTCTTTATTTTCGATTTTTGAGAATACGATGAAAGATCACCGATTAAAGAGAATCATTTGACTTTGCAGGAGGTCGAGGCGGCGGGCATCGAGCCCCCAGAGTACCCCGAGACCCTCGAGTACACTGACGCGACCGGGAGGACGACGATCTCCGAGCTGCGTGACTTTGACGTGGCTGTGACGGATGCTGGCCTGGACGATTGGCAGCATCTGGTTCGGAGGGTGAGCCTCTAATTTGCATGATCTTTGTGTAAGAACACATTTGATTGTCCTTATCTCATTATTAAGAACTTCTTTTTTGAAAATGCAGGTTGCGCCGTCCCGGTTTGTGGCGTTATGGAGGGTAGCCAACCGGCTGCGAGCTACTGCCGTCGAGGCACTTGTCGGCGGTCGAGGTCGTCAGGTATGAACCTTTCTTCATTTTTGAATTTTCTTATTTTCTTATGATTGTTTGAAATGATTGACATGAGCCAATTTTGTTGCTTGCAGAGGGAGCGTGAGCTGGAGCGAGAGCTTGCCCAGTCTCGGGAGGAGACAGCTCGTTTGCTGAGGGAGCTCGAGGTTCGCGACGCCGAAGTTGCCGCTCTCGAGGCGAGAGTTGCAGAGTTAGGTGACGACCGACAATAGTTTTTGTTTTGTTGTTTGTTGTTTGTTGCATCTTGCACATTTGTACATTTTAGACCTACATTTTGGACATTTGGATTTTGCTTGGGGCTCGAGCCCCCAGTTTGTTGTACATATCCCTTTTTTGGTTGTATATGATGGCCTGAGTGCCTTTGCTGCTGGGTTGTGTTACTTGTACATGCAGGTTAGCTTTGAACAGGTTTGGTAGATGACGGTTTATGCCGTCATGCTACCGAAATTTACATAGAAGTTCACGTAAAACATACATTTGACGATGTATGGCCTAAATTAGCGCAAAACAAATGACTCACAAGTGCAAAAAATGCAAAAAAGCCAAAATGCGAAAAATTTGCCGGAAATAACCGGACGGTAGGGAGGGTTACTCCCAAAAAAATGAAAAAAATAGAAATCTATAAGTTAGAAATGTAACGTGGGACGGGAGCGAAATAATTCCCGAAAAAAGAAATAAATAAAAGAAATATATAAGTTTGAAATAAATCACATTAATTTGGAGAAATGATAGAAAGAAATATATAAGTGTGCTAAAATGACGAAAATGCCGATATTGCCTCGAAAAGCGCATTCGCGAAATTAGGAAACACGAACTATGGTAATTTTGACGTATTTACCAAAATAATAACCTGTATGAATAACAAATTATTCGTTAAGGAATTTAGGAAAGATCCAACGCGGAAATTCACAGAAACAACGCTGAGGAAGAGGCGCAGCAGGAGCTGCGTCCCTTTGAAGAGGCGCAACAGGTGCTGCGCCTGTTCCCAGGTGTATCCGTCCTGGCGGATTTTAGGAAACAGATTTTAGTATAAATAGAGACGTCGATAGAGGTTTTATTCACACAATTCTTCCGTCTCTTCCTCGTCTTGTTACATAAAGTTCTCAAAAGAAACATTCATCATGAATACTTTAGAGATTCGTCTAAAAGAGTGGACCAACGAGTTTTCCAACATGGAGAAACACGACATGGGTGCTTATAATCTTGGATCATTGTTGAGCTTGAAGCTTATCAAGGTGGTAAAACCATTCCTAGATGCTTGTCTTGATTAATGGGACCTAAATTATCATGTTTTTGCTTTCCCCGGAGGTGACATTTGCCCGTTTCCTGAAGAAATTGCCGCGATCGGTCGGTGGGACCCAGAACACTTGCTTGCTATTCCTTCTACTTCCCAAGGGTATATGAACAAATTTAGAGACCTGCTTGGATTGACAATAATTGAGGTGGACCGTCTAGTGACCTCGAAAGGAGTGAAAATGTTGGACTTTATTGACCGATTCATTAACAAGGCCGACCCCACCGTCTCTTATGTTGCCAGGCGAAAGGCTTTTCGGTTTTGCTTGTTGCATGTATATGTCCTTCAAGGGCATGTTGATGAAGATTTAAGAGGTGATCCCCGTCTCTTGGGCCTAGTTGAACAAATGGAACTGCGCAGGAGCCCAACTTGTTTATGCTTAGAAGAGATCTTATTGGGTTTGGATAACAGGAAACCAATCGCGACCTACCTTATTTGGGAAGTCCCGTTATTCTGCAGGTAAAAGAACACTTTCCTTATTCTCTCTTTCTTTCTTTTTTCTTTTTTTTTCTTTTTTTTCTTTTCTTTTTTTTTTTTTTTTTTTTTTTTTTTTATTTTTTTTTTTTGTCTAATACCCGCTTTTGGTAGGTCTGGCTTATGGAGCGCCTTCGATTGATCGAGCCCCCAGTTCATGTTCCTTCTTATTATGCTCGCTCGATTACAATGAGGACCAGGCTTTACATGGTGGACTTCACTCAAATGTGCAATTCGGGAAAACAAATCAAGAGTGACGATGGCCCCTTGATTAGATGGGTCGCACCGTGGTGGCATCTCAAAATCCTTTGGAGTATCTTCCTTGGATCCTACCCGATCTGTGCGCATTTCTGGCTTGGAATTCATGGTATGCATCTTCCCGGAGAGGCTGATGAGACAGGTTGGACTGAAACAGATGATCTCGAAGCTTGACACTGTCCCGCAGACTGCCGTGGCGCTTACTACTGAGAGCCGAAGGGAGTGGGCCATTAAATGGGCTCAAAGAAACGTGTGGTTCTTGAACTCTTCCGTTAGTGCCTTATGGGTGTCGGACTCCTATCTGCAGTGGAGGAAGGCTACTACTCAAGAGGAGCGTGAGAGATTGAGGAAGCGCGAGCCCGTTGACTACAAGGTGCGCGAAGTGGAAAAGGAGAAAGAGAAGCATCTGACTGAGGGAGAGGAGGAAGCCGGATTTCGAGTTGTTCATCCTTCGAAGAAACCGAAGACCTCTCCTGTTGTGGACAAAGTGGTTGACAAGAATGGGAAGTCTAGGCCTCTAGAAAGACCGTTGATGATTAGGTCTGAAGTGGCGCATGAGCGTCCGGCTCGAGGTCGTGATAAGAAGTATGACAGAAATGACAAGGGCAAAGGGAAGATGGAGGAATAGCCCAAGTCTTTATTATTATTATTATTTATTATTATTATTATTGTAATAAGAAGGTGGGGTTTTTAGAATTCTAGCCTATTTTTATTTTTGTTTTAGCATTATTATTATTATTATGTAACGTATTATCATTATTATTAGAAATGAATGAAATAAAAGAGGGTAATTGGTTATGAAACCGATGTGATTTTTTATTTATTATTCTTGTCGAATTCCAAATGCAATTGCAGATGTCCTTCTATTTACATTTTGAAATTAATGGGTTGTATCCTGTGAAGGATTGCCTACGTATTCATTTAAAAATGAAATCAGACCCTTGCGCGTAGTTCGAGTAAATGTAAAAGAATAATTGTTCTAAGCAAGAGCTTGTAACGAACTTTAGAATCTAAGCATGAGCTTTTACTTACTCTTAAGGTGCAACTTAGTTTATTTGACGATATGAGGATGACAAATTGTCAAAATGCAAGAGCAGAGTGACGTTAGCTTATTTCAGCTTGGCCAGGGGCCGTTTATTTAGTGCCACAAGAGCGGCACGTGAGGTTACGCGAGGCGCGTTTTATTCCTATTTTAGGCATAATACCGCTTTAGTTGGTCAAGGTTTGTAGGGTTGGCAAATTCATTCCCATCTAGGTCTGTGATTCTAACCGCACCCCCTGGAAGTATGGACTTGACTAGAAATGGCCCAGCCCAATTAGGTTTTAATTTTCCCCGTGGATCGACAGGTAAAAGAGCTCTAACCGATTTGAGTACCAAATCTCCTTCCTTGATGTTCCTTGGCTTGACCCTTTTGTTGAAGGCTCATTTGATACGTGCTTGATATGTTTGGACATTATGTAATGTGCGTAGCCTACGTTCATCCAAGAGGATGAGTTCTTCGTATCTATCCCTCTTCCAATCGGCTTCCGGGATTTGACTTTTGAGTAAGATACGCAATGATGGTATTTCTAACTTTCTGGTTGTACGGACTTCCATGCCGTAGGTCAAATAGAAAGGGGTGGCCCGGTGGGCGCCCTAACTGATGTGCAATATCCCCACAAAGCAAAGGGTATTTTGCTTGGCCAATCTCGATAGTTGTCAATCATTTTCTTGAGAATTGTGACAACGTTCTTGTTTGCCGCCTCTACCGCGCCATTAGTCTGTGGTCTATATGGCGAAGAGTGGTGATGCCTAATTTTGTACTTGGCTAGCAATTGCTCAGTCTCGGCTTGGAAATGTGATCCATTATCACTAATGATCTCATGTGGGCAACCGTATCGACAGATGATGTTGTTTTGTATGAACTTTCCACGTTTTTAGCTGTGAGACTAGTGTAGGAAGCTGCTTCTACCCATTTGGTGAAATAGTCGATTGCCACCAATATGAAACAGTGACCTCCTGTTCCGGCCGGAGTTACCTTCCCGATTATATCAATTCCCCAGGCAGAAAATGGCCAAGGAGATGTCATCTTATAGAGCAATGAAGGAGGGACATGTTGTACATTACCGAAGATTTGGCAGTTGTGGCAATGTCTTACGTATTTGATGCAATCGGATTCCATTGTGGTCCAATAATACCCCAAATGTGTGATTTTATTCGCCATCATGGGCCCACTCATGTGAGGATCGCATTCTCCATCATGAACTTCTTCCATTACTTTCCGCGCCTGCGAATGATCAAGGCAACGTAGGATTACACCAAGAGGTGTTCTTTTGTATAACTCTCCTTGCATGAGAACGTATTGGGAAGCTAGTAGGCGTATAGCGCGTTGTCCCCTTTTGTCCATATCCGGTGGACAGGTACCGTTGAGTTTGAAATTTAGGATTGCTTGGAACCAAGGCTCCTCTGTGATTTCCTCTTCATCGGTGATTTGGTGGACATAAGCTGGCTCTGATCGTCGTTCGATACACAAAGGCATTTCCACCATGTTATTTGGCATGTTAATCAAAGATGCGAGTTTTGCAAGAGCATCCGCAAATTGATTTTCTTCCCGAGGTAGGTGTAGATAGGTCACGTGATCAAAGAATTGGGCGACTTGGTTTATTCTGGCTTGATAAGGTGTTAAGCTTTCGCTTCGGATTTTCCAAGATCCCGTAACTTGATTGTTGATCAGGGACGAATCCCCGTGCACTCGGAGGTTTTTAATGCCTAAGCTTACTGCCGCCTGTAGTCCAATGAGACAAGCTTCGTATTCTGCAGCATTGTTCGTCACCTCGAAGTCGAGTTTGACAGAGATCGGTGTATGCTCACCTTCAGGAGAAATGAAAAACACTCCTATTCCAAATCCTCTTATGTTTGACGCTCCATCAAAGGAGAGGTCCCAGGACTCCACATCGGTTTGGAGTATATCCTAGTCTGGAAATGACCAAGTATCTATTATTTGTGCATTATGGATGGGGTTTTCTGCAAAGAATTCGGCAACGACGCACCCTTTTATAACTTTCAGGGACACGTATTTGAGATTGAACTCTGAGAGCATCAATGTCCATCTTGCTAATCGTCCGTTGAGGACGGGTTTCTCGAAGAGGTATTTGACCGGATCCATTTTGGAGTATATTTTGATGGAGTAGCTAAGCATGTAATGGCGTAGCTTCTTCGTTGCCCACACAAGAGCGAGGCATGTCTTTTTGAGTTGTGAGTATTTGCACTCGTACTCCAAGAACTTCTTACTAAGGTAGTAGATATCCCTTTCTTCCTTTCCTACGGTTTGAGCTAGCATGGCGCCCATGGCTGTTTCGGTCACTGTGAGATATAAACCAAGAGGTTGATCTCGTTGAGGTGGCATGAGCTCGGGTGGTTTAGCTAATATCTCCTTGATTCGGTCGAACGCCTTTTGACAGTCATCATCCCACATGGTGTGATCTGTTTTCTTGAGCTTTTTGAAGATAGGTTCACAGATCATGGTGAGTTTCGATATGAATCGACTTATATATTGCACTTTTCCCAGGAATCCTCTGACTTCTTTCTCCGTTTGAGGTTGCGGCATTTCGATCAGAGCTTTGATTTTGGAAGGGTCTATTTCTATACCTCGCTGGCTAACGACGTATCCCAGGAGTTTGCCAGATGTTACTCCGAACGCGCACTTCTGAGGATTCAGCCTCATGTTGTACTTTCGTAGCCTCATGACCGTATAGCAATAGGTTCCCCATTGAGTGACAAAGGCGGTCTTATGCATGTCTTCTATGGCCATCTTGAATTGGTTGTATCCCGCGTATCCATCCAAGAAAGATAGTAACGCGTGATCTGCGGTATTGTCCACCAATATGTCGATATGTGGTAGAGGAAAGTCATCTTTAGGACTTGCTTTGTTTAAGTCTCTAAAAGCAACACAAACACGGATTCTCCCATCCTTTTTTGGCACGGGTGCTATATTGGCTACCCAGTAAGAATACTCGGAAACTTTGATGAACCCGGCTTTGAATTTCTTATCGACTTCTTCCTTAATCTTGAGAGCCCACTCTGTTCTCATTCAACGAAGCTTCTGTTTTACGGGCTTGAAACCTGGCTTAATTGGGATTCTATGTTCGGCGATATCCCTGTCGATTCCTGACATGTCTTTGTAGGACCAAGCGAAAACGTCTTTGAATTCGTGTAGGAGGTCTATGAAACTGGCCCTTTCGGTGGGGTTCAGGG
This sequence comes from Silene latifolia, assembly GCF_048544455.1. Lineage (NCBI taxonomy): Eukaryota > Viridiplantae > Streptophyta > Magnoliopsida > Caryophyllales > Caryophyllaceae > Silene > Silene latifolia. The sequence goes on from NC_133537.1 coordinate 36,492,227, forward strand.
TTGTCCCTATCCTAAGTTCTCTGGGTTCTAGTTCGGTTCCTACGTTGATGGGTTCAGTATTCTCTATTACTGGTCCCCCTTCCCCCTCTTGTAGTATTTCCTTGGCTATGTATGGAGGTATCTCAATTGAGTCTGGGTCTGGGTCATCCTCAGTATCATCATAAATAGAATTGCATTCAAGATAACACAAAGAGTAAGCAGAACCTGATTTATTCATATTAAAGTTTGAGAAAAGTTGAAACAAAGAAGCCATCTGATCTGTGGTCAGCGGCGGTAAAGGGATAGTTGTTGGGGCATTTCCCGAACTATTGTTACTATTTGAGGCTAAGCTAGGAGAAATAAAGGGAATGGGGGTGACGACAGGAGGAGACTCCTTAGTGACTTCTCTAGACTCCGACTCTGACTCCGACTCTGACTCTCACTCGAATTCATCGTCTTCTGGTTCTCCTTTGAACATCTCTCCTTCTCCAGTGGTGAGCTTGAAGAGTCTCCCTTGATTGTTGGTCCACTTGATTGATTTTCTCCATCCTTACTGCTGATTCGCGTTTGTTTCTGTGATTAACGCGATAGGGTTGAAGTGGTTGTCTTGAAGTATTATGGTAATGATCTCATCCTGCGCGGCTCTAACAAATCGATCTTCTCCAAATAGTAGACTAACATCTTGTTCGTCTAAGCAAGGTGCTTGACGTGCTTTGATGGTAGGAACCGTTTCTGGAGGGATGAAGTAGCAATCGTGAAAGATCTCGATCCCGACTAGCTTCCTTTCGAGATAATGCCAAGGTTCGGGAAAACCGTGAAAGAGTTCTTGACTTCCTTCCTTAACAAAGTATCCATTTAGGGTAGGAAGATAGGGTCGCATTTGGACTCCTACGTACTTACGGTTTTGAACTTGAGCAAGCATCTCGAGAACTTCCTCTTTAGTGGGTTTGTATCCTAGGCCAAGTGGTATCCTTTTTTAGTTGCCTTCCTTGTAGGGTGCGAAGGTGTTTCTTCGGAAAGGGTTCAAAGGCATTCCAGGGAAGTATCCCTGGGATTTGAGTATGTGGTTGACCGCCAAGTTGGAGTAGGGATCGTAGTATAGGGGTGCCAATTCGCTTTCTATGACACTTATGCTTTGAAAGCCCCCAGTTCATGTACTGGATCCGCGAGGACTTGATTATTTGACTTCTTTTCGATTATAGCCTTGATGGGCAACGAAGTGATCGTCACCACTTTGCCATTTAGTGGAATTTTGATCTTTTGGTGAAGGGTGGATGTTACCGCTTTGGAAGCGTGAATCCAAGGTCTTCCCAGAAGTATGTTGAAGGAAGCTTCGATGTCCACTATTTGGAAGTTAACCTTTCGCTCAATTGGCCCTGTGGCTAGGGTTAGGTTAACGAGTCCTACGACCTTTCGTCGTGTACCATCATATGCACGAACACCTTGATTGGTAGAGGTCCAATCCGACTCTTTCATGCCTAGTTTGTATGCTGTTTTTAGGGGTATGACGGTGACCGCGGAGCCATCATCTACCAAGGTCATTGGCACATTCTTCTTTAAGCAAATGACGGTGATGTAAAGAGCCAAGTTGTGACTAGCGCCAAAGGGTGGCAAATCTTCGTCTGAGAAAGTAATAGGATTACTTAGCTTCGGTGATTCTTGGAAGACCAAATTGACTACATCGTCGGGTGTAGAGTTATGTGCTACATTTAGCTTGGCCAAAGCTTGCAGTAAAGCTTGGCGATGTGGGATGAGCTTGCTACTAATTGCCAGACTGAAAGATCAGCCTTTGTCTTCTGTAATTGCTTGAGCAAATGATCAGTAGAGTCATCTTCATTATCATTTGGTGTGATAACGTTGGTTGGACCATTTGGAGTAGTACTTTGATATGGATGCCCCGAACGAGTTAGGTGGTCCACATCTTGGTCTTCACCATTTTGGACTATTTCCTTGACTAGGGAGTGTTCAATGAGATACTAGTCTTCATCGTCATCGGCCCATACTCCATTGACTGTAGCTAGTTCCCTCATTCTCATGATCTCGTCCTCTAATTGTGTGATTTGGTCGACTAGTTTATCAACCACGACCACTATTTCTTGCATAGTGGCATTTTGAGAAAAGATTAGTGGCGCATGTTCTTTGGGTGTCGCATTGGGGTCATGTAAAGTTGTCACCACATTTTCCAATTCCCAAACTTGCCTATCCATACTTCTTGCCCATGCGATGAAGTCGGCAATGGTAGGGGAAATGGTAGAGTAGAACCCTTCATTCTCGATCGCGTGGATCTTGTCTTCGACTGGAGAAATGAGGTGTGAACAATCTAAGGTAGATTCTTCACTTGTGATCACTAGAATTCCAAGAGGATTCTGAGTGTTGTTGGGCTTACCTCCCGGCGGTATTGGTAGTCGACCATCCTCTATCATGTCTTGAAGCACATTTTTCAATTTGTAGCATTTTTCTGTGTCATGCCCCTTACCCCTATGATATTCGCAGTATGAGTTCTCGTTCCAGAACTTGGACTTCTTTTCAGGTTCGGGCGTAGGTCCTATGGTTTGGAGTTTGCCTTGTTTCATTAGCCTTTTTAGAGTATTGGAGTAAGTGTCCCCAAGATTTGTAAATTTCCTTGGTGGGGCACTCTTCTTGGATGGCTCGAGGAGGTTAACTTCATCGGTCTTGCTAGTGGAGCCGTAAGAACCACTTGTTGAGCCTTGATATCCTCGACCTACTGTTTTGGACAGGAGCCCTTTACGGATGTCATCTTCGATCCTTGTTCTTAGTACGGTTAAGTCCTTGAAAGTTTTAATGTTTTGGTACCTCAAATGATTGGCATAGATGGGCTTTAAGTTGTCCACGAATTTCTCCACAAGGGTAGCCTCATCCTAGCGTTCAACTAGTTGGGTACTAGTCTTCCTCCACCTACTTAGGAAGTCGGTGAAACCTTTTTTGTCATTTTGGGTAAGAACCTCTAAAGTGCGCATGTTAACTTGGATCTCAGCAGTATCTGCATATTGCTTAGCAAACTCGACCGCGGCGTCTTCCCGAGTAGCGATCTTCTTGTGTTCTAGAGAGTAGAACCATTGCTTTGGGATGGTGTCAAGAGATGAAGGAAAGATCCTTAAGAACATCTCGGGTTTGATGCCTTTGATAGACATATATAGTCCTTGAAAGCACGGATGTGGTTCAAAGGGTCTTCATGCCCCTTGAATTTAGGGATATCCGTCATGTTGAAGTTGGTTGGCAACTTGGAACTCACGGCCTCATACTTGCGATTATTATCCCTATAAATGTCATCCCCTTTAAGATACATCAATTGCTCCTCTAAGTATTGGAGTCGTTTCTCAGCTGCAGTAATACCCATGGGAGGGTTTTCGTCCCTGAAGTCATTCACGAAGTCATCAACGACTTCGCTTTCCCGAGGAGGCAACCTCGTTTCTACGGTATAGATCCGGCCCTCGATGGTGTCAAGGCGATCATACACTTGGTCTTGAGTAACTTGGAGTTGAGCTAGCGCGGTTAGGATTCGATCATTACTATCTTGGAGTTGATTGAAGTCGCTTGTTTCGGGCATCTTGGAAACTGGATAAGAGATCGACGACGAATCAAAACACGATCGACCATTCTAACACACCTGCTAAGAAAGAAATGTTTTGACTCGTGAAGTGGGTGTGTGCCACTTGTGTCAGTGAGCTTTTGAAGAAATGACAAGGTTTGAAAAATGTTGGTCCTAGTCAACTTTAGTGTAGTTGTAGGAGTGGACTCGAAGTGAGGTTTTGAAATGGGCTTGGGCCCGAAATTTGACTCGACAAATGGACAGAGTTTTGACTCGGTTTTGCGCTAATCATTGGCCTTTTTCGAAATTTACATTTTAAAAGGGGTTTTGATTTTACAAAAATCGTCATGGTTTCGTTTAGAAATGGTGATCACGTAAGGTACTGGACATTTATACAAGCATTATAACGGGATCTTTGAGTGCATTTAAAAGGGTTTTGGTTTAAAGGGTGGGTTGCCATACCGAACAATCAAACCCGAAGTCTGTGGAGAGGCTCGTACCAAACAAGAGTAAGGCCGATTCCTAGTCCATTTCCTCAAGTAGTGAAAGTCCTTGATACAAACAAGAGTAAGTACCATGGTATGGATGACGTCAATCGCTATCCATCCTTAGGCCCAAATAAGAATTAGGACCGTTTAGACGGGACGATTGGTTGAATGGGTTGGGTTGGGCCTAGGAAGGCCGAATAAAACGGTCTAGGAAGACCGAGTTATGAAAACCGACAATTGTCTTGTACAAACTATTCCCTAACCTTGTTCAAGTTTCACCCTTTTGGCTACACGTAAGTGTATTATCCCCAGCGGAGTCGCCAAACTGTGGACATGGGGCCACGGGGGCGCTTGGGAACAAGCGTTTGCATTTGTGGAGTCGCCACCAATTTATTGTGGAAAATTGGAAACCGTTCGAATACCTTGTGTCATGTCAAGACACAAAGTAGTGACATGAACACCAAGAACTCGTTACCCTTAGCATTCTATGTCTAGAATGACTCTCGTGGATGTCAATGAACACGGATGTTCACAGAGATCTGGAGTAAGGGGTGAGGGTACGTATTAGGAAGCTCTTTTGATCGAACACCTAATCCCACCCGCCTCGATAGCGGCCTCTACTAATGATTAGGGAAGTTATCTATACTCGATGTATTGTCGATTATATGCATGCAATGCAACATCCAAGTTTTAATCCTAACATGTGAAGAATTAGACTAAGTCGGTGAACAATTAATTTAGCATACAATAAATGTCAAAGTAGGGATTTAAGCTCAATTATATGTGAAGGCATACAAATGATACAATAAAAGAAATACAATAAAATACAATAATGAAAATTACAATAATTACAATGGATTCAATTGATTTATGTCGAAAATACTTCCAAAACGGATAATTTGAGAAAGAACAAAATAAACGAATAAGCGAACAGGAATTAGGCGATAATACGATTAATATTTAATTAAATACGTAAGCTAATTAAACTAGGCCAAGGCAGAACGGAAGTTCAGAGACAGAAATCATCCTGGAACAGCGCAATAGAGCCGCGCCTCCTGAAAGAGGCGCGGCGATTCTTTGCGTCCCATTGCCAAGGGTGAGTCTGGGCGTGAAGCCGAATCGCAAATCGTTAATGTTAATTGGTGAATTTAAGGATTAATTATGATATTCGACTCGGATGAAAGTGATTTAATGTGTTAATTACATGCGAACGGGTCATAAAAGCAATAAAACATGGATGAGACGAACGCAAACGACTTAATTACATGAATGAAAGATTGATTAGTGACATAGGTGAACTAAATAGGTTAAATATGACAAATTAATGACGAATTAATGACGAATAGACAGATGGAAATATATCAAAGGTCGAATTCCAGAAACTCAATATGAAATAATCGAATCTCTACAACCCGGATTGATTTTAATGACGAAAACCCGCATATATTGGATTACTTGGGATTTAAGTCGGGATTTAACGATGAATTATACATATTAATGATGATAAACAATGTACATGTGAAATTATTGTGCTATTATGTCAAGGAATTGAAGAACAAACGAAGACAAATAATGAAGCATTTAATTGGCGGAGAGGACGAAGGAAGAAGAAAGGAAGCAGAATCGGCAGGCCACGAAGAGGCGCAGCAGTTGCTGCGTCCTTTCTCGACGGTCATCTTCTGGTAATCCGTAAAAAGGGTTTTAAAGCATGGTTTTATAAATCGGTTTTAAGAAGTATTTTCGACATAAACCTTACATTAATGATACAAAAAGTAAATAACAATAAATAAAAGAGAGATTTACACCCTCAGACTTACATGTTTGACGAAACGAGATGAACTAAGTTTACGATTAGTGATGCTCGACTCGAATGTAACGAAGGTGCCCTCGTAAGAGGAAAACGATTAAGATTAATTAAGTTGATTAATGTGGAGTTGGGTAAATTGGTTGGTCATGCAAACGAGGCTGGTACTCAGAAGGATCCGAGCTTACGTGGTCGAATGTTCAAGCACGTAGACGCCAAAAAGTAAGAACGTGGTCTAGAATGCAAAGAGAGAAGAGAATTGCGGACACTCGCGTGAGAAATATGAGGAGCGAAGGCTCCTATTTATACTAGTCACGTGAAGGAATAGGGTTTTCGGAGAAACTTTGGAAGTGAATCTTGAAAAGATATGAAAAGATACGAAAAATACGCAGAAAAGGACCTGGGAAGAGGCGCAGCAGTCACTGCGTCTCTTGGAAGAGGCGCAGACCCGCTGCTGCGCCTGTTTCCTGTGTGGTTTCCTCTCTCGGAAGAAAGATTTCCGTGTTTGGTTTATGGAATGACGGGATAATCTTATTTTCCTTAATATTTTGTGTGAATATTACGGGAAATACTTTACCAAAGAATAAAAGATTGTGAAAGATTTATAAAATATGGAATAGAAATATCCGGAACATTCCAGAACATTCTGACTCGGGATTTAGCGGTTATCAGAAAATGAAGACGGTTTTAGGCCCGGACTCCAAATGTACTCTAATTATTGTCAAAACGACCGTATCGGCGCGTAGATGATAATTATGAGGTAGACATTAATGTTTGAGAAATCACTTGACGATAAACTTATGAACTGTCACAAATCGTTCTGCGTACCAAACATGCGGCCCAATCATCACCGGGTGGTTTGCGGGAGGTGCAGAAATGAGGTATCTACAAGTGATTTGGCCTCTTAGTGCATCAGTGCGCTGTGGTGGAAAGTACCTTCTGTAGAAGGTCAAAGCTAGGGAATTCCAGTCAGTAACACCAGCAGCTTCCCTATCCAAATCTCTCAACCACTCCCGGGCGTCATCAGTCAAAGAAAAAGGAAAAAGAACTCCCTTGGCCATATCCTACGTCACCCCAGCAGCTAAAGGAATGGTGGAGCAATACTCAGTAAACAACTCCATATGCTTACACGCACTACTACAGATACAGCCTATAACAACGGGTAAAAACCGTTGTAAAAACAAAAAGCGGACGTTGTTAAAGCGGCCGTTGTAGAAGGTATTTACAACGGTTTGGTTATTTAAAGAAACCGTTGTCTAAAGTATTCACCACGGTTAAAAGCCGTTGTTGTTGGGTGTTCACCGTTGTGGAAAGTGTTTCAAAAATTTGGAGGGAATAATATAACAACGGTTGTCGTATGTATAACCATTGTTGTAACTTTCCCTCCAAAATTGTGAAGTCTTTTGACAACGGGTTTATGCTACATACCCGTTGTTGAAATTGTTAGTAACAACGGTTCTTAGTTTAATACCCGTTGTTGTAATTTTACCTCCAAAATTGTGAAGACTTTTAACAACGGTTCTTCGATTAAAACCTGTTGTTGAATATTATCTTGCGGGTATTTGTGAAAGTCATTCACAACGGTGTTATTTTTATTAACCGTTGTGAAAGGATTCACAACGGTTTTTTTTAGTAACCGTTTTTATTACGAACTCCTAATGTTTTGAAAAATTAAATTTGTTTCATGCCATTCAAAAACTCGCATATATCCAACACCATATACCAAAGACAAAGATAAATCACGGTTGGGTTCATCGTAACTCAATAGATTCAATTCAACCACAACAAGAAGATCATATATATATATATATATATATATATATATATATATATATATATATATATATATATATATATATATATATATATATATATATATAATTACAAGGAGTTGAATTTACATGAACTAATCATTCCCTAACTTCAACAAAAAATTTACTAATAAGTTGATCTAAACTATGAGTATCATGCATTTCTATATTCTAAGACGTAGTTGCCCCACATGTCTCTTACCTCGTCTATATCTATACTTGAGTCTTGCTCAATCACAGACGGGTTGATTGCATCGCGGAAAAAACAAAAAGAAGACATTATGGTATATATAGCAACAAGCAAGACAACATTAGCAACATCATGGTATATATAGTTACAAGCAAGACAACATTAGCTCTAATTTAAAAAAAAAAAAGTAATAAACACATGTTTAAATTATTACTAACCTTTTCTGGAATAATGAGATATCTTCGCCTAATAATCTCCAACATGAACCGACAAGCGTAGTATCCACATTGTATGCTATCCATTTTGGCGAGGGGCCTATTATTACATAAAAAAAACAGACGAGAGAAGGCTCACATCAGAATCTTGAACTTTAGGTATTGTATTAGTATTAAACACAGATTTTGCACTTAATGTTATTGTATTTGAGTACGTACCCCTGTTATCGTAATAAAATCAGGGCCAACATCAGAATCTTTCGTGGGTTGATCCGCTTTCGTTTGCTTTTTTCTTCCCAAAGGCCCTTTTTTAAAAAATAAAAAGGAGGCGTAAAACTAATTTTTTTAGGGAAAAAATATGAAAGAGCTTTTTCTATAAATAAAAATTGAAAATGTTATTATAAATAAATCAGTATTATAAACTTACATATTAATCAAGCGCTTAAAAGTCTCGCTTGGTTGATGATGTAAAGAGTCCAACAGAAAACTTTATTCCTTGTCGGCATGATGGTGCTAGCACCCAATGAGTCCTACATCAAGAGACATCATCATTATTAACAAGTACATATATTAGTTATGAAAATGCAATTGTAGGGGGAAACGTAATATTAATTTGTTTATTATCCTTTTTCATTATAAGCGCCAAAAATCAGCTTCTTGGTTGTCGCCAATTGCTGAGCAATATAATCTACCCGGTCTTGGAATGAGAAATCCGCAATAAATAAAGATAAAATAAAGGGGCACAGGAATCCGTATTGATCAGAAGGAATATTCTTCTCGGGGATCACTCTCAATTTCAATATCGTACATTAGTACGGTATTAATTCCGGTATTTAAAACACTATCTAGTAGTCAGAATATTAGAATATGAAATTATTTATTAAGAAACTTACTTCATCCAAACAAATACGTGTTGGATATCAATCTGGTCTAGGCCAGCCCATACGGCTAGCATATCCCATGATAGAAGTGCTTGGCGCTCAACCCCTAGAATATCCTCCTCGAGTGGAATAACTATCAATTGCTAGGTTGCTATGCGATGGGCAGCCTCCTCATGCAGTTTCCTCATCGTCACCGTTCTTACATATCCCATGTACTCCTTCCCTTTATATTGTGTGTCGTTTAAACTCCTAACTTTCAATGATGAGGTAGTAGCAGCAGGTAAGACTGAGGACTTAGGCTTATCAGTCTTTTTTGTCCCCTACACAAAATTACCATGCTTTTTATAAATACAGAAAAAATATAAATAAAGGGAGCGAGGTTTTTAAAAAAATGGAGAAGTTAATTAAATACCTCATCAAGTTGTTGTCTCGACGAGGTCGTTGGCATGTCTGTGGACTTAGGCTTATCCGCCAACGCCGGCTTTTTTGTTCCCTACAAAAAAAAAATAACATATAAATTTAACATATAAAAACATTCAACAATTAAAAATTTAACATATATATAAAGGTATTTCTTCTAACCCCAATCGCTTTCCGCTTCGAGGCGGAGACGTCCGAGCCAAGTAGATGTGAGTTTCAGGCCATTGGATGAAACTTCCAAGCGCATCTCCCATAATGGTAATGTCGTCACGAATCGGGACAGCAGTTGCAAGTTTTCATGGCCTGGTAAGACTGTAGTTATCTCTACTTTGGTATGATTCGGCAAAAGTTTTTCGCCATGAACTACGTTTCCGCCGCAGATTTGGTGTGCATTTCTACGAGACCCCGCCAACACGCACATGTGGCTTTTCGGTTTTAGGTCAGCAAGAATAACGGCCTCTTGTTTACGGCCTGAAGAATATACACATACATTATTATATCTTTGCAAAAACGCTTCAAAATTCAAAAGATTTTGCAAAACGCTTTCATCTCAGCCGATTTTTGCACAAACTTCAGCATTCATATAAATTTAACTAATTAAACACTTCATGCATACCTTCGAAAACAGGAACCGACTTGAAGGGGATGTATCGTTTTCCATCAGCCGTCTTCTCAAGTTGCATCTCCTTTTCAGACCCATTATTTACCTAATAAAATTAACCAATGGCACCATGTCAGAAGTTATAGAATTAGAGCTGGCAGGGAACACACCCCCTGATCTTACCCAAAAAAAAAGAAAAGAAAAATAAGGAAGTATTAGGTACCTGATCGGCTTTAGTTGTTACAACTTCAGAAGCATTATTAGGTACCGATCTTTTCGAATCTCGTTGACCGATACTTCCTTCTCATGTATTGCCAAGGTAGCAGCGGCTTCTTGACCAATCTGTTGTACCTTATTATTACCCCCTTTAGAAATGACATCCTCCATCATCTTCACTTCATCTTCGGAAAGCTTACCTCCAGCATTCAGCTTTAGTAGTACGGATGCCATTAACTGAAGCTGCTTGCCAAGAATGTAATGTGTCAGCAATTTTTATCCCAACAATAACATGTGAATTGAACTTAAATGAAAATAATATAATAAATGTTACCATGTCAGCCTTCTCAGACTTAGTCTTCCTTTTCTTCTTTATCCGGGCAGTTGTCCCATAATATTTCGTTACTCCAACCTGTAACGGGACGCCCCTCAAACGACCTGGATGTTCGGGTCGGCCGATCGCTCTAGCAAGAACGTCATTACGACCACTGGGAGTGAATTTCCCTTCTTCTACCTCTTTCAATACGTTGTCCTATAATATATTAAATAAACTTCAAATTATATTTGTGACTTAAATAATAAAGTTAGTAATGAACTCGTCTTAATAAAATAATGCTTACTATGTTGGCCAACACTTCCTCATCATATTTGTCACGCGACCGGGATCCTTTAGGCGTGTGCCCTTCTTTATAAGTTACATGCCGATCCACCTCTTTCACTCCCTTTGCCACCTACACATTAACATGGTAACATTAACATGGTAACATTTATGCAAGTCCAAGTGTGATTAAAAAAATAAAGTCTCACAGGGGAATAATGCATGCTACTTACGAGGTTCTCTTCTATCTTTCTCAGAATCGCCTCGAGAACCATACCATTTCCCCTTCTTGCATGAAATGTTAGCACGATTTTTCTGCTAACGGCCTTCAAATAATTATATAAAGGCGCAAGTAGATGAGATAATAAAAAGATTATATAAAGGACTCATTAATTAAAAAATGATAGGTAAATCGTTAAAAGGCGAGGATATTTAACCTGAAACTTCTCGCAGTTCTCATCTTTTGAAAAGATCCCATTGTTCCTGCTTGATGGTGGGACACTTGTTTTCCGGTGGGCTCTTACGCATCTCCCCCGTTGCCTTGTCCACATACAACCAATCCCTAGCAACGTCACACCTCCACTGCCTGTGGACATCCGCTGCCTTATGCATTAAATACGGATCATGGCTTTCATCGGGTATAATAAAGCCTTCCTTTACACGAGCCAAGTATAACTCCGCCAATTTTGGATTCAAATTTCTAAAATCATCTAAATGGATAGGCACAAACTGTCTTGTGCAAGTACCAATCCAACTGGAGAAAAGACCCGCATTTGGACCAGTAGGGAAACCCATCTCACTCCATGTTATTTTGAACTACTGCATTTAGCGGCTATAGCCGCAAGGACTCTCTCGGCACTTCGTAGCACCCCTCTCACCAGGCTTATTATCACCAGGCTTATTATTCTTTTGACTTCTTTTACGTTTTTCACCCATGATAATCCTAAAACCCAAATATGAATGATATAGGAAATGAACAACTTAACAACGTACATGCAGAGTATTATCTAAAACCCTAAACCCTAATAGGAATGAAAATTTAAAACAACAGATTGAGCTTCTAAAATCCTAAACCCTAATAAGAGGAGTGAAGTAGATGATGCGGGATGATAAAGATAACAAAGAAGACGAAAAACAAACAGATGCATGAAAAAGAAACAAGATGATCGTCTTAAAACCCTAATGACGAAACACAAAATTAAAGTGAACATACCTGATGATGATGATGATGATGATAAAGAGAACGAGCAGGATGATAAGGGAAGGCAACGGAATCTAGGCGTCGGAAATTGGGCGACGGCCGGCAACGAGAATGTAGAAAGCGAGGAAGAGAGAAAAATTAACTTAGGATACCAACGGTTGAACTAATGTTGTGTGTGTTTGTGTATGGCATGCTGTATGGGTTTCTAAATTAGTTTTTTATTAAGACAAACTATTGACAACGGGTGCTCAGAGAAGAACCGTTGTTATATGTTAATAACAACGGGTCAATAAAAGTCAATCGTTGTCAAAAGTTTATTACAACGGTTAAAATATACCCGTTGTAATATATTTTCACCAAATTTGCGCCAAAATGAAATATGTCAAAAAAATCATTGACAACGGGTAGAGGTACTACACCCGTTGTTGAAAGTATTAACAACGGGTAATTTAAATATAACCGTTGTTATTGTTGAACCTTTTTTTTTTTTAAATTATCGTAATTCCATTACGGTCCAAACTCAGTAATAATACATACTGTAATGCAGAAGCACCATATCTTTGCAACATTATTCAAAGCAATTTCAACACCAAAGATCCACATCTAATAATAAGATCAAGAAAATAAGACAACACCAGCATGCATGCATACTGCATATCTAAGCTACAGAATTTACCATGCCATGCAAATTTGGGAATTTTTATTTAACAATATAATGACCATTATTGATTTACCAATAAATTAAACCATCAAATTATTGGTCTGAAAATGACTCAAAATGTTGGTCGTCCATATCACTGTGTTCTGATGAACTATCTCGGGATCGGGGACGTTTCTTGGATGTCGTAGTTTCTTCGTTAACCCAAATACCTTCACCATGGTCATGACGCATATAGATGCTTTCAGTGTCCTCATGATCAGTGTCAACATCGGATGGACTACTCCTTCTACTCCTTATAGACAGTACAACAGACCACTTCTTATCCATAGGATCGGTGACATAGAACACTTGTTTAGCTTGGGATGCCATTATGAAAGGATCATCCTTATTATTGCCAACCTTACCCAGATTGACCAACGTAAATCCCATCTTATCCTTTCGGACACAATGGATGTTGTTCTCAACCCAGTTACATCGAAACAAAGGCATTGTGAAATCAATGTAATCTAGTACCAATATTTCTTGAATAACACCATAATAAAGGCATTTTCCCCAAATAGGCTTTTTATCTTTTGAAGTAGCAAAGTGCATTGCCTCAAATTCAGAACTCACACCACTATTTTGCATTGTGCTCAACTCATCTTGCTCGCGGGTGTAAAAAGTATATCATTAATGGCAAAACTGTTGTAAAAGGTGACCCTGGCATTTGGACCTAAACCAAGACGTAGTAACCTAGGAGAGATGTCATCACCGGTTTGATCAAGATTACATCGTAAGACAATATTCCTAAACCACTCGGGAAACGTCTTCGTATGCTCGTTCGCAATCCACTTCTCGGTCTTGTTTTGGTGATCGTATTTGAGCTCATCTTTGTGTTGTTGAATATAAGGTTGCACCTCATCTTCGTTGTTTAGCACATACATGTGTGCTAAATGCAACATTTCACGTGTCACAATTTTTTCAACCCGGCCCCTAATACCTTTTCCGGTCATCCAGTCACTATGACGATTCTTAGAAACGCCAATCAACTCCTCAGGGAGAGATGAGCGTAACAATATGAAAGAGCTTCGTCTAAAATAGCGCGTTCAGCAATACAACCTTCCGGACGATACCGATTAGATGTATAGTCCTTGTAGACTTTCATCAATCTTTCGAAAGGATACTGGTATCTCAAGTATACGGGCCCAAGGTACAAAATCTCCCTAACCAAGTGAATGGTCAGATGAATCATGATAGTGAAGAAAGAGGGTGGAAAATACATTTCCAACTGACAAAGAGAGGTTACAACGAGATCCTGCAATGAATCCGCGTCATCGGGATCGATGACTATCTCGCATATGGACTGGAAGAAGAGACAGAATCTAGTTATAGCATATCTTACCTTTTCAGGTAAAATGGAACGAATAGCCACAGGTAGTAATTGTTGCATCAAAGTGTGACAATCATGTGACTTTAACCCGGTGAGTTTTAGGTCTTGCATCGACACTAGGCTTTTGATGTTCGACGAATAACCATGTGGCACTTTAATTCCATTCAAGCATGCACATAACTCTTTTCTCCCATTCCGTGAAAGGGTAAAAGCTGCTGGCGGTAAAAATGTACGATTACCTCTCTTCTGTGGTGCCAACTCTAGCCTAATACCCATCATTTTCATATCTTCCCTAGATGCGGCGTTATCCTTTGTTTTACCAGGAACATTCAGAAGGGTATTGATAATATTATCACAGACATTTTTCTCAATGTACATGAAATCGAGGCAATGCTCGACCTCCGTGTCAGGCCAATATGGAAGTTTATCAAAAAATATGGATCTTTTCTTATACCCACGAGTAGACAATTTAGAGCCACTCTTCTTCCCATAATCTATCTCAATATGCTTTACTTTCTGATAAGCTTCATGCCCACTCAAAATTCTAGGAGGTTGACGAAGTTCTTGTCTTCCATTGAATGCTTTCTGCATCTTGCGATAACAATGCTCATGATACAAGAACCTCCTATTTCCCATATACACATACTTACGAGAAGACTTCAAGTATTCGGACTCGATATCCTCCCCACACAATGGACAAGCCTCTTTCCCATGAACCGTGTGCCCGGTAAAGGTCGCCATAAGCGGATAGTCGTTATTGTACACAATAACATCGCTCTCAAATTGAAAGTTTCGTTCTTATATGCATCAAATACTTCTATCCCACTATCCCACAACAATCGCAAATCATCTAGAAGAGGTTCCAAATATACATCTATATCATTTCCAGGTTGTTTAGGGCCGGAAATTAACAATGACAACATCAAATACTTTCTTTTCATGCACACATATGGAGGTAAGTTATAAATAGCCAACACTACTGGCCAAGTACTATGTTGGCTACTCACGTTTCCGTGTGGGTTCATTCCATCAGTGGACAGCGCTAGACGTAAGTTTCTAGGTTCATTGCCGAACTCGGGATACTTAGCGTCAAATGATTTCCATTGCTTACCATCTGCCGGGTGTCTTAGCTTTCCATCATTTATTCTTCCTGTTTCATGCCAAGTTAACATTTTTGCATCATCGGGATTCGCATAAATCCTTATGACTCTTGGTATCAATGGAAAATACCACAACACCTTAGCCGGGATCCCTTCCTTATCCTTATAACGCCACTCCAAACATTTAGCGCAATTGGTTAAGTTTTGATATAATTTCCGATACAATATGCAATCATTTGGACATGCATGTATTTAATTTTCTCATATTTCATACCCACTCCTCTTATTAGTTTTTTCACCTCATATGTCTTAACAGGTAGAACATTACCATCAGGAAGCAACTCCTTTATCAAGGCTAAAAAACTAGTGAAACACGTGTCACTCACCCCATTTGCCCCCTTGATATTATACAACTTCACCACAGCCGACATTTTTGTGAACTTACAACCAGGATACAGAGGTGCTTCAGACTCACACAACTTCTCATATATGTTGTTAAGGTCATCCCAATTACTAGTGTCATCACCTACATCTTCAAAAGCAATGGACTCATCATCATTCTCTTCATTATCTATAGACCCAACATTCAACTTCTCTACTTCCAACTCTTCCAACTCAAAAAACTCGGCAAACGGGATCATCGTTAGCCTTTCGTGTACCTCAACATCATCTTCTTCAGAGTTATTCTCTTCCTCTAATGATTCCCCATGAAAAATCCAAAGTGTATAGGATCGACTAAATCTCCACTTTTCTAGGTGTATTTTAACGTCCGGAAAAGCCATATAGCTAATATTACCACATCTTTCACAAGGACATGCAATACTAGAAGAACCTTTCAAATTGTTCGAAACGAATTCATAAAATTCAGCTAAACCATCCTTGTAGGTGCGGTCACTCATATTTGCATCAATCATCCAAGTTCGAGTCATTATTCTACATTCGTAATAATAGGCAACTAATTCAGAAAATACAATAATAGGCAAACAAATAAACGAAATTCAGGAAAGCAATTAAGCTAAATTATCAACAAATTAGATAATAACCCAAAAAATCCTATATCTATAAGCGTTGCTAAGAAACATATATATACCTGATTGATAAACACGATGAGGGAGAGAAGACGACGTGAAAACAAAGTGACGGAGATGAAGACAGAGAGACGATCGGGAGGAATGGAGGATGATATAGTAGCAGATTAGCTTGTGTTTGTGTTTGTAGCGTATAGCAGAATAAAGCAATATGTTGTTCTTAAGATTTTCATAATATTAATAACAACGGTTATTGAGTCTACAACCGTTGTTAAAAGGTATTAAAAACGGGTTCTAATATAACCGTTGTGATTACTTTTCACTAATTTGGCGCCAAACCATTAACAACGGTTAAAATTTAACCGTTATTATTAGTTTTTTCATTAACAACGGTTGTTTAAGTATGACCCGTTGTTAAAACCAATAACAACGGTTAACAACACATAACCGTTGTAATTAAGTTTGGTAAAATTCGCGGAATCAATTCTACAACATGTTTTGATGATTTTCGTGAATAAGCGTTGTTAAAGGGCCGTTGTGGTTGCCTGTATTTGTAGTAGTGACGGATCCTCGCCAGCTACCCCCTTGAAGAGATTCCTCTCAACCAACTGAATGTAGGCTGGATGAATTTAAAAGGTGCCCGAATCTGTAGTAGGAATCAAGAAACCTTTAGGCAGAGAATCTACGGTAGGTTCTGAGTGACTGGCGATGTTCGGCATTTTTAGCAAAAGAAGTTGTAAGAACAGCAGATATAATAGTGCCCTCTTCTCGGACAGATTACCTGCAACACGATTATAGCACTAGGGAAAAATATGAGATCAGTCTCACGGAATAAATTCCTTGAGACGAGAGACAAACTAAATGTAAAGCAAACAAAATGACACCACCTTCCCGGCAACGGTGCCAAAATTTGACACGGCTGTCGCAACCCTATCAAAAATAAAACCAACCGGTCTCTATAAAATGTAGTAGAGGCAGTCGGGTATCGAATCTACGGGGATTTGGGAATAATGTAAGCTAAACTAAGTCCGTCTGAGTAACCGTTTCTTGGGGTTTAAATGTGTGATTCTAAACTATGGAGACAAATGGAAAGAGAGAGAGAGAGAGAGAGAGAGAGAGAGAGAGAGAGAGAGAGAGAGAGAGAGAGAGAGAGAGAGAGAGAGAGAGAGAGAGAGAGAGAGCAAAAAGGGAACAAAAACTAAACTTTTAAAGAGATTGACAAAAAGAGAGAAATAGCTAGGAAAGTCGGTTCACCATGGTTTTCTAGGAGTCCAATCTAGGGTCTTAGGTCAGTATAAACTCGGTATGCAGGGTAATGAAAAGGTCCTCTCGTTCCGCTATTCGCCCTAAAACATTACTAACTTAGCTTTCACCCTCATTAGAATGCCCTAATGTTCATTGCAAGTCTTATCCCTTCCAATCTTTCAATCTAGGTCAAGATGTACCAAATCAATTAGCTAAATGCATCGACTCAAGCAACTAATCGTTATTAAATGCAATGATTAACAACACAGACCCAATTTGCACCAAGCCCTAATCACCTATTCATAATCTCCCTAATTACCATGGCTCCCCTATGTCCTAGCATAGAAGATTAGCTATGCATAATTAGTGATGCGGATATAGTAACAACAACCATAACAATTAAACTAAACATGATGAATAAATTGCTTAACAAAATAAGAGAAAGCGTAAAGGAGAGAAGATGAATAGAACAAGAAATAAATATCGCAATAATAATTAGCAAAGAAATTAAAGATCAGAGGTACCAATACAAAGAGAGTTCCAAGCAATGGAGAATTTTAGGTCTAAAGAGTAAGTGCTAAGAGAGAAGATCAGAGAGAGAGATCTGCCGTCGTTCTCTCTACCCTTATTTATTCTAAGATACCAAAATAAAATATCCGAGAAATAACTAAAAGATTGCGTAATTTTCAAAAGCTCTCGATCGAGTAAAATCAAACCACTCGATCGAGTAAAATATGTTGCCAACATCTCGATCGATGGAAGTAGGTGCTCGATCGAGGAAGTCAAAATACACCCACCTCGATCGAGTAAAAGAAGTACTTGATCGAGATCTTTCAGCATCCAAGGGTACTCGATCGACTGGTTTAGGCAAACAATTTGGTCGATCGAGAATAGTAGCACTGTATCAGCGTAGATGCACTCAAAGCATTTTCCGAAATCACTTCACGCATCTTTATGTAACAATTTCCGGGCCCGATTCTTCTTAATCCAAAATGCATGCAAATGGGACAGGTTCAGGCTCGATTATGCTCCCCTCCAGCTCATTCCTTCAATTAATACAAGAAGGACCAAAGTAGAATATTCGGGGGCATTTGTAGCTAGTCGCCACATAAATAGCACAGAAATGCGTACAAATATAGGGTAAAAACCATATATAAAATGCACTTATCAAATCTCCCCAAACCAAACCTTTGCTTGTCCCCAAGCAAACTATAAATGCAATTAAGTACAACTAGTGGAACGGGACCAACTTACGAGCTACAAATTGTACACCCAAGCCAATTTAATGCAACAAATAACAAAGTGGCAAAGGGTCAAGTGCAAACGAGTTAAATCAATGTTTTAAACTATTGAGCCGTCGACCTTGCAAGACTCATATATATCGAACTCTCACGGGTCGCTCATCACACATTTCAAGCACAAGGTGAGTATAAATTTATGAGATAGAAAGA
The DNA here is from genome assembly GCF_048544455.1 of Silene latifolia. Classification (NCBI taxonomy): domain Eukaryota; kingdom Viridiplantae; phylum Streptophyta; class Magnoliopsida; order Caryophyllales; family Caryophyllaceae; genus Silene; species Silene latifolia. The sequence goes on from NC_133537.1 coordinate 36,511,035, forward strand.
AGTAAAGACGCTCACCTAACTCGACCTATAAGAACATGCATGCAGCTAACATGAAATCGATTTCTACTAACCGTACATATGTATTCCAACCAATTAGGACCAAGACACACGCCGAGGACTTACATATTGTGTGAGGTGAGGTAATTGGGTAAGAAGGGGCAAAATAAATTTGGATAAGTGGAGGTAAAGCCAAGCTAGTACAACCATAACCAAATAGTAGACTCATTCCGCTTCACTGCTCAATACAAAACGTAAAACCGTGCCATTGTGGCAAAACATCACTCACACCAACAAAAGACTCCCCATGAGAAATAATGATAAGCATCGGAGTCATAATCAGTAACATTTCTCATGATTCTTTTTTTTTCTTCGTCTTTTGCCTTTCAATTTTCTCTTTTTTTCACATTTCTTTTTCATTTCATTTTTCGTCTTTTTCAATTCATACTATCAACTTCAAATCTTTCAAAGCGAACTAAATTGACATGGATAACAGCATACCCACAAAAAAAACCACTCAACTTGCTTGACAGGGCAGGCTAAATTTTGGATGTAGTTAGGGGTCAAAAGGCAAATTTGGCTAATGTGAAGCTAATGGGTAGTAATGAAAGAAGGGTTGCAAGTTACCTCTCCACTTGTGTCACCACTGCAAACCGAATGCGTACATGTACCAAGAAAAGAGCGTCATGCTTGTGCAATTTGATGTTACATGTGTTATAGAGAGTACTACTCACATCCTAAATGAAACCGGTCATGAATGTCACCAATTTATCAAGCTCTAAATCTTAGAATGTATATGTAGCTTGCCAATATTAGAGTCAAGTCTATTCGTTCAGTTGAGTTTAAACCAAAAACTCGTAGATTATGCACATTACCATGCCAATGAAATATTAACGATGTGCAAGGCAAGGGTAAAGGACTCAAAGTAGCACAGAAGTTTCAACGTTCCGACTCGACCTACATGCAAAAATAAACGTGAAAGTTTGAATTTTTCGAAATTTTTTCAATTTTTTATTTTCATAGGATTTCTGTAATTAAAATAAACAATGCATACGAAAATAAACGTGCAAACTGAAATGCAATAAAAAACAACATGCAGACACAGATATGGATGCATACCCTCCCCAAAACAAACCGTAAAATGCCCTCATTGTAGCAAAAATAGGGAAATGGAATGCAAACGGAAGAGAAGAGAAGAGTGTAAGCTCAGAGAACTTACAAGATGACGCAAAATAACGACCTCCCCAAACCAAACAGCAATATGGGAGGTCGTAAACAATCCCGTAACATCGCAGCATGCCAGTCTAAGCAAAAGAGCTCGATCGAAAGAGTTAAGTATCCGATCGAGTACACTGGGGCGTAAGAAGTGCTCGATCGAGAGCAGCACCTACTCGATCGAGAGGTGGAAGATGCAGGGTACTCGATCGAGAGAAAGATTTACTCGATCGAGTGAAATGGGTAGCGAAAGCACTCGATCGAGAGCCAGAAGTGCTCGATCGAGGAGTCCACGTGAGGTTCCTGCAAAAATGCAACAAAAAGAACCTGCAGAACTAAAAACAAGCTCAAAGTTTAGTCTATCGTTTGCAAAACTAACATCTAAAGCACACAAAAATGAATTAAATGTCTTAAGAAAGTACAACAAATTACAAGCCGGGTTGCCTCCCAGATAGCGCATGTTTAAGAGGTCCCGCACGACCTTTTGACTTCAATTATCTCGCTCATCTGGATTGTCGAAGTAGAAAACTTCAACCTTGCCAACAAAGTCATTTGCATCATAGTAATGCTTCATATATTGGCCATTCACTTTAAATCTTTCGCCCGCGGAATCTTCTAATTCAACGGACCAAATTTGGTGACAGCAGTCACTGTATAAGGGTCACTCCACCTGGACTTCAGCTTACCAGGGAACAAGCGTAGTCGGGCATTAAACAGCAACACCTTCTGCCCGACATGGAATTCTCGCGGTAGGATTCTTTTGTCATGCCATCTCTTCGTTTTCTCTTTGTATATGCGCGAGCTATCATAGGCATTTAGCCTAAACTCTTCCAGTTCATCTAGCTGCAATAAACGATTCTCACCACACAACTTAGGATCATAATTTAATTCACGAATGACCCACCAGGCTTTGCACTCTAGTTCAACAGGTAAATGACAAGACTTCCCATAAACCAACCGATATGGTGATGCACCAATCGGTGTTTTAAAGGCAGTCTGATATGCCTATAATGTGTCATCTAATTTAAGACTCCAATCCTTCCGTGATTTAGAGACAACTTTAGCTAAAATCGCCTTTAGTTCCCTATTAGAGACCTCAACCTGCCCACTAGTTTGGGAATGATACCCCAAACCGCGACGATGTTGGACACCGACTTTAGACAGAATAGTTGTGAGTTTCTTTTCTTTAAAATGCATTCCGCCATCATTAATGACGACCCTAGGGACACCAAATCGGGGAAAGATAATCTTTTTAAACATTTTAATCACGGTCTTGGTATCACAGTTAGGTGAAGCAATAGCTTCCACCCATTTAGACACATAGTCTACAGCTACCAATAAATACCTGTTACCTTTACTAGACGGGAAGGGTCCTTGGAAATCAATGCCCCAGACATCAAAAACCCCGACTTCAAGAATGAAGTTTTGAGGCATCTCATGTCTCTTGGAGATATTTCCCGAGCGCTGGCAAGCGTCACAAGATGAAACAAACACTTTAGCATCGGCAAATAAAGTAGGCCAGTAAAAACCGGATTGAAGTACCTTAGCCACGGTTCGCAACGGACCGTGGTGACCACCATAAGAGGACGAATGACAGCCTTCTAGGATTGCTTTGGTCTCCCACTACGGAATACACCGTCTGTAAAGACTGTCTGCACACTCTTTAAATAAATAAGGGTCATCCCAGAAGTATTGCTTTGCATTGTAAAGAAATCGCTTCCTCTGTTGATAAGACAGGTCAGGTGGCAGCTCGCCACTGACAACGTAGTTAGCCAAATCTGCATACCATGGATCATGGTTAGTACTAGTATCAACTGCAAATAAAGAATCATCAGGAAAATAATCATCAATAGGCAAAGGATTTTCTTTCCCCTAATAAATAAAAATTCTTTCCCCTTTCAAACAAAGAATTTTCTTAAATCTATTAAATAATATAATTTTATATGGGGTATCACAAGGGGGGGGGCACCATACCAGTCCCAAAAGATACAGCCGAGCGCAAAATTAACCAGACCTTAAACACCACAACTAAAGTCAACTCACACACAAATTGACAGCAACCAGCAAACAAGACCAGCATAGTCCCTTACCCTTTTAAAATAACAAAGGGACAAAAACGACACATCACACTTTGTATAAATCATCAAACAACCTCACATCTACTTCCCATATTGTCCCTTAAAACTATTGTTGTTTTAACTTTACTGATCCCTTAAAACATACTTCCAGGTATAATCATCAAAAATACTCTATTCAATACTTTTAATTATCTAACAAAGGACACCCAATTTCACCTACCGACACCTCCCAGGACCACCGCCTTACATGCAACAGGACCAAACATGAGGACGACACTGACATAAGTGACACAGGAAATTGGGTCGATTGGTGGGGGGAACACCAAATCAGCCCAAAACGTCACCTCAAGGAACAACGACTAGCTAGGATCGTCGACACAGACCAACGAGACAAGAAAAGTCCATACCAGGGGTGGGGGGAATGGGGGGATCACCCCTAGGTTGCACGCACGGTTTTCGGTGACAGGACGAGGGATCGGAGGGACGGAAATCCGACACAAGAGGCATTGCAATCACAGACTGCATACAAAGGCAATCTGTAACACCCCGGTTTATGAAGGAGCCTTTAGCAAGACATTCCCTAATAAATCGGACTGTTACCATCTCGGTTTCCCGAGGTAGTGAATAACAAATTAAACTCCAAGGCAAAATTATATAATTACTTTAACTTAATTATTACAAAACCTCTTTTACGTCAAATTACAAAGAACTAACATAAATAAAAGTGAAAGTCTTCTAGATGATGATCTAGCTACTAAGTCTTCTGATCCAGTGTCTCACGCCCACCAAGCTCCCGTTCTATCTCTTAAACCTGTCAAATCTGCTCGCCAATATTTGGGTCATCACAGGTGTTCACGAATACACAGGGTCAACCACGAGGTTGAGTAGGGAAAACAATGAAACAACAAAAAAATATGATATGCATGCTCCTCCGTCTCCTCCATCTCCATCTCAACTCATATCTCATAACCAGTCTCATAACTCATAACCCGGAACGCCCACCATACCGATCCCGGTGAGACTATATATATCGACCGTAGCCGATCCGCTGACTCCTTGTTGAGGACACCAGGGCAAGTCCTGTGAGAACCCGCCCGGGCCTTATCACAACATCATCATCACCACACCACATCACCACAACATCCTCCATCTCCAATGCATATGAATGCTCAAAAGAAATTAATGCAACACAATATATATATATCATTGAACTGATAAATCATAAAATCATGCCGGTTACCCGATGTTGTGATATCCTACTCAATACGATCAATTCAGTCAATCACCTTCCCGTATATGAATCATAACGTAAATCAACAACCATGAATCAAGTCAACACAATTCAACAACAACGATAATAAGTCAAGTGTATTTCCCTACCTCAAAGATAGCAGCAGACAGATAAGTAGATGCTCAATAATATTCCACAACAAATTCGCCCTCTGAAAGATAAATAATGATAAATGATTACTTAACTATTCCCGTTCCCAAAATAGAAAGTTACTAAAAATAGAAACTTCTTAAAAATGGAAAGTTTCCTTAAATGGAAACTTCCCTGATATAGCAGTTTCCCATTTTAATCAACCCGACTCAAAACCCGTCTCTAATTATTTAAATGACTCGGGAATTAAATTAAATAACTAATATGATAATTAAACGATTAAACGAGTTAAACGATTTAAGAAAACCCGAATCAAACATAGAACAACTCGAAAAAACCCGACTCTTACAACCGTGACTTCTCACTCGCCCAAACCCCTCACGCGCCGCCTGAACCACCACGACAACCACCAGGCCTGCTCCCCACTTCGACACAACCACCAACAACCAACCCCAACCTGGTCGACTGCCGCCGGCGAGTCGAACCAGGGCCGTCATTTGGCCTGGTTCACCACCGTGCCTCGTTCTCTCCTTACCACCACCGCAGCCAACACTTATCCCCTGCCAAACCACCACAGCCCTGCTCGCCGTCGAACAGCACACCCAGACGCCGTGGCGCCGCCGGTTCGACCTCCCCCGAGTCCACGGTGGCGCCACCCCAAACCTACCCATTCTAAACCCACCTGAAAACCCGCATTTAAACCCGTTTGCCACCCCCTGTCATTGTCGCCTCTCTGCGCCACTACCACCGCCTAAAACCACCCTAACCACCACCACTACACTCGTCACATACCACCCAATTCCCTTACCCCGTCAACAACCACCAGCCTCACCTCCTTAAGACACAAAACAACAACCAACAACTCGACAGAAATGCGGAAACAGAGGAGGAGGGTTGTGCTCTTACCTTTCCTACCGCCACAACTGCCACCAGGGCCGCCCACGGTCGTCGACAATAGCCTCTATCTCTTCCTCTTTGTGCCGTCAACACCCACACCACTCTCTCTCTCTCTCTATGCGTGAAAGGCTGAGATTGGTGTTGATGAAGAAGGGAGGCGGGTTGAGGGAGTAAGAAATGAAGGAGGCGGGTTGGGTAGTGTACTATTAGGGTTAGGGTACTATTAGGGTTTAGGGTTAATTGGGCTGGACATGTTATTGGGCCAACTCAAATGGGTCGAGGGCAAATGGGTTAGCTCACATATCGAATTCCGTATAAACCCGTCTCAATTAACTTGGATCGATACAACGCGAGTTAAGTAAAATAATTAACGTAATTATCGACTCAACAATTAACCCGACTTAATAGTAATATAAAATGTATAATAACTAATATATAATAATATCCGTTTAATCGATTATATAAAATACGGGGTATTACAGTCTTCCCCCCTTAAAATGGACTTCGTCCCGAAGTTCGCTCCCGTACTCAAACATCAGAAGGGTATTGTATATCGTACATACGGACGTCACGCATTTCTAACACAGTTAACACACACTTTTGACACATCAATTAAACATAACAGACACGAAATGTTACATTCTTCCCTCCTAAAAATAAACTTCGTCCCGAAGTTTAACTCATCTTCACTTAACCCAACTAACTACAACTAATAACTACCTGAGAACACAAATGTATAACAACTAAATAATCATCTGAGAACACTGTCATCTTCCATCTAAATTCCGATCTCAAACTCAAGTAACTCAATAAGCATGGTCACACTGGACCGTAAACGTAACTCGGCACAAAGGCCCCACAACTCAATACTAGTGGCCAATCTCAATCTCAATATCAATAGTTTAACTACACTCTCCTTTTACACATCAACCAACTAACAGAAGTATGAACAAAACATATAGAACTCATTTGCATAGGTACCCCACAACTAAACATCAACTTGATCAAAACTACAATCGACAAACAAGTGCAATATAAACATTAAGATTTTACAATCCTACCCGACTAGAAACATGGTTACGTCCTCGTAACCTCTTTTCAACTTTCATACTCATATGCAACAAAATCATTATCAACCACATGTGACAGGAAAGAACACATGATAAGAGATTGCGCATTAACATTAAAGTCGAAACAAGGTTTTATTATGGAATTAGCGATTGTCAACAAGTAACATTTATTACTTAGCTCATGCTTAACTTAAAACACAGCATCAAACTAAAAGAACAACAAGAAAGGAACCAAGGTTTACACGGTTTCACAACTAAACAAATTTGATGATCAATTATAGACCATGAACGAGCGAGAGTAAAATCAACAAAACAATTTAAGAAACTTCTCCCATTTGTAAACATATCACAGAAAATAGATCTACCACTACTATCCATCACTATCACAGGATCTTATTGACATGTCCGTACAACCATTTACTCACTCACTGGTTTAGGTCACGAATTAGGCCGATGAATTTAAGCAATCAACAACATACTCATAATTCATATTTTAAATTATCAAAATTGTTTGCACGATATCAATTCTGAAAACATATTTCCCAATAAAAGTAACAACATATGATCTATGACAACAACAACATTACTTCCATATCACACATGTGTTTAACATTTTAGCAACCATATCATTCAATTGTGTCCAGCAACTGAGTATAACTCATTTTCAGCAAAACAAAAGATATCGTATAATTAGCTTAAACATATACATTTGCCATCATATACTTTGTAGAACACTAGCTATGATAAAAGATTAGCAATTTGAACAACTTCTCTGATTTGCACGATTTGAATAATTAGGCAACTCGTAGGCTCAATTAAACGTAACTATACCGACTATCATTTAAACCAATGCATAACATGAGAATCATCAAAGGGTTATCCCATTATAATTGTCAACATAGTTATCATAAACAATCTTTATTAGAATATAATTGATAGTAACGACTCGAGAATATAGATATGCCAAATGTCGTGCTACATCAAACAATTTCTTTTATATCACGCCCATACAATTGCAAGAATCACGTTAGCATTTTATGACAATATAATAACGAACATATTCAATAAGGAATAACAACACTGTTTATTATTGTGTCATAGGTTTAGGTTCAACTGAAATAATTTAATGCGATGAAGGTAATAAGTATAACTATAGGCACACAACTCACATGAAAGACATTAGAACTCAGATGACATTCTACATGTGTGAACATTTACACATAATCATTACTACCATCCATGTGTAAACATTTAAACATAATTATTATAAATATTCATGCGAGTATATTAGAACAAGGAAATTATCATTTAACGCCATCAACTTTACCAAGATATGACAATATAGTTTTATATTTATATATATCCGGCCACTATGCAAATATGATGAACACACCAGAGATATTACAACATGCCAAACGTATGTAAAATATGCAAACAACTGGACTCGTATAAAATATTTCAGCCTCGATTAAGAATCAAATTAAGCTATTTAATTTCACTCATACTATCATGCCAACAATGTTATCAACTAAACTTTAATTTTATCACCTGTTAAGATACATAACTACTGAACATGCGTGCTACTATCATCATATAAATACTATAATTTCACATTAATAAGGCTCATGAAATAATCGAACGACTGTATGAAAACTCAACATAGAATTCCCATTTTAAAAGTTATGATTCACGTTGTAACTTCCAAAAATCACGAATAAATAACCGTTCAACGAATACTTGAGTTAGATTACTTTTTATAACATACAGAGAGTTAATAACACAGAGGAAAAAGAATTAGGTCTAAAGCACAAGAATTCCATTTTTTAAAGAATTTTACAACTCAGTTGGTCCAAACAAGTATGTGACAGCAATTGTTCTGAAACTTGGGTCAGTTTGCAAAACTTACCATTTAATATAGAGACCAAGAATTTTCGTGTCTTATCAAAAAAAACATATGCGAATCTTCTGATCGATGGAGTTGGAATTATGCAAAAATTATTAATACAATTTAAATGAGGATTTTTACAAAATCGTTGGTCAAAACATCACTGCACCGGAACTTCCTGACCACAGCCCACTAAAATATTTATTACTCCTAACCCGTATATCATATAAGCATGAAACCAACGCCAAATGAACACTAACTCACGAGGCTATCTCTCATAAAATTTTCATCCATAGGAAATAAACAGAAAAGAAATGGCAGTAAGGTCAATTAAAGAGTAAAATCAAACAAAACGAGTTTCAGCACTAAGTCATTCTTTACTATGTTACAAGCTCTTATGAACATACTATGTATACTAACCCATCCCAACTTAAATCTCACACTTTGTACTTACGTAAACATCTATCCCATAGAATCCCTTCGCATCTCGATCTACTCCTTACATCTAAATCACGATTGCTATGACTAGAAACATGCAATTCAATAGTGTTTCCGATTACTATCACAATACTATACTAGCATGGCTTCGGGATCACATAACCGCATATCATTAGACATATTAGCTCTATCAACACGTCATTCAACATCCATCCAAATAAATTTCATCAATTCGCAATTAATTTCACGCTCACGATTACCACAATCCAACACTTCATTGATTATCAACCTGAACACGAAAATTTTATTTCCCATCTCTACAACATCATATGATCATGTCATCATTCATACAAAATACTTACCGTAATGTTGTCCTGTAGCATGGTTAGAATATATGGGTCTCAAGGTGTACATCAACTCGATTATATCCAAGGTTTTCCTTCTAACTACCCCATTCACTCGATTTCTCTCGGGTTACCTGGTTCAAAACTGAGAGGGCAAAAGAGCACGCATTAAGGGCGCCTTCTTAACCGCACTGTGAGCTCCTAGCAGTTTATTCCCAGGGGTTCATTTTATTGAGACACATCCTACGTTCATTGGGTTCATTGGTTTAGGCCACGAGGATCGTTTCTCTCGATACCACTTTGTAACACCCCGGTTTATGAAGGAGCCTTTAGCAAGACATTCCCTAATAAATCGGACTGTTACCATCTCGGTTTCCCGAGGTAGTGAATAACAAATTAAACTCCAAGGCAAAATTATATAATTACTTTAACTTAATTATTACAAAACCTCTTTTACGTCAAATTACAAAGAACTAACATAAATAAAAGTGAAAGTCTTCTAGATGATGATCTAGCTACTAAGTCTTCTGATCCAGTGTCTCACGCCCACCAAGCTCCCGTTCTATCTCTTAAACCTGTCAAGTCTGCTCGCCAATATTTGGGTCATCACAGGTGTTCACGAATACACAGGGTCAACCACGAGGTTGAGTAGGGAAAACAATGAAACAACAAAAAAAATATGATATGCATGCTCCTCCGTCTCCTCCATCTCCATCTCAACTCAAATCTCATAACCAGTCTCATAACTCATAACCCGAACGCCTGACCATACCGATCCCCGGAGACTATATATATCGACCATAGCCGATCGCATTTCCTTGTTGAGGACACCAGGGCAAGTCTGCAGAACCCGCCTGGGCCTTATCACAACATCATCATCACCACACCACATCACCACAACATCCTCCATCTCCAATGCATATGAATGCTCAAAAGAAATTAATGCAACACAATATATATATATATATATATATATATATCATTGAACTGATAAATCATAAAATCATGCCGATTACCCGATGTTGTGATATCATACTCAATACGATCAATTCAGTCAATCACCTTCCCGTATATGAATCATAACGTAAATCAACAACCATGAATCAAGTCAACACAATTCAACAACAACGATAATAAGTCAAGTGTATTTCCCTACCTCAAAGATAGCAGACGGATAAGTAGATGCTCAATAATATTCCACAACAAATTCGCCCTCTGAAAGATAAATAATGATAAATGATTACTTAACTATTCCCGTTCCCAAAATAGAAAGTTACTAAAAATAGAAACTTCTTAAAAATGGAAAGTTTCCTTAAATGGAAACTTCCCCGATATAGCAGTTTCCCATTTTAATCAACCCGACTCAAAACCCGTCTCTAATTATTTAAATGACTCGGGAATTAAATTAAATAACTAATATGATAATTAAAAGATTAAACGAGTTAAACGATTTAAGAAAACCCGAATCAAACGTAGAACAACTCGAAAAAACCCGACTCTTACAACCGTGACTTCTCACTCGCCCAAACCCCTCACGCGCCGCCTGAACCACCACGACAACCACCAGGCCTGCTCCCCACTTCGACCCAACCACCAACAACCAACCCCAACCTGGTCGACTGCCGCCGGCGAGTCGAACCAGGGCCGTCATTTGGCCTGGTTCACCACCGTGCCTCCCCAAACACCCCATGTTCTCTCCTTACCACCACCGCAGCCAACACCTATCCCCTGCCAAACCACCACAGCCCTGTTCGCCGTCGAACAGCACACCCAGACGCCGTGGCGCCGCCGGTTCGACCTCCCTCGAGTCCACGGTGGCGCCACCCCAAACCTACCCATTCTAAACCCACCTGAAAACCCGCATTTAAACCCGTTTGCCACCCCCTGTCGCTGCCGCCTCTCTCTGCCACTACCACCGCCTAAAACCACCCTAACCACCACCACTACACTCGTCACATACCACCCAATTCCCTTACCCCGTCAACAACCACCAGCCTCACCTCCTTAAGACACGAAACAATAACCAACAACTCGACAGAAATGCGGAAACAGAGGAGGAGGGTTGTGCTCTTACCTTTCCTACCGCCACAACTGCCACCAGGGCCGCCCACGGTCGTCGGCAATAGCCTCTAGCTCTTCCCTGCTGTGCCGTCAACACCCACAGCCACTCTCTCTCTCTCTCTATGCGTGAAAGGCTGAGATTGGTGTTGATGAAGAAGGGAGGCGGGTTGAGGGAGTAAGAAATGAGGGAGGCGGGTTGGGTAGTGTACTATTAGGGTTAGGGTACTATTAGGGTTTAGGGTTAATTGGGCTGGACATGTTATTGGGCCAACTCAAATGGGTCGAGGGCAAATGGGTTAGCTCACATATCGAATTCCGTATAAACCCGTCTCAATTAACTTGGATCGATACAACGCGAGTTAAGTAAAATAATTAACGTAATTATCGACTCAACAATTAACCCGACTTAATAGTAATATAAAATGTATAATAACTAATATATAATAATATCCGTTTAATCGATTATATAAAATACGGGGTATTACACAATCAAACGAAGCAAGCATAAAAACGGGTCATAAGGTGAGTCGTAGACAGAGAGGGAATACAATGAAGGCGAGTGAATCGTCCGCCGAAGATGAGCTAAGAATCCGCCTCATCTCCGGCGTACGGTTGATCAGTAGAGGAGCACAGGTGATTGGAGGTGGCGGCTGAGAGTGGTGGATCAAATTAGGTTATATTTGGGGGTTTTTTTTTGGAACCGTAGAGAGAGAAGCAGCAAAACGTAACTTGACTAATAGACGTAGACTTAAAGTAAGTGTTCGTAAGATATGTACTGTTATCCAACTAACAGTTGATTAAGGTGATAAAAATAAAATAATAGCGAATAACTGTAGATACCCAGTATCTGCGGAGACTCCAACAAACACCCGATGATTATCGAACTACAACATGTTTTGGGATCGCAGCGTTTGATCGACAGTTTGTGTACAACTTTACGTCGGAAAACTTAAAACGATTTCGAAAACAAAACATTTCAAAACATTTCAAAAATACCTGGAGTGTTTAATGCACGACGACGGGGTCGCAATGACACTAACTAGAGTCAAAACCGACACCGGACCAAAAACCGACTCGAAAATTCAAATCCCGACTCCAACAACGAGTCAAACCGTGTCAACCACAAAAACAAAATATCTTTAAGCCTTCTATGCTAAGTTTTCCCGGATTCATGTTGGTCAAGTACCAAACATGTGACTACAAAACCTAGGATAGAACAAATCATGATTGCGTTTGTTGTGAAAGCGATAATACAACTCGAAGACCCGCGGCATGGCTCGCGCCTCTTTGAGCAGCCCAGGTGGCCACGTCGCTCAAAACTCACACAACCACTCATTCTCCTATAAATACCCCTCAAATGCAACCCATTTGAGACTTACGCGAGTGTCCGCCCCCTCTTTTCTCCCTTAAAATTCTCGACTCGACTTCTTAAGTCACAACCCGACGCGTATTTACGACCTACCGATCGTAAATACAAGCCTTACACATTGTTTGGTACCGTCACCGTGCATTAAATCACTTGTCCGACCACTTTGACCACTACACGATCACTAAACTTTTAAAACACTCTTTTACTTACCAAAACGGTTTTAAACCGAGTTTTTTCCGATCAAACAAGTTGTTACACTTACGTCGGTCACTCGCCATAACCAAACATGTAAGTATGACGGTGTAAAAATCCTCTTTTATTATATTTTCATTTGTTTCATGACTTTAACATGCTAAAACATGCATAACATGAACCAAAACATGGGATAAACGAGCCAAAACCGATTTTTGGTCTGAGGCAGAAGCCCCTTAGGTCGCCAAATGGCTCGCGCCTAAATGGGGTGCTCAGACCAGAGATCAACCGTGTTTGTTCTCGTCATTTCCCTCAACCCATTTTTCATATTTGTAATCGGTTTTTACCATTTCAAGTATTTTCGAAACCTTTTTGTTTCATTTCACATGTTTTAACCATAAAGCATTTTTCACCCTTGGTTCTTCATACCATGACGGTTAAATCCGTATTTCGGTGATAATATTTGGTTAATGACATTTAAAAGGTATTTTAAAGCCTTTTATTTCATTTCTTTACATTTTCAAGCAAACATATTAGTCACCAACACAAAGTCATCCTTGGTTATACATACCATGCCGGATTTTAACCCGGGTACGATGATGAGTATCGACTAATTACATTCAAAATGGACTTAAAACAATTAGTCCATAATCATTTTCAAAACTATTCATGTCAAGCTTGTCAAACCGAACCCGACACTGAATATTATCAAACAATGATGACTATTCGAGTCTAGTTCTTCAAATCGACAAATGCGGTCTAAACGATCCTTTCAAATCAAACCGGGTTCAAATACCCATTTTCGACACGTTTCATAACGTTTTCTAAACAGTCAGAACACGGCATACAACCGTTGGCTAACCCGCGCCTCAAGCAGGCCTTTTCCTTCTCATTTTCAAAACCAGAGGGAGGCCCCTTACACCGCCGGCTGGCTCGCGCCTCTTATAGCCGTCTGGTACAGGGCATGTTCCCTTCCAGCATTAGTCTAGGGCGATCCCGACTCCGGTTAACCCGGAATATAGGACGGATCAGATGACCATTCAAACCATATTTGCAAAATGCCTTACTAAGACAAATGGATCATGTTATGCACCTTAAACCTAATACGGTAAATGGATGTTTAATTTCCGTCTTGCATGCAAATCAATCATTAATCCAACTCGACATCTTATACTTGATACTTGGATTAAATCAACCGACTTAGAAAGCTCTCACATGTTAGGTTTAAATCATTGGATGCGCATTCATGCATTTAAACCGTTTTATCAATTTTTGCATTCAACCAACCAAGATCGATCAGTAGAGGCCGCTAAACGCGGGCGGGATTGGGTGTCTGATTAAAGGGCTTCCCAATACGTACCTTCACCTCTTACTCAGAAACTTTGGATAGTGGACGACCTTATCCAGGGCGTACGAGAGTCATTCTAGAGATATGATGCTAAAGAGGGACGATTTCCTTATCTTTAGTACCTATGTCATACGCTGCTTTGTGCTTCGATTTGACCGAGGTATAAAGTGGAATTCGAACGGGTTCCAGGCATCCCACAAATGCTTGGTGGCGACTCCGAACATCTCTAATCATTTCGAGACCCTTACCGAGACGAAACCGACCGATCTAAAACGATCCGGTCGAAGGCATTTTTACGCCGCCGAGCGTGGCTTTCAAAAAGACCGTTGTATGTCCGCAGATCGAATCGGACCTGCAGGTGGGCCATGTCCACAGATTGGCGACTTTGCTGGGGAAAACTAGGACGCTTACGTCTTTGTGATCCCTAGATGGTGAGACTCGAACGAGGTCTTGGTTGGAATGCATTAATTGATATTACGGTCACGGTCGGGTTCCTTGTCCGGGCCCACAACCTAACCCTTTTCAACCAATTGGCTCGTCCCGTCGGCGTAAGTTTTCTCATCCCCGCGTTTCGAATCCCGATTGAGTCAAGCATACCATTGACGTTACACATTTCTGTTTCGTCAAAGAGCTTTCATCACTTTCGAGCACGGGGCTAGGGCACCCTCCTTACACATTTTGTTTGGATTGGTATCCCTCTCGCAAATCGGGGTTTGATTGCTTGGTGTGTAACCCACCCTTTTAAGCCAAAACCCGTGTCAGCATGATGCATAATATAATTAAACTGTGAGTGCTTATGTGCTACTTGATCATAAGTCCTTCCGTGTCATTTACAAACTTTCAAATTCACCTTTTTGCGCCGTTATAATGGCCATTTGAAACCTCGGTCTTTCGCCGACCGATGCACGCCTTTCTAGGCCGTCGTAATGACGATTTTCAAACTCGGTTTTGTATAACCATTTCAACACGCCTTTATAGGCCGTCGTAATGACGATTTTCAAACTCGGTTTTGTATAACCATTTCAACACGCCTTTCTAGCCCGTCGTAATGACGATTTTCAAACTCGGTTCTGTATAACCATTTCAACACGCCTTTCTAGGCCGTCGTAATGACGATTTTCAAACCCGGTTTTTGCATAACCATTTCAAACCACCTTTTTACGCCGTTATAATCGTCGCGTCTAGACACGGACTTTAACCTATTTCGCGCCGACAATGGCTCTTTCAAAACCCGAGAAAAGCACACACCCTTTTCTCGAGACACTTTCGAGATCCCGAGGACCATGCACCGTCCCCGAGACCTTTTCAAGCATTTCAAACTCGATTTTCAAAACATACAATTTTGAATTTCAAAACTGTCTTGGGAAACTATACACTGTTTTCCGAGCCGACTCAAACCCAAACCGTCTTTTGCAAACAAACTTAAGACAACCCTTACCACTGATCGACTTGCGGAGATCTCTATCTTCGGAAGCCGCCCATTAAAGCGACAAGTGAATCTTTTTGAAAATTTCTATTTTCGAAAACTTCAGTCCACCATTCTAATTCCGCCTCGTGTCTATCGAGTCAAAGCAAACGTACTTATGGATCTTTACTTATGAGTCGTCTCACCACGAGACCCGTCCAATGGCGTCACGCCGTCATGATTGGACTCGTGTCAAAGGTTCGGTCAAACACCGTCACGTCATAAATCGAGTCGGCACCGAGGTACCACACACGGTCACCCCGTCTTGTTGAGTCGATCTTGGTCTCGTCCTCTGTGTTGTCTGCGTTCAGTCTTGGAACCGTGTCGGATGGAGTTGTAATGCGAGCCGTTTTTCTGCCTCAGAGCCATGGCCCCGTCTTCAGCTTCGTCCAACAACAACAGTGATAACAACAGAGATGTCAACCGATCGGCTAGCTTGACCGCTTACCGCTCTTAAGGTCACCCTGGATCGCGTCGGGACCGTCGACGCCCGGAGAACAAGGAAATTGGGGAACACAATACCCCACCTCGATCGAGACCGAAAAGAGGTGAAACTCTTGGAAGAACAACTCCTAGCCAGGGGTAACAATATCCACCTTGAAAATAACCGAAGGTTCGAACTGTTGGGGACCGGTTACCGACAACTTCACCCCGACTGATGTGCCTAAGTTCAAGGGAGTGGAGGACCCACTCAACCACATCCGTGTTTTCAAAGACTACATGGCCATTAAGGGGGTCAAACAGGAACTTTTTACCAGGATCTTCCCATCCTCTTTGGAGCCGATTCCTCGCCAATGGTACTACTCCTTGGACCCGAAAAACCTTACCACCTGGGATGAGATCGCAGTTGAGTTTGCCAAACAGTATGCCGACAATGTCGAGATCCAGGCCAACACCCATACTCTCGAGGTGTTAACCCAAAACGACAAGGAAGGATTTCGAGTTCCTAACCCGTTGGAGGAGGGCGAGTACTCGGTTGGTCAAGAAGCCGAGTGAGTCAACTCTGGTAGAAAAATTTGTCAACAACCTCCGCCCGGTTTATGCCAACCTGCTGAGGTATCAAAATATAAAAACTTTTCAAGATCTGCAGATTCTGGGGACACGTATTGAGGACGACCTCTGAAAGGGTGTCTTAGCAAAGACCACCGGCAGGGGTTATCAAGGATCCACCTCAACCGAATCTCGCCCTTACGGTCAGACAAACAAGATTGATGAGGTTAACCTCGTCGAACCATCTGCCAAGAAAATTGAACGCCCCCAGAGAGTGTTCACCAACATAGGGTCAACTTATGCAAGTGCCCTGAAAAGGCTCATGGACCAAGGGAAGCTACAACCGATCGGTCCCACCCCGGACCCGGCCGACGCCAAGAAATCCCGATTTTGGAACCCCAACGCCTACTACCAGTATTATCGAGGGAAAGGGCATGATACCGAAAATTGCTTCAAACTCAAGCACCTCATTCAAGACATGATTGAGAAGGGAGATTTGTCTATACCCCCACCAACTAAGCCAAACAACAAGACGAATCCTCTGGGAATTCACGCCATCTCTGACGATGAGCCGACCCTAGACTGCTCTCATCTCATCTTGCCAATTGACGACGAGGTGAATGCTCTGGAAAAGGACCCTTCAGACGGAGTGTTCATGTCCGATCGCCACTATGCTCACTATGTTTTTGAAGTTGAGGAGGCCATTGCCAGCCTTTCTGAGAAAATCACCCGACTCGACGACGCCTACCGATGACTCATCTTCAATCCCCCGGCACCACGTCCGAGGGAGAATTCCCCAAGCATTCAAAACTACCCACCCCAGGATGGATTGCTCCCGCAACCATTCTGGCATAGACCCCACCAAAATCACCTTCAAAATAACCACCTTCACGAGAATTACCCTCAAAATAACTACCCTCAAAATAACTACCCTCACAAAAATCGCCCTCACAAAAATATCCCCCACAAGAACTACCCACCGAGGAATACCCCTCCAAGGTATCCTCGAGACCCTGAAATTAACGGCATATGGCGGGATGATGTTGAGGATGTCTATGTCATCCCGGGGAAAGAAAAGCGGACGAAGGAAATCGGACATCTCACCCGGTCCGGACGCCCCTATCAAAATCCGAGCAACCCAACGGTCGTTCCAACAACGAATGACCAAATCGTCCCAGAGGTGGACACTCAACCAAAGGCTCCCGAGAACTCAATCGAAAATGACTCCGAAAGCAAAAGCCGAGATCTCTATCTGGCAATTAATCGCAACGTCTTTTGAGCACCGACAGGCCTTGCTGCAGGCCTTGGGGAAATTAACCGTGCCCTCCACCTCTTCTCCAGAAGAAATAGTGGCACACATGACGAGAGACGCCCCTGATTTGAGCAACCCGGTCGTCTTCTCCGACGAGGATATCCCCCTGTTCGGAGCCAATCATAACCTGGCCCTGTACATCACCGTACAATGCCTCCAGAAGAATATACCGATGGTCCTCATGGATGACGGTTCCGCCGTGAATGTCATTCCCCTCAAAACTGTCCACAGGCTGGGCATTAAGGAATCTGATTTAATCCCAACGAATCAAGGAGTACGCGCCTACGACGGCACTCGTCGCAAGGTCGCTGGGCTAGTCACTTTGACCGTCGCAACCGGGCCACTGGAAAGACAAACCAGTTTTCAAGTGGTCAACATCGACGCGTCCTTCAACATGCTCCTGGGACGTCCCTGGATTCACACCGTCAAGGCGGTCACATCAACGCTCCACCAAAAGATCAGGGTCCCCTTTAACGGGAAAACGATCACGATCCCTGCTTCCCCAATCAAAGCAGTTATGAGAAGAGGGGTAGCCTCCCAAGCCATTGAGGAGGGCGACAATGAGATGTGGGGTTTCAGTGCATGTAAACGCCAGAATCGATGAATTAGCAACCTCTGATAGTGACCCGTTCACTAACCTCACGATCAACCGTATCATGATGCGTCAGGGTTACTTCCCGGGTTTGCCGCTCAATCCACTAAAGGACCCTTTGCCTCCCTTGAAACAGGCTAAGGTCCCCAACATTCCCTTTGGGCTGGGGTATGAACCTACTCACGAAGATATCCAGGAGATGAACCTCCTAATCCGAAAACGCAAGAAGCACGGAGTCATCCTCCGTCCATACCACCTAACCCTCAACGGATACTTCGTCCCTGAGGGAGAGTCTGAACTCTACCACGGCTTTCCGGAGCCAATCTATGACTCCGTTGCCAGGGCTATATACCCGGGAGTGGAAGTCTTCCAGGACTGCTACTTTATCCCCGACAACATCGAAGCCGCATCAACTGAGTCCAAACCGTCACCATGCCTCGACGGACAAGCTGTCACACTACTCTTTGGGGAAGATAACATCAAATGCCTCGATTATGAGGACATCATCAACATCGCCCTGAAAGACAATCAGTTTGATCCAACTGCCTTGATCTCCAATACTAACCCGGAGAAAGCCACCCAGGGCTGGAGGAAGACCATCAAGTGGACCGATCGCCAAGGCCGCATTCTCAAGATCACAACTGGAGAAGGCCCTATGTTCAAGGAGGAAAGTGAAGAAGGATCTGAGTCTGAGTCTAAGTCTGAGTCGGAGTCAGAGTCTGTTATAGCTCCTAACACTCCGGAAGTCCCAATCAAGGTCCCCTTCCCACTATTTTATCACAAAGTCGTGGCTGATTCAGAGGCTGAGTCAACTAAGGTCGCCCCCACTCCCATGAAAGGTGACAACCTGGAGCCTGTTCCAGGGGCCACTTCTTCCGTCGTGTCGCCTTTTGACTGACCACGAGATGTCTGTCCTCTCCGAGCTTTTCGCTCGTGTCAACTTAATGAACGCTAAGTTTGCTTATGACTCGTCTCAATTTAACTGCAATGCGATTCTGAATGATTATGAGGAATTTGACTTGAGTGACTACCCACCTCACTTGGCCAAAGAACTTGACAAAGGGGAAACCAGAACCCCCATCATTGAGGAAACCGAGCCTATTAACGTAGCAACCGACAATACACCTCAAGAACTTAGGATAGGGACAACCCTGGACCCCTCGGAAAGACAACAGTTCGTTGACCTCCTCCACGAATACAAGGACGTGTTCGCCTGGTCTTACAGAGACATGCAGGATTTGAGAGAAATTGCAGAGCACCGGATACCCATCAAACCCGGGGCTAAACCTGTGAAACAGAAGCTACGCCGGATGCGTCCTAAGTGGGCCTTAAAAATCAAAGAAGAGGCGGACAAACAGTTCAAAGCCGGGTTCATCAAAGTATCTGAATACTCGGATTGGGTGGCCAACATTGTGCCGGTACCAAAGAAAGACGGAAGAATTCGGGTTTGCGTCGACTTCAGGGATCTGAACAAAGCAAGTCCAAAGGACGACTTCCCTTTGCCGCATGTTGACATTCTGGTGGACAACACTGCCAAACATGCTCTCCAATTTTCATGGACGGGTATGCCGGATACAACCAGATTAAAATGGCTGAGGAAGACATGCACAAGACGGCGTTCACTACGCAGTGGGGTACATATTGCTACACAGTCATGCCTTTCGGCCTCATCAACGCCGGAGCAACCTATCAGAGAACCGCTACCACTCTCCTACATGATATGATGCACAAGGAGGTAGAGGTATATGTCGATGACATGATTGTCAAATCAAAAGAACGGGACGGCCACATCAGTGCCCTCCGGAAATTCTTCGCTCGTCTGCGGAAATATAACATGAGACTAAATCCTCAGAAGTGTGCATTCGGGGTCACCTCCGGAAAACTCTTGGGACATGTCGTCAGCCAAAGAGGCATTGAGATTGATCCAACCAAAATCAAAGCCCTTCAAAAAATGCCTCCGCCTAAGAACGAGAAGGAGATTCGGGGATTTCTCGGTCAGGTCCAGTACATCAGCCGGTTCATTGCCAAGCTCACTATGATATGTGAACCAATATTCAAGAAGCTTCGCGCCTCCGATCACACCGATTGGGACGACGACTGTCAGAAGGCCTTCGACAGGATAAAGGAAATCCTATCCAAACCTCCTGTCCTCATGCCACCTCAACCGGGGATTCCTCTATCCTGCACTGCCGATTGTTACCAACACAGCCATGGGGGCAATGCTAGCACAAACAGTTGGCAACGAGGAGCGAGCCATCTACTACATCAGCAAAAAGTTCATTGAGTACGAGACGAGGTATACCCAATTAGAAAAGACATGCCTTGCCCTAGTATGGTCAACAAAGAAGCTGCGGCATTACATGCTCAGCTACTCGGTCCACATCTACTCCAAGATGGACCCAGTCAAATACATCTTCGAAAAACCCGTACTAAACGGAAGGCTGTCTAGATGGACACTCATGCTGTCCGAATTTGATCTCAAGTTTGTACCCCTCAAGGTTATCAAGGGAAGAGCAGCCGCCGACTTCCTAGCAGAAAATCCCGTCAACGAGGACCCAACGACCGACACATGGTCACTTCCTGACGAAGACATCCTTTGTGCCGACTCTGACGCATGGGACCTATACTTCGATGGTGCATCTAATCTGAGAGGTTTCGGGGTAGGAATCCTTCTAATATCACCAGAGGGAGAACACGTTCCGATCTCGGTCAAGCTGGACTTTGCCGTCACCAACAATGCCGCTGAATATGAAACATGTCTCATCGGCCTATAAGCAGCCATCACACTTGGCATCAAGAGATTGAGGGTCCATGGCGATTCCTCACTCATCATCAATCAGGTATCCGGATCATGGAAAATCCGATCTGACAGCTTAGCTCCCTACCAAGCAAAGATCAGTCAAGAGGCCGAGTTCTTCGACCAAGTCGACTACTTCCACTTGCCGCGAGAGGAAAATCAATTTGCTGATGCCCTGGCAAAACTTGCCGCGCTCGTTAACATACCTGACGGCATGACATCGATGCCCCTATGTGTCGAGAGAAGGAGCGAGCCAACTCACATTTGTGCCATTATCGACGACGAGGAAAGCCATGATGAACCTTGGTACCAAGCCATCCTCAATTACAAAACCAAAAACGAATTCCCTCCCAACTCTGACCAAAGAGGACAAAGAGCCATCCGTTTACTTGCATCACAATTCGTGATAAACCAAAATCAACTCTACAAAAGAACACCCCAAGGAATTCTCCTCCTTTGCATTGACCATCACAAAGCCAAGAAGGTCATGGTAGAGGTTCACGACGGAGAATGTGGCCCTCACATGAGTGCAATGATGCTTACACGGAAAATCATGCGGCTAGGTTACTACTGGACAACCATGGAAGCCGATTGCCGTAACTACGTCAAACATTGCCACAATTACCAAATCTTCACCAATATACAACACGTACCACCATCCCTTTTATACACCATGACGTCACCCTGGCCTTTCTCAACCTGGGGCATCGACATCATCGGGAAAGTCAACCCGATAGGCACGAAGGGGCATTGCTTCGTCCTCGTCGCCATCGACTACTTCACCAAATGGGTGGAAGCGCAGTCGTATGCAGTCTTGACCGCCAAACAAGTGGTCAAGTTCATTCAAAACAACATCATCTGCCGATATGGGGTACCCCATGAAATCATCAGCGATCAAGGCTCTCACTTCCGGGCGGAAACTCAAGCTTTGCTGGATAAATACAAGATCAAACGACATCGATCATCCCCATACCGTCCCCAAACTAACGGAGCGGTGGAGGCAGCGAACAAAACTCTTGTTACCATTATCAAGAAAATGCAAGACAACTACCGCGATTGGCCGAGCAAACTCCCATTCGCACTCTGGGGGTACCGAACCTCCATTCGAACACCGACAGGCGCCACACCCTTCTACCTAGCATACGGTATGGAGGCGGTTCAACCGGTGGAGTTAGAGGTCCCATCTCTACGCATTCTACTGGAGAGTCAAGTCCCTGAGGCGGAATGGACCCGTCGATGGTACGAACAACTCACTCTTCTAGACGAACGGCGACTCAACGCCTTGCACAACGTCCAGCTATACCAACGACGTATAAAACGGGCATTCAACAAGAAGGTTAAACCCAGAAACATCCAGGAGGGCGACTTGGTCCTCAAGTCAGTTCGAGCACCATTACCCGTCGATCCGAGGGGAAAATTCAAACCCAACTGGGTCGGGCCATACCTGGTCAAGAAAATACTTTTGGGGCGCGGTGAGCGAGTGACCTAGACGGGGAGGACTTTACAAACCCGACCAACCTAGACCAACTCAAGAAATACTACCCTTGAACCATAGCAACCAACAACCTACCTAGTTTTACAACTAGCATAGACCTCACCCCTTTTCAAGTCAAGTTCCTCAATACGTTCTAATTTGAAATTGCATGTTTTATCGAGTCTAAGCTGCGGCACCTTGCCTGTTTCGAAGGCAGCGTCCATTTGCACTACCAAAAACAAACCCCCTGAACTACGAGCATGGTTTGATTTCACCTCTTCAGGTGAATACGTAGGCAGTCCCTCTTATGCCTGAGGGATACAACCACAAAACCCAAATCAAATTCACAAAACATTTCGAACTACGAGCATGGTTTGATTTCACCTCTTCAGGTGGATACGTAGGCAGTCCTTTCTTATACAAGAAGGATACAACCATCCCCCCCAATCAAAAAAACATCACCCACATCAACTATCAAAAAAGAGAAAGGGAAAACCATTCCCTTTCCCCACAAAATACAAAAATGAGCCTTTCTCCCTTTCCACAAAATACCACTTTCCCAAGTGCAAACGTTTAGGACGATTCAAATCGAATTGCCTTTACCAAATGGATGGAAGAAACAAGCGTTCGCAATTTTCGACACGAGCAATCCTCTTATTTAATTAATAATGGGAGGGATTACATTTTCAACAACAAATAAAGCTCGACGAGTCTACAACTTGTCAAAGTTAAGGTGTCAACTAACACACCTCACATAGTAAAACTAGCACAAAACACACAATAACTAGCTAGTACAACATAATACAAACTCACAACAATAATACAACATAATAATAAAGTGGGTAATGGAGGTCTTCACTCTTCCATTCTACCCTTGCCTTTTCCTTCGGGGTACATCTTCCCCTTGTTCTTCTTGTTGGCCCGCCTAGCATGGATTTCCTCCTCGGAACGGATCCTCAACGGGTCTAAGGCGGCGACGGCCTCCGGTCTAGCACAAGACCCCATATTCGACCCAAGACGAGCCAATGCACGGCCCACCATATTCTTGGGGCCGGAACTCCTCCTCTTCGGTGGTCTCATCACATCGGGAGTAGCTCCATCAACATACTCCTCAAAGAAGGCACGGTTGGCCTTGCCAACCTCTCGGTACTTCAAGTCGACAACCTTGTCCTTACGGAATTTGGATCTCTCTTCCAAGGACGGAGCACGTGACCATTTGACATAAGCGGGAGTCACCCATGTCATGGCAACGGGGTTTGGCACCTCCCAAAGCGGCCGAGTGGCCCACCATCTTTCGAAGAACTCCACGAGCTCGGAGTTCCGGAAAACATTCTCTTGAACAAGAGTATCTTGAGCGGGCACCTTTTGTTGACGCCCCATTTGCCTCATGAGCCTTTCGGGATAAATGAAGGAAACAACCTTCGCACCACCCAACGGATATGAGGACCACCCTCCTCCGCCAATCTTGCGGCCCAATAGGCCTCGGTGGAAGCAAAACTATCCGGGTACAACTTCTTCCTCATGGTAAGGTGACGGAAGGAGTAAGAAGAAGGATTGACCGGAGGCTCTACATACCTTAGCCTCTCCAATAGCCACACTTGGAGGATCCTTGGCGATCCAAAAGAGGGAGCTTCTCCACAAGAGCCTTCCTTGTCCAAAGCTTGGATAATCTCTCCAAGCACCAACCATGATGGACAAGGCAAAATGCAAGAGCCCTTCTCCTAGCCACCTCCGAGACATTAGCATCTAACCGATTCGAGAAGATGTTGATAAGAGCCAACATATCCACACCATGTGGAGCAAGAAGAAAGTTGACTTGGCTTG
This sequence comes from Silene latifolia, assembly GCF_048544455.1. Classification (NCBI taxonomy): domain Eukaryota; kingdom Viridiplantae; phylum Streptophyta; class Magnoliopsida; order Caryophyllales; family Caryophyllaceae; genus Silene; species Silene latifolia. Next base: position 36,535,764 of record NC_133537.1, read on the forward strand.
TTGATAAGCCCAACATGGAACGGAATTTCTCCTTGTAGCACAACCGAGTCGGAGGAAGCACCGGAGCACAACCCGGCCACCCACCAATGACTCCAAACTCTTCGGCAACAGGACAAATCTCACCTTTCGGGAAAACGAAAACATGATGTTTCGAATCCCAAAACCGAGAACATGCTTCAAGAAACGAAGGTTGCACCTTGACTTGACGAAGCACCAACAATTGACCAACTCCCATGCAATCGAGTTGATACTTCTCGGGAGGCGACAAATCCCGACACCATTGTCGCAATGCATTCTCAAAAGCATCCATGAAATATTTTTGTGGAAGAAGAAGAGGTTTTGTAGAGATGTTTTTTCTGTTTCGGATGATGAAACAATGAAGCGCAAACATCCCTATTTATACAAAAATGATCAGCGCGTTTTTCAGAAAAAGATGAAACAATGCATTCTCAAAAGCATCCATGAAATATTTATACAAAAATGATCTTGGCGATGTTTGGTCGAACCACAGAGAGGCAGACGTAATTTCTAGTTGTTTAAATTCGGTCTAAAGTAACAAAAGGTGGGGGTTTGATTGGGTTTGATCTATAGCTAAATAAAAGAAAAGTAGACTAATGAAATATATAAAATCAAATATAAAAGAGGTACTAGGATGGTCGGTTCATTATAGTTTCGGCGGCAGCATATTAAACAGGTCTAATTCAAACACATGAGGCGGGAAATAAAGAGGTCCTCTCAGTCCACTCTTAACAGATAGCACCTTTCGATCTCGCTATAAGTCCCTAATATCACTAATACTGACTCTCGTCCTGAAAAGTGACTAATAATCTAAACTTTACCTATCTTTCGATCTTAGCATAGTTTAGTCATTTTAATTGGTGATCTAACAACTGTCCCTATCTCTCGATCTAATGGGTCAGTGTTATCCTAAGCATTCAACTAGTCGTGTGCACTCGATTTGTCGAATTAAGAATTTGAACAATTAAAACGAAAATAAAAACCTCGCGTGGTCAGTCGATCGACCAGGTATGGCGGTCGATCGACCAACACGCGAATCAGGCCGTGTTCTTTATATTGCCGCCTACACTACAACTCCCCTACGTCCTAGCACAACTGATTTAGCTACTCATACTAATGATAATAACAACAATGAAATTAACGAAATAGACAGAAGGTTTCATGCTTAAAACGAATGAACAAACAATTAACAATAAAGATAAATCGGTTTCGGGAGACTAACTAACAATTCCTATACTAACAATGCAATAAAGATGGCTGAAAATAGAGCAAGTGAATACCGAAATTGCGGAAGGATCGTAACGGAATGATTGAAGTCACAACGAAAATCCAATGCGAAATAGTTTCCCAAACCCTAATTATTTCTAAAGAATTGTATGTAAAACTTAATGTAAAAACTTGATGTCAAAACTGATGTTTCTAGGTTACGTTATATAGAAAGTATACGTAACTTTTATTTCTAAAACCTAAACATCATGGGCTAACGCTTCCTCGACTTTTAATTCTCGTCTGGGATAGCAGATTGGTCGATCGACTGATGGTAGTGGTCGATCGACGATCCTCGATGTACAAAAGAGGAACCCGCATATTGGTCGATCGGCGAGGGTGGTGGTCGATCACCGCTCGAGCTGCTATTAGCTTCTAAAATCTCGTGGATTTATCTTTTGGGCCTTGAAATGCGCACCAAGCTCGTTCTCGGTGAATACTTCACGTCAATTGCAATGCGGGATAATCGGAGACGGATTTAGCTCGATTCCGCATTTGGATTCTTCACATTTCTGCAATAATGTACAAAAATACGGAAGTAGACGGAAATAGGGAGAAATGTAGCATAAACTACATGAATGAGCTCTGAAATGCGTGTAAAATGGGATGTAAAACATCATATAAAAGACACGCATCAAACTTCCCCAAACCGAACCCTTGCTTGTCCCCAAGCAAGAACTAGACTCGATCTAATTACCTAATGGAACGAGTTCAATCTCAGAGCAAAATGCAACATGTAAAGCCTAAACCAATTTAATCCACAACCAACAATCAATTAGCAAATGAATCATGCAAACGAGTTATGGAGCCGTTAAAACTACTGAACCGTCAACTGTAGAGACTCATCAAATTGGACTCTCACGGGTCGCTCATATCACTCAAACAAGCACAGGTGAATAACGTAAAGATAGAAAGAATTGGTTTTGTAAAGACTCTCACCTAACTACGATCTATAAGAACATGCCTCGATCTAATATGAAAGCAATCTCTACAACCGTACATACGCATTCCAACCAACAAGAGACCATGACACATGCCGAGGTATATATGTGGATATGTGAGGTATGGGTAAGAAGAGGCAAAACATTTATGGAAAAGTGGAGGTACAGGTGATCAAGCTAGTACCGAAACGGAACCATATGGCAACATCCAACTTCTTGCTCAAAAACAAATGGAACGGTGCTATAGCAAGCACAAATCTCACAATCTCCAGGTATAAAAGTAATCAACTAACTCCCCACAAAATATGAATAATACATGGGAGCAAAAATCGCCAAAAGATAAGGATTTTGAATTATGCGAATTGATTCCTTCTCTTTTTCTCGAACCTCAGTCGATCGACCAAAAGGGGCAGTCGATCGACCGCATGAACAGTACAGAACTCTTTTTTTTTTCTTTTCGAATCATTATTTCATCTTTTTTTGAATTCTTTTCTATTTCTTTCTTTCCTTCTTTTCATCTTTCCAACAATATCTCAAACATGAGCATATGCTACCAAAAACTAACAATCCCAAGAACACAGACTACTAGCTTAACAAGGGCAGGCTAAATGTAGGATGTAGTAATGGGACAAAAAGGCTGTTTTTGGCAGTGTGGGGTCCATAGGCAAAACGAATAAGGGGAAACCTCTACCACATGTGTCAACTAACCACAGACCGAATGCGTACAGGTATTAAGCAGATTAAGTTCATATTTATGCACATTTATGTGACATGCCTCATAAGGAGTACTACTCACATTCCTAAATAAACTGGTCATAGATGTCACCAGTTATAGGCTCTAAATCTCAGAAATATGATGTAGCTTGCCAATTTTCAAAGTCAAGTCTCAAGTCCAGCAAATAATTAACGAAAACTCGTAGGTATGCATTTATACGATTCTACTAATAACATGTTAATCAAGCAAGGCTCAGGCAAAACAGGTGCAAAATGCAATATCATCCTTGAAATACTACCGTTCCGACTCGACCTATATGCTAAAATAAACGTGCATTTTATGGAAATTTTTGAAATTTTTCAATTTTTTTTTAATTTCGTATAAAATGAAATGAACAATGCAAAACAGAATGTAAACGTGAATGTAAGCAAATGATATGCGACGCAAAACCCTTCCCCAAACCAAATCGCACAATGTCCTCATTGTGCAAAATCATGTAATGAAGAAAAGAGAAATGGGAATTTGCGGGAAAATAAATAAAAATGACATGAAGTGAAAATCGGGAACTTACAAGACTTTAAACGCAGCAAAGGATACCTCCCCAAACCAGCGTGAGCTAGGAGGTTTCAGTAGCCAGCAGTGCTACTAATAAGTACCTTAAGTCCGCATATCGACCAAACACAGCAGGGGAGAGGTCGTGAATAGGTCCAGCAGCGTCGTTGGTCGATCGACTAAGAACGGCAGTCGATCGACCAATGTGTCAGGAACAGTAGCTCCTAGAAAGTGCAACTCAGTCGATCGACCAATGTAGCCAGTCGATCGACGGAAAATACTGCTGTACTCCTTATTTCTTCGTATTTGCTCAATTACTTGAGCTAATGAGGTCTAAAAACCTGCAAGTGCACAATAATACGCGCCTAAAATTGCGCAAAACCCAGAATAAAGTCTCAAACGCATAAAATCCTAAGCAAGCAAAATAAAATTCGAAGTTTCGCGCACACAAAAGCAATAAAAAGTGTCTAACAAAAGCAAATAAAATGTTTGGAAAACATGTGATCAACTAGTAGTTGATCAAGAACGGCCACGGAATGGCCCACTTTGTCGGCTTCTGGCTACTAGAGGTAGCCTCAACGGTGCTTATCTTAGCAGCTGCACCCTTCTTAGCTTCCACGTCCGTATGGCTCAACGGATCAACACTTTCATCGTCTCCCCAATCAATGACCTCTTATTGCTCATCAAAGTCCAAGTCGGACTTCCGTGCCTTGACCGGTTCGTCATCAACTTCCTCATTAGTGGCATAGCTAAGGCAACTAAGACCTCCTCGTGAAATGATTGGCTTCTTTACAGCTAGAGTGACTTGCAGCTCTTCCTTCCCCAAACCAGCTCCTGCGATATCAGAAATAGACAAATCTTCCTCCAATTTGCTCCCAGTCTGGGGCGGAGGGGTTACAACAGGAATAGAGATAGGTAAATCAGGAAGCGCAAAGTACGATTTCTTGTCAGAAACCGTATTACAAGTCACAGGCCACATGGGGTCCTTTTTCTTAGATGGCTGAGCAAAAACAATAGAATGCTTGCCCACTTTAAAAGTCAGGGTTCCTAGACCGACATCTATGACTGCACCAACAGTGTGCAGAAATGGCCTACCCAAAATAATGGGAATATGGGCATCCTCAGGCATGTCAAGTACCACGAAGTCGACGGGGAAGAAAAACTTCCCTATTTGGACAGGGATGTCCTCTAAGACTCCTATTGGCTGGACCGCAGATCGGTCAGCCATCTGTACTGTCATATATGTTACTGCAAACCTAGTCAATTTGAGCTTCCTAGCTAGACTCAAAGGCATGACGCTTATACTAGCTCCTAAGTCACATAATGCCTTCTCAATAGAGAAGGTACCTATATTGCAAGGAACAGAAAAGCTACCCGGGTCCTCTAGCTTATGGGGTGCAGTGTGAGACAAATAAGAGCATGACTCTTTGGTTAATGCGACAGTGTGCACATTTTCAAGTGACTTTTTCTTAGACAAGAGTTGTTTCATGAATTTAGTGTAGGCAGGCATTTGATTGACCAACTCAAGGAAAGGAACTTGTACATTCAAACTACGGATAACCTTTTCAAATTTATTGAAAGATACCTGTTTCTTTGTCGGCACTAGTCGCTCTGGATATGGGGCTGAGAGAAGTACCTTAGCCCTTTCCTCTAAATCGCGCGTGCCGGTATCCGTGAACTTAGGCTGAAAGTCCACCACCTTCTCCTTATTGAAGCTCGAACCCTCCTCAGACCGTCTTAAATGTGAGCCATTAACCGTCATCGGATCGAACTTCGGAATCGGGACGGACCCATCAGCACTCGGGTCTTTCCCCAATACTTTCGGAGTTGTCGAACCCCGGAACAAATGGTCTCTCAAATTATCGGGCATTGAAGGACGAAATTTCTCAATATCAACAGGAGTCTCAGTCGATCGACCACCTTGCTCAGTCGATCGACCGAGATGTCTGATTCGAAGCTCTCTGTAACCCGCATATCGATATCGGCCGATCGGGTATATCGATCGATCGACCGATATACCTGGTAGACGCCTTTTTCTTTGAATTATTCGTTCTGACTTTGTTTTGACTCGGTTCCGCCTCATTCTTTTCGGGGGCATCCTTAACCATAGCAGGCCCCTCCGGGGTAGACCCACTCCTCAAAGTAATGGCATTTAGGGTCTCTTTCGGTCGGTTTGATTCGGTAAGTGTCCAGGGAGCTCGAGTGGTACTCTTACTAGCCAACCGAGCAATTTGGCTCTCTAGTAGCTTCATCCCGGCCTCTCTAGCTTGGGACTCCTTCAAGAAAGACAAGTTCTTAAACTCAAAGCAAAATCGGAACCATGGGATTGTTGTTCTTCTGCTGCGGCACATAAGGAGGTTTTTGATATTGTTGTTGCTTATGATGAGGGGGCACATAAGCTTGCTGATGCTGCTGTTGTGGGGGTTGAGTCGGATTTAGGACGTTCTGGCTACTCCACCTCAAGTTGGGGTGGACATTCGACTCATAGTACGTGTTTGTTTGCCTATAGTGTTGAAAGGCAGGACAAGACTCGAAAGGACCGGGACAATTCTCGAGACATGTCCCTCGGCTCCACATCTTCTACGGACGAAAGGACCATCTCGAAAAAAGCATTTACTTGGTACATCCCACTTTTAGAAGCTCCTCCTAATTCATATTTGTCAAACCTTGCAGTGAGGGCTTCTAGTGCGAATGAGAGGAAGATTCAGCACTCTCCTCGGTTTCCTCTCGAATTCCCATATTCGGCCTTATGAGTGGCCAGATCATCGATGATCTTCCACCCCTTGGTCTCTCCCATGTTCTCAACAAATCGGCCATTGGGCCGCAAAGCATCCAATATGGCCCTCTGATCGTCATACAATCCATTATAGAACTGATTGCACAAGCTCCATTTTTCGAACCCATGGTGCGGTATGGTTCGCACAAGTTTCTTGAAACGGACCCATGCTTCATGGAAGTTCTCATCTGGCCCTTGTTTAAAGCTCGTGATCTGAGCTCTAATGGCATTCGTCTTCGAGGTAGAGAAGTACTTTTTGTAGAATGCCAGGGCTAAGGAGTTCCAGTCAGTGATCCCATGTGTGGCTCGGTCCAGATTTCTATACCACTCTCTTGCAGCATCACGAAGAGAGAAAATGAACATGGTCTCCTTGATCTGATCTTGGGTCACACCGGCCGGCGGAGGTATAGAGCAACAATAATCAATAAAAATCTCCATGTGCTTGGCTGCATCTTCATTTGCAGCTCCCCCGAACTGGTTTCTCTCAACCAGGTTAATATAGGAAGGCTTTGGCTCGAATTTTCTCGCCTCCCCAGGTAGTTCGAATCCTTTGTAGAGATTCGCACTGTTGGCTCGAGTGACTAGCAATGGTTGCTTCTTCACCATAATCGGGATTTACGGAGAAGTAACTGTCTCTTTGAAGAAGTAGAGGCAGGAGATGTAGGTGGATCTCCTTCGAACAGAGCGTTCTCGTAGTGGCTTGACAGAGTACTCAGCTCTTCCTCTGTCGGTAATACCCTTTGTGATCGTCTCAACTCGCGCAAGGATTTCTCGATCTCAGGATTTAATGGTACTAGTTCACCACCCTGTGACCTGCGCATAAGAAGAAACTACAAAAAGAATATAAGAAAAGTTTAAGGAACGGATGTCCCTTAAACTAAGAAAGACTAAAAACAAAACAACTAAAAATTAGAACTATTGCCTCCCCGGCAACGGCGCCAAAATTTGATACCCGTCGTGAGGTGTCAAAAATAATATTTATAATCTCCAACTACAACTATAGCTAGCGGCAGTCTGGTCGAACCACAGAGAGGCAGACGTAATTTCTAGTTGTTTAAATTCGGTCTAAAGTAACAAAAGGTGGGGGTTTGATTGGGTTTGATCTATAGCTAAATAAAAGAAAAGTAGACTAATGAAATATATAAAATCAAATATAAAAGAGGTACTAGGATGGTCGGTTCATTATAGTTTCGGCGGCAGCATATTAAACAGGTCTAATTCAAACACATGAGGCGGGAAATAAAGAGGTCCTCTCAGTCCACTCTTAACAGATAGCACCTTTCGATCTCGCTATAAGTCCCTAATATCACTAATACTGACTTTCGTCCTGAAAAGTGACTAATAATCTAAACTTTACCTATCTTTCGATCTTAGCATAGTTTAGTCATTTTAATTGGTGATCTAACAACTGTCCCTATCTCTCGATCTAATGGGTCAGTGTTATCCTAAGCATTCAACTAGTCGTGTGCACTCGATTCGTCGAACTAAGAATTTGAACAATTAAAACGAAAATAAAAACCTCGCGTGGTCAGTCGATCGACCAGGTATGGCGGTCGATCGACCAACACGCGAATCAGGCCGTGTTCTTTATATTGCCGCCTACACTACAACTCCCCTACGTCCTAGCACAACTGATTTAGCTACTCATACTAATGATAATAACAACAATGAAATTAACGAAATAGACAGAAGGTTTCATGCTTAAAACGAATGAACAAACAATTAACAATAAAGATAAATCGGTTTCGGGAGACTAACTAACAATTCCTATACTAACAATGCAATCAAGATGAACTGAAAATAGAGCAAGTGAATACCGAAATTGCAGAAGGATCGTAACGGAATGATTGAAGTCACAACGAAAATCCAATGCGAAATAGTTTCCCAAACCCTAATTATTTCTAAAGAATTGTATGTAAAACTTAATGTAAAAACTTGATGTCAAAACTGATGTTTCTAGGTTACGTTATATAGAAAGTATACGTAACTTTTATTTCTAAAACCTAAACATCATGGGCTTGCGCTTCCTCGGTCTTTTAATTCTAAATGGGATAGCAGATTGGTCGATCGACCGATGGTAGTGGTCGATCGATCGATCCTCGATGTCTGCGTAGCTTCGGAACCCGCATATTGGTCGATCGACTGAGGGTAGTGGTCGATCGACTGCTCGAGCTGCTATTAGCTTCTAAAATCTCGTGGATTTATCTTTTGGGCCTTGAAATGCGCACCAAGCTCGTTCCTCGGGTGAATACTTCACGTCAATTGCAATGCAGGATAATCGGAGACGGATTTAGCTCGATTTCCGCTGGATTCTTCACATTTCTGCAATAATGTACAAAAATACGGAAGTAGACGGAAATAGGGAGAAATGTAGCATAAACTACATGAATGAGCTCTGAAATGCGTGTAAAATGGGATGTAAAATATCATATAAAAGACACGCATCAACTTGTCTCTTTCAACATGTGTTTTTTCCTGACACCTCAAACCTCCCGCCAGGAACCTCGCGCCTCTTCGGGATGATCCGGGAAATTTTATGTTTCTTCACACTCACATTTCCTTGTTTTCGCATTTTTACGAAATCCGACACGGTTTCCATGACGCAGCTTTTAACATACGGATTTTTCTTTCTTTTTTTAAGGGGGGAAGGGCTAGTCGCCCCGATCCGCGACGGATCGTTTCCATGTCAGTCGAAATTCCGAAAACTTTTCGCTTTTTCGCAACACAAAAATCAAAATCGAAAATTGATAACACGACATCAATTTTTTTCCTCAAAAATTCAAGCACTCACAAATTCGAGTTTTGACCTCAAAAGCCAAATATACTCGCAAAAATCCTTTTCTAAAATTCGTTCCTGACAGTTTGAGTTTTATATTTTTCGAGTCGATTTTCAAATTTCAATTTTAACTTCAAGTCATCTTGGTTAATTTTGATTTTCAAACAAATGCTTTACGTGATTTTCAATCAAATGCTTTTACGTGTTTACGTTTATACGTAGGTGTTATCTATTGCCTGTTTTCTACACTAACGATGCAGGAACTAGTGCAAAGCAAAAGGAGAATCAACAGCCGACAACGCTCCTCCGAAACACAACACAAAAAAGCCAAAAATCACAAAACAAACCACAATCCAAAAACACATATATACAAACCGCCTTACGCAAAATACATCAACAAACGTCTATCATACAGACACTGGTCTAAAACAAACGTTTATCATACAGACACTGGCCTAAAACAAACATCTATCATACAGACACTGGCCTAAAACAAACGTCTATCATACGGTACATCGGCCTAAGACAACGGCGGGGCTAACCGCCATCTACCGAACTAAGCACTCTCTATCCTCTCAAACGAAAAAGAAAGAGAGCAACAGGGGAAACAGAGGAGCACGGCGGAAGCGCAGGTGGTTACCATGACGGTAACACTCGTTCGTTCTGCTCCATGACAAAAAAAGAAGACAGGTGTCTTGCAGACTTCGGATGATGAGGAGGCCCAGAACCATGATGCGATGCACCATTCCGATACTGAACCCCACTCATCAGCCACCCTGTCTGTGATTAAATAAGATACGATCTGAGTAATTGAATCGTATCATTACTCGGATGAAATAATTGTTTAAGGTAACAATTAAATTTGAATGAATTATTATAAATACAATCTGTTGTGATTTATAAATGGTAAAATATTTTGGTACAAGTAATTATGATATTACTGAGTCGATTTTGTATGTGACGTATTTTTATTAATACATTGATTTTTAATTTGTTAAAAATACATAACAAATTTATGTTACATGGGACATGTGACATATTGACAATTGACAAAAATAATATGGACTTCATATTATGATTGTACCGAAATTAAAGGGGTATTAGGTTAATATTGTGTTGTTTAATTTATTAGTAAACACAATGATTACCTAATTGTCTAGCCATGCAACCCTATTAAACATTGTTAAGAGCAACAATTGCATGCATTGGCTCACCCAAAAAGCCCCCCTTCCACCCGGTTTTGAGAAGACAAAAACCATCATGGTTTTCTCATATTTTTACCTAATAATATACAAAATGTTGTGTATCATAATTCATTCTTACACTCATCCAAAATTTAGTATTCTAGAGAGAAAATTAATTCTCCCCTTCTTCTCTCTAAAAACCGAAATATTCAAGTGTTATATATAATATTTTGGATCAATTTTCTACTAAAATTAATATTGTACTAGTTCCTATAATATTAATTTTATTAAGAGAAAGCCTTGGGTATAAAGCTTAGGGAGAGATCCTATACTTGGATCTTGGTTCTTCCATTAAAGGAAAGCTCAAGAACAAAAGAAAAGGAGATTTCTTTTGTGCCCATAAAACCGAAACATCCAATGTAAGAACATGATTTCTCCTCTATTTTGCTCATTTGTTTGCATGCATAAAATCCATATTTAATTTTATGACAAATTAAATTAAAAACATATATGAATATGTAAGTATATATATCTACTTTTCTTTCAATCGGTATCAAGAGCCACGGTTGTTTGCATGCAAATCGGTTAAAAGTTTTTCCGAGTTATAAGAATAACATATAAAACTTGTAAAATTTGTGTTATTATGATATATCACGAAATTAATTCATGCATGTTAATATTTCTGGTCCTAAAATGTTTTAGGATATTTTGGTTATATTTACGGATTTTTATTGTTCATATAATACAATAATGGCATTTAAATATGATTTTATGAGTAAAAATGTCATTTTCGGTCTAAAATTAGCTATACTTCGAATTTTCAGTTGATTTTTGGATATATTGTAATTATTTTGAGATAACCTGTAAATTTTCATAATTTTTGGACTTGTTATGCTCGAAAAATGGATTTTTCATTATTAAATTCGGATTTAGGTGAAAAATAGGTTAATATGAGTTAAATTTCGAATCTGGTCATAGAAAATTAATATGTTGTCACATGCAATTTTATAAGATGTGTGTAAAATAATTGGCTATAAAGAAGTCTTTTTGCATGATTTATGGATTTTTGAAGAAAAATAGCATAAATAGTGACATTATTAGTGAAAAATTAATAAAACATAATCTATGACTTAGGAAAAACGTCTAATGTTGCTTTTTATTATCTTTTTCATATCTAAAATTGAAAAGTTAATGAATATAATTTTTCCATGTTTTTATGATTATTTTAGTTAAAATCGATAAACCGCAACATTGTTTTTTTCCGGAAAAATTTCGAAATTTTTAACCTAAGATTTTGAACATTATGAGTGTCATGGTATTTTTCCAGAATGTTCACGAGTTTAAATTTCAAATTTTGAATTTATTTGAAATTTTGTGATTTATTTGAAGTTTATAGCTTATTTTTGTAATTTTTAGTCCATTAATGAACAATTTTATAAATATGAGTTAATTATGGTCAAATAATTAGTGAAGACTAAATTTTGAGTCCTAAGATGTTAGGGTAATTAACTTATGCATAAATATGAATTTATGTAATTTTGTGATTATAAAAATGTTGAAATCACGCAAATCCGTAAAAACCGAGTAATATACGATATTGGCTAATTAAAGGCGATTTAGCATAAAATTGAGCATGTTCATACATATTATAATGCTGCATTTTCTTTATGATTGTCATAATTTTAATTTATGTAATTTTGAATTATGTAATTTTACTTAGTATGGCCTTAGATTTTACTTGGTATTTCCCGAAATGTATGGGAATATCGATTCGGTTGTAATTTTATTGTGATCTCGTATCACCGTTTTGTAATTTAATAGATTTATTTTATTTTAGTTACAAATGTATAATAGGAAATTATGTAATTTATTATGTAATTTATTATGTAATTTTATTCATTCCGGAGTTCTCAAAGACGGATTTCTTCAAGAATGACGATACATGGAGACGGTGTTACCTCGAGATGCGTGCCACAACCGAAGTTCAAGGGACCAATGGAGTTGGTTTCCGAATATGTAATAGTTAAATAGTTTTTATTTTAGGAAAGGCCATACTAGGATTTATTTATTTATTTTTATGCTTGCATTTTATTTTATGTCGCATGCATCGCTAAATCGCCATAACTAAAACATGCATCATCATCTTCTTTATCGAGTTTATCGACCGTGTCAATTAAAATTATCGTAGTTCACCGCTTTAGTTCACTTAAAAGTGATAGATAATAAATTGACATGACCTCTCGCTAAAACAATTAATTGAGACATAGCCTTACCAAATAGTAGAAACCATGAAAACCTATTTCGCGAGGGAGTGCACTCGGCTACCCCGGGGTACAAACCTTGTTACGTAGGGGAAGTGGGTGATAAATGTCTAATCCACCGAATTCATGTTGATAAGGGTTTCATCGGCTACCCCGTGCCTAAGTTAATGTGGGTTTGGATAATGGACACATTTATTCGAAATTTGGATTGAACTCAACAAAAGTAATTGATAAGGGTTTCATCGGCTACCCCGTGCCCTTGTTGATGTGTTTTGGGCTATAGATAAACATTAGAGTAAGTTTATCGACCAAGAGTTCTAAAAGTAGAATCGATTAAAAGGTTAATCCACCGAGTTATATTAATAAAGGTTTCATCGGCTACCCCGTGCCTAAGTTAATATGAATTTGGGTCTTGGAATCATTTATCTAGTTGGGTAGAGGTCACTAGAAAAATGCATAAAACTTGTTTAAATCATACAATTTTTACGAGTATTATTGTGAAAACGACATTTGTTTTACTCCTTATATTTTGTTTTGTAGACCACCTCTTTTTCATAACAAATGGCAACACCAACACCAACTCCAAACGCCACACCTCTCGCTAGTTCATCATGGCTCCGATCCTTTATGGATCGATGTAAACTTGAAAAGAATGGGTCAAATTTCTCCGATTGGGATGCCCAACTCAAATTAGCCGCCGAAGGTGACGACAAGCTTCGTTACCTTACCGAGGCCTCTCCACCCGAACCTACTACTAGGTCCACCGCCGCTACTAGGGAAGCATATGAGGCTTACCAAAAGGAGTCCGCCGCAATGAAAAATGTCTTAATATTTGCGATGGAGGCGGACCTCCAAAGGAGAGCCTTTAAAATGGGCAATGCTAATGAGATTTACTCCAAACTTGTGACCATGTTTTCACAAGCTCCGCGGATCGTCCAATATGAGGCGGCCGCGGCATTCTTTGATCTCGACTTCAAAGAGGGCCAAAAGGTTAGCCCTCATGTGCTCAAACTCATGGAGCTTGTCGAGACCTTGAAAATTCAAAAGGTTGAAATCCCCAAAGAACTCATTGTAGATAGGATTCTACACTCCTTGTCCAAAGTCAAAGCATATGTTCAATTCCGGGTGAATTTTAACATGCAAGACAAGGATGTGTCTCTTGAGGAGTTGCACAAGTTACTTGTGCAAGCCGAGAGGGACATGGGGTTAAATGTGAACCCTCCCAAGGATGTGCTTAACATAAGCACTAAGAGTAAGGGGAAGTTCAAGAAGAATGGGAGAAAGGGCAAGAAGCAAGCTCCCACATTCACCAAAGCTAAGACTTGTGAAGCTAGCACTTCAAAAATCAAGAAGGGTCCTCTTGATAAATGCCATTATTGTAATGGTATGGGACATTGGAAAAGAAATTGTTCCAAATACCTTGGTGATATTAAGGCTGGAAAGATCACTCCAGTAGGTAAATGACTATCCTTCTTTTATGTTTCTAATTCAACTATGGTATTATGATGCAAAGTTGTGATAATGTATCTCCCCTTTTTATTGTAAATAGGGCCTCCACCAAGCAAAGACAAGGGAAAGGAAAAGCAAGCATAAAACACCATCGAGAAGCTAGGGATAGCTTTTATGGAGCTTTGTTTTTCATTGTCTTATTTTAAATTATGTTTTGGATTTTAGAACTTTAAGTTTCCGTGTTCGACATGGAAAAGTATTTTGGATAATGGGTTGTATTTTGGATAATGGTGACTTGGTTTGCAACCCAAGTCACCCGTTTTATCATTTATCCTTTTGTGTTCTAAAATTTATCTTTAAATGCTTGCACCTTGAAACATAAGATTTTTCACTTAAAGTGATCCAATAGACAAATATAATGACGGGTTTCATTATATGTCCACATGCTTAAGGCTTGTGTATGATCATTTATAAAGTGATTTTGAGTCTATGAACTCTCTTAAAGGATTGTCAATCACCAAGTATACATATGAAATCAATAACTATTAGTCTATCTATGAGATAGTTCTCCTTATACTTCAACATCATTAATTTGTGTCTCATATGCTATCTTTGAATCTATAGTGTATTTATTCTAAAGATAGAGTGGGAGAAAAATGAGGACACAACACACAAGGCAAGATTAAATTGTGTACTTGTGTAAATGAAGATCTACGCAAGAGAGAATGATTTGAATGAAAGTATATCTATTTACATAGTATACCGAATAGATGAGATCTATGGTTTCGAGTAAGTTCTATATGACAAAAGAGACCAAGTGAAGTAATCGTAAGAGTATATTCTCATGATAACTACACGAGGAGACCAAAAGAAAGTTTTGGAAGAAAAAATGACTAATGTAAAGTCTTAACAAGTTTTTGACTAAGTTCTATATGATAATTTTGACCAATAGTTTCAACCTTGAGATTTACTTAAGAGCCTAAATGAATCATAAGTAACATAGTAGTTATGAACGATTTGCAAAGATTGATATACCGATATCTTCAATGGCCAAAGTTTTAACCACCCAAATGTCATTGCTTAACCTCATTATGAAATGGTTAAACCTCCTTCCAAAAGGGTATTTTCGAAGGACGTATTCTAGATATTATTTATATTGGAATAATGACATTGCTACACATCATTATGACATGAGTGTGTTGGAGATTTAAAATCTCTTTCCGTAAGGTTAAGATGAGACCACTTCAGAATAGGTATTTTGAAAGGATATGATGGGAACATATATGGTTTTATCCTAATAACTTGGCAATGCAATTTATATTTCAATTCTTGATAAATTTCGATTGAGAAGTCAATTTCGAAATGTGTATAATTGAGTGGGAGTTAGGAAATTCTCATGTGAAGACATGGAATTTAGTGGGAGCTATCATCCTTTGAATATTTACAACTCATCACTCATTAAAGAATGACGAGCCAATACCTTCTTTCATAAAGAAGTTTTTGAGTTTTCAATTCTGGATGAAAATGGACTATGATGAATCCAATTACATCAAGGGATGTTGGATTAGTATTAAGAGATACACATCGTATCAACATTCACATAGGTTATTCATGTAGATGAAAATGGGATTGCCATTAGCAGTCATGGTCGTTCATTGAACCTATGAACGGTTGATCTCATGATTATTAGTAACTAATGTTTCCGCCATTAGAATAATCATGTACATGTCCAATTATGAATCATATGCATAAGAGCATGATGATTGATTGGTAAGCCATAATAGAAACGTCATGAATTCTCAAGTGGAATCCGATGAGCGATTTCAGTGTTTGACGGAATGCTCTATTGTGTGTCAAGAGGTTGCACATATTATGGAAATCCGAACACATATAAGGATTTATGAGAATCCCAAATCTTTCAAGCCTAGAAAGAGAAATAAGAAGTTTTGGGAAGATGCTTAGTTGAATAAAAGGTTATTCAAAACTAATCTTTCCTAGTTAAGCTAGGACTTGTGAGAAGTGCTAGGCTAATAATCTTGACAAATTGTTACAAGACTCTACAAAACATATACCTAGTGCATTGTGTGTGGATGGAGTACTTGATCAGTACAAATTATATCATTCATCACAAATTCGTTCGTTATGAGATAATCGATAAGAAAGT
Organism: Silene latifolia; assembly: GCF_048544455.1. Lineage (NCBI taxonomy): Eukaryota > Viridiplantae > Streptophyta > Magnoliopsida > Caryophyllales > Caryophyllaceae > Silene > Silene latifolia. The sequence continues at coordinate 36,551,866 of NC_133537.1, forward strand.
TCTTTCAAGTTAAAGAACCAAAACCAAGGTCGGGAACCTTGATGTGTACTTGGTAAGATTCATGCTATGAGAGAGAACATGAATGTAAAGGAAATTGCAAGTTTAAGAAGTTTGAACATATGGACACATGGCATGTTAAACTTCTATTGCAATTAATAAGTGTTTACACTTACGATATACATCACAAGGTTGTAATATGATATTGACTACCCGAGTGTGATGTCGACATTTGTCGTTTGAGTTGTTATTAACTCACCTTGTACATTGTTATATCCAAACGGGTTGTAGAGACAATTAAACCCCGTTAAAGTGAACATGGATTAACATTGTATTTGCCAATAGTTACTTATATGAGGTGACGTCTCGAAGTGACTAGAGTGTGATGCGATTGATGGCAAGTTCAAGTGCCATAGAGTCATGTGAGATGACTAGTCGATCACATAGGCGGATTGTTAGGAACATTTTGTCGGGCCTTATGACCGCTTATAGAGTTCTCGCAAATTTATATAGCCTGGTCGTGGCGAGAGCTACTATAGTATTCAAATGAGTCGATTCTTTTGACTAAAGACTATTCGCCTAAGATGGCACAGTTTCAGATTGACTTTGATTTATGTTACTACGACCTTCGTAAATGGGGTCAAATGGGCATATTTTGGGTTATGATGGTCGTGGCTAGTCGAAGGGAATGAGTGCGATAGGAATTGTCCACCCCTAGTCGGGGTTATAACAATATCTCGGGGCCACTCGAGGAGTAATGAACTGGAAATGCGTGGCCACGCTCGGAAAGTATCTATGATAGATAAGTCCAGGTCAATCGTTATTCTCCGGATCGAGGAAACCACTCTCGATATGATCACTTGCAAGTACGACCGAAAGACACCTTGCATTGAGTGGGAGATAGTAATAGGACAAGAGAATTGGTGACGCACACTTGTCGAGGACAAGTGGGAGATTGTTGGAATATGTGTCCTCCGACAATAATGCGATCACGACTGTTGATCATGATGATCACATGTTTAAATCTCATTATAAAGAATACAATTGGGAAGTAATATTATTCATCAACCTGTCAACATATATCGGTAATGATTGGGTGACTAGAGTTTGACATTATCGTCGTGCGACGGTGGTGATCAGATTGACCCCTAGGTCATACCTATAGGGCAACACTCTTAATTGATTATTTAATTAATCGTATAATGTTACGAGTTAATTAAATTACTTGAAAATTGACGGACGATTTTGGAAGTAAAATTTACGTATCATATTGAAATGTGATTAAATAAGATACGATCTGAGTAATTGAATCGTATCATTACTCGGATGAAATAATTGTTTAAGGTAACAATTAAATTTGAATGAATTATTATAAATACAATCTGTTGTGATTTATAAATGGTAAAATATTTTGGTACAAGTAATTATGATATTACTGAGTCGATTTTGTATGTGACGTATTTTTATTAATACGTTGATTTTTAATTTGTTAAAAATACATAACAAATTTATGTTACATGGGACATGTGACATATTGACAATTGACAAAAATAATATGGACTCCATATTATGATTGTACCGAAATTAAAGGGGTATTAGGTTAATATTGTGTTGTTTAATTTATTAGTAAACACAATGATTACCTAATTGTCTAGCCATGCAACCCTATTAAACATTGTTAAGAGCAACAATTGCATGCATTGGCTCACCCAAAAAACCCCCCTTCCACCCGGTTTTGAGAAGACAAAAACCATCATGGTTTTCTCATATTTTTACCTAATAATATACAAAATGTTGTGTATCATAATTCATTCTTACACTCATCCAAAATTTAGTATTCTAGAGAGAAAATTAATTCTCCCCTTCTTCTCTCTAAAAACCGAAATATTCAAGTGTTATATATAATATTTTGGATCAATTTTCTACTAAAATTAATATTGTACTAGTTCCTATAATATTAATTTTATTAAGAGAAAGTCTTGGATATAAAGCTTAGGGAGAGATCCTATACTTGGATCTTGGTTCTTCCATTAAAGGAAAGCTCAAGAACAAAAGAAAAGGAGATTTCTTTTGTGCCCATAAAACCGAAACATCCAATGTAAGAACATGATTTCTCCTCTATTTTGCTCATTTGTTTGCATGCATAAAATCCATATTTAATTTTATGACAAATTAAATTAATAACATATATGAATATGTAAGTATATAGATCTACTTTTCTTTCAATGGGCTCAAAAAGGCAATTCATACGCTAATTTGAGCCCGAGCCGGTCAAAATTCAAAAACGACCGTGAAAAGGCAAACGTGATTTTATCACGCCTCAAGGTGACCTAAAATACCAATAAGGTCCATTTCAAGGCAAACTGACTCAATACAAGCCCAGTCAGGCGCTTATTTGGTCAGACGTGAGACCGTCGCAAAGGCAAAAATTCAATTTTGTCCACAAACACCCAAAGAAGGTCCTTAAATGGCAAATACGGGTTTTCCCAACTACAATGCAACCTAGTGGGACCCACTACCCAAGCAAATAAACTTGACATTGTGAAATGAGGCGGTTTCTCGCCTCAATCACGTTTTTCGAGCCTAGGGAGCGGGAACGGGGACCAAAATGCAAACTAAAAGCACCCCTATACTCCTAAACAGGTTTCTAACCTAATGCAAACATCAATTTCACTCGAAATTGGCTCAATCAAAAACGCCCAATTCGATTTTTTAGGGCAAAATCCGCCTAAATTCAACTAAGCTAACAATCAACAAATTTGAAAGGATTCAAGAGGAAATACTTACCTTGAGATGACATTTGTTGACAATGGCACGAGTGAAAGCAAGCTTGAAGGTCCTTTAATGGCGATTTTGCGGGATTTCGAGGTTGAAGATGAATAATCATCCGCAGCTCAACCTCGCGTCTTTTTAACAAGAAATGGGGAAGCCGGCTTGCATCGCCAGGTGGCTCGCGCCTAAACCAGGCCTCCCCTTTTCTTTTTCAGCGAAATTTGGGCTTTGGCCCAATTTCCCATGACAAATTCCAAAATTTTCGTTGACGATATGAATGTCGTCATTTCCTCGGAAACAAACAAAACAAATAGCAAAGATTTAAAACTCGCTATTTTCAAGCAAGCGGCGATCAAAACCGCCAACTTCAAAAATAATAGCGTAAGTTCGAAAACCGCTATTTTCTCCAAATTTCGAGCAAACGGCGATCAAAACCGCCAATTTCAAAAATAATGGCGAAATCAAAATTCACCATTTTCCTTCAAATTTTCCAAAATAATGGCGAAAATTCAAAAACCGCTGTTTCAAGCAACGACAATTAAAACCGTCAATTTCAAAATAATAGTTGGAAATTGAATTCCACTATTTTCACCACACATGTCAACGACGGCACATAAACCGTCACTTCAATCGATAGTGAAGATTCCAAATTCACTATTTCTTCCAACACGTCAACGGCGGCACATAAACCGTCACTTCAATCGATAGTGAAGATTCCAAATTCACTATTTCCATCAAATGTCAACGGCGGCACATAAACCGTCACTTCAAACGCTATAGCAAACTCAAATTTGCTATTTTCCTTCAAAATTGAAACAAACGGCGATCAAAACCGCCACTGCAAATTCAAACCGAATGGTGAAAATTCTAAATTCACTATTCCTTCAAATACCAGCAGGGGGCTTCCTCGCAAAACCCACTCATTCTAAAGACAGTGATAGTGAGAACCCATACTCACTATTTCCCCAGCGACATCATGAGTTCGCTATTCTCAAAACAAGCCCAATCGACGCGGCTACTCCCATGGTCCATTAATCGACCACCCCATTGGCTGGCGAGCCTTTGTCCGCAACCTTTTCAAGGATACATCCCGAAGATGCCTCGGGTACATTTCCTTACCCTTTCAAGGATACATCCCGAAGATGCCTCGGGTACATTTCCTCATCGCGGCTGACGAGCCTTACAACGCACCACGGCTGGCGAGCCTTACAGCGCATCTCGGCTGGCAAGCCTTACAACGCATCTCGGCTGGCGAGCCTTACAACGCACCGCGGCTGGCGAGCCTTACAACGCACCGCGGCTGGCGAGCCTTACAACACACCGCGGCTGGCGAGCCTTACAACGCACCGCTGCTGGCGAGCCTTACAATGCACCGCGGCTGGCGAGCCTTACAACGCACCGCGGCTGGCGAACCTTACAACACACCGCGGCTGGCGAGCCTTACAACGCACCGCGGCTAGCGAGCCTTACAACGCACCGCGGCTGGCGAGCCTTTGTCCGCACCCTTCCAAGGACAGATCCCGAAGATGCCTCGGGTACATTTCCTTGTCTCGGCTGGCGAGCCTTACAACGCACCGCGGCTGGCGAGCCTTTGTCCGCACCCTTCCAAGGACAGATCCCGAAGATGCCTCGGGTACATTTCCTTGTCTCTACCGGGCGAGCCTTACAACGCACCGCGGCTGGCGAGCCTTTGTCCGCACCCTTCCAAGGACAGATCCCGAAGATGCCTCGGGTACATTTCCTTGTCTCGGCTGGCGAGCCTTACAACGCATCGCGGCTGGCGAGCCCTCCTCATATACGCATCGCGGCTGGCGAGCCCTCCTCACGTACGCACCGCAGCTGGCGAGCATTCATCCGCAACCATGCAAGGACATATCCGAAGATGCCTCAGGTATGACTCTTTCTTATGGCTGGCGAGCCTTCATACGTAGTCTAATGGACTTTAAACGACCCGCACGGATAGTCGACAGACTCTAAACTGTTCCCGATGACAGGTCCTGGACTCGTACCCTCGAGTCGCCTTGGCGTCGCCCTTCCCGACGGCAGGTCCTTGGCCCGAATCCTTTCGAGCCGCCTCGACGTCGCTTGGGTCTTCAGGTTGTAATCTTCGATTGACCTGGGGACTCTACTTTGACTTTCGCCCTGTCCAAGCCTCAGTCAAAGTGGGGGCTCAGAGATACCCAAAGATCTGCGGAGACTCCAACAAACACCCGATGATTATCGGACTACAACATGTTTTGGGATCGCAGCGTTTGATCGACAGTTTGTGTACAACTTTACGTCGGAAAACTTAAAACGATTTCAAAAACAAAACATTTCAAAAATACCTGGAGTGTTTAATGCACGACGACGGGGTCGCAATGACACTAACTAGAGTCAAAACCGACACCGGACCAAAAACCGACTAGAAAATTCAAATCCCGACTCCAACAACGAGTCAAACCGAGTCAACCACAAAAACAAAATATCTTCAAGCCTTCTATGCTAAGTTTTTCCGGATTCATGTTGGTCAAGTACCAAACATGTGACTACAAAACCTAGGATAGAACAAATCATGATTGCGTTTGTTGTGAAAGCGACAACACAACTCGAAGACCCGCGGCATGGCTCGCGCCTCTTTAAGCAGCCCAGGTAGTCACGTCGCTTAAAAGTCACACAACCACTCATTCTCCTATAAATACCTCTCAAATGCCACCCATTTGAGACTTACGCGAGTGTCCGCCCCCTCTTTTCTTCCTTAAAATTCTCGACTCGACTTCTTAAGTCACAACCCGACGCATATTTACGACCTACCGATCGTAAATACAAGCCTTACACATTGTTTGGTACCGTCATCGTGCATTAAATCACTTATCCGACCACTTTGACCACTACACCATCACTAAACTTTTAAAACACTCTTTTACTTACCAAAACGGTTTTAAACCGAGTTTTTTCTGATCAAACAAGTTGTTACACTTACGTCGGTCACTCGCCATAACCAAACATGTAAGTATGAGGGTGTAAAAATCCTCTTTTATTATATTTTCATTTGTTTCATGACTTTAACATGCTAAAACATGCATAACATGAACCAAAACATGGGATAAACGAGCCAAAACCGATTTTTGGTCTGAGGCAGAAGCCCCTTAGATCGCCAAATGGCTCGCGCCTAAATGGGGTGCTCAGACCAGAGATCAACCGTGTTTGTTCTCGTCATTTCCCTCAACCCATTTTTCATATTTGTAACCGATTTTTACCATTTCAAGTATTTTTGAAACCTTTTTGTTTCATTTCACATGTTTTAACCATAAAGCATTTTTCACCCTTGGTTCTTCATACCATGACGGTTAAATCCGTGTTTCGGTGATAATATTTGGTTAATGACATTTAAAAGGTATTTTAAAGCCTTTTATTTCATTTCTTTACATTTTCAAGCAAACATATTAGTCACCAACACAAAGTCATCCTTGGTTATACATACCATGCCGGATTTTAACCCGGGTACGATGATGAGTATCGACTAATTACATTCAAAATGGACTTAAAACAATTAGTCCATAATCATTTTCAAAACTATTCATGTCAAGCTTGTCAAACCGAACCCGACACCGAATATTATCAAACAATGATGACTATTCGAGTCTAGTTCTTCAAATCGACAAATGTGGTCTAAACGACCCTTTCAAATCAAACCGGGTTCAAATACCCATTTTCGACACGTTTCATAACGTTTTCTAAACAGTCAGAACACGGCATATAACCGTTGGCTAACCCGCGCCTCAAGCAGGCCTTTTCCTTCTCATTTTCAAAACCAGAGGGAGGCCCATTACACCGCCGGCTGGCTCGCACCTCTTATAGCTGTCTGGTACAGGGCCTGTTCCCTTCCAGCATTAGTCTAGGACGATCCCGACTCCGGTTAACCCGGATATAGGACGGATCAGATGACCATTCAAACCATATTTGCAAAATGCCTTACTAAGACAAATGGATCATGTTATGCACCTTAAACCTAATACGGTAAATGGATGTTTAATTTCCGTCTTGCATGCAAATCAATCATTAATCCAACTCGACATCTTATACTTGATACTTGGATTAAATCAACCGACTTAGAAAGCTCTCACATTTTAGTTTAAATCATTGGATTCACATTCATGCATTTAAACCGTTTTATCAATTTTTGCATTCAACCAACCAAGATTGATCAGTAGAGGCCGCTAAACGCGGGCGGGATTGGGTGTCTGATTAAAGGGCTTCCCAATATGTGCCTTCACCTCTTACTCAGAAACTTTGGATAGTGGACGACCTTATCCAGGGCGTACGAGAGTCATTCTAGAGATAAGATGCTAAAGAGGGACAATTTCCTTATCTTTAGTACCTATGTCAAACGCTGCTTTGTGCTTCGATTTGACCGAGGTATAAAGTGGAATTTGAACGGGTTCCAGGCATCCCACAAATGCTTGGTGGCGACTCCGAACATCTCTAATCGTTTCGAGACCCTTACCGAGACGAAACCGACCGATCTAAAACGATCCGGTCGAAGGTATTTTTACGCCGCCGAGCGTGGCTTTCAAAAAGACCGCTGTATGTCCGCAGATCGAACCGGACCTGCAGGTGGACCATGTCCACAATAACAAATAAAAAAGACGACAAAACATGAATACGTTGTTCATACTGGCAACGTCCGCCCGAGAAGGATAGTAAGATTAAACTATTTTTGGAGATAATAGTACAAATGTACAATAGAAGATTAGACGTGCTCAATAAGAGCCAAAAGTAATACCTAAATCTACCAACAAATTTGATAATCTTAATGGACAAGAAGATACTACCCAGTAAGATGAAGGACAAATGATATTGAAGTTTCCGAGATCCAAACAGACTTCTTCGATCGCCAAAGACAGCAGAACATCAACCAATTTAAGCCTGGGACAAATTGAGTTTCCCTCTCAGAAGGAACCTCACAAATCAACTCCGTCCATCTCCTTAACTAACCCAGACTAAAACAAGAGTCGTTATATAAAAACAAATTTGTTTCACCCTTAATTAGAGACCTATGTTAATTAGGAAATAAAAACTTTTAGGAAATACATAAGTTTCATAAACAAAACCAAAGACCAAGACAAGGCAACTCAGGTCCTATTAGGAGACAATTGCTAGGTCACTCAAATCCCAACACATGTCAACTTTAAATTACCCATCGCTCTTTCAACTTGAACTCAATTATAAACATGTCATTTGTCTCAACTATTTAACTTTTTTATATCTCACTTCTCAACCCGACATGTTTTACCCATTTATTTTATGGTAGTTCATTTTCAACCAACTTAATCTGTTTAACTCATAAACCCAATTAAGCTTTATAATTAATTAATAAAAAAAAATATTGGTAATTCTTAATTTTAGACTTGTTGGTTGAATTATCGTGTTAACCAAACGAAACCATGCCCCATTTAAACAAATGGCTTACTTATGTCCTGTTTATGTCGAAAGACCTCAACCCTAATGTAACGACCCAACCCACTAGTCTACCATCGTCGTAACACAACTCCAATACGACGGGATGCTCCATCTGGACGCATTATTTGTCCTCACTTAAGACCAAAAGGAGAAGACCTTGTTACTAAGTGATGGGCGTAATTTATTATAAGTTTCTCATGATCTCCTTATTCTTTCCATGTGGGACAACTTTTCTCACATTTTATGGGGTGTTACATTCTCCCCCACTTAAGGAGCACAACGTCCCCGTTGTATCTGGAAGCTTGACCGCTAATCCAGAATCCTCCTCCGCTAGGTGGGTGATCACATTAGAGTGTATAACCACTGCTTTCAGAAGCATATAACAACTGCCTCCGATCACCACACACTCGCAGGGTTTCTCTAATACCAACACCGGTTAACAAAGACAATTATAAATATCAAAACTCGCGGCGTGGCATTGAGGAGGGGGGGATTGGGAAGATAAAAGATAACTCATCTAGTATAAATGTCACATGTGAACCCCTTATACCAGCAAACCAGACCAGTACCTACTGGTTTGGTTGCAATTGCTTTGCCCAGTTTTACTTTTACTTCTTTTTTTACCTTCTCTTTTCTTATCATGCCCAGGTCACACAACCATGGGCTCTAATTCCATTTGTAACGACCCGACGCACCATGGGCTCTAATTTCATTTGTAACAACTGCTTCCGATCACCACACACTCGCAGAGTTTCTCTAATACCAACCAGTTAACAAAGACAATTATAAATCTCAAAACTCGCGGCGTGACATTGAGGGGGGGAGTGTGAAGATAAAAGATAACTCACCTAGTATAAATGTCACATGTGAGCCCCTTATACCAGCAAACCAGACCAGTAGGTCTACTGGTCTGGTTGTAATTACTTTGCCTAGTTTACTTTTTTTTTTACCTTCCCTTTTCTTATCATGCCCAGGTCACACAACCATGGGCTCTAATTCCATTTGTAACGACCCGACGCGCCACCGTCGTAACATAACCCTAATACGATGTGATGCTCCCTCTGAGCCCATTATTTGTCCTCACTTAAGTCCAAAAGGAGAAGACCTTGTTATTAAGTGGGGGTGAAATGTATTATAAGCTTCTCATAATCTCCTTATTCTTTCCATGTGAGACAACTTTCCTCACATTTCATGGGGTATTACATCTAAAATTTGAAGCCACGTTGTACCGTGTCAACCCCAATTACATAAAGGTCAACTTCGTATAGGGTTTATGTTGTGTTATCAAATTAGGTTAATGATTCTTATTTCTAATCCCCTATTTACTAAATGAATAGGCGAAACTCCAACTTTTCCCGCCTAAAACATATTTCCTAGATTAGTATTTGATATTTTTAGCATATACTATTGGTGTGGACATGATAAGTTATAAATGGATATAATCTTTTGTATTTAAATATTTATAATATTTAATATTTCACATTTTGCACAAATTTATCTCCGATCTTTTTAGGATAAGGAAATTATTTTTTTAAAGAACTTATTGATATAAATTTATTAACTTTTTATGATAAGAAGTTGCGGCTAAAAAATATGGAATTAGTAAATATTTGTTAAAATTCATTGACTTTTTATGATAAAAATTTGTAGCTAAAAAATATGTTATTAGTAAATTTGTGTAAATTAACATCATTAATTTCTCGGTAAAAATAACAAAAAAAGAATTCAAAAAAAAAAATACTCATTTTATTAATTCTTACGATTTAAATTTTGATTTATTTCTCTAATCAAAATAAATTAAGGAGAAACATGAAAAATAAGTGAATTGTCAATATAAAATCTATAAATAATACACTAAAAAAGTAAAACTCTATAAATACCGTGCATATATTACACATGGTCTATATTTTTTTTTTTGGTAGAATGTAAGGATATATTAAAACATCACCGAGCAATCATTACAGCGACTCATACAATTTGGAATATGCCGCTAACATGTAAGCTAAGTCATATAGAACAACCTCCTAACACTAGTGTAGCCAAGGGACAGATAAGCTGCCCTGCCACCTATCTCTATATCTAGTCCTGATCACATTTTGAATGTTACTGACAACATATTCAGGTCTAAACAACATACTATTAACCCTGCACTGATTTCTAACCCACCAAACATTATAAAGAGCAGCTACCAGAATGGCAGCAATTGCATCACCTTCTACCTGAGACTGGAATGCCTGCCTGCTCCACCAGTCCTCAAAATTAGAGGTAGGCAGCTGAGTCATACACCAGTCAGAGAGCAGCTGAATACATCTTCTGCTATAAGGACAGTGGAAAAAGAGATGATCATGTGTCTCTTTATCCATCCCACAGTACAAGTCACACCCATCTTCAGTACTACCAACCAATCTGCAAAGTCTATCCTTTGTAAGTAATCTCTGCCTCATAATCAACCACCCAATGAAGCAGTGTTTAGGGAGGTTAACAGAGTTCCATATCCAAGAATGCCATGACACAGCAGGTAGCATCCCTCTAAGCCACTTATAGCCACTAGCCACAGAGTAAATGCCATCCTCATCAAGCCACCATGTACCAGCATACCCAGAGATCATTTGATTTTTGCATCTGCAAATACTACGCCAGGACCAGCTAGCCCCAGCAGGAGGTTCATAAACATTCCAATCAGTTTGTTTGATATAGATACTATGGACCCACTTAACCCACAAGTGGTCCTTCTTTTGCATAATCCACCATATATACTTCCCCATAGCTGCACGATTCCAGAGAGTAATGTCAGTAATCCCCAAACCTCCTTGCTCCTTAGGAAAACAAACACTCTCCCATGAAACCAAAGTTGGTGCATTTGCATGAATATCCCCTTGCCACAGAAAGTTTCTACAAATGCACTCAATTTTCTTCATAATAGTAGAGGGGAGGATGAAAATTCTGGCCCAATAAGAATGAAGAGTACCTAGGACTGATTTAATAAGCACTAGTCTACCAGCATACGAAAGTTTCCTAGCACCCAAAGCCCTAATTCTATCCATTATCCTTTCAACCAGAACACTACATTCAAGGACTGAGAGCTTCCTAGGAGCAATTGGGACACCCAGGTACTTGAAGGGCAATGTCCCAACTTTCAGGCCAGATAGATCAGCAACCTCCTGCAATAGCCCTTGAATCATCCCATTACCATATATATTAGACTTACTAGCATTCATTTTCAGACCTGAGGCAGCTGAAAATGTAGCAAAAGCTCTGAGAAGCAGCACAATAGATCTCCTATCACCTTTACAAAAGAGTAGTAAATCATCTGCAAAACACAAATGAGAAAGCTTTAACTGCTTGCAAAGGGGGTGATATTTAAACTCCTCATATTCCTGAACCACATTCAGCACTCTGGTTAAATATTCCATACACACTGTAAAAAGCAAGGGGGATAATGGATCCCCTTGCCTTAAACCCCTCTGCCCCTTGAAGAACCCAAAGATTTCTCCATTAAGAGACAAAGAATAATGTGAGGTGGAGACACATTCCATAATCATGCTGGTGAATTTAAGAGGAAAATTTAAAGCCTTCATCATCTCCTCAAGGAAGCTCCATTCCAGAGAATCATAAGCTTTTGGAGGTCTAGCTTCATGATGACTCTAGGAGAGCAGGAGGACACATGGTTTATATTAGTAACTCTATAAATACCGCGCATTTATTGCGCGGGATCTCAACTAGTAAAACACTACATATATTAAGTTTAATTATGTTTTAATTTCCTTTTGTCTAATGTAAACATTATTTCGATTAATATTGTTGATACCACCCCATTTTACTAAACTTATCTTTTTTTCTTATATAAGATTGTGCATTAATTATTTAAAAAGTTCTAATTTATCCAACACATTAGCCGTTAACATCTGAGGTGATAATGAGTCGAGTTGTGCACGAACTTGACCTTACTCGGCTTGTGCTCATGAAACAAGACTCGTGCTCACTTGAGTTCGAAAATATAGAACTCCTTACCATGCATGCGAGTTTTAACCCAACTCGAGCCACTCGGCTCGACTCGAATCTATATACATTTGTTAAGTTACCCGTTCTTTTTCTTATATATATTTTCAATAACAGGATTATATTTAAAAATATAACGCAAACCATTGAAAACATGTGATATAGTTATATACAAAGATATAATCATGATAAATATCTCGTTTTTATAAAACAAGGGCACGATATTAATTTATCACACAATTTCAAGCTACCCGCGTTCTTTTCAAACCGAGTCAACATTAGCTCGACCTGATTCGATAAATAATCAAACCGAGCCCGAATTCGAGATAAACTTTAATCAAACCAAGCTCAAACTACTCGCGAATTCTCTTCCCATTATCTAAGTTAACACTCTCATCACACATTGGCTACCCCGAGTTCCCCCTCCTAAAAACCGCATTATTTCCAGTTTACTGCACCTACAGCTACAAGTTACAAATCCCAATCATCAACCTAATTACTTTACCCAGCTTCCAATCAAACAGAGATTCAACATTTCAGATGAACTGCGAAGTTTGCCAGCTTAAAGAACTGGTTTGTGCTTCTTAATTACTCTTAATCGACTTTCTATTTCGCTTGTTTCAATTTAATTTATGCTCAATTGACTACTATTTTGTTCTAATTTTTGTGATTTTGTATTAAAGCAAGTTGATGACTTCGAGATCAAAGAAGTTCTTCGATGTAAGCTGCTGTTTCTTTTCGTTCTTCCGAATTTTATGAATATTACCTGGAATTCAATCAAAATGATATTGATACGCTGATATTTATATGATTAAGTACTTAATTGCGACAATTTTGTGATTAGGGTTTCATTTGAACTTTCTTTGTTTTCCATGGTATTAGTTGCTTTCTCGTCGATATAATCTTTGCAGTTGTAGCATTGAAGGAGGCCGTTTTAAGCTTGAGACGGTCTCAAATGAGATTTTATTTATATCAAATTGGTTGATTACTACTTGCTTTATTATTGTGATCAAATGTTTTGCATTGCTTGGATATGGAATGTCTAGCTTTGAAAGTCAAATAGCTGATTTTTGATATGTTTGCAGGTATTTTACATACAATTATGTTCCACAGGGCTTTAGGACTTGTCCGGCCGAAAGATATTGATTTGGAGCTCTTTGACATTACATATGTGAGTTTTGTCATTATGAAATGTGAGGAAAGTATAAGAATTCAATTTTTGTTAGCTGCATTTGTTGGCTTACTTGTTTTCAAAGGTCATTTGTTCTTGACTGTACCACAACAGCACAACCTGTAAATAAAATCTTCAAATTAGTAACCATAATTAGAACAATGGATGTGTTGAATTGCCACACGGCCCTCACCATGTTCATAGGAACTGAACAAAAATTAAGGGATGAAAGAGATTAAGGGTGTGATTAGATGGAAGGATTTGAAGGGAAATGATGGCATGCAATTTCCTTTGTTGGGTTAGAAAAATGGGTATGGAGGGATACGGAGAGGAGGGAAAATGAATCCCTCCATTTTCAACTTACAGGGCAAATTAAAATCATACCAGCGTAAGAAAATTTTGAAGAGAAAATCATGGACGAATTAGCTTTTAGCCAATGCAATTCCTATCGTCATTTTAATCATGGCTTATCCGTAGCATTAATTTTGTGTTGATTCAAGAACCAGGTTGCGTACATCGGACCGTAGTTCCTATTTACCCTATGAATGTGAACCTGTAAGGCACAAGTGTATATGAACGAAACTACGGATGAAACTATTCAATTTTAAATGGTATACAAAAGCATTATAATAGATGACTAGTTTAATTAGTGTCCTATTTAGCAAAATTAAACTACATGGAACTATGGAAGGCTTCCACATAAGAGGCTATTAAGGTATCTTTTGCTTATAGTATAAATATTTGAAGATATTTAATGAACCTGTAAAATTTTTACAGGTGCAGTGTGGAGATGTGGAACTTGAAAAGAAGATAGACGAGAAGATTGAACACTTCATTTCTTGGGTAGAGAAGCACCCAAATAAGAAAAGTCAGGTTTGTTACTTCTGTCTCTTTGTTTGTTTATCTATACTTTTTCTGTCAGCCACATCGAAATCTTTGTGTATCTCATCTGTGTATAAATTGTACAAAATTTGGTTTAATGAGTATTTTTAGTTTTATTATTTGATGGTCTAACAAACAGACGCGAGTTGGTTAACCAAATGCTCGCAGTATTTGATAGTATATTCCATGCAGTATGTGACAGTATAAGATGGAATTTTCAGGGAAATACGCTCTCAGAATAAATTTTTATCTTTTGATGTTCATTGTTATTTTTTAAACGAGACTGACAAATTTTTTCTTGGCCCCATCAAACCGGTTGGGCCATTGAACCCTAAGGAATCTATTCGATGCTGGGTTTTCAAAACATTGATTCCAACTTGAGAGCTAAACTGTGTAACCATCCTCATTCACCATCCTTGTTAAGATGCAAAAATATGAATGGGAAAACAACACAAGGATGTATATAGCTTGCCTGGTTGAGGACTTCTTGCTTTACGTTATCATGGATTGCCATTGTCACAACTACAAGTGTCCATTTGACCCTCTGTAGAGTTAGAGCACAATCTGATTCTTTTCACTGTCTCAGATATGTCTTTCATTCTATGAAATAAAGAATAACAAGGCAATATGGTTCTCAAACAAAGTCGAACGTTTGATTTGGGAACAATGGTATATTAATTTGAATGTGGCCCACCAGAGAGCAACCTCCAACAAGTCTTATCACTCCAAGGTCGTGGACTCAAGAGGTGAAGTGATTTGAAACTTGTACAGTTATGTTATAATGTAGTCATTTCACGTAGACTCCGACTTGCCTATAAACTTTTATGACTGCTCTCTTCAGAGGGTTCGTCGGAGGACAGAAATTCTCAGAGGATTGCAAAAGAGATTTCACTGCGAGAGGTTCTTTTTCAAATTATAAAGTTTGTAAATGAGAAAAAGGATCACATTCCTCCCATTCCAAGTCGTGAAGGAATCTCATTTCCCTATGAGATCACTATACCAAGGTCTGTCATCCATTCTGCTTCCACTGTGCTTTATGGAGTTTTATTGAGACTCTGAATGGAAACCTAGCAACTCATTCATTGGTTGTTTTGTTTGTTAGGGCTTCCTCAGCATAATACTCCATCTATCATGGTCAATACTCTCTCCGAAATTCTTAGGAATTGTTCCACTTGCATAAAATAGTCCTCAAAAATCTTAAGAAGTGGGGCAATTCCAAAGAATCAGAGCAAGTAACTGTCATTTTCTATTTTTGGTTGTTTCGGTCAATACTTATAAATTCCTTTTTGGTTAAGCTTTTATCTAGCATGGCATATATACCCTCACCTTTAAACATAAAATTAGGTTACAGATGGTCGTTGGGAGTTATCTCCATCTATGTTACTTAGAGACAACTAAAGTGTCAGAGCATTGGAATTGGCTATTTTACGGAAAAAAAAATTAGTTTTTGGTTTAAAATTGAGCCCAAGTGTCATACTGATGTCCTAGTGTGGAGTGTTGAGTGTTCGGCATGGGTACATGAGGACATGAGGTAATATGAAGTGAGTTTAAATAGGTTTTTTCTATATGCAAGTTGGAGACTGTTTACAAATTTCCATCTTCGGAAGTTTGTATTTTGTAAGATCCCAAGCTGCTTGAGAATTGTAGAACTAGCCATAATATTATCCCAGTTCTTTAGTAACTAGTGTGAATTTTGTTTATGTTAGCTGGTTTTATTTCAAAGATCCTACTTGTCTCAGTTGCTTGTGTATATGTTAATTGAAGAGTTTTCAGGATTTTGGTACTTAAAAGGGGGTTGAATTAAGTACTTTCTAAAAACTTCCTTGCAAATTCAAAAACGATAATCACTTACTCCCTCCGTCTCAACCATTTGTTTACCTTTGATTAAAATACCCCTCACAAAAAAAAGGTAAACAAATGAATAAGGCACAGGGAGTAATATTTAAGATTATGATTTAATCTAAATATATAAGTGATTATGTAGAAATATAACAGAAATGCAATAAAGAAAAATACGAAAGAGCAACACAAGATATATGTGGTTCGGCCAAAGTCAAGGCTTACGTCCACCCCTAGATCTATTTTATCAATGCTGAATTACGTGAAACAAGCACAATGGCTATGATGCTCGGACTTGGATATGAGGATCCGACACGGGTACGGATCCGACTGTCGGATCGTTGAAATCTCAAAAACAAGGACTCGGATACGAGGATCCAAATTTAAATTTGGACTCGGCTAATTTTTATTTTTTCTAAAAAAATTGATTATTAGTTAAAAAAATCAAAGAAAAGAAAGGAAAAATAGTTTCTTCATGTTTAATATGAATGAAGACTTTATTACAGCATTAAATTCATGTCAAGATCACTCCTAAGAACAAAACACACTCACACCGAAGGATCCGATTTCTCATAGAAGGATCCGACAAGGGATCCATGTTCGGATCCGTGTCCGGGTTGTGTCCACCGGATCCTTCGGGGTAAGTGAAGAGTCCGAGCATCACAGGCACAATGTAAAAGCACAACCACCCTCGCGATTTTGCTTTAAAATCATGATGAATGAGTACAATTAAGTACACTCATAATCTCTCTCTATGAAAATAGAAAAGTTACAAATATCAATATCACAAGCTATGTCCTCTACTCCTCTCTAAGGGACAGATAAAGACAATTTGAAATACTAACAAGAGTGGCAATGATTTTCACGAAGATGACAAAGCAAGGATAGACTCATAGAAGATACTTTCCAAAGTGATTTGCGAATATGATTTCTCTTAAAAACTCGTTCAGTGAAAAGTAATTTGTAAAGTGATAAGACTTCTTAAAAAGACTAAGAAGCACTAAAGGCGTCTAACACCTAGTCTACGAGGCTGTGTTTGGCAAGGCAAATAATACAAGCTAAACCGCACATATTATAATTAGGAGACAAAAGTCATCACATGTCAACATAAATATCAAGTATCAAACGTAGTTAAACATGTGCAAAAGAGAGGTGAAAAGAGGCTAGGACAAGTTAGGC
Organism: Silene latifolia; assembly: GCF_048544455.1. Classification (NCBI taxonomy): domain Eukaryota; kingdom Viridiplantae; phylum Streptophyta; class Magnoliopsida; order Caryophyllales; family Caryophyllaceae; genus Silene; species Silene latifolia. Next base: position 36,569,147 of record NC_133537.1, read on the forward strand.
TAAGACAGAGGGAACTAACGACGTAACATATAATAACCCAAGTTAAAATATGTGGGAATATGAACTAAGAGGATAGAGTAGAGATGACGGAGTCAAGCTTGGAAGTGAGAGACTTAAGACGTTGACCCAACGCTGCAAAAAGCCAAAATCCCTCTTTCAACACGCTGTTCTCATATATAAAAATATCTTGTTGCTTTAGCACTTTCTAAGTACACTAGTAACCGCATCAAGCTTGGCAAGAGTAGTTTTATTATCAACGAAGTACCCCTAATTCACCATCAACTCTTGAACTCTCAACTCTCCTCTTTTTTACTAGAGTTAACTAAATCCCATAAGTTAAAACTTGTTAATTATAGGGTATTGCGTCTTGGAGCATGGAAAAAGTTATTTTAATTTATTTAAGATTAGCAAAGGGAGGTGAACATGTTATGATGCATCTAAGATGTAAATAAAAATCATGTCACCAAACAAACAAGTATCCCTTTTGCTAATCCGAGGGAGAACTGCAGGATAAACTGTACTATAGACACGTTTCTGTTCATGTGACAAACTCGAAGCCAACACAAACACTAAAAACTAAAAGTGGACCACCTTGTTTAGCACTCGAGTTCATAAAACGAGTAATTTCAATTTTTTTGTTCGTAATTGTTAGGTCAAAATTATTTCAATTTTTTTCCGTAATTGTTTGGTCAAAGTCCTTGATAGTAAGATAGAATGCCATTCCATTAATTTGAACATTGAGAGCACGGCAATCATCACTAATTACAATAGTGGCCTAAAATCGAGCAAGTCAGTGGCGCTCTTTTTTCGTAATGGGTTGGCTCTTGTAGAAATTGAAAATTTTCCTTGATCGGGGTACTTAAAAAAGGAGGGTTGGATTAAATACTTAATAAGTTACATTTTTGGCTTCCGGTCTGGACTTGAATATCATCTAGTTCACTTGCGCTTCTCCCTCGGATTAACAAGTGTGAAAACTTGTTTCTATTGGTGATATGATTCTCATTTACAACTTACTGTAGCATAAACTTGTTCACTTCTCTTTGCTAATCTTTAACTACATAAAGCTAATTGCTTTCCCGCTCCAAGACGCAACACCCTCTAAGGAACAATTTTCACCGAATGAGATTTGGTTATCAGTGAACTTGAAAGCTCTTTAAGTCTCTTGAAAATAGCTCGAGGGTTTGTTTCCGTTGAAAGATATTGAGTTTTACCTAGAAGTGTTATGAATGACAAAACTCTGGTCTCTGGAGAAGAAGTTCTTATGGTCTGATGGGGATACATTGGTAAAAAAGAGTTAGATGGTGAATGCGCCTTGGGGTCGTCCGTAGATATTACGACTACCCTCTCCAAGCTTGATAAGGTTACTAGCTATGTTACTTATACTTCGATGCGAGTGTGAGACACGGGTACATATCCAAGTGTTTGACTAGAATTTTTAGACTCCCAATCATCGTCCCCGTATCCGACACAGACACTTCTGGGACACGTGGCAAAATGTTTCGGACAAATAGAACCGTATTTGGTATTTTTTATTTATTTGGACATGTCTCGGACACGGTCCATGGTATTTGAACACGCTTTCAAATTGAAGTGGGTTGAATTGAGGGTTGGTGGTGTATGGGGGAGTATAGGAAGTAGAGTGGAGATTAGTTGTTTGTTTAGTTGATTAGTTGAAGGTTGATTAGTTGGAGTTTAGTTTAAAAGATTTAGTTTGTGTATTGATTTGTTGTGAATTTGTTGGGATACACTTGGTTACACTTGGGTTCATTGAAATGGGAGGAGAGGTCCTCTTTTTATAGAGCTCCTCCTCCTTCTCCTACATCCTAAGAACACTCTAGAATAGGACATTCTAGAGTGGCCTAGACACGGAACTCTCTAGAGTTCCTTACCACTTATACACATGTCTAGAAGGTTCTAGGTTGTTCTAGATAAATCTAGAACATACATGACTCTTCAAGATCCTTCTAGACTCTTCTAGACTATTCTAGTTGTTTCTACATTATTCTAGCACATTCCGGATAAATCTAGAACATTCCGGAAACTTCTAGAATATACTAAAAGTCTCATACTTCAACAAGGGTGAATGGTCTATGTTGTTTTATGGTGGAGCTTGGTGGGGAATGTGAGGTTGAAGGAGATTGATTAGAATTTAGAAGATGAGTTTGGTTGGGAAATGAGAATAGGTTAATAAGGTTTTCAATTATTTCATTTTCTGTCATTTGATCCGTCTTGACATTGTTTTGACTTGCATATGGTTTTGAATCGCCACCCTGGTTTTTCTTTTCTTATTCTTGAACATGGAGATGACAGTAAGCGGTACCAAGAACTACTATATACTAATTACGTTATACTACTAGATATTTGACACTATAAGCACACAACATAGGAGTAAATAACTAATTACTATTATATTATAGTACTAGCTGTTTCAGTTGGTAAGACTTAATGTTTGGATAGTTTAAAATACTTTGATGCTTCCGACTTCGTCTTCTAAGTGACCAGATTTTATATGTTGGAAAGGCTTCAGATTCCCTTTATTTCAATATGTATATTGATATCTTTTTTTTTGATGTGTCTGTGTCCAATAAAATTTGGAGTTCTGTGTCATGGGTCCGAAAGTGCGGCAACAAGATGTTCTTATATATGAGCATAGTGTGTTGCAGAATTTTGCAGCATTTGAGTCAAATTCTACAGTCTCTCACTTTCAAACTTGACCCCTATCTCTTCTCCATTCTATTAGTTCATATTCCCACCTATCTTAGCTTAGTTTATCATATATTATGTTGTTAATCCCTCTGTCTTAACTTGTTATAGCCTTTTCTGACCTCTCTTTTGTACATGTCTAACAATGTTTGATGTTTTGGGTATTATGATGACATGTGATCGACTCTTAATGATAATATGTTAGTTTGTATGTTCATTAGTATTGATTCCTTTTCAATTATGGCAAGTGGGAGGAAGTAGTCATACAATTGAGTAATTTGCTTGCTACTAGCCCTTCTCAAGACTCTGTGTATTCTCTGCTTTGGGAGTCTTCTAAACTCGCTTCATATGCTAATCGTGTTAGAACATTCTAAAGCACATGATTGTTCTTCACTTCAAGTTCCAACTAAGATGTAACATGTTCTGAGAACTTAACACAAAGGATTAAATGCATAGGGTAAACATATACATAAACAAAGGATGGACTTGTCATCATCAAAACATAGCTCGATGCCTCGATAGTATATCCTTGGAAGTGTACTAAGCTCCTCATGACTACTTAGTCCCTTCCTATCTTTAACTCTTTTCTTTCTTCAAACAAATACTGAAACGATCAGTGTATTTCTTGCACAAATACTTGTGTACATCGGGTTTAGGTAATTAAAAGTCGGTTCAATAAGATATCTTAAAGCCGTCGTACGTAACATTTTGATGAAAATTCACGAGTGTAAGAGTATTTTGTCAATTTAATGCGTGCTTTGTTCAGCTCATCAGACACTACGTTCGGGATGGATATGATCAAAAGGATGCTTCAAACTGGCCATCCAACCATGCTTAGTTGACCGTTCAATGGACTCAGGAAAGCGTTCCGAGGTGACAGCAATTCGATTGACAAAGTTTGCTTGGTTTTTGTATATACACTGTATTGCCTAGTTATCCTGCTTCCATTTCATATCATGTGTGCTCAGTTTCTTGTATATATGAATTGATTTTATAGTCGTGTAATGTGTTTACAAAGCTGATTGGATGATGAGCTTCATGTTTGATTTCATAGTCAAGTCAAGTATGAACTATGAACATTAGGTCCGAGGCCCTACAATGCAGTCAACATCGAAACCAATCTTTTCATATGATATGTTCGGACGTCAGACTTGAATTACTGAGCATCGGTCCAGTCTGGGATCGGACTGGACCCATTCGGAAATGTAGGCCACAATAATATCCAATGGTTTGGTTGCACGGTGGTTGACTTGAATTACTGAGCTACATTCGTTATTGGAAACGTAGGCCACGCCAACCTTCTGACGCAGGACCATTCTTCATTAAGTCGTTGGTAAATTTAGGTGTATTTATTTCCCCGTCTTCTGAAATCTAATTAGTGTTTGTCTGTTTCTAGTTAATAATCTTTTCAAGCTGATTTGAACCGAAAAAAAAAAAAATATATATATTTTTAACATACAATGGGCATAATTACTCATATAATTTAGATGTTTTATCTATAATTAAATACAAATACTCCGCCTCCGATTTTTTTTTAATTTCCCAATTTTTAAGATTTATGAGGACTATTTTAATCAAATGAGGCTAAATTAGTTTAGACCCCGTGCATTATATGCACGGTATTTAAAGTTTAATATTTTTATAAAATTACTTATATAATATTGATAGCTTATAATTGTTTACATTTGTCATCATTGTATTTTGTTTGGATAAATAAAAGCTAAAACTGAAAATTAATTATGAGAATTGAGTAATAAGTTGAAATATATTCTTATGAAAATATTTTTATAGCATAAAACTAATGAGTTTTAATTTATATTTTTTTTTTCAATTTTCCTTGTCATGAAAGTAATAATAACGATCGTTTTATATAGCATATGGGTCAACTCATCATCTAATAATAGGATCAATAAAAGGTATAGCAATTTATAGTTTTATATCAATTTTTTTATTTTAATTAAAATATAATATAGTTTAGAGTTTACTGGAAATAATATAATTTGATAAAAAGATTAACTTTAATGAAAATATAATAGTTGAATTAAATTGTAATTGTTAGTTTCCTTATTTAGTGAATGAACATAATTATCATTAGTTTACTTTTTTGAGAATATGCTTTTCGGCGGGAAAATAATAGAGTTCGCCTATTCTTTTAGTAGATAGGGGATGCTAAGAATCGGAGGGAGTATCCCTTAAAAAGGTAAACCTGTCGAAATATACTCAAGAACTACTAGTAGTAATATTTGAATTTAAACTAGATTTATAGGATAAAACCCAATTTTGTAGTTTTTACTTGATACGAAAAATTGTGTCAATTCCAAATTGTATAATTGATTAAAATTTTAAATGGAGATAACTTATTTATTAGGTTTTTTTAGACAGTTGGATAGATCAAGGAAACAATTTTTTGTAAATAAAAAATTAAGAGAAAACATTCTACCAGGCTGTAGGCGTTGACTTTTGTCTTCTGAAAATAGTCAAACACAGTAACAACCATTATTATTTGATTTAGTCAGATGTTATCTGTACTGTAAATCATAGTTTAAGCAAATACTCTCTCCGTCCCGGTCAATTGTTGTCCTTTGGTTTTGGCACAAAGATCAAGGAAAGAGGAGGGAGCCAATTACTAGATGACAAGTGGAACAAATTGAGTGTGAATGATCAAATTGCTCATTAAGTTCATTCTTAAAATAAAAAGGACAACAATTGATTGAGACACTCTAAAATGGAAAAGGAGAACAAATAACCGGAACAGAGGGAGTACGTGTCATGCAGATCTGAATATTGTTTGCTTCAAATATTTAATCCATTAATTAATATCACTAAGAGCATGTGTAGTTGTGCACTCATGGGGTGCCCCAAATCTTATCTCTCTTCTCCACATCATTTTCTACTAATTATTTAATCTACTCTTCCTATTTCACAATTACTCCCTACATCCCCAAAGTCATTTTTCTACCTTTTCATGACCACCAAAAATTTCCGACTACATATTCGATAATCAAAATACATTGTTCACATTGCTTTTGCCTTTTGGGAACCTACCCAATATACTGGGCATCCCCGTTTGTTGGGACAGTAAGAACATTCATGGGGCTCCCTATAAAAGGAGAGATGTAGCATTTAAGACACTAAAATTACACCAATGCACATACTCTAATGAGAAGAATCTTGCAGTTGACACAACCACCACAAATCACGTTATTTAGTGCTCTCCATGTGTAATTGTATATGATATTACTCCCACCCAATAACTCTTTGTTTAGGTATTATAATTATATATTGTTTTACTCCCCCGTCCCTATTAATTATTATTTTTTGATTTTGACACAAATATCAAGGAAAGAGGAGGGAGTCATTAACTAAATGATAAGTGGAACAAATCGAGTGAGAATGATCAAATTGTTCATCAAGTTCATTCTTAAAATAAAAAGAACAACAATTGACTAAGATACCCAAAATGAAATAGGACAACAAATGACCGAGACAGAGGTTGTATTACTAATAGTTATGGTGTGCAATGGCGGCGACAAATAAAAATGATCACTTTATGATAAACAATGTACATTTTATGTTAAAAAGTGGTCATTTTATAATAATATACTCCCTCCTATTCTCCATAATCCTCCCTATTCAAGGAAGGCACAAGAAATAAGGAGGGGATTTAAATAAGGAAAAGTAATAAAGTGGGGGTATGAGATAGGAGAGAGGGTGTTATGATTTAGGGTGGTAATTGCATAATTAAAATGTTAATGACTCCCTCCTTTTTTACACTGCATTTTCGTTTCCCTCCCTTTTCATAAACACACAGCTGCAACTCAGAAATGATTCGAGACGGTTTCGGGTTTCGCGTAAAATTAAAATTACGTTCAGTTAAAAATATTACACATTCTAAATTCTAATTAAATTACAGTACATAATAAAATTACACAAACTTTTAATAAAATTACATTAAAGTCTACAATTACACGAACTCGAGTCAAAATTACAGAAATCGTATACTGAAATGAAGAACAAAAACAGTAGCTATGGACTTCAGATTAACCATAGATTTCCTTCATCTTATCTTCATTGGCCCACTTGAGTTGTCCCATAAACTAAGTTAACCAAAATTGTCAGTCAAATGTTAGATATCCTCTTCACCAAGTCTGAAAATTGGCACCAAAATTCAAATATGGAGCCAAAATACAAACATGTTTCAATATTGCGCCTCAACCAAAATTTAAAAAGTGTGCAAAGTTCATTATCCTATAAATAGATGGGGTATTTACTATGGTTCATTTATAAGCAAGTGTCCAAGAAACACCTTTCACAGAAAACACCTTTAAAAAAAAACATCATTCAATGAAGAATCTCACCAACTTAGAAAGATCCAAAATCATTGAAACAATTTTAGAAAACAGCCATAATGGAAAACCAAACTATGGGATAATGTTGTCACTGGCATCAAGGTATTCAGTTTGCAGGAAGACAATAACTGACCTGTGGAATGTAGCACAGGAACAAAGGAGACGATGCATACCAGTGAATGTCAACAGCAAAAAGAAAGGAAGCAAGAAAATTGGGAGGGTCGTGTTAGATATTGCAAAGCTGGAGTCTATTGAGCTACTCAACAGGACCACCCAACACTCACTTGCCGAAAACATGGGGGTAAGTCAGTCAACAATATCAAGATGGGTGACATCAAAGCAGATCAAATCACATTCAAATGCAATCAAACCAGGTTTGAATGAAAAAAACAAACTTGCTAGATTACTTTTCAGTCTAGCACATTTAGACTATCATGAAATAACTAAACGAGTGGTTTTCAAAGATCAAAGCAATATCATTCACATGGATGAGAAATGGTTTTCAAAAACAAAAGTTTCTACAAGGTTTTATTTGAGTAAGGGTGAAACTGAACCTCATAGATGTGTGCAGTCTAAGAGTTTTATTGAGAAAGTAATGTTCATGTGTTCTGTGGCAAGACCCAAGTATGGGTCAAATGGTGATGTTATTTTCGATGGAAAGATAGGCATTTGGCCGTTTGTTAGCCAAGTACCAGCAAAAAGAAACTCAAAAAATAGAGAAGCAGGAACATTAGAAACCAAATGCATAGAGTCTATAAACAAGCAAGTAACTAGGGATATGGTTATAAACTGTGTGTTGCCAGCAATAAAGGCTAAATGGCCTCCTAATTTGAGTAAACTTATAATCATCCAACAAGACAATGCTAGACCACATTTTACAAATGATGATCCTGAATTCAGAAAGCGAAGAATAAAGAGATGGTGGAAAATTGAATTGGCTTATCAAACACCCAATTCACCAGACTTGAATGTCTTGGATTTGGGTTTTTTTAGGTCAATCCAATCTCTCCAACAAAAAAAAATCAAAGAAGTTGGATGAACTAATCCATAACACAGTAACTGCATATGAAGAACAAGATGCTCTTAAACTCAACTATGGATAACATTGCAGGCTTGTATGCTTGAAATAATGAAAAAAAAAAGGTGGCATTGATTATCCTGTGCCACATATGCACAAGTCTAAACTAGCAAGAATTTGGTTTCTTGCTGATTACCTTAATGCAAATATTGATTTAGTCAAAGAATGCATACAATATGTTCATAATGTTGGTGATGCAAGTACTATAAGTGAATTGGTGAATTCACTTAGCATATTAATGAGAGAATCTTTGCAGAGAATATTGCAAGTACGGTGGCTCCGTAATGACCCAACAGGGGACATTGAACTGTTGGTACCATTATGAACAGTGTATGGAAGTAATGACCCAACGGGGGACTTATCCTGTTGGTAACATTCTGCGCGTTTAATCTAAATTAAGCTGCGGGGAAAATGAAGACTTGAGATGGGACATGTAGATGACAAAGTATGAATATTTTGGACACTTTCAAAGATATCAAAGACTGCGTATTTTGTAAATTTGGACACTTTTCAAACTTATGACTCTATATTTTGGCGAGATAAAGGCGGGGAGCAACAAGATCAAACAATGCGAAGAAACAAGAAAAACAACAACTAGAGTCTGTATTAGCTTTTCATTTTGAACTTTGCACTACTTTTGTAATATTCAGTCTTTGGCGTATGAAGGATATTAACAAAAAACATGAGCAACTCAGTGAAATCAGCATTAGGGAACATTACTCTCAAAATTGTTGTCCATACACAGCCTCTTCACTACAAATGGTGGTGGCATAGTGCATGAACAACAACTTTGAAGGCTATCAAATGCCCTCAACGTAACAGATCATTGGGCAATTCAATTAGATGAACCAGAAATCCAAATAAACACCACAGGTTATCATCACTAGTCCATAAAAAAGACAAAAAAAAAAAAATAGGACAAGAACTCAACCTCCCTTAAGATGAATCTTCCTCTGTGGCACCAAAATCAGGCCAATATTTAGAAAGCTCCCCCAAAAACCATCTTGTAATCACTGGGCTCCGTCTTATGGTAACCGGATCTAATTCATCATCTGAATTAGAGACAAGATCAGAAGAACATACAGCATCAGGAACACATGCAACATCAGACGAACATGCAACATCAGGAACACATGCAGCATCAGACGAAGCACCAACACCAGATCTCTTCTCCCTTGCACTCTCCTCAACCTCATACTCCAATAACATTTCAAACTCACTCCAGTATTTACATAATTCCTCCATAAACGCTCTTCTATTCCCTGGATTAGGACGCCTGGCTATCCACCTCTTAGCCTTCCTCTCATGCTCTTCTTTCAACAACTTAACCACCTTTCTCCTCTCGCTCTCCTCATCCACAGGGACATGATCAACAACACATGCAACAACATCAAACGATCCAACATCAACATCGTCATCCGTCATCTCAAACTCACCCAGATCAGCCTCTTCATACCTCTTCTCCATCTCAGGCAGGTTAATACCAGGAAAATTTTCGAATTTTAACATTGTTTTTGATTTTAAATGAAGAAAATTTAGAGAATGATGATGTTTAGATGAATTACTGGAGAGATGTTTGATTTTTAGATGAAAACGAAGATTGGAAGATGAAGATTATGAGAAGGAAGAACGACGGAAGAGAGATAAAGAGAGGAAAGAATGGCGGAAGAGAGAGAGAGGGAGTTAGGGTTTTAAGGTGAGATGGGACATATAAGGCGGGAGCTGTTAGGGTTAATAGGATTGGGCTGGGTTAGATTAGTGGACTGGGTAATTAGTGGGCTAGGTTAGTGTTTTAATGGGATGGGTTAAGGGTGGGTTGGGTTGTAATATTAGAAAAGTAACAAGGACAATATGGTCATTTAACATGAAAAAGGTTGGTTAAATAAGGAAAGGGGGAAGGTATTGTGAATAGATGAATAAGGAAAGGAGGAAGATTATGGAGAATAGGAGGGAGTATGACAGTATCCATCTACAATAGGTGGATAACATTATAAAGCAAACGAATCGAACATAAAATAATAATATATGGCGGTTATTTTTTAATATAAAATGGTCACTTTTTAAGTGGCCGTATTATACAACGGTGTTGTTATAGTATAATTTGTCTTATTTTAATGAGGTGTTTGGTAAACGACATATTGACGGTTTAACATATTCAAGAGTTTTAGCATGTTTGACCAATTAATATGCTAATTTTAGTGTTTGATAAACAACATATTCAGGGTCAATATGTTCTACAATCTGCTCCTTACCCTATTATATTGGTTAACATATTCTAAAATAAAATTTTTTACTCCATTTTACAAAGGAAACTAACAATCTACTCAAAACAAATTCTGCTAATTAGAATGCGGATTTTCTAACATGTGCCCTTAGGGTACAAGATAGTAAACTAATTAGGGAAATATTGTTGAGAATATACGGAGTATATGATAAATTAGAGTTGAAACTCATATTTAACATAATTAGTGAAATAATCTTGAAAATATTTCTTTACTTAGCTTATTATCATGTGGCCTAAGGGCACATGTTAGAAAAACTCGTATGCGGATATGCTAGTCAAACTTTCAGATAAAATTGTAATTTACAATCTGCTTTTGCAATCTGATTATGTTAAAATTAATTCGGTGAATATGTTACATAATTTTTTTTTAGGGAAAACACTTTATATTTAACTAATCATTAGGTGTCAGTGTAATTTATTCCGTCTTAGACATTAACTTTCTAGCTGTGTCATTACTCATTAGTTGACCTTGTAAGTCCTTATCATAATTCATTGATTATTATTAGTATTAGGGTATAAATAGGACATCAACTAATAATCGTATTATTTCCACAACACTCAATTACCAAACCTTAGACAAAAGAAATAATGGCACTCAAGCACTTTGTATTAGTACATGGGGCATGTCATGGTGCATGGTGTTGGTACAAGCTTAAGCCCCTCCTACAAAATGCAGGGCACCGTGTGACTGCCCTCGACATGGCAGCCTCTGGCATCAATCCTAAGAGGATTGATGAGCTCTTGACCCTCCGCGACTATTCTGAGCCGTTGATTCAGTTCCTTGAATCACTTCCGCATGACCAGAAGGTTATACTTGTTGGGCATAGCCTTGGTGGTCTAAACTTGTCAACTGTTATGGAAATGTTTCATGAGAAGATTGAAATTGCTGTTTTCTTGAGTGCTTTCATGCCTGATCATCAACATACCCCTTCTTTTATTTTCGACAAGGTACGCTGTCAATTTTATTGTCTTTATTTAATTTAGTGTCGAAAGTCGTATTGGCGGCTTTAAAAGTCTATCCAACTTCCAAAATAATTCGTAGGACCGTTTTTGATAATGACATTTACCGTGACTCAATTTTGCCAAATACTGAGTATATCAGAGGGGGAGCTATATAGAAGTAAGGGACAGCACTCGCTACCCAAAATTCCAAAAAAATAGTTGAATTTATTGATTTTTGCAATCTGAAAATCTTTAAAAATGCAGTCTTAACAAAAATACTAAACTAAAAGAAGAAATTTTGCTACTGAATAACATCCCTCATTATTAGTATCACCAGGGCCGTCTCAAGAAAAGTGGAGGCCTGGTGCAAAAAAAAATTGAGGCCTCAAATTTAGAAAATCAAAGAACGAATTTCAGAACTATAGTCGGCGTCGGTGCGTCACGACTCACGAGTCACGACTGTCCGATCGATTGATCTCCGACTCCTTGTCCTACCTCCAATGGCTGCAAATACATTATTAGAATTTAAGATTGAGAAGAAACAATACCTATTTCGATTTTTGTAGACGATTTAAACTGATAAGTGACAAAGTTTTGATTCTAATCTCTCTAATTGTAAACTTGGAATGATTTGTGATAAATTGTAATCATATTTAAAGATTAAAAAAAAAAGATTAGATAGGTTTATGGGATTAAAGAGCAAGTTTATTTTTTATGGAAATAAATTTAATTATATTTGGGGAAAGAGAAGATTGAGGATTGGAATTTGGAATATGCTCCGGTATGCGTGCCTTCTGTCTTCTTTACTTCATTACTTTTTTTTTTTGTTTTTTTTTTTTTCAATTACTCAATTTATAGGTAATGTCAAGTTTGGGCCCCAAAAATTTGAGGCCCGGTGCAAATGCACATAGAGCGCCCCTGTTAGACGGGCTTGAGTATTACACGGGAAACTTCCTATTAACTCTGTGGGAAGAATAACGAAATAGAATAAATATATTCTCATTGGTTAGGATGTATAATCGTATATGGTACAACCAGTTGTATACCTAATTAAGGATTTTACCGTAGAGAAAAGCTTAACATTAGTATTTTCTTTGTAATTCATTGGAGAAGTTTATTGAGGCGAATCCGGAAGAAGATTTCTGGCTGGATACAGAGTTCAAGAGCTCAGGTGACCCAATGGAGACGCTCACTACAATGTTCTTTGGCCCTAAGTTCATCTCCAAGCTATATCACCTGTCTTCCCCTGAGGTATTATATTATTGTTGACAAAATTATTGCTACCCTTCTAAAATTGTTTTGACTACAAATACTCCGTATAATATGCAAACGCAATAAAGATGTTGTCACACGGTAATGAATGTATACATGCATTACCAAATGTGACTATTTTTTATAATAACCATCTGATAGATAAGAATTTAATTTGTAAATGTATGCTTACTTTTTATAATAAAATATACATCCTATTAATTACTCTAAGTTCAAAAAATTAAAAAGTTGTTTACAGATGATTAAAATTATATCTCAAATAAAATTGCACGAAGCGCGTAACAAAATATTTCGTGACTGTATTTTTAATACAATTGTTTTTGAACATGATGTATGTTAAAAGGATTTCGAACTCGCGATGACGTTAAGGAGGCCATCATCATTGTTCGCTCATGATGCATGGAAGCCGAAGACGAAGTTGTCCGAGAAGAAATATGGATCGGTGAAGCGGGTTTTTGTGATATGTGAAGAAGATCGAGGAATAAAGGAAACGTTTCAGGTATGGATGGCTAATAATAGTAGTGTGGAGGTTGAAGAGCTTAAAGGAGCAGATCATATGCCTATGTTGAGTATGCCACAAAACTTGTGTGACTGCCTTGTGAAAATAGCAAATAAATGATGCTGATTAAATATCGTAACAAATTAAGGAATACAAATTCTTATTTGTAACGAGCATATCCGTCATAAGCTTTCGACGGGTCAAATATTATCTACGTGGGTAGATAAAGACAAGTCATTGTTATTCCCTAATTTTTTTTTTCTTATCTACCTATATGAATGATATTTAACCCGTTATAAGTTTGCGACAATATACCGTTACAGAAAGACTTTAATTAGGAAGAATAATGTGGATACAATAAGACCCCAATTGTTGTGTGTATGTAACTGTGTACGTGTGTAAGAATGTTTGTTGAGAATTGAAATATTTGGCTACGTCTTTGGATTTTATGCTTATTTGCTTATGTATGGGTTGATATGGTACCAAAAAAAAAACGAAAACTTTCGAAAACAATTGGTAACATTTTGGTAGGCATTCATTTTCTGTCCGAATAGAATAGAATGACATGATGAGTTTGGGAATTTTGGTTAACTAGGATATTCGACACCCAGAACGGCCGTATTCGTCTCGGTTTACAAGAAAAAAAAAGTCAAATACTTCCCCTTTTCTTTTTGCACAAGAAATAAGGAAATGAATTTGAATCACATAAAACACACTATTCCGTATGCAAATGAATTTTGACCACACAAATCTTCCAGAAAACAAAATAGGGAAGAAAATCTGAATAATCCGTTTTAGGAAATATGGAAAAAAATAGAGGATAAGAGGGAGTATATATGCGTTATTCCTTATACATATTCATTTTGTTTCATATTGTATATATTATTTAACCCGTTTTAAGTTTAATACGGATAGTATCCGTTTTAAACAAGAAATTTGTGATTGAGTAATTCTACCGTCCTCACAAGCCATTATAATATTCCACTTGGGTGGATTGTGTTTGTGTGTGAGGAGTACTGTCCTCCCGGAGGACGGTAGAATTTTTGTTTGTGATTCGACGTAGGTAAACAACTATGAAGTACTAAATTGTGCTAAAAGTGAAAATACTTTAACTAATTGTATTTGGATTATAGAAAATATGGTGTCAACTAGAAATATTTTGGAAAAAAAGAATTTACGTAGAAGTTTTATTTTAATATCGGATTTTTGTTTGATATGTCTTTAAAAAATAGTAAAAAATAAGCTTTTTTGGTCGATATAAAATTTAAAATTGTTAAAATAGGTTCACGTAAGATCTGATTGGTACGGAGAAGAGTCACCAAGCCGATGTGTCAACTTTGCCCAGCATAACAAGATTGGTTATGGCATAGAGTTCAACTCAAGGTCTTTAAAATAGGCATGAACTATTTTTGAGCCTGTAACTATCACAATTCACAAGGGACCAATCGACCATGACACCACCATCAGTTGATCCACCAAGTTTTTTTATTTATAGTTGTTAATTTTGTTTAATCTAAAAGTCGCCATTGTAAATGATGACTCTATCCTAGAGTTACCACCGGACACGGTGACTTTTCTTTACACTTAACATTCAATCCTACAGGAAGGAATACTATTTTGACAATTTATTTTTAGTCCGATTAGAATGTTATTTTTCTCCTTTTATCTTTTTAGCATTATTCTAACAAAACATTAGATTATTATTTTACTCTGTTTTTTGTATATGCATAAAAAAACATCATTATTTTCCAACTCTTTTTTTTAATCATATTCATACGTTAATTTTGCTTACCGTTTATGTAATTTCAACAACTTTATGTATCCAGTATTTATAAACAAGTTTCTTTGTTTTCACTTTATATCTGAATGGTGCTAAATGATAATTCATATAACCGACCTAAAATTATTTTAGAAACACAACTCGGCTATTGTTGGGGTGTATATGCAACCATATCATAAATGTTGATGATACTTGTTACATAGTGAATTATGGAGTACACTTGTTTTTGATTACAACCAACAAGACAAAAAGAAAAAAGCTAGTAAAAGAGCATATCGTTTTTATTGTGATGGCCTCATAGTCAGACGCATTATTATTCGATTTGTTATCCAATAACGAGTAACAACTCTATTTAATACGACGTCGGTGAATCGCAGTTGGGTTGTCATCCAAATCTCATAACAAGTCACCCAAATAATTGAATCCCCTTTCTTACCTCAAAAAAACTACAATCTTTCAAGGATTTTCTATGTTTTCTAAGGTATATTAACTCCTTACTCCCTCCATTCAACTCCACTTTACATGTATTCCATTTCCGTCCATTCAACTCCACTTTACAGGTTTCCTTATTTGGCTAAAAAAATGACAATTCTATCCTTATTGAAAATCTTTATTTACACAAAATGCCACCCAAACCCCACTAACCCACCATAAAACCCCACCTTTATGTTTTTTTTAATATTTTTAACCTCTTCTTTCTCTTTTCCCATGTACTTTTAATACTTTTTTAATCCGTTCTTTAATATCCGTGTAAAAACCAAAGTTGCAAAGTGGAGTTGAATGGAGGGAGTATTTCGCAAAAAATTTTGACGGGCTGTAACTATTATTATTTTGAGCAGATTCGAATTACAAATTTATACAAATTATACAATTCAAGTCAATTTAATTTTTCAGCCTATCGCAGGAGCTCAGATCAATTTATTAAATCTAAAGAATAAGAGTTAGCTTAAGTAGTAAGAACTCTCACTACAACATAAAATTGGAGGTTCAATTCTCACTCGTGACATTAGTGCGCTCATTTGAAAAAAAAAAAAAAAAAATTCAATTTACCAGACCTACTAGGAACTTTTTGGCTAAATTGGATTATTTATCAAATTAATTGGATTTTTGAGGTCGGTTTCAAACTATTTGGAGCTAATAAGTCCACATCATCAATTTAAATTCTTTTTTCTTGTTTTTAACTGAATTCCCAAGAGTCCCTAACGACTTTTCTCTTTCACAAATTCTCATTAGTGACGGGCATATCCGTCGCAAGCTTGTGACGCGTTAAATACTATGGAGTTAAGATAAAAATCAAAGTGCCTAGAGAGTAGCATTCTGTTTTGTCTTATCTACCTATGTGGTAGTATTTAACTCGTCGCAAATTTATGACGGATATGTCATCACTCCCTTGTTGTTTCTCCTTGGCATTTTCCACTTTCTAGTACCACTGCACATTCTAGAAATTATCCTTTTCTTTTATACAATGGAAACCGTCAGTCTCCATAGCGGCTTCCCAGGGAGGCAATAGCTTTTACTTTACAGATTTTTTTATTCAAGTAGCAAAGTCGCTAACTCCCTAAGCGGCTTCCATTAAGTCTTACGGAGTATTAAAATCGCTTTTCATAGTACCAGCTTAATGGAATATGGTGAAAAATAATAAAGTCACTGCTCTCTTTAGCGGCTTTGCCTAAAAGCAAAGAATAAAAAACATAAATAATGATGTGGACCCATCATTACACCTAAATAAATTAAAACCAACATTAAAACTCCAATTAATTTATCAAAAAAATTCACCAACGGCATGTGAAGTGGACCTTATGGCCCATAGCCCCATACGGCCTATAAATAGAGGACATTTAACGTACCCTATATCCACAACTTGAGAACAATAACAAATATGTCAGGGGGAATGAGTGAGAAGCACTTTGTGTTAGTACATGGGGCATGTCATGGCGCATGGTGTTGGTACAAGCTTAAGCCCCTCCTACAAAATGCAGGGCACCGTGTGACTGCCCTCGACATGGCAGCCTGTGGCATCAACCCTACGAGGATTGAGGAGGTCCAGACCCTCCGCGACTATTCTGAACCGTTGATCGAGTTCCTTGCAGCACAACCTGAAGATCAGAAGGTTATACTTGTTGGGCATAGTCTCGGTGGCCTCAGTTTGTCAATTGCAATGGAAATGTTTCCTGAAAAGATTGAAATTGCTGTTTTTTTGGCTGCTTTCATGCCTGATGATCAACACACCCCTTTTTTTATTTTCGACAAGGTACCTACCACTTCTAAAATCTAAATGCGTCCTTTTTTTCCATCTATATTTCGAAATGGAGAATGTCAATACTGTCAGATGTTTGATAGAATGATAATTGTGTGCGTTCACCTTTTCTTTCATGTAAAACAGTAAAGGTGAATTATACCTTATGATGTTATTACAACTTTACAAGAGATGGTCTCCCCCTAGTAAGCTTATTGTAAGACATCGCATGTAATTGGTGGTTATTATTTGTCTTGAGACGGTCTTTTTGTGATAGTTGCATGCATGCCATATTGTTTTGTTTGTGAAAGCTAAACTTTTCATTTTTTGTAACCATTGGCGAAGTTTGCTGAAGTGAATTCGGAAGGAGATTTCTGGCTTGATACAGAGTTCGAAAACTCAGGTGATCCAAGGGAGACACGGACCACAATGTTATTTGGCTCAAAGTTCTTGTCCAAGATGTATCACTTGTCGCCCCGTGAGGTATTATAATCTCACTTCCTCTTCACAATAAATATTAGGCAGGCGACACCAATTTTAAATAAAGTATAAACGAGCCTAAATGAGCTTGTGATTCGGGCCATTTTCAACTTGCGCGTAGCTCATTTTAGGTTAAGCTCAGCTGTGGCTCAAGTAGAAGATCTAGTTCAGCTTATTCACATCTCTTTTTTTTTTTTTTTTGTAAGTTTTTAACACCTAACATTGCTATTTGGTGAATGTTTAGAATTAGGAGTCCTTAAAAGGTAGTCGTATGATTTTTGAAAAGAAGTAAATAAAAATTCGACTGTTTTACAAAATTGGTGATGACTTTGCATATGATGTACGTCAAGGATTTGGAGCTGATTATGATGTTGAAAAGGCCATCATCCATGTTCTCCCATGATTTATGGAAGCCGGAGACGAAATTGTCCGAGGATAAATATGGATCAGTGAAGAGAGTTTACGTGGTATGTACAGAAGACCAAGCCATCATCCAAGTATATCAGCGATGGTTGGCTAATAACAGTGGTGTAATGGAGGTTGAAGAGCTTGAAGGAGCAGATCATATGCCTATGTTTTGCATGCCACAGGAGCTGTGTGACTGCCTTATCAAGATTGCAAGTAACTGATGCTGCCCAAATATATTATCAGGGCTACAGATTACTGATTAATTAATAATAAGACGGCATTTCTACCTATGCGTGATCACTGTGTAATATGATTATTATTCGTGACTCGGTACTTGTAATGTGTTCTAAAGGCACATATTTATAACCAAATATGGTAAGATTAAGAAGATATTCTCATTAATTATCGTAAAAATATGTTTTTAATTTATTAATGTGTTCTCCTAAGACACATATTAGAAAAAAACGTTCTTAAATATTGTTGTCTTGTATCACCATAGAAACCCATGTGATGTCCTTTATATACATGTAGACAAAGGAACAAGTTTGCTACATTATAAACGTGGAACAAATTCCTCTATACTTCGTATAAAGTAAGTGACTGACGTTTTCTCGATCTCACCGCTAATAAGTAATATGAGATGCTTGAAATATTTATCTTAGCACACTTACGATAGACATTCTCCAATGCACCCTTGCTCATTGCCATATTTCCCCATGGTCAAAGACCAAGAAACATCGTAGAAAAAATCTCCCCTTTATCCTGTCTAATTGACAAGGTTTAGTCGTATCGCCTAAACAAGATAATATTTGTAAACCATAAAATCTAAGCTAGCTAAGTTAGTAGAGTAGTAGCTAGAGAAGTAATGGTATTAGGTTACCTAAATTAAGTCTAAAGTTTACACAAACATTTTTTATTTGTTTTGGGTTTGAGTTTAAACTAAACTGGAAAATATTTAAAAGCAAAGCAAGAGTAACTAAGGTAGACAAAAGATAATTAAATTAACACTAATTGATAAATCAAAATAATGGAGAAATCTAGGTTCAAGGGTTCACTCGTGTCACTAGGGATACGTTGAGTCAAGAAGCGAGGTTAAGATTGCGATTTTCCTAGATTTAGTTATGTCCTCTCGGTGTTGTAGTCCTCTTAGGACGGCTCTACAAGCTCACAACTTATAGGATCTATCCTACCAAGCTCATGCGGTCAAATCACCAATCTAATAAGCGCTTGCTCTAAGACCAACGAAACAACGATACATAATGAATTGAAAGACGTCTCAAGCAAATCATTAAACACTACATGTGCAGTGAGTTGGACTTAAAGTCGTAAACACACAACAAATTCCTCATTAATAAAACATTAACAAGAACTCATAATTATCACACAAGATACTCCCGAAACCCTACACCAACTCAACCAAAACCTTAAGATGATGGTTGAGGCCTAAGTATTATATTTATTCCTATTACGCCCCCTCACTCGAGTACCCATTGTGCTCGAAGAGTGGTTAGTGCACAGGCCCCCTCATACCATGTGCTGAATTTCCACTTCGTGAGTTATTGGAGGCTGTCAAGATTTAACCCGTGACCTCTTGCTCACACTGACTATGATGCCATAATAAATGAACCAACTCAACCAAAACCTTAAGGTGATGATTTAGGCCCAACTATTATATTTATTCCTATTATTAACTAAAACAAAGTAAAGGAAATGAAAATAAAGAAGGAAAGAAGAGATTTTTACCCATAAAGAGAAGTTGAATGCGAAATAAGAGAACTTGAATTAAAACCAAAGATTAAACTTGAATCTTCAATGCAAACTCAAATGCACTAATTACTACATAATTAATTAAGAACTAATAAAAACTCATTAACAACTCTTTTTTTTTTTTTTCCATTTCTTCCCCCCTTCCTTCTCATTAGGGAAGCCGATAAGGGAATCAAAGGAGTACAACATCCATGAGTCTTTGAGTTCTTCTCATCCCTAGATAGAGAAGGATAGTGGTCAGTAAGGAAGCTCCCAAGACACATCTTTTGGATTTCGTTCCTTATTCACGTTGAGTCAGGTTTTAGTTGCATTTGTCGGGCCTCCGCGCGTGGCTTGGTTCATCTTTAAGGCATGCGGGGTTCACCTAACTTCTCTTTCTTACTCCTCAGCCCCATTAGGGTAGGAATCGTTTTATGTAACTCCATTTTCCTACAAGGATCTCTAAAATAAACAAAAGCACTAGAGGAAATAATTAGTACCCGAAAACCACTCTAAAGAGAGATCAATGTAAGGAACATATTGGAATAATATCTTTCCCATATCAATAGGATATTAGGTGTATAATATGCTGACTTAGTTTGTTAAGTTTATATATTGTTTCCTTAATAATAGCTTATTTATAGGAACTAATTATGCTGTAATTAGTATATATTAACACCTTTGTATCGTGCTCAGGATTCATTCAATAACAATCCTTAATCTTCCGACTCTCTTGTGTTCATTCGTTCTTCATGGCATCAGAGAGCGTTTGATCCTGGTTCAATCAAAAAAAAAAAACACAAAAAAAAAACCTTTTCACGATGACGCAAGGAGAAGGAAATAAGAAGATTCTCCCAAAAATGGAGCAAATTCCGCCATCCTCACCATTGTACTTACATCCGAGTGAAAGTCCAAATTTGACTCTTACTCAAACCATTCTTGATGGAGACAATTTTGAGTTATGGATGGATGCAGTTAAAAACGATCTCGACGCGAAAAACAAATTGTGTTTCGTCGAGGGTGCCGTAAAGAAGCCAATCATTAATGAAGGCGAGGAGGAGACTCTCGAGGCAGTGGCTTGGAGGCAGTGTAACGCCATGGTGAAGGCGTGGCTGCGGAATACTATTCATCAAAAACTTCATCCTAGTATTAGTTTTACTGGGACTGTCACGGAGATTTGGAAAGAACTTCAAGAACGCTACTCGAAAGGAAATGCACCAAGGGTTCATCAACTCAAGAGTGACCTCAATGAATGCAAGCAAAAGAAAAATCAATCGGTGGTTGAATATTACACCGAATTGAAGGCTATTTGGGACGAGTTGGCCAATCATAGTCGAATTCCACCTTGTACCTGCGGAGCCGCTTCAGCAATAATCAAAGAGCGTGAAGAGGAAAAGGTACATCAATTCCTTATGGGACTCGACAACGCTTATTATGGTCACATTCATTCCAATCTTTTAATGGAAGACGAGGTACCCTCCCTGAGCAGAGCATATGCTCTGGTGATGCGTGAGGAGAGGGTGCGTTGTTACGAAAGGAAAAGAAGAAGCACAGCCGAGGCAGCCATGGCTGCACAGGCTATTGGAAGAGGTCGTACTGCTGATACGACTAAGGAAAAGGAAGAAGGAAGCACTATACAGTGCTCGCTCTGTGGTAAATATTGGCATACTGCTGATAATTGTTGGGATAATCAAGCCAACCAAGGAAGAGGACGTGGCCGTGGTCGTCGCGGCAGAGGAGGACGAGGACGTGGTGGCCAACACCAACGAGCCAATGCTGCTACAAGTGAAACAGATGCGCAGAAACAGGAATTCACTCATGACGAGATTGTTCACTTGAGGAATTTGTTAAGCACAAAGACTGAAGGTAGCCAAAAATCCGACTCAGGTATAAATAATAATTGTTTTGGTAATTGGTTACTAGATAGTGGAGCATCACACCATATGACCGGAAGGCGTGAGTTGCTCAATAATATTTGGCGTGGAAGAAAATCCACAGTGAGTCTACCAGACGGTTCAAAAATAGAAGCACAGGAACATGGGAGTGTAAAGTTGAATGAGAATTTTGTCCTAAAGGACGTACTTTATGTTCCGACTCTAACCTGTGACTTGATTTGCGTACAACAATTGATTCAAGAAAACAACTGTTTAGTGACCTTTTATGCTGATCACTGTGTTATACAGGACCAATCTACGAGGATGAAGATTGGACGAGGTGAACACTACGATGGGGTCTATTATTTCAAAGGTGGCCGAGAGAATAGTGTGGCAAGAACGAGTGCGGCTGTTGATTCACAACTTTGGCATCGACGTCTCGGACATCCGTCATCTAGTATTTTATCTCTTTTCTCAAGTTTAGTTGGTTTTAATTTGTCATGGAATTCTAAGGATATTTGTGACCCGTGTTGTCGGGCTAAACAAACTCGCTCAATTTTTAAGCCTAATAATAAAAGAAGCCCTGAATTATTTGCTCTCATACATTGTGACATATGGGGACCCTATCATGCTAAAAGTTGATCGGGTGCGCAGTATTTTCTTACTATTGTCGATGATAAGAGTAGGGGAATTTGGGTTTATTTGATGCGAGACAAAAGCGAAGTTAGTCAATTGATGATAAAATTTTGTAACATGACAAAAACACAATTTGGGAAGGAGGTGAAAATCGTACAAAGTGACAATGGGACGGAGTTTCTTTCGGGTATTATGAAAAATTATTACGATGACCAAGGGATAGTTTTTCAAACTAGCCAAATTGACACCCCACAACAAAACGGTAGGGTGGAGCATAAGCATAGACACATCCTAGAAAAAGCAAGAGCTTTACGGTTCCAAGCTAATTTACCTCTAAATTTTTGGGGAGAATGTGTTCTCACCGCTGCGTATTTGATTAATAGGACACCTACACGATTACTTAATGGTCTAACCCCTTATGAGATTTTACATGGAACTAAGCCAAACCTTGAAAACATTCGTGTTTTTGGAAGTGTTTGCTATGCTCACAATAAAGATAAACCCAAAGACAAATTTAATGAACGAGGAAAACGATGTGTGTTTCTAGGATACCCGCAAAGCAAAAAAGGTTGGAAGGTTTATGATTTAAGAACACGGAAACTTTTTGAGTCACGAGATGTGATATTTTATGAACATGTTTTCGCTTTCTCAAATGATAACGCTATAAAAGAAGATGGGTATGAAATACAGCAGCACAGTGCCACGGAACCTTCTGTTTTTATTGATGAGCTGAGTGATAACAGTGATCACTACGAAACTGTGACCACTGATGACATTATTGTGGAGACGGAGACTCGTGAACCCGCTGTACAAAATGACACGGCAGTAGAAATAGGAACAGGGGAAGGAGAAACCGAATGTGCTGATGAAGTGTTGGGACGAGGAGCTCGTGAGAAAAAGGATCCATATTGGAAGAAAGACTATATTTGCAAGTCCACCAGAATTATAGACCCCATCGCAAGCTCTACCTCGGCTCAATCGACATCCGGTAAGAAAGGTACTCACTACGCCATGTCTAATTATGTTACAACGACCTGTTTTTCTAATAATCATAGAGTTTTCTTAGCAAAAATTGAAGAAATAACAGAACCTCAAAGCTATAAAGAAGCTGCTCAATCCAGTGAATGGAAGCAGGCCATGTCAAAAGAGTTTGAGGCACTTGAGAAGAATGGAACATGGGTGGTTGTTGACCTTCCTAAGGGAAAACGACCCATTGGGTGCCGATGGGTTTACAAAGTCAAATATAAGGCGGATGGAACTATTGAGCGATACAAGGCAAGGCTAGTCGCACAAGGGTACACGCAAATCGAAGGGGTGGATTATCACGAAACGTTTGCTCCGGTTGCCAAAATGACCAGTGTACGTTGTCTACTTGCAGTGGCTATTTCAAAAAATTGGTATATTGCTCAATTGGATGTCAATAATGCATTCCTACATGGGGAATTAAATGAGGAAGTGTATATGAAGATGCCGCCGGGTTTTGAAAAGGGAGACTCCACCAAAGTTTGCAAATTAACGAAGTCTTTATATGGGTTGAAACAGGCTTCACGGAACTTGTTTGCTAAGTAGACGGATTCTTTGACAAGGTACGGTTTTGCTCAATCTTTGGCGGATTATTCATTATTTACTTACAATAAAGACGATGTTTTCATTGGAGTCTTAGTATACGTCGATGACATGATAATTGTAAGTAATAAAGAAGAAGCTAGCAAACGGCTCAAAGTCTTTCTTGATTGAAAATTCGGTATTAAGGACCTAGGGAGACTCAAGTACTTCCTAGGGATTGAAGTTGCTACCGGTTCACAGAGGCTGTTTCTTAGCCAACGAAAATACGCCTTAGATATCATAAAGGAAGCTGGATTAGAAGGTGCAAAACCAGTGGATACCCCTATTCAATCGAATCACAACTTGGCCCTTGCTGATGGATACTTGTTGAAAGATCCTATGAAGTATCGACGGTTGGTTGGCCGTTTCATTTACTTGACCATCACGAGACCCGATTTGGTGTACGCCGTACACATACTATCTCAGTTCGTACATGCTCCAAGAAAGGAACACCTAGACGCCGTGCTTCGTGTGATCCGTTACATAAAAAGGAGTCCAGGAGAGGGGATAGTGATGGAGAAAGATTGTGACTTACAACTAAGAGGGTACTCAGATGCGGATTATGCGAAGTGTCCCATATCAAGAAGGTCAATCACGGGTTATTTTGTAGCCTTGGGAAAATCACCTATTTCGTGGAAGGCGAAAAGCAAACTACGGTAGCGAAATCCACGGCCGAGGCAGAATATCGAGCTTTAGCATGTGTCACAAGTGAAGTAATTTGGTTGAAATCGTTTCTTAAGTCACTTGGTATAGATCATTCAAGGCCAATTGACGTATTTTGTGACAATAACGCGGCACTCCACATTGCAAAAAATCCCGTCTTTCATGACCGTACAAAACATATCGAGATTGACTGTCACTTCATACGACATCATCTTGTGAACAAGACAATTTCAACGTCTCATATTCGAAGTAAAGAGCAAATAGCTGATATCTTTACGAAAGCGCTTGGAGGTGAGGCTTTCCATTTTCTACGGTCCAAGTTGGGCATTGGCTTACCAAGTGCTCCAACTTGAGGGGGAGTTTTGGAATAATATCTTTCCCATATCAATAGGATATTAGGTGTATAATATGCTGACTTAGTTTGTTAAGTTTATATATTGTTTCCTTAATAATAGCTTATTTATAGGAACTAATTATGCTGTAATTAGTATATATTAACACCTTTGTATCGTGCTCAGGATTCATTCAATAACAATCCTTAATCTTCCGACTCTCTTGTGTTCATTCGTTCTTCAGAACACGAACGAAGTAGAGGGTGGGTAAAAGAATGCATAAATAGGGTACATCATCTACACTATAACCAACTAGATCTGACAAACGGGTTCAACTGGGTCGGGTCAGTTCGAGTCGGGTGAATTTTCGAGTTTTTTAGAGTTTGGGCAGGGTTGGGTTCGACTGGACCATTTCGGGTTCGGGTCATTTTCTAGCAAACTATTATCAATCTTTTCATGGATAATAATTAGTTTGCAACAATATACATTTGGATCGGGTTATATGGAGTCCGTTCAATTCGGGTGTGGGTCAAGCTTGATTGGGTTTTGAGTTCGGGTGCTGGGTCGGGTATGGGTCAGGTTAGGGGCGGATTCGGGGCGGGGGGGGGAGGATAGCGAGAGCACGTGCCCCAAAAAAACTGGAAAAAAGAGAAAGACTATCGCGATAAACACAAACCACACAAACAAAACAAACATCGATAAACACAAACACAAACTATAAGATAATAACGTCGACTGCACCACCTGCCGCCGGCTGAAAAGGCCATCATCCATGTTCTCCCATGATTTATGGAAGCCGGAGACGAAATTGTCCAAGGATAAATATGGATCAGTGAAGAGAGTTTACGTGGTATGTACAGAAGATCAAGCCTTCATCGAAGTATATCAGCAATGGTTACCTAATAACAGTGGTGTAATGGAGCAGATCATATGCCTATGTTTTGCATGCTACAGGAGCTATGCAACTGCCTTATCAAGATAGCAAATAAATGATGTTGCCCATAGATTACCAGGGCTAGGGATTATTGATTTAATATGACATCATTTCTACAATGTGTGATCACTGTGAGTCTGTTATATCATTTGAAGAGTTATGAACGATAAACACCTAAGAGAGGGAGGAGGTGAATTAGGTGTACCTTTTTAAAATTTTGTTCTTAACTTAGTTACTTGATAACTTAAGTAAAGAACCTTGAAGTACAAACCTTGAAAAATTTAATAGAATGTAAGTTCACAAGATGGTACAGCCGTTTTATGTCACAGTATAGCTGACTGTGACACAAAACTTGACTAGATATAAGCGAAAAATAGCAAAGTGAAAGAACGTAAATGTAAATGAACAAATAAACGACATTTAAAAAATTGGTTCAGTATCTACTCCGAGGCCTACGTCCAACCGTTATTTTATTGCTTGTTTAGAAATTTACTCAAACTTACTAAACCCCTTACAATGAAAATAACTCGCCAACCTACTCCGGTTGCACTCAAACAAGCTACTCCGCCTCAAGAGTTTATGGGTTCTATCTCAAGGTGTACAGAATCTTTGAATCTCAAGAGTTCACTTAATGAACATGGAGATTACAATTAAGACTTAACACGAGAATCATGGAACAAACTCATTATGTCACAGTACAGCGAACTGATACTTGGAGGTTTACAGCTTTTCGAAAACAAATGAAGACTTAAAATCTGAAAAACGTTTTGCAAATACTTGAAAAACAAGGTGTAACACCCCAAGAGTATGAGAGGAAAGTTGTCCCACATCGGAAAAATATCGAGCTTGTGATATGTTTATAAGAGATTCCACCCAGCACTTAGTAACAAGGCCTGTGCTTTTGGGCTTAAGTGAGGACAAATAATGGGCCCAAAGGTACACTTCTCATCTTATTGGGGTTGTGTTACGACCGTGGCGGGTCGGATTGTTATAAATAATATCAGAGCGACCCTGCGACTGTGTCGTGAGCCTGTGGTCAGGAGTACCCGGGTCACCCACCTAGCGGGGGAGGATTATGGGCTTGGCTACGGTCAGCCTCCGAGCGCAACAGGGAAGTTGTGTTATTTAAGTAGAGAGTTTGTAACACCCCAAGAGTATGAGAGGAAAAATGTCCCACGTCGGGAAAATATGGAGCTTGTGATATGTTTATAAGGGATTCCACCCAACACTTAGTAATAAGGCCTGTGCTCTTGGGCTTAAGTGAGGACAAATAATGGACCCAAAGGTACACATCTCATCTTATTGGGGTTGTGTTACGATGGTGGCGGGTCGGATTGTTATACAAGGCTTTAAATGCACAAATGATTTGCAAGGTTTTACAATAAATGCTTTGGAAAGTCTTGAGAAATAAATGAGACTAAGACACTCTATTTATAATGGATTTGATCTCAAGTAAGTACAACTTAGGGAAATTAAATCCAATATAAAATTAGTAGCCTTTGAATGATGGTAAGTGTTAGGCTTTAGGCTTGGGGCTTAAGTTATTGATAGAAATCAGAAAACTTAGGCCAAAACACTCAACATGTGACATTTTACCAAAATGGCAAAAAACTTTTCTAGCTTTAAAAGTTTGACAAGTTCAACTTACTATTTTGGTAAAAGGTAAATGCACAAATCTAGAGGTTTAATCAATGTGGATTTGTGACATAAAATTTCAGATTTGTTTTAAAACTTTGAAGATTCAAATGTTAAGGTTTGAAATTTGTGAAATTTTAACACATAAGCATTTCGAGTAAAAAGATCCTCCATACGGTAGTATCAGAAACCACAGTGCAGTGCACTGTTGCATGGTTTTGCGGTTACTTGACATAAGTGAGAATGTTACACTTACTCTTACAATTTTCGACTATGGTTAGGATAATATCATTGTCTTGACTTCTTGATTGCTTTATCTTGATCATCTTGAGTCATCATTGAGAGTCCATTTGATTACTTCAATCACTAAGCATTTTCAACTAAAATCAAACAATCAAATAACAAAGGGACTTGGCATCATCAACCAAATGTGTTCTAACATCATTGTTATTCTTGAGTATTGTATTTCTTTGGATTATCCGTTTTAATTATAAGGTGTCAAGACGCCCAACTTGGACAAGAGAACGTCAAATGGTGCTTGACCAAGTGCTTTATTAGTGAAAATATCGGCTAATTGGCCTTTTGTATGGACATAACTTGTAAATATAGTGCCTTTTAAAATCTCGTCCCTAATAAAATGACAATCCACTTCACTATGTTTGGTGCACTCATGGAATACTGGATTTCGAGCAATGTAGAGAGCGGATTGACTATCGCACAAAAGTTGAATAGGTTGTGCGTGCAGTATGCTGAGTGAGGTGTGGAGCCCTTTCAGCCATTTTAGTTCGCAAGTGGTGTAGGCCATCGCTCGGTATTCGACCTCGGCAAATGAGCGAGAGACTGTGGTTTGTTTAATCACAAAATCTCATTATAGATGGCAACTATCCGTCTATAACTAAAGACGGACCAAGTAACATACCATATTACACATACGACAAACAACAACTTGCGTGGTGGGGTCCAAAAATGTCACCACTTTAAGGGTATTTGACCCGTCTCTTGCTATAGAGGGATATATCCGTCTATAGCAAGACTTGCTGGTGGGACAACTTGCCTAATCAACGTCGCAAAAAGCATGTAGTTGAAAATTGCTATCGGAACGAAGGAGTAGTCCTTCCCCATGAGATTTTTTAATGTATCTTACCATGTGTAATGTCTCTTTCCAATGATCGATGGTAGGAGAATGCATAAATTGAGCTAAAATGTGAAGCGAATAAATGAGCTCAGATCGAGTGATTGTAAGATAAACTAATCGGCCAACTAAGCGTCGGTATGGTTGGGGATCGTGTAGTAGATTGGCGGTGGATAAGCAAGGCGATGGTTTGGTTCCATGGGAACGGATGTGGGTTACGCGCCAAGGAGACCAGATTCGGTAAGGATATCAAGGGCGTATTTCCGTTGAGAGACAAATATGCCCATCTTGTTGCGTGCAATCTCAAGGCCCAAAAATATTTTAGGGGACCTAAGTCCTTCATGTAGAAACAAGAGCATAGATATTATTTAAAATGGTTGATCATTGCATAATTGTTATGTACCACAGATAACCAGAACGTCCACATAGAAGAGGACATGAACTTCGGTGTCGGGTGTTCGCGTAAAGAATAAAGAATAATCATACGGGAAACATTAGAAACCGTATTTAATTAGATCGAGCAGAAGCGAGTTTAGTATACCAATATCGAGGTGCTTGGCGAAGACCGTATAGGTATTTCCGAAGGCGACAAATTTTCCCATCATTAGACGGATGAAAATCGGGAGGTGGTTTCATGTAGAACTCTTCGTGTAGGTCGCTATGTAAGAAGGCGTTATGGACATCCATTTGAGAAAGTCCTCATTTCTTGGCTGCGGCAATGGCATGTAAAGTGCGAACAGTGACTAATTTGATATTCGGAGCAAAAATTTCGTTGTAGTCAATGCCCTCGACTTGACGATTGTCCATAACAACCAAGCGAGATTTGTATAGTTCAATAGAGCCATCGACATTATATTTAATCTTGTAGACCATTTCAAGCCATGGTGTAACACCCCGGCCTAAACCTTGGGTCGGGAGCGGTTACTCACGGTAGTTCGCCAGGTTGTGTACATGGCCCACAGAATAACACGGGTCCTTTCCATCGCATTCTGTCCTCACTCATGCGTATCCTGGGAACCTTCCCACGAGGTCACTCATCCTAAGACTACTCTCAGCCAAGCACGCTTAAATATGGAGTTCTTTCCCATGGATAACCAAAAAAGAAAGTGCACTTTGTTGATATAAGTAGTACTCTCAATCCCTTTAAGCACTAGTCATTTAAGCCTATCAATGGACCTCTTTAAGGAGGTTCCCCACCCGAATAACGTCTTCAGTTCAGTGGAGTATTACACACTCCCACTTGAAAAACGCAACGTCCTCGTTGCGCCTGGCAGCATCTGACCGCAACCAGCTAGCCAAGCACAGAATCCTCCTCCGCTAAGTGGGTGACCCGGGTACTCCAGACCACAGGCTCACCACACGGTCGCAGGGTTGTTCTAATACCACTTGTAACACCCCGGCCCAGACCCTGAGTCGGGATCGGTTACTCACGGTAGCTTACCAGGCTGTGTAAATCGCCCACAGATTAACACAGGTCCTTTCCAACGCATTTTGTGCTCACTCATGCGCATCTCGGGTACCTTCCCAGGAGGTCCCCTATCCCCATCCTAAGACTACTCTCAACCAAGCACGCTTAACTGTGGAGTTCATTCGCATGGAAAACCAAAAAAGAAAGTGCACTTTGTTGATATGAGTAGTACTATCAATCCCTTTAAGCATTAGTCATTTAAGCCTGTCAATGGACCTCTTCATGGGGGTACCCCCCCTTAAATAATATCTTCGGTTCAGTAGAGTATTACACATGGCCTTATTGTTAGGTGGAAGGTGTTCGAGAATCCAGGTATTATTTTTCTCGAGGGCTTCGTTTTCGAGTTTCATCGCGTCGCGCCATTGTTGTACCTGCATAGCTTTTTGAAAAGAACTAGGCTCGTGATTTTTAGTCATGTTCGCGAAGAAACGTTTGTGGCTGGTGAGGAGAAAACTTATTGTAATTAACGAAATGCGAAATAGGGAATTTTGTACCTGAAGATGATGATGATGCGGTAAGAAAATGCGACGAGGGGAGATGTTGTAGGACGTATCCTTGGAGACGTGAGTTGGGTATTTTAGGTCGATATCTGCGTCCCATGGTTGGTGTTGCCACGCATGTCGTGAGTGTCGGATGAAGTAGGTTCGGTCTGGTCGTGTGTGGTCTGGTGGAAGTTGGGTCACGGTCGTGTAGGGCCTTATCGTTATGGCCTATGGGATGAGGAGGGAAGACCCGTGGGGTTATTCGTGTCCTGTTTAATAGTCGGGCCCTGGTTGGTGGTGGTTTTGTTGGACGGGTTTTTGGAGACAGAGGGGTCTCGGGTTGATGGTTGTTCGAGAACAGGTGTGTGGACTAGTAAATGGTCGACGGGGTTAAGTGTGTCACCATGGAACGAGGGAGAACCAAGATTATCGTCATGAAGATTAATGGATTGATAAGGGAATTCATTTTCGAGAATTACTATTTCACGAGATTCGGAGTACGAGACGGTGTCTAAGTCGTATAATTTCCATCCCTTTTTAGCAAACGGGTAGCCTAATAAAATGCATTTACGACTCCGGGGGGCGAATTTATCGTGAGATCTATTAATATTTTTTGCGTAACATAAACACCCAAAAATGCGAATATTGTCGAGGCTAGCCTCAACTAACCCAAGCCATACCGCAACCATGGAGCATGCGAATTACGATTGACACTCTTCAATGCATAGAACATAATCTCAAAGGCTATCCAAGCCATACCACAACCATGCCTTTCATGGCTAGCCTCAACCAACTTGAAACACAACTGCGGCTAATAGTTGTAAATAATGTACTCCTTAGTTTGTTTAGTAAATGAACTCACATGCTAAAACAACTTTGACAAAGTAGTTAGCATACATGCATTAAAGCGACGCAGTCGATCAAAACTTCACATGCTAGGGTTTTAAAACGATATTGCAATCTCGTATCGTAGTAGCTACGGCCTTGTTTGAAATCCAATACTTTACCAAAGTAGGGGCCGTTATGAATCTTATGAAACATGCCTGGTTAGCTGTCGAAGTGGGCTTTCTAACACGCACCTTCACCCCTTACTCAAAATATTTTGGTTCCCGAATGCCCGATTCCAATTGGTCGTGAGAGTCATTCAATTAGAGTAATTTAGGGTACAACTCTATATCTTTAACCACTAGTAATCAATTTGCTTTGTGCTTTTCGATGAAAGGTGTAAGTTGGCTTGCATGGTTTCTAAGTTCTCAAAAAACTTGGTGGCGACTCTAGTTTGTCTTAATTCGATTCGTTAAAACCTCGAGTCGATATACTCTTATGGACCCCACGAACCACCTGGGCGTTGTCCAGACAAGTAATCAGATTCTTGCAAACTATCTCACATATTCACAAGATATTTTAGAAGTTTGACAAAAACCAAATGAGAATCTTACCGTAAGTGCGAACATGATACCAATTTTTCCATAAAATTTGGATATTTACTTCATGTACTCACATGCATAAAAAAATGAGCAATGTATCGTAGGTGCGAACATAATAGATCCGGTCACTTGTCTCGTGTTCTAAATTCCTTGGAATGATGTGTCACGTGCCTGTATCTGTTTTGATGCTACCTAAAGTGATACCGACGACGTTTCTAAAAAACAAAGATATCATGTGGCTTTCGAAAAATTATAAGGACACCACATTAAAAAAAAAAGAAATTCTTTTCTTTGTAGAGTCAAATAGATTTTGTTCAATCCATGTGTATCATATGGTAACATTAAGTAAAAGTCTCGTTCATATAAATCTTCATTAAGGCCATGTATTGATTGGCTTGACCTGTTAAAATATGTGTGAATGAGAGCAATTTGACATGAAATTTGGTAACGAAATGATCATAAGTTGATTCAGTTTAGATGTTTGGACCTATGGTTTATTTTCAAATTTTGGGTTGATTTATGTTGTTTCTACATAAAACGAACAATGAGTCATGTACTGTGAATTGTCGTCCTTCAAACCAACATCAGTTGGGTTAGATTAAGTTACGTTGGAACTGATTTTTCAATTTATTAATGTATCAAGTTAATTATCGTGTCAAAACGATTAAGTATGAAAATTATTAGACTGAGCTTTTATCTTCAATGAGTAGAGAGTATACTAATAACTTTCTAAATCATACAAGTAAGCAGATTCTCGCAAACCATCTCACATACACATAATGATATTTTGGAACTTTGAAAAAAACCAAATGATGATTATATTGTTAGTGCGAACATGATACACTTTTTCCATAAAACTCGAATATTTACTTCATATGCTCACGTGCATAAACAAAATGAGCAATATATCGTATGTGCGAACATAATAGATATGGTCAACTAAATGTGATTTATTTCATTCAACTTACCACAAAAGGTAGCAAAAATTAACAAATTCTTTACTGTATTTTATTCATATGGAAACAAAATATTTTTACAATAATATTCTTTAGGGTTATTTAATGGGAATACTCTGAACTATTGCACCCATTCTTAAAATACTCTAAACTTTGAATTAACTACGAATACTATCAACTAATGCACACCCTCCCATATAATAGAACAGGTGGAAAGGAACAGGTGGAAGGGCTACCTGTTCTACCGGTCGCCCTTCTTTAAAACTTGGTTTTTCATTCTTTATTCACGTTTACTTCTCCTTTACCTTCTTTTATTACCTTTTTTTACCTTTTCTTCTTCCCCCTTGTACTGGTTGATCTTCATTGACAGTGTTGATCTTCATCACCATTCATCTTTCTGCACAAATAATCTGAATGAAGGTGACCTCCTTTCAATTTCACCCTGAATTAATCCACAATAAAAGAGGCCAATCAATTTCGCCCTTAATTGATTATAGATGTTATTTATTTATTTTCTTAAATTTAAATTTTCCCAAGTTATTATTCTTCATTTGTAATGTTCTTCCACCTCATCGACATCAAACATCCCAATTTATTTAAACTATTCAGATTTGGGCGGTGATTTTAAGGATTGTATTTAACAAATCTAATTGCAATCTGTAGGCTGTTTATGCCTCTGTACAAGGTACCTTACCTACCCCAATGTCTAACACACATATTATTATACAAACTGTTGTTAAATGAATACTTGAGATATTAATTTGAGAAAAAAAATTAAGTCCAACGATGAGCAAAAGTCCAGTGATAAACAAAAAGGTGACCAACTCATGTAAAAGCGTGAAACACAACCAAAAAAATTGTTTCCCATTTGACGCATTTGATAAAGAAGAACGTGAGCCCTCTCTTTAGGGAAGAAATTTTAAGGAGAAATTAAAAAAGAAGAGAGTAGAGATAGAAGATATAAATTCAGAATTTTTTTTGCAGGTGTCCTTTGTAGATGTAAGGGGGTGTAGATACCTTATTTCTGCACCTCCCGCAAACCACCCGGTGATGATTGGGCCGCATGTTTGGTACGCGGAACGATTTGTGACAGTTCATAAGTTTATTGTCAAGTGATTGCTCAAACATTTATGTCTACCTCTTAATTGTCATCTACGCGCCGATACGGTCGTTTTGACAGTATTTAGAGTAAATTTGGAGTCCGGACCTAAAACCGTCTTCATTTTCTGATAACCGCTAAATCCCGAGTCAGAATGTTCTGGAATGTTCCGGATATTTCTATTCCATATTTCACAATCTTTGAATCTTTGGTAAAGAATTTCCCGTAATATTCACACAAAATATTAAGGAAAATAAGATCAATCCGTTATTCCATAAATTAAACACGGAAATCTTTCTTCCGCAGGAGGAAACCACTTGGGAACAGACGCAGCTGGTGCTGCGCCTATTCCAAGAGACGCAGTGCATGCTGCGCCTCTTCCCAAGTCCTTTTCTGCGTATTTTTCATATCTTTTCATATCTTTTCGAGATTCACTTCCAAAGTCTCTCCGAAAACCCTAATTCCTTCACGTGATTAGTATAAATAGGAGCCTTCACTCCTCATATTTCTCACGCGAGTGTCCGCGCTTCTCTTCTCCCTTTGCATTCTAAACCACGTTCTTACTTTTTGGCGTCTACGTGCTTGAACTTTCGACCACGTAAGCTCGGATCCTTCTGAGTACCAGCCTCGTTTTCATGACCGACCAATTTGACCAACTCCACAATAATCAACTTAATTAATCTGTTCGTTTTCCTCTTACGAGGGCACTTTCGTTACATTAGAGTCGAGCATCACTGAAACATAAACTTAGTTCATCTCGTTTCGTCAAACATGTAAGTCTGAGGGTGTAAATCCTTCTTTATTTATTGTTATTTACTTTTTGTAATCATTAATGTAAGGTTTATGTCGAAAGCACTCCTAAAACCGATTTGTAAAACCATGTTTAAAACCCTTTTTATGGATTATCAGGAGACATACGTCGAGAAAGGACGCAACAACTGCCGCGCCTCTTCGAAGGGACGCAGCACCTGTTGCGCCTCTTCGTGAGGCTGCCGCAGTTCCTGCTTCCTTTCTTCTTCCTTCGTCCTCTGTTAGTTTTGTTTCTTTATTTTCTTTCATCATTGTTTGCTCTTGTTTCGTTCACATAATAATTTAACATATTATTAATCACTGTTAGTATATAATTCATCGTTAAATCCCGACTTAAATCTCTTATAATCCAATATTTGCGGGTTTTCATCATTAAAATCAATCCGGGTTGTAGAAATTCGATTCTTTCATATCGAGTTTCTGGAATTCGATCTTTGGTATATTCCCATCTGTTTGTTCATCATTAGTTCCTCATTAATTCGTCATATTTAACCTAATTAGTTCACTCATGTCACTAATCAATCTTTCATTCATGTATTTAATTCGTTTACATTCGTCTCATCCATGTTTTATCGTTTTTATGACTCATTCATATGTAATTAATGTATTAGATCACTTTCATCCGAGTCGAATATCGTAATCAATCATTTAATTCACCCACGAACACTAACGATTTGCAGTTCCGGCTTCACAGCCAGAACTCAGCCTTGGAACAGACGCAGCAACTGCCGCGCCTCTTCCAGAGGGCGCGATCTGCGCTGTTCGTGTTGATTCTGTCTCTGAACTTCCGTTCTGCCTTGACCTAGTTTAATTAGTTTACGTTTTCAATTAATTATCATTCGTATTATCATTAATAATCTGTTAGTTTATTCCTTTATTCTTTTTTCTCAAATTATCCGTTTTAAAAGTATTTTTGACAGAAATCATTTATCCGTTGGAATTATTGTAATTTTCATTATTGTATTATTGTATTTATTTTATCGCATTGTTTGTATGTTTTCACATGTAATTAAATCTAAATCCCTACTTCGACTCAATTGTATGTTAAATTAATTGTTCACCGACTTAGTCTAAATTTTCACATGCTAGGATCAATTTATTGGATGTTGCATTGCATGCATATAATCGACAATATATCGAGTATAGACGATTTTCCCTAATCATTTGTAGAGGCCGTTATCGAGGCGGGCGGGATTAGGTGTTCGATCAAAAGAGCTTCCTAATACGTACCCTCACCCCTTACTCCAGATCTCTGTGAACATCCGTCTTCATTGGCATCCACGAGAGTCATATTAGACATAGAATGCTAAGGGTAACGAGTTCTTGGTGTTTATGTCACTACTTTATGTCTTGACATGGCACGAGGTATTCGAACGGTTTCCAATTTTCCACAATAAATTGGTGGCGACTCCACAAATGTAAACGCTTGTTTCCCAAGCGCCCCCGTGGCCCATTGTCCACAGTTTGGCGACTCCGCTGGGGATAATACACTTACGTGTAGCCAAAAGGGTGAAACTTGAACAAGGTTAGGGAATAGTTTGTACAAGACAATTGTCGGTTTTCATAACTCGGTCTTCCTAGATCGTTTATTTGGCCTTCCTAGGCCCAACCCAACCCATTCGACCAATCGTCCCGTCTAAACGGTCCTAATTCTTATTTGGGCCTAAGGATGGATAGCGATTGACGTCATCCATACCATGGTACTTACTCTTGTTTGTATCAAGGACTTTCACTACTTGAGGAAATGAATTAGGAATCGGCCTTACTCTTGTTCGGTACGAGCCTCTCCATAGACTTCGGGTTTGATTGTTCGGTATGGCAACCCACCCTTTAAACCAAAACCATTTTAAATGCACTCAGCATCCCGTTATAATGCTTGTATAAATGTTTGTACCTTACGTGATCGCCATTTCTAAACGAAACCATGACGATTTTTGTAAAATCAAAATCCCTTTAAAATGTAAATTTCGAAAAAAGCCAATGATTAGCGCAAAACCGAGTCAAAACTCTGTCCATTTGTCGAGTCAAAATTGCGGGCCCAAGCCCATTTCAAAACTTCACTTCGAGTCCACTCCTACAACTACACTATAGTTGACTAGGACACACATTTTCAAACTTTGTCATCTTTTCAAAACTCACTCGACACAAGTGGCACACACCCACTTCCTAAGTCAAAACATTTCTTTCTTAGTAAGTGTGCTAGAATGGTCGATCGTGTTTTGATTCGTCGTCGATCTCTTATCCAGTTTCCAAGATGCCTGAAACAAGCGACGTAAGCACCGACCAACCCCAGAATGGTAATGATCAAATCCTAACCGCACTAACTCGCTTCCAAGTTACTCAAGATCAAGTGCACGACCGCCTCGATACAATCGAAGGCCGAATTTATACCGTAGAAACGAGGTTTCCTCCTCGGGAAAGTGAAGTAGATGATGGCTTTGTGAACACCTTCGGGGAAGAAAACCCTCCCATAGGAATGACCGCAACTGAGAAACGACTCCAATATTTGGAGGAACAATTGATGTATCTCAAAGGGGATGACATTTATAGGGAAAATAACCGTAAATATGAGGCCGTGAGTTCCAAGTTGCCAACCAACTTCAACATGACGGATATTCCTAGATTCAAGGGGCACGAAAACCCTTTGAATCACATCCGTGCTTTCAAGGACTACATGTCTATCAAAGGCATCAAACCCGAGATGTTCTTAAGGATCTTTCCTTCATCTCTTGACACCATCCCAAAGCAATGGTTCTACTCTCTAGAACATAAGAAGATCGCTACTTGGGAAGATGCCGCTATCGAGTTTGCTAAGCAATATGTGGATAATGCTGAAATCCAAGTTAACATGCGCACTTTAGAGGTTCTTACCCAAAATGACAAAGAAGGTTTCACCGACTTCCTAAGTAGGTGGAGGAAGACTAGTACCCAACTAGTTGAACGCCCAGACGAAGCTACCCTTGTGGAAAAGTTCGTGGATAACCTAAAAGCCATCTATGCGAGTCATTTGAGGTACCAAAACATCAAAACTTTCAAAGATTTAACCGTACTAGGAACAAGGATCGAAGATGACATCCATAAAGGGCTCTTATCCAAACCGGTAGGCCGAGGATATCAAGGCTCAACAAGTCGTTCTTACGGCTCCGCTAGCAAGACCGATGAAGTTAACCTCCTCGAGCCATCTAAGAAGAGTACCCCACCGAGGACATTTACAAATCTTGGGGACACTTACTCCAATGCTCTAAAAAGGTTGATGAAACAAGGCAAACTCCAACCCATAGGCCCTACGCCCGAACCAGAAAAGAAATCCAAGTTCTGGGACGAGAATTCATACTGCGAATATCATAGGGGTAAGGGACATGACACAGAAAAATGCTACAAATTGAAAAATGTGCTTCAAGACATGATTGAGGATGGTCGACTACCAATACCGCCGGGAGGTAAGCCCAACAACACTCAGAATCCTCTTGGAATTCTAGTGATCACAAGTGAAGAATCTACCTTAGATTGTTCACAGCTCATTTCTCCAGTCGAAGATGAGATCCACGCGATCGAGAATGAAGGGTTCTACTCTACCATTTCCCCTACCATTACCGACTTCATCGCATGGGCAAGGAGTGTGGATAGGCAAGTTTCGGAATTGGAAAATGTGGTGACAACTTTACATGACCCCAATGCAACACCTAAAGAAAACGCGCCACTAATTTTCTCCCAAAATGCTACTATGCAAGAAGTAGTCGCCGTGGTTGATAAACTAATCGACCAAATTACACAATTGGAGACGAGATCATGAGAATGAGGGAACTAGCTACAGTCAATGGAGTATGGGCCGATGATGATGAGGACGAGTATCTCATTGAACACTCCCTAGTCAAGGAAATAGTCCAAAATGGTGAAGACCAAGATATGGACCACCTAACTCGTTCGGGGCGTTCATATCAAAGTACTACTCAAAATGGTCCAACCAACGTTATCACACCAAATGATAATGAAAATGACTCTACTGACCATTTGCTAAAGCAATTACAGAAGACAAAGGCTGATCTTTCAGTCTGGCAACTAGTAGCAAGCTCATTCCCACATCGCCAAGCTTTACTGGAAGCTTTGGCCAAACTAAACGTAGCACATAACTCCACAACCCGACGATGTAGTCAACTTGGTCTTCCAAGAATCACCGAAGCTAAGTAATCCTATTACTTTCTCAGATGAAGATTTGCCGCCCTTTGGCGCTAGTCACAACTTGGCTCTTTACATCACTGTCGTTTGCTTAAAGAAGAATGTGCCAATGACCTTAGTAGATGATGGCTCTGCGGTCAACGTCATACCCTTGAAAACAGCATACAAACTAGGCATGAAAGACTCGGATTGGACCCCTACCAATCAAGGTGTTCGCGCATATGATGGTACACGACGAAAGGTAGTAGGACTCGTTAACCTAACCATAGCCACATGGCCAATTGAGCGAAAGGTTAACTTCCAAATAGTGGACATTGAAGCTTCCTTCAACATACTTCTGGGAAGACCTTGGATTCACGCTTCCAATGCGGTAACATCCACCCTTCACCAAAAGATCAAGATCCCACTAAATGGCAAAGTGGTGACGATCACTTCGTCACCCATCAAGGCAATAATCCAAAAGAAGTCAAATAATCAAGTCCTTGTGGATCCAGTATATGAACTTGGGGGCTTTCGAAGCATAAGTGTCATAGAAAGTGAGTTGGCACCCCTATACTACGATCCCTACTACAACTTGGTGGTCAACCACATACTCAAACCCCAGGGATACTTCCCGGGAATGCCTTTGAACCCTGCCCGAAGAAACACCTTCGCACCCTACAAGGAAGGCAACTAAAAAAGAATACCACTTGGACTAGGATACAAACCCACTAAAGAGGAAGTTCTCGAGATGCTCGCTCAAGTTCAAAGCCGTAAGCACGTAGGAGTCCAAATGCGACCATATCTCCCTACTCTAAATGGATACTTTGTTAGGGAAGGAAGTCAAGAACTCTTTCACGGATTTCCCGAACCTTGGAACTATCTCGGAAGGAAGCTTGCCGGAATCGAGATCTTTCACGATTGCTACTTCATTCCTCCAGAAATGGTTCCTACCGTCAAGGCTCGTCAAGCACCTTGCTTAAACGAACAAGCTGTTAGTCTACTATTTGGAGAAGATCGATTTGTTAGAGCCGCGCAGGATGATATCATTACCATGATACTTCAAGACGATCACTTCAACCCTACCGCGTTAATCACAGAAACAAACGCGAACCAGCAGAAAGGATGGAGAAAATCAATCAAGTGGACCAACAATCAAGGAAGACTCTTCAAGCTCACCACTGGAGAAGGAGAGATATTCAAGGGAGAACCAGAAGACAATGAATTCGAGTCAGAGTTAGAGTTGGAGTCAGAGTCGGAGTCTAGAGAAGTTACTAGGAAGTCTCCTCCTGTCGTCGTCCCCACTCCCTTTGTTTCTCCTAGCTTAGCCTCAAATAGTAACGGTAGTTCGATAAATGTCCCAACAACCGTCCCTTTACCGCTGCTGACCACAGATCAGATGGCTTCCTTGTTTCAACTTTTCTCAAACTTTAATATGAATAAATCAGGTTCTGCTTACTCTTTGTGTTATCTTGAATGCAATTTACATTTACGATGATGCGAGGATGACCCGGACCGGACTCAATTGAGATACCTCCCTACATAGCCAAGGAAATACTACAAGAGGGGGAAGGGGGACCAGTAATAGAGAACACCAAACCCATCAATGTAGGAACCGAACTAGAACCCCAAGAACATAGGATAGGGACTACCTTGAGCTCTGCCGAAAGGGCCAGTTTCATAGACCTCCTAAATGAATTCAAAGACGTTTTCGCTTGGTCCTACAAAGACATGCCATGGATCGACAGGGATATCGCCGAACATAGAATCCCAATTAAGCCAGGTTTCAAGCCCGTGAAACAGAAGCTTCGTCGAATGAGGACAGAATGGGCTCTCAAGATTAAGGAAGAAGTCGATAAGAAATTCAAAGCCGGGTTCATCAAAGTTTCCGAGTATTCTGACTGGGTAGCCAACATAGCACCCGTGCCAAAAAAGGATGGGAGAATCCGTGTTTGTGTTGATTTTAGAGACTTAAACAAAGCAAGTCCTAAAGATGACTTTCCTCTACCACATATCGACATATTGGTGGACAATACCGCAGATCACGCGTTACTATCTTTCCTGGATGGATACGCGGGATACAACCAATTCAAGATGGCCATAGAAGACATGTATAAGACCGCCTTTGTCACTCAATGGGGAACCTATTGCTATACGGTCATGCCTTTTGGGTTAATCAACGCCGGAGCTACATATCAATGCACCGCAACTACACTCCTACATGACATGATGCATAAAGAAGTTGAGGTATACGTAGACGACATGATTGTCAAGTCCAAGGATAGAGAGGGGCATATTGCAAACCTTCGCAAATTCTTCTCAAGGCTACGAAAGTACAACATGAGGCTCAATCCTCAGAAGTGCGCATTCGGAGTAACATCTGGCAAACTCCTGGGATACGTTGTTAGCCAACGAGGTATAGAAATAGACCCTTCCAAGATCAAAGCTCTGATCGAAATCCCACAACCTCAAACGGAAAAAGAAGTCAGAGGATTCCTGGGAAAAGTGCAATATATAAGTCGATTCATATCAAAACTCACCATGATCTGTGAACCTATCTTCAAAAAGCTCAAGAAAACAGATCACACCATATGGGATGATGACTTTCAAAAGGCA
Source organism: Silene latifolia (assembly GCF_048544455.1). Classification (NCBI taxonomy): domain Eukaryota; kingdom Viridiplantae; phylum Streptophyta; class Magnoliopsida; order Caryophyllales; family Caryophyllaceae; genus Silene; species Silene latifolia. The sequence continues at coordinate 36,610,748 of NC_133537.1, forward strand.
TTCGACCGAATCAAGGAGATATTAGCTAAACCACCAGTGCTCATGCCACCTCAACGAGATCAACCTCATGTTTTATATCTCACAGTAACCGAAATAGCCATGGGTGCCATGCTAGCTCAAACCGTAGGAAAGGAAGAAAGGGCTATCTACTACCTTAGTAAGAAGTTCTTGGAGTACGAGTGCAAATATTCACAACTCGAAAAGACATGCCTCGCTCTTGTGTGGGCAACGAAGAAGCTACGTCATTACATGCTTAGCTACTCCGTCAAAATATACTCCAAAATGGACCCTGTCAAATACCTCTTCGAGAAACCCGTCCTCAACGGACGCCTAGCAAGATGGACCTTGATGCTCTCAGAGTTCGATCTCAAATACGTGCCTCTGAAAGTTATAAAAGGGCGCGCCGTTGTCGAATTCTTTGCAGAAAATCCCATCAATGATGCACAAACAATAGATACTTGGTCATTTCCAGACGAGGATTTACTCCAAACCGATGTAGACTCCTGGGACCTTTACTTTGATGGAGCATCAAACTTAAGAGGATTTGGAATAGGAGTGTTGCTCATTTCTCCTGATGGCGAGCATACACCGATCTCTGTCAAACTCGACTTCGAGGTGACAAACAATCTTTGCGAGAATCTGAAGCTTGTCTAATTGGACTACAAGCGGCAGTGAGCTTAGGCATTAAGAACCTCCGAGTGCATGGGGATTCGTCCCTGATCATCAATCAAGTTACGGGATCTTGGAAAATCCGAAGCGAAAGCCTAGCACCTTATCAAGCCAGAATAGACCAAGTTGCCCAATTCTTTGATCACGTGACATATCTACACCTACCCCGAGAAGAAAATCAATTTGCAGATGCTCTTGCGAAACTTGCATCTTTGATTAATATGCCAGATGACATGGTGGAAATGCCTTTATGTATCGAACGACGATGAAAGCCAGCTTATGTCCACCAAATTACCGATGAAGAGGAAATCACAGAGGAACCTTGGTTCCAAGAAATCCTAAATTTCAAGCTCAACGGTACCTACCCACCAGATATGGACAAAAAGGGACAACGTGCTATACGCCTACTAGCTTCCCAATATGTTCTCATGCAAGGAGAGTTATACAATAGAACACCTCTCGGTGTAATCCTACGTTGCCTTGATCATTCACAGGCGCGGAAAGTGATGGAAGAGGTCCATGATGGAGAATGCGATCCTCACATGAGTGGGCCCATGATGGCAAAGAAAATCACACGTTTTGGGTATTATTGGACCACAATGGAATCCGATTGCATCAAATACGTAAGACATTGCCACAACTGTCAAATCTTCGGAAATGTACAGCATGTCCCTCCTTCATTGCTCTATACGATGACATCTCCTTGGCCATTTTCTGCCTGGGGAATTGATATAATCGGGAAGATAACTCCAGCCGGAACAGGAGGTCACTGTTTCATCCTAGTGGCAATTGACTATTTCACCAAATGGGTTGAAGCGACTTCCTACACTAGTCTCACGGCTAAAAATGTAGCCAAGTTCATACAAAACAACATCATCTGTCGATACGGTTGCCCACATGAGATCATTAGTGATAATGGATCACATTTCCAAGCTGAGACTGAGCAATTTCTAGCCAAGTACAAAATTAGGCATCACCACTCTTCGCCATATAGACCACAGACTAATGGCGCGGTAGAGGCGGCAAACAAGAACGTTGTCACAATTCTCAAGAAAATGATTGACAACTATCGAGATTGGCCAAGCAAGATACCCTTTGCTTTATGGGGATATCGTACATCTGTTTGGACGCCCACTGGGGCCACCCTTTCTATTTGACCTACGGCATGGAAGCTGTACAACCAGTCGAGTTAGAAATACCATCATTGCGTATCTTACTCGAAAGTCAAATCCCAGAAGCCGATTGGAAGAGGGATAGATATGAAGAACTCATCCTCCTGGATGAGCGTAGGCCACGCGCATTACATAATATCCAAACATATCAAGCACGTATCAAACGAGCCTTCAACAAAAGGGTCAAGCCAAGGAACATCAAGGAAGGAGACTTAGTACTCAAGTCGATTAGAGCTCTTTTACCTGTCGACCCACGAGGAAAATTCAAACCTAATTGGGCTGGGCCATTTCTAGTCAAGTCCATACTTCCAGGGGGTGCGGTTAGAATCACAGACCTTGATGGGAAAGAATTTGCCAACCCAACAAACCTTGACCAACTAAAGCGGTATTATGCCTAGAATAGGAACAAAAACGCGCCTCGCGTAACCTCACGTGTCACTCTTGTGGCACTAAATAAACGGCCCCTGGCCAAGCTGAATAACGCTAATGTCACCTTGCTCTTGCATTTTGACAATCTGTCATCCTCGTATCATCAAATAAACTAAATTTCAACTTAAGAGTAAGTAAAAAGCCCATGCTTATTTTCTAAGTTCATTACAAGCTCTTGCTTAGAACAATTTTTCTTTTACATTTACTCGAACTACGCGCAAGGGTTTGATTTCATTTTTTAATGAATACGTAGGCAATCCTTCGCAGGATACAACCCATTAATTTCAAAATGTAAATAGAAGGACATTTGCAATTGCATTTGGAATTCGACAAGAATAATAAAAATAAAATCACAACGGTTTCATAACCATTTAACCTCCTTTATTTCACTAATTTTCTAATAATAATAATAATAGTACGTTACATAATAATAGTGCTAAAGATAAACAAAAAAATAAAATAGGCTAGGATTCTAAAAACCCCACCTTCTTATTACAATAATAATAATAAATAATAATAAAGACTTGGGCTATTCCTCCATTTTCCCTTTGCCCTTGTCATTTTTGTCATATTTCTTATCACGATCTCGAGCCGGACGCTCTTCCGCCACTTCGGACCTAATCACCAACGGTCTTTCTTGAGGTCTAGCCTTCCCATTCTTGTCAATCACTTTGTCCACGGTAGGAGAGGTCTTCGGTTTATTAGAAGGATGAACAACTCGAAACCTGGCTTCTTCCTCTCCCTCAGTCAGATGCTTCTCTTTCTCCTTTTCCACCTCGCGCACCTTGTAGTAAACGGGCTCACGCTTCTTCAGTCTCTCACGCTCCTCCGGAGTAGTAGCTTTCCTCCACCGCAGATAGGAGTTCGACACCCATAAGGCACTAACAGAAGAGTTCAAGAACCATACGTTTCTTTGAGCCCATTTAATGGCCCACTCCCTTCGACTCTCGGTAGTAAGCGCCACGGTAGTCTGCGGGACAGTGTCAAGCTTCGGGATTTTCTGCTTCAGTCCAACCTGTCTCATCAACCTCTCCGGGAAGATGCATACCATGAATTCCAAGCCAGGAATGCACACAGATCGGGTAGGATCCAAGGAAGATACTCCAGTGACAGATTTGAGATGCCATCATGGTACGATCCATCTAATCAAGGGGCCATCATCACTCTTCAATTTGTTTTCCCAATAATTGCAGACTTGATGTATCACTTTCATATATACTTTTATAGCTCCCTTTATACCATTTTACATACCATTTCGTGCCTATTATACCTTTTATATGCTTTATTTCAATGAATTGTCGTTACTGCCGCTATTTTGTGTTTTGATGCAGAAATGACTCAATATGAGTATGATCAAGCTAAGATTAGCATGGCGGAGACGGCATAGCAGAATACACGAAGCATGGCACGAGAAACGAGGAAGCATGAAGACTAGAAGTGAAAGAAGAGAAGAAACCGTCTGTGAAGCAAGTTCCTCGATCCAGTGTGGTCATGGGCCACATCTCGGTCTGCGGATTCGGGCCGCCTACCGGTCCATAGTCGCGGGCCACCTGCAAGTCTAGTCAATCTGTGGGCATGCAGCGGTCTTTTGAAAGCCACGCTCGGCGGCGTAAAGATGCCTTCGACCGGATCGTTTTAGATCGGTCGGTTTCGTCTCGGTAAGGGTCTCGAAACGATTAGAGATGTTCGGAGTCGCCACCAAGCATTTATGGGATGCCTAGAACCCGTTCGAATTCCACTTTATACCTCGGTCAAATCGAAGCACAAAGCAGCGTTTTGACATAGGTACTAAAGATAAGGAAATCGTCCCTCTTTAGCATCCTATCTCTAGAATGACTCTCGTACGCCCTGGATAAGGTCGTCCACTATCCAAAGTTTCTGAGTAAGAGGTGAAGGTACGTATTGGGAAGCCCTTTAATCAGACACTCAATCCCGCCCGCGTTTAGCGGCCTCTACTGATCGATCTTGGTTGGTTGAATGCAAAAGTTGATAAAACGGTTTAAATGCATGAATGCGCATCCAATGATTTAAACCTAACATAGGAGAGCTTTCTAAGCCGGTTGATTTAATCCATGTATCAAGTATAAGATGTCAAGTTGGATTAATGATTGATTTGCATGCAAGACGGAAATTAAACATCCATTTACCGTATTAGGTTTAGGGTGCATAACATGATCCATTTGTCTTAGTAAGGCATTTTGCAAATATGGTTTGAATAATCATCTGATCCGTCCTATATCCGGGTTAACCGAAGTCGGGATCGTCCTGGACTAATGCTGGAAGGGAACAGGCCTTGTACCAGACGGCTATAAGAGGCGCGAGCCAGCCGGCGGTGTTAGGGGACTCCCTCTGGTTTTGAAAATGAGAAAGAAAAGGCCTGCTTGAGGCGCGGGTTAGCCAACGGTTGTATGCCGTGTTCTGACTATTTAGAAAACGTTATAAAACGTGTTAAAAATGGTTATTTGAACCCGGTTTGATTTGAAAGGGTCGTTTAGACCGTATTTGTCGATTTGAAGAACTAGACTCGAATAATCATCATTGTTTGATAATATTCGGTGTCGGGTTTGGTTTGACAAGCTTGACAGGATAGTTTTGAAAATGATTATGGACTAATTGTTTTAAGTCCATTTTGAATGTAATTAGTCGGTACTCATCATCGTACCCGGGTTAAAATCCGGCATGGTATGTATAACCAAGGATGACTTTGTGTTGGTGACTAATATGTTTGTTTGAAAAATGTGAAGAAATGAAATAAAAGGCTTTAAAATACCTCTTAAATGTCATTATCCAAATATTATCACCGAAACACGGATTTAACCGTCATGGTATGAAGAACCAAGGGTGAAAAATGCTTTATGGTTAAAACATGTGAAATGAAACAAAAAGGTTTCGAAAATACTTGAAATGATAAAAACCGATTACAAATATGAAAAATGGATGAAGGGAAATGACGAGAACAAACACGGTTGATCTCTGGTCTGAGTACCCCATTTAGGCGCGAGCCTGTTGGCGACCTAAGGGGCTTCTACCTCATACCAAAAATCGGTTTTGGCTCGTTTATCCCATGTTTTGGTTCATGTTATGCATGTTTTAGCATGTTAAAGTCATGAAACAAATGAAAACATAATAAAAGAGGATTTTTACACCCTCATACTTACATGTTTGGTTATGGCGAGTGACCGATGTAAGTGTAACAACTCGTTTGATCGGAAAAAACTCGGTTTAAAACCGTTTTGGTAAGTAAAGAGTGTTTTAAAAGTTTAGTGATGGTGTAGTGGTCAAAGTGATAGGTCAAGTGGTTTAATGCACGATGACGGTACCAAACAATGTGTAAGGCTCGTGTTTACGATCGGTAGGTCGTAAATACGCGTCGGATTGTGACTTTAGAAGTCGAGTCGAGAATTTTAAGGGAGAAAAGAGGGGGCAGACACTCGCGTAAATCTCAAATGGGTGACATTTGAGGGGTATTTATAGGAGAATAAGTGGTTGTGTGAGTTTTGAGCGACGTGGCCACCTGGGCTGCTCAAAGAGGCGCGAGCCATTTCGCGGGTCTTCGAGTTGTGTTGTCGCTTTCACAACAAACGCAATCATGATTTGTTCTATCCTTAGTTTTGTAGTCACATGTTTGGTACTTGACCAACATGAATCCGGGAAAACTTAGCATAGAAGGCTTGAAGATATTTTGTTTTTGTGGTTGACTCGGTTTGACTCGTTGTTGGAGTCGGGATTTGAATTTTCGAGTCGGTTTTTGGTCCGGTGTCAGTTTTGACTCTAGTTAGTGTCATTGCGACCCCATCGTCGTGCATTAAACACTCCAGGTATTTTTGAAATGTTTTGTTTTCAAAATCGTTTTAAGTTTTCCGACGTAAAGTTGTACACAAACTGTCGATCAAACGTTGCGAACCCAAAACATGTTTTAGTCCGATAATCATCGGGTGTTTGTTGGAGTCCCAGCAGATACTGGGTATCTACAGAGCCCCCACTTTGACTGAGGCTTGGACAGAGCGAAAGTCAAAGTAGAGTCCCCAGGTCAATCGAAGATTACAACCTGAAGACCCAAGCGACGTCGAGGCGGCTCGAAAGGATTCGGGCCAAGGACCTGCCGTCGGGAAGGGCGACGCCAAGGCGACTCGAGGGTATGAGTCAAGGACCTGTCGTCGGGAACATTTTAGAGTCTGTCGACTGTCCTGTTCGGGTCGTTTAAAGTCCATTAGACTACGTACGAAGGCTCACCAGCCATAAGAAGGAGTCATACCTGAGGCATCTTCGGATATGTCCTTGCATGGTTGCGGATAAATGCTCGCCAGCTGCGGTGCGTATTTGAGGAGGGCTCACCAGCCGCGATGCGTTGTAAGGCTCGCCAGCCGTGGTGCGTATGTGGGGAGGGCTCGCCAGCCGCGATGCGTTGTAAGGCTCGCCAGCCGTGGTGCGTTGTAAGGCTCGCCAGCCATGGTGCGTATGTGAGGAGGGCTCGCTAGCCGCGATGCGTTGTAAGGCTCGCAAGCCGTGGTGCGTTGTAAGGCTTGCCAGCCGAGACAAGGAAATGTACCCGAGGCATCTTCGGGATGTGTCCTTGAGAGGTTGCGGACAAAGGCTCGCCAGCCATGGTGCGTATGTGAGGAGGGGTCGCCAGCCGCGATGCGTTGTAAGGCTCGCCAGCCGTGGTGCGTTGTAAGGCTCGCCAGCCATGGTGCGTATGTGAGGAGGGCTCGCCAGCCGCGATGCGTTGTAAGGCTCGCCAGCCATGGTGCGTATGTGAGGAGAGCTCGCCAGCCGCGATGCGTTGTAAGGCTCGCCAGCCGAGACAAGGAAATGTACCCGAGACATCTTCAGGATGTGTCCTTGAAAAGGTAAGGAAATGTACCCGAGGCATCTTCGGGATGTGTTCCTGAAAAGGTCGCGGATAAAGGCTTGCCAGCCAGTGGTATGGTCGGTTAATGGACCATGGGAGTAGCCGCGTCGAATGGGCTTGTTTTGAAAGTAGCGAACTCGTGATGTCGCTGGGGAAATAGCGAGTATGGATTCTCACTATCACTGTTTTTGGAATGAGCGGGTTCCGCGAGGAAGCCCCCTGCTGGTATTTGAAGGAATATTGAATTTGGAATCTTCACCATTCGGTTTGAATTTGCAGTGGCGGTTTTGATCGCCGTTTGTTCTAATTTTGAAGGAAAATAGCAAATTTGAGTTTTGCTATAGCGTTTGAAGTGACGGTTTATGTGCCGCCGTTGACATTTTGAAAGAAATAGTGAATTTGGAATCTTCACTATTAATTGAAGTGACGGTTTATGTGCCGCCGTTGACATTTTGAAAGAAATAGTGAATTTGGAATTTTCACTATTAATTGAAGTGACGGTTTATGTGCCGCCGTTTGAAATAGCGGTTTTTGAATTTTCGCCATCGATTGAAGTGACGGTTTATGTGCCGCCATTGACATTTGTGGTGAAAATAGTGGAATTCAATTTCCAACTATTATTTTGAAATTGACGGTTTTAATTGCCGTTGCTTGAAATAGCGGTTTTTGAATTTTCGCCATTATTTTGGAAAATTTGAAGGAAAATGGTGAATTTTGATTTCGCCATTATTTTTGAAATTGGCGGTTTTGATCGCCGTTTGCTCGAAATTTGGAGAAAATAGCGGTTTTCGAACTTTCGCTATTAGTTTTTGAAGTTGGCGGTTTTGATCGCCGTTTGCTTGAAAAAGCGAGTTTTAAATTTTCACTATTTGTTTTGTTTGTTTTCGAGGAAATGACGACATTCATATCGTCAACGAAAATTTTGGAATTTTTCATGGGAAATTGGGCCAAAGCCCAAATTTCGCTGAAAAAGAAAAGGGGAGGCCTGGTTTAGGCGCGAGCCACCTGGCGATGCAAGCCGGCTTCCCTATTTCTTGTTAAAACACGCGAGGTTGAGCTGCGGATGATTATTCATCTTCAACCTCAAAATCCCGCAAAATCGCCGTTAAAGGACCTTCAAACTTGCTTTCACTTGTGCCATTGTCAACAAATGTCATCTCAAGGTAAGTATTTCCTCTTGAATCCTTTCAAATTTGTTGATTGTTAGCTTAGTTGAATTAGGGCGGATTTTGCCCTAAAAAATCGAATTGGGTGTTTTTGATTGAGCCAATTTCGAGTGAAATTGATATTTGCATTAGGTTAGAAACCTGTTCAGGAGTATAGGGGTGCTTTTAGTTTGCATTTTGGTCCCCGTTCCCGCTCCTTAGGCTCGAAAAACGTGATTGAGGCGAGAAACCGTCTCATTTCACAATGCCAAGTTTATTTGCTTGGGTAGTGGGTCCCACTAGGTTGCATTGTAGTTGAGAAAACCGGTATTTGCCATTTAAGGACCTTCGTTGGATGTTTTTGGGCAAAATTGAATTTTTGCCTTTTGCGACGGTCTTACGTCTGACCAAATAAGCGCCTGTCTGGGCTTGAATTGAGTCAGTTTGCCTTGAAATGGACCTTATTGGAAATTTAGGTCGTGTTGAAGCGTGATAAAATCACGTTTGCCTTTTTGCGGTCGTTTTTGAATTTTTGACCGGCTCGGGCTCAAATTTGCGTATGAATTGCCTTTTTGAGCCGCAGAAAAATCCCCATTGTGTCGGGAATGTATTTTGGGTTATTGTCAGACCTTGTATGGGTCTTGAAATGCCGTTTTTGTGATTTTGACTCGTCTTTTGCTTGAAAAGAGGGGCGAGTCGTTTTTGTGTTTTTTTGTGAACCGTTTTGTTTGGTTGGATTTTGGGCGGGATTGCCCTTGCTTTTGCATTGCAGTTTGTGTTGTTGTTTTTGGATTTATCCATTTCATGCCGTCGTAATGCCGAAATTTCGGCTGACGTTTTTTGCTTGTTTTTTTTATTGCAGGATATCGTCTGGGACCGATGGGGTCCGTTGTTGAGTCTTTTGAGGAGGAAGTCGATCCTGGAGGGGATGTAGTGGCCGAGGAGGCTGCCGTATTCGAGGCGGTGGTGGAGGATGCTTCCGTAGAGGAGGATAGGCGGCTGATATGACCGGTTTATCCTTTTCGTTGTGGCTCATAGACAGGGTGGCTGATGAGTGGGGTTCAGTATCGGAATGGTGCATCGCATCATGGTTCTTGGCCTCCTCATCATCCGAAGTCTGCAAGACACTGTCTTCCTTTTTGTCGAGGAGCAGAAACGGGGTATTACCGTCATGGTAATCACCTATGCTTCCGCTATTGCTCCTTTGTTTCCCCTGTTGCTCTCTTTCTTTTCCGTTTGAGAGGATAGAGAGTGCTTAGTTCGGTAGGTGGCGGATAGCCCCCAGTTCGTTGTCTTAGGCCAGTGTCTGTATGATAGACGTTTGTTTTAGGCCGATGTACGTATGATAGACGCGTTTGTTTTAGGTTTTATTATGATATGATAGACGGTTGTCGATGTATTTTGCGTAAGGCGGTTCGTATATATGTGTTTTTGGATTGTGGTTTATTTTTTGATTTTGGCTTTTTGTGTTGTGTTTCGAAGGAGCGCTTGTCGGCTGTTGATTCTCCTTTGATGTTTGCACCAGGTCCTGCATCGTTAGTGTAGAAAACAGGCAACAGATAGCATATACACATAAACGTAAACACGTAAAAGCATTTGATTGAAAATCACGTAAAGCGTTTGTTTGAAAATCAAAATTAACCAAGATGACTTGAAGTTAAAATTGAAATTTTGAAATGAATTTTAAAGATTCCGTGACAAATCGTCGCGTTTGGAATTCAAAAGGAATTGATTTGAAAATTTGAGCAATTAACTCGTGTCGCGAATTAAATTGCATCGAAATTTTTGAAAATTGACTCGAAAAAATAAAACTCAAACCATCAAAGAATTTTACAAAAGGATTTTTGCGAGTATATTTGGCTTTTGATGTCAAGACTCGAATTTGTGAGTGCTTGAATTTTTGAGGAAAATTGATGTCGTGTTATCAATTTTCGATTTTGATTTTTGTTTTGCGAAAAAGCGAAAAAATTTCGGAATTTCGACTGACTTGGAAACGATCCGTCGCGGATCGGGGCGACTAGCCCTTCCCCCCTTGAAAAAAAGAAAGAAAAATCCGTATGTTTAAAGCTGCGTCATGGAAACCGTGTCGGATTTCGTAAAACGCGAAAACAAGGAAATGTGAGTGTGAAGAAACACAAAATTTCCCGGATCATCCCGAAGAGGCGCGAGGTTCCTGGCGGGAGGTTTGAGGTGTCAGGAGAAAACATATGTTGAAAGAGACAAGTTAACAGCGGAATCCTGGAGAAGCCTCAAACAGGCGCGAGCTGCTCGGCGATGGAAGCCGGCTCTCCTCTTTTTCTGAAAAATGCGCTGATCATTTTGTATAAATAGGGACGTTTGCGCTTCATTGTTTCATCATCTGAAACACAAAAACATCTCTACAAAACCTCTTCTTCTTCCACAAAATTATTTCATGGATGCTTTTGAGAACGCATTGCGACAATGGTGCCGGGATTTGTCGCCTCCCGAGAAGTATCAACTCGATTGCATGGGAGTTGGTCAATTGTTGGTGCTTCGTCAAGTCAAGGTGCAACCTCCGTTTCTTGAAGCATGCTCTCGGTTTTGGGATTCGATACATCATGTTTTCGTTTTCCCGAAAGGTGAGATTTGTCCTCTTGCCGAAGAAGTTGGAGCCATTGGTGGGTGGCCGGTTTGTGCTCCGGTGTTTCCTCCGACTCGGTTGTGTTACAAGGAGAAATTCCGTTCCATGTTGGGTTTGTCAACAAGCCAAGTCAACTTTCTTCTTGCTCCACATGGTGTGGATATGTTGGCTCTTATCAACATCTTCTCGAATCGGTTAGATGCTAATGTCTCGGAGGTGGCTAGGAGAAGGGCTCTTGCATTTTGCCTTGTCCATGTGTACCTCTTTGTTGATGTCTTGAAGAAGGAGGGGCCAAGATGTCATGGTAGCATGACCCTCATCCATGTGATCGAGCAAATGGAGCATGGTAGAGATCCATCATGGTTGGTGCTTGGAGAGATTATCCAAGCTTTGGACAAGGAGGGCTCTTGTGGAGAAGCTCCCGCTTTTGGATCGCCAAGGATCCTTCAAGTGTGGCTATTAGAGAGGCTAAGGTATGTAGAGCCTCCGGTTAATCCTTCTTCTTACTCCTTCCGTCACCTTACTATGAGGAAGAAGTTGTACCCGGATAGTTTTGCTTCCACCGAGGCCTATTGGGCTGCAAGATTGGCGGAGGAGGGTGGTCCTCATATCCATTGGGTGGTGCCGTGGTGGCACTTGAGGTCCTTCACGGGGTTGTCCGCTTCGGGTGCTAGTCGTCGTTCTTTGATGGTGGTGGGTTTGAAGGTTGTTTCCTTCATTTATCCCGAAAGGCTCATGAGGCAAATGGGGCGTCAACAAAAGGTGCCCGCTCAAGATACTCTTGTCCAAGAGAATGTTTTCCGGAACTCCGAGCTTGTGGAATTCTTCGAAAGGTGGTGGGCCACTCGGCCGCTTTGGGAGGTGCCAAACCCCGTTGCCACGACATGGGTGATTCCTGCTTATGTCAAATGGTCACGTGCTCCGTCCTTGGAAGAGAGATCCAAATTACGTAAGGACGAGGTTGTCGATTTGAAGTACCGAGAGGTTGGCAAGGCCAACCGTGCCTTCTTTGAGGAGTATGTTGATGGAGCTACTCCCGATGTGATGAGACCACCAAAGAGGAGGAATTCCGGCCCCAAGAATATGGTGGGCCGTGCATTAGCTCGTCTTGGGTCGAACATGGGGTCTTGTGCTAGACCGGAGGCCGTCGCCGTCTTAGATCCGTTGAGGATCCGTTCCGAGGAGGAAGTCCATGCTAGGTGGGCCAACAAGAAGAACAAGGGGAAGATGTACCCCGAAGGAAAAGGCAAGGGTAGAATGGAAGAGTGACGACCTCCATTACCCACTTTATTATTATGTTGTATTATTGTTGTGAGTTTGTATTATGTTGTACTAGCTAGTTATTGTGTGTGTTGTGCTAGTTTTACTATGTGAGGTGTGTTAATTGACACCTTAGCTTTGACAAGTTGTAGACTCGTCGTGCTTTATTTGTTGTTGAAATTGTAATCCCTCCCATTATTAATTAAATAAGTGGATTGCTCGTGTCGAAAATTGTGAACGCTTGTTTCTTCCATCCATTTTGCGAAGGCAATTCGATTTGAATCGTCCTCAGCATTTGTACTTGGGAAAGTGGTATTTTGTGGAAAGGGAGAAAGGCTCGTTTTTGTATTTGGTGGGAAAGGGGATGGTTTTCCCTTTCTCTTTTTTGATGGGGATGTTTTTTTGATTGTGGGAATGGTTGTATCCTCCTTGTGTAAGGAAGGACTGCCTACGTATTCACCTGAAGAGGTGAAATCAAACCATGATCATAGTTCGAAACGTTTTGTGAATTTGAATGGGGTTTTGTGGTTGTATCCCTCAGGCATAAGAGGGACTGCCTACGTATTCACCTGAAGAGGTGAAATCAAACCATGCTCGTAGTTCAGGGGGTTTTTTTTTTGTAGTGCAAATGGACGTTGCCTTTGACGGATCAAAGGACATTCGAAACGGGCAAGGTGCCGCAGCTTAGACTCGATAAAACATGCAATTTCAAATCAGAACATATTGAGGAACTTGACTTGAAAAGGGTTGAGGTGGTTGCTAGTTGCAAAACTAGGCTAGGTTGTTGGTTGCTAGGGTTCAAGGGTAGTATTTCTTGAGTTGGTCTAGGTTGGTCGGGTTTGTGAAGTCCTCCCCATCTAGGTCACTCAGTCTCACTGCGCCCCCCGAAAGTATTTTCTTGACCAGGTATGGCCCGACCCAGTTGGGTTTGAATTTTCCCCTCGGATCGACGGGTAATGGTGCTCGAACTGACTTGAGGACCAAGTCGCCCTCCTGGATTTTTCTGGGTTTAACCTTTTTGTTGAATGCCCGTTGTATACGTCGTTGGTATAGTTGGACGTTGTGCAAGGCGTTGAGTCGCCGTTCGTCTAGAAGAGTGAGCTGTTCGTACCTTCGATGGGTCCATTCCGCCTCAGGGACTTGACTCTCCAGTAGGATGCGTAGAGATGGGACCTCTAACTCCACCGGTTGAACCGCCTCCATACCGTATGCTAGGTAGAAGGGTGTGGCGCCTGTCGGTGTTCGAATGGAGGTTCGGTATCCCCAGAGCGCGAATGGGAGTTTGCTCGGCCAATCGCGGTAGTTGTCTTGCATTTTCTTGATAATGGTAACAAGAGTTTTGTTCGCTGCCTCCACCGCTCCGTTGGTTTGGGGACGGTAGGGGGATTATCGATGTCGTTTGATCTTGTATTTGTCCAGCAAAGCCTGAGTTTCCGCCCGGAAGTGAGAGCCTTGATCGCTGATGATTTCATGGGGTACCCCATATCGGCAGATGATGTTGTTTTGAATGAACTTGGCCACTTGTTTGGTGGTCAAGACTGCATATGACTGCGCTTCCACCCATTTGGTGAAGTAGTCGATGGCGACGAGGACGAAGCAATGCCCCTTGGTGCCTACCGGGTTGTCTTTCCCGATGATGTCGATGCCCCAGGTCGAGAATGGCCAGGGTGATGTCATGGTGTATAAAAGGGATGGTGGTATATGTTGTATATTGGCGAAGATTCGGCAATTGTGGCAATGTTTGACGTAGTTACGACAATCGGCTTCTATGGTTGTCCAGTAGTAACCTAGCCGCATGATTTTCCGTGTAAGCATCATTGCACTCATGTGAGGGCCACATTCTCCGTCGTGAACCTCTCCCATGACTTTTTTGGCTTTGTGATGGTCAATGCAAAGGAGGAGAATTCCTTGGGGTGTTCTTTTGTAGAGTTGATTTTGGTCTATCACGAATTGTGATGCAAGTAAACGGATGGCTCTTTGTCCTCTTTGATCAGAGTTGGGAGGGAATTCGTTTTTGGTTTTGTAATTGAAGATGGCTTGGTACCAAGGTTCATCATGGCTTTCCTCGTCGTCGATAATGGCACAAATGTGAGCTGGCTCGCTCCTTCTCTCGATACATAGGGGCATCGATGTCATGTCGTCAGGTATGTTGACGAGCGCGGCAAGTTTTGCCAGGGCATCGGCAAATTGATTTTCCTCTCGCGGCAAGTGGAAGTAGTCGACTTGGTCGAAGAACTCGGCCTCTTGATTGATCTTTGCTCGGTAGGGAGCTAAGCTGTCAGATCGGATTTTTCATGATCCGGATACCTGATTGATGATGAGTGAGGAATCGCCATAGACCCTCAATCTCTTGATGCCAAGTGTGATGGCTGCTTGTAGGCCGATGAGGCATGCTTCATAGTCAGCAGCATTGTTGGTGACGGTGAAGTCTAGCTTGACCGAGATCGGAACATGTTCTCCCTCTGGTGATATTAGAAGGATTCCTACCCCGAAGCCTCTTAGATTAGATGCACCATCAAAGTATAGGTCCCATGCGTCGGAGTCGGCACAAAGGATGTCTTCGTCAGGAAGTGACCATGTGTCGGTCGTTGGATCCTCGTTGACGGGATTTTCCGCTAGGAAATCGGCAACTGCTCTTCCCTTGATAACCTTGAGGGGTACGAACTTGAGGTCAAACTCGGACAGCATGAGTGTCCACCTAGACAGCCTTCCGTTTAGCACGGGTTTTTCGAAGATGTATTTGACCGGGTCCATCTTGGAGTAGATGTGGACCGAGTAGCTGAGCATGTAATGCCGCAGCTTCTTTGTTGACGATACTAGGGCAAGGCATGTCTTTTCCAGTTGAGTATACCTCGTCTCGTACTCAATGAACTTTTTGCTGATGTAGAAGATGGCTCGTTCCTCATTGCCAACTGTTTGTGCTAGCATTGCTTCCATGGCTGTGTCATTAACAGTCAGGTACATGGATAGAGGAATCCCCGGTTGAGGTGGCATGAGGACAAGAGGCTTGGATAGGATTTCCTTTATCCTGTCGAATGCCTTCTGACACTCATCGTCCCAATCGGTGTGATCGGAGGCACGAAGCTTCTTGAATATTGGTTCACAAATCATAGTGAGCTTGGCAATGAACCGGCTGATGTATTGGACCTGACCGAGAAATCCCTGAATCTCCTTCTCGTTCTTAGGCCGAGGCATTTGTTGAAGGACTTTGATTTTGGTTGGATCAATCTCAATGCCTCTTTTTCTGACGACATGTCCCAAGAGTTTTCCGGAGGTGACCCCGAATGCACACTTCTGAGGATTTAGTCTCATGTTATATTTCCGCAGATGAGCGAAGAATTTCCGGAGGGCATTTGTGACACCCTCATTTATTGCGGAAAAGTAAACACGTAATTCTACAGAAAAACTGGTAGGATATGTTTGTAATTGGTTCAACTAGCCAAAAACCTGTAATTTCAAAAATTTTCTAAACCAATCACAACATTTCCAACAATCCCAAGAGGCGGGTGCCAAAACCTGCAATGCTAACGAACTACTTTACATGCCATAGCTAACGATAAGAAAATGTAATGATACAAACCCAAAATAGAAAAGGGAGACATATGTCCCTAAAATGTATGTGACATAAAAAGGGTTTAAGGGTCACAATGAAATAAAACCAGTCTAGGTCCCAAGGTTACTTTGCTCGCTAGCTCGTCCATGTACCCCATATATGCATCACCTACCTGTCATTCGCATTTTATACAAATACGAAAGCCACAGTCAGTGGGGAGTAACTCCGAGTTCTCCCAGCCACGAAATGTCATAATTAATATAACATGTAAACATAAGAATATGAATACGAATCACACAATGCCTTAGCATATAGATGCTAGACAATCGTGCTTATCATGTGAACAACAATATAACAACACATAGTCCTAGCATGTGAATACTAGACCGACTCATACTACACTATCATGTGATTCACATAACATCCAGGAATCCAAACTCTATCAACCATAGCCGGCTTGCATCTCACCTTCTATGATTCATAGAATCACCATACAAGAAAGGGCAATATATCAAAGACAGGCATAAGTTCTTAGTCCCGTCAATAGTCACTTTGTAACTCAAGTCTATACCACGAGGTAGGGAAGGTAATCGAACCGGTATCTTGGCTCGTGTTACTATTAAGAAAACATGGCCAAGAGACAACACAACCCTAGCCTAAAATCACAGAGACCTAGACATGCGGATACACACCACCGCACCCAAGACTCACAACTTTTTTTAAAACAAAGTGAAGTGAGTACCCTAAGGACACCACCGAAGGGTTGGCTAGTACTTAAGCTGACCCCATACTATCAAAATAAGTACCTGAGGTCATGCCCCAACTTGGATAAACATCCACTAGTCAGGAACACAAAGGCTATCAAGCAGTGAACATATACTCGTCAGAGACTATAAAGACCTATCTATGATGAAGGCCGAAATACTCACCTAGGACCTAGTCACAGCTAGTCCCAGCTTGAATACTTTAGCCCACACCACCCAAAACTCACCACAGAAGTCAAGTAAGACACCCACTTAACCTTAAAAGGGCAAAAAGTCCTACTTACCAACCTAAATGATAACATTCTATCATGTGAAAGGCTATATAAATGTCTATTTACAGCATACAATCCAACAGTTCCTCAATAAGAATTCAATACTAATTTCCAATCCTAGCAATTATAACAATATAAAAGGCTTTAGGGGAAACTAGGGCCATTTCTACAAAATAAGAAGCTATTAAAATTCAACTAACTAAATAAGAAGCTATTTAAATTCAAATAACTACACATGTGAAATAGAGATATAATAAACGGCCTAAAACAAGAAAAGGCCGATTATCTAATTCATTCAACCGAATTTTTACCCGCAACCCCTGACCTGCGGCAGTGCGGGTCAAATTGCGATCGACCAATCACTCAATTAACTGACATCGCATCAGTCAAAGGGACTAAGGCTCAGTTTTCGGCACAATCATCAAAACAAGGCAATTTTTGCTATAAAACTTACCTTGAGCCTAATCATTACAATTTCAACTTATAAACTATCCTAACATGTGATAATTATCAATCACCTAAACACTTATCAAACAACAAACACAACATCAACTACTAATGTGACATTAATTCGTCGAGTAACTCGGAATAGTTACCTTAAGCTAGCGAAGAGACAAGCAATAAACTTGAGAAAGCTTCTAAAACCCCAAAATTACTCTTCATCTTCAACCCCATATGAGCCACCTAAAAAAAAAATAATTATGTGAAAGGACGATATTAACGAATTATCTTTATATAAAATATGAGACGGAAATTAATTTAATAAGTGAAAATAAAATAAACTCAGCTAGTTAACGTAAATAATACAATATCAGATTGAATCGGAATTATTAGCGATTTTTACGAAACTAACGGATATTAATAAAAATTGCTATTT
The DNA here is from genome assembly GCF_048544455.1 of Silene latifolia. Taxonomy (NCBI): domain Eukaryota; kingdom Viridiplantae; phylum Streptophyta; class Magnoliopsida; order Caryophyllales; family Caryophyllaceae; genus Silene; species Silene latifolia. The sequence goes on from NC_133537.1 coordinate 36,628,343, forward strand.
TAGTGAAATAAGCTCAAAATAGCTAATTGGACGGTTTTGTTCCCAAAATCCATCTCGGGTTCACTTAAAACAACTTTCATAAGGACTCGTAAAGAAACGGAAATTATTAAATAAATAAACCCGAACTAACTTCAATAAATTCGAACTAACTTTAAATAAACTTATTAATGATTATTAAAATTAACGTATCGAATTATGATGAAATTAATTAATTAGCTAAGCATATATATATAAATCGTTAAATGATGTAATTAAATTCAAAATAGCAATTAAAAGAATTTTATTCAACATAATAAAATACGGGGTGTTACAGCATTGATGTGGCCGTCCCGTTCTTTTGATTTGACAATCATGTCATCGACATATACCTCTACCTCCTTGTGCATCATATCATGTAGGAGAGTGGTAGCGGTTCTCTGATAGGTTGCTCCGGCGTTGATGAGGCCGAAAGGCATGACCGTGTAGCAATATGTACCCCACTGTGTAGTGAACGCAGTCTTGTGCATGTCTTCCTCAACCATTTTAATCTGGTTGTACCCGACATACCCGTCCATGAATGATAGGAGAGCATGTTCGGCAGTGTTGTCCACTAGAATGTCAACATGTGGTAAAGGGAAGTCGTCCTTTGCACTTGCCTTGTTCAGATCCCTGACGTCGACGCAAACCCGAATTCGTCCGTCTTTCTTTGGAACCGGCACAATGTTGGCCACCCAATCCGAGTATTCAGATACTTTGATGAACCCGGCTTTGAACTGTTTGTCCACCTCTTCTTTGATTTTTAAGGCCCACTCAGGACGCATCCGACGTAGCTTCTGTTTCATAGGTTTAGCTCCGGTTTTAATGGGTATCCGGTGCTCTGCAATTTCTCTGTCAATCCCAGGCATGTCTCTGTAAGACTAGGCGAACACGTCCTTGTATTCGTGGAGGAGGTCAATGAACTGTTGTCTTTCTGAGGGGTCCAGGGTTGTCCCTATCCTAAGTTATTGAGGTGTATTGTCGGTTCCTACGTTAATAGGCTCGGTTTCCTCAATGATGGGGGTTCTGGTTTCCCGTTTGTCAAGTTCTTTGGCTAAGTGAGGTGGGTAGTCACTCAAGTCAAATTCCTCATAATCATTCAGAATCGCATTGCAGTTAAATTGAGACGAGTCATAAGCAAACTTAGAGTTCATTAAGTTGACACGAGCGAAAAGCTCGGAGAGGACAGACATCTCGTGGTCAGTCAGAGGCGACACGACGGAAGAAGTGGCCCCTGGAACAGGCTCCAGGTTGTCACCTTTCATGGGAGTGGGGGCGACCTTAGTTGACTCAGCCTCTGAATCAGCCACGACTTTGTGATAAAATAGTGGGAAGGGGACCTTGACTGGGACTTCCGGAGTGTTAGGAGCTATAACAGACTCTGACTCCGCCTCAGACTCAGACTCAGATCCTTCTTCACTTTCCTCCTTGAACATAGGGCCTTCTCCAGTTGTGATCTTGAGAATGCGGCCTTGGCGATCGGTCCACTTGATGGTCTTCCTCCAGCCCTGGGTGGCTTTCTCCGGGTCAGTATTGGAGATCAAGGCGGTTGGATCAAACTGATTGTCTTTCAGAGCGATGTTGATGATGTCCTCATAGTCGAGGCGTTTGACGTTATCTTCCCCAAAGAGTAGTGCTTGCTTGTCCGTCGAGGCATGGTGACGGTTTGGACTCAGTTGATGCAGCTTCGATGTTGTCGGGGATAAAGTAGCAGTCCTGGAAGACTTCCACTCCCGGGTATCTAGCCCTGGCCACAGAGTCATAGATTGGCTCCGGAAAGCCGTGGTAGAGTTCAGACTCTCCCTCAGGGACGAAGTATCCGTTGAGAGTCAGGTGTTATGGACGGAGGATTACTAGGAGGTTCATCTCCTGGATATCTTCATTGGTAGGTTCGTACCCCAGCCGAAAGGGAATGTTGGGGACCTTAGCCTGTTTCAAGGGAGGCAAAGGGTCCTTTAGTGGATTGAGCGGCAAACCCGGGAAATAACCCTGACGCATCATGATACGGTTGATCGTGAGGTTGGTGAACAAGTCACCATCAGAGGTTGCCGGTTCATCAGTTACGGCGTTTACAGCCTGGAAATCCCACATTTCATTGTCGTCCTCCTCAATGGCTTGGGAGGATACCCCTCTTCTCATAACTGCTTTGATTGGGGAAGTGGGGATCGTGATCGTTTTCCCGTTGAAGGGGACCCTGATCTTTTGGTGGAGCGTTGAGGTGACCGCTTTGACGGCGTGAATCCAGGGATGTCCCAGGAGTATGTTGAAGGACGCGTCGATGTCGACCACTTGAAAACTGGTTTGTCTTTCTAATGGCCCGGTTGCGACGTTCAAAGTGACTAGCCCAGCGACCTTGCGACGCGTGCCGTCGTAGGCGCGTACTCCTTGATTTGTTGGGATTAAATCAGATTCCTTAATGCCTAGCCTGTGGGCAGTCTTGAGAGGAATGACATTCACGGCGAAGCCGTCATCCACGAGGACCATCGGTATATTTTTCTGGAGGCATTATACGGTGATGTACAGGGCCAGGTTATGATTGGCTCCGAACAGAGGGATATCCTCGTCGGAGAAGACAAACGGGTTACTCAGATCAGGGGCGTCTCTCGTCATGTGTGCCATTATTTCTTCTGGGGAAGAGGTGGAGGGCACGGTTAATTTCCCCAAGGCCTGCAGCAAGGCCTGTCGGTGCTCAAAAGACGTTGCGATCAACTGCGAAATTGAGATCTCGGCTTTTGCTTTCTGGAGCTGTTTCAAGATTGAGTTCTCGGGAGCCTTTGGTTGAGTGTCCACCTCTGGGACGATTAGGTCATTCGTTGTTGGAACGACCGTTGGGTTGCTCGGATTTTGATAGGGGAGTCCGAACCGGGTGAGATGTCCGATTTCCTTCGTCCGCTTTTCCTTCCCCGGGATGACATAGACATCCTCAACATCATCCCGCCATATGCCGTTAATTTCAGGGTCTCGAGGATACCTTGGAGGGGTATTCCTCGGTGGGTAGTTCTTGTGGGGGATATTTTTGTGAGGGCGATTTTTGTGAGGGTAGTTATTTTGAGGGTAGTTCCCGTGAAGGTGGTTATTTTGAAGGTGATTTTCGTGCGGTCTATGCCAGAATGGTCGCGGGAGAAATCCATCCTGGGGTGGGTAGTTTTGAATTCTTGGGGAATTCTCCCTCGGACGTGGTACCGAGGGATTGAAGATGAGTCGGCGGTAGGCGTCTTCGAGTCGGGTGATTCTCTCAGAAAGGCTGGCAATGGCCTCCTCAACTTGCTGAAACATAGTGAGCATAGTGGCATCACTGAACACAAACACTCCGTCTGAAGGATCCTTTTCCAGAACATTCACCTCGTCGTCAATTGGCAAGATGAGATGAGAGCAGTCTAGGGTCGGCTCATCGTCTGAGATGGCGTGAATTCCCAGAGGATTCGTCTTGTTGTTTGGCTTAGTTGGTGAGGGTATAGGCAAATCTCCCTTCTCAATCATGTCTTGAATGAGGTGCTTGAGTTTGAAGCAATTTTTGGTATCATCCCCTTTCCCTCGATGATAATCGGCAAAGAGGCGTTGGGGTTCCAAAATCGGGATTTCTTGGCGTCGCCGGGTCCGGGGTGGGCCCGATCGGTTGTAACTTCCCTTGGTCCATGAGCCTTTTGCAAGGCACTTGCATAAGTCGACCCTATGTTGGTGAACACTCTGGGGGCGTTCAATTTTCTTGGCAGATGGTTCGACGAGGTTAACCTCATCAATCTTGTTTGTCTGACCGTAAGGGCGAGATCCGGTTGAGGTGGATCCTTGATAACCCCTGCCGGTGGTCTTTGCTAAGACACCCTTTCGGAGGTCGTCCTCAATACGTGTCCCCAGAATCTGCAAATCTTGAAAAGTTTCGATATTCTGATACCTCAGCAGGTTGGCATAAACCGGGCGGAGGTTGTTGACAAATTTTTCCACCAGAGTTGATTCACTCGGCTTACTGACCAATTGAGTACTCACCCTCCTCCAACGGGTTAGGAACTCAGTGAATCCTTCCTTGTCGTTTTGGTTTAACACCTCGAGAGTACGGGTGTTGGCCTGGATCTCGACATTGTCGGCATACTGTTTGGCAAACTCAACTGCGATCTTATCCCAGGTGGTAAGGTTTTTCGGGTCCAAGGAGTAGTACCATTGGCGAGGAATCGGCTCCAAAGAGGATGGGAAGATCCTGGTAAAAAGTTCCTGTTTGACCCCCTTAATGGCCATGTAGTCTTTGAAAGCACGGATGTGGTTGAGTGGGTCCTCCACTCCCTTGAACTTAGGCACATCAGTCAGGGTGAAGTTGTCGTAAACCGATCCCCAACGAGTTCGAACCTTCGGTTATTTTCAAGGTGGATGTTGTTACCCGGGGCTAGGAGTTGTTCTTCCAAGAGTTTGACCTCTTTTCGAGTCTCGTCGAGGTGGGGTATTATGTTCCCCAATTTCCTTGTTCTCCAGGGCGTCGACACGGGTCTCGACGCGATCCAGGGTGACCTTAAGAGCGGTAAGCAGGCTGGCTAGCTGATCAGTTGTGACATCTCTGTTGTTATCATTGTTGTTGTTGGACGAAGCTGAAGACGAGGCCATGGCTCTGAGGCAGAAAAACGGCTCACATTACAACTCAATCCGACACGGTTCTAAGACTGAAAGCAGACAACACAGAGGATGGGACCCAGATCGACTCAACAAGACGGGGTGACCGTGTGTGGTACCTCGGTGCTGACTCGATTTATGACGTGGCGGTGTTTGACCGAACCTTTGATACGAGTCCAACCATGACGGCGTGACGCCATTGGACGGGTCTCGTGGTGAGACGACTCATAAGTAAAGACCCATAAGTACGTTTGCTTTGACTCGATAGACACGAGGCGGAATTGGAATGGTGGACTGAAGTTTTCGAAAATAGAAATTTTCAAAAAGATTCATTTGTCGCTTTAGCGGGCGGCTTCCGAAGATAGAAATCTCCGCAAGTCGATCAGCTGAAATGGGTTGTCTTAAGTTTATTTGCAAAAGACGGTTTGAGTTTGAGTCGGCTCGGAAAGCAGTGTATTGTTTCCCAAGACGGTTTTGAAATTCAAAATTGTATGTTTTGAAAATCGAGTTTGAAATGTTTGAAGAGGTCTCGGGGACGGTGCATGGTCCTCGGGATCCCGAAAGTGTCTCGAGATTGAAAGAGCCATTGTCGGCGCGAAACGGGTTAAAATCCGTGTCTAGACGCGGCGATTATAACGGCGTAAAAAGGTGATTTTGAAATGGTTATACAAAACCGGGTTTGAAAAAAGTCATTACGACGGTCTAGAAAGGCGTGTTGAAATGGTTATACAAAACCGAGTTTGAAAATCGTCATTACGACGGCCTAGAAAGGCGTGTTGAAATGGTTATACAAAACCGGGTTTGAAAATCGTCATTACGACGGCCTAGAGAGGCGTGTTGAAATGGTTATACAAAACCGAGTTTGAAAAACGTAATTATGACGGCCTAGAGAGGCGTGCATCGGTCGGCGAAAGACCGAGGTTTGAAATGGCCATTATAACGGCGCAAAAAGGTGTTTTGAAAGTTTGAAATGACACGGAAGGACTTATGATCAAGTAGCACATAAGCACTCACAGTTTCATTATATTATGCATCATGCTGACACGGGTTTTGGCTTAAAAGGGTGGGTTACACACCAAGCAATCAAACCCCGATTTGCGAGAGGGATACCAATCCAAACAAAATGTGTAAGGAGGGTGCCCTAGCCTCGTGCTCGAAAGTGATGAAAGCTCTTTGACGAAACAGAAATTTGTAACGTCAATGGTATGCTTGACTCAATCGGGATTCGAAACGCGGGGATGAGAAAACTCATGCCGACGGGACGAGCCAATTGGTCGAAAAGGGTTAGGTTGTGGGCCCGGACAAGGAACCCGACCGTGACCGTAATATCAATAATGCATTCCAACCAAGACCTCGTTCGAGTCTCACCATCTAGGGATCACAAAGACGTAAGTGTCCTAGTTTTCCCCAGCGGAGTCGCCAATCTGTGGTCATGGGCCACGTCTCGGTTTGCGGATTCGGGCCGCCTACCGGTCCGTAGTCGTGGGCCACCTGCAAGTCCTGTCGATCTGTGGGCATGCAACGGTCTTTTGAAAGCCACGCTAAGCGGCGTAAAGATGCCTTCGACCGGATCGTTTTAGATCGGTCGTTTTCGTCTCGGTAAGGGTCTCGAAACGATTAGAGATGTTCGGAGTCGCCACCAAGCATTTGTGGGATGCCTGGAACCCGTTCGAATTCCACTTTATACCTCGGTCAAATCGAAGCACAAAGCAGCGTTTTGACATAGGTACTAAAGATAAAGAAATCGTCCCTCTTTAGCATCCTATCTCTAGAATGACTCTCGTACGCCCTGGATAAGGTCGTCCACTATCCAAAGTTTCTGAGTAAGAGGTGAAGGTACGTATTGGGAAGCCCTTTAATCAGACACCCAATCCCGCCCGCGTTTAGTGGCCTCTACTGATCGATCTTGGTTGGTTGAATGCAAAAGTTGATAAAACGGTTTAAATGCATGAATGCGCATCCAATGATTTAAACCTAACATATAAAAGCTTTCTAAGCCGGCTGATTTAATCCACGTATCAAGTATAAGATGTCGAGTTGGATTAATGATTGATTTGCATGCAAGACGGAAATTAAACATCCATTTACCGTATTAGGTTTAGGGTGCATAACATGATCCATTTGTCTTAGTAAGGCATTTTGCAAATATGGTTTGAATAGTCATCTAATCCGTCCTATATCCGGGTTAACCGGAGTCGGGATCGTCCTAGACTAATGCTGGAAGGGAACAGGCCCTGTACCAGACGGCTATAAGAGGCGCGAGCCAGCCGACGGTGTAAGGGACCTGCCGCTGGTTTTGAAAATGAGAAAGAAAAGGCCTGCTTGAGGCGCGGGTTAGCCAACGGTTGTATGTCGTATTCTGACTATTTAGAAAACGTTATAAAACGTGTTAAAAATGGGTATTTGAACCCGGTTTGATTTGAAAGGGTCGTTTAGACCGCATTTGTCGATTTGAAGAACTAGACTCGAATAATCATCATTGTTTGATAATATTCGGTGCCGGGTTCGGTTTGGCAAGCTTGACATGAATAGTTTTGAAAATGATTATGGACTAATTGTTTTAAGTCCATTTTGAATGTAATTAGTCGGTACTCATCATCGTACCTGGGTTAAAATCCGGCATGGTATGTATAACCAAGGATGACTTTGTGTTGGTGACTAATATGTTTGTTTGAAAAATGTGAAGAAATGAAATAAAAGGCTTTAAAATACCTCTTAAATGTCATTAACCAAATATTATCACCGAAACACGGATTTAACCGTCATGGTATGAAGAACCAAGGGTGAAAAATGCTTTATGGTTAAAACATGTGAAATGAAACAAAAAGGTTTCGAAAATACTTGAAATGGTAAAAACCGATTACAAATATGAAAAATGGATTAAGGGAAATGACGAGAACAAACACGGTTGATCTCGGTCCGAGTACCCCATTTAGGCGCGAGCACATTGGCGACCTAAGGGGCTTTACGCCTCGGACAAAAATCGGTTTTGGCTCGTTTATCCCATGTTTTGGTTCATGTTATGCATGTTTTAGCATGTTAAAGTCATGAAACAAATGAAAACATAATAAAAGAGGATTTTTACACCCTCATACTTACATGTTTGGTTATGGCGAGTGACCGATGTAAGTGTAACAACTCGTTTGATCGGAAAAAAATCGGTTTAAAACCGTTTTGGTAAGTAAAGAGTGTTTTAAAAGTTTAGTGATGGTGTAGTGGTCGAAGTGGTAGGTCAAGTGGTTTAATGCACGATGACGGTACCAAACAACGTGTAAGGCTCGTGTTTATGATCGGTAGGTCGTAAACACGCGTCGGATTGTGACTTTAGAAGTCGAGTCGAGAATTTTAAGGGAGAAAAGAGGGGTCGGACACTCGCGTAAGTCTCATATGGGTGGCATTTGAGGGGTATTTATAGGAGATTGAGTGGTTGTGTGAGTTTTGAGCGACGTGGCCACCTGGGCTGCTCAAAGAGGCGTGAGCCATTTCGCGGGTCTTCGAGTTGTGTTGTCGCTTTCACAACAAACGCAATCATGATTTGTTCTATCCTAGGTTTTGTAGTCACATGTTTGGTACTTGACCAACATGAATCCGGGAAAATTTAGCATAGAAGGCTTGAAGATATTTTGTTTTTGTGGTTGACTCGGTTTGACTCGTTGTTGGAGTCGGGATTTGAATTTTCGAGTCGGTTTTTGGTCCGGTGTCGGTTTTGACTCTAGTTAGTGTCATTGCGACCCCGTCGTCGTGCATTAAACACTCCAGGTATTTTTGAAATGTTTTGAAATGTTTTTTTTCGAAATCGTTTTAAGTTTTCCGACGTAAAGTTGTACACAAAGTGTCGATCAAACGCTGCGATCCCAAAACATGTTGTAGTCCGATAATCATCGGGTGTTTGTTGGAGTCTCAGCAGATACTGGGTATCTACATCGAGTCACCACTGACTCGATCGAGCAGCTGTCCTCGATCGAGTCACCTCTGGCTTGATCGAGGATCCTCTCTGGCAGACTTATTTCCGGAATTTCCTAAAACGATTATCTTTTGTTATAAATTAGAAAGTGGTGTTTTATTGTTAGACGACGTTATATTTTACTTGGATACTGCTGGAAAACTCTCTTAGAACCCTAATCTTTCCCTTGTATGGTACTAATCTTTCCTCATTAATTAATCGATTGTTTTATGTTCATTAATTATTGTTTCATGCTTTCAATCATGTTTTCATTCTTAATCATTATTGTTGTTGTTATCATTATGAGTAGCTAATTCCCTCATCTAGGATGAAGGAGATCTAGGTTAATTAAAAGGGAAAATCGATTAATTGCTATTGATATCGTTTAAGTTGTTGTTTGATTATTGTACTTCTTCTAGTTAATCAACTTGAGGCCTGAGTTATTAATTAGTGTAGCGAATTGATCCTATCGCCGACCGGGTTAGAATTAATATAGGCTGCGATAATCAAATAGGTAGTATCTAATCATAGCGTTCGCATGTTAGAATCGATCTAAAGGGCATAATTGAGTCGACCGATCTTATGACCTTAAACAACTTGATAGATTTAGCAATTGATTGATAATCCCCGACTGATTGACCTAGTGAACCGTAAATCCTAGACTTTTAATATTATCGTTAAAACCTTCATTTAATTACTTGCAATTAGTTATTAGAATCAAAACAAAACAAACCCCCAGAAATTGGCTACCTTTAGACATCTTAAATATTTACAAACTTAGCTTTTACCGCCTCCCTGTGGATTCGATACCTGTCTTACTACTAGCTATTCTTGTTAGCCCTGAGATAGATTTACTTTGGTTTGGTAATACGACTTTAGCCACATCAAATTTGGCGCCGTTGCCGGGGAGGCAACAATTGTTTAGTTTGTTTGTGTTTATTTTGTCTTTTTGTCTCAGGGAACCCAGTTCCTTGAGACCGTTCTCAAACTTTTCTTGTTAGTTCCGTTTATGCCCAGGTCTAATAGGCCCGAGATTATTCCTTTTGATCCTGAACCTGAGAAGACTTTTCGCTACAGACGGAAATTTAATCAAGAAGTGGGTCAAGTAGAAGACTTGAGTATACTTGACGTTGAAACGGCGAGCTCAACAGAGACAGCCGATCGGTCCTACGAAGAGGAAGAGGACGAAATTCCTATTCCTGAAATTCCAGTCACAACTGATATTCCCAAAACTACCATCATGCCTACTCTAGCCAGTCACTCTGAGCCGACCTTAGCTTCTATCCCACAAGGATTTAAGCTGCCCACTACTACTAATGGAACATTCGAGATTCGGCCATAATACATCAATTTGGTGGAACGAAACATGTTTGGAGGGACAGCTGCTGAGGATCCTGCGACGCATATGGAAAAATTTGTCACTTCTTCTTTCTATTCTATTCCATTAACAAATTTGGAGTGACACAAGATCGAGTTAAGCAGTGCTCTTTCCTTTCTCTCCGAAAGATGGAGTGCCGAGTGGTTCAGGGACATGGATATGGATCTTGAAGGAGTTCTGTTGGAATTCCTTGGCTCTTGCTTTCTACAAATGGTACTTCCCACCTCAAAAGACTAATGCTTTGAGGAATCAAATTACTAGTTTCAAGCAAGGAGCTACTGAAGATTTGAATGAAGCTTGGACTCGCTTCAAGCGTTTAGTTCGATCAGTTCCCCATCATGGTTTCCCAAAGTGGTTCCTTTGCAACTAGTTTTATAACGGGTTGTTTGACGATCATCGTGCCCTTTTGGATTCATCTGCAAATGGGAGGTTTCAAGATAACACCAATGATGGTGACGCGTGGAAGTTGATTGATCAGATTGCTACCCATACCGCCAGGTATGGAAATCCTAGGGGAAGCACGCGAGGTATTGGAGTTGATAGTGCCCTGGCAGCACAGCTGGAGACTATCTCTGCCCAGATTGCTGAGATAAAGACTGCCCAATCATTGGGTAGCAAAGAGAGAGTTCATGCTATGAGTTAGCAAGTAGAGGAGTCTTGTGCTAGATGCGGTTTGGATGGTCACGGTGCAGCTGATTGTATGAGCACATTGGAGCAGGTTAATGCCTTTCAGGCTTATAGACAAGGTGCACAAGGTACACCTTTCTCCAACTTTTACAATGAAAGAACGAAGGAACATCCGTTCCTTCAATGGTCTAGCCAGAATGTGCAAAACCCGCAGCAGTCACAACCGCAAAAGAATACTTATATCCCTCCCAACAATCGTGGTAGTCAACCACAAGGGGGATATCAAAGGCAAAATCAAGGAGGACAACATTTTAACAATCAATATCAGCAGCCTCCTCAACAAACACCTCAACAAACTTCTCAACAAGCTCCGAATAATGATATGGCAGAGTTGTGCAACCTTTTGCAACAAACTTTGTCGATGCAGCAAAAGCAGACGGCCCAAATTTCTGAGCTGATTGCCCATAACAAGATGCTAGATAATCAAGTGGCTCAGATGGCACTTCAAAACCCATCAAAACAGGCCGTAGGTCTTCCTCCTCAAGGTAAGCAAGCTCATGAGCAAGCTAATGTTATTCAGCTGAGGAGCGGTACTTCTTATGTGACTCCCGACCTACAAAGCCTTAAGAAAGACGTGCCCATTATTATTGATGAGGTCCCTTATATGCATCCCAAAGGATTGGGTAATTTGGAGCTTAGTGATGATAAAACAGAACCTGACAAAGTTGAAACACGAGCTGACGATAAAAGTAAAAAAGACGAAGAAGCTGAACCTAAGGAGGTTCCTCGATCAAGTCACAGGAGACTCGATCGAGGATACAGACAGCTCGATCGAGTCACCCCTGGCTCGATCGAGGAACCAAAATCGACAGCCGACGGTGTTTCAAAAGTTGTTTCTAAGGACAAGCAAGCCGAGCCCATAACTATTGCACTACCTTTTCCTCATCGACAACAAAAATCCAAGCTGGATAAGCAGTCGGTAAGTTAATGGAGGTCGTGAAGATTCTACAGGTAAGTGTCCCTTTTACTGAATTAATTACTCAAGTGCCGGCTTATGCAAAATTCATGAAGGAGATTTTGACAAGGAAGAGATCCTTTGACGAGGTGGAAACTATTGCTTACACTCAGAAGTGCAGTGCCATGTTGCCAATTAACTCACCACCTAAATTAAAGGATCCAGGAAGTTTTTCTATCCCTTGTCATATCGGTCATCTTTATATTAGTAAAGCTCTTTGTGATTTAGGAGCTAGTGTCAGCGTTATGCCTTATTCTATTTGTAAGAAATTAAATATGGGTCCGTTGACAGTTACTAATATGACACTGCAGATGGCCGATAGAACTGTTAAACACCCATTGGGGGTGTTAGAGGATGTTCCCGTTCGTATTGGGAAGTTTTCCATCCCCGTTGATTATGTTGTCATGGACATGGCTGAGGACAACCAAATCCCTATCATTTTGGGCAGACCGTTCTTACATACTGCGGGGGCGGTCATAGATGTTAGGCAAGGGAGATTGACCTTAGCTGTGGGGGATGATACGATTATATTTAACTTGGAAAAAGCATTGAAAAACCCCATGATAGAAGAGACTTGTCATAGTATAGATGTTGTTTATTTTACCATTAATGAGTGTCTTCCTATGTGTTTGGACAGGGATCCTCTGGAGATTGCCCTGGTTTCTAATCCAGCTGATCAGACGGGTTCATGGAGTCCAGAAGTTCATCGGATTGAGAAGCTTCTAACTGGAGAGGAATGCCCACATCAGAAGGTATATAGTTTGGGTGTCACACCTAAGGTAACTGAGGTAAAGAAACCTGACTTAAAACCTCTTCCCTCTCATCTAAAATATGAATTTCTTGATGAATGTGAAATGAACCCAGTGATCGTCAATGCTAGCCTAACTGAAGGTCAACTATCTGCTTTGTTGACTATTTTAAGAACTTATAAAAAGGCAATTGGGTATAGCATTGATGATCTCAAAGGTATTAGTCCTGATTTTTGTATGCATCGAATTCATTTGGAAGAGGGCCACAAGCCCAGTGCGCAAGGTCAGAGACGACTTAATCCTCCAATGCAAGAGGTGGTAAGAAGAGAGGTACAGAAATTACTTGATGCTGGTATTATTTTCTCTATTTCTGATTCTAAATGGGTCAGTCCTGTCCAAGTTGTACCTAAGAAGGGAGGTACTACAGTAGTAAAGAATGATAAGAATGAATTGATTGCTACTAGACTTGGTACAGGGTGGAGGATGTGCATTGACTATAGGAAGTTGAACACGACCACTAAAAAGGACCATTTCCCACTTCCTTACATTGACCAAAAGTTAGAGAGATTAGCATGTCATAGTTATTTCTGTTACCTAGATGGCTACTCCGGTTTCTTTCAGATACCCATTCATCCTGAGGATCAGGAAAAGACCACTTTCACTTGTCCGTATGGTGTATTTGCTTATAGGAGGATGCCCTTTGGTTTATGTAATGCTCCTGCTACCTTTCAGCGTTGTATGATGGCCATATTTTCTGATTACATAGAGTCTACCATGGAGGTCTTTATGGATGATTTCAGTGTATGGTGGTGCGATTTTGATATTTGCTTGAGAAACTTGACTAAAGTTTTTGCATAGTGTGAGGAGAGCAACCTTGTTCTCAACTGGGAGAAGTGCCACTTCATGGTTACTGAAGGGGTGGTACTCGGTCATTTGGTGTCAGGTAAGGGTATTTAAGTGGACAAAGCTAAGGTTGAGGTAATTGAGCAACTCCCGTACCCGGTTAATGTTAAAAGTGTGCGTAGTTTTCTTGGTCATGCAGGGTTCTATCGCCGCTTTATTAAGGATTTTTCTAAAATTGCTCATCCTCTAACTCAGCTTCTTCATAAGAATACTCCTTTTGTGTTTACTGAAAAGTGTATTCAAGCCTTTGACAGGATCAAACAAGATCTTATCTCAGCTCCCATAATCCGATCACCGGATTGGAGCCTTCTTTTTGAGATTATGTGCGATGCCAGTGACTATGCAGTTGGAGCTGTTTTAGGGCAGCGAAAGGACAAGGTGTTACATGCCATTTACTATGCAAGAAAGACTCTCGATGATGCACAAATCAACTATGCTACTACAGAGAAGGAGCTTCTTGCAGTTGTCTATTCATTAGACAAATTTAGAGCTTATCTTGTTGGTTCTAAAGTTATTGTTCATACTGACCATGCAGCTTTAAAGTATCTTTTAACCAAATAAGAGGCTAAACCTAGACTTATTAGATGGATTTTATTGTTACAAGAATTTGATTTAGAAATCTGTGATAAGTCTGGTGCTGAAAATGTTGTTGCAGATCATTTGTCCAGATTGAGATTTTCAGGAAGAGAGATTTTGCCCATTGATGACTCTTTTCCAGACGACCATCTTCTAGCTGTAGCTGCAAATACCCCATGGTTTGCAGATTATGCCAATTATTTGGTGGGAGGTACACTTCCTCTTGACTTATCTTATCAGCAGAAGAAGAGATTTATGCATGATGTGAAGAGGTACTTCTGGGACGATCCCTATCTGTTCCGAGAGTGTGCCGATGGTATCTATAGACGATGTATCCCAGAGGGTAAGGTACGTGCCATCCTTTCTCATTGTCACTCTTCTTCATATGGTGGTCATCATGGTCCTTCTCGGACATTTGCTAAGGTAATGCAATCGGGTTTTTATTGGCCTACTATCCTTAAGGATGCTACTAACTTTGTCCGTTCTTGTGATGCTTGTCAAAGAACCGGCAATATCTCGCAAAGGCATGAGATGCCTCAAACTGGGATCTCCGAAGTGGAGATTTTTGATGTTTGGGGCATTGATTACCAAGGGCCGTTTCCTACATCTTTTGGGAACCAATACATATTAGTACCTGTAGATTATGTTTCTAAATGGGTGGAGGCAATTGCCACCCCCACTTGTGATGCTAAATCTGTTGTTAAGCTGTTTCAGAAGATTATCTTTCCACGGTTTGGAGTGCCTCACGCAGTGATCAGTGATGGAGGCAAGCATTTCAATGAGCGTCATCTTAATTCTCTCTTGAAGAAATATGGCGTTACACACCGCAGAGGATTGGCTTATCATCCTCAAACTAGTGGACAAGTAGAGATTTCCAACAGAGAGCTGAAACAGATCTTGGAAAAGGTAGTAAGCAAGAACAGAAAGGATTGGAGTCGGAAGCTCGATGATACTTTGTGGGCTTACCGTACTGCTTTCAAAACGCCGATTGGAACCTCGCCTTACCGTCTCGTCTATGGCAAGTCCTGTCATTTACCTGTGGAGCTTGAGTACAAGGCTATGTGGGCCATAAAAGAGCTGAATATGGATCCCTCACTGGCGGGTGAGAAACGACTGATGCAGTTGAATGAGCTTGATGAATTTCGACTGCATGCCTACGATAGTGCTCAAGTATACAAGGAGCAAACGAAGAAGTGACATGACAAGCATATCTTGCAAAGGGAATTTCATGTTGGTGAGAAAGTTCTCTTATTTAACTCTCGTTTGCGCTTGTTTCCAGGTAAATTGAAGAGTAGATGGTCTGGACTGTTCACTATTACTGATGTGAACAAATTTGGGCCAGTTACACTGCATTCTGACACAGGAAAGACCTTCAAAGTGAATGGGCAACGCTTGAAAACATACTATGAAGGTGCTTATGTGGGGGTAATAGAGGCTTTTGACCTCTTCCCCATTGATTCTTCTTACTGATGAAGAATTACGGTCGTGCGGGACCGCGAAAACCAGCGCTACCGAGAGGCAGCTCGGATTTTGTAAATTATTAGTTTGTAATTAGGATTTTAAATTTAAGTTTTTGTTATTGCTTTTATGTTTCCTTGAACTTTGAGAGATGAGGAGAGGGTACTTGATGTGCTTTCAAGTATTATTTGTAGGGATTTTGATGGAATTTGAAGCTATGAGTAACAAATGACGAGAAAAGAAGCCAACCCCAACTTCCTCGATCGAGCCAGGAGCGACTCGATCGAGGATCCAGTCAGCTCGATCGAGCCAGGCGCGACTCGATCGAGGCACCTACGCAGCAATTCAAAAAGTTTAAAACGAAAGTTGGGTAGTCAGGAATTTGGTTCCTCGATCGAGCCAGGCGCGACTCGATTGAGGATCCAAAATAAACCCGGTTCCGCGTTTTCTTTATACCGGTTTTGTGTTTAATTGCTCTTACTTCTTTCAATTTCCTTCTTCTTATTTCGACACTTTGCTGCAACTTTTCCTCCTCTATTGCTCTTTCTCTCTTCAATCATCATCATTCATCATCAAATCTCTCTTACAACTTGTGCTTAATTGCTTATTACCTGCTTGCATAATTCTCTTGTGCTTACTTTCTCAATTTCATTGCTAATTTTGTTAAGGTATGTCACGAATTGCTATTTTTGTCTCAAACAATTCTGAAATTCCTTGCTTATAACTTGAGTTTATTGTATTAAATCTTCCATTGCTAGTATAAAATTGCTATTTTCTTGCTTTCTAGCCCCTTAATTGTTGAAATTCATGCCTAATTTGCTAATTTGGGAATTAGGGTTCTTCAAAATCCGGGTAGAAATTATGCATTAAATTGGTTAGAAATTGTGTTCTTATGCTTGGAATCTTTATTATTTGATACATACTCGTGTTCCCCTAAGTTTTTGGATGTTTTCATTGTGATTTTGAGTCTTAAAAATTGATTTTTTGACCCATTTATGCCAAAAACCGGGATTGCCATATGCTATGGTTGAAGTTTAATTGTCTACTTGCTTTTATGTAGATAATGTCGACTTCTAGGCAAGGAAATAAGAGGACTCGAGAAAGGAGAGCCCCAGTTCAGTAACCCGAGGTGATTCCCGAAGAAGTTGTGTCTTCGGAGGATGACTTGTCTCCTTTGGACGATTACCCATTCATCGGATTCCGTGACAAAGCACAAAAGGACAGGTTCGAGTATCTGTTAACTAAATCTATGGGTGCCACTCGATGCGTGGATAGGAAAATTTTGCGAACATTGAAGATAGATGACATTATGTTTGGCATGTTTGATACTGTCGTTTCGTACCAAAAATAAATACCTAAGTACAACTAACAGAAGTCAGCGGTAAGTAGGGTCGATCTCCACAGGGAGGCGGTGTACTATCTACTTGTCTATTTATCTGTCTAATGTCACAATGGGGGGTTTTGATTGTGTTGACTAAACTAAAAAGACTAAGAAGAGAAATGAATAAGAGAATTAACAGTAAGAGGAAGGAAGTATGCTAGGAGTCGGTCCACCGTGGCAGCTATCGGATCTTATACTATCATGAATACTAAGGCGATTAGACTATTGATAAGAAGAGCTATGGTCGTCACCTTTCGGTCCTTAAACCGCCCTAGAGCGTAAACAGCTTAACTTTCGCCCTCACTGCAATACCCTATTATAATTAAGCAAGTCTTCCCTTCCAATCTTTCGATCCAGGTCGGGGTTAACTAGAATTATGGTCTCCTGCATGCATTCATTCGACCGGATAACAATTAAATTGCCTAATACAATTCCTATCGCAAGACTAATCTATATAAGTCAGTTAAAACATTGCTACCACGGCTTCCCTAATCCTAACATACTAAGGAGATTTAGCTAGACATGAAATTAATAAGAACAATAAATAAAGAGGGAGAGGGAATAATAAACATTAAATAAAAAGAGAGAAAAGAGGGAAGAAATTACTGAAATAATGATCCGGAATAAAATGCAAAGTAACAGTGTATCGTTCCAAGAGAAAAGAGAGAGTCAGAGTGTCTCCGGATAAAAAGAGATGCATAAACTGACGACCTCACTCCTATTTATAAGAAATTAAGAGTTTAATTAAACCTAATGACGGAAAATAACTAAAAAGCCCAGCCCGTCAGCAAAATCCACTCGATCGAGTAACTAAATCACTCGATCGAGCAAAAGCATAAAAGGAACTGGTCGATCGAAAGGATAAATAGTCGATCGAGTACTTATTCATCCTAAAACCATTCGATCGAGAAGAAGTGGCTCTCGATCGAATAGAAACAGTTCTCGATCGAGCACTTCTCAGCGCGTAATTCCTGCTTCGCGCACTGAACTTCAAACGGCTGCCATTTCTTCGTTACTTGGTCAAACAGGGTGATTCCGATGGCGTTGGAAAGCTAAGAGGACAAACTTTCATCTCCAATTGGAATCACCTGAATATCTGTTGTAGAACTCGAGATATGGCTCTTACAAGCAGGAACTAGCAAATTGAAGCACTCTCTTGGCTCGCCTAACTTCCTTACTCCAATGCGCATCTCAAAATAGTACTTTCCAAGCTCCGACTCAACTCATCTCTTAAATGCATGCTAAATGGACGGTAAAAGGCTTGATTTCACTACTTTTGGGTTCATTCCTGCAAATAAGACAAAACAAACCAAAGTAGCATATTCGGGGCATTTCGTAGCATAAAACCACGATAAAAGCATAAAAATACGTGCATGAATTAGGCTAAAAAGACTATATAAAATGCACGTATCAAATCTCCCCAAACCAAACCTTTACTCGTCCCCGAGTAAACTAAATGCAACTAAAGGAACGGAAAAGATAACTCAGAGCTAGCTACAAATGCCCACTTAAGCCAATTTAATGCAGACAAACTAACACCTATAGCAAACAGTCAAATGCAAACGAGTTGTAAGATGTTTATAAAAGTAGCTGAACCGTCGACCTTGCAAGACCTTAAACAATGGACTCTCACGGGTCACTCTTCTCTCATAAAGCAAAGGGTGAACATATATATGTATAAGAGAGAAAGAAAAATAGTCGCTCACCTAAACTACGACCCACATAAACATGCATGCAACTAATATGATAGACAATTCTAACTACCGTACACACATTCCAACCAAACAAGGTCCTGTCACAGCCGAGGGCTTACAAAAATATGGTGAAGTGAGGCAATGGGTAAGAAAAGGCAAAACATTTATGGGAATGTGGAGGTATAGGCGGCCAAGCTAGTACCTAAACAGAACCATATGAAACATATCCATTTCCAACTCAATTATGAAATAAAGCACATGCCCTTCATTTGGCATAAAATCTCACCAAACCAAACTGCAAACACTCCTCAAATGATATAAGATAGAACATAGGAGCAGAAACCGTCAACCATTTTTTTTCTCATTTTTCTTTTCTTTTTCTATTTTTTATTTTCAACTTATTATTTTTCTTCTTTTTTTTTTTTCGTTTTCTTTTTTTCTATTTTTTTTTTCATCAACCTCCTTTTCTTCATAAATTACCAACTCCAAATCAATATGATATGAGCCAAACTTGATACAATAGACAATATACCGCAAAACAATCTAAACTAGCTTGACAAGGCAGGCTAAATTTGGATGTAGCTAAGGGTCAACTGGCAGATTTGGCTAATGTGGAGTTTATGGGTAAAAATGAAAGAAAGGGAATATGTAAGCACCTCCCTGCATGTGACACCAACCACTAACCCGAATGTATGATGGCAAAAAGTAATTGAATTTCATATACGTGCAAATTGATGAACATGCTATGCAAGGAGTATACTACTCACAATCCTACATGAAACTGGTCATAAATGACACCAGTTTATAAGGCTCTCATCCTTAGAAATTATAAGTAGGTTGCCAAAATTTCAGGTCAAGTCTATTCGTTCAGCTAAATTAAACATTAACTCGTAGATATGCAAAGAGACAAAGCTAAAAGATAACAGTCTAATGCAAGGCTTAAGCAAAAAGACAGTTGCAGTGCAATTTAATCATTGAAATCTACCGTTCCGACTCAACCTATATGCAAAAATAAACGTGCAAATTTTTGAATTTTATCAATTTTTCAAATTTTTATTGAATTTTTTGAATTTTAACGAAAATAAACAACAATGCAAACATAAATTAAACATGATAACAGAAATGTAATAAAAACAAGATGCAGACACAGATATGGATGCATAACCTCCCCAAACCAAACCGTACAATTCCCCCATTGTACCAAAACATGGAAAGGAAATGCAAACTGAAGGAGAAAGAGAGTAAAAGCGGAAAACTCACAAAATGCGCGAATAAGGGGACCTCCCCAAACCGACCATGAAATGGGAGGTTGCTAAGGGCCCGGAAAACCGTCTCAGGAAGCTAATCCAAGTCAATAGCACTCGATAGCAGGGATAGTAGCTGATCGAGTAACATGGGCGCTCAAAAACTGCTCGATCGACTGGAATAGTGGTCGATCGAGTGGTTCTCTAATCTGCAGGTGGTCGATCGAGTGGAAAATCTGCTCGATCGAGTGAATTCATCATCAAAGGTGCTCAATCGAGTAGAAAGACTACTCGATCGAGTGATCCTCGGTGTAATTCCTGCAAAACGCAATAAAAACAGCCTGCAAACTAACAAGACAAGCATACTGAGATAGTCTATGGTATAAAACCATTTATTACAACTGAAATTGAATAAAAAGCAAAATAAAATCGCCGGGTTGCCTCCCGGGTAGCGCTAGCTTCAGTCAGGTCCCAGCTCGACCTTCTTTTTCTTCGAGCCTCTATAATTAATCACAATCAAAACAGTTCAAAGCGCGCAGCAATCTGTCAAATAGCCGCGCATGTGCTACACAGAAGAGTAAGTAGCACCAAAGTGGAATAGCAAAGTAGGAAATAAAGATATGTAAACATTTAAGTCTAACAAATTTCCTATGGACGCTCCTAAATTTATCCACAAAATATAGGAGCGCGGGAGCAATTGTCAATAAAGTAGGGCTCCATTTCAGATTAACGATTTTGTGATGATAAGGATGGTGAAAAATCATTAAATTGTACGACCTACTAGGAAGGGGTAAAGCATTGGGATGCGCAGCAAAAGTCAACTGAGGCAATTTACTATTAAAACAAACAATAAATAAATTATCGTTTACTACCTCGTGTCGGTCACTCTCGATGACGGAATCATCGACAAAGGAAGATATTACCTCTTCCGTGCTAGGAGCAATTACCGACTCAGCTGCCTCTTTGACACCCTTTTTAGTGGAATTCGTCCCGTAAATCGCAGCCTCAAGTGCATCCAACTCGGCTTTGAATAGGGAAGATTCACCGTATCCATTATCGTCATCGAAATCGTCACCAAAATCAAACCCAAATGACGAACCAAAGCTCCCAATGGCCAAACTACTCGATCGAGTAGAATCTTCATTCGATCGAGCAGTCTCCTCCTGATTTCCACTCGATCGAGTAGAATGTTCACTCGATCGAGCACTTTCTCCTGGAAAATCACTCGATCGACCAATAATTGTCACTCGATCGAGTGATTCCTCCTGTACAATGCTGAAATCCTCGTGTGGGGCAGTGAAATATGATAGAAACTCGTCATCCGAGTCATAGAGATCATCCTCAACATTGGGTAACACGGTTTTCTCAGGGGAGAAACCGCTCTCAACAAGGTATACCTCTTCTTCTTGCATCTCAGCTGCTAACTGAGCAACTACAGACTCGAGCTCAAGGATTTGAGCATCCGCACGTCTATCACTCTCTTGCCTCACTCGATCATAATTCTGCACTTGAGACTCAAGTATCTCCATTAAAGACCTCGGTTCGCAACCTCTTCTTCTTGTATCTCACCGCTAACCGAGCAATGTCGATTTCGAGCTTTTCAAGTCGCGAAGAAGTGCGTCTCTCATGATCTTGCCTCTCTCGGTCACGATCTTGCAATTGAGATGCAAGTGTCTGCAATAAGGATTTCAGCTCCGCAATCTCTTCTTCTTGTATATCAGGAGGATCTTGTTGCGGCGGCCATTGATAGGGTGGATGTGGCGGCACAACTACAACTGCATTGTGCTCAGCAGAACCACATCTCCCGTAGCAGATCACCGGCTGTTCCATATAATGGGACATTGGTGATGAGTCAAAGGTACTCAAGCCTTCCCTTTGACTGTCTTTCACCTAGAACTGTCTAGGTAGTACCTGTAAGGCCTATCAAAACAGCACTCAAGGAAAAAGATCAGAACGGCCTCAAGGGAAGAATCCCCTGAGGCTAAAAACAGATAAAATTAAACAAATAAATAAATAGATTGCCTCCCCGGCAACGGCGCCAAAATTTGATACTGTCGTTTCGTACCAAAAATAAATACCTAAGTACAACTAACGAAGTCGGTAAGTAGGGTCGATCTCCACGGGGAGGCGGTGTACTATCTACTTGTCTATTCTATCTGTCTAATGTCACAATGGGGGTTTTGATTGTGTTGACTAAACTAAAAAGACTAAGAAGAGAAATGAATAAGAGAATTAACAGTAAGAGGAAGGAAGTATGCTAGGAGTCGGTCCACCGTGGCAGCTATCGGATCTTATACTATCATGAATACTAAGGCGATTAGACTATTGATAAGAAGAGCTATGGTCGTCACCTTTCGGTCCTTAAACCGCCCTAGAGCGTAAACAGCTTAACTTTCGCCCTCACTGCAATACCCTATTGTAATTAAGCAAGTCTTCCCTTCCAATCTTTCGATCCAGGTCGGGGTTAACTAGAATTATGGTCTCCTGCATGCATTCATTCGACCGGATAACAATTAAATTGCCTAATACAATTCCTATCGCAAGACTAATCTATATAAGTCAGTTAAAACATTGCTACCACGGTTTCCCTAATCCTAACATACTAAGGAGATTTAGCTAGACATGAAATTAATAAGAACAATAAATAAAGAGGGAGAGGGAATAATAAACATTAAATAAAAAGAGAGAAAAGAGGGAAGAAATTTCGAAATAATGATCAGGAATAAAATGCAAAGTAAAAATGGTGTATCGTTCCAAGAGAAAAAGAGAGTCGAGTGTCTCCGGATAAAAAGAGATGCATAAACGACGACCTCACTCCTATTTATAAGAAATTAGGAGTTTAATTAAACCTAATGACGGAAAATAACTAAAAAGCCCAGCCCGTCAGCAAAATCCACTCGATCGAGTAACTAAATCACTCGATCGAGCAAAAGCATAAAAGGAACTGGTCGATCGAAAGGATAAATAGTCGATCGAGTACTTATTCATCCTAAAACCACTCGATCGAGAAGAAGTGGCTCTCGATCGAATAGAAACAGTTCTCGATCGAGCACTTCTCAGCGCGTAATTCCTGCTTCGCGCACTGAACTTCAAACGGCTGCCATTTCTTCGTTACTTGGTCAAACAGGGTGATTCCGGTGGCGTTGGAAAGCTAAGATGACAAACTTTCATCTCCAATTGGAATCACCTGAATATCTGTTGTAGAACTCGAGATATGGCTCTTACAAGCAGGAACTAGCAAATTGAAGCACTCTCTTGGCTCGCCTAACTTCCTTACTCCAATGCGCATCTCAAAATAGTACTTTCCAAGCTCCGACTCAACTCATCTCTTAAATGCATGCTAAATGGACGGTAAAAGGCTTGATTTCACTACTTTTGGGTTCATTCCTGCAAATAAGACAAAACAAACCAAAGTAGCATATTCGGGGCATTTCGTAGCATAAAACCACGATAAAAGCATAAAAATACGTGCATGAATTAGGCTAAAAAGACTATATAAAATGCACGTATCAATGTTCAATGAGATAGGGTTACAGGGTCTTTTCACACTCCATGAATTATCTTACCCTGCTTTAACTCTCGAGTTTCTGAGCTCATTTACTTACTTTCCCAGTGATAATCTTATCAAATTTCGATTGCTTAATGTAGAACGGTCCTTAACCTTTGACCGTCTGTCAGAAATTCTGGGAATAGATAAGCATACAGACGGAGAATTGTACGGTGTTGGTGGGCTGTCCGATATTTGATATTTTCCATTGTTTACCGGTTATGCGGATGCGGATGTCAGTGCTATGGCTTTGTTGGACGTCCAATACGTTTGTCTTCGTATGTTCTTGCGGTATTTGAGCTATTTGTTGTATGGCCGGCACGACAAGAGCAAGACCTCCACTATTGAGGTCTTAATCCTTGCTAGTTACTTGAATCCTTATCGGGAGGAGACATTCCAGTTCTGCCTCCCTGCTCTTGTGTGCTCGGCTTTTGATAGGATGGTTGGTAGGTATGGGAACCTTGACTGTGGTGCTCTTGTCACCAAGATAGCTAGGGCTATTTGTGATTTTGAGGGTGATGA
Organism: Silene latifolia; assembly: GCF_048544455.1. NCBI lineage: Eukaryota > Viridiplantae > Streptophyta > Magnoliopsida > Caryophyllales > Caryophyllaceae > Silene > Silene latifolia. The sequence continues at coordinate 36,651,991 of NC_133537.1, forward strand.
CCCATACGAGCCCATGGATGACCACGAGCCACTTGTTGATGATGACCACCTCCGTTATGAAATTTCTTATATTGACATCAAGAATGGGAAGGACCATTACTGGAGAGTCCGAGGCGAGTCTTACATGCTTCTACCTTGCGCCCGTTTACCTGCTGTCGACCCCCTTGAGGAGAGTACGACTGTAGAGCGACCCCCACCCGTTACTTATCTGATTCCTGAGGACCTTCTAGGCACTTTTCCCGGGTATAGTACTACTACCACTACGGGCGGGCGTCGGAGACGTCGTCCACCCACTACCCATTTGCCTAGCTCATTTCAGCCTGCTCCTGCTCCACCTCCTTCAGCCTATCCTGCTTCAGGCTACCACTTTGATCCGGTTATTGCACGAGAGGTGAGGATGCATACGGGCATCAACACTGCTTTGACAGAGAGGAGGATGTGGGAACAGATGGAGGCCATGTCTCTTGCTTCAGGGGGCCAGTATAGGGGTGTGACACCTAGCTATTACACCACTCCTGGTGATGATAGCCGCGTTTTCCATCTATATGGAGCCACTCCTACGGAGTTTGGACAGTTTAGCACTGCCTACGCTGCCTTGGGCCGTCCCATTTACACTCCAGTCCGCCCCCCTCAGCCTACTTCTGTTTTTGCGGAGGACGCCGGTATTCCTTGCTCCTAAAGAGGTCCGTTTGGCCAGTTTAGTGCTTCTACTTCCGCTGCTGCTATTCCTGGAGGCAGCCGTGGTAGAGGCCGTGTTAGGCGACCCACCCGTGGTAGAGGTCGTGGTACCCCAGTTCCTGATCCTGAGCTGATGTCTCTTTATGCCGAGATCGATGATTTTGATGATGGAGCCCGAGTGAGTGACAAATTTGGTCACTACATCCCTCTCTTTCATTTGGTTTGGGGAGGCTCTTGCATTACAATTTGGTATTATCTTTCTTGTTTTGTTTTATTGCATTTCTTTTTTCTCTCTTCCCTTTGTTAGTTGTGTCCCATAGGTTGCTGGATTTCTGTGTAACTGCTATGCTGTAGGCGTCACAATGAGGACACTGTGACATTTAGGTTTGGGGGAGTGTGTTTATTTCTGTTGTGTGCTTTTATTTATTGTTGTGTGAAAAAAATCAAAAATTCAAAAAAAAATTGAAAAATTATAAAATACAAAAACATGTTTTTATTTACTTTTATTTATTTTGAGTCGAGTCTTGGTGAATTGTATAGCAATGATGATAATTTGCTTTGTCTTTGCATTTGAGTCTCATTTAGTTGTCCATGTACATTGTTTTGACCTGTTAGCTATGATGAACAAAGCTCTTTACTCAAGTCTTGACCGTCACAATATGCCTTATGCCGAGTAGACTTGACTTTATTTTGTTGGTAAACCACTTAAATTTCTGAGGTCTTTAGAGCTTCTTAGGCCGGGAACATTAATAAACCGGTCTCATTGTTATTTAGGCTGATGAGTGTGGTCTCCTTGTGGAATATGTAATATCAAACTGCATAAGTGTGACATTAGTTTCTTAGCTTTTGCGCGTTCATATGATTAAGTACATGAGGATAGGCGGTTCTTTTTGTTCAAATAAGCCTTACATTACCCAGTTTTGTTAGCCCGTTTGAACCATGTAGCCATTTTATATCCTATTTCTTAGCTACATTCTAGAATTTGCCTACCTTTTCGGGATAGTCGCAGTTGTTTGAGCCTTATTGTTATAGCTACTTTGGTTGGGTTGGGACTTTTATTGTCATGTGGGTAGTAGCTATCTTTTTGTAGCAATTGTGTGACCTCTTATGTTGAAAAAGAGAAGTATTATGAAGCAGAAGAAAAGAAAAAAAAAAGAAAGAAAAAAAAAAGAGAAAAAGTTTCGAAAAAAAAGAATTCAGAAAAGAAAAAAAAAAGAAAAAAAGGAAAGGAAAAGAAAAGAAGAATAATGTTTGCTTCATTGAGTTATGTTAGGAGGTCGTGTGTGGTAATTACTGGAGTCTAATGCACATTTGGAGAGCTTTTTCATTTCTCTCATATGTTGTCAAAGTTGAGATTATTTCTCCAGTTGGATGATTGTTTTATTTCTTATTAGATTTGGCTATTGTTCTAGCGCTGCGACTACCGTCTGAGCCTCACATACCCATACGTGCTTTTGCACAAGCCACTTCTATACCCATGCCACTTTACCACCATTCTGTCCTTGATACATGTACATGGTCTGTTTCGTGAATGCGCATTAGTTGGAGAATCTCTTATCACATTAGATTGCATGTATATCTTATAAGTTGAGTGAGAGTCTTATTTCTTTCTATATTACATATATCTCACCCATTATGAGTGCATGAGTGAAACCGCGAGAATCCAACAAAATTGTCTTGCAAGGTTGAAAAGTATTTGGCTGAGTCTCGGTATCATGTCACATCTTGAGTAAGAGCTGCGTTAGTCTATTACCCGTGCTTTTGAATTTGTTTTATTAGCACAACTTTGGTCATTACTTTGTTATAGATATGGACAACTGAGACTTGTATGTGCCTAGACATTTGCTCTGAGTTATTCATTCACCATATGTTTGCTGTTCTTTGTTTGTCCTGATTGCTTTGCTTGAGGACAAGCAAAAGTTTGGTTTGGGGAGTTTGATGTATCACTTTCATATATACTTTTATAGCTCCCTTTATACCATTTTACATACCGTTTCGTGTCTATTATACCTTTTATATGCTTTATTTCAATGAATTGTCGATACTGCCGCTATTTTGCGTTTTGATGCAGAAATGACTCAATATGAGTATGATCAAGCTAAGATTAGCATGGCGGAGACGGCATAGCAGAATACACGAAGCATGGCACGAGAAACGAGGAAGCATGAATACTAGAAGTGAAAGAAGAGAAGAAACCGTCTGTGAAGCAAGTTCCTCGATCGAGTCACCACTGACTCGATCGAGCAGCCGTCCTCGATCGAGTCACCTCTGACTCGATCGAGGATCCTCTCTGGCAGACTTATTTCCGGAATTTCCTAAAACGATTATCTTTTGTTATAAATTAGAAACTCGTGTTTTATTGTTAGACGACGTTATATTTTACTTGATATCTCTTTGGAAAACTCTCTTAGAACCCTAATCTTTCCCTTGTATGGTACTAATCTTTCCTCATTAATTAATCGTTGATTGTTTTATGTTCATTAATTATTGTTTCATGCTTTCAATCATGTTTTCATTCTTAATCATTATTGTTGTTGTTATCATTATGAGTAGCTAATTCCCTCATCTAGGATGAAGGGGATCTAGGTTAATTAAAAGGGAAAATCGATTAATTGCTATTGATATCGTTTAAGTTGTTGTTTGATTATTGTACTTCTTCTAGTTAATCAACTTGAGGCCTGAGTTATTAATTAGTGTAGCGAATTGATCCTATCGCCGACCGGGTTAGAATTAATATAGGCTGCGATAATCAAATAGGTAGTATCTAATCATAGCGACCGCATGTTAGAATCGATCTAAAGGGCATAATTGAGTCGACCGATCTTATGACCTTAAACAACTTGATAGATTTAGCAATTGATTGATAATCCCCGACTGATTGACCTAGTGAACCGTAAATCCTAGACTTTTAATATTATCGTTAAAACCTTCATTTAATTACTTGCAATTAGTTATTAGAATCAAAACAAAACAAACCCCCAGAAATTGGCTACCTTTAGACAGCTTAAATATTTACAAACTTAGCTTTTACCGCCTCCCTGTGGATTCGATACCTGTCTTACTACTAGCTATTCTTGTTAGCCCTGAGATAGATTTACTTTGGTTTGGTAATACGACTTTAGCCACATCAAGACTCGAGTGAAGTCCACCATGTAGAGCCTAGTCCTCATAGCAATTGAGCGAGCATGATAGGCAGAAACTTTAACTGGGGGCTCGATCAATCGAAGACGCTCCATAAGCCAAACCTACCAAAAAGCAGGTGTTAAAAAAAACGAAAAAAAAAAGAAAAAAAACGAAAAAAAAAACGAAAAAAAAAGAAGAAAACGAAAACAACAAAAAGAAAAAAAGAAGAGATTCTTTATTATTTTACCTGCAAAATAATGAGACTTCCCAAATAAGGTAGGTCACGATTGGCTTTCCTGTTATCCAAACCCAATAGGATCTCTCCTAAACATAAACAGGCTGGGCTCCTGCGCAGTATTTGCTCAACTAGGCTCAGGAAACGGGGATCACCTCTCAAATCCTCATCAACATGCCCTTGAAGGACATATACATGTAACAAGCAAAATCCGAATTCCCTTCGCCTAGCAACATAAGAGATGGTGGGGTCGGCCTTGTTAATGAATCGGTCAATAAATTCCAACATTCGCACTCCTTTCGAGGTCACTAGACGGTCCACCTCAATTCTTGTCAACCCAAGCAAGTCTCTAAATTTGTTCTTATACCCTTGTGAAGTAGAAGGAATAGCAGGCAAATGTTCTGGGTCTCACCCACCGATCGAGGCAATTTCTTCAGGAAATGGGCAAATGTCACCTCCAGGAAAAGCAAAAACGTGATAATTCGGGTCCCAATAATCAAGACAAGCATCTAGGAATGGTTTGACCACCTTGATAAGCTTCAAACTCAACAATGATCCAAGATTATAGGCACCCATGTCGTGTTTCTCCACGTTGGAAAACTCATTGGTCCACTCTTTTAGACGAATCTCTAAAGTATTCATGATGAATGATTATTTTGAGAGTTTTATGTAATAAGACGAAGGAAGAGACGGAAGAATTGTGTGAATAAAACCTCCATCGACGTTTCTATTTATACTAAAATCATTTCCGAAATCCGCCAGACGGATACGGGGAAGCGCAGACTGGCTTTGCGCCTCTTCAAAGGGAGGACGCAGCTCTGACTGCGCCTCTTCCTCAGCAACGTCTCTTAGATTTTCCACGTTGGATCTTTCCTAAATTCCTTAGCGAATAATTTCCTATTCCTACGGGTTATTATTTTGGTAAATACGTCAAAGTTACCATAGTTCGTGTTTCCTAATTCCACGGGCACGGCAGTATCAGCATTTTCGTCATATTAGCACACTTATATATTTTCTTTCTATTTCTTCTTTTTTCGGGGAATAATTTATCCAATTTAATGTAATTCATTTCAAACTTACATATTTCTTCTAATTTTTCTTTTTGGGGAATCATTCCACTCCCGTCCTACATTACATTTCTAACTTATAGGTTTCTATTTTTTCATTTTTTTGGGGGTAACCCTCCATACCGTCCGGTCATTTCCCGCAAATTTTTGCAAATTTTTGCATTTTTGCACTTTTGCACTTTTGAGTCATTCGTTTTGCGCTAATTTAGGCCATATATACAAATGTATGTTTTACGTGATTTCTATGTAAATTTCGGCAGCATGACGGCGTAAACCGTCATATACCAAACCTGTTCAAAGCTAACCTGCAAGAACAAACAACGCAACCCAGCAGCAAAGGCACTCAGACCGTCGTATACACAACCAAAAGAGGGATATGTACAACAAACTGGGGGCTCGAGCCCCAAGCAAAATCCAAAATGTCCAAAATGTAGGTCCTAAAATGTACAAATGTGCAAGATACAGCCAACAACAAACAAACAACAACAAAAACTACTGCCGGTCGCCGCCTAACTCCGCAACTCTCACCTCGAGAGCACCAACCTCGGCGTCACGAACCTCGAGCTCCCTTAACAAACGAGATGTCTCCTCCCGAGACTGAGCTAGCTCTCGCTCCAGCTCGTGCTCCCTCTGCAAGCGCAACGATTGGCTCATGTCAATCATTTCAAGCAATCATAGAAAAGTTAGAAAGTTCAAAAATGAAGTAGACGAAAGGTTCATACCTGACGACCTCGACCGCCGACAAGTGCCTAGACGGCAGTAGCTCGCAGCCGGTTGGCTACCCTCCATAACGCCATGAACCGAGATGGCGCAACCTGCATTTTCAAATAAGAAGTTCTCAATAATTGGATAAGTTCAATCAAATGTGTTCTTACACAAAAGTCATACAAATTAGAGGCTCACCCTCCGAATCAGATGCTGCCACTCGTCCAAGCTAGCATCCGTCACAGCCAAGTCAAAGTCACGCAGCTCGGAGATCGTCGTCCTCCCGGTCGCGTCAGTGTACTCGAGGGTCTCGGGGTACTCTGGGGGCTCGATGCCCACCGCCTCAACCTCCTGCAAAGACAAAGGATTGCCATTAAATCGATGATCATTCATCATACTTTCGAAATGGTCATAAGGAGAGTAAATGCTCACCACAACCGGCCAGTACGCCAACCTCCCGTAGAGGAACGCCAAGTAGTCCTCACCAGGAAGCAGAAGGGCGTCACCACCAACGCCTGCCAAGCCAGCCTCCATCTCAGCCTCAGAAGGTTCCCTGAACATCGTCCTAGGAGGATCAATGTGAACCGTCAAGACATCCCGAGAGCACTGACGAGTCAAGCGCTCGCCCAAATACCACACAGGACCCATTGACGTCCTCAGTAGCAACCGGCTCGAGCTCCTAGGTCAAAGGACCTCAGCCACGAAAGGAGGAGCGTCAGTGTACTCCGCCCAAGGCCTGGGCATCCACTGGGAAAAGACAAGCAAAAAATCATTCTTATGATCGGTTAAAAAATAGTAAAGAAGCAAAACGAATATAAGTGAGATGCTCACGCTGTCCAGCTGAAGAGCGTTCACGTCCCGCCGGTAGACACCATGAGAGGAACGCTTGCTCCTCATGCGACACATCACCCAATCCCTCACAACGGGATAAGCCTTCTCCAGCGGCTCCGTCGTCTTGGCGAGAGGCTCGGAAAGTAGGAGTACACCCACGCATGTGAAGCAAGATAGTCAGTAACGATCTTTCGTAATTCGATAAGGAAAAGGAGTGATTTTAGTCTAAATGAAGGTTCATACCTCCAACAGTAGTCCAGGGCCGACAGCACCAGGAGAAGTCCCCTTCTCCATCAGCTCCGGACGAACCATGGCCCTCATGAAGCGGATGAGGACTGCAAAACCAGCAAGTGACCGGCCCCAACGTCCTAGGGAGCTCAGGTCAGAAAGAAAGGGAAGAAGCTTCGTCGACAGCCTCTCTCCCTTGTCTCCGAGGTAGATCGAAGACAAGAACCACCAGAGCCACAAGCGGGCCCTCTGCTCAGCTGTACAGGGAGGAGGAGCCGTCTCCCTCCCATCAATCACCACCGACGTCGGCGTCTTCCCCGCAAAGTAGTCTCGGACGTAAGAACTAGGCACCAAACCAGGCACTGCAGCAGCGTTCGGCGCCAAGTTCCAGCCGATCAACCTCCTAGCCTCGGCCGAGTCCGCCCTCATGGCAGTCTTCGGCCACTCTACCGCCTCGGTCAAACACGGCAGACCAGAAATCATGTCGTAGTCCTCCAACGTGACTCCCACCTCACCAAAAGGCATGTGAAATGTGGAAGTCGTGTCCCAAAATCGGTCCAAGAAAGCACGGACCAGGCTAAGGTTAGCCCGCAGCTTCCTCTTCGTGATATCACTCCAAGCCTGCACCAGGGCGCCAAATGCTCTCCTCTTGATCATGGCTCGCTCCTCCGCCGGCAGCCTCTCGTAGCACGTCATCGCCGTCGTGTAGCCCGAGAACGATCTGATGTTCCCGGCCTCCTATTGTGATTTGAAACAAAAGCTATCTTTAGTTTGAATGAAATTGGAAAAGATATAAATAAATGAAACAAAATAAGATGAGTGATGAGTGATGAATTCAAGATTACCAAGCTCTTCACCGTCATATAGGACAAGTGACCCTCCGTAGCCCAAAGCAATTGCCTGCTGTCCCAGGTCTCAGCCCATGCAGGTGCTCCCCTTAGCTGACGACCACCTCGCCCAACGTTGGCCCGCCTCGGGGTCTCCTCCTCCTCCTCCTCCTCCTCCTCGAGGACCTCGTCCTCAGCAACCTCAGCAGCTGCCCCAACAGCAGTGAAAGCCTCCTCGAGAGCACAAGAAGTGTCAACGGCTGTGTCTATGTCCATGGGAGCTCTACCAGAAGTAGAAGCCTCGTCACCTGCAATGTTAAAGTAATTTTAGGCCGCGTCAAGTGACGACGAACCTTGATTCGGGGATTTTCGAGTTTTACAAGCCCGAAAGTCGCTCTTTTCTCGCCATCTTTGGTCGTATTCCCACAAACCTGACTGCTCATGTGGTAATTTGGGTTAAGCCAAGCCTAAGTTGAAGCCTAGTCATGGGTTCGAGTCAAAATTTCAACAGCATTTCGTTATAACGGCGATTATGCCCTAGAAGAGTGTCCTGAAAAAGCCGTCACAAACCAAAATTCCGAGATGGTAGAAAGTTTACCCATCATACAAGGATTCCAAATATCAATTTTCATCGCAAATGGGCATTCCTAAGGCTATGTTCAAAGCAATTTACAGTTTAGCTGTGAAACCGTCACAATTTCGCTCAAATGCCCAAAACTCAACGAAAATTCGAAACAAATACATGGTTATGATCCTTATACTACCAATTAGCCATTTACAAGGTCAATTTTACAAGGCAAGATCATTTGGGGGAAAAGCCCCAATTTTTCGACATTTTAGGGTTGAAAACCCTAAATTTTGTCGATCCAATTCGTCCATTATAGAAGATTAATGCAAGAATGATATACATACCTCGATTGGTCATGGCAAATGCAAGCTTTTGGATCAACTTTTGGCGGAAATGGTTGAGATTTGAGAGAGAAATTGATGATTTGTGCTTCGAAATAATGAAATGAAACCCCTGTTTCATCGCGCTTTTACGCAGGAAAGACACCCCCAGGAATAGACGCAGCAGGTGCTGCGCTTCTTCTAAGAGACGCAGCTCTTGCTGCGCCTCTTCCTCAACTTCCCTTCATACGAATTTTCAGAAATTCGTTATGAGTTCGTTATTTGTGGGCCCATCTTTGGTGCGCCTCTTCCCCGATGTCATTTTATCTTTTCTGACCGTTTGACGATTATTCTTCGCTCAGACCCGCATTTCTAAGCCAACTGCAGACTATCGTACATTACTTATTTATTGCTTCCAAGACCTTGCTTGTCACAACGAGCAAGTATTCTCTGACAGGTGTTTCGACACGCCTTCATTATATTCCCCCAGCGAGAGTAAGCGGATAGACAATCCCTCTCGAGACATGGAGATCAGTTCCCGATAAGGTTTCCCCAACGAGAGTTCATGACATACAATCGTCCTTCTCAAGTTCTTCTGAAGTTTGTTTAAAGATGACCCAAGCAGATTTCTCCCAGCAGTTCCCGCCTGTGTCCTGCTACTCACGATATTTCTTGTTTCCTCACAAAGTGCGATAAAGGTGTCCTTCCCCAGAAGTTCCCAGACCGGCAGAGTTCTTACACTCGAGCCTTGGTTACCCCGCAGGTTGAACTTATATTTGGCCTCCTCCCCATTAATGCTTTCCTTTAGGGTCCCATACCTTGAGCACAATCCTTATATATCCTTTAGGTCTTACCCTTAGCTCCTACGCTTACCCTTAGCTCCTACACTAACTTTAGCTCCTACGCTTAACCTTAGCTCTTATGCACCTCCGGAAGCATCATAAGAAAGAAGTTTCAGGTATGGTCTCTTCTTATGGCTGGCGAGCTTCCTTACGTAGTCTAATGGACTTTAAACGACCCTACCCGATAGTCGACAGACTCTAAAATGTTCCCGACGACAGGTCCTTGGTTCAGACCCCTTGAGCCGCCTCGCATCGCCATAGTCGTCAGGCTGTAATCTTCGATTGACCTGATGGCTATACTTTGACTCTTGTCCAAGCCTCAGTCAAAGTGGGGGCTCTGTAGATACCTCATTTCTGCACCTCCCGCAAACCACCCAGTGATGATTGGGCCGCATGTTTGGTACGTGGAATGATTTGTGACAGTTCGTAAGTTTATTGTCAAGTGATTCCTCAAACATTTATGTCTACCTCTTAATAGTCATCTACGCGCCGATACGGTCGTTTTGACAGTAATTAGAGTACATTTGGAGTCCGGGCCTAAAACCGTCTTCATTTTCTGATAACCGCTAAATCCCGAGTCAGAATGTTCTGGAATGTTCCGGATATTTCTATTCCATATTTCACAATCTTTTAATATTCACACAAAATATTAAGGAAAATAAGATCAATCCGTTATTCCATAAATTAAACACAGAAATCTTTCTTCCGCAGGAGGAAACCACTTGGGAACAGGCGCAGTAGGTGTTGCGCCTCTTACAAGAGACGCAGTGCATGCTGCGCCTCTTCCCAAGTCCTTTTCTGCATATTTTTCATATCTTTTCATATCTTTTCGAGATTCACTTCCAAAGTCTCTCCGAAAACTCTAATTCCTTCACGTGATTAGTATAAATAGGAGCCTTCGCTCCTCATATTTCTCACGAGTGTCCGCCCTTCTCTTCTCCCTTTGCATTCTAGACCACGTTCTTACTATTTGGCGTCTACATGCTTGAACTTTCGACCACGTAAGCTCGGATCCTTCTGAGTACCAGCCTCGTTTGCATGACCGACCAATTTGACCCACTCCACAATAATCAACTTAATTAATCTGTTCGTTTTCCTCTTACGAGGGCACTTTCGTTACATTCGAGTCGAGCATCACTAAAACATAAACTTAGTTCATCTCGTTTCGTCAAACATATAAGTCTGAGGGTGTAAATCCTTCTTTATTTATTGTTATTTACTTTTTGTAATCATTAATGTAAGGTTTATGTCGAAAGCACTTCTAAAACCGATTTGTAAAACCATGTTTAAAACCCTTTTTACGGATTATCAGGAGACATACGTCGAGAAAGGACGCGCAAAGAATCGCTGCGCCTCTTGAAGGGGGGCGCAGACTGCTACGCCTCTTCGTGAGGCTGCAGATTCTCGCTTCCTTTCTTCTTCCTTCGTCCTCTGTTAGTTTCGTTTCTTTATTTTCTTTCGTCATTGTTTGCTCTTGTTTCGTTCACATAATAATTTAACATATTATTAATCACTGTTAGTATATAATTCATCGTTAAATCCCGACTTAAATCCCTTATAATCCAATATTTGCGGGTTTTCGTCATTAAAATCAATCCGGGTTGTAGAAATTCGATTCTTTTATATCGAGTTTCTGGAATTCGATCTTTGGTATATTCCCATCTGTTTGTTCATCATTAGTTCTTCATTAATTCGTCATATTTAACCTAATTAGTTCACTCATGTCAATAATCAATCTTTCATTCATGTATTTAATTCGTTTACATTCGTCTCATCCATGTTTTATCGTTTTTATGACTCATTCATATGTAATTAATGTATTAAATCACTTTCATCCGAGTTGAATATCGTAATCAATCATTAAATTCACCCACGAACACTAACGATTTTGCGTTCGGATTCACGACAGAACTCGACCTTGGAACAGACGCGACGAAGAATCTGCGCCTCTTCCAGGTTGATTTCTGTCTCTGAACTTCCGTTCTGCCTTGACCTAGTTTAATTAGTTTACGTATTCAATTAATTGTCATTCGTATTATCATTAATAATCTGTTCGTTTATTCCTTTATTCTTTTTCTCAAATTATCCGTTTTGAAAGTATTTTCGACATAAATCATTAATCCGTTGGAATTATTGTAATTTTCATTATTGTATTATTGTATTTCTTTTATCGCATTGTTTGTATGTTTTCACATGTAATTAAATCTAAATCCCTACTTCGACTCAATTGTATGTTAAATTAATTGTTCACCGACTTAGTCTAAATTCTCACATGCTAGGATCAATTTATTGGATGTTGCATTGCATGCATATAATCGACAATATATCGAGTATAGACGATTTTCCCTAATCATTAGTAGAGGCTGCTATCGAGGCGGGCGGGATTAGGTGTTCGATCAAAAGAGCTTCCTAATATGTACCCTCACCCCTTACTCCAGATCTCTATGAACATCCGTGTTCATTGGCATCCACGAGAGCCATTCTAGACATAGAATGCTAAGGGTAACGAGTTCTTGGTGTTCATGTCACTACTTTGTGTCTTGACATGGCACGAGGTATTCGAACGGTTTCCAATTTTCCACAATAAATTGGTGGCGACTCCACAAATGCAAACGCTTGTTTCCCAAGCGCCCCCGTGGCCCATGTCCACAGGAGGAGAAGATGAAGTCTTAAATAAACAAAAAGGTGGGCTCCACTGAACATATTACCTGCTCCAACAAGTAAAAAAGCGTGCAATTCTATTAAGACGGGAGGGGGTGCATTAGTTAGTAATATTCGTAGTTAATTTAAAGTATGAAGTATTTTGAGAAGGTGTAATACTACGGTTTTCTATGTCTTGGGATACCTTATCGAGTGGGGCTTACTCTGTCGAGTAAGTATGTTTGGTTTACGAAACAGTGTTCTGCTGATGGGTACTCGATCGAGTAAGTGTGGCACTCGATCGAGTAAGGGTCACTCGATCGAGTAAGTGACTTACTCGATCGAGTAAGTTGGTTCTTCGGGTTGTTTTGCCGAGTTTTGATAGCAACGCGAGAAGGTTATAAAAACATATTTCGTCATTTTTTTTTACTCTTACTTCATTCTAAACTTTTCACAAGAGAACACAAGTTACGTAGCTTTCCCTTCTCACATTGCTATGAAATTCTAAGGGCTAGAATCGTCGGATTGTGGAGTTCTTTACGCCGTAGAGACCGTCGCATCGTGGGTAAGCCTCTAGTATGATTTTTATATCGTTTCATTGATTTTAGTCGAAACCCTAATTGGGTAAATTAGGGGGGTTTTGGGAGTATTGTGTTTATTAGATGGTGATTGTATGATTTTAGTCGAAACCCTAATTGAGTATGTTTGATTTTAGTCGAAACCCTAACGTTGAAGAATGATTTTGATTAGCTGCTTTGTCACGATCTCGTGATTGCTTATTCCAAGTAGGGTTTCCCTACTCGGTTATTAGTTACATAATTGTTGGCGTTGGTTGTGTTATTGTTGATATATAACATGTTGGTTTTGTGTTGGAGTTGTTGTTGCATAATTGATTGTGTAATTGTCTGTGGTTCTCGAGGTGTGCCATCGGCTGAGTGGAGTCACTTGCGGGAGTGGCTTCACGCCCTTGATTCGCCCTATGTGGAACCCGATACAGAAGGGGATGTGCACATTAATGAACATGGGTTATCGCTCGGATGAGATGAGCGGGGATTAGGTGGGTACGGCTGCGGTCCTCCACTGGCGGCGAGGAATATCTGTTGCGATGGGTATTCTGGCAGGACGACACACTTTAGTGTGTAGTCAGGTGTGTAGAGTTGTGACGGAGTTTAGGTAATGTGTTTATTGTGTCTTATATATTGTGTTTTGTGTAATCAGTAACTGACCCCGTTTAAATGTTTTAAAAACCGTGGTGATCTATTCGGGGGTGGTGAGCAGTTGTCTAGAAGGTATACTATGGATGTGCGCGGGATTAGCTGGGGATGGAGTCGCCACGAGTCTGATAATAGTCTTCCGTTGTGTTATCATGAGACCTTTTTACTTTAGTTGTAGTTTGGTTTTAGAACAGTTGTATTTTACTTTACAGTTGATTTTGTTGTAATCACTTAAACTTATCTATTAAAGTACATTTTTTATGGTCTATTTGATATTCATATCCTCGGGTAACCGAGATGGTAGCACTTTCATGCATTGGGTGGTCTTGGTAAGACACCTTGGTGTATGGGGGTGTTACAAAGTGGTATCAGAATGACGATTTTGGAACCTATAACTAATGAACCTAATGAATCTAGGGAGTCAAAATAAAATGAACCTGGGTAGGAGTTGTAGGAGCTAATGCAAAGGCTTGGGAGACGTTCTAAAGTCGTGAACTCGTTCTAAAACTTTAAACCAGTCACTATGGGGGTGTTATGGGCCGCTATGTGTTTACTAATGTTCTATTGCATATGTTGGATGAATATGTATATATATATGAATTTGTCGGATGAATGGTATGTTGGAATGGAGGATGTGGTGAAAAGGATGAAAGTAATCGTATATGGTAATATGATTAGGGGTTAAGCTACTTGTTTGCTATTATTTCATATGCATATGTTGGATAAAGTGTATGATGGATGATTTGGTGGAAAAAGGGTGAAGTAATTGTTGGAATATGTGTCCTCCGACAATAATGCGATCACGACTGTTGATCATAATGATCACATGTTTAAGTCTCATTAAAATGAATACAATTGGGAAGTAATATTGTTACTGTCAACTGGTCAACATATATCGGTAATGATTGGCTGACTAGAGTTTGACATTACTGTCGTGTGACGGTGGTGATCAGTTGACCCCCTAGGTCATACCTAAAGGGCAACACTCTTAATTGATTATTTAATTAATCGTATAATGTTACGAGTTAATTAAATTACTTGAAAATTGACGGACGATTTTGGAAGTAAAATTTACGTATCATATTGAAATGTGATTAAATAAGATACGGTCTGAGTAATTGAATTGTATCATTACTCGGATGAAATAATTGTTTAAAGAAACAATCGGAATTGAATGAATTATTATAAATACAATCTGTTGTGATTTATAAATTGGTAAAATATTTTTGGCACAAGTAATTATGAAATTACTAAGTCAATTTTTGTATGTGACGTATTTTATTGATACGTTGATTTTTAATATGTTGAAAATACATAACAAATATATGTGACATGTGACATGTAACATATAGACAATTGACAAAAATAATATGGGATCCATATTATGTAAAGTGCCGAAAATTGGAGGAGTTTTAGCTACATATTGTGTTTATTTTATAATTAGTAAACATAATGATTGCTAAAAAGAATAGGCTTGCAAGCCTAGTGTGCATTGTTAAGACAAACAAGGGCATGCATTGGGTGGGTGTTCTTCCCTCCTCTTCTCCTCCTACCCGGTTTTCCAAGAGGGCAAGGCAAGGGTTTGTCTTATACTTTTTTCTACATACACTACTTTGATGAGTGTAGTAAAATCATTCCATTATTCCATCATCCAAAATATAGTTTTAGAGAGAATAAAAATCCTCCTCTTTATCTCTCTAAAAACCGAAATATATAAGAGTTTATAAATATTTTGGTTCCATTTTTCTACCTTGATTAATATTATAACTAGTATTTGTAATATTAATTATATTAAGAGGAGCCTTGGGTATAAAGCATAGGGAGAGATCTTACACTTAGATTTTTATTCTTCCATTGGAAAAGCTCAAGAACAAGAGAGATAGGTGATCTCTCTTGTGCCCTAATAGCCGAAATCTACAATGTAAGGACATGATTTCTCCTCTATTTATTTTATTGTTTGCATGCATAACATCCGTTTTAATTTTATGACAAATTAGTTTAGACATATATGAGTATGTTAATATGTATATGAATCTACATTTCCTTCAATCGGTATCAAGAGCCACGGTTGTTTGCATGCAAATTGGTTAAAAGTTTTTCCGAGTTATATGAATAACAAATAAAACTTGTAAAATTTGTGTTATTATGATATATCACGAAATTATTACATGCATGTTAATATTTCTGGTCCTAAAATGTTTTAGGATATTTTGGTTAATTTTTCGGATTTTTATTGTTCATATTTTATAATAATGACATTTAAATGTGATTTTATGAGTAAAAATGTCATTTTTGGTCTAAAAATAGCTATACTTCGAATTTTCACTTGGTTTTTGGATATGTGGTCACATATATTATTTTGAGATAACCTGTAAATTTTCATAATTTTTGGACTTGTTATGCTCGAAAAATGAATTTTTCTTTATTAAATTCGGATTTAAGTGAAAAATAGGTTAATATGAGTTAAATTTCGAATCTGGTCATAGAAAATTAATATGTTGTCACATGCAATTTTACAAGATGTGTGTAAAATAATTGGCTATAAAGAAGTCTTTTTGCATGATTTATGAATTTTTGAAGAAAAATGGCATAAATGGTGACATTATTAGTGAAAATTAATAAAAACATAATCTATGACTTAAGAAAAACGTCTAATGTTGCATTTTAATATATTTTTCAGATCTAAAATTGAAAAGTTAATGAAAATAATTTTTCCATGTTTTTTAATGATTGTTTTATTAAAATCGATAAACCGCAACATTGTTTTTCCGGAAAATTTTCGAAATTTTTAACCTAAGATTTTGAACATTATGAGTGTCGTGGAATTTTTTCCAGAATGTTCATGAATTTAAATTTCAAATTTTGAATTTATTTGAAATTTTTAGATTTATTTGAAGTTTAATAGCTTATTTTTGTAATTTTTGGTCCAATTATGAACAATTTTGTAAATAAAAGTTAATTATGGTCAAATTACTAGTGGAGACTATATTTTGAGTCCTAAGAGGTTAGGGTAATTAACTTATGCATAAATATGAGTTTATGCATTTTTGTGATTATAAAATGTTGAAATCACGCAAATCCGTAAAAACCGAGTAATATACGATATTGGCTAATTAAAAGGCGATTTAGCATAAAAATTGAGCATGGTCATACATATTATAATGCTGCATTTTTCCTTATGATTGTCATAATTTTAATTTATGAAATTTTGAATTATGTAATTTTACTTAGTATGGCCTTAGATTTTAATTGGTATTTCCCGAAATGTATGGGAATATCGATTCGGTTGTAATTTTATTGTGATCTCGTATCACCGTTTTGTAATTTAATAGATTTATTTTATTTTAGTTACAAATGTATAATAGGAAATTATGTAATTTATTATGTAATTTTATTCATTCCGGAGTTCCAAAAGGCGGATTACTTCAAGAATGGCGATACAAAAGGACGGTGTTACCTCGAGATGCGTGCCACAACCGAAGTTCAAGAGACCAATGGAGTTGGTTTCCGAATATGTAATAGATTAATAGTTTTTCTATTTTAGGAAAGGCCATACTAGGATTTATTTATCTTTATGCTTACATTTTATTTTATGTCACATGCATCGCTAAATCGCCATAACTAAACATGCATTGTCTTCTTTTATCGAGTTTATCGACCGTGTCAATTCGAATTATCGTAGTTCACCGCTTTAGTTCACTTAAAACGTGATAGATAATAAATTGACATGACCTCTCGCTAAAACAAACAATTGAGACATAGCCTTACCAAATAGTAGAAACCATGAAAACCTATTTCGCGAGGGAGTGCACTCGGCCCTACCGGGGTACAAACCTTGTTACGTAGGGGAAGTGGGTGATGAGTGTTAATCCACCGAGTTCATGTTAATGAGGGTTTCATCGGCCATACCGTGCCCAAGTTGATGTGGATTTGGATAATGGACACATTTATTCGAAATTTGGATTGAGCTCAACGGAAGTATTCGCGACCGTAGTTGCATGTGTTCCGGGCTATAGATAATTATTAGAGTAATTTTATCGACCAAGAGTTCTAAAAATAGAATCGATTAAAATGTTAATCCACCGAGTTATATTGATAAAGGTTTCATCGGCCATACCATGCCTAAGTCGATATGAATTTGGGTCTTGGAATCATTTATCTAGTTGGGTAGAGGTCACTAGAAAAATGCATAAAACTTGTTTAAATCATACATTTTTACGAGTATAATTAAAACGACATTTGTTTTACTCCTTAAAATTTTGTTTTGTAGACCACTTCTTTTTCATAACAAATGGCAACATCAACACCAACTCCTAATGCTACACCACTCGCTACTTCATCTTGGCTCCGATCCTTTATGGATCGATGTAAACTTGAAAAGAATGGGTCAAATTTCTCCGAATGGGATGCCCAACTCAAATTAGCCGCCGAAGGTGACGACAAGCTTCGTTACCTTACCGAGGCCTCTCCACCCGAACCCTCCACTAGGTCCACCGCGGCCACTAGGGAAGCCTATGAGGCTTACCAAAAGGAGTCCGCCGCAATGAAAAATGTCTTAATATTTGCGATGGAGGCGGACCTCCAAAGGAGAGCCTTTAAAATGGGCAATGCTAATGAGATTTACTCCAAACTTGTGACCATGTTTTCACAAACTCCGCGGATCGTCCAATATGAGGCGGCCGCGGCATTCTTTGATCTCGACTTCAAAGAGGGCCAAAAGGTTAGCCCTCATGTGCTCAAACTCATGGAGCTTGTCGAGACCTTGAAGATTCAAAAGGTTGAAATCCCCAAAGAACTCATCGTAGATAGGATTCTACACTCCTTGTCTAAGGTTAAGGCATATGTGCAATTCCGGATGAATTTCAACATGCAAGACAAGGATGTGTCTCTTGAGGAGTTGCACAAGTTACTTGTGCAAGCCGAGAGGGACATGGGGTTAAATGTGAACCCTCCCAAGGATGTGCTTAACATAAGCACAAAGAGTAAGGGGAAGTTCAAGAAGAATGGGAGAAAGGGCAAGAAGCTAGCTCCCACATTCACCAAAGCTAAGTCTTGTGAAGCTAGCACATCCAAAGTCAAGAAGGGTCCTCTTGACAAATGCCATTATTGTAATGGCATGGGACATTGGAAGAGGAATTGTTCCAAATACCTTGGTGATATCAAAGCTGGAAAGATCACTCCAAAGAGGTAAATGACTAACCTTCTTTTATGTTTCTAAATTCAACTATGGTATTATGATGCAAAGTTGTGATAATGTATCTCCTTTTTTATTGTAAATAGGGCCTCCACCAAGCAAAGACAAGGGAAAAGAAAAACAAGCATGAGAAACCATGGAGAAGCTAAGGATAGCTTTTGTGGAGCTTTGTTTTTCATTGTCTTATTTTAAGTTATGTTTTGAATTTTTAGAACTTTAAGTTTCCATGTTCGACATGGAAAGGTATTTTGGATAATGGTTTGTATTTTGGATGATGGTGACTTGGTTTGCAACCCAAGTCACCCGTTTTATCATTTATCCTTTTAATGTTCTAAATTTCATCTTTAAAATGCTTGCGTTTTGAAACATAAGATCATTCACTTAAAGGTGATCTAATAGACAAATATAATGACGGGTTTCATTATATGTCCACATGCTTAAGGCTTGTGTATGATCATTTTTGAAGCGATTTTGAGTCTATGAACTCTCTTAAAGGTATGTCAATCACCAAGTACACATATGAAATCAATAACTATTAGTCTATCTATGAGATAGTTCTCCTTATACTTCAACGTCATTAATTTGTGTCTCATATGCTATCTTTGAATATATAGTGTATTTATTCTAAAGATAGAGTGGGAGAAAAATGAGGACACATCACACAAGGCAAGATAAAATTGTGTACTTGTGTAAATGTAGATCTACGCAAAAGAAAATGATTTGAACAAAGGTATATCTATTTACATAGTATGCCGAATAGATGAGATCTGTGGTCTCAAGTTAGTTCTATATGACTAAAGAGACCAAGTGTAGTAATCATAAGAGTATTTTCTCAAGATAACTACACGAGGAGACCAAAAGAAAGTTTTGGAAGAAAAATGACTAATGTATAGTCTTAACAAGTTTTTGACTAAGTTTATGAAACAATTGACCATTAGTTTCAACCATGAGTTTTACTTAAGAGCCTAAATGAATCAAAGTAACATACTAGTTATGATCAAGATTAAGTTGCAAAGATTGATATTCCGATATCTTCAAATAGCCAACGTTTTAACCACGCAAATGTCATTACTTAACCTCGCTAGGAAATGGTTAATCCTCCTTCCGAAAGAGTATTCCGAAGGACGTATTCTAGATATTGTTTATATTTGAATAATGACATTGCTACACATCATTATGACATGAGTGTGTTAGAGAATTGAAATTTCTTTCCGTAAGGTTGAGATGAGATCACTTCAAAATAGGCATTTTGAAAGGATATGATGGGAACATATATGGTTTTATCCTAGTAACTTGGCAAAGCAATTTATATTTATATTCTTGACAAATTTCGATTGAGAAGTCAATTTCGAAATATGTTGAATTGAGTGGGAGTTAGGAAATTCTCATGTGAAGACATGGAAATTAGTGGGAGCTATCATCCTTGAATGTATAAAACTCATTACTCACTAAAGAATGACGAGCTAATACCTTCTTTCATAAAGAAGCTTTTGAGTTTTCAATTCTGGATGAAAATGGACAATGATGAATCCAATTACATCATGGGATGTTGGATTAGTATTAAAGAGATACACATCGTATCAACATATACATAGGATATTCATATGTATGAAAATGGAATTACCATTAGCAGTCATGGTAGTTCATTGAACACGAGAAGAAGTTGATCTCATGATTATCAATAACTAATGTTTCCGCCATTAGAATAATCATATACATGTCCAATTATGAATCATATGCATAAGAGCATGATGATTGATTGATAAGCCATAATAGAAACGTCATGAACTCTCAAGTAGAATCCGATGAGCGATTTCAGTGCTTGACGGAATGTTCCATTATGTGATAAGAGGTTGCACATTTTGTAGAAGATCCGAGCACATATAAGGATTTATGAGAATCCCAAATCTTTCAAACTTGAAAAGAGAAATGAGAAGTTTTGGAAAGATGGTTGGTTGAATAAGAAGTTATTCAAAGATAATCTTTCCTAGTTAAGCTAGGACTTGTGAGAAGTACTAAGCTAATAATCTTGTCAACTATTACAAGATTCTACAAAACATATACCTAGTGCATTGTGTGTGGATGGAATACTTGATCGGTACAAGTTGTATTATTCATCGCAAATTCGTTCGTTATGAGATGATCGATAAGAAAGTTCTTTCAAGTTAAATAACCAAAACCAAGGTCGAGAACCTTGATGTGTACTTGGTAAAATTCATGGTATAAGAACATGAATGTGAAGGAAATTGCAAGTGTAAGAAGTTTGAACACGTGGACACATGGGATGTTAAACTTCTATTGCAATCAATAAGTGTTTACACTTATGATAAACATCACAAGGTTGTAATATGATATTGACTACCCGAGTGTGATGTCGACACTTGTCGTTTGAGTTATTATTAACTCACCTTGAACACTGTTATATCCAAACGGGTTGTAGAGACAATTGAACCCCGTTAAAGTGAACATGGATTAACATTGTTTTGCCCATAGTTACTTATATGAGGTGACGTCTCGAAGTGACTAGAGTGTGAGGCGATTGATGGCAAGTTCAAGTGCCATACAGTCATGTGAGATGACTAGTCGATCACATAGGCAGACTGTTAGGAACATTTTGTCGGGCCTAATGACCGCTTATAGAGTTCTGGCAAATTTATATAGCCTGGTCGTGGCGAGAGCTACTATAGTATTCAAATGAGTCGATTCTTTTGACTAAAGACTATTCGCCTAAGATGGCACAGTTTCAGATTAACTTTGATTTGTGTTACTACGACCTTCGTAAATGGGGTCAAATGGGCATATTTTGGGTTATGATGGTTGTGGCTAGTCGAAGGGAATGAGTGCGATAGGAATTGTCCACCCCTAGTCAGGGTTATAACAATATCTCAGGGCCACTCGAGGAGTAATGAACTGGAAATGCGTGGCCACGCTCGGATGGCATCCAGAGTGGATAAATCCGGTCAATCAGTTATTCTCGGATCGAGGAAACCACTCTCGATGTGATCACTTGCAAGTACGACCTGAAAGACACCTTGCATTGAGTGGGAGATAGTAATAGGACAAGAGAATTGGTGACGCACACTTGTCGAGGACAAGTGGGAGATTGTTGGAATATGTGTCCTCCGACAATAATGCGATCACGACTGTTGATCATAATGATCACATGTTTAAGTCTCATTAAAATGAATACAATTGGGAAGTAATATTGTTACTGTCAACTGGTCAACATATATCGGTAATGATTGGCTGACTAGAGTTTGACATTCTTGTCGTGTGACGGTGGTGATCAGTTGACCCCTAGGTCATACCTAAAGGGCAACACTCTTAATTGATTATTTAATTAATCGTATAATGTTACGAGTTAATTAAATTACTTGAAAATTGACGGACGATTTTGGAAGTAAAATTTACGTATCATATTGAAATGTGATTAAATAAGATACGGTCTGAGTAATTGAATTGTATCATTACTCGGATGAAATAATTGTTTAAAGAAACAATCGGAATTGAATGAATTATTATAAATACAATATGTTGTGATTTATAAATTGGTAAAATATTTTTGGCACAAGTAATTATGAAATTACTAAGTCAATTTTTGTATGTGACGTATTTTATTGATACGTTGATTTTTAATATGTTGAAAATACATAACAAATATATGTGACATGTGACATGTAACATATAGACAATTGACAAAAATAATATGGGATCCATATTATGTAAAGTGCCGAAAATTGGAGGAGTTTTAGCTACATATTGTGTTTATTTTATAATTAGTAAACATAATGATTGCTAAAAAGAATAGGCTTGCAAGCCTAGTGTGCATTGTTAAGACAAACAAGGGCATGCATTGGGTGGGTGTTCTTCCCTCCTCTTCTCCTCCTACCCGGTTTTCCAAGAGGGCAAGGCAAGGGTTTGTCTTATATTTTTTTCTACATACACTACTTTGATGAGTGTAGTAAAATCATTCCATTATTCCATCATCCAAAATATAGTTTTAGAGAGAATAAAAATCCTCCTCTTTATCTCTCTAAAAACCGAAATATATAAGAGTTTATAAATATTTTGGTTCCATTTTTCTACCTTGATTAATATTATAACTAGTATTTGTAATATTAATTATATTAAGAGGAGCCTTGGGTATAAAGCATAGGGAGAGATCTTACACTTAGATCTTTATTCTTCCATTGGAAAAGCTCAAGAACAAGAGAGATAGGTGATCTCTCTTGTGCCCTAATAGCCGAAATCTACAATGTAAGGACATGATTTCTCCTCTATTTATTTTATTGTTTGCATGCATAAGATCCGTTTTAATTTTATGACAAATTAGTTTAGACATATATGAGTATGTTAATATGTATATGAATCTACATTTCCTTCAGTAATATTGCATAAGAATATGATTTCATGATTTAAGCATGTTTATATGACGAAAGTGAATTTTTATAATGTTGTTATGTTAGTAACATGTGAATATAATGTTTTTGTTTGATGTATACATACATATATATTTTGTTGCGAAAAGTTATAGAATAAAAGTGTGCGGGAAGAACGTGATTGATAAGTTGAATATTATATGAGCATGATAGATGTTATTGTTTGAGCTTCGGTAGATATTAACATATAGTTAGGGATACTGGTTTTACAAGTATCGAGTTGCTTTTGTTCACTTTCTTGATGTTTAAGTTGTTTGAAAGGAAAAATCAAATAGTTATGTTGTTCAATCACAAAGAAGTATCTTTAAACTGTTATAACTTGATATGTATATATCATTTTGATGTGATTCCACTTGGAGGTGATAGCTTGTTCTTTTATGATTCTAACGATAGGTCACACACCCAAAATGACCAAGAAATGAGTGAGATATAACCGTTTTACAAAAATTGGACAGTGCTGAGAAATGCATAGGGTACTCGATCGAGTGGCCCTTAATCGATCAAGTACCGCTTACTCGATCAAGTAGCCCTAATAATTTATTATACGTGCTTCTGACCTTCACCTTCTCGATCGAGTAGGCTGTACTCGATCTAGTGACCCCTGTTTTGGGTCATATGCTTATCTTTTACCTCGTCGCATATCATGTTTAATTCAAAAGTGTACTTTTGTTTCTTTATGCATTGTTTTACGTATGTGTTAGTTCTGATGCATAAGTTACCAGATCTTATGATGTAATAAGTAACACCTTGTGATGGGTATGAGTTTGGTAGAAAGGAAGGACATGAGTTATATGTGGTTGTGTTGGATAGTGGAAAAGGGGAAGGGAAGATTGATGAGTTTATTGAGGCATGGAGCATGTTTTGTGAGATGTGGTTTGTGATATGATTGCGAGTTTGGGTAATATGGGGTAAGTGTATATGGGCCAGGGGTGATGTAAGTGTAAGGAACGTGAGAATGAAAAGGATGAGATGAGGGATACAAATAGTGGCAAATTGGAATGTGTAAGGATTTATGAAGGGAGATGGTTAGAAGTGTGTTGGTTAAGGATATATGTGATGAAAGGTCGTTATAGAGGTATGAAAACGAATGGTGTATAGTGAGATCGAGTTATGCAGCGATGTGTAGGTAGTGGCCGAGTTTGGGAATTTGTATCATCAAGAGGTGAAACTAATGTGTGATTTCTTTGGCAGCTAACGGTATGCGATGAGTTTTGGTTTCTAAAAAAAATGGAGAGTAAACTTGCTTGTGTGGACGGATTGGTGACAAGTGTGAGTGATAGCATAATGAGAGAAGATCCATGGTAAGAAAGAGTGAGATGGTACTGATATGAAATAAACGAGTTTGAGTTTTGGAGCAATGAGAAGGTAACCGGAGCACTAAAGAGTTAGGTAGAAGAAATAAGGAGTTGAATTGTTAATTGATTTTGTCGGGTGTAAAAAGAAAAGAATGAGGGGAGTAATTTAGGAGAATGTTTACTGGAGTTATGTGATATTGAAATAAGGAATCGTCGAGATGCATGATGCTATCATGCGGGTGTGAGTTAATGATTATTTAGGAACTTCAGGACGACATGTTAGTCATGAGTTTTGGGGAATTGAGTGGAGTAAAAAGATGGTAGAGTATTTATACGTTACGAGATTTTGGTGGTGAGTTAGGTGATGATACAATTAAAGACAGAATTGGAATGAATGTTCAGGTAAATTTTGTTGATGGATTTGACGTTCGATATTTGGGATGTTAACCGAAGGTGGGAAAGAAATTGTGATATTTAGAGGTGGGTGTAAGAGATTTGTTAGACGAACGGTGGTGGTGTTGTGATGTTGTCACTAGTGGTTAAGGGTGATGATAAGTAGGAAAGATAGCCATTCTAAAGAGGTTGATTTTGTAGAGGCCGGATTAATATGTATGGTTGTGAGAGTGCGTGAGATGTGGGTGTAGGAGGCAGTTACTAGTAGTTGAGTATTAATGGCATGGTTACATTTGTCAGGAGGAGGTGATAGTGATGCGAATGGGAGAATGTACTATGAAGGGCGTGTGAGTTAAACTCGGGCGAGCGATAACCTTTATCAAGTGGTAACTTACGTGATCAGGATTGACTAGTTGGATGTGATTACGGGTCTCTGATGTGCATAAATGTTTGTATGAGGTTCTGACCTCACGAGAAGTGGTATGGTATGATAGTTATAAAGTTGTTATCTAAATGTTCTGTAATATATGTTGGGTACGGTAACCTAATGGAATGATATTCAAAAAGTAATAATTTGAGTGATCTGTCATGGGTAGTTATACTTATATGTGTATTCATGATATATGTTTATTCCGTGAAAAGGTATGGATGATATTCATGAGGTTCTTATCTGTTTATTCCGTGTAATATGTGTTGTTGTGATCTAGTAAAGCGGTTTTGAGTAGTTTTATTGTCCGAAAAGTTATCTTGAGTTAGTGTTTATGGGTATTGTGTAAGTTGCGATAACTATCGATGTGGCTGTTGTGCCTCGGGTCATGATCCGGGCACGGTACTTCGTGTTGTGATGCGGGTATTTTCGTGCTGCGGTGCGGCTGTTGGTGGCGGTTGGTGTGGTTTAAACTTGTCGTCAAAACCTACCAACCAAAACAATATTTATAACTTCACAAACTACTCTTAGTAAAGAGGTAAGTAAAGGTCGGATCCCAAGGGACGGGTATTGATGTAGGATTTTCAATTGCAAGTAGTTGTGTCTTAGGGTGTCACAAATTATGGGTTGAGATGAGATGTAGTCTAAACTAATCAACAAGATTAATGAAAACAAAGTAAAGCAAATAAAGGGGTTGTAAACAATTGATTAAAATCACTAGGGTGTCATGGGTTCATAGGGGATTCATGGAAATAGATTATACAAACATGTTCTCAAATAGATGCAAGCACTTATTGTTGTGATGGGATCGAGTTGGTGTATATCTTACAATCCCTAGGAAGATTTAGGTCCCGGAGTCGAGTCGTCTAGACTGTACAACACCTACAAGTCGACTTAGTCTCCCCCTATTCAACTCTATGCATGGTCTAATGAGGCTCGAGTTGGTTTATGTCTTACAAGCCCCATTGAAAAGATTAGAGATGGGTAAAAAATGCAAGGATTCATAGGCTCGAATTTCATCAAACATAACATGTGCATATGTTGAAATCACAACAAGCAAGCAAATTAATTATGAAAACATATTAGATTAAGCATAGATCAATTCCCATGTTTGTTTCCCCTAATTCCCCATTAACCCTAGCTAAAGAACTACTCACTCATGATCAAGTTTAGCATGCTAATAAGGTTGTCACTCATACTAACAAAGCAAAACATGATAAATAAATGATGTGATTAACAATGATTAAACAAGGGTAAAAAGGAATTATACCTATAGAGATGATCCAAATAATAAAGCAAAGAATAATAGAAGTACTTGATGATTGATGGAAGGTTGTCAATCCTCCAACTAAACCCAAATAATCTTCTAATTACCCAAATAATACTAAGAATAATTGAGAGATTAATGAAAGATTAAGATGTGATTAGTATTGAAATGTGTATTACAAGTAAAATAAGACTAAATTAAGAGAGGATTAAGATGATAAAGCTTGATTAAGAATTGATGATAATCTAGGTAGTACAATGGGGGTATTTATACTAAAATTAAATATAAGGATTAGAGTTACTAAGGGTTTAAATGACTATTAAGACCCTAAGAGAAGCTTGAGGAATTGCAACTCCCGAGGGACATGCACGGATCATGCTTGAAACTCCCACTAGGATCCGCTCGTCCTCACCTGAAGCACGGCCTGTCCTGTAAGAAGATCCGCTCGGGCTGGCAGTCAGAACGCTCGGATCGTGCCCTGGTACGCTCGGATTCTGCTCAGGGACGCTCGGATTCTGCCCAGGGACGCTCGGATTGTTGCTCTGATCCGCTCGTCTTGAGCTCGAGCCGCTTGGATCGTTGGATAGGGTTCTTCTCTTGTTTAGCTCCTTAACAATCCGCGGGGATTGTGTTGGGGATGCAAGGATCTTTTCATCATTTCCCATTTCACTCTATTTATTTGCTTAGGCCTCTAGTATCGGTCTCCTCTTAGATGCTTTGTCAATAGATGCAATCCATTTAGCTCCATTTGGCTCCAGAAATGCAAGGTTAGCAATCCTCTCCTACCAAGGACACAAAACCTCAAAGAATATACAAAATGGGAAACTAAAGATAAGAAATGACCCTAATATATGCTAGAAAGCATGGGAACGAGGTTAATTCGGGGACTAAATGTGCTCAAATATGAGTCACATCAAACATCCCCAAACCGAACCTTTGCTCGTCCCGAGTAAAGAGGTGACTAAAACTATGACGTTTATTTAAACTAATCTACTAATATAGCCGATATGAGACAATTAGCGGGTCTCACTCCGCCCCTTTAATTCACAACAAGACATCCATGAGGTAGGGTGCCTTCTTGCAAGGCAAGGTAGGGCTTACCAAAATGGGGATACATCCAATCATTAAGCACACAAAAGAAGGTAATGGATGCATCTACAAATAATAGCCACTTTTCTCATCTAAGTGGCGGAAATTATGTAGAAGGGAAGCAATCTAAGGGTACACACTCTATTATAGATATGGTTTCTTCAAATTACTAAGCCTAGAAGGATAACAATAAATCACCTCCAAGTTGTGTCAAGCTAGGGTACCTTCGTCCTCAATTGCTAAATGCTTTCGTCAAGAGTAGACTACCTATGATGTTAGAAACACTGTACGATCACGAAATTCCCCCTCTTTCCTAGACAAGAAGAAGGATCGTCCCCTCTCTACCATGCACAAAACCAAAAGCAAACTCCCACTTTTGTGCATGGTAGAGAGGGGACGATAGCCTGACATCCTGGTGGAGAGGGGACGATAGCCTGACACCCTGATCAGTATCTCATCTAAACCTGATCAATATGCTTTTGAGTTTCAAAGTGGGAGTTTGCTTTTGGTTTTGTTATTCCCCCCAAATTTCTTGTGGCATTTGACATTTTTGAGAACAATTTTCTTTGCCATTTCTTTGATATTTGGCAATTTGATGCTTGACAATTTTCAACTTTTGCATTTTTTGAACATTTTCAAAGTCACCCCAATTTGTAACAAGGGTACTTTTATTTGAAGCATAGGAGTTCTTATTTTTGTACTCCTCTTTTCTTTGATGCAAATTTCTTGATTTTCATTTTCGTACTTGAACTCAAATTGAGATTTTTGTGCTCATTCCCTTTTTTGTTGACAAAAATGATGATAGAAGTGGAAGATAGTTGCATGGTTTCAAGGGTCACCTTGGAATAAACGGTAGCCAAGGAGTCATCACATCACAAGGTACTCTTGACTAGGCCTTAGTCCATGGGTCAAAGGATACTAGCATGACACATCCTACGGTATTTTAGAGGTATTCTAATGAGCAAAGTCTCAAGAACAAAAAGTATCTACAAGGGCCTTATATACACTTGTCAAGTTTCCCAAATAGATGTTTTCACAAAACTTTTCCTAAAATGCAACTACATGCCATGATGCAACTAACATTTATACAACCTAATGCATGTGCTTCTATCAACTAGTATGCCATATAGACTACATGCAACTCCTAAGATCACATTAGTTTGTAACGCATCAACCAAAATAAAGCCACATAGTCATTAACATAGAGAGGAAAAAGAAAATTGGAAAGATCATACCATGCGGTCTTCATATTCCTCATGCCTCAGATGTGGCGTAGTCGATCCAATGTGATAAAAGGACAAACAAACACAAGTATATACACAATATACAATTCTACACTACAAAGGAATGAACATGTTTTTGGATTTTTAAAATTTTTAAAATTTTTATGGTTTTCGTTTTTGTGAAATGAAAGAACATGTTTTTGTGTCTTTCGAAATTTTTCAATTTTTATCATTTTTGATTTTAAAAGTTAAGTTAGAATTTCCCATCCCCACACTAGTATGGACATTGTCCTCAATGGCCAAAACGATAGAAAATTATGCAATGCAAGCTAAATGAATATGCATGATTTCTACACTAATATGCAAACTATATGACATATATACATAAGTGATGCATTCTAATCTACTCTATATGATGCATGCTTTCTATTTTCGGAGAGCTAATTTGAATTAAATCGCATCTCTTGTGTTTGAACTTCCCCAAACCAAGTAAGACACTATTTCTAATGCAAAAATAAGGAGAGTTCATGCACAAGGAAAGGATGCAATGCATGAATCCTAATTGTCATTTTGGATTTTCAATTGGGAACAATAAATGAGACACCTCAATGGAACCGAGGTGGGAGGCCTTTAATTTTGCTAGGACTCAAAACAAACACTCAAGATAAAGATTAAAAACATGATAAAGAGACAAAGCTAAAGGAGGTGTAGGAAACTCACAATAGAATAGGTTGATGTCAAGTAATCAACCTCACATGTGTGGTATCCTCCAAATAGCCTTGGCAACCCTCAATTGTCTCTCATTGCGACATCCTCATCACCGGCGTCATTGCCGTCATCATCATCATTGGAATCATCAATTTCTTCATTATCTTCTTCATCATCCACCTCCATTGACTCGGAGGATTCACCATTTCCATCATCAACTTTGGAACTTGAACCTT
This sequence comes from Silene latifolia, assembly GCF_048544455.1. NCBI lineage: Eukaryota > Viridiplantae > Streptophyta > Magnoliopsida > Caryophyllales > Caryophyllaceae > Silene > Silene latifolia. The sequence goes on from NC_133537.1 coordinate 36,681,540, forward strand.
GCTCTTCTACTTCTTGGCATGAATCATTACCTTCCCCGTCTTCAAAAAAACAATCTCCTTTCCATTAGCCACCCAACTATCCATTTCGGCATCTTAAGAAGCACTTGGGAAGAATACCTCCCTATCCGCCCAACTAGGCAAAGTACATGAAGGATCAAGAAGTCCTTGCCTAACTAGATGTAGAAGGGGTGGATATTGGGCACGGTAGGCATTTACCCGATCTTCATGAGCTTCTTTATGCATTTGTTGCATTAGTTGGGTCAAATAGTCGTTGCCTATCATGACATTAGAGCCACTTGGTTTGAATTCTTGGTAGGTGTTAGGCCTGGAAATCCGCAGACCTCCTTGATCAGTATCTCATCTAAACCTGACTGCCAGGCTGTCAGGATGTCAGGCTATCAGGACACATGAAGACAGGCGCCAGGCCATGGAGAGGACAACGGTCAAAATATCAGGACGATATTAGACCATAAACGCGTATTATCAAAGGATTATATACGCAACATTGAATGGAAAGATCTCGCAGTAAATGCAGTAATTAAGGGAGGAATATTGGCAATTATCACAGGCAATTAAGGAGAATAATCCGCATTTAAATCAGTATCAAGCAGCCGTTCAAGTAAGAGCTTATATAAGGAACACTTTGAAGACATTGGAGATATCTCATTCTTACGCAAGAGAAAGCATACGTCTAAATATTCCACACTTAGAGAAATATTAATATTGTCATTATCATACGTTGATTCTCCCAATTATATAGTGAAATCCTCTCCTGGCTTGGTGCCCGTGGTTTTTTCCCATTCAAGAGTTTTCCACGTACAAAATTCTTTGTCTCATTATTGTTATTTTTGTTATATTCATAGCATACATTTTTACCCTGACGACCTGACCAATAGACTGATTAGAGCTAGTTAACCCTACTTAAATCTATCCTGACCTGATTTCGCCTTGCGCAAAATCCACCAAAACAATTGGCGCCCACCGTGGGGCATCTAGCTCTTTAAATCCTTTTTTCTTATCCTACAAAAATTCGAAAATCCTACAAAAATGGCCCAACCTACCGTTGAAGAACAGTTGAATGCAGCTCTCCAACAAATCGCTGAGTTGGAAAGCCTGAAAGAAAAAGTAGCCCCAAGCTGTAAATCCGCAATTAAGAGAATCCGAGTCAGCCCTGAAACAAAAATTAGAAAAAACTCAAGGGGCAGGCTCTAGATTCCAACCAGGAACCCCATTTGCATCAATCATCAAAAATATCGATTTTTCCAGTTTTGGGAGCCCAAATGTTTCTAAATCTATTGATGTTGATGGTGATGGTGAATCAAAGAATGACAAGGAGAAACCTGATGAATCTGCAGCAGCCATCATGAGGGCAGTGGTTCAGGAGATCAAGAAACTCAATGAAAAATTCGATAAGAAACCTGGAGTACCTGCCAGCATGGAAGAAGCTGCCCCTGACAGCTACGCTGCTTTGCCTTTCTTAGACGAAATAGCTAAAGTAGACCTACTAAAGAAGTTCGTAGTTCCATCCATGAGGGTCTATGATGGAACCACGGATCCACAAATCACGTGGCTCTTTATAAACAAAAAATGCTGGCTGCATCTATTACCAGCGAATTCAGACAAGGTTGCATGTGTAAGGGATTTGGAACAACCCTGACTGGCCCTGCCCTGCAATGGTACATCAACCTGCCAACTGGGAGCATCCATTCCTTCGTCAACCTGATCAACAGTTTCAACCAGCAGTTCGCAAGTAGCAGGGAGTTGGAGAAACGATCCAGTGACCTTTACCGAGTTACACAGAAGCCTGATGAAACTCTTAGGACATTCCTCGCAAGATTCAACAAGGAAAAAGTATCCATACCCAGGTGTGACGTTGGAACAAAGAAAGGTGGAGGCATTCAGCGGGGGTTACTACCATATAGTGACTTATACAAATGAGCTCACTAAGTATCCCCGCCACACCTTCGAGGACATTCAGGCCAAGACTCTTGCCTTCATCAGGCTAGAGGAAGATAAAAGCTATAAACTTGGATCACCCAGTAGACCAAAGGATCATGAAAGGAGTAATAGGAAGAGCAACAAAGGAAACAACTATAGGCCTACTCCATATTCCAGGCCGATCGTCGAGAAGTTAACCTGGCTCATGAGTATCAAGGTAAGGTTAAAGTTTATCTACCTATTTCCGAACATAACCGGCCAAGTTGATATTGCAGATTAATCCAGAGACTTGACAACATGGGATCGGTGTCGATGGCCCGGGGAAGTCGAAAATTCCAATCCTAGGAGAGACAATTCTAAATGGTGCAAATTTCATATGGATATTGGACACACCACGGATGATTGTTTCACCCTGAGGAAGGAAGTGGCCTACCTGCTAAAATCTGGATACTTGAAAGACCTAATCAAGACAAAAGGCAGGAATGCAAACCAGGGTAAAGAGAATCAGGAGCATAAGCAGGATCGTAGTCTCCCTCCACCACCACCAATTTATGAAGTAAAATTCATATCTGGCGGTTCAGAGATTTGCGGCCTGACAAGTTCAAGAAAGAAAGAAGATAGCCAGGACGCCAAGGACTGTATCACCCTGCAAGCCGGATCATATCCCAACAATCACTTTCAATGATTGTGACTTGGTGGGCATCCCTGATGTCCATCATGATGGCCTGTTAATTTCTATGCAGATTGGAACAACCACAGTAAGAAGGATCCTAGTAGACGGAGGCAGCTCAGTGAACCTGATCATGCTTGACGTACTAAAAGCCATGAAGATCAACGAGGACCAAATCACCAAAAAATCCAGTGTCCTAGTAGGATTCAGCGGCGAAACCAGGAGCACCCTAGGAGAAATCCACCTCCCAACCTACGTGGAAGGAGTCTCATCTTATGAGAAATTTGGAGTCCTTGACTGCCTATCATCCTACAACGCGATCTTGGGCAGGCCCTGGATTCATAATGTCAAGGCCGTACCGTCAACTTATCACTAGTGTATCAAGATACCAACAGACTGGGGCATAGCCACAATCAAAGGGGATCAGAAGACAGCCCAGGAATGCTACACAGCAGCCTTGAACCTTCCAAGGCAGGTAAGTCCCTTGCATAGCAATTACAGCACCCTGTAAGGAGAACTTATGTGGCACCTCCCAGAATGGAAACAGATCAGGTAATTCTAGACCCTGAGTACCCTGACAGGTATGTTTTAGTAGGATCTGACGCACCAGATTGTGTTAGGCCTGAACTGGTAAAGTTCCTTAAAAATAAATCATCTTGGTTTGCTTGGTCACATTTTGACATGACTGGAATTAGCGCTGATATAATTACACATAAACTCAATGTTGACCCATCTTTTAAGCATGTACAACAGAAAAGACGGAAATTTGCAGCTGAAAGAAATACCATTATCAACGAGGAAGTAGAAAAACTCTTGGATATGGGAATGATCAGGGAAGTAATGTACCCTGAGTGGCTGGTTAACGTAGTTGTTGTGCAGAAAAAGGATGGAAAGTGGAGAGTCTGTGTAGACTACACTGTCCTGAACAAAGCCTGTCCCAAAGATCCATTTCCCTTGCCACATATCGATGCCATGGTAGACGCCACAACAGGCCATGAGATGCTGACATTCATGGATGCTTCCAGTGGATTCAATCAAATAAAGATGCACCCTGCTGACCAGGAGAGTACTGCATTCATTATAGACCGAGGCATATACTGTTACACTGCCATGCCTTTCGGCCTGAAGAATGCAGGGGCAACATACCAGCGCCTGGTCAACATGATGTTTAAAGACCAAATAGGTGACATCATGGAAGTGTACATAGACGACATGGTGGTGAAATTCAAAAATGCAGAAGATCATGTGAAACATCTAGAAATAGCATTCGAGATATTGGAAAAATACAACATGAAGTTAAACCCTGCAAAATGCCACTTTGGAGTCTCTGCAGGCAAATTCCTTGGATATATGGTCACAAAAAGGGGCATAGAAGCCAGCCCTGAACAGACAAAGGCTATCCTGGAGTTGCAGTCACCCAAGTCTGTCAAGGATATCCAGAAATTGACAGGCCGGGTAGTTGCCCTGAACCGTTTCATATCAAGATCCTCCGAAAGGTGCAAAACATTCTACAACCTCCTCAGAAAGAATAAGCAGTTCCAATGGACTGATGAACATGAGACAGCTTTTCAGGATCTAAAATCCTACTTATCATCTCCACCCTTACTGGCTAAGCCAGAGAAGGGGGAACCTTTGTCAGTATACCTGTCTGTTACCGACACAAAACTCAGCGCAGTCCTAGTGAAAGAACAGGATGGTCAGCAACATCCAGTCTACTATGTAAGTAAAAGCTTGCTAGATGCTGAATTGAGGTAAGGATTGCTTGAAAAATATGTCTTAGCTTTAACTATGTCATATACTAAACTGCGACCTTATTTTGAAAGTCACCCCATTATAGTCAGGACCAATTTACCCATATAGTCTGTCCTACGTAAGCCTGAATTATCAGGCAGGATGGCCAAATGGTCAGTACAGATTAACACATACGACGTCTCCTTTGAACCCAGGGCAGCGATTAAATCGAAGGCCCTAGCAGACTTTGTGGCTGACTTTAGCCCTAACCTGGAACCAAACCTGATAAAAGAGGTCAACCAACTAGAAAATAAAACCCCAGACCAAGAATGGACCCTATTCATGGATGGGGCATCCAACGCCAGGGGGACAAGGTTAGGATTAGTGCTCAGATCACCACAGGGAGATATGATAGCACAGGCTGTAAGCTGTGAGTTCAAAGCTACGAACAACGAAGCAGAATATGAAGCCCTGATAGCAGGCTTAAAGGTATGTCTAGACCTCGGTGTTCAAAACCTAAAGGTAAAAACTGATTCACTCCTAATTGCTAATCAAATAAAGGGAAGTTATACGGCTAAGGATGCAAAAATGATTTCGTATTTCGAATATGCAAAAAACCTTACCGCTAAATTTGCTTTATTTGACATAGATCAAATATCAAGAGACCTGAACACCCAGGCTGACGCTCTGGCTAGCCTAGGTTCGAACTTTACCCCCGCCGTTTTCGACAAAATACCAATTGTGCATTTATTAGAGCCAGCCATCAGCAAACCTGAACAAGTCAATCCTGTCAATCAGGATAATAACTCTTGGACTAAACCCTATTATGATTGGTTTCTCCGAGGAATACTGCCGCAGGGCAGACATGAGGCAAGGGCCTTTAAAATTAGAGCGTCAACTTATGCTATCATCGATAACACTTTGTTCAAGAGATCGCAGGCTGGACCCTACCTGAGATGCTTGGAGCCTGACGAAGCCAAACTAGTACTTCAAGAAATACACGATGGACAATGTGGCAACCACAAAGGCGGAAAGAGCCTGGCAAGTAAAATTCTCGTGACAAAGCTACTCGGCCTACACCGAGGGTCGATCGCCCGGAATACTCTTCAAAATGCGAAGCCTGCCAAATTCATGCACCAATCATACATCAGCCATCTGAACTCCTCCATTCAATTTCCGCACCCTGGCCGTTCATAAAGTGGGGCATGGATATTGTAGGAAAACTGCCCGTAGCTCCAGGACAAAAAGTATTCATGTTAGCTATGATTGATTACTTCTCCAAATGGATTGAGGCTGACTCTTTCAGGCAAGTAACTGAAAAAGAATTAATATCCTTCATCAGGACAAACATCATTTGCAGATATGGAGTCCCATCAGAAATAGTATGTGATAATGGAACTCAATTTGTGGGGAAAAGGACCCAAGCATTTTGCCAAGAATGGAATATCAACCTGGTAACATCAACCCCTGGATATCCAAAAGGCAATGGCCAGGCTGAATCAAGCAATAAGGTAGTCATAAGCTGCCAAAAAAGAAGCTAAAAAGAAGACGAGGCAGATGAGCTGAAGAACTTCCATTAGTACTATGGGCAGACAATACGACTTCAAAGACATCAACAGGCCAAACACCTTATTCTTTGGTGTACGGCTGTGAAGCTGTCATTCCTGTAGAAGTACGGGTGCCAACATCAAGGTACAGCCTGAACAATGTTGAAGCAAACAAAGACCTAATGCAAGATAACCTGGTTCTAACAGAAGAATTAAGAGACGCTACCAAGATCTGGATGGCATCATACCAACAAGTAGTTGTCAGGACTTACAACAAAAATGTCAAAATCAGAGTTTTCAGGGAAGGAGACCTTGTTCTACGCAAGGTATTTCCAAATAAAAAATAAAAATCAGCAGGCAAACTGGCTCCCACATAAGAAGGCCCTTACTTAATTGATTCAATTGTTGGACAAGGAGCATATAGGCTCCAGACACTAGAAGGAGAAATGATCCCAAGATCCTGGAATGTAACCCATTTAAAATTATTCCATATGTAAATATCAGATCAGGCCACAAATCAGGTATAAATTCAATCACTACTTAACCTGACATGCTACCTGAGAAACTACGTGTTTTACATGCTTTGTATGCAACTCATATCTATATATTCAACTAACCCATTTATTTTACTTCTTGAATCTTGAACAATTATACATGATAAAATATTATATGCATAAATATTCAGGATTGAGGGCTACTTTACTATATATTTCTGAAACAAAAATTTTGCACTTGACTGTGCCTGACGAGTTGGTAACCACCACCGGATACAGTAAGTGTCAGGACCAATCAGACATGAAATAATTGCTGACGACGACTAGGTTTATCGCCACGGATTACAACCGGGCTGGACACACAAGAAGACAGTGCAAGGGTGTTCTCTCCCAAACACTTAGTCTAAATGCCCTCCTGACAGGCCGAATACCAAGCCCTCCAGCTAGGCAGGGGACATAAGCCCTCCTGACAGGCCGGTTTTCCCACCCCTTCAACCATTATAGCAAAAAACTACACTTGGTTGAATTACTCATGAATAACAAGATAGAACAAAAATGATGTGCAGGTTATTCAAAGAAAATGTTTGACAGGCCCAATAGGATGAAATTCACAAATTCAAGTAAAGTCAAAAGCAAAATCAGCCAAAAAAGGCCACCATGCCTACATTAATAAAGCCCTTACCCCTTGGGGCAAAGGCACCAAAATATTCATAAAGGCCAGAGATAGTCTCCCTGACCTGGATAAAGACAGAAAAAAGAAAAATTGTTCGTTCAGGGACATCCCCCTGGATGGGCCAAATACCAACTAAAAAAATCAAATTACTGCTTGTCCTTAGAAACAGTACCAGCATCAACATCCTACTCCCCACTCTTAGCCGCATCAGCATCAACATCCTGCTCCCCTGGAGAGTTGACCTCCTGTTCATTTTCCATGTTATGCAGGTCAGGATACTTAGAAGTAGCAAAAGCCATCTCAACTTCAGGGTTCCACTTCGCCCTGGCCTCGACAGGCTCTGACATAGCAGCAGCCCTCCCCTTAATATAGAAGTAGAGGGAAGCATCATCTAGCTTGAACTCCAAGTCATCCCTCTCTTGGGTGAGCTCCTCATTCCTGTCCAAAGCTTCCTGCAAAAGCCACTTACGTGAAACTGCCTTAGTCGTAGCAGCATCGCTCTCAACCTGCACCCTCACCAAATCAGCAACTTTAGCAGCCATGTCAGCTCGTGCAAAGTCCAGATCAGACTTCAACCTATCATAATCTGATCTCATCAGATCAATCCTGGCCACTAAAGAAGTAGCATGATAGGCGTTATGGAGACATGTCGCAGCACCCTGACCAAAAACAGGAAGAAGAGTATGAATAATATACTCCAATAACAAAAACTACCTAAACAAAACACACATAAAAATTGTTTCAGCCTACCTCCCTTACAGCAGCCAAGGCACCTGCCAAGAGGCTGAGTGAATGATTCACTGAAGCAACCGCCTGAGTAGCAGTCTCAACAAGGTCAAGGGTGAGCATGACATCTGATCTAGAAGCAGCGTAATCCCTGATCTTCACCCTAACAGCCTCCATATTGTCCACCCTGGCTTTGACTTCCCTGACCGGGGCAGAAATGTCAACATCTTCAATTTTCCTTTTTGGGTGTGAACTTGTTTCAAGCAGGGCAAGCAGTATAGCAATGACCTTGGCAAAGCATTAAACTGTTCGGTCAAATCTATAAAAGTTCAAAGATCTCCGCTTCCCTGGGAACCTTCCTCCTTGATCTTAACCAGCCTGGCTGAAAGGTCAGCCATACCGAACCTGCCAAGACGAGTAGATGACCTGGTAGCTACAACACGAAACACTATATTAGCAATACAAACAAAACGTTATCAAGAAGCTAAAGCAAAAAGAAGATATAAATTAAGATAGACTTACTGCCTGAGGTAGTAGCACTAACAGCCCCAGAAGGTTTAGCCACCCTGGCAGTACCATCAGCCTTCAAGCAACGAGGAAGATGGCCAACCCCACAACAGAGAGGCCAAGACCTCTCCAAAGGAGGAATAGCGAGGAAAGCAGAAATATTGGCGTAGGATACTGGCCAAGAACCCATCAATCAACTGCGCGCATAAAAGGTATAATTTAATATGAATTTCATTTCATTTTCTACTAACAAGTAAAACATGCAGGACAAAAGAAAGAAACTCACCAGCAACACAAGCTTCGTAATTTAAATATGCCAGGTCAGGAGTCAGGACCCACATACTTGGTCCTGACAAACATGTACCCAGCAGCCCAGCCCTTATCATTGCCGCTATCCAGGTTGCTCAAAAGAGGAGTAGTAGAAGCCCTGACCTTAAAACTTATACGGCCAGGACTATTGGTTTTAACAATGTAACAAGCCTTCAGATCATCAAGGGAAAACGAGATATTGTGCTTTTTACAGAGATAATCAATGGAACACGCAACCTTCCACACCATAGGCATGAGCTGATAAGATGGAACGCCAATCTCCTTAATAACATCAACCATAAGAGGAGAGAAATTAAGCTTACAACCTGCCCTGAAAGCCCAGTCATGAATGCAGAACCAACCAGGACAAGCCCAGTCGGCCCTAATAGGAGAATTCTCAGGGATCCAGACTTCAGCATCAGCAGGGATGATCCCCTTATCCTTCAAAACCTTCTCAAACTCAGGCTTCAAACGATTTGCAAGAGACTAATCATCCTTCAAAGCCTTCGTAGGCCTGAATTGGAAGTCACCATGAGAAATTGAGATCATCTCCAATGGAGAATCACTCGGCTTGCTGATCGTGGAAAGTTGAGCAGCAGAAGAAGTAGGCAAATTTTCAGAATAAATTTCCTCAGGATTCTGAGAAGGAGGGGTTACAGGAGCCACTGCCCTGGTAGGCTTCTTTTTTGCAGCCATTATTGAAAGATTACGAAGAATTGATCGAAGATTGAAGAAACTGGGAATTAAGGGAACTAGAGAGGAATATTATTAAGAGGGAAATAAGAAGAAGTATTTTGGTGGAGTTCAACTTAATGAAGCACGCAAGTATTTATAGTGGAGAAGATTAGGGTTTCAACCGCAAAGGAAGTGGATAATCATTAAGGAAGTTGCAGTAAATCTTACACGCGTCATAAACTGCAGTAAAATAGCCGTTACAGGAAACTGACTGGGTATAACTTAACCGTTGGGTAATCTTCCTAAGAATAAAGTTATCTCCTCATTTTTTCGTCCCGGCACACTGAAAATAAGGAGATAAGGGGCAATTGTTAGGCCTGGAAATCCGCAGACCTCCCTGATCAGTATCTCATCTAAACCTGACTGCCAGGCTATCAGGATGTCAGGCTATCAGGACACATGAAGACAGGTGCCAGGCCATGGAGAGGACAACGGTCAAAATATCAGGACGATATTAGACCATAAACGCGTATTATCAAAGGATTATATACGCAACATTGAATGGAAAGATCTCTCAGTAATTAAGGGAGGAATATTGGCAATTATCACACGCAATTAAGGAGAATAATCCGCATTTAAATCAGTATCAAGCAGCCGTTCAAATAAGAGCCTATATAAGGAACACTTTGAAGACATTGAAGATATCTCATTCTTACGCAAGAGAAAGCATACGTCTAAATATTCCACACTTAGAGAAATATTAATATTGTCATTATCATACATTGATTCTCCAAATTATATAGTGAAATCCTCTCCTGGCTTGGTGCCCGTGATTTTTTCCCATTCAAGGGTTTTCCACGTACAAAATTCTTTGTCTCATTATTGTTATTTTTGTTATATTCATAGCATACATTTTTACCCTGACGACCTGACCAATAGACCGATTAGAGCTAGTTAACCCTACTTAAATCTATCCTGACCTGATTTCGCCTTGCGCAAAATCCACCCAAAACAGTAGGCAAAGGGGTATGGTGGAGTCACAATGGTGGAGGAGGAGGGCTTTGCAATTGGTTCCCTATGTTGTTCAATTATGACTTCGGCTTCCTCGGAGACGGGCAATAGGTAGTTTGGGCTACGGACGGAGATGCGGCAAATCTTGCTAGGCAAGATAAAGGACTTAGCTTCTTTGATGACCCACTCATATTTGTTGTCAAGATTGTCATTCTTGACCCAATGGAATTTGTTGATCATATTGCTCATATCAAGGAGGTTGCTCCCTTTAACCGGTTTGTAGGTGTTATCCTTGTTGAAATTCGGGTTAAAGTGCTTAGCTAGCCTCGTTACTAAGCCGCCGTTTACAATGAAGGCCGCTCCATCTTTTCAATTATCAATCTCAAGCCACCGATCAAGCAATAGTTGAAGAATGTTGTACTTTTTGGTGAACTTTCCATTTATATTCATGAAGGACTCAAGGTAGACAAAATCAAGTTCGGTGAAGTGATTGGTGCCTTTTCTAGCAATCAAGGTATTGCCCACAAACTTGTGCCATACTCTTATGCCCGGATGATGAACATATAAAGCATGACACTCCCGGAAAGAGTCAAATTTTCGACCAGTAATAGCTTTCCAAAGGCGTGCGGCATCATATTTCAAAGGCTTCCTCTCATAATGATGATATTGTAAAAGACCAAACACATTACCAACACTACTACAAATCCAGGCAAATACAACGCCCCTTTAACAACGATTATTCACGAAAATCACAATAGACGTTGTAGAATGTATGGCGCGAATTTTACTAAAATCAATTACAACGGGTATGGTTATAAAAACCGTTGTTATTAGTTTTAACAACGGGTCACACATGCACAACCGTTGTTAATAATTTGGCGCAAAATTGGCGCAAAGTTAGTGAAAAGTAATCACAACGGTTATTTTTGAAACCCGTTGTTAAAACTTATTTAACAACGGGTGTTTTTTACAACCGTTGTTAAAACTTTTTTCACAACGGTTGTTGTTTAATAACCGTTGTCAATACCTTCCATACTATAAACCACACAAACAGAAGTCTGGCTGCGCCCACAAAACACAACCCTTAATACACAAATACAAACACAAACACAGCAGACAAACAAACACAAAACACATACACACTCTCTTTCTCTCTTTCTCTATTTCTCTCTTTCTCATCGTCGCTTTATCTTCTCGCCGTCACTGTGATTTCATCGTCTATTACGTTCTGTATTTATCAGGTAAATCTCGCCACACGTTAGTTTCATCGTCATTATTTTCTTTTTCTATTTATTTCTTTTGCATGTATGTGTTTTTATCGACCATTATGTTATTTGTTTAAGTATTGTTCGCATAATTAGTTACTAAAACAATGAAGAAGCAAGATGAAGAAGTAAGATAAACATAATTAATATATATATATATATATATATTTATAAATACATAAATTAAAAAAAAAAATTACATATGTAAAAATGCAATTCTTATATTTTCATGGAGGATCTTATTGTGCTCTATCGTATCCGTCCTCTCCTCCTTGGCTATTTGGAGGTTCCGTTCGCCAGATTGCTATATCGTCATATAGCCGCAATCGCGCCGCTCCGTCAAGCCATTTTCTTTGGCGTGCTTGGTGCGGATCGAGCTTCCGCAAGGTAGCTCCGAAACTTTCCTCAATATGGAGGAACCAGGCGGATGAAGTTGTTGTTGTTCTCGATCATGGTAAGAGTCTTTAGGATGAAATCATTCATTTTGTTAGAGTTTTTTGAGTTTGATTTGAAAGATTAAGTAGAGTTTGTTTTAATAGTTAGAGTTTGGAGATGAATATATGAGATAATGGAAATGTTAGTTGAGATATGCAATGTATTTATACTAAGCAATGTGTGGGTTGAGTTAATTGCTTTTTAATTAATATATATGTTAGGAAGTTGTGCCATAATAATCATCATCATATCTCTCAATAATGCTGCTTCAAATCCTATTACTAACCCTTCTCATTCCATATTATCCGTTCATATGTACAGTGATGTCAGTAATAATGCATGCATCGGAATTCTAACAGGCCGTAATTATGCATGCATCTAGTAATATTTAATTTAATTTTTTTTTATTTTTTAAGAACAAACAACAACGGTTATTTACAAACAACCCGTTGTCTTTAGTTATAACAACGGTTTTGTATATTACAACCCGTTGTTATAACTTTCCCCCCAAAATTGAGTCACACTTTCCACAACGGGTTTTTATACATAAAACCGTTGTTAATAGTTTTAACAACGGTTTCGTTAAGTAAACCAACCGTTGTTAAAACCTTCTACAACGGACGCTTTAACAACGTCCGCTTTTTTATATAACAACGGTTTTTGACCGTTGTTATAGCCTGTATCTGTAGTAGTGCAAACTCACTCAAAGTCATTCTTCTACTCTTATTCTCAAGACAGAATTCAACATAATGTCAAGTCTCCATATTAGACACCTTCAAAGAGCTTATGAACTCCATGGTCAATGAAGGGTAGGTCAATTATTCCACTTCAAAGAGGGCTAACAACCTCATGGACTCGAAAAATGCTCTAGTTCGCTCAAGCACACCCAATTTTTCCAAAATGTCTTGACAAATAAACTTGCTAGCCACAATAGTTTTTCTAGCAAGGGATAAAAATGCATTCCTATGAGCATCGATTAAGAAAGTTACCTTTGGAAAATTTGGGCAATTATTCTATAACCGGAGTAGGTGTGGTAGCTTCCTCAATAGGAGTTGTGATTTCTTGGATTTCCACGCTTGGTTGGGTCACTACCAAAGCCTTAGATGCGAGAAGAGCTTGTTGTCTCTTTGATAGATTTGGGGTCTTGGGTGCCTTGGTTCCGCCTTTGGTCCTTGCCATTGTATTCTCCTTCTCAAATTGGTATCAACAAACCAAGATTTTGCTTGAATGTTCCTTGCTTCCTCAAACTTCAATCAATTCCTCAATCAATTTAGGATTTTCGAATTTTTTGCCGAAACCCTAGAAAATTGATTCAATTTGTGAGGAATTTGATTTTTAAGTGTTTTTTTGTTGATAAAGAAGTGATCTAATCTTGTTTTGAGCAAGTCTTGTTTGAATGGTGGTGAATTTTGTTGAAAAATTGGTGTTTTTGAATGAGGGGATTGAGGGTTTAAGTGGGAGAAAAGGTATGTGTTTGTGTTTTTGAAAGATAGAAATGAATTGGGATGAAGGAAGGGGAGTCCCGTATTTTTGTTTAAGTACCGGTTAGGGACGCTCGGATCGTCTTACATGACATCCTGAAATTGCAAACCAGTGTCATGACGCGCGAATCAGTTTCAGCTGGAGCGTATTTTAGAGGAGACGCTCGGATTCACCTGGGGACATGCAGATTTCCTTACAACGTAATTTCATAGACTAGGAGTCCTCCCAGAACGTGGGGATTGATGCCAAGACGAGCGTCCTAAGGATGGGGAGGAGCGTCCTGAGGATGATCTGCTCATATTTTCTTACAGGACATTTTCTTCAGTTCAAACTTTCCCAGGACCCACGTCCTAAGGTCAGGATGCTCGGATGCATGCTGGGGACACTCGGATCCTCTTCAGCTCCCACGAGCTCAGGTCTGCCTGTGGGGATTCCTTTTCCCATGTCATTCTTTCTTCTACTCCTTTGTTAAATGTTGTGGGTGTACTACAAAGGCTTGGTTAGCCTAGGCATTTGTCATCCCCACACTTGGTCAAACACTACACATCAAAACACGTTAAAATACCTCCCTCACTTGCTCTCATGTAAAAAAATCTTCATTAAAGCACAAAAATGCAAATCCAAATATGACAAATTTGCAATAAAGGAAATAAAATGCGAGTTGGGGTTAGAATATTTACAAATGGTAGTTTAGGGAGGACTCCACCAAACTCTCATTCTTGGATGAGATGTCAAGGGGGCAAGCCAAAGTGTTGTTGATGTTGCTCAACACCTTATAGAAGTAGTTGAAGGCTTGCTCATTTTCATGATAGAGGTCTTGGGTAGACCTTTGCACATTGTTCTCTTTATTGTTGTAGTCATCCAAGTCAAAGTGATGACAAGGATCAACAAAGCCTTGGTCTAAGGTCATAGCATTTCCAATATAAGGTTTGACTAATCCTTCAAATTCATCGCCCCATAGACCGCAAACTTCACTAGCTTGTTCTCCAATGATGTCATGAGTTGACAAGGGCAACTCTTCTTTCTTGTTATCTTGGCCAATGAGGCCTTCTTCATTACTTGTCCTGATGGGTGAGCTATTCAAGTTCTCTTTGCTGTTATTGAAAATTCCTTGCTCTCCGAATAGAGCTACTTGAAGGTCATCCACTTTCTTCTTCCATATGGGTGGTATTTCTTTACCCATGGCTTGATCTTTGCATAGAGATTCTAGCTTCTTTCTATCAGTTTCTCGGCTATAGTGATCGACCATGAAGCATGGCTCATGTAGTCAGGGAGCTCTCATTGTTTTGTCAAGATTGAAAGTGATTGTCTCGTCCCCTACTTCGAGTGTGAGCTCTCCATGTTTCACATCGATTACCACTCCGGCGGTATGCAAGAAAGGTCTTCCTAAAATGATAGGAATGTTGGAGTCCTCTTCCATGTCTACAATGATAAAGTCTACCGGGATGAAGAATTTGCCAATTCTCACGGGCTCATCCTCCCATACCCCTAAAGGTATCTTTGTTGATAAGGTATCTTTGTTGATCGATCCGCCATTTGAAGAATGATGTTGGTGCATTTGAGCTCTCCCATTCCTAGCCTCTTACATACGGAGTATGGCATAACACTTACACTTGCTCCAAGATCACATAATGCTTTGTTGATTGTAGTGTCGCCAATGGTACATGGAATAGAAAAACTTCCCGGATTTTTAAGCTTTGGAGGGGAACTCCCTTGAAGAATAGCACTACTCACTTTGGTAAAGGCAATAGTCTCCAACTTTCGGATGGATTTCTTCTTGGTAAGAATATCTTTCATGTACTTTGCATAAGCCGAAACATGGTTGATCAATTTCGTGAATGGGATTGAGACTTCTAAGTTCTTCACAATTTCCATGAACTTTCCAAGTTGTTCATCAAGCTTAGGCTTAGCTTGGCGACTTGGTAATGAAAGTCTAATCGCAATAGGCTCTTTTTCCTTAGCCTTCTCTTCATTCTTCTTCTTTGAAATTTCATTGGAAGTAGGATCTACCTCCTTAGAGTTCGCCACAACTTTTTGCTTGTCACTAACATCCACAATATCGTTATCAATTGGCCTCTTCGTCCCCTCATATCTTGTACCACTCCTCAAATGGATGGCACTAACCATCTCATGTCTTGGGGGATTACCTTGAGGCGGTAATTGCCCCTTTTGTCTTTGAGAGCTAGAAGATGCTAATTGGGTCATTTGAGTTTCTAGCATTTTGGTGTGGGCAAGAATGTTGTTGATGGTGATTTATTTAGCTTGGCTATCTTTTTGCATTTGGATGAAGAATTCTTGTTGGTTCTTTTACATTTGGAGGACTGCTTTTTGAACATCAAAGCTTTGGTCATTTGATTGGTTGTAAGAAGGTTGATTTTGATAACCTTGGCTTTGGTTGAAAAAGGGTCTTTGAGCTTGGTTTCTTATTGGAGGCGGGGTGTATGTGGGTTGGGGGTTTTGAACATTTTGGCTCTTGTATGAAAGATTTGGATGAAATTTGGTATTATCATTATAATAGTTGGAATAAGGGTACCACTCTTGTATGCTTGGAAAGCATTAGCTTGTTCATTTGTTCCCCTACATTCGCTTTGATCATGTCCCAAGGTTCCACAACTTTCACATACTCCACTTAGGATTGAGGATGATGCCACCATAGCATTAACATGTTGTTTGGGTGATTTGGAGGCTTCATCAAGCTTAGCCATGGCCTTCTCAAACTTCAAATTGATGGTGTCGATATGAGCACTTAGTTGAGCACCCAATTGAGTGATGGAATCTACCTCATGCTTTCCTCCTCTAGTGGCATTTCGAGGCTTACTATATTGGGAATTATGAACCGCCATCTCTTCGATTTTGGCCCATGTTTGATTGTCATCAACTTCGGTAAACATCCCATTGGATCCCATAATAAGAACATTACGGGAGTTTTCATATAGGCCGTTCCAAAATTGTTGCACAAGGAACCACTCACTAAGTCCATGGTGTGGACAAGAACGATAAGTGTCCTTAAATATCTCCCATGCTTCATATAATGATTCCTCATCCCTTTGCTTGAACCCGGTGATTTGGGCTCTCAACATATTAGTCTTCTCCAGAGGATAAAATTTCTTGTAGAAGGTAAGTGCTAACTTCTTCCATGAATCTATACCAAGGGTGGCCTTGTCTAGGCTCTTCAACCATTGCTTTGCAGTACCGATCAAAGAAAAAGGAAACAATACCCATCGGATTTGGTCTTGAGTAACTCCGGTTTGAGAAATAGCATCACAATAGTCACAAAAAGTCTTCATATGTGAATGAGGGTCTTCACTAGGAATCCCTCCAAATTGACTTCTCTCAACTAATTGTATGAATGCGGATTTGGCAATGAAATTACCAGTTAAATGTGGTGGTGTAGGAGTACCGTTTGGTAGGTTCTCCTCGGTTGGTACGGAATGTGATGAAAATTTAGGCATTGTAGGTTGATTTTGTGGTGGGTTTTGAATTGGGTTATCCTCTCCTTCTCTTGCAAAAGGGTTGACAAACTCAATGTTATTTGGTTGAATGTAGGGGTGAGCAAGTTTAGGTCCGGACTGAAAAAATGGACCGGACCGGACCATTTGGTATGGACCAAACCCGGACCGAATTTTTTAGGTCCGGTCCTCGGTCCTCATTTTTTGAGTTTTCGGTCTTCGGTCCGGTCCGGACCAAACCCGGATATTTTAGGTCCTGACCAAATGCACCGAATTTTATGTTTCTAAAGACTATCATTAGAATATTACAAACTAAATTACCATTTTATCTTCACAAGACATTATAAATTAATATTGAGTATTTTTTTCTCAAAAACAATCGTCTAATTATTCATCGACATTTAATTTAGGGAAACTTAAATGTAATTATCATACACGAAATAGTGAAAGAATTAGTTCTAAGTCCATTTCGGTCTAAGACCGGTCCGGACCGAATATTTCGGGTTTGGTCCGGTCCAAGACCGAAAGTTTTAGGTCCGGTCTTCGGTCCACAAAAATTTTATTTTCGATCTTCGGTCCGGTCCGGTTTGGTCCGGCCCGGTTCGGTCGGGTCTTGGACCGATGCTCAGCCCTAGTTGAATGTCCACAATCTCACCAATACCTACAACTCTTGAAGTACCTCTAGAAACTCTTCTATTGTTGGTTAAGGTTCTTTCAATTTCGAAATCAATAGGTAATAAATGATGAATAAATGATGAATAAATGATGTGATTAACAATGATTAAACAAGGGTAAAAAGGAATTATACCTATGGAGATGATCCAAATAATAATGCAAAGAATAATAGAAGTACTTGATGATTGATGGGAGGTTGTCAATCCTCCAAATAAACCCAAATAATCTTCTAATTACCCAAATAATACTAAGAACAATTTAGAGATTAATGGAAGATTAAGATGTGATTAGTATTGAAATGTGTATTACAACTAAATTAAGACTAAATTAAGAGAGGATTAAGATGATATTAAAGCTTGATTAAGAATTGATGATAATCTAGGTAGTACAATGAGGTATTTATACTAAAATTAAGTACAAGGATTAGGGTTATTAAGGGCTTATGACTATTAAGACCCTAAGAGAAGCTTGAGGAATTGCAACTCCCGAGGGACATGCGCGGATCATGCTTGCAACTCCCACCAGGATCCGCTCGTCCTCACCTGAACCACGACCTGTCCTGTAAGAAGATTCGCTCGGGCTGGCAGTCGGGACGCTCGGATCGTGCCCTGGTACACTCGGATTCTGCTCAGGGACGCTCGGATCGTTGCTCTGATCTGCTCGTCCTGAGCTCGGGCCGCTCGGATCGTTGGACAGGGTTCTTCTCTTGTTTAGCTCCTTAACAATCCGCGGGGATTGTGTTGGGGATGCAAGGATCTTTTCATCATTGCCCATTTCACTCTATTTATTTGTTTAGGCCTCTAGTATCGGTCTCCTCTTCGATGCTTGGTCATTAGATACAATCCATTTAGCTCCATTTCGCTCCATAAATGCAAGGTTAGCAATCCTCTCCTACCAAGGACACAAAACTTCAAAGAATATGCAAAATGGGAAACTAAAGATAAGAAATGACCCTAATATATGCTAGAAAGCATGGGAACGAGGTTAATTCAGGTACTAAATGTGCTCAAATATGAGTCACATCAGCGGTATTGCGATGCCGTCATCGGTTGTGGTGGAGTAGGAGGGATGATTTCGATACAAGTTTTCAAAAGTACACACCATTTATACATAGATTGTTGCTTTGTTTACTGTTGTTTTCTGCTTGTTTCGGTTTGGACAGATAGATGGTTGTTTTGTTTATTGATGTTTCTTACCAGCTTCAGCTTGGGAGTGAGGATTGAGTATGATATGGAAGAGAGTTGTGTATATTTCCGTTGCTGTCATGGTATAGTGATATTCTGTTGATGGGACACAGTTGCAAGAGGTTGTTGGAGTACTTGTGATCTTCTTTTCGAGGAGGCATTGGTTGACATAGTAATGGCAAGTGATTTGTGGAACATGTGTTGTACTGATCTGGAAGCTGCAGGTGGTTCATAATATTTTGTTGGGACAGTGAGTATAGGATGTTGGAAATTAGTATCATGTTAAGTTGTGGATGAGTTGTGGTAATAAAGGGAGAGCTTGAGGATCTATTGAGAGTTTGTGTAACAATTGTGGATCGTGAATTATGATTATGGAGATAAGCGCATGTATAGAGGAGTATGTTGTTTTGCGGTAATGTTAAAGAGTTGCTGTGGTGATTTTGCTAAGGATTTTATGGTATAGGTTAGATAGAGTGCGGAATGAATTGAGGAATGAGGACTGTTAGAGGAAGAGAGATCTGGATATAGGAATGGTTGTAGGTGTTGAGGTTATAGTCGGTTATCGTTGACATGCGGTGGTGATGAGGATTTTGGGAAGTAGAGCAAAGGATCTAGTATTAGTGGGTTACGAGGACGTAACATTTATCTTAAGAGGAGTAGGATGCGACACGGAGAGTTTGATGGTTGTACATGTTGCGGTATAATTGGAAGTTTGAGTGTTGGTGTAGAATAAAGGATGGATTTGTGTTGTGATTGATTTTGTTAAAGGTCATGGCCGTGCTTGTAGTAGTGCGGTGTTTAGGAATGGGAGAATAATTCGATAGTGTTGACAGTTGGATGATGATGTTTATGAGTTCGATAGTGTTGACAGTTGGATGATGATGTTTATGAGTTTGAGTAAACTTCGAGGACGAAGTTCTTTTTTAGGATGTAGAATGTAACATTCCGTTTGATGTTTATGGGTGTCTTGATATTGAATTTTCTAGTGGATAATATGTTAGTGTGACGAAGGTAGCGGCGTTTGTGGATGGTATTTGGAAGTGTATGGAGTTAGTGTCGAGAGACTATAATGTGGTGGATACGATATCGTGAGCCATGTTGTGGAGGTAGGCATAGTTGGTGGATTTGATGTTAAGAGTTCATGTGTTATAGGTTGGGTTGAACCTGAACAACCTGAGAAGGGGGTCGACAATTCAGTCGGGAGTATCTAGATGCTCTCGCAGTCATGTTTACAACAATTGAATATAATCAACAATCATTAACAAATGAAATGTAAAACCAGTAAACATGTGAGATCATCTATACTCATGAAAAACCCAACATAGCTTACCATGACTTAATCAATCTTAACGGATGCAATCATGCTAACCTAGACCATATGCAACCACTAGACCGTGAACACCTACAAGACTAGTTGTGACAAATGACCCACAACAACCTAAGGCACATAGCTAGCATTGAAGCATAGCAAACATGGTGACACACAATCCACAGCAACAGAAGGCACAAAGCTAGCAACAAAGCATAGTGAATAAAGCGAACGCCCGTTAGAACGTATAACCACTGCCTCTAACTTGCCAGAGCGTATAACCACTGCCTCTAGCTGACGGAGCGTATAACCACTGCCTCCATCGGTGTGGAGCGTATAACCACTGCCTCCACGGTACTATGTATAGCATATAACCACTGCCTATATGTCTAAACCCTGGCCAGACTCTCGGTGCAATAACTGTACACCGAACGACACTCGGGAATCAGAGCGTATAACCACTGCCTCTGGATAGTTCCGAACACAGACCAAAACAAATCCCGCATCAACGGGTGGCGTTGGTTCATTCTGATAGTATATAACTGATACTACCGTCATCTATTCAAACTAGCAACAAACCAATGCACAGTATAACCGACTGTACTAACATGCATGAACAACATCACGACTCAACTCGTAGAATAGTATAACCGACCATCCTACTTATCATATGAACAAGAGTAACCAAAGATATATGCAACATAATGTCAAATAATAACTGAACACAACACAACATACGAACAAGTATAAGCAACCAATGTTATAGTAACTTCAGTTATAACTTTAACATTAACCACTCAATATTATAGCAACCCTAACCATAACTTTGGAGAGCACCCTTGGCCGCCTATCATGCCGCCACTAGGGTTTGATTCGGAAACCCTAATTACGCTCATGACACCCATAATTTAATGCATAAGCAACATATGATATATGATTAATGCATAAAAACATATACAAACATGTGAAACATATTTAATCATGATAACAAATAATCAAACATGTACCAATCATGCAAAACAATCATTTAATCATATTAATTACATCAATTGGCATAAACGCAATTAAAAGAAAACACCTAGTTACCTTATTAAGCAAATAATCCTAAAGATCGTCTTCAACGATATAAACGTCTTCTCCAGGTGCAACTTCCACGCCTTTATAGAAATCATCCACGTGCCAAAGATAACGAAACTAATAAATATACTAACTATATATATAAAAACTATAAAAACTATAAAACTATGCGAAAACATAAAACTTACGAAGAAGATAGACAAATCCAAGAAGTAGGATCGATCTAAGCATGAAAGATGATGAAGGAAGGAGGTAGAAAGGAAGAACGGCATGAAACCCTAGGAAGGGGCGCGCGGCACAAGAGAGGAAGGAGGAGGAGAGAAATTAGGTTTAGGGTTTTTGAGAAAAGAGAAGCAAGGGTTTGGTTTCCCTTCTTATTTATAGAGAAGCTCATGGGTTTATTTCAAGCTTAGGCCCAAAATTCCCCCATAAACACTAAACCACACGTGAAAACCCAAGAGGGAGCGGGTCTTCATAGAAATTCGAGCCCAACGAGCCGAATATGCAAAAGACGGATATTTTCCCGAAAATAAAATATAAAATATGGGAAAATAAAATTAAAGAATTATATTATGGAAATTAGGGGTGTTACAATCCAACCCCCTAAAAAGAAGTTTCGTCCTCGAAACTTGATAAGAGAACTACCTCACTCGAAAAGATGTGGATGCTTCTCTCGCATAGACGCTTCGGTTTCCCAAGTCTCTTGCTCAAACTTCTGACTTCTCCACAGAACCCGGACCAAAGGTAAAACCTTATTCCTTAACCTCTTCTCCTGACGTTCCAAAATACGAACAGGTCGTTCCTCATAAGTCAGGTTATGCTCAAACTCGATAACATCAGCCTGAAGGACATGAGAAGGATCACTGCGATAACGACACAACTGCGACACATGGAACACATCATGAACCTTTGACAGATTCGGAGGTAAAGCCAACCTATAGGCGAAACCTTAAGAAAAACCTTATCGCCAACCTCAAACTCGATCGGCCTACGCCGCAAGTCTGCATAACGTCTTCTGTCGATCCTGGGCTGCCTTAAGCTTCTCGCGGATCAACCTCACTTGCTCAATCGATTCTTGAACCAACTCTGGACCAAGAACGACAGCCTCACTAGAATCGTCCCAACACAAAGGACTACGACACTTCCTTCCATAAAGTGCCTCAAACGGAGCCATCTGAATACTCGTTTGGTAACTGTTGTTGTAGGAGAACTCCACGAGCGGTAAACTCTTCTCCCAACTAACTTGAAACTCCAAAGCACAATCTCGCAACATATCCTCGAGCGTCTGAATCATACGCTCAGTCTGACCATCAGTTGCAGCGTGAAATGCCGTACTCATCTTAAGCTCACTACCCAAAGCTAACTGCAGCTTCTTCCAAAACTGCGAACAAAACCTCGGATCACGGTCGGAGATGATATCCTTAGGAACTCCATAAAGACGAATGATCTCTTGTTGATAAGCATTCGCTAGTTCCTCGAGACTCCAAGTCTCCTTCAATGGAATGAAATGTGCGACCTTAGTCAAACGATCAACCACGACCCAAATCGCATTCATTCCCCTCGGCGACCTCGGCAAACCAATAACAAAGTCCATCGAAATCGAGTCCCATTTCCATGTGGGAATCTCCAAAGGTTGTAGTAGACCACCAGGTCTCTGATGTTCGAACTTAACCTTCTGACAAACCAAGCAACGACTTACAAACTCGGCGATATCTTTCTTCATACCCGGCCACCAAAACTTTAGCTTCAGATCCTTATACATCTTATCACCACCAGGATGAACCGAATAGGGAGTACTATGAGCCTCTTTGAGAATCTTACATTTTAAGATCTCACAGCTAGGAACACACCAACGACCATGGAATCGTAAACCATCATCAGGTCCAACGTCGAAGTCTTTGGCGCGCCCTTCGCTTATAGCGACTCGAATTCCTTCTAAGTATTCATCCTCTCTTTCCTTAACTCGGATCTCATGAAGAATCTCGGGTTCAGCAACCATCGCACTCAAATCGAAAGTACCCGGAAGAACTACCTCAAGGCTCATCTTCTGGAACTCTCGACTCAAGTCATCAGGTAACACCAACACAGATCTCATACCATGGCACACCTTGCGACTCAAAGCATCGGCAACCACGTTTGCCTACCCCTCATGATATCGCAACTCAATCTTGTAGTCATTAAGCGGCTCCAACCAACGTCTCGCCTCATGTTAAGATCTCTCCGAGTGAAGATATACTTCAAGCTCTTATGATCCGTATAAAAGTTGCAAGAGACTCCATACAAGTAGTGTCGCCGGCTTAAGTGCAAACACCACCGCCGCTAACTCAAGATCGTGAGTCGGATAGTTCGTCTCGTGAACTTTCAAGGCGACGGGAAGCATAAGCCACAACTTTACCCTTCGCATCAAGACACAACCCAACCCAAACTTTGACGCATCGCAAAAAACATCGAACTCAACACCCTCTTCTGGTAGAGTCAACACAGGAGCGGTAGTCAACCTCTTCTTCAACTCCTGGAAGGCAGATTCACAAGCCTCAGTCCAAATGAACTTGGATTCCTTCTTCATTAACTGAGTCATTGGTCTTGCGATCTTAGAGAAGTCATGTACAAACCGACGATAATACCCAGCTAGACCAAGGAAACTCCAAACCTCGTTCACATTCCTTGGACTTTCCCAATCAACCACAGCTCGGATCTTCGACGGATCAACCATAACTCCATCGCCAAATATCACATGACCCAAGAAGGTAACTTCCTTTAACCAAAACTCGCACTTTGAGAACTTGGCATACCACTTCTGCTTACTCAGAGTCTCCAAGATAACACGAAGGTGATTCTCGTGTTCAGCCTCATCTCTCGAGTAAATCAGTATGTCGTCTATGAACACCATGACACACTTATCCAAATATCGCTGAAAGTGCGGTTCATCTGATCCATGAAAACGGCAGGTGCGTTCGTCAAACCAAACGGCATCACCACGAACTCATAATGGCCATACCTTGAACGAAAGGCGGTCTTAGGAATATCCTCATTCCTAACTGGAATCTGATGGTAACCTGACCTCAGGTCGATCTTCGAGAACACACTCGCACCACGGAGCTGATCAAACAGATCCTCGATCCTCGGCAAAGGATACATATTCTTGATAGTAACCTTGTTCAGCTCACGGTAGTCGATGCACAACCGCATACTGCCATCCTTCTTCTTGACGAACAGAACAGGAGCACCCCACGGTGAAGCACTCGGTCGGATAAAACCCTTATCGATCATCTCCTCAAGTTGTTTCTTAAGTTCTTGTAACTCAGCTGGTGCCATACGATAAGGAGCTTTCGAAATGGGACCAGTTCCAGGTAGCAACTCAATTGAGAACTCTACATCTCGCTCAGGAGGAATACCAGGTAGATCCTCAGGAAAGACATCGAGAAACTCCCTAACCACAGGGATATCCTCTAGCTTAGGTTCAACTGAAACACCATGGACACTGCACAGATAGATCTGATGACCCTTTCTACCCATGTTAACCCTCTTCAAAGCAGATACCCACTTAACCGTAGGTGTAACCCTAACACCCTAATAAGAAACTCTCGAACCTGTGGGACTCTTAAGCACGATCTTCTGATCACGACACAGAAACCTAGCGTCATAGCGAGATAACCAATCCATACCCAAAATCACATCAAACTCTCCGAGTTTGAATTGGACGAGATCGGCAGGAAGGATCGCCCATGCGAGCATCGACAGTGCACGTCCTTGAAAAGAACGGAGCAAGAAACAATCTCACCCGTAGGAAGGGATATAGAGGTATGAACGGATGAAGAAGAAGAGAGTCCAGCACGGACGGAAAAGGATTCGGATACGAAAGACATTAATGCACCCGTATCAAAAAGAACAAAAGCAGATAAAGAATGAACGAGAAAGGTACCCGTAACCACATCTGGATTAGCATCAGCCTTAGCACGACTCATAACAAAGACACGACCAGTCTTCGGAGCTTCCACCTTCGGCGCTTCCGCCTTTGGTTTCTGGGGACAGTCAACAGCTTTGTGTCCCGGAGCTTTACACGTGTAACATGTGATCGGTGTACCAGGAGCACAACTTATACCCGGATGGTAAGGCTTTCTGCATCTGAAACAGGTCATACCCTCCCTAGCTTGACTCTGATCGCGCGAGGTATATGGACAAGCCTCGTACTTCTGCTTCTTATGGGAAGCATTAGGAGCAACATAAGGCCTCTTCATGAACTTATTCTTTGCACTCTCCTCAGCCTCGGTAGCAAGAACTGAATCATAGATACTAAGAGCACGGTCATAGGCCTGCTGGAAAGAAGTTGAAGGAATGCCAGACATAGCAGTCCGGACTTTAGGAGCTAGATTCTTCTCATAGTGACGAGTCCTCGAAACCTCGTCCATAGCTACAGAAGTAACGAAACGTGACAGCTTCACGAACTTGTTGGTGTACTCCTCAACGGTCATGGAACCTTGCTGTAGACGAAGGAACTCCTGCTCCTTCTGCCAGCGCATCTCCTCAGGATAAAACCTCTTCTTCAGCGCTTCAGAGAAGACGGCCCAACCATATCCTGGTTGAACTTCCAGACCAGCTCTAGCAAGAGCCCACCAGTTGTCGGCCTCGTCCTTCAGATAATAGGTGGCAATATCCACCATCTGATCCTCAGGACATCTAGTAGCGAGGAACAACTTCTCGATCTCTTGAATCCATGCCTCCAAAGCAGTAGGATCATTCGCACCATCATAAGTAGGAGGACGGTGACGAGCAAAGCGATCAAACACTGTCGGTTGCGGATGGTTGTTGTTGTTGTTGTTGTTGTTGTTATTGTTGTTGTTGAGGTGGTTGGTGAAACCTTCGGCCATAGATGCCAAAGCGGCCTCAAGTCTCCTGATGCGATCTGCATCAGACTCGCCATTTCTGTTGCGCACCATCTGCAAGAACGAAATCTCGTTATAAGTGGTAGAACCTAAGTACCACTCCAAACAACTACTCATACACTTTACAAACGTAACAAAACCAACAAATCCTATTGGTTTCTACCCCATTTACTCTCACTCATTAACTAGGTCATTTATTTTAGTCATCAACTAAGTGAGAGTTGGGAGCGTGTTCGCTCTGATACCAACTGTAACAACCCGGATTATAAAACAAAGGAAAAACTTATATAAAGAGAATATCAGAGTACGGTACTGATAAAAGGGTCAAGGTGGCGGAAACACCCGACCAATCTGGTTCGCTACTAAATCCAAAACAACTAATACATTATTCAAAGGTTCTTAAAACATCAAAACAAACTCCTAATTTATTATTAAGCTCGCTCCGCACATTCCCCAAGCAAGCATCAACCAGACAGCAACAAGCGTTCAACCTGAACAACCTGAGAAGGGGGTCGACAATTCAGTCGGGAGTAACTAGATGCTCTCCCAATCATGTTTACAACAATTGAATATAATCAACAATCATTAACAAATGAAATGTAAAGCCAGTAAACATGTGAGATCATCTATACTCATGAAAAACCCAACATAGCTTACCATGACTTAATCAATCTTAACGGATGCAATCATGCAAACCTAGACCATATGCAATCACTAGACCATGAACACCTACAAGACTAGTAGTGACAAATGACCCACAAAAACATAAGGCACATAGCTAGCATTGAAGCATAGCAAACATGGTGACACACAATCCACAGCAACAGAAGGCACAAAGCTAGCAACAAAGCATAGCGAATAGAGCGAACGCCCGTTGGAGCGTATAACCACTGCCTCTAACTTTCCAGAGCGTATAACCACTGCCTCTAGCTTACGGAGCGTATAACCACTGCCTCCATCGGTGTGGAGCGTATAACCACTGCCTCCACGGTACTATGTATAGCGTATAACCACTGCCTATATGTCTAAGACCTGGCCAGACTCTCGGTGCAATAACTGTACACCGAACGACACTCGGGAACCAGAGCGTATAACCACTGCCTCTGGATAGTTCCGAACACAGACCAAAACAAATCCCGCATCAACGGGTGGCGTTGGTTCATTCCGATAGTATATAACTGATACTACCGTCATCTATTCAAACTAGCAACAAACCAATGCACAGTATAACCGACTGTACTAGCATGCATGAACAACATCACGACTCAACTCGTAGAATAGTATAACCGACCATCCTACTTATCATATGAACAAGAGTAACCAAAGATATATGAAATATAATGTCAAATAATAACTGAACACAACACAACATGCGAACAAGTATAAGCAACCAATGTTATAGTAACTTCAGTTATAACTTTAACATTAACCACTCAATATTATAGCAACCCTAACCATAACATAAACCCTAGGTGCGAGGTAATAGTAACCTCGACTACAACTTCAATATATACGACTTGAAGTTATACTTACCTTAACTATAACCTTGACACGAACCTCAAGTTACACTAGTTCCAACCATAACCTTGAGCCATAAATCTCAGGGTACGTTAGTTCCAGCTATAACCTTATCTTGTACTTCAATGTTATAGTAGTTTCAACCATAACTAGAGTAACTACCCAAAGTTGTACTAACTTTAGCTACAACACTTGAATCATCATCAAGGTTATACTAGCTTTAGCTATAACTTTGGAGAGCACCCTTGGTCGCCTATCATGCCGCCACTAGGGTTTGATTTGGAAACCCTAATTACGCTCATGACACCCATAATTTAATGCATAAGCAACATATGATATATGATTAATGCATAAAAACATATACAAACATGTGAAACATATTTAATCATGATAACAAATAATCAAACATGTACCAATCATGCAAAACAATCATTAAATCATATTAATTACATCAATTGGCATAAACACAATTAAAAGAAAACACCTAGTTACCTTATTAAGCAAATAATCCTAAAGATCGTCTTCAACGATATAAACGTCTTCTCCAGGTGCAACTTCCACGCCTTTATAGAAATCATCCACGTGTCAAAGATAACGAAACTAATAAATATACTAACTATATATATATAAAAACTATAAAAACTATAAAACTATGCGAAAACATAAAACTTACGAAGAAGATAGACAAATCCAAGAAGTAGGATCGATCTAAGCATGAAAGATGATGAAGGAAGGAGGAAGAAAGGAAGAACGACACGAAACCCTAGGAAGGGGCGCGCGACACAAGAGAGGAAGGAGGAGGAGAGAAATTAGGTTTAGGGTTTTTGAGAAAAGAGAAGCAAGGGTTTGGTTTCCCTTCTTATTTATAGAGAAGCTCATGGGTTTATTTCAAGCTTAGGCCCAAAATTCCCCCATAAACACTAAACCCAGGGGCGGCTATGGGCCGGTTCAGGCTGAGCCCAGGAACAGGGCCTCCAAAATTTGGGCCCAAAAAAGAAATTTTCTTGGTCAGTTAAAAAAAAAAGGAAACTTAAATCTTCTCCAAATCTCCGTATAACTGACTTCATAATAGCGTTTAAGTTATCAATTAGCAATCAATCAGGCGTAAACTTCTCCTTCCCAAGATTCCCATAATCCCATTAATCTCATATACCCAAAATAATTAAACATTCTGATTATATCTCTCTCAAATAGTCAAATTCACAATAATCACTTGTATTCTCCAAACTTTTCATTCAATCGGATTAACCATCTAACAAAAGTTCTAGCTATTTTTTTTTTGAAACAAATTCATCAATTTCTAGTAAAAGAGTATAGAAGGAGAAATCCCAGGTAAAAATTTTATTTTATTTTATGAGTTTTTAGTTTTAATTTTTTTCTTTAACAATTATATTATAATTTCTGTCATCTTAATCATCTAAAGGCCATAATTTGTAATTGAGTATTGAATACATGTTTGCCGTTTGTGACTCTGTGACAATCTGACCAAGTGAACCATGTCAATTGTCAAGTTGTTAATTTGTTATAGTTATACATAATTAAATTTCATTTAATTATTCTAAATTATGTATTTTGTATTTTGTTCAGGGTTTGGTTGATCAAATTTGTTGAAAAAGGTTGATTATGGAAGTTTGATTGAAATATTTGCCTCAAGAAAAGCTTGGAGGAGGGTACTTTTCAAGTAAAAATGAGCAGTATAACTAACAAGGACGAGAGATACAATTGAAATTGATGTTTTTTTTGAATAAATGGATGATGTTATCAAATTTTACTTCTATGCCTTTGTTTTTTTAGCAAATGAATAATCGACACTATGTTTATTGGCTATATAAAATTTCAAAAAAAAAAAAAATTTGAGGCCTCATTTTATTGCGGAGCACCGGGCCACTCTTATTGTTAAGACGCCCCTGACTAAACCACACGTGAAAACCCAAGCGGGAGCGGGTCTTCATAGAAATTCGAGCCCAACGAGCCGAATATGCAAAAGACGGATATTTTCCCGAAAATAAAATATAAAATATGGGAAAATAAAATTAAAGAATTATATTATGGAAATTAGGGGTGTTACATCGGGGACGAAGTTCTTTTTAAGGAGGGAAGACTATAATATTACGGTTTTCTATGTCTTTGGGTACATTATCGAGTGGGGCTTACTCTGTCGAGTAAGTATGTTTGGTTTACAAAACTGTATTCTGCTGATGGGTACTCGATCGAGTAAGTGTGGCACTCGATCGAGTAAGTGACTTACTCGATCGAGTAAGTTGGTTCTGCAGGTTGTTTTGACGGTTTTGATAGCAATGCGAGAAGGTTATAAAAACATATTTCGTCACTTCTTTTTCACTCTTACTTCATTCTAAACTTTTCACAAGAGAACACAAGTTACGTAGCTTTCCCTTCTCACATTGCTATCAAATCCTAAGGGCTAGAGTCGTCGGATCGTGGAGTTCTTTACGCTGTTGAGACCGTCGCATCGTGGGCAAGCCTCTAGTATGATTTTTATATCGTTTCATTGATTTAAGTTGAAACCCTAATTGGGTAAATTGGGGGTTTTGGGAGTATTGTGTTTATTAGATGGTGATTGTATGATTGTATGTTTGATAGGAGGTGATTGCGTTGAAGAACGATTTTGATTAGTTGCTTTATGATGATATCGTGATTGCTTATTCCAGGTAGGGTTTCCCTACTCGGTTATTGTAACAACCCGGATTATAAAACAAAGAGAAAACGTATACTAAATGAATTATCAGAGTATAACAATGATAAAAGGGTCAAGGTGGCGGAAACACCTGACCAATCCGGTTCGCTACTAAATCAAAAGCCAAACTATTACATTATTCAAAGGTTCTTAAAACATAAAGCAAACTCCTATTTTATTTTTAAGCTCGCTTCGCACACTCCCCAAGCAAGCATCAACCAGTCAGCAACAAACTGAACAACCTGAGAAGAGGGGTCGACAATCAGTCGGGAGTAACTAGATGCTCTCCCAGTCATGTTTACAACAATTGAATATAACTAACAATCAATAACAATTGTAATGCAAAACTAGTAAACATGTGAGACCATCTATACTCCTGAAGATTCCACACAAACTTACCATCAAACCAGGACATATTAGGACAACCACCTAATTAATAACTCCAAATTAAACCACATGAGATGACACATGACAACAACGCATGTTACCACACCACGTAGAAACTTAGGACAATCAAACTCGATGTAACCATAACCAAACCAAACAACCCTCAGAGCGTATAACGAACTGCCTCCAAGCACTAGAGCATATAACAAACTGCCCCTAGCAACAAACACAGTGTATAGAATGAATGTCGTTAGAGCGTATAATGAACTGCCTCTAACAACTAGAGCGTATAACGAACTGCCTCTAGATATGGAGCGTATAACGAACTGCCTCCATAGTCGGTATGGACCGTATAACGAACTGCATCAACTGTGGACGGTATAATGAACTGCATCCACACTATGTGTAGCGTATAACCACTGCCTACATGCCTAAGACCTGGCCAGACCTCTCGGTGAAACACAGAGCGTATAACGAACTGCCTCTCCTACACCGAACGACACACGGGGACCAGAGCGTATAACGAACTGCCTCTGACCAATCCCGAACATAGACCTTAATAATCCACTAAGGGTAGCGTTTGTTCATTCCGATAGTATATAACTGATACTATCGTTATCTATACAACCAACCAAATAACAAGTACACAGTATAACTGACAGCACCAACAATGCATGAACAACATCACAACTCCACCATAGAATAGTGTAATCAAAGACATAAGCTAACATAATGTTATACTACGACTGGGTATAACTCTATATATATGAAACAATTACTACTGATCAATGTTATAGTAACCTTAACCATAACATAAAGTCTAAACATGAGGTTATACCAGCCTCGACTATAACTTCAATAAATACCTTTAAAGTTACAGTAACCTCAACCATAACCTTGACACGAAACTCAAGGTTATACTAGCGTCAACCATAACCTTGAGCCATAATCCCAGGGTTACATTAGTCTCAACTATAACCTTGACTCGCACTTCAATGTTATAGTAGGTTCAACTATAACCTTGAATTCATATTTCCAAGGTTATAACTCGAACAACCATAACTTTGAGTAACAACCCAAAGTTGTACTAACTTCAGCTATAACACTTGAATCATCATCAAGGTTACACTACCTTTAGCTATAACTTTGGGGAGCACTCTTGGCCGCCTATCATGCCTTCACTAGGGTTCACTCCCAAACCCTAATTACGCTCATGACACCCATATTTAACGCATAAGCAACATACGACATGTAATTAACGCATAAAAACATATACAAACATGCGAAACATATTTAATCATGATAACAAATAATCAAACATGTACCAATCATGTAAAACAATCATTAAATCATATTAATTACATCAATTGGCATAAACACAATTAAAAGAGAAACACCTAGATACCTCATTAGCAATTAATGAAAACCTCCATAAAGAAAACGACCAACAAATCCTCGTATCCAACACGTGTCAGCATCCAAAAAATCGACTATAAAGAATACCCGAATCCAAATCCATAAAAGCACCATAAAAGACATTTCTTCTTCTTTACCCATTAAAAATAAGAGACCTTAAAGGTAGGTCAAAAGGTCCATACAAATAATCCCCGTAAAATTATTTGGAGATGAATATGTTGTAAAGATAAGAGCAAGGATTATGAAAATATAATTTGTGTATGAGTTTGGAAGAAAGAAAGAAATTCAACAATGGAGTCAAAGGGAGAAAAGAAGAACAAAAGAGAGAAAAGGAGGGAGGCGTGCGGCTGGAGTCTTACGCACCAACAAATAAATTGACCTAGTTGCTTGCTAGGTTAATTTCTATTTATAAGGGATTAACTAATGGGCTTTGAGTCCATTAGCTTATACAATGGATTATCTGATTACAAATCGGATTGGATATTATTAAAACGCTTGGAGAAATCATATAAGAAAAGTAATAATTAAGTTAAAATAGTAAAATCGTGCACGGACATTTTAATCCAATCAAAAGTAGATTAAAACGAGAAATAATAAAATAGAAGAAGGAAGCTTATAAATATATATTTCCAAAATACCTTAATAAACTTCCAAATAATTAATTTAATAAAATAGTTTTATAATAAAATATTATTATAAAATACGGGGTGTTACAGTTATTGGTTACATAATTGTTGGTGGTGGTTGTGTTATTGTTAATCTATAACATGTTGGTTTTGTGTTGGAGTTGTTGTTGCATAATTGATTGTGTAATTGTCTGTGGTTCTCGAGGTGTGTCATCGGCTGAGTGTAGTCACTTGCGGGAGTGGCTTCACGCCCTTGATTCGCCGTCTGTGGAACCCGCCACAGAAGGGGATGTGCACATTAATGAACATGGGTTATCGCTCGGATGAGATGAGCGGGGCTTAGGTGGATACAGCTGCGGTCCCCCCACTGACGGTGAGGAATATCTGTTGCGATGGGTATTCTGGCGGGACTACACACTTTAGTGTGTAGTCAGTGTGTGGAGTTGTGACGGAGTTTGGATAATGTGTGTGTTGTGTCTCGTATATTGTGTTTTTTGTAATCAGTAACTAACCCCGTTTAAATGTTCTAAAAACTGTGATGATCCATTCGGGGGTGGTGAGCAGTTGTCTAGCAGGTATACTATGGATGCGCGCAGAATTAGCTGGGGATGGAGTCGGCACGAGTCTGATAGTAGTCTTCCGATGTGTTATCATGAGACCTTTTGTACTTAAGTTGTAGTTTGGTTTTGGAACAGTTGTACTTTACTTTACAATTGGTTTTGTTGTAATCACTTAAACTTATCTATTAAAGTACGTTCTTTTATGGTCTATTTGATATTCATTGCCTCGGGTAACCGAGATGGTAGCACTTTCATGCATTGGGTGGTCTTGGTAAGGCACCTTGGTGTATGGGGGTGTTACAGAAGGGGTATAATAGTTCAGAGTATTCCGATTAAATAACCCTATTCTTTAATAGTCAGTGTCGTATCTCTACGACAAAACCGTTCACTATTCTAAATCAATCTAATATGAATATTCGAATTATTGATACTTCTAAAGAATCCCAACGCCATAATGGTCGTAATTGTCATATAACATTTTATTAATAAATAATTAAAATTTTCACTTAGAAAAGTGATTTAAAAGTTGAAATGCTAGTATACTTGACTTTGAGTTGACAAATCAATCACACAAGTAGACAAAAGTTGAAACCCGGGTCACATCATTTTCTTTACCGTGCCGTGCTGGATTTGTGGCGCCCGCCTTGGCCCTGTCCGAAATGTCTACTCTAAAATTAGTGTACCGTCATATAAATAGCCACTCTCTCTAGAAGATGCCATTCAAACACTTCTTCATCAAAAGTACTATAGAAAACCACTCTTGTTCCCTCCTTCCGATCGTTGTAAAATCCTCATTGTTATCCACAACAATGGCGATTATTACAACCACCACCACCATGCCTCAACAACAACAACCCAGAACCAACACCATTGAATCTTCAACAACAACAACAGCAACAGCAACAACAACAATGGTGGTTGTTTCAGATTATGAGCAAACAAGAGAGCAAAGAATCAAAGAGAACCGTCGTGAACGTACGTCTTCAAAAACTCGGCATTGTTGATCTTTCTCTTCAACTTAAATCCATTTCTTCAACTGCATCTAGATGCACTACCCCCAAATCTTCTTTTAACAGAAATACCCCTTTTAAGCCCCCTTCTGTCGGCCCTACTGAACCCTGTCGTCGCTCTTCGCGGTATTTTTTTCATCTTAATTTTGATAATTATTGTTCTTTGTTGTAGTTTTGGAGATTTCATTTTGTGGGTTTGTGAAATTCTGTGAATTTATTGATGGGTTTGATAAATTTGATTAATAGATTAACATTTTGGGTATGCATGTTGTAGTTTATGACACAAAAATTCAAACTTTTTCGGCATTTTTTAGTATACGTTATTCTATTTGCACAAACTCTCGTTTAAGACCGTCTTAACTTAAGACGACGATAACTTTAATTAATGTTAAAATGAGAGAGAGGTTGTGAGAGGTTTTAACTTAAGACCTTCTTAAGCAAGCCCTAACTGCAAATCCTTGTTTCGCCACTAGTTACAAATTTGTCTTTTATTGTCCTGATATATGATTATTGGATATTTGGATGTGTATCTGTTGCTTTGGCTGATGTTGGCAACTATTGATGTGGGTTTATCGCTTAATTGCTCATTTCATTTATTTTTCGGATTTTCATATAACAGCATAGTGTGTCTTGGTTGACATTGTTGATTGTTCCCTTAGTAATATGGTTTAAGTTTGCTGCTTTAACAATGTTGTAAACTGAGTTTATTTGATGACGGTTATGCTGCTTTAGCCTGATTTACAGTTTAAACCTTATGTGACTTCATGGGATCTTTATAGATTTCAAAATGCACCACCAGTTGCGTACGTAGAGCCAACAGAAGAGAAATCGCGAAGAAGTAGGGACATTGTGTTGGAAGTGAGTTTGAAGCCAGAGTTTTATACTGAGGAACATGAGAAACTGTTAGGCAATACAGAGATGCCGTGGACATGTTTCGTGGATGGGTGTGCTGCTGATGGAACCAGAATTTATGATTCAGTGAAGGGCAAGACTTGTCATCAGTGCCGGTGAGTTTTCCTTTTTCATTCACTACTCTCTTGATCATCCACCTTTCCAATTTACACGGCCTGAACTTTGTTTCATCTTAGTTGAATATAGATGATTATTTATGTATATGTTCCCCAAAATGGATTCCTATGATCACATAGAGATCATAATGTCGAAATCTTCTGAAGACTAAGCTTATATTGCCGTTTTCAGTTAGTATATGTGTCATTTTCAAGAATACTGAAATGGAAAGAAACACAATACGGACTATATAAATGTTGTACCATCCGACAACCAGAAGTGTCGATGTAACAACTATTTTGGTTACGCTTGCCACAACATTTATATACGAGTTAAAAATTCTTTGAGCCGTGAAAACCGGTTGCAGATATTAATAACTCTAGATTCCTCACTTTCTTGTGATGTGGATCCGATCAAATCTATTGTTTATTTGAAAAGCTAGAACCTGACAAGGTTGCATTTCTTTGTGTCTTTATTCTTCACACCACTTATGTAGTGTTTTCTACCTTAGTGTGATAATATATTTCTATGTCTAGCTAGTGTATTGAGCCTCCATGGCTCTGTGCATCTTTTACCTCGAGTCTTGCGTTGAGAGTCATATTTTACCAATTTGAAAATTTCAAGGCGCTTGAGGTTTTGAGCCTCTATATTTATGCCAAAGTGGCCTGTCTTTATACGTGAATATCACTGTTTTCAGTGCCGCAATAACTGTCCGAGAGACATGATTATTAAGCCTGTTTTGTTTTCTTGGCATGGTTTAATGCAAGTTTTCCTTAAATGCGAGCGTTTCTCTAATTTTACAATCCAACAAGCTGTAGCAAATGTCTGCGAATTATGCACTTTAGCTATATGGATGAACGAAATTGGGGTATTTAATGTACTTTGAATAAATCTGCCTTGAGCCATAAAAGATCATTTCTTATCAAGGACAACAGTATTTGTTATAACCCCAATGCCTAATAAAAAGACTCCTGCTTAAAGTGGGGTTAGGGCGTCGAACATACTGAGCAGTGTAAATGAGAATGGGGCGACCATCTACTATTTCATGTATAAAGAAGCTTGAATAGTTTTGTGGGCTATTTAATTTTGTTACTTATACCAGAGGCAAAAGAATAATACAAAGTATGTATTTGAGTCCAACAGAAATCAGTCTGCTGTTACGAGTTTCTAATTAGTAGTGAGTATTGGGGACTAAAACCACTATTCAACTTGTACATAAGATGTTCCATATTATAATCCTCAAACGCTCGGGTTCCAGAAAAGCTGTTATCCTCTTTGTGTTGCTAACACAAGGGTAAGGCTGCGTACATTCGACCCCCCCTTACCCCGCAATTTGCGGGAGCCATTGAGGCACTGGGGTAATGTTGTTGTTGTTGTATGGAGTGTAGTTCGGTGTGTGTATCTATATTGAAAGAAAACACATTGTTCCTTTCAAACAAAAAGTTGTTCAACTATGACTATCCTTTAACCTTTATACTACATCGATCCGACTCTTGGCATTCGTTGTGCAAAACATAAATGGAATATGACATAATTTTAAGGTGGCTATGTGACTATTTGTGGACTTACAAAAGTGCCTGCAAAATCTTTGAGATTTTTGTTATTACAGAAGAATGGAGGTTCACACTTTGTTAGACTGTGTTTCAGTGCTTTCATTGACAGGCATGTGGTAGGATATCAGACAGACTGTTGGTTAAAAGGATTACAGAAAATTATTATAATGCGTCTTGTTTCAGGCAAAAGACTCTTGGGCAACGTACTCGCTGCTGCCAATGTAATCTCGTTCAAGGGCAGTTTTGTGGAGATTGTCTTTATATGAGGTACGTATTTTCTTGGCATAAAGCATTATCTCGAGTCTAACTTCAAAATACTGACGCTTTAATATCCTATGAAAGTGGTTTGCAATCTAATATAAATATTTGAAGACTATCAATTTAAGTTGTCAGGCATTCTTGTTTGCATCTCCAATGTAATGTTAGCAAGTTCCTTAAATAAACTGAGAGATGATTACTATCCTACTATGTTAACCTTTTTTTTTCCGCTGGCCTTGATTTTCTTGAATTTGTTCCATATTTGGTCATTTCAATTTACTGTCAATCCTTTGTGAAAGACGGCCTCATAATTTCAGTTGCATAAGTATATGTATCATTTGTTGTTAATAAAGCCTGGCTGCTCAAATTATCTTGCACATCTCATATTATTGTTAGATTAATAGGTGTGTAATACTGTCTCATATAAGTTTCTGTTTCCCGCTGAAGAATGCAGCTGCTGCATTGGCATTTACTTTATGCATTCAATTGAGTTTTACTTTATGCATCTCAATTTGATATTCTGCCATTGTGCTGTACTTTCACCGCAATAGTCGCTTTCAACTCTACCATCCCCAGTTCTTGGCAATCAACATATGTTTTCACTTCAACTGTGTACGTTTGATATGTCCTATAATCTAAGGGCTTATTTGAATGGACGATTTTGGAGGGAAAGAGAGAGTGCATTCTCCTTTGTTTGGTTATCAGTTTCAGTTTGAAAGAATTGGAGGGATTCATTTTCCCTCCTCCAAGGTCACACGATAAGATCATTGAAATCTTTGAAAGATTCGATAGGAAAATGTTGTAATGTCTTGTCTTACTACTCTTGAAGTGACGTGGTTACCCGTACATTGCCTCAACAAATCAAAATACAACCTACCATCATCGAGGAATCACCTTTTTATCGTCACTATTAAAAAAACAAAAACAAAACAAACCTCAGTGCCATTATCATCATTCACCCCTTCATTTTTCTCCAATTCGAATTGCGTTACCAAACAAGGGAAAATGTACCCTCAACCTCCAAATCCCTGCATCTAAACAAGCCCTAAGGGTCTGGGGCGTTCTTTTCAACTCTGAACAATGAATTTACATTTGTATTTTATTTGGTCATTCTTTTGTCCATTTTTTAAGTATGTTGTCTGTCACATGGTTACCGGATTCGCTATGAATACGTCCTGACCAATTCACGATTAGCTCTTATAGAATGTGTGTTATATGTATTTTCGGTAAGCAACATGATAGAATTCGCTTTTAACAATTCGTGATTTGTAGGGTACTGAGCAAATTCGGTAACCATGGTCTGTCATAGCAACATTTTTTAATGGGTGCCTATTTTATGGTAACATTGTCCGAATAGTTCAGCTTAGTGTTTAATTTATCTTCCCCTTTGTGCCTTCTTTCACATGCTAACAAAAGATTGTCTCTGAAGTGCATCGTGTGAGCTGTCTAATACAGATATGGGGAGCATGTCGTAGAGGCTAGCCAAAACCCGAATTGGATTTGCCCACCTTGCCGTGAAATTTGTAACTGCAGTTTGTGCCGTCAAGCAAAAGGATGGCCTGCAACTGGCGCGTTGTACAGAAGGGTATGTCTTTGAATCTTAAGGTCCCAAGTTTTTTTCCGCTTTTATAGATCACAAGATTGTTCGCCATTTCTACAGAACCCAAAGTATCACACTGTTGTTTGACTATGGAACATAACTGAATAAAACAAAGCAACTCATTAAACCGGTTGCTTTTATCATTACGGGTCTCTATACTACTCTGTAAATGATAAATCACGAGATTAATCGAATTTGTTCCTTCTCTCTTTCACACCACAGATCAGCAGATTAGGATACAAATCGGTGGCACATTATCTTATGGCCACCAAACGCACTCCTCCAGAAGAAGACATTATTGCCGACACGCAACAATTGGCCAAGAGATGTCTCCCCTTTTAGGGCATGCAAGTGCCCACTGATAATGCCTCTGATGAAAAAGGCACGGATGAGAATAATGTAACTCATGCTACCGAGCCAAATCAAACTCCAGAGCAATCTTTTATGAATGGTGAAGTGGTGGAAGTTGCCTTTGAGGGCATGCAAGTGCCCACTGATAATGCCTCTGATGAAAAAGCCAGGGATGAGAATAATATAGTTCGTGATACCGAGCCAAATCAAACTCCAGAGGAATCTGTTGTGAATGGTAAAGTGGTGGAAGATGTAGTTCATGTCGAGAAGAGACCGGTTGGAAGACCGAGAAAAAGGTTGATGGAATAAAATTTCAACGCTGATGTAGTAGTTCATGTTGAGAAGAGACCGGTTGGAAGGCCAAGGAAAAGGTCAATGGAAGAAAATTTCAACTATGATGTAGTAGTTAATGTCGAGAAGAGACCAATTGGACGACCTAGAAAAAGGTCAATGGCAGACAATCGCAACTCTGATGAGGCACCATTGAGCACAGATGTCAAGAAGGACGAATTACACAATTCAACTTCTGTGGCTGACAATGCCTCTGATGACAAAGCCCTGATGAGAGTAACCCTAATCATGTTACCGAGCTAACTCAAACTCCAAAGTCAGTTGTAAATGGTGAAATGGCTCAAGATGTGTTGGAAGATGTAGTTCATGTTGAGAAGAGACCGGTTGGAAGATCGAGAAAAAGGTCGATGGAAGAAAATTGCAACGCTGATGTAGTAGTTCATGCTGAGAAGAGACCGGTTGGAAGGCCGGGGAAAAGGTCAATGGAAGAAAATTTCGACTATG
This sequence comes from Silene latifolia, assembly GCF_048544455.1. Taxonomy (NCBI): domain Eukaryota; kingdom Viridiplantae; phylum Streptophyta; class Magnoliopsida; order Caryophyllales; family Caryophyllaceae; genus Silene; species Silene latifolia. The sequence continues at coordinate 36,721,357 of NC_133537.1, forward strand.
ATGTAGTAGTTAATGTCGAGAAGAGACCAATTGGACGACCTAGAAAAAGGTCAATGGCCGAAAATCTCAACTCTGATGAGGCACCATTGAGCACAGATGTCAAGAAGGACGAGTTACACAATTCAACTTTTGTGGCTGACAATGCCTCTGATGACAAAGCCACTGATGAGAGTAACCCCAATCCTGTTACCGAGCTAACTCAAACTCCAAAGTCAGTTGTAAATGGTGAAATGGCTCAAGATGTGCTTGTTCTTGTCAAGAATGGACCGGTAGGACGACCGTGAAAAGGGTCTGAGAAAGAATATCTCAACACTGGTTCGGAACCATTGAGCACAGATGTCAAGAAAAATGGGTTTGTTTCTGAAATGCAGAGTCCACACAGCTCAACTATTATGACTGATAGTGTTTCTAGAAGACTTAGGCCTAGAAACAAGACCTAAATCAACGGTGTTGGCTGAATATCTCCAAAAACTATTACGCTTAGGCACTTTTAGCCGAACTTTGGGATGGCACAGGCTGCTGCTAAGTAGAGAAAGTCACTATTTGGAAGAAAGTATTTGATATTATCTATCTTTTGATGCAACACATTTTGACAGGACCGTCGTCCTTGCATCACCCCTGTTAAAAATTTGGGGCACGACTAGTCAAGCCGGTGGTGGGCTAATTTGGGGCCGACTATTCTTGTTTTTGGGAAGGTTGTTTGGTGACAATTGCCTATATGTAAATTATACTCTGAACACCCTATGTTCACTAATTTTAACATAATTCATAATTCATGATATGTGGATTGTACGGAGTGAATTATATGTCTCCAGCTAGAAAGACAAAAAAAAATATGGGGGAATATTTTATGCTTCCTTTTTGGCGTCAACAATGGTGACATTTCCCATGGTTCTCCATCAAGTATGTTGTTGGCAAATGGCATATTCTTCTACCAGGTTCTCTACCTTCTTCTAAAATATCTGGGCTTGTGATGAAGACATGAAAATAGTAGTATTGGCCTCTACTTCTACTATTTTCTCTCGTTAATACAAGTTACTCCGTACAAAAGTCGGTTTAGTTACCGATGAATGATTCCGAGTTAACACCTAAAACTGATTTGGTATCAAGATCAAGATCTCCTTAACATTAGAATTGTACCAACATGGTACCACAATTTTTTATTACTAATTTGTCAGGGGTAAATATGGTATTTGGGTCCTCGAATTTACCCCTGTTAAAAATTCTAACTTATTCGTGTTTAATTTTGTCTACAAAGCAAAACCACTACTTGGCAGGGGTAAGAAGTAGAGATGGAAGTGGGTCATTTCGAGTCGTTCCGGCCCTTCGTTTCCGGAGGAGAAAATGGCACGGCTTGGGGACTAGAAGGTGGGCTTCATGTCGTGCTGGTGAAATGGAAATGACAACCCAAGCACGGCCCATGACATGTCATGCAGTATTGTGCTTGGGCATGCACCTCAACCTTATTTCTTTGTATTTTGGGCATGTTTAAGCGGGTCGTGCCCAGGTGAGGTGTGTCGTGCATTGACTAGACACTGATTTTTTTCCCCCAAATTTTGGCCAGGCACAACCCATGGCGTTTCGTATCGTGCCAGCCACGCCAATCCCATGTCGCCCTAAAACGGGCCATGGCCTGTGTTGATTGTGCCAGCCCAATAGTTCGCGTGTGTGCTTTCATCTATAGCAAAAAAAATAGCGAGTTTGCTTTCAAATTCCTCATTGACCCGTTATCTACAAATAGTTCTATCTACCCTATTCCCATTTGCAAATTTTGGTACCTATTGAGCCATAGAATAGCAAATCGTTGGCATACAATGACTTGAATAGGTTGCTTGCACATAATAAATCATTATGAAATCTTTGCCTTTTTATCTTCACAAAATCTCATTTGTGACGGTACGTATCCATCACTTTGGAGTGACGGATATCATTTTCCCTTACAAATGACCCAAATAGAGGAGAGAAGGAAGCACATTGGGGTGCCCCCACCTTGTCCCCCCTATTCGTTTTGTGAGTGGCATTATCCGTCACTTGCTTTGACCCGTCTTCAGCAAGACTAATTGTTTTATCTTTTAGAAAAACCAGCAATGGTATTAAATGCACTATAATAAATGCGTCGTCCCCTCCACACTAGTACTGCAGCAATCTTGCATGCTCATTATCATCTACTCCTTATTCATACTTTAATTTGTATAAAGTCATTTGAATGATTGGCAACCTAAGCTAATGCTTTATACTTTACACTTTACACTTTACACTTCCTTCTCTTCTTTTCACGTAAAAATATACTGTAAGTCGATGGAATTATTTTCTTGGCTTTGCATGCTTTTGTATTAGATTACCCACTTGAGGATTTCTTGCTTTAATTAGTCCCACTGCTTTATTAGTACTGTGCGTCTGTGCCCACTCGATCACCTCAGGTTATATTGTAGTAATTCTGAACGTGTATGCGTAGATTTGCTCTTCATGCTATATGCATTATGCTACTTTTGTGATGCTTTTGGTGTAGCACTTTTGTATTATTTATTATGCATCAACGCATGGTATCCAATCTAAGACATGAAATTCTATTAAGCTCATGTCTTAATAGAGAGCTAAGAGCTAACACAACAAATATGTCCGGCTCAATTGTAAATTTGTAATCAAAGTAAAATCAATTTAATAACCTCAACCTATTTAATCAAAATTACTAAACCCGGACTTCAAAAGTACACATACATGATACACTCATCGAGTCAATAGTAGTTATCTCTTCCCACCGAATGAACAATTAAACAAATAAAAAAAAATTTGCTCACAGGATCATAAAATGTGACATCGCTCAAAATGGTTATACAACCAATTCGTTATGACTCTACTGAAAAGTATTTTCTTCTGCTTTGATTCGAGTGAAGATAGGTCATTGGTAGTCTTATTTTGGTTCATATGTTCAGAAATTGATTATTTTGCAGTTTTAACATTCAAATAAATCAACAAAGTTAAAATTCATTATTAGTAGTGGGGCTAGGAGGATAAGAGAGGTGCTCGCCCCTGCTGGCAGATGAAAATTGTCGAGTTTTTAGTTAAATTTTTCCAATTTTTTTTGAGTTTCCCTTAAATAATTACATGTTCGCCCTACTTAGTTCAATTCCTGGCTCCACCACTATTTATAACTTCTCGTTCATCTGACGAAACCAATACAGAACTTCTTCCAATCTAGTCTAATTGAAATAAATCATTTCTTCTTTTTTTTCAACATAACAATTAAATCGAAATTTTTTTACTTGTTTTACGTGGACAATCTGATGGTGATTTAAGTAGACTCAGAGAGCTATAATATGAATTCAGGGAGTGTGGAGTACATGCTCGCATAAACCATCTTCGATGTTCTGGTTTTTAAACAAGTTAGATAAGTAAAAGCATGTGAACTTTACTGTAACACCCCCATACTCCAAGTGCCTTACCAGGACCACTTAAGGCATGGGAATGCTACCATCTCGGTTACCGGACGCAATGTATATCAAATAGACAATAAAGAAACATACTTTAATTAATGAATTTAAAGTGATACAAGTCCAAATCTCAAAACTGATAAAGTATATACAACTGTTCCAAAAGTACTAATCCGAAACAATGTAAAAGAATGTTTATGACATAGCGGAAGACTTCTAAATATCTCGTGGCAACTCAACCCAGCTATCCCATGCGCATCAACTCATACCTGCTTAATAACTGCTCACCATCCCCGAATGGATCACCACAGTTTTCAAAACATTTAAACCGGGGTCAGTTACTGTTTACATAAAACAATACAACAAAAGCAATATAACAATCTAATCCAACTAACCAATCTCAATCATCTCACCACACACCTGACTACACACTAAAGTGTGTAGTCCTGCCAGAATACTCATCGCAACAAGTATTCCACACCGCCGATGGAGGACCGCAGCCGTTCCCAACTAAGCCCCGCTCATCTCATCCGAGAGATAACCCAAGTTCCTAAATGTGCACACACCCTCTGTGGCGGGTTCCACAGAAGGCGAATCAAGGGCGTAAAGCCACTCCCGCAAGTGATCCCACTCAGCCGAGGACGCACCTCGCAAACCACATCCAATTATACAACAACCACAATATACCACAAGAATTATCATTTACCAATTCCGATAGGATATAAACCGGCAACAATGATCAACCCCCACAATACATGTAAACAATAACCGAGCAGGGAAACCCTACCTGGAATAGCAACCACAAGATCGTCACAGCAGTTAATCAGTAATGTTCCTCAACGAATCCACCTCCTATAACACATATTCACATAATTATCACTTAATCAATACAACACACCTAAAACCCCCAATCTTACCCAATTAGGGCTTTAAGCAAACTCAACGAAACATTATAAAAATTATACAAGAAGCTTACCATTGACACGACGATCTCAACGGCGTAAAGAACAAGACAATCCGACGATCCTAAACCTTGGGATTTGCTAATAACGTGATGAAGGAGAACTACGTAACTTCTTTTTCTTTTGAAGGGTTTTAGAAAGGTGAAAAAGTGATTAAAAGAATGACGGAAACCCTTTTATACTAATCACGCGTTATTAACAAAACCCGGCTAAAATAACCCGTAAGACTCACTTACTCGATCGAGTAAGTGACTTACTCGATCGAGTGCCCCTTACTCGATCGAGTGTCACACGTACTCGATCGAGTACCCAACAGGCAGACTACTGTTTTGCGTAAAAACATACTTACTCGATAGAGTAAGTCCCACTCGATAGAGTACCCATAGACATAGAAAACCATAATATTACAGTCTTCCCTCATTAAAAAGACCTTCGTCCCTGAAGTTCAACCCACACACAAAACAAAACATACTATCTCAACTCCGACACAGTAACATAACCAAAACACAAAACAAAACTCCCAACCAAAACTCAAACCGACTCAAGGCAACTACTAACTATACTAAAAGTAACATAAAACCACACTAAAACTTTACGCGACCATCTCCTACCCCCCTAAAAGAAACATGGTTACGGCCCCGTAACCACACATATCTAATCAAAAATAGACGGGTAACGGTCCCTCATAGCCTCTTCCGCCTCCCAAGTAGCCTCCTCAACCTCATGGTTAGACCATAGAACCTTAAGCAACACTATTTTCCCATTTCTAGTTTTCCGAACCTTGCGATCAAGAATTTGTTTTGGCACCTCAAGATAAGATAAGGACTCATCCAACTCTATATTCTCCACCTCTAACACATGTGAAGGATCGCTCACATACTTCCGTAACTGAGACACATGAAACACATTGTGTACTCTATCCAAAGCTGCTGGCAACGCTAACCGGTAAGCAACCTCACCCACGCGATCCAAAATCTTATATGGTCTGATAAACGTCTGGCTCAGATTCCCTTTCTTACCAAACCTAATGACCCCACACATAGGGGACACTTTCAAAAGAACCTTGTCCCCAACCTGAAACTCTATGTCACGACGATGTAAATCTGCATAACTCTTTTGTCGATCCTGGGCCGCTTTCATCTTTTGCCTGATCAGCTTAACCTGTTCTATCATCTCCTGTACAATCCGTGGTCTAAAAACCACTGCCTCGGCTCTATCATCCCAGAAAATAGGACTCCTACACCTCCTCCCATACAAAGCCTCAAACGGTGTCATCCCAATACTCGTGTGATAGTTGTTGTTGTTATAAGAAAACTCAATAAGATCCAATTTATCCTCCCAGCAACCACCAAACTCCATCACACAAGCTCGTAACATATCCTCCAAAGTCTTGATGGCCCTCTCTGTCTGTCCATCTGTCGCAGGATAAAAAGTTGTACTCATCTTCAAAGTAGTTCCCATCAACTCCTGCAACTCTCTCCAAACCGCGATATGAACCTCGCATCTCTATCTGATACTATATCCTTAGGCACCTCATGCAAACGAACTGCATGCTTCCTATAAGCCAAAGCTAACTGTATCTTGGTCCAAGTATCTTTCATCGGAACAAAGTGAGCTGACTTGGTCAACCGATCAACTATTACCCATATCATGTTGTTACCCTGTTGACTCCTCGGCAAACCCACTATAAAATCCATAGAGATAGACTCCCATTTCCACTCAGGTACCTCAAGAGACTGAATCTTACCTTGTGTCGCTGCTCTCCCTTAACCCTCTGACATGTCAAACATCGAGCCACAAACTCAGTTGTTTCTTATGGGCGTGGCCGAGGTGGTGGTAGTAGCATTTGGGGAATATCTTGCTTTAACTGTGGCGGTATGGGCCACAAGAGACATGAGTGCACTAGTGCTGTGCGCAGGGGTTTCCAGAGGCCGTCACATGGGAGATTCTCTCAGGGTCCGTCTCAGAGTTATGCTAGTAACAGGCCGGCTGGGTCCTGGAATAATCAGGGTGGTCAGAACAACAACAACGTTGGGCTAACCGCAGTGGCGGTAATTCATATCAGAGACCAGCGACGAACAATAACCAGGGGTCGCTGCTAAGCCGTCTACTTCTGCCAGTACTGTCTAAGGAGGTGGACAGAAGACCAGTGGCAAGCTTTTCAAGATGGAGAAGAAAGCAGCTGAGGATGATGCTCACGTATTCACGGGTACTTTTCTTGTTAATGGTGTCTTTAATTTGTTTTGTTTGATTCGGGGGCGTCACAATCTTTTGTATCATCGGGTCATGCTAAGCTTTTGGGTTTGAGAGAGTTTGAGTGTGTAAAAGAGGAAGTTTTTATACTGTCGGGAGAGTCTGTATCTTGTGGGAGGTTGTATAAGGGTGTATCTATGATAGTTTGGCAGGTTGAACTACCAGTGGACTTGTTAGAGTTTCCTATGGACGGTTTTGAGATGATAGTTGGCATGGATTGGTTGGGTAAGTATAAAGCTAGAATAGACTGTCACCAAAAGAGAGCCTCTTTGAGAAGTCCTAAGGGAGTTAGTGTGTCTTATCGTGGGTTTGTTGTCAAACCCAAAGTCAAGTTGATTGCAGCGGTGACATTGAAGTCTTATCTGAGTAAGGAGTGTCTGTTGATCTTATGCCATGTAAGAGACCAAGTATGGTGAGTCTGACAGTTGAGCAGATACCAGTGGTGGGAGAGTTTCCAGATGCTTTTCCAGATGAGATATCAGGTTTACCACCAAAGAGGGAGATAGATTTCTGCGTGGAGCTGAAACCAGGGATAGGACCAATCTCTAAGGCCCCGTACCGCATGAGTCCTAAGGAGTTGGAGGAGCTGAAGAAACAGCTGGATGATTTTATTGATAAGGGATATATTAGACCTAGTGTATCATCGTGGGGAGCACCAGTTCTGTTTGTGAAAAAGAAAGATGGGAGTTTGAGGTTATGCATCGACTATAGAGAGCTGAACATGGTTACAGTGAAGAACAAGTATCCTTTGCCAAGGATAAATGATTTGTTTGATCAGTTGAACGGGGCAGCAATCTTTTCTAAGATTGATTTGAGGTCAGGTTACCATCAGGTGAAGATTCGGGATGAGGACATACCGAAGACAGCTTTTACATCAAGGTATGGTCACTATGAATATGTTGTGATGCCGTTTGGGTTATCTAATGCACCTGCAATGTTTATCGATTTGATGAACCGGGTCTTCAGTCAGTTTTTGGATCGGTTTGTGGTGGTCTTCATCGATGATATCTTAGTCTACTCTAAGAGTAAGGAGGAGCATGAGGAACACTTGAGGTTGGTGTTGCAGACTTTGCGTGACAATCAGCTTTATGCAAAGTTGTCAAAGTGTGAGTTCTGGCTCGAGGAGGTTGCCTTTCTGTGGCATGTGATTTCAAAGAAGGGTGTAGCTGTGGATCCGGCAAAGATAGAGGCAGTCATTCGGTGGGAAGCACCGAAGAATGTAGCAGAGACCAGGAGTTTCTTGGGTTTGGCAGGGTATTACCGTCGGTTTATGAAAGACATTTCTAAGATAGCCAGACCTATAACATCATTCATGAGGAAAGAGAACAAGTTTTGTTGGGATGAAAGTTGTGAGACGGCGTTCCAAACATTAAAGGAGCGTTTGACCACAACTCCAGTCTTAGCATTACCTAAAGGGTGTGAGAACTTTGAGGTATATACAGATGCTTCAAAGAATGGATTGTGATGTGTGTTGATGCAGAATGGGAAAGTAATTGCCTATGCTTCTAGGCAATCGAAGCCTTATGAGGAGAACTATCCGACACATGATTTGGAGTTGGGTGCAGTTGTGTTTGCTCTCAAGATTTGGAGGCACTATCTTTATGGGGCGACCTTTAAGGTGTTTTCAGATCACAAGAGTATCAAGTAAATCTTCACTCAAAAGGAGCTGAACATGAGACAGAGGAGGTGGATGGAGCTGATACGGGACTATGACATGGATATTATATACCATGAAGGGAAGGCAAACGTGGTTGGAGAGGCGCTGAGTAGGAAGAGTGTGAATTCTCTATGCACAACTATGTCTTTGATGAGGTTAAGAGATGAGGTGGGGAAGATAGGGATACATATGATACAGAAAGGGGATGCTAGAAGGGACTTGACAGTGGAGCCAGATCTTTATGATGACATTCGCAGGAAACAGGCTTTGGATCCTAAGATCGAGGAGTGGAGAGCTGGAGTAGAGAAAGGGACAATGTCTCGATTCTCTATTCATACAGATGGCAGTGTGAGATTTGAAGAGAGATGGTGTGTTCCTAATGATGAGGAGTTGAAAAAGATGATCATGACAAAGGCTCATTGCACACCATATTCAGTACATCCAGGCGGTGATAAGTTGTAAAAGATTTGAAAAAGACTTTCTGGTGGCCTGGGATAAAAGGGGAAACAACTGAGTTTGTGGCTTGATGTTTGACATGTCAGAGGGTTAAGGGAGAGCAGCGATGACCACAAGGTAATATTCAGTCTCTTGAGGTACCTGAGTGGAAATGGGAGTCTACCTCTATGGATTTTATAGTGGGTTTGCCGAGGAGTCAACAGGGTAACAAAATGATATGGATAATAGTTGATCGTTTGACCAAGTGAACTCATTTTATTCTGATGAAAGATACTTGGAGCAAGATACAGTTATCTTTGGCTTATAAGAAGCATATGGTTCGTTTTCATGGGGTGCCAAGGATATAGTGTCAGATAGAGATGCGAGGTTCATATCGCGGTTTTGGAGAGAGTTGCAGGAGTTGATGGGAACTACTTTGAAGATGAGTACAGCTTTTCATCCTGCGACAGATGAATAGACATAGAGGACCATCAAGACTTTGGAGGATATGTTACGAGCTTGTGTGATGGAGTTTGGTGGTTGCTGGGAGGATAGATTGGATCTTATTGAGTTTTCTTATAACAACAACTATCACACGAGTATTGGGATGGCACCGTTTGAGGCTTTGTATGGGAGGAGGTGTAGGAGTCCGATTTGCTGGGATGATAGAACTGAGGCAGTGGTTTTTGGACCACAGATTGTACAGGAGATGATAGAACAGGTTAAGCTGATCAGGCAAAAGATGAAAGCGGCCCAGGATCGACAAAAGAGTTATGCAGATTTACATCGTCGTGACATAGAGTTTCAGGTTGAGGACAAGGTTCTTTTGAAAGTGTCCCCTATGTGTGGGGTTATTAGGTTTGGTAAGAAAGGGAAGCTGAGCCAGAAGTTTATCGGACCATATGAGATTTTGGATCGCGTAGGTGAGGTTGCTTACCGGTTAGCGTTGCCAGCAGCTTTGGATAGAGTACACAATGTGTTTCAAGTGTCTCAGTTACGGAAGTATGTGAGAGATCCTTAACATGTGTTAGAGGTGGAGAACATAGAGTTGGATGAGTTCTTGTCTTATCTTGAGGTGCCAAAACAAATTCTTGATCGCAAGGTTCGGAAAACTAGGAATGGGGAAACAGTGTTGCTTAAGGTTCTATGGTCTAACCATGAGGTTGAGGAGGCTACTTGGGAGGCGGAAGAGGCTATGAGGGAGCGGTACCTATCTCTTCTTGATCAGGTATGTGTGGTTACGGGGACGTAACCATGTTTCTTTTAGGGGGTAGGAGATGGCCGCGTAAAGTTTTAGTGTGGTTTTATGTTAGTTTTAGTACAGTTAGTAGTTGCCTTGAGTCGGTTTGAGTTTGTTGGAGCTTGTGTCCTCCACAGTTAGTGTGATAACATATATAAATCTCTTATAGGTTCACAAGGGTATACTTAGTATTTTATCAGTTGATTAACGATTACTTAATAACGGTTGGCTTGCTAGAAGTTTGACGTTATTATCATACTGATGGCGGCGATCAACTGGTCCCTAAAAGTCACACCTAAAGGATGTGTTTGAGAGATGTGATTGTATGAAAATATAATCACATTGATGCCTGACTAAAAGGTTAGTCTATATATTTGACTAAACAGTTAGTCAATGTGATGATGAGATGATTATTTAATTCAATTAAATAATACCAGCTGAGACGAATTAATTGTTAAATTCGTAAATTGAATATAAACTGTTATATTTAATTAATGTATATAATGTTAGCTTAAACGGATTAAGATGTTAATTCGTAATTAAATGTAACCAGTTATATTTAATTAGCAAATTATAAATATGCGATATTTATAGTTAATGTATATTATGTGGAATTGTCATAATAAAATGTTGACAGACCGGTATTAATAAATCGACTACAAACTGTTGTTTGTAGACTTATTAATACATGTCGACATAAATATGACAATTGAAATAAAATACACATTTATACATTACATAAACCAACCTAAAAATAAGAAGATATTTTTCTCCTTATTTTTGGTTGGTGGGAAAAACCGAAAAGAGTAAAAAGAGGAAGAAAAATCTTCCCCTAATTACTCTTCATTTACACGGTTACAAAGGGAGGAAGAAGGGATAATTTTTCTCTTAATTTTTCTTTGACCTAATTCTCTCATCATTCACACAAAACCCTAAAAATTAGTTGGCAATTTTGGGGATCTATTCTAGCAAGAACAAGAGGCATTTCTCATCGCATCTTGGGTGCAACGATTAGGAGAATATCAATTCGATATTGTTCTTAGGCCTAATTTGCTAGGACCAAAGGTTGATTCTTAATCTCTACTATTTTGTTTATGCAATTTCATTTATGACTAGTTTTCATAATCATAATTTCGTTATAATCCTAATAATCTTAAAGGAAGTATACCGATATTACCCACAAGTGGTATCAGAGCATAACCACGAAATTATTTTGTATGATTTTCATAAATGGATTTAAACAAAAAAAAATTGAAGAATCGAAAAGAAAAAAATTCGGCTGTGGGGTTTTTTTTTATTTTTGCCGAAATGATTTTTGATTTTGATGTTCTTGTTTCCATTTTGATTTATTCATATTGTTGTTTTAATTAGTTAAGATGATAATATGATAAATTTGTAGATGTTTTGATTTAATTAGAATTAAATTGAAATGTAAATGGAAATGGAAATTGTTTTTGATTAATGATGATTATTTGTTTTTACTATATAGATTTTGGCACACATGATTAATAAATTGTTGTTTAAAGTCATGTTTCATTAATTTAAATGTTGATGATTATGCCAATCTTGTTCTAATAGCAACTTTAAACAAATTTTGTTCATCTTAATGTTTTTTTTTCTAAAGAAAAAAATGGGTTGTTTTGTTTTTTTTTTTTTTTTGAAAATGCCGAGAGCACCAAAGAAAAAAAAACCTGTTTTTTTTGTTTTTGGGCAATATGCCGAGAGAAAAAAAAAAAAAAAATCTGTTTTTTTTTTGTTTTTTTGGAAATGCCGAATTAAAAAAAAAAAAATTGTTTCGGTTTTTTGGCCGAGAGCTATTTACAGAATTTTTGTTTTTGGCCAATTGTTATTATACATTAAATTTATAATGTATGATTGTTAGTTGTGAAAAAGTTCACAAATTTGAGATACCCAAATTATTTTAAAAAGGTTTAAAATAATGTTAGATTAATTCATATTATAGGTCAATATGAATTAAGATTGAAATTAATGTGAGTAATTGAGGAATTGTCACATAATTTGATCATTTATATAGGTGGTTTGGATAAATTACTCTACATAATTAAGGAAATATGTCTTGAATGTTTAATTTATAGTTGATGCATTTTTATTTAGTTGAATGATTTTATTTATGTATTTTTGCAATCGGTTGTAATTTGTAATACCTAGTGTGGCCTTAGTTAATTATGTTTTCGTAATGATGGAAACATAATTTTTATGTAATTTGAGATCTCGAATCTCCTTTAATTTTCTTTGGTATTGTTTTTGAAATTAGAATGTAAATAGGTTCATTTTGTAATTTATTAATTGTAATTTTGAGAAGACTAAAGATGGAGATTGGATAGCTCACTCCCGCTACATGAACCAAGATGGAACATCAAGACAAGCTTCTCGGGTCCTAGGAAGGATCCCAAAGTTGTATTTATGTTCATTTTGGTAGATAGGCCACACTACGACTTTGTTTTTGTTTTACGTTTTTCCATTCTTATTGCTTTTCTTCACATGATAGTTAATGCATCATATTCCGCCTAAACCAAACCACCTACTAAAATGCATGAAAATTGACAAATATAGTTTGGATGTTAGTTTTCATAGACATACAAATGTCACACAATTATAAGCCATCATCTTAGTTGATTCATTCTCGCATGCTAGATATTAGTTCACTTAAAATGAATTAAAATAAAGTTGATGGGATCTTCCTCTAAAACTGAAATTGAGACTAGTCTTTATAAGGGCAAACAACTATGAATCCTTTCTTCGTCGGTAGGCATATAGGACCTTACTCTCCATATGACCCCTTCTATGTTGGGTAAGTAGTTTGTGTTGACTTAGTTTACCTCAACATTATAATCCGAAGAGTTTCTCGTGATTATGATGGACTATAGATAGAATTTACAGAAATTTATCGACCAAGAATTCTAAAAGTAGAATTAGCCAAAAGGTTGGCTTATCAATTTACAGATAATTGAGTCTTGGAATCATTTATATAATTCTTGACGGAGGTCAATTGTATAAATGCTTGAGTCTTCCCGTTATAACAGTATTGCATTAGACTTAAATCATAACGATGAGTATGCTTATTATATTTTTTTCTTTTCGCAGTGTAGAATACGTTTATATTGATAATACTGTTACAACAAATGACTGGAAATAACGAAATCCCTATGCCAAGTGCCACACTTGGACGCGAGTCCTGGCTAAAAGCTTTCATGGACCACATGAATCAGTTCACTCGACTGAAGAATGATGGGTCCAACTTTGCGGACTGGGAGGCATCATTGCGGAATGCTGCCATTGCTGACGGTAAGCTCAAGTACTTAACTGAGCCAGTACCGCCAAACCCAGGCCCCAATGCAATAGTTAACGAGTCAATTGCTTATAGTGACTTCGTTATGGAAGCGGGTGCGATAAAGAATATACTCATTTTTGCAATGGAAACCAATTTGCAAAGACGCTTCATTGCCCAAGGTGCAAACAAGATTTTCACCACGCTCACTAATGAGTTCTCAAAAGCACCGAGAATCGTTACTTATGAGCATACCTGTCGCTTCTTTGATGCGAAACTCCAGAAGGGCCAACCGGTTAGCCCACACATTCTTAACATGATTGAGAATGTCGAGAAACTGGAGGCACTTGATTGCAAAATCAGTGAGAGCATAGTCATTGACCGTATGCTTCATTCACTTCATGATGGTTTTGCCCTTTTCAGGGAAAATTACTACATGAATGACATGAAGAAAAGTCCTCATAAGCTACATTCACTTCTCGTACAGACCGAGAAGGATATGAAATTGAGTGGGAGCATGAAGCAAGATGTTCTCATGATTTCCAACAAGAATAAGGGTAAAGGCAAGGCTCATGGCGACCTAACTGTAGGAAAGCCAAAGTTTAAAAAGTCAGGAAACGGTAAGAGTGGGCCTGGTGAGACTAGTGGCTCACAAGGCAAGGCAAAGAGCAAGGGCGGTGACATTGAGTGCCACCATTGTCACAAGACTGGACATTAGAGGAGGAACTGTCCCGTGTACCATGAGGACATAAAAGCAGGCCGTGTCACTTCTGTTGGTATGTCATCTTATATTCATATGATTGAGATTAACCATGCAAGTTTCGGAACTTGGGTACTTGATACTGGTTGTGGTTCTCATCTGTGTAATAATTTGCAGGGCCTAAAAAACATCACACCTCTCGCAAAAGGTGATGTTGACCTGCGAGTCGGGAATGGAGCTAGAGTTGCTGCAGTCTCAAAGGGAACATACGTAATCCAACTCCCAAGTAGTTTTGAGTTATATTTATATAACTGTTACTATGTACCCAGTTTGTCTAAGAACATTATTTCTGTTTCCGTACTTGATAAAGACGGCTTTTCATTTTCAATAGCTGTATTTTCTCTTTCAATGAAGTGGTTTATGGCAAAGTAGTTTCCATGAATGGAATTTATATCTTAGATCAAACCACAGATATATTACATGTGAATAATAAGAAATTAAAGGTTGGTGACAAAGATCAAACTTATCTATGGCATTGTCGAATGGGACACATAAATGAAAAACGTGTAAAGAAACTCGTCGAGAATGGGACTATTCCCGCATTCGTTTTTTCTACATTTGGCACGTGTGAATCATGTCTTATCGGCAAAATGACTCGAATTTCCTTCAAAGGTGTTGGAATGCGCGCTAGTGACCTATTAGGACTCATACATACTGATGTATGTGGACCTATGTCAATGATCGCTATAGATGGCTATAGATATTTTATCACTTTCATGGACGATTTGAGTAGATACGGATATGTCTACTTAATGAAGCATAAAAGTGAGTCCTTTGAAAAATTCAAGGAATACCAGAATAAGGTTGAGAACCAACTGGGAAGAAAGGTTAAAGCACTCCGTTCAGATCGGGGTGGCGAATATCTTTGAAATGAGTTTGATCAACACCTCAAAGACTGTGGAATAGTTTTACAGTTAACTCCACCTGGAACACCTCAATTAAATGGTGTGTCCGAACGGAGAAATCGAACATTACTTGATATGGTTCGATCCATGATGAGTCACACGGTAGTACCTGATTCATTATGGGGTTTTGCTCTTTTGTCAGCTGCTCTTATACTTAACCGAAGCCCGTCTAAAGCTGTCGACAAGACTCCATATGAAATGTGGAAGGGAACGGTCCCCAACTTGTCCTTTATTCGGGTTTGGGGCTGCGAGGCTTATGTCAAGTGGAGACACAAGGATAAGCTCGGCCCGCGATCGGTCAAGACATACTTTATTGGTTATCCAAAAGGAATGTTTGGTCATTACTTCTATTCGCCTACCGAACATCGAGTTTTTGTTGCGGCTAGTGCAAAGTTCTTAGAGAAAGAATTTCTCGAGAACAAGACAAGTAATAGAACCTTCGAGCTGTCGGAGATTCAAGAACCAACAACCGAGGAACAGATGGAGGAAGTTGTTCCTTCAACTGATAATACGGTTAACATTCCTCAGGAACCTAGGAGGTCGGTTAGAGTCTCTAATCCTCCAGACATATACATTGGTATGGCCGAGGAAAGTGACGTTTTGCTCCTAGAGAGTAATGAACCCGCTACCTATAAAGGTGCCATGACCTGTTCCGACTCAAAGCTATGGCTTAAAGCCATGCAATCCGAGATGGACTCCATGTATGAGAATGACGTATGGGATCTTGTTGATTTACCAAATAAGGTAAAACCTCTACAGTGCAAATGGCTTTACAAAATAAAGCATTCTGTAGACGGGCAACCAGATACTTATAAGGCACGACTAGTGGCAAAAGGTTTCACTCAAGTGCACGGATTGCATTATGATGAAATTTTTGCACCCGTAGTTATGCTACATTCCATTCGGATAATCTTAGCGATTGCCGCTTTTCATGACTATGAAATTTAACAAATGGATGTGAAAACCGCCTTCTTAAACGGTTATTTGGAGGAGGAGTTGTACATGATACAACCCGAAGGTTTCATAGATCCTGAAAATCCTAAGAAAGTGTGCAAGCTTAAGCGTTCCATTTATGGACTTAAGCAAGCTTCTCGGAGTTAAAATCATCGTTTAGACCAGGTGATAAAAGAGTATGGTTTCACTCGATCGGTCGAGGAACCATGCTTATATGTCAAGTCGAGTGGGAGTAAGATTGCTTTCTTGATATTGTATGTCGATGACATACTCTTGATTGGGAATGACATTCCTCTCTTATCTTCGGTAAAAGGATGATTGAAGAACCATTTCCAGATGAAAGATCTGGGTGAGGCACAACGCATATTTGGAATCCGTATCTACCGAGATAGATCACGACGGATGTTATCACTGAGTCAAGAGTCTTATTTGGATAAGATTCTTGAGAGGTTCAGCATGACCAACTCCAAGAAGGGGAACCTTCCAATGACGTCTGGGATGCATTTGAGCAAGTCTCAGTCACCCACGACACCTGAAGGGGTCGAGCGCATGAGTCGTGTTCCTTATGCATCAGCCATAGGATCAATCATGTATGCCATGATATGCACACGTCCAGACGTGGCATATGCATTGAGTATGACGAGTCGGTACCAAAAGAATCCAGGTGAAACACACTGGATAGCTGTTAAAAACATCCTCAAGTACCTACGGAGGACTAAGGATTGGGTATTGACTTATGGAGGAGATACTAAGCTATGTGCAATCGGTTACGCAGATGCTAGCTTCCAAACAGACCGAGATGATTCGAAATCTCAGTCTGGATTCGTCTTTACTCTTAATGGTGCTGCGGTCAGCTGAAAAAGTTCCAAACAGAATGTTGTAGCAGATTCTACTACTGAATCCGAGTACTATGCCGCTTCGGAAGCAGCAAAGGAAGCTATATGGATGCGTCAATTCTTACAAGGACTAACCACAGTTCCTAGTTCGAATGACTCGATCACCATATATTGTGACAATAGAGGTGCCATCTTCCAGGCTAAGGAGCCTAAGTCTAGCAACAAGTCTAGACATGTACATCGGAAGGCTCACCTGATCCATGATTACGTAGAGCAAGAGGAGATAGTGATTGACAAGATTGCTTCGGATGACAACATCGCGGACCCTCTCACTAAACCATTGAATTATGATAAGCATGAAGGGCACGTTATTTCCATGGGAATTAAACGTATTCCTGAGTTGTAGTAGTTGATTATGGATTCGATACATTATCTATTTCATATGCTATTTATAACTTCATCGTTTTATAATCATATTTTGTTTTCCATGTGGATTGTACAACAACATTGAACGCCACAAAGTGAACTGAATTACATTATATTTGTTTTGGTCCGTAATCGCCTACATGAGCTGATAACTCTGGCTATTATTTTGTGAAGTTGATTGATGGTGGGTTCAACGAGCCATAAGTCAAACAGTTGGCTGATCGATCACAGATGCGAGTTATAATGATACCTCGTAGAAAAAAAAATTGTGACAACGTAATGGAGTCCTAAATGTTTAAAAACATTTGGTGTCAGGTCGTGGATTGGACGTCCATTGTGTTCCTAGAGTCGATTCTTTTGACTATCCACTGTCTCTTGAGATTAAGGCAGTTTTTGGGTAACTTTGGTTTCTTTCTCATGGTCGGCCGTAACTGGAGGCTAAGCAGATTTTTTTTCTGGGTCATTTCATACTGTTCTTATATCTGCAGGATTCGAGTTGAAGAAAATATCCAACCTTTATCAGGTTTAGTTATTTCTCAGGGCCACTCGAGGAGTTGTAACTGAAATGCATGGCCATGCTCGAATGATGATTCGTTTATCAGTTAAGTTACTCTCTAGTAGGGAAAACCACTCTTGATATTGATCACTTGTAAAATACGACCTTTGTGAATACGGATTTTGCAAATTGTTTTACATTGAGGGGAGAAATTTTAGGATATGAGTATCGGTTATCACACATACACTTGTGAGGACAAGTGGGAGTTTGTTGGAGCTTGTGTCCTCCACAGTTAGTGTGATAACATATATAAATCTCTTATAGGTTCACAAGGGTATACTTAGTATTTTATCAGTTGATTAACGATTACTTAATAACGGTTGGCTTGCTAGAAGTTTGACGTTATTATCATACTGATGGCGGCGATCAACTGGTCCCTAAAAGTCACACCTAAAGGATGTGTTTGAGAGATGTGATTGTATGAAAATATAATCACATTGATGTCTGACTAAAAGGTTAGTCTATATATTTGACTAAACAGTTAGTCAATGTGATGATGAGATGATTATTTAATTCAATTAAATAATATCAGCTGAGATGAATTAATTTTTAAATTCCTAAATTGAATATAAACTGTTATATTTAATTAATGTATATAATGTTAGCTTAAACGGATTAAGATGTTAATTCGTAATTAAATGTAATCAGTTATATTTAATTAGCAAATTATAAATATGCGATATTTATAGTTAATGTATATTATGCGGAATTGTCATAATAAAATGTTGACTGACCAGTATAATAAATCGACTACAAACTGTTGTGTGTAGACTTATTAATACATTTCGACATAAATATGACAATTGAAATAAAATACACATTTATACATTACATAAACCAACCTAAAAATAAGAAGATATTTTTCTCCTTATTTTTGGTTGGTGGGAAAAACCGAAAAGAGTAAAAAGAGGAAGAAAAATCTTCCCCTAATTACTCTTCATTTACACGGTTACAAAGGGAGGAAGAAGGGATAATTTTTCTTTGACCTAATTCTCTCATCATTCACACAAAACTATAAAAAATAATTGGCAATTTTGGGGATCTATTCTAGCTAGAACAAGAGGCATTTCTCATCACATCTTGGGTGCAACGATTAGGAGAATATCAATTCGATATTGTTCTTAGGCCTAATTTGCTAGGACCAAAGGTTGATTCTTAATCTCTACTATTTTGTTTATGCAATTTCATTTATGACTAGTTTTCATAATCATAATTTCGTTATAATCCTAATAATCTTAAAAGAAGTATACTGATATTACCCACAAAGTTTTGGTTGGGAGTTTCGTTTTGAGTTTTGGTTAGGTTGTTGTGTCGGAGTTGAGATAGTATGTTTTGTATTGTGTGTGGGTTGAACTTCGGGGACGAAGTTCTTTTTAAGGAGGGAAGACTGTAATACTACGGTTTTCTATGTCTATGGGTACTCTATCGCGTAAGTATGTTTTTACGCAAAACAGTAGTCTTCCTGTTGGGTACTCGATCGATTACGTGTGACACTCGATCGAGTAAGGGGGACTCGATCAAGTAAGTCACTTACTCGATCGAGTAAGTGAGTCTTATGGGTTATTTTAGCCGGGTTTTGTTAATAACGCATGATTAGTATAAAAGGGTTTCCGTCATTCTTTTAATCACTTTTTCATCTTTCTAAAACCCTTCAAAAGAAAAAGAAGTTACGTAGTTCTCCTTCATCGCATTATTAGCCAATCCCAAGGGCTAGGATCGTCGGATTGTCTTATTCTTTACGCCGTTAAGATCGTCGTGTCAAGGGTAAGCTTCTTATATAATTTTTATAATGTTTCGTTGAGTTTGCTTAAAGCCCTAATTGGGTAAGATTGGGGGTTTTGGGTGTGTTGTATCAATTAGGTGAAAATTATGTGAATATGTGTTATAGGAGGACGATTCGTTGAGGAACATTACTGATTAGCTGCTGTGACGATCTTGTGGTTGCAATTCCAGGTAGGGTTTCCTACTCGGTTATTGTTTACATGTATTGTGGTGGTTGATCATTGTTGTTGGTTTATATCCTATCGGAATTGGTAAATGATAATTCTTGTGGTATATTGTGGTTGTTGTATAATTGGCTGTGGTTTGCAAGGTGCGTCCTCGGCTGAATGGGTCACTTGCGGGAGTGGCTTCACGCCCTTGATTCGCCCTTTGTGGAACCCGCCACAGAGGGGGTGTGCACATTTAGGAACTTGGGTTATTGCTCGGATGAGATGAGCGGGGCTTAGGTTGGAACGGCTGCGGTCCCCCACTGGCGGTGTGGAACACTTGGTGCGATGAGTATTCTGGCAGGACTACACACTTTAGTGTGTAGTCAGGTGTGTGGTGATATGATGGAGATTGGTTGGTTGGATTGGATTGTTATATTGCTTTTGTTGTATTGTTTTATATAAACAGTAACTGACCCCAGTTTAAATGTTTTGAAAACTGTGGTGATCCATTCGGGGATGGTGAGTAGTTATTGAGCAGGTATGGGTTGATGCGCATGGGATAGCTGGGTTGAGTTCTTTTACATTGTTTTGGATTAGTACTTTTGGAACAGTTGTATTTACTTTATCAGTTTTGGGATTTAGACTTGTATCACTTTAAATTCATTAATTAAAGTACGTTTCTTTATTGTCTATTTGATATACATTGCCTCGGGTAAGCGTGATGGTAGCATTCCAATGCCTTAAGTGGTCCTGGTAAGGCACTTGGAGTATGGGGGTGTTACTAAGTACAATACAAATAAGGAATTGAGGTTTTTGCTTAGACCCCGGTATGGGTGAAAGGCCCCGACCAATTGGGGTGCATAACATATCTATACTGATTAGTCAAATTGGCATGTCCAAATTGAGAAGGTTGCGGCCCTGATTGAGGCGCTAGGACCTCGGGGAACCAGGATAGGAGTTTCTTCCATACTTAGCCATTTTTAGCACTTATCTTGGGGGTATGTCACGAGTCCAATGAAAGAGCAAACAAAATACAAACCTCAATTTATATTCTCTCGAGTCTATTTGCCTAGAACGTGAGAGAATCGATAGTCTTATTCCGCGAGAGATTTCTGTGGACATGGGCCACCCGCGACATGCGCGAAAGGGCTCGAATAAGCCTTCATTTGTGGAGTCGCCACCAAACTTTATGGGAATTGGAACCGTTGGAATACCTCGTGCCATGTCCAGACACAAAGTAGTGACATAGACACTAAGAACTCGTTAGCCTTAGCATTCTATATCTAGAATGACTCTCGTGGATGCCAATGAACACAGATGTTCACAGATATCTGGAGTAAGGGGTGAGGGTACGTATTAGGAAGCTCTTTAATCGAACACCTAATCCCGCCCGCCTCGATAGCGGCCTCTAATAATGATTAGGGAAATCGTTCATAATTGATATGTCGTCGATGTAATGCATGCAATGCAACAAACAGATTAATCCTAGCATGTGAAATTATACTAAGTCGGTGAACATGTAATTTAGCAAACAATTCGGTCGAAGTTGATGGTTAGATTAATTACATGTAAAATGTACAATAAAATCATACATAAGCGATAAATAATCTATAATGAATTAAATTGAATTATAAATTACAATGAATTACAATGGATAATTGATTTACGTCAAAAGCACATTCAAAACGGGATTTTTGGAGAAGAAAATTAAAGTATGAAAACACGTCAGATTAGAGGCGATAATATGACTAATAGTTGATTTAATACGTAATTAGGAGCTACGTCAAAGCGAGAATGAAGTTCAGGGACAGAAGCCAACCCAGAACAGGCACAGCATCTGTTGCGTCCTCCGGAAGAGGCGCAACTCTCCCTGCGTCTGTTCTTGAGTTGGTCTCCGTCTGTGAAATCAGAATCGCGGATTGTTAATGTTCAATGGTAAACTTAAGGTCATTTATTGACATTAGACTTGAGTAAAAGTGATTTAATAGATTTACATGCATCTGGAACCGTCATAAAACGAATTAAAGGTGAGAATTTACAGTGATTTACATGATTAATACGAACTCGTGTCGGATTTACGAAAGAAACAAGCTTTGAATTCGAAAATTGAATAGAATCTAATAAATTGAAATCAAACAAACAAAATTATATACAAAGGTAAATTCGAGAGACTCGATATGGGAAAATCGAACCTCTAAAATCCGTGTTTGAATAAGACGACGAAAACCCGAAAATATTGAATTATAAGGGATTTAAGCCAATTTTAAGCATTATAATTTGAAGGGACTAATTAAAACACGATTATATACTGATGCGAGCAAAGGGAACAAAAGAAAAAAGGAAAAAAGGGAAAACTACAGAGAGTCGAGGAAGAAGAAGAAAAGCAGAAGCAGCGGCAGCCTCAGGAACAGGCGCAGCAGATGCTGCGATTCTTCCAAGAGGCGCAGCTGCTGCTGCGTTTTTTCTTGACGTCAGACCTCCCCTAATTTGTAAATACGGTTTCAAAAAGTGGTTTTTAAGACGGTTTTGAGTGTGCTTTTGATATAAATCTTACATTCGTGATACAAAATAAAAAGTACAATAAAATAAAAACATTAAATAAAATTGGGATTTTACACCCTCAGACTTAAATGTTAGCGTCGCGAGATTTAACTAAATCGGTTTTTAGTGGTAACTCGACTCGATCTATGCAAATATGAAAGTGCCCATGAAAAAGGATTTAAAAGATTGATTAATTAATTGTGTAGTGGTCAAATTGGTCGGTCATGCAAACGTGACTCGTACTCAGAATGATCTGAGCTTACGTGGTCGATTGATCAAGCACGTAGGCGTTGAAAGGCAATAGCGTGGTCTTAGAATTCAAAGCGAGAAGAGAAGGGCGGACACTCGCGTGAAAAATATGGAGGCCAAAGGTCTCTATTTATACTAATCACACAGATGAATTATGGTAAGAAAAGGATACGGAAGGAAAGATCCGGAAACAACCGACTTAGGTCGAAACACGGAAATTTGGACAAAAAGAAACCCCTGAGAAAAGGCGCAGCAGGTGCTGCGATCCTTAGAAGAGGCGCAGCACTTACTGCGTCCTTTCTTGGGAAGTATTCTTCTGCGCGGGAAAGCGCGTTTGACAGCCTGTCGTATTTTAGGCATAACTTTCTCTACATGACTCGGAATAAAGTGATTTTGGTGGCGTTGGAAAGCTAAGAGAAAGATCTAGAACTTTCTTTGAAATAGGCCAGACCCAAAAAAGTCGTTATCATCTTGTACAACGGGCCTAAATGTCGAATTGTCATCTTAGCTAAATGAAATGCACATTTTGTAATGTAAACTTTAAGTTTAGCCCAAAGAAATGATATGAGACTCAATATGAGATATACTCATAACATTTTATGACATCCTAACCTTAGGTAGAAAAGCACATTGTTTTTTGACTGTGGATTTGACGGTTTTAGGAAATGAAGACGGTTTTTGACCCGGACTCCAAATGTACTCAAATTACTGCCAAAACGGCTGTAATGACACCTAGATGTCAACCAAGATGTAGTCACAAGTGTACGAGTTACCTTTTATTAACCGATTTACAAAACGTCATAAAATCGCGACATATGCTAAACATGCGGCCCAATCATCACTGGGTGTTTGGCGGGAGGTGCAGAAACGAGGTGTCTACAGAGCCCCCACTTTGACTGAGGCTTGGACAAGGTGAAAGTCAAAGTATAGCCCTCAGGTGAATTGAAGATTACAACCTGATGACTATGGCGACGCGAGGCGACTCAAGGGGTCTGAGCCAAGGACCTGTCGTCGGGAACATTTTAGAGTTTGTCGACTTCCGGGGAGGGTCGTTTAAAGTCCATTAGACTACGTAAGGAAGCTCGCCAGCCATAAGAAGAAACCATACCTGAGACACCCCTGGGTGAAACGAGACTGAAGGCGTTTCGGCAAAACTCTTTGGTCTAAACATAACTTGGTGTCTAAAGGCATTAGGGGTTCTGAAGAAACTTCTTAACACTTCTGAAGGCTAACTCTCTCTAAAGGGGAGGCTAAAGGATAACTCTCTAAAGGACTGAAAGATAACACTCTGAAGGACTGAAAAGAACTTCTGGAAATCACTGAAGGGGTTATCTGAAGGGGACTGAAAGGATTATCTGAAAGTTACTGAAAGGATTATCCTGAAAGTTGCCTGAAGAAATAAAGGATTATCTGAAGGTTATCTAAAGGAAAAAAAAAACATATGAAGGATTATCTTGAAGGGATAAGGCTGAAGGAAGGATTACCCTGAAAGGATTATCTAAAGGTTATCTGAAGGGTCATCTGAAGGTTATCTAAATATATGAAGGTTATCCAAAGGGTTGTCTGAAAGATTAAGACAAGTTTCTGAAAGATCTAAAGGGTTATCCTGAAAGGGTTATCTAAAAGTACAGAACTCTACGGGAATTGTTTCCCTCGAACTCCGTGGGGAAGAATCATATGTTGAGTCAATCAATGGCGCGCCCTTGGCACCGTTGAGGAGAAAACAAAGGATCGACAACGACGCGTCCTTAGCATCGCTGAGGAAAATAAAGGTGTTCGATTGACAACGGCGCGCCCTTGGCACCGCTGAGGAGAGAATCTGCTCGAGTCGTCGCAAGCGAAATTCCGATAAAAGGGAGAAGCTCATGAACTGTATTTAGTGATCATGAATTCTTGCTGGGGAACACATTGACGATTAGGAACATCTTTGATTGTCATGGAAGAAAACTTGAGCAATACTGCGAATACTGCTGGGGAATGTCTTGACTGTCGCTGGGGAGAATGAAGACTTGAGCGAAGCCCCCAGTTGAAGCGAGCACTGCTTTTGATACTCACCTGCATGGTTAGTAGCCACACAAGAACGCAATATAATAGGAAAATAGCACACAACACATGAGGAAACGCAATTAGCACATGGACCTCAAATGTGGAATGAAACATACAAGTTTTGAATGCTCTTTCTTTATAAAATTGTTTAAAATTTGAAATAAATGTGTAATTTGTCATGCGTTATGCATATTCAATGGGCTCTAGAAGCATGACTCACTAAGACGCAAGACGATAGACTGACGCAACACTGACTTAGATTTGACGCGACACGGGGATGAATTTGACAGACTTTGCTTAAGTATGCGCAACCTCTAGCCAAGCATGGGTGATAACGCATATCAATTCCAAAGGTAGAAGAATTGCAATAATGATGGGGACATATAAAGGCAAGGCATGAGCCATGGATCAGCTATCTACTTAGACATCTTTTGCCACCGTTTGCTGTAAAAGACACCCCTATTGAGGCACGATAACTCGGAGAATCAATCTAAGAACTTTGTCATTGTCCGGACCGAGCACTAGCTTGACTCAAAATAAGAGAGGAATAAAGGCAGAGTGGTATCTCAGAAGAGAAGCCCCCATGATGAGAAGATGACTCTGGAATTTGGTAAAAAGGAGACTGGACGACAAAAAGGAGCCCCCAGTAAAGAGGTGAAAATGGATGGTTATGGTAAGGATGATTATTAAATTGAGAGGGATGGTCATAAAATGGGTGTCGATAATTGAGGTTGAAAGTTGATGGTTGGTGTGGTAATTGAGGTTGAAAGTTAAAAGTGGGATGGTTGTGTCCTTGAGGACTGCCTACGTATTCACGTGAAGTGAAATCAAACCAGATCATAGTTATGAGTGTGTGCCTAAGCTATGTTGTCAGAGCCTTAAAGTGCATGGGTCACAAGGGTATATTCCACTGGTGACTCGAAGAATTGATTTGAGATAACTCCCTCTGATCATAGACCAAAGAAGTATAATTAAGTTTGTAAAAATTTCCTTGTCGTGTGAGCACACCTAAAAGTGGACCCTAAGGATGGATATGGGTTCGTCCTATTCTAGGTAGCAAAGTATTTGAAGACTCTGTGTCTGAGTCAAGGTGAAACTGGATTGGATATTTGGAATATGGGGCTCGGAAATAAGTGGCTTCGATGAACAAATCTTTGGAGCTTGATTTTGTGGAGTTAAGGCTTTATGGGATTATAACTTGTAATATGGCTTGGAAATGGAGTCTCTTGGCTTGATATAGCCTAAACACATAAAGGTAGGTTAATTGACGTGAAATCAAGCTTCCATGTCTTGGCTCTAAAGGATGGGTATACTTGACGAGCTTGAGAGGATTCTCAAAATCCCTAACTATCTCTCTGTAACGGTCTCGAGAAGGACTTAGGGTGTGTGATGGGATAAGTGAGGGTGTTAGCTAACCATCTTCATCGATTTCTTGATTCTATATAGACTTCAGCAGTATTCCGTTCAGCATTTGATTTCATACTCGTTCTTGATTCAGACTCAGATTCTTGGTCTAGAATATATCTCGGCGTTTGCTCAGATTCTTGATTCAGGTTTTTGAAGATAACTTTGACTTCGGATATTGACATTGACTTGCTTGATTGAGCCTTGTTCTTTTGACTCTTTGTCCTGGATTATTGATCTTGGTCATTTCTCTTGATTGAGCCTTTGTCTTTGATCATGGCTCGTATCGTCTTGGATTTGCTTGCTACCATGGATTTGGGTCAGACTAGCACCTTTGGTGTGAAATGGGCTGGTTTTTAGTAAACAGGTTATTTATTGTGGGAAATGGGCTTGCCTTCCGTCATGGGTTGTCAACAAGGGAGACAGTCTAGATTCGTCCTAGAATCTCTTGAGATATGCTCGTCCTAAACTAGGGTTATAGCAAGGGTTTCTATTGCTAGACATGGAATAGGTAAGGAATGACACGGAGTTTCTGGTCCTCTACAACTCGGAATGGAACATCATTTAAGTGCACTCACATCGACTTGGCATGTGTTGTTGTTCATTTTAAAATGTCTCAAATCAATTCTTGTTGTCACAGAAAAGGGTAAAGCAAGAGATAGGATAGAAAATGTGTATTGAAAAGTGTACTTTTATTGAAATGGGTAATGAATGTATAGACTCGAGAAGACATGTGACTCGTGGGATAGCCCCCAGGTTGTCACTAAGAATGGAAATAGACACGAAGAAAGACAATAGAAAAATTATGGGAGAGAAAGCCTAAGACTCGGACGCAGACTTTGACTTGATCTCATATCTAGACTCCTAATCATCATTGTTATCTTCTGGGAATCCTCTTTCAGCATCTGGTAACTTGAACGTCCGATCTTGATAGTTGAACGATTTGAGCACCCTGTCCTCGTTGTTTGGGGTACTAGAAGGGTAAAGGCCTAAGAGACCTTCCTATCTTTGAAGAGTAAGACACCCATGAGGGTCATTATTTTCTCTTAAAGGACCGAGGGTCGATAACTATATCTCGCCGCGATTGAGCATATAGTGGATGGTATATTTGAGTCTGGAACATGCTTCAGTGTTGTGTCCATTACCCCTATGGAATAAGAAATATTGAGAACCGTCCCAGAAACGACCTCTCCTCTTGTACTCAGGGTCTGGGGTTGGACCGATCGGTTGGATCAGTCCTTTGGCAAAGAGTCTATCAAAGGCGATAGTATAAGGAATGCCTAAATTGGAGAATGACCTTGGAGGCTGATTTCTTCTTTCTGGTGAAGGTTATATACCCTTTACGTCAGTAATGTGGATTGTTTGATTGTTGGGTATTTGTGTGACACCCCGTGATAACGTGGAAAACATAACTTATAAATTTAAGCGGAAAGTAGGAGATTTTTGAAACTTTTAAACTTTAAAGCGCGGGTTCATTTAAAAACAAAACACAAATAAAGGATGCGAAAATAAAGATTAAATTATACAAACGCGATAGTCAAAGGTGAGGGAAAATATATCCCTCGAATGACAATACAATAAAAGGTGAGTCTAAGGAATCCTAATAAACCGACTACAAGGCCAAGGTGCTCGCTAGCTCACACATGTCTTCACCCCATAGATGCACCAACTAATACCTGTCATTCATGTAAACATGAACGCCATAGTCATTGGAGAGTAACTCAAGGTTCTCCATGCCACAAAATGTCAAAATGAACACAACAAAGAACTCAATTAGATGAATCATGTAGCATGCTTACAAAAGATATGAACATCAAGTTTATATATGTAAACATGACAAATAAATGCGATGGAATATGATAGATCAATATTAGCATAATGGGGACTCATTATTCATATGAAACAGTTAAGTAGGGATCAATCAATGCAATTTATAAGAATAGAAATTGTAGCCATTATTTGGAAAACCACTTAGCAAACATTGTACGGGACGTGGCTACTAATGTCACATTCATACTTATGGCTTGCATCTCACCATAAGAATGGATGGGAACATCAATCCCGACGATCATATCGCAACTAGAGGGCTTATAGCTCACCCCTAGTATCCGATAGGACCAAGACAAACAACACAAGCATAACTCTTGCCTTGAAAGACAAATACCAATATCTATAACCAAGCAAGACCTTTACTACTCATATATAAATATATAATTCCCCTAGTAGGACGACAGTGGTACTCCCAAGACTCAATCCTAGTCTAAATCTGGCCAGACTCTCGGGACAGTACAGTTCCCGATTCAACATGCGGCAGAACAGTCCGCATCCAAGACTCGAAGACAGATCGGAAATCGAGAACCCACAATCGGCAGGGCAGTCCGAAAGAGGCGTAAAGATAAGTCAAGAAATACGGTATAGCATAAAGGCATTATCAAAAGAATATGACTCAACCAAGCGATACGAATCAACTTGGAAAGAAACTACTAATGTAATGAGCCAATAATAATCCAAGTCAGACATTTCATGCCAAAATTATATTCATGAATATGAATAAGTAACCCATTTCTTCAATATTTGTCACTTGAATAAAAATGTAAAGAAATGGAAGCAAACCATTTATAAAGGGCAAAATAAGAATGGAATTATAAATGACACCAATGTAAGATAGACCATTTATTACTTATAAAACATAAATAATTGAATTGGACTCATCTTAAAATGAAACATGTCATTTCCTATATAAATGAAATAATCAAATAATGAATTCACAATTATAATTCATGTGAGAAAAATATATAAATGGACGATATTTAACGAATTACGTTATATAAGGCATGAGACGGAAAATCAATATCTTACACACAATTATGTTTCTCAACAGATAATATCGGGTCTAACTCAATGATGCTATAGAAATCAGATAGAAAGTGGATTATCTTTATTCCTATTTTCTTTTTAGCCGATCCTTCCTAATGTCCATTCTATAATTGATTTTTCATTTTATTTGTTCTCAGCATATATCATATCACTTGTAACTACCAACAGGCTGTTAATTCCAATTTCCCACACAACTATATTACCTTATAAGGTCTGAGCTTTCTCGCTAGACAAGAGGGCTAACCAAACCAAAAACATGATAAGATTACTAACTTAGAAGGTCTTAGCGTTCTGGTATTGGCATTCTCTAGATAGTAATGTATCAATACTTATGCTTCTCTTAATAAAAGGGAAAGAAGGAATGATGATCTTACTCTACAATCACGCAACACCCAACATAATCCAAAATGACATCCAAACCCTGTCCAAAAATAGTCCATACGGTCCCTTATTCCGACTATCCAAAACAGCCTCATAAGGCTACTTAAAACCGTGCCCATAACCAACATTTCGAGGCGACAAATACGTTGACATTACGACTCAAGGTACCCATAATCTACACTACAATGGCCACCACACCAGCCCATAGACAGGCCATAAAATAGTCCTTCACCAGTTACTTTTACGCCCTAGAAACAGTCCCATAAAGCTCCATGTAAACCATGCTCATAACCAACCCATCTACAACCTGTAAAAACCAACCAAAACCTACACAAGTAACCTGCAAGACAGACCAATTGTAGCCGTGCTAAACCGAACCTTAATCCCTACTGAAACAGGCCGTAGCCCATACACAACCAGGCCATACGACCCCAGCATAGTCCCCAAACCGAGGCCAACACCAACCAAAAGACGGGTTTAACACCTAGAATACGACCTAGCCAAATTACGACCCCAACATGAAATGATAAGGTAAAAGCACGCATTTTTATCAACTCATAAGCAACCCATAAAACATTCGCCCATCAGCATATAACCGTATGCTCAGTCGCATCAAAACAATCCCATACCCTGTACTAAAACGCCTCAAAACAGGGCTCACAAAACCCCCTGTCGCGGTTCCAAACTAAAATCGACAGTCCATACCAGCTAAGTTTCCAGACGGAATATAAAGTAGGATTGAGACGGAAATAAAACGCAGCTAAACATGAATAACACTCACCAAGCTTAACTTAACCAAACTCAAAAATCCATGTAAAACCGTTCGATTCATACGATATTTGGAGACGGGAATTAACACCGCGACCTCACGAATAACAACGAGCGAATCCGAGCAAAAGATAGAGTTGATGCGATAAAATTGCGCATACAAATAGGGGAAAGTAAAAAGAATCGAGCTTTATCAAACAAGAACGCAACAAGCGACACAAAAACGGAAATTTCGACATTTGTCGAGTAACCTATCACCGTTACCTTTTTGCTCTCCTAAACGAGTGAGGAATCGCCCAAGGATGACCTTAAACCCAAAAATGAAAGAAAGTAGACAAAAATACGAATCCCTTGTAAGACGGTCGTTCTGAAATAGGACGAAAGGTTGGCTCTTTCTTACATACAGAGAAGGAGGACGAGATGAGGAAGCTATTGGTGTAAAATTTATCGAATTTGGTTGAGAATGGAGGCGGGATCTGAGGTTGGAGGTGACGAAAATGGTGTACTGAAGCTCTGCTCAAAGATTGTTGTGTACTGCGTTTTAGTCGAAAAAAAAAGAAAGGGAGTGAGTGAGGTGGAGAGAGGGGACGGGTGGGGTATAATAATAATAATAATAATAATAATAATGACGATGATGATGATGATGATGATGATGATGATGATGATGATGATGATGATGATGATGATGATGATGATGATGATGATGATGATGATGATGATGATGATGATGATGATGATGATGATGATGATGATGATGATAATAATAATAATAATAATCATAAAGTTAGAGGGTAAGAGAGTGTGTCTTCGGAATCGGGTTGGTCCGAAAAGAAACAGCTTTATAATAGAAATGCAACGATCTTGCTAGACGGAAATACACTTATAATTTAAGACGGTAAATTACTATTATTATCCCTATTAATACTATCCGACAAAATATTTATTTTTATATAAATTAAGCCTTAAAATTATAGCCTTAATAAAAATTATGTTTTTAATTGAATTAATTAAATTAAATAATTTAAAAATATAAGATAAATCAATTAAACGGTTAAATAAATTTTAATTGTCGAAATGAGAAATTCGCGGGTGTTACAATTTGTGAGTCTATTTTCCTTCTTTTCACCAAATGATTGGTGGGTCGCTCATCTTCTTGATCATCCGCGTGATTGAACTCCCTATAGGGTCGCTCAGTTTCTGTATCCGAACTAGTTAGGAGCGAGATAGAAATCCTACCATCCTTAATCCCATTTTGTATGACATGCTTGAGCTTATAGCAATCTTCGGTATCATGCCCCCCTACCCATATGGTATTGACAATACGAATTGCCATCCTAAAATTCAGATTTCTTTTCTGGGTCTGGGATAGGCCCTATTAGTTGAAGAAGACCTTGAGAGGATAATTTTTTTAAGGCTAGGGCATAAGGTATGCCTAGACTTGTGAATGACCTGGGAGATTTGTTAGGTTTCTTTGACGAAGGCTTGATGAGGTTGCCCTTATTGATTTTGATTCCTGGATGAGAAGAACTAGGAATAGATTGCTCACTTGTTGCTTTATGACTTTGAGGGTTTGTCAGGACACTTTTCATCTTGAGAGGTTGGGCTTCAAGCTTCTTACTCATTTTAGCAAATTGGTTCTCCATATTGGAAAGCCGAGAGTTTAGATTATCAATAGATCCCTCTAACTTGGAAAATTTATTGTTGAAGGCAATGGAATGCATGAGCATTCCACTGTGGATATCGTCTTCCTCAAGCACGTTGATCTCTTCATCGTTACGAGGATCGAGGAGATGAGATCAGTCTAGGGATAATTCTTCACCATGTTTAGTGCTGCTAGACCCAAGAGAGTCGATCCTCTCGAATTGCTCGACAGAAGGTGGCACTGGAAGCTTGTCCTCTTCGATCATATCTTGGATGGTGTGTTTCAAGAGAAAACACTCTTCAATATCATGGCCTCTACCTTGGTGATATAGGCAGTACTTGTTGCCCTTCCAAAGGTTCACCTGATTCTCTAAAGGTGGATCTGGAGTCGGACCTATTGGATGTAGCTTGCCTTGGGCAGAGAGTCTCTTCAAAGCATCGGCATAAGATATGCCTAAATCAGAAAGCACCCTTTGATGCCTCCCAGGTTTCCTTTTGGTTCCTTTCGGCTTTCTAGGACGACAGTTATTCTAAGATGCGGGCTCTGGACGATCTAGACTAGAGGTTTCTCTAGGTGGCATGTTCTTTTCCACCATTCCATTCTCAAGGGTGAGAACGCAAATGCTCAAATTTTCCACTGTAGCTTGAACTCGTAGGACCATGGCACAAACGTCTTGGAGAGACATGGTCATTGTGGCTTGAATTGCTTCGTGATTTTGCTGACTGATGGAACTTGCTGGATTCCTACTCGACAGAAATTACGCGGATTACAACCTGATTCGACATGGGATCACGCATACTAAGGCAAACAAGGGATATACGAAGGAAAATATATGAGGATGAGACGAGATAAATAGACTCTTGACTTGTGAAATCGCGAAATTTCGTGAGCGACTTCTCGTGTTTAGACTCACGGTGTTTGACTTTGATTTTAGACTCAAGTGTTGATTTTGACGGAGTGACCCTTATATGGTTGACCTTATTGACGGTATTGATGACACGTGTTGATTCTAAGACGTGTGTTTAAGACCGACTTGACTCGAGGTTCGGGTATGTGTGTCCCAAACGTGTCATTAGGAGAATTTGGCGTGTTGACTCGAATGTGTGAGTCGAGGTGTCGGAAATGTCTAGATCCTAACTAAATTAGGGTAGGGGGTCCAAAATGACGGCATGACGCCTTAGGACTGGACTTGAATTTGAAAAGACCCAGAATGTAAAGGAAGACGGGTTTATGACTCGACAGAGTTCCAACTAGGACATAGTTGGTTTGAACTTTGACTCTAACTTAGCCCAATTGAATTTACATATTTACATTTACATGGTTTGAAAATATTTTGATTTAAAATGTTTTTGGTCTTTTTTTTTACGTTTTTTTTTTTTGTGTTGGAATATTGAAATTTGAAAATTGGAAAATTCGGCATTATTTGGTTTACAAATGGGGCATTTGAAAAAGTTTGAAAATGAATTTTATTTACATTGACATTACATAGAAAGTACACATATAAACATGTATTATAACAGTATGTTGAGTGCAGTTAAAAGGTTTTGGCTTAAAAGGTGGGTTGCCATACCAAGCAATCAAACCCTGGTCTGTGGAGAGGTCCGTGCCAAACATGAGTAAGGTCGGTAACTAGTCTATTTCCTCGAGTATTGAAAGCTCTCAATACAAACATGAGTAAACATCGTGGTATGGCTGACGTCAATCGCTATCCATCTTTAGGCCCAGATAAGAATTTGGACCGTCCAGACGGGACGATTGTTCGAATGGGTTGGGTTAAGCCTAGGAAGGCCGAATAAAATGACCTAAGAAGGTCGAGTAATGAAAACCGACAACTGTCTTATATAAACTATTCCCTAACCTTGTTCAAGTTTCACCCTGGGTAACACATAAGTGTATCATCCCCAGCGGAGTCACCAAACTGTGGACATGGGCCACCCGCGGCGCGCGCGAATGGGCTCGAATAAGTCTGCTTTTGTGGAGTCGCCACCAATTTTTATGGAAAATTGGAACCATTCGAATACCTCGTGCCATGTCAAGACACAAAGTAGTGACATAGACACTAAGAACTCGTTACCCTTAGCATTCTATGTCTAGAATGACTCTCGTGGATGCCAATGAACACGGATGTTCACAGAGATCTGGAGTAAGGGGTGAGGGTACGTATTATGAAGCTCTTTAATCGAACACCTAATCCCGCCCGCCTCGATAGCGGCCTCTACTAATGATTAGGGAAATCGTTCATAGTTGATATGTCGTCGATGTAATGCATGCAATGCAACAAACAACAGATTAATCCTAGCATGTGAAATTAGACTAAGTCGGTGAACATGTAATTTAGCAAGCAATTCGGTCGAAGTTGATGGTTAGATTAATTATATGTAAAACATACAATAAAATCATACATAAGCGATAAATAAACTATAATGAATTAAATTGAATTATAAATTACAATGAATTACAATAGATAATTGATTTACGTCAAAAGCACACTCCAAACGGGATTTTTGGAGAAGAAATAAAAGGAAAATAAAAGTATGAAAACACGTCAGATTAGAGGCGATAATACGATTAATAGTTGATTTAATACGTAATTAGGAGCTACGTCAAAGCGAGAACGAAGTTCAAGGACAGAAGCCAACCCAGAACAGGCGCAACATTTGCTGCGTCCTCTAGAAGAGGCGCAGCTCTCCCTGCGTCTGTTCTTGAGTTGGACTCTGTCTGTGAAGTCAGAATCGCGGATCGTTAATGTTCATTGGTAAATTTAAGGTCGATTACTGACATTAGACTCGAGTAAAAGTGATTTAATATATTTACATGCATTTGGAACCGTCATAAAACGAACTAAAGGTGAGAATTTACAGCGATTTACATGATTAATACGAACTCGTGTCGGGTTTACGAAAGGAACAAGCTTTGAATTCGAAAATTGAATAGAATCTAATAAATTGAAATCAAACAAACAAAATTATATAGAAAAGGCGAATTCCAGAGACTCGATATGGAAAAATCGAACCTCTAAAATCCGTGTTTGAATAAGACGACGAAAACCCGTAAATATCGAATTATAAGGGATTTAAGCCAATTTTAAGCATTATAATTTGAAGGGACTAATTAAAACACGATTATATACCGATGCGAGCAAAGGGAACAAAAGAAAAAAGGAAAAAAGGGAAAACTACAGAGAGTCGAGGAAGAAGAAGAAAAGCAGGAGCAGCGGCAGCCTCAGGAAGAGGAGCAACAGATGCTGCGATTCTTCGAAGAGGCGTTGCTGCTTCTGCGTTTCTTCTCGACGTCAGACCTCCCCTGATTTGTAAATACAGTTTCAAAAGGTGGTTTTTATGACGGTTTTGAGTGTGCTTTTGATATAAACCTTACATTCGTGATACAAAATAAAAAGTACAATAAAATAAAATACATTAAATAAAATTGGGATTTTACACCCTCAGACTTACATGTTAGCGTCACGAGATTTAACTAAATCGATTTTTAGTGGTAACTCAACTCGATCTATGCAAATATGAAATTGCCCTTGAAAAAGGATTTAAAAGATATGATTTATTAATTGTGTAGTGGTCAAATTGGTCGGTCATGCAAACGTGACGGGTACTCAAAATGATCTGAGCTTACATGGTCGATTGATCAAGCACGTAGGCGTCGAAAGGCAATAGCGTGGTCTTAGAATGCAAAGGGAGAAGAGAAGGGCGGACACTCGTGCGAAAAATATGGAGGCCAAAGGTCTCCATTTATACTAATCACACGGAGGAATTATGGTAAGAATAGGATACGGAAGGAAAGATACGGAAACAACCGACTTAGGTCGAAACACGGAAACTTGGACAAAAAGAAATCCCTGAGAAAAGGCGTAGCAGGTGCTGCAAACCTTGGAAGAGGCGCAACACTTACTGCGTCCTTTCTCGGGTAGTATTCTTCTGCGCGAAAAAGCGCGTTTGATAGCCTGTCGTATTTTAGGCATAACTTTCTCTACAAGACTTAGAACAAGGTAATTTTGGTGGCGTTTGAAAGCTAAGAGAAAGATCTAGAACTTTTCTGAGAAATAGGCCAGGCCCAAAATGCTTCTGATTCAACCTCTGAGGAAGACTTTCGGAGTCAATATCACCTCGTAAAACGGGCCTAAATGTCGGGTTGTCATCTTAACTAAATGAAATGCACATTTTGTAATGTAAAATTTAAGTTTAGCCCAAAGAATTGACATGGGACTCAAAATGAGATATACTCATAACATTTTATGACATCCTAACCTTAGGTAGACAAGCACATTGCTTGTTGACTCGGGATTTGAAGGTTTTAGGAAATGAAGACGGTTTTTGACCCGGACTCCAAATGTACTCAAATTACTGCCAAAACCAC
Organism: Silene latifolia; assembly: GCF_048544455.1. Taxonomy (NCBI): domain Eukaryota; kingdom Viridiplantae; phylum Streptophyta; class Magnoliopsida; order Caryophyllales; family Caryophyllaceae; genus Silene; species Silene latifolia. The sequence goes on from NC_133537.1 coordinate 36,757,268, forward strand.
CGTAATGACACCTATATGTCAACCAAAGGGTAGACACAAGTGTACGAGTTACCTTTTATTAACCGATTTATAAAACGTCATAAAATCACGACATATGTTAAGCATGCGGCCCAATCATCACTAGTTGTTTGGCGGGAGGTGCAGAAACGAGGTGTCTACAATTTCGTGATATGTAAGACAGATGTAAAGGTTAAAATTATCGTTAAGGAAAGCAAATATGTGATTCTTACGTTTTCCAAGTTTCATTCGCGGATTGGCATTCCGACGGAGTGACAACCACCGCATACATCCAAGACAATCAAGAATCCATGTAAATGCAAACGACTTGACTTTCAACTAACTACTCATACAATTCCAACCGTAAATTTACTTACCAATCAATATTTCCGACTCAAATAAGTAATCAATCCAAAAAAGAAACACCAACTAAGACTGGGGGAAATGATTTTGGTAAAATTATGCAGAACTCGTCTCATTGTGTTCAGTCATGTATATCCGAGATTGAAGAATCTAATCAGACTACTAATAACATTGATACGGAAAAGCTCAACCGTTTGTTGGAGTTGCATTCAATGAGTTATGACCACACGACACCTACTGGTTTTTATGGTAACAATGGAAACCTAGCTACTGGTTTTTATGGCAACAATGGAAATCTTGCTGAGATGGTAGGAATTATGATACGTGCTTTTTATATAGTCTTTTTAGCCTATTTCAGCACGTATTTCTATGTTTTTTTATACTGTTTGTATAGTATTTTGCCCCGAATTGGCTACTTTGGTTCGTTTTGTCCATTTTGTAGAAATGAACGCGAAAGTAGTGGAATCATACTCTTTTTCGTCCTTTCTGCATGCATTTAGAGGAGACGGGATTTTCCAGAGTGAGATACTGCGTTTGGAAGCGTCAAGGCACGCATTACGAGGCAGTCGGTGACAGACTTGAGCTGATTTGAAGTTAAAGAACTCGATCGAGCAGTTCTACCACTCGATCGAGTGGTTTTTACGTCCCAAGGTGGTCGATCGAGTGGTTTTCCACTCGATCCTTAGCTTGCTGAAAGATGGGTTACTCGATCGAAAAACTATCTACTCGATCGAGTAGATTTGCTGAGGTGTTTGCTCGATCGAGTGGTTTTATTCCACTCGATCGAGTGGTTTCGCTATTATGGGCTTTAATTAGCCCGTGTTTTGTTTTATTCCGCAAAAACTTAAGTATTTTCTATTTAAGCAAGCTTTAGTTAGGTCATTAGCATCCGTTTTTATTCACTACTTAGCTTTTATCAAACTTTACTGCGTTAAACATTCTTCTTCACTGTAACCTTGCTCTTTGGATTTATTTCACTCGGATTTGTGTTCTCTACGCCGGACTCGCTTGGTTGTAATTCTTTTCTTCTCTCTTATTAATAATTAATCATTGTTTGCTTTAATCATTTGTTTACTTCGTTATTTCTTCTGCCCTAATTTCTCTTTTATGCAATTTATTGTTTATTTCATAATGTTTACTGCTGGAAAATTATCTGCTGTTAGTTTAATTAGCGACATGAGTAGCTAAACCCCTTTCATGTTGGGATTAGGGGATCTGCGGTAGGAATGTGGCGATATAGTAAATGAATTAGATGAATTAATTACAAGACTCTGTCACCATAGCAATTTAATTGTATTTATTCGACTTAGTTGAGTGCACACTTCTGAGTTAACCTTTAATCTGGCTGAAATTAATCCTAGATCGAAAGATTGGACTAAATAGGCCTGCTATGAACAGTAGACTACCCTGACGAGAATGAAAATTAAGTTAGTGGTATTTTAGGATATAAAGTGGACTGAAAGGACCTTTCAACATCCGTTTTACATTAATTCGTATGAGTCATTTACAGCTGAGTCACTGGACTACCGTAGTGAACCGAAATCCTGACATGTCCCTCCCTATCTGATAATTTTATCCTTATTTCTTGCTTTTACTACTCTTACCCTTTATCTCTCTTTCCTTTAAAACTCGTAGTTTAGATAACAATTCAAACAACCCCCCCATTTGTGACCAAATAGACGGACTTCTACAGATATCTTGCCTCCCTGTGGAGATCGACCTGACTTCCCTAGCTATATATTTAGTTTAGTTAGTTTATTTTTGACAGGTACACGACAGACGTGTCAAATTTTGGCGCCGTTGCCGGGGAGGCAATTGCCCTATTTGTTTTCGTTCCGTTTATTTTATCCGTCTCAGGGAATTTCTATTCCTTGAGGCCGTTCTTATTATTTTCTTTCAGTGTTGTTTATGCCCAGGGCAGACAGGTTTGAATTAGTTTCAGCTGATTCAGAGCCAGAGAGATTATTCAGGCATAGACTCCGTCTGCAGAGAAAATCACGAAAGGAAGACTTGAGTACTTTCGAGCCAGAGCTACATCACTCTCTTTTCGAAGACAATCCGATTTTCTCAGTAAAGATGCCAAAACTTTCTAGTCATTCAGTGCCTAAAGCATCCTCTATTCCGAAAGGTTTCAATCTCCAGACTGAGGATGGGAATACATTCGACATCCGTCCTTCTTATATCAATCTGGTGGAGAGAAATATTTATAGAGGTGTGGCAAGTGAAGATCCGAGGAAGCATATGGAGACCTTTACCGATTACTGTTCTACTATCCCCGCCACTAATGGGGTAACTCAAGACAAGATTAAGGAAGTTCTATTTCCTTTCTCTTTAGCCGATTGACCGGGAGTGGTCGATCGACTTGGACCGCACAGTGCTGGGTTTCTGATTGGGAGTCTCTTGCTCTTGCATTTTACAAGAGATATTTGCCTCCACAGCGCACCAATCTGCTGAGGGCCAAGATTACTAGTTTCAGACAGGCCCCCGATGAAAGTTTTTATGAGGCGTGGTCACGATTCAAGAAGTTGGTGAGGTCTATTCCTCACCATGGTTTTGACCCATGGTTTCTAGCTAATCAGTTCTACAATGGGCTGTATGACGACCACAGAGCCATACTTGATGCGGTATCTAGTGGGAGATTTCAGGAGAATACTGATGATGATAAGGGATGGTCCCTTATTGAAGAGATGGTGAATCACAGTGCTGAGTATGGAAACCTGAGGGATGGGATTAGGACAGTTCATGCAGTCGATAAGCAGGTTGTGACTCAGCTGGAAGCCATGAATGCTAGATTCGACAAGTTGGAGTTACAAGCTGCTGGGGAGCCTCAGACAGTCCATGTTCTTACTAGAGGAGAGGCCGTTTCATGTGAGAAATGTGGGGGTAATGATGGCCACACTGCTGTTGGATGTCTTGTAGAGAAGGAACAAGTCCTTGCCTTTCAGCAATATAGGCAAGGAGGAGGTTCCTATTACAATAGTCAAGGGGCAGTCCATCCCAATTTGAGGTGGACTAGTCAAAATGTGCTCAATCCTACACCTCCTCCGCACTAGCAGCAGCCTTATGTTCCTCCACATAAGAATCAATAAGGCTTTCAAAAGCCTCCTTCCTTTACTCCTCCTAATCATGGTGCATTATCTTCTTGTGGGGTGAGTGAAATTGGTGAGCTTAAATCCATGTTGCAAGCCTTTACCAAGCAGTTTTAGCTGAGTGATCAACAGAAAGATGCGTCCATAAAGGCACTTGAAACTCAAGTTGCCCAACTAGCCATGAACCAATCCACAAGAAAGCAGGGTCAATTACCGACTCAAAATGAGACGAATCCACATGAGGCGGTAAATTTCATCAATCTGAGAAGCGATCGTTCATATGAGGGACCGCAAATGCAAAAATCAGACCCAAGGAATTCTAAAACTGATGGTGAACAGTGTTCTGTCGAAGAAAGTGAGCTCACGGCAAAGCAAGTGCTCGATCGACTGGTTTCAGGTGGTCGATCGAGCAGATTTGGGGATGAAAGTGCTCGATCGAGTGGTTTTTCCACTCAATCGAGTGAACAAGAAAATGGCACTGGTCGATCGAGTAGTTTTTCTACTCGATCGAGTGAAGAGCAAAATGGAGTTGCTCGATCGAGTGAAACTTTCACTCGATCGAGTGATATTATTGAAGATTCTACTCGATCGAATGGGTATATTGGTCGATCGAGTAGTTTTGATGACGGGAAGCTTATTCGAGAGCCTTCTAGTGCTCCTTTAAGCGATAAATCACCGGAAAGACCTCGTTCGAAAGGTAAGAAGCGTCCAAAGGATACAGAACTTGCTCCGGAAGATACATTGGAAGAGAGAAACAAGGGACTCGAGATACCTATCACGGTTCCCTTCCCGAGGCGTTTGCAGAGTACTAAGGCCAATCAACAATTCGGCAAATTTGTCGAACTTCTGAAAAGCTTGGAAGTCACTGTGCCGTTCACTGAGTTGCTGACAAAGGTACCCTCTTATCTCAATTTTATGAAAGAAATTTTATCGCGTAAGAGGAGTATTAGTGATAGTGAGACCGTAGCTTTGACTGAGGTGGGGTCAGCCCTATTTCAAAATAAGTTACCTCCTAAGCAGTCAGACCCGGGTAGTTTTTCAATTCCGTGTCATATCGGTACCTATTTGATTGATAACGCGCTATGCGATCTAGGCGCTAGCGTGAGTGTCTTACCGTTGTCTCTGGCTAAGAGACTTGGTTTGACAAAGCTGAGTTGCACCAACATGACAGTCCAGATGACCGACCGTAGTATATCACGGCCACTAGGTATAGTAGAAGACGTACCTGTGAGGATCGGAAGGTTCTTTATTCCCGTTGATTTCGTTGTCTTAGACATCCCCGAAGATGCACACACCCCTATTATTTTAGGGAGACCATTTTTGTCTCACGCCCGTGCGATTATCGACGTCGGGGGAAGACTTTGACCTTTCAGGTAGGGGATGAGGAGCTGATTTTTCATCAGTCTAAGTCCCGGAGGGCTCCCATGTAAGCTCAGCCTTGCAATGCTCTCTCTTCTATTGACCCTATTATTGACACTCCAGTGGAAATTTTGGAGTATTGTGCTGCAATTGTTACCCCTCCGCCTCAGACTGAGAGCAAAAAGGAGGAAAGTTCGTCTGTTTTCCTTGCTGCAGGTACAGATGAAAGCAAAGAAGGAGCTGTCAAAGGGTGTTGTGCAATTACTGTCAATTAAATTGGAGATGATGACGCTACAGCTGGTGATAGAGGAGCAAGGACGAGGAAAGTTCGCGCTTATGTGGATGTGAACTACTCCCCTCCTACCGTTTCAAATGATAATTCATGCTCATGGAAGTTGAAGAGGACAATCAACGTTGTTGAGATGACGTCCTCCAGTCAGGAGCCCTTCAAGGGGCTACTGAATTGCATTGGGAATTAAGCGGGGAAATGCCCCGTGTAACACCTTGTAATAAATAATTTTTAAATTTTCCGTTGAATTTGTTTTATTTCTTTTAATTAGGACAATTAATTTTTAGACAGTTCTTAGCATAGATTTAAGACTATAGACTGTTTATATGCGTATTTGGTATGTTGGGATAACTTTGCACGTGTTTTTATGCAGGTTTGGGGAAGTTTTACGCATTCCAAGGGAAGAATAGACGAAATTCAAGAGGTTACGCGAGAAAAGAACTCGATCGAGTACTTTTTGTACTCGATCGAGTGAAAAAAATGATCGATCGAGTGTTTCTTTCAGTCGATCGAGTAAAGCAATACAGGGGACTTCTCGATCGAGTAGAATTCTACTCGATCGAGTAGATGGAGCATCAGAGTGTTCGATCGAGTGGTTTAAAACCACTCGATCGAGTAAATGCAACAGGACGCAGGGAGTTTTTATTCCTTAAACTCTTTTGTTCTTATTTCTATCTCATTTCCCCTATTTTTCGTCTAACACCTCCTATTTGCGATCAAAATCAACCCCAATCCCCATTTTAATTGCTCAAATACCAAATCCGCCTCCTACAATCTGTTGCTTGCTAATTAATTTCTCAAAACCCCTTAATTTTCGCTTGTTTTATGCTCGTTTTCACGGTTTTAAAAGGGTTTAGGGTTTGTGGTTTTTCGATCGAAAAAATCGCCTTTTCGTGCTTGTTCTTTGAAGATTAATTGCTTTTGTAGGATTTCTATAATCAAGTAAGTGATTGCTTCATCCTCTATGCATTTTAATTTCGTTTATTTTGAAATTTATGAGGAAAAATTGGAATTAGGGTTCGAAATTTTGGTTTAGTCGAATTTTTCGACTTTAATTGCCTTTGTTTGCCCTTACTTGTCTTGCTTGATGATCAATTCCCCTTCCTCACTGTTGTTGCATGTTTAATTCGAATTTTACACGATTTTTGCGATATGGGTTCAGGACAGTCGAAATTTTCGACTGTCATTATGGTTCTTGTTGCTGTAATCTACCTAGTAACGTTATTGTTGCTTAATTGCTGTTGACATTACCTGTTATGGCTGCCTTATCGCCATTTACATGCTATTAGGGGCTCTTACAGTCGAAAACTTCGACTGCCAGTTGGTCTTTGCTGCTATCAATTGCTTAGTTAACTTCATTATGCTAAATCGCTGCTGTTGTTGACTACCATCACACCCCTATCACCATTTGCATGTTTTTAATTCAAAATCTGTGAGGAATTTGGGAATTTTAAGGGCTGAAGTCGATTTTTTCGACTGTTTGGGGATTCACATGCTGCTTTCTGCTGGGTTTTAATGCTGTTTTAGCCTCTGTTTAGCCATTGTTATCTTATCATACCCCCTGCTCTATGCTCACAGGATGGAGTCTAGCTCTTTGCCTTCTACCAGCTCCACTTCTAGCCCGTCCTTGAGTGAGATGGTGGCCCCTGCTGTTGCCACCGCCTCCGCTTTAGTCACTACTGCAGCCCAAGTGTTCCTAGTTTCAGCTGCAGGTATAGTTTTTGCTCCAGCTAGCTCTGCTGCTAGCTCAGTTCAAGCTGTCTCTTCCTCTACGGTCACCACCACTGCTAGCACTGCTGCTAGTTCTTCTTCAGTGGTGGCCATAACAGCCACTACTCCTACACCAGCCACTACTTTTACTCCTGTGGTGGACTCGCCAAGAGTCAAGAATCGCTTCGAGAGCGCCTTGGTCTCTCACTCCGTCACTGCACGGGCTACTACTTCGGGTTCCAGAGGCCGGGGTCGTAGACAGTCTCGTTCTGCGCCAGCCCCAGCCACCTCTACTTCTCACATCGCTTCGTCACCCATTGCTTCTACTGCACACGATCCACCGTCAGGGGACACTTCCCTCGACTCTCACCCGATTATCCGCAGTACATTTTGTTAACGCTTTACATCGTAAGAAATTTTATGACCGCAGTCTGTGTGCATGTTCCTTCCCGATTTCTAGAGAAATCGGCACTTGTGAGACTCGGCATTTACGAGTCGGTTTGTGACTTACTACGGGGCACGGGGATGGCCGGGCTCATCACTATGAGCGGCCGCACTTTTCTGGAGCTGAGCCTCGAGTTTCTCAGCTCCTTTACCTTCTCCTCAGGGGCACACGATGCTGACCCCACTAGTTCTTCAGTGTCCTTCCGGTTGTTTAACCGGACCTTTCCGATGACCTTAGGGGAGTTTGGTAGGTTACTTGGCCTTACCTCTACGGGCGCGACTGCCGCCCCTAGGAGGGTCTTCCGTCAGCTTTGGAGGACCCTGGCCCACACCACTTTTCAGAGCGAAAGCTCCAACAGTCCACCTCCCGCTGTCCGTTGTTTTCTTAGATTGATAGGGAGCACTATTTTCGGCCGAAAGGAGCCGAAAAACATCACAAAAACCGAGCTCTCCATCCCGGGCGGTTACTCGAACATCGACCGTGAGGGTCCTTTTACCTCAACATAGCTTACTTGACCGCCCAAGCACCTTGAGCCAAGGAAGAAAAGGAGACGGGAACCATTACTGCGGTGGCATAGCCACCATTCTTGCCCGTTCCCTCCTTCCCGTTTGGCCTCGTGACTTGCAGTACCTCCAGGGAGAGAGGCTACTGAGTCTGGATGCTATGTTTTCTCAGCATTGGCTGACCCCAGACTACCAGACATGGAAGATTGACGGCTTCCTGTCTGTTAACTTACCTTGTGAGACTCTCCCCCGTCTAGAGCCCTTGCCCACTGTTGCGAGGGGCGCCCGCCTGCCACCACTGCTTGACCTTCACCTTCCACGCCGACCACCTCCCACTGCACCCGCCGCCAAGAAGCGGCGTCTTGAGACCGGAAAGGGGTCCACACCTTCAAGGAGTACCCAGCCTTCCACGGCTACTCCCATACCGACCCCTACTCCCACTACTACTACCACTCCTACTCCCACTGCCACTGAGCAGACACAGACTCAGCCGGACCTACCGGCTACTTTCGTACCACCTCCTCCCTTTGTGGCGCCCGCGTCCCGGACCAAGGGGGCGCCGTTCTGATTTGTTGCTTGAGGTTGCAGAGCGTCAGGCTCGTATGGAGAGGGACTTGGCTCTTGCTTTACACCCTCTGTACGAGTACCACTTGCAGCGACACCGTCCGATCCCAGAGGGTTGGCCACACCCTTCCTTCTTCCGGTACCCACCTGAGGGGTACCCGGTGTCTGAGGAGGAGGAGGACCCGGATGTGGCAGTGGAGAGAGCTCGCGCTGAGGAGAAGAGGAGGAGAGAGGAGGAGAGAGACCCGGAGTTCAGGGTGGAGGACGTCTGTGACAGCGACGGCGACGAGGACGACGAGTAGCTACTGGTCTACTCACTTCCCCAGTTTTCTGGCTGGTTTGGGGAAGTTCGTATTTTGTATGTATCTCTTACTCTTTTATTTTTGTCTCCTTATATTTATTACTTTTATTTTTCTTATTGGTTGTATATTCCCGTTCCCCTGTATATATCTGCTGGTGTATGCTGGAGGACAACGAGGGCGTTGTCCGTTTTGGTTTGGGGAGGGTATTGCATCCTTTTGAGTCTGCATTTGCATTTGTTTTTGCATTCATGTTTAATTTCAGTATGCATTGTTGTTTATTTTCATAAAAATCAAAAATCTCATAAAAATTGAAAATTCTCAAAAATTCAAAAATTTTCACGTTTATTTTTGCATATAGGTTGAGTCGTAACGGTAGATTTTCATGATGATAATGCACTATAACTTGTCTTTTTGCTTGAGCCTTGCACTTCTTTTGATAGTTATTAGCTTTGTCATACGCATAGTCTACGAGTTTCTGTTCAAATATAGCTGACTGTTTAGACTTGACCTGATAAATTGGCAAACTACTTGAAAAATTCTGAGTTTTAGAGCCATAACTGGTGACATTCATGACCAGTTCATAAGGAATTGAGAGTAGTACTCCTTGCATAGCATGTTCATCTTTTTTGCACTTTTATGACATTCAATTTCTTGTCAAATGCACATATTCGGGTTTGTGGTTGGTGTCACATGCAGGGAGGTGCTTGCAAATTTCCCTTTCCTTATATTTTCCACCCATTTAGCTCCACATTAGCCAAATTTGCCTTTTTGACCCATTAGCTACATTCCAAATTAAGCATGCCTAGTCAAGCTAGTTAGTATGTTCTTTTGGGTATGAGTCTACTGAATTGCATTTTGGCCCGTATTTCTTTATTTGGAGTTGTTGGAAAATTGAGGAAGGAGGAAATAAAAGAAAAAAAAAAGAAAAAAAAAGAAAGACGAGAAAGAAAGAAAGAAAGAAAGAAAGAAAGAAAAAAAAATGAAAAAAAAGGAAAATGAAAAAAAGGAAAAGGCTGGGAATGTGAATCAGAAGAAGAAAGAAAGAAGTTTGAAAAAAAAAAGTTGATTTGTTTCAGTTAGTTATTTCAGACGGTGTTTAAAAAAGGAAAGTTTGTGACCGTCTGACTCCTCCACTCTTATTCTATATTTTTGAGGAGATTGTGTTTGAGTTTAGTGAGTTTTGTGCCAAATGAAGGGCACTTGTACTTAGTTTTTCAGTCAGTTGAGATTCGGATGGTTTTTATTATGGTCCTGTTAGGAACTAGCTTGACGCTTTTAACTCCACATTTCCATAACATGTTTTGCCTTTCTCACCTGAACCTCACTATTCCCAAATTATTTGTAAGCCCTCGGCTGTGACGGACATTATTGGTTGGAGTGTGTGCATTAGTACTTGAATTGTCTTTCATTTTTGTTGCATGCATGCTATATAGGTCGCAGTTAGGTGAGTGACTGTCTTTCCTTCTCTCTTTTACATATAACATTCACCCTTTGCTTCATGAGAGAAGAGTGACCACGAGAGAGAGTCCGATTTTGTTGGTCTTGCAAGGTCGATAGGTTGGCTATATTTCTGAACAGCTTATAATTCGTTTGCGTATTGACCGCTTAGCTTTAACTGTTAGTTTTTGTTGCATTAAACTGGTTCAAGTAGACAAGTTAAGCTAACTCTGAGTTATCATTTCCATTCCATTAGTTGCATTTTAGTTTACTCGAGGACGAGTAAAGGTTCAGTTTGGGAAGATTTGATACGTGCTTTTTATATAGTCTTTTTAGCCTATTTCAGCACGTATTTCTATGCTTTTTTATACTGTTTGTATAGTATTTTGCCCCGAATTGGCTACTTTGGTTCGTTTTGTCCATTTTGTAGAAATGAACGCGAAAGTAGTGGAATCGTACTCTTTTTCGTCCTTTTTGCATGCATTTAGAGGAGACGGGATTTTCCATAGTGAGATACTGCGTTTGGAAGCGTCAAGGCACGCATTACGAGGCAGTCGGTGACGGACTTGAGCTGATTTGAAGTCAAAGAACTCGATCGAGCAGTTCTACCACTCGATCGAGTGGTTTTTACGTCCCAAGGTGGTCGATCGAGTGGTTTTCCACTCGATCCTTAGCTTGCTGAAAGATGGGTTACTCGATCGAGTAACTATCTACTCGATCGAGTAGATTTGCTGAGGTGTTTGCTCGATCGAGTGGTTTCGCTATTATGGGCTTTAATTAGCCCGTGTTTTATTTTATTCCGCAAAAACTTAAGTATTTTCTATTTAAGCAAGCTTTAGTTAGGTCATTAGCATCAGTTTTTATTCACTACTTAGCTTTTATCAAACTTTACTGCGTTAAACATTCTTCTTCACTGTAACCTTGCTCTTTGCATTTATTTCACTCAGATTTGTGTTCTCTACGCCGGACTCGCTTGATTGTAATTCCTTTCTTCTCTCTTATTAATAATTAATCATTGTTTGCTTTAATCATTTGTTTACTTCGTTATTTCTTCTGCCCTAATTTCTCTTTTATGCAATTTATTGTTTATTTCATAATATTTACTGCTGGAAAATTATCTGCTGTTAGTTTAATTAGCGACATGAGTAGCTAAACCCCTTTCATGTTGGGATTAGGGGATCTGCGGTAGGAATGTGGCGATGAAGTAAATGAATTAGATGAATTAATTACAAGACTCTGTCACCATAGCAATTTAATTGTATTTATTCGACTTAGTTGAGTGCACACTTCTGAGTTAACCTTTAATCTGGCTAAAATTAATCCTAGATCGAAAGATTGGACTAAATAGTCCTGCTATGAACAGTAGACTACCCTGACGAGAATGAAAATTAAGTTAGTGGTATTTTAGGATAGAAAGTGGACCGAAAGGACCTTTCAACATCCGTCTTACATTAATTCGTCTGAGTCATTTACAGCTGAGTCACTGGACTACCGTAGTGAACCGAAATCCTGACATGTCCCTCTCTATCTGATAGTTTTATCCTTATTTCTTGCTTTTACTGCTCTTTCCCTTTATCTCTCTTTCCTTTAAAACTCGTAGTTTAGATAACAATTCAAACAACCCCCCCCATTTGTGACCAAATAGACGGACTTCTACAGATATCTTGCCTCCCTGTGGAGATCGACCTGACTTCCCTAGCTATATAATTAGTTTAGTTAGTTTATTTTTGACAGGTACACGACAGACGTGTCAAATTATCCCTAAAAAAATCAACCAGGTGGAGCAAGAGCAAGAGCAAGAGGAGGTAGTTAAACCTGTGAAACTGGAATTGTTTACATCTGTTAAAGACAGTAAAATGAAGGGTAGTGAAAGAATTCTCCCCATTAATATTTCCAAGTCAGAGTCTAACGTCTGCTTTCACCATACCTCTATGATGGATGGATCAAAAGAAACTAGGAATTCCATTGGAACTAATAGTATATGCCAATTTTCTCCCTCACGTAAAAGAAAAGCTAATTTTGAGTCTGCTTTCATCGACATTCCGGAATATCAATGGAATTCTTTTAAGAAGGCTTCCGAGCTCTTGAGGATCCTAAATTAAAAAAGGGGTGGGACTATATGTGATGATATTATGCTTATAGATGATGTTTATTCGGCAGGGAATGCTCCTACTTTTTGAATCGGATGCATTACTGGGTTCTTGGCACCTGTGGCCATTCTGAATAGGATATGGAACTTAAAGAAGCCTCTTCTTCTTTCCTTGCACTTGCTGAGCCCTGCCTTATTTCAGTAATGGAGGCTACTAGAGGGTCTGCAAAAGATATTGGTGATCCCTCTTCTATGATGCATACTAATGACAAGGGGAAGGGCGTGGCTTCTGAGGATAAAGGGATTTATGATTGTCAGGAATTGTTCCTCGCTAAATATAGATGCAACTCTGATGGTTTATGGGGCATGGCTGAGTGGAACTATGTGTCGGAGACTCTGGAGAATGGAAATCATGATTTAATAGCTGTGATTAAGAAAAGAAAAAGCTCGTCACAACCCGATCCCTCTACTATTCAGGAAGGTGTGCTCCTCTCTGTGAGGTGTGCGAAGGCATACCTTTCTCAGCTAGCTAAGAAGGCTTGTGTTATGGAGGTCATGGGAGTGTCTTTTGAACTAAATGATACTGCTAGTTCTGCTCACACTGATGTAATGAAGAAGAATCATGGCTTCTGTATTAATATTGAAGACTTGGAGGTTTCAAACTTAATTGATGCTGAAGCTGATGATGCTGGGAATGATGACTTGGGAGTTGTGGAGGTAGGCCCTATTCAACTTCCTCGTTCCCAATGATAGGATTGGCTTGGAATTGTAGGGGTCTTAATGACACGCTCTCCCCTACAATTCCTAAACTAAGAGCGTTATAAGTATTAATAAGTATAAGTTTTTATTTCTAGCAGAAACTAAGTGTAATGTAGGCCATGTAAGCTCCTTGTTTCGACCTTTTGGTTTTGATGAGTCTGTCGGGGTTAATGCTACCAGAGCTTCTGGTGGGTTGTGGGTAGGATGGAAAAAGGGTCCGCGATTTACTTGGTGTAATAATAGGAAGGAAAATAAAAGATTATATGAGTGCCTTGATAAGGCTCTTAGATCAAAGGATTGGCTACTACACTTCCCAAATACCGGAGTTAAGCACTACCCTATCCAACTATCTGATCACACCCTGATTGAGCTTTATCTTCATCTCATCAAATGGTCTTTCAAGAAACCTTATAAGCTAGAGCCTTGGAATTTGGAAAATGAGGAATGCATCCTTCTTATCCAGGATACATGGAACATACACATTGAAGGCTCTCCTTCTTTTCATCTCATGAGAAAACTTACCAAGGTTAGAACAGAACTGAAATACTGGTCAATTGAAAAGAGATTACAGTGATAAGAGATGGGATGATTTTGACGAAAAATTGGAGGCTGCTATGAATGTGGCTATAACTGAAGGAAATGAAGATCTCTATAATAAGGTACATGGAGATCTTAAGGAATTTGCTGCTGCTGCCGTGTTGTTTTGGAGACAAAGAGCAAAGATTAAATGGAACATTTATGGTGATACATGTACAAAATACTTATTTAATTGGGTAAAGGGTCGTTCGGGACATAATTTTATTATGGGAATTAAGGCAAATGACAATACTTGGACCTTTGATGAGAAGCAAGTTAGTGATCTCTTCTTTAATCATTTTTACAACATCTTCAACTTGGAGGCCGTGGCTGAGGATGACATCGAGGCGGAGTTAGATGAGGAGTTTGCTCTTAATAACCTCCTTTTAAATGTTGATGTTAGAGTGAAGGATGACAACGTTGACTTTCTTAGGAAACCGTTTTCTGTCAAAGATGTAAGACACGCTACTTTTTAATTGGGTGCGCTAAAATCACCGGGGCCTGATGGAATTCCTGCTGCATTCTTTCAAAGATGTTGGCATTTCGTCAAGGATGACGTTACTAAGGCGGTTCTCGCTGCACTAAATTCAGGTTTTATTGCAGGAGAAATGAATCGAACCTTTATTACTCTTATTCCCAAATGTGAGAATCCAGAGTTAGTGGAAGATTATCGACCTATTAGTCTTTGCAATGTTATTATGAAAATTATTACTAAGTGCATTGCTAATAGACTCGCAAGGGTGATGAACTATCTTGTAGAGGACTATCAAAATGCCTTTGTGCCTGGTCGGAATATTAGTGATAATATTCTTCTTGCATATGAAGTTATCCATAACATTCACACCCATAAAAAAGGTCGACATGGTAGATTTGCGTTTAAGGCTGACATGAGCAAAGCTTATGACAGGGTTAGATGGAAGTTTCTTTCTGGTACACTAAGGTGTTTGGGTTTTCTCGAGTCTCTGGTTAAGCTCATTTTGAATTGTGTGTCGACGGTCTCGTATGAAGTTCTTTTTAATGGAGCCCCGCTAAAACAATTTAGACCCAAGTGCGGCTTACGGTAGGGGGACTCCTTATCGCCTTATCTCTTTGTTCTTTGCATGGAAGTTTTGTCGCGAAATATTTCTGCTGCCACTCGTAATAACAAGCTACATGGTATCAAGTTAAGTCGGTCCTCTCCACCTCTCTCGCATCTTTTCTTTGCCGATGATTGCATCTTTTTCTTGATGGACAAAAAGGATGCCTTCAGTCAACTAGATTCTATTCTCAAAGGTTTCTGTAAGGCTTCCGGTCAAATGATTAATTATAGCAAGTCAGGTATTATTTTCAGTCCTAATACTTCTATTCATCGTGCATCTGACATGCTTAAAATTCTAAATATCCGAAATAATAAGGGAATTGGTAAGTACTTGGGTATTTCGACTGATTTTGAAAGCTCGAAGAAGGATATTTTTTCAGCGCTTGTTGACGGTGTTAAAAAAACGAATATCTTCTTGGAATGGGAATTTTTTGTTACCAGCTGGGCGACTTACGCTGATCTCCTCGGTCTTGTCCACCATTTCTAATTACTTCCTATCGGTGTTCAAAATATCGGTAAGTGTGGCAAAGAGAATTAATTCCCTTTTGTCACATTTCTGGTGGGAGGATTGAGATCGTCTAAGACTGTGCACTGGTGTAATTTTAATTTCCTAACTTTGCCTAAAAGAAGAGGTGGTCCTGGGATTAGGAATGCCTCTTGCCTTAATCAGGCGTTACTCGCTAAGCATGCTTGGAAGTTGGTTAGTAACAAGGAATCACTCTTCGGGAAGATTGCTCGGGATAAAGTTCTTCCTCCTTCCTTTGGGCCGGAGAATATAACCACCAAGCAAAATTCAAACCTTTCATGGGGATGTAGAAGCGTGGCTCTGGGACTCAAACTCATTCTTCCGAACTGTGCCTGGAAAGTGGGTTACTATTCTAACCTCAGCATCTGGAACACATGTTGGGTGAATGGGGAGACACCTATTATGAATCCTAATCTGACTCTGTCGCAAGCCATGTCTGCTATAAATCTCAAGGTTAAGGATTTAATCCTAGTTTCGGGAGAGTGGGACTCGGATCTTATTTATGATCTGTTTGGTGATTTTTAGTCCTCCATCCTGTGTATTTCACAATCTAATGATAAAATTTATTGGAAGCATTCGACATCTCGAGTTTACTCGGTTAAAAGTGGTTATGGGATTGCACTTGAGGATCATTTGAATAAGACATGTAGAGAAAAGGATTTAGATAGAGCTAGTAGATTATGTGTTGCTTTCTGTAGGAAGAAGTTATGGAAACTTCCTGGGCCTCAGACGTGGAAAGTCTTGATCTGGAGAATTATTACTAATTTTATCTCGAATGGAACGACGTTTCTGAAAAGAGACATCAGTGTAGACCCCTACTGTCGCTTCTGTTATGGTAATGACTGCCTGGAGACAGTGAATCATCTGTTCCGCGATTGTGCAGTTGTCACACGGATTTGGGCTGCTTCTAGTCTTGGAATACGAACTCGTAACGATAGTCATGTGGATATCGGTGATTGGATAGTTAATTCGATTAACTATCTTTCGGGGGTTGATAACGGGGACCGGCTGATTATTCACTTCCTCGCCATCATTTGGAGCATTTGGTGCAATAGAAACAACCTTGTCTTTAGAGACTACAAGTTTTCTCCTGATGCTTTTTTCAAGATGCAATCACGGATAGCTGTCGATGCGATTGCTGCGACTGAGTCTTCTCTTGGGAGGCCAAGACTTGATGATTATAGTATACATCTACCGTTTAATGAAGTACGTGAGAAACTTAAGGAGTGTGCATCCCCATTTATCTGATTGGCACGGGCCATGGATGTAATACAATTAGGGTAAAAGTGGATGCCAGTTGGAGGAACTCTTTAAGATCAGCAGCGGGTTGGGTGGCGTATGATTCGGCTGTCACTGTTATTTATGAAGGTGGTAAAGGGTTCTGGTCTGAATCTGCGTTACATGCGGGAGCAAAAGGTATCCGTGAAGCACTTCTTTGGGCTAGGACTAATGGTTTTCTTCATTTGGACGTGTTTTCCGACTGCCTACAGATCTTATTCCAGATCACGAGAGTGGAGAATGGACACCACTTGACTCAAGGAATCCTTCTAGACGTCGAAGCTTGCTTTTCTTTTTTTCACTGTCTTAGTTTTAGTTTCATCCCTAGAAACCTTAATTCAGTGGCCCATCGACTGGCTAAACGGGCCATGGTTATGTAAGAAGGGTTTCCTTTACCGCTGCCAAAAAAAAAATATATTTATCACAAAACATATCCTAAACAAATGAATTGTGAGTGAGAAAGTAAAATATCACATGTTTTAGAAATTCTTCAAAGTCCGAGCAAAAAAAAAAAAGAAAAAAAAATAATATTGTATAAATCAAATCTTAAAATAAAATATCAGATTTAAAGACTCAACCGATATTTAAAATCCGGAGATAAAAACAATTTAACCATTTGTATTTCGGTCCGATTTTTTCTCCCCACCCCCTAGAGGCCTAGACCCTAGACTCCCTAGAGTAGTACATACATGCACAAGAATGCAACATAGTCGATATACTTTGGCGAAATTGCGGAAGTCAAAATACAAAGATAGAGAATGCAGAGAAAAAGAGAGGTCAAACAACAAAGAAAAAAACAGAAATTCAGAGATTATAGTACACAACTACAAACATGACACATACTACAGTAGTATAGACACTAGAGTAATCACATAGACTATAGACAGAGCAATATTGTTACAATAGGTCTTGGTATAGACGGGTGGGGCGAACAGACGGGTAAAGACTTCTAATAAAATGGGTAGGAGGGACAAGGTGGGGCACCCCCATGTGCTTTTCACTTTATGGCAAATGAGTATTTTGTGAGGGGAAATGGTATCCGTCTATACGTATAGACGGATAGTGCCCGTCTATAATGAGAATTTGTGATATTGTTATTGTTATCGTAGGTCTTCCCTAAATAAGACGAATATATCAATCAATATTAATCAATACTATATATATTCCCTCCAATTCACAATAAACCTCCTATTTTATTTTGGCACAAAAATTAAAAAAACATACTACCCCACCATATAATTAAATTTGGACCACACAAATACACTACCCCACCATACAATTAAATTTGAACCACACAAACACTTACCAAAGAAGGAAATAGGGAAGTTATTGTGAATAACCGAAAAAGAAAATAGGGAGTTTTATTGTGAATTGGAGGGAGTATATATTCCAGAACAAAAAGGGAGAGGGGACAAGGTGAGGCACCCCCATGTGCTTCCCGCTCACCTCTCAATGGGTATTTTGTGAGAGGAAACGGTATCCGTCACAAGCTTGTGACGGATATCGCCCGTCTTCAATGAGATTTTGTAATTCCGGAAACTAACGGACTTTAATGTAATTAAATAAATCTATACAACTTAATTATACTATATTATATCACTGTGTGATAGACCCGACCAAAGGATTTCAATGTAAATATTATATAGTTTTGGTTGAAGTTTAAACTTAGAAAATATCAAAATATGGTAATTTTCCTTAAAATAAACATGTTCCACTTATGTTATTAATTAGTATCATTATATAATTATACTATTATTTAACATACACAAATATAATATAAGTAGGTTATATTTTGGAAACTATTAAAAGGTAAATAAACCAAGTTAGATTTTTAAAAGATATAATATTCTATAATTATTTTGATTTGATTTAATAGATATATAATATTTTATATAAATATATAACCTCTTAAAATTGTATGGTCAAATAGTAAAAGTAAAAGTAATTATGTTAGTAGTGAAAATAATTATACTAACATTGGATATAATTCGTACCAAAAAAAAACATTGGATATAATAATATGTTAGTAATCACTCATTTGAATAGTCAAAGTATATTAGCAAGGGGAGTAGTGAATTTATCAATATTCATGCGGCAGTAGTGAAAATAACAATAATTACAGCGGGAATAGTGAAATTAACCGTAGTAATAACGAATGTAATAAAAGTAACAATACTAATAACAAAAGAAAACATATATGAACAGTTAGCTAACTAATTGATTTAAGTAAAATATTAATAGCGGGAGTAATGAATTTGTCTCATAATTTATTTCACCGTAATTTTAAGATAAGACATAGAAAAATATATTAAAGATAAATTTATGAGTTATGCAACTTTAAAGTAGTTTTATTAAATTAAAAATAAATTTTAATGGTAAATAGAAATAGCCCGAGCGTAGCCGGACACTAATACTAGTTTGTCTTAAGGATAAAATGAAGTAAGTATCATCTTACTTGCATTGATGAATTTTTTTTTTTGCTAATCTTAGTACATTTTCTTCCTGTCTTATACTCCCACCGTTCAAGTGCTATGTTTACACTTCCTTTATTTTTCCCTTACAAAATAATGGAAGTGTAAACATCTCACCGGAACGAAGGAAGTAGTATATGATATTTGATCCGTCTTAAAATTAGATATATCTGTTTTAATTGAGAATTTGAGTATATTGTTATATGGGTAGGTACGTAAAAGTTTTGAAGTCATTGATTGAAAGCACGTCAATACTTTCTCTTCTCTCTGTTGACCTCTAACTCCCACACTTTTAT
Organism: Silene latifolia; assembly: GCF_048544455.1. NCBI lineage: Eukaryota > Viridiplantae > Streptophyta > Magnoliopsida > Caryophyllales > Caryophyllaceae > Silene > Silene latifolia. The sequence continues at coordinate 36,776,399 of NC_133537.1, forward strand.
CCCTTTTTTTCTTTATTATTTCCTTCTGTTCGCCATCCCAAAAAACAATAAATCTAAAATTTTCAACTCCCCAAATTCCAATTAATTTTAGAAACACAAATTTTCACTCCCAATTTTATACTCATAATAAAGTCAAAATCTGGACTTAGTTCTTATTTTTCCCTAATTTGCCCCCTTTCCCTTCTCTTCATTTCTTGATAAATTAGGGTTTTTTTACCTTAGTTTGTTCAATTTTTTTAGTGGGATCTGGTGTTATAAAGTTCTACTCTTGATTTAAGTTAATGGGTATTGATTAATCAGCTTAATCAACTTAATCAAGCTGATTGTTCACCATTTTTCTGCTGTATCAAAGTCAAATGTGAAAAAAATTGTGTTTTTTTTGGGTCAAAATTGGACCTTTTATATTTTATTTAATTTATTATTATGACATTTTTGTGGGTTTGATCTGATTCAAAGAAAAACCAATCACTTTGGTTATAATCCAATATTTTGTGGTCCTATATGTGTTTTTTTTTGGGTTTTTCTATGATATTCCCCTTTTTTGGAGCTTAGAATCTCTATGATTCTATGTATGTTGGATACTTTGGTAAAGCAAGGTTCAATTTAACCAAAGTTTGAAGCTTTTTATAATTTTATTTTGTTGAATTTGAATCCCAACTTTCCCCTTTTTTTGTGGGTTGTTCTTTGTTGGAAGTGATTTGGGGATTAATTAGCTTAATTTGGGGCAATTAGTTCTGATGCATATCTCATTATGGAAACCAATTTCACACTGTGTTGCATTGATTATTGACAAAAAAGGAAGGAGAAGAGATGGAGGCTCTGAATTAGGCGAAGAAAGTCGAAAAAACACTTCAAATTTGAGGAAATTACAGGAGACTAAGCTTAGAGAAGCTCTTGAAGAAGCTTCTGAAGATGGGTCTCTTCTTAAATCCACATTAGATAATGATAATGAGGGTAACCCTAACAAAGATGAGGGTTTGGGTCGATCTCGGTCGCTTGCTAGGCTTCAAGCCCTTAAGGAATTCCTCAGAGCTACTGCTTTGGCTGCTGAGCGCACTTTCGAGTCCGAAGACGCCATCCCTGCTCTTAATGAGGCATTTTCTAAGTTCCTGACAATGTATCCAAAGTATCAGTCTTCTGAGAGAATTGATCAGCTAAGGTTGGATGAGTATGGGCACCTTACTGGTCCTGGTGCTAAGGTATGTCTTGATTACTGTGGATTCGGGCTTTTTTCGCATCTTCAGACCTTATATTATTGGGATACTTCCAGTTTTAGTTTGTCTGAAATGTCTGCTAATTTGAGTAATCATGTACTGTATGGTGCTGCTGAAAAAGGGACTGTTGAGCATGATATTAAGGCTAGAATTATGGATTATTTGAATATACCTGAGAATGAGTATGGCATTGTTTTTACTGTTAGTAGAGGGTCTGCTTTTAAGTTGCTAGCTGAAGCGTACCCTTTCGAAACCAACAAGAAGTTGTTAACAATGTTTGATCATGAGAGTCAATCTGTGAATTGGATGGCTCAACAAGCTAAAGAGAAAGGGGCTAAAAGTTATAGTGCCTGGTTTAAGTGGCCTACTCTTAAACCATGTTCAGCTGATCTTAGGAAGCAAATTTCGAACAAAAAGAAGAGGAAGAAGGATGCTGCAACTGGTCTTTTTGTTTTCCCTGTTCAGTCTCGAGTCACGGGTTCCAAGTACTCGTATCAATGGATGGCTTTGGCACAGCAAAACCATTGGCATGTGTTATTGGATGCCGGTGCTTTAGGTCCCAAGGACATGGATTCTCTTGGGTTGTCGTTATTTCGGCCTGATTTTATAATCACATCATTTTATAGGGTGTTTGGGTTTGATCCTAGTGGGTTTGGGTGTCTTCTTATAAAAAAATCTGTGCTGGCAACCCTTAATAACCAATCTGGGGTCAACGGTACCGGAATGGTCAAGATCACCCCGGTGTTTCCACAGTATTTAGGGGGCGATTCAATTGATGGTCTCGATGGACTGGTTGGGACAGGGGATTTTGATGCTGAAGAAAATGGGGATGTAAAGCCCGACACGCATAAGGGATCACAGATGCCAGCTTTCTCAGGTGCCTATACCTCTGCTCAGGTGAGGGATGTGTTCGAAACTGAAATGGAACACGATAACAGTTCCGACAGAGATGGTGCTAGCACGGTCTTTGAGGAGACCGAGAGCATCTCTGTGGGGGAGGTGATGAAGAGCCCTATTTTCAGCGAGGACGAATCATCTGACAACTCGTTTTGGATTGACCTTGGCCAAAGCCCCATGAATTCTGAAAATGTAGGCCACTTAGAGAGGCAGAGATCCACACCTTCGCCGCCCTTGTGGTTCACTGGGAAGAAAAACACTAAGAGGCTCTCCTCAAAGACAGTGGTTAACATGTCTAGGAGCCCTGTGTATGATGACCAGCATATGCTATCATTTGATGCTGCAGTTCAGTCGGTTTCACGTGGTATGGAGAATGTCTACGAGATTGATGAGGACATACGGCCTGCTCATGAGATTGAAGAAGAGTATGAAGATGAGAGGCCAAAGGATGGCGTTTCCTCGTCACATGGTATGACCTTGGGAGGTTGTTCAGAGACAAAAGAAAGTGCTATAAGACGTGAAACAGAAGGCGAATTTAGGCTACTCGGAAGGAGGGACGGGAATAGATTTGGTGGTGGGAGAGTTGTATGCTTTGAAGAAGAAGATCATGGTAGCAAAGGAAGAAGAGTCTCTTTTAGCACGGAAGACAACCACAGAGAGCAGGAGAGAGAGCAGGAGAGTCATACAGTGGAGGTAGCAGGAGAAACTTCTGCTAGAAATATTGATGACTATCAGTATAGTGATGATGATTACGGAGATGATCAAGATTCCGATAGGAGAGAACCCGAGATAATTTGCCGGCATCTGGATCATATAAACATGTTGGGTCTCAATAGAACTACTTCTAGATTGCGATTTTTAATCAATTGGCTTGTCACCTCCCTACTTCAACTAAGGTTCCCTGGCCAGGATGAAAAAAGCACGTTGCCGCTAGTCCAAATATATGGCCCTAAAATTAAATACGAAAGGGGTGCTTCCGTGGCATTCAATGTAAGAAGCAAAAACCGGGGTTTAATCAATCCGGAAGTAGTCCAAAGGCTAGCGGAAGCAAATGGTGTGTGTCTTGGAGTTGGCATACTAAGCCATATAAGAATCATGGATGGGGCTGGGCCTTCTAGTGGGGAAGTGAACATCGCAGATACCACGCTGTGCAAGCCGATGTCAAATGGCCGGTTTGATGGGAAGAGTGGGTTTTTCAGGGTGGAGGTTGTCACGGCTTCTCTTAGCTTCTTATCAGACTTTGAGGACGTGTACAAGTTGTGGGCATTTGTTGCAAAGTTCCTTAACCCGGCCTTTACGCGAGAGACTGGTCTTCCAACTGTTGAAGAAGAAGGTTCAGAGACGTGACATCTTACAAGTGAGTCCCCCACCTTTTTCTTCTTGTTACCGCGCAATGGAATATAGTGAATTTGTGGATATTTTACTCCACATATGATGATGGCTTGTGACATCTCTTATTGGTTCATTTTGTAACATCTTTGGACTTTGAGAATCATTTCGTATTGTTTTCTTCTGTAACATCTCCGAACTCTTAAATTGCCATCGTAAATTTGATTGTCTTTTGGTTTCTCCTTATGTTCGAAGAAATCTCAAGTATTTGAATTTCGTATTGATGATTTGTTTTTTTCAGATCATAGCAAGTTGGTAGCCATTCATTTTGGATTTTACCCCCTACAGTATGTTCTATTGTTTTCTGACAGTTTACATGAATGTTGTGCTAAACTTGAATTACTTGATACTTGAGCATATTTAATCATAAGCGTTGCGAATAAAGTGAATGTTTTGTTAGTTACTCGTACTACTTACTAGTGTGTTGTTGATGAAGGAACTTGGTCAGATCTTGCCCAATCTGTGATCATCAATGTAGATCTGCTGTCCTATATTCTGGACCTTGGAGGTCTATTTTCATTTGCAAATTCTTGTATGAGTTAGTTAGTTTTACAATAATTTATTGTAACTTGTAAGACCACCTTACCCGAATTTTTTTAAGTAATCCCTTGAATATTTTTTAGCAAGCCTGAAAAAGACATTTAGTTGGTTAATAACCATTTTTTTTGGAGACCATTTTATTGTTGATAGCAATCCCTTTTCTGTAGACTGTAGTGAACCATATCATATAAATAGCGACCGTTTCCCATGTTTTAACGACTCTTGAATTCCAATTCTTAAATGGGCTTACACACTGTCATTAGTAATTTAGTATATATGTCTCGACTCCTTGAACTATAATTAATGGTCAATTTGGTGTTCTCTGCTCTATAGTATATACCACTTGAATTAGCATCCTTGACCTGAAGACCACTAGAGATGATGGTATGAATGTATTGATGCATCCTTCTAGTTATCGATAGACAAGTGACATCTTTGATAACAGATTAGCTAGCAATTGACCAGAACATCATTTATTATTATTCATGCAACAAACTACAAGTAATGGAAGTGAACTCTGATAGACTGAATCTAGATAATGAAGGGCAAGTCAATGTGGCGCAAGTCGTGTGGAGCTTGCCCTTGCCGCGGATACTTGGGCAGCAAGGAAGCAATGTACGTCGCCTTGTCGATATATGAGGCATACTTGTTTGTTAAGCATTCATCTTCAGAGCCAAAGGTTGCATTGTTGTTGTCTTTGACTTGCTTATAATTGTACCTCAACTTGAGCTTTTGCAGGAACTTAGTGTTGTACTTTCCGTCAAGGACTTGTTTGAAAGTCTTGTCATTCAAGTTCCAATTGCCATTTCCCCAGTCTAGATCATACAGTGGAAGAAACTGATGTCCATAATGCGCCACAAACTTGACTGCTTCTAACACAAATTCAAATTCTTCTCTGGACATATAATATGGAAAGTTAATCCTTGTCCATGCAGGCTTCACTCCTTGGTAACCCTGTTAATGGATTACAAATTCTGATATGAGACAGTGTCTTATGATAAGATTTATCTTGAGGTTGACCCATAATATGGGTTATTAGGTAATGGGCGGATAATTTAACTGAATTAGGTAGGTTAGGCCTCCTGTTAAATTAATTTGAGTTTTACTCTGATGAGAGTAATTGGTTTGTGTTTATAAATGCGGCTGATACTACTGCAGACAAAATATGTTGTAAAACCTTGGTAAGTCAATACTCAATACCATAGAGGGAGGCATGCACTCTAGACGTCGAGACAGTTTATTGCTGATGTTAAAATTAATATAAACACCCAAGTTGAGAGATTACCTGCAGGATTGATGATCTGAAAGCTAGAGATTCAGCCTTGTCAATATTAAGCAAGTAGTGGCCATAGGGACCAGCACAAGAACACCCTCCTCTGGCTTGAATCCCAAACAAGTCATTAAGCAATTTGGCTACGAATCGGCCATGAAGAGGCTTTCGATTTGTGGTTGGATATACGAGAAAGGATAAGACAGAAATACGATCCACCGGAGCAAGAGGCCCTAGGATATGTATATTGCTGTAGTTTCCCAGTGTTTCGAGGGCAGTTGACATGTAGTAAGATTCCTGATTCGTAATCGTTTTATAACCAACGTATTCTTTGATCCAGAATGCTAATGCTGCTCTCACTGTTTGAATTATCTGTGGTGTTCCTGCATTTTCCCTTTCTTCTATGCTTTCCAAGTATACTGTGTCCTGTTGCCAAAAGTAAATTTGAGTGGAAATCAACAGAGTTTTGGTCTCGTTTTTTTTTTTTTTTTTTTTTTTTTTTTTTTTTTTTAAGGAAAGGAAACTAGGTTAATCGAATTAACCTATAACATCCTCGCGGATGAAACGGTAAAAGAAAGCCGACGGCGTTCGAATTACCAAGAGAGTCGAGACAACAAAGGCCAAAGAAAAGACTTTCTCGGAGAGAGTCGGAAACAAGAAACTGCCCAAAAAGAAGGAAGAACGAAAGCAAAGATCCAGTCCTCAAAGAAAGCAAATTAAGTACACTAACTAAAATTTGTCAAAAAGACAAGGAAATTAATTCCAGATCTCAAATTTGGAAACTTCAAGAAATAACATTTTTAATCTCAAAACTTCCGTCTTGGCCATAATTAGTAACAAAAAGTTGAAACCAATCCAGCAAATCAACACCGTGGTTTGCATTATTTTGCTACAATTCATACATGAGATTAAATCTCAAAAAAAATTCTCTTACAAATCTTCATAAATCAACAATGCTTTTGTGGATTTATAAGGTTCATTGTTGAATATTGCTAATAATTTCTTGATTTAAACCTCCCTTAACTAAGACATTAGACTGAAAAAGTTCTCCTAGGCTAAAATGGAGAGCAATTTAAAGTCGAGTCATTAGGAAGGAGAAAATCAAGAAATAAGACTGAAAATTTTTCTATTAAAAGACTAAAGATCTACCTAATCACGAAGAATCTAGAAGAATATGATCATGATAAATAATAGTTGAAGAAAAAGATGGAGAAGAGAGTTAGGGAAGGAGAAAAGAAAATTGAAAGATTGAATTATTAGTTGCAAATATAGGTCCTAGACAGGGACCGAACTGATATCAACAAATGAATATGAATCCATGTTCCTAATAACCGGCAACAACGGAGTAGTTTTTTTAAAGAAAATACTTGAGCAAACCATACACGGACCCAAGATGACCAAACTGATATGAACCAAATACGAACATACCTGAAGCAACTAAACCAGCTTAAAATTGAATGGAGGCAAGAAGAATATGAAGGAAAAATGGAGAAGTACCTCTTCACTGAAGCAATTGACATAAGAGACAGTTCCACCTCCACAAGTAGAGGGAGGGTAATTGTTGAGTTGATATAGTTTCTTGTTCATTAGTAGTATCCCTGGACTTCCTGGTCCTCCGATAAATTTGTGTGGACTAATGAACACTGCATCGTATCCATCTAATTCTCCCGATTTCATGTCGATTTTCACATAAGGTCCACTGTCACATCATTACATGGGATCACAATCGTAGGCGTTTTAAGCTTCTTGTTCATAAGAATCATAACTAATAAAGTCCATTTCACAATATAATAAGCACAATTAAATCCATGCGATGATAGACGACACATTAGTCCCTTTCAACCTTAGAAACACAACCCAGAGGTACTTGCTACAAATCCCATTTGACATTAAATTGACAATCTGATAGAAATTTCACCTATAAACCCAGAGGTACTTGCTACAAATTGACAATAGGGATTTGTCCTCCGTTTTATTTGCTGGAAGCGGTATTGTAGAGGTACCTCTGGGTTGATTCAATCCTCTTTTTATGGTTCATTTCTGATGGTCCGTTTCTAAGTTCACACCCATTTCACATTTCACATCATATTTAAGGAATACTCTTTCTGTTAGTCATTAGAATATTCTAGTATATTTTCGCCTTGATCGCTACTCTTTCCATCTTTCATGTAATTATTTACTTTCCTTTTTTCTTGTATAGTTTAGGTAAATAGGTTATTTCGTATTCCATAATTCATGTATGTATGCAACTATAAATATTGTACCTCATTGATGAATAATATCAACGCATTCAAAATCATTCTTCTCCATTCTTACATGGTATCGAGCTTGTAAGATCCGTCATACTCATTCACAATCAATTTTTTTTCGGTCTCCCCCTCAACCGTCATTCCCATGGCTCCTCATGGCACTACAATTCCCAATCCCAACGATCCCAAATCTTCCTTCCTCGATGTCAATCTCTCCCAATGCAAAGAACTTACCCCCCCTCACCTACTTCAATTGGAAAACTCAAATATCCAACATCCTCTTTGGCTATGACCTTCTCAAATTCGTGGATGGCACACATCCCGCTCCTCCTCCAACCATTACCAATGACGACAAAACAACCAAACCCAACCCCGTTCTTAACTCCTGGCAACGCCAGGATCGACTTCTCCTTGGTGCCCTCATCGGCACGTTACCCACCAACATTGCATCCCTCCTCACCAACGCCACCACCTCTCGTGAAGCGTGGCTCATCCTTGCTAACACTTATGCCAATCCATCACGAGGCCATATCCTCCAAGTTAAAGACACACTCGACTCCCTTTCCAAAGGAAATCTCTCCATCTCCGACTATATGACCCAAATCAAAACCTACACCGACAAATTAGCCGCTCTTGGCAAGCCTATGGATGCCGAAGACATCATCGCCAAGGTTCTTCGTGGTCTCGATAACTCCTATCAATCCGTTATCGATGCTATAAGAGCCCGTGATACAACCATATCCTTTGACTCACTCCATGAAAAACTTATTAACCATGAACTCACCATTAAACAAACAACACCACCAACATCTTACCCAGTCACGGCTCTGGCTGCCCAAACCCGTCCTCAGTACAACCGTTCCTCTAATCGCTCCACTGCCCAACCACCCCTCCTCCCCACACCCGACTCTCCTACCACACCCGAGACCCAAACTCCTTTCAAAGGCTGTTGCCAATATTGCAAACATCCAGGCCATTACCTCACTATATGTCGAAAATTCAAGCGAGATTTTCCAACCCTCACCATCCCTGACCTTCCCTTCCCACCACCTCGTAACAACAACAACAACAATCGACAACCCGCCCACCCACAGGTCCACACGGCTGCTGCCTCTATGCCCTCCACCTCCCGTCCATGGATCGTTGACAGTGGTGCTAGTCACCACATCACCAATTGGCTCTTTCACGCTTTCCACTGCCACCTCAAAATTAAAATTTTGCAATGTTTTACATGTTCCTCGTATTTCTCGTAAAAAATTTTCTGTCGCTCAATTTTGTCGTGATAATAATGCTAAAACTGAATTTTCTTCCTCTTCGTTTCTTACTAAGGACATCAACGCGAATCAAGTGCTACTTCAAGGAAATCTTGAAGACGGCGTCTATCTTTGGCATCCTCCCTCACCGCAAGTCCACATTGGTCTTCTCGCTCCTTCACTCGCATGACACCATAGATTAGGACACCCGTCCAAAACTATTTTATCTTATTTACGTACTAATTATTCTTTAAAAATTCCGTCTCTAGATTACTCTAATTATAATGCTTGCGATATAAATAAAAGTCACAAATTAGTATTTTCTGAGTCCTCTTTTCATACTACCGCTCCCCTTGAATTACTCTTTTCTGATGTTTGGACCTCTCCTATTTTATCTCATGATGGTTTTAAATATTATGTCATCTTTGTTGATCATTTTACGAAGTATATACGGTTCTATCCCCTCAAAAAGTCCCCTCAAAAAGAAATCTGACACTTCCTCTATTTTTCATCGCTTTAAAGCCCTTGTCGAAAAATTTTTTTTATCGACCAATTAAACAATTTTTTTCTGATAACGGTGGCGAATTTATCAAACTCACTCCGTCCCTGTCCATCAACGACATCACACACATGACCTCCCCTCCACATACCCCAGAACATAATGGGTATGTTGAACGGCGTCATCGACACATTGTCGAAACTGGGCTCTCCCTCCTCTCTCACGCCCGTCTACCCCTTGAATTCTGGCCTCACGCTTTTACTACCGCGGTGTATCTTATCAATCGTCTTCCCACACACCTACCTTGTCCAATAGCTCTCCCTACTTCAAACTGTTTCAAACCCCTCCAAATTACATCAAATTACGAAGCTTCGGATGTTTATGCTATCCGTGGCTTCGTCCATACGCCTCTCACAAACTCGTCCCTCGCTCCTCTCCATGCATCTTTGTGGGATACTCTGTAATACCCGCCCTTTTTAGAGACCCGTTGACCATCTTTGACCGACCTTGGGAGCAGTAATGGTCCTTGGAAGTGCGTACCAAAGTTATTCTGTGTTGTGAGTTAGGGGTGGTACTCGATAGAGTAGAGGCTACTCGATCGAGAGCTTGGATACTCGATCGAGTAGGGGCCACTCGATCGAGTAGATGGGCCACTCGATCGAGTAACGTCTTTTCAGCGAGGGTTTATAATCGCGTTTTGTTAAATCCGCAAATCATTTCCGCCTCATTTCTTCAGATCTTTAGGTCGCATCTTTCCCCTTCCCTTCACCATATAACCTCCATGGAAGCCTTTGAAGGTCCTTGTACCTTAGGAGAGCATAGCTTGAGTCGGGTAGCGGTCCTTTGCCAGGTTTCCTCTTGTAGGTGTTGCTTGATTGCTGGGTGCGTGTGTTGGCATGGAATCGTGGCAGTCGCGTAAAGGTAGGTTCGCCTACTCAGTTCCTGTGGATGGTCTAGTGTGTCGGTTGTTGTGTCGTGGTTGTTGTGTTGTTGTTATGTTGTGTGGCATCGTATATGCGGTAATCGGTTGGTGTATACAGTTTGTTGGTTGTTGTTGTATTGCAGCTGTTTGTGATTGTTTGTCTCTGGTTCTCGAGGTACATCCTCGGCTGAGTGGAGTCACTTGCGGGAGTGGCTTCACGCCCTAGTTTCGCCCTCCGTGGAACCCGCCACGGGAGGGGATGTGCACATTAATGGGACAAGGTTATCGCTCGGTATGATGAGCGGGGCTTAGGTGGGAACGGGTGCGGTCCCCCACTGGCAGGGCTGGTCCAGTGGACAATCGGTGACGGAGATTGATTGGAGTGGGTGTGATTGTGTGTGACTGGTTGTGTTTGTATTGTGTTGGTAATTGTTGTTGGTTTACGTTGTGTCCTGTCTCAGTTACTGACCTTGTGTGGTTGTCTTGTTTGTTTATGTGTCTGCCGTGATCCCTTATGGTGAGCAGTCAGTCTTAGCAGGTGTTGATATGGTGGATAGCTGGAGTCCTGGCGGGGATGAGTCTTCAAGAGTTCTGATAGTGATAGCGTGTAGCTGACGAGTTGTATCTTTATTTTGTTAGTTGGTTATAACGCTTGTAAAATAACTATAATTGTTCTTTTATCGACTTTTGATGATTACTTACCTCGGGCAACCGAGATGGTAACGCCCTTATATGCTAAGGAAGGTCTAGTTAAGGCTTCTCGGTATATGGGGGTGTTACATACTCCGCCTCACAAAGTGCCTATCACTGCCTCGACCCTACCTCTAACCGCATCTATACATCTCGACACGTCAAATTTGTCGAAGACGTGTTTCCTTTTCCCACACTCACAAACACTACTCCCCATCCTGATTATACCTCCACCCGCTGGTGTAATATCGTGCTCCCCATCCTCTCTCCTGCCACCGATGACCCTGCCCTATCCCCTACACCATCCACCACCCCCACAGCCGCTCCAAACGTCACACGTACCCCAACCAGTCCCCCTATCACTTCTGCTTCCCCTGCTTCCTCTCCCACATCCACCCCTGTCGACACTCCTACTACTCATGTCGACACTCCTGCTGCTCCTGAAACCGCCACAGGTACCCCAACCAGTCCCCCTATCACTGGGCCGGTGATAAGGACCATTTTGTTTCTACCTCTGGTTATATTATTTATCTTGGTCGAAATCCTATCACTTGGTCCTCTCGTAAGCAACGTGCCTTGGCTCTATCCACCACTAAAGCTGAATTTCGTGCCATTGCCGACACTACTGCTGACATTGAATGGGTTCATGCTCTTCTTACTGACCTCGGCATTTCGTCGTCTGCTCCTCTTGTGCTCTACTGCGATAACTTAAGTGCGACTCATTACTCTGCCAATCCAGTTTTTCACTCTCGAATGAAACATGTTGCTATAGCCTTTCACTTCGTTCGTGAACGCATTGCCTCTCAGAAGCTTCGGGTTCAACACATTGCTAGCTCTGATCAGCTTGCTGACCTCCTTACGAAGCCCTTACCTCGTCCGCGTTTTACTTCCTTATGCTCCAAGATTGGTCTATCCTCAGGATCGTCCATCTTACGGGGGCGTGTTAGTCATTAGAATATTCTAGTATATTTTCGCCTTGATCGCTACTCTTTCCATCTTTCATGTAATTATTTACTTTCCTTTTTTCTTGTATAGTTTAGGTAAATAGGTTATTTCGTATTCCATAATTCATGTATGTATGCAACTATAAATATTGTACCTCATTGATGAATAATATCAACACATTCAAAATCATTTTTCTCCATTCTTACACTTTCAAGATTATCAATGCCTCTTTTTAGGAAGAGTAGAATCCATTGACAGTGGAAGCAGGGTCCATTTTATATGAACAATGGAAGAAAAATAGAGGATATAATCGGTAGGAAACGTAATAGGGAGTGAATGAGTTAAGGCTGCGATGGAAAATGGTTATATATATAAGGGGCATTTAGAAGAGTACTAATTTTTGGATTAAGGCGTTGATGTTGTTGTAGAAGAGTACTAATTCTTTTTCTTATTTAAAATGGTTTTAAGCTTGAAAAAGATCTAAAGCAACCCCTCCGGATCAGTAATGAGTATTAATTAGTGTAAGAGACGTGTTTTTTTTTATTTGTTTCACATTTACGAGGGCCTTAAGAGAGACTTACTATTAGCCGTAGAGGTTAGAAGGAAAGAAAAAAGGGAGTCGGAATAGAATGAAACTAGTATTGGTGCCCGGCTTCGCCCGGGCTACCTCTACTTACCATTAATTTTTTTTCATTAAATAAAATTATTTAAAGTTGCATAAGACATAAACTTATCATTAATATATTTTCCTATGACATATCCTAAAATTACGATGAAATTTTTTGAGACCAGTTCACTACTCCCGCTATTAATATTTTACTCGTATTAATAAAACAATAGTAATAACATTTCACTACTATCCCGTAATCATTGTTACTTTCACTACCTTCGCCGTAGTTATTGTTACTGTCACTACTGCCGCATTAGTATTGATAATTTCACTACTCCCGTCGTAATTATTATTAGTTTCACTATTATTATTAGTTTCACTATTGCCGCGTTAATATTGATTATTTCACTACTCCCATTGTTGTTTCTACCACTTTCACTAATCTCGCTGATAATATATTTATATAAATATATTACATATATGCATTAAATCAAATCGAACCAATTATGCAATATTATATATTATGTAATCTAACTTGAATTATTTATAAGCCTACTTATATTACATTTTTGTATGTTAAATAATTAACATCTCTATACATCTAATAAACTATAAGTTTAATAAAATTGCATAGATTTTAAATTTAATATATAATTTTAAATTTAATATATAATTTTATGATGATAATAATTAATAGAATAAGTGTACATGTTTATACTAATTAATTATTTTATTTTAAGGAAATTGACCATCTTCTAGTCTTCTATAAAAATTTAGGAAAATTACCAAACATCTTCTTTCTTTTAGTCTCCTTAAAATTGACCATCTTAATTAATTATTTTATTTTAAGGTAATTGACCATGTTTTAGTCTCTTACAAATATTTAGGAAAATTACTAAGCTTCTATATAATTTAATTTTAACCCAAACTATATAATATTTGCATTGAGATCCCTTAATCTACTCATCACGGTCTTAGTGATTTAAACTATATAGTATAATTAATTTGTATAACTTTCTTTAATTACATGGAAGTCCCTTGGTTTCTAGATTTAATATATAGTATTGATTGATAAGCAGATTATATAGTGTAGGAAGGGAATCACTGGCCCATTTCAGCAGTACGAGTCATACACTCATACTGCAGAAGAAGGGAATTGGAAATGAAATATCTTCGAAGGTTGTGTTTCTAAGGTTGAAAGGGACTAATGTGAACAATGATGGGTGTTTAAGAAGTTACTTTTAATTTATCTCATCGTGTTCCACCTAGTTTTATTAAAAGAAACAATACAATTAGACCCGTCAAAACTTTACTCGACCCAGTTTTTCACGGTCAATGATCCGTAAATCTTGACTTGCACCCGATTAACCAGAACCCGAAATGACACATTATTTTTAGGGTTAAAACCCAACCGAGCCCGTATGATCCGGTCTGGGACCTGACTCGCCCAACCCATTAAACGAGTGTAAATACAATACATAGAGATAGACTCACCTTGTTGCAAAATCAAAGCAAGCAAAAGCTCCATGTTGATGAAGCAACCTTGCAAGGGCTCGAGTATCCGCTACAATACCTGTGACATTGCTACAAGCTGAGAAGGAGCCTAACATGGGGCTGTTGCTACATTCATAATGTTGGAGTTGTGCCTTAAGTGCCTTGATATCAACGGAGCCATTTTCTGTTAAACCAATCTCGACGACATCAGCTAGGCTCTGTCGCCAGGAGAGGATGTTCGAGTGGTGCTCGTAAGGCCCCACAAAAACCACCCAATTTTGTTCGTCATGTAGGAGTTTAGACACCCTGGCTTTAAGAGTTGGTGCTATTGCAATTCCCATGACTTCTTGAAGCTTTTTTATTGCACCCGTGGATCCGGAACCGCAGAATAAAATTGCATCCTCTTTTTTTCCTCTTAGGCAGCTTTTGATGTATTGACTTGCTTCTTCTACCATTTTTGTACTATGTTGTCCCACATAGCTGTCTGTTGTATGGGTATTACCTTACACAAATGAATTACAAATTCATGAGAACTAACAAAAACAGTACTTTACATTTGTTTGCTACAAAACACGGGAAATTTAATTTCTCTAAAATGGCCAGATAAAGCCGTATTTCCTCCAGTCCAATTGATTGTTTTACACCTCCTTATACAAGGACATTTTGAAAAACGTAAACAACCTATTATTGAAACAAAACGAGTAATTTAGCAAAAAAAAAAAAAAAAAAAGATCCGTGTTTAACCCGACTAATATGGTATATAAATAAAGTAGTACCGAGTATATTTTGTTTAATTGTACACATAATATATGTGCATTAAACAAAATATATACTAGGGGGTAGTTGATATAGTACCATAGAAAGGAAGGAGAGTAGTAAGTAAGTAATCTTCAATGAAACGAAGAGAGCGAGCGGTGGCAGTAGCATCAGCATACGTGACTCTCCGTCTTCCGAAGGGTGAGTCGAATTCAGCCCAGCCACCGATGATATGTGATCTAACCCAACTCACTTTCTTTTCCGGGGACAACTCATCATCCATCTTAGGCACTTCCATTTGCTTCTTCCTTGCTCTCTTAATTTCTGTGCACTATCTTAATACGTGTTCGCCAACTTTAGTTATCATTACTGAGTATAACTTTGGTGTCTTAAAACAGTAACGATGCAAGGGAGTTTGATCAAACTTGGTGATTAATTTCTTTTGATGGAAGCGTGTTATGTAGTGGACGTTATTTTGACAAACAATAATTATTAGAGTCACAATCAGATCCGACAAACAGGTCATTTGGTTTCGATCACATAATTTTGAGCCGTGTCGTTATTTTTTAATTTTGTATCTTTATATTTTCACAGAATATATTCATGAAACATGTGAACTGATGTGGCTAAGTTAGGCAATTAGGTTAGTGGACAGGGTTCATTTGTAGTATCAACTTTACAACTGCATTCATATTTCATACATGATACATGGGGATATCACCAGTTTACATAATTGAAAGCAGACATTGCCAACAACACAGGCCGGTGAGGCCTCACCCGTGCTATAGGGCTCAAGAAACACGTATTAATAACTGTGGCGTGATAACTGATTTGGGAGGAGGATCCACTGAATTAGAAAGGAGCAATGCAAGTTTCCTGACACAATCAATTGCTTAACTTGGGATATTATTGGCTTAGACTCGGAGTTTATATTGCACTTGAGTCTTGACCATTATGAATTTTCTTATGGGGATAAATATTACAACTGCCGGAATCCAAGGCGTGATGATGCTTAATGGAGGTTTCTTTCGCCTTCCTAAACCCTTATGGAGGTACCCTATGTAATACATTGCATTCCACAAGTATGCCAATCAAGGGTTCTTTAAAAATGAATTTATGGGATTGAGATTTCATAATGGTCAAGTCGGAAGTCCAGCGATAATCACCAGAGATGAGGTGTTGAGGGATGTGTGTCAAGTTGAAATGGGATACTCCAAATGGGCTGATCTTGGAATTTTGTTGGGTATGGTGGTGGTTTATAGGCTTATTTTTTTCGGATTAGTCAAGTTTTCTGAAAAGATTAAGCCTCTTGTTGCATACCTTGGGCATCTTCTCAACAACATCTCACCCGAGTTTATTTATGCTACGCAGATTCATTTCCTCTTGTATATTTTTAGTAAATGCTTTCTAGTTTAGGATAGTCTTAGTTAAGCTTTTCTTTCCATAAATAGTTATATTGTTATTCTACACTAATTTTGTAATTTCAATGTCTCCTGCTACCAGGATGTAAATATCCCTCTTTAGGGAGTACTAGTCAATCAAAAATCTAATTCCTACCAAGTTGCCTTCTTATTGCTTGTTGTTGCTTTCTTGTGAACGACTCTTGCCTTCACTTCACTAACAAGCCTAGGGGTGTTCACCGGTCCAAAACCGGACCGGACCGGACCACACCGGATAAACCCGCGGACCGGATAACCACATATCCCAAGACCGCGGACCGGACCGGTTAGAAGGGGACCCGGACCGGACCGGACCGGACCGGAACCCTTTAGGTCCGGGTTTTTCCGGGTTTGGACCGGACCGGTACTAATTTATAAGGCAAATTTAATTTTTTTTTTAATTTGCACCGGACCGGAGACCGGTCACCATATTTTTCGGGACCCGGAGACCGGACCGGTATGTATCCGGTCTGGACCGGACCGGACCGGTCGGTCCGGGTCGGTCCGGTTTGCCGGTCCGGACCACTTTTTGTTCACCCCTAAACAAGCCCGTGTGTGTCGATCGAGACTAGGATTCCGACACCCACAACCCGAGACCGATTACGAATGCACTAGTTCTTGACAAACACTAGTGCTTGACGCTTTCGCTTGCATTCTTGTCGAGTGTTTAGACAAGGGTGTGCGTCACGCCCCGACTCAAAGTTTCGGACCGTGACATTTGGTATCAGAGCCCGGTCTCCTTGACGGGCTGCTATATATGATGGCATCAAAGGCGGTAGATCCGAGTGGGAACAAAAATGACACTAAGGCCAGAGTGGCGGCTTTAGAGAGATTGATGGACGTTTGGAGAGTACTCACCAAGTAGTTGATGAGACGGTAAAGCGGCATGATGCCCGCTTCGAGGCCGTAGACGAGTCCATAAAGAGGCACGAGAGCCGCCTTGTGGCCGTCGAAGAGGCGATTCCGAAAGAGTATAACTCGGATGTGGGTTATCTCTATGAAAAAGTCGAGCAACTCGAGAACATGTGCAATACCTTGATGAAAATGGCCGCGGACGGGAGTTTTGGTTGAACTCCTAAGGTGAAGCCGCCTACACCCCTCAAGTATAGTGGGGTGAGAGATTCGAAAGAAGTCGATAACTTCATCTTCGACATGGAACAATACTTCCGAGTGAGCGCGCTCGACGAAGGTCTAAAGGTCAACACCGCGAGTATGTACCTAACGGATGACGCTAAACAATGGTGGCGCTCGAAACATGCCGAGATCGAGGCAGGGACCATTAGGCTAGAGTCATGGGACAATTTCAAGCAACTCTTCAAGGAGCAATTCTACCCGGAGAACACTAATTTCCTAGCTCGAAGGAAATTAAAGAACTTGAAACATACAGGCTCGATTCGTGATTATGTGAAAGCGTATTCGGCTTGTATGTTGGAGATAGCGGACATGACCGAGAAGGATCGGGTGTTTCAGTTTATTGATGGCTTGAAGGAGTGGGCTCAGCGAGAAATCATGCGCGGCGACGAGTCCCCTCTCGGCTGCGATGACAGCGGCTGAAAGGCTAGTTGACTATTACCCGGAGCGCGAAGCCTCCCAGAAGAAGGGATTCACTGCAACGGGCAGAAGCAACCAAAGGTTTGGAGGGACGACTTCACAAGCAAGACCTCCCTCTACGGGTAATAGTCGGTTCCGTCCCGGAGGTGATAATAGGAGATGGGGTCCGGCGAATTCTACTCCAACCTCTTCTAAGGGTAGTAATTATGAAGCGTCGACTGCTAGGAAGCCGTTCGCATGCTTCCTTTATAAAGGACCGCACCGAATGTCTAAGTGCCCTCACCAGGGGGAGTTCAACACCCTCAAGAAGAATTTGTCCAAGATGTCGGTAGAATAGAATCCCGAGGGGATAGACCAGGATGCAGAGGGGTGCGATGATGATGAGGCCAGTGAGCAAGGAGAAATGGCTCGAATGGGAGCAGTCCACATGATGTGCTCAATGCGCAAGGGCGCTGAGCGCTTAGAGACCAAGTCCACGGAACTGATGTACGTGGAGATAAACGTCAATGGGAAGGCTACCCGAGCTATAACAGATACAGGGGCCTCCCATAATTTCGTCACGCCCGACGAAGCGAAGAGACTCGGAATGAAGTTGAACCGAGAAGGAGGAAGCATGAAAGCTGTAAATTCCAAGGCCTTGCCGATTTAGGGTGTGGCTAGAGAAGTGGTGATCAAGATGGGCGAATGGACGGGGAAGCTCGACTTCACCAGCGTCCCGATGGATGAGTTTAAGATCGTCCTCGGCATGGATTTTCTGAAGCGAACCCCGACCTTTCTGGCGCCACACAATGGCACTTTAATAATGGTGGGATCAAAACCATGTCTTGTGAAAGCTGTTGAAGCTGACCGAAAGCAAAAGAGGCCACTCCTCTCGGCAATGCAGTTGAAGAGGGGACTTCAAAAGCGAGAGCCTACATACTTGTGTACCGTTTCCATCAAAGAAGACACCCTTGCTGAATGCGTGGAACCACAAGTAGAGAAGGTGCTAGAAGACAATAAGGACTTGATGCCTGATCAGTTACCTATAAGTGTGCCACTCCGACGTTCGGTAGACCATCAAATTGAATTACTCCCGGGCACAAGACCTCCCGCTCGAGGGCCATATCGGATGGCGCGTCCCGAACTAGCGGAACTACGAAGAAAGATAGACGATCTGATTCGCTCGGGGTCGATACGACCTTCCAAAGCTCCATATGGAGCCCCTGTGCTCTTCCATAAGAAACAGGATGATAGTATGAGATTGTGTATCGACTACAGGGCTCTGAACAAGCTGACGGTGAGGAACCGCTACCCCATCCCATTGGTAGCGGATTTGTTCGATCAATTACAAGGCGTTGTATACTTCACCAAGCTCGACCTGAGATCTGGTTATCATCAAGTTCGAATTGCCGAAAGAGATGAGCCGAAGACAGCTTGTGTGACGAGGTATGGGTCATTCGAATGGTTGGTCATGCCCTTTGTCTTGACGAACGCACCTGCAACGTTTTGTACGTTGATGAACCATGTTTTCCACGAGTACCTGGACAAATTCGTGATGGTATATCTGGACGATATCATTGTATATAGTCGCTCATTGGCTGAACACGTAAAACACTTGGAGTTGGTGTTCGCGAAGCTACAAGAGAACCACCTATTCGTGAAAAGAGAAAAATGTGAATTTGCCCAACCCGAAGTGAATTTCCTTGGTCACATAGTGGGCAAAGGCAAACTGAAGATGGATCCGAAGAAGATTGCCGCTATTAAGGACTGGGGAACCCCAAGGAGTGTGTCTGAGCTCCGCTCTTTCTTGGGGCTCGCAAACTACTATCGAAGAATCATCCGAGCGTACTCGAAAATTGCTGCCCCGCTCACCGACTTGATGAAGAAGGATAATAAGTGGGAGTGGTCTGTCGACAAGAAGAGGGCCTTTGAGAAGCTCAAGGAAGCGGTGGTACAGGAGCCGGTCTTGGCGTTGCCGGATATCACGAAGCCTTTTGAAGTTGAGACGGATGCATCTGATTACGCCCTCGGGGGGGGGGGGGGGGGGTGCTACTCCAAGAGGGTCACCCAGTGGCTTTCGAGAGCAGAAAGTTTAATGGAGTCGAGACTCGTTATGCGGTACAAGAGAAGGAACTCCTAGCTATTGTTCATTACTTGCAGGGATGGAGGCACTATCTCTTGGGATCGAAGTTCGTTGTCAAGACTGACAATACCGCAACATCTCACTTCTTGGCTCAGCCCAAGCTGAACAGCCAACAAGCTAGATGGTAAGAATTGTTGGCAGAGTTCGATGTGGAATTCGCTTACAGACCAGGAGCCGCGAACAGAGTCGCTGATGCCCTCAGCCGAAGATGTGATTTGGCCACATTGCACACGATTGCTCATTTGTTTACCACCACAGTGGCTACCGATATTCAGGCTAAGGTGAAAGAGCACCTCGACCAGGACCCGGTGGCAAGGAATCTGAAACAATTAGCCATCGAAGGGAAGACTCGCAAATTTTGGATGGAGGATGGCCGCTTGTTCACGAAGGGACATCGGATCTCTGTTCCAAAAGCGGCAGGGCTACGAAAGATTCTCTTGCAAGAGTGCCACGATACATTGTGGGCATGTCATTGTAGATACCTCATTTCTGCATCTCCCGCAAGCCACCCGGTGATGATTGGGCCGCATGTTTGGTACACAGAACGATATATGACAATTCGTAAGTTTAACGTCAAGTGATAGCTCATACACTTGTGTCTATCCCTTGATCATCATCTACGCGCCATTAAGGTCGTTTTGACAGTAATTAGAGTTCATTTGGAGTCCGTGTCAAAAACCGTCTTCATTTTCTAATAAACCGTTAAAATGCCGAGTCGGAATATTCTGGAATATTCCGAATATTTCTATTCCATATTTCAATCTTTTAATCTTTTGGCAAAATATATTCCGAAATTATATTTTAAATAATAAGGAAGTTGAGATCTACCGCGATTCCATAACAGAAACGCGGAAAATCTTTCTTCCGCAGGAGGAAACTCTTGGGGAAAGGACGCAGCACCTGCCGCGCCTCTTCCAAGAGCCGCAGTTGCTGCTGCGCCTCTTCCCCAACTCCTTTCTGCGTATTTTAAGATCTTTTCGAGATTTATTTCCAAAGTATTACCGAAACCCTAATTCCTCCGTGTGATTAGTATAAATAGGGACCTTTGTTCCTCATATTTCTCACGCGAGTGTCCGCCCTTCTCTTCTCCCTTTGCATTCTAAGACCGTGCTCTTTGCTTATTGGCGTCTACGTGATTGAACTTTCGACCACGTAAGCTCGGATCCTTCTGAGTATCAGCCTCGTTTTGCATGACCGACCAATTTGACCAACTCCACTCAATCAACTTAATCAATCTAGTTTAATTCCTCTTACGATGGCACTTTCGTCGTACATTCGAGTCGAGCAATCACTAATCGTTAACTTAGTTAATATCGTTTAGTCAAACATGTAAGTCTAAGGGTATAAATACCATCTTTTATATTTGTATTTTACTTTTGTACTAATTATTGTAAGATCTACGTCGAAAGCATATTTAAAACCGATTTATAAACCCTTTTATTCAAACCTTTTTACGGATTAACGGGAGACAGATGTCGAGAAGAAACGCAGCAACTGCTGCGCCTCTTCGAAGGGCCGCAGCATCTGATGCGCCTCTTCCTGAGGCTGCCGCAGTTCCTGCTTTTCTTCTTCTTCCTTCGTCCTCTGTCAATTCGTCTATTTTACTTCGTCTTTTCTTGTTTTCTTCTTATTTCGTTAGTATGATAATTTTAATATATAATTCATTAATAATTTACCACTTTTAATTTCCGACTTAAATCCCAAGTAATTAATATTTGTGAGTTTTCGTTATTAAAATCAAATCCGGGTTTTAGAGATTCGATTCATCCCTATCAAGTCTTTGAAATTCATCTTTTGTATATTTTCGTCTGTTCATCATCACTTAATCTAATTTAATTTCTAAATAAACCTAAGTAGTTCATATTAATAAACTTAGTTTGTGATTAGTTTTATAATTAGTCTTTAATTCGTTCTAATTAACTCGAGCCCTTTTTTATCGCTTTATGACCCTTTCATATGTAAATAACCTGTTAAATCACTCTTACTTGAGTCAAATATCAATAATCAATAATTAAATTCACCAACGAACATTAACAATTTGCAGTTTCGGCTTCACAGCCAGAACTCACCTCAGCAACAGACGCAGTGACCACTGCGTCTCCTCCAAGGGACGCAACTCTGATGCGCCTATTCCGGGTTGAGTTCTGTCTCTGAACTTCCGTTGTTGCTTTGACCTAGTTTATTAGTTTACGTATTAATTTACTATTATTTGTATTATCACCGTTGATCTGTTCTTTAATTTGTTTTCTCTTTTCTTTTCTCAAATCATCCGTTTTAAATGTATTTTCGACGTAGATCAATCAAACCAATGTAATTATTGTAATTTTAATTATTGTACATTAATTGTATTCTTCATTATCGTTTGTTTATATGTTTCACATGTAACCAATCTAAATCCTTACTTCGACCCAATTGTATGCTAAATTACGTGTTCACCGACTTAGTCTAAATCTTCACATGCTAGGATTAATTTATTGAATGTTGCATTGCATGCATATAATCGACAACATATCAAGTATAGATGAATAATTTCCCTAATCATTAGTAAAGGCCGCTATCGAGGCGGGCGGGATTAGGTGTTCGATAAAAAGAGCTTCCTAATACGTACCCTCACCCCTTACTCCAGATCTCTGTGAACATCCGTGTTCATTGGCATCCACGAGAGTCATTCTAGTCATAGAATGATAAGGGTAACGAGTTCTTGGTGTCTATGTCACTACTTTGTGTCTTGACATGACGCGAAGTATTCGAACGGTTTCCAATTTTCCACAATAAATTGGTGGCGACTCCACAAATGTAAACGCTTGTCCCAAGCGCCCCCGTGGCCCCGTGTCCACAGTTTGGCGACTCCGCTGGGGAGTAATACACTTACGTGTTGCCAAGGGTGAAACTTGAACAAGGTTAGGGAATAGTTTATATGAGACAGTTGTCGGTTTTCATGACTCGATCTTCCTAAATCGTTTTAGTCAGCCTTCCTATGCCCAACCCAACCTATTCGACCAATCGCCCCGTCTGGACGGTCCAAATTTTTATCTGGGCCTAAGGATGGATAGCGATTGACGTCAACCATACCATGATGCTTACTCTTGTTTGTATCAAGGGCTTTCACTACTGGAGGAAATGGACTAGGAATCGGCCTTACTCTTGTTTAGCACGAGCCTCTCCACAGACCCCGGGTTTGATTGTTCGGTATGGCAACCCACCCTTTAAACCAAAACCTTTTTAAATGCACTCAGCATACCGTTATAATGCCTGTTTAAATGCTTGTATCATATGTGATCACCATTTACTAAACCATGATGAGTTTTGCAAAATCAAAACAAAAAAAAACCTCTTTTAAAATATAAATATTTTCGAAAAAAGCCTAAATTAGCGTAAAACCAGTCGAAACTCTGTCCAAAAATCGAGTCAAAATTCGGGCCTCAAAGCCCATTTCAAAGCCTCACTTCGAGTCAACACTCCTACAACTACACTACAGTTGAGTAGGACAAACATTTTAAAACTCTGTCATTTTCAAACCTCGCTTGACACAAGTGGCACACTCCCACTTCACGAGTCAAGTCTTCTCTTTGAGTAAGTGTGCTAGAATGGTCGATCGTGTTTTGATTCGACGTCGATCTCATGTTCAGTTTCCAAGATGCCTGAAACTAGCACCACAAGCAACAGTCAACCCCAGAATGGCAATGATCAAATCCTAGCTGCGCTCGCTCGTCTCCAAACTAGCCAAGACCAAGTGTATGATCGCCTTAACACAATCGAGGGCTGAATTATCGCTGTAGAAACTAGGCTACCTCCTACAGAAGATGAAGTGCCTAGTGAATTTGTGAATGACAACCTTCCACCCTAAATTGGACAACCCGAAATCAACCCTCCTGCAGGTCTTACTGAAGCTGAAAAACGACTCCAATACTTGGATGAACTACTAATGTACCTCAAAGGGGATGATATTTATAGGGAAAACAATCGCAAGTATGAAGCCGTGAATGCCAAGTTACCAACCAACTTCAACATGACTGATATCCCGAAGTTCAAGGGAAATGAAAACCCTTTAAACCATATTCATGCCTTCAAAGATTACATGTCTATCAAAGGCATCAAACCCGAGATGTTCTTAAGGATCTTTCCTTCATCTCTTGACACCATCCCTAAGCAATGGTTCTATTCCTTAGAGCACAAGAAGATTGCCACCTAGGATGACGCCGCAATCGAGTTCTCTAAACAATACGCGGATAATGCTGAGATCCAAGTCAATATGCGCACTTTAGAGGTTCTTACCCAAAATGAGAAAGAAGGTTTCGCCGAATTCCTAAGTAGGTTGAGGAAGACTAGTACCCAACTTGTCGAGCGTCAAGATGAAGCTACCCTCGTGGAAACATTCGTGGACAACTTGAAGCCCATTTATGCAAGTCATTTGGGGTACCAAAACATCAAGACCTTCAATGATTTAACTGTATTAGGGACAAGAATTGAAGATGACATCCGTAAAGGACTCTTGTCCAAAACGGTAGGTCGTGGATATCAAGGCTCAACAAGTCGTTCCTACGGCTCTACTAGCAAGACTGATGAGGTTAACCTTCTCAAGTCATCAAAGAAGAATAACCCACAAAGGAAATTCACGAACATTGGCGATACATACTCCAATGCTTTGAAGAGGTTGATGAAACAGGGTAAGCTCCAACCCATAGGGCCTACACCTGATCCAGAAAAGAAGTCCAAGTTCTGGGACGAAAATTCATACTGCGAATATCATAAAGGTAAGGGACACGATACAGAAAAATGTTACAAGCTAAAACATGTACTTCAGGATATGATAGAAGAC
Organism: Silene latifolia; assembly: GCF_048544455.1. Taxonomy (NCBI): domain Eukaryota; kingdom Viridiplantae; phylum Streptophyta; class Magnoliopsida; order Caryophyllales; family Caryophyllaceae; genus Silene; species Silene latifolia. The sequence goes on from NC_133537.1 coordinate 36,801,058, forward strand.
GGTCGCCTACCAATACCGCCTGGAGGTAAGCCTAACAATACTCAGAATCCTATTGGAATTCTGATGATTACAAGTGACGAATCTACCTTAGATTGCTCACATCTTATCTCCCCAAAAGAGGAGGTAATCAACGGGATACAGACAGATAGCGAGGAAGATGTCTACCTCTAGGATCTTCCCTTAATCAAAGAAGCCGAAAGCATCATAGATGAGATCATTGACACGCTAGGCACAACAACCAATTCAAATCAGCAAAAAGGACAGAGAAAGTCGATTAAATGGACCAACAACCAAGGAAGACTCTTCAAGCTCACCACTGGAGAAGGAGAGATGTTCAAAGGAGAACCAGAAGACAACGAATTCGAGTCATAGTCAGATTCGGAATCAGAGTCGGAGTCTAGAGAAGGCTAGAGAGTCTCCTTCTGTCGTCACTCCCACTCCCCTTGTTTCTCCTAGCATAACATCGAGTAGTAACAGTAGTTTGGGAAATGTCCCGACAGATGTCCCTTTCCCGCCACTGACTACTGAACATATGACTTCTTTGTTTCAACTCTTTTCAAATTTTAATATGAATAAATCAAATTCTGCTTACTCTTTGTGATATTCTGAATGCAATTCTATTTACAATGATAATGAGGATGACCCAGACCCAGACTCAATCGAACTACCTCCCTACATAGCTAAAGAAATACTACAAGAAGGGGAAGGGGCACCACTTATAGAAAACACCGAACTCATCAATGTAGGAACCGAACTAGAACCCCAAGAACTTAGGATAGGGACAACCTTGAGCCCCACTGAAAGAGCCAATTTTATAGACCTCCTACACGAGTTCAAAGACGTTTTTGCTTGGTCCTACAAAGACATGCCAGGGATTGACAGGGACATTGCCGAACATAGAATTCCAATCAAACCAGGTTTCAAACCTGTAAAACAGAAGCTTCGTCGAATGAGGACATAATGGGCTCTTAAAATCAAAGAAGAAGTCGATAAACAATTCAAAGCCGGGTTCATCAAAGTTTCCGAGTATTCAGACTGGGTGGACAACATAGTACCCGTGCCCAAAAAGGATGGGATAATCCGTGTTTGTGTTGATTTCAGAGACTTGAACAAAGCGAGTCCTAAGGACGACTTTCTTCTACCACATATCGACATATTGGTAGATAATACAGCAGATCACGCGTTGTTGTCCTTCATGGACGAATATGCAGGATATAATCAGATCAAAATGACCATAGAAGACATGCATAAGACTGCCTTTGTTACTCAATAGGGCACCTATTGCTATACTGTTATGCCGTTTGGGTTCATCAATGCTGGAGCTACATATCAACGCACTGAAACTACACTACTACATGACATGATGCATAAAGAAGTCAAGGTGTATGTAGACGATATTATTGTCAAGTCCAAGGATAGAGAGGGGCACATTAATAACCTTCGCAAATTCTTCTTAAGACTACGAAAGTACAACATGAGGCTCAACCCTCAGAAATGCGCATTTGGGATGACATCAAGCAAGCTTTAGGGATATGTTGTCAGTCAACGAGGGATAGAAATCGACCCTTCCAAAATCAAAGCTCTGATTGAAATGCCACAACCTCAGACAGAGAAGGAGATTAGAGGATTTTTAGGCAAGGTGCAGTACATAAGTCGATTCATATCGAAACTCACCATGATCTGTGAACCCATCTTCAAAAAGCTAAAGAAAACAGATCACACCATATGGGATGACGACTATCAAAAGGCGTTCGAAAAAATCAAGGAGATACTAGCCAAACCGCCAGTGCTCATGCCTCCTCAACGAGATCAACCTCTTGATTTATATCTCACAGTGACTGAAACAGCCATGGGGGCCATGCTAACGCAAACCGTCGGAAAAGAAGAAAGAGCTATCTACTACCTTAGTAAGAAATTCTTGGAGTATGAATGCAAGTACACACCACTCGAAAAGACATGTCTCGCTCTTTTGTGGGCAATGAAGAAGATATGCCATTACATGCTTAGCTATTCAGTCAAGGTATATTCCAAAATGGATCCTGACAAGTACCTCTTCGAAAAACCCGTCCTCAATGGACGCTTAGCAAGATGGACCTTGATGCTCTCAGAGTTCGACCTCAAATATGTGCCTCTGAAAGTTATAAAAGGGCGCGCCGTCGCAGAATTCTTCGCAGAAAATCCCATCAACGATATTCAAACGATAGACACATGGTCGTTTCCGGATGAGGACATACTCCAAACCGATGTAGACTCCTGGGACCTTTATTTTGATGGAGCGTCGAACCTAAGAGGATTTGGAATATGAGTGTTGCTTATTTATTCTGAAGGTGAGCATACACCACTCTCTGTCAAGCTCGACTTCGAGGTGATAAATAACGCAGTAGAATACGAAGCTTGCCTCATTGGGCTACAAGCGGCAGTAGGCTTAGGCATCAATAATCTTCGAGTACATGGAGATTCATCCTTGAGCATCAACCAAATTACGGGGTCTTGGAAAATTCGGAGTGAAAGCCTAGCACCCTATCAGGCCAGGATAGTGTAACACCCCCATATTCAGAGGAGCCTTAACTAGGCCTTCCTTAGCATATAAGGGCGTTACCATCTCGGTTGCCCGAGGAAGTAATAATCAAATGTCGATAAAAGAACTATAATGTTACTTTACAAGTGATTTAAAACCAACTGATGATATAAAGATACAACTCAAAGACTACCAGCTATAACTATCAAAACTCGTGAAGACTCATCCCTGCCCGAACTCCAGCTATCAACCATATCAACACATGCTAAGACAGACTGCTCACCATAAGGGATCACGTCAGACACATAAACAAACAAGACAACCACACAAGGTCAGTACTGGGATAAGATACAACAATATCAATAACAACTATCAATACAACTCAACACAAACAGCCACATATACAACCACACCCACTCCAAACAATCTCCATCACCGACTGTCCACTGGACCAGCCCTGCCAGTGGGGGACCGCAGCCGTTCCCACCTAAGCCCCGCTCATCATACAGAGCGATAACCCTGTCCAATTAATATGCACATCCCCTCCCGCGGCGGGTTCCACGGAGGGCGAAACTAGGGCGTGAAGCCACTCCCACAAGTGACTCCACTCAGCCGAGAACGCATCTCGAGAACCAGAGACAAATCAATCACAATCACAATCAGAACCATCACACTACGAATGCGATAAAATACAACAACCACAACACTACCACAACATTCGACACACTAGACCATCTACAGAAACTGAGTAGGCGAACCTACCTTTAAGCAACTGCAACCAATCCATGCCAACACATGCCATACTCAGCAACCAAGCAAAGCCTATAAGCACAACACGATCACCTATTACTACCAAGCAAACCCTAACTGCAAAGATGAGGATAGTGATGATGATTATGACATACCTATAAGGAGAAACCCGGCAAAAGACCGCTACCCGACTCAAGCTACGCTATCCTAAGGCACAAGGGCCTTCAAAGGGCTTCCATGGAGGTTTTGTGGTGAAGGGAAGGAAAAGAGGCGACTGATGGATGAGAAGAATGAGGTGGAAATGAATTGCGGATTTAACAAAACGCGATTAAAAACCCTCGCTGAAAACTCGATACTCGATCGAGTACCCAACATACTCGATCGAGTGACCTCCTACTCGATCGAGTAACCTAGCTACTCGATCGAGTAACCTCTACTCTATCGAGTACCACTCCTAACACGTAACTCAAGATAGTTTTGGCACGCATTTCTAAGACTATTCCCGCACCCAAGGTCAATCAACGCTGGTCAAAGGGTCTCTAAAAGGGCGGGTATTACAGATAGACCAAGTTGCCCAATTCTTCGATCAAGTGACTTATCTACACCTACCTCGAGAAGAGAATCAATTTGCAGATGCTCTTGCAAAACTTGCATCTTTGATTAATATGCCAAATGATATGGTAGAAATGCCTTTATGCATCGAACGACGGTCAGAACCAGCTTATGTGCACCAAATCACAGACGAAGAAGAAAACCCAGAGGAGCCCTGGTTTCAAGCAATTCTAAACTTCAAGCTCAATGGCACCTATCCACCAGATATGGATAAGAGAGGACAACGTGTTATATGCCTACTCGCCTCTTAATATGTCCTCATGTAAGGAGAATTGTACAAAAGAACACCTCTTGGTGTAGTCTTGCGTTGCCTTGATCGTTCACAGGCACAGAAGGTGATGGAAGAGGTCCATGATGGAGAATGTGGCCCTCACATGAGTGGACTAATGATGGAAAAGAAAATCACACGTTTGGGATATTACTGGACCACAATGGAATCTGATTGCATCAAATGCGTCAGACATTGTCACAACTGCCAAATCTTCTGGAATGTGCAACACATTCCTCCTTCATTACTCTACACCATGACATCTCCTTGGCCATTTTCTGCCTGGAGAATCGACATCATCGGGAAAATCACCCCAGCCGGAACAGGAGGTCACTGTTTCATTTTGGTGGCAATCGATTATTTCACCAAATGGGTAGAAGCAGCATCCTACACTAGTCTCACAGCCAAAAACGTGGCAAAGTTCATACAAACCAATATTATCTGTCGATATGGTTGCCCACATGAGATCATCAGTGACAATGGATCACACTTCCAGGCTGAGACTGAACAATTGCTAGCCAAGTACAAGATCAAACACCACCATTCCTCGCCATACAGACCACAAACTAATGGCGCGGTAGAGGCAGCCAACAAGAACGTTGTCACAATCCTCAAGAAAATGATTGACAATTATCGAGATTGGCCAAGTGAGATACCGTTCGCTTTATGGCGATATCGCACATCCGTTAGGATGCCCACCGGGGCTACTCCTTTCTATTTGACTTACGGCATGGAAGCCGTGCAACCAGTTGAACTGAAAATCCCATCCTTGCGTATTCTACTCGAAAGTCATATCCCAGAAGCTGATTGGAAGAGAGGTAGATACGTAGAACTTATCCTCTTGGATGAACGAAGATTGCGTACATTACATAATGTGCAAACGTATCAGACACGTATCAGACGAGCCTTCAACAAAAGGGTTAAGCCTAGAAACATCAAAGAAGGAGATTTAGTCCTCAAATCCGTCAGAGCTCTTTTACCTGTCGATCCGCGAGGAAAGTTCAAACCCAACTGGGCCGGACCATTCTTGGTCAACTCCATACTCCCGGGGGGTGCGGTTAGAATCACAGACCTAGATGGGAATGAATTTGTCAACCCAACTAACCTCGACCAGCTAAAACGATATTATGCCTAGAATAGGACAAAAACGCGCCTCGCGTGACACCACGTGTCGCTCATGTGGCACAAAATAAAAACAACGGCCCCTGGCCCGCTAGAATAAAGCTTATGTCACCTTGCTCTTGCATTTTGACAATTCGTCATCCTCATATCATCAAATAAATTGAATTATGCTTTAGGAGTAAGTAAAGCTCATGCTCGTTTTCTAGTTCGTTATAAGCTCTTCCTTAGAACAATTATTCTTTTACATTTACTCGAACTACGCGCAAGGGTTTGATTTCATTTTTTTAATGAATACGTAGGCAATCCTTCACAGGATACAACCCATTATTTTAAATGTAAATAGAAGGACATTTGCATGTGTATTTGGAATTCGACAAGAATAATAAAAGAAAATCACAATGGTTCCATAGCTAATTGATCTTTTATTCATTTTCCTTCCATAAATAATAATAGTATGCCACATAATATGAAATAAATAGGCCAAGATTCTAAAAACCCCACCATGCATTACAAATAATAATAATAATAATAAATAATACTACGACTTAGGCTATTCTTCCATCTTTCCCTTGCCTTTGTCATACTTCTTATCTCGACCACGAGTCGGGCGCTCCTGTGCTATCTCGGACCTAATAACCAACGGTCTCTCTCGCGGTCTAGCCTTACCATTTCGATCAACCACCGTTTCGACAGTAAGAGAAGTCTTCGATTTCTTCGACGGATGAACAACTTGGAATTTGGCTTCTTCCTCTCCCTCGGTCAAATACTTCTCCTTCTCCTTTGCCACATCACGAATCTTGTAATCAACGGGCTCGCGCTTCCTTAACTTCTCACAATCCTCAGGAGTAGTAGCCTTCCTCCAATGCAAGTAGGAATCCGATACCCATAATGAACTAACTGAAGAGTTTAGGAACCACATGTTTCTCTGAGCCCATTTGAGAGCCCACTCTCTGCGACTCTCGGCGGTAAGTGCCACTGCAGTCTGAGGAACAGTATCGAGCTTAGGGATCTTCTTTTTTAAGCCAACCAACCTCATCAGTCTCTCCGGGAAGATGCATATCATGAATTCCAAGCCAGGAATGCGCACCGATCGAGTAGGATCCAAAGACGATACTCCAGTAACTGATCGGAGATGCCACCATGGCACAATCCATCTGATCAAGGGACCATCCTCATTCTTCAACTTTTTCTCCCAATAGTTACAAACCCGGGTGAAGTCCACCATATAAAGTCTAGTCCTCATTGCAATCGACCAAGCATGGTACGCAGGAACATTAACTGGGGGCTCGATCAACCGCAGACGCTCCATGAGCCAAACCTACCAAGGCAAGAATTAGTATCCAACCAAAAAAAGAAAAAAAGAAAAAAAAACCGAAAAAAAAGAGAAAGAAGAGAAAAAAAAAGGTTGCACTTTTTACCTGCAGAATGATAGGACTTCCTAAATAAGGGAGCTCGTGGTTGCATTTCCTGTTATCCAATCCCAATATGATCTCTCCTAAACATAGACAAGCTGGGCTCCTGCGCAGCTCCATTTGCTCAATCAAGCTCAGATAACGAGGATCACCTCTCATCTCCTTATCAAAATGCCCTTGGAGGACATAACCATGCAATAGGCAAAACCCGAATGCCCTACGCCTCACAACATAGGAGATAGAAGGGTCTTCCCTACTTATAAATCGGTCAATGAAATCAAGCATTCGGACTGCTTTTGAGGTAACAAGACGGTTAACCTCAGCTTTAGTCAGTCCAATAAAATCCCTAAACTTGTTTTTGTACCCTTGAGAGCTAGAGGGTATAGCGGGCATATGTTCAGGATCCCATCCACCAATTGCAGCAATTTTTTCAGGAAAAGGACAGATATCACCTCCAGGGAAGGCGAACACGTGGAGATTAGGGTCCCAATATTCGAGACAAGCATCCAAGAACGGGTTCACAACCTTCACCAATTTCAAGCTCAAAATCGACCCCAAATTGAAAGCACCCATATCATGCTTCTCGACATTTGTAAATTCGTTTGTCCATTCTTTGAGACGGTTTTCCAAGGCATCCATGATGTGAAAATTTTCTATGTAATTGGAGAGTTTTTATGTAATAGACGGAAGAAAGACGGAAGAATTGTGTGAATAAAAACTCCATCGCCGTCTACATTTATACTAAAAGCTATTTCCTAAAACCTGTCAGGACAGACAAGCTGGGGAAATGGCGCAGCACTTGCTGCGCCTCTTTGAAGGGTCGCAGCTCGTGCCGTGCCTCTTCCTCAGAGGGTTTCCGTGGTTTTTCCGCGTTGGATCTTTCCTAATTCCTTTAAGCGTAATTTCCTATTCGTATAGGTTATTATTTTTTGTAATTCCGTCAAATTACCATATTTTTGTGTTTTCTAATCTTACGGGCACGCTTTTCGAGGCGAAATCGACATTTTCGTCAAACAAGCACACTTACTCATTTCTTTTTATTTTTCTTTTTGGGGGAATCATTTCACTCCCGTTTTACATTTCATTTCAAACTTATACGTTTTTTTTTCGTTTTTTTAGGGGGTAGCCATCCCTACCGTCCGGTCATTTTCGGCAAATTTTTTGCATTTTCAGGTCTTTTCTTTGTTTTGCGCTAGTTAGGCCATGTATAAAAATATGTGTTTTATGTGCAATTTCTATGTAAATTTCGGCAGCATGACGGCGTAAACCGTCATCTACCAAACCTGTTCAAAGCTAACCTGCAGATACAAACAAGACAACCCAGCAGCAAAGGCACTCAGGCCGCCATATATACAATCAAAAGGTCATATGTACATCAAACTAGGGGCTCTTGCCCGAAACAAAGTCCAAAAGTCCAAAATGAAAGTTCTAAAAATGTACAAAATGTATGTGGTGCAGCCGACAACAGAAGCAACAAAAAAATAAAAGCAACTACTACCGGTCGTCGCCTAGCTCAGTAACTCTCTCCTCGAGAGCAGCAATCTCGGCGTCTCGGACCTCCAACTCCCTCAACAGGCGAGCCATCTCCTCCCAGGACTGCGCTAGCTCACGCTCCAGGTCGCGCTCCCTCTGCAAATGACAGAGAAATGGCTCATGTCAATCGTTTCAAATGCAAAGAAAGTTAAAAATTCAAAAATGAAGTAAACGAAAGGTTCATACCTGTCGTCCTCGACCACCAGCAAGTGCCTCGATGGCAGTATCCCATAGCCGGTTGGCTGCCGTCCACAAAGCCACGAACCGAGATGGCGCCACCTGCATTTTAATAAACAAAGATTCTCAATAAATGGACAAAAATGGACAAATGTATACAAAAGCTAACTGAGTTGGGAACTCACCCTCCGAATCAAATGCTGCCACTCATCCAGGCCAGCATCTGTCACCGCCTTGCCAAAGTCGCGAAGCTCGGAGATCGTCGTCATCCATGCCGCGTCGGTGTACTCGAGGGTCTCGGGGTACGCTGGTGGTTCGACGCCCGCCTCATTAACCTCCTGCAAAATTCAAATGGTTTCTTTATTCGATGATCATTCATCATTTTTTTTTCATCAAATCAACTCGGAAAGGAAAAACGAAGCACTTACCACAACTGGTCAGTACGCCAGCCTTCGGCGATTGAACGCAGAGTAATCCTCGCCAGGAAGAAGAAGAGCGTCGCCACCGACGTCTACTAAGTCAGCCTCCCTCTCAGCGTCAGAAGGCTCCCTAAACATCGTCCGAGGAGGATCGATGGGAACCGTGAAAGCGCCACGGGAGCACTGACGAGTCAAACGCTCGCCCCGATACCACACCGGACCCATCAACATCCTCATTAGCAACCGATTCGAGCTCTTAGGTCGAATGACCTCAGCCACAAAAGGAGGGGTGCTAGCATAGTCCACCCAAGGCCTGGGCACCCATTTAGACAAGTAAACAAGAGGTCATTCCTATGATCGCTTCAAAAGAGTGAGGAATAAACAAATAAAGGAAAGTGATTAAAAAATACTCACGTCACTCAGCTTCAGGGCGTTCACGCCCCGTCGACAAACATCGTAAGAAGAGCGCTGGCTCTTCCTACGACACATCACCCAATCCCTCACAATGGGATAAGCTCTCGCCCCCGGCTCCGTCCTCTTGGGCGCAAAGCCCGGAAAGTAGGAGTACATCCACGCCTGCAAAGCAAGATAATCAATGACGATCTTTCATGATTCGATAAGGAGAAGAAATAATCTTTCATGATACAAACTGAAGGTTCGTACCTCCAACAGTAGTCTAGGGCCAACAATAGCAGGAGAAGTCCCCTTCTCCAGCAGCTCGGGATGAACCATGACCCTCATGTAGCAAGTGAGGACCGCAAAACTAGGAGTGACCCAGTCCCAACGACCCAGGTCACTCAAGTCAGAAAGGAAGGGAAGAAGCTTTGTCGACAACCTCTCCCCATTGTCTCCAAGGTAGAGTGAAGACAAGAACCACCAGAGCCACGGGCGAGCTCTCTAGTCTGCAATGCAAGGAGGAGGAGCCTCCTCCTTCCCGTCAATCGTCACCACCGTCGGGATCCGGCCAGCAAAGTAATCCCTGACGTAAGTGCTCGGCACTAACCCGGGAAACGTAGTAGCACTCGCCCCAAGGTTCTAGTCGATCAACCTCTTGGACTCAGCCGAGTCCACCCTCATGGCCGTCGACGGCCACACCACAACCTCCGCTCCACACGGCAAACCAGAAATCATGCCGTAGTCCTCTAACGTGACCCCGACCTCGCCGAAAGGCATGTGAAAGGTCGAGGTCGTGTCCCAATACCGATCAAGAAAGGCTCGAATCAGGCTTAGGTTAGCCCGAAGCTTCCTTCCCTTGATCTCCCTCTACGCTCCCACCAAGGCTCCAAAAGCTCCAAGCTCGATGATGGCCTGCTCCTCCGCCGACAGTGTCCTATAAGCCTCCATCATCGTCGTGTAGCCAGAAAAGGATCTCATGTTCCCGGCCTCCTATTTTGATTCAATGCAAAGCTATCTTTAGCTCGAGTGAAAGAGAAAGGAAATGACAAATGAATGACAAAAGAAAGATGATGAAAGAATGATGAATTCGAGATTTACCAAGCTATTCACCGTCCTATAAGACAGGTGACTCTCCGCTGCCTAGATGAGATGTCGGCTATCCCATCTCTCAGCCCACTTGGGTGATCCTCTCAGCTGACGACCACCTCGTCCGACGTTGGCCCACCTCGGGGCCTCCTCCTCAGCAACCTCCTCCTCAACAACCTCCTCCTCGGCAGCCACTGCAGCAAAAGCCTCCTCTAACGCCTCCTCAAACGTAAGAGAAGGGTCGAAACCAGTATCCACGTCCATGAGAGCTGTCCCAGATATAGAAGCCTCATCACCTGCAAAATTAGAGTGAATTAGGCCGCGTCAAGTGACAACGAGCCTTAGTCAAGGGATTTTCAAGCTTTCAAAGCTCCGAAATGCCTCTTTTCTCGCCATTTTTCGCCTTTTATCCCGAAACCCGACCGCTCATGTGATAATATGGGTCAAGTCAAGTCTAAGTTCAAGCCTAGTCATGGGTTTGAGTCGAAATTTCGGCAGCATTTCGTTATAACGACGATTATGCCATAGAAAAGTGTCCTGAAAAAGCCGTCACAAATCAAAAATCCGAGATGATAGGAAGTTTACCCATTACACAAGGATTCCAAATATCAAGTTTCGTCACAAATGAGCAATCATAAGGCTATTTTCGAAGCAATTTACGACACAGCTGTGAAACCGTCTCAATTTTACTCAAAATGCTCAATACTCAATAAAAATTCGAAAAGAACACATGGTTATGTTCCTCATACTACCAACTATCCATTTCTATGGTCAATTTCACAAGGAAAATCCATTTGGGGGGAAAAGCCCCAAATTTTCGAGTTATTTGGGTTGAAAACCCTAATTTTCTCGACTCAAATCAAGCAAAATACGGATGTTAATGCAAGAATAGGACACATACCTCGATTAGTCATAATTAATGCAAGCTTTTGATCAAATTTTGACGAAAAAATGGTTGGAATTTGAGAGAGTTTTTAGAGAATTTTGCGTTTTGTTATAATGAATAAACACGGGCTCTGTCGAGCTTTTACTCAGACAGGGACGAACCCAGGAAAAGACGCAGCAGGTGCTGGGCCTCTTCCAAAATTCGCAGCTCTTGCTGCGCCTCTTCCTAAGCTTCCCTCCTATTTGATTTTCAAAAGTTCGTTACAAGTTCGTTATTTGTGGGCCCATCTTTGGTGCGCCTCTTCCTAAACACATATATCGTATATTTGGTCCGTATGATGTTTATTCTTCGTCCGAGCCCGTATTTTCGAGCAGACTGCGAATTGTCGCAGTACCTTATCAAAACTTCGCTTGCAACAACGAGCGGATTTTCTCTGACGGTGTTTCGACACGCCTCAATTAATCCCCCAGCGAGAGTTCATGACAGCCGATTGTTCCTCTCGAGACATGGAAAATTCAACCTCAAGTTTTGCCGGAGTTTGCTTGAGACCGACGCAAGCAGATTCCACCCAGCAGTTTCTACCGACGTCCTGCTACCCCTTCAATATTACGTTTTAATAGAAGTCTCAGGTATGATCTCTTCTTATGAATGGCGAGCCTCCTTACGTAGTCTAATGGACTTTAAATGACCCTCCCCGATAGTCGACAGACTCTAAAATGTTCCCGACGATAGGTCCTTGGCTCAGACCCCTTGAGCCACCTCGCGTCACCATAGTCGTTAGTTTGTAATCTTCGATTGACCTGATGGCTATACTTTGAATTTTGCCTTGTCCAAGCCTTAGTCAAAGTGGGGGCTCTGTAGATACCTAATTTCTGCATCTCCCGCAAGCCACCCGGTGATGATTGGGCCGCATGTTTGGTACACGGAACGATTTATGATAATTCGTAAGTTTAACGTCAAGTGATAGCTCATACACTTGTGTCTACCCCTTGGTCATCATCTACGTGCCATTACAGTCGTTTTGACATTAATTAGAGTTCATTTGGAGTCCGGGTAAAAAACCGTCTTCATTTTCTAATAAACTGTTAAAATGCCGAGTCGGAATATTCTGGAATATTCCGGATATTTCTATTCCATATTTCAATCTTTTAATCTTTTGGCAAAATATATTCCGAAATTATATTTTAAGTAATAAGGAAGTTGAGATCTACCGCAATTCCATAACAGAAACGCGGAAAATCTTTCTTCCACAGGAGGAAACTCTTGGGGAAAGGACGCAGCATCTACTGCGCCTCTTCCCCAGCTCCTTTTTGCGTATTTTAAGATCTTTTCGAGATTTATTTCCAAAGTATTACCGAAACCCTAATTCCTCCGTGTGATTAGTATAAATAGGGACCTTCGTTCCTCATATTTCTCACGCGAGTGTCCGCCCTTCTCTTTTCCCTTTGCATTCTAAGACCGTACTCTTTGCTTATTGGCGTCTATGTGCTTGAACTTTTGACCATGTAAGCTCGGATCCTTCTGAGTACCAGCCTTATTTTGCATGACCGACCAATTTGACCAACTCCATCAATCAACTTAATCAATCTAGTTTAATTCCTCTTACGAGGGCACTTTCGTCGTACATTCGAGTCGAGCAATCACTAATCGTTAACTTAGTTAATCTCGTTTCATCAAACATGTAAGTCTGAGGGTGTAAATCCAATCTTTTATATTTGTATTTTACTTTTGTACTAATTATTGTAAGATCTACATCGAAAGCATATTTAAAACCGATTTATAAACCCTTTTATTCAAACCTTTTTACGGATTAACGGGAGACAGATGTCGAGAAGAAACGCAGCAACTGCTGCGCCTCTTCGAAGGGCCGCAGCTTCTGCTGCGTTTCTTCCCGAGGCTGCCGCAGTTCCTGCTTTTCTTCTTCTTCCTTCGTCCTCTGTCAATTCGTCTATTTTACTTCGTCTTTTCGCGTTTTCTTCTTATTTCGTTAGTATGATAATTTTAATATATAATTCATTAATAATTTGCCACTTTTAATTTCCGACTTAAATCCCAAGTAATTAATATTTGCGGGTTTTCGTCATTAAAATCAAATCTGGGTTTTAGAGATTCGATTCATCCATATTGTGGACATGGGCCACGGGGGCGCTTGGGAACAAGCGTTTGCATTTGTGGAGTCGCCACCAATTTATTGTGGAAAACTGGAAACCGTTCGAATACCTTGTGCCATGTCAAGACACAAAGTAGTGACATGAACACCAAGAACTCGTTACCCTTAGCATTCTATGTCTAGAATGACTCTCGTGGATGCCAATGAACACGGATGTTTACAGAGATCTGGAGTAAGGGGTGAGGGTACGTATTAGGAAGCTCTTTTGATCGAACACCTAAACCCGCCCGCCTCGATAGCGGCCTCTACTAATGATTAGGGAATTTATCTATACTCGATATATTGTCGATTATATGCATGCAATGCAACATCCAAGTTTTAATCCTAGCATGTGAAGAATTAGACTAAGTCGGTGAACAATTAATTTAGCATACAATTGGGTCAAAGTAGGAATTTAAGATTCAATTATATGTGAAGGCATACAATAATGAATTTACAATAATGAAAAATTACAATAATTACAATGGATTCAATTGATTTATGTCGAAAATACTTCCAAAACGGATAATTTGAGAAAGAAAAGAATAAAGGAATAAGCGAACAGGAATTAGGCGATAATACGATTAATAGTTGATTAAAACGTAAGCTAATTAAACTAGGTCAAGACAGAACGGAAGTTCAGAGACAGAAATCATCCTGGAACAGGCGCAGCAGAGCTGCGCCCTCTGGAAGAGGCACAACAGTTGCTGCGTTTGTTCCAAGGGTGAGTTCTGGCTGTGAAGCCGGAACTGCAAATCGTTAATATTCGTTAGTGAATTTAAGGATTGATTATGATATTCGACTCAGATGAAAGTGATTTAACAGATTAATTACATGCGAATGAGTCATAAAAGCAATAAAACATGGATGAGACGAACGTAAACGAATTAATTACGTGAATGAAAGATTGATTAGTGACATAGGTGAACTAAATAGGTTAAATATGATGAATTAACGACGAATAGGACAATAGACAGATGGAAATATACCAAAGGTCGAATTCCCAGAAACTCAATATGAATGAATCAAATGTCTACAACCCGAATTGATTTTAATGACGAAAACCCGCAAATATTGGATTACTTGGGATTTAAGTCGGGATTCAACGATGAATTATATGTATTAATGATGTTAAACAATATACATGTGAGATTATTGTGCTTGTATGTCAAAGAATTGAAGAACAAACGAAAACAAATAACGAACAACGAATTGACAGAGGACGAAGGAAGAAGAAAGGAAGCAGGAACTGCGGCAGCCTCACGAAGAGGCGCAGCAGGTGCTGCGTCCCTTCGAAGAGGCGCAGCAGTTGCTGCGTCCTTTCTCGACGGTCATCTTCTGGTAATCCGTAAAATGGGTTTTAAAGCATGGTTTTATAAATCGGTTTTAAGAAGTATTTTCGACATAAACCTTACATTAATGATACAAAAAGTAAATAACAATAATAAAAGAGAGATTTACACCCTCAGACTTACATGTTTGACGAAACGAGAGGAACTAAGTTTATGATTAGTGATGCTCGACTCGAATGTAACGAAAGTGCCCTCGTAAGAGGAAAACGATTAAGATTAATTAAGTTGATTGATGTGGAGTTTGTCAAATTTGTCGGTCATGCAAACGAGGCTGGTACTCCGAAGGATCCGAGCTTACGTGGTCGAATGTTCAAGCAAGTAGACGCCAAAAAGTAAGAACGTGGTCTAGAATGCAAAGGGAGAAGAGAAGGGCGGACACTCGCGTGAGAAATATGAGGAGCGAAGGCTCCTAATTATACTAATCACACGGAGGAATAGGGTTTTCGAAGAAACTTTGGAAGTGAATCTCGAAAAGATATGAAACGATACGAAAAATACGCAGAAAAGGACTTGGGAAGAGGCGCAGCAGTCACTGCGTCTCTTGGAAGAGGCGCAGCACCTGCTGCGTCTGTTCCCAAGTGGTTTCCTCCTGCGGAAGAAAGATTTCCGTGTTTGGTTTATGGAATGACGGGATAATCTTATTTTCCTTAATATTTTGTATGAATATTACGGGAAATACTTTACCAAAGAATAAAACATTGTGAAAGATTTATAAAATATGGAATAGAAATATCCGGAACATTCCAGAACATTCTGACTCGGGATTTGGCGATTATCAGAAAATGAAGACGATTTTAGGCCCGGACTCCAAATGTACTCTAATTACTGTCAAAACGACCGTATCGGTGCGTAGATGACAATTAAGAGGTAGACATCAGTGTTTGAGCAATCACTTGACAAAAAACTTACGAATTGTCACAAATCGTTACGCGTACCAAACATGCGGCCCAATCATCACCGGGTGGTTTGCGGGAGGTGCAGAAATGAGGTATCTACAGAGCCCCCACTTTGACTGAGGCTTGGACAAGGCGAAAGTCAAAGTATAGCCATCAGGTCAATCCAATATTACAACCTGACGACTATGGCAACGCGAGGCGGCTCAAGGGGTCTGAGCCAAGGACCTGTCGTCGGGAACATTTTAGAGTCTGTCGACTTTCGGGGAGGGTCGTTTAAAGTCTATTAGACTACGTAAGGAGGCATGCCAGCCATAAGAAGAGATCATACCTGAAACTTCTTGAGAGACGTTTCCGGAGGTGCATAAGAGCTAAGGGTAAGCGTAGGAGCTAAAGGATAAGCTTAAGAGCTAAGGGTAAGACCTAAAAGATATATAAGGATTGTGCTAGGGTGTGGGACCCTAAAAGAGAGCATCAAAGGGAAGGAGGCCCAAAATATAATTCAAACTGGGGGGTAACTAAGGCTCGAGTGTAAGAACTCTGCTGGTCTGGGAACCTCTGGAGAATGACACCTATATCGCACTCCGTGGGAAAACAGAAAATATTGTGGGTAGCAGGACACATGCGGGAACTGCTAGGAGAAATCTGCTTGGGTAGTCTTCAAACAAACTCCGAAAGAATTCGAGAAGGACGATTGTATGTCGTGAACTCTCGTTGGGGAAACCTTATCAGGAACTTATCTCCATGTCTCGAGAGATATTGTCTATCCGCTTACTCTCGCTGGGGGATATAATGGAGGCGTGTCGAAACACCTGTCAAAGAATACCTGCTCGTTGTGACAAGCAAGGTCTTGGAAGCGATAAATAATGTATAACAGTCTGCAGTTGTCTTAGAAATGCGGGTCTGAACGAAGAATAATCGTCAAACGGACCAAAAAAGATAAAATGGCAACGGGGAAGAGGCGCACCAAAGATGGGCCCACAAATAACGAACTCTTAACGAATTTTTGAAAATTCGTATGAGGGGAAGCTAAGGAAGAGACGCAGCAAGAGCTGCGTCTCTTGGAATAGGCGCAGCACCTGCTGCGTCTGTTCCTTAGTGTGTCTTTTCTGCGTAAAAACGCGATGAAACAGAGGGTTTCATTCATTTGTTTCGAAACATAAATCATCAATTTCTCTCTCAAACTTCAACCATTTCCGCCAAAATTTGATCCAAAAGCTTACATTCGCCATGACTAATCGAGTTATGTATATCATTCTTGCATTAATCTTCTATAACATACGAATTGGATCGACAAAATTTAGGGTTTTCAACCCTAAAATGTCGAAAATTTGGGGCTTTCCCCCAAATGATCTTTCCTTGTAAAACTGACCATGTAAATGGCTAATTGGTAGTATAAGGATCGTAACCATGTATTTGTTTCGAATTTTCGTTGAGTTTTGAGCATTTGAGTGAAATTGAGACGGTTTCACAGCTAAATCGTAAATTTCTTCGAAAATGGCCTTAGGCTTGCCCATTTGCGATGAAACATGTCATTTGGAATCCTTGAATGATGGGTAAACTTCCTACCATCTCGTAATTTTGGTTTGTGACGGCTTTTTCAGGACACTTTTCTTGGGCATAACCGCCGTTATAACGAAATGCTGCCAAAATTTCGACTTGAACCCATGACTAGGGTTCAACTTAGGCTTGACTTGACCCAAATTACCACGTGAGTGATCGGGTTTGTGGGAATACGGCCAAAGATGGCGAGAAAAGAGCGATTTCGGGCTTCTAAAAAACTCGAAAATCCCCTAATCAAGGCTCGTCGTCACTTGACGCGGCCTAAAATTACTTTAATTTGGCAGGTGACGAGGCTTCTACTTCTGGGAGAGCTCCCATGGAGATAGACACTGCTGTTGATGCTTCTCGTGCTCTCGAGGAGGCTTTTGCTGCGGCTAGGGCAGCCGAGGAGGTTGTTGAGGACGAGATCCTCGAGGAGCAGGTTGCTGAGGAGGAGGAGGCCCCGAGACGGGCCAACGTGGGGCAAGGAGGTCGCCAGCTGAGGGGAGCACCTGCGTGGGCTGAGACCTGGGACAGCAGGCACTTGCTTTGGGCGGCGGAGGGTCACCTGTCCTATAGGACGGTGAAGAGTTTGGTAATCCTGAATTCATTACTCATCACTCATATTCTTTCGTTTCATTTGCTCCAATTTCTTTTCCAATTTCATTCAAACTAAAGATAGCTTTTGTTTCAAATCACAATATGAGGCCGGAAACATTAGATCGTTCTCGAGCTACACAACGGCTATGGAGTGCTACGAGAGGCTGTCAGCGGAGGAGCGGGCCATGATCGAGCATGGAGCATTCGGTGCCCTGGTGCAGGCTTGGAGGGATATCGCGAGGAGGAAGTTGCGGGCTAACCTCAGCTTGGTCCGCGCTTTCTTGGACCGATTCTGGGATACGACTTCCACTTTTCACATGCCTTTTGGTGAGGTGGGAGTCACGTTGGAGGACTACGACATGATCTCTAGGCTGTCGTGTGGGACCGAGGAGGTGGAGTGGCCGGAGACTGCCATGAGGGTGGATTCGGCCGAGGCTAGGAGGTTGATCGGTTGGAACTTGGCGCCGAAGGTTCTTATAGTGCCTGGTTTGGTGCCTAGTTCTTATGTCCGATACTACTTTGCGGGGAAGACCCCGGCGCTGGTGGTGATCGATGGGAGAGAGACGGCTCCTCCTCCCTGTACAGCTGAGCAGAGAGTCCGCTTGTGGCTCTAGTTGTTCTTGTCTTCGATCTACCTCGGAGACTAGGGAGAGAGGTTGTCGACGAAGCTTCTTCCCTTCCTTTTTGACATGAGCTCCCTAGGGCGTTGGGACTGGGTCACTGCTGGTTTTGCGGTCCTCATCCGCTTCATGAGGGCCATGGTTCGTCCGGAGTTGATAGAGAAGGGGACTTCTCCTGGTGCTGTCGGCCCTGGACTACTGTTGGAGGTATGAACCTTCATTTAGACTAATAATCACTTCTTTTCCTTATTGAATCACGAAAAATCGTTATTAACTATCTTGCTTCACAGGCGTGGGTGTACTCCTACTTTCCGAGCCTCTCGCCCAAGAGGACGGAGCCGCTGGAGAAGGCCTATCCCGTTGTGAGGGATTGGGTGATGTGTCGCACGAGGAGCAAGCGTTCCTCTCACGGTGTCTACCGGCGGGACGTGAACGCTCTGCAGCTGGACAGCGTGAGCATCTTCACTTATATTCGTTTTGCTTCTTTATTACTTTTACCGATCATAAGAATGATTTCTTGCTTGTCTTTTCCCAGTGGGTGCCCAGGCCTTGGGCGGAGTACGCTGGCGCTCCTCCTTTTGTGGCTGAGGTCCTTCGACCTAGGATCTCGAGCCGCTGCTGTTGATGACGTCGATGGGTCCTGTGTGGTACTTGGGCGAGCGCTTGGCTTGTCAGTGCTCTCGGGATGTCTTGACGGTTCCCATCGATCCTCCTAGGACGATGTTCAGGGAGCCTTCTGAGGCTGAGACGAAGGCTGACTTGGCTGGCGTTGGTGGTGACGCCCTCCTTCTTCCTGGTGAGGACTACTCGGCGTTCCTCTACGGGAGGTTGGCGTACTGGCCGGTTGTGGTAAGTTCTTTTATCCTTCTTTATGTTGATTTTTGTCAACGCGATAAAAGATCATCGATTAATGAGAATCATTTGACTTTCCAGGAGGTCGAGGCGGCGGGCATCGAGCCCCCAGAGTACCCCGAGACCCTCGAGTACACTGACGCGACCGGGAGGACGACGATCTCCGAGCTGCGTGACTTTGACGTATCTGTGACGGATGCTGGCCTAGACGACTGGCAGCATCTGATTCGGAGGGTGAGCCTCTAATTTGTATGATTTTCTTGTGTAAGAACACGTTTGATTGTATTTATCCCATTATTAAGAACTTCTTATTTGAAAATGCAGGTTGCGCCGTCCCGGTTTGTGGTGTTATGAAGGGTGACCAACCGGCTGCGAGCTACTGCCATCGAGGCACTTGTCGGCGGTCGAGATCGTCAGGCATGAACCTTTCTTCATTTTTGAAATTTCTTATCTTCTTATGATTGAAATGAAGTGATTGACATGAGCCAATTTTGTTGCTTGCAGAGGGAGTGTGAGCTGGAGCGGGAGCTTGCCCAGTCTCGGGAGGAGACAGCTTGTCTGCTGAGAGAGCTCGAGGTCCGTGACGCCGAGGTTGCTGCTCTCGAGGCGAGAGTTGCGGAGTTAGGCGGCGACCAGCAGTAGCTTTGTTGTTTGTTGTTGTTTGTTTTTGTTGGCTGTATCTTGCACATTTGTACATTTTGGACATTTGGACTTTGCTTGGGGCTCGAGCCCCCAGTTTGTTGTACATATCCCCTTTTTTGGTTGTATATGATGGCCTGCGTGCCTTTGCTGCTGGGTTGTGTTGCTTGTACCTGCAGGTTAGTTTTGAACAGGTTTGGTAGATGACGGTTTACGCCGTCATGCTGTCGAAATTTAAATAGAAATCACATAGAACATGTATGCATACATATGGCCTAAATTAGCGCAAAACAAATGACTTGAAAATGCAAAAAAGCAAAAAATTGGTCGGAAATGACCGGACGGTAGGGAGGGTTACCCCCTAAAAAAAGAAAACAATAAAAACGTATAAGTTTGAAATGGAACGTGAAATGATTTCCTGAAAAGAAAATTAAAAGAAATGTACAAGTGTGCTAAAATGACAAAAATATCGATATTGTCTCGAAATGCGCATCCGCGAAATTAGGAAACACGAAATATGGCAATTTTGACGTATTTACCAAAATAATAACCCGTATGAATAGGAAATTATTCGCTAAGGAATTTAGGAAAGATCCCACGCGGAAAATCACAGAAACGATGCTGAGGAAGAGGCGCAGCAGGAGCTGCGTCCCTTTGAAGAGGCGCCGCAGTGTCGCGCTGTTGTTGTGTGTTTCCGTCCTGGCGGATTTTAGGAAACAGATTTTAGTATAAATAGAGACGTCGATAGAGGTTTTATTCACACAATTCTTCCGTCTCTTCCTCGTCTTATTACATAAAGTCCTCAAAAACAAACATTCATCATGAATACTTTAGAGATTCGCCTAAAAGAGTGGACCAACGAGTTTTCCAACATGGAAAAACACGATATGGGTGCTTATAATCTTGGATCATTGTTGAGTTTGAAGCTCATCAAGGTGGTCAAACCATTCCTAGATGCTTGTCTTGATTATTGGGACCCGAATTATCACGTCTTTGCTTTCCCCGGAGGTGACATTTGCCCATTTCCTGAAGAAATTGCTGCGATCTGTGGGTGGGACCCAGAACACTTGCCTGCTATTCCTTCTACTTCACAAGGGTATAAGAACAAATTTAGAGACTTGCTCGGATTGACAAGAATTGAGGTTGACCGTCTAGTGACCTCGAAAGGAGTGCGAATGTTGGACTTTATTGACCGATTCATTAACAAGGCCGACCCCACCGTCTCTTATGTTGCCAGGCGAAGGGCATTTGGGTTTTGCTTGTTGTATGTGTATGTCCTTCAAGGGCATGTTGATGAAGATTTGAGAGGTGATCCCCGTCTCTTGGGCCTAGTTGAGCAAATGGAACTGCGCAGGAGCCCAGCTTGTTTATGCTTAGGAGAGATCTTATTGGGTTTGGATAACAGGAAAGCCAATCGCGACCTACCTTATTTGGAGAGTCCCATTATTCTGCAGGTAAAAGAACACTTTTCTTTTTCTTTCTTTCTTTTTTTTTCGCTTTGTTTTTTTTCTTTTTTTTTTTTCGTTTTTTTTTTCGTTTTTTTTTCTAATAGCCGCTTTTGGTAGGTCTGGCTTATGGAGCGCCTTCGATTGATCGAGCCCCCAGTTCATGTTCCTTCTTAACATGTTCGCTCGATTGCAATGAGGACCAGGCTTTACATGGTGGACTTCACTCGGGTCTGCAATTATTGGGAAAACAAACTGAAGAGTGATGATGGCCCTTTGATTAGATGGGTTGTACCGTGGTGGCATCTCAAATCTGTCACTGGAGTATCTTCTTTGGATCCTACCCGATCTGTGCGCATTCCTGGCTTGGAATTCATGGTATGCATCTTCCCGGAGAGGCTGATGAGACAAGTTGGACTGAAATAGATGATCCCGAAGCTTGACACCGTCCCGCAGACTGCCGTGGCGCTTACTACTGAGAGTCGAAGGGAGTGGGCCATTAAATGGGCTCAAAGAAACGCGTGGTTCTTGAACTCTTCTGTTAGTGCCTTATGGGTGTCGGATTCCTATCTGCGGTGGAGGAAAGCTACTACTCCCAAGGAGCGTGAGAGATTGAGGAAGCGCGAGCCTGTTGACTACAAGGTGCGCGAAGTGGAAAAGGAGAAAGAGAAGCATCTGACTGAGGGAGAGGAGGAAGCCGGATTTCGAGTTGTTCGTCCTTCGAAGAAACTGAAGACCTCTCCTGTCGTGGACAAAGTGATTGACAAGAACGGGAAGGCTAGGCCTCGAGAAAGTCCATTGGTGATTAGGTCTGAAGTGGCGCAAGAGCGTCCGGCTCGAGGTCGTGACAAGAAGTATGACAAAAATGACAAGGGCAAAGGAAAGATGGAGGAATAGCTCAACTCTTTATTATTATTTATTATTATTATTATTGTAATAAGAAGGTGGGGTTTTTAGAATCCTAGCCTATTTTTATTTTTGTTTTAGCATTATTATTATTATGTAACTTATATTATTATTATTAGAAATGGATGAAATAAAAGAGGTTAATTGGTTATGAAACCATTGTGACTTTATATTTATTATTCTTGTCGAATTCCAAATGCAACTGCAAATGTCCTTCTATTTACATTTTGAAATTAATGGGTTGTATCCTGTGAAGGATTGCCTACGTATTCATTTAAAAAAATGAAATCAAACCCTTGCACGTAGTTCTAGTAAATGTAAAAGAATAATTGTTCTAAGCAAGAGCTTGTAATGAACTTAGAAGATAAGCATGAGCTTTTTACTTACTCTTAAGGTGCAATTTAGTTTATTTGATGATATGAGGATGACAAATTGTCAAAATGCAAGAGCAGAGTGACATTAGATTTTTTCAGCTCGGCCAGGGGCCGTTTATTTAGTGCCACAAGAGCGACACGTGAGGTTACGCGAGGCGCGTTTTTGTTCCTATTCTAGGCATAATACCGCTTTAGTTGGTCAAGATTTTTCGGGTTAGCGAATTCATTCCCATCTAGGTCTGTGATCCTAACCGCACCCCCTGGAAGTATGGACTTGACTAGAAATGGCCCGGCCCAATTAGGTTTGAATTTTCCCTGTGGATCGACAGGTAAAAGAGCTCTAACCGACTTGAGTACTAAGTCTCCTTCCTTGATGTTCCTTGGCTTGACCCTTTTGTTGAAGGCTCATTTGATACGTGCTTAATATGTTTGGACATTATGTAATGCGCGTAGCCTACGTTCATCCAAGAGGATGAGTTCTTCATATCTATCCCTCTTCCAATCGGCTTCCGGGATTTGACTTTCGAGTAAGATACGCAATGATGGTACTTTTAACTTGACTGGTTGTACAACTTCCATGCCATAGGTCAAATAGAAAGGGGTGGCCCCAGTGGGCGTCCTAACTGATGTGCGATATCCCCATAAAGCAAAGGGTATTTTTCTTGGCCAATCTCGATAGTTGTCAATCATTTTCTTGAGAATTGTGACAACGTTCTTGTTTGCCACCTCTACCGCGCCATTAGTCTGTGGTCTATACGGTGAGGAGTGGTGCTAGCAATTGCTCAGTCTCAGCTTGGAAATGTGATCCATTATCACTAATGATCTCATGTGGGCAGCCGTATCGACAGATGATGTTGTTCTGTATGAACTTTGCCACGTTAGCTGTAAGACTAGTGTAGGAAGCCGCTTCTACAAATTTGGTGAAATAGTCAATTGCCACTAGGATGAAATAGTGACCTCCTGTTCCGGCTGGAGTTATCTTCCCGATTATATCAATTCCCCAGGCAGAAAATGGCAAAGGAGATGTCATCGTATAGAGCAATGAGGGAGGGACATGTTGTACATTCCCGAAGATTTGGCAGTTGTGGCAATGTCTTACGTATTTGATGCAATCGGATTCCATTGTGGTCCAATAATACCCCAAACGTGTGATTTTCTTTGCCATCATGGGCCCACTTATGCGAGGACCGCATTCTCCATCGTGAACTTCTTCCATTACTTTACGCGCTTGTGAATGATCAAGGCAACGTAGGATTACACCAAGAGGTATTCTTTTGTATAGTTCTCCTTGCATGAGAACATATTGGGAAGCTAGTAGACGTATAGCACGTTGTCCCTTTTTGTCCATATCCGGTGGATAGGTACCGTTGAGCTTGAAATTTAGGATTGCTTGAAACCAAGGCTCCTCTGTGACTTCCTCTTCGTCGGTGATTTGGTGGACATAAGCTGGCTCTGATCGTCGTTCGATACATAAAGGCATTTCCACCATGTCATCTGGCATATTAATCAAAGATGCGAGTTTTGCAAGAGCATCCGCAAATTGATTTTCTTCCCGAGGTAGGTGTAGATAGGTCACGTGATCAAAGAATTGGGCAACTTGGTCTATTCTGGCTTGATAAGGGGCTAAGCTTTCGCTTCGGATTTTCCAAGATCCCGTAACTTGATTGATGATCAGGGACGAATCCCCGTGCACTCGGAGGTTTTTAATGCCTAAGCTTACTGCCGCCTGTAGTCCAATGAGACATGCTTCGTATTCTGCAGTATTATTTGTCACCTCGAAGTCGAGTTTGACAGAGATTGGTGTATGCTCGCCTTCAGGAAAAATGAGCCACACTCTTATTCCAAATCCTCTTAAGTTTGACGCTCCATCGAAGTAAAGGTCCCAGGAGTCTACATCGGTTTGGAGTATATCCTCGTCTGGAAATGACCAAGTATCTATTGTTTGTGCATCATTGATGGGATTTTCTGCAAAGAATTCGGCAACGGCGCGCCCTTTTATAACTTTCAGGGGCACGTATTTGAGATCGAACTCTGAGAGCATCAAAGTCCATCTTGCTAGTCGTCCGTTGAGGACGAGTTTCTCGAAGAGGTATTTGACTGGATCCATTTTGGAGTATATTTTGACGGAGTAGCTAAGCATGTAATGTCGTAGCTTCTTCGTTGCCCACACAAGAGCGAGGCATGTCTTTTCGAGTTGTGAATATTTGTACTCGTACTCCAAGAACTTCTTACTAAGGTAGTAGGTAGCCCTTTCCTCTTTTCCTACGGTTTGAGCTAGCATGGCGCCCATGGCTGTTTCAGTCACTGTGAGATACAAACCAAGAGGTTGATTTTGTTGAGGTGGCATGAGCACGGGTGGTTTAGCTAATATCTCCTTGATTCGGTCAAATGCCTTCTGACAGTCATCATCCCACATGGTGTGATCTGTTTTCTTGAGCTTTTTGAAGATAAGTTCACAGATCATGGTGAGTTTCGATATGAATCGACTTATGTATTGCACTTTTCCCAGGAATCCTCTGACTTCTTTCTCCGTTTGAGGTTGTGGCATTTCAATCAGAGCTTTGATTTTGGAAGGGTCTATTTCTATACCTCGTTGGCTAACGACGTATCCCAGGAGTTTGCCAGATGTTACTCCGAATGTGCACATCTGAGGATTAAGCCTCATGTTGTACTTTCGTAGCCTTAAGAAGAATTTGCGAAGGTTCGCAATATGCCCCTCTCTATCTTTGGATTTGACAATCATGTCGTCTACGTACACCTCAACTTTTTTGTGCATCATGTCATGTAGGAGTGTAGTTGCGGTGCGTTGATATGTAGCTCCGGCGTTGATTAACCCAAACGGCATAACCGTATAGCAATAGGTTCCTCATTGAGTGACAAAGGCGGTCTTGTGCATGTCTTCTATGGCCATCTTGATTTGGTTATAAACCGCGTACCCATCCATGAAGGATAGTAACGCGTGATCTGCGGTATTGTCCACCAATATGTCGATACGTGGTAGAGGAAAGTCATCTTTAGGACTCGCTTTGTTTAAGTCTCTAAAATCAACACAAACACGGATTCTCCCATCCTTTTTGGGTACGGGTACTATGTTGGCTACCCAGTTAGAGTACTCGGAAACTTTGATGAACCCGGCTTTGAATTGTTTATCGACTTCTTCTTTGATCTTGAGAGCCCACTCTGTTCTCATTCGACGAAGCTTCTGTTTTACGGGCTTGAAACCTGGCTTAATTGGGATTCTATATTCGGCGATATCCCTGTCGATTCCTGGCATATCTTTGTAGGACCAAGCGAAAACGTCTTTGAACTCGTTTAGGAGGTCTATGAAATTGGCCCTTTCGGTGTAGCTCAAGGTTGTCCCTATCCTAAGTTCTTGGGGTTCTAGTTCGGTTCCTACGTTGATGGGTTCAGTGTTCTCTATTACTGGTCCCTCTTCCCCCTCTTGTAGTATTTCCTTGGCTACGTAGAGAGGTATCTCAATTGAGCGGCGGTAAAGGGACGGTTGTTGGGGCATTTCCCGAACTACTGTTACTATTTGAGACTAAGCTAGGAGAAACAAAGGGAATTGGGATGACGACAGGAGGAGACTTCTTAGTGACTTCTCTAGACTCCGACTCTGACTCCGACTCTGACTCTGACTCGAACTCATCGTCTTCTGGTTCTCCTTTGAACATCTCTCCTTCTCCAGTGGTGAGGTTGAAGATTCTTCCTTGATTGTTGGTCCACTTGATTGATTTTCTCCATCCTTTCTGCTGATTCACGTTTATTTCTGTGATTAACGCGGCAGGGTTGAAGTGGTTGTCTTGAAGTATCATAGTAATGATCTTATCCTGCGCGGCTCTAACAAATCAATCTTCTCTAAATAGTAGACTAACAGCTTGTTCGTCTAAGCAAGGTGCTTGACGAGCTTTGACGGTAGGAACCGTTTCTGGAGGAATTAAGTAGCAATCGTGAAAGATCTCGATTCCGGCTAGCTTCCTTTCGAGATAATTCCAAGGTTCGGGAAATCCGTGAAAGAGTTCTAGACTTCCTTCCTTAACAAAGTATCCATTCAGGGTAGGGAGATAGGGTCGCATTTGGACTCCTACGTACTTACGGTTTTGAACTTGAGCAAGCATCTCGAGAACTTCTTCTTTAGTGGGTTTGTATCCTAGTCCAAGTGGTATCCTTTTTGAGTTGCCTTCCTTGTAGGGTACGAAGGTGTTTCTTCGGATAGGGTTCAAAGGCATTCCAGGGAAGTATCCCTGGGATTTGAGTATGTGGTTGACCACCAAGTTGGAGTAGGGATCGTAGTATAGGGGTGCCAATTCGCTTTCTATGACACTTATGCTTTGAAAGCCCCCAAGTTCATGTACTGGATCCGCAAGGACTTGATTATTTGATTTCTTTTCGATTATTGTCTTGATGGGCGACGAAGTGATCGTCACCACTTTGCCATTTAGTGGGATTTTGATCTTTTGGTGAAGGGTGGACATTACCGCTTTGGAAGCGTGAATCCAAGGTCTTCCCAGAAGTATGTTGAAGGAAGCTTCGATGTCCACTATTTGGAAGTTAACCTTTCGCTCAATTGGCCCTGTGGCTATGGTTAGGTTAATGAGTCCTACGATCTTTCGTCGTGTACCATCATATACACGGACACCTTGATTGGTAGGGGTCCAATCCGACCCTTTCATGCCTAGTTTGTATGCCGTTTTGAGGGGTATGACGTTGACCGCGGAGCCATCATCTACCAGGGTCATTGGCACATTCTTCTTTAAGCAAATGACGGTGATGTAAAGATCCAAGTTGTGACTAGCGCCAAAGGGTGGCAAATCTTCGTCTGAGAAAGTAATAGGATTACTTAGCTTCGGTGATTCTTAGAAGACCAAGTTGACTACATCGTTGGGTGTGGAGTTATGTGCTACATTTAGCTTGGCCAAAGCTTGCAGTAAAGCTTGGCGATGTGGGAATGAGCTTGCTACTAATTGCCAGACTGAAAGATCAGCCTTTGTCTTCTGTAATTGCTTGAGCAAATGATCAGTAGAGTCATCTTCATTATCATTTGGTGTGATAACATTGGTTGGACCATTTTGAGTAGTACTTTGATATGGACGCCCCGAACGAGTTAGGTGGTCCACATCTTGGTCTTCACCATTTTGGACTATTTCCTTGACTAGGGAGTGTTCAATGAGATACTCGTCCTCATCATCATCGGCCCATAGTCCATTGATTGTAGCTAGTTCCCTCATTCTCATGATCTCGTCCTCTAATTGTGTGACTTGGTCGACTAGTTTATCAACCACGGCGACTATTTCTTGCATAGTGGCATTTTGAGAAAAGATTAATGGCGCATGTTCTTTGGGTGCCGCATTGGGGTCATGCAAAGTTGTCACCACATTTTCTAATTCCCAAACTTGCCTATCCACACTTCTTGCCTATGCGATGAAGTCGACGATGGTAGGGGAAATGGTAGAGTAGAACCCCTCATTCTCGATCGCGTGGATCTTGTCTTCGACTGGAGAAATGAGGTGTGAACAATCTAAGGTAGATTCTTCACTTGTGATCACTAGAATTCCAAGAGGATTCTGAGTGTTGTTGGGCTTACCTCCCGGCGGTATTGGTAGTCGACCATCCTCTATCATGTCTTGAAGCACATTTTTCAATTTGTAGCATTTTTCTGTGTCATGTCCCTTACCCCTATGATATTCGCAGTATGAGTTCTCGTCCCAGAACTTGGACTTCTTTTCAGGTTCGGGCGTAGGTCCTATGGGTTGGAGTTTGCCTTGTTTCATTAGCCTTTTTAGAGCATTGGAGTAAGTGTCCCCAAGATTTGTAAATGTCCTTGGTGGGGCACTCTTCTTGGATGGCTCGAGGAGGTTAACTTCATCGGTCTTGCTAGTGGTGCCGTAAGAACGACTTGTTGAGCCTTGATATCCTCGACCTACCGTTTTGGACAAGAGCCATTTACGGATTTCATCTTCGATTCTCGTTCCTAGTACGGTTAAGTACTTGAAAGTTTTAATGTTTTGGTACCTCAAATGATTGGCATAGATGGGCTTTAAGTTATCCACGAATATCTCCACAAGGGTAGCCTCATCCGGGCGTTCAACTAGTTGGGTACTAGTCTTCCTCCACCTACTTAGGAAGTCGGTGAAACCTTCTTTGTCATTTTGGGAAAGAACCTCTAAAGTGCGCATGTTAACTTGAATTTCGGCATTATCCGCATATTGTTTAGCAAACTCGACCGCGGCGTCTTCCCAAGTAGCGATTTTCTTGTGTTCTAGAGAGTAGAACCATTGCTTTGGGATGGTGTCAAGAGATGAAGGAAATATCCTTAAGAACATCTCGGGTTTGATGTCTTTGATAGACATATAGTCCTTGAAAGCACGGATGTGGTTCAAAGGGTTTTCATGCCCCTTGAATTTAGGGATATCCGTCATGTTGAAGTTGGTTGGCAATTTGGAACTCACGGCCTTATACTTGCGATTATTCTCCCTATAAATGTCATCCCCTTTAAGATACATCAATTACTCCTCTCTAAATCTTTGGAGTCGTTTCTCACCGCAATGAGTCATACCCATGGGAGGGTTGTCGTCCCTGAAGTCATTTACGAAGTCATCAACGACTTCACTTTCTCGAGGAGGCAACCTTGTTTCTACGGTATAGATCCGACCTTCGATGGTGTCCAGGCGATCATACACTTGGTCTTGAGTAACTTGGAGTTGAGCTAGCGCGGTTAGGATTCGATCATTACTATCCTGGAGTTGATTGAAGTCGCTTGTTTCAGGCATCTTGGAAACTGGATAAGAGATCGACGACGAATCAAAACACGATCGACCATTCTAGCACACTTACTAAGAAAGAAATGTTTTGACTCGTGAAGTGGGTGTGTGCCACTTGTGTCAGTGAGCTTTTGAAGAAATGACAAGGTTTGAAAAAATGTTGGTCCTAGTCAACTTTAGTGTAGTTGTAGGAGTGGACTCGGAGTGAGGTTTTGAAATGGGCTTGGGCCCGAAATTTGACTCGGCAGAGGACAGAGTTTTGACTCGGTTTTGCACTAATCATTGGCCTTTTTCGAAATTTACATTTTAAAAGGGATTTTGATTTTACAAGAATCGTCATGGTTACGTTTAGAAATGGTGATCACGTAAGGTACAAACATTTATACAAGCATTATAACGGGATGTTGAGTGCATTTAAAAAGGGTTTTGGTTTAAAGGGTGGGTTGCCATACCGAACAATCAAACCCGAAGTCTGTGGAGAGGCTCGTACCAAACAAGAGTAAGGCCGATTCCTAGTCCATTTCCTCAAGTAGTGAAAGTCCTTGATACAAACAAGAGTAAGTACCATGGTATGGATGACGTCAATCGCTATCCATCCTTAGGCCCAAATAAGAATTAGGACCGTTTAGACGGGACGATTGGTTGAATGGGTTGGGTTGGGCCTAGGAAGGCCGAATGAAACGATCTAGGAAGACCGAGTTATGAAAACCGACAATTGTCTTGTACAAACCATTCCCTAACCTTGTTCAAGTTTCACCCTTTTGGCTACACGTAAGTGTATTATCCCCAGCGGAGTCGCCAAACTGTGGATATGGGCCACGGGGGCGGGTGGGAAACAAGCGTTTGCATTTGTGGAGTCGCCACCAATTTATTGTGGAAAATTGGAAACCGTTCGAATACCTCGTGCCATGTCAAGACACAAAGTAGTGACATGAACACCAAGAACTCGTTACCCTTAGCATTCTATTTCTAGAATGACTCTCGTGAATGCCAATGAACACGGATGTTCACAGAGATCTGGAGTAAGAGGTGAGGGTACGTATTAGGAAGCTCTTTTGATCGAACACCTAATCCCGCCCGCCTCGATAGCGGCCTCTACTAATAATTAGGGAAGTTATCTATGTTGGGAAATGTGTCCTCAACAATAGTGCGATCACATGATTTAAATATCATTATTAAATCTCATTTTAAAGAATACAATTGGGAAGTATTTTACTGTCAACTGGTCAACATATATCGGTAATGATTGGCTGACTAGAGTTTGACATTACTGTCGTGCGACGGTGGTGATCAGTTGACCCCCTAGGTCATACCTATAGGGCAACACTCTTAATTGATCATTTAATTAATCGTATAATGTTACGAGTTAATTAAATTACTTGAAAAATTGACGGACGATTTTGGAAGTAAAAATTTATTTATCACATTGAAATGTGATTAAATGAGATACGGTCTGAGTAATCGAATTGTATCATTACTCGGATGAAATTATTGTTTAAAGAAACAATTGAAATTGAATGAATTATTATAAATACAATCTGTTGTGATTTATAAATGGTAAAATATTTTGGTACAAGTAATTGTGAATTACTAAGTCGATTTTTGTATGTGACGTATTTTTAATAATACGTTGATTTTTTAATATGTTAAAAATGCACAACAAATATATGTCACATATGACATGTGACATAAGTCAAAATTGACAAAAATAATATGGATCCCATATTATGAGTATACCGAAATTAAGAGGGAATTAGGCTAGAAATTGTGTTGTTTGAATAAGTGGAAAACACAATCATTCTTAATAGAGCCTCACCATGCAACCCTAGTTTGCATTGTGAAGGCAAACAAGGGCATGCATTGGGTCTTTCTCTTCCCCCTTTCTTCCCTCCTACCCGGTTTCACCCTAGAAAAGGCAAAAGGATTTTTGTCTTAATTTGATGATACACTACATGCATAAGGGTGTATCATTCTATTATTCATTCAACTTATCAAAATAAGATTTTAGAAAGATAAAAATATTCTTCCTCCTCCTCTCCTCTAACCGGTTTTAGAGAGCCAAAATACCAAATTATTTTGGGTCATTTTTCTACAAAATTAATATTATCTAGTACCTATAATATTAATTTTAATTAAGAGAAAGCCTTGGGTATTATTCCTTGGGAGAGATCCTATACTTGGATCTTTTGTTCATCCAAAAGGAAAGCTCAAGAACAAAAGAAAAGGAGATTTCTTTTGTGCCCATTTGAACCGAAAATACAATGTAAGAATAATGTTTCTTCCTTATTTTTGTTTTATTGTTTGCATGCATAAGACCTTCATTAATTTTATGACAAATTAATTTATATCACATATATGAATATGTAAGTATATAGATCTACTTTTTCTTCAATCGGTATCAAGAGCCATGGTTGTTTGCATGCAAATCGGTTAAAAGTTTTTCCGAGTTATAAGAATAACATATAAAACTTGTAAAATTTGTGTTATTATGATATATCACGAAATTATCTCATGCATGTTAATATTTCTGGTCCGAAAATATTTTAGGATATTTTGGTTAATTTTACGGATTTTTATTGTTCATATTATACAATAATGGCATTTAAATATGATTTTATGAGTAAAAATGTCATTTTTGGTCTAAAATTAGCTATACTTCGAATTTTCCTGTGATTTTTGGATATGTTGTCACATATATTATTTTGAGATAACCTGTAAATTTTCATAATTTTTGGACTTGTTATGCTCGAAAAATGGATTTTTCATTATTAAATTCGGATTTAAGTGAAAAATAGGTTAATATGAGTTAAATTTCGAATCTGGTCATAGAAATTTAATATGTTGTCACATGCAATTTTACAAGATGTGTGTAAAATAATTGGCTATAAAGAAGTCTTTTTGCATGATTTATGGATTTTTGAAGAAAAATAGCATAAATAGTGACATTATTAGTAAAAAATTAATAAAACATAATCTATGGCTTAGGAAAAACGTCTAATGTTGCATTTTATTATATTTTTCAGATCTAAAATTGAAAAGTTAATGAATATAATTTTTCCATGTTTTTATGATTATTTTAGTTAAAAATCGTTAAACCGCAACATTGTTTTTCCGGAAAAATTTTGAAATTTTTAACCTAAGTTTTTGAACATTATGAGTGTCATGGTATTTTTCCAGAATGTTCATGAGTTTAAATTTCCAATTTCAAATTTATTTGAAATTTTGTGATTTATTTGAGGTTTATAGCTTATTTTTGTAATTTGTAGTCCATTAATGAACAATTTTGTAAATATGAGTTAATTATGGTCAAATTATTTGTGAAGACTATATTTTGAGTCCTAAGAGGTTAGGGTAATTAACTTATGCATAAATATGAATTTATGTATTTTTGTGATTATAGAATGTTGAAATCACGCAAATCCGTCAAAACCGAGTAATATACGATATTGGCTAATTAAAGGCGATTTAGCATAAAATTGAGCATGTTCATACATATTATAATGCTGCATTTTCTTTATGATTGTCATAATTTTAATTTATGTAATTTTGAATTATGTAATTTTACTTAGTATGGCCTTAGATTTTAATTGGTATTTCCCGAAATGTATGGGAATATCGATTCGGTTGTAATTTTATTGTGATCTCGTATCACCGTTTTGTAATTTAATAGATTTATTTTATTTTAGTTACAAATGTATAATAGGAAATTATGTAATTTATTATGTAATTTTATTCATTCCGGAGTTCCCAAAGACGGATTTCTTCAAGAATGGCGATACATAAAGACGGTGTTACCTCGAGATGCGTGCCACAACCGAAGTTCAAGGGACCAATGGAGTTGGTTTCCGAATATGTAATAGTTAAATAGTTTTTCTATTTTAGGAAAGGCCATACTAGGATTTATTTATTTTTATGCTTGCATTTTATTTTATGTCACATGCATCGCTAAATCGCCATAACTAAAACATGCATCCTTATTTTATCGAGTTTATCGACCGTGTCAATTAGAATTATCGTAGTTCACCTCTTTAGTTCACTTAAAACGTGATAGATAATAAATTGACATGACCTCTCGCTAAAACAATTAATTGAGACATAGCCTTACCAAATAGTAGAAACCATGAAAACCTCTTTCGCGAGGGAGTGCGCTCGGCCCCACCGGGGTACAAACCTTGTTACGTAGGGGAAGTGGGTGATAAATGTTTATCCACCGAATTCATGTTGATAAGGGATGTATCGGCTACACCGTGCCCAAGTTAATATGGGTTTGGATCATGGACACATTTATTCGAAATTTGGATTGAACTCAACAAAAGTTTTTGATAAGGGATGTATCGGCCCCACCGTGCCCTTGTCGAATGTGTTTTGGGCTAAAGATAAATGTTAATGTAATATTATCGACCAAGAGTTCTAAAAGTAGAATCGATTAAACGTTAATCCACCGAGTTATGTTGATAAAGGATGTATCGGCCCCACCGTGCCTAAGTCAATATGAATTTGGGTCTTGGAATCATTTATAATAGTTGGGTAGAGGTCACTATATAAATGTATCATATCTTGTTAATTTGCAAGTATGATTTAAAAAGACAAATGTTAATATTTTCTTTTCCTCCATATTTGTAGTTCATTACAATGAATCCATCAAATGCTACCGCACCGATAACCATTGAGTCTTACCACAATGTTTTTGACGACATTTGCTCCAACAATGATTTCGACACAACTAGAGAACTTCATTTTGGGATAGGTTCGGATGGAAACCTTAACTTCATCACTTCTTCTAAACCACCTACTACTACTAGACCTCGTGTGAGTCCGTCTCAGGAAGACTACCTCATACAATCTATAGGGTCTTTGTCTCTGGAAGATAAAGATGCCAAAGCTAGTGGGAGCTCAAGCAATCAAGTTTTTGCTTCAAAGGGCAAAAGGTTCAAGAAGAAAGGAAAGAAAATCAAAAACTTCAAGCAAGTTAATGATGAGTGCCATTATTGCTATGACATGGGACATTGGCTTAAGAATTGTCCCGTATATTTGCGAAATATAAGGGAAGGAATCATCACTCCGAAAGGTAAAATTCCTAAAGAAATTTATGTTATTGATATAAATTATACTTCCACTACGACATGGGTACTAGATACCGGTTGTGGTTCTCACCTTTGTAATCATTTACAGGGTTTAAGAGATGTGGAGAGGCTTAGCAAGGGAGATGTGGATCTACGCCTTGGAAATGGAGCTCGGGTAGTGGCCGAATCAAAAGGAACTTATGTTCTAGCTTTGCCTAATGGATTTGAGTTGTATCTACATAATTGTTTTTATGTGCCTACACTCTCTAAAAACATTATTTCAATCGCCATGCTAGACATGGACGGTTTTTGTTTTGTCATTAAGAACAATCGTTGTACTATTTCTAGGAATGATTTGGTTATTGGCCAAGCTTCCTCTATCAATGGCATTTACATTTTAGAGACCTCAAATCCAACTAATGATATCTATAACATTCAATCAAAGAAACTCAAATCAAGTGACCCAAGTGAAGCGTTCATTTGGCATTGTCGATTAGGTCACATAAACGAGAATCGCATCAAAAGATTAATTTCAACTAATGTGATTACACCATTTGATTATCAATCATATGGTACATGCGAATATTGCCTACTTGGCAAAATGACTCGTAATCCTTTTAGTGGTAAAGGGACACGAGCTAGTGAGCTATTGGGACTCATACACACCGATGTATGTGGACCAATGAGCATCACCGCTCGTGGTAATTATGACTACTTTATAACCTTCACCGATGACTTGAGTAGATATGGGTACATCTATTTAATGAAACATAAGAGTGAAGCGTTTGAGAAATTCAAGGAATTTCAAAACGAAGTAGAGAACCAATTGAACAAAAGGATTAAGGCACTACGATCCGATCGTGGTGGTGAATACCTTAGCCTTGAATTTGATTCACACTTGAAAGGTCGTGGTATTATATCACAACTTACTCCACCCGGAACACCACAACTCAATGGTGCGGCCGAAAGGAGGAATCGAACCCTACTTGATATGGTTCGATCCATGATGAGTCAAACCGAGTTACCGAACTCGTTTTGGGGATTTGCGATTCAAACCGCAACTCGATCCTTGAACAATAGTCCAACAAAGTCCACCGAAAAGACTCCATGTGAGATGTGGACGGGAAAGATCCCAAATATATCCTATATGAAGATTTGGGGATGTGATGCTTACGTCAAAACTAAGAACGACAACAAGCTTGCCCCAAGATCCGAAAAATGCATCTTTGTAGGTTACCCCTCGACCTCTCGAGGATACTGCTTCTACAAACCTCAAGATAACAAAGTGTTTGTATCTTGCGAGGCTGTCTTCTTACAAAGAGAATTTATTTCTAAGAGACAGAGTGGGAGAAATTTTGAACTTGACGAAGTTCAAGAGCCACAAACCGAGGTAGAGACGCAAGAAGAAGTTCCTTCGTCGTCTAACGCGGTTGTACCTCCTCCACTAAGAAGGACGGGTCGAGTAATTCGCCATCCCGATCGATATGTGGGACTTATCGAGGAAGATGGAACACTCGATGTGTTACTTATGGAAAGTGACGAGCCCGCCACCTACAAGGCCGCAATCTCTAGTCCAAATTCCTCCTTATGGCTCGAAGCCATGAAGTCCGAAATGGATTCTATGCATGAAAACCAAGTTTGGGACTTGGTAGATTTGCCTAAAGGGGCAAGACCCCTTCAATGCAAATGGATATTCAAAGTCAAGAATGGCATAGAAGGACATGACGATGTCTACAAAGCTAGGCTAGTGGCAAAAGGATTTACCCAAGTCCAAGGTCTCTATTATGATGAGACATTCGCCCCCGTAGCCATGCTAAGATCCATACGGATTTTGTTAGCGATCGCCGCATTTCATGATTATGAGATATGGCAAATGGATGTCAAAACCGCTTTTCTAAATGGGCATTTAGAAGAGGAGGTGTACATGATACAACCCGAAGGTTTTGTTGATTCTAAAAATCCTAACAAAGTGTGCAAGCTTAAGAGATCCATTTATGGTCTTAAGCAAGCATCTAAAAGTTGGAATCATCGATTCAATCATGTTATAAAAGAAAATGGTTTCACTCGAAGTGTTGAGGAACCATGTTTATACATGAAATTCAGTGGGAGCAATGTTGTGTTCCTAATCTTGTATGTCGATGACATACTACTCATTGGAAATGATATTCCAATGTTGTCTTCTGTTAAGAAGTGGTTAGGTAACCACTTCCAAATGAAGGATTTAGGAGAGGCACAACGCATATTAGGTATCCGGATCCATAGAGATAGATCCAAGAGGATATTGGCACTAAGTCAAGAGTCTTATGTTGATAAGATTCTTCGACGGTTCAGCATGGACAAATCCAAAAGGGGTTTGGTACCTATGGTAACCGGGACGATATTGAGCAAGACTCAATCTCCCTCCGAACCCCATGATGTTGAACGCATGAAGTTGATTCCTTATGCTTCATTTGTTGGATCAATCATGTATGCCATGATATGCACACGTCCTGAAGTCTCGTATGCCTTGAGCATGACGAGTAGATATCAAGGAAATCCAGGTGAGAGTCACTGGATTGCTGTCAAGAACATCCTTAAGTACTTGAGAAGAACTAAGGATTCTATCCTAGTGTTTGGAGGAGACACTGAGTTGCGTGTTAATGGATACACGGACTCAAGTTTTCAAACAGATAGAGATGACTTGAAATCACAAGCTTGTTTCGTTTTTATGCTCAATGGTGGTGCCGTAAGCTGGAGAAGCTTCAAGGAAGCTGTAACCGCGGATTCCACAACGGAGGCTGAGTACATTGCAGCATCAGAAGCTGCTAAGGAAGCTGTTTGGATCAGGCAATTCACGGAAGGTCTAAAAGTAGTACCTACCGCCAATGATCCCATCACTCTCTATTGTGATAATAGTGGGACGATCTTCCAAGCTAAGGAGCCAAAGTCTAGTAATAGATCTAGACATGTACTTAGAAAATATCATGTAATAAGAGATCTCATTGAAATAAAGGAAATTGCGATTTATAAGGTTGGGACGGATGACAACATAGCCGATCCGCTCACCAAGCCTTTATCGCAGGCTGAACATGATGGACATATGGTGTCCATGGGACTTAAACGTGTACCAAGTCTATGTTAGATTTTGAAATGAAATAAAAGTGTTGTTTTTGTTCATGTTCATAATCACATTTGTCTTTTATCTTTAATTCATACATTGTTACATCCAAACGGGTTGTAGTGACAATTGAACCCCGTTAAAGTGAACACGGATTAACATAGTATTTGCCCATAGTAACTTGTATGAGGTGACGTCTCGAAGTGACTAGAGTGTGATGCGATTGATGGCAAGTTCAAGTGCCATAGAGTCATGTGAGATGACTAGTCGATCACATAGGCAGACTGTTAGGAACATTTTGTCGGGCCTTATGACCGCTTATAGAGTTCTGGCAATTTATATAGCCTGGTCGTGGCGAGAGCTACTATAGTATTCAAATGAGTCGATTCTTTTGACTAAAGACTATTCGCCTAAGATGGCACAGTTTCAGATTAACTTTGATTTGTGTTACTACGACCTTCGTAAATGGGGTCAAATGGGCATATTTTGGGTTATGATGGCTGTGGCTAGTCGAAGGGAATGAGTGCGATAGGAATTGTCCACCCCTAGTCAGGGTTATAACAATATCTCAGGGCCACTCGAGGAGTAATGAACTGGAAATGCGTGGCTACGCTCGGAAAGTATCTATGATAGATAAGTCCGGTCAATCAGTTATTCTCCAGATCGAGGAAACCACTCTCGATATGATCACTTGCAAATACGACCTGAAAGACACCTTGCATTGAGTGGGAGATAGTAATAGGACAAGAGAATTGGTGACGCACACTTGTCGAGGACAAGTGGGAGATTGTTGGGAAATGTGTCCTCAACAATAGTGCGATCACATGATTTAAATATCATTATTAAATCTCATTTTAAAGAATACAATTGGGAAGTATTTTATTGTCAACTGGTCAACATATATCGGTAATGATTGGCTGACTAGAGTTTGACATTACTGTCGTGCGACGGTGGTGATCAGTTGACCCCCTAGGTCATACCTATAGGGCAACACTCTTAATTGATCATTTAATTAATCGTATAATGTTACGAGTTAATTAAATTACTTGAAAAATTGACGGACGATTTTGGAAGTAAAAATTTACGTATCACATTGAAATGTGATTAAATGAGATACGGTCTGAGTAATCGAATTGTATCATAACTCGGATGAAATTATTGTTTAAAGAAACAATTGAAATTGAATGAATTATTATAAATACAATCTGTTGTGATTTATAAATGGTAAAATATTTTGGTACAAGTAATTGTGAATTACTAAGTCGATTTTTGTATGTGACGTATTTTTAATAATACGTTGATTTTTTAATATGTTAAAAATGCACAACAAATTTATGTCACATATGACATGTGACATAAGTCAAAATTGACAAAAATAATATGGATCCCATATTATGAGTATACCGAAATTAAGAGGGAATTAGGCTAGAAATTGTGTTGTTTAAATAAGTGGAAAACACAATCATTCTTAATAGAGCCTAGCCATGCAACCCTAGTTTGCATTGTGAAGGCAGACAAGGGCATGCATTGGGTCTTTCTCTTCCCCCTTTCTTCCCTCCTACCCGGTTTCACCCTAGAAAAGGCAAAAGGATTTTTGTCTTAATTTGGTGATACACTACATGCATAAGGGTGTATCATTCTATTATTCATTCAACTTATCAAAATAAGATTTTAGAAAGATAAAAATATTCTTCCTCCTCCTCTCCTCTAACCGGTTTTAGAGAGCCAAAATACCAAATTATTTTGGGCCATTTTTCTACAAAATTAATATTATCTAGTACCTATAATATTAATTTTAATTAAGAGAAAGCCTTGGGTATTATTCCTTGGGAGAGATCATATACTTGGATCTTTTGTTCATCCAAAAGGAAAGCTCAAGAACAAAAGAAAAGGAGATTTCTTTTGTGCCCATTTGAACCGAAAATACAATGTAAGAATAATGTTTCTTCCTTATTTTTGTTTTATTGTTTGCATGCATAAGACCTTCATTAATTTTATGACAAATTAATTTATATCACATATATGAATATGTAAGTATATAGATCTACTTTTCCTTCAATCTATACTCGATATATTGTCGATTATATGCATACAATGCAACATCCAAGTTTTAATCCTAGCATGTGAAGAATTAGACTAAGTCGGTGAACAATTAATTTAGCATACAATTGGGTCAAAGTAGGAATTTAAGATTCAATTATATGTGAAGGCATACAATAAATACAATAATGAATTTACAATAATGAAAAATTACAATAATTACAATGGATTCAATTGATTTATGTCGAAAATACTTCCAAAACGGATAATTTGAGAAAGAAAAGAATAAAGGAATAAGCGAACAGGAATTAGGCGATAATACGATTAATAGTTGATTAAAATGTAAGCTAATTAAACTAGGTCAAGACAGAACGGAAGTTTAGAGACAGAAATCATCCTGGAAGAGGCGCAGCAGAGCTGCGCCCTCTGGAAGAGGCGCAGCAGTTGCTGCATTTGTTCCAAGGGTGAGTTCTGGCTGTGAAGCCGGAACTGCAAATCGTTAATATTCGTTAGTGAATTTAAGGATTGATTATGATATTCGACTCAGATGAAAGTGATTTAACAGATTAATTACATGCGAATGAGTCATAAAAGCAATAAAACATGGATGAGACGAACCTGTAAACGAATTAATTACATGAATGAAAGATTGATTAGTGACATAAGTGAACTAAATAGGTTAAATATGATGAATTAACGACGAATAGGACAATAGACAGATGGAAATATACCAAAGGTCAAATTCCAGAAACTCAATATGAGTGAATCGAATCTCTACAACCCGGATTGATTTTAATGACGAAAACCCGCAAATATTGGATTACTTGGGATTTAAGTCGGGATTCAATGATGAATTATATGTATTAATGATGTTAAACAATATACATGTGAGATTATTGTGCTTGTATGTCAAAGAATTGAAGAACAAACGAAAACAAATAACGAACAACGAATTGACAGAGGACGAAGGAAGAAGAAAGGAAGCAGGAACTGCGGCAGCCTCACGAAGAGGCGCAGCAGGTGCTGCGTCCCTTCGAAGAGGCGCAGCAGTTGCCGCGTCCTTTCTTGACGGTCATCTTCTGGTAATCCGTAAAAAAGGGTTTTAAAGCATGTTTTATAAATCGGTTTTAAGAAGTATTTTCGACATAAACCTTACATTAATGATACAAAAGGTAAATAACAATAATAAATGAGAGATTTACACCCTCAGACTTACATGTTTGACGAAACGAGAGGAACTAAGTTTATGATTAGTGATGCTCGACTCGAATGTAAAGAAAGTGGCCTCGTAAGAGGAAAACGATTAAGATTAATTAAGTTGATTGATGTGGAGTTGGTCAAATTGGTCGGTCATGCAAACGAGGCTGGTACTCAGAAGGATCCGAGCTTACGTGGTCGAATGTTCAAGCACGTAGACGCCAAAAAGTAAGAACGTGGTCTAGAATGCAAAGGGAGAAGAGAAGGGCGGACACTCGCGTGAGAAATATGAGGAGCGAAGGCTCCTATTTATACTAATCACACGGAGGAATAGGGTTTTCGGAGAAACTTTGGAAGTGAATCTCGAAAAGATATGAAAAGATACGAAAAATACGCAGAAATGGACTTGGGAAGAGGCGCGGCGAGCCATCTGCGTCTCTTGGAAGAGGCGCAACACCTGCTGCGTCTGTTCCCAAGTGGTTTCCTCCTGCGGAAGAAAGATTTCCGTGTTTGGTTTATGGAATGACGGGATAATCTTATTTTCCTTAATATTTTGTATGAATATTACGGGAAATACTTTACCAAAGAATAAAAGATTGTGAAAGATTTATAAAATATGGAATAGAAATATCCGGAACATTCTAGAACATTCTGACTCGGGATTTGGCGATTATCAGAAAATGAAGACGGTTTTAGGCCCGGACTCCAAATGTACTCTAATTACTGTCAAAACAACCGTATCGGCGCATAGATGACAATTAAGAGGTAGACATCAGTGTTTGAGCAATCACTTGACAATAAACTTACGAACTGTCACAAATCGTTCCGCGTACCAAACATGCGGCCCAATCATCACCGGGTGGTTTGCGGGAGGTGCAGAAATGAGGTATCTACACATATCAAGTCTTTGAAATTCATCTTTTGTATATTTCGTCTGTTCATCATCACTTAATCTAATTTAATTTGTAAATAAACCTAATTAGTTCGTATTAATAAACTTAGTTCGTGATTAGTTTTATAATTAGTCTTTAATTCGTTCTAATTAACTCGAGTCCTTTTTTATCGCTTTTATGACCCTTTCATATGTAAATAACCTGTTAAATAACTCTTACTTAGAGTCAAATATCAATAATCAATCATTAAATTCACCAACGAACATTAACAATTCGCAGTTCCGGCTTTATAGCCAGAACTCACCTCAGGAACAGACGCAGTGACCACTGCGCCTCTTGCAAGGGATGCAGCTCTGCTGCGCCTGTTCGGTGTTGAGTTATGTCTCTGAACTTCCGTTGTTTCTTTGACCTAGCTAGTTTATTAGTTTACGTATTAATTTACTATTATTTGTATTATCACCGTTGATCTGTTCTTTAATTTGTTTTCTCTTTTCTTTTCTCAAATCATCCGTTTTAAATGTATTTTCGACGTAGATCAATCAAACCAATGTAATTATTGTAATTTAATTATTGTACATTTATTGTATTCTTCATTATCGTTTGTTTATATGTTTCACATGTAACCAATCTAAATCCTTACTTCGACCCAATTTTATGCTAAATTACGTGTTCACCGACTTAGTCTAAATCTTCACATGCTAGGATTAATTTATTAAATGTTGCATTGCATGCATATAATCGACAACATATCAAGTATAGATGAATAATTTCCCTAATCATTAGTAGAGGCCGCTATCGAGGTGGGCGGGATTAGGTGTTCGATCAAAAGAGCTTCCTAATACATACCATCACCCCTTACTCCAAATCTCTGTGAACATCCATGTTCATTGGCATCCAGAGAGTCATTTTAAACATATAATGCTAAGGGTAACGAGTTCTTGGTGTCTATGTCACTACTTTATGTCTTGACATGACGCGAAGTATTCGAACGGTTTCCAATTTTCCACAATAAATTGGTGGCGACTCCACAAATGCAAACGCTTGTCCCAAGCGCCCCCGTGTCCACAGTCATCCGGGGTGGCAGAGAACCTTATGCTTACTGAAGAGAAGCGACTACTGGTCGCGGATGAAGATGATGTGATGGAGTACACAAAGGACTGTCTGATCTGCCAGCAAGACAAGGAAGAGAAACAGAAGCCGAGGGCTACTAAATCTTTTACCGGTACCAACTCGTCCATGGGAAAGTATCTCGATGGACTTAATATCTGGGTTATCGAAGGTAGGG
This sequence comes from Silene latifolia, assembly GCF_048544455.1. NCBI lineage: Eukaryota > Viridiplantae > Streptophyta > Magnoliopsida > Caryophyllales > Caryophyllaceae > Silene > Silene latifolia. The sequence goes on from NC_133537.1 coordinate 36,843,945, forward strand.
GCTCTCAGTGTGATCCTTGTCGTTGTGGATCGCTTCTCGAAGTATGCCACATTCATTCCCCTTCCGAAGACGTGGAGTGCTGAAGAGACGGCTACGATGTTCTTCAAGAATGTTGTGAAATATTGGGGACTACTTCAAAGTATAGTCAGTGATCGCGACTCTCGCTTCACGGGACTATTTTGGGGAGAGTTGTTCCAGCTCCTGGGCTCTAAACTTCGGATGTCCTCAAGTTACCATCCTCAAACAGATGGCCAGATGGAAAGATTCAATAGCATGTTGGAAGAGTACCTGAGACATTTTATGGGCGCAACCCAGATCGAGTGGGTGCGCCTCCTAGATGTTGCCCAGTTCTGTTTTTATGTTGAAACGAGCTCCTCTTCTAACAAGAGGCCCTTTGAGCTTGTCACAGGTCAACAACCGTTATTGCCTCCCACAGTTGCAGATTTTTATGGTGGCCGGACGAAGAAAGCTCACGAGTTTTCTAAATAATGGAATGTCAATACTGAGATTACTCGCGCTTACTTGGAGAAGGCGTCCCGCCGCATGAAGAAGTGGGCAGATGAGAACCGGAGGCCAAGAGAGTTCAAGGTAGGCGACATGGTCATGGTGAAGTTGAATAAGGAGAAGATGAGATTTCTTAGGGGAAGAGACAAGCGGCTGGTGCGAAAGTATGAAGGCCCCATCCAAGTGATCAAGCGGATTGGGGAAGTTGCTTACAAGCTTGACCGCCCTGCCTGGATGAAGTGTCACCCGGTCTCCCATGTGAGCTGCTTGAAGTCGTACCATCCAGATCCTGAAGATCCAACCCGCAACAAGAGCAAGCGCGCCAACATCCGTTCCAATCAACTTCCAGCAACATCAGCCGACTAACCCAGCCTTGAAGACTTGAATACTTGAAGAGTTCCAGCGTTGCCGAGGATGGCAACAGATTAGGTGGGGGAGAGTGTGACGAGCCGCACACTTCGAACCCTTAGGTTTATTTATGCTATGTAGATTCATTTCCTCTTGTATATTTTTAGTAAATGCTTTATAGTTTAGGATAGTCTTAGTTAAGCTTTTCTTTCCATAAATAAATATATCGCTATTCTACACTAGTTTTGTAATTTCAATGTCTCCTGCTACCAGGATGTAAATATCAAATTTTCCTCTTTAGGGAGTACTAGTCAATCAAAAATCTACTTCCTACCAAATTGCCTTCTTATTGCTTGTTGTTGCTTTCTTGTGAACGACTCTTGCCTTCACTTCACTAACAAGCCCGTGTGTGTCGATCGAGACTAGAATTCCGACACCCACAACCCGAGACCGATTACGAATGCACTAGTGTTTGACAAACACTAGTACTTGACGCTCTCGCTTGCATTCTTGTCGAGTGTTTAGACAAGGGTGCGCGTCACGCCCCGACTCAAAAGTTTCGGACCGTGACACTTGGGCATCTTTTCAACAACATCTCACCCGAGTTGTGCAAGATTAAGTTAATTTTATTCTTATCCATACTCCTTTAAAATCCTAAAGGAGAACTACTGTAGCCAGCACAGTAAAATTTAACAATTTTTTCGATTTTGCCCCTGTGTCTCAACATGGTACATCTGTCCTTTTCCCGTTCTTTTCCTTTCCTTTTCCTTGTTTCCGTATTTCTTTTTCTCACTGCCACTTCTCTCTCTTTCCTTCTCTCTTTCGCAGTCATTAACATGGCCGCCACCTATGGGATTCATCGCCATTTCTCCTCCGTCATTTTCGCCAATCTGTTTTGCCTCTCAAAACAATCAAATCCTTGTTTCTCTTTTCGCAGTACTCATTTCCCATTTCAACTTTACTCTTGTTAATAAAACTTTACTCTGGCTAACGGCTACCCTGTTGTGTGTCTTCCTATTTTTCCATTTGCATGTTGGGATGCAAATATATTCCAATTAAAAATTTTGGGTTATTTTGGGTGCGTTACTGTAGGCGGATGATTGTGTCATTGCTAAAGATGAGAAAACATGCAATTTCAGAGCTTCTTCGTTGATTCATACTAAGAAATAGTGTCGATTGATCACTTATATAGATAACTTTCGGATTTACATGGACTGTTGGTCTCTTTCAATTTTGGGATTTAGTGTCTGCTATAGTCCTGTTGCTTTGTACACTATTTTTAATTTGTTAACCATAATTCATTCACTTGATCATGAATGTTTATTTGGTTTGTTTCTTTTAATTGTGTTTTCAGTGTTGCTGGGTGATATGTGTGGGACTCCAATGTTGGACATTAAGTGTTTTGTTTATCCCACCTGCAGCCAAGAACTTGCATAAGCAGCAATAAAAAGATTAGCTCATCTGATGGAAATAATAAACTTCAAGGGGGATCAAAGATCCGTCAGCCAGATGCTTCTCTCCTCGGTCTTTTATGCCAAAAATAAAGGTAAACACTCTCTCCTTACTGATCATTTGATTAACTCTGATTAAAGTAACTCTCATAAACAATAAAAAGTGAACAAATGCCAGGCTACTGCTGTTTTAGTCGAGTTAGATGCTGGCAGTAGTGCAATGCATCACACTTCTTTCAATATTAGCCGAACTACCTTCACTTGCCAAGGATTGAATTTAATATGATACATACGAGTTAGATGTCTTTGTTTACACATTCTTTGCATCTCTGCAACAAGCTTTTCCGCCTAAAGGTATCGACAAGGATCATTAATCTCATCTAATCCCAACTAACAAAGAACATTTGCAGACAATAATAGAGCACTAATACAATCTCAATTAAATCAAATAGACATCCAACCTTTTCTTCCTCAAGGCTAACAATCTCCTACTTTTCGACTTCATACTTCTTTCTAAAGTCATCAATAGCCTATTCGAAAGAAAGAAATGTCAAGTCTAAGGACATAAATGCTTTAGCAAATATCATACATAGTGTAGACTATAGTATAATAAATAACCTGATTGTTCCTATGAGAGATCTCCTTCAAATGCCTTGAAAGCTTTGATTGTTTACCGTCTAGCATAATATGACACAGCTTCTTAGCCTCTTTTAGCTTGCACTCTAAAGCGACCAACTTTACTTGAATCTTTAGGGACACTTCCAATGATGTTTAAGCATTCCAAGGTTCATAGTTACACTAAAAAGTATTCTTAATAAAACTATTATAGAACCTCTTTTTTTTTCTCATCTTCCAATCGCTTCTCTTTTTCCATGGCTTCCAATATTAGTTGTTGTTTTTTCTTCTATGGCTGCATCGAGCTTGCTGACTTGCGTCTCTAGAGTTTCTACTTGTTGATTGAGCTTCAAAACGCCCATCTGAAATCCGTCAACTTCAGCAACAACACATTTTGCAGGTTTAAATAAAGCTGTTTAGAAAGTGACTAATGATTCTAGTAGTTAGAGCAGAAAACGATATTCAGATTAAGAAGCTTTTAAACCTTCTCTTGTGATGCTACTTTTATATCTCGGAAAGATTATCAACTTGCACTTCCAATCGAGCAACCATTTTTTCTGCTTCAGTAGCAACCCAAATCTTAACTACGTAAAACAAACGGAGTAACACATTTGCTCATTTCAGATTCTCAGTCCGTTACATGTTCATACATTGAGGATACAACAAAGGGAGTAACAAATTTGCTCATTTCAGACTTGAGAAAAGGGCAAACAATTGAGAGACCTGGCAGGGAAGTAACGCCCATTTTTAGTTCTTCACCCTAGCTTCTTTGCAGCGACTCCAATGTCACTCAGTCGGCAGTAAGAAGGCAACATTTTTCTGAGGTCATCCCATAGGTAAAGAAACATGCAGATGTCATTTTTAATGTTTTGATAAATTAGGCGAGACTAAAAACAGGACAAATGGGAGTCCTAAGCCTTGAAAATCCGATCTAAAATCTCCAACTCTTGTATGTTTCCTATGCAGTAAATGATACTATCCAGCTCACCCAACCGCAAAACTCATAGCAAAACAAGAATTTAAGTAAGTAAAGGAAAACTCAACTTAGTAAACAAGAAAAAAAACACAAATGAGAATTGTTGTCAATCATCGCGACTATCACAAATCACAGACATAAAACGCGGCACCTCAGACCATTCAATCCAAGACATTCGTAACTTGAACTATACTACCTCCGTTTCTTTAGAATTGTCCCACTTCTTAGGAATACAGATTAGGCAGAAATGATATTTTTTTGGATACAAGTCGACATTTTAGTGGCAATGAAAACTCACAGTAATGAAGCCATCTCTTAATGCCAAATAGTCAGCTTTAATAACAGATTTGAAGAATTGTCGGAGAAAACATCCCTCTCAAGCATTGAAAGTCACAACTAACTAAGTAATCAATTATAATTATCTTAACAATTTTAAATATATGACGTCAAAATCTCGGGTATTACACATAGTTGTCATAAAAAGCACTTTAAGGAATCAAAATCAACAAAATTTCCAGAAACAGCATATCACTCCATATAACCCAACTTTGCAGCATGTTTAGATTTAGTCCATATGTCACACCCAAACCAGCAATGGCTGGACAGAAATGTTTGTTCAAAGGTTAATCCAAATCAGACATGGGTAAAAAGTAAGACAACTCAGAATTAGCCTAACATGTAAACCTTACATACCTGGATCAATCAATCCAACAGGAATGGAGACTAATAGTAACAAAGAGAACGCAAATGTAACTGGTGACAGTAAGTCCAATCTAAAGCAAAGCCACTCCATTGTAGAACGTCAGCTTTGAATAAGCAGTTATAAGATCTACACTTGTTTCCCGAAATCTAGATCCTTGATTAAAACTTCTAATAATAATTGTAACTCCAGCTATAGTCTCAGCGAAGTGTTGTATCACTGGAGCTTTACTCACTCCAGCCAATCGGCAAAGTTCTCGAGATGGTATATAATATTCTTTGGCTTTTTGCGAGAAAGAAATGAGAGCGCAAATTGGTGAATACTCGTTGACAATGATTCCTCAGATAGAGTGATGGGTGATACAAAAATTCAACCTGATAAAAAAATTATGTGCCAAACATACACATGCACAAACCCAAGCTTAAAAAACACACCACCAGAACCCACTAAAAAGCCTAAGCCAAACTCAAAAGGTTCACCTGAAAGAAACTTATTCAATATCCGAGCACCGAATTACCCGAGAAGTAATTATTGCGGTGTCAAGTTAGAAACTTTTTTAGGAACTCGGGATTATCATGAGATAATGGACAAGGAACATCGACAGTGTGCTGGCATCGGCTTCAAATCCGATTATAACCATTATATCACGATAACGCATTGCATCTCTTGCAGCAATGACACCAGAAGCATTGCATCCCATTCTAACCATTATATCATGATAACTTTTGTAGATGAATATATTAGGAGCAACTCTATTAGACTTCATCTCTTGCAACAATGACACCTCCTCATCAAGTTGTGCATTTTTACACAGCTCGTCTAATAAGACACCATAAGACCAAACATCTGGTTCTATTCCACAGATCTGCATGTTGTTGAATAGCTGATGTGCCATTTGCAGCCTATTTGACTTGCATAGCCCATCTATATATGAAAGTGTTATAGCACACGACATCAGGGGACATCCCTTGCTGATGCAAATCGAAGCAACTGGATGTCCGTCTCGGTCTTATATGACCGATCAATATAAATATCAACATTCTACAGAATCAACAACGAAAAGTTGATAACAAAGGGCTTTAGGCAACTTAAACGGGCTCAGATACTAACAATATAGTAACTTAACACACATCCAGAAGCATTGCGCCAAAGCTTTAATGAACTACAGTAAGACCATTTTTAATTAGGATTAATTAATGAGATTAATCCATACTAAGGGTGCCCTTCCTATATTACTCCAAACTATGTATTAACTTACTATAATCCTAACTATCCCACGCCCCTTCCTTGATTAGGATTATAGTAAGTTAATACATAGTTTGGAGTAATATAGGAAGGGCACCCTTAGTATGGATTAATCTCATTAATTAATCCTAATTAAAAATGGTCTTACTGTAGTTCATTAAAGCTTTGGCGCAATGCTTCTGGATGTGTGTTAAGTTACTATATTGTTAGTATCTGAGCCCGTTTAAGTTGCCTAAAGCCCTTTGTTATCAACTTTTCGTTGTTGATTCTGTAGAATGTTGATAGTTATATTGATCGGTCATATAGGACCGAGACGGACATCCAGTTGCTTCGATTTGCATCAGCAAGGGATGTCCCCTGATGTCGTGTGCTATAACACTTTCATATATAGATGGGCTATGCAAGTCAAATAGGCTGCAAATGGCACATCAGCTATTCAACAACATGCAGATCTGTGGAATAGAACCAGATGTTTGGTCTTATGGTGTCTTATTAGACGAGCTGTGTAAAAATGCACAACTTGATGAGGAGGTGTCATTGTTGCAAGAGATGAAGTCTAATAGAGTTGCTCCTAATATATTCATCTACAAAAGTTATCATGATATAATGGTTAGAATGGGATGCAATGCTTCTGGTGTCATTGCTGCAAGAGATGCAATGCGTTATCGTGATATAATGGTTATAATCGGATTTGAAGCCGATGCCAGCACACTGTCGATGTTCCTTGTCCATTATCTCATGATAATCCCGAGTTCCTAAAAAAGTTTCTAACTTGACACCGCAATAATTACTTCTCGGGTAATTCGGTGCTCGGATATTGAATAAGTTTCTTTCAGGTGAACCTTTTGAGTTTGGCTTAGGCTTTTTAGTGGGTTCTGGTGGTGTGTTTTTTAAGCTTGGGTTTGTGCATGTGTATGTTTGGCACATAATTTTTTTATCAGGTTGAATTTTTGTATCACCCATCACTCTATCTGAGGAATCATTGTCAACGAGTATTCACCAATTTGCGCCTCATTTCTTTTCTCAAAGAAGCCAAAGAATATTATATACCATCTGCACGAGAACTTTGCCGATTGGCTGGAGTGAGTAAAGATCCAGTGATACAACACTTCGCTGAGACTATAGCTGGAGTTACAATTATTATTAGAAGTTTTAATCAAGGATCTAGATTTCGGGAAACAAGTGTAGATCTTATAACTGCTTATTCAAGGCTGACGTTCTACAATGGAGTGGCTTTGCTTTAGATTGGACTTATCGTCACCCACATTTCATTTGTTTCTTTGTTACTATTAGTCTCCATTCTGTTGGATTGATTGATCCGTATGTAAGGTTTACATGTTAGGCTAATTCTGAGTTGTCTTACTTTTTACCCATGTCTGATTTGGATTAACCTTTGAACAAACATTTCTGTCCAGCCATTGCTGGTTTGGATGTGACATATGGACTAAATCTAAACATGCTGCAAAGTTGGGTTATATGGAGTGATATGCTGTTTCTGGAAATTTTGTTGATTTTGATTCCTTAAAGTGCTTTTTATGACAACTATGTGTAATACCCGAGATTTTGACGTCATATATTTAAAATTGTTAAGATAATTATAATTGATTACTTAGTTAGTTGTGACTTTCAATGCTTGAGAGGGATGTTTTCTCCGACAATTCTTCAAATCTGTTATTAAAGCTGACTATTTGGCATTAAGAGATGGCTTCATTACTGTGAGTTTTCATTGCCACTAAAATGTCGACTTGTATCCAAAAAAATATCATTTCTGCCTAATCTGTATTCCTAAGAAGTGGGACAATTCTAAAGAAACGGAGGTAGTATAGTTCAAGTTACGAATGTCTTGGATTGAATGGTCTGAGGTGCCGCGTTTTATGTCTGTGATTTGTGATAGTCGCGATGATTGACCACAATTCTCATTTGTGTTTTTTTTCTTGTTTACTAAGTTGAGTTTTCCTTTACTTACTTAAATTCTTGTTTTGTTATGAGTTTTGCGGTTGGGTGAGCTGGATAGTATCATTTACTGCATAGGAAACATGCAAGAGTTGGAGATTTTAGATCGGATTTTCAAGGCTTAGGACACCCATTTGTCCTGTTTTTAGTCTCGCCTATTTTACCAAAAGATTAAAAATGACATCTGCATGTTTCTTTACCTATGGGATGACCTCAGAAAAATGTTGCCTTCTTACTGCCGACTGAGTGACATTGGAGTCGCTGCAAAGAAGCTAGGGTGAAGAACTAAAAATGGGCGTTACTTCCCGCTGTGTCTCTCAATTGTTTGCCCTTTTCTCAAGTCTGAAACGAGCAAATTTGTTACTCCCTTTGTTGTATCCTCAATGTATGAACATGTAACGGACTGAGAATCTGAAATGAGCAAATGTGTTACTCCGTTTGTTTTACGTAGCTAAGATTTGGGTTGCTACTGAAGCAGAAAAAATGGTTGCTCGATTGGAAGTGCAAGTTGATAATCTTTCCGAGATATAAAAGTAGCGTCACAAGAGAAGGTTTAAAAGCTTCTTAACCTGAATATCGTTTTCTGCTCTAACTACTAGAATCATTAGTCACTTTCTAAACAGCTTTATTTAAACCTGCAAAATGTGTTGTTCTTTGAAGTTGACGGATTTCAGATGGGCGTTTTGAAGCTCAATCAACAAGTAGAAACTCTAGAGACGCAAGTCAGCAAGCTCGATGCAGCCATAGAAGAAAAAACAACAACTAATATTGGAAGCCATGGAAAAAGAGAAGCGATTGGAAGATGAGAAAAAAAGAGGTTCTATAATAGTTTTATTAAGAATACTTTTTAGTGTAACTATGAACCTTGGAATGCTTAAACATCATTGGAAGTGTCCCTAAAGATTCAAGTAAAGTTGGTCGCTTTAGAGTGCAAGCTAAAAGAGGCTAAGAAGCTGTGTCATATTATGCTAGACGGTAAACAATCAAAGCTTTCAAGGCATTTGAAGGAGATCTCTCATAGGAACAATCAGGTTATTTATTATACTATAGTCTACACTATGTATGATATTTGCTAAAGCATTTATGTCCTTAGACTTGACATTTCTTTCTTTCGAATAGGCTATTGATGACTTTAGAAAGAAGTATGAGGTCGAAAAGTAGGAGATTGTTAGCCTTGAGGAAGAAAAGGTTGGATGTCTATTTGATTTAATTGAGATTGTATTAGTGCTCTATTATTGTCTGCAAATGTTCTTTGTTAGTTGGGATTAGATGAGATTAATGATCCTTGTCGATACCTTTAGGCGGAAAAGCTTGTTGCAGAGATGCAAAGAATGTGTGAACAAAGACATCTAACTCATATGTATCATATTAAATTCAATCCTTGGCAAGTGAAGGTAGTTCGGCTAATATTGAAAGAAGTGTGATGCATTGCACTACTGCCAGCATCTAACTCGACTAAAACAGCAGTAGCCTGGCATTTGTTCACTTTTTATTGTTTATGAGAGTTACTTTAATCAGAGTTAATCAAATGATCAGTAAGGAGAGAGTGTTTACCTTTATTTTTGGCATAAAAGACCGAGGAGAGAAACAACTGGCTGACGGATCTTTGATCCCCCTTGAAGTTTATTATTTCCATCAGATGAGCTGATCTTTTTATTGCTGCTTATGCAAGTTCTTGGCTGCAGGTGGGATAAACAAAACACTTAATGTCGGGGAAGACATTGTCGAGTTTAATCACACTTGCTTAATAGTTTGTTCATGATATGGTCGTTTTTACAAGCTTGATATTCACAAATGAATTGTAGAAATGTCATTGGTTTACAAGCACGATATTAAGACATGTTACAACCATAAAATGAGTTCTCAAACAAAGGAGAATTAAAATCCTAATATTACAAGGATTTATCATCTTTGATGAATGTAAATGTCCCTGGTGGTCTGAGATGACAAGGACCCTTGGCAACGAGGCACAAAGTGCCAGGCCAAAGCGCACGCCTCACTGACATCTGAAGTAGGCTTTAATAAATACTTTGATGCTCACTTTACTACTTTCACCAGGAAAGTTGAGACAATTGAGAATTGTGTGTGCCTACATGAAGAAGATCATGGAATTTTATGGAAACATCAAGACTGGAGAAACTGGCTTAGGAGAAGTTCAGAGGTCTAGAAGGTTCACAGTGTCATTTGTTTGTACATTTGTTTGCACAGTGGCAAATTGTGAGTATGGATTCTACTGGCACTTTTACTAGGCAAGTAGCTGTCTTGGGATCAGAATTACAAGCGATGCGTGATTGCAACCCCTTATCTGCTCTGCATTGAATTGTAAGAAACATTACTACACTTCTTTATATGAAAGGATCGTTTCACAATCACTAAAACCCTTTGGTATCGACTTTTCGTTATTAGATTGTTTTAATAGGGCATGTAAGGATAGTATGGCTTGACCTATACTTTTAAGTCCTGATTTTATTTGTGGAAACGATGGAGGTTCATGTTAGCCGATCTCATTTTCTTTCGGGTATAAAACTTTGTTTTTGACTTTTCAATTTTTTATTATTAGATTGTTTTAATAGGGGATGTAGGGATAGTGTGACTTGTTTTCAACCTGTACTTTCAAGTCATGGTATTAGTTGAGGAAACAATGGATGGTTCGTGTTAGCCGACCTCATTTTATTTCGGGACTAGAATATCGTGTGTCGACTTTTCTTTATTTGTTGTTTAAAAAGGGCATGTTAGGACTGAGAGTAGCATGTCTTTCCAAATTATATATACGGTTTCTTAATCTTGAATTGTAGACACTGGACGTTCTACTTCAAGTCCTCATTGTATCTCCAAAAGAGAAGAATCTTCGTAGTAAGGTATGCAACATTTCACTTGTATAGAGTGACACTTTTTCCCCATCAAAAGCAACACTTTCTAGGTGTAGATTATTGTTAAGTTAAAAGGAGTGTAAATGTGTTATATGATTGAAAAGAGTGTAAATGTGTTATACGTAATGTCATTTATCTGCATTCACACAATCAAATATGGCAGTCATTTGGTGAATAGCTCAGCAACAAGGGACAAGGGAACAACTCGAGATAGAAGAAGGTGAAATCTGAATTCATTATTTGAGGCTACTGTCTTTACTTCTAAACTCCATACAATTTTGTGTGAACTGCAGAAACTTATAACTAAGACTTGAATATATAGGACTAAAGTAACTGAGTAACAATCTATTATTCTATGGTTAAGTTAGGCAATTACTCAATTGGCAAAATTTTGCAAATTAAGTGGAGTTTGTATTGTACTCCTTACGATTTGGTTATTTAGCTGTCTTGGTAATGTGGTTTAGGTTCAGTTGCTAATTAGACTTCGAATTTCCCAAACTTTACAGCTTTACTCTTCTAATATGTTTATTGGTGTGTTATGTGTCTTTTGTAGAATCGCCTAATATTTGATAAGAGTATAAACTAAGAAAATATGAGAAACCTTACTGAAGAAAGGGTTCAATGAAGATGGCATTCACAGTCATTTCTACATGCGTTAAACCACGGAGCAGTGCCAACGATCACTTGCTCTTGGCAGGTCAGTCCTCAGTTGAAATGTTGAAATGTTCAGTGAGCGAGCGAGCGAAGCCTTCTCTCACTAGAAGGCAAACAACAGGACTGGCACGACTTACAATATTTTATGGCCATGTAACTATACAACTCCTTTGATTGGTTAAGACAGAGGAAAGTTCCCGATCTCTTCGTGGTGTTCAACTTCAAGACTTGACGGAATGGTAAACACTCTTTATATATTATATTAAATTCCAATCTTTGTAATTCATTGTATTGTTTATGATTGTTTTATTTGCTGTACTAAAATTCGAGACAAGGACATATTAGTCTTTTATGAATCAGACCATATTGTTAGGGCAATGAGCCTATGATCATCTAAACGAACATTTTTTTGAACAAGGCTGCTCCACTTATCTTCTTGTAAGCTTTGTTTATCTAAGGGAGGGACAATTTCTGTTTGGTTTTGTTTAGATTGAGTGGGAGGGACAAATTGTATATGCCTGATTCTGTGTAGATTGAGAGGGAGCCAGGGAGAGAGGCGGAGGAGAGAGAGAGAGAGAGAGAGAGAGAGAGAGAGAGAGAGAGAGAGAGAGAGAGAGAGAGAGCATTTGGGCTTGGTTTTGTTCAGATTTGAGAGAGTGAGGGAGGGAAAGGGAGACGGGGAGAGGTTAAGAGGATGAATGGATACGGTTGTTCCTTTGCATGTGTGGTGTATCCTTAATAATTATGGCTTATATAAGACGAGCTGCACATCTATCGCATCAACACAAAATGTGTAGCTGCTACCTATTAGGTCCTATATTTTTGCACAATGTAAGGCTCCTTGTCTAATACACACTATCCCCACCCCACCTCCTTATTTTCATTTCCTTAGAAGAAGAAATAACGGTCATCTTTGTCTCAACATTTGCCTTTTTCGTCACTTCAAAAACTACCCATTTGCAGATCCGCACAGCTACGTCGCCCACAGTTTACATGGCCATCTCGCTTGCGCTAAGTTTCTAGCATGGTGAAGAAATTCGTTTAACCGCCATTGGAGAAGAGATAGGGTATGAAGGGAAATTTTAGACAAGACATGGGGACAAGTTTTTAATTCATACGATACTGAAGAACCAGCTATCTCTCAAGCTTCTGAATTAAGGTAAGCTCCAAAGCTGTTGTGTTTTATAAATTATTAGGGAATAGGTGAAGCCTTTGAGCAAGAAATGTGAAATAGAATAATGAGTTTTCTCTATCCCGATTATTGTCCACAATGCGTGAACAGTGTACAAAATCGAAAGAGAAATAGAAAGATGGAACAAGAGGAAATGGGAGGGATAGAGATAAAATGATGAGGCTGCTCCTTCTGCAACTGGTTAAGCGGACCTTGACTTTCTTAATGCAAATGCACATGCTACACTACGTAGCATTACATGGGTGATGGTGAAGCTACATTCGATAGACTCCCCTGGGTCGACCCAGCTAACAACATTTCAGAAGTGGTGGGACAAAAATGATGGGGCTATATGTCGAGTTGTACGTTTTTTGGACTACTACAGCTCCTAAGTATGGATGTTATGCAGTTATGCTAAACATGCATATCCACTACTTGTGTCAGAATACCAAAGCCCAAAAAATTGTCGTAAAGTAAGTGAATATGTGATCTCTGCTCATGTTTCGGTTGGTAATAGAGATTATAATGTATCCTCCGGAATGCGTGGACAGTATCAATTTTGTTTCCAATACTATACGGATGCTTCAGCATTCCATTCATTTTGTCGAGACAACTCATTTTGTAAAGCATTCCAGTGCTATGCCAAGTACGGCTACGTAGTGTATTATTCAACTTAAATCAGTTTACTTGGAAGATTTAACAATGATCATATTTACTTATGTACCACTACTATTACAAAATACCATTTAATCAAATTGGGGCACCGCGCCCGATAGGGCGCGGGGCAACAACTAGTTTATATAAATAACTAAAGTGAAATGTGTAAATGTTTTGATAATTGATGATGATTGCTAATAAACAAACTACATTCGAGGGGATATATATCTTTATTATCGACAAAATGTTCCTATACAGACCGAGCCATTTTCCGAGCTGAGTCAAACTTTAATTCTATGTTCTCGGTAATCTCTAAGCCTAGTTCCAGATTCAGCTCAGGCTCAATCACACCTCTAAGGTACTTCGTGTCATTGTCGCGATGATCATCAGAATTAGTATAAAACTGAGGTATACTAGATTAAGAAGGGCAGGTCAATGTTCCCAAAGTCTTGGGGAGCTTTTCGTTGCTTGGGATACTTGGGCAGATGAGAAGCAATGTTAATGGCAGTGTCCATGTATGATGCAAACATTTTTCTTAAGCATTTGTGTTTGAAATAGGTGGCATCGTCGTCTTTAACATTCTTCGTATTGTGTTTTGCGTCAATGGTTTCCTTGAAAGTCTTCTCATTGAAGGTCCAGTTGCCACTTTTCCAGTTAAGGTCATAGAACGGAAGAAACTGATGTCCGTTTAATGCCACGAACTTCACTGCATCTAAAACGAACTCAAACTCTTCTTTTGACATGTAAAATGGAAAGCTAATCCTTGTCCATGCAGGCTTCACTCCTTCATAGCCCTGTTAATAGATCGATAATGCGTTTAAACATAGTTTCATTAGTTGAAAGGGCTAATCAGTAATCAGTCGGTCATTTGGGTCAAATCAGTTTTGGTATATCAAGATATGATGCACTTTGGTTGATTCTGATTGAGTCGGGTCATGTCATTTTGGTCGTGTTTTCTATGTCTTTTTGCTCATCTATTAGACAAATTTGTCATTTCAGGCTTCAATTTAGTCATTTTTGGTCATTTCTAGCAGTAAACTTTGGTTGAGTATTCTAGTTCATATTTATATTTATGCTGTCATTTGTCCATACTGTTGTCTTGTCGTAAAATGTACACCAAGTTGAGAAATTACCTGTTGAATTGGTGATCTGAAAGCAAGAGAGTTAGAAGTGTCAAGCTTGAGCAAGTAGTGACCATAGGGTCCAGCACAAGAACACCCTCCTCTAGCTTGAATCCCGAACAAGTCATTAAGCAGTTTGGCTACAAATCGACCATGCAGAGGTTTCTGGTTTGTGATAGGATATACAAGAAAGGATAAAATAGCAAGACGGTCCACGGATATAACAGGCCCAAGGATATCTATTTTGTTGTTGTTGTTGCCTAGGGTTTTTAGTGCAGTTGTCATATAATTAGACTTTTGATTCTTGATTGTGTTGTAACCAATATATTCTTTAATCCAGAATGCTAATGCTGCTCTAACTGTCTGAATTATTTGTGGAGTTCCGGCATTTTCCCTTTCTTCAATGTTTTCCAAGTATACTGTGTCCTGTTCCACAAAAGCGCTTCTTGTGATCCAACATTTGCGACTGTTTAATGCAAGTTTGAAATAATATACTGTATATGAAAGATGAAGTACCTCTTCAGTGAAATTAACATAGGCAACAGTTCCACCTCCACAAGTAGAGGGAGGATAATTGTTGAGTTGATAAAGCTTCTTGTTCATAAGGAGAACCCCAGGGGTTCCTGGTCCTCCAATAAATTTGTGTGGACTAATGAACAATGCATCGTATCCATCTAATTCTCCCGATTTCATGTCGATCTCGACATATGGTCCACTGTATGTAACATTAGTACTCCTTTGGATCAGCAGGTTTCTAAACAATCTTAATAATTCTAAGCAGAGGATTTGGAAACAGTAAGACTCTACTTTAACAATCAAATTAGAGACAGACTCCCTCACCTTGATGCGAAATCAAAGCAAGCAAAAGCTCCATGTTGATGAAGCAACCTTGAAAGAGCTCGAGTATCCGTGACAATACCTGTAACATTGCTACAAGCTGAAAAGGAGCCTAACATGGGGCGGTTGCTACTTTCATAATTTTCGAGTTGTGTCTTAAGTGCTTCCATATCTATGGAGCTCTCATCGTCTGTTAAGCCAATCTCGACGACATCAGCTAGGCTCTGTCGCCAAGAGAGGATGTTCGAGTGGTGCTCGTAAGGCCCCACGAAAACAACCCATTTTTCTTCGTCCTGTAGGAGTTTAGACACCCTGTCTCTAAGAGTAGGTGTTATTGCAATTCCCATGACTTCTTGAAGCTTTTTAATTGCACCCGTGGTTCCGGAACCACAAAATAAAATTGCATCCTCTTGATTATTTCCTCCTAAACATGTTTTGATGTATTGGCTTGCTTCTTTCATCATCTTTGTACTATGTTGTCCTACATAGCTATCTCCCGTATGAGTATTTCCTATATTATTATTAGCATAATCAACATTGTTGACCATAATTCAGTCGAATGCCATGAAAAAAGTACAGTAGAATAGAGCTGAATTGATAAGTGTAACAACTAACCTATTTGTAACAACTAACTCAATTACTAACCCAACCTGAAATAACCCGACCTACATAAACTTTCTAGTCTTTAATAAGTGTAACAACTAACCTATTTGTAAGGTCTACTGATTGTCAAATAATTATGTTTAGTACAACTGTACAAAGAAGGAAAATGAAAAATGCTCCGTACCATAGAAAGGAAGAAAAGCAGAGAGAATGTAATCTTCAACGAAGCGTAGAGAGCGGGCGGTGGCAGTGGTATCGGCATATGTTATTCTCCGTCTTCCATAAGGCGACTTAAACTCGGCATCGCCACCAATTGTCTCTGATCTCAACCAGCTTAGTTTCATTTCAGGGGACAACGACTCCTCCATCTTAGGCACTTTCATTGCTGTTCTTCTAATTAGTTTCTACTATTATACGATAAACCAAGTATACGTGAGGATACAATGCAAGTAACCTTAATGTGGACTATAACTTTATAAGGTCGTTAATGATTAATGTAAAAGTCTACGTTCATATATATATATATATATATATATATATATATATATATATATATATATATATATATACTTGTTGAAAACCCAAACGACAGGCATGAGGAGGCGCACGACGATATCCAGCACAAAGAATTTGTGTTCAATTAATGCTTGTTTAAATAAAATATATAAATTCTTATTTCAAACAGTATTAAGTTAAGACTTACCCACATTCGTTTTTAAATAATGTTAAAATAAAAGAGGAAAATTTGCTAAATAATAATAAAAAAAAATATCTGTGTTCTATGGTCGAAATGGTCGAGCTTTGTTTTGCGTTGGCCGTGTTTTTTAATTTGGTTTGACCAACTAGTAGCATTATTATATATGAGGCTCACGATACTCGAAGTCAGCACATAACACAGTCGTGTCCGGTTGGCCGCATTTAGTTTAAAATTGTAGTCCCTTCATACCAGATCAATGGTTAACATTTATCTAATGCGGTCGTATCATATCAATGGTAACATTCCTTATTTAGCCCACAACATTACCAAGTTATCCTTATACGCATTTGATATTTACACTAAATGTCATTACATACTCACCTAACTACCCACAATTAAACCCACAATTACATACCCCACCTATTTTTTTCCTCTTTACCCCTGCTTTACCCTTCTTTCTTAAAAACCCCATTTTTTTTACCAGGTTACCATTGGTTTGGTTTGGAAGGAGTATGAATGTACTCCCTCCGTTCCGGTCAATTATTGTCCTTTGGTTTTGGCATAAAGATTAAGGGAAGAAGAGGAAGTCAATTACTAAATGACAAGTGGAACAATTTGGGTTCGAATGATCAGATTGCTCATCAAGTTCATTCTTAAAATAGAAAAGATAACAATTGACTAAGATACCCAAAAATGAAAAAGGACAACAAATGAGCGAGATAAACAGAGAGAGTATATGTTAATTGTTATTTGTTAACCCAAAAACCTACTCCATATTCCCCACTTATAGTTTAGGTTTGTCTTTGGATTGACTTTCTATATAATTATGCCTATATGTTAGATAAGGAAATTTGTCATCTACTCTTGATAAAAATGGAATATAAGCCATTTTTATGAAATATTATTATGTAATATTATATGGATGTTCATATGTTAGGATATTCTAGAGTTATTGTATTAAGAAAATTCTACCCTATTGTATGTGTATATATATTGATGGGGCATATTCTGCACCCGCTGACCGAGTCAACATATTGAGCAAGGTCAAAGATATCCACAGCAAGTCAACGACTTAGACAGCCTAACCGACGCAGCCTGTCGGCCTGTCTCTTGGGTCCCGGCTGGGACAACTAGCCAGCCGGGGCACATATCCGCGTACTCATATCCAAGACTCCTCGGCATGGAGTCAACAGGGCCCGCCGGCCTGCCATAGGTACCTCGGCCGAGGGTAGATCAGTCTTTCCACCTGCTAGCCACTTGGCCACTTGGCCACTACGTGACAAAAGGTGAAAGTCTATAAATACTCCTCAACCCTCATTGAGGAAAGGATCCACAATTTAACCTAAAACTCACTATTCATCTGGTATAATCTCCCTTATCTCTCTACAATATACTTTATCAAGTAACATACAACTTAATCCCTTTAAGTTCACTGACTTGAGCGTCGGAGTGAGTACGCTCGGTGCAAAGCCGAGCCCTCAGTTTGTTCATCGTTTCAGGAGAGGCCGAGAGGAAGAGTCAAGGCAAGGAAAGACATTCATTCACCAAGCTTGCGTGGTAAACAACACTGCTCTGGAATTACACCCGGAACAATTGGCGCCGTCTGTGGGGAAGAGATACTAGAAGCTAGTCACATTCATTCCCAAACAAAAAAAAACACAAAAAAAAACCCACCCAACAAGCTAAGAAGATGTCGAAACAACCAGAGATGGTGCTTGTGGAAAATGAATTCTACCAAGATGACACATTCCACAACTCTGAAATCGGGCAGTCTCCCACCGGCCGTATCACTGATACGACGAACGGGATGCCAAAGGAACAAGATACACCGCTGCCCGCCGACCAAGTCACTATCATGGGACATGTGGTTGATGCAGCTAAACTAAAGCTACTCCTGGACCTAATGGGTAGCACGCCGACTCACACTGTCACAATGACAAGAGCGGCGGCACCCCCACAGGAGATCGGGGTCCAAAAAGTGACTCAGAAACTTGAACGAAGCATTGGAGGAAGCCGACCTGTCAAGACGCCGGGGAGCCCAGAGTGCTAGTGGTGGACACGAGTCCTTCCCGCACTCGCGGGAGGGGCGCGTCGTCGCAAAGACCGACGAGGGCTCCGCCCCGCAGGAGTGAAAGAAGTCCGACTCACCAGAGTCGGAGAAGAAGTCCGACTCACCAGAGTCGGAGAAGAAGTCCGACTCACCAGAGTCGGAGAAGAAGCCTTTCCCGCCACGGGGAGAGGAGCCGGACTAGGGATGCGAGGAGCCGATCGCCGCGCGTCATTCGACACGTGGTCAGACAGCCCCTCAGCGCCTATGTCCTAGAGGTCCCGGTGCCGACTAAACTAAAGTTGCCGCCCATATCATACAAAGGAGAAAGCGACCCAACCGACCACGCCGAGGCTTTCGAGTCTTACATGTCGGTATGGGAGCAGCCCGATGAGGTTTGGTGCCGAGTCTTCCCAACGACTCTGCATGGGATGGCACAAAGTTGGTACAAGGGGCTACCCGATGGGTCGGTATCTTTGTTATGCCGACCTAAGGGACACATTTTTGGCCCGATATTCTTGCAATAAGAGGAGGGCCATCGAGACATCGGATCTCGACTATCGAGACGGGAGGGGGGCGAGTCTCTCCGAAGTTATGTAAAGAGGTTCGATGCCAAGGTTCAAAGAGATTCGTGAGTCGAGCAATGAGTGGCGCCTTCGCACCGATGAAAGGCCTCCCAAGAGGGGACTTGAAGAACGAGCTCATCAAGTGCGGGGCTCGAACCTAGACTCCCGGAAGATGGCCGACCAAGCCATAAAGGTGGAGGACTATCATAAAACTCGGGTAGGCCCGGCGAGGCCGGGCACTCGAGAGCAAGAGCCGCCGGGAGGACAACCCGGATGAAAGACGCCGTGACAATAATAGGTCACGGTCGGACAAGTCCGCCAGAAATGAAACTCGGCGGGCGCGGGGAGTTCGGGACCGTATTACCAAAAGCGGTACAATGGTCACACCCCCCTGGTCGTATCTGCTGCCGAGGTCTTTGCCCGAGCAAAACGAGGGTCGAAGTGGGAAAGGCCTCCCAAGGCGAGAGGGGACGGTGACACGAGCGATCGTGAGTACCACGGCCACACCGGTCACTTAATCGACAACCGCCGGCATCGAAGAATGCCATTGAGGAGCGATCCGGAAGGGGAGCCTCAAGCAAATATGTTCGGAGGCAAAAGACTAATACCGGCGGCTCAAATAAAAAATCCGTCTTTGAACGGATAGGAGTAATCCATGTTGTCATCGGGGCAACGAGAACGGTGGGTCCGCTCATGGGCACAAACGGCACCTGAACGAGCTATATCAGGCCATCAACTTTGTGCCCAAAAAGCGATCCCCCTTCCAACATCCCCGATATGACTATTGGGAAGAAGGACTACGAGGGAGTCATCGCACCGCACGGCGACCCACTTGTAGTCCACTTGGACATAGCCAACCACCTGGTCAAGAGGTGCCACGATTGACACGGGCGCCTACACGAACATCATGTTCGTGGAGTGCTTTCTCAATCTCGGTCTCAAGATTGAGGACTTGAGCCCCCGCCAATCCGTTTGTCTGATTTTCCGGTACTGGTACCCCCAGGGTCAATCGATCACGGTGATGTTCGGCGAGGGGAGTGCGGCTAAGAATGTCCTATCCGAGTTCGTGGTCATTGACGGCTCGTCCGCCTACAACGTTCTCATAGGCCGAGTCACTCTGAGCGAGGCCGATGCGGTAATGTCCATCGGGCCCCGACACGATGTATGTCTCGGACCGGGGGAAGCGCATAAGCTCGTCTCAAAGGACGAAAAAGATGAAGTAGTCAACGTCCGGATATCCGCCGAGAGGGTGCAACATGCAATCCCTCAAAGTGGCGAAGAAGTCGAAGAAGGGGAAAAGCCCATCCTTACAACAGGAGGGCGACCTCATGGATGCCACTTTCGGCATGGTCGAAGGAGCCGAGACCGAAGAAGTGGAAATTGACCCGGGCGCACCGTAATCGTCGATGTCAACCTAGAGCCAAAATTCGGGCCGCTCTCCTAGACCTGCCGAGGAAGAACAAAGACGTCTTCGCTTACTCAAGCGAGATGGGCGTGAGCGGGAGGTAATTGTTCACAAGTGAACGTACTCTCCACCGCCGCCTGTCAAGCGGAAGATGAGGAACTCCTCGGAGAAGGATGAGGCCATCAAAGCCGAGGTAGATAAATTACTAGCGGCGGGCTTTATCATGCCTTGTACTTATCCCGAGTGGTTAGCTAATGTTGTAATGGTAAAGAAATCATCGGGGGCGTGGAGGATGTGTGTAGATTTTACCAATCTTAATAAAGCGTGCCCCAAAGATTGCTATCCCTTGCCTCGAATAGATAGTTTAATCGACGCCACGACAGGCTACACTATCCGAGCCTGCCGGACGCCTTCTCGAGGGTATCATCGGTATTCATGGTCGAAGAAGACATGCCTAAATGCGCATTCATCACTTTGTAACGGTACATACATGTATAAAATGATGTCGTTCGGTTTGAAGAACGCCGGCGCAACTTACACAAGACTGGTGGACAAAGTGTTCCAAAATCAAAAAGGGCGAAACATTGAGGCTTACGTCGACGATGCTATTGTAAAAAGCAAGTCCGACAAATGAGCACTTAGCCGATTTACACGAGACATTTTGTTCGCTAAGGAAATACAAGATGAAACTTAACCCAATGAAATGCAACTTCGGTGTCCGGGCAGGTAAGTTCCTCGGCGTACTTGTCAGCGCCAGGGGAATCACTACTACAACTCCCTTACTTTCCCGACGCTTTATGATCGACGCTTTTATAAGTGTCGACCCATTTTTTCACTTAATATCCATTTTAGTATTATAATAATCATTTTCAATGAAAAAACCGCTACTATTCTCTAATCCCTAGTTCTAAAAATTTCATCTCGCGCTCCTCAGTCTTCCCAAAAAATCAAACCCGCTGTGTTCTCCTCCATCCTAATTCCTAATCTTAATCAAAACCTAATTCATTTACTATTCAATTGCCGTAATGATCTCTGGCAATTGTTCAACACACTGAATCGCGCATCTCTTAATCGTCACAGTGGATTGATACTTCTATTCTTCTTCGTCTTTTTGAACCCTAATTTTGTCTGCATTTTCCCTTCTTCCAGATGCATCTGCTACTCCTTATTCCACTCCGAACAACCCGTATTTTTTTACTCATTCCTTTGTTTTTTGTTGTTTAAATTGCTTTGATTATTGGTTTTATTCCTACATTTTCCCTCAAGCTCTACTGGAAACAGGAAAAGATGTCAAACGACTGCATCTTCTTCTGATGGCAAAGGTATTGCTCCATTCACTTTAATGCAATTATTGTAATTTCTCGTTTAATTATTAGCTTATGGTGAACTAATAAAAATTATGACTTGTTTCGTAGTGAAGGAACCTCATCGTTATAAGCCGGGAACTGTGGCTTTGACAAAATTCGAAAACTTCAAAAACCCGTCAAACTTGTTATCCCCTTGCGCCGTTTGTCCGAGTTGTAAGCCTTTTTTTTCTCAAGAATTCTGGCAGTCAACAATAGTTGCATTCCTTGTGAAGGCTATTTTAGTGAAATGAAACAAATGATTGGAACAAAGGGAGTAGTTTCTATTTCTTGTTTGTGTTATGCTTATGTATATTTCTGTCAATGCATATTCATCTTGTAGGAAATAATACCGTGCTTTCAGTGTTAAAGGAATATGTGTCTAGCTGTCGTTGAGACGGGTATGGTTGATGTCGTTCCGCGTTAGTTATACTACCCGAGCTGTTCTCAAACGAGTTGTGTTAGGTTTGAATGAATGTGGAAAAATATTTGTCTGTATTCAGCTTAGTTTCCTTGGCTTTATGAAGCTTTTTTGCCAACAATTTAAAAGTCAATTGGATTGTTTTACTTTTATCTTAACAATATTGGTCACGTTTGTACCACTTACTCTATCATATAGACTACTCATAGAAACATGACTTTCTTCTATTGCTGATATGCCTCTGATACAAGTACTACTATCGCTATCTCTGCATCTCTTGGAAACTTGGGGGGATATGTAAGAGGTTATATACGATCGATGACAAAGATGATGTCGAACTGAAAATGGGAAGTAATTTGGTCTTGTAATATTATCTGCCTGGCTTATTTTAATTTAATTCTGTTGTTTAAAATGTTGTTAGGTGGGTCGTTTATATATCCGCCTTCTCAGCTCGGGTAACTTACAACAATTCCTAACTCAGATTTGTCAAAGTTCCTGTGTTACTTTTTTTCTCTCTAATACTTTGTTCACTTAATTTAATGTAAAGGTTGGGTGTTCAACTACTAGAATTGGAACTAAAATGATTTGGTTGCTTTGGTTGTTATACTCTATGAAGAATGTGGAACTAAAATGATTTGATTTATTTTGTTGTTACTCTTTTTGTTGTTATGCTCACATGGGAGAGTTGATGCATTCCTTCCTATATATTTCTGAAGCTTAGTTCTGATGGCCATGTCCACTTCATCATATTCTATTACATAACTATAACCATAGGGTCAGATGTTGCTATTTTGCAAAAATTGGAGGCTGTGTGGAAGGACAAGAATCCTCTTCTAAACACAGAAGTATAGCAGATTTTATTTAGCATTACAAGAATCCCCTTCTAAACACACAAGTATAGCAGACTAGAGGCTGTCAATCTTTCTCAAAGCTCTCATTCCGTTCACACTTTTTGATATGTTTTATGACTGGATTTTATTTGTTTTATAAACAATTTTTTGCCATTTTAGTTCCCTTTACATCATATCTGGGATATGTTCACTAATTTGTAAACCAGGATCTACTATCTGGGTAAGTTCAAATTCACACACTTATCTTGCTTAGATAGAATCCTTATTCTAATCTTGTTTGTTAATTTAATGTTGTTTTTGAAATTTTTATGTGTTGTTCAATTTTGGTGGAATTTTTTGAAACTGGGTCTGAGTTAAGTCGCGCCTTTATTGCTTTGTTTTTGTATCTTCTAATTTTGTGATTATGATTTCATCTCTATGAATCTTAGTAAATCTAGAAGTTGTCTAGTTACAGCTTAGGTATAGGCGTGACCGTGTGAGTGTCAAAGCTTGTTATTTAATACAATTAATTTGGAAACATTCTCCTCGATTTTTAATGAAAATGCAAACTTCAATCATTATAATTTGCCAGCTCTAGTTGTGGACATAACAGTTGCCAGATGTAGTTGATTTGAATAGACCATATGGATGAGAAATGCAGATATTATGCAGATTTATGACACAAAGCAGAGCTAATTCTTTGACTAAATTGTCTAGTTGATTGGCTTGATAATGTAGAATTGTATTTTAATTTTTAAGTGGGTCGAGTAATTTGTTTTACTGGATTGTTTTTTTATTATTCACTTAACTATGTAAACTTATATGTGTCTTGGCAGATGTAGAAGGGAATATCAAAAAGGCTATTGTAAGTTTGACTAAGGACAACAAAGAGCTACAAACCAAGTTGAATGAGACCAATTTCATTTTGTCTAAAATCTTGGAAGGTACGAGTTCTAGAATACCGTCGCCCGAGTTAGCTCACCTTGCAAAATTGACCTTGAATTCACAGGTATTTTTATGTACTCTTTAATTTTAATACGTGTACTAGGCATGAGATGAACTTTACCCATGTGTTTAGCATCAGTTTTCCGCTTTGGGGTATGTTCTGGCACTAATGGGTTCCAAACTTCTGCATTTGGATATCAGAAAGCTCTTCACTGATAAGCTATACTCCAGAGTCATTGTTCAACTTATACGACAAATCATTTTATTTGTTTTCTTTCCCATTTAATCCTTCATTGTATTGTACACTATGCATTATTTACACCGCCATTGCTGCCTACATCTTGATGCATTTATGGGCGCTCCTTTAACCTGCTTTAGCCCCAGTTTCTGAGTCTGGATAAGTCGAATTTAGGTTGGAGACCAAGAATGAGATTTGCATTGGGTGACCTGGCAGTATGGTTCCATCTAAGGCCATTGTAGAAATTAATGTGCACACGGAATTTTCTTAACCAATTTTGGTAATATTTTGGATTGTAACTTCCTTCTACCTGTCGTTTCGAGACCTTGACAGTTTGTTGCATTCAAGATATATTGTCTACTTTTTGGATTTATTGATCGTGTTTTATACTATTATGAAATGATTATCTGTGATTTTTGGAGTATGTCTTGCTTTGGATTTATTGGACATTATTGTCATTATTATTATTTGGCTTTGAGTGGTATCCGGCTTTGAGTGGTATCACGTCAGCATCCTCCTGTGCAGCAGCAGCAGCAACAACTTTGAGGATTAAAATTTCTTCTCTCAGGTTGAACCAACATGCCCACCATACGCCAAATGAAAGCTAATTGAGTTATATTTCATTTCCAATTTGAATCACATTCAAAGAACTTGTGGATTTTGAAATATGATCGTTTCTTTGATGACAGGTCAAAACTGAACTACATAGCATTTCTGTGTGCAGTCTGCATGTAATGGCTATTTTCTGGAGTTATACAGAAGCTATGAGTATGATTCCAACTTCTAAATTTAGGTAACACTTTAAGCTTTCTAATGAGATAAGAATCATGTGACTTGATCAAGTATATAGGCAGATATGAAACATTGAGTACGCCCCTTATATATGCAAGTTAACTGTCAGAATGTTATTAAGCTTGCGTTTTCGCTCCTAAATGCATCCAAACGTTAATTAAGGCTCTCCTGGACTGTCATTGGGACCATTCTTCTAGCATGATAAATGAATGGCCTTACCCTTAGCTACTGCTGCATTCTGACTGTGTTCAACTGACTTGGTAGCTTGATGGACGGAGAATGTCATGATGCTTGTGTTGATCAGTTTTCGACTTTTTTCCCTTGTTTGTCTGTTCGTTACATTCCCCAATCCCTTAATATATAGGAGAGAGCATGATCTAGCTAAGTAAGCTAAAATAATGTAGTTCTTTCTTTTGTACTTCTAGCAAAAGAAATAAGATATTGCTACTGTCGTAATCAATTGAACATCACCGATAGCATACCTAGTTCTAGTAGTTGCGAATCATTCATTCATGCATACATTTAGTATAAGTGACTATAGAGATGGTCATAGTCGCATGACTTGGCACCTAATAGAGATAGTCTCAAAGTTCTATTGTATTTCCCGAATGTAACTGATGTTTGTTGCAGGGGTCTTGTTTGGATATATTGTTGTCTTCAGGGTAGGGATTATAAATCATAGCTCTACTTTTATGGTTTTTCTTAAGCAATGTCGTGATTTAATCTTTTACTTATTATTAGTAGCACAAATTTTTACTTGATTTATTGATAATATTAATTTTTCTTGCATGTAGATATCAGACTCAACAAATGGTGGCGGTGCAACTAGATGAAAGGAGCAAACCTCGAATTCACTTTTGCGAGTAGATTAGTCGCACCCTTTGGCTTGGATTTAATCTTTTGGGAACATTTTATTATTTTTGCATGAAAACATTAATAGCGATATTTTTTCTGATTTCTATCGTTCGGATGAGATAGTTACAATACTTTTGAATTTTGAAAGCATTTAATGTGATAATTCAATTTTATGATATAAAATTTTGTTTTTCTTATATTCTAGTCCAATTAATGTTGTTTATACACTCTTTATGATGTCATCTAGTAATCTATATGATTTAATTCATTCGTAGTAACGAAAATAGTAGTCGTAGTCAATTTGTTTAGTGACGGAAAAAAGCGTCGAGAAATTTCTAACTGTTGACGCAGATAAGTGTAGAGAAACTTTGACGCTGAAAAGCGTCGTTGCTTGTGACACAAAAAAGTGTCGACAAGGTTGACGCTATAAAGCGTAAGAAAATCCTGACGCCCCAAAAAACCACGTTTTTAAAAGCGTCGGGAAATAAAATAGCGACGCTTTTAAGCGTTGAGAATAGCCTTAAAAAGCGTCGAGAAAGCAAGGTATTTGTTGTAGTGAATTGATGCCAATCCAGAGAAAGTCCAAGCAATATTGGACCCGCCGGAGCCGAGGAATCGAAAAGAGGTTATGATGTTGACCGGGAGGATGGCGGCTCTCGCCCGTTTCATCTCTCGGCCAGCCGACAAAAGCACCCCATTCTTCAAAGTGTTAAAGGGGAATCAAGACTTGGTGGGGAGGAACGAGCACGGCTTTCGGCAGCGAAAGCTCATCTTCAAACTCTCCCAACCCCGTCCGGGCCGATCTTTGGGGAGACGCTATATCTATACATAGCGATTACCTCGGCCACGGCCGCCGTGATCATCGAGAAGAAGACAAACAAGAACACCGATCTACTTTGTCACCATACATTGTTGCCCGCCAAAGAAATTACCCACCGATTGAAAAAGCGCCTTTCTTTGTCGTCGTTGCCGCAAGGAAACCGAAACCTTACTTCGACGCACATCCCGTGACGGTCTTAACCGACCAACCATTGGAGAAGGCATTGGAAAAATTTGAGCAATCCGCAGCTCATCAAATGGGCAAGAGAGCTATCCGCCGGCATTCAATACAAGCCGAGGCCCTCGATAAAGGGACAGGCACTTGCAGACTTCCTGGCCGAGTGCACATATCAAGAAGAGCCAAACCCCGGAGTATGGGAAGTATACACCGACGGGTCGTCCACGTCAAATAGCTCAGGAGCCGGCATACTTATCATCAGCCCAAACGGGGACGAGTTTGAGTACGCCTTGAAATTTACCTTCTCGGCCTCAAACAACGAATCCGAATACGAGGCGGTGATAACTGGAGTCGAGCTAGCTAGAGCTGCCGGGGCGGAACACATCATTTTGAAAACAGATTCACTTTTAGTGGCTAATCAAATCAGAGGAGAGTACGAGACTCGAGACGACGGGATGGTAAGATACCTGGAAAGGGTAAAAGCTGACACTTCAAAATTGAAATCTTTTCAGATACAATGCATTCCCAGTGCGAGAACAACCGAGCCGACGCTCTCTCAAAGCTTGCAGTTCAACCATCAAGAATGTCGGTCGAACCGTGTCTTGGTGGACATCGGGAATGCCAAAAGCATTCGAGACCGTCGGCATGGTGGGCGACATAGAGGCCGAGACGACGTGGATGACTCCGATAATGAAGTACAAAGCGATGAACGAGTTCCGGAGGACCGCAGTCTCTCACGAGAAGATAAAAAGGATCGCGCAAGGTACTTGGTGTTTGAAGGAGAATTATACGGGAGGTCCGTGGTAAAGCCACTCTTGAAATGTGTCGGCCCGGCCCGACGCGAGAATATCTTGACAAAGCAATTCACGAAGGCATCTGTGGTCATCACATAGGGGCAAGAACACTAGCCCACAAAGCTCTCCGAGCCGGCTACTTCTGGCCCACCATGCTTGAGGATTCCAGAGCCAAAACCAAAAAGTGCAACAACTGTCAAATGCATGCTCCGGTGATACATGAACCTTCCCGAGACCTGCAGCCGGTACTTAGTCCCCTTCCTTTTGCACAGTGGGGGATGGATCTACTAGGGCCGTTTCCAACGGCATCCGGAGGAAGAAAGTACTTGATTGTCGCCATTGACTACTTCACCAAATGGATTGAAGCTGTAGCGGTACCTGCGAAGACAACGGCGGCCATAAGAAAGGTAATCTGGGAGAATGTCATAACTCGTTTTGGGTTACCCCAAGTCATGGTATTTGACCATGGCCGAGAGTTTTGGAGTGACACAATAATGAACTGGTTGGAAGAACTTGGTATCAAATTTGCATACTCCTCCGTCTGCCACCCACAGAGCAACGGCCAGGCGGAGGCAGCCAATAAAACAATCCTCAACGGTTTGAAGAAGAAAGTTGAAGACCTAAAGGGAAGATGGGCCGATGAACTACCCGGCGTCCTGTGGTCCCTTCGAACCACGGAGAAAGAAGCAACGGGGTACAGTCCATTCCACTTAGTCTACGGGTCCGAAGCAGTCCTTCCAGTTGAAGCAACGGTGTCCACATTCAGAACGGCCACCTTTAACCCGGTTGAAAATAAGGAAGGTATAAGAACCTCCCTAGACCTGGTCGAAGAAAGCCGAGATAAGACACGCCTCAACAGCGGTATACCAAAACCGAATGAGAAGAGCCTACAACCGAAGAGTCCACAAAAGGGACTTAAAAGTAGGGGATCTAGTCCTAAGAAAGTCGGCCGCCACCAACAAAGGAAACATTCATGGTAAATTGACGGCCAACTGGGAGGGTCCTTACAAAGTGGTTGAAGAAATGAGTCCGGTACATACGGTGCCGATGGGACATGGAGGGTGTGCCTTTGATGAGCCATTGGAACACTGACAACCTCAGGAAATACTTTGTATAGCGGCGGAGGTGTCCAAAACTGTTGTTGGCACCCCAACGCATGTTTATATCTATTGAAAAATCATCCAAGTTTTCCATCAAAGTGTTTATCCCCTCCGTAGTCATATCGAGGTAGACGCCACGGCCCAAGCCGGCAAAGTCACCCCAAGAAGTAGACGCCACGGCGATCACTACCAGTAGTTGATTGATACTCACAAAGCGACCAACATGCCTTAGGAACGTATAATACAGTTGAGACGCTTAATTCTAGCCGCCTCGGCCAACCGAAGGCCTGGAGAGGAAGCGATCAATATGTCTCTGATACTGAACGCTGTCGAGTTGTAACCTCTAGCCGCCTCGGCCAACCGAAGGCCTGGAAGGGGACACAACGGTCGATACGCTAACATGTTCACAGCGGCGGTTGGAAAACGCAAATCGGACGCCTCGGCCAGACCGAGAGTGAAAGAGGAAGCGACCAACATGCCAACATGTTTAAAAAAACGTTAAACACAGTTGAGATACGCATTCTAACTGCCTCGGCCAGGCCGAAGGTAAAAACGAAAAAGCGCTCAATTAATAACGTAAGAAGACAAGTGAAGGATTGTGATCAAAGCCCCGACCAAGCCGGGGACCAATAAACAAGCTTTATTAAAAATGATTACAAGTAAGGAGAATACAGACGACGGCCGTCCCCATAGGGATAAGCCAAAACACAACCTACCAAAGTTTTACAAAAAACAAGGAAAAGAAGAACAAAAGGTTACAGACATATCATTTGAAGCGCCAAAAGATGGCAGGGAGGAAAGGCTTAATATTTGGCCCCGAGCAGTGGCTATCCGAGATGCGGGTGAACCTGGTGACGACCGCCCGTCTCCCTATGCTGTTCTTTGCTTGCCATCGGCGACGTTAGCAGCATCATCTTTGGTAGGCGACCCAGGAACTGTCTTGGCAGCTTCAGCCTCAGCAGCCTCAGCTGCCCTCATCCTCTCAGCTTCCTCCTTGGCCGCCTTAGCCTTCTCAGCAAGGGCCGCCTTCTCCGCGGCCTCCTCTTCCTCCTTCTTCACCCTTGCCTCCTCAGCGGCCTTCGCCTCCGCGGCCTTCTCCTTAGCTTCAAGCTTGTCATCAAGCAGCTCGTCAAATTTTTGCCACGGAAAGGAGCCATCAAGAAAGAGCTCCCCTATCACTTCCCTGACGGCTTCTTCGGCCGGGTCCGTGTATTGGGCGCACATGTTAGGAAGAATCTCGCTTTGGAGCGTCTCAATGTCCAACTCCCTCTGGGCGATGATAGCTATCTTATTTTGAAGCGCCTTCCCCCGAGCCTAAACATGTTCCTCCATTCCTCCCTCTTCTTAGCATTGAAGTCGGCGACGGCCTGAAGCTTGTTACGCTCCTCCGACTTAGCTTAGCGGCTTGCCCTGCGGCTTCGGCCTTGGCTCTCAAAGAAGGATCGCCTTTTCGGCGTCCTCCCTAAGTTTTCTCTCAAGCACGGACCGCCTCTTGACCTCGGCCTTGGCCCTCTCGGCTTCCTTCTCCGCGCTAGCGAGTTCAAGCTCGAGCCGCTCGAGGCGTGGGGCGGCTTCGACCATGGCCTTTTCTTGCTCCACAATAAGAGCACCGGCCACCTCAGCCCACTTCGACAACATCCTGGACAAACTCAGGCCCTCCGACCTAATGCAGGCGGGGTAGGCTTCGGGAAGGAGGAGACGACGGTGGCATCAGTACCACCTGCTGTGCGGTTCGCTTCAAAGCACGCCGTTCAACAGCGTGTCCGGTGGCGCGGCGGTTGATCTACAAAAATTCGGTCAAAGCATCCATGTCAACATTCATGGACATACCGAGAGCTTTGTCATCGGGAACGCCTAATGAACAGAAGCTAAGTCGAGCCACAGGATAAATCTGTGTACCCAGGCTTGGCCTTCTTGGTCGGAGGACCCATTTCTTTCGGCCTCGGTAGCGAGTAGTAGCGAGCAGCAGTAGCTGCAACGATAGTCTCTTTTCTCTTGCGGAAGAGAGGAGTTTCAACTGCCAAGGTGACCTCCTCCTCGGTAATATCAACGACCTCCACCGTCTCCTTTTGGGTGAAGGGAGTGGAGGTGGAGGCGATGTCGAGGCCGTCGCCGCCGAAGACTTTGTTTTTCGCGTTCGGCGCGGGATGTTACCAAAGCAACCTTCGCACTGGGCGCCGTCGTATCTAAGCCCTTGGCCGCCGATCCATGAGATCATTTGGCGCCGGTCTGCGATCACAGTGCAGGCCTTAGGATGCAAATCAACAACTTGCTTGTCCTTACCAAGTCCCATTCTCCTAAGGATATCTTCGACGGATCCGGGCCAAAACGGTCTGCAAAGGAAACGAAGCAAGGGTTAAGTAGAAGAAATAAATCAAAGTTCAAAAACGAAACATTAAAAGCAGAGATGGGCCTCACACCGACCCCACTCACCCCATTCGAGGGCCGGTATGAGGCCGACGTGGCTGAGCGGCTCATCGAAGAATGATCTGCGTCGGGGGCATCCATCCCTTCGGCACCCCATTCTTCTCCGCCTCAAACAGCCTCATCGCCCGCTTCTCATCCGCATTAAGAGGGACCTGTGGCGTCCACCTTAAGCTTACTCAGGGAGACCCATTTGTCATGCTCCCCCTTACTCTCGCACCGCAAATTGACGCGGTCTTTGGAAGGACCGGGCGATGGATAATCCTTCGGAACCTCAACGTACACCCATTGCGCCTTCCGGTCCTTGCGGGAAGAAAGCTTATCAACGGAGACATAACCCGGCTCCGCTCGCACACTGTACCACCCAACGCGACCGGGCGACGGTAAGGTGATGAAGCGGCGGAATAAGTTAACCGTTGGGACCTCTCCCTTGAAAAGGCAGAGCCACACAAAGACGACTATAGTCCTAATGGCCAACGGGTGCAGTTGGGCCACGGCGACGTTCATGGCTTTAATTATGGCCATAACGTATTCATTCAGAGGAAATCGGAGCCCATACTCCGGTGTCCGATGTATACGCCGATACGTCTGACCGGGAGGAGGAGGGCAACGACGGCCCGACCGTCTCTAGGAATAACAATCTTATACTCCCCGCCGAAGGAGAAATGATGTTCAAAGAAGTCGGGACCAGAACAAGCGGCAAATTTGTGGGTCCAAGCACGGTCAGGGCGACCTTACAAGGCGTCGCCGTGATCCAGGACGTACGGCCTCTCGTCATCAGGATGAGCCCTTTCCTCATCATCACCGTCATCATCAACATCATCATCATCCTCCCAATCCTCCAGAACTTTTGGATCAACTTCAGGAGAAGGAGACCTAGGGCCCCCAGACCTTATCGGAACGGCGGCTAGTGCCTCCTCTTCATCAAGACGCGACGGGGAACCCCCCGGCGCAGGACTACTAGGTCCGGCATCAGCAGAAGACATGTTCACAACAAAGAAACTTAAACAATTAAAAGTTGGTAAATTTGTTTGTTTACCTTGAAGAAAAAGTGCTACGCCGAAGTAACGATTTTGAAGATTAGAAGAGAAAGAAACCCTTGAAAATCTAAGAAAGAAAAATTTTTGAGAAGATGAACTTTGTGCGGAAAATTAAGGGGCATACTGCTCTATTTATAGAGCAAAGCCCACGAAGACAGACCAATCAGGGCAAAGCCCATGAAGCGTCAACCAATCAACGCCGAGCCACGTGTCAAGCATGCAGCCATGGAATGTCAATCGACAAACAGTTACAAAACTTCTTCAACACGCTCCTTGACAGAATGCCAATCGACGTATCTTCTTCAACACGCCCCTTGGTATCTACTTGACAAACGACCCGCTGATTCAACCAAGCTTGGCAGCACCGGCTGGGAGCAATCAAAAGCACACGGCACTCACAACCACGGTCTCGGCCAGCGCCACTTTCTTTTCCACATCTGATGTCCATTACACATCCATGTGGAGGGGGGATATGATACGGTACGGCCTAAGCAGAACCAAGCCGAGGTAGAAGAAGCCGGGGCAGAAATTTGAAACTTGCGCAGAATACGCTCAACACTCATCGAAGGTCCATACCACGGCATAGACTACGCTGGGGGCAAATTGATGGGGCATATTCTGCACCCGGTGACCGAGTCAACATATTGAGCAAGGTCAAAGATATCCACAGCAAGTCAACGACTTAGACAGCCTAACCGACGCAGCCTGTTGGCCTGTCTCTTGGGTCCCGGCTGGGACAACTAGCCAGCCGGGGCACATATCCGCGTACTCATATCCAAGACTCATCGGCATGGAGTCAACAGGGCCCGCCGGCCTGCCATAGGTACCTCGGCCGAGGGTAGATCAGTCTTTCCACCTGCTAGCCACTTGGCCACTTGGCCACTACGTGACAAAAGGTGAAAGTCTATAAATACTCCTCAACCCTCATTGAGGAAAGGATCCACAATCTAACCTAAAACTCACTATTCATCTGGTATAATCTCCCTTATCTCTCTACAATATACTTTGTCAAGTAACATACAACTTAATCCCTTTAAGTTCACTGACTTGAGCGTCGGAGTGAGTATGCTCGGTGCAAAGCCGAGCCCTCAGTTTGTTCATCGTTTCAGGAGAGGCCGAGAGGAAGAGTCAAGGCAAGGAAAGACATCCATTCACCAAGCTTGCGTGGTAAACAACACTGCTCTGGAATTACACCCCGAACATATATATACCCCTCATAATGGAATAAGAATACAATTTTATCTCTCTCATATTCTCTCTAACTTCTCTCTACAATCCTCTCATCTCTTTATTTCACAACACGTTATCAACACGACTCCTAGCGACTGAGACGATATCCTATAGCCAATTGGGTAAGACAAATTAAGAAGATGCAGATCCAAATACCAATGTTTACGTGGTTAAGGTACGTTTGTATATTCAATTTATTATGACAAATTGCAACGACGATAATTATACAAAACATTAAACATTATTATACGGTTGAAACATATAAATATGTGAAAGTAATTCTTATAGTATTGATTTTGCACCCCTGAACTCCACTTAAAACATGTGTAGAGATTTGTTTTTATCATGAATATAAAATATACAATGGTAGTAGCTTTTAGCAAACACAAGTTATAATCATGATCTTATTTTGCATAAAGACTATCTTTTGGTAATTTGATGGTAATTGGGTTTTTACTTTCAACCACGTGGCCTAAGCTTTGTATATGCGGTGAACAAATTGTAGAGATATATAATACAATTTTTGGACCAGAAGTTCCAAATGATTTATCTTATAAAGATGAGTGGAGATATGTCCATATTATAACTTTGACCTGAAGTTCAAAGTTTTTAAGGTGTGTAATAATTTAACACCGTCTCATCAATACAATATTATATTGTATAAGTGAAAGTGGCTAGAAGTTCACAGCTGCGATTTTATAAACCGCAATATGAGTTTAAAGCGGTTTTTAATAAAGGGAAATTGTTTCTGAATTGATTATTGTTCACCTGAACAGTATAATGAGATTTGAAATTTGGTCAATTCTTTGAAGTGAATGTGACATCTCATAAAAGGCTCTGCCTGTAGTAAAAATCGAGAACATGGCATTTTGATAAGCCTAATATTGCGGCCTAAATTGAGCCTAATTATGTGGCATTTGGCAAGCCAAGAAAAGAGGTCTTAATTAAGCCTAATGTACGATATGAGCCTTAATTGAGCCAAATTTTCCCATTAAAAGAAAGTATCTCATAAACAGTATTGTGCAAAAAGACTACTCATACACGAGGTGTATGAAAATCTCATACACGACGAATAAAATTGCGCCATGTGGCAAACTAGAGTGAATCATATGTAATTAATTAAGGGTTATATTAGTAATTACACCTATCTAGTTAACTTGCTAACCACATGTAGTTAGCTATATTTTGGGTAATTTTTAATTTCCTTTGTTTTACAATTGTGATCTCTTATTATTATTATTATTATTGTTTTTATTTTATTTTGAATTATTAATATTAACAAGTATTATTGTTAATTATTTTTGACGTCTTCAATTGTATTCTTTATCAATCAAAATCGTATGAACCCTAATTTCATTGGATTGATGAACCCTAACTCATTTGATCATATCAATTTTTATTGATTAAGATGTAATCCTAATCAATGTAAATCAAATTACCCTAGCATTATTAATCAAATTGTAATTCTATTAATCGAATTAGCCTTATTCTTAATCATTTAAAATCGAATTAGAGGAAAATGGGGAAACAAAATTATGAACCCTAATCAAATTGAAGAACCGTAATTCAGTTTATCAAAATCAGTTTTTATCAATCAAATTGTAATCCTAATCATTAAAAATTGTGTTAACCCTAGCATTGGAGTAATTAAAATCTAATTCAATACTATTAATCGAATTAGCCTTATTCTAAATCATTTAAAATCGAATTAGGGGGAAAGGGGACAAATTTTGACGAACCCTAATTTAATTAATGAAAATCGATCAATTATTTGATCAACCCTAATTCAATTTGTCAAAATCAAATAACCTTAATTTTGTTCGTTTAATTAGAACATAATTAAGTTATGTTAATCAAATGTATGAACCCTAATTGAGGTGGTATTAAATTAAAGGTAAAGTTAAGCGAAATAATTAGGGCATAAAGGGGGAAAAAGGGGGGAAAAAGTTGTTGTTGTAAAGGTTTGAACACGGGTTGACATTAGAAGCAAGTAAATGTTTGCAAAGAAACTAGTAACCAACTAAGCTAGGGGTATCAGCACATACATTTACTAATTATAATTCATTATATTATTAATCTATTCCTTTAATTGATTTCGAAATGTAAACGTTATTGAACTCTAATTCCAATAATTTCCTTATTTACAAATTCCTTTTTTAAATTCGTAAAACTTTTCTTTTTCTAAAAAATATTATTAGCTTGATTTTAGGCAAAAACTTTCTTAAGTTTAATAATTGCCTTATTTAAAAAAAATCGGTTTTATTTGACAAAATATCATTTTTTTTAAAAAAAGTGCTTGATTTTAGGAATATTATCTTTTTGTTGAGAGATTTTGGGTGGAAGATCTCCCTTATTTGATTTTTAGGTGTAGATTTAGGCCAAGATTTTTTTTTTAATCTTCTACTGTTATTGCTACCACAAAAAAATATTGAAGATCTTTTCTAAATTTTCTCAACAATAAGATAAAATATTGAAGATCTTCTCTAAAATCTCTCAACAATAAGATAAAATATTTCAAATAATATTCCACAAATCAAGTAAAAATCTTTTCTAATAAGGAAATGTTAAAAATAAAATTCAAAATTTTAAATAAGGCAAGTTATAAATGGGGTAGTTTTTAAATAAGGAAGTTTTAAAAATCATGGAAACGAATTTTTTGATTAGGCGGTTAAAAATCGATTTAGGGTTTATTTTTAACAATATAATAAATTGTAATAGGTACTTTGATGTGCTGATACCCCTAGCTTAGATGGTTACCAGACTCTTTGCAAACAATAGCCCTCTACTAACAACAACCCGTGCTCGAATCTCCTTACCAGCAAATTTTTTTCCTTTTTTTTCGATTAATCAAGTTAGGGTTAGTTAATTTCGATTTTGATTTTTTTTTTCATTTTTTCGATTAATCATTACCTAAACATTTACATTTAGATTTTGATTAAGGCAAACATTTATCTACAAATTGAATTAGAGATTCGATTAATCAATTTGGGTTAATTGAATTAGGGATTCGATTAATAAAATGAAATTAGGGTTAATTGATTTTGGAAAATTTAATGAAATCAAAATTTTGAATTAGGTTTTCATCAATTTGATAAATGAATTCGAAATTTTGAGTTTGCTTTGATTAATGAAATCGAAATTTGGAATTAAGGTTTTCATCAATTTGATCAATAAATTAAATTAGGGTTTGATTAATTGAATTCGATTTTTATCTATTTTATTTTATTGTTTTTAAAAAAACGATTTTCCTTAATATAAAAGCTAAATAACAAAAAAAAAATATAAATAATAACATAAGTTTAGGTAATTAAATGAAATTGACGAAAGTCAAAACAAATAAAAAAACTTCCATAAAAATTGTTAACTACTATAGTTAAGTTGCTAACCCAATATGTTAAATTACTAATCTAACCTTACTCTAACCTATACAAGTTAACTCTAGTTTGCCATGTGGCGCATTATGATTGGCCGTGTATGAAAAAACTCATACATCTCATGTATGAGTATCATCTTTCAGTATTGTGAGACTCATATAGACTAAAAATTCGATATGAGAAAGGAAAGAAAAATATATACAAATGGAAATCATGTGATTTGTATTAGATCTTATATTCTTATTCTATTGCTTCTAGCCCATTCAAGTACACATTCACCACTTGTAAAGACGCAAGTGTTTAAGTATTTTACATGTTTGAAAGTTTAAATCCTTTATCGATTTGTTTCTCTCTTAACAAATACACAATTACTTTGCCCAGTTGAACTTATAAATTATGTACGATTGCTGGATTCTATTAACCCACGTAGATTTGGAATTATAATTTATTTATTTATTCTGCTCATTCTAAGAAGTTAAGGTGTGGTCTAATATATGTTTAATTGTTTTATATATGATGATAGAATTATACGATTATAATATTTGATTTCAACAAATGATATAATAGTTTGATTGATTATTTGATTAAATAACCTGCATATAGTATAACGAGTCTTCAAATACGGTGTTAGATGGCTTTAATTGAACTAGTGTATGCTACATATAGATAACCACCGAAAATCACCAAGTCACCGACTATAAAATTGACATCTCACATTATGTAAACATTGGTACTTGCCATTTTTAACAAATTGCAAAATAGTATCTTTAGAATAGCACGTGAACTTGTGATGATTGATATGTAAACTATGTGAAAGAATTACCACATTAGTCTTATTAGGAACAACAGAGTGGTCATTAATAGCGTTTATATTTGTTAATGTTTTGATGATAGCTTCATTTGTGCGTTAATAGTGTTGATTTTATTCCTCATATGTACACTTGTTAATATTTTGGTAATAGCTTTATTGTATACGTTGACAATTATAATTGTTGGTTATGATAATGTTTAAAGAGTAATATTGTAACACCCGCGAATTTTCCATTTTGACATTCTAAATTTATTAAACTGTTCGATTACTTTATTTCATATTTTTGAATTATTCAATTTAATTAATTTTATGTCAAACACGATTTTTATGAACGTATTATATAAAGGCACATTTTTATAAAAATACGTATTATTATTATTAAATTATATTTTTAAGACATAATTTATATAAGAATAAATGTATACATATTTTTGGTCGGATAATAATAGTGACAGCAATAGTAATAATGTCCGTCTTAATTTCCGTCTAGTTAAAGACCGTCACATTTCACTTCTGAATAAGTTAAACCCGAACCAATCACAAGTCGACAACTCGTATCTACCCTTTTCAACTCATTTATATAATTATTATTATTATTATTATTATTATTAATATTATTATTTTATTCCTTTGACTCCCACCCCACTTGTGTAACCTGCGGACCATTCCAATCACTTTGATCCTCTTCCTTCTTTTGAAAAAAACGGATAAACAGACAGCAACAATCAGAGCAAACAACACCATTTTCGGCCGAGCTTCAAACCGAGATCTCATCGCCATTTCTCAACCATTCTTCTTAATTTTTGTACCATTCTTCTCCTTATTTCCTCCTTCACCTTTCAAGGTAAGAAAGACTCGTTTTTGTGATGGTTTTGTTTTCGCTGTCTTATTAAAGTCTCGGATTTTGCCTCAACCATTTCGTTTTCTGGCTCCTTACTGAAGATTTCGAAGACCCGGTGGGATACTGAAGCTTTGGGGACCGTTTATTCGAAGAATAAGGAGCGTTAAAGGTAACGGTGATAGGTTACTCGACAAAATGTCGATATTTCACCCTTCCCACTCGTTTTTCACCTTTATGTGTCGTAAAGTTTAGTCCTTTTTGTTTTCCTCTTGTCTGTGGTTAAGTTTGTGGTGTTGGTCGTTATTTTCACGCGGCTGTTTGGATGGTTTGGACTCGTTTTAGGCTGGATACGGTTATGGGGGAGAGTTGTCGGGTTCACTGCGTGTCCTAGGTTTATGTGCTACTGTTGTTTCTGTTTTCTTCCCTCCCTGAGCTTCTTGGATGAGTTTTGCGTAGGTTGTTAGTACCCTGAGCTTGTTTATTTCCGTCTCGAAATAAAGATGGAAAGGGAATTTATTCCTCTCTGTTTGGGAACGGTTTAATTGCAGCCTGTGGATTGTTTTGGGACAGTCGAAATGGGGGTCGTTTGGGCTGTTTTTGGGACGGGTATATGGGATGTTTGGAGCCTGTGTTGGTTCGGTTTTTGGAGCTGGTTTGCAGGCAGTGGTCGTAGCTTGGCTGGGCTGGTGTCCGGCCGTGGACTGACGGCGTGGCCACGGCCGGGTTGTTCCGGGTCAGTCGCGGGCATGGAGTATATTCAATACTTAAATCCCTCCGTAACCATTTGTAGTTTTATTATCTATTGCGTCACGTCCTCAAATATCATCCAACATTCAGTATATGCACATAGGCTTCATACATGTGATTGCTTATTATTGACAAGTAACGGCCTGTTAAACTTCTATGTTTTCTTTTACATTTTCGATTTCGCTAAATTACTTGCAAAAACGGTTCTGCATTTCAATCCTATGGTCTATCTCCTCCTTTGTCTAGGATTGTGTAAAGTTTTATAATTGGGCTTAATGTGTTTATTCCATTGGGCTTAATGTGTATTTTGTTGGGCTAAGTTCAATACAAGTATTGGGCTCGTTGTGTGGAATTTGTCGGATTTGATATGAGTAAATAGTTGGACTTCACATGATTAAATATTTGGATTTTACATGAGTAGTATGTGGGGTCTAGCATGCCTTGTTGTTGGGCTTAAAAGTGATTTAATTAATGGGCTCCTTATAATTTGTTTATTGGGCTCATAAATGGGTCACTTGGACTTGGTCACATTTTACCTCGTACATTTCATATAACGTAAATTATTCATTATCACTTATTATATTTTATTTAACCGGCACGTTAATCTATAAAGTGAAATATTTATTAATATAAGCATGAAATATTTATTATAAATAGTCACTCATTAAGGGTCGTATTCTTGATAATGCCTTGTACTGTCTGTTGTGAGAGTCTTGGTCCTATCGGATACTAGGGGTGAGCTATAAGCCCTCTAGTTGCGATATGATTGTCGGGATTGATGTTCCCATCCGTACTCATGGTGAGATGCAAGCCATGAGTATGAATGTGACATTAAAGATCCCGTGTCATATGATGTTTGCATGATCATTCTTACCCTTATTGTGACTCAAGTGTGACGTTTTACATTGTGTGACTACTTGACATTCCTTATTTACCCCTTTCGGACCTTTGGTTACGAGTGTGTGCCATGTTTCCGGATTGGGTTATCTTCCCTCTTTCGGACCTTTGGTTACGAGTGTGTGCCATGTTTCCGGATTGGGTTATCTTTCCTCTTTCGGACCTTTGGTTACGGGTGTGTGCCATGTTTCCGAATTAGGATATCCTTCCGCCTTTCTTCGGACCTTTGGTTACGAGTGTGTGCCATATTTCCGATTAGAGGTTACTCGACCTTTGGTTACGAGTGTGTGCCATGTTTCGAGTCTTGGATACGATTGGTATATCGTTTGTCGAATCGGGTGACGTCCATCCCGAGAGTCTGGATCCAGGTTTAGACTAGGACCGTATTATGATCGTCGTCCTACCAAGAGGTTGGAGTCTAGATGGTTTGTCTTGTGAGTTCATACTAAGTATATGTCTTACACTTGTTGAGTCGTGTCAATATGAGTTGGTTGACTTGATTGTTCTATGCCCTTGATTGCATATTTCATCTAATATCTCATGCCTATTTCATTAAGAAAGTATTATGCCTATCTCATCATGATCATCAATTGTATCCCTTGTTCTTTATTGTTCACATACGTTGCATGATCAATATGTTTAATTAAGTGTTTGTTTACTTGCATTTCGACATATTGTGGCTGGGAGAACCTTGAGTTACTCCCCACTGACTGTGGCGTTCATGTTTACATGAATGACAGGTGGTGAAGATGCTTACGTGGGAAAGACGTGTGGGCTAGCGAGAACTAAACCCTTGGACCTTAGTTTCTAGTTTAGAAACCCCTTATATGTTTATTCGTGGGATATCTTTTCCCCGCTTTCTAGACTTGGGTTGTAATAACCTAAATTTGTCCATTGTAGTATTTGTTTTATTTAGTTTTTGGCACCCGCGTTTTAATCATTAACTTATAACAAAAAGTTTTTAAAATCTCGCAAATTCCGCTTTAATTTATTAGTTATATTTTCCGCTTTATCGGGGTGTCACAAATATAGTCATATTCCCTGAAAGAACATTAATGAGTCTTGCCTACATATAAGAGACATCTATTGTGTCCTATGTCACATCATTTATCTGGCCAGATAGATTATGAAAGAATGCCTTGGATTGTGGGCAACTAAAAAAAGTTGACATGAAATTATCCAGATGTGACAATTAAGGCCATCCGGGTTCCTATTATACCCGTTTTGATAAACTTGGAGTTTATCTTAAAGGAAAATATAAGTCCTGAAACTCTCTCGTGAAATTTATTAAAGGCAAGACATTACACGAAGACTGAGTATATTTATTGGAGATCTAACAACTACTCGGAGTGTATTAAAGAACTTAAATGTTCATGTAATATTAAGGGATTTATAGCCACATTATGATTTTCTGAGTAGTTATTGTGTGGAAATCACAGTTTGATTATAATATGAAATCGTTAGTCTCCGAATTGGGCATTGTGATTCAACACATTTAAAACCAACTGCATTATATGTTACTCCCCCAAAGATTGTTATTGTACAAAAATGCTCATATAAATTCTTATCGGTGATATGAGAAATTAAGGTATAAGGTGGTTATGGTTTTTACCACCTTAGGGGGAGAATGATAAGGAAAAGCTGGTAAAAACAAACATGTTGTCCCTAACTGGACCTGAAGTTCAGCGATTTGTTTTCAAAAGGAAATATATCAAATAGAGGTTCGTGGAATTACAAATGATGGTATTCATTTGGTAATGAAGATGTATTATGATACCGCTTTGATCACCTTATCAAAATGTGATATGTTCATACATTGAAATCTATGATTTAATTATAGACAGATTAATCCTATATGTGGTATAGCGAGCTATACATTAGTCATAGAAAATATATGTAATGAAAATATTAGTTTCTTGCCAAATTGAACAATAACACACGTGAAATGTAGTGTGAGAGTCATATTGGTTCACATATTTCAAATAATAAGAAAATGGCAAGCTTAGGCAGTTGGTACTCTTATGGAGTAAAGAAATTTGGATGTCCTGTAAGTGACATAGATATCTGAATAATAATAGTTGGCCTATGTGGAAAAGGATTGGTACCAAATATATTCAGATATCACTAATTCAGTACTGACAATATCACGAGATGTTGAAATTATATCGATATGGTTAATGAACCGATATGCATTTGCGCGCGCGAAATTTAGTGGACTTGAAAATGGGGATCTTATAAATAAGTCCAATTTTACTGTCGACACATAATCAGTGATTATGAATGAGCTTATGGACCTGAAGTCCATTCATTGACCTGAAGTCAATTTTAGTTATGAATATTGGAAAATAAATCTTATATAGTTTGCATTTTTGAGTCATTATCATGTGCATTTTAGATAATAAGTTTATCATTTGCATCTTAGTGTTATTATATATACATTATACATTATTGCATATTTTCATTGTTTTTATTATTGTTTTGAATTAGTTACATATCATATGGATGCACATAATTAATTATATTGTTATACTTTGTTAAATGTTTAAAAAAGAGAAATATATTTTACAGCCTCTTATAAATGATCATCAAATAATGATGTTTGATTAATTGAGTTTTGGGAACTCATGATTATATATGAACTTCTATGATACGATTGAAAGGTTATCGTGATTATTTCCAAAATGGAAAATTCAAACTCCTGTAGAGTTACTTAGAGGAAGTTATTATTGTCTCAACCTGAAGTTTGAGCATATGAGAATAATGATTTAAATGAACTTCATGCTAAACATGTGAAATTAGTTTACGGTTAAATGGTACCACAACGATTGGAAAAAATGTAGTCAAAGTCTACAATGAGAATGTCAATCCATACATATGTGGTTTAGTAAAGAAAACGCTCAAAGGTATTGGATGATTATTCAATATTATCGGATTGAATCTCCTTAAGACAAGGAATTAAGGAATAATGGCTACACTCTTTTTCTCTTCGACTAGGTTTTTTATCCCAACGGGTTTTCCTAGCAGAGTTTTTAATGAGGTAGCACTATAAGCGCATTATTACGCTATAGTCATGATTGTCATTATTGTTGCGATAACAATTATTTTGGACATATAATGCTATGTCATATATTGAGGAGAAACTCTATCATAATTATGGAGGTATTATGTGAAATGAAAATTCAAGAGTTAGTATGAAATGATCATATCCAGATTATGAGTTCCGATGAAGTATGATGATTGAAGTTATCAAGAATTTATACTAATTAAAGATATCAAGTTATCAACCAAGAAGAATTATATTTCAACAATCGAGAAGTTATGTCAAATCATGGATCATTTCAAGATTTATCAAGTTATGTAATCATCAGGGGGAGTAGGCACGCTCTGTACTCTTTTTCCTTATTCGTGGTTTTGTCCCACTGGGTTTTCCATGGAAAGGTTTTAGCGAGACAACTTGTTATGCGTGTTTAGAAGATATTGTACTCTTTTCTTTTCTAATGTTTTTCCCACAGGGTTTTTTTAGTAAGGTTTTTAGATTGTTTTGGTGGAAGTATTGTTACCTCGTCACTGGCGGGGCAACCAAGTATTTGCTCGAATTCCTGCTGCTTAGTTAAATCTTTCTTGAACGGTAAAAGTTTCTCCATGAACTGTCTAATTAAGGAGCTTAAGTTCACAACTTCAGTCACACTCATGCCACGAAGTAAACCAATGGTCGCATGAACTTCTAACCACAACTTCACCATCTCAACTTCTTTTCCATCAGCGCTACTATTTGAATCCGTTTGTTCACCATCACATTCTGATAATCTGAATTGCAATGCATCTTTTCTCCATCTTTTAGAAACGTAATCATCTGGAATTGTCTTCTTGTCGTTAGCCGACAAAATCCATTCTATATGTCGGCACAGAATTCCCATCCTTTCAAACATCATACAGCTGCACCGTGTAGTTAGTGTCCCTGTAAATTAAT
Organism: Silene latifolia; assembly: GCF_048544455.1. Lineage (NCBI taxonomy): Eukaryota > Viridiplantae > Streptophyta > Magnoliopsida > Caryophyllales > Caryophyllaceae > Silene > Silene latifolia. The sequence continues at coordinate 36,888,014 of NC_133537.1, forward strand.
TAAATTATGAAGTTACTGTCATCTAAATAACGTCTCCATCCATATAGTAGTCTTATACATATAATAATAAGAGTTAAACATTATCAAGGTAGAGTTATACATATGGCAACAAGAGTTATACATTCTGCAAGTAGAGATATACATATAATAACAAGAGTTATACATTCTGAAAGCTAAAGTTATTTAAAATGTAATCAGATTTATACTACAAATAACTGCAGTTCAGTGAACAATTATATAACTTCTAAAGTTATTCTGAAAGTAGAGTTATACATATGGCAACAAGAGTTATACACTCAACAAGTAGAGTTATACATATGGTAACAAGAGTTATACACTATGCAAGTAGAGTTATACATATGGCAGCAAGAGTTATACATTCTGCAAGTAGAGTTATACATATAATAACAAGAGTTATACATTCTGAAAACTAAAGTTATTCAAAATGTAGTCAGATTTATACAACAGATAACTGCAGTTCAGTGAACAATTGTATAACTTCTATGTTCAAACAATGTAACTTTGGCACGATATCTAGCAACTTCAGTGAACTACCACATAGATAAAGATTATGCCAAAATGTTGTTACCTGGGTTGTACTCTACGTTGATACTTTTCTCTCTGATTGAATCCTTAACGACAGTCACTTCAACTCCATCGACTTCAGCATAGCCCCCGGTCTTACATGTATCGATTGAGAAAATGACCTCTAGTTGGAATTCCTTGAAAACCGCACGGGTATAAACATTTGACGCATATTCCTCTATGGGTAAATGCGTTCCCCTTGCTGGTGTTGAGTGTCGGTTTTCATGGTCAAGTCTCTTCTGCGTATGCCGTTGATGGTCCATAGCGCTTTCAAAACGCATCCAAAACTCCACTAACGTACCTGACCTCTGCTCAAACTTCTTAAAAAAACTATTAATGCTCTACGATCTCGGGTTGTCCTCATTACACCACCCATGTTCAAGTCCCTGCAATGCGCCATCACCCATTGGCTCCTTTTATCGTACGCTTCTGTAAACCACTCTTCGTTCACAAGACCATGCGCTTCCATTATTTCTGCCCACCTAGCGTCAAAATCGTCTGCTTCTAGGTTGTCGTCCCATATAATGTTGTTCAATTTCTGAAGGAACTCCTTATAATCCTCCCCTGTCACCCCGAACTTCGATGGCACCTTGTTCATTATATGCCACATGCAAAATCGGTGGCGTGCAGTCTTGAAGGCAAGGGGTACGGCCTTAATAATGCCCGCATCCTGATTTGTGATAATGTACTTGGGCTCCTTTCCACCCATAGCATTCAAAAACCTGTTGAAAACCCACTGGAAGGATTCATGGTCTTCATGGGCAATCAATGCCCCACAGAATGTTACTGATCGCTTATGGTGATCTATGCCAGTGAATGGCATGAAAATCATATCGTACTTGTTTGTTGAGTATGTTGGGTCATACGACACTGCATCTCCAAACACGGAGTAGTTCCTTCTAGCGGTTAAATCATTGCCCATTGCCCTTCGAAGGCTATTATCCTTGTCAACTTCATAATCAAAATAAAATCCCTGCCTATTTTGTGCCATATTCTTGAACCGGCCTATGAACAATTGACCGTCCCGTTTATGGATGAAGCATTTCACATCTCGGTGGAAGTTCTTAAAATCAGTTAAGGATGCACCAATGTTCTCGAACCCGCTTACGAGTTCCTTACACATATTGTACGTCCTGGTTGCTCCTATCCTCAATTGCAGTGGACAACAAATCCTGATCAGTGCTGAGTAATAATCAAGAATTCCTCAACTATAACTCTTACACCTTTTCATATAACTTCATGAAATATATGCATAACTCCATTGATTGATTGTGCAACTTCTGGCTTATTTATAACTCTTACATCTGAAAGTATAACCTTCAATGCGATTATGTATAACTCTAACAACTTTCTATATAACTCTAAGGCTGTTATAAATTATTCTAGAATTTTAAAAAATATTTAGAAGTTTCACAATCAATTACTCGAAGTTAACATAACTCTAAGATCTCGGTGTATAACTTTAGAAGTTTGCCATTCAATTAGTGGAAGTTTGATTAATAGTAAACTAACCCTTGAGTTGTACATTATCAAGTACTTGTGAAAATCTTCTATGTTCCGCGACATCTTTTGAAACTGACGATCCTCACTAGATACAAGCTCGTGATTATGCCCCATGTGGAATCGGTCAATTACTAATACTCCATTCTTCATAAATAGCCTGACATGTGCTTTACACCCTACCCTCTTGACTGTCTCGCAGTTGTTAATCCCCATTGCATTTCTTCTTCCCTAATCCCGGTCTCATTTTTTTTAATTACTGCCTTGCCTTTTGGGACATATGTGAATCCCTCTCTGTTGCAAACCAGCAACTTTGACTTGGTATACTTCCGAACATCAAACCCGGACGCCAATGCATAAATTTTATAGAATGTCACTGCCTCATCGATTTCAAAAAATTGTTGTCCTACACAAGGTGTAAACTCCGCTGCCAAATGCTTACAATACTCAGTTTCCGCTTCCTTACGACCATCTGAGTAGAGTCAAACATCCATAAAATGATTAAGAAATATATAACTCCAAGCATAGAATGTATAACCCCTTAGCATTTACTCTGTAACTCCAAGCACAGTCTGTATAACTCTAGACACAGATTGTAAAACTCTAGGCATATACTGTATAACTCTAGACACAGACTGTATAACTCTAGACACAGACTGTATAACTCTAGGCATATAATGTATAACTCTACACACAGATTGTATAACTCTAGGCATATACTGTATAACTCTAGACACAGAATGTATAACTCTAGGCATAGAATGTATAACTCTAGACACAGACTGTATAACGCTAGACACAGACTGTATAACTCTAGGCATATACTGTATAACTCTAAACACAGACTGTATAACTCTAGGCATATAATGTATAACTCTAGGCATATAATGTATAACTGTAGGCACAGACTGCATAACTCTAGGCATATATTGTATAACTCTAGGCATATGATGTATAACTCTAGACACATACTGTATAACCCTAGGCATATAATGTATAACTCTGTGTCTAGAGTTATACATTATATGTTTATATATTTTCATTATATGCTAAGAGTTATACATTATATGCCTAGAGTTATACATTGTAGACTGTATTACTTTAGTTTTTAGAATGTATAACTCTAGTCATACAATGTATAACTCTTAGCATATCATGAAGAACTCTACAACATATAATGTACAACTCTAGACACAGACTGTATAACTCTAATCATATAATGTACAACTCTAAGTAGAGAATGTATAACCCTCCACGTCCTATAACTTCACTTAATGAATGTATAACTTAAGCTATAACATGAATTATATCAAAATTGATTGTTTAGTAATATTTTTTATGCAAAATTTAGGGTTAGTACAGGAGTTATGTACTCTGTTACCTAAAGCTGCATGAAATTGTCAAAGAGTTATACAAAAAACCACTAGAGTTATAACACGATAAATATAAGAACTGCATGAGTACACAAACTGTATTACTGAAGTTATACATATACGGGTAAGAGTTTTACTTAAACCCACTGAAGTTATAATTCGTTCTTTATCAAGCTTTTAAATTTCCATCATTTTTTGCCATGAACAACAAGCTACCAAAATGAAAGAACAAATCTGATGAACACCATGAAAGAACAATTATCCCAACTTTAATGAAAACCGTGAAAGAACAACACCATTAAGAAAAATGAACACAAATGAAATAACAACAAGCTAGAACAAGCTACAAACTCTAGACACAGACTGTATAACTCTAGGCATATTCTGTATAACTCTAGACACAGACTGTATAACTCTAGGCATATAATGTATAACTCTGTGTCTAGAGTTATACATTATATGTTTATATATTTTCATTATATGCTAAGAGTTATACATTATATGCCTAGAGTTATACATTGTAGACTGTATTACTTTAGTTTTCAGAATGTATAACTCTAGTCATACAATGTATAACTCTTAGCATATCATGAAGAACTCTACAACATATAATGTACAACTCTAGACACAGACTGTATAACTCTAATCATATAATGTACAACTCTAAGCAGAGAATGTATAACCCTCCACATCCTATAACTTCACTTAATGAATGTATAACTTAAGTTATAACATGAATAATTATATCAAAATTGGTTGTTTAGTAATATTTTTTATGCAAAATTTAGGATTAGAATTACAGGAGTTATGTACTCTGTTACCTGAAGCTGCAGGAAATTGTCAAAGAGTTATACAAAAAACCACTGGAGTTATAACACGATGAATATAAGAACTGCATGAGTACACAAACTGTATTACTGAAGTTATACATATACGGGTAAGAGTTTTACTTAAACCCACTAAAGTTATAATTCGTTCTTTATCAAGCTTTTAAATTTCCATCATTTTTTGCCATGAATAACAAGCTACCAAAATGAAAGAACAAATCTGATGAACACCATGAAAGACCAATTATCCCAACTTTAATGAACACCATGAAAGAACAACACCATTAAGAAAAATGAACACAAATGAAATAACAACAAGCTACAATAATGAACATCAAGCTAAAATTACATATAGCACTTTATTCTTGAACACCAAGACACAAATAAGAAAGCAAATAACTCACTATCGACGACAACTTCAATCTGCATATGATCCACTTCACAAACACTGACTGTCATTTTGAGCGTCTTTCTCTGATGAAGAATGACAATTTATTTATCTTCAACAAAGCAACATGAAGTAGTTATACAGTTGGAATGAAAATTCTTTTATTTTTTTGATGATTTATAATGCATTTTACAGGATTTAGGATGGTTTGAATGGTGATTTTTATGGGTTTTGCTTGTTGAGAGGTTTTGAATGGTGAATGAAGAGGGAAAGCATGCAAAATAAATTATTAGTGTTTGTTTATTCCTTTTGTCCGCGGGATTGTTCTGCAAGTAGTACACAATTAGTGAAATGTGTACCCTCTCTCATACACCCAGCATTTCCTTTTTTTTTTTTTTTTTTTTTCTAAAAAAGGCGCCCTCTCTCCTTATCTCATCTATTGAATCTCTTCATCCAAGGGTTCTTATAAAGACTTAGGGCCTTATATGATATAATGGACTTATAAGAACTCTTCTCTCTCTCTCTCTCTCTCTCTCTCTCTCTATATATATATATATATATATATATATATATATATATATATATATATATATATATATATATATATATATATATATATAGTAATAATATCAAATGAGTTCTCCTCTTACATGTGAGTCCATAAATTCCATTATGGGCCATTGGATCTTGGAAATGGAGGGCTAAGATGAGAACAAAAAAATTAAGGTTAATGCTCTAATTTTGCTATCTTCCTCTAATTTTCTCATTAACTACATTAATCCTCCTCATCTTTCATTCATCATCTCATTATCACATCTCCTCATTCTCTCTCTATATCTCACTTCTCCATATTCTCTCAAAAAAAAACCAAGAAAAAAAAACCCAAAAAACCAAACAAATAAAAAACCCAAAAAGTCCAAATAAATCATTTACTCATCTATTCCTCATTCACCATCCACCTACCACCACCCACCGGAAACCACCACCGCCGCCACCGCCACGACGTCATTTTTTTTTTAAGAAAAAAAACCTTGATGTTTTAATTTTAATCTTGGTGTTGTTTTTATTTTTGTATTGTTTTTTTTTTCTCAAATATCGTCTTGTTATATAATATTGTTTTAAATTTGTGAGTTTTTTTATTTTAATCTTAGATCTACTAAAATAGATCAATTTTCATTGACCGTTTTTTTTTCATTTTCGTTTTTTTTTTATCAATTTTGATGTTTTTGTCTTTTTTTTTTTCGGTTATTGGCATTCTTACAAATTATAGTTTGATTTTAGTACCAAATCTATTAATTATGAAATCTCATTGTTTACTTTTTTTTTTTACTAGATCTTTGATTTGTTTTACCATTTTTCAGATTTGATTTTTCAAATCTCATTTTTTACTTTTTTGCTGTTGATATCGCTTTGTTAATATCCGTCTTATTATATATATTTGCAAATTTTCGTATTTAAAATTTTATCTTGGTATTGTGTGATTTAGGATCTATTAAAATTATTTGTTCCGTTAAAATTACACTTTGTTCCGTTAAAATTACACTTTTTTCTGTTAAAATTACATTTTTTAGCGTTAAAATTACACTTTTTTCTGTTAAAATTACACTTTTTTCCGGCTAAAATTACACTTTTTCCCGTTGAAATTACACTTTTTTCTGTTAAAATTACATTTTTTACCGTTAAAATTACACTTTTTTCTGTTAAAATTACACTTTTTTCCGGCTAAAATTACACTTTTTTCCGTTAAAATTACACTTTTTACTGTTAAAATTACACTTTTTTCTTTTAAAGGTTATCCTCTCAATGACTAAAGTTACACTATTGGACTAAAGTTAGACTAATTTAGACTAACTAATTTCGACTAAAGTTACACCAATTTGGACCGAAATTACATAATTTGGACTAAAATTACACCAATTTGGACTGAAATTACATAATTTGGACTAAAGGTACACAAATTACATAATTTGGACTAAAGGTAAAATTTGGACTAAAGTCATACAATTTGAACTAAAGTTACACAATTTGGACTAAAATTACACAAATTTGGAGTAAAATTACACAATTTGCACTAAAATTACACAAATTTGGATTGAAATTATACTTCCGTGGACTATAATTACACTTTTATGGACAAAAATTATACGTTAGTAGACTAACATTACACTTTTATGGACTAAAATTACACTTACGTCGACTAAAATTACACTTTTGTGGACTAAAATTACTCTTTTGTGGGCTAAAATTACACTTTTTTAGATTAAAATTACACTTTTATGGACTAAAATTACACTCATAAAATGATAAAAGATAAATACTATCAATGTACTAAATTTACACTTTAGTGGACAATGATTGAAATTGCACAATATCAATGACTCAAAATAAATGAATTGTGTAACTTTAATCCAAATTTAATCGTAAATAGTGTAATTTTTAGTCCACATTTAGTCGTAAATAGTGTATTTTTAGTCTAAATTATATAATTTCAGTGCAAATTTGTGTAATTTTAGTGCAAATTATGTAATTTTAGTCCAAATTTGTGTAACTTTAGTCCAAATTGTGTACCTTTAGTCCAAATTATGTAATTTCAGTCCAAATTTGTGTAATTTTAGTCCAAATTGTTTAATTTTAGTCCAAATTGTGTAATTTTAGTCCAAATTATGTAACTTTAGTCCAAATTGTATAATTTTAGTCCAAATTTGTGTACCTTTAGTCAAAATTGTGTAAATTATAAATAACTCCATTAGTTAGTCCAAATTGTCCAAATTTGTGTAACGACCATCGAAATTTGCCTAACTTTAGTCCAAGAGTGTAACTTTAGTCATTGAGAGGGTAACCTTAGTAGAGATAAGTGTAATTTTAACATAAAAAAAATGTAAATGTAACAAAAAAAAGTGTAATTTTAACAGGAAAAAGTGTAATTGTAACAGAATTGAGTGTAATTTTAACAGAAAAAAGTGTAATTGTAACAGAAATAAGTGTAATTGTAACAGAAAAAAGTGTAATTTTTGTAACACCCCCATATTCAGAGGAGCCTTAATTAGGCCTTCCTTAGCATATAAGGGCGTTACCATCTCGGTTACCCGAGGATAGTAATAATCAAATGTCGATAAAAGAACTATTATGTTATACTACAAGCGATTTAAACCAACAAACGATATGAAAGATACAACTCAAAGACTACTCGCTATAGCTATCAATTCTCATGAAGACTCATCCCCTGCCCGGACTCCACAGCTATCAACAACATCAACACCTGCTAAGACCGACTGCTCACCATAAGGGATCACGGCAGACACATAACAAACAAACAACCACACAAGGTCAGTACTGAGATAAGATACGACAACAACAACTTCAATTAACAACACAATATACGCTGTCATTTTCATACACAATCACAACAATCCAACCAACCTCCGTCCCTGACTGTCCACCGGACCAGCCTTGCCAGTGGGGGACCGCAGCCGTTCCCCACCAAATCCCCGCTCCTCATAATGAGCGATGACCCTGTCCATTGATGTGCACATCCCCTTCCGTGGCGGGTTCCACGAAGGGCGAAACTAGGGCGTGAAGCCACTCCCGCAAGTGACCTCACTCAGCCGAGAACGCATCTCGAGAACCAGAGACAACAACCACAATCACAACCACAGCCGTCAATATACAATTACGATATTAAACAATCACAATACAGCCACAACGACCGACACACTAGACCATCTACAGAAACTGAGTAGGCGAACCTACCTTTAAGCAACCGCAACCAATCCATGCCGACATACAACATATCCAGCAATCAAGCAAAGCCTATAGCCACAATACAAATATCTATTACTATCAAGCAAACCCTAACTGTAAAGAACAAGAACACGGGTGATGATTATGACATACCTATAGGGAGAAACTCAGCAAAAGACCGCTACCCGACTCAAGTGACGCTCTCCTAAGGCACAAGGATCTTCAAGAAGGCTTCCATGGAGGTTTTGAGGTGAAGGGAAGGGAAAGAGGCGACTGAAGGATAGGAGGAAAGTGGCGGAAGTGATATGCGGATTTAACAAAACGCGATATAAAACCCTCGCTGAAAACTCGGTACTCGATCGAGTACCCAACATACTCGATCGAGTGGCCCCCTACTCGATCGAGTAACCTACCTACTCGATCGAGTAGCCCCTACTTTATCGAGTACCACTCAAAACACGCAACCCAAGATGGTTTTGGCACGCAATTCTAAGACTACTCTCGCTCCCAAGGTCAGTCAACGCTGGTCAAAGGGTCTCTAAAAGGGCGGGTATTACAGTCTTCCCCCCTTAAAAGAACTTCGTCCCCGAAGTTCAACTCACCTATCTCACGCACACGACACGGAAAAACACGACCGCACCAACTTCCTACTCAAACCATTACTCCCTGGAAACACCATCCCCCATGTAATAATCATCACCGTCTAACGCTCTATACCTATCGACTCTTACAACTATCATGCAAACATTATCACCGTCAATTGTCACTCTATATGTATGCATCGATTCTTACAAACTATTATATATCAAACATCGACCTTGCCATACGAGCCAACACAAACGACCATCACTCATCATATGATAACAACTATCACCCCGAAACGTATCTCATATCAACCTCATACTGCACAACTAACACCACTGTGTTACTCACTAATTCATTCTATTACGACGCATCGCGCCACAACTAGCTCTTTGTGACGGTCCTTTACAACATACTATCATATTCATTTCAATGAAGTAAAGTAACCACTTACACTTCATATAAGCAATGTGACCAAAGTACTACAACGACAACAAAACATTGTAACGAGTAACAACATAACACAACAAGACATTGTAAACGTATAACCATATAACTTCAAATTCAGCCTTTTTATTTTGCGACATTACTCTTCCCCTCTAAAAGGAACTTCGTCCCCGAAGTTCACCACCAAAATTACAACACATATTATCTATTACTTGATTCATAACATGTATTAGAAACATATTATTTATTATGGACATTACTCGCTAAGCATAAACTCGTTAAATTATAAATCATATACATACACCGGGCTAACTCACCGCTGTAGATAAAGTACGTTACTATCGTATGCACAAACGTATGAAGAAATGTAAGTTCAATGAATGAATGGTAATATGGCATATGTAATGTTAAAACAATCAAGAAACCGTCACCACTTCACTAATTGTTACAAATATGCATATAAAACCGAAACTTGACTTCCAACATATGAAATTAACGGTTCAAAGGTGTTACTACGCACTAACAACTACATTAAACATCAAACTCGCAATTATAAAACAATTGAACATTTTTAATTTTCGAAAACCTCCTGTAACAGTGCTACTCGATCGAGTATGTAGCGGTACTCGATCAAGTGCCATGCTACTCGATCGAGTGTCTTGGCTACTCGATCGAGTAGCCCACAGATCAGAATGATTTACTTCATACATGCCTGCAGCTACTCGATAGAGTACGGGGTACTCTGTCGAGTACCTACAGGCCAAAGTGCCTATAAAACTCGTCATAAACCAACATACATGTACATAGTCGTCATATAAATCGAGTCGGGATGACTCCCCAACTCTCAACATCCTGCAACAAGGTCAAAGTATCAAATCCGGCCTTATGGCCAACAATACAAGTCCAAAATCAAAGTTTCGATGGGAACAACTACCAACGTCTAACAACACTACCAACCACTAAAACCAACTACCATCAACAAAGATAAAAACAAGGAGTATCACTCCTCCTGCTGCTGCTGCTGCTCAACCATCACCTCATCATCACCACCATTTCCGGAAGTACACGCTCCTGATGACCCAATCCCCGCATCCACTCCTGCTCCTGCTCCTGGGCTCACGTACCATAGGGTCAAGCCACCGTAGGCAAAGGACTGAGGTGTCCCCCACGTCGACTGATCCACCCCGTAGGAATGGAAAACCCCTGTGTAGTCCCCAACTCCACTCCACCAAACCGGATGCGGTCCCTCAGTCCCTATCCCCTGAGCGTACGCCATCTCGTGCATGTTCCGGAGTGTCAAGGTAGATGACACTCTCTCCGCCAAGTAGCTGGATCGCGTCTCCGGGGTGTCGAGGTAAGGGTAGCATGGAAAAGGATGCTGCTGCTGCTGTGGTGCCACCGGGCGTGGCCTAGTCTCCGAGGTCCTCTCCCTCACCCGACGGGGTCCTCTCCCCAACCTAGGTCTCTCCACTACCGCAACCGACGCATTCTCACCCTTTTTCGGCTCTGGCATCACCTCGAGAATTGTGTCGTCGATGAGGTAGGTCTGCAGATGGCGGGGTCTATCAACATCCTCTTCCTCCTCCTCCTCATCATCAGAGTCCACAGTCACTACCGCCGGCTCTAGGGGCTCCGTCGGTGGGAGGTGCTCAGGAGCTGGAATCTTCATCCAACTCACACCCCACACCCTCCAAGCTAGGCTACCGTCAGCCAAAGTCCTCAACCATTTCAGGTCGAGATAGTAGTCACGATCCATAGTGGGCACTGGGGTAGCTAGAGGCACGTACTCCGAAGAAGCCTCAAAAGAGGTTAGCTTTTCAGCTAACCGAGTGGCGATAGCGCCACAACTCAAGTACCGGGAAGAGGCAGTAGCCATCAAGGCAAGGGCAGCACAAACCATGGAAGGAGCGAAGACCACTTTCCTGGTCCGCTCCGGGTTCAAGTAAGACATCAGAAGTAACACCTCATGGTTGTTCAACTTACTGATATCCGGTCGATCATAGAGGAGGTTCGAGAGGGAACGAAGAAAGATCCTCAATGTGACATGCTGAACATCATTAATCAGCATGTTACTTGAGGTGGGGGCCGGTTTCCCGGTCGACAAGGCATTAGGCGCGGACACCGCACTCGCGGGGATATCAGTGATGGAGTCCTTGGGAGGCTTGGCCAACCCAAGGTGAGAAGCAAATTGGTCCATAGAAAGCAAGAAACTAGTGTTCATCAACCGAAACTCAACGGTCTGGGCAGCGGGGTCATAGATAAAGGAGCTCATAAACTCCAAGGTAAGAAAAGGATAAGAGTGTTTCCTCAGCCTATACAAACCCATAAGGCCCAAAGTCTCAAATATGTGACGGACATCCGTCTCTATCTCCAATTCCTCCAACACTGTAGTATCTATACACCTCGTTGGTCTCATCTTGCGTTTTTGTAAAACTACAAAACGCTCTCTCATTGTTGAAATCAACAAAAACAACGAGAAGGGTACTCCGGAACTGCGGGTACCACAGGTCCACTCCCTTCCCCAACCTCAGTCGGATTACCCCTCCCCCGTTTACTTTGACGAGTTCCTACGTTCAGTCTCGGCATCTGTTTCAGCATATGACTTAAGCAACTTGCATAAACACGTAATGCATATACTTCATGTAATTTGGACTTTACATATTCAGTTAGGCACTCAAATTCACCAACAAATTCGACATGTGAAGCACATAATTCATGCCATTAACTTTGATTACTCAGCTAGGTACACACATTCACCAGCAGTCTCCCAAATTTGATATACATAAACTCAGTTTACTACTACTCATAAGCCATAGTTGTGAAAATTTATCATGGTGATTGCACATGCTCAACAAATTTGGATATCCTAGCATGATTCTAAGGTTGTTCCATACACATCCTAATCACATGTGAGGCATTCTTACTAACTCATGAAAAACTAACTTAGAATATATCATCATCATCTTCCATATTAGAAACAACAACTTAATTAAATTTTTCAGACGGTCTTTACAGCTGTAACAATTTTGGCATATTTTCATCAATTATCATCACTACAATCATATTGAAGTTCAACTTACACTTAAACAGTCATACACAACACCAAATTCCAGTTATAAATCACGAATTTCCATTTGAGGCACTTTTAAGACGGAGTTTTAAGGCAACTTTCTAAGGTGAAAATCATCGAAATCCATCCTTCAACATGATATAAACAATGCATAGGACTCAATTCCATCATCTAATCAATGTGAATCAATCAAAAATCGATTTCAATTTTTGTAAACCCTAGAAATTTTGGTTTCAAATTTTGCAATTTCTAGTCTAATTTACAGCAATTAATCACCAACAAACATGGAAAGAAGACATGTGAATCATATTTCAACTATTAAAAGCAATAATCTACCCATGTGAATCGAAAATTTCAGATTGTTTCACCATTCTAACACATTCAAATCAATAAACCATGTAAATTAGGGAGAAAGCATACCTTGATTGAGTAGCAAAGTAAGGAAACGAAATTAAACAAAGAAATCAACCCCAAGAATCACCACTAACCCAAGAGTATGAGAAATTTTGAGGATTTTGAGAGGAAACAAGCTTTAAGGCTCGAAATATAGAGGAAGAATGAGAAGAAATAGAAAGAATAGGGGTTTTAAGAAACCCGTAGTATTCTCTGTACAGTAACCTACTCGATCGAGTGTCTAGGGTACTCGATCGAGTACCACCCTACTCGATCGAGTAGGAGCTATTTCGTCGAGTATCTGCAGGAAATCTTTCCACATCCCGACGTCATAGCTTCCTAACTAGATCGAGTGAGGTCTACTCGGTCTAGTAAACACTCGCACTCGGTCAAGTATAGCTAAGTACTCGGTCAGAAGTACAAAGTAAATCGAAGACACCTGCAAAACAACACCGCGTGTCGATTCCAAACTAGGTTCGGAATTTGGCACTAATTATCACATTCGATCACGTTTTACAATCATCACTCACGCATAACATATTGCCTCAGTAATAGGGTGTATGCCACATTACGCTACACAACTACCCAACTCGGTTTACCTGCTACCGAGTCACTCAGAAGCTTAGTTACGTCATCCTACCATACTTAAAACTTGTCTTAACATATCGCTACCAAACTCGCTTTCACAATAACATGAAACATATAATTAACACTAATCCATTCTTTCTTATAACATATAATTGTATATCCTCATAACCAATTACTCTATCATGTTCTACATTCAATCATAAGCAAATCATTTTATACAAATTAATTATTACGCAGCGGAAAATTTCAACTTATAAACAAGGCATAAACGCATTACTATATGCTATGTTTCAAATTATAACTCAACAATTCTATAACTATCACCATCTTACTCACGGTAGGGTTTATAAACTCGTACATGACTACCGTCACCATCAACTTACAGCAAACACCAACATGTTCATCCTTCTATTATAGCACACTCATTCACATTCCCAACCATTTCTATTAAATAAACTTTTGTCACATATCTCACAATCATCATACAAGCTCACTAATCACGTTAAAACTTCACTAAACACGGCCCAAAACAGCTATCATATCCTTATTAACTCTAACCAAGGTTCAACTACAAGTAGCTCCGACACAATTAGCATACACGTCACACATATATACACGGACTCCACATTCCCGTATCATGTGACTGGCTTAAGTATCATGGGGCCAAGATTTTGAAATGAGGGCGCCTACTCACCCAAAATCTAGCATCAGCTGGGCTCCCATTACACATACACCAGGTTCATTTTATTAGACTCACTACGTTCATTATTTTTTTATTTGTTACAGGTTCCAAAATCGTCGCTCTGATACCACTTTATAACACCCCCATATTCAGAGGAGCCTTAACTAGGCCTTCCTTAGCATATAATGGCGTTACCATCTCGGTTACCCGAGGATAGTAATAATCAAATGTCGATAAAAGAACTATTATGTTATACTACAAGCGATTTAAACCAACAAACGATATGAAAGATACAACTCAAAGACTACTCGCTATAGCTATCAATTCTCGTGAAGACTCATCCCTGCCCGGACTCCAACTATCAACAACATCAACACCTGCTAAGACCGACTGCTCACCATAAGGGATCACGGCAGACACATAACAAACAAACAACCACACAAGGTCAGTACTGAGATAAGATACGACAACAACAACTTCAATTAACAACACAATATACGCTGTCATTCTCATACACAATCACAACAATCCAACCAACCTCCGTCCCTGACTGTCCACCGGACCAGCCCTGCCAGTAGGGGACCGCAGCCGTTCCCACCAAATTCCCGCTCCTCATAATGAGCGATGACCCTGTCCATTGATGTGCACATCCCCTTCCGTGGCGGGTTCCACGAAGGGCGAAACTAGGGCGTGAAGCCACTTCCGCAAGTGACCCCACTCAGCCGAGAACGCATCTCGAGAACCAGAGACAACAACCACAATCATAACCACAGCTGTCACAATACAATTACGATATTAAACAATCACAATACAGCCACAACGACCGACACACTAGACCATCTACAGAAACTGAGTAGGCGAACCTACCTTTAAGCAACCGCAACCAATCCATGCCGACATACAACATATTCAGCAATCAAGCAAAGCCTATAGCCACAATACAAATATCTATTACTATCAAGCAAACCCTAACTGTAAAGAACAAGGACACGGGTGATGATTATGACATACCTATAGGGAGAAACTCAGCAAAAGACCGCTACCCGACTCAAGTGACACTCTCCTAAGGCACAAGGATCTTCAAGAAGGCTTCCATGGAGGTTTTGAGGTGAAGGGAAGGGAAAGAGGCGACTGAAGGATAGGAGGAAAGTGGCGGAAGTGATATGCGGATTTAACAAAACGCGATATAAAACCCTCGCTGAAAACTCGGTACTCGATCGAGTACCCAACATACTCGATCGAGTGGCCCCCTACTCGATCGAGTAACCTAGCTACTCGATCGAGTAGCCCCTACTCTATCGAGTACCACTCATAACACGCAACCCAAGATGGTTTTGGCACGCAATTCTAAGACTACTCCCGCTCCCAAGGTCAGTCAACGCTGGTCAAAGGGTCTCTAAAAGGGCGGGTATTACAATTTTAACAGGAAAAAGTGTAATTATAACAGCAATAAGTGTAATTTTAACTAAAAAAAGTTTAATTGTAACAGAAATAAGTGTAATTTTAACAGAAAAAAGTGTAATTATAACAGCAATAAGTGTAATTTTAACCAAAAAAAAGTGTAATTGTAACTTTAATAGGAAAAAGTATAATTTTAGCGAACAAAAGTCTAATTGTAACAGAAATAAATGTAATTTTAACAAAAAAAGTGTAATTTTAATATACAAAAAATGGCAAATACATATTAACAAGGCGAGATTTAAAATTCACAAGTAAATCTGAAAAAATTTATGACAAAACTTCACAAGTAAATATGAAAAAATTTAAAATAAAATAAAATCACAAGTAGATTTAAAAATATAATTTGTTAACAAAAACCGTCTCACAAAACACCAACCACCCGACAACAACACCACATCACCACCACAAACATCATCACCACCATCCACACGCCTTAAATATAAAAGAAAGACGATAAAAAAATTGAGATCTAAAAATTACCAATAATAATAAATTATTAAACGAAACTGGAAAAAAAAACCAAACAACAAGATGATTTTAAAAAAAACATAAAAAATACAATCGAAATCTTAAACATAAAAGAATCTGAAAAAAAATAAACAATAAAACCCAACCACCCAACCCCTAAGCAAAAAATCTCTGAAAATAAACTAAAAAATACAAAATTTGTAACAAAAAAAACGGCCACAACAACACGGCCTAGATCTGAAAAGAAAAATTAAAAAAAAAATTGAAATGAGAAAAAAAATTGAAATGAGGAGAGTTGGCGGGAGGATTTCGAGGCTGGGTTGTTGGAGGGAGGGAGATGATGGCTGGGTGATGGTGATTTCGGGATGGTGGTCGGAAAGAAGGGGAGGAGGTTGTGTGGTTGATGGAGGTCGTGATGGTGGGAGGAGAAGGCGGCGTGTGTGTTGTTGTTGTGGTGGTCGGAAAGAGGAGAGAAAAAGAGGAGGAGGTGAGTGGTGGTGGCGGTTACTGGCGGGAGGAGAGGTTGAGGGAGGGCGACGTTGAGGAGAGGCAGTGAGGAGGAACGGGGTTGGGGTTGCGGGGTTGAGGGAGGGCGACGTTGGATGGTGGTGGGGTTGCAGGGTCACTGGCTGCCGGAGGAAGGAGGGACTACCGAAGAAATTCCATTTGGGTTTTTCTTTTTCTGATATTTTTTTTGGTTTTATTTGTTTGATTGGTTTTTTTTCTGAGATTTTTTTGGTTTTATTTGTTTGATGAGAGTAAAATGAGAGAATGTGAAAGTGAGATTTAGAGAGGGAGAGGAGGAGTGTGATAATGAGGGAAGGAGTGATTAGTGAGAAATGTAATTGAGTTGAGGAGGTAATTAAGGGAGCTTGATTTCTAGTCCTTCATTGAGATTTAATATCACCCATTGATTCCCTTCATCCAAAGGCTCATATGAAGACTTAGGGACTCAATAGATGTAAGGGACTTAGGAGAACTTTACTCTCTCTCTCTCTCTCTCTCTCTCTCTCTCTCTCTATATATATATATATATATATATATATATATATATATATATATATATATATATATATATATATATAGTATTAGGATCATGTAAGTCCTCCTCTTACATGTGAGTCTATAAGTCTCATTGTGAGCCTTTGGATCTTGAAAATGAAGGGTTAGGATGAAACACAAAAAAGAGGGTTAATCCTCTAATTTTGCTCTCTTCCTCTAATTTTATCATTAACTCCATTAGTTCTCATCACTAATCATTCACCTCTCATTATCACATCTCCTCATTCTCTCTCTATCTCCATATTCTCTAAAAAAACCCAAGAAAAAAAAAACCAAAAAACCAAACAAATAAAAAACCCAAAAAATCCAAATAAATCATTTACTCATCTATTCCTCATTCACCATCCACCTACCACCACCCACCGAACACCACTACAGTCGCCAACCCCGCCAACGCCGCCGCCACCACCACCACCACCACCGCCACGAAGTCATTTTTTTTTTCGTTTTTTTTTTTAAAAAAACTTGATGTTTAGGTGTTGTTTTTATTTTTTTGTTGCTTTTTTTTTCTCATATATCGTCTTGCTATATAATATTGTTTCAAATTTGTGAGTTTTTTTGTTTTAATCTTAGATCTACTAAAATAGATCAATTTTCATTGACCCGTTTTTTTTTTCAATTTTGATGTTTTGGTCTTTTTTTTTTTCCGGTTATTGGCATTCTTACAAATTATAGTTTGATTTTAGTACTAAATCTATTAATTATGAAATTTCATTGTTTACTTTTTTTTTTCAACTAGATCTTTGATTTGTTTTACCATTTTTCAAATTTGATTTTCTAAATCTCATTTTTTACTTTTTTCTTGTTGATATCACTTTTTACCGTTAAAATTACACCTTTTTCCGTTAAAATTACACTTTTTTCGGTTAAAATCACAGTTTTTTCCTGTTAAAATTACACTTTTTTCCGTTAAAATTACACTTTTTCTGTTAAAATTACACTTTTTCCTGTTAAAATTACACTTTTTTCCGTTAAAATTACACTTTTTTCCGTTAAAATTACACTTGTCTTCATTAAAGTTACATTTATCTCTATTATTAAAGTTACACTTATCTCTACTAAGATTACCCTCTCAATGACTAAAGTTACGTTTTTGGATTAAAGTTAGACCAATTTGGACTGAAGTTACACAAATTTGGACTAAAATTACACAATTTGGGCTAACTAATAAAGTTATTTGTAATTTACACAATTTGGACTAAAGATACACAAATTTGGACTATAGTTATCCAATTTGGATTAAAATTACACTTTTATGGACTAAAATTACACTTCCGTGGACTAAAATTACACTTTTGTAGACTAAAGTTATACATTTGTGGATTAAAGTTACACATTTGTGGACTAAAATTACACATTTTTGGACTAAAATTACACTTTTATGGACTAAAATTTCACTCATAAAATGATAAAAGATATACACTATCAATGTACTAAAGTTACACTTTAGTGGACAATGATTGAAATTGCACAATATCAATGACTCAAAATAAATGAATTGTGTAACTTTAGTCCAAATTTAGTCGTAAATAGTGTAATTTTTAGTCTAAATTATGTAATTTTAGTCAAAATTGTGTAATTTCTAGTCCAAATTGTGTAACCTTAGTCCAAATTGTATAACTTTAGTCAAAATTTTACCTTTAGTCCAAATTATGTAATTAGTGTACCTTTAGTCCAAATTATGTAATTTCAGTCCAAATTGGTGTAATTTTAGTCCAAATTATGTAATTTCAGTCCATTAGTCAGTCCAAATAGTCCAAATTAGTCCAAATTAGTTAGTCCAAATTAGTCTAACTTTAGTCCAAGAGTGTGACTTTAGTCATTGAAAGGATAACCTTTAACAGAAAAAAGTGTAATTTTAATAGTAAAAAGTGTAATTTTAACAGAAAAGAGTGTAATTTTATTTGAAAAAAAGTGTAATTTTAATAGAAAAAAGTGTAATTTTAATAGCAAAAAGTGTAATTTTAACAGAAAAAAGTGTAATTTTAACACAAAAAAAGTGTAATTTTAACGGAAAAAAGTGTAATTTTAACAGGAAAAAAGTGTAATTTTAACAGAAAAAAGTATAATTTTAACAGAAAAAAGTGTAATTTTAACTGAAAAAAGTGTAATTTTAATAGGAGAAAATGTATCACCACATCACCACCACGAACATCGTCACCATCCACACGACTTAAATATAAAAGAAACATAATAAAAAAATCATCAACAACAATAAATCACAAATAGATTTAAAAATATAATTTTTTAGTAAAAACGTCTCACAATACACCAACCATCAAACAACAACACCACATCACGACCACCAACATCGTCACCATCCACAACACCGAATTCTGAAAATAAAAACCACCAAGAATCTGAAATAAAAATCACCAACAACAATAAATTAAAAAAAGACAGTTTTTTTAAAAAACACCAAGAATCTGAAATAACACCACACCACGACCAGAATAAAAACGAAACTGAAAAAAAAAAACCGAATCTGAATTAAGAAAATAGACAAATTACAAGACGGTTTTTTAGAAAACACAAACAACATTAACTTGGTCAGAGACGAAATCAATGCTAAATTTTAACTTGGTCAGAGACGAAAAACACAAAAAACAGAAATCAAAAAACGAAAAAAAAAAAAACAGAAATCAATGTAAATTTTAGTTCTGAGACGAGAGGAGGAGGACGACGACGATGGTCAGAGTCGGTGGATGCGGTGGTCAGAGGAGGATGACCATGTTGGGTTTATGGTGAGGTGGTGTTGGGTTGAGAAGAGGAGGAAGTGAATGCGTTGTTGATGTCGAGATCTCGGTTTTTTGTCGGCGTTGTTGATGTCGACCTTCAGATCTGAGAGACGTGAATGGAGGAGAGGTGGTTGCTTGGTTGGTTGTCGTGGTGGAGAGGAGTTGGGTCGGGTGGTGGTTGCCGTGGTGTGGTGTTGTGGTGTGAGAGATATGAGAAACGGTGGTGGTGGCTGGTTATGGTGTGGTGGTCGGGTGCGACTCTTTTAGGGGACGGGAGATGAGGTTTTGTTTTTGGAATGAATGAAAGAGAGATGAGTGAATGGATGATAAGAATAAGATTAGAATGAGGAAGAGATTAGGAATGATTAGGGAGGAAGAGTAGTTAGATTCATTTCTAGCCCTCCATTGAGATGCAATCTCCTCCTTCCACTCTCTAGATCCAAAGGCCCATATGAAGACTTAGGGACTCAATAGATGTAAGGGACTTATTTGAACTTTACTCTCTCTCTCTCTCTCTCTATCGATATATTCAATTACATACTTTTTCGCAGGGGAAAAGAGTGAGATGAGACCCACTAGATTCCCAACAAATTTACCTTTTCAATAGTTACTCCATTTTCAGGCTTGTAGTGCATCTTAAGATGAGGGCACCAGACAATGTTTCCTTTCTGAGGACTTAATGTGAGCTTAGCAAACTGAAATTATAAAATTGTTTAGATATTGAGTACTAATACATCTGAAAAAGTGCATTTTCGAATCTGAATCAACAAGTATATCTTAATTACCTACCTGCATTGTTGTTGGCAAGTAGAGAATATCAGTTCTATCATATGTGCACATCACACCATACATATCAAGCACCTACATATAAATGAACATGTTCTAAATGTCACAAAAAGATCAGTATAAATAATAATAATACTGATAAAAGGTTTAGGAAACTTTCCAAATCCATTACCCAGTGCCGATTTTGCAAACTTTGCATTCCTTTTTGACACACTCCCATCCACTCAGTATTCACAAGAATCTCGTCTAAACTGTATATGAATATAATTAGAACATAAAAGTGCATCAACAAAAATTAATTGTGCAAATATGTTATCGATTTGACAACTTACTCGACGTCTTTACCCCTTTTCATTACTACAGCAAGAAGTTCTGTGTCAGTGAGTTGACGTTGACATTGATGTTGTGACTGCCTTCTATTTTGGAACTCTTGGTCAACTGCTTCAAATCTAGAAAAATCAGGGACAAATCAAAAAATTAAATTAATCACCAACTTTACAACTTCATTAGAAAGTTTATGATAATATTTACTCAAGGAATAGAGGGATACCTCATATCAAAACTCAAAGATCCAGCTTCTGATAAGAGTTTATCCTTCAGTTGATTACCATCGAAACAACAAATCTGAGAGCAAACTCTTGCAGCAAAA
This sequence comes from Silene latifolia, assembly GCF_048544455.1. Taxonomy (NCBI): domain Eukaryota; kingdom Viridiplantae; phylum Streptophyta; class Magnoliopsida; order Caryophyllales; family Caryophyllaceae; genus Silene; species Silene latifolia. The sequence goes on from NC_133537.1 coordinate 36,909,354, forward strand.
AGCTTAACGTGGTTGTGCTACAAAACAAATTGGAATATATCTTAAGCATTATAGAGACTAGTAATTAATTGAATTGTATCTAGGTAGCTAGATGTATGAATCTAGCAAACTTAAAGTAGTGAATGCAACTAAATAAACCCAAAAGTCCAATTTTATACTATATGAATCACAACTTACATCATTTAGACCCAAAGGAAAACCCTTTCTAGTGCCTCTGTACTTCTCCAACAAACGCATGAGATAAATCCCGGAATCAACTCCATCACCCATATTTGATTTTGGAATATACTCTTTCGTCACCAGATTCTTGACGTCTTGTATAGATGGAATCTTGTTTCGGACCAAGCAATTCATAACAAATTGTACCTGCATTTGACAATTTTGTTCAGCAAACCAAAACAATATCACATTCAGAAAAGGACTTTACAGGTCATACCGTAGACTCAATTATTGTTGTGTAATTGACAGATTTTGGCTTCATCACATGCAGGATTTCCAATTTCATTGCTATGAAGTTAAAACAAAACAAAAATGGCGTCTCAGAGATTATTGGAACAAATATCTGCAATTTCATGTTTGTAAAAAGTCAGTAAACTTGCGGTTTAGAAATAATAGTAAACTGGCACATTGACTAATAAAAAATAATGCAAAAACATAGCATAAACTAAAACCCAATATTTACTTACGAGATTTGCTCCTGGAAAATTGTGATTAATGCCGGCAGTATGAGTAGCAATACGGGGATCCTGGTGATAAAAAAAATTATAAGAAATGTAGGGGAGTATGACTGCAAAAGAGATAAACATGAGTAATTCCAAGAATATCATCAGATTATTATAAAACTTACTTCATCATCGGTTTGCGGGAGATACAACCTATACGGTGAACTGGCTGCTCTACGTGTTTCACTTTGGTTCAAAATGAAACACCAAGCATGTATGACAGATTTAGGCACTATGTCACCTTTCACTACTGTCTTCAAATCTGCCCGACTAAGTTTATGGTTATCACATTGGAATAGGATCTCACTGAATAAACATGTATCGATAAAAGTTAGTTATCACAATCATACTTTATAAACAAAGTGTGTAACACAAATTCATACACAATGTCAGTAAAACCATACCTTTCATCAGATGACTCTGAAAATACATATTCCAATACATCTTTTTCAACTTTATTCAAATTCCCAGCAACTATAATACTTCTCTGAAGGAAATGAGGTTTGAAAAATTGTGATTCAACTCTCTTCCTCTTAAGCATTGCTCTTGTAATGTGCACTGGTTCTTTTGGTGGCAATAAGGAAATGGGTTCAACAACAAGTGGTTCCACAACTTCGACTCCGTCTCCAAGATCTACAACCTTTTCACAGAACTTTTTTAACTCATCTTCTTGTGATTGTGATTCTGAACTAAGTAATCTAAATGAAGGTGGGGTAAAATCATTATCCGATTGGAGGGAAGGAGGTGTAAACTTTGGAGGGTAAGGGTGTATAAACCGTGGAGACCGACGAACAAATGTAGAAGATTTTTGTTTTTTCTCAAAATTCAGTGGCTCAAACTCTTGCGACTCGGAGTCTAAAACAATAGGAGAAGCTGACTTAGCTTTGGTGTTGACGAAAATAGGAACTGAAGCCGGTACACAAGTTGATTTGTTGATAACATTACTTGTCTCCTTTGCTGGCCGTTTTCCCAAAGCAATTTCTAATTTAACAAGAGCTACCAACAACTCATCCTCATTTTCAAATTTGAGTTTACCAAACTTAGTAAGTGGATCCTGCTCCTCACTATCACCTTCATTACAAACAGCTCCATTATCTCCCACATTGTCAGCTCCTCTCTTGTTCACTTTTCAGCTCCGTTCTCTTCCACTCTGACAGACTCATCAACTTTCTTTTCAGGAATATTCAATCCCTCTGTTGTAGGTTGTGATGAATAGGGGCAATCACTTAAAGCAGACACTATTTGAGCCATCTGTTGTATAATCTTACTGTCAGGATAATTCATTCTACCTTCTCCCAAAGACTTTGAGAAGCTAGAATAGGCAAAGCAAGATTGTTTGCATCTTCTGCCAATTTCCTGAAAGTAAACATACTGCTCCGGCTACTGTCATCCTCCACTGTCTCAGTAGTCTTCCGGTCCTCAGTAGCCTTTGGGTCCTCAGTAGCCTTTGGGTCCTCTCTAGCTTTCAGGTGCTCAGTAGCCTCTGGTTCTCGAATAAAAGCCTCAGGCATATCCAATTGTGTTGGGATACTAAAAGTTACATGTTGAACCGTAGCCTTGACAATGCGACATAGAACACCTCCAGTACCAAACCCATCCTTCATCTCATCCTTAAGCCTAGATTTTATCCTTTCTTTCGTCCATGATGCTATTGTTGGGAATACTCGAGGGACTGAAAAATAACTGAAGGATACTCTATCAAGATAGATAAACACGAACACCATGATAGGCCCAGCAAAATTATCATTTTCAGACCTTCTCCAATTTTTAACAGCTTCAATAAACTGTTGTCTAGTAAATTTGCACCAGTTTAATGATAAAATAGCTGAAATATCTTCTAGACACTTCAACACTCGTAAGCTGGCACAAGTCGCTTTTACGCCCATTAGAAATGCTGAGACAATGAATACAGTAAAGTTTCTTTTAAACTCTTCCCCACCATCTCTTTGGTTGATAATCAGTTGTAGTATGTCCTTAACATCAACCTTTGTGGGATCTTTTGTATTGAATTGTGTCAACCATCTACTCTTTAACTCAACAAAATCAACACTCCTATCTGTTGAGGAAGCTATCGTGACATCATTTGCACCCATAGGAATACTAAGTGATAAATGAAAATCTTCATCCGTTATTTGAAGTTGGCCTTTCATATAGGAGCATGATGATATGTTGAATCTGGTAACTAGCCAATGAGCAAGAGCACCTGGAACCATATCTGTCCGGAGATTAAGAACACCACCAAAGCCCATGCCCTTTATATCAGCTACTTGTTTTGCACTCAAATTACTGTTGATAAATGTCAACAACATTTTAGGTGACATACGTGTCCTCAAATAACACTGCCCCAAGTCATCATCATCTTTTATATTCCTTTTAACAACTTTCTTGGATGGACTTCTCTTAGTAATAGCATTCTGGTTTTGTTTGCTTGTACTTGCACCACCATTATATAGCACCAACTTATACATGTGTGGTAATCTAAAAATATGATTAAAATGTGTGGTTAAAAATAAGTGTATCTATAAAACAAAAAAATACCATTCACAAATACATTACTGACGAATGATAAGAATTTTATATTGTAAAGCAGAAAAATGGAATAAGAAGCACAAATAGCAAGCACAAATCTTCTAAGGAAGTGAGCCAATGACATTTGACAGACACACGTATCAAACTTTAAATAGTGTAGCTAGCGTGTTAGACGTAAGTATCTAACTATTGTAAAAGATGTATCTACGTAATAGACATATATATCTAGTTACTAAACACAGATGCATCTATCTAGGCAACAAGAGCTATGTATCTATCGAGCGGAAAGAGGATCAAACGACGGGAAATAAATCATAAAATTACAATGTGAAACACTTTAGGGTGAACCCCCTGAGGGACCGTGATTAAAGTAGAAGATTCATGCTAATATTGGATACAAAGTAAAAAATTATATTATAATAGAGGGTATGTAAAATGTTAAACAACTTACTACATAATTATACAAAAGAAGTACATAATTATACAAAAGTTTATAACAACTACATATTTATACACAATAACTACTAAACTACTAACAAAAGGACAACTTTAAAAACCTTACACATGTAGCACCCTAAGTACACATAAACTAGCTTGGGCTATATGTCGAGCGGGAAAGGGAAATCAAAAAAAGAGAAATTTTCACGAGTTATTAGCAAATCTGCAGCAATGGAATTGTTGTGCTTCGTGTCTCAGATGGCAGAGCTCTAAGCAACAACAACACTTCGCCAATTGCAATATCATTAGGAATGTTAAGATGCAGATTAGGACTTTCATTTTTTGCTTGGTGAAAATGGTGGATGAACTTCGCTATCATATTGTCCGTTAAAAAACATTTGCAGTTTTGATAAAGGATGTTAGGACCCCTACGAGCAATCCGTACCCCATTTAAATCATTTAGTACTAAAGACCCCAAGAATGCCATGTCAACACGAGGTGCATTTGGGTGTATGAGAAAGAGTTGACACCAATTTCTACAAATCATTGCCATATTTGCCTTATCTTCATACAAATCAAGTCGTGTGAAGATCCCATTCATTAAATGTTGATTATTAAAAACATGATATTGTGCTTCATAGCTTGTGTCATTGAGGGTAACTTCCTTTAACGGATCAAATGAAAACCCCATTCCCGTTTACTTTTTAGTGACATAATTTCCAATAAATCGTTCTTTATCTTCTGCTAGAATATTAACAACACACCCATTGCACCAATGTTCCATAGATGATTATGTAGACTTAATTAAGACTTAATTATCTGGACCTACATTTTTAGCAAGTTAGTAAAAAAATACTATTAGTTACAAACAATGAAACTGAAAATAACTAAGATGAAATTTTAATTTCAGACTTACCAAAGAACATCAAATTCTGCTAAACTCGGTTTCGACACAACTCCCCCACATCAGACTTATCAAAGAATATTCAGAGATGCACAGACTATTGATAGCAGTTACATGAATCAATTTGTGTATCCAGTAAAAGTAACATGTGTATTCCATAAGTGAGAAATGTGTATCTATAGTAACAAGACCTAAGATGGAATCCTAATTCTAGACTTAGCCAATTAAAATCTTCTGAATTCTGACTCAACAAAACTCGCTAAACATTAGTATAATGGTAAGACATGCACAACCTATTGCTAGCGGATACATGAATTGGTTTGTGTATCCTATAGAAGTAGCATGTGTAAGCTGTAGGCAAGAGATGTATATCTAGAGTTAAACTACAACTATGAAAACAGCAACACATGCTAATATTGGGAGATACATAGGCTAATGCTACCAGATACATGAAGCAATGTGTGTATCCAGTAAAAGTAACATGTGTATTCCGTAAGTGACAAATGTGTATCCACAATAACAAGACCTAAGATGGCATCCTAATTGTGGACTTATCCCAAAACGTGAGGCTCTTCTGAATTCTGACCCAGCACAAAATCGAGAACATTAATATAAATGGTGCGACATGCACAGGCTACTGCTACTGCATACATGAAACACATGCTACAAGAAAAAGGCCTATTTGCAACGGACCAATCCGTTGCGAAATAACCCTAATCCGTCGCTTATATACAGTTTGCAACGGATATCCGTTGCAAACTGGTGCGTTGCTTATATGGCGTTTCAAATGAAAAAATATGCAACGGATCAGTGTTGCTAATTTTTATGCAACGGACGTATATTATTTGCAACGAATGATCCGTTGCTTAAATGAGGTCCACGTGGCACCTGTTTGGTCAATTATGAGACGGATTTCCGTTGCAAAAAAAATGTTTTCCGTTGCATAGTAGAGGGAAAAGTCAACAAATTGACTTTTTAAATTAATGGATAGCCGTCACAAAACCTGTAATTTTCGTTGCAAACACAAATGCATTGACTTTTTTAATTAATGGATAGCTGTCACAAAACCTGTAATTTCCGTTGCAAACACAAATGGGAGATTCAAGCATTCCTGCATCCATTTTCCTCCATTTCGTTACGATATCAAACAATTAAACAATAAACTTTAAAGAAGCCAATTATATAGAAACATGGAATTGTTCATTTAGCAAATTTAAAAAAGTACATACATTGAAAACATCCTAAAAAAAATCCATACGTAATTTGCTAAGCAATTTCGTTGTCTAGCTATTATGGAGTAATCTAGCTAATTAGTTGGGATTGATGTCGAGTTGCCACTTCCACCATCATCATTGAAGTCGTCTCGATTTTGGAACTGGTTGCTATCACAATTTGGGTCAAAGTCAGACCCAAACTTTGCTTGTAGAAACGCCTTCATTCTTTGTACTTTGTCTTCGAGCACTTTGTTGCGGAGCTCAGTTTCAACATTCTTGCTCACAAGTCGAGGTAGTATTCCGGGCAAATAATCCTTGTCGATATTGTTGGACTCTCTACTTCCAGTAGCCGAGCGTTCAAAGTAATGCTCGCGTGCGGCTCCAGTACCACAAACTAACCCCTTCTTATTAAAGCCGCATTTTTCAAGGTAGATTTTATCTTTATTGATATCCGTTTCACCTTGAGATTGAAGGGCACTAATTTCTGCCTCAATAGATACCTAGAACATAACGGATAACTGAATCAGTTAAGACAATCCAACCTCATCATGTCCAATCCTTATTCTGAAGGCGGGGCTCTATATGCTCTAGGTTTAATGAACACTAATCATGGGGAGGGCATCAAACCATTTCTTCGTGATAGCCTACGCAGTACTAATGTTGAGGTGTGATATTTATTTTTAAGGATTTACTATTTAGTGTCATTTTGTTTGGTTCATCAGTGGAGTTAAATATGTGGGAGGCTAGAGTTTACATGATTTAAATTCCTACACTACAGCTAAACCATCATAACATCCAAGCCTACACTACAGTAAAACCATTATAACATCCAAGCCTACACGAATCTGAAGCCTACACTGCAGCTGAAAGTTCAACACCATCAAACCACAAGCCTCACACATCCCTCCATTGTATTTCAATACTCGGGTTGGAATCAAAGACAACCAGCAAGACGAAGTTTCAAAATCATTTAAAAAAATCAAAACTTACAACGTAATCTTCAGCTTTCTTTGAAACGTATCCTCCCGTCTTCTTCGTTTTTGTTGCTTTCAATAACTCAATTGCAGGTGGGTAATCTCCTCCATTAGCCTAAACATGGTAACAAATTTAGTTTAACACACAAACACTGAAGGAACCTTATATGTTTTGCAACACAAGAAATATCGATCATATGTGAGCATTTTTAGAAGATCCAATACAATCCTCAGACATGGCAATTCAATAACATGTATAAAGGTAAGTAAGCTTTTACTGATAACCTATTCGCATCGACGAAAAGAAAAACTGACTAAGCTAGCAGCACTAGTCTCTAATTAACACAAACAGGGAACTTTGGAAAAAAAAAAGCCTTACAAACAAATAACGATAGTATTTCTGACTGTACAACCAAAAAACTGAAAGTGAGACGCAGCACAATCTATACACCTACATCAAAATGCAAACCCAAAGACTCAAATGAAAGAATGTTTGTGTTATACATCTACAATTATATTGCATGAATTTTCAGTCAATGGTGTCTCTCACGAAATTTTAAGAGACATTTCACATTGTAAAGACAAATAATAATTCCATAAACTACAATTTCATACAATCAACAGTTAAGCAAACATCAGTTACACCATAGACAATATGTTTGATTCAGCATTTTGAAGAAGCTCAAGTACATGTAATACAATTTCAATGAGATTGTTGATCAGAGTTTTTATGTAACACGAGGACAAAAGTTGATAATTAACACTTTTTTTTGCGATTAATATAATTCTTATCTTTCCCCAATAAAAAACAATAAAATAGACAGACTATAATACTTTATAATTTAGGAGATAAAAACATTACTATTTGAAGAGGTACCTAAAACTAATGTAAATCTATGAAATAATTGCAATTTCTTAAATCGTATACATAATCAACGCATAAGAGGTTGCAATTAGCGATTTCAGTAGTTACTCAATTGGAAACGACTATAAGCTGGCAATGAACCAAAGCAGCCCCTACTAGATCGGCGGAGAGCTCCGCAAAGCCTCAATTATGACGTCAGGTTTTAACCAATCCTCAGCCGCAAGGAAAGAGGCACAACAATAAGGGCCTCAAGTGCTCAACGACACTAAGAAGGGACAAAAACTAAAAATATAGAGCTATGTTGCCTAGACTTACCAAAGAAGACACTTATCCGTAAGTTACCGATATTAACTGGTAATTAGAAAAGAGCATTTCATACCTTTTTGAACAATACAACGAGTCTGCATCAGATGTTCTACCCTACCCATATAAGCAATCATACATATAGGCGGGTTCCCAGATCCTAGTTTAGATACAGTCTTCATAAAAAATCGAGCAACCTAAGAGTAAGAGAGAAGATAAATGCATTATGATCTAGAACTAATGCCACTTCTTCAATTCACAAGTCATAATCAGCCATTAATCTGACTGAATTCATATTCTGATTCCTAAATGCCGATTTAAGTTTGGCTTTGTACTTAAGAATGGGTAACATTAACCTTAACACTAGTCCTTAATGGTCAGATCTCGTACTATGGCCAACCAAACAAATACCACCAGGAAAATTACCCGAGTAACTTTACCCATGTATAAAGATGTTTTTTCAGGATGACCCAAGATGAAAGTTGCATTGAAGAGCAACATGAAGTATGGGGCGTTGGAGATGGGAGGGAAGGAAATAATTGAAAACATGGTAAGCAATAGGTAGTACCTGAAGTAACAACACAAATTGTCACCTTCATAGGTACAAGCAAAGACATAGACTGCAAATAACTCAGGCAGACAAATGCTACAGAGATAGCCATGCCCACCACATAGATTCCGACATACCTCAATCCCACATAGAAGATGTTAACATGCCAAAACCTCTTTCCTAATGCAAATAATCAACCATTGAAACCATATTGTCAATCCAATTCACAAGCCACACAAAACTCATTCAGTATAACTTCCTGAAATATTCAAAAAAACCCAGAAACGAAAATAACTAAAATGGATCATCCACATTGAAATAAACTCAAAATAGGACAAAAGATTCAAACTTTGATAATGGGTATTGATCAATTCAATAAGAAATGCAATAGATTAAAGTAAAAAAGATGAAAAATGGGAGATTAACCTGAATTAGGAGAGGAATTATCAAGGGCTAAGAAACCACAACAACCTTTGGATGCAACCTCATGAAGATGTGAGTGACATGGTTTGATTAGAGGAGCTACGCCATAACCGTATAACACGAGTGCTCTACTTAGTTATCCGCCATTCATGCACTGTAATTCAAATTAAGTGTGACAACAAAACAGATGGTTTTATTAATCAACGAGCTTTGATGTGTGTAAATTAATTGCGTTCGATTGATCAAGGGAATAACTGCTGGGGAATAATAATGCCAAAGTGCATATATTTATTCTTCGACTTACATTACCCGTGGTGGTGGTGATTTGCGAGGGCCAAGGGGTGATTTGCGAGGCGCACTTGGTGGTAGCAAGAGACGGTGATGGTGGTAACGAGAGGCGTTGATGGTGGTTATGCTAGGGTTTAAATGATGAGTGTGTCAGTGTGTGTTTGAATAAGCTAGAGAAGGGCGAGGATGGATATGCGTAGTTGGGAATTTTAATCATCCCTATCAAAAAATAAGAAGACGGGTCTTAGTAATAGCCGTCTTGTTTATTCACAAGAGGATGGTTTTATTGACCAACCGTCTTTGTTACTTTTACAACGAGGACGGGTGTTCTTATTAACCGTCCTATTTATGTTATCACTAATGGCGCTAAATTTATTGACTGATACAAGACGGTCCAGTTCCTAACCGTACTCTAAGGAGCGTCCTCTTAGCCTAAAATTGTAGTAGTGGGTACTGGTGGAGACTGCGGTGGTCCGCTGTGGACGAGATCGAACGGCGGTCGCGTAGCTTTTTTTTTTTATTTTTTGGAAAAGGAATCGTCACACACGATCAGGAGGAGGAGTTGGGGTTGTGAATTTGGGGTTGTGAATTTTGACTTGTCTAAATAGTACTCCCTCCGTCCCGGTCATTTGCTGTCCTTTTCCATTTTGGGGTGTCTCAGTCATTTGTTGTCCTTTCTATTTTAAGAATGAACTAGATGAGTAATTTGATCATTCTCATTCAATTTGTTCCACTTGTCATTTAGTTATTGGTCTTTTTTTCATTCCTTGGTCTTTGTACCAAAACAAAAGGACAACAATTGACCGGGACGGAGGGAGTATAAAAGATGAGTTTTTAATAAAGAGGGAAAATGGAAATAAAACCCGCGCATGATGGTTTATTGGGAATTGTAGGAGTTTAACCAATATGCAACGGATAGGCATTACAAAATCCGTTGCATAAATGAACCAGCTTTAAATTTATTAGGCGGGTAAATAGATATGACGCATATCCGTTGCAAATTTTCATTAAGCCGTTACATAATTTAATATCCGTTGCAAATTTTCATTTAGCCGTTGCATAATTTAATATCCGTTGCAAATATAATAATATCTGTTGCAAGTAATACTTAGCAACGGCTTATACAGTTCGTTGCAATTAGTCCGTTGCAAATCAGCCTTTTTCTTGTAGTATATATATATATCATGTAAGTCCTTCTCCTTCCCTTGAGTCCATAAGTCTTCCTTAGAGCCCTTGGATGAGAAAAATGGAGGGTTGAGATTGGAAGCAAAAAGGAGGGGATTAATGTATAATTAAACACTCTCCCTCTCTACTTTACTAATCCACATTAATCAAAAATTAATCCACTATATAACATTTGTTTTTCCACCCACTTCTCTCACATATCACACAATTATCATCCTCTTATCTCTCTAAAACCCAAACAACTCAAAACCAAAAATAAATAAATTACCACCCACCACACCACAACCCAGCCACCACCACCTTAAACACGACACCATCATCCCACGCCACGCCACGCCACCAGATCTGACCCCCACCACCACCCGGCCTCCCCCATACCCACCTGCCACCACCCGACAACAACCCACCAGCCCACACCCATCAGCCGACACCTCCACCGCACCCGACACCACGACAGCAACAGCAACAACTCCTCCACCGCCACCGGATCCCGACAACAACACCACCACGGATCTACCCGACAACAACCCACCAGCCGACACCAAAAAAAAAAAGAGATCTTCTCAACCACCCTCCTCTCCTATTTTGCAGCTCCCGCCGTCCACCACGCCGAACCTACTCTCACCATCCACCGCACCACCACAGCTAAACGAGCCCACCACTCTTCCCCACCCCAGATCTACCGCCTGTGGCACCCTCCCCTCAACCACCACACCGCACACACACACCCGTCACCTCTACAACCACCACCCTCCTCTCCTATTTGCCGCTCCCCCGTCCACCACACCCCACCAGAACGCGGTCTCGCCATCCACCGCACCACCTCTTCTCTTGTCTCAAACACCAACCTTTCATTGTTTTCATTGTTCTTTTATCCATTTGTCTCAAATTTGCCTCATGTGTTCTTTTATCCATTTGTTTTCTTTTTTTTAATCCATTTCTCTGCCTCAAACACCAACCTCCTATTTGTTTTTTGATTTTTTGAATTTTTGTCTTCTTCCACCGTCTCTCTTTCTCGTTTAGTTTACTTGTTTTATTTATTTTTATTTTTTTGCCTCTCTACCAGTCTTAGATCTAACATTTAGTAGTTTTTTTTAATTGTGATGAGGACAGTGTAAGTTTTTTTTTTAAAACAAAAACAAAAAACAATTTCAATATTTGAGTCTTTTAGTTTCAGATCTACTTTTTGTAGTTCGTTATTTTTTTTTTGTATGTTTTGTCTTTATATTTTTCCTTTATTGTTTTTAGATCTAGTTATGAATTTTTTTAGATCTTGTTTATATTTTATGACATCTTTTTATTCTAATCTTACATCTATTAAACTTACACTTTTTTTTAGATCTTGTCTACTAAAATTAGATCTATTAAAGTTACATTTTTTTCTATTAAAGTTACATTTTTTCTGTTAAAATAACATTTTTCCCTATTATTAAACTTACGGCCCTCCTATAATTACTCTTTTTTCTGCTAAAATTACTCTTTTTTCTATTAGAATTACACTTTTTTCTACTAGAATTACAATTACTTTTTTTTTCTGCTAGAATTACACTTTTTTTTACTACAATTATATTTTTTTCTGCTAGAATTACTCTTTTTTATGCTAGAATTACTCTTTTTTGCTGCCAGAATTAGTCTGCTAGAATTAGTCTTTTTTCTGCTAAAATCACTCTTTTTTCTGCTAGAATTACTCTTTTTTTTTATATAGAATTACTCTTTTTTCTGCTAGAATTACACTTTTTTCTGCTGGAATTACACTTTTTCTGCTAGAATAACTCTTTTTTCTACTAAAATTACACTTTTTCTGCTAGAATTACACTTCTATTGGACTAATGTTACACTCTCAATGGACTTGGTTATATTCTCATTGGACTAATGTTACACTTTCAATGGACAAAAATTACATTCTCAGTGGCCTGAAATTATACTTTCCTGACCTAAAATTACACTTTCCTGGACTAAAATTACACTTTCCTGGACTATAATAACAATCTCATTGGACTGAAATTACACTTACCTGGACTAATGTTACACTCTCAATGGACTAAAATTACACTTTCCTGGACTAAAATTACATTCTCCTGGACTAAAATAACAATCTCATTGGACTGAAATTACGCTTACCTGGACTTAAAATAACACTTTTTGTCGTTAAAATAACACTCGTAAAATGCTAAAATTACAATAACTTGTGATAAAATTACAAAAATTCAAAATATTATTCGTCAAAATCACTCGAAAAAGACTGAAGTTAAACTTGTAAAACGCAAAATTCTCGTAAACATTCCTTAAAATTACACTTTTTGCTGTTAGAATTACACTCGTAAAATCCTAAAATGTCGAAAACTTGCCTCGAAAAAGAAAAACGAAAAAAGCCGAAACAGGAAAAATGTTAACAAAATTTTCATAAACTTTAAAGTATAAGACAAAAGGTGGTGTTAATTGTGTATGATAATGAATTAGTGAATGTATTACTAAAACTAGAGAGAGAAGTGAATTAATTAGTGTTAAGTGTGTTTCTTGCTTTCAATCTCAACCTTCCACCATGCATGAACCAAGGGTTGTGGAAAGGACCCATGGACTCAAAACATATGAAGGATTTATTTGAACTTCACTCTCTCTCTATGTCTCTCTCTTTCTATATATATATATATATATATATATATATATATATATATATATATATATATATATATATAAATATAGTCATGAGTACGATACGAGAATAGTGACATGAGTCGGGATTGCTACGGGATTAGAGTACAACGTTAAGTTTGACCTTGTACCTTGACCTTTTGGGAAACCATAACGAAAGAGTTATATAGACAGTACTCTCGACAGATGAGATTGATTATGGATTCTATCATGTGGCTTATGGGAGTGTTCATGATTTTGAGCGGTGAACTTTGGGACGAAGTTCTCTTTTAGGGGGAGTGAATGTAATAATAGGGATTTAAAGAGAAAATAAGCATGATAAGTGTATGAGTGTACACAGTAAGGATTTAGAAGAGTGAGTTCAAGTGAGAGATATGAGAACGACAGTGACATGACAAGAATAAGTGTTTTTGGGGAAAAGAAAAAGACTTGAGAGTTGGTAACGAGACTGAAAGAGACTAGAGAGAGTGTTGAAAAGGAGAGAGTGAGGCAAATTTCGGGGACGAAATTCATTTTAAGGGAGGAAGATTATATTGTAATACCCGAATATTATGGGACTTGTACAGGGCCCTCGAGATGCGTGAGAGGACTATCGGACTTGAGGAGAGACTAAACGGGAGTAAAGTATAGTCATACACTAGACCAAGTAAGACCTAGTCTAGACCTAGTGAACCTGTAGTGGACCGAGCAGAGTTTCCAGTAGACCGAATAGGTCCCACTCGGCCGAGTACGGCTAGTACTCGACCGAGTGAGTGACACTCGGCCGAGTGGACTCGACACTCGACCGAATGCAGCTGAACAGCACCTGATAAAGCTTATTTGTGTGTCTTTTATCATCATTTGCATAGTATGAGTCATATTGCTTCACATGGCGGTATTTGAAGATCTTGGTGATGAGTCTCGTATGTTGTCGGAAATGCATTATCACATGATGTTGGTTTATAACGACTTGAGGAGTCGGAATATTTAAGGAATTAATGTTCATGACATGTTTGGGATCGAGTCTCATGATGAGTCACATATTTGGTGTCATTTTTCATATTGCAATTATGGTTATTGTGTTGTATTGGAAATTGTTGGTGATGATACTTGATTGTTGAGGAGATGTAAGACGATTGGGAGACCGTCTTACGCTCGAGTCGCCTCTTGGAACTTCCCACTCCAAAAGGGATGTGCACATTAAGGACTTGAGTGACGGAGGAACAGGTGTGGTTGAGGCACGACGTCTGGCAAGGGATCCGGTCAGTGCCCGAACCCGGTACAACGGGTGTGTCCCGAGTACCTTGTTACGGACTGCGGTTCCGGTTGTTTGGTGGGTGGTGCTGTGGTGCCGTCACCGGGTTGTGGGTACGTCTGGGTGTGTCCCGATACCGGTATGGTGATCACATAATAGTGTCGTGTTCATATAATTGGCATGTTGCATATTTACATATCGTATTGTGTTTTATGTCTTATTTTCGAAACTAACATGTTTGGGTTTTATGTAAATTATCATCTATTTTCGGGGTGGCCTGTGTTGATTCATATGATATTTCCAATCATATGGGGAACAGTTATTTACAGGTTGCTTTTGGTAGCGCGGGATCATGGGCCGAGACATGGAGTTGGAGTCGGGTCGTTTAGTAGCTTTATAGTTTGCATAGAAGTATTGATAGTCCTGTATAGAGATCACTTGTAATATTCTTTTGTTCTTATGTAATTCACTAAACTTGTCATTTCTATATAATGTTTCTTAATTGTAGTTCCGATTTTATTGCCTCGGAAAATTGAGATGGTAGCATCCTCCCATTACCTTGGCTAGGTAAAAGGGGGTGTTACAGGGATACTACGTAGTTTTAATAAAAAAAAAACGCCTTTTATTTTAAATAATTAAAACTTGTAGAAATAGTTTACAATATCTTTTGTGCTCATTTGTTTTCTTTAATGAAAGTGGTTTTTACAATAAGGCTATGTTTATCGAGTGAGGATCATCTCCATTACCTCAAAAGTAATGGATGGTCCATTACTCCTAATACATCATTATAAAATTATTATACTCTCTTCACCTCATCAAAACACTTGACCGTTGGATCCTTTCGGAACAAAATCTGGACCGTTGAAAGGTAATGGAAGGTAATGGATTAACGAGAGTAATGGAGATAATACGGACCGATGTTTATCGGGGTCTGAGGGTGGCTAATGAGCAAAAGTCCCATGCTGAGATTTGTAGAGTATGAAGCCCATCTCCCAATAAAGTTATTGCTACTATATAAGAGTCTCAAGACTCAAAGTAAGTCTTGGGTTTCCATGACTCATTTAGACTTGTGAATAGTGTAAAGTGCAATATTTTATCATTTTAGATAAGACAAAGAGTTAATTTATAGAAATAATCTGAACTATTACTCATCTTCTTATAATAATCTGAATAACACTTTAACTGATAATAATCCCAATTTTATCTACCATCTTCTCAAATTAGAATAGGTAACCGGATACCTGTTGCTTAAGTTATTACCCTTTTTTTAATTAAAAAAATAGCAATAAAATTGGGATAAACATTAAGACCTGCACCAAGTTTTTGGAAAGCAGACTTTTGTTCAATGAACACGTTTATGGCGGTGTTGCGCCAAGTGGTTGATCGGGTGGGATTGAATTTTAGTTGTTGAGATGAACAGTTGATGGCAGATGGTTGACAGCGTAGGCGGGGTCGACGGCAGAATATAGGTGGCTGTGGGTCCGGGGTAGTCGTGGTGGTGGTGGCTGCTATGTTGGTTGACGGGAGGTGATAAGGATCATTAATGGAGGAGGAAGAGAGAGACTTGAAGAAAAAAATGGTCACCTATATATGGGTTTACCGAAATTTGAAGGTTAATAAAGAGCTAAGTGCAATATGAGAAGAGGAGCCTAATAATATCGTTTATTTTGAGTTAAATTAAAGTTCGGATTATTTTAAGAAGATGACCGATAGTTTTGATTATTCATATCAAATAACCCTAAGATAGATATCTAGTTAGTCAATTAAAATTTGGGAAAAATTAATTTATTAAACTTACTCTCGATAAAAAAAATTCTGGAATACAAAAAACATGGGCAATGTACAAAACTGGGTTAAATTAATTATTTTATTTCGTCTTTCAAAATTTGCAGGTTTAATTTTTCTTTATGTTTGTGTGATTTGAAGTATAATTTCTTTTATATATATGTCGGTAGTAAAAAAAACTACATAGTATGTCACAACGTTTATTTAATGTTTAATTTATTTATGTAATTATTCGAATAAAAAAAATGAATGTGGATATTGAAGTAATCAAATAAAAAGTAAAATAAGTTAAATGAAAAGTTGAGGTGACAAAGTCTGAATGAGTCCGGAGATAAAGTGTATATTTTAGGTGAGTCTCAGAGTGTCTGAGTCTGTGTCTGAAGAATAAAAGGTTAGTGGAAAGGTGAGGCGGCATAGTCTGAAGTCTGAAGATGAGTCTGTGAAAAAACTTAGTTTAAGGGGGCGTTTGGTTCGAATGGGGAAAGGAAAGGAAATTGAAGGCAAAAGAAAGGAAACGAAATGGATTCCCTTTGATTTTTTTTTCTGATTTGATTTAAAGTATATCAGAATGATAAAAAAATTAAAACCCAAAAACAAAAAAAAAAGAACATCAACACCCACCCACCACCAACAACCAACACTCTAACACCAACCACCACCAACATGACCCACACCGATAAGCATGAGGTCGCCGACTGTAACACCCCCATATACCAAGGAGTCTTAACAAGACCTTCCTTAGCAAATAAGGGCGTTACCATCTCGGTTTCCCAAGGAAAGTAATAATCAAGTGTCGATAAAAGAACGTTTATATTATATTACAAGTTATTAACAACCAACTGACGATATAAAAGATACAACTCAAGACTACTATCAGCTATGTGAAACTATCTCTGCCATGTCTCGTGGTAGACTCGTCCCTCCAAGCACCCAGCTATGATCCAACATCAACCTACTAAGACTGACTGCTCACCATAGTGGATCACGGCAGACATAACACAAACGGACAACACAACAAAACCATACAAGGTCAGTGACCGAGACAACAGACACACAAAAGCAGACACCACACAAGTACAACAGTACACACACCACACCTCCTCCAACCAACCACACACCTCTGACTGCCCGAAGGTCCAGTCCTGCCAGTGGGGGACCGCAGCCGTTCCCACCTAAGCCCCGCTCATCAATCCGAGCGATAAACCCATGTTCCTTAATGGGCACATCCCCTCTGTGGCAGGTTCCACAGAGGGCGAATCAAGGACGTTAAGCCACTCCCTCAAGTGACTCCACTCAGCCGAGGACGCACCTCGCGAACCACAGACAAACAATCACAACCAACTATAACATCAACAATCACCAACTGTCAATCCAACACAAGGCTAAGTACTATCACAACCAATAAACAATACCGACACTAAACCAACTCAAACAACATCAACAGACTCTCTAGACAATCAACAATACTGAGTAGGCGAACCTAGCTTTAGCAAACCGCAGCGATTCCGCGTCCGATCACAAGATACCAATCAACCATGAAAACCACCTATACAATCATTACAACCATCTATCACTACCACTATAAACCTGACTGAAAACAAAGATGACGATGATGACGACGATGACATACCTATACAAAACAATCCGGCGTCAAGACCGCTACCCAACTCAAGCATCCCCTTCCTAAGGTGTAGACACTCACAAGGACCTCAAGAAGGTGAACCATGGTGAAGGAGGAGAGGGGTGACGACATTTAGGTTTAGGAAGAAGATAGGGAAATGATTTGAGGTTTCACGATATACAATTTATAATTCCCCACTTCAAACCCGTTACGCGATTGAGTAACCAACTTACTCAATCGAGTGACCTCTACTCGATCGAGCTCCCAAGCTACTCGATCGAGTAGCCTAAGCTAGATCGAGTAACACACAAACCAAAGCTCACATCGTCACAGGTCATCACTCGTAAGGTTTCCGAAGGTCAAGATAGGTGTCTAGAGTCAATCAACGTCGGTCAACGGGTCCCTAAAAGGACGGGTATTACAGTCTTTCCCCCTTAAAAAGAACTTCGTCCCCGAAGTTCGGCTCATCCTCCCCTGTAACACAAGGTCAAAGGAACCAAAGCAACCACCACTGTTCATCCGACACAGGTCAACACAACCGTTTATAAGTACCATCCCGCTATGAATGTTCATCAACCATTATCATTATCTACCTTAACATATATTACACAGCACGACTTCCTATCGAATCACCAAACGCACATTGTACACAAGAACAACCAACTCGCCTATTACTTGCACTCATCTCAAGTTATTACTCAAATGTAAGCCGACACAACTATCATTTTATTCCTCCATAGATTGCTTGTTAACAACTATCAGTTATAAAACACTCAAAGGCGACAGTCCTATTACTGATACACAACAACATATCATTCATTCCACTTTATTACTCAACCATACAACACAATTATACTAACAACAACTCTACTATTTGCTACTAACATCCAACTTCATGACAACATAGTGAACAATTACTTAAAAACAAGATATAACAACATGCTATTCTATTCAACAATTACAAACTGCTACTCAATTATATAATAACCATTACAAAATTACCCAAACAACCATTTTAAATACTTCAAAATTGTCATACAATACTATAAAATTGCTATAATTACGTCATTTTCCACGCGATATTACTTTTCCCCTCTTAAAAGGAACTTCGTCCCCGAAGTTCACCACCAAAACAACTTAAACATTATACACGTCGATAGATTGTTATTCCACGTTGACATTACGAACAACCACAATGCACATTTTGACTCATGTCAACCACGATACTTCCTTGACATTACATAAATATGACCCATATATATATATGAAACTATTGGCAAAGTGAACAACACAACGATACACCCTATCATCAATTATCAGCCATGGCATCAATTACTTTCTTATACAACCATTCAAATTATGCAACAAGGGTTATAACCATTATACACTACGTTACCTGAGACAATTTGATTTAGCATATGAAATTATATAAATATCACCGAAATTGTATAAATAATACAAATATGTACACTGTATAGCTACCGTTGAGACGGAACAATGATATAACACACCCACAACAAGAAACATTTTCACAAGAACCACCAAAATGATGATACGAGAGAGTGTTAAAATGAAATAGGCGTCCAACAGGGGCAATCGATCAAGCTTATAAGGCACTCGATCGAGTTGACCTTACTCGATCGAGTTTACCAGGCACTCGATCTAGTATGTTAAGATCAGAACGCATCCAAAATGTCACCCCTGCAGTTACTCGATCGAGGGAGGGGCACTCTATCGAGTAGCCACAAGTCAAAATCCCCTAATGCACCACTTGTAAGTTCAAGGCAACATATACATGAGTCGAAAACGTATTCCCGACACCAACATCCTGCATAAAAGTCTGAAAAGCATCCAACATGCGGCCTTATGGCCAAAATAAAAATCAAAGTCTAACAAATATGCCAAACGAAACAAGTATCAACAACTACAAATCCACGTAAACAAGATAGAAATAAAAGGAGTATCATCACTCCAAGGTCTTCTCATCCATCCTATCATCTCCACCAATGCCTCCAAACGTGCCTGCTCCAGCTGTACCCTCACCCGCGATGCCACCAACGCCAGAATCCGCTCCCACTCGCCATGGTGCCAAGCAACCGTAGGGGTAACTCGTAGGCTCTTTCCAAGTAGATCGCTCCACGCCAAAGGAATGGAAGACCTCGTTGTCATCCCCAACACCTCTCCACCACACCGGTTGAGCCGCCTCGGTCATGATGCCCTGAACATATGTCATCTCATGGAGGTTCCGGAGTGTCAAGGTAGCAGACACTCTCTCTGTGAGCTCACTCACTCTCATCTCAGGGCTGAAGAAGGAAGGATAGCTGGAAAACAGGGGTTGGGGAGGCACACGCTGCTCTGGCTGGGTCTCAGCCATTCTCTCTCTCACCCGTCGTGGACCTCTCCCCACTCTGGGATGTCTATCTGATACGTGCATTTTATGTAGTCTTTATAAGCCTCTTATGCACGTATTCCTATGCGATTCTCGTGGTTTTATGCTACGAAATGCCCTGAATATTCTACTTTGGTTTGTTTTGCTTTATTTGCAGGATTAGACTCGTAAGTAGCGGAATCGAGCATTTTATCGTCCGTCTTGCATGCATTTAGAGGATGAGTGGATTTGGAGTGGAAACACTGCTGTCTTGGGACGTGTAAAGTCATTTCGGAATCTAAAT
The DNA here is from genome assembly GCF_048544455.1 of Silene latifolia. NCBI lineage: Eukaryota > Viridiplantae > Streptophyta > Magnoliopsida > Caryophyllales > Caryophyllaceae > Silene > Silene latifolia. Next base: position 36,929,713 of record NC_133537.1, read on the forward strand.
AAATAAGTCAAGGCTGAAACTAACGACTAACGTTGTTGGCTGAGTCAAAGTCACTAGATCGAAGCCCTTATTGGTCGATCGAGCACTTTTGGAGAGGAGAAGACCTCGATCGAATGCTTTATGTGTTCGATCGAAATGTGTTATTTAGGGTTTCCTCGATCAAGTTGTTTGTTTATTCGATCGAGAGGTTTTTGCTGGTTTTTGTTTGATCGAGCAAAGATAAATGGCTCGATCGAGTAGTTAGTATTGGACACGGGCTTTTTAGCTTAATAACATGTTTTAGGTCTGTAGATACCTCATTTCTGCACCTCCCGCAAACCACCCGATGATGATTGGGCCGCATGTTTGGTACGCGGAACGATTTGTGACAGTTCGTAAGTTTATTGTCAAGTGATTGCTCAAACATTGATGTCTACCTCTTAATTGTCATCTACGCGCCGATACGGTCGTTTTGACAGTACTTAGAGTACATTTGGAGTCCGGGCCTAAAACCGTCTTCATTTTCTGATAACCGCTAAATCCCGAGTCAGAATGTTCTGGAATGTTCCGGATATTTCTATTCCATATTTTATAAATCTTTCACAATCTTTTATTCTTTAGTGAAGTATTTCCCGTAATATTCATACAAAATATTAAGGAAAACAAGATTATCCCGTCATTCCATAAACCAAACACAGAAATCTTTCTTCCGCAGGAGGAAACCACTTGGGAACAGACGCAGCAGGTGCTGCGCCTCTTCCAAGAGACGCAGTGACTGCTGCGCCTCTTCCCAGGTCCTTTTCTGCGTATTTTTCGTATCTTTTCATATCTTTTCGAGATTCACTTCCAAAGTTTCTCCGAAAACCCTAATTCCTCCGTGTGATAAGTATAAATAGGAGCCTTCGTTCCTCATATTTCTCACGCGAGTGTCCGCCCTTCTCTTCTCCCTTTGCATTCTAGACCACGTTCTTACTTTTTGGCGTCTACGTGCTTGAACATTCGACCACGTAAGCTCGGATCCTTCTGAGTACCAGCCTCGTTTGCATGACCGACCAATTTGACCAACTCCACATCAATCACCTTAATTAATCTTAATCGTTTTCCTCTTACGAGGGCACTTTCGTTACATTCGAGTCGAGCATCACTAATCGTAAACTTAGTTCATCTCGTTTCGTCAAACATGTAAGTCTAAGGGTGTAAATCCTTCTTTATTTATTGTTATTTACTTTTTGTATCATTAATGTAAGGTTTATGTCGAAAATACTTCTTAAAACCGATTTATAAAACCATGCTTTAAAACCCTTTTTACGGATTACCAGAAGATGACCGTCGAGAAAGGACGCAGCAACTGCTGCGCCTCTTCGAAGGGACGCAGCACCTGTTGCGCCTCTTCGTGAGGCTACCGCAGTTCCTGCTTCCTTTCTTCTTCCTTCGTCCTCTGTCAATTCGTTGCTTTTTATTTGCTTTCGTTTGTTCTTCAATTCTTTGACATAATAGCATAATAATTTCACATGTATATTGTTTATCATCATTAATGCGTATAATTCATCGTTAATCACGACTTAAATCCCAAATAACCAATATTTGCGGGTTTTCGTCATTAAAATCAATCCGGGTTGTAGAGATTCGATTCTTTCATATTGAGTCTTTGGAATTCGACCTTTTGGTATATTTCTATCCGTTTATTATCATGTTCATCATTAATTCGTCATAAATTTGTCATATTTAACCTATTTAGTTCACCTATGTCACTAATCAATCCTTTGTTCATGTAATTAATTCGTTTGCGTTCGTCTCATCCATGTTTTATTGCTTTTATGACCCATTCGCATGTAATTAGCACATTAAATCACTTCCATCCGAGTCTAATATCATTAATTAATCCTTAGATTCACCAATTAACATTAACGATTTGCAGTTCCGGCTTCACAACCAGAACTCACCCTTGGAACAGACGCAGCAACTGCTGCGCCTGTTCCAGGATGACTTCTGTCTCTGAACTTCCGTTCTGTCTTGACCTAGTTTAATTAGCTTACATATTAATTAACTATTAATCGTATTATCGCCTAATTCTTGTTCGCTTATTCCTTTATTTTATTCTTTCTCAAATTATCCGTTTTGGAAGTATTTTCGACATAAATCATGAATCCGTTGTAATTATTGTAATTTTCATTATTGTATTTTATTGTATTTCTTTTATTGTATCATTTGTATGCTTCCACATATAATTGAGCTTAAATTCCTACTCCGACCTAATTGTTTGCTAAATTAATTGTTCACCGACTTAGTTAATTTCTCACATGTTAGGATTAAAACTTGGATGTTGCATTGCCTGCATATAAATCGACAATATATCAAGTATAGACGATTTTACCTAATCATTAGTAGAGGCCGCTATCGAGGCAGGCGGGATTAGGTGTTCGATCAAAAGAGCTTCCTAATACGTACCCTCACCCCTTACTCCAGATCTCTGTGAACATCCGTGTTCATTGGCATCCACGAGAGTCATTCTAGACATAGAATGCTAAGGGTAACGAGTTATTGGTGTCTATGTCACTACTTTGTGTCTTGACATGACACGAGGTATTCGAACATTTTCCAATTTTCCACAATAAATTGGTGGCGACTCCACAAAATGCAAACGCTTGTTTCCCAAGCGCCCCCGCGGCCCCCGTGTCCACAGTTTGGCGACTCCGCTGGGGATAATACACTTACGTGTATCCAAAAGGGTGAAACTTGAATAAGGTTAGGGAATAGTTTGTACAAGACAATTGTCGGTTTTCATAACTCGGTCTTCCTAGATCGTTTCATTCGACCTTCCTAGGCCCAACCCAACCCACTCGACCAATCGTCCCGTCTAAACGGTCCTAATTCTTATTTGGGCCTAAGGATGGATAGCGATTGACGTCATCCATACCATGGTACTTACTCTTGTTTGTATCACGGACTTTCACTACTTGAGGAAATGGACTAGGAATCGGCCTTACTCTTGTTTGGTACGAGCCTCTCCACAGACTTCGGGTTTGATTGTTCGGTATGGCAACCCACCCTTTAAACCAAAACCCTTTTAAATGCACTCAGCATCCCGTTATAATGCTTGTATAAATGTTTGTACCTTACGTGATCACCATTTCTAAACGAAACCATGACGATTTTTAAAAAATCAAATCCTTTTAAATGTAAATTTCGAAAAAGGCCAATGATTAGCTCAAAACCGAGTCAAAACTCTGTCAATTTGTCGAGTCAAATTTCGGGCCCAAGGCCATTTCAAAACCTCAATTCGAGTCCACTCCTACAACTACACTAAAGTTGACTAGGACCAACATCTTTCAAATCTTATCATTTCTTCAAAAGCTCGCTGACACAAGTGGCACACACCCACTTCACGAGTCAAAACATTTCTTTCTTAGTAAGTGTGCTAGAATGGCCGATCGTGTTTTGATTCGTCGTCGATCTCTTATCCAGTTTCCAAGATGCCTGAAACAAGCGACTTCAATCAACTCCAAGATAGTAATGATCGAATCCTAACCGCGCTAGCTCAACTCCAAGTTACTCAAGACCAAGTGTATGATCGCCTTGACACCATCGAGGGCCGGATCTATACCGTAGAAACGAGGTTGCCTCCTCGAGAAAGTGAAGTCGTTGATGACTTCGTGAACGACTTCAAGGACGACAACCCTCCCATGGGTATGACTGCAGCTGAGAAACGACTCCAATACTTAGAGGAGCAATTGATGTATCTTAAAGGGGATGACATTTATAGGGAGAATAATCGCAAGTATGAGGCCGTGAGTTCCAAATTGCCAACCAACTTCAACATGACGGATATCCCTAAATTCAAGGGGCATGAGAACCCTTTGAACCACATTCGTGCTTTCAAGGACTATATGTCTATCAAAGGCATCAAACCCGAGATGTTCTAAAGGATCTTTCCTTCATCTCTTGACACCATCCCAAAGCAATGTTTCTACTCTCTAGAACACAAGAAGATCACTACTTGGGAAGACGCCGCGGTCGAGTTTGCTAAAAAATATGCGGATAATGCTGAGATCCAAGTTAACATGCGCACTTTAGAGGTTCTTACCCAAAATGACAAAGAAGGTTTCACCGACTTCCTAAGTAGGTGGAGGAAGACTAGTACCCAACTAGTTGAACGCCCGGATGAGGCTACCCTTGTGGAGAAATTCGTGGACAACTTAAAGCCCATCTATGCCAATTATTTGAGGTACCAAAACATTAAAACTTTCAAGGACTTAACCGTACTAGGAACAAGGATCGAAGATGACATCCGTAAAGGGCTCTTGTCCAAAACGGTAGGTCGAGGATATCAAGGCTCAACAAGTCATTCTTACGGCTCCACTAGCAAGACCGATGAAGTTAACCTCCTCGAGCCATCCAAGAAGAGTGCCCCACCAAGGAAATTTACAAATTTTGGGGACACTTACTCCAATGCTCTAAAAAGGCTAATGAAACAAGGCAAACTCCAACCCATAGGACCTACGCCCGAACCTGAAAAGAAGTCCAAGTTCTGGGATGAGAACTCATACTGCGAATATCATAGGGGCAACGGACATGACACAGAAAAATGCTACAAATTGAAAAATGTGCTTCAAGACATGATAGAGGATGGTCGACTACCAATACCGCCAGGAGGTAAGCCCAACAACACTCAGAATCCTCTTGGAATTCTAGTGATCACAAGTGAAGAATCTACCTTAGATTGTTCACACCTCATTTCTCCAGTCGAAGACAAGATCTACGCGATCGAGAATGAAGGGTTCTACTCTACCATTTCCCCTACCATTGCCGATTTCATCGCATGGGCAAGAAGTGTGGATAGGCAAGTGGAAAATATGGTAACAACTTTACATGACCCCAATGCGACACCCAAAGAACATGCGCCATTAATCTTTTCTCAAAATGCCACTATGAAAGAAATAGTCGCCGTGGTTGATAAACTAGTCGACCAAGTCACACAATTAGAGGACGAGATCATGAGAATGAGAGAACTAGCTATAATCAATGGAGTATGGGCCGATGATGATGAGGACGAGTATCTCATTGAGCACTCCCTAGTCAAGGAAATAGTCCAAAATGGTGAAGACCAAGATGTGGACCACCTAACTCGTTCGGGGCGTCCATATCAAAGTACTACTCAAAATGGTCCAACCAACGTTATCACACCAAATGATAATGAAGATGACTCTACTGATCATTTGCTCAAGCAATTACAGAAGACAAAGGCTGATCTTTCAGTCTGGCAATTAGTAGCAAGCTCATTCCCACATCTCCAAGCTTTACTGCAAGCTTTGGCCAAGCTAAATGTAGCACATGACTCCACACCCGACGATGTAGTCAACTTGGTCTTCCAAGAATCACCGAAGCTAAGTAATCCTATTACTTTCTCAGACGAAAATTTGCCACCCTTTGGCGCTAGTCACAACTTGGCTCTTTACATCACCGTCATTTGCTTAAAGAAGAATGTGCCAAAGACCTTGGTAGATGATGGCTCCGCGGTCAACGTTATACCCCTGAAAACGGCATACAAACTAGGCATGAAAGAATCGGATTGGACCCCTACCAATCAAGGTGTCCATGCATATGATGGTACACGACGAAAGGTAGTAGGACTCGTTAACCTAACCATAGCCACAGGGCCAATTGAGCGAAAGGTTAACTTCCAAATAGTGGACATCGAAGCTTCCTTCAACGTACTTCTGGGAAGACCTTGGATTCACGCTTCCAAAGCGATAACATCCACCCTTCACCAAAATATCAAAATTCCACTAAATGGCAAAGTAGTGACGATCACTTCGTCGCCCATCAAGGCAATAATCGAAAAGAAGTCAAATAATCAAGTCCTTGCGGATCCAGTACATGAACTTGGGGGCTTTCAAAGCATAAGTGTCATAGAAGGCGAGTTGGCACCCCTATACTACGATCCCTACTCCAACTTAGTGGTCAACCACATACTCAAATCCCAGGGATACTTCCCTGGAATGCCTTTGAACCCTATCCGAAGAAACACCTTCGCACCCTACAAGGAAGGCAACTCAAAAAGGATACCACTTGGACTAGGATACAAACCCACTAAAGAGGAAGTTCTTGAGATGCTTGCTCAAGTTCAAAACCGTAAGTACGTAGGAGTCCAAATGCGATCCTATGTCCCTACCCTAAATGGATACTTGGTTAAGGAAGGAAGTCAAGAACTCTTTCACGGATTTCCCGAACCTTGGCATTATCTCGAAAGGAAGCTAGCCGGAATCGAGATCTTTCACGATTGCTACTTCATTCCTCCATAAACGGTTCCTACCGTCAAAGCTCGTCAAGCACCTTGCTTAGACGAACAAGCTGTTAGTCTACTATTTGGAGAAGATCGATTTGTTAGAGCCACGCAGGATGAGATCATTACTATGATACTTCAAGACAAACACTTCAACCCTACCGCGTTAATCACAGAAACAAACGCGAACCAGCAGAAAGGATGGAGAAAATCAATCAAGTGGACCAACAATCAAGGAAGACTCTTCAAGCTCACCACTGGAGAAGGAGAGATGTTCAAAGGAGAACCAGGAGACGATGAATTCGAGTCAGAGTCAGAGTCGGAGTCAGAGTCGGAGTCTAGAGAAGTCACTAAGGAATCTCCTCCTGTCGTCATCCCCATTCCCTTTGTTTCTCCTAGTTTAGTCTCAAATAGTAACAGTAGTTCGGGAAATGCCCCAACAACTGTCCTTTTACCGCCGCTGACCACAAATCAGATGGCTTCTTTGTTTCAACTTTTCTCAAACTTTAATATGAATAAATCAGGTTCTGCTTACTTTGTGTGTTATCTTGAATGCAATTCTGTTTACGATGATACTGAGGATGACCCAGACCCAGACTCAGTCGAGATACCTCCCTACGTAGCCAAGGAAATACTACAAGAAGGGGAAGGGGGATCAGTAATAGAGAACACCGAACCCATCAATGTAGGAACCGAACTAGAACCCCAAGAACTTAGGATAGGGACTACCTTGAGCTCCACCGAAAGGGCCAGTTTCATAGGCCTCCTAAACGAGTTCAAAGACGTTTTCGCTTGGTCCTACATTGACATGCCAGGGATCGACAAGGATATCGCCGAACATAGAGTCCCAATTAAGCCAGGTTTCAAGCCCGTGAAACAGAAGCTTCGTCGAATGAGAACAGAGTGGGCTCTCAAGATCAAAGAAGAAGTCGATAAGCAATTCAAAGCCGGGTTCATCAAAGTTTCCGAGTACTCTGACTGGGTAGCCAACATAGTACTTGTACCCAAAAAGGATGGGAGAATCCGTGTTTGTGTTGATTTTAGAGACTTAAACAAAGCAAGTCCTAAAGATGACTTTCCTCTACCACATATCGACATATTGGTGGACAATACCGCAGATCACGCGTTACTATCCTTCATGGATGGGTACGCAGGTTATAACCAAATCAAGATGGCCATAGAAGACATGCACAAGACCGCCTTTGTTACTCAATGGGGAACCTATTGCTATACGGTTATGCCATTTGGGTTAATCATCGCCCGAGCTACATATCAACGCACCGCAACTACACTCCTACATGACATGATGCACAAAGAAGTTGAGGTGTACGTAGACGACGTGATTGTTAAGTCCGAGGATAGATAGGGGCATATTGCGAACCTTCGCAAATTCTTCTTAAGACTACGAAAGTACAACATGAGGCTCAATCCTCAGAAGTGCACATTCGGAGTAACATATGGCAAACTCCTTGGATACGTCGTTAGCCAACGAGGTATAGAAATAGACCCTTCCAAGATCAAAGCCTTGATCGAAATTCCGCAACCTCAAACGGAGAAAGAAGTCAGAGGATTCCTGGGAAAAGTGCAATATATAAGTCGATTCATATCGAAACTCACCATGATCTGTGAACCTATCTTCAAAAAGCTCAGGAAAACATATCACACCATGTGGGATGATGACTGTCAGAAGGCATTTGACCGAATCAAGGAGATATTAGCTAAACCACCCGTGCTCATGCCACCCCAACGAGATCAACCTCTTGGTTTGTATCTCACAGTGACTGAAATAGCCATGGGCGCCATGCTAGCCCAAACCGTAGGAAAGGAGGAAAGGGCTATCTACTACCTTAGTAAGAAGTTTTTGGAGTACGAGTGCAAATATTCACAACTCGAAAAGACATGCCTCGCTCTTGTGTGGGCAACGAAGAAGCTACGCCATTACATGCTTAGCTACTCTGTCAAAATATACTCCAAAATGGATCCAGTCAAATACCTCTTCGAGAAACCCGTCCTCAACGGACGACTAGCAAGATGGACTTTGATGCTCTCAGAGTTCGATCTCAAATACATGCCTCTGAAAGTTATAAAAGGGCGCGTCGTTGCCGAATTCTTCGCAGAAAATCCCATCAATGATGCACAAACAATAGATACTTGGTCATTTCCAGACGAGGATATACTCCAAACCGATGTAGACTCCTCGGATCTCTACTTTGATGAAGCATCAAACTTAAGAGGATTTGGAATAGGAGTGTTGCTCATTTCTCCTTAAGGCGAGCATACACCGATCTCTGTCAAACTCGACTTCGAGGTGACAAATAATGCTGCAGAATACGAAGCTTGTCTCATTGGACTACAGGCGGCAATAAGCTTAGGCATTAAAAACCTCCGAGTGCATGGGGATTCATCCCTGATCATCAATCAAGTTACGGGATCTTGGAAAATCCGAAGCGAAAGCTTAGCACCTTATCAAGCCAGAATAGACCAAGTCGCCCAATTCTTTGATCACGTGACCTATCTACACCTAACTCGGGAGGAAAATCAATTTGCGGATGCTCTTGCAAAACTCGCATCTTTGATTAATATGCCGGATGACATGGTGGAAATGCCTTTGTGCATCGAACGACGATCAGAGCCAGCTTATGTCCACCAAATCACCGACAAAGAGGAAGTCACAGAGGAGCCTTGGTTCCAAGCAATCCTAAATTTTAAACTCAACGGTACCTATCCACCGAATATGGACAAAAGGGGACAACGCGCTATACGCCTACTAGCTTCCCAATATGTTCTCATGCAAGGAGAGTTATACAAAAGAACACCTCTTGGTGTAATCCTACGTTGCCTTGATCTTTCACAGGCGCGGAAAGTAATGGAAGAAGTTCATGATGGAGAATGCGGTCCTCACATTAGTGGGCCCATGATGGCAAAGAAAATCACACGTTTGGGGTATTATTGGACCACAATGGAATCCGATTGCATCAAATACGTAAGACATTGCCACAACTGTCAAATCTTCGGGAACGTACAGCATGTCCCTCCTTCATTGCTCTATACAATGACATCTCCTTGGCCATTTTCTGCCTGGGGAATTGATATAATCGGGAAGATAACTCCAACCGGAACAGGAGGTCACTGTTTCATCCTAGTGGCAATTGACTATTTCACCAAATGGGTAAGGCGGCTTCCTACACTAGTCTCACGGCTAAATACGTGGCAAAGTTCATACAAAACAACATCATCTGTCGATACGGTTGCCCACATGAGATCATTAGTGACAATGGTTCACATTTCCAAGCCGAGACTGAGCAATTACTACCCAAGTATAAAATTAGGCATCACCACTCTTCGCCGTATAGGCCACAGACTAATGGCGCGGTAGAGGCGGCAAACAAGAACGTTGTCACAATTCTCAAGAAAATGATTGACAACTATCGAGATTGGCCAAGCAAAATACCCTTTGTTTTGTGGGGATATCGCACATCAGTTACGACCCCCACTGAGGCCACCCCTTTCTATTTGACCTATGACATGGAAGCTGTACAACCAGTCGAGTTAGAAATACCATCATTGCGTATCTTACTCGAAAGTCAAATCCCGGAAGCCGATTGGAAGAGGGATAGATACGAAGAACTCATCCTCCTGGATGAACGTAAGCTACGCGGCTTACATAATGTCCAAACATATCAAGCACGTAACAAACGAGCCTTCAACAAAAGGGTCAAGCCAAGGAACATCAAGGAAGGAGACTTAGTACTCAAGTCAGTTAGAGCTCTTTTACCTGTCGATCCACGGGGAAAATTCAAACCTAATTGGGCCGGGCCATTTCTAGTCAAGTCCATACTTCCAGGGGGTGCGGTTAGAATCACAGACCTGGATGGGAATGAATTCGCCAACCCGACAAACCTTGACCAACTAAAGCGGTATTATGCCTAGAATAGGAACAAAAACGCGCCTCGCGTAACCTCACGTGTCGCTCTTGTGGCACTAAATAAACGGCCCCTGGCCAAGCAGAAATAAGCTAATGTCACTCTGCTCTTGCATTTTGACAATTTGTCATCCTCATATCATCAAATAAACTAAATTGCACCTTAAGAGTAAGTAAAAGCTCATGCTTATCTTCTAAGTTCATTAACAAGCTCTTGCTTAGAACAATTATTCTTTTACATTTACTCGAATTACGCGCAAGGGTTTGATTTCATTTTTAAATGAATACGTAGGCAATCCTTCAAAGGATACAACCCATTAATTTCAAAATGTAAATAGAAGGACATCTGCAATTGCATTTGGAATTCGACAAGAATAATAAATAGAAAATCACAACGGTTTCATAACCAATTAACCTCTTTTATTTCATTCATTCCTAATAATAATAATAATAATACGTTACATAATAATAATAAAAATAGGCTAGGATTCTAAAAACCCCACCTTCTTATTACAATAATAATAATAAATAATAATAAAGACTTGGGCTATTCCTCCATATTCCCTTTGCCCTTGTCATTTTTGTCATATTTCTTGTCACGACCTCGAGCCGGACGCTCCTGCGCCACTTCGGACCTAATCACCAACGGTCTTTCTCGAGGCCTAGCCTTCCCATTCTTGTCAATCACTTTGTCCACGACAGGAGAGGTCTTCGGTTGCTTCGAAGGATGAACAACTCGAAACCCGGCTTCCTCCTCTCCCTCAGTCATATACTTCTCTTTCTCCTTTTCCACTTCGCGCACCTTGTATTCAACGGGCTCGCGCTTCCTCAATCTCTCACGCTCCTCTGGAGTAGTAGCTTTCCTCCACCGCAGATAGGAGTCCGACACCCATAAGGCACTAATAGAAGAGTTCAAGAACCACACGTTTCTTTGAGCCCATTTAATGGCCCACTCCCTTCGGCTCTCAGTAGTAAGCGCCACGACAGTCTGCGGAACAGTGTCAAGCTTCGGGATCATCTGTTTTAGTCCAACCTGTCTCATCAGCCTCTCCGGGAAGATGCATACCATGAATTCCAAGCCAGGAATGCGCACAGATTGGGTAGGATCCAAGGAAGATACTCCAGTGACGGATTTGAGATGCCACCACGGTACAACCCATCTAATCAAAGGACCATCATCACTCTTCAGTTTGTTTTCCTAGTAATTGCATACCCGAGTGAAGTCCACCATGTAAAGCCTGGTCCTCATTGCAATCGAGCGAGCATGATAAGAAGGAACATGAACTGGGGGCTCGATCAATCGAAGGCGCTCCATAAGCCAGACCTACCAAAAGCGGGTATTAGACGGAAAAAAAAATGAAAAATGAAAAAAAAAAAAAAAAAGAGAGAAAAAGAAAAGTGTTCTTTTACCTGCAGAATAACGGGACTCCCCAAGTAAGGTAGGTCACGATTGGCTTTTCTGTTATCCAAACCCAATAAGGTCTCTCCTAAGCATAAACAGGCTGGGCTCCTGCGCAGTTCCATTTGTTCAACTAGGCCCAGAAGACGGGGATCACCTCTCAAATCTTCATCAACATGCCCTTGAAGGACATACACATGCAACAAGCAAAATCTGAATGCCCTTCGCCTGGAAACATAAGAGACGGTGGGGTCGGCCTTGTTAATGAATCGGTCAATAAAGTCCAACATTCGCACTCCTTTCGAGGTCACTAGACGATCCACCTCAATTCTTGTCAATCCGAGCAAGTCTCTAAATTTGTTCTTATACCCTTGTGAAGTAGAAGGAATAGCAGGCAAGTGTTCTGGGTCCCACTCACCGATCGCAGCAATTTCTTCAGGAAATGGGCAAATGTCACCTCCGGGGAAAGCAAAGACGTGATAATTCGGGTCCCAATAATCAAGACAAGCATCTAGGAATGGTTTGACCACTTTGATAAGCTTTAAACTCAACAATGATCCAAGATTATAAGCACCCATGTCGTGTTTTTCCATGTTGGAAAACTCGTTGGTCCATTCTTTTAGGCGAATCTCTAAAGTATTCATGATGAATGTTTATTTTGAGAATTTTATGTAATAAGACGAGGAAAAGACGGAAGAATTGTGTATCGACGTCTCTATTTATACTAAAATCTGTCAGGACGGAGACACCTGGGAACAGGCGCAGCACCTGCTGCGCCTCTTCAAAAGGACGCAGCTCCTGCTGCTCCTCTTCCTCAGCAATGTTTCTGTGATTTTCCGTGTTGGATCTTTCCTAAATTTCTTAACGAATAATTTCCTATTCATACGGGTTATTATTTCGTCAAAATTGCCATATTTCGTGTTTCCTAATTTTCGCGGATGCGCATTTCGAGACAATATCGACATTTTCGTCATTTTAGCACACTTATACATTTCTTTTACTTTCCTTTTCAGGAAATCATTTCACTTTCCATTTTAAACTTATACGTTTTTATTGTTTTCTTTTTTTAGGGTAACCCTCACTACCGTCCGGTCATTTCCGAACACTTTTTTTGCATTTTTTTGCATTTTCAAGTCATTTGTTTTGCGCTAATTTAGGCCATATGTACAAATACATGCTCTATGTGACTTCAATGTAAATTTCGACAGCATGACGGCGTAAACCGTCATCTACCAAACCTGTTCAAAACTAACCAGCAGGTACAAGCAAAGCAACCTAGCAGCAAAGGCACTCAGGCCGTCGTATATACAACCAAAAAGGGATATGTACAACAAACTGGGGGCTCGAGCCCCAAACAAAATCCAAATGTCCAAAATGTAGGTCCTAAATGTACAAAAATACAGCCAACAAAAACAATAAACAACAAAGCTACTGCTGGTCGCCGCCTAACTCCGTAACTCTTGCCTCGAGAGCAGAAATCTCGGCGTCGCGAATCTCGAGCTCCCTCAGCAGACGAGTTGTCTCCTCCCGAGACTGGGCAAGCTCTCGCTCCAGCTTACGCTCCCTCTGCAAGCAACGAAATTGGCTCATGTCAATCATTTCAAACATAAGGAAGATTAGAAAATTCGAAAGAGAAATAGGCAAAAGGTTCATACCTGACGACCTCGACCGCCGACAAGTGCCTCGATGGCAGTAGCTCGCAACCGGTTGGTCACCCTCCATAACGCCACAAACCGGGACGGCGCAACCTGCATTTTCAAATAAAAAGTTTTTAATAATGGGATAAATACAATCAAACGTGTTCTTACACAAGAAAATCATACAAATTAGAGGCTCACCCTCCGAATCAGATGCTGCCAGTCGTCCAGGCCAACATCCGTCACAGCTAAATCAAAGTCACGCAGCTCGGAGATCGTCGTCCTCCCGGTCGCGTCAGTGTACTCGAGGGTCTCGGGGTACTCTGGGGGCTTGATGCCCGCCGCCTCAACCTCCTGCAAAGCCAAATGATTCCCATTAATCGATGATCTTTCATCGTATTCTCAAAAATCAAAAATAAAGAAGGATAAAGTACTTACCACAACCGGCCAGTACGCCAACCTCCCGTAGAGGAACGCCGAGTAGTCCTCACCAGGAAGAAGGAGGGCGTCACCACCAACGCCAGCCATGTAACACCCCAAGTTATTGAGAGTAAGGTTGTCCCACATCGGGGAATTGAGGAGGTTGTGATATGTTTATAAGGGATTCCACCCACCACTTAGTAACAAGGCCTTGTGCTTTTGGGCTTAAGTGAGGACAAATAATGGTCCCAAAAGTACACTTCCCATCATATTGGGATTGTGTTATGATGGTGGTGGGCCGGGTTGTTATAAATGGTATCAGAGCGACCCTGCGACCGTGTGGTGAGCCCGTGGTCGGGAGTACCCGGGTCACACACCTAGCAGGGGAGGATTCTGGGCTTGGCTGCGGTCAAGTTGGAGGCACAACGAGGACGTTGTGTTCTTTAAGTGGGGGAGATTGTAACACCCCAAGTTATTGAGAGTAAGGTTGTCCCACATCGGGGAATTGAGGAGGTTGTGATATGTTTATAAGGGATTCCACCCACCACTTAGTAACAAGGCCTTGTGCTTTTGGGCTTAAGTGAGGACAAATAATGGGCCCAAAAGTACACTTCCCATCATATTGGGATTGTGTTATGACGGTGGTGGGTCGGGTTGTTATAAGCCAAGTCAGCCTCCCTCTCAGCCTCAGAAGACTCCCTGGACATCGTCGTAGGAGGATCGATGGGAACCGTCAAGACATCCCGAGAGCACTGACGAGCCAAGCGCTCGCCCAAGTACCACACAGGAACCATCGACGTCCTCAACAGCAACCGGCTCGAGCTCCTAGGTCGAAGGACCTCATCTACGAAAGGAGGAGCGCCAGCGTACTCCGCCCAAGGCCTGGGCACCCACTAGGAAAAGACAAGCAAGAAATCATTCTTATGATCGGTTAAAAAGTGATAAAGAAGCAAAACGAATATAAGTGAAGATGCTCACGCTGTCCAGCTGCAGAGCGTTCACGTCCCGCCGGTAGACACCGTGAGAGGAGCGCTTGCTCCTCGTGCGACACATCACCCAATCCCTCACAACGGGATATGCCTTCTCCAGCGGCTCCGTCCTCTTGGGCGAGAGGCTCGGAAAGTAGGAGTACACCCACGCCTATGAAGCAAGATAGTCAATAACGATCTTTCGTGATTCGATAAGGAAAAGAAGTGATTATTAGTCCAAATGAAGGTTCATACCTCCAGCAGTACTCCAGGGCCGACGGCACTAAGAGAAGTCATCTTCTCCATCAACTCCGGACGAACCATGGCCCTCATGAAGCGGATGAGGACCGCAAATCCAGGAATGACCCAGTCCCAACGCCCTAGGGAGCTCAGGTCAGAAAGAAAGGGAAGAAGCTTCGTCGACAGCCTCTCTCCCTTGTCTCTGAGGTAGATCGAAGACAGAAACCACCAGAGTCACAAGCGGACTTTCTGCTAAGCTGTACGGGGAGGAGGAGCCGTCTCTCTCTCCCGTCGATCACCACCAACGCCGGGGTCTTCCCCGCAAAGTAGTCTCGGACGTAAGAACTAGGCACCAAACCAGGCACTATAGCAGCCTTCAACGCCAGGTTCCAGCCGATCAACCTCCTAGCCTCGGCCGAGTCCACCCTCATGGCAGTCTCCGGCCACTCCACCTCCTCAGTCCCACACGGCAGCCCAGAGATCATGTCGTAGTCCTCCAACGTGACTCCCACCTCACCAAAAGGCATGTGAAAAGTGGAAGTCGTATCCCAGAATCAGTCCAAGAAAGCGCGGACCAGGCTGAGGTTAGCCCACAGCTTCCTCTTCGCGATATCCCTCCAAGCCTGCACCAGGGCGTCGAACGCTCCACGCTCAATCATGGCCCGCTCCTCCGCCGACAGCCTCTCGTAGCACTCCATAGCCGTCGTGTAGCCCGAGAACGATCTGATGTTCCCGGCCTCCTATTGTGATTTGAAACAAAAGTTATCTTTAGTTTGAATGAAATTGGGAAAGAAATTGGAGCAAATGAAACGAAAGAATATGAGTGATGAGTAATGAATTCAAGGTTACCAAGCTCTTCACCGTCCTATAGGATAGGTGACCCTCCGCAGCCTAAAGTAAGTGCCTGTTGTACCAGGTCTCAGCCCACGCAGGTGCTCCCCTCAGCTGGCGACCTCCTCGCCCCACGTTGGCCCGTCTCGTGGCCTCCTCCTCCTCAGCAACCTGCTCCTCGAGGATCTCATCCTTAGCAACCTCCCCGGCTGCCCTAGCCGCAACAAAAGCCCCCTCGAGAGCACGAGAAGCGTCAACAGAAGTGTCTATCTCCATGGGAGCTCTCCCAGAAGTAGAAGCCTCATCACCTGCAAAATTAAGGTATATTTAGGCCGCGTCAAGTGACGACGAGCCTTGATTAGGGGATTTTCGAGTTTTAGAAGCCCCGAAGTCGCTCTTTCCTTGCCATCTCTGGCCGTATTCCCATAAAACCGATCACTCATGTGGTAATTTGGGTTAAGTCAAGCCTAAGTTGAAGCCTAGTCAAGGGTTCAAGTCGAAATTTCGGCAGCATTTCGTTATAACGGCGATTATGCCCAAGAAAAGTGCCCTGAAAAAGCCGTCACAAACCAAAATTCACAGATGGTAGGAAGTTTACCCATCATTCAAGGATTCCAAATGTCAAGTTTCATCGCAAATAGGCAAGCCTAAGGCCATTTTCGAAGTAATTTACGGTCTAGCTGTGAAACCGTCTCAATTTCGCTCAAATGCTCAAAACTCAACGAAAATTCGAAACAAATACATGGTTATGATCCTTATACTACCAATTAGCCATTTACATGGTCAATTTTACAAGGCAAGATCATTTGGGGGAAAAGCCCCAAATTTTCGACATTTTAGGGTTGAAAACCCTAAATTTTGTCGATCCAATTCGTCCATTATAGAAGATTAATGCAAGAATGATATACATACCTCGATTAGTCATGGCGAATTCAAGCTTTTGAATCAAATTTTGGCGGAAATGGTTGAGTTTTGAGAGAGAAATGGATGAATTTGTGTTTCGAAACAAATGAGTTAAACTCTCTGTTTCATCGCGTTTTTACGCAGAAAAGACACACTAAGGAACAGACGCAGCAAGTGATGCGCCTATTCCAAGAGATGCAGCACTGGCTGTGCCTCTTCTTTAGCTTCCCCTCATACAAATTTTCAAAAGTTCGTTATGAGTTCGTTATTTGTGGGGCCATCTTTGGTGCGCCTCTTCCCCGTTGCCATTTTATCTTTTTGGCCCGTTTGACGATAATTCTTCGTTCAGACCCGCATTTCTAAGACAACTGCAGACTGTTATACATTATTTATTGCTTCCAAGACCTTGCTTGTCACAACGAGCAGGTATTCTTTGACAGGTGTTTCGACACGCCTTCATTACATTCCCCCAGCGAGAGTAAGCGGATAGACAATCCCTCTCGAGACATGGAGATAATTTCCTGATAAGGTTTCCCCAACGAGAGTTCACGACATACAATCGTCCTTCTCGAATTCTTCTGAAATTTGTTTGAAGACGACCCAAGCAGATTTCTCCCAACAGTTCCCGCATGTGTCCTTCTACCCACAATATTTCCTATTTCCCCACGAAGTACGATAAAGATGTCGTTCTCCAGAGGTTCCCAGACCGGCAGGGTTCTTACACTCGAGCCTTAGTTACCCCTCAGTTTGAATTATATTTTGGGCCTCCTTCCCATTAATGCTCTCTTTTAGGATCCCACACCCTAGCACAATCCTTACTTATCTTTTAGGTGTTATCCTTTAGCTCCAACGCTTATCCTTTAGCTCCTACGCTTATCCTTTAGCTCCTACGCTTACCCTTAGCTCCTATTCACCTCCGAAAACGTCTCTCAAGAAGTTTTAGGTATGATCTCTTCTTATGGCGAGCCTCCTTACATAGTCTAATGGACTTTAAACGACCCTCCCCGATAGTCGACAGACTCTAAAATGTTCCCGACGACAGGTCCTTAGCTCATACCCCTTGAGCCGCCTCGCGTCGCCATAGTCGTCAGGTTGTAATCTTCGATTGACCTGATGTCTATACTTTGACTTTCTCCTTGTCCAAGCCTCAGTCAAAGTGGGGGCTCTGTAGATACCTCATTTCTGCACCTCCCTCAAACCACCCGGTGATGATTGGACCGCATGTTTGGTACGCGGAACGATTTGTGACAGTTCGTAAGTTTATTGTTAAGTGATTGCTCAAACATTGATGTCTACCTCTTAATTGTCATCTACGCGCCGATACGGTCGTTTTGACAGTACTTAGAGTACATTTGGAGTCCGGGCCTAAAACCATCTTCATTTTCTGATAACCGCTAAATCCCGAGTCAGAATGTTCTGGAATGTTCCGGATATTTCTATTCCATATTTTATAAATCTTTCACAATCTTTTATTCTTTGGTAAAGTATTTCCCGTAATATTCATACAAAATATTAAGGAAAATAAGATTATCCCGTCATTCCATAAACCAAACACGGAAATCTTTCTTCCGCAGGAGGAAACCACTTGGGAACAGACGCAGCAGGTGTTGCGCCTCTTCCAAGAGACGCAGTGACTGTTGCGCCTCTTCCCAGGTCCTTTTCTGCGTATTTTTCGTATCTTTTCATATCTTTTCGAGATTCACTTCCAAAGTTTCTCCGAAAACCTAATTCCTCCGTGTGATTAGTATAAATAGGAGCCTTCGTTCCTCATATTTTTCACGCGAGTGTCCGCCCTTCTCTTCTCCCTTTGCATTCTAGACCACGTTCTTACTTTTTGGCGTCTACGTGCTTGAACATTCGACTACGTAAGCTCGGATCCTTCTGAGTACCAGCCTCGTTTGCATGACCGACCAATTTGACCAACTCCACATAAATCAACTTAATTAATCTTAATCGTTTTCCTCTTACGAGGGCACTTTTGTTACATTCGAGTCAAGCATCACTAATCGTAAACTTAGTTCATCTCGTTTCGTCAAACATGTAAGTCTGAGGGTGTAAATCCTTCTTTATTTGTTGTTATTTACTTTTTGTATCATTAATGTAAGGTTTATGTCGAAAATACTTCTTAAAACCGATTTATAAAACCATGCTTTAAAACCCTTTTTACGGATTACCAGAAGATGACCGTTGAGATAGGACGCAGCAACTATTACGCCTCTTCGAAGGGACGCAGCAACTGCTACGCCTCTTCGAAGGGACGCAGCACCTGTTGCGCCTCTTCGTGAGGCTGCCGCAGTTCCTGCTTCCTTTCTTCTTCCTTCGTCCTCTGTCAATTCGTTGCTTTTTATTTGCTTTCGTTTGTTCTTCAATTCTTTGACATAATAGCATAATAATTTCACATGTATATTGTTTATCATCATTAATGCATATAATTCATCGTTAATCCCGACTTAAATCCCAAATAACCAATATTTGCGGGTTTTCGTCATTAAAATCAATCCGGGTTGTAGAGATTCGATTTTTTCATATTGAGTCTCTGGAATTCGACCTTTTCGTATATTTCCATCCATTTATTATCATGTTCATCATTAATTCGTCATAAATTTGTCATATTTAGCCTATTTAGTTCACCTATGTCACTAATCAATCCTTCGTTCATGTAATTAATTCGTTTGCGTTCGTCTCATCCATGTTTTATTGCTTCTATGACCCATTCGCATGTAATTAACACATTAAATCACTTCCATCCGAGTCTAATATCATTAATTAATCCTTAGATTCACCAATTAACATTAACGATTTGCAGTTCTGGCTTCACAGCCAGAACTCAACCTTGGAACAGACGCAGCAACTGCTGCGCCTCTTCCAGAGGGCGCAGTTCTGCTGCGCCTCTTCCAGGATGACTTCTGTCTCTGAACTTCCGTTCTGTCTTGACCTAGTTTAATTAGCTTACATATTAATTAACTATTAATCGTATTATCGCCTAATTCTTGTTCGCTTATTCCTTTATTTTATTCTTTCTCAAATTATCCGTTTTGGAAGTATTTTCGACATAAATCATGAATCCGTTGTAATTATTGTAATTTTTATTATTGTATTTTATTGTATTTCTTTTATTGTATCATTTGTATGCTTCCACATATAATTGAGCTTAAATTCCTACTTCGACCTAATTGTTTGCTAAATTAATTGTTCACTGACTTAGTTAATTTCTCACATGTTAGGATTAAAACTTGGATGTTGCATTGCATGCATATAAATCGACAATATATCAAGTATAGACGATTTCCCTAATCATTAGTAGAGGCCGCTATCGAGGCAGGCGGGATTAGGTGTTCGATCAAAAGAGATTCCTAATATGTACCCTCACCCCTTACTCAAGATCTCTGTGAACATCCGTGTTCATTGGCATCCACGAGAGTCATTCTAGATATAGAATGCTAAGGGTAACGAGTTCTTGGTGTCTATGTCACTACTTTGTGTCTTGACATGACACGAGGTATTCGAACGGTTTCCAATTTTCCACAATAAATTGGTGGCGACTCCACAAAATGCAAACGCTTGTTTCCCAAGCGCCCCCGTGGCCCCCGTGTCCACAAGGTCAAATAACAAATCCTTCTCCTATAAATAGGAGAGGGGTAATTAGGTTTAGACGTTGGACTTCTACCTCCGGTTACTGCTGCTACTTTGCTCTGTTCTTTTCCCGAATCTCTTTATCTGTATTTCTTCCCTTACTCTTTCTCTTTCTTTATTCTCTCTTTAATTACAATGCTTATTATTTCTCTATTCTTTCCCTCTTGTTCTACCACTATTATGTCTAGCTAATTTAATTGCTAGGATTTAGGAGATTCGATGAACTGTTGTTAGTTGCTAATTAGGTTTACAGATCTTCCGTTGTTATTATGTCTATGTTGTTAATCACTGCAATTAACTGTAACTAGCTACTTGAATCGACGCATTTAGCTTAATTAATCTTGGTAAGCCTTAACCTAGACCGGAAGGTTGGAAGGGGTGAGACCCACAGTGAACAATAGGATGCTTTAGTGAGGGTGGAAGCTAAGCTAATAGTATTTTAGGGCGAATTGAGATCGGAAGGAGATATTCGTTGCCCCTTAGACTGATACATGCGACCGATCTGCGACCTTAGCTGTAATTATCTGATATTCATTGATGATCCGACAATCCTAGTCCTCTCTCTTTTATTGTTAGTTTCTCTTATTCCTTTTTCTCACTTTAATCTCATTTAGTTTAGTTCAACCAATTTAAACCCCACATTAGTGACATTAGACAGACCGAATTAACATGTAGATAGTGACCGCCTCCCTGTGGAGATCGACCCTACTTACCGCTGACTTCTGTTAGTAGTACTTAGGTTTTATTTTTGGTACAGAAACGACCGTATCAAATTTTGGCGCCGTTGTCGGGGAGGCAACTACTTTATTTACTTGTTTAATTTTTTCTGTTTTTAGCCTCAAGGGATTTTTCCCTTGAGGCCGTTCTCATCTTTTTCTTTAGTGCTGTTTTGATAGGTCCTAAAGGTCCTGCCTAGATAGTTCTAGGTAAAAGATCGTCAAAGGGAAGGCTTGAGTACCTTTGACCTTCCACCTATGTTCGATCCTATGGCGCAACAGGTGGTTTACTGTGAAAGATGTGGTACTGTTGGGCACAATGTCGTTGTTTGCTTAACGGGGAACGATGAGGTCTATGCGTTTAAGCGGCATAGACAAGCTAGTCAACCTTTTGCAATTGTGCCGCCACATCCGCTTCATCAACGAGGCCATCAAAAGCCTCCATTTGTCTGGCCACCGCAACAACAAGCTCCCCCTCTTGATAAACACAAAGAAGAGATTGCTGAACTGAAATCTTTGGTGAAGGCACTTGCACTCCAATTGCAGGAACGTGATAGATTTAATTACGCTCAAATTAATGAGCTTGAGTCTGAAATAGCTCAGTTAGCTGCTGAGACGAACTTTAGGCACGCAGAGAGTGGTCTTTCCCATGAAGGACTCGAGTTGCCTATCGATACTGATGATCTATATGACTCGGAGTACGAAGGTCTATCTGAAAACGAAGCTTCATACGAGGATTTCTGCACTGTACAGCAACAAATGCTTGATCGAACTGATTATAGTTTTCGATCGAGTGATATGCCTGAGGAAGAGTTCGATCGAACAGAATATACCACTCGATCGAATAGCCATTATGAGGAAGACCTCGATCGAGCAGTTCATGATGCTCGATCGAGTAATATTCAGGAGGAAACCTCTCGATCGAGTTCTATCTTTGCTCGATCGAGTACTTTGGCCATGGAGAGCAATGAAATGTCATCTTGGTTCGTTTTGGATGACAATTTTGACGAAGACAATGGATAGGTGAATCCCCCATTTTCAAAGCCGAGTTGGATGCCTTGAAGGCTATGATATATGGGACAGCACCCACAAAAGAGGGAAATGAGAAGGTAGCTGAGTCAGTAATTCTTCCTAGCATGGAAGAGGTAATATACTGTTTTGTCAATGATTCCGACGTTAGGAGCGACCAACCTGAGGTAATTAACGATAATTATTTTATTATTGGTATAAAAAGTACACTACCTCATATGACTTATGCTATTTATTTCAATGCTCTACCCCCTTCCAGTTGGACAAATAATTTAATAAAGTTTCACCGTATTTGTCATCGAAAATTTGTTAGGCTGAAACGGTACCTTAGATTTCTTTCATACGCTCCCTTTATATTTTGGTGCTACTTATGCTCATGTGTAGCACATGCGCAGATTTATGATCTAATGCTAAGGGCTTTGAATTGCTTTGATTCTGACTAAATGGTGCGATTGGTTGAAGAAAAGAAGGTCGAGCGGGACCTGTCTTAAACTAGCGCTACCCGGGAGGCAACCCGGAGTTTTAATTTTTAATTGATTTATATTTCAGTTTTGTGTGTGTAATAAATGGTTTTCGAACCATAGACTCTGAACAATTTAGGCTTGGTCTTTTGTCGTATTTGTAGTTGCTATTCGCGTTTTTTGCAGGTATGAGGCCTAGGAGTTCAAGCATTAGGGAGCTCTTGATCGAGTACTCATCTCCGTCGATCGAATGATTCCTCTTCTCGATCGAGCATCCACAGATAATGACCCTTCGATCGAGACCTTTTGTTTCCTCAATCGAACACTGTTGCAGCCCATTCTACTCGATCGAGTCCTTTTCCCTCTCGATCGAGTAGATTCGTTCTGATTCGTTTCCTGTGATGCCACTTTGAAGCTGTTTGTGACCTCCCATGTTGCTGGCTGGTTTAGGGAGGTCCCTACTTCGCGTATCCTTGTGAGTTTTCCGCATCTCCACTCTCTCCTTTTTAGTTTGCATTTTCCTTCCCTATTTTTGAGTACAATGGGGGCATTGTACGGTTTGGTTTGGGGAGGTTATGCATCCATATTTGTGCCTTCATATATTTTTAATTGCATTTCTGTTGTCACGTTTAATTTCCGTATGCATTGTTGTTTATTTTCATAAAAATCAAAATCTCATAAAAATTAGAAATTTCATAAAAAATCAAAAAAAATTCACGTTTATTTTAGCATATAGGTTGATTCAGAACGGTAGATTTCAATGATGAGATTGCACTGCAATTATCTTTTTGCTTAAGCCTTGCATTAAACTGTTATCTTTTAGCTTTGTCTTGTTGCATATCTACGAGTTAATGTTGAAATTTAGCTGAAAGAATAGACTTGACCTAAAATTTTGGCAAACTACTTAAAAATTCTAAGAATTAGAGCTTTATAAACTGGTGTCATTTATGACCAGTTTCATGTAGGTTTGTGAGTAGTTACTCCTTGCATAACATGTATCATCAATTTGCACATATATGAAATTCAATTGCTTTTTGCCTACATACATTCGGGTTGGTGGTTGGTGTCACATGCAGGGAGGTGCTTACATTCCCTTTTCTTTATTTTTACTCATTTAACTCCACATTAGCCAAATTTGCCTGTTGATCCTTAGCTACATCCAAATTTAGCCTGCCTTGTCAAGCTAGTTTAGTGTATGTTTCGTGGTATATATTTCATTGTGCCAAGTTTGGCTTGTATCTGATGAGTTGGAGTTGGTAATTTATGAAGAAAAGGAGGATGAGAAAAGAAAATTAAAAAAAAATATATAGAATTTGAAAAAAAATGAAAAAAACGTGAAGAAAAGAAAAAGAAGAAAGAAGAAAAAGAAAAGAAAAAAAAAGAGAAGTATGTTCGATTGTTGACGGTTTCTGCTCCTATACTTTACTTATATCTATTGAGGAGTATGTTCAGTTCGGTTTGATGAGTTTTGGTGCCAAATGAAGGGCACATGAGCGTAATTTTATAATTGAGTGAGAAATGGATATGTTCCATTTGGTTCTGTTTAGGTACAAGCTTGGCCACCTATACCTCCACATCCCCAAAAATGTTTTGCCTTTTCTTACCCATTGCCTTACTTTACCATATTTTTTTGTAAGCCCTCGGCTGTGACGGGACCTTGTGTGGTTGGAATGTATGTACGGTAGTTAGAATTGTCAATCATATTGGTTGCATGCATGTTTATGTGGGTCGTAGTTTAGGTGAGCGACTATATTTCATTCTCTCTTACATTTAATTGCTTACCCTTTGCTTCATGAGAGAAGAGTGACCCGTGAGAGTCCAATTTTAAAGGTCTTGCAAGGTCGAAGGTTCAACTTTATCATAAACATTCTACAACTCGTTTGTATTTGACAGTTTTTGCTATAAGTGTTAGTTTGCTGCATTAAATTGGTTTAAGAGGGCATTTGTAGCTAGCTCTGAGCTTTCTTTTCTGTTCCATTAGTTTGCATTTAGTTTACTCGAGGACGAGTAAAGGTTCGGTTTGGGGAGATTTGATAGGTGCATTTTATATAGTCTTTAAAAGCCTCTTATGCACGTATTCCTATCCGATTGTCGTGGTTTTATGCTATGAAATGCCCCGAATATTCTACTTTGGTATGTTTTACTTTATTTGTAGGAATGGACCCTTAAGTAGCGGAATCGAGCCATTTATCGTCCGTTTTGCATGCATTTAGAGGATGAGTGGATTTGGAGCGGAAACGCTGCTGTCTTAGGACGTGTAAAGTCATTTCGGAAGCTAAATAAACAAGTCAAGGCTGAAACTAACGACTAACGTTGCTGGCTGAGTCAAAGTCACTCGATCGAAGCCCTTATTGGTCGATCGAGCACTTTTGGAGAGGAGAAGACCTCAATCGAATGCTTTATGTGTTCGATCGAAATGTGTTATTTAGGGTTTCCTCGATCGAGTTATTTGTTTATACGATCGAGAGGTTTTTGCTGGTTTTTGTTCGATTGAGCAAAGATAAATGGCTCGATCGAGTAGTTAGTATTGGACACGGGCTTTTTAGCCTAATAACGTGTTTTAGGTCAAATAACAAATCCTTCTCCTATAAATAGGAGAGGGGTAATTAGGTTTAGACGTTGGACTTCTACCTCCGGTTACTGCTGCTACTTTGTTCTGTTCTTTTCCTGAATCTCTTTATCTGTAATTCTTCCCTTACTCTTTCTCTTTCTTTATTCTCTCTTTAATTACAATGCTTATTATTTCTCTATTATTTGGATCTTGTTCTACCACTATTATGTCTAGCTAATTTAATTGCTAGGATTTAGGGGATTCGATGAACTGTTGTTAGTTGCTAATTAGGTTTACAGATCTTCCGTTGTTAATATGTCTATGTTGTTAATCACTGCAATTAACTGTAACTAGCTACTTGAATCGATACATTTAGCTTAATTAATCTTGGTAAGCCTTAACCTAGACCGGAAGGTTAGAAGGGGTGAGACCCGCAGTGAACAATAGGATGATTTAGTGAGGGCGGAAGCTCATCTAATAGTATTTTAGGGCGAATTGAGACCGGAAGGAGATATTCGTTGCCCCTTAGACTGATACATGCGACCGATCTATGACCTTAGCTGTAATTATCTGATATTCATTGATGATCCGACAATCCTAGTCCTCTCTCTTTTATTGTTAGTTTCTCTTATTCCTTTTTCTCACTTTAATCTCATTTAGTTTAGTTCAATCAATTCAAACCCCCCATTAGTGACATTAGACAGACGAAATTAACAAGTAGATAGTGACCGCCTCCCTGTGGAGATCGACCCTACTTACCGCTGACTTCTGTTAGTAGTACTTAGGTTTTATTTTTGGTACAGAAACGACCGTATCACTATCCTCGGGTCTAGCCTGATCCCTCTTCGTCGGCTCAAGCATCACCTCCAAAATGTCAGCATCAATGAGGTAAAACTGCCTATCAGGGACCTCCTCCTCATCATCAGAATCGGCTGCCACCACTGTCACTGATAAAGGCTCGGTCACGGGAAGGAGCTCAGGATCGGTTATCTTCATCCAACTCATCCCCCAAACTCTCCACGCTAACCCACCTCCCTCCAAGGTTCTCAACCATTTCTGGTCGAGAAAGTACTCACGGTCCAAGGTAGGCACCGTCGGGGTCAAAGGTGTATAGGTCGAGGAAGCCTCAAAGGTGGTCAGTCTCTCCGCCAACTGTGTGGCGATGGCACCACAACTCAAGAAACGGGTGTCAGAAGAGGCCATCAAAGCTATGCTAGCACATACTATGGCCGGGGCACTGAAGGAGACTCTCGGGGCTCGGGTGGGGTTAAGGTACGCAGCAAGCAACATTACCTCGTGTGAGTTAAGCTTATTACTCACATCCCTCCGCTCATATAGTAAACAGGTCATAGAACGAAGAAAGATCTTCAGAGTGACGTGTTGAACATCGTTTATCATGTTGCTAGAGGTGGGGGCGGGCTTGCCGGTAAAGTAAGGCATAAGACTACTAGCTCCACACTCAGTCGGGATGTCCCTAAGGGCTCCCTTCTCTAGTCTAGCGAGGCCAAGGTGGGTGGCAAACATATCCATGGTCAGAAAGAAGCTAGTGTTCATGAGACGGAATTCGACGGTCTTTTTCGCCGCATCATAATGAAAAGAACTCATGAACTCCAAAGTCAAAAGCATAGGAGTGTTTCCTAAGACGATACAACCCGATCATACCCAAAGTCTTAAAGACGTCCCACACATCAGTCTCAACTCCTAGGTCCGTCAAGATGGTAGTATCAATACAGTGGGTAGGTCTCATAAGACGTTTCTGCAGCTCAATAAACGCATCTCTTTGCTTGAAATAAGCAAAGACAATGGTAGGGTACTCCGGCATAGGTGGGACCGTAGGTCCCCCACTCCCCTCACCAACCTCAGGCCCAGAAGCCCTCCCCCTCTTACTTTGACGGGTACCAACTGTAGGTCTCGGCATCTGTTTTCAATACACATTTTAGATACACAAACAAACACTTACTTGAAAACATATAAACTTTCATGTATAATCATAGAAAAGAACAACTATATACACACCTTCACCAAACAATCCAAAAATTTCAAGTATACAACTTCCAAATTCTCATCAGACGGTCTTTCAGCTACAAAAATTATGGGGGAACATTACTTTAATTAACACATCAACTAGCGAATTTAAAGCATTAAACTTCCAAAATGGCTTTCCAAATAAGCAACTATCAAAAAGATTTAAGGCGATTTTCGGCTTGGGGCACTTTTAAGACGGAGTTTTAAGGCAAAATTTTGAGAAAACTCGTCAAAATCAACTCTATACATGTTACCCATAACATACATTACTTAATTTCCCCTTTTTCATATACAAAAGACAAACAAAAATCAATTTAAATTCCCAAACTCTAGAAATTTCGGTACATTCAAACCCCCAATTTGATTCAATTTTTCTATTTCTAGCATCAATACTTCACAAATTAAAACAATTAGATCATGTCACAATAATTACAAGCAAGATTTCATGCATATAAGTCGAATTTTTCAGCAAACACCCACAATTTACATGCTTCTAATTAATGAAAAACATAGAAGAGGATGAACATTCTGTGGACATGGGCCACGTCTCGGTCTGTGGATTTGGGCCACCTTGTGGACAAGCCCTCGGGAACTGCGTCCGCGGGATCCACACTAGGCATAATCGACTCGAGGTTCTTTCGAATCGGATTAAGACAAATTAGAGTCGCCACCAAGTTTTTTGGGAACTTGGAACCGTTCAAGTCAACTTTACACCTTTCGTCGAAAAGCATAAAGCTAAACGACTACGAGTGATTAAAGATAAAGACTTGTATCCTATATCACTCGATTTGAATGACTCTCGTAATCCAATGCTATTTAGACGGATCCACAAACCATAGATCTTGAGTAAGGGGTGAGGGTACGTGTTAGGAAGCCCATAAGGACACCTAACCCCGCCCGTCGATAACGGCCTCTACTAAGTCAAGTATCGGATTTCAAACAAGATCGTAGCTACTGCGATATATGATATGCAAACATCGTTTTAAAACCCTAACATGTGAAGTTTCTATGTCGATTTAGATGCAACTAAACTAACTTTGTCAAAGTTGTAATTTAGCATGTGGGTTGATTGTTCTAACAACATACAAAGCAAACAAGGCTTAAGGGGAATGGGGGAGCCGTTGGGATCTACCCTATTACAACCCAGGCATTTCATGCCGACACGACGAGAAATTAGAGATACAACTCGATCTAAATACAATTGCTATATACAACACCATACACGACACATAGCCATTCGGCCTAGGAAAACGTGCACAAAGGGGTGGCCCACGGTTTACATAACTCACGGCCTTGGGTCACTCCTCGTAATGCGTGCTTTCGCTTAATCTTATCGAATTAGACATTGGGTCACACACCAAAGCATGCATTAGCATAAATCGGGCCATGTTGCTTTATACAACATGCGATTTACTACGCTCTTACATGAATTGGAGCACAACCATCTAACCAAACAAGACTAAGGTTTTTGAAGAAGCTTTTGACTCGATAAAAGTAAAACAAACTTGAAAGTTACAACTCGATGGACAAATTATAAATTACAAGCAACGAAACAACAAAGAACAATTGGTACAAAAAACGAAGCAAGAAGGGCAAAGAAATCGGCCAACCTCACGGCCAAACCACGGCCATCCTAGTTCCTAGGTCAAGTTCATTAGTTAGATCAAATAATTGCGAAACGAGTTCGAAAGCGGGCTAGAAAACAAGTTAGAAACGACGTTGATCGATTGAAAAGATGTCACGCGAATGTGTATTCTACACGGCCTAAAGGGGTCGAATTAGGTCACGAAGTTACGATATTAACGCTACTCATCGATTGTTAATAGGAAGGTGCTAAGCACGCACTCCTATGCTAGCGAGAAATCAAGTGAAACGAGAGATGCGTTCAATTAAGTTATAGAATTGTTAGTCGATTTTTAAAGCTATGTCGATGCCACCTAATATGTCTAATTAGGTTATTAAATTGATCTAACGTCGTCTAAATGAGTCATATGTTAACAATCAGAGGTCGAACTAACATGCGAAGGGTCCTAGGGTAGGTCGAATTGGTCGAAACAAACGAGGGATCAAAAGCGAGGAACGAAGTTAGAAATTGTTTTATTAATGCCCTACCTTGAACACGAGGATATGTAAATGAGACGGGGTGTACGACCGACCGATGTGGCGTATTTCTTTCCCATCTCAAGTCAACATGGGTGTTCATGGTGGTACTTTAACTCATACTCGGACTAAACTAGTTTCATAGTTAACGATGTCAAACGATAAACAAAACGATAAACAATGTAAAACGAACAATGAAAAAACAAACATAAAAAGAACGAAATAAAAGGGAGAAGAGGAGGATTTGATGCACCCTCAACCTACATGTATCGTTGACACCGTCTTGGGTCGTAATCGATGGTAGATTTTATCTCGAGAGGCCGTCGACGACGAAGGAACAAAGCAATAAAACGTTTTTTTTGCAAATCTGGACAGCAACTTTCAAACTGCAATTTCTCACTCGTTTCACGGTGAAAATTATATTTAAAATATGTTTTGAAAACTAGAAAGAGAGGAGAACAGAGATCTTAAAACAATCCCTGCTCTTTTTGAATTATTGGGCACGAAAAACGAGAACAAACAGAACTGGACAGACAGGAAAAGCCGCGAAAACAGAGTGTATGTCACTCTGTTTTTCGAGGGGATTCGTGTACTCTCAAGGGCAATTTGGCTCGTGAATCTTTGTCTAAGATGTAGATGGATGTTGTGTGGTTAATTAGGAATAAGAAACTCGAATTTTAATGGAGGTTTGAGGGTTGAACGAAGGGTTCCAAAGAGGACACACAAACTGATTCTCAGTTTTGTATGTCGGTTTTGTCGAGGGTTTTTGAGAGGCAATTAGGGTTTGTTTCTGGAGTTTAAAGCTTGTAAGTGACGGTAGTATGTATGGAGAACTTAGAGGAATGAATGTATGGTAAAGGGGGGGTATTTATAAGGAGTTTCGAAGGGTAGAAGTAGGGCAACAAGCAGTCGGGCCTGTTTCGCAAAGCTGTTGTCCATCAGCTATTCGTGGGGTTTTTAGGGTTTGTATGGGGGGTTTGCTTGGTGTTTAAGCTAAGGTAATATGGGTAGGATACTAGGGTATGGTGTAGGGTTAATGGGCACGGGTTTAAGTGGTGTTTGGAGCGGGTTTTGGACTCGGGTTTGAGCACGCAAAACAGAGGGGGGCTGCTTGTTATTTGCGGGCTGTTTATGGAGTATTTGGAAAGGGAATTGGATGGGTTTAGTGGTGGTTTTAGTGATGGGTTGTTGCTGGGCAATGAGGAGCAAGAATTGGGTTGGTTGTGGCGGGTTTGGGTCTAGCTTTGAAACACACAAAACGGGTTGGAGGAAGGGTCGAGCTAACGCGGGTAAGGGGAAGTAGTTGGGCTGCTTTGTGTATGTTTGGGGCGAGATTTGGGAGGTGGGTATGGGGGTTCGAACTGGGGTTGGATGGGTAGAGGCCTAGGTTGGTTAGTGTACTCGAGATTCGTGCCAACTCGTAAAGAAAACGGGCTCAAAAACCGAGCTATAATCGAGCTCCAAAATGTGTGGTTAAAACGAGTTTTCGATTTTCAAATTCGATTTTTCAAATCGATTAACACATTAAAATAAATGATTTTTCAAATCAAATACACTCATAAAATGATTTTTCAAATCAATTATTTATTTTATTTTCAATAAAATAAACTTGAGAAAATAAACTCAAAATAAAGTAAAATGAATTCACCTTAAAAAAACTTTAATTTAAATATCATTTAAATTAATAAAATACTCCGTCGACAACGCTCATTCTACATCGTAAAACGAACCCAAATAATGACAATGACAACTAATAAATACATGTGTCCTATCATCATCGGGTGTTTGTCGGGTTCTCTATAAATTCCAATATCGACGGATACGGGTATCTCAGAGCCCCACTTTGACCGAGGCTTGGACAAGGCGAAAGTCAAAGTATACCCCAGGTCCCTTTCGACCGGAGGATTCTGCGGGTCGTTTATAGTCCATTAGACTTGCGTATATAAGCTACTTGACCATAAGAAGAGATCATACCGAAACTTATTTGGGGATTGACTCTTGCTTCGTTGTGTCAAATTATCGTTGTTGGTCGTCGACCCATAAAGTTGCATATATGATGGGTTGAGCCTTATCCTCGGGCGCCTACGTATCCGTTTCTGACGGAATCAAACCCGCGTCGTAGTTCGGCAAGCTCGCGACACATGCCCAAAGTTTATCATCTGCTTTGGCGTATGTCCAAAATTCATCATCTCATTTGACATTTGCCCAAAATTTATCATTCTTTGGCGCTTGTCCGAATGGGACGGGACTTTCCAAGGAGGTTGCCGCCGCTTTCATCTTTTGCTTTCAGCTACGGAATTCTTCCATTTCATACTCTTGTATTGAATTGAATTCTTGGTGGATGTCATCCCTTACATCTTGATAATGGTCTCTGAAGCCAACGGCTTCAGAGCCCCCAGTTTGTGATGGCTCTAAAGTCAAAGACTTTAGAGCCTCCAGTTGAAGCATATCCTGCTATATTTGAAACATAGAAGAAGTACAAGCAATAATCATCACATAAGCACATTTAGATCATCGATCTTAAAATTGGATCATTTAAAAGATTGGGTCATCGACCTGAAATTTGAACAAACTGAAATTTTTGTATAATTGGGCGATCGACCCGAATTTTGAATTTGTCACCATTTAGAATATTGGGCCATCGGCCCTTCAAAAATTGAATTTTGAATTTTTGAATTTCGAAAGATTGGATCATCGACCCACAAAGATTCCACTACTTGGATCATCTATCCATAATTCGCAAAAAGTTTTTTTTTTGGAATTTTGAAATTTTGAAATTGTTTTTTTTTTTTGGAATTTTGAAATTTTGAAATTGTTTTTTGAAATTGAGCCTTGATGGGTGAGCATGAAATACGACTCAAACACTCTGTATGACTCGTAAACCACGTGGGCGTAGCCCGCTACCGTAAAACAAAAAAGGAAAATAAAACCGTAAGTGTGCACGGGTTTTAATTCAATTATTGACTTGTTGGGGGTAGAAATGTAAATTGGCCATTCTGGCGCCAAAAGATGGCAAATGGGAATCACAAGGCCATCGGACTTGGGACGAAGATTTCGTATGGCATGGGCGTGCTCCCGAGGGCACATGGGAATCAAGATCACTTGGCATTGACAAGGTGGATTAAACTCACGAAGCAACAACGTTGGCTTCGCCTTACACACTAAACACGGATCGATTTTATGAGAACACTTAGACATCACACATGACTTTTGTTGGGAACATTCTGTCACTCTTCTCCTCGCCTCCTTTCTTTTCAGCGAGTTTCATCATTTCTTGCCACCGCCTTCTTTCTTTTCAGCGGGCTTTTACTATTTTTCTTCCACGCCTTCTTTCTTTTCAGCGGGTTTTTCATATTTTCTGTTCCCAACACAAACCCACATCTATGTGACTCAGCATCTTTGCCAAAACCATTAGATAAAGCTCATTCTGAGACTCGATACTATTCATCCGAACCTATATCCTCATCCTAGCCTACATCGAGTGCTAAGACCGACTCAAACAAAGGTGGCTTCATTTGGACTTGGTTAAGACCCGTAAGAAACCAACAAGATGACAACTTGGTTGATGAGTGGATTGAATCCCTTGTTCAGAAGGACTGCCTACGTATTTGCGTGGAGCGAAATCAAATCCGACGTAGTTCGATCTTGGTGCATAAACTTGGCATATTGATTGTGTGTACACACTCGAAGGTTTCACCTATGGTATCATGTCGTATCCCATTCTAGCCTGTAAAGTACCGTTAAATCCCGTGTTTGGGGTTAGGTGTAAAAGGCTTGGATCTTTTGGGATGTGGAGCTTGGTAATAACAAGTTGGAATGGTTAACCATCATTCTGAAGGTTTGTTTTGTGGTGCTAAGGCCAAGGGCTATGGCTGCTGATGTGGTTGGAATGGGTGTCTCGGGTTTGATGAACCACGAGTGCAAATGGGTTGAAAAATGATGTGGGTTCAAATTTCCATGTCTGGACTCTAAAGGCTGGGTGTAACAACACAAGCGGAATAATTCTCAAAATTCCCGACTATCCATTTGTAACTGTCTCAGGAAGGACTTAGAGGGTAAAGAGGTCACTACTTACGCTTTTGGGCTTCGCCCATTGAACCTCAACTATGGGTACTTGACTTGAATTCTGGCTTCCGTAACTTCGACATTCAACCAAAAAGGCATTCCACAATAACTTCAACATCTTTTTTCCTTTTCTTTTTCTTTCATCTTTTTTCATTTTTCTTTTTTTTTCATTTTTTTTCATTTTTCCAATTTTTGAAAATGATCTTCTATTCATTCTCTTAGTCACAAATGGATACAGCTTGAAAACATGGCTTCGCCAACTAATTTGGGTAGGAACTAACAATTCCTTGTTAGAACGGGTCGATATCTTCTCTCTTCGAGATGGGATGATTTTGTTGG
The DNA here is from genome assembly GCF_048544455.1 of Silene latifolia. Lineage (NCBI taxonomy): Eukaryota > Viridiplantae > Streptophyta > Magnoliopsida > Caryophyllales > Caryophyllaceae > Silene > Silene latifolia. Next base: position 36,963,214 of record NC_133537.1, read on the forward strand.
GGATGGGCTTGCCTTCCATCATCGATAGGGAAACCAGGAGCTAGTCCGAGTTCATCATAGAATCATCTAAAGGCTTATGTTAAGCATTGGTTTTGATGGAGGTTTTCTACCGCCAGACATGGAATAGGTAAAGGAATCAAACACAGGATCCTAGTGTACCTTACATTTTGAAACGAGACATATCTCTACCCCAGGGATGCCTTTGAGTGTGTTGTGCGTTTTATCATGTTTCGGAATGATTGAGGATGGGAAACAAGACATATTTGGAAACGAAACTGCAACTTTTTATTGGAAAGGCAATTGCTTAATAGACTCAAAGGAACGATTCCTAGGACACACCCTAGGTCATCGCGGGAAAAACGACTCAACTTCAAGAAAATAAAGTCCTAGACTCGACTCGACTAAGAAAAGAAAACAGATCTTGACTCATAATTTTTCAAATCTGGTCTTGAGCTTTCCCTTGTTCAGCTGTCAGCTTAGATGCTCGGTTCTTGTCCTTGATCCCTGTGATGGTTTGCCTCCGTCCCGAGGTAGTCCTCTGAGGATCTACACCAATGATGAAGGTCGGTGAATCGAATTATCTTTTATTAACTTCGTTAATGAGAGGAGTACATTCTAAAGCAAGACTCCCGACTTGAATTTCATTCTTCGGGTTTGGCAAGAATTCAAAGCAATCCACAAATATTTTCCCGATAAACACCCCTTTCAAGTGACATGGGCCGATAAGATGGGAATAATCGACATTGTCTTCGACAGAAACAAAGTTAGTGTGATCGCCAAATGGATTGGTGATGTTATTGGGTTTAATGGCCGGGATTGGGAGCGTTCCGTTCTCAATCATGTCTTGAATTTCGTGCTTTAGTCTAAAGCACCTTTCAGTATCGTGTCCCTTCCCTTGATGAAAGGCACAGTAGGCATTCGGTTTGTACCATTTGCCTTGCTGTTCAGCAGGTGGATCCGGAGTTGGACCGATGGGCTTCAGCTTTCCCTGGGCCATGAGCCTTTGGAGAGCGTAGGCGTAAGTGCACCCGATATCGGTGAATACCCTCGGAGCTTGGCGCGGAGGCCTTTTTTATTGTCCATCTAAGAGATTGACAGTTTCAACAAAGTGGGCCGTTGCTGGTGCTTTTGCTTTAGACGACGAGGCCCCTTAGTATCCTTTTGGCTTCTCAGCTTCTGCCATTCGGACGTCATCCTCTACCTTTATCCCGATTCTTATCAATTCTTTGAAAGAACCAAAATTCTGGTATTTCAGAGCATTACGGTAAACAGGTCGTAAATTCTTTACGAACTTATCTACCATTTCAACTTCATCAGGCTTCTTGGCTAGTTTCACGCTTTCAGCGCGCCATCTTGCGAGGAATTCAGTAAAGCCTTCTTTTTCCTTCTGTGTCATTACCTCCAAAGTCCTTATGTTGGTTTGAATCTCGACATTGTCAAGCATAGTGCTTACGTGAGAACTCCACCGTAATATCTTCGAAAGTGGGGAAGTTCTTAAGGTCAAGATTATAGAACCACGCCTTCGGGTGTTCATCCAGAGATTGGGCAAAAATTTGAGAGCATGTCGGCGGGTACTCCCTTCGGTGCTAAGTACCCTTTATAGGCCTTAACATGGTGGACTGGATCTTCGGTGCCCTTGAACTTTGGGATGTCGGTGAGTACCATGTTCGTGGGCAACTTATCCTGAATCGGGGCATAGGCCCTAGCATTTTCGTAATGGATGTTCTTCCCCGGGAGAGTTTCGGACGGTCTTCGATGAACTTGAACCGTTTCTCCGGATCGTCGAGGTGGGGTAGATGGAGGGGAATCTTCACCCAGCTTAGATTCGATTGCATCCATTCGGGTCATCATGAGGTTCACGGCCTCAGTGAGTTTGTTAACAGCATCTTCCATTGCTTGAAGTCGGGTTTTTGGCGGCCTTTCTACAAGAAAACCCCGAACTGAGTCAATATTCAAATGCAAGAGCCCCTGCACACTTAAGGACACGACACCAACTTGACTCAAGCAAAGACTCGACTTAAGACTGACTAACCAAAAGGTTCGACTCACGGTTGGATTTAGACCTCGATTCATTTTAGACTCGACAAGACGACATGACTCGAATCACCATAATTCGGTTCTAAACCGGACTCGGTGTGACTAAACCCGTGATTGGACTAACATAGCCCATAGGTTCGTATGAAATGTTCACAATGGCCTAGCTTGGACGTTTCTGTGGACTATCCTAGACAAAAAGGTGGACCAACATGACTCGAATCCCAAGAGGTGAGCTTGGGCGACCCAACAAGGTCGGGTTCTAGACTCTTAGAACGAAACATGCCTAGCCAAACACGGCCAGGACCCGGACATGACTCGACGCATTTCATGCTTTGTTAAGGCTCGAGAAATATTTTGGATTGAATTTGAAAAAAACGAATAATCGATTTGAAAATGAGATTTGAAATGGGTAGCATGCCGGCTATAAAAGCTTATTTTTGGCCGAAAACTCTGGTCCTACTTGGGCAGCATTCCGCGTTTTTAAAACCATGCTATTTTGAAAGTAAGTTGTCCAAAAGTTCGGTTTTGAAATTGATACGGAAAGTTTTAAAAAGACTCGGGAAATTCATTTCGCACATTGTCATTCTCATGTTATAAGGATGTATGCTCCTAGACATCTCTAAGTCTCGGCAAGTCTTCTACAAGAAGGTCTATGCCCTCCATCCTTTTTGGGTCTTATAGAGCAAGGGCCTTTAGGTAGAGTACCTAGAAGAGCATCCCCACCATCAAGAACCACGACGAGGCGGAGCGGAAGCGAGCAATGTGTGAGTTCCTGGCATAGTGGGACGTCGCCCCCCACGCATCACAAAGAAACGCTGGGACGGCCCGGGAAAGTCCTTAAGGGTTTATGCATGAATCGTAGCAATATGAGTAATGTTTTAATTTCCAATACTTTATTTTCAAGTTTCACCTCGGAGGAAAAGACCTTAGAAACAAAGTGTAACTAGTCCTCTTTTCCCCAGCGGAGTCGCCAAACTATGGACAAGGCCCTCGGGAACTGCGTCCGCGGGATCCACACTAGGGATAATCGACTCGAGGTTCTTTCGAATCGAATTAAGACAAATTAGAGTCGCCACCAAGTTTTTTGGGAACTTGAAACCGTTCAAGTCAACTTTACACCTTTCGTCGAAAAGCATAAAGCCAAACGACTACGAGTGATTAAAGATAAAGACTTGTACCCTATATCACTCGATTTGAATGACTCTCGTAATCCAATGGTATTTAGACGGATCCACAAACCATAGATCTTGAGTAAGGGGTGAGGGTACGTGTTAGGAAGCCCATAAGGACACCTAACCCCGCCCGTCGATAACGGCCTCTACTAAGTCAAGTATCGGATTTCAAACAAGGTCGTAGCTACTGCGATATATGATATGCAAACATCGTTTTAAAACCCTAACATGTGAAGTTTCTATGTCGATTTAGATGCAACTAAACTAACTTTGTCAAAGTTGTAATTTAGCATGTGGGTTGATTGATCTAACAACATACAAAGCAAACAAGGCTTAAGGGGAATGGGGGAGCCGTTGGGATCTACCCTATTACAACCCAGGCATTTCATGCCGACACGACGAGAAATTAGAGATACAACTCGATCTAAATACAATTGCTATATACGACACCATACATGACACATGGCCATTCGGCCTAGGAAAACGTGCACAAAGGGGTGGCCCACGGTTTACATAACTCACGGACTTGGGTCACTCCTCGTAATGCGTGCTTTCGCTTAATCTTATCGAATTAGACATTGGGTCACACACCAAAGCATGCATTAGCATAAATCGGGCCATGTTGCTTTAAACAACATGCGATTTACTACGCTCTTACATGAATTGGAGCAAAACCATCTAACCAAACAAGACTAAGGTTTTTGAAGAAGCTTTTGACTCGATAAAAGTAAAACAAACTTGAAAGTTACAACTCGATGGACAAATTATAAATTACAAGCAACGAAACAACAAAGAACAATTGGTACAAAAAACGAAGCAAGAAGGGCAAAGAAATCGGCCAACCTCACGGCCAAACCACGGCCATCCTAGTTCCTAGGTCAAGTTCATTAGTTAGATCAAATAATTGCGAAACGAGTTCGAAAGCGGGCTAGAAAACAAGTTAGAAACGACGTTGATCGATTGAAAAGATGTCACGCGAATGTGTATTCTACACGGCCTAAAGGGGTCGAATTAGGTCACGAAGTTACGATATTAACGCTACTCATCGAGTGTTAATAGGAAGGTGCTAATCATGCACTCCTATGCTAGCGATAAATCAAGTGAAAAGAGAGATGCGTTCAATTAAGTTATAGAATTGTTAGTCGATTTTTAAAGCTATGTCGATGCCACCTAATATGTCTAATTAGGTTATTAAATTGATCTAACGTCGTCTAAATGAGTCATATGTTAACAATCAGAGGTCGAACTAACATGCGAAGGGTCCTAGGGTAGGTCGAATTGGTCGAAACAAACGAGGGATCAAAAGCGAGGAACGAAGTTAGAAATTGTTTTATTAATGCCCTACCTTGAACACGAGGATATGTAAATGAGACGGGGTGTACGACCGACCGATGTGGCGGATTTCTTTCCCATCTCAAGTCAACGCGGGTGTTCATGGTGGTACTTTAACTCATACTCGGACTAAACTAGTTTCATAGTTAACGATGTCAAACGATAAACAAAACGATAAACAATGTAAAACGAACAATGAAAAAACAAACATAAAAAGAACGAAATAAAAGGGAGAAGAGGAGGATTTGATGCACCCTCAACCTACATGTATCGTTGACACCGTCTTGGGTCGTAATCGATGGTAGATTTTATCTCGAGAGTCCGTCGTCGACGAAGGAACAAAGCAATAACACGTTTTTTTTGCAAATCTGGACAGCAACTTTCAAACTGCAATTTCTCACTCGTTTCACGGTGAAAATTAGATTTCAAAGATGTTTTGAAAACTAGAAAGATAGGAGAACAGAGATCTTAAAACAATCCCTGCTCGTTTTGAATTATTGGGCACGAAAAACGAGCACAAACAGAACTAGACAGACAGGAAAAGCCGCGAAAACAGAGTGTATGTCACTCTACTTTTCGAGGGGATTCGTGTACTCTCAAGGGCAATTTGGCTCGTGAATCTTTGTCTAAGATGTAGATGGATGTTGTGTGGTTAATTAGGAACAAGAAACTCGAATTTTAATGGAGGTTTGAGGGTTGAACGAAGGGTTCCAAAGAGGACACACAAACTGATTCTCAGTTTTGTATGTCGGTTTTGTCGAGGGTTTTTGAGAAGCAATTAGGGTTTGTTTCTGGAGTTTAAAGCTTGTAAGTGATGGTAGTATGTATGGAGAACTTAGAGGAATGAATGTATGGTGAAGGGGGGGTATTTATAAGGAGTTTCGAAGGGTAGAAGTAGGGCAACAAGCAGTCGGGCCTGTTTCGCATAGCTGTTGTCCATCAGCTATTCGTGGGGTTTTTAGGGTTTGTATGGGGGGTTTGCTTGGTGGTTAAGCTAAGGTAATATGGGTAGGATACTAGGGTATGGTTTAGGGTTAATGGGCACGGGTTTAAGTGGTGTTTGGAGCGGGTTTTGGACTCGGGTTTGAGCACGCAAAACAGAGGGGGGTTGCTTGTTATTTACGGGCTGTTTATGGAGTATTTGGGACGGGAATTGGATGGGTTTCGTGGTGGGTTTAGTGATGGGTTGTTGCTGGGCAATGAGGAGCAAGAATTGGGTTGGTTGTGGCGGGTTTGGGTCAAGCTTTGAAACACACAAAACGGGTTGGAGGAAGGGTCGAGCTAACACGGGTAAGGGGAAGTAGTTGGGCTGCTTTGTGTATGTTTGGGGCGAGATTTGGGACGTGGGTATGGGGGTTCGAACTGGGGTTGGATGGGTAGAGGCCTAGGTTGGTTAGTGTACTCGAGATTCGTGCCAACTCGTAAAGAAAACGGGCTCAAAAACCGAGCTATAATCGAGCTCCAAAACGTGTGGTTAAAACGAGTTTTCGATTTTCAAATTCGATTTTTCAAATCGATTAACACATTAAAATAAATGATTTTTCAAATCAAATACACTCATAAAATGATTTTTCAAATCAATTATTTATTTTATTTTCAATAAAATAAACTTGAGAAAATAAACTCAAAATAAAGTAAAATGAATTCACCTTAAAAAAACTTTAATTTAAATATCATTTAAATTAATAAAATACTCCGTCGACAATGCTCATTCTACATCGTAAAACGTACCCAAATAATGACAATGACAACTAATAAATACATGTGTCCTATCATCATCGGGTGTTTGTCGGGTTCTTTATAAATTCCAATATCGACGGATACGGGTATCTACAGAAACCGACAAGATGACAACTTGGTTGATGAGTGGATTGAATCCCTTATTCTGAAGGACTGCCTACGTATTCGCGTGGAGCGAAATCAAATCAATTAGAGTCGCCACCAAGTTTTATGGGAACTTGGAACCGTTCAAGTCAACTTTACACCTTTCATCGAAAAGCATAAAGCCAATCGACTACGAGTGATTAAAGATAAAGACTTGTACCCTATATCACTCAATTAGAATGACTCTCGTAATCCAATGGTATTTAGACGGATCCACAAACCATAGATCTTGAGTAAGGGGTGAGGGTACATGTTAGGAAGCCCATAAGGACACCTAACCCCGCCCGTCAATGACGGCCTCTACTAAGTCAAGTATCGGATTTCAAACAAGGTCGTAGCTACTGCGATATATGATATGCAAACATCGTTTTAAAACCCTAACATGTGAAGTTTCTATGTCGATTTAGATGCAACTAAACTAACTTTGTCAAAGTTGTAATTTAGCATGTGGGTTGATTGATCTAACAACATATAAACGAAACAAACAAGGCTTGATGGGAGTGGGGGAGCCGTTGGGATCTACCCTATTACAAACCAGGCATTTCATGCCGACACAACAAGAAATTAAATATACAACTCGATCTAAATATAATCGCTATATACGACACCATACACGACATATGGCCATTCGGCCTAGAAAAACGTGCACAAGGGGGGTGGCCCACGGCTTACATGACTCACGGCCTTGGGTCACTCCTCGTAATGCGTGCTTTCACTTAATCTTATCGAATTAGACATAGGGCCACACACCAAAGCATGCATTAGCATAAATCGGGCCATGTCGCTTTAAACAACATGCGATTTACTACGCTTTTACACGAATTGGAGCACAACCATCTAATCAAATGAGACTAAGGTTTTTTGAAGAAGTTTTGACTCGATAAAAGTAAAACAAACTTGAAAGTTACAACTCGATGGACAAATTATAAATTACAAGCAACGAAACAACAAAGAACAAGTGGTACAAAAAACGAAGCAAGAAGGACAAAGAAATCGGCCAAACCACGGCCATCCTAGTTCCTAGGTCAAGTTCATTAGTTAGATCAAATAATTGCGAAACGAGTTCGAAAACGGGCTAGAAAACAAGTTAGAAACGACGTTGATCGATTGAGAAGATGTCGCGCGAATGTGTACTCTACACGGCCTAAAGGGGTCGAATTAGGTCACGAAGTTACGATATTAACGCTACTCATCGAGTGTTAATAGGAAGGTGCTAATCACGCACTCCTATGCTAGCGAGAAATCAAGTGAAAAGAGAGATGCGTTCAATTAAGTTATAGAATTGTTAGTCGATTTTTAAAGCTATGTCGATGCCACCTAACATGTCTAATTAGGTTATTTAATCGATCTAAAGTCGTCTAAGTGAATCATATGTTAACAAACAGGGGTCAAAGTAACATGCGACGGGTCCTAGGGTAGGTCGAATTGGTCGAAACAAACGAGGGATCAAAAGCGAGGAACGAAGTTAGAAATCGTTTTATTAATGCCCTACCTTGAACACGAGGATATGTAAATGAGACGGGGTGTACGACCGACCGATGTGGCGGATTTCTTTCCCATCTCAAGTCAACGCGGGTGTTCATGGTGGTACTTTAACTCATACTCGGACTAAACTAGTTTCATAGTTAACGATATCAAACGATAAACAAAACGATAAACAATGTAAAACGAAACAATAAAAAACGAACATAAAAAGAATGAAATAAAAAGGAGAAGAGGAGGATTCGATGCACCCTCAACCTACATGTATCGTTGATACCGTCTTGGGTCGTAATCGATCGTAGATTCTATCTCGAGAGGCCGTCGTCGACAAAGGAATAAAGCAATAACACGTTTTTTTGCAAATCTGGACAGCAACTTTCAAACTGCAATTTCTCACTCGTTTCATGGTGAAAATTAGATTTAAAAGATGTTTTGAAAACTAGAAAGAGAGGAGAACAAAGATCTTAAAACAATCCCTGCTCGTTTTGAATTATTGGGCACGACAAACGAGCACAAACAGAACTGGACAGACAGGAAAAGCCGCGAAAACAGAGTGTATGTCACTCTGTTTTTCGAGGGGATTCGTGTACTCTCAAGGGCAATTTGGCTCGTGAATCTTTGTCTAAGGTGTAGATGGATGTTGTGTGGTTAATTAGGAACAAGAAACTCGAATTTTGATGGAGGTTTGAGGGTTGAACGAAGGATTCCAAAGAGGACACACAAACTGATTCTCAGTTTTGTATGTCGGTTTTGTCGAGGGTTTTTGAGAGGCAATTAGGGTTTGTTTCTGGAGTTTAAAGCTTATAAGTGACGGTAGTATGTATGTAGAACTTAGAGGAATAAAAGTATGGCAGAGGGGAGGTATTTATAGGGAGTTAAAGTAGGGTTTCGAAGGGTGAACGACAGCTTGGGTCTGTTTCGCATAGCTGCTGTCCAGCAGTTATTTCGAGGGTTTAGGGTGTGTTTTCTTGGTGGGTAAGGCATGTTAATATGGTTAGGATAGTCAGGTGTGGATAGGTGGTCATGGGCACGGGTTTTCTAATAGTTTGGAGCGGGTTTCGGGCTTGGAAAGTCGGGTTTGGTGCTGTCCAAAATAGAGCAGCGCGGGTGGTGTTTGGGCTGTTTTGGTCGTGATTTGGGACGTGAGTATGAGGGTTCGAACTGGGGTTGGATGGGTAGAAGCCTAGGTTGGTTGGTGTACTCGAGATTCGTTCCAACTCGTAAAGAAAACGGGCTCAAAAACCGAGCTATAATCGAGCTCCAAAACGTGTGATTAAAACGAGTTTTCAATTTTCAAATTCGATTTTTTAAATCAATTAACACATTAAAATAAATGATTTTTCAAATCAAATACACTCATAAAATGATTTTTCAAATCAATTATTTATTTTATTTTCAATAAAATAAACTTGAGAAAATAAATTCAAAATAAAGTAAAATGAATTCACCTTAAAAAAGCTTTAATTTAAATATCATTTAAATTAATAAAATACTCCGTCGACAACGCTCATTCTACATCGTAAAACGAACCCAAATAATGACAATGACAACTAATAAATACATGTGTCCTATCATCATCGGGTGTTTGTCGGGTTCTCTATAAATTCCAATATCGACGGATACGGGTATCTACAGAGCCCCCACTTTGACTGAGGCTTGGACAAGGCGAAAGTCAAAGTATACCCCAGGTCCCTCTCGACCTGAGGATTCTGCGGGTCGTTTATAGTCCATTAGACTTGCGTATATAAGCTCGCCAGCCATAAGAAGAGATCATACCTGAAACTTCGTTGGGGAATAACTCTTACTTCTGTTGCGTCGAATTATCATCGTTGGTCGTCGACCCATAAAATTGCATATATGGTGGGTTGAGCCTTATCCTTAGGCGCCTACGTATCCGTTTCTGACGGAATCAAACCCGCGTCGTAGTTCGGCAACTGCTGACGCATGCCCAAAGTTTATCATCTGCTGGCATTTGTCCGAAATTCGTATCTGCTGACACTTGCCCAAAGCTTATCATCTGCTGGCAGGTGTCCAAATGGGACGGGACTTTCCGAGGAGGTTGCCGCCGCTTTCATCACTTGCTTTCAGCTACAGAATTCTTCCATTTCATACTCTTGTATTGAATTGAATTATTGGTGGATGTCATCCTTTACATCTTATTAATGGTCTCTGAAGCCAACGGCTTCAGAGCCCCCAGTTTGCAATGGCTCTAAAGTCGAAGACTTTAGAGCCCCCAGTTGAAGAATATCCTGCTACATTTGAAGCACAAAAATGTACTAGCAATAATCATCACATAAGCACATTTGGATCATCGATCCTAAAATTAGATCATTTGAAAGATTAAGTCATCGACCCGAAAATGGAATTTGAAAATTTTGAATAATTGGGCCATCGACCCAAAGTTTAAATTTGACATCACTTGGTATGTTGGGCCATCGACCCTTCAAAAATTGAATTTGAAATTTTGAATTTCGAAAGATTGGGGTCATCGACCCGAAAAGATTCCACTACTTGGATCATCTATCCATAATTCGCAAAAAGTTTTTGAAATTTTGAAATTTTGAAATTTTTTTGAAATCGAACCTTGATGGGTGAGCATGAAATACGACTCAGACACTCCGTATGACCCGTAAACAACGTGGGCGTAGCCCGCTACCGTAAAACAAAAAAGGAAAATAAAACCCTACTAAGTGTGCACGTGCTTTAATTCAATTATGGACTTGTTGGGGGTAAAAATGTAAATTGGCCATTCTGGCACCAAAAGATGGCAAATGGGAATCACTAGGTCGCCGGACTTGAGACAGAGATATCGTATGGCATGGGCGTGCTCCCAAGGGCACATGGGAATCAAGATCACTTGGCATTGACAAGGTGGATTAAACTCATGGAGCAACAACGTTAGCTTCGCCTAGACACTAAACACAGACTGATTTTATGAGAACAGTTGGACATCACACATCACTCTTGTTGGGAACATTCTATCACTCTTCTCCTTGCCTCCTTTCTTTTCAGCGAGTATTCATCATTTCTTGCCACCGCCTTCTTTCTTTTCAGCCGGCTTTTACTATTTTTCTTCCACGCCTTCTTTCTTTTCAGCTGGTTTTTCATATTTTCTGTTCCCAACAAAAACCATTAGATAAAGCTCATTCTGAGACTCGATACTATTCATCCGAACCTATATCCTCATCCTAGGCTACATCGAGTGCTAAGACCGACTCAAACAAAGGTGGCTTCATTTGGACTTGGTTAAGACCCGTAAGAAACCGACAAGATGACAACATAGTTGAGGTTCAATGGGCGAAATCAAGAAGAGAAGAAAAAAAAATGATGAAAAAGAATGAAAAGATGAGAAAAAAAAGGACGAAAAAAAAGCAAAAGAAAAAAAATGAAAAAAGATGAAAGAAAAAGAAAAAAGAAAAAAGATGTTGAAGTTATTGCGGAATGCTTTTTGGTTGAATGTCGAAGTTACGGAAGCCAGAATTCAAATCAAGTACCCATAGTTGAGGTTCAATGGGCGAAGCCCAAAAGCTTAAGTAGTAACCTCTTTACCCTCTAAGTCCTTCCTGAGACAGTTACAAAGGGATAGTCGGGAACTTTGAGAATTATTCCGCTTGTGTTGTTACACCCAGCCTTTAGGGTCCAGACATGGAAATTTGAACCCACATCATTTTTCAACCCATTTGCAATCGTGGTTCATCAAACCCGAGACACCCATTCCAACCACATCAGCAGCCATAGCCCTTGGCCTTAGCACCACAAAACAAACCTTCAGAATGATGGTTAACCATTCCAACTTGTTATTACCAAGCTCCACATCCCAAAAGATCCAAGACTTTTACACCTAACCCCAAACACGGGATTTAACGGTACCTTACAGGCTAGAATGGGATACGACATGATACCTTAGGTGAAACCTTTGAGTGTGTACACACAATCAAAATGCCATGTTTATGCACCTTGATCGAACTACGTCGGATTTAATTTCGCTCCACGCGAATACGTAGGCAGTCCTTCAGAATAAGGGATTCAATCCACTCATCAACCAAGTTGTCATCTTGTCGGTTTCTTACGGGTCTTAACCAAGTCCAAATGAAGCCACCTTTGTTTGAGTCGGTCTTAGCACTCGATGTAGCCTACGATGAGGATATAGGTTCGGATGAATAGTATCGAGTCTCAGAATGAGCTTTATCTAATGGTTTTTGTTGGGAACAGAAAATATGAAAAACCCGCTGAAAAGAAAGAAGGCGTGGAAGAAAAATAGTAAAAGCCCGCTGAAAAGAAAGAAGGCGGTGGCAAGAAATGATGAATACTCGCTGGAAAGAAAGGAGGCAAGGAGAAGAGTGATAGAATGTTCCCAACAAGAGTGATGTGTGATGTCCAACTGTTCTCATAAAATCAGTCTGTGTTTAGTGTCTAGGCGAAGCTAACGTTGTTGCTCCATGAGTTTAATCCACCTTGTCAATGCCAAGTGATCTTGATTCCCATGTGCCCTTGGGAGCACGCCCATGCCATACGATATCTCTGTCTCAAGTCCGGCGGCCTAGTGATTCCCATTTGCCATCTTTTGGTGCCAGAATGGCCAATTTACATTTTTACCCCCAACAAGTCAATAATTGAATTAAAAATCGTGCACACTTGCGGTTTTATTTTCCTTTTTATTTTACGGTAGCGGGCTACGCCCACGTTATTTACGGGTCATATAGAGTGTCTGAGTCGTATTTCCTGCTCACCCTTCAAGGTTCGATTTCAAAATGCCAAATATTTCAGAATTCCGAAATTTCAAAAACTTTTTGCGAATTATGGATAGATGATCCAAGTAGTGGTACATTTCAAGTCAAGGTTCAAATCTCAAAGTTCAAAATCAAAATGATTCATTTCAAATTCAAATTTCGGGTCGATGGCCCAACATCCAAGGGATTCATTTCAAATTCAAAATTTGGGTCGATGGCCCAATTATTCAAAATTTTCAACTTGTTCAAATTTCGGGTTGATGACCCAGTTTTTCAATATTTAATTTTAGGTCAACGACCCAGCATTCCAACACTTCAACTTCAAACCTCGGGTCGATGGCCCAATATTCTAAGTGATTCAAAATTCGGGTTGATGGCCCAATTATTCAAGATTTTCAACGTGTTCAATCTTCGGGTCGATGACCCAATCTTTCAAATAATCCAATTTTAGGATCGATGATCCAAATGTGCTTATGTGATGATTATTGCTAGTACGTTTTTGTGCTTCAAATGTAGCAGGATATGCTTCAACTGGGGGCTCTAAAGTCTTCGACTTTAGAGCCATTGAAATCGGGGCTCAAGCCGCGGCTTCAGAGACCATTATCAAGATGTAAAGGATGACATCCACCAATAATTCAATTCAATACAAGAGTATGAAATGGAAGAATTCCGTAGCTGAAAGCAAGTGATGAAAGCGGCGGCAACCTCCTCGGAAAGTCCCGTCCCATTTGGACACCTGCCAGCAGATGATAAGCTTTGGGCAAGTGTCAACAGATGATGAATTTCGGACAAGTGCCAGCAGATGATAAATTTCGGGCAAGTGTCAGCAGATGATGAATTTTGGACAAATGCCAGCAGATGATAAACTTTGGGCATGTGTCAGCAGATGCCGAACTACGACGCGGGTTTGATTCCGTCAGAAACGGACACGTAGGCGCCTAAGGATAAGGCTCAACCCATCATATATGCAACTTTATGGGTCGACGACCAACAACGATAATTTGACACAACAGAAGCAAGAGTCAATCCCCAGCGAAGTTTCAGGTATGATCTCTTCTTATGGCTGGCGAGCTTATATACGCAAGTCTAATAGACTATAAACGACCCGCAGAATCCTCAGGTCGAAAGGGACCTGGGGTATACTTTGACTTTCGCCTTGTCCAAGCCTCAGTCAAAGTGGGGGCTCTGTAGATACCCGTATCCGTCGATATTGGAATTTATAGAGAACCCGACAAACACCCGATGATGATAGGACACATGTATTTATTAGTTGTCATTGTCATTATTTTGGTTCGTTTTACGATGTAGAATGAGCGTTGTCGACGGAGTATTTTATTAATTTAAATGATATTTAAATTAAATTTTTTTAAGGTGAATTCATTTTACTTTATTTTGAGTTTATTTTCTCAAGTTTATTTTATTGAAAATAAAATAAATAATTGATTTGAAAAATCATTTTATGAGTGTATTTGATTTGAAAAATCATTTATTTTAATGTGTTAATCGATTTGAAAAATCGAATTTGAAAATCGAAAACTCGTTTTAACCACACGTTTTAGAGCTCGATTATAGCTCGGTTTTTGAGCCCGTTTTCTTTACGAGTTGGCACGAATATCGAGTACACTAACCAACCTAGGCCTCTACCCATCCAACCCCAGTTCGAACTCCCATACCCACGTCCCAAATCTCGCCCCAAACATACACAAAGCAGCCCAACTACTTCCCCTTACCCGCGTTAGCTCGACCCTTCCTCCAACCCGTTTTGTGTGTTTCAAAGCTTGACCCAAACCCGCCACAACCAACCCAATTATTGCTCCTCATTGCCCAGCAACAACCCATCACTAAACACACCACGAAACCCATCCAATTCCCGTCCCAAATACTCCATAAACAGCCCGCAAATAACAAGCAGCCCCCCTCTGTTTTGCGTGCTCAAACCCGAGTCCAAAACCCGCTCCAAACACCACTTAAACCCGTGCCCATTAACCCTACACCATACCCTAGTATCCTACCCATATTACCTTAGCTTAACCACCAAGAAAACCCCCCATACAAACCCTAAAAACCCCACGAATAGCTGATGGACAGCAGCTATGCGAAACAGGCCCGACTGCTTGTTGCCCTACTTCTACCCTTCGAAACTCCTTATAAATACCCCCCCCCCCCCCTTCACCATACATTCATTCCTCTAAGCTCTCCATACATACTACCGTCATTCAAAAGCATTAAACTCCAGAAACAAACCCTAATTGCCTCTCAAAACCCTCGACAAAACCGAGACATCCAAACTGAAACAGTTTGTGTCTCTCTCGAAAGACAATTCATTTCCCCTTCAAATCTCCATTAAAATTCGAGTTTCTTGTTCCTAATTAACCGCATAACATCCATCTACATCTTAGACAAAGATTCACGAGCCAAATTGACCTTGAGAGTACACGAATCCCCTCGAAAAACAGAGTGTCATACACTCTAATTTCGTGGCTTTTCCTGTCTGTCCAGTTCTGTTTGTGCTCGTTTTTCGTGCCCAATAACTCAAAACGAGCGTGGTTTGTTTTAAGATATTTGTTCTCCTCTCTTTCTAGTTTTCAAAACATCTTTTAAATCTAATTTTCACCGTGAAACGAGTGAGAAATTGCAGTTTGAAAGTTGCTGTCCAGATTTACGAAAAAACGTGTTGTTGCTTTGTTCCTTCGTCGACGACGGCCTCTCGAGATAAAATCTACAATCGATTACGACCCAAGACGGTGTCAACGATACATGTAGGTTGAGGGTGCATCAAATCCTCCTCTTCTCCCTTTTATTTCATTATTTTTATGTTTGTTTTTTGTTGTTTCGTTTTACATTGTTTATCGTTTTGTTTATCGTTTGATATCGTTAACTATGAAACTAGTTTAGTCCGAGTATGAGTTAAAGTACCACCATGAACACCCGCGTTGACTTGAGATGGGAAAGAAATCCGCCACATCGGTCGGTCGTATCCCCCGTCTCATTTACATATCCTCGTGTTCAAGGTAGGGCATTAATAAAACGAATTCTAACTTCGTTCCTCGCTTTTGACCCCTCGTTTGTTTCGTTCAATTAGACCTACCCTAGGACCCTTCGCATGTTAGTTCGACCTCTGATTGTTAACATATGACGCATTTAGACGACATTAGATCAATTTAATAACCTAATTAGACACGTTAGGTGGCTTCGACATAAGCATTAAAATCGATCAACAATTCTATAACCTAATTGAATGCATCTCTCTTTTCACTCGATTTCTTGCTAGCATAGGAGTGCGTGATTAGCACCTTCCTATTTACACTCGATGAGTAAGCGTTAATCTTATAATATTGTGACCTAGTTGGACCCTTTAGGCCGTGTAGAATACACACTCGCGTGACATCTTCTCAATCGATCAACGTCGTTTCTAATTTGTTTTCTAACTCGTTTCCTAACTCGCTTTGCAAATCTATCTAACCTAATGAACCTAACCTAGGAACTAGGGTGGCCGTGTCTGGGGCCATGTGCTTGGCCGTGCCTTTTGTCATTCTTGCTTCATCTTTATATCGTTTATTCATCGTTGTTTTGTATTTGGCAATTACCTTTTGTTTATCGAGTCGTTTCTTGTAATTCGTTTGTAATTAGTTTTCTATTTGGTCGAGTCAAATGATTTCTAAAAAACCTTAGTCTTATTTGGTTAGATAGTTGTGCTCCAATTCATGTAAGAGCGTAGTAAATCGCATAATGTTTAAAGCAACATGGCCCGATTTATGCTAATGCATGCTTAGGTGTGTGGTCCAATGTCTAATTCGATAAGATTAAGCGAAAGCACCCATAGTTGAGGTTCAATGGGCGAAAAAAAAAAGCAATCCTTGAGAAAACTCATCAAAATCAACTCTATACATGTTACCCATAACATACATTACTTAATTTCCCCTTTTTCATATACAAAAGACAAACAAAAATCAATTTGAATTCCCAAACCCTAGAAATTTCGGTACATTCAAACCCCCAATTTGATTCAATTTTTCTATTTCTAGTATCAATACTTCACAAATTAAAACAATTAGATCATGTTATAATAATTACAAGCAAGATTTCATGCATATAAGTCGAATTTTTCAGCAAACACCCACAATTTACATGCTTCTAATTAATGAAAAACATAGAAGAGGATGAACATTCTGTGGACATGGGCCACGTCTTGGTCTGTGGATTTGGGCCACCTACCGGTCCGTAGTCATGGGCTACCTGCATGCCAGGCCAATCTGTGGATATGCAGCGATCTATTGAAAGCCACGCTCAGCGGCGTAAAAATGCTTTCGACAGGATCGTTTTAGATCGGTCGGTTTCGTCTCGGTAAGGGTCTCAAAACGATTATAGATGTTCGGAGTTGCCACCAAGCATTTGCAGGATGCTTGAAACCCGTTCGAAATCCACTTTATACCTCTGTCAAATCGAAGCACAAAGCAGCGTTTGACATAGGTACTAAAGATAAGGAAATCGTCCCTCTTTAGCATCCTATCTCTAGAATGACTCTTGTACGCCCTGGATAAGGTCGTCCACTATCCAAAGTTTCTGAGTAAGAGGTGAAGGTAAGTATTGGGAAGCCCTTTAATCAGACACCCAATCCCGCCCGCGGTAGCGGCCTCTACTGATCGATCTTGGTTGGTTGAATGCAAAAGTTGATAAAACGGCTTAAATGCATGAATGCGCATCCAATAATTTAAACCTAACATATGAGAGCTTTATAAGTCGGTTGATTTAATCCAAGTATCAAGTATAAGATGTTGAGTTGGATTAATGATTGATTTACATGCAAGACGGAAATTAAACATCCATTTACCGTATTAGGTTTAGGGTGCATAACGTGATCCATTTGTCTTGGTATTTTGCAAACATGATTTTGAACGAGTAAATAGTCATCTGATCCGTCCTGTATCCGGGCTAACCGGAGTCGGGATCGTCCTAGACTAATGCTGGATGGGAACAGACCCTGTACCAGACGGCTATATGAGGCGCGAGCCAGCCGGCGGTGTAAGGGGCCTCTCCCTGGTTTTGAAAATGAGAAATGAAGGGTCTGTTTAGGCGCGGGCTAGTCTACGGTTATATGCCGTATTCTGACCATTTGAAAAACGTTATAAAACGTGTTGGAAAATGGGTGTTTGAACCCGGTTTGATTTGAAAGGGTCGTTTAGACCGCATTTGTTGATTTGAAGAACTAGACCCGAATAACCATCATTATTTTGATAATATTCGGTGTCGGGTTCGATTTGACAAACTTGACATGAATAGTTTTGAAAATAATTATGAACTAATTGTTTTAAGTTCATTTGAATGTAATTAGTCGATACTCGTCATCGTACCCGGGTTGAAATCCGGCATGGTATATAGAACCAAGGATGACTTTGTGTCGGTGACTAATATGAAATGTAAAGAAATGAAACAAAAGGTTTTAAAACACCTTTTAAATGTTATTAACCAAATATTATCACCTAAACACGGATTTAACCGTCATGGTATGAGGAACCAAGGGTGAAAAATGTTTTATGGTTAAAACAAATAAGATGAAATAAAAAGGGTTTGAAAATATTTGAAATGGTGAAAACCGATTACAAATATGAAAATTGATTAAAAGGAAATGACGAGAACAAACACGGTTGATCTCTGACCTGGACACCCCATTTAGGCGCGGGCTAGCCGGCGAACCAAGGAGCTTCTGTCTCAGGCCAAAAATCAGTTTTGGCTCATTTATTCCATGTTTTGGTTCATGTTATGCACGTTTTAGCATGTTATAGTCATGAAACAAATGAAAACATAATAAAAGAGGATTTTTACACCCTCATACTTACATGTTTGGTTATGGCGAGTGACCAACGTAAGTGTAACAACTCATTTGGTCGGAAAAGACTCGGTTTAAAACCGTTTTGGTAAGTAAAAAGAGTGTTTTAATTTTAGTGACGGTGTAATGGTCGAAATGGTCGGTCGAGTGATTTAATGCACGAGGACGGTACCAAACAATGTGTAAGGCTTGTATTTACGATCGGTAGGTCGTAAACACGCGTCGGATTGTGACTTAAGAAGTCGAGTCGAGAATTTTAAGGGAGAAAAGAGGGGGCGGACACTCGCGTAACTCTCAAATGGGAGGTATTTGAGGGGTATTTATAGGAGAATGAGTGGTTGTGTGAGTTTTGAGCGACGTGGCCACTTGGGCTGCTCAAAGAGGTGCGAGCCACGTCGCGGTTCTTCGAGGTGAGTTGTCGCTTTCACAACAAACGCAATCATGATTTGTTCTATCCTAGGTTTTGTAGTCACATGTTTGGTACTAGACCATTCATGAATCCGGGAAAACTAAAGGTAGAAGGTTTGAAATGTTTTATTTTTGGTGGTTGACTCGGTTTGACTCGTTGTTGGAGTCGGGATTTGAATTTTTGAGTCGGTTTTTAGTCCGATGTCGGTTTTGACCCTAGTTAGTGTCATTGCGACCCAATCGACGTGCATTAAACACTCCAGGTATTTTTGAAATGTTTTATTTTCGAAATCGTTTTAAGTTTTCCGACGTAAAGTTGTATACTAACTGTCAATCAAACGCCACGATTCCAAAACATGTTATAGTCCGATAATCATCGGGTGTTTGTTGGAGTCTCAGCAGATACTGGGTATCTACAGAGCCCTCACTTTGACTGAGGCTTGGATAGGGTGAAAGTCAAAGTAGAGCCCTGTGGACAGCGGGCCGCCCACGGGGGCGCTTGGTGAAGGGCTCGAAAACAAGCGTTTGCATTTTGTATGGAGTCGCCACCAATTTTTATGGGAAATTGGAACCGTTCGAATACCTCGTGTCATGTCAAGACACAAAGTAGTGACATGAACACTAAGCAATCGTTACCCTTAGCATTCTATGTCTAGAATGACTCTCGTGGATGCCAATGAACACGGGTGCTCACGGAGATCTGGAGTAAGGGGTGAGGGTACGTATTAGGAAGCTCTTTTGATCGAACACCTAATCCCGCCCGCCTCGATAGCGGCCTCTACTAATGATTAGGGAAGTTATTCGTACTTGATATATCGTCGGCTATATGCATGCAATGCAACATCGATAGATTAATCCTAACATGTGAGAATTTAATACTAAGTCGGTTGACACGTAATTAGCATACAATTGATGTCGAAGTTGGATTTAATGCTCATTTACATGTGAAGCATACAAATGATACGAAATAATAATAATAAAATTACAATAATGAAAATTACATTAATTACAATGGAACAGGCGATTTATGTCGAAAATACCGCTAAAACGGATAATTTGGGAAAAGAATAAAAGAATAAAACCAAGAAATACGAACAAGTCAGAAGGTGATAATACGATTATTAGTTGATTAATACACTTACTAATTAAACTAGGTCAAGGCAGAAAAGGAGTTCAGGGACAGAACCCATCCTGGAACAGCAGTAGAATCGCGCCCTTTGGAAGAGCGCGGCAGCGATTCTTTGCGTCGTTGTTCCAGGGTGAACTCTCGTCGTGAAGCGGAATCGCAAACCGTTAATGTTAATTGGTAAATTAATGGATTGGTTACGATTTTAGACTCGGATGAAAGTTATTAGCAGATTATTTACATATGATTGAGGTCATAAAAAACAGTAAAACATGGATAAGACGGAAATAAGACGGATTAATTATGTGAAGGGTCGATGTTAATGAATGATTTATTAAACTAACTGAACGAATTATTAACTAAACATGATGAATTGACGATGAATTAATGACTAAACAGATGAAAATATATCAACAATGAATCCTTTAAACTCAATATGAACGAATTGAATTTCTAAAACCCGAATTGAATTTAATGACGCAAAAACCCGCAAATATTGATTATTAGGGATTTAAGTCGGTTTTATGATGAATTAAAACATGTTAATGATGATGGATAATATGTACATGTGAATTATCAAACTATCATGATGAAGAATTAATGACGAACAAACAAAGGAAATAAATTTGATACAAATTACAGAGGACGGAGGAAGAAGAAAAGAAAGAAGCTGCGGCGGCCTCACGAAGAGCGCGGCGATTCTTGCGTGCGTCTTTATCGACGTCTCTCACCTGGAATTTCGCAAAAGCAGTTTTAAAGACGGTTTTAGAAATCGATTTTAATGGTGTTTTCGACATAAACCTTACAATTGTTATACAATAATAAAATACAACAAATAAAAGGAATTATACACCCTCAGACTTACATGTTGACGGAACGAGAAGAACTAAGAAGATCGATTAGTGAATGCTCGACGCGAATGCAAGGAAAGAGTGCCCTCGTAAGAGGAAAACGATTAAAACAGATTAATTAAAGTTGATTGAGTGTAGTTGGTCAAATTGGTCGGTCATGCAACGGAGAGGTTGGTACCGGAAAGATCCGAGCTTACGTGGTCGGAAGTCCAAGCACGTAGGCGCCAATTAGTAAGAACGAAGTCTAGAATGCAAAGGGAGAAGAGAAGGGCGGACACTCGCGTGAGAAATATGAGGAACGAAAGCTCCTATTTATACTAATCACGTGAAGGAATAGGGTTTCGGAGACTCTTTGGAAGTGAATCTCGGAAAGATATAAAAAAGATACGTAAATCATGCAAAGAAGGGCCTGGGAAGAGGCGCAGCAGCCACTGCGTCTCTTGGAAGAGGCGCAAAGACTGCTTGCGTCTATTCCCAGGAGGTTTCCTCCGCTTAAGAAAGATTTCCGTGTTTAAGTTATGGTAGGACGGAAATAATTCGATTTATCTTTAAATATTTTAGATGAATATTACGGGATATTATTTGCCAAAAGATAAAATTTGAGAAATATGGAATAGAAATATCAGGAACATTCGAACATTCGACTCGGGATTTAACAACTATCGAGAAAGTGGAGACGGTTTTTGACCGGACTCGAATGTACTCTAATTTCGCCAAAACGACCGTATCGGCACGTAGATGACAACTAAGAGGTTGACATTAATATTTGAGCAATCACTTGACGATAATCTTACGAATCGCCACTAATCGTTCCGCGAATCAAACATGCGGCCCAATCATCACCGGGTGGTTTGCGAGAGGTGCGGAAACGAGGTGTCTCTGAGCCCCCACTTTGACCGAGGCTTGGACAAGGCGAAAGTCAAGGTATAGCCATCAGGTCAATCGAAGATTACAACCTGACGACTATGGCGACGCAAGGTGGCTCAAGGGGTCCGAGCCAAGGACCTGTCGTCGGGAACATTTTAGAGTCCGTCGACTATCGGGAGGGTCGTTTAAAGTCCATTAGACTACGTAAGGAAGCTCGCCAGCCATAAGAAGAGATCATACCGAGATTTAATCGAACTTCGCGGGGAACAAGAGATATTGAAAACAGCAGGACGTCGGTAGAAAGCTGCTGGGATCCGCTGCGTCGGTCTCAAGCGAACTCGGCGAAATTTGGAGGTTGAATCGCTTGCGTTGGTCTCAAGAGAACTCTGGTTGGGGAACATACCGACGACTAGGAACATCTTGATCGTCGTAGGGGAAACCTTGAGTGAGCGATCTTTGCAAAATACTATCAATTGGGGATGACGACCAAGAACATCTTGATCGTCGTAGAAAGAAAGTCTTGAGTGAGCGATCGCAAAATACTACTTTGTCTTTGGATAAAAATTCGAACAATATCGAAATCTTGCTGCGCGGGATAAAATGAATTTGGACGATACATCGCAAAATATCGTCGTATTTGGATAAAACGTGGGCCGGAACGAAAGAAAATCGTCGAAACGGACCAAAATGATAAAACGTCATCGAGGAAGAGGCGCACCAAAGATGGGCCCACGAATAACGAACTCATAACGGATTTTTGAAAATCCGCAAGGAGGGAACAAAAGGAAGAGGCGCAGCAAGAGCTGCATCTCTTGGAAGAGGCACAGCACCTGCTGCGTCTGTTCCCCAATTTGGCAATTCTGCGTAAAAACGCGAAAGTCAGAAGGTTTATGTTCATTTTATTCGAAACATAAATCACTCCATTCTCTCTCAAATCTTCACCATTTTCGTCGAGGTTGGATTCAAAAGCTTGCTTAAAATATGACTAATCGAGGTATGTGCTTTAATCTTGCATTAATCTTTCACATTTGTTGAATTTTGAGCCGCGAACATTAGGGTTTTCGACCCTTTTGATCGAAAATTTGGGGCTTTTCCCCCAAATGGATTTGTCGTGCCAAATTGATACTAGAAATGGATAATAGGTGATGCTAGGAACATAACCATGCATTTACTTCGAATTTCATCAAGTTTTGAGCCCTTGAGCAGAAATTGAGACGGTTTCACAGCTAGATCGTAAATTGCTTCGAAAATGGCCTTAGGATTGCCCATTTGTGATGAAATTTGATATTTGGGACCCTTGGATGATGGGTAAACTTTCTACCATCTTGGAAGTTTGGTTTGTGACAACTTTTTCAGGACACTTTTCTAGGGCATAACCGCCATTATAGCGAAATGCTGCCGAATTTTCGGCTCGAACCCGGAACTAGGCTTTGACTCGGACTTGACTTGGCCCAATTTATCACATGAGTGATCGGGTTGGTGAGAACATGGCCAAGGATGGCCAGAAATGGGGAATTCCCGGGCCTTGAAGGCTCGAAAATTTCTTAACAAAGGCTTGTCGTCATATGATGCGGCCTGGATTTGCTTTAACGTTGCAGGTGACGATGCTTCTACTTCTGGGAGGGATCCCATGGATGTAGACGCCGCTGTTGTTGAGGAGGCTTTGGAGCAGGCCTTCACCGCAGCGGTGATGGCTGCTGCAGACGAGATTCCCGAAGAGGAGGCCGCTGATGAGGAGGAGATTCCGAGACGGGCCCACCTCGGACGAGGGGGTCGTCAGCTGAGAGGAGCTCCCGCGTGGGCTGAGACCTGGGAGAGTAGGCACCTTGTGTGGGCTGCAGAGGGTCACTTGTCCTACAGGACGGTGAAGAGCTTGGTAAATAGGAATTCCCTAACTCATTACCTACCCTTTTCTATCTTTGTTCAAATTTCTTTCAAATTTACTCAAAACTAAAGATAGCTTTATTTCGAATCATAATAGGAGGCTGGGAACATCCGGTCGTTCTCGGGGTATACGACAGCGATGGAGCATTACGAATTTGTCGTCGGCGGAGGAGAGGGCCATGATCGAGCGTGGAGCGTTTGGTCCTCTCGATTCAGTCCGGAGGGATATCGTGAAGAGGAAGTTGCGGGCCAACCTTAGCCTGGTCCGCGCTTTCTTGGATCGATTTTGGGATACGACTTCCACGTTTCACCTGCCTTTTGGTGAGGTGGGAGTCACCTTGGAGGACTACGGCATGATTTCTGGTCTGCCGTGCGGGACTGAGGAGATGGTGTGGCCGGAGACCGGCATGAGGGCGGATTCGGCCGAGGCGAGGAGGTTGATCGGTGGAAACGTCGCCGAAGGTGTTGCGGTGTCGGGTTTGGTACCCGGTTCCTACGTTCGAGACTACTTTGCGGGGAAGACCCCGAGTGGTGACGATCGATGGGAGGGAGACGGCTCCTCCTCCTGTCAGCCGAGCAGAGGGCTCGTCGTGGCTTTGGTGGTTCTTGTCTTCGATCTACCTCGGAGACAAGGGTGAGAAAATTTGTCGACGAAGCTTCTTCCCTTTCTTTCGACCGAGTTCCCTAGGGCGTTGGGACCGGGTCATCTTGCTGGTTTTGCGGTCCTCATCCGCTTTATGAGGGCCATGGTTCGTCCGGAGTTGATGGAGAAGGGGACTTCTCTGGTGCCGTCGGACAGGCTCTTGTTGGAGGTATGAACCTTCCTTTAGGCCAAAGTCAATTTCTTTCTTTATCGACGACCGACAGATCGTCATTGATTATTATGCTTTGCAGGCGTGGGTGTACTCTTACTTTCCGGGCCTCGCGCCCAAGAGGACGGAGCCGTTGGAGAGGGCCTACCCCGTGGTGAGGGATTGGGTCATGTGCCGGACGAAGAGCAAGCGTTCTTCTCACAATGTCTACCGGCGGGATGTGAACGCTCTTGGTGAGCAAGCGTGAGTATCCTATTTGTATGCACTTATTCTTCTCATACTTTGTTTTTAATTGATCATAGGAATGACCTTTGCCTTCATATTGTCGTAGTGGGTGCTCAGACCTTGGGCGGAGTACGCTGGAGCGCCTCCCTTCGTCGCTGAGGTCCTTCGACCTAGGAGCTCGAGTCGGCTGTTGTTGTGGACGTCGATGGGTCCTGTGTGGTATCTGGGCGAGCGGTTAGCTCGTCAGTGCTTTCGGGGCGCGTTGACGGTTCCCGTCGATCCTCCTAGGACGATGTTTAGGGAGCCTTCTGAGGCTGAGAGGGAGGCGGACTTGGCTGGTGCTAGTGGCGACGACCTTCTTCTCCCTGACGAGGATTACTCGGCGTTCCTTTACGGGAGGTTGGCGTATTGGCCGGTAGTGGTGAGTATCTTTTGTTTCTTGTTTGGATCTTGATTTTCGAGAATCGCGACGAAAGACCACCGATTAACGAGAGCCATTTTGCAGGAGGTTGAGGCGGCGGGCGTCGAGCCCCCAGAGTACCCCGAGACCCTTGAGTATACTGACGCTACTGGGAGGACGACGATCTCCGAGTTACGTGACTTTGACGTAGCTGTGACGGATGCTGGCCTAGATGACTGACAGCATCTGATTCGGAGGGTGAGTTCTTATTTTGCATAGTTTTCGTGTAAGAACACATTTGATTGAACTTGTTCGGTTTGCATCGAGAATTCTTTTGAAATGCAGGTCGCGCCATCTCGGTTTGTGGCACTATGGAGGGTGGCCAACCGGCTACGAGCTACGGCCATCGAGGCACTCGTCGGCGGTCGAGGTCGTCAGGTATGAACCTCATTTGTTTTTCCTTGATTTTTGGTTTTTCAGTTTTGTTTAAATTGATTGACATGAGCCAATTTCTTGTTGTCCACAGGCCGGTCGTGAGCTGGAGCGAGAGTTGACCCAGTCTCGGGAGGAGACGGCTCGTTTGTCGAGGGAGCTCGAGTTTCGGGACGCCGAGATTGCCGCGCTTATGGCGAGGGTTGCCGCGAGTGGAGGGTGCCCAATGATGAGTCTGCGTGGTTTTGTAGACTCGATTTTGAACATTTTTGGACTTGTTTGGGCGCAAGCCCCGATTTTCGGACTTTTGAATTGTTTGGGGCGAAGCCCCGATTACTGCACATTTGGACTGTTTGGGGCGAAGCCCCCGGTTGCTTGTACGTTTGCTTTTTTTTGTATATACGACGGCCGAGTGCCTTTTCTTTGCTGGGTTGTGTTGTTTGTACCGCAGTTAGCTTTTGAACGGGTTTGGTAGACAACGGTTTACGCCGTCATGCTGCCGAAATTTACATAGAAAATCACGCAACACATACATTTTATATTCACACAAGGCCTTAATTAGCGCAAAATGAGACTCAAAAGGAACGCAAAAATGCAAAAATTTTGCCGGAAATGACCGGACGGTAGGGAGGGTTACCCCCTAAAAAAAGAAAAAAGAGAAATCTATAAGTTAGAAAATGGAGAAATATAAATATTGAATTTTATTAAAATGAAAACAAAAGAAAATTAAAAAAGAAACGATTTAAAGTGTGCTGAAATGGCAGAGGTGTCGATGTCGCCTCGAAATGCGTGCCCGCGAATTTAGGAAACCTGAAACATGGTAAATTTCTCGGATATACCAAAATAAAATCCCGCAAGAATAGGAAATTGCGCGCTTATAGAATTAGGAAATATCCAAACGCGGAAATCACAGTGAAGTGAGGTGGGGAAGAGCGCGCAGCATGAGCTGCGTCCCTTTGAAGAGGCGCAGCTGGTGCTGCGCCTGTTCCCAGGCTTGTCCGTTCTGACGGATTTTTGGAAACAGCAATTTAGTATAAATAGGAGCGTTGACGAAGCTTTAAATCATGTAATTCTTCCTTCTCTTCTTCGTCGCCTCACATAAAATTCTCAAAATATATTTTCAAGAGAAAATTATCATCATGAATACTTTGGAGATCCGTTTGAAGGAATGGACCAATGAATTCTCGAACATCGAGAAGCACGATATGGGTGCTTATAACCTTGGGTCTTTGTTGAGTTTGAAACTCATTAAGGTTGTAAAACCGTTCTTGGATGCTTGCCTTGATTATTGGGACCCAAATTATCATGTTTTTGCGTTCCCGGGAGGTGATATTTGTCCTTTTCCGGAGGAAATTGTCGCTATTGGCGGGTGGGACCCGAACATCTACCGCCATCCCTTCTACCGCTCAAGGGTATAAGAGCAAGTTTAGAGATTTGCTTGGACTTACTAGACTTGAGGTGGATCGCTTAGTTACCCCGAAAGGCGTGAGAATGTTGGACTTTGTAGACCGATTCATCAACAGGGCCGACCCTACTGTCTCTTATGTTGCTAGGAGGAGAGCATTTGGCTTCTGTTTGCTTCATGTTTATGTCTTTCGGGGACATGTTGATGAAGACCTGCGAGGTGATCCCCGTCTATTGGGTCTTATTGAGCAAATGGAGTGCGCAGAGCCCAGCTTGTCTATGCTTAGGGAGATTATCTTGGGCTTGGATAATAGGAAATCCAACCGCGATCTTCCATTTTTGGGGAGTCCTGTTATCCTACAGGTAAAAGACACCCTTCTTTCTTTCTTTTTTTTTTCGTTTTTTTTTTTTTTTTTTTTTTTTTTTTTTTTTTTTTTTTTTTTCGCTTGGTGTCTAATACTGTTTTTGGTAGGTTTGGCTTATGGAGCTCCGATTGCTCGAGCCCCGGTTCATGCACTTTCCTATCATGCCCGTATGATTTCGATGAGGACACGGTGTAGACATGGTGGACTTCACCGGTCTGCGACTATTGGAAGAACAAGTCAAGAATGATGATGGCCCGCCGATCGGGTGGGTCGTTCCGTGGTGGCACCTCAAGTCTGTCACTGGAGTGTCTTCTTTGGATCCTACTAGGTCCGTGCGTATTCCTGGATTGGAGTTTATGGTATGCATCTTTCCTGAGAGATTGATGAGGCAAGTCGGGTTGAAGCAGATGATCCCTAGGCTTGACACCGTTCCGCAGACTGCTATGGCGCTTACTACAGAAAGCCGAAGAGAGTGGGCTATGAAATGGGCCCAAAGAAACATGTGGTTCTTGAGCTTCTCTGCCAATGCCTTGTGGGTGTCGGACTCTTATCTGAGGTGGAGAAAGGCTGCAACTTCGGAAGAGCGCGAAAAACTGAGGAAGCGCGAGCCCGTTGATTACAAGGTGCGCGAGGGAGATAAAGAGAAGGAGAAGCATCTGACAGAAGGAGAAGAAGAAGCCGGGTTTCAAGTCATTCATCCTTCCAAGAAATCGAAGACTACTCCTGTCGCAGAGATGGTGGTTGGCAAGAATGGAAGAGTCAGGCCTCGAGAAAGACCGTTGGTGATTAGGTCTGAAGTGGTGCAAGAGCGCCCGGCTCGAGGTCGTGACAAGAAATATGACAAGAACGACAAGGGCAAGGGAAAGATGGAGGAATAGCCCAAGTCTTATTATTACTATTAGATTATTATTATTGTTGTAACAAGAGGAGGGATTTTTAGAATCCTAGCCTATCTATTTTTATTATTTGTCGTACTATTATTATTAGAAATTGAATGAAATAAAAAGGTTAAATGGTTATGAAACCGTTTGTATTTTCTACTTATTACTCTTGTCGAATTTCAAATGCGATGCAAATGTCCTTCTATTTACATTTTAAATATAATGGTGGGTTGAATCCCGTGAAGGATTGCCTACGTATTCACTTAGAGAAAGCGAAATCAAACCCTTGCGCGTAGTTCGAGTAAATGTAAAAGAATAATTGTTCGAAGCAAGAGCTTGTAATGAACATAGAAAATAAGCATGAGCTTTTGCTTACTCGGAAGGTGCGAATTTAAGTTTGTTTGACGATATGAGGATGACAAGTTTGTCAAGATGCAAGAGCATAGTGACATTCAAATGGGCAGGGCCGCTTATTTAGTGCCACAAGAGCGACACTTAGGTTTACGCGAGGCGCGTTTTTATCCTATTCTAGGCATAGTATCGTTTCAGTTGGTCGAGATTTGTGGGGTTTGAAAACTCATTCCCATCTAGGTCCGTGATTCTAACCGCACCTCCCGGGAGTATGGATTTGACTAGATATGGTCCGGCCCAATTAGGTTTGAATTTTCCCCTTGGGTCGACGGGTAAAAGAGCTCTAACCGATTTGAGTACTAAGTCTCCTTCTTTGATGTTTCTTGGCCTAACCCTTTTGTTGAAAGCTCGTTTGATACGTGCTTGATATGTTTGGACATTATGTAAGGCACGTAGCCTACGTTCATCCAGGAGGATGAGTTCTTCGTATCTATCTTTCTTCCAATCGGCCTCCGGAATTTGACTCTCTAGTAGGATGCGCAGGATGGTATTTCTAGCTCAATGGTTGTACGGCTTCCATGCCGTAGGTCAAATAGAAAGGAGTAGCCCGAGTGGGCGTCCTAAGCGATGTACGATACCCCCACAAAGCGAAGGGTATTTTGCTTGGCCAATCTCTGTAATTGTCGGTCATTTTCTTGAGGATTGTGACGACATTCTTGTTAGCCGCCTCTACCGCGCCGTTAGTCTGTGGTCGATAGGGCGAGGAGTGATGATGCTTGATCTTGTACTTGGCTAGCAATTGTTCGGTTTCGGCTTGGAAGTGGGACCCATTATCGCTAATGATCTCATGTGGGCAACCATATCGGCAGATGATGTTATTTTGTATGAATTTGGCTACATTTTTGGCCGTAAGAGCGGTGTAGGAAGCCGCTTCTACCCACTTGGTGAAGTAGTCAATTGCTACTAGGATGAAACAAAGTGACCTCTGTCCTACCGGGGTTATTTTCCCAATTATGTCAATTCCCCATGCGGAGAATGGCCAGGGAGATGTCATCGTATAGAGCAACGAAGGAGGGACATGTTGTACGTTCCCGAAGATTTGTGATTGTGGCAATGTCTCACATATTTGATGCAATCAGATTCCATTGTGGTCCAATAGTACCCTAGACGTGTGATTTTCTTTGCCATCATAGGTCCACTCATGTGAGGACCGCATTCTCCGTCGTGGACTTCTTCCATCACTTTTCGTGCCTGTGAATGATCAAGGCAACGTAGGACTACACCAAAAGGTGTTCTTTTGTACAATTCTCCTTGCATTAGGATGTATTGGGAAGCTAGTAGGCGTATAGCGCGTTGTCCCCTTTTGTCCATATCTGGTGGATAGGTACCATTGAGCTTGAAATTCAGGATTGCTTGGAACCAGGGTTCCTGTGCGATTTCTTCTTCATTGGTAATTTGATGGACATAAGCCGGCTCCGACCGTCGTTCGATGCACAAAGGCATTTCCATCATGTAATCTGGCATGTTTATCAAAGATGCAAGTTTCGCAAGAGCGTCTGCAAATTGATTTTCTTCTCGAGGTAGGTGTAAGTAGGTTACGTGATCAAAGAATTGAGCGACTTGGTCTATCCTAGCCTGATAGGGTGCTAGGCTTTCACTTCGGATTTTCCAGGATCCCGTAACTTGGTTGATGATCAGTGACGAATCCCCGTGCACTCGGAGGTTTTTGATGCCTAAGCTTACTGCCGCTTGTAGTCCAATTAGACAAGCCTCATATACTGGGCGTTGTTCGTCACCTCGAAGTCGAGTTTGACAAAGAATCGGTGTATGCTCACCTTCGGGAGAAATGAGCAACACTCCTATCCCAAATCCTCTTAGGTTTGATGCTCCATCAAAGTATAGGTCCCAGGAGTCTACATCTGTTTGAAGTATATCCTCGTCGGGAAATGACCAAGTATCTATGGTTTGTTCGTCGTCGATGAGATTTTCTGCGAAGAATTCGGCGACGGCGCGACCCTTTATTACTTTCAGTGGCACATATTTGAGGTCAAATTCCGAGAGCATCATGGTCCATCTTGCCAGGCGTCCGTTGAGGACGGGTTTCTCGAAGAGGTATTTGACTGGATCCATTTTGGAGAATATCTTGACGGAGTAGCTAAGCATGTAGTGACGTAGCTTCTTTGTTGCCCACACAAGAGCGAGGCATGTCTTTTCGAGTTGTGAGTATTTGCACTCGTATTCCAAGAACTTCTTACTTAGGTAGTAAATAGCTCTTTCTTCACTTCCTACGGTTTGAGCTAACATGGCACCCATGGCGGTTTCGGTTACCGTGAGATATAAACCAAGAGGTTGGTCTTGTTGTGGTGGCATGAGCACTGGTGGTTTAGCCAATATCTCCTTGATTCGATCGAACGCCTTTTGACAATCATCGTCCCACATGGTGTGGTCTGTTTTCTTGAGTTTCTTGAAGATAGGCTCGCAAATCATCGTAAGTTTCGATATGAATCGACTTATGTATTGCACTTTTCCCGGGAATCCCACGACTTCCTTTTCTGTTTGAGGTTGTGGCATTTCGATCAGAGCTTTGATTTTGGAAGGATCTATTTCTATGCCTCGTTGGCTAACGACGTATCCTAGGAGTTTGCCAGATGTCACCCCAAATGTGCACTTTTGAGGGTTGAGTCTCATGTTGTACTTCCGTAGCCTTGCGAAGAACTTGCGAAGGTTCGCAATATGTCCCTCTCTTTCCTTGGATTTGACGATCATGTCATCTACATATACCTCGACTTCTTTATGCATCATGTCGTGTAGGAGTGTAGTCGCGGTGCGTTGGTATGTAGCTCCGGCGTTGATCAATCCGAACGGCATTACTGTATAGCAATAGGTTCCCCATTGGGTGACGAATGCGGTCTTATGCATATCTTCCATGGCCATTTTGATTTGGTTATAACCCGCATATCCATCCATGAAGGATAGTAATGCGTGGTCTGCAGTATTGTCCACTAATATGTCGATGTGAGGTAGAGGGAAGTCATCTTTTGGGCTTGCTTTGTTCAAGTCCCTAAAGTCAACACAAACTCGGATTCTCCCATCCTTTTTGGGTACGGGCACTATGTTAGCTACCCAGTCAGAATACTCGGAAACTTTGATGAACCCGGCTTTGAATTGTTTGTCAACTTCTTCCTTAATCTTTAGAGCCCACTCTGTTCTCATTCGTCGAAGCTTCTGTTTCACAGGTTTGAAACCTGGCTTAATCGGAATCCTATGTTCGGCGATATCCTGTCGATCCCGGCATGTCTTTGTAGGACCAAGCGAAAACGTCTTTGAATTCATTTAGGAGGTCTATGAGGTCGGCCCGTTCGGTAGAGCTCAAGGTAGTCCCTATCCTAAGTTCTTTGGGTTCTAGTTCAGTTCCTACATTGATGGGTTCGGTGTCCTCAATTACAGGTCCCCCTTCCCCTTCCTGTAGTATTTCTTTGGCTACGTAGGGAGGTATTTCGGTCAAGTCTGGGTCTTGGTCATCCTCAGTATCATCATAAACAGAATTGCACTCAAGATAACGCAAAGAGTAAGCGTAACCCGATTTATTCATATTAAGATTCGGGTAAAGTTGAAACAAAGAAGCCAACTGATCCATGGTCAGTGGCGGTAAAGGGACGAATGGTGGGGCATTTCCCGAACTACCGTGGCTACTTGAAAATAAGCTAGGAGAAACGAAGGGAGTGGGGATGACGACGGGAGTAGACTCTCTAATGACTTCTCTAGACTCCGACTCTGACTCCGACTCGATTCGATTCGAACTCGTCGTCTTCCGGTTCTTCTTTGAACATCTCTCCTTCTCCAGTGGTGAGCTTGAAGAGTCTTCCTTGATTGTTGGTCCATTTGATCGATTTTCTCCATCCTTTCTGCCGCTTTGTGTCGATTTCGTGATCAATGCGGTGGGGTTGAAGCGATCGTCTTGAAGTATCGTAGTAATGATCTCATCCTACGCGGCCTTAACAAATCGGTCCTCTCCAAACAGGAGGCTCACAGCTTGCTCGTCTAAGCAAGGTGCTTGACGGGTTTTGACGGTAGGAACCGTTTCTGGAGGGATGAAGTAGCAATCGTGAAAGATCTCGATTCCGGCTAACTTCCTCTCGAGGTAATGCCAAGGTTCGGGAAATCCATGAAAGAGTTCTGAACTTCCTTCTTGAACGAAGTATCCATTCAAGGTAGGGAGATATGGCCTCATTTGGACTCCTACATACTTGCGATTTTGGACTTGGGCAAGCATTTCGAGAACTTCTTCTGTTGTGGGTTTGTACCCTAGTCCAAGTGGTATTCTCGATGAGTTGCCTTTCTTGTATGGCGCAAAGGTGTTCTTCCGAATCGGGTTCAAAGGCATTCCAGGGAAGTATCCCTGATTTTTGAGTATGTGGTTGACCACCAAGTTAGAGTAGGGATTATAGTATAAGGGTGCCAACTCACTTTCTATGACATTTACACTTTGGAAGCCCCCAAGTTCGTATATGGGATCCGCAAGGACTTGATTATTTGATTGCTTCTCGATTATGGCCTTGATGGGTGACGAAGTGATCGTCACAACTTTGCCATTTAGTGGGATCTTGATCTTTTGATGAAGGGTGGATGTTCTTTGCTTTGGAAGCATGAATCCAAGGCCTTCCCAGTAAGTATGTTGAATGAAGCTTCGATGTCCACTATTTGGAAGTTAACCTTTCGCTCGATTGGTCCCGTTGCTATGGTTAGGTTAGCAAGTCCTACCACTTTTCGTCGTGTACCGTCATATGCACGTACACCTTGATTTGTAGGGGTCCAGTCCGACTCTTTCATGCCTAGTTTGTATGCCGTTTTGAGGGGTATGACGTTGACCGCGGAGCCATCATCTACCAAGGTCATTGGCACATTTTTCTTTAGACAGATGACAGTGATGTATAGAGCAAGGTTGTGGACCTGCACCGAAAGGTGGCAAGTCTTCGTCCGAGAAAGTAATAGGATTACTTAGCTTGGGTGATTCTTGGAAGACCAAGTTGACTACATCTTCGGGAGTAGAGTTATGTGCTACATTTAATTTGGCCAAAGCTTGCAGTAAAGCTTGGCGGTGTGGAAAGGAGCTTGCCACTAGTTGCGGTGAAAGATCAGCCTTGGTTCTTTGTAATTGCTTGAGCAAATGATCAGTGGGGTCATCTTCGTTGTCATTTGGTGTGATGACGTTGGTTGGACCGTTTTGAGTAGTGCTTTGGTATGGACGACCCGAGCGAGTTAGGTGATCCACATCTTGGTCTTCACCATTTTGGACTATTTCCTTAACTAAGGAGTTTTCGATGAGATACTCGTCTTCATCATCATCGGCCCAAACCCCATTAACTGCGGCTAGTTCCCTCATTCTCATGATATCACTTTCCAGTCGTATGATTTGATTGACTAGTTTATCGACCACGGCGACTACTTCTTGCATAGTGGCATTTTGAGAGAGGATCAATGGTACGCGCTCTTTAGGTGTTGCATTGGGATTGCGCAAGATCATTACCATGTTTTCTAGTTCCCACACTTGCCTATCTACACTCCTTGCCCATGTGATGAAGTCGGAGATTGTGGGGGAGATAGTGGAGTAGAACTTTTCTTTCTCAATTGCATGAATGTCGTTTTCGGTGGGAGAGATGAGGTGTGAGCAATCTAAGGTAGATTCGTCACTTGTAATCACTAGGACTCCAAGAGGATTCTCAGTGTTGTTGGGCTTACCTCCTGGTGGGATTGGAAGTCGACCATCTTCAATCATATCTTGTAGCACATGCTTCAATTTGTAGCATTTTTCTGTGTCGTGCCCTTTGCCCCTATGGTATTCACAGTAGGAGTTTTCATCCCAAAATTTGGACTTCCTTTCGGGTTCGGGAGTAGGTCCAA
This sequence comes from Silene latifolia, assembly GCF_048544455.1. Taxonomy (NCBI): domain Eukaryota; kingdom Viridiplantae; phylum Streptophyta; class Magnoliopsida; order Caryophyllales; family Caryophyllaceae; genus Silene; species Silene latifolia. Next base: position 36,997,585 of record NC_133537.1, read on the forward strand.
TGGGTTGGAGTTTGCCTTGCTTCATTAGCCTTTTTAGAGCATTGGAGTATGTATCCCCAAGGTTTGTGAACTTCCTTGGTGGGCTAGTTTTCTTGGAAGGCTCGAGAAGGTTAACTTCGTCGGTCTTGCTAGTAGAGCCGTATGAACGACTTGTGGACCCTTGATATCCTCGACCTACCGTTTTGGACAAGAGTCCTTTGCGGATGTCATCTTCAATTCGTGTCCCTAGTACGGTTAAGTCTTTAAAAGTCTTGATGTTTTGATATCTCAAATGGTTGGCATATATGGGCTTGAGATTGTCCACAAACTTTTCCACAAGAGTAGCCTCATCTGGGCGTTCCACTAATTGAGTACTAGTCTTCCTCCACCTACTTAGGAAGTCGGTGAATCCTTCTTTGTCATTTTGGGTAAGAACCTCTAGAGTACGCATATTGACTTGGATTTCAGCATTATCCGCATATTGTTTAGAGAACTCGATTGCGGCATCTTCCCAAGTAGCGACTTTCTTGTTATCCAAGGTGTAGAACCATTGCTTCGGGATGGTGTCGAGAGATGAAGGAAAGATCCTTAAGAACATCTCGGGTTTGATGCCTTTGATAGACATGTAATCCTTGAAAGCTCGGATGTGGTTTAAAGGGTTCTCGTGCCCCTTGAACTTAGGGATATCCGTCATGCTAAAGTTAGTTGGCAACTTGGAATTGACGGCTTCATACTTGCGATTGTTTTCCCTATAAATGTCATCCCCCTTAAGGTACATCAATTGTTCCTCTAGGTATTGGAGTCTTTTCTCAGCTGCAGTCATCCCTATGATAGGATTCTCGTCTCTAGACTCGTCATCGGAAAAACGTAGTACTTCACTTTTGAGGGGCGGCAACCTTCCCTCTACATCAAAGATACGGCCTTCGATGAGCTCAAGGCGGTCATAGGTTTGGTTTTGGGTAATTTGCATTTGGGCTATCGCGGCTAGGATTTGATCATTACTCTCTTGAATTTGCTGGAGGTTCGTATCATCACTTGATCCGGGCATCTTGGAAACTGGATAAGAGATCGGCGACGAATCAAAACACGATCGACCATTCTATCACACTTGCTAAAAGAGGAAAAGTTTTGACTCGTGAAGTGGGTGTGTGCCACTTGTGTTGAGTGAGTTTTGAAGAAAGACCAAGTCTTTGAAAATGTGTGTCCTAGTCAACTGTAGTGTAGTTGTAGGAGTGGACTCGAAGTGAGGTTTGAAATGGGCTTGTGACCCGAATTTTGACACGACAAATGGACAGAGTTTTGACCGGATTTTGTACTAATTAAAGGCCCTATTTCGAAATTCTTGTTTTGAAATTGGGTTTTGATTTTTTGAAAATTCGTCAAGATTTGTTTTGAAATGGTGATCATGTAAGGTTTACACATTTATACAAGCATTATAACGGGATGCTGAGTGCTTTTAGAAGGGTTTTGGTTTAAAGGGTGGGTTGCCATACCGAACCATCAAACCCGAAGTCTGTGGAGAGGCTCGTGCCAAACAAGAGTAAGGCCGATTCCTAGTCCATTTCCTCAAGTAGTGAAGGCCCTAAATACAAACAAGAGTAAGCATTATGGTATGGATGACGTCAATCGCTATCCATCCTTAGGCCCAAATAAGAATTAGGACCGTTTAGACGGGACGATTGGTCGAATGGGTTGGGTTGGGCCTAGGAAGGCCGATTTAAACGGTCTAGGAAGACCGAGTTATGAAAACCGACAATTGTCTTGTACAAACTTATTCCCTAACCTTGTTCAAGTTTCACCCTTAGCTACACGTAAGTGTATTTCCCCAGCGGAGTCGCCAAACTGTGGACAGCGGGCCGCCCACGGGGGCGCTTGGTGAAGGGCTCGAAAACAAGCGTTTGCATTTTGTATGGAGTCGCCACCAATTTTTATGGGAAATTGGAACCGTTCGAATACCTCGTGTCATGTCAAGACACAAAGTAGTGACATGAACACTAAGCAATCGTTACCCTTAGCATTCTATGTCTAGAATGACTCTCGTGGATGCCAATGAACACGGGTGCTCACGGAGATCTGGAGTAAGGGGTGAGGGTACGTATTAGGAAGCTCTTTTGATCGAACACCTAATCCCGCCCGCCTCGATAGCGGCCTCTACTAATGATTAGGGAAGTTATTCGTACTTGATATATCGTCGGCTATATGCATGCAATGCAACATCCATAGATTAATCCTAACATGTGAGAATTTAATACTAAGTCGGTTGACACGTAATTAGCATACAATTGATGTCGAAGTTGGATTTAATGCTCATTTACATGTGAAGCATACAAATGATACGAAATAATAATAATAAAATTACAATAATGAAAATTACATTAATTACAATGGAACAGGCGATTTATGTCGAAAATACCGCTAAAACGGATAATTTGGGAAAAGAATAAAAGAATAAAACCAAGAAATACGAACAAGTCAGAAGGTGATAATACGATTATTAGTTGATTAATACACTTACTAATTAAACTAGGTCAAGGCAGAAAAGGAGTTCAGGGACAGAACCCATCTCGAACAGAGCAGTAGAGAATCGCCCTTTGGAAGAGGCGCAGCAGATTCTTTGCGTCATTCAAGGGTGAACTCTGGTCGTGAAGCGGAATCGCTAAACCGTTAATGTTAATTGGTAAATTAATGGATTGGTTACGATTTTAGACTCGGATGAAAGTTATTAGCAGATTATTTACATATGATTGAGGTCATAAAACAGTAAAACATGGTTAAGACGGAAATAAGACGGATTAATTATGTGAAGGGTCGATGTTAATGAATGATTTATTAAACTAACTGAACGAATTATTAACTAAACATGATGAATTGACGATGAATTAATGACTAAACAGATGAAAATATATCAACAATGAATCCTTAAACTCAATATGAACGAATTGAATTTCTAAAACCCGAATTGAATTTAATGACGCAAAAACCCGCAAATATTGATTATTAGGGATTTAAGTCGGTTTTATGATGAATTAAAACATGTTAATGATGATGGATAATATGTACATGTGAATTATCAAACTATCATGATGAAGAATTAACAGACGAACAAACAAAGGAAATAAATTTGATACAAATTACAGAGGACGGAGGAAGAAGAAAAGAAGCGAGAAGCTGGCGGCCTCACGAAGAGGCGCAGATAGATCGCGCGCTCCTTCGAAGAGAGCGCGCAGCTTGCTGCGTCTTTTCTCGACGTCTGTCATCTCGGAATTTCGCAAAACAGTTTTAAAGACGGTTTTAGAAATCGATTTTAATGGTGTTTTCGACATAAACCTTACAATTGTTATACAATAATAAAATACAATAAATAAAAGGAATTATACACCCTCAGACTTACATGTTGACGGAACGAGAAGAACTAAGAAGATCGATTAGTGAATGCTCGACGCGAATGCAAGGAAAGAGTGCCCTCGTAAGAGGAAAACGATTAAAACAGATTAATTAAAGTTGATTGAGTGTAGTTGGTCAAATTGGTCGGTCATGCAACGGAGAGGCTGGTACCCGGAAAGATCCGAGCTTACGTGGTCGGAAGTCCAAGCACGTAGGCGCCAATTAGTAAGAACGAAGTCTAGAATGCAAAGGGAGAAGAGAAGGGCGGACACTCGCGTGAGAAATATGAGGAACGAAAGCTCCTATTTATACTAATCACGTGAAGGAATAGGGTTTCGGAGACTCTTTGGAAGTGAATCTCGGAAAGATATAAAAAAGATACGTAAATCATGCAAAGAAGGGCCTGGGAAGAGGCGCAGCAGCCCATGCGTCTCTTGGAAAAGGCGCAAAGACTTCTTGCGTCTATTCCTGGGAGGTTTCCTCCTGCTTAAGAAAGATTTCCGTGTTTAAGTTATGGTAGGACGGAAATAATTCGATTTATCTTTAAATATTTTAGATGAATATTACGGGATATTATTTGCCAAAAGATAAAATTTGAGAAATATGGAATAGAAATATCCGGAACATTCCAGAACATTCTGACTCGGGATTTAACAGCTATCAGAAAGTGGAGACGGTTTTTGACCCGGACTCGAATGTACTCTAATTATCGCCAAAACGACCGTATCGGCACGTAGATGACAACTAAGAGGTTGACATTAATATTTGAGCAATCACTTGACGATAATCTTACGAACTGCCACTAATCGTTCCGCGAATCAAACATGCGGCCCAATCATCACCGGGTGGTTTGCGAGAGGTGCAGATACGAGGTGTCTACAAGCCCCCAGGTCAATCGAAGATTACAACCTGGAGACCCAAGCGACGTCGAGGCGGCTCGAAAGGATTCGGGTCGAGGACCTGCCGTCGGAAAGGGCAACGCCAAGGCGACTCGAGGATACGAGCCAAGGACCTGTCGTCGGGAACAGTTTAGAGTCTGTCGACTGTCCGTGCGGGTCGTTTAAAGTCCATTAGACTACGTACAAAGGCTCGTCAGCCATAGGAAGGAGTCATACCTGAGGCATCTTCGGATATGTCCTTGCCTGTTTGAGGACAAAGGCTCGCCAGCTGTGATAAAGAAATGTAACAGAGGCATCTACGGAATGTGTCCTTGAGTGTCAGCGGACAAAGGCTCACCAGCCATGATAAGGAAATGTACCCGAGGCATCTTCGGGATGTGTCCTTGATGTTTGCGGACAAAGGCTCGCCAGCCATGATAAGGAAATGTACACGAGGCACCTTCGGGATGTGTCCTTGAGTGTTTGCGGACAAAGGCTCGCCGGCAATGATAAAGAAATGTACCCGAGGCATCTTCGGGATGTGTCCTTGATGTTTGCGGACAAAGGCTCGCCAGCCATGATAAGGAAATGTATCCGAGGCATCTTCGGAATGTGTCCTTGATGTTTGCGGACAAAGGCTCGCTAGCCATGAGGCGGTCGGTTGATGGACCGTGAGCCTAGCCGCGTCGAATGGGCTTGTTTTGAAAGTAGCGGACTCGTGATGCCGCTGTGGAAATAGTGAAGTCGAATTTTCACTATCACTGTTTTTGGAATGAGCGGGTTCCGCGAGGAAACCCCCTGCTGGTATTTGAATGAATAGTGAATTTGGAATTTTCACTATTAATTAAAGTGACGGTTTATGTGCCCCCGTTGACATTTGATCGAAATAGTGAATTTGGAACTTTCACTATTAATTGAAGTGACGGTTTATGTGCCGCCGATGACATTTGATCGAAATAGTTAATTTGGAATCTTCACTATTAATTGAAGTGACGGTTTATGTGCCGCCGTTGACATTTGATGGAAATAGTTAATTTGGAATCTTCACTATTAATTGAAGTGACGATTTATGTGCCGCTGTTGCTTGAAATTTGAAGAAATAGCGGATTTTGGATTCACGCTATTATTTTTGAATTTTTTGAAGGAAAATAGTGAACTTTGATTTCACCATTATTTTGAAGTTGGCGGTTTTGATCGCCGTTTGTTTGAAATTTTCGAAAATAGCGAATTTAAATTTTCACCATTTGTTTTCGTCTTTGAGAAAATGACGATCTTTGATATCGTCAATGAAAATTCGAAGTTTAATATGTGAAATTGGGCCAAAGCCCAAATTTCGGTGAAAAAGCAAGGGGAGGCCTCATTGAGGCGCGAGCCTCCATGCGAACCAAAGGGCCTTCCCTTTTTTTCTGTAAAAGACGCGAGTTCAGGCTGCATTTCATTCCTCACTTCGTCTTCTCCAAATTTTGACAAAAACAAGCTAAGATCACCATTGTTAGACCTTCTAGCTCGCTTGGGTTCGTGCTATCATCAACAATGTCATCTCAAGGTATGCATTCCCTCATGGATCCATTTAAAATTGTTGATTTTTAGCTTAATTGGATTAGGGCGAATTTTACCTTAGAAAAATCGAATTGGGCGTTTTTGATTGAGCCCATTTTGAGTGAAATTGATGGTTGCATTAGGTTAGAAACATGTTTAGGAGTATAGGGGTGCTTTTAGTTTGCATTTTGGTTTTGATTTTGGCAATTTTTGAGAAATTGGCTGATTTGTGTTTGCTGTGTTTGATTACAGGCTTGGTTGTATGCTTACTTCACTCCTCTACGTCCGGGGACCACAGACAGTGTTCCTTCAACCTACCCTGCTGTGAAGGGTTGGACGATGGCTCGGAAGAAGTCGATTAAATTGACTTACGAGGACTGCAGGCTTCGCGTGAACAAGCTTCGGATTGCTGACGTAAGCTCTTGTTCTCCTGCCCTTCTCCTTTATAGAAATAGATAGAGATAGGATGACTAGGTAGCTTATGAATCCCCCAATTGGTTGAGTAGTTTTGTCTTGAATGCAGTTTGTTGGACGGCCTTGGGAGCACTACACGGGCGTACCGGCTGCCATCAGGGAGCGTTTGCGGCCTCGCAGCTCCCTGCGTTTGTACTTGGAGACGGGGATTGAGCCGGTTTGGTACCTGTGCGAGCGTTTGACTCGCCAGTGCTTCACCGAGACTTTCGTCGTGCCGGTTGACCCGCCTAGGGTGTTGTTCCAGGAGTCGACCCCGGATGAGGTTGAGGAGCACCTTCACGGCCGGAGAGGTGAGGAGCTGTTGTTACGGGACGCCGACTACGACACCTTCCGGTTGTCGAGGCTTGCTTGGTACCCGATCGAGGTATATTTTCCTCTGTTCTTTTGTTTTCATTGCCTCTCTTGATAGGAGGGTTTGTCATCTTTGATGTGGATCCAATTGGTAGGGAGTCGACCTGCTGATGAGGACTCAGCCCCCAGCTTTCCCGACGGAGACTACCTTTCAGGGGCCGGGTGGCGAGGAGCTTCAGCTGCGCTTACCGGAGCCTGCGGTAGCCGGGTGACCGAGGCTGACATGGAGTGGAGGTTGATCGTTCAGAGGGTGAGTTCTTGATTCCAACACTTTCTTTGATCATACTTTGCCTTACATTGTATTGAAGGACACTTTTGATTTGCAGGTGACGACCGTTAGTCATCAGGACTTGTGGCGGACGGCTAACCGCTGGAGGGCGCTTGATACGTGCATTTTATATAGTATTCTATGCTTTTATCGTGGTTTTATGCTACGAAATGCCCCGAATATGCTACTTTGGGTTATTTTGACTTATTTGCATGAATGAACCAGGAAGTAGTGAAATCGAGCCTTTTACCGTCCTTTTAGCATGCATTTGGAGGAAGAGTGAATTTAGAGCGGAAATGAAGCTATTTTGAGATGCGCATTGGAGTAAGGAAGTTAGGCGAGCCAAGAGAGTGCTTCAATTTGCTAGTTCCTGCTTGTAAGAGCCATATCTCGAGTTCTACAACAGTTATTAAGGTGATTCCAGTTGGAGGTGAAATCTTATCCTCTTAGCTTTCCAACGCCACCAACCACGCCCTATTTGTCCAAGTAACGAAGAAATGGCAGCCTTTTGAAGTTTGGTGCGCGAAGCAGGAATTACGCGCTGAGAAGTGCTCGATCGAGAACTATTTCTATTCGATCGAGAGCCCATTTGCTCGATCGAGAGCTACTTCTTCTCGATCGAGTGATTAAAGGGAGAGAAGTCTTCGATCGAGAGGAATGCTAAGGAATATCACTCGATCGAGAGCCTTAAGTGCTCGATCGAGCAACAATCCTTGACGGGCTGGGCTTTTAAGCTTTATTTTCCGCAATTAGGTTAATAAATCCTATTTTTCTTATAAATAGGATAGGAGGTCGACATAATGGGGGACGTTACTCTTCACCTCTCTAATTACTCTTAATACACTGCTACTTTTACATCGTTACTTTGCTCTTCCTTTTTAGGATCAAAATTGAGTAATTGTTTCTCTCCCTTTTCTCTTTCTTTTTAATGTTTATTTATTGTTCTTATTTCTATTATTCTTGTTTCCCTTTAATTATGTCTAGCTAAATCCCCTTAGTATGTTAGGATTAGGGAAGCCGTGGGAGCAATGTTTTAATTGACTTGAATGGATTAGTCTTGCGATAAGAATTGTATTAGGCAATTTAATTGTTATTAGGTCGAATGAATGCATGCAGGAGACCAATTTATCTAGTTAACCCCGACCTGGATCGAAAGATTGGAAGGGAAGGCTTGCTTAATTACAATAGGGTATCGTAGTGAGGGCGAAAATTAAGCTATTTACGCTCTAGGGTGGTTTAAGGACCGAAAGGTGACGACCATAGCTCTTCTTATCAATAGACTAATCACCTCAGTATTTCCGATAGTGTAGCTGCCACGGTGGACCGACTCTTAGCATACTCCCTTCTCTTACTGTTAATTCTCTTATTCATTCCCCTTGCATTAATCTCTAGTTTAGTTAAATCAATCAAAACCCCCAATTGTGACATTAGACAGATAAATAGACAAATAGATAATATACCGCCTCCCTGTGGAGATCGACCCTACTTACCGCTGACTTCTGTTAGTTGTACTTAGGTATTTATTTTTGGTACGAAACGTGAGTATCAAATTTTGGCGCCGTTGTTCGGGGAGGCAATCTATTTATTTATTTGTTTAAATTTTATTGTTTTTTTAGCCTCGGGGATTTTTCCCTTGAGGCCGTTCCGATCTTTTTCCTTGAGTCTTTGTTTTGATAGGCCTTACAGTACTACCTAGACAGTTCTAGGTGAAAGACGATCAAAGGAAGGCTTGAGTACCTTTGACCCATCACCGATGTCCCATTATATGGAACAGCCGGTGATCTGCTGCGGGAGATGTGGTCCTGCTGAGCACAATGCAGCTGTAGTTGTGCCGCCACATCCACCCTATCAATGGCCACCGCAACAAGACCCTCCAGATATACAAGAAGAAGAAATTGCGGAGCTGAAATCTTATTTGGAGACACTTGCATCTCAAGTGCAAGCTCAGCAAGATTTAAATAGACAATTCCACGCTCAATTCCTTGAGCTCGAGTCTGTAGTTGCTCAGATAGCAGCTGAGATGGAGCTAGAAGAGATCGCGGAGTGGATATATTCAGTGGTGACGCTTGTATCACAAATGCAAGAGAGAAGCAAAAATATGGACGCTCGATTCCGTGAGCTCGAGTCTGTAGTTGCTCAGTTAGCAGCTAAGATGCAAGAAGAAGAGGTATACCTTGCTGAGAGCGGTTTCTCCCCTGAGAAAACCGTGTTGCCCAATGCTGAGGATGACCTCTATGACTCGGATGACGAGTTCCTATCATATTTCATTGTCCCACGCGAAGATTTCAGCCATGACGGGAGGAATCACTCGATCGAGTGACTAATACTAGTCGATCGAGTGATTTTCCAGAGAAACACTCGATCGAGAGAAATTGCTGCTCGATCGAGTGGAATTCAGGAGGAAGTTGGTCGATCGAGTGACTATCCTACTCGATCGATCGACTTGGCCATTGGGAGCATTGATGCGTTACTTGGGGTCGTTTTAGACGATAATTTTGATGATAATAACGGATACGGTGAGTCCCCCTTATTCAAAGCCGAGTGGATGCGCTTGAGGTGAGATTTACGGGACGAATTCTACCGAGGGCGACGAAAGGGCGGTGAGTCGGTATTTGCTCCTAGCACGGATGAGGTATTACATTCCGTGTCGGTGATTCCGTCGTTGAGAGCAACCAACCTGAGGTAGTAAATGGTAATTTTATTATTGATTGTATCCGCCTCGTCTGATTCATGCTTTTCCTTTTAATGTTTTACCCCCTCCCATGTGGACGAATAAATTAGCAATTATTCACCATCCTTGTCGTCTCAATTTTGTCAATCTGAATAAATACCCTACTTTATTGACAATTGCTCCTGCGCTCCTATATTTCGTGGATAAATTTAGGAGCGCCCATAGGAAATTTGTTAGACTTAAACGGTTTTACATTTTAATTTCCTATTCTGCTATTCCACTATGGTGCTACTTATGCTGTTGTGTAGCACATGCGCGCCTATTTTGACAAAGTTGTCGCGCGCTTTGAGCTGTTTTGATTGCGACTAATTATAGAAGCTCGAAGAAAAAGAAGGTCGAGCTGGGACCTGACTGAAGCTAGCGCTACCCGGGAGGCAACCCGGCAATTTTATTCTGCATTTTATTTCATTTAAGTTGTAATAAATGGTTCTTATACCATAGACGGTCTCAGTTAAGCTTGTTTTTGTTAGTTTGCGGGCTGTTTTTCATTGCATTTTGCAGGTACTAGCTGAGAATCACTCGATCGAGTAGCTTTTCTACTCGATCGAGCACTTTTGCCGGCAATTCCCTTCGATCGAGCAGACCTTCCTCTCGATCGACCACCTGCAAGATGAGGAACTACTCGATCGACTGCTATTTTACTCGATCGAGCAGTTTTTGAGCGCCCATGTTACTCGATCAGCTACTATCCCTCTTGATCGAGTGTTATTAACTTGGATTAGCTTCCTGAGACGGTTTTCCGGGCCCTTAGCAACCTCCCATTTCATGGTCGGTTTGGGGAGGTCCCCTTATTCGCGCATTTTGTGAGTTTTTTTTTTCGCTTTTACTCTCTTTCTCCTTCAGTTTGCATTTCCTTTCCATGTTTTGGTACAATGGGGGCATTGTACGGTTTGGTTTGGGGAGGTTATGCATCCATATCTGTGTCTGCATCTTGTTTTTATTACATTTCTGTTATCATGTTTAATTTATGTTTGCATTGTTGTTTATTTTCGTTAAAATTCAAAAAATTCAATAAAAATTTGAAAAATTGATAAAATTCAAAAATTTGCACGTTTATTTTTGCATATAGGTTGAGTCGGAACGGTAGATTTCAATGATTAAATTGCACTGCAACTGTCTTTTTGCTTAAGCCTTGCAATAACCTGTTATCTTTTAGCTTTGTCTGATTGCATAATCTACGAGTTAATGTTTAATTTAGCTGAACATATAGACTTGACCTGAAATTTTGGCAACCTACTTATAAATTCTAAGGAATTAGAGCCGTATAAACTGGTGTCATTTGTGACCAGTTTCATGTAGGATTGTGAGTAGTTACTCCTTGCATATCATGTATCATCAATTTGCACATATATGAAATTCAATTGCTTTTTGCCGTCATACATTCGGGTTAGTGGTTGGTGTCACATGCAGGGAGGTGCTTACAAATTCCCTTTCTTTCATTTTTACCCATTTAACTCCACATTAGCCAAATTTGCCTGTTGACCTTTAGCTACATTCCAAATTTAGCCTGCCTTGTCAAGCTAGTTTAGATCGTTCTGCGGTATATTGTCTATTGTATCAAATGTTGGCGCGTATTCTGTTGATTCGGAGTTGGTAATTTATGAAGAAAAGGAGGATGATGAAAAAAGACGTGAAAAAAGAAGATAAAAGAGAAGTTGAAAAAAAAAGGAATTCGAAAAAAAAAAAAAGAAGAAAATTCGAAGAAAAAGAAGAAGAAACCGAAAAAATAAAGAAAGAAAAAAAAAATTCGAAAAAATGTTGTTTGGCTGACGGTTTCTGCTCCTATGATCTATCTTATATCATTTGAGGAGTGTTTCTAGTTTGGTTTGGTGAGATTTTATGCCAAATGAAGGGCATTGTGCTTAATCAATAATTGAGTTTGAAATGGATGTTGTCATATGGTTCTGTTTAGGTACTAGCTTGATCACCTATACCTCCACATTCCCATAAATGTTTTGCCTTTTCTTACCCATTGCCTCACTTTACCATATTTTTGTAAGCCCTCGGCTGTGACAGGACCTTGTTTGGTTGGAATGTGTGAACGGTAGCTAGAATTGTCTATCATATTAGTTGCATGCATGTTTATGTGGGTCGTAGTCTAGGTGAGCGACTATTTTTCTTTCTCTCTTATATATATATATATATATATATATATATGTTCACCCTTTGCTTCATGAGAGAAGAGTGACCCGTGAGAGTCCATTGTTAAAGGTCTTGCAAGGTCGACGGTTCAGCTTTATTTATAAACATCCTATAACTCATTTGCATTTGACTATTTGCTATAAGTGTTAGTTTGCTTGCATTAAACTGGCTTAAGTGGGCATTTGTAGCTAGCTCTGAGTTATCTTTCCCGTTCCTTTAGTTGTATTTTAGTTTACTCGAGGACGAGTAAAGGTTTGGTTTGGGGAGATTTGATACGTGCATTTTATATAGTCTTTTTAGCCTAATTCATGCACGTATTTCTATGCTTTTATCGTGGTTTTATGCTACGAAATGCCCCGAATATGCTACTTTGGGTTATTTTGTCTTATTTGCATGAATGAACCAGGAAGTAGTGAAATCGAGCCTTTTACCGTCCTTTTAGCATGCATTTGGAGGAAGAGTGAATTTAGAGCGGAAATGAAGCTATTTTGAGATGCGCATTGGAGTAAGGAAGTTAGGCGAGCCAAGAGAGTGCTTCAATTTGCTAGTTCCTGCTTGTAAGAGCCATATCTCGAGTTCTACAACAGTTATTAAGGTGATTCCAGTTGGAGGTGAAAGCTTATCCTCTTAGCTTTCCAACGCCACCAACCACGCCCTATTTGTCCAAGTAACGAAGAAATGGCAGCCGTTTGAAGTTTGGTGCGCGAAGCAGGAATTACATATTTGAGAAGTGCTCGATCGAGAACTATTTCTATTCGATCGAGAGCCCATTTGCTCGATCGAGAGCTACTTCTTCTCGATCGAGTGATTAAAGGGAGAGAAGTCTTCGATCGAGAGGAATGCTAAGGAATATCACTCGATCGAGAGCCTTAAGTGCTCGATCGAGCAACAATCCTTGAATTTGGGCTTTTAAGCTTTATTTTCCGTAATTAGGTTAATAAATCCTATTTTTCTTATAAATAGGATAGGAGGTCGACATAATGGGGGACGTTACTCTTCACCTCTCTAATTACTCTTAATACATTGCTACTTTTACATCGTTACTTTGCTCTTCCTTTTAGGATCAAAATTCAGTAATTGTTTCTCTCCCTTTTCTCTTTCTTTTTAATGTTTATTTATTGTTCTTATTTCTATTATTCTTGTTTCCCTTTAATTATGTCTAGCTAAATCCCCTTAGTATGTTAGGATTAGGGAAGCCGTGGTAGCAATATTTTAATTGACTTGAATGGATTAGTCTTGCGATAAGAATTGTATTAGGCAATTTAATTGTTATTAGGTCGAATGAATGCATGCAGGAGACCAATTTATCTAGTTAACCCCAACCTGGATCGAAAGATTGGAAGGGAAGGCTTGCTTAATTACAATAGGGTATCGTAGTGAGGGCGAAAGTTAAGCTATTTACGCTCTAGGGTGGTTTAAGGACCGAAAGGTGACGACCATAGCTCTTCTTATCAATAGACTAATCACCTCAGTATTTCCGATAGTGTAGCTGCCACGGTGGACCGACTCTTAGCATACTCCCTTCTCTTACTGTTAATTCTCTTATTCATTCCCCTTGCATTAATCTCTAGTTTAGTTAAATCAATCAAAAGCCCCAATTATGACATTAGACAGATAAATAGACAAATAGATAGTATACCGCCTCCCTGTGGAGATCGACCCTACTTACCGCTGACTTCAGTTAGTTGTACTTAGGTATTTATTTTTGGTACGAAACGACAGTATCAGCGCTTGCTGGTGACCTGGCTGCGAGGGAGGCTCGTCTTTCTCAGGTACTTTTGTGTGCTGTTTTTGTGTATTTTGTGTTGCATTTAACGTTTTTAGATCTTGAGGATCTGTTATTGTGTTTGGTAGGGTACTACGGATCCGGCGGAGCTTGCTCGGGTCCGTGCTGAGTTGGAGGCAGCCAAGTCGACGATCGAGGCCCAGGATTTGAGGCGTCGTTAGAACGAGCTGCGGAGCCGAGACGTGGAGATTGCCTCTCTCAGGGCTCAGTTGGCTGCGGCGGAGGAGCTTCGCGTCGTGATGGAGTAGGAGACGCTGGAGAGTTTTCCAGAGAGGGAGTCTGAGCAGGAGGTGGTGTCTGCGTTGGCGGCGACTCCTAGTGAGACCAGGACTGGTCCGACGGGAGACGTTGAGTAGTTGTTGTAGTTTGTCCGTGTCTTGGACTCTTGTCTGTACATATTTACATTTTGCGTGAGGCGGTTTGTATATATGTGTTTTTGGATTGTGGTTCATTTTGTGATTTTAGCTTTTTTGTGTTGTGTTTCGGAGGAGCGTTGTCAGCTGTTGATTCTCCTTTATTTTTGCATCAGTTCCTGCATTGTTAGTGTAGAAAATAGGCAACAGATAGCATATATGCATAAATGTAAACACATAAAAGCATTTGATTGAAAACAAAATTAACAAAGATGACTTGAAGTTAAAATTGAAGTTTGAAAATTGGAATGAATCTTGAAAATTTGCGACGAGTCGTCACGTTTGGAATTCAAAAGGAATTGATTTGAAAATTTTGAGCAATTAACTCGTGTCGTGAATTAAATTGCATCGAAATTGTTGAAATTGATTTATGACTCGAAAAATTCAAACTCAAACCGTCAGGATGAATTTTAGAAATAGATTTTTACGAGTATATGTGATTTATGAGAGATCAAGACTCGGATTTGTGAGCGCTTGAAATTTTGAGGAAAACTGATGTCGTGTTATCAATTTTCGATTTTTATTTTGATGGAAAATTGCGAAAAGGCGAAAAAATTTCGGAATTTCGACTGACATGGAAACGATCCATCTCGGATCAGGGCGACTAGCCCTTCCCCCCTTTTAAAAAAAGAAAGAAAAATCCGTATGTTTAAAGCTGCGTCATGGAAACCGTGTCGGATTTCGTAAAACGCGAAAATAAGGAAATGTGAGTGTGAGGAAACACAAAAATGTCCTGGGTCATCCCGAAGAGGCGCGAGCGTCCTGGCGGAAGGTTTGAGGTGTCAGGAGAAAACACAAGTTGAAAGAGACAAGTCAACAGCGGGAATCCTGGGGAAGCCTGAAAGAGGCGCGAGCAGCCTGGCGATGGAAGCCGGCTCTCCCCTTTTTCTGAAAAATGCGCTGACCAGTTTGTATAAATAGTGATGTTTGTGCTTCATTGTTTCATCGTCCGTGATGCGTGTCCTAAATATGATATTTTACACCCTATTTCACACGCATTTCAGAGCTCAGTTATGTAGTTTATGCTACTATTTTCCCTTTTCTGTCTACTTTCGTGTTCTTGGGTAATATTGCAGAAACGCGAAGAATCCAGCGGAAAATGAGCCAAATCCGTCCCCGAGTACTTGCCATATTATTTGACATGAAGTATTTACTCAAGAAACGAACTTGGTGCGTGTATCAAGGCCTGAAAAATAGATTTGCGAGAGTTTCAGAAGCGGATTACCAGCTGACTTGGTCTATAGAGTGACCTACATGGTCTATAGATTGTCGAATCTTTGAACAGTTTCTGCGCGGAGCTTGGTCGATATTTGGTCCCGGTGGTCGATCGACCGCACCACGAGACTGACGCGCAAATTAAAACACGAGAGTTAGAAGCCCACTTGTAATTAGGTTTTAAGAATAAGAATCACGCTATATTCCTATATAACGTGAACACTATGTTTCAGAACAGGCATCGGGTTATTTTAGGGATCGAATTAATTAGGGTTCAATACAAAAAAGTTGAATTTTGATTATTTCATTTGTTTAGATTAGTTTTCATCAATAAAGTTTTCTTTTGGCATTGGGTTTTGGTCTTTTCTCTTCAATTCTTCTTTACGGTATTCCTCTGTTCCTTTGTTCAATTTCGTTGCTTTAATTCTTCCGTAGTTTAGAATTGCTAGTTTGGATTTCCCAAAGCCAAATTCTCGTTTCATGTTAGTTATTTATTTAATTAATTCAATTATGAATTCAATTGCTTTATTTGTTAATTTTATTGTTGTTATTATCACCATCATGAGTAGCTAAATCCTACGTGCTAAGATGTAGGGGATCTGTAGGTTAGATGGTTTCGACAATAGGTAATCTGTTATTGGGCTCTGGTCGATCGACTGACTTCGTTGGTCTATCGACTGGGTCCGTAGGTCGATCGACTGACTTCGTTGGTCGATCGACTGCCACGTGTTAGATTAGCTTCGACTTAATTAATTTAATTGCTATATTTGACGAATCGAGTGCACGCGACTAGTTGAATGCTTAGAAATTGACCGACCCGATAGATCGAAAGATGGGGGAGGGAAATAGACTACTTAATTAAGACAACTAAATTAATAAGATCGAGAGATAAGTTAATTTAGGCTTTAAGTATCATTAATCAAGAACGAAAGTTAGTACTAGTGAGATTTAGGGACCCGTAGCTTAGGTCGAAAGGTTGCTACCTGTTAAATTGGACCGAGAGAACTTTTTATTTTCCCGTCTAACATGCTTAAATCAGTTTACTTAGAGTTGTCGCCGTCGAAACTACAGTGAACCGATCATCTTAGCATCCTTTTAATATTTGTTTTCATCTGTTTTCATCTACTGCTCATTTATTTACTTTAGTTTAGTTTTAATTTGATTTCCTTTAGTTATAGAACTATTCAAATCAAACCCCCTCACAACTTTTACTTTAGATTAAGATTAGACAACTATTAATTGCATCGCCTCTCTGTGGTTCGACCCTGACTGCCACTAGCTATAGTAGTAGTTTGGATTATAAATTTATCTTTGATACTCCACGACGGTATCAAATTTTGGCGCCGTTGCCGGGGAGGCAATTGTTTAATTTTTAGTTGTTTTTATTTTAGTCTTTATCTTAGTTTAAGGGACATCTGTTCCTTAAACTCTTCTCATATTCTACTTGTAGTTTCCTCTTATGCGCAGGTCACAGGGTGGTGAATTACGACCGTTAGATCCTGAGATCGAAAGGACTTTGCGTGAGTTGAGACGATCATCTAGAGTATTGCCGACAGAGGAAGAGCTGAGTACTCTGTCCAGTTACTACGAGAACGGGTTATTTGAGGAGGATCCACCTTCGTCTCCTATTTCTACTTCCTCAGCTGAGACCGTTACATCTCCAGATATGGCTGAAGAAGCAAGTATAGCTAGTCACTCCGAGCCAAAAGCTGAGAATCTTTATAAGGGATTCGCGTTGCCAGCTGGGACGGATAGGAAATTCGAAGCGAAACCGTCCTACATTAACTTGGTTGAGAGAAACCAATTTGGGGGAGCTGCAAATGAAGATGCAGCCAAACATATGGAGATATTCATTGACTACTGTTGTTCCATACCCGCACCAGCAGGTGTGACCCAGGACCAGATAAAAGAGACGATGTTCATATTCTCGCTTCGCGATGCTGCTAGGGAGTGGTACCGAAATATGGATCGAGCTGCTAATGGGATTACTGATTGGAATTCGCTGGCCCTAGCATTTTATAAAAAACATTTTTCTGCATTGAAGACCAATGCGATTAGAGCTCAGATCACAAGCTTTAAACAGGGTTCTGATGAGGATTTTAATGAGGCATGGGTCTGTTTCAAGAGACTGGTGCGATCTATTCCGCACCATGGGTTTGAGAAATGGTTTCTGTGCAACCAGTTCTATAATGGTCTTTATGATGATCAGAGAGCTGTCCTTGATGCTGCAGCTAATGGGAGATTTCAAGAAAATAGCGGTGAGACAAAGGGGTGGAAAATCATCGATGACCTCGCCGCCCATAAAGCTGAGCATGGGAATTCTAGCGAAAATCAGAGAAGAGCTGAATCTCCTACTACAGCTGCAATAGAGGCCCTTACTGCGAGATTCGACAAGATGGATTTTGGGGGATCCGAAAAAGGTGGGATATATAAAGTTAATGCAGTTTCAAACGGTCTCTTTACATGCAAAAGATGTGGAGGAGAGGGACATGTTTCGGAGTTTTGTACTAGTTCGAATGAAACATGTGCTGCCTTTCAACACTTTAGGCAGACTGGTACTTATCCCGATCCCTCTAATGTCCACCCCAATTTGAGGTGGACTAACCAGAATGTCCTTAATCCGGGTCCACAGCAGCAGCAGCAGCAAAGCTATGTGCCCCCTCATAAGCAGCAGCAATATCAAAAGCCTCCCTATGTGCCTCAGCAGCAACAATTTCAAAGTTCTGATATTTCCGATTTGAAAAACATGGTTCAGAATTTGTCGGGTTTGCTGCAAAAGGAGTCTCTAGCTAGAGAGACTTCTACAAAAATGTTGGAGAGTCAAATTGCCCAATTGGCAAGCAAAAGTGCAACTAGAGCTCCGGGGCATTTACCGTCGCAGCCAGATCAAAAAGAGACTCTAAATGCGATAACTTTGAGGAGTGGGTCTATCCTTGATAGGCCCACTATGGTCGAAGATGTTACTGAAAAAGATGGTGCTGAACCGAGTAAGAAAAAAGCTGGAATGACCAGTAGCAAGAAAAAGACGATCATCAGGTACATCAGTCGATCGACTGACACACCTGGTCGATCGACGATTCGAATGCAATGATGAAGCTTCGTCTGCGGAAGCGCCGATCGATCGACTGACCTACATGGTCGATCGACTGAAGATACGTCTGATCGTGAACCTTTTCGTCCTCCAATGCCAGATAACTTGAGGGACTACTTATTTCGGGGTACGACGACTCCGAAATTATCGAGGCAAGATCCAAATGCTGATGGGTCAGTTCTGGTTCCAAAGTATGACCTTACGACGGTTAATGGTTCATTCCTGAGACGGTCTGAAGAAGGTTCGAGCTACAACAAGGACAAAGTAGTGGATTTTCAGCCCAAGTCCACTGATGCCGGTATAAGAGACCTAGAGGAGAGGGCTAAGTTGCTTCTTACAGCCCCTTACCCAGAGAGATTGGTGCCGACAAAGGAACAGGTATCGTTTAACAAGTTTGAAAATGTTATTCGTAGATTAAATGTGCAAGTTCCTTTCCGAGAATTAGTTAATCAAGTGCCTGCCTATATGAAATTTATGAAGCAGTTGTTATCTAAAAAGAAGTCACTTGATACTGTGAAATCTGTCGCACTAACTAAGGAGTCATGTTCCTATTTGACTCATACTGCTCTACATAAGTTAGCTGACCCTGGTAGCTTTTCTGTTCCTTGTAATATTGGTACCTTCTCAATTGAGAAGGCATTATGTGATCTAGGAGCTAGCATTAGTGTTATGCCTTTGATTCTTGCTAAGAAATTGAGATTAACTAAGTTTGCAATCACAAACATGACAGTATAGATGGCTGATCGTTCTGCAGTTCAGCCTATAGGAGTCTTAGAGGATATTCTTGTGCAAATAGGAAAGTTCTTTTTCCCAGTTGACTTCATTGTGCTAGATATACCCGAGGATGCTCATATTCCTATCATTTTGGGTAGACCATTTCTGCACACTGCTGGTGCAGTTATAGATGTTGGCTCAGGTACATTGACCTTTAAGGTAGGAAAACAGTCCATTGTTTTTGCCCAGACCTATAAGAAAAAGGATGCTATGTACCCAGTAACTTGCAATGTAGCTAAATCTTATGTTGTGTTGCCTGATATGCCTGCCCCTATGCCTAATTCTGCTATAACACCTCCACCCCAGATTGGGAGCAAATTGGAGGAAGATCCTTCTGTTTTGACTATTGTAGGAAATGGTTTGGGGAAGAAAGAGCCGTTCATTGCTCCAGCTGTGAAAGAGCCAATCGTTCAAAGAGGCGGTCTAGGGTGTCTGAGCTATGAAACTGATGAGGAGCCAGTCAAGGTGACGAAGTCCGATTTGGATTTTGATGAGCCAGACAAGGTCAGTGATTGGGAAGATGTTAGAGATGTTGATCCGTTGAGTTCTGCGGATATTCGAGTTGTTAGGAGCCCCGCTGAGGAGATGAGTACTGTAGAGGCTACCTCTTGTAGCCAGAAACCGAGCAAGTAGGCCATTTCGTGGCCATTCTTGATCAACTATTAGTTGATTAAGACTTTTCTTTAAAAAAAACATTTTATTGCTTTTGTTAGACCTTTTATTGCTTTGCTGTGCGCGAGACTTCGCTTTAATAAGTTTGCTTAAGATTTAAAGACTTTAGACTGTTACTTTGGGTTTTGAGCAATTTTGGGCACGTTATTATGTGTATTGCAGGTTCATAGACCATATTAGCTCAATTTATTGAGCTAATTCGAAGAAATCAGAAACTTACAGCAGGTATCTCAGTCGATCGACTGGCTTGTGCGGTCGATCAACTGTGCCGCGACTCGGGGCTTCGTTCTGTCACCCTGGTCGATCGACCGTTTGGTATGGTCGATCGACCGCCTTATTCTCAGACTGTTCACGACCATTTTCCTCTTTGTGTTTGGTCGATTTGCGGAGTTGTGGGAGTTTTTTCTCCACTTTATTCTCCGATTCATTTCTGTTTTCTTCTGTTTTTCTTATTTTGCACATAATTTTGCGTTTCGTAAATTGCTTTCTCGGAATTACGCGTGGTACTTTTGTTTCATTTCAGGTACCTATGGTAGCACTGCTGGCTACCGAAACCTCCTAGTTCACGCTGGTTTGGGGAGGTTTCCTGCTGCGCTTAAAGTCTTGTGAGTTTCTGAGTCCTTCTTTTATGTCCATTTTAGTTATAATTCCGCAAAATCCCATTTTCCTTTGCTTATCTTTCTTATATGATTTCGCACAATGGGGACATTGTGTGATTTGGTTTGGGGAAGGGTTTTGCGTTGCATTCATTCTGTTTTGCATTCACGTTTACATTTTTGTCTTGCATTGTTGTTTATTTTCCTCTTATATACAGAAAATCCAAAAAATTCAAAAAATTCAAAAAATGCATGTTTATTTTAGCATATAGGTTGAGTCGGAACGGTAGTAGTTCAATGATGACATTGCATTTGCATTTGTCTATGCCTAAGCCGTGCTTAATTGACATGTTATTAGTAGAATCACATATGCATAGTCTACGAGTTTTAATTAATTTATTTGCTGAACTTTAAACTTGACTTAGATTTTTGGCAAACTACTTATATTTCTGAGCTTTAGAGCTTTATAACTGGTGTCATCCATGACCAGTTTATTTAAGATGTGAGTAGTTACTCCTTATGAGGCATGTTACATAAATTTGCATAAACATGAACTTAATCTGCTTAATACCTGTATGCATTCGGTTTGTGGTTTGTTGACACATGTGGTAGAGGTCCCCTTGTCTCATTTTACCCATAAACCTCACATAGCCAAATTGCCTTCTGTCCCATAAGCTACATACTATATTTAGCCTACCTTATCTGAGCTAGTATTGGTAGTTGTGGGAATGTGTTTATTGCATTTTGGTTATATTGCGCTTTATGAGAAGGTTGGTGGAATGTTGGAAAGAAAGAAAGAAAGAAAGAAAAAAATAGAATTGAAAAAAGAGAAAAAAATGAAAAGCAAGTTCGACCTTTGGTCGGTCGACTGGACTCATGGGTCGATCGACTGTGAACTGCAGAAATGAAAGAAAAAAAAATCAAAATCGCATAATTCAAAGTCTTTATTAAATGGCGATTTTTGCTCCCATGTTGTATTTGTATCTTATGGGAAGTTGACTTATTGTGGAAATTGTGAGATTTGTGCTTCTAATTGGCACCGTTTTGTATCGATTGATCTTGAGTTTGAAGTTGGGATGTTCCCATAATTTGGATCTGTAGTTACTAGCTTGGATTTAACTCCTCATATCCAAATTTATCTTAGCCCCTTCTTACCCATTACCTCACATATCCATATTTACCTCACCATGTGTCATGGTCTTTTATGGTTGGAATACATATGTACGGTTGTAGAGATTATTTTCATATTAGACTGCAGGCATGTTCTTATAGGTCGTAGTTAGGTGAGTGTCATTACAAAATTACTTCTTTCTACATTTTACATATATTCACCTGTGCTTATGTGTGATATGAGCGACCCGTGAGAGTCCATAATGATAAGTCTTTATAGTTTAAAGTTCAGCAGTTTTTAACGACTATATAACTCGCTTGCATGATTCATATTGCTAATTGATTGTTAGTAGTTGCATTAAACTGGTTTAGGCTTTATAGTGCATTTCGCTCTGAGATTGAACTCGTTCCACTAAGTTTTAAGATCGAGTCTAGTTCTTGCTTGGGGACAAGCAGTGGTTTGGTTTGGGGAAGTTTGATGGGTGTCTTAAATATGATGTTTTACACCCTATTTCACACGCATTTCAGAGCTCAGTTATGTAGTTTAAGCGACTATTTTCCCTTTTTCCATCTACTTTCGTGTTCTTGGGTAATATTGCAGAAACGCGAAGAATCCAGCGGAAAATGAGCCAAATCCGTCCCCGAGTACTTGGCCTATTATTTGACATGAAGTATTTACTCAAGAAACGAACCTGGTGCGCGTATCAAGGCCTGAAAGATAGATTTGCGAGATTTTCAGAAGCGGATTACCAGCTGACTTGGTCTATAGACTGACCTACATGGTCTATAGATCATTCGTATCGAATCTTGAGCAGTTTCTTGCGGCGGAGCTTGGTCGATCGACTGGTCCCAGTGGTCGATCGACCGCACCACGAGACTGACGCGCAAATTAAAAGACGAGAGTTAGAAGCCCACTTGTAATTAGGTTTTAAGAATAAGAATCACGTTATTCCTATATAATGTGAACCCTATGTTTCATAACAGGCATCGGGTTATTTTAGGGATCGAATTAATTAGGGTTCAATACACAAAAGTTGAATTTTGATTATTTCATTTGTTTAGATTAGTTTTCATCAATAAAGTTTTCTTTTGGCATTGGGTTTTGGTCTTTTCTCTTCAATTATTCTTTACGGTATTCCTCTGTTCCTTTGTTCAATTTCATTGCTTTAATTCTTCCGTAGTTTAGAATTGCTAGTTTGGATTTCCCAAAGCCAAATTCTCGTTTCATGTTAGTTATTTATTTAATTAATTCAATTATGAATTCAATTGCTTTATTTGTTAATTTTATTGTTGTTATAATTATCACCATCATGAGTAGCTAAATCCTACGTGCTAAGATGTAGGGGATCTGTAGGTTAGACGGTTTCGACAATAGGTAATCTGTTATCGAGCTCTGGTCGATCGACTGACTTCGTTGGTCTATCGACTGGGTCCGTAGGTCGATCGACTGACTTCGTTGGTCGATCGACTGCCACGTGTTAGATTAGCTTCGACTTAATTAATTTAATTGCTATATTTGACGAATCGAGTGCACGCGACTAGTTGAATGCTTAGGAATTGACTGACCCGATAGATCGAAAGATGGGGGAGGGAAATAGACTACTTAATTAAGACAACTAAATTAATAAGATCGAGAGATAAGTTAATTTAGGCTTAAGTATCATTAATCAAGAACAAAAGTTAGTACTAGTGAGATTTAGGGACCCGTAGCTTAGGCTGAAAGGTTGCTACCTGTTAAATTGGACCGAGTTTATTTTCCCGTCTAACATGCTTAAATCAGTTTACTTAGAGTTGCCGCCGTCGAAACTACAGTGAACCGACCATCTTAGCATCCTTTTAATATTTGTTTTCATCTGTTTTCATCTACTGCTCATTTATTTACTTTAGTTTAGTTTTAATTTGATTGCCTTTAGTTATAGAACTATTCAAATCAAACCCCCTCACAACTGTTACTTTAGATTAAGATTAGACAACTATTAATTGCATCGCCTCTCTGTGGTTTGACCCTAACTGCCACTAGCTATAGTTGTAGTTTGGATTATCAATTTATCTTTGATACTCCACGCCGGTATCAGTCCAAAACAAAAAACATCTCGACAAAACTTCTTCTTTTTCTTCCACAAAAATGTTTCATGGGTTCTTTTGAGAACGCATTGCCACAATGGTGCCGGGATTTGTCGCCTCCCGATAAGTATCAACTCATTTGCATGGGAGTTGGTCAATTTTTGGTGCTCCGTCAAGTCAAGGTGCAACCGTCATTTCTTGAAGCATGTTCTCGGTTTTGGGATTCGAAACACCATGTTTTCGTTTTCCCGAAAGGTGAAATTTGTCCTCTTGCCGAAGACGTTGGAGCCATTGGTGGGTGGCCGGGTTGTGTTCCGGTGCTTCCTCCGACTCGATTGTGCTACAAGGAAAAATTCCGTTCTATGTTGGGCTTGTTAACAAGCCAAGTCAACGTTCTTCTTGCTCCACATGGTGTGGATATGTTGGCTCTCATCAACATCTTTTCAAACCGATTAGATGCTAATGTCTCGGAGGTGGCTAGGAGAAGGGCTCTTTCCTTTTGTCTTGTCCATGTGTACCTCTTCGTTGATGTCTTGAAGAAGGAGGTGCCAAAAAGCTATGGTAGCATGACCCTTATTCATGTGATTGAGCAAATGGAGCATGGTAGAGATCCATCATGGTTGGTGCTTGGCGAGATCATCCAAGCTTTGGACAAGAAAGGCTCTTGTGGAGAAGTTCCCTTCTTCGGATCCCCGAGGATCCTCCAAGTGTGGCTATTGGAGAGGCTAAGGTATGTAGAGCCTCCGGTTAATTCTTCTTCTTATTCCTTCCGTCACCTTACCATGAGGAAGAAGTACTACCCGGATAGTTTTGCTTCTACCGAGGCTTATTGGGCCGCGAGATTGGCGGAGGAGGGTGGTCCTCACATCCGTTGGGTGGTGCCGTGGTGACACTTGAGGTCCTTCACGGGGTTGCCCGCCTCGGGTGCTAATCCTCGTCCTTTGATGGTGGTGGGTTTGAAGGTTATTTCCTTCATTTATCCCGAAAGGCTTATGAGGCAAATGGGGCGTCAACAAAAGGTGCCCGCTCAAGATACTCTTGTCCAAGAGAATGTTTTCCGGAACTCCGAGCTTGTGGAGGTATTCGAAAGGTGGTGGGCCACTCGGCCGCTTTGGGAGGTACCAAACCCCGTTGCCACGACATGGGTGACTCCCGCTTATGTCAAGTGGTCACGAGCTCCGTCCTTGGAAGAGAGATCCAAATTTCGTAAGGACGAGATTGTCGACTTGAAGTATCGAGAGGTTGGCAAGGCCAACCGTGCCTTCTTTGAGGAGTATGTTGATGGAGCTACCCCCGACGTGATATGGCCACCGAAGAGGAGGAGTTCCGGCCCCAAGAATATGGTGGGCCGTGCATTGGCTGTTTTTGGGTCGAACATGGGGTCTTGTGCTAGACCGGAGGCCGTCGCCGTCTTAGATCCGTTGAGGATCCGTTCTGAGGAGGAAGTCCATGCTAGGCGGGCCTACAAGAAGAACAAGGGGAAGATGTACCCCGAAGGAAAAGGCAAGGGTAAAATGGGAGTGAAGACCTCCATTACCCGTTTTATTATTATGTTGTAGTATTGTTGTGAGTTTTTATTATGTTGTACTAGCTAGTTATTGTGTTTTTTTTTTGTGCTAGTTTTATTATGTGAGGTGTTTTAGTTGACACCTTAGCTTTGACAAGTTGTAGACTCGTCGAGCTTTATTTGTCATTGAAATTGTAATCCCTCCCATTATTAATTAAATAAGAGGGTTGCTCTTGTCAAAAATTGTGAACGCTTATTTCTTCCATCCATTTGGTGAAGGCAATTCGATTTGAATCGTCCTAAACATTTGCACTTGGGAAAGTTGTATTTTGTGAGGAAAGGGAGAAAGGCTTATTTTTGTATTTTGTGTGGGAAAGGGGAGTGGTTTTCCCCTTTCTTTTTTTTGATGCGGATGTTTTGTATGTGGGTGATGTTTTTTTTATTATGGGGATGGTTGTTTTTTCATTGTGGGAATGGTTGTATCCTTCTTGTGTAAGAAAGGACTGCCTACGTACCCACCTGAAGAGGTGAAATCAAACCATGATCGTAGTTCGAAATGTTTTGTAAATTTGATTGGGTTTTGTGGTTGTATCCCTCAGGCATAAGAGGGATTGCCTACGTATCCACCTGAAGAGGTGAAATCAAACCATGCTCGTAGTTCAGGGGTTTTTGTTTTAGTGCAAATGGATGTTGCCTTTGACAGATCAAAGGACCTTCAAAACGGGCAAGGTGCCGCAGCTTAGACTCGATAAAACATGCAATTTCAAATCAGAACACGTTGAGGAACTTGACTTGAAAAGAGGTTGAGGTGGTTGCTAGTTGTAAAATTAGGCTAGGTTGTTGTTTGCTATGGTTCAAGGGTAGTATTTCTTGAATTGGTCCAGGTTGATTGGGTTTGTAAAGTCCTCCCCATCTAGGTCACTCAGTCTCACTGCGCCCCCCGAAAGTATTTTCTTGACCAGGTATGGCCCAGCCCAGTTGGGTTTGAAGTTCCTCCTCGGATCGACAAGTAATGGTGCTCGAACTGACTTGAGGACCAAGTCGCCCTCCTGGATATCCCTGGGTTTAACCTTCTTGTTGAATGCCCGTTTTATACGTCGTTGGTATAGCTGGACGTTGTGCAAGGCGTTGAGTCGTCGTTCGTCTAGAAGAGTGAGTTGCTCATACCTTTGACGGGTCCATTCCGCCTCAGGGACTTGACTCTCCAGTAGGATGCGTAGAGAAAGGACTTCTAACTCTACCGGTTGAACCGCCTCCATACCATATGCTAGGTAGAAGAGTGTGGCGCCTGTCGGTGTTCGAATGGAGGTTCGGTATCCCCAGAGTGCGAATGGGAGTTTGCTCGGCCAATCACGGTAGTTGTCTTGCATTTTCTTGATAATGGTGACAAGAGTTTTGTTTGCTGCCTCCACTGCTCTGTTGTTTTGGGGACGGTAGGGGGATGATCGATGTCGTTTGATTTTGTATTTGTCCAGCGAGGCCTGAGTTTTCGCCCGGAAGTGAGAGCCTTGGTCGCTGATGATTTCATGGGGTACCTCATACCGGCAGATGATGTTGTTTTGAATGAACTCGGCCACTTGTTTGGCGGTCAAGACTGCATATGACTGTGCTTCCTCCCATTTGGTGAAGTAGTCGATGGGGACGAGGACAAAGCAGTGCCCATTGGTGCCTACCGGGTTTACTTTCCCGATGATGTCGATGCCCCAGGTCGAGAAAGGCCAGGGTGACGTCATGGTGTATAAAAGGGATGGTGGTATGTGTTGTATGTTGGTGAAGATTTGGCAATTATGGCAATGTTTGACGTAGTTACGGCAATCAGCTTCCATGGTGGTCCTGTAGTAACCTAGCCGCATAATTTTCCGGGTTAGCATCATTGCACTCATGTGAGGGCCACATTCTCCATCGTGGACCTCTCCCATGACCTTTTTGGCTTTGTGATGGTCAATGCAAAGGAGGAGAATTCCTTGGGGTGTTCTTTTGTATAGTTGGTTTTGGTTTATCACGAATTGTGATGCAAGTAAACGGATGGCTCTTTGTCCCCTTTGATCAGAGTTGGGAGGGAATTCGTTTTTGGTTTTGTAATTGAGGATGGCTTGGTACCAAGGTTCATCATGGCTTTCCTCGTCGTCGATGATGGCACAAACGTGATCTGGCTCGCTCCTTCTCTCGACACATAGGGGCATTGATGTCATGTCGTCAGGTATGTTGACGAGTGCGGCAAGCTTCGCCAGGGAATCGACAAATTGATTTTCCTCTCGCGGCAGGTGGAAATAATCGACTTGGTCGAAGAACTCGGCCTCTTTATTGGTCTTTGCTCGGTAGGGAGGTAAGCTGTCGGATCGGATTTTCCATGATCCGGACACCTGATTGATGATGAGCGAGGAATCGCCGTGGACCCTCGGTCTCTTGATGCCAAGTGTGATGGCTGCTTGTAGGCCGATGAGGCATGCTTCATATTCAGCGGCATTGTTGGTGACGGCGAAGTCCAGCTTGACCGAGATCAGAACATGTTCCCCCTCCGGTGATATTAGAAGGATTCCTACCCCGAAGCCTCTCAGATTAGATGCACCGTCGAAGTATAGGTCCCATGCGTCGGAATCGGCACAAAGGATGTCTTCGTCAGGAAGTGACCATGTGTCGGTCGTGGAGTCCTCGTTGACGGGATTCTCTTCTAGG
This sequence comes from Silene latifolia, assembly GCF_048544455.1. Classification (NCBI taxonomy): domain Eukaryota; kingdom Viridiplantae; phylum Streptophyta; class Magnoliopsida; order Caryophyllales; family Caryophyllaceae; genus Silene; species Silene latifolia. The sequence goes on from NC_133537.1 coordinate 37,025,235, forward strand.
AAATCGGCGACTGCTCTTCCCTTGATAACCTTGAGGGGTACAAACTTGAGATCAAACTCGGACAGCATGAGTGTCCACCTAAACAGCCTTCCGTTTAGTACGGGTTTTTCGAAGATGTATTTGACCGGGTCCATCTTGGAGTAGATGTGGACCGTGTAGCTGAGCATGTAATGCCGCAGCTTCTTTGTTGACCATACTAGGGCAAGGCATGTCTTCTCCAGTTGGGTATACCTTGTCTCGTACTCAATGAACTTTTTGCTTATGTAGTAGATGGCTCGTTCTTCGTTGCCAACTATTTGTGCTAACATTGCTCCCATGGCTGTGTTTGTAACAGTCAGGTACAAGGATAAAGGGATCCCCGGTTGAGGAGGCATGAGGACAGGAGGTTTGGATAGGATTTCCTTTATCCTGTCGAAGGCCTTTTGACAGTCATCGTCCCAATTAGTGTGATCGGAGGTGCGAAGTTTCTTGAATATTGGCTCACAAATCATAGTGAGCTTGGCAATGAAGCGGCTGATGTATTGGACCTGACCGAGAAATCCTCGAATCTCCTTCTCATTCCTAGGCCAAGGCATTTGCTGAAGGGCTTTGATTTTGGTCGGGTCAATCCCAATGCCTCTTTTGCTGACGACATGTCCCAAGAGTTTTCCGGAGGTGACCCCGAATGCACACTTCTGAGGATTTAGTCTCATGTTATATTTCCGCAGACGGGCGAAGAATTTCCGAAGGGCGTCGATGTGGTCGTCCCGTTATCTTGACTTGACAATCATGTCATCGACGTACACCTCTACTTCCTTGTGCATCATATCATGTAGGAGAGTGGTAGCAGTTCTTTGATAGGTTGCTCCGGCGTTGATGAGGCCAAAAGGCATGCCCGTGTAGCAATATGTACCCCATTGTGTAGTGAACGCTGTCTTGTGCATGTCTTCCTCAGCCATTTTAATCTGGTTGTACCCAGCATACCCGTCCATGAATGATAGGAGAGCATGTTCGGCGGTGTTGTCCACCAGAATGTCAACATGTGGCAAAGGGAAGTCGTCCTTCGGACTAGCCTTGTTTAGATCCCTGAAGTCTACGCAAACCCGAATTCTTCCGTCCTTCTTTGGTACGGGCACGATGTTGGCCACTCAATCAGAGTATTCAGACACTTTGATGAACCCAGCCTTGAATTGTTTGTCTAATTCTCCCTTGATTTTTAGGGCCCATTCAGGACGCATTCGGCGCAACTTTTGTTTCACGGGTTTAGCTCCGGGTTTAATGGGTATCCGGTGCTCTGCAATTTCCCTGTCAATCCCAGGCATGTCTCTGTACGACCATGCGAATACGTCCTTGTATTCGTGGAGGAGGTCAATGAACTGTTATCTTTCCGAGGGGTCCAGGGTTGTCCATATCCTAAGTTCTTTAGGTGTGTTGTCGGTTCCTACGTTAATAGGTTTGGTCTCCTCAATGATGGGGGTTCTGGTTTCCCGTTTGTCAAGTTCTTTAGCTAGGTAAGGTGGGTAGTCACTCAAGTCAAATTCCTCATAGTCATTCAGAATTGCATTGCAGTTAAATTGAGACGAGTCATAAGCAAACTTAGTGCTTATTAAGTTGACACGAGCGAAAAGCTCGGAGAGGACAGACATCTCGTGGTCAGTCAAAGGCGACACAACAGAGGAGGCGGCCCCTGGAACAGGCTCCAGGTTGTCACCTTTCATGGGAGTGGGGGTGACCCTAGCAGACTCGGCCTCTGAATCAGCCACGACTTTGTGATAAAACAGTGGGAAGGGGACCTTGACTGGGACATTAGGAGTGTTAGGAGCTACGATGGACTCAGACTCAGATTCAAATCCTTCTTCGTTTCCCTTCTTGAACATAAGGCTTTCTCCAGTTGTGATTTTGAGAATGCGGCCTTGGCGATCGGTCCACTTGACGGTCTTCCTCCAGCCTTGGGTAGCTTTCTCCGGGTCAGTGTCGGAGATCAAGGCGGTTGAGTCAAATTGACTGTCCTTCAGGGCGATGTTGATGATGTTCTCATAGTCGAGGTGCTTGATGTTATCCTCCCCAAAGAGGAGTGTGACAGCTTGTCCATCGAGGCATGACGACGGCTTAGACTCAGTTGATGCAGCTTCGATGTTGTTGGGGATGAAGTAGAAGTCCTGGAAGTCTTCCACACCCGGGTACCTAGCCTTGGCCACAGAGTCATAGATCGGCTCCGGAAAACCATGGTAGAGCTCAGACTCTCCCTCGGGGACAAAGTATCCATTGAGAGTCAGATGATAGGGACGGAGGATAACCTCGTGCTTCTTGCGTTTTCGGACTAGGAGGTTCATCTCCTGGATATCTTCATCCGTAGGTTCAAATCCCAGCCCGAAGGGAATGTTGGGGACCTTAGCCTGTTTCAAGGGAGGTAAGGTGCTCTTCAGGGGATTGAGGGGCAAACCCGGGAAGTAACCCTGGCGCATCATGATGCGGTTGACTGTGAGGTTGGCAAACGGGTCACAATCAAAGGGTGTTGATTCATCAGTTATGACATTCATAGCTTGGAATCCCCACATTTCATTATCATCCTCCTCAATGGCTTGGGAGGCTATTCCCTTTCTCATGACAGCTTTGATCGGGGAAGCAGGAATTGTGATTGTTTTCCCGTTGAAAGGGACCCTAATTTTCTAGTGGAGAGTCGAGGTAACTACCTTGACGGCGTGAATCCAGGGACGTCCCAAGAGCATATTGAAAGAGGTGTCGATGTCGACCACCTGAAAACTGGTTTGCCTTTCCAGTGGTCCGGTTGCGACAGTCAAAGTGATAAGCCCGGCGACCTTGCGACGAGTGCCGTCATAGGCGCGTACTCCTTGATTTGTCGGGACCAAGTTAGCTTCCTTAATACCCAGCTTGTGAGCAGTCTTGAGAGGAATGACATTCACTGAGGATCCGTCATCTACGAGGACCATGGGTACATTTTTCTTGAGGCATTGTACGGTGATATACAGGGCCAGGTTATGATTGGCTCCGAACGGAGGGATATCCTCGTCAGAGAAGACGACTGGGTTGTTCAGATCAGGGGCGTTCCTCGTCATATGTGCCACTATTTCTTCTGGAGAAGAGGTGGAGGGCACGGTTAACTTTCCCATGGCCTGTAGCAAAGCTTGTCGATGCTCAAAGGACGTTGCGATCAGTTGCCAGATTGAGATTTTGGCTTTTGCCTTCTGAAGCTACTTGAGGATTGAATTTTCAGGAGCCTTCAGTTGAGTGTCTACTTCCGGGACGACTTGGTCATTCGTTGTTGGAACGACCGTCGGATTGTTCGGGTTCTGATAGGGGCGTCCGGACCGGGTGAGGTGTCCGATCTTTTTCGCCCGTTTCTCTTTCTCTGGGACAAGGTAGACATCCTCAACGTCGTCTCTCCAAATGTCGTTGATCTCGGAGTCTCGAAGACACCTTGGAGGGGTATTCCTTGGTGGGCAGTTCTTGTGAGGGATATTTTTGTGGGGGTGATTTTTGTGAGGGTGATTTTTATGAGGGTAGTTTTTGTGGGGTTGATTATTGTGAGGTTGATTGTTGTGAGGTGTATGCCAGAATGGTCGCGGGAGCAATCCATCCTTGTGTGGGTAGTTTTGGGCGCTCGGGGGACTCCCCCTTGGGCGCGGTGGTGGAGGATTGAAGATAAGTCGACGGTAGGCATCGTCAAGTCGGGTGATCCTTTCGAAGAGACTGGTTATGGCTTCCTCAACCTGTTGGAACATAGTGAGCATAATGGCAGCACTAAACACGAACACCCCGTCTGACGGATCTTTTTCCAAGGCATTCACCTCATCATCAACTGGCAGGATGAGGTGAGAGTAGTCCAGAGTTGGCTCATCGTCAGAGATGGCGTGGATTCCCAGAGGATTTGTTTTGTTGTTTGACTTAGTCGGTGGGGATAGAGGCAAATCTCCTTTCTCAATCATGTCTTGGATGATGTGTTTGAATTTGAAGCAGGTTTCAGTATCATGCCCTTTCCCTTGGTGGTACTGACAGTAGACGTTGGGATTCCAGAAGCGGGATTTCTTAGCATCAGTCGGATCCGGGGTGGGTCCGATTGGTTGTAACTTCCCTTGGTCCATGAGCCTCTTCAGAGCACTTGCGTAAGTTGACCCTATATTAGTGAACACTCTCTGGGGGCGCTCAGCCCTCTTAGCAGATGGTTCAACGAGGTTGACCTCATCGATCTTGTTCGTTTGACCAGAAGGGCGAGATCCGGTTGAGGTGGATCCCTGGTAGCCTCTGCCAGTGGTCTTGGCTAGGACGCCCTTTCGGAGGTCATCTTCAATAGGTGTCCCCAGAATTTGCAGATCCTGGAAGGTCTTAATATTTTGATATCTCAGTAAGTTGGCATAAACTGGGCGGAGATTGTTGACGAATTTTTCCACCAAAGTTGATTCACTCGGCTTACTGACCAGTTGAGTACTCACCCTCCTCCAACGGGTTAAGAACTCGGTGAACCCTTCCTTATCGTTCTGGGTTAGTACTTCGAGAGTACGGGCATTGGCCTGGATTTCGACATTGTCGGCATATTGTTTGGCAAACTCAACTGCGACCTAGTCCCAAGTGGTAAGGTTTTTCGGATCAAGGTAGTAGTACCACTGACGAGGGATCGGTTCCAAGGAGGATGGGTAGATCCGGGTAAAAAGCTCTTGTTTGACCTCTTTAATGGCCATGTAGTCTTTGAAAGCACGGATATGATTGGGTGGATCCTCCACTCCTTTGAATTTAGGTACATCAGTCAGGGTAAAGTTGTCAGGTAATTGATCCCCAACAGGTTCAAACCTTCGGTTGTTCTCAAGATGGATATTGTTACCCCCGGGCTAGGAGCTGTTCTTCCAAGAGCTTCAGCCTCTTCTCAGTTTCGGTCAGAGGTCGATTATTATGTTCTTCGATTTCTTTATTTTCCAGGGTGTCGATACGAGTCTCGACGCGGTCCAGGATGACCTTAAGAGCGGTGAGCAGGCTGGCTAGCTGATCAGTCGTGACATTTCTGTTGTTATCATTGTTGTTGGACGATGCTGAAGATGGGGACATGGCTCTGAGGCAGAAAAACGGCTCACTTTACAACTCAATCCGACACGGTTCAAAGACTGAACGCAGACAACACAAAGGACAAGACAAAGATCAGACTCAATAAGACGAGGGTGACCGTGTATGGTTCCTCGGTGCTGACTCGGTTTATGACGTGACGGTGTTGACCGAACCTTTTTTGACACGAGTCCAACATGGCGGCGCGACACCATTGGGCGGGTCTCGTGGTGAGACGACTCATAAGTAAAGACCCATAAGTACATTTGCTTCGACTCGATTGACACGAGGCGAAATTGGAATGGTGGACGGAAGCTTTCGAAAATAGAAATTTTCAAAAAGATTCTTTTGTCGCTTTAAGGATGGCTTCCGAAGATAGAGATCTCCGCAAGTCGATCGGTTGAAAGGGTTGTCTTAAGTTTATTTGCAAAAGACGGTTTGAGTTTGAATCGGCTCGGAAAACAGTGTATTATTTCCCAAGTCGGTTTTTGAAATTTAAAATTGTATGTTTTGAAAATCGGGTTTGAAATGTTTAAAGAGGTCTCGGGACGGTGCATGGTCCTCAGGATCTCGAAAGTGTCTCGAGAAAAGGGTGTGTGCTTTTCTCGGGTTTTGAAAGAGCCATTGTCGGCGCGAAACGGGTTAAAATCCGTGTCTAGACGCGGCGATTATAACGGCGTAAAAAGGTGACTTGAAATGGTTATAAAAAAAACGAGTTTGATAATCGTTATTACGACGGCCTAGAAAGGCGTGTTGAAATGGTTATAAAAACCGGGTTTGAAAATTGTCATTACGACGGCTTAGAAAGGCGTGTTGAAATGGTTATAAAAACCGGTTTTGAAAATTGTCGTTACGACGGCCTAGAAAGGCGTGCAACGGTCGGCGAAAGACCGTGGTTTGAAATGGCCATTATAACGGCGCAAAAAGGTGTCTTTGAAAGTTTGAAAATGACACGGAAGGACTTATGATCAAGTAGCACATAAGCACTCACAGTTCATTATATTATGCATTATGCTGACACGGGTTTTGGCTTAGAAGGGTGGGTTACACACCCAGCAATCAACCCCGATTTGCGAGAGGGATACCAATTCAAACAAAATGTGTAAGGAGGGTGCCCTAGCCTCGTGCTCGAAGGTGATGAAAGCTCTTTGACGAAATAGAAATGTGTAACGTCAACGGTATGCTTGACTCAATCGGGATTCGAAACGCGGGGATGATAAAAAAACTCACGCCGACGAGACGAGCCAATTGGTCGAAAAGGGTTAGGTTATGGGCCCGGACAAGGAATCCGACCGTGACCGTAATATCAATTAATGCATTCCAACCAAGACCTCGTTCGAGTCTCACCATCTAGGGATCACAAAGACGTAAGTGTCCAAGTTGTCCCCAGCGGAGTCGCCAATCTGTGAACATGGACCACGTCTCGGTCTGTGGATTTGGGCCACCTACCGGTCCGTAGTCACGGGCCACCTGCACGCCGGGCCAATCTGTGGACATGCAGCGGTCTATTGAAAGTCACGCTCGGCGGCGTAAAAATGCTTTCGATCGGATCGTTTTAGATCGGTCGGTTTCGTCTCGGTAAGGGTCTCGAAATGATTAGAGATGTTCGGAGTTGCCACCAAGCATTTGTGGGATGCTTGGAACCCGTTCGAAATCCACTTTATACCTCGGTCAAATCGAAGCACAAAGCAGCGTTTGACATAGGTACTAAAGATAAGAAAATCGTCCCTCTTTAGCATCTTATCTCTAGAATGACTCTCGTACGCCCTGGATAAGGTCGTCCACTATCCAAAGTTTCTAAGTAAGAGGTGAAGGTACGTATTGGGAAGCCCTTTAATTAGACACCCAATCCCGCCCGCGGTAGCGGCCTCTACTGATCGATCTTGGTTGGTTGAATGCAAAAGCTGATAAAACGGCTTAAATGCATGAATGCGCATCCAATAATTTAAACCTAACATGTGAGAGCTTTCTAAGTCGGTTGATTTAATCCAAGTATCAAGTATAAGATGTCGAGTTGGATTAATGATTGATTTATATGCAAGACGGAAATTAAACATCCATTTACCGTATTAGGTTTAGGGTGCATAACGTGATCCATTTGTCTTGGTATTTTGCAAACATGATTTTGAACGAGTAAATAGTCATCTGATCCATCTTGTATCCGGCTAACCGGAGTCGGGATCGTCCTAGACTAATGCTAGAAGGGAACAGACCCTAAACCAGACGGCTATTTGAGGCACGAGCCAGCCGGCGGTGTAAGGGGCCTCCCCCTGGTTTTGAAAATGAGAAATGAAGGGCCTGTTTAGGCGCGGGATAGCCTACGGTTATATGCCGTATTCTGACCATTTGAAAAACGTTATAAAACGTGTTGGAAAATGGGTGTTTGAACCCGGTTTGATTTGAAAGGGTCGTTTAGACCGCATTTGTTGATTTGAAGAACTAGACCCGAATAACCATCATTATTTTGAGAATATTCGGTGTCGGGTTCGATTTGACAAACTTGACATGAATAGTTTTGAACATAATTATGAACTAGTTGTTTTAAGTTCATTTGAATGTAATTAGTCGATACTCGTCGTCGTACCCGGGTTGAAATCCGGCATGGTATATAGAACCAAGGATGACTTTGTGTCGGTGACTAATATGAAATGTAAAGAAATGAAATAAAAGGTTTTAAAACACCTTTTAAATGTTATTAACCAAATATTATCACCGAAACACGGATTTAACCGTCATGGTATGAGGAACCAAGGGTGAAAAATGTTTTATGGTTAAAACAAATAAGATGAAATAAAATAGGTTTGAAAATATTTGAAATGGTGAAAACCGATTACAAATATGAAAATGGATTAAAAGGAAATGACGAGAACAAACACGATTGATCTCTGACCTGGACACCCCATTTAGGCGCGGGCTAGCCGGCGAACCAAGGGGCTTCTGTCTCAGGCCAAAAATCAGTTTTGGCTCGTTTATTCCATGTTTTGGTTCATGTTATCCACGTTTTAGCTTGTTATAGTCATGAAACAAATGAAAACATAATAAAAGAGGATTTTTACACCCTCATACTTACATGTTTGGTTATGGCGAGTGACCGACGTAAGTGTAACAACTCGTTTGGTCGGAAAAGACTCGGTTTAAAACCGTTTTGGTAAGTAAAAAGAGTGTTTTAAGTTTAGTGACGGTGTAATGGTCGAAGTGGTCGGTCAATTGATTTAATGCACGATGACGGTACCAAACAATGTGTAAGGCTTGTATTTACGACCGGTAGGTCGTAAACACGCGTCGAATTGTGACTTAAGAAGTCGAGTCGAGAATTTTAAGGGAGAAAAGAGGGGGCGGACACTCGCGTAACTCTCAAATGGGGGGCATTTGAGGGGTATTTATAGGAGAATGAGTGTTTGTGTGAGTTTTGAGCGACGTGGCCACTTGGGCTGCTCAAAGAGGCGCGAGCCACGTCGCGGTTCTTCGAGGTGAGTTGTCGCTTTCACAACAAACGCAATCATGATTTGTTCTGTCCTAGGTTTTGTAGTCACATGTTTAGTACTTGACCATTCATGAATCCGGGAAAACTTAAGGTAGAAGGTTTGAAATGTTTTGTTTTTGGTGGTTGACTCGGTTTGACTCGTTGTTGGAGTCGGGATTTGAATTTTTGAGTCGGTTTTTGGTCCGGTGTCGGTTTTGACTCTAGTTAGTATCATTGTGACCCCGTCGTCGTGCATTAAACACTCCAGGTATTTTTGAAATGTTTTGAAATGTTTTATTTTCGAAATCGTTTTAAGTTTTCCGACGTAAAGTTGTATACAAACTGTCGATCAAACACCGCGATTCCAAAACATGTTATAGTCCGATAATCATCGGGTGTTTGTTGGAGTCTCAGCAGATACTGGGTATCTACACATTCTTACCTTGAAAGATTAGCAAGTGAAAGGGATGAATTAAACAAAAGGAACACCAAGAATTCAAGCACAAATTCACCAATTTTTTTTTTTTTTGAGAACAATTAGAGAAATATAGAGGAATTAGGGTTTAGATGTAAGAGTAAAAAAGAAAAGAAGATAGGAAACGGGTATAAAAATCCCGTCTTTACCCGTGTACTCTTCACTTACTCGATCGAGTAAGTAGGTTACTCGATCGAGTGGCCTCTATTCGATCGAGTTGGAGCTACGCGATCGAGCTTTCGCTGGCATACCCAACTTTTTCGACCTTATATCTCCCTAACTTGATCGAATAAGGTCTACTCGGTCAAGTAGGCACTTGTACTCGGTCAAGTAAGGTTTGGTACACGGCTAAAAGTCACATCTGTAGTTAACGATTCCTGCAAAACAACAACTCGTGTCGATTCCAAGGGATATTTGGAAATCGTCACAGATTATTTCATTCATTCACGGCACATTATTACTACTCAAATGTAACTCAACTACTTCATCCAAACATGACACATATTACTTCCTTCTATAACAAATACTACACAAAATGATTTACCCTACCATTAACTTATTCATACATACACTCAACACATTATTTCACTTCTAATCATGCATTTGCAAATTCAACAATCCAACTTATACTCACACTACTCTCAGCATTCATCTAACAATAAACCATCATCTACACCTGAGTTTGCTAAAAACAATTCGATCATGTCACAACAAGTTATCAATTAAATCATTTGACTTAGATATGCCATATCATAAAAGTACCCAACAATTCATCCATCATAATTTCCAATTACTACTTGATAAACATTACAACCAGCACAAAACTTACGACTTACTATTATCATCACATACAAGACTCACAATTCCTTTATAAACTAGTACTCATAGAAGACTTAGAACGCATTATTATCACCACATCACCAACATTGTCATGCACTATCGACACTTCACCATCTTTACTACATCCACCCACACTTCCATTCAACCACAATCCTACGCAGTTCATCATCACAATTACGCGCACTAAACATTAACAGAGACTCTATCACGGTTATTCCTAACTTAACCATCATACATACTAAGCACATAATTCCCGACTCGATAGTCCCATAACCGGTGACTGGTTTAAGCATACTGGGGCCATGATTTTGAAATGAGGGCGCCTACTCACCCAAAATCAAGCATCAGCTGGGGCTCCCAACATACATACACCAGGTTCATTTTATTAGACTCACGACGTTCATTGGGCTCATTTGTTACAGGTTCCAAAATCGTCGCTCTGATACCACTTTGTAACACCCCCATCTGCCAATGAGCCTTAACAAGACCTTCCTTAGCAAATAAGGGCATTACCATCTCGGTTGCCCGAGGACAGTAATAATCAAATGTCGATAAAAGAATGTTTATATTATATTACAAGTTATTAACAACCAGCTGACGATATAAAAGATACAACTCAAGACTACTATCAGCTATGTGAAACTATCTCTGCCATGTCTCGTGGTAGACTTGTCCCTCCAAGCACCCAGCTATGATCCAACATCAACCTGCTAAGACTGACTGCTCACCATAGTGGATCACGGCAGACACAACACAAACAGACAACACAACAAAACCACACAAGGTCAGTGACTGAGACAACACACACAAAAGCAGACACCACACAAGTACAACAGCACACACACGACACCTGCTCCAACCAACCACACACCTCTGACTGCCCGAAAGTCCAGTCCTGCCAGTGGGGGACCGCAAACGTTCCCACCTAAACCCCGCTCATCTATCCGAGCGATAAATCCATGTTCTTTAATGTGCACATCCCCTCTGTGGCGGGTTCCACGGAAGGCGAATCAAGGACGTGAAGCCACTCCCGCAAGTGACTCCACTCAGCCGAGGACGCACCTCGCGAACCACAGACATACAATCACAACCAACAATAACATCAACAATTACCAACTGTCAATCCAACACAAGGCTAAGTACTATCACAACCAATCAACAATACTGACACTAAACCAACCCAAACAACATCAACAGACTCTCTAGACAATCAACAGTACTGAGTAGGCGAACCTACCTATAGCAAACCGCACCGATTCCGCGTCCGATCACAAGATATCAATAAACCATAAAAACCACTTATACAATCATTACAACCATCTATCACTACCACTATAAACCTGACTGAAAACAAAGATGACGATGATGATGACGACGACATACCTATACAAAGAAATCCGGCTTCAAGACCGCTACCCAACTCAAGCATCCCCTTCCTAAGGTGTAGACACTCACAAGGACCTCAATAAGATGAACCATCGTAAAGGAGGAGAGGGGTGACGGCATTTAGGTTTAGGAAGAAGATAGGAAAATGATTTGAGGTTTCACGATATATGATTTATAATTCCCCGCTGAAAACCCGTTACTCGATCGAGTAACCAACTTACTCGATCGAGTGACCTCTACTCGATCGAGCTCCAAAGCTACTCGATTGAGTAGCCTCAGCTAGATCGAGTAACACACAAACCAAAGCTCACATCGTCACAGGTCATCACTCGTAAGGTTTCCGAGGTCAAGATAGGTGTCTAGCGTCAGTCAACGTCGGTCAACGGGTCCCTAAAAGAACGGGTATTACACCGACAGCCGGCGACTTGTACTTGCCACCGGCGAGTCTACCCACCTCCACGCAGGTTTACTTCTTTCTGTTCTTCCACCCTTCGAAATCAATGCCAACCACCATAATCACCACTTAAAGCACCAGATATGGTGGTTTGAGGGTGCGGATCGTCGGTCTAAAATGAGTCTTCGATGAGGGGGCGGCAGAGTGGCACGTCGTCCGGGGGGCAAAGTGGCGTAGACAGTGGCGGTGGGATTGGGTGGTGTCGATGATTGTGGTGGCCCATGCGGTGGTGGATATGGTGGTAGTCATGTGAGGTTGGGGGGGAAGGAAATGACAAAACTCATGAAACAAACACTATTAACAGGAATTTGGGTGGGGTGGGGTGGGGTGGGGTGGGGGGGGGAATGACAAAACTCATGAAACAAACACTATTAACAGGAATGAGGGGTTTTGATTCCCTTTCCCTTTTCTAAATACCCTTAACCAACCGTCCCCTAAGATATGAGTTTTGATATCTGGTATAAATATATTTTATCGAAGTCTCAACCGCATGTTAATTTAGATTGAACTCTTTTAAAATCCAATTTTCTAAAATTACCCCTTTATAAATTTTTTTTTTCTTTTTTTGTAAAATTACTCTTAGACTTTGATAAAATAAAACAAATTTGCTTCCAATTAACTCCGGTGAAAAAGAGTGTAAATGACAAAATCGCCCTTTATTTAACATATCTCTAATTCCCACACACTTTCATTTCTTCACTATAACTTTGAAGGTTCATCTCTCTCGATTTGCAGCTTACATATATTATACTTGTTCAATGCATTTTTTCTAATCTGAAATCGTATTTGACTGGAATTGAAGTTATGGTTCTTATTTTAATGCCTTCAATAAAAAGAAAGGGCGAGGGACTTCAGATTAGCATAAACTAGTATTGGTGCCCGACTTCGCCTGGACTACCTCCACTTACCATTAAATTTTTTTTTTTTCATTAAATAAAATTACTTAAAATTGCATAACCCATAAATTTATCATTAATATATTTTTTATAACATATCCTAAAATTACGATGAAATAAATTTTGAGACAAATTCACTACTCCCGCTATTAATACTTTACTCTTATTAATAAAACAATAGTAATAACATTTCACTACTTGCCCGTAATCATTGTTACTTTCACTACTCCCGCCGTAATTATTGTTACTGTCACTACTACCACATTAATATTGATAATTTCACTTTCACTATTGCCGCATTAATATTGATTATTTCACTACTCCCGTTGTTGTTCTACCACTCTCACTAATCTCGTTGATAATATTGTTACTTTTACTATTCAAATGAGTGATTACTATCATATAACTATATTCAATGTTACTACAATTTTTTTCTTTACTGACGAAATTACTTTTTAGGCATGCAATTTTAAGAGGATTATATATTTATATAAATATATTACATATATGCATTAAATCATATCGAAAGAATTATGCAATATTATATATTATGAAATCTAACTTAAATTATTTATAACCTACTTATTATATTTTTGTATGTTAAATAATTAACATCTCTATACATCTAATAAACAATAAAGTTTAATAGAATTGCATAGATTTTAAATTTACGTAATTTATTTTCGCAGTACAAATTTTACTCAGTTCAGTACATTTTGCGTGAAACTTTCCATTTACTTATCCCTAACAAAAAAAAGCTCTAACCTAATCCTTTGAAAACCTAACCACACAACATTTCCAATTAATCAAATTTCTTCAATCATGAACAATAATTTAGATTTACAACATGTATTTGATTAATTAATTGCAAATTATCAATAAAATGAATATATATTTCATGGGTTTTTTAGTTAATTTTATTTAAGTTAGGATTTGAGATTGGTTAGGTGAGTGTTTGGTGGCAGTTGACGTATGGGTGGGTGGGGGTCGTCGGTGGGGGTCATCGCAAGGGGTCGGCAGCGGCAGCTGTGGGTGGCGCGGCAGGAGAGGCACATGCGGTAGTGATTGGTTGTGTCACAGGGGAGGGGGAGTGTGTGGTGCGATCGTAGGGGGAGGGGATGGCCCACGGAGGTCATAGATGGAGGGGCAGGGGGAGGGCGGCGATCAACGGTGGTCTCGGTGAGTGGCACGGGACGGTTAATGGTGGTAGTGGTAGGTTGAAAACGATGGTGTGAGTTTTGGTTTTTTCTTTTTTTTCTTTTTTGTTCTCTGATACAGTACACTTTTAAAGAGGGGGATATGAGAGGGGTAGTACGGTAATAGTTGTACCGTAATGAGTAAAATGTGTACTGCGAAAATCAACACCCTAAATTTAATATATAATTTTATGATGATAATAGTTAATACCATAAGTGTGCATGTTTATACTAATTAATTATTTTATTTTAAGAAAATTGACCATCTTCTAGTCTTCTATAAATATTTAGGAAAATTACCAGACATCTTCTTTCTTTTAGTCTCTTTGAAATTGATCATCTTAATTAATTATTTTATTTTAAGGAAATTGACCATGTTTAGGAAAATTACCAAGCTTCTATATAATTTAATTTTAACCCAAACTATATTATATTTGCATTGAGATCCCTTAATCGGGTCCATCACACGGTGCTAATAATTTAAAACTATATAGTATAATTAATTTGTATAACTTTCTTTAATTACATTGAAGTTTCTTGGTTTCTGAATTTAATATATAGTAAGACTTTTTCAAGTCTTAAGACTCTTTCAAGTCTTAAGACTCTGGCACATCAGTTTTCCACTAACTTTTATTATTTCTTTATTGTTCGGATTCGCCTCAGACACGATTTTTCCACTTCATTTCTTTTTTTTTTTTAACCAAAAGAAATGACACATGAGATCCACTCATTGGATGATTTCCCTTCAAAATAGGATCAAGCCTCACCCAAAGTCTTAAGTTGAATCTTGGATTTCTAGGACTCAACTTAAAATTTTGTAAGACTAGGGTAAATTATTGATAGTTTTGAGAAAGTCTTGTCTCAAGTCTTACCAAAATCTTATCTCAAGAATCAAGACTATCAATAATCTTACCCTTAGATTTGCCGGAAGAATGGCAAGGTGGTTAGATCGCAAGTAGGGGAGGAGTCACTTGTGGAGTAGTAGTGGAGGGGGTGACAGGGGTAGTGCAGTGGGAACTGGGAAAGTGGGATGGGTGGTATTGGGTATTGTAGGGTCAGCAGGAGGGACGGTGGTGGTTGGCATAGCTAGTGAGTTGCTGGAGTGAGAGAGGGGGCTATGGCGATGGTTGAGAGGTTGGTAGGGGCGTAAGAGGATCAGGTGGTGTGGCTGGTTGCGAGTTAGGGAGGTAGGAGGGAAGACATTAGTGGTAAATTGGGAAGATATGGAGTTGGCCAGTATATTATCCATTTTGTTTGCCCAGGAATCACTGTTTCGTATCAATTTTCGATCAGAAGCGGTTTTTTGTGGTAGTAAGTTCAAAAAAAAAAGTGTAGGCACCAAGTTTGCAACACTAAAAAAACCATTCTAAAGCAAGAGAAACTTTGCAACAGCACAAGACGGTATAAATGCAAGACGGGTAGCATATCACTTGTTTGAAAGCTTTAGTACATATCCAATACATCTAAAAGTGCAACGGAGCAACGTCAAAGAAATCGAACACAATTATCACTCAGAAAGCAGCACATCTGCGAAATGCTAGCAGTCCACAGTAGAAATTGCAATATCTGCTACTAGTAATAGGGCATGTAACGGTTTGGCCTTCTGAACCTAGGAGCCTTCCTGCAACCAGGTTAGAAAAATGACAGTTAAGTTCCATTGATAAATGACAGTCAAGTTCCATAAAAAGCATCAAGGTTTAGAGAACTATGTTACTCCGACACATCACGTTGGTTCAAGTGTAAGACAAGATACGACACTTCAACACTTGACATTTTAGACCAAAAAATTGACAATTTCGCAGAAAATAAATGTATCCGACATTCTGACCCGTGTAGGGGAAATCCAGTGCATTTTAAGTAATCGAAGTGAAGGAAGAAAGGAGTCGGGGAATATTGTCAAACTATTCAGCTAGTTATACTCCCATTAGAGTGTTTGAAATACTTGACAGTCTGAAAAGGAGTTCAAAGGCAGGGTTCTCAGCTTCCCAAGCATACTGGAAATGGAACTAGCAGCAGTGAACTACTACAAAATCGCTCGAAAAAACAGTCCGCATAACAGGTACACTCTACTTCAGTGAAAAAAACAGTCATGCTTCACGGTTTCAGAATCATGATAATCTATATCTAAACCCATCCATTTCACAAATTTCTACCTCACATCCATTTTTAAGTAATTTCAAAATATTCTTCCCAATCCTCTTGTCAGCATCAACAAATCCTCTCCTTCCCAACTATATTCCTTTTCCCACATTGCAAACTCAGATATACTATTTTAACGACTCAAGTAAAAAATCATGGTCAGCATAGTATTTGTCGGGAATCTCTGATGCAAATGTGACCGAAGTAGCTGCAAATAGGATGAACATGGTGGTCGGTAGTGGTGGTTTGGCAGTGCGAAGAGCATGGTTGCAGTGCCAGCGGCATATAAAGACATAGTCTAAGAGTCTAAGAGAAAGAAAGAAAGAAGGCATGTTGTAAGAGAAGCACATAAGAGCAAACAAAAGGGAAAAGGTAGAGGACTATAAAACGCAGTGCACATGTGAGGAGTTCGAAATTATTACAACGTACCCATAGCCATAAGGATTAAAGTATGGTGAAGGAAAAGGTCTGCGGGGACGGAAAGGCATATAAGGATTAAAGCGCCTTCCCCTGAACTGTTTCAAGCCAGGCACATTTGTCCTTTTCGGCGAGACCTGAAAATGTAACACACAGTAGACGCAATTAGAATTTAGCAAACTTACGGCAATGTGTAATATTTCCAAAAAATACCAAAAAAAAAAGCTGCAAGTAGCAAATCAGAGTTGACATCCACAACCATTATCTTATAAATATACCTTCAATTGACGGCCATGCAATTCCGATTCATTAAGGAGGAGAGCCTGTTGCACAGCCTCTTGTTCGACAAACTCTACGTATGCAAAACCCTTTGGCTGCCCAAACTTGTCTGTCAAAATTGTCACTCTATTCACAATTCCGCAAGACTGAAAATGTTGCTGGACTTCTTCCGGGGTGCATGCATAATCAACCTGAAAGTAATTAGGACATCCAGATTATACAAGTAAAAAGAGAAGTGTTTTGTAGAGCAAAAAAAGATGTTCAACAAGAACAAACAATTAACACTACATCCAACTAGAAGTACTGCAATTAACCAAATTTACACTCGGTCACAAATGGGCAAGAACACTTTTCTCATGAGATCTACCTCACCACGAAAATGTAAAAGCCTAGGGTGAATATGAGTAGAACAACTAAATTATAGAGTACTAGTAGGAAACAGAAGCTTTAGGCCTTGTATGGATACCAAAATAGGAGGGAAAGGGAGAGAAGGGGGGAAGGAGGGAAGGAAAAAGGATGGAAGGGAAGGGATGGGGAGCGGATGCTTAGATACAATTTCTCTCCAAGTCTTTCCTATGGTGGAGGGATTTTGATTTCCCTTGGAGGAGTGAAAATGAATCCCTCCCCCTTCCCTCCACCCTTGTTTGCTATCCAAACAAGGGATTTTCATTCCCTTACTCTCCCTCCCTTTCCCTCCAAATCCTTCCTTCCAAACAAGCCCTTAGAGAAACGTGGATATCAAGTCCTCAAAAAATTAAATCGTGCAGTCGCCCGTCACCATCTTTACAGCTTTAGTCCAATCCAAGGATAAAGATAGCAAAAAGGAAATATCAATACCAATCAATTAAAGAACAAAAACAGCAAGAGACCGAGAATTCCTTAAAGCACAAGTTGCAACACACTGAACATGACTGAGTGTCAGAAAAGGGGGATGATAACATGTTCTCTTCACCCCTTGATTCTTATTCTTTATTTACTTCCCCGGAAAAGTCCGCAACAACAACAAAAACCAACACCCATAAACTTGATTAAAGAGAGAACTAATATAATTTCCCTGCATGTATGAGTTACTTACAATCCTGAACCATCTCATTTCATATCCCTTGTTAAGTAGAAGGGCATTCTTTTATTTCAAATAAAGTTTGTACTTCCACAATAGAAAATATTTTACTAATCTACCATTTCCTTTCTCTTCTCGCCATTTCTTTTGAAAGACAGTAAAAAGAGATTACTTTTCTTCAGGGTTACCAGATTCACTCAACCACTAGCAAATTGTAAATCGGCTCAAGCTTTAGCACGCTGCTTGTTTAATCTATATATCACTCACGTATAAGATGTGGCATATTCATACGAATTAAGCAACCCTGCTTTCCTTCCATCATCAATATACCCGAGTCAACACTGGCAACACGAACAAGAACAACAGCATTAAAATTATAACGCGAAAGTTCTCAAAGCGCCAATCATCACACCTGTGCAAAATGGTTTGAACCAGGTATCAGTGCTCAGCATAGCCGCGCAACTAGCTTCAAATTGGATGCAGCTATCCAGCTAAGAGCAGCTAGACTTGTAAGAATCTCTCCACCAACACAGACAAGCACTTTACATCCACCACACTCCGTGCAACTTCAGTACTAACACTAGACAACATAGGATTCAATTTGCAGTGTCCTTTTTTTCCATAAATTTTTACAGTCCTCACTTTTTTTTCTTTTTCCTTTTTTCAATTTTTTTGGACACTAGTTTCATCTTTTTCTTTTTTTTTCCTTTTTCTTTTTCTTTTTTTCTTTTTTTCTTTTTTTTTCATCTTTTTCCTTTTTTTTATTCACCTTTTTTTTTGCCAATTCTTAGATAAATGAACATGAAACTGTCATTCAATTCCTAGAAACAAATCTATTATCTTACACCTATATCCAACATCAGCCCATCTCCCAATATTCAGTAACAAATCCAGCACTAAGACACAAGGACCTTGATGAAGAAGGAAGACCCTGCGATCATAGCAAGACATTTAAGTCGAACCATGATTAACTGAAAGCAGAATATGGATTCGGCAAAATTAGCAACAGCTTCAGAAAAAAAAAATCAACGCTACAGCAGTCCACCATAGACAACATCCAATGAAGTTGAGGCACCATATAACACGACAAAGATACATGAAATATACAAACATACTCCCTCTAATTTATTCTATTTAGTCTCAATTGTTTGCTTTTTGGGAGGTGATATTTGATATATATAGGGATTCATGAAAAAAAATGACTAATATTTACAGAGTTGGGTAGTACGACACAGCAAAGATCACAACAATGAAAATAAACATCTTCACATTCATAAAGCTCAAGACCAAACAAATGGGAAAGATGCTATTTAAACATGCAACCACTAAAAGTAAACTAGAAAATAGCCTTAAAGTTCAACACTCATCGATAATATTGCTCACTTCAGTAAGTTTATCCAAGCACAAGTGTCTAAAGTAGGTCAACAAACAATTACGCACCTATAACACTGTATCAACTAACTGGCAACTACACAATCTTTCACGTTGAGTCTACGTAACCACCACAAGAACCCAACCACATCTGTTACAATTATGATACATAGAGTCATAGACACAATGTGCTGTACATAAACCACACACTACAATTCCCTTCGCTAAGTGATGCAGACTAGAAGACACTATTGCAACGCGTCAAAAGAGGTGGATACTGGATACTGAATATTCAAATAC
The DNA here is from genome assembly GCF_048544455.1 of Silene latifolia. NCBI lineage: Eukaryota > Viridiplantae > Streptophyta > Magnoliopsida > Caryophyllales > Caryophyllaceae > Silene > Silene latifolia. Next base: position 37,044,542 of record NC_133537.1, read on the forward strand.
ACGAGCAAACAACCCTAGAGTTTACTCTATATCAGGAAGAATGCACTTCCTGACATCATAATAGTAATAAAGCAAAAATACATAAGGCTGAAACAATACAATTTCTGTCGAGAAGGATGTCCCACTACCTAATTAGTCACTAACTGAAGCAACTATTAAAAAGCTGCAAGGTATAACACAAAAAAGCAAAGGTTCTTTTAACTAAGTTATATACTTGTGTGTTGTGCCTCAATAGTAGCCCCTCTGGTGTGCCTCACAGTTCCACCATGCTTTATTATGGCACCTCATTACTTGCAAAGTTTTAGAAATAACGCAAGTAAAATATTTGTCAATGACAAAGAAGAAAAGAGATAAAAGACACTTGACATGATAACCTAATAGTAATGATACAGTAATGTAATCAATATTAGTATCCTCAGTACAAGGCTTTTCGAGTTTTCGGATTCAAAAAATTAATAATGAGGATGTCCAAACGTGAGAAAGATCAAACAAACCAAACCACCAAAAACATAACCACTCAAGGATAGCAAGTGATGGAGGCACATAAAGATACACTATACATTATGGATTGGCTTTACAGAGAGAATCTTCAAAACTTACATTGCCTACAAAAACGGAGCGTGCATCAACCTCTTCTTTATTTGCCAAGTCAGCAGCGCTAGCTGGGTCTGTAATCAAAATAACAAGCAATCAAGACCAATAAAGCAGCAAAAGAAAGGCAATAGCTATGAGATTCAGCAGCAATATGTAGATGATTGCATGGAAACTAATTTAAGCGTCTTTGGACTTCCACTTATTGACGAATAAACTTCCTAACAGGACAAGATACTTCACATGCCTATCTCTGTAACAAGTAACAGAGAACGTCGAATGAAGGATACCAGTGATGGACAGCCATGTATGAAAAGACACTAAGAGGTGATGAGTAAAATGCTCAAGCAATCATGAGTGAACTAACTTGGAAATATAGAAGTTCCAGTCCTGGTGAATATGGAACACTTGACACCAAGTATACAACAATCATATGTAACAACAAAACTTCACACTACTAGCACAGAATTCTTGAAATAGGTTTTCAGGTTCGAGATATACATCACAAAACCAAGATCGTTAGAAATATAGCATTAACATACAACGTGAACGTATACACCATATTGGCACATCACAGAAACAGATAACCAACATAAGGGAAATATAGATGTATTCATGAAATGCCAGCTGCCAAAACATACTGTGTTTGGATTCACTACTACTGAACAAAAACAAATTAGCAGCAGACAACTTCCTGAAAGATCAATCTTGGCAATCATTCAAACACTACTCAAATTCATCGACCAATCCGTCAAATCAGAATCCTAATACCCCAAACCAAATTGAGCTACATTAATATGACAATACCCGACCTAGACCGATATAACATTTTCAATGTTTTCGCTATGGATACCAAACTATTCCATCAAAAAAAAAACACACGAAAAAAAGAATAGTATTCAACATCAATAGCTAAACTAAACAATTTGAGCAACTACTTTTGATACGATAATTCAGCATAAAAAAAACCTAATTAGATTAATCAAAAACAACGCAAATAAATCAAGAACACTATAATTTAATTACAAACCTTGAACAGCGCCCATCTCCTTCTCAACTTTAGCTTGCATCTCACGAAGAGCAGCAGCTTCTTCCTCCATCTCTTTCAATCTCTTCTTCATCTCATCCAACTCCTTTTTATTACCAGAAATTAAAATCAAAACACTTTAATTATCTCCATCAACACATATAAGTAAATCTAGGGTTTCAAAATTTTCAAAAAAAAATCTAGGGTTTCGAAAATATAAAAAGGGATACCTTGACGGCGGGATCATCGTCAGCAGCGGACATGTCGACGTCGACGTCGGCGTCAAGGTCACCTTCGACGGGGATATCACCGCCGTAAACCTCGTGTTCTTCTTCATCCATGGTGGTGGTGAGAAATTGATTTGGGGGAAAATTAGTGATGGAAGTGCGAAACGCAAACCCTATGGAATTAGGAGTGCAATTGTGGTATAGGAGGAGTGCTATTTAATTATTTATGGGTTACGTAAAAGTAGTAGCAGCCCAAAACAATACTTAAAAAAAATAAAAATAAATTAAGGTCCTGTTTTTTTTTTACTTAATTTCAATTCTTATAAGTTCAGTTCAGTTTAATTTTATTAAGTTGATTCGATTTAGCTCAAATTCGAGTTGATTGATTGATTGATTGATTGATTCAATTGATTTATTTCAACATTAATAATACTATTCTTATTTTATATTCTTATCACATTATCATTATTATTATATTAATCTATTTAATATTTTTATTATTATATTAATATATATTTTTTATATTTATTATATTACTATTGTTTTTATTATTATTTTTATTATTTTATTTATATTTAATATATTTATTTATTATTATATTATTATGATTAATGGCAATATTAGTAATATAAAGTTTTAATATTATTATTATTATTATTATTATTATTTTTTACTTTTATTACTATTATTATTATTATTATTGTTGTTGTTGTTGTTGTTGTTGTTGTTATATTATATTTATTATTTATTAATATATTCATTTTGATTAATATTATTAATAACATATTTATTATTATTATATATTATTATTATTAGTTTTATTAGTTTTATTATTTTTATTATATTACATATATTACGTATATTATTATTATTTATATTAATTGTTAAAATTATTTATTTTTATATATATATTATTAGATTATTATTAGATTATATTAATATATTAATAATAATGAATAATTTTTTTATAATATTTATTATTATTATTATTATTATTATTGGTATTAATTTTATTATTATTATAATATTTTATTTTTATTTGATTCGATTCAATTCAGATCGATTCATTGATTTGATTGATTGATTTCAGTTCGACTCTTATTAAGTTGATTCAAATTTCGATTCAAAGACCATTAAATTGATTAGTTTAGTTAGTTCAATTATTGTAATACTACGGTTTTATGAGTCTCTGGGTACTCTATCGAGTGGGCCTTACTCTGTCGAGTAAGGGTATTTTGCGTTTTAAAATAGTTTCTAACCTGTAGGGTACTCGATCGAGTAGCCTTGATACTCGATCAAGTACGTCAGTTACTCGATCGAGTAGCCCGGTTTGCGGGTAATATTTTGTCGGGTTTTGTTAATAATGGGAATTAGTATTTAAACCTTTCCGTCACTTTCATAATACGCTTTACAAACCTAATTACTTTGAAAAAGAGATTTCAACCTACGTACTTCGCATTCTTCGCATTATTGACAAATTCCGGAGCTTGGAAAGTCGGATTTCATCTTTCTTTACATTTTTGTGATCCTTACGTTGAGGGTAAGATCTACGTACCGAATTTGTTATATTTAATTAAGTTTCGTTAAACCCTAATTTTGGGAATTGGGGATTTGTGTTAGTTTTGTGTGGTTAGTGATATATGTGATGTTATGTTAGGAGGAGGATTCGTAGAGGAGGCTTTTTGATAACAAATTTGTTGAGATCGTCGATCGTATTGCTTTCCGTGTAGGGTTTCCCTACTCGTATTAGTCCCATAATGTGTTGGTTGTGATGTGTGATTGTTGATTATTATCATACGAGTATTGTGAATGATTCTTTGGTTTTGTTTTTTCTTGATTAGTAGTGGTGGTTGATTGATCAGATCTGTCTGTGTTCTTGAGTGCGTCCCTGGCCGAGTGGAGTCACTTGCGGGAGTGGCTTCACGCCCATGATTCGCCTTCTGTGGAACCCGCCACAGAAAGGATGTGCACATTAATGGATTTGGGTTTATCGCTCGATGGAGATGAGCGGGGCTTAGGTGGGAAACTGCAGTCCCCTCGGCGGCGAGGAGTAACCTGTTGCGATGGGTACTCTGGCAGGGCTACACACTTTAGTGTGTAGTCAGTGTTGTGGAGTTGGTGATGGAGTTCGGAGTATATCTGTGACAGTTGAGCTGTGTTGTTGAGATTATATAAATTGTGTGATTAGTACTGACCCCGTTTATTGTTTTAAAAACTATGGTGATCCATTCGGGGATGATGAGCAGTTGTTGAGCGGTATGAGTCGAGATACATGGGCTAGTGGGATGTGTCACCTTGAGATGATAGAGTCTTCCTTTGTAGCTTTAGTAGTTTGTCAGACATTTTCATTTAGTTGATTAGACAGTTGTTTTGGAGAACTTGTAACCCGTATTTTGGGCATTTGGTTTTGGTTTGTACTCATTCACTAAACTTATACTATTTAAATGTTGTTTCGTTATTGTCTTATGATTATCATTGCCTCGGGGAAACCGGGATGGTAACATCTTTATATCTGAGTGGTCCTGGTAAGGCACTTGGAGTATGGGGGTGTAACAAAATGGTATCAGAGCGACGATCCTGAAACCTGTAACTAATGAATATAATGAACATAGGGAGTCAATTAAAATGAACCCGGGGTAAAGGTTGTAGGGACTAATGCAAAGGCTTGGGAGACGTCCTAAAGTCGCGAACTCGCCCTACAATTTTGAACCGGTCACATGGGGGGTATGTGTCAAGGTCGTATGTGGTGTTTGTCAGTTTATATGTGAAATTAATCATATGTGTTGTGAGTTGTTGGATGTTGGGAGTGGAGGATTGAAATGGTGATTGAAGAGTTGGAAGTTGGTGGAGTGTGTTTATATGTTGGTTTGCATAAAGAAGCATGCTGGTTGTTTATTATGTGGCATTTAATAACATGAAGTAGATTCTTTTGTTGATTGTATGAGGAGTTGTGTATAATTGCATGCGTAGTATGTTATAATGTTGAGATTATGAAATTTCGTAGTATGTTGGGTTATGTGAGATAACATGCGGGTAGTATGTACGAGTCTGCATGACTCGATCGAGTAGGGGGTACTCGATCGAGTGGGTGAGGTACTCGATCGAGTGGGTCTGACTCGATCGAGTGGGTATTTTGACGTTTTTATAACTAGAATCGTGTTTTTGGGTACTCGATCGAGTACATAGGGCACTCGATCGAGTAGGGGGTCACTCGATCGAGTGGCTAGGCTACTCGGTCGAGTATATCAGAGATTAGAAGGTCTGTTTTGGGTCTGGAGTCGGGGCACTCGATCAAGTACGTGGGGCACTCGATCGAGTAGGTTTAGGCACTCGATCGAGTGGGTTCTGAGCAGGGTGTTTTCGTGTTTTGGGTTATAGTATGTATGTTTATATCTACCTTTTCTTATATAGTTTCAAGATGCCGCCAAAGAAAACCGCTTTGTATGCGAGAGCTGAGAGCATGAACATTGACGATGTAGTTAAGATGTTGGAGCATCAAGATGCTCTTACGGAGGCCCTAAAGAGAGTGGGGAAGGATAAGGAGGTTGATCACTCTAAGATCAGTCTTTATATTGCGAGGTTTAACCCAAAAGAGTACAAGGGGACCGGGGAGCCAATTCTTCTTGACAATTGGCATCGTGAGATGGAAAACATTCTGGATCCGGTACATTATCCTGATGAGATGAAAGTAGAACAGGCTGCATTCTACTTGAGGGAAGCGGCTGGTGAGTGGTGGGACAAGGTGAAAGTGAGTGCTAGAGAGATGTATACGGCGTGGGTGCCTGCTATACCTTGGGAAGAGTTGGGAGGGCTATGAGGAGAGAGTTTGTACCGAGCATGTGAGGAGTAAGTCGAGGGAAGAGTTTGATGGGTTTAGGATGACATCCGATATGTCGGTTCTTGAGTACTACAAGCGGTTTAATGAGAATTCTAGATATATCGAGGACATGGGTTTGAGTGAGGAAAACCTAGCCGAGATTTAAGAGGGGTTGACCCCGGGATCATGGAAAAGTTACCCGTGGGAGTCCTTGCGATGTTAAGGAAGCTTATGAGAGGGCTGGGAGAGCTGAGAGGTTGGTGGAGATGGCCCGAGAGAGAGGTAGTGAGAAAAGGAAGGCTGAGAGTGAGGGTGGTGGCCAATCTAACTACAAGAAAGGTAACCATAGTCAGGCTAGAGCGTTTTCTTCTGGCTTGGGGTTTAGTGTTGGGGCTTCTTTTGGGCGAGGCCGTGGGAGCGGTAGTGGTAGTGTAATACCCCGCATTTTAGACGGTAGAATTATATTAAAATGTGTTTTAAATGATATTTAATAATTTAATTAATTGGATAATAAATTTGTAAGACGGAAATAAAATATAAAATAATTAAAATGGAAGAAATGTGGGTCGTGGGCACGGGTAAGCCGTGTATGTTGAGTATATAGTCGGGATTGTAATTATATATTATTACTAATACTAATATGGGAGTAATTAAAAAGAAAAGGAAAAATAAAGGTAATTGCTTTAAGGAATCTTCCTCCCTCTTTCCTTCCCACACCTATATAAATAAGCTATTATATCTACCCATAAGCATACAAAAACATAAAAACACAATAATTGATCTAAGGCAAGGGAGAGAAAGATCTAAGGGAGAAAAATAAGAGAATTCATCCAATTATTGTTATCTCAAGGTAAGATCGTCTCAATTTATATTTATATAGTCGTATTTAATTAAATTATCGTTTAAACTCCGTATGGACCACCGTGAACCGTGTCGTTACCCTCATTAGTTGGCCTTGACCGTGGGGATGCTAGTGGGACCTGTCATGGCTGTTGTCGACCACCGTGGAAGGCGGATTTCGCGTCTAAAGTTATGGTTGTCGCGGATTTAAGACGTGTTTTGTGACTTACTGGTTGGACGAATAAACACGGGACTTGGGTGGCTGGATAGCTCGGCTATGGGCGGTCTTAATGGTGGTGTCGGGGTGGCTTGAGGTGGTGGTTGGTGAGGTGAGCTGTCGGTTGTGGTGTTTCACGCGGGTGTAAGCTGTTTAGGTGGGTTTTGAGTCGTTTGGTGGGTCGTGCGTGGGTGTAGCAGGTGGTGGAACCACCGTGGGTCAAGGGAGACCACGGTGGTGGCCACGGGTGGTCATGGTGGCAGTAGGGTGGTGATTTAGTTGGGTTTTGTGGTTTTCGTGTCGGGGTTTTGGGAGCTGTTTAGAGCGGGGTTTTGGGGCCTGTATAGGAGGTTTCAGGTGGTGGTTAAGGGTTGTCGGGGTTGGCCGTGGTGCAGGCTAGAGCGTGGTAGGATTGGGTGGTAGTGTCGGTGGCTAGGGGTGTCGCAATGGGCTGGTCTTGGTGAGGGGTTTGGGACTCGGTATTTTGGTGTGTCGTGGTGTTTGGGTTTTGTTTTCACGTGGTGTACGAGATTGTATGGGGGTTTGGGTTGCTTTGATCCCATTTGTTTATTAAGTCGGATTTTTACGTAATCTTTTACACGGGAAAATAATTAATTAAATTAAATTATAATTAATTAAACTAATATAATGAATTGAATAATTAATAATTAAGTTATAATATTTTGTTTAGGTGACGGTTTTGAAGTGGAGTATTTCTGATTATTTTATTGGACTGCTTTATTGGAATTGCCGATGAGGTAGGTTATCTACTCAACTCGAATATGCATATGGGTGTGATTTATTAAATAATTGTTAGTTGTAATTGGTTGTTGATTGTTGAATGTTGTGTTTGTTAATTTATTATTATCCATATTGTATATTGTATTGATGTTTTGAAGGCCCGGTCCAAGGGTGGCAGGTAAAATGAAGAACCGGTCCACGGGTGGCGGTATATAAAAGGGTGTCTCGGGATTGATGTTGATATTATTTATAAGGGTGTCTCGGGTTATTGATAAGGGTGTCTCGGGTTAATTATATGGGTGTCTCGGGTTGTGTATGGAGGATGTGTGGAGATTTGGAGTTGTGATGGGGATTGATCATTTACATGTTATTCTGTATTATTGTTGTAATGTTCTTGTTGTTTAGATATTCCTACTCAACCGTTGGGTTGACCGTGTATTCGTTAAACACCTGTGATGAACCAATAATTGGGGAGCAGATTGATTTCAGGTAATTGAGCAGGCTTAGAAGGGGAGCTGAAGGGCGAGAGGATATGGCATTTACTTAGCTGTCTAGATCACCTTAGAAGGACAAACAATATTTATTATTCGTATTATTTAGTTTTCCGCTGCAGTTGTATTTATTAATTTAATTATTTATTTTGAATTATGTAATAAGGCCATTTAAACATTATATTTATTTAAAGTACCGTGGTTTTGTTTACCTTTGTATTCACTACCTCAGGTAACTGAGATGGTAACACGTTCATTTATCTAGGAATGCCTAGTAAAGGCTCTTAAATAAATGAGGGTGTTACAAAGTGGTATCAGAGCGTAAGTTCCTCAGGCCTAAAACAAATGAACCCAATGAATTTAGGATGAGTCTAATAAAATGAACCCGGGTAAAAACTGTTAGGAGCCCCTTAAGGCTTGGGATGAGTTAGGGGCCCCCTCACACCAAACTTCTGGCCCTTTCAGTTTTGAACCGGTCACCTTTGAGAGAATTGAACGAGTGGGGTAAATAGAGAATATCTTATGTCTTAAGGGACAATTATCTGTCTTAAGATAGAAATTTCTAACCTTGTTGCAGGACGCGGATTGAGGTAAGTAATATATGATGGCATTTTGCCTAGGGCCGTGAGAATTGGAGTAACTATTGGGATTTGTGTTGAAATTTGGGTGATAATATGCATCAAATAGTGAATTGAATTATTTGGTTGAAATTATATAAATTGATTCGAATTAATAGCGTGAATTATTAATTATTAATCTACATGAATGGATGTTGTGTGAATTAGAAGTATTATGTCTAGTGATATGCGGTTATGTGATCCCTAAGCCATGATTAGTGTAGTAATTTAATGATTAAGCAATAAGTTTTGTGGGTGTGGCGGTTTTGGACGGTTGTGCGTCACGTGGTTGGCTGGCTTTAGGCTAGTCCAGTCAACCACATGTTGTTTTGTTTGCAGGTGTATTAATTAAAAACCTTACGCCTAAATTCCTGAGCAAAGGCTTATGTGTGTATTTTATTTCCATTAACATCAGAACCATGCCTCCAAAGAAGGCTACATCTACACCTACACCCACTTCTATGTCTCAAGAGGAGATTGATCGTCTGATTGCTATGAATGAGGCCTTGACAGCTGCGTTGAAAGCCAAGGGGTCAGTGCAAGATTCGGCTAAAGTGAGTGCTTCTATTGCGAGGCACAATCCGACGAAGTATGATGGTTTGGGAGCACCTTCTTTATTGGGAGATTGGCACAGAGAATTTGATAATCTTTTCGAGCTATTGAAGTGTCCTGCGGAAATGCAAGTGGATCAGGCTGCTTATTATCTAAGAGGGAAAGCTGGTATGTGGTGGACAAGAAGCAAGGAGGCTGTGAGAGAGGCCGCTGCAAATAGTGGAAGTGATTATGTGAGGTGGTCGGGGTTCAAGAAGGTTATGAATGCTGTGTTCGTTCCAGAGCACATTAAGAGCAGAATGAGAGCAGAATTTGACTCTTTCAAAATGACAGATGAGATGACAATGGAGACCTACTATAATAAATTCATGGAGCTATCTGAGTATGTTGCAGACTTAAACTTCAGTGAGGAGATGTTGGCACTTAGATTCGAGAAGGGGTTGACCACAACTATCAAAAAGAGGCTGGCAGCTGGGCAACCAAGCAACATGGATGACGTGTATCAAAGAGCTGGACATGCCGAGAGGATTGCAGATATGCTTAAGGAAGAAAAGAAGGAAAAGGGTGAGAAGAGAAAGACTGAGGCTGCAAGTGAGAATACTGGGAATAAGAAACAAAATGTGAATCCATACCGATCTTTTTTCTCCAACAATGGGCAGAATGAGAATGGAAACCGTGGAGGTTTCGGTAGAGGAGGATCTTCGGGAGGCGGTGTGCTTACTTGCTTTAGATGTGGGAAAGTGGGTCATAAGATTGCTGATTGCAGAGTTCATGTGGGAAGTCAAGAAAGGGGTTTTGTAAATGTGAACCAGAGTGGAGGCTATCTCGATAGATTAATTACGATAGATAGGCTGGTTCACCAAAAAACACGGGATTCTTTGATTTTCTTTATTTGAAAATCTATAAATAGCCTCTTCTCACTGACGTTCCTTTACCTGACCAAGAATCTTTTGTGCGGCAAAAAGAAAAAGATTTTTTAAACAAACCCGCGCCATTACTGCTGGAGTGGGGCTCGGCCTTCGAACCGTACGCGATCCAAGGGAATGACTTTCAACAGCCGCAGCTTTGTTTGAAAGTCTGGACTCGAGTTGGAATTCTTTGATGAGGAATGGGCCAGACAGCTTCCCAAAGAAACCGACGCTGTTCAAGAAAGTAAAATCTTCGTACTCCTATGCAGAATTATGGGAATTATAATCCAAGATCTGGTGGTGGCAATTATCAGAGGAGCAACAACAATTATTCCAACCAAAATCGCTTCAACAACAACCAAAGCAATAATTTTCAGAAGATAATGAACAGTGGAAATCGTGAGAATGGGCCAAAGATCGCCTAGCCGAGTGGAGCTAAGAGCAGTGGGAAATTATTTATGATGGGAAAGGAAGCTTCTGAGGAAGATGCTCATGTTGTCACTGGTACATTTCTTGTTAATTCTGAGCCTACCTTTGTTTTGTTTGATTCAGGAGCTACCCACTCTTTTATTTCAAGTGAGCATGCTAGGACTTTAAATTTGAAAGAATATGATGAGATAAAAGACCTAGTTGATATACCTTCGGGGGATTCCATACCTTGTAGTCGTGTGTTTAGAGATGTGTCAGTTAAAATTGGGGAAGCTATCTTTTTTACCAGTTTAATTGAATTTCCTTTGGGTGGTTTCGAGGTAATTTTAGGGATGGATTGGTTGAGTAAATATAAAGCCTTTATAGATTGTCACCAAAAGAAAGTAACGTTGAGTGGACCTAAAGGAATAAAAGTGTCTTACAAGGGATTTGTAGTTAAACCAAAAATAAAACTTATCTCAACAGTTACCTTAAAATCTTGTTTGAGGAAGAGAGGTGAGTTGATCTTGTGTCATGTGAGGGACACATGAGAGGAGGTGCCTGGGGCGGCATCTATACCTGTTGTGCAAGACTTTCAGGATGTGTTTCCAGATGAGATTCCAGGGTTACCACCTTAGAGGGATATTGATTTTGGCATTGACTTAAAACCTGGGGCGGGACCAATTTCTAAAGCACCTTATAGGATGGGACCTAAAGAGTTGGAGGAGCTTAAAAAGCAGTTGGAGGATTTGTTGGATAAGGGTTATGTAAGGCCGAGCGTGTCACCTTGGGGAGCACCTGTGTTATTTGTTAAAAAGAAAGACGGGAGCATGAGGTTGTGTATTGACTATAGAGAGCTGAATAATGTGACTATCAAGAATCATTACCCTTTGCCGCAGATTGATGATTTATTTGACCAACTGAGTGGGACTGGAATATTTTCTAAGATTGATTTGAGGTCGGGGTACCATCAGTTGAGAATTAAGAACGAAGATATTCCAAAGACTGCATTTAGGACAAGGTACGGACACTACGAATTTGTTGTTATGCCATTTGGATTAACTAATGCACCGGCAGTCTTCATGGACTTGATGAACCGTGTGTTTAGTCCCTATTTGGATCAGTTCGTGGTTGTCTTCATCGATGATATCCTGGTGTATTCAAAGAATAAAGAAGAGCATGAGAAGCATTTGAGGATTGTGTTGCAGACCCTGAGGGAAAATAATCTTTATGCTAAGTTGAACAAGTGTGAGTTCTGGTTAGAGAAAGTTGCCTTTCTGGGACATGTGGTGTCTAAGGAGGGAGTGTCAGTGGATCCAAGCAAGATTGAGGCAGTGTCCAAGTGGGAGAGACCGAAGAATGTGGGGGATATTAGAAGTTTTCTGGGGTTGGCTGGCTATTATAGGAGGTTTGTAAAAGACTTCTCAAAAATAGCTAAGCCTTTGACTACCTTGATGAGGAAGGAGAATAAGTTTCAGTGGGATGAGAGTTGTGAGAAGACATTCCTAACCCTGAAGGAGCGCCTGACTACAGCTCCTATTTTAGCCTTACCTGAAGGGAGTGAGAATTTTGAAGTTTATACAGATGCTTCAAAGAATGGTTTGGGATGTGTGCTTATGCAGAATGGGAAAGTAATAGCTTATGCCTCGAGACAACTGAAGCAGTATGAAGCAAACTATCCAACTCATGATTTGGAATTGGGAGCGGTGGTTTTTGCCTTGAAATTGTGGCGTCATTATCTTTATAGAGCTAATTTTAAGGTATTTTCTGATCACAAGAGCTTAAAGTACATTTATACTCAGAAGGAGCTAAATATGAGACAGAGGAGATGGATTGAGTTAATTGGAGATTATGACATGGAGATAATTTATCATGAAGGGAAGGCTAATGTGGTGGCGGATGCACTTAGTAGGAAATCTGTCCATGCTTTGTGTACTGCCATGTCTAGGATGATTTTGCGTGAGGAAGTGGAAAAGATGGGCATTTCTATGATCAAGAAAGGAGAAACAGTTGGGGATTTGACCATTGAGCCAGAGTTGTATGAAGAGATTAGGAAGAAGCAAGAAGGAGATGCGAGAGTGGCGCGGTGGAGAGAGGCTGTGGGTGAGGCCATGGTGGAAGGCGGGAAGAAGCGGTTCCACATGGGTAGTGATGGTAGTTTGAGGTTTGATGGGAGATGGTGTGTACCTGATGATGAAGAATTAAAAAGAAAGATTTTAACTGAAGCTCATTCTACTCCATATTCTGTTCATCCTGAAGGAGATAAGTTATATAAAGATTTGAAGAAGACTTTTTGGTGGCCTAAGATGAAGAAAGAGGTTGCTGAGTTCGTTGCTAGATGTTTGGTTTGTCAAAGAGTGAAGGGAGAGCATAAGAGACCACAAGGTAAAGTTCAGTCCTTGGATATGCCTGAGTGGAAATGGGAGAGTATTTCGATGGATTTCATTGTGGGGTTGCCTAAGACTCAGAGAGGGAATAACATGATATGGGTTATTGTGGATCGATTGGCTAAGTCAGCTCACTTCATTCCTATGAAAGATACTTGGAATAAAGCTGAGTTGGCTAAAGCTTATGTCAAAAATGTGGTGAAGCTTCATGGTGTCCCAAAGGATATTGTTTCTGATCGTGATTCAAGGTTTATATCTAAGTTCTGGCAAGAATTGCAATCTTTGATGGGGACTCAGTTGAAGATGAGTACAACATTTCATCCAGCTACAGATGGTCAGACTGAGAGGACTATTCAGACCTTGGAGGATATGCTGAGAGCTTGTGTGATGGAGTTTGGTGGATCATGGGAGGAGAGGTTGGATTTGATTGAGTTTTCGTATAATAACAGTTACCATGCTAGTATTGGCATAACACCTTTTGAGGCATTGTATGGCAGGAAGTGCAGGAATCCTGTGTGTTGGGATGACAGGGCAGATACAGTTGTGTTGGGACCTGAGATGATATAGGAAATGGTGGAGCAAGTGCACATTATTCGTCAAAAGATGCGTGCAGCGCAGGATAGACAGAAAAGCTATGCAGATTTGAAAAGGAGTGATATAGAGTTTGATGTGGGAGATAAAGTGTTGCTTAAAGTGTCTCCTATGAGAGGTGTGATGAGGTTTGGGAAGAAAGGAAAGCTGAGTCAGAAGTATATTGGGCCATATGAGATTTTAGACAGAGTTGGAGAGGTAGCTTACCGTTTAGCATTACCTCCGGCTTTGGATAGAGTGCATAATGTTTTCCATGTTTCACAATTAAGGAAGTATGTGAGTGATCCTACTCATGTGCTGGAGCCTGAGCATGTTGAGATTGATGAGCAGTTATCTTATGTTGAGGAGCGTAAGGAGATTTTGGATCGAAAAGTGAGAAAGACTCGTAATGGTGAGACTGCTCTAGTGAAGATTTTATGGTCTAATCATAAGGTGGAAGAAGCTACATGGGAAGCTGAAGCTGCTATGCGAGAAAAGTATCCTAGTCTTTTTGTTTGAGTTAGTTGGTTACGGGGACGTAACCCTTTTTTTTAGGGGGATAGGATGTAACATCTCGTATTTTATAACATTTTTAGGATAAATTTAATAATAAAAGTATCTTGTGAAGGATTTAATAAGAAATTTAGTTGGAATTTATTTGAGATATTATTTCTGTTGTTTGGGTATTTGGTGAACTTCGGGACGATGTTCTTTTTAAGGAGGGAAGACCGTAATACCCCGCATTTTAGACGGTAGAATTATATTAAAATGTGTTTTAAATGAAATTTAATAATTTAATTAATTGGATAATAAATTTATAAGACGGAAATAAAATATAAAATAATTAAAACGGAAGAAATGTGGGTCGTGGGAACGGGTAAGCCGTGTATGTTGAGTATATAGTCGGAATTGTAATTATATATTATTACTAATACTAATATGGGAGTAATTAAAAAGAAAAGGAAAAATAAAGGTAGTTGCTTTAAGAAAACTTCCTCCCTCTTTCCTTCCCACACCTATATAAATAAGCTATTATATCTACCCATAAGCATACAAAAACATAAAAACACAATAATTGATCTAAGGCAAGGGAGAGAAAGATCTAAGGGAGAAAAATAAGAGAATTCATCCAATTATTGTTGTCTCAAGGTAAGACCGTCTCAATTTATATTTATATAGTCGTATTTAATTAAATTATCGTTTAAACTCCGTATGGACCACCGTGAACCGTGCCGTTACCCTCATTAGTTGGCCTTGACCGTGGGGATGCTAGTGGGACCTGTCGTGGCTGTTGTCGACCACCGTAGAAGGCGAATTTCGTGTCTAAAGTTATGGTTGTCGCGGATTTAAGACGGGTTTTTTGACTTACTGGTTGGACGAATAAACACGGGACTTGGGTGGCTGGATAGCTTGGCTATGGGCAGTCTTAATGGTGGTGTCGGGGTGGCTTGAGGTGGTGGTTGGTGAGGTGAGCTGTCGGTTGTGGTGGTTCGCACGGGTGTAAGCTGTTTAGGTGGATTTTGAGTCGTTTGGTGGGTCGTGCGTAGGTGTAGCAGGTGGTGGAACCACCGTGGGTCAAGGGAGACCACGGTGGTGGCCACGGGTGGTCATGGTGGCAGTAGGGTGGTGATTTAGTCGGGTTTTGTTGTTTTCGTGTCGGGTTTTTGGGAGCTGTTTAGGGCGGGGTTTTGGGGCCTGTATAGAAGGTTTCAGGTGGTGGTTAAGGGTTGTCGGGGTTGGCCGTGGTGCAGGCTAGAGCGTGGTAGGATTGGGTGGTAGTGTCGGTGGCTAGAGGTGTCGCAATGGGCTGGTCTTGGTGAGGGGTTTGGGACTCGGTATTTTGGTGTGTCTTGGTGTTTGGGTTTTGTTTTCACGTGGTGTACGGGATTGTATGGGGGTTTGGGTTGCTTTGATCCCATTTGTTTATTAAGTCGGATTTTTACGTAATCTTTTACACGGGAAAATAATTAATTAAACTAAATTGTAATTAATTAAACTAATATAATGAATTGAATAATTAATAATTAAGTTATAATATTTCGTTTAGGTGACGGTTTTGAAGTGGAGTATTTCTGATTATTTTATTGGACTGCATTATTGGGTTATCTACTCAACTCGAATATGCATGGGTGTGATTTATTAAATAATTGTTAGTTGGAATTGGTTGTTGATTGTTGAATGTTGTGTTTGTTAATTTATTACTATCCATATTGTATTGATGTTTTGAAGGCCCGGTCCAAGCGTGGCGGGTAAAATGAAGAACCGGTCCACGGGTGGCGGTATATAAAAGGGTGTCTCGGGATTGATGCTGATATTGTTTATAAGGGTGTCTCGGGTTATTGATAAGGGTGTCTCGGGTTAATTATATGGGTGTCTCGGGTTGTGTATGGAGGATGTGTGGAGATTTGGAGTTGTGATCGGGATTGATCATTTACATATTATTCTGTATTATTGTTGTACTGTTCTTGTTGTTTAGATATTCCTACTCAACCGTTGGGTTGACCGTGTATTCGTTAAACACCTGTGATGAACCAATAATTGGGGAGCAGATTGATTTCAGGTAATTGAGCAGGCTTAGAAGGGAGTCAAGGGCGAGAGGATATGGCATTTACTTAGTCAGTGTCTAGATCACCTTAGAAGAACAAACAATATTTATTATTCGTATTATTTAGTTTTCCATTATGCAGATTGTATTTATTAATTTAATTATTTATTTTGGATTATGTAATAAGGCCATTTAAACATTATATTTATTTAAAGTACCGTGGTTTCGTTTACCTTTGTATTCACTACCTCAGG
Source organism: Silene latifolia (assembly GCF_048544455.1). NCBI lineage: Eukaryota > Viridiplantae > Streptophyta > Magnoliopsida > Caryophyllales > Caryophyllaceae > Silene > Silene latifolia. The sequence continues at coordinate 37,060,734 of NC_133537.1, forward strand.
TAACTGAGATGGTAACACGTTCATTTATCTAGGAATGCCTAGTAAAGGCTCTTAAATAAATGGGGGTGTTACAGGTAGTTGGGGGATGACCTGCTTTGGCTGTGGCGGTGTAGGCCACAAGAGACATGAGTGCACGAGTGTACCGGGAGCTTTTCAGAGATCGGCTCAGGGGGGCTATTTTCAGGGGCCGGCACAGAGTTATGCGAGTAACAGACCGGCTGGATCATGGTCTAACCGGGGAGGTCAGAACAACCAGGGTTGAGGTAACCGCAATGGCGGTAATTCTTATCAGAAACCAGCTACGAACAACAACAACAATCAGGGGTCGGGTGCTAAGCCGACCACTTCAACCCAAGATCTTGTCCAGGAGATGGAGAAGACCAGTGGAAAGCTGTTTATGATGGACAAGAAAGCAGCTGAGGATGACGCACATGTTATCACTGTTACTTTTCTTGTTAACAGTATTCATACCTTTGTTTTGTTTGATTCGGGGGCGTCTCACTCGTTTGTATCTTCGAGTCATGTTAAACGGTTGGGTCTGAGGGTATATGAGTCTGTAAGTGAGAAAGTTTTTATACCTTCGGCTTCGGGTGAGTCTGTATCATGTGGGAGGTTGTATAAATATATATCTATGATAGTTGGGCAAGTTGATCTACCAGTGGACTTGCTAGAGTTTCCTTTAGACGGTTTTGAGATGATAGTCGGGATGGATTGGTTGGGTAAGTACAAAGCTAAGATAGACTGTCATCAAAAGAAAGTGTCTTTGAGAGGTCCTAAGGGTTTTAGTGTGTCTTATCGTGGGTTTGGGGTCAAACCCAAAGTTAAGTTGATTGCAGCTGTAACCTTGAAGTCCTATCTAAGGAAGGGATGCCCTTTGATCTTGTGCCATGTGAGAGATGACCGGATAGAGAGTCCGACAGTTGATCAGATACCAGTGGTGGGTGAGTTTACAGATGTCTTTCCAGAGGAGATTCCGGGGTTGCCACCGAAGAGGGAGATAGATTTCACGGTCGAGTTGAAACCGGGGACGAGGCCAATCTCTAAGGCACCGTAACGGATGGGCCCTAAAGAGTTGGAGGAGCTCAGGAAACAGTTAGATGATCTGATAGAGAAGGGATACATTAGACCAAGTGTATCACCGTGGGGAGCACCAATTCTTTTTGTGAAGAAGAAAGATGGGAGCTTGAGGTTCTGTATAGATTACAGGGAGCTGAACCGAGTGACGGTGAAGAACAAGTATCCTTTGCCAAGGATAGATGATCTGTTTGATTAGTTGAGTGGTGCACCAGTCTTTTCCAAGATTGATTTGAGGTCGGGATACCATCAGGTGAAGATTAGAGAGGTGGACATACCAAAGACAGCTTTCACGTCAAGGTATGGCCATTATGAGTATGTGGTGATGCCTTTTGGGTGATCTAATGCGCCGGATGTGTTTATGGATTTAATGAACAGAATCTTCAGACAGTTTTTGGACAAGTTTGTGGTGGTGTTTATCGATGACATCTTAGTCTATTCCAAGACTAAGGAAGAACATGAGGAGCATCTGAGGATTGTGTTGCAGACCTTGAGGGATCATGAGTTATATGCTAAGTTTTCCAAGTGTGAGTTCTGGTTAGAGAGAGTTGCCTTTCTGGGGCATGTGATCTCTAAGGATGGGGTAGTTGTGGATCCGGCAAAGATTGAGGCAGTGACCAAGTGGGAAGCACCAAAGAATGTTGCTGAGATCATGAGTTTCTTGGGTTTAGCTGGATATGACAGACGGTTCGTGAAGGATTTCTCCAAGATTGCTAGACCTATGACAGCTTTGATGAGGAAAGAGAACAAGTTTCATTGGGATGAGAGTTGTGAGACGGCGTTCCAAACATTAAAGGAGCGTTTGACCACAGCTCCTATCTTAGCATTGCCTGAAGGGAGTGAGAACTTTGAGGTTTATACAGATGCCTCAAAGAATGGGTTGGGATGTGTGTCAATGTTGTTGCAGATGCTTTGAGTAGGAAGAGTGTACATTCTTTGTGTACAACTTTATCTTTGATGAGGTTGAGAGATGAGGTGGGGAAGTTTGGGATACATATGATGCAGAGAGGGCATGCCATGGGAGATTTGACGGTGCAGCCTGATCTTTATGATGATATTCGAGGTAAACAGGTGTTGGATCCTAAGATGGTAGAGTGGAGAGCTGGATTAGAGAAAGGGACAGTGTCCAGACTCTCTATTCATTCAGATAATAGTTTGAGGTTTGATGGGAGGTGGTGTGTCCATAATGATGAGGAGCTGAAAAAGACAATCATGACAGAGGCACATTGTACACCATATTCAGTACATCTAGGTGGTGACAAGCTATACAAGGATTTAAAGAACACGTTCTGGTGGCCTGGGATGAAGAAAGAGACAGCTGAGTTTGTGGCCCGTTGTTTGACATGCCAGAGAGTAAAAGGGGAACATCGATGACCACAAGGTAAGATTCAGTCTTTAGAGGTACCTGAGTGGAAGTGGGAATCCATTTCTATGGATTTTATCGTGGGTTTGCCAAAGAGTCAACAGGGTAACAACATGATATGGGTAATAGTGGATCGACTGACCAAGTCAGCTCATTTTGTGCCAATGAAAGATACATGGACTAAGGCACAATTAGCTATGGCTTATCGGAGGCATGTGTTGAGATTGCATGGAGTCCCTAAGGACATAGTATCTGACAGAGATGCGTGGTTTATCTCAAAGTTTTGGAAAGAGTTCCACGAATCTTTGGGAACGACTTTGAAGATGAGTACAACATTTCATCCTGCGACAGACGGTCAGACTGAGAGAACAATCAAGACTCTTGAGGATATGTTACGAGCTTGTGTGATGGACTTTGGTGGTAGCTGGGAAAAGAGGTTATATTTGATCGAGTTTTCTTACAACAACAGCTATCACTCTAGTATTGGCATGGCACCGTTTGAGGCCTTATATGGGAGGAGATGTAGGAGTCCGATTTGTTGGGACGACAGTGCTGAGGTAGTGGTTCTAGGACCAGAGATGGTACATGGGATGGTTGAGCAGATTAAGATGATCAGAGAAAGGATGAGAGCGGCTCAGGATAGACAAAAGAGTTATGCAGATCTACATCGCCGGGATATTGAGTTTCAGGTTGGGGATAAGGTTCTTCTGAAAGTGTCTCATATGCGTGGGGTTATGAGATTTGGGAAGAAAGGCAAGCTGAGTCAGAAGTTCATAGGCCCTTATGAGATCTTAGAACGGGTTGGAGAGGTTGCTTATTGTTTGGATTTACCAGCTGCGTTGGAGAGAGTGCATAATGTGTTTCATGTGTCCTAGTTGCGCAAGTATGTGAGTGATCCGTCACATGTATTAGAGGCAGAGAGCATAGAACTAGATGAGTCCTTGTCTTATCTTGAGGTGCCTAAACAGATTCTTGACCGGAAGGTTAGGAAGACGAGGGGTGGTGAGACAGTTTTGCTCAAGATCCTTTGGTCTAATCACGAGACTGAGAAAGCTACATGGGAGGCAGAGGAGGCCATGAGAGAGCATTACCCTTTCCTTTTTGATCAAGTATGTATGGTTACGAGGACGTAACCTTGTTTCTTTTAGGGGGGTAGGAGATGATCGCAAAGAGTTTTTAAGAGTTTTTACACCCTTTTTGTGTTGTGTCGGTGTGTTTTGGTTGTGGTTGAGTCGGGTTGAGTTGGTTAGTAGCATGTTTTTATGTTGAGTTTGTTTTAGTTGTTGTGTCAGAAGTGTAGTGGTATGTCTTTGTTTTGTTGTGGTTTGAACTTCGGGGACGAAGTTATTTTTAAGGAGGGAAGACTGTAATACTACGGTTTTATGAGTCTCTGGGTACTCTATCGAGTGGGCGTTACTTTGTCGAGTAAGGGTGTTTTGCGTTTTAAAATTGTTTCTGACCTGTAGGGTACTCGATCGAGTAGCCTTGATACTCGATCGAGTAGGCGGCACTCGATCGAGTACGTCAGTTACTCGATCGAGTAGCCCGGTTTGCGGGTAATGTTTTGTCGGGTTTTGTTAATAATGCGAATTAGTATTTAAACCTTTCCGTCACTTTCATAATACGCTTTACAAACCTAATTACTTTGAAAAAGAGATTTCAACCTACGTACTTCGCATTCTTCGCATTATTGACAAATCCCGGAGCTTGGAAGGTCGGATTTCATCTTTCTTTACGTTTTTTTTATCCTTGCGTTGAGGGTAAGATCTACGTACCGAATTTGTTATATTTAATTAAGTTTCGTTAAACCCTAATTTTGGGAATTGGGGATTTGTGTTAGTTTTGTGTGGTTAGTGATATATGTGATGTTATGTTAGGAGGAGAATTCGTAGAGGAGGCTTTTTGATAACAACTGTTGAGATCGTCTGACTGTATTTCTTTCCAGGTAGGGTTTCCCTACTCAGTATTAGTCCCATAATGTGTTGGTTGTGATGTGTGATTGTTGATTATTATCATACGAGTATTGTGATGATTCTTTGGTTTTGTTTCTTGATTAGTAGTTGTGGTTGATTGTATCTGTCATCGTATTCTTGGTGCATCCCCGGTCGAGTGGAGTCACTTGCGGGAGTGGCTTCACGCCCATGATTCGTCATATACGTGGAACCCGCCATAGAAGGGATGTGCACATTAATGGATTTGGGTTTATCGCTCGATGGAGATGAGCGGGGCTTAGGTGGGAACGGCTGCGGTCCCCCACTGGTGGCGAGGAGTAACCTGTTGCGATGGGTACTCTGGCAGGGCTACACACTTTAGTGTGTAGTCAGTGTTGTGGAGTTGGTGTTGGAGTTCGGAGTATATTTGTGATTGATTTTGTGTTGTTTGTTGTGTTGTTGAGATTATATAAATTGTGTGATTAATCGACCCCGTTTATTGTTTTATAAGCTTGTGGTGATCCATTCGGGATGGTGAGCAGTTGTTGAGCAGGTATGAGTCGAGATACATGGGCTAGTTGGGATGTGTCACCTTGGATGATAGAGTCTTCAGCGTAGCTTTAGTAGTTTGTCAGACATTTTCATTTAGTTGATTAGACAGTTGTTTTGGAGAACTTGTAACCCGTATTTTGGGCATTTGGTTTTGGTTTGTACTCATTCACTAAACTTATACTATTTAAATGTTGTTTCGTTATTGTCTTATGATTATCATTGCCTCGGGGAAACCGGGATGGTAACATCTTTATATCTGAGTGGTCCTGGTAAGGCACTTGGAGTATGAGGGTGTTACAAGTTCAGACAATTTCAGTCCAAAAGAACAGGGCCTAACTCTCTTATTGTTGTATAGGACGGGCCCAATAGGAGAAAATAGCCCATCAAAAGAGGTTACTTTATACTGTATATAACAACAATTATGGAAAATTGAAAACCCCAAGCCTGAAATTCACACCTTTTATTATCATTCCAAATCACGCCATCCTCAACCCCAGCACCACTGCCTCTGTAGCCCAGGTCCTCACCACCGCCGTATCTATTATCCACCTTCATGATTGTCGTTCTCTACTTCCACGAGGTTTAGTAAACAACTAGAAAGATGGAGAGTGTTATAGTCACCGTCGTCCGTCACCGCAAGGCAAAGTCGTCAATTACATAGGTTAAAGTTTTCAGATTTTAACATTAAAATTCAACATAAACGAGTGTTGAATTTTAATTTCAGTTTTAAAAGCTATGAATATTCAAACTAAACTTAAACTAATTGATTTAGTTTAAATACTCAAGTTTTTATGTTGAGAACTAGGAATTTTATGTTGATAAATATGGATTTCAAATTAAGTCTCTACTATATAATTAACTTGCTCATAAACATCTAAAAGTTTTAACTTACAAACTCCCAATTTTAGAGTGAAAACTTCATTATTATTATGAAGAAAAGTCAAGTTTTATTTTATTTTATTTCTTCCTGTCACAAGTTCAAAATATTGCTCTATTTTTGTCATTCTAAATTTTCTAGATAAAGACTAGCAATTTTAGTTTGAAAACATAATGTTTTAAACAAGAAATTATGGCCTTGAGATGAATCTTCGCGTGGAGAAGTTAGGCGGAGAAGATAGTCGGCGTATGAGGTTGGATTTGAGGTTGTCATTCGAGGTGGTGACAATGGCTGCCTGGCTGGGGTAGTAGGAAGGCAAACAAGAAGATAGGTTGAGAGTACTGAATGAGTAACCGTATAATCGTGTGATGAAGTTGGTTGACTGACAGTAGTGGATGTGATTTTTTTTCCTATTTATTGGGCTTTTAATTGTCGGACTGGTCTTATGCTAAGAGACCGTCTCACCCAACAATTTGTGAAAAATAAAATACTCTATTACTTTATTAGATTAGATTAGATTAGATTAGATATGTCACGCTGTTTTACCCAAAAAAAAAAACTTGGCCCATTGGAGTATATCACCTCACTTTCTTAAACATAGTTGTTTTTTATGGACAACTACCCTTTTATAGAACCGTCCTTTAGCATAGAACGGACTCAATAGGAGATATTAAGTCCAACAAGAGAGTTTTACTAAAAAAAAAGGCAATTGGAAAACATGGCGGAGAAAAGAAGAGAGAGTGGAAGTTTTTTCTCAAAGTGGGCCTCACTGATGAGCTCCCATTTCTACCTACATTTCGTAATTTTCGTTGCATTTGAAGCTCAATTAGTGGCATTTGGAAGCGGTTTTTTGACATTTTAATACTCTTTAGCCAATCCCAAGTGTTACTATATTTAATAAGGAATTTCAATGAGGATTTGAAGGTACTTAAGGGTCAAGAAAAGCATCAAAGGAAGGCAAAGAACAAGCATCAAAGAGACATTGAAGAAGCCTTTCAAGAAGTAAGCAAAGGAAGAATTGAAGGCGAAATTCCAGCAGAGAATTCGCACCGTGCAAAATTCTTAGCTAGGAATTCGCACCGTGCGAAAAATCTGGGGTTTCCGCAATTTTGATTACGGGCTTGCACCTAGCTTAAGGCCCATTAATCCTTCTTAACCTAGGACTATTTATAGGTGAATACCATTAGGGGATTCACCATCTTATGCATTATTGTTAATCAATTTGTAATTGGAAGAATGATCATCTTTTAAATGGGTTTTAGATCTAGCATGGAGAACTAATATCCTCTTCTTAATCCAACTCAAAGGTGTAATCTTTGGTTGTAAGACACTCTAATTTTTCCTTAATTATCATTATTGTTGTTAATCTCTTGTGTTTTATTTGTTGAATTTTGGAATCCTTATTTGATTTTAGTAATTAAGTGTGATTTCCTTGTTACTTAAGCAAATCAAGTTCCTTAATTTATTGTTGTTGGGTTTATTAAGTGTGATTTCCTTGTAATCTCATCTTGCAACAACTTGTTATTAGACTAATGAATGTGATTTCCTCTTGGTTTAATTGACAATTGAGAGATTAATTTGTGATTACTCATTAATTGTGTTTTCATTGTGAGTAATTGCACCTATTAGATTCCTATTGCTTCATCTTCTTGTTAACTACTCTATGTGTGTGATTTCCACTAGGGGAACTAATAACTTGGGTCAATTTCTAAGTTTGAATTCCTTGTTGTTGGCTTCTATTAAGGGAATTTGGAGATTTCATCTCACTAATAGGACAATAATATTAGTTAAAAGATTGATTGTGTCAAGGATCGACTAAAGTGTCTCACTTTATTGAGTTGAGTTAAGTCTTTCTCAATATTTGATAATTTTCCATCTTAAAATCGATTTGCTTGCTTACTTGCTACTCACTCTTGTTTGAATTTTGTTTTGCTTTTGTTATATTTGAAAACCAAACCACCCCTCTTTTATTTACATACTTGCTTGTTAATTAGTTACAATTGTTCTAATTGCATAGTTGGAAACCGAATACAAACCCCCCCTCCCCCCCTCTCTTGGGTACGATCCCCTTCTTACTACTTTACTTGTTTGATAATTAGTGTTAATTGGTATTAAGTGTGGCTTATAAATTGTTAATTTGACCGTCTTTTATAGAGACGTTTTAGGCGTGTCAAATTTTGGCGCCGTTGCAGGGAAAGGTGCCGGTTTTGCTAAGTATTTTTAATTGTGTTGTTAGAATAGTTGTGCCAAGTTACTTGCAATTGTGTTTGTAGTAGCTAAATCGTGTTTGGTAGGTTTACTTGTGTGAGCATTTTTTATCGTTTGTTTCTTGTATAGATTCTTTTATGGTTCATACTAGGAACTCTAGTAAACCCTTGCTCCCCTTCAACCCGGAAATTCAAAGGACTCTCGCTTGGCTAGGAGGAGGCATAAGAAGAGAACCTCCGGTTATTCAACAAATCGATCCCATAAACCAACAAGATCAAGAAGAAGATAAACACTCTTCTTCTTCCAACAACACCGTTTTAGTTATAGAAAACGAACTACAACCCATAAACACCATCATGGGAGACGCCGAGAACCGTGACCGTCTAAGGGCAAGGACTATCAAGGAGCTCACCGCTCGGACCTTACACAAGTTCCCTTGTGCATCTCTTTTCCGGCTCTAGCGGAGAATACTACTTTTGAGCTCAAATCCGGGCTCATCTATCAATTGCCACAATTCTATGGGACAAGTATGGAGGATCCCAACAAACACTTGAACAATTTCCATGTGGTGTGTTCTAGCATGAAACCCAATGGAGTCACCGATGAACAACTCCAATTGAGAGCTTTTCCCTTTTCACTAAAGGATGCGGCGAATGATTGGCTCTATTACCTTCCCACCGGAAGTATTACCACATGGAACCATATGAAGAAAGCCTTCTTGGAGAAATACTTCCTCACTAAACTCTCCTTACAACTCATGAAGGAGATAAGAAATGTGGAGCAAATGGATGGGGAAAACCTATACGAGTATTGGGAGCGATTCAAGAAATTACTTGCTAGTTGCCCATACCATGGTTACACCGATCATGATTTGCTCTTGAACTTTTGTGGTGGACTTCTTGAAGATGATGCTGGGATGATTAAGGCCACCACCCAAGGTGGAATTGAGAACATGTCGGTCCAAGAAGCAAATGATTTGATCGAAAGGTTAGTGGGAAGCTCTAGGAATTTTGGAAGAAGAATCAAGAAGGCAAGTGTAGCATCTTCTTCAAAGGAAAACTCCAACCACATGGAAGACAATGTGGATTTTCTTACCAACTTGGTTAAGGAACTCGCAAAAGGAAATGGAAGTACATCTCATGTGAAATTTTGTGGCCTTTGTAATGACCCAACCCATCCCACCGATGGGTGTCCATTTGTTGGCGGAAGAAGGAAATGAAGCGGTGAAGGCTCTTGGGTTTAGGAAATTTGACCCCTACTCCAATACTTATAATGAAGGGTGGAAAGCTCATCCTAATCTTGGGTGGGGTGGCAACCAAAACCAAAATCAAAATCAAATCAAAGAGGACCATCAAACTCTTTATTTCAAAAGCCACCTCAAAATCAAAATCAATCACAAAATTCTTTGGAAGACATGATGAAAACACTTGACATGAATCAAGTGGCAATGCAAAAAGACACCCAAGCTTTGCAAGCCAATACCAAAGAGTTTCAAACCGCCATGCTTCAACAAAATCGGCTCACCGACTCTAGGATTGGTAACCTTGAGACTCAAGTGGGTCAAATTCTAAACACTCTTACTAAACAACCTACTCAAGGAGGGAGTCTCCCTTCTCATACCATTCCTCCACCTACCATGGAACAAGCATAAGCGGTTTCCTTGAGGAATGGCAGGGAGTTGGTAGAGGCACCCAAGGCTCTTAAGAAATCAAAGCCCCTTCCGGTTGTTCAAGAGGTGGAGGATGTAGTTGAAGATGAAATTGAAGTGGTGGTGGAACATGAGAAAGCATCTACACCTGGGCAAGTGAGGATTAATGAACCACTCCCGGAATATGAGCCACAAGCTCCTTTTCCAAGTGCTTTAAATGACACAAGGGTAATGGATAAGAAGACTTCAAACCTTTACGATATCTTTCGTAAAGTGGAGCTAAACATCCCACTTATTGACCTTCTTAGTAGTGTGCCAAAACATGATAAGTTTTTGAAAGAATTGTGCACTACTAAGAGCGCCAATAAGGCTAAGAGTATGAAGAAAGTGAAGGCTAATGAATATGTATCGGTAATGTTTCAAAAACGTTTACCACAAAAATGCGGCGATCCGGGCATGTTCATTATTCCTTGCAAGATTGGTGAATTGGATTGTCAAAGAGTTATGCTTGATTTGGGAGCCTCGATCACTGTTTTACCTAGTTACCTTTACGAGTCTCTTAAGTTGGGGCCATTGAAGCCGACTCGCACGGTTATTTCATTGGCCGATAGATCCAACATCTACCCCAAAGGGATCATTGAGGATGTATTGGTTAAGGTGGGGGACATGATCTTCACCGCCGATTTCTATGTAATTGAAACGGAACCGGAAAAAGGCTCCACTCCTATCTTGTTGGGAAGACCTTTCATGAAAACTTCCAACACCAAGATAGATGTGTGTAGTGGATGCCTTACAATGGAATTTGAAGGTCAAAAGATTAAATATAACATTTATGAGGCAATGAAATACCCCACCGAGATTTCTTCTCTATGTTTTCTAGATATTTTTGAACCAATTATTCAAACCGTTTATGAATTGTGTAAAGGTGACACCTTAGATGTTGCTTTAACTAATGGAATGGTTGGAGAGGATATGGGGTATGTTTTGTCTTGTAATTTGCAGGAAACTATCCAAGATACAGAGGAAAATCCACCAATGGAGGAGTGGGAAGAAAACGAAGCAATACGAAGGACAGAGGAAAATTCGCACGGTGCGAAAAATCCACCCCCAAAATTCGCACCGTGCGAAAAAGCTACTGTCCATAATTTTTGCTTCGTTTCTTCAAGTTTGTTAGAGGAGCTACCAAAGGAGAAACTCGTTCCTTCTATTGTCAAGGCCCCTGTTGTTGAGATGAAGCCATTGTCTAACCAATTGAAGTATGCTTTTCTAGGAGACGAAGAAACTTTACCGGTGATTATTTCAAGCAAGCTTTCAAGTGAACAAGAAAAGGCTCTCATTCAAGTTCTAAAGCAACACAAGGAAGCAATTGGGTGGACAGTGGCCGACATCAAAGGCATTAGTCCCACTTTATGCATGCACCGAATTCTTTTGGAGAATGAAGCTAAACCCGTTCGCTAACCACTAAGGCGTTTGAACCCTCCAATGATGGAAGTCGTCAAGAAGGAGGTACTCAAACTCCTTCACTTAGGTATTGTAACACACCCACATACCAATGTACCTTACTAAGGACCACCCTAGCATGAGAGACTGTTACCATCTCGGTTTCTCGAGGCTAGTATATCAAAAGTAACCATTCCAAAACATTTATTAAAGTATATAAATTTAACGATTACATTGTCTCAAAACAAACTCAAAGAAAAGTACATGAACCTCAAAGCAACTGAAGTCAAAGACAGCTAAACTCGTAACAGCGGAAGCTAGACTCGAAGTGGTGACATCGCATCTCGTCCCCGTAGCTAAAGACAATCATCACTACATAATTAAAATAAGACAAAATACAACAATGTCAAAAGCAACTGTTCCACAATAATCTCCATCTCACCATCACATCTCATTACTGACTACACACTTAAGTGTGCAGCCCTGCCAGATTACTGTCGCGACAGATAATCCTCACCGCCAGTGGGGGACCGCAGCCTTGCCCACCTAAGCCCCGCTCATCACATGAGCGATAACCCATGTTCATTAATGTACACATCCCCTCTTGTGGCGGGTTCCACAAAGGGCGAATCAAGGGCATGAAGCCACTCCCACAAGTGACTCCACTCAGCCGAGGACTTACCTCGCAAACATCATCAATCCATCTCAACTCCAATACTCCAGAATACAATCAACAACAATAGTATTATATCGATTAAATCACAACATCACAATCATAAATCTTAAATCAATTGCGCAATCAACTGAGTAGGGAAACCCTACCTTTTCGCAATCCAAGCACACACAAGCAATCAATAGCAATTCTCCATGACACCGTCACCTACACATGAATTATCACATACCATCACTATAAACCATTCCCCCAAATTAACCCAAATTAGGATTTGCACAATTTTAATAATAATAATGATAAACTGATTAGGAATACTAGAGACCTACTAACACATACGACACGGACAACAAGATCCAAAAGCTCACAATCGATCACCCTTGGCTTAGGAAAAGATGAAGACGATTAGAGAAGTTTAGAGCGTCGTTAGGTTTTGTAAAATAATGATTTAGAACTGATTAGAAACTGCTCAACACGCTATTTATACTTCTCTAATCATTTTAATCAAACCGCAGAAATAATATCCGTTAGACCGGATATTCGGTCTTATATTGAGAATACTCGGTCAAGTATCCCTTACTCGGTCTAGTATTGGGAATACTCGGTCGAGTATTCCTGGGCAGTAGCTTGACCAGAAACACACAACGCATTACTCAGCCAAGTAAGCCCTATTCGGCCGAGCAACTGGGCTTAGAAAAACGTGGTATTACAGGTATGATCTATCCCCATCTCCGACAGTCAATGGGTTAGTCCAACCCAAGTTGCCAAAGAAGTCCGGGCTCACGGTAGTCGAATATCATGAAGGTTGTAGATACCCAGTATCTGCCGAGACTCCAACAAACACCCGATGATTATCGGACTATAACATGTTTTGGAATCGCGGCGTTTGATCGACAGTTTGTGTACAACTTTACGTCAGAAAACTTAAAACGATTTCGAAAATAAAACATTTCAAAACATTTCAAAAGTACCTGGAGTGTTTAATGCACGACGACGGGGTCGCAATGACACTAACTAGAGTCAAAACCAACACCGGACCAAAAACCGACTCAAAAATTCAAATCCCGACTCCAACAACGAGTCAAACCGAGTCAACCACCAAAAACAAATCATTCAAAGCCTTCTATACTAAGATTTCCCGGATTCATGAATGGTTAAGTACCAAACATGTGACTACAAATCCCAGGATAGAACAAATCATGATTGCATTTGTGTGAAAGTGACAGGACAACTTGAAGACCCGCGACGTGGCTCACGCCTCTTTGAGCAGCCCTAGTGGCCACGTCGCTCAAAGCTCACACAACCACTCATTCTCCTATAAATACCCCTCAAATGCCCCCATTTGAGAACTTACGCGAGTGTCCACCCCCTCTTTTCTCCCTTAAAATTCTCGACTCGACTTCTTAAGTAACAATCCGACGCGTATTTACGACCTACCGATCGTAAATACAAGCCTTACATATTGTTTGGTACTGTCATCGTGCATTAAATCACTTGACCGACCACTTCGACCACTACACCGTCACTAATCTTAATAAAACACTCTTTTTACTTACCAAAACGGTTTTAAACCGAGTCTTTTCCGACCAAACGAGTTGTTACACTTACGCCGGTTTCTCGCCATAACCAAACATGTAAGTATGAGGGTGTAAAAATCCTTCTTTTATCATGTCTTCATTTGTTTCATGACTATAACATGCTAAAACATGCATAACATGATCCAAAACATGGGATAAACGAGCCAAAACTCAGTTTTGGCCTGAGGCAGAAGCCCCTTATTGTGCACAAGGGCTTGCGCCTCAATGGGGTGCCCAGGTCAGAACTCAACCGTGTTTGTTTTCGTCTTTCCCCTTTAATCCATTTTCATATTTGTAATCGGTTTTTACCATTTCAAATATTTTCAAACCCTTTTTTATTTTATTTCATTTGTTTTAACCATAAAATATTTTTCACCCTTGGTTCCTCATACCATGACGGTTAAATCCGTGTTTCGGTGATAATATTTGGTTAATAACATTCAAAAGGTATTTTAAAGCCTTTTATTACATTTTTGGGAGGTATTTTAAAGCCTTTCATCATTTCTTTACATTTTCAAAACAAACATATTAGTCACCAACACAAAGTCATTCTTGGTTCTACATTCCATGCCGGATTTTAACCCGGGTACGATGATGAGTATCGACTAATTACATTCAAATGAACTTAAAACAATTAGTTCATAATTATTTTCAAAACTATTCATGTCAAGCTTGTCAAGTCGAACCCGACACCGAATATCATCAAAATAATGATGATTATTCGAGTCTCGTTCCTCAAATCAACAAATGCGGTCTAAACGACCCTTTCAAACCAAATCGGGTCAAATACCCATTGTTCAATACGGTTGATAAACGTTTTTCAAAAGGTCAGAACACGGTATACAACCGTTGGTTGACCCGCGCCTAAACAGGCCCCTTCTTTCTTATTTCCAAAACCAGGGGAGACCCCCTTGCACTGCCAACAGGCTTGCGCCTCATGTGGCCGCCTGGTGCAAGGTCTGTTCCCTTTCCAGCATCAGTCTAGGACGATTCCGACTCCGGTTAGCCCGGATATAGGACGGATAAGATGACCATTTGCTCATCCAAAATCATATTTACAAAATACTCTACTAAGACAAATTGATCTTGATGCGTGTCATTTATATGATGTTTTACATCTCATTTTACACGCATTTCAGAGCTCATTTATGTAGTTTATGCTACTATTCTCCCCATTTCCGTCTACTTTTGTGTTTTTGTACATTATTGCAGAAATGTGAAGAATCCTGCGGAAATCAAGCTAAATCCGTCCCCGAGTACCTTGCATTGCATTTGACGTGAAGTATTTACTCAAGAAATGAACTTGGTGCGCATATCGAGGCCCGAAAGACTAATTCACGAAGTTTTTGAAGCCAATTACCAGCTACTCCAGTCGATCGACTGACCTCCATGGTCGATCGACCAGAGCACGAAGATCAGAGGCCACTGTTCAGCACAGACCAGTCGATCGACTGCCTTGAATGGTCGATCGACCATCATACGAGCTGATGCGCAAATTAAAGGAATAGAACGAGAATTCCAAAGCCCATTGTATATTAGGTTTAGGAATAAGTGTTACGTTATATTCCTATATAACGTGACCTGATGTTTTCATAAGAGGGATATTGAGTTTTTTAGTTTATCATTAATAATTAGGGTTCTTAAGATTATTGTTCTTTCATTAATAAAGTTCTTTTTGCAATCGGTTTTGATCTCTCCTTTACAATTCCTTTACACGGTACTCTTCTGTTCCTATATTCAGTTTCATTGCTTTAATTCGCTGATAGTTTAGGATTGCTAGGTTAGATCTCCCGAAGCCAAATTATTGTTTTATGTTAATTGTTCATTTAATTAATTTAAGTATGAATTCGAATGTTTTAATTATTAAGTTTATTGCTGTCATTATTTCTAGTATGAGTAGCTAAATACCCTGTGCTAGGATGTAGGGAATCTGTAGAAGTAGGCGGCATTAGAATAGTAGACCGAAAATCGCGCCATGGTCGATCGACTGGCCACGTGAGTTTTACCTTCGTTTTAACTAATTTAATCGCTATGTTTGACGAATCGAGTGCACGCGACTAGTTGAATGTTTAGGAATTGACTGACCCAATAAAGATCGAAAGATAGGGAAGGGAAATAGCCTACCTAATTTAGACGACTAGATTAATGAGATCGAAAGATGAGTTAATTTAGCCTTTTTAGTCACTTTTCAGGACGAAAGTTAGTATTAGTGATATTAGGGACCTGTAGCGAGATCGAAAGATGCTACCTGTAAGAATGGACCGAGAGGACTTCTTATTTTCCCGTCTCACGTGTTTGTTTAAGACCTACCTAGTATACTGCCGCCGAAACTATAGTGAACCGACCATCTTAGCACCCTTTTTATTCTTGATTTCATCTGCTAGCTTAGTTTACTTTTCATTTATTGCTTTAGTTATAGAACAACTCAAATCAAATCCCCCTCGCACTGTTACTTTAAGACTTAAATAATACAACTATTAATTGCATCGCCTCCCTGTGGTTCGACCCTGACTGCCACTAGCTTGTGTTAGTAGTATTTAGGTTATAAATATTATTTTTGATACTAAACGACGGTATCAAATTTTGGCGCCGTTGCCGGGGAGGCAATTGTTTAAAATTTTTAGTTGTTTCTATTTTTAGTCTTTCTCTTTGTTTAAAGGGCATCTGTTCCTTAAATTATTCTCATATTCTTCTTGTAGTTTCTTCTTATGCGCAGGTCACAGGGTGGTGAATTACTACCGTTCAATCCTGAGATTGAGAGGACTTTGCGTGAGTTGAGACGATCATCTAGAGTATTGCCGACAGAGGAAGAGCTGAGTACTCTGTCTAGTTACTACGAGAACGAGCTTTTTGAGGAGGATCCACCTTCGTCACCTATTTCTACTTCTTCAGCTGAGACCGTCACATCTCCGGACATGGTGAAGAAGCGAGTATAGCTTAGATCACTACGAGCCGAAACAGTGAGAATCTCTATTAAGGATTCGCATTATCAGGGACGGATAGAAAATTCGAGCCGAAACCGTCCTATATCAACTTGGTTGAGAGAAACCAATTCGGGGGAGCTGCAAATGAAGATGCAGCCAAACATATGGAGACATTCATTGATTATTGCTGTTCCATACCCCCACCAACCGGTGTGACCCAGGACCAGGTGAAGGAAACTATGTTCATATTCTCTCTTCGTGATGCTGCAAGGGAGTGGTACCGAGACCTGGATCGAGCTGCTAACGGGATCACTGATTGGAAGTCGCTGGCCTTAGCATTTTACAAGAAATATTTCTCCGCCTCGAAGACCAATGCCATTAGAGCTCAGATCACAAGCTTTAAACAAAGTCCTGATGAGAATTTTCATGAGGCATGGGTCCATTTCAAGAAGCTGGTGCGAATTATTCCGCACCATGGGTTTGAGAAATTGAGCCTATGCAATCAATTTTATAATGGGCTTTATGATGATCAGAGGGCTATCCTGGATGCGACAGCTAATGGTAGATTCCAGGAGAATGTTGGAGAAACTAAGGGGTGGAAAATTATTGATGATTTGGCCACCCATAAAGCTGAGTATGGGAATTCCAGAGGAAATAAAAGGAAAAGTGCTGAATCCCCTTCTGTAGCTGCATTAGAGGCTCACACGGCGAGATTTGATAAGTACGAGTTGGGAGGAGCTTCAAAAGGAGGGATCTATCATGTGAATGCTGTTTCAGATGATCCTTTCGTCTGCAAGAGATGTGGAGGAGAAGGACATGTTTCAGACAACTGCAGTATTTCCTATGAGTCGTGTGCTGCTTTTCAACATTATAGGCAGACAAACACTTATTTTGAGCCGAATGTCCATCCGAATTTGAGGTGGAGTAGCCAAAATGTCCTAAATCCGACTCCACATCCACAGCAGCAGCAACAGCAGAATTATGTGCCCCCTTATAAGCAGCAGCAGCCATATCAAAAGCCTCCGTATGTTCCACAGCAGTTGAAGAAATGATCCCAAGGCTCCGAATTTGCCGAGTTGAAAAATTTGTTGCTGAAAGAGTCTCAAGCTAGAGAAGCCGGGATGAAGATGTTAGAGAGCCAAATTGCTTAATTGGCTAGCAAAAGTGCAACTCGAGCTCAGGGACATTTACCGTCGCAAACGGATCAAAAGGAGACCCTTAATGCTATTACCTTGAGGAGTGGGTCCACCCTTGAGGAGCCCGTTATGGTCGAGGATGTCACTAAAAAAGATGAGGCGGAACCAAGCAAGAAGAAGGTTGTAACGAACAAAGAGCAAGAAAAAAGACGATCGGCGGGTATCGGATCGATCGATCGACATACCCGATCGATCGACCGATCCCAGTGAAGTGAAACGAACATTCTGTAGAAGTCATCGATCGACCGACATGCATGGTCGATCGACCGACAACGCCGCGATATTGAGTCTTTTCGTCCTCCAATGCCAAATGACTTGAGGGACCACTTGTTTGAGGTACGACTACTCGAAAATATTGAGGCAAGACCCAAATTGATGGGTCGGTTCGGTTCGAAATATGACCCGATGACGATTAATGGTTCATTTTTGAAACGGTCTGAAGAGGGTTCGAGCTTCAACAAAGAGAAGGTAGTGGATTTTCAGCCTAAGTCCACCGATGCCGGCATGAGAGACCTAGAGGAGAGGGCTAAGTTGCTTCATTCAGCTCCTTATCCAGAGAGATTAGTGCCAACGAAGGAGCAGGTATCGTTTAACAAATTTGAAAATGTTATTCATAGTTTAAACGTACAAGTTCCTTTTCTTGAGTTAGTTAATCAAGTGCCTGCTTACATGAAATTTATGAAGCAACTTTTGTCTACAAAGAAGTCACTTGAAACTGTGCAATCTGTCGCACTAACTGAGGAGTCATGTTCTTATCTGACCCATACTGCACCTCATAAGCTAGAAGACCCAGGTAGCTTTTCAGTCCCATGTAGTATTGGCACATTTTCTATTGAGAAGGCCTTGTGTGACCTAGGAGCCAGTATTAGTGTCATGCCCTTGAGCCTTGCTAGGAAGTTGAAATTGGCTAGGTTTGCAGTCACAAACATGACAGTATAGATGGCTGATCGTTCTGCGGTCCAGCCTATAGGAGTCTTAGAGGACATTCATGTGCAAATAGAGAAGTTCTTTTTCCCTGTTGACTTCGTTGTACTAGATATGTCCGAGGATGCCCACATTCCTATCATATTGGGTAGACCATTTCTGCACACTGCTGGTGCAATTATAGATGTTGGTTCAGGGACTCTGACCTTCAAAGTAGGGAAGCATTCCATTGTCTTTGCCCAGACAGCTAAGTAGAAAGACCCCATGTGGCCCGTCACTTGTAATACGGTTTCTGAAAAGAAATCTTATTTTGTGCTTCCTGATATGCCTGCCTCTATGCCTGTTTCTGCTATAACACCTCCGCCCTTTGATTGGGAGCGGGTGGAGGAAGATTCTTGTTTTGGATATTGCGGGGAGCTGGTTTGGGGAAGGAAGAGCCGCATGTTGCTCAGTGTGAAAAAGCCAATCGTTCAAAGAGGCGGCCTAGGATGTCTTAGCTATGGCACGATGAGGAGCCGATGAGGAGCCGTCAAAGGAGTCCGATTTGGATTCTGACGAGTTTGACGAGGTCATTGCTTGGGAAGATGTTGAAGCTGTTGATCCGTTGAGTTCTGCGGATGTTAGAGTTGAGAAGAGTGTAGCTGAGTATTTGAGCACTGTAGAGGCTACTTCTTGTAGCCAGAAGCCGAGCAAGTGGGCCATTCCGTGGCCATTCTTGATCAACTATTAGTTGATTAAGACTTTTTCAAAAACCATTCATTCTATTTGCTTTCGTTAAACTTTTTCTTTTATTGCTTTTGTGTGCTCGAGACTTCGCATTTTAATAAGTTTGCTTAGGATTTTATATAGTTTAGACTATTGCTTTGGGTTTTGCGCAATTTTGGGCGCGTTATTGTGTGTATTTGCAGGTTTATAGACCTTGATAGCTCAATTTATTGAGCTAATTCGAAGAAATCAGAACTTACAACAGGTTTTCCAGTCGATCGACTGACCAGTATGGTCGATCGACTGAGCTGCGATTTCCAGGAGCTTCTGTTCCTGTTCACTGTGGTCGATCGACTGAGTGATGTGGTCGATCGACCATGTTCGCTGCTGTACCTCTTTTCGATCATTCCCCTGCTGTGTTTGATCAATTTGCGGAGTTGAGGTAGTCTTTTCTCCACTTTATTCTCCGACTCATTTCTGTTTTTTTCCGTTTCTTTATTTTACACATGATGTTGCGATTAATAAATTGTTTTCTCGGATTTACGCGCGGTATTTTCTGTCTTTTCAGGTACTTATTGGTAGCACTGCTGGCTACTGAAACCTCCTAGCTCACGCTGGTTTGGGGAGGCTTCCTTTTGCTGCGCTTAAAGTCTTGTGAGTTTCCGAGCTCTTACTTCATGTCTTGTTTAGTTAATTTAACGCAAATTCCCGTTTTCCTTTTATTTCATTACATAATTTTGCACAATGGGGACATTGTGCGATTTGGTTTGGGGAAGGGTTTTGCGTTGCATTTCATTTGCTTGCATTCACGTTCACATTTTGTCTTGCATTGTTTTTTTTCATTTCCTATATATATACAACAATCCAAAAAAACTGAAAATTTCAAAAAAAATCCAAAAATGCATGTTTATTTTAGCATATAGGTCAAGTCGGAACGGTAGTATTTCAATGATGACATTCCATTTTCAGTTGTTTTATGCCGGAGCCTTGCTAATTGACATGTTATTAGTAGAATCATATGCATAGTCTACGAGTTTTCGTTAATTATTTGCTGGACTTGAGACTTGACTTAGAATTTTTGGCAAACTACTTATATTTCTGAGGTTTAGAGCCTATAACTGGTGTCATTCATGACCAGTTTATCTAGGATTGTGAGTAGTTACTCCTTATAAGACATGTTACACAAATTTGCATAAATATGAACTTAATCTGCTTAATACCTGTATGCATTCGGGTTCGTGATTAGTTAACACATGTGGAAGAGGTCACCCCTTTATTAATTTCTCCCATAAGCTTCACACTGCGAGAAATAGCTTTTTTGTCCCGTTAACTACATCCTACACTTAGCCTGCCCTTGTCAAGCTAGTAGTTTATGTTCTTGGGATTGTTACTTTGTTTTTGGTAGCTAATGCTCATTTTGAGATGATGTTGGGAAGAAAAAGAAAAGGAAGGAAAGGAAAAAAAATAGAATTGAAAAAAGAAAAAAAAAGAAGAAAAATGAAAAGCAAGTCCGTTCTATGGTCGATCGACTGGATTCATGGGTCGATCGACTGAAGCCCGAGAGAAGAAAATTCGAAAAAAAATCACATGGTTGAAGTCTTTATTAGATGGTGATTTTATTCCCATGTTGCAATTAATATCTTTTGGGGAATTAATATATTGTGGAAGATGTGAGATTTGTGCTTGGTAATTAGCACCGTTCTATCGTTTAATCTTGAGCAAGAAGTGGATGTTGTTATTAATTTGGTTCCCTTAGTTACTAGCTTGGCTATTAACTCTGTTTTTATCCAAATTCATCTTAGCCCCTTCTTACCCATTGCCTCACATATCCATATTTACCTCGGCATGTGTCATGGTCATCTGTTTGGTTGGAATGCATATGTACGGTTGTAGAGATTATTTTCATATTAGATTGCAGGCATGTTCTTATAGGTCGTAGTTAGGTGAGTGTCATTACAAAATGAATTCTTTCTATCTTTACATATACTCAACTGTATTTATGTGTGATATGAGCGACCCGTGAGAGTCCGATTTGTTAAGTCTCTACAGTTGACGGTTCAGCAAGTTTTTAACGACTACATAACTCGTTTGCATGATTCATATTGCTAATTGATTGTTAGTTGTTGCATTAAATTGGTTTAGGCTATTCGGTTTGCATTTCGCTCTGAGATTGAACTCGTTCCATTAGGTTTTAGGATCGAGTCTAGTTCTTGCTTGGGGACAAGCAAGGATTTGGTTTGGGGAAGTTTGATGCGTGACATTTATATGATGTTTTACACCTTATTTTACACGCATTTCAGAGCTCATTTATGTAGTTTATGCTACTATTCTCCTCATTTCCGTCTACTTTTGTGTTTTTGTACATTATTGCAGAAATGTGAAGAATCCAGCGGAAATCAAGCTAAATCCGTCCCCGAGTACCTTGCATTGCATTTGACGTGAAGTATTTACTCAAGAAATGAACTTGGTACGCATATCGAGGCCTGAAAGACTAATTCACGAAGTTTTTGAAGCCAAGTACCAGCTACTCCAGTCGATCGACTGACCTCCATGGTCGATCGACCAGAGAAGATCGAGGCCACTTTGTTCAAGGCACTGAGACCGATCGATGTTGCCTTGAATGGTCGATCGACCATCATACGAGCTGATGCGCAAATTAAAGGAATAGAACGAGAATTCCAAAGCCCATTGTATATTAGGTTTAGTAATAAGTGTTACGTTATATTCCTATATAACGTGACCTGATGTTTTCATAAGAGGGATATTGAGTTTTTTAGTTTATCATTAATAATTAGGGTTCTTAAGATTATTGTTCTTTCATTAATAAAGTTCTTTTTGCAATCGGTTTTGATCTCTCCTTTACAATTCCTTTACACGGTACTCTTCTGTTCCTATATTGGTTTCATTGCTTTAATTAATTGATAGTTTAGGATTGCTAGGTTAGATCTCCCGAAGCCATATTATTGTTTTATGTTAATTGTTCATTTAATTAATTTAAGTATGAATTCGAATGTTTTAATTATTAAGTTTATTGCTGTCATTATTTCTAGTATGAGTAGCTAAATACCCTGTGCTAGGATGTAGAGAATCTATAGAAGTAGGCGGCATTAGAATAGTAGACCAGAAATCGCACCATGGTCGATCGACTGGGTTCCCTGGTCGATCGACTGGCCACGTGAGTTTTACCTTCGTTTTAATTAATTTAATCGCTATGTTTGACGAATCGAGTGCACGCGACTAGTTGAATGTTTAGGAATTGACCGACCCAATAAAGATCGATAGATAGGGAAGGGAAATAGCTTACCTAATTGAGACGACTAGATTAATGAGATCGAAAGATGAGTTAATTTAGCCTTTTTAGTCACTTTTCAGGACGAAAGTTAGTATTAGTGATATTAGGGACCTGTAGCGAGATCGAAAGATGCTACCTGTAAGAATGGACCGAGAGGAGTTCTTATTTTCCCGTCTCACGTGTTTGTTTTAGACCTACCTAGTATACTGCCGCCGAAACTATAGTGAACCGACCATCTTAGCACCCTTTTTATTCTTGATTTCATCTGCTAGCTTAGTTTACTTTTCATTTATTGCTTTAGTTATAGAACAACTCAAATCAAATCCCCCTCGCACTGTTACTTTAAGACTTAAATAATACAACTATTAATTGCATCGCCTCCCTGTGGTTCGACCCTGACTGCCACTAGCTTCTGTTAGTAGTATTTAGGTTATAAATATTATTTTTGATACTAAACGACGGTATCAGATCTCGTTATGCAACATAAACCTAATACGGTAAATGGATGTTTAATTTCCGTCTTGCATGCAAATAAACCATTAATCCAACTCGACATCTTATACTTGATACTTGGATTAAATCAACCGACTTAGAAAGCTCTCACATGTTAGGTTTAAATTATTGGATGCGCATTCATGCATTTAAACCGTTCTATCAACTTTTGCATTCAACCAACCAAGATCGATCAGTAGAGGCCGCTACCGTGGGCGGGATTGGGTGTCTGATTAAAGGGCTTCCCAATACATACCTTCACCTCTTGCTCAGAAACTTTGGATAGTGGACGAACTTATCCAGGGCGTATGAGAGTCATTCTAGAGATAGGATGCTAAAGAGGGACGATTTCCCTATCTTTAGTACCTATGTCAAACGCTGCTTTGTGCTTTGATTTGACCGAGGTATAAAGTGGATTTCGAACGGGTTTCAAGCATCCCACAAATGCTTGGTGGCAACTCCGAACATCTCTAATCGTTTCGAAACCCTTACCGAGACGAAACCGACCGATCCAAAACGATCCGGTCGAAAGCATTTTTACGTCGCCGAGCGTGGCTTTCAAAAGACCGCTGCACGTCCGCAGATTGAACCAGACCTGCAGGTGGGCCATGTCCATATAT
Source organism: Silene latifolia (assembly GCF_048544455.1). Classification (NCBI taxonomy): domain Eukaryota; kingdom Viridiplantae; phylum Streptophyta; class Magnoliopsida; order Caryophyllales; family Caryophyllaceae; genus Silene; species Silene latifolia. Next base: position 37,084,227 of record NC_133537.1, read on the forward strand.
TGACGACTTCGCTGGGGAAAACTAGGACACTTACGTCTTTGTGATCCCTAGATGGTGAGACTCGAACGAGGTCTTGGTTGGAATGCATTAATTGTTATTACTATCACGGTCGGGTTCCTTGTCCGGGCCCACAACCTAACCCTTTTCGACCAATTGGCTCGTCCCGTCGGCGTGAGTTTTTTCATCCTTGCGTTTCGAATCCCGATTGAGTCAAGCATACCGTTGACGTTACATATTTCTGTTTCGTCAAAGAGCTTTCATCACTTTCGAGCACGAGGCTAGGGCACCCTCCTTACATATTTTGTTTGGATTGGTATCCCTCTCGCAAATCGGGGTTTGATTGCTTGGTGTGTAACCCACCATTCTAAGCCAAAACCCGTGTCAGCATAATGCATAATATAATGAACTGTGAGTGCTTATGTGGTACTTGATCATAAGTCCTTCCGTGTCATTTTCAAAACTTTCAAAAAACGCCCTTTTTGCGCCGTTATAATGGCCGTTTTAAACCTCGGTCTTTTGCCGACCGTTGCACGCCTTTCTAGGCCGTCATAATGACGATTTTCAAACCCGGTTTTTATAACCATTTCAACACGCCTTTCTAGGCCGTCGTAATGACGATTTTCAAATCCGGTTTTCATAACTATTTCAACACGCCTTTCTAGGCCGTCGTAATGACGATTTTCAAACTCGGTTTTCTACAACCATTTCAAATCACCTTTTTACGCCGTTATAATCGTCGTGTCTAGACACAGACTTTAACCCGTCTCGCGTCGAGAATGGCTCTTTCAAAACCCGAGAAAAGCACACAACCTTTTCTCGAGACACTTTCGAGATCCCCAGGACCACACACCGTTCCTGAGACCTCTTCAAACATTTCAAACTCGATTTTCAAAACATACAATTTTGAATTTCAAAAACCGTCTTGGGAGGCAATACTTTGTTTTCCGAGCCGATTCAAACTCGAACCGTCTTTTGCAAATAAACTTAAGATAACCCCTTTCAACTGACCGACTTGCGGAGATATCTATCTTCGGAAGCCGTCCACAAAGCTACAAATTAATCTTTTTGAAAATTTCTATTTTCGAAAACTTCAGTCCACCATTCCAATTCCGCCTCGTGTCTATCGAGTCGAAGCAAACGTACTTATGGGTCTTTACTTATGAGTCGTCTCACCACAAGACTTGTCCAATGGCGTCACATCGTTACGATGGACACGTGTCAAAGGTTCGGTCAACACCGTCACGTCATAAATCGAGTCAGCACCGAGGAACCACACACGGTCATCCTCGTCTTGTTGAGTCTGATCTTTGTCTCGTCCTTTGTGTTGTCTGCGTTCAGTCTTTGAACCGTGTCAGATTGAGTTGTAATATGAGCCCGTTTTTCTGCCTCAGAGCCATGGCCCCATCTTAAACTTCGTCTGTCAACAGCAACAACAATGATAACGACAGAGATGTCACGACTGCTCAGCTAGCCTGCCTGCTTACCGCTCTTAAGGTCACCCTGGATCGTGTCGAGACCCGTATCGACACCCTGGAAAACAAAGAAGCTAGAGAACATAATACTCCGCCTCTGACTGAAACTGAGAAAAGGCTCAGGCTCTTGGAAGAACAGCTCCTAGCCCGGGGTAACAGTATCCATCTTGAGAACAACCGAAGGTTTGAATCTGTTGCGGATCAACTACCTGACAACTTTACCCTGAGTGATGTACCTAAGTTCAAAGGAGTGGAGGACCTGCTCAATCATATTCGAGCCTTCAAAGACTACATGGCCATAAAAGGGGTCAAACAAGAGCTCTTCACCCGGATCTTCCCATCATCCTTGGAACCGATCCCTCGCCAATGGTACTACTCCCTTGACCCGAAGAACCTTACTACCTGGGATGAGGTCGCAGCTGAATTTTCTAAGCAATACGCTGACAATGTTGAAATCCAAGCCAATACCCGTACCCTTGAGGTTCTAACCCAGAATGATAAGGAGGGATTCACCGAGTTCTTAACCCATTGGAGGAGGATAAGTACTCAGCTGGTCAGCAAGCCGAGTGAATCAACTTTGGTGGAAAAGTTCGTTAACAATCTCCGCCCAGTGTATGCCAACTTACTAAGGTATCAAAATATTAAGACCTTCCATGATCTACAAATTCTGGGGACACACATTGAAGATGACCTCCGAAAGGGTGTCCTAGCCAAGACCACTGGAAGAGGCTACCAAGGATCCACCTCAACCGGATCTCGCCCTTACGGCCAAACGAACAAGATCGATGAGGTCAACCTTGTTTAACCATCTTCTAAGAGAGCTGAGCGCCCCCAGAGAGTGTTCACTAATATAAGGTCAACTTATGCAAGTGCCCTGAAGAGGCTCATGGACTAGGGAAAGTTACAACCAATCGGACCCACCCCGAATCCGACCGATGCTAAGAAATCCCGCTTCTGGAACCCCAATGCCTACTGTCAGTACCATCAAGGGAAATGGCATGATACAAAAACCTGCTTCAAACTCAAACACATCATCCAAGACATGTTTGAGAAAGGGGAATTGCCCTTACCCCCACCAACTAAGCCGAACAACAAAACAAATCCTCTCGGAATCCACGCTATCTCCAATGATGAACCAACTCTGGACTGCTCTCACCTCATCCTGCCAATTGATGACGAGGTGAACACCTTGGAGAAAGATCCCTCGGATGGGGTATTTTTGTTTAGTGCCACAACTATGCTCACCATGTTCCAACAGGTTGAGGAAGCCATAGCCAGCCTCTCCGAGAGGATTACCCGACTTGACGATGCTTACCGCCGGCTTATCTTCAATCCTCCACCACCACGCCCGAGGGAGAGTCCCCCGAGCACCCAAAACTACCCTCACCAGGACGGATTGCTCCCGCGACCATTCTAGCATGCACCTCACAATAATCATTCCCACAATAATTATCCTCACAATAATCACCCTCATAATAATCAACCCCACAAAAATCACCCTCACAGAAATATCCCTCACAAAAATTGCTTACCAAAGAATACCTCTCCAAGGCGCCTTCGAGATCCTGAAATCAATGGCATCTGGAGAGATGATGTTGAAGATGTCTATATCGTCCCAGGGAAAGAAAAACGGGCAAAAGAGATCGGTCACCTTACCCGGTCCGGACGCCCCTATCAGAACCCGAACAATTCAGCGGTCGCTCCAAACGACCAAGTCGTCCCGGAAGTAGGCACTCAACCAAGAGCTCCCGAGAATTCAATCCTTAAGCAGCTTCAGAAGGCAAAAGTCGAGATCTCAATCTGGCAACTGATCGCGACATCCTTTGGGCATCGACAGGCTTTGCTACAGGCCTTGGGAAAATTAACTGTGCCCTCAACCTCTTCCCCTGAAGAAATAGTGGCACATATGACGAGGGACGCCCCTGACTTGAACAACCCAGTCGTCTTCTCTGACGAAGACATCCCTCCATTCGGAGTCAATCATAACCTTGCCCTGTACATTACCGTACAATGTCTCAAGAAGAATGTACCCATGGTCCTTGTAGATGACGGATCCGCGGTAAATATCATTCCCCTCAAGACTGCTCACAAGCTGGGTATTAAGAAAGCTGATTTGGTCCCAACAAATCAAGGAGTACGCGCCTACGACGGCACTCGTCGCAAGGTCACGGGGCTCATCACCTCTGATTGTCGCAACCGGGCCATTGGAAAGGCAAACCAGTTTTCAGGTGGTCGACATCGACGCCTCTTTTAATATGCTCTTGGGACGCCCCTGGATTCACGCCGTCAAGGCAGTTACCTCAACTCTCCACCAGTAGATTAGGGTCCCCTTCAACGGGAAAACAATCACAATTCCTGCTTCCCTGATCAAAGCCGTCATGATAAAGAGAATAGTCTCCCAGACCCATTGAGGAAGATGATAATGCAATGTGGGGATTCCAAGCTGTGAATGCTATAACTGGTGAATCAACACCCTTTGATTGTGACCCGTTTGCCAACCGCATCATGATGCGCCAGGGTTACTTTCCGGGCTTGCCCCCGAATCCACTGAAGAGCACCTTACCTCCCTTGAAACAGGCTAAGGTCCCCAACATTCCCTTCGGACTGGGATATAAACCTACCAATGAAGATATCCAGGAGATGAACCTCCTAGTTCGAAAACGCAAGAAGCACGGAGTTATCCTCCGTCCCTATCATCTGACCCTCAATGGATACTTTGTTCCCGAGGGAGAATCAGAGCTCTACCATGGCTTTCCTTAGCCGATCTACGACTCTGTAGCCAAGGCCAGATACCCGGGTGTAGAAGTCTTCCAGGATTGCTACTTCATCCCCAACAACACCGAAGCTGCATCAATCGAGTCTAAGTCGTCCCCATGCCTCGATGGATAAGCTGTCACCCTCCTCTTTGGAGAGGATAACATCAAGAAGCTCGACTATGAGGACATTATCAACATCGCCCTGAAGGACAATCAATTTGACCCAACCGCCTTGATCTCCGACACTGACCCGGAGAAAGCCACATAAGGCTGGAGGAAAACCGTCAAGTGGACCGATCGTCAAGGCCGCATTCTCAGGATCACAACTGGAGAAGGCCCTATGTTCAAAGAAGGAAGTGGAGAAGAATATGAATCTGAGTCTGAGTCGGAGTTAGAGTCTGTCATAACTCCTAACACTCCTGATGTCCCAGTCAAGGTCCCCTTCCCGCTATTTTATCACAAGGTCGTGGCTGATTCAGAGGCAGAGTCTACTAGGGTCACCCCCACTCCCATGAAAGGTGACAACCTGGAGCCTGTTCCAGGGGCCACCTCCTCTGTTGTGCCACCTCTGACTGACCATGAGATGTCTGTCCTCTCCGAGCTTTTCGCTCGTGTTAACTTAATGAACGGTAAGTTTGCTTATGACTCGTCTCAATTTAACTGCAATGTAATTCTGAATGACTCTGAGGAGTTTGACTTGAGTGACTACCCACCTCACCTAGCCAAAGAACTTGACAAACGGGAAACCAGAACCCCTGTCATTGAGGAGACCGAACCTATTAACGTAGGAACCGACAACACACCTCAAGAACTCAGGATAAGGACAACCCTGGACCCCTCGGAAAGACAACAGTTCATTGACCTGCTCCACGAATACAAAGACGTGTTCGCCTGGTCCTACAGAGACATGCCAGGATTGTGAGGGGAAATTGCGAGCACCGGATACCCATTAAGCCGGAGCTAAACCTGTGAAGCGAAGTTACGCCGGATGCGTCTGAATGGGCCCTAAAAATCAAGGAAGAAGTGGATAAACAATTCAATTTGGTTTCATCAAAGTGTTTGAATACTCGACTGGGTGGCCAACATTGTTCTGTCTGCATCAAGAAAGACGGAAGAATTCGGGTTTGCGTCGACTTCAGGGATATGAACAAGGCGAGTCCAAAGGACGACTTCCCTTTGCCACATGTTGACATTCTGGTAGACAACACCGCTGAACATGCTCTCCTATCATTCATGGACGGGTATACCGGATACAACCCGATTAAAATGACTGAGGAAGACATGCACAAGACTGCTTTCACTACACAGTGGGGTACATATTGCTACACGGTCATGCCCTTCGGCCTCATCAACGCCGGGGCTACCTATCAGAGAACCGCTACCACTCTCCTACATGATATGATGCACAAGGAGGTAGAGGTTTATGTCGACGACATGATTGTCGAGTCAAGAGAACGGGATGACCACATCAACGACTTCCGAAAATTCTTCGCTCGTCTGCGGAAATATAACATGAGACTAAATCCTCAGAAGTGTGCATTCGGGGTCACCTCCGGAAAACTCTTAGGACATGTCGTCAGCAAAAAAAGGCATTGAGATTGATCCAACCAAAATCAAGGCCCTCCAACAAATTCCTCGGCCTAGGAACGAGAAGGAGATTTGGGGATTTCTCCGTCAGGTCCAATACATCAGCCACTTCATAGCCAAGCTCACCATGATTTGTGAACCAATATTCAAGAAACTTCGTGCCTCCGATCACACCGATTGGGACGACGATTGTCAAAAAGCCTTCGACAGGATAAAGGAAATCCTATCCAAACCTCCTGTCCTCATGCCACCTCAACCGGGGATTCCTTTATCCCTATACCTGACTGTTACCGACACAGCCATGGGAGCAATCCTAGCACAAACAGTCGACGGTAAAGAACGAGCCATCTACTACATCAGCAAAAAGTTCATCGAATACGAGACAAGGTACACCCAACTGGAAAAGACATGCCTTGCCCTAGTATGGTCAACAAAGAAGCTGCGACATTATATGCTCAGCTACACGGTCCACATCTACTCCAAGATGGACCCGGTCACATACATCTTCGAAAAACCAGTACTAAACGGAAGGCTGTCTAGGTGGACACTCATGCTGTCCAAGTTTGATCTCAAGTTTGTACCCCTCAAGGTTATCAAGGGAAGAGAAGTCGCCGATTTCCTGGCGGAAAATCCCGTCAACGAGGATCTAACGACCGACACCTGGTCACTTCCTAATGAAGACATCCTTTGTGACGATTCCGACGCATGGGAAATATACTTCGATGGTGCATCTAATCTGAGAGGCTTTGGGGTAGGAATCCTCCTAATATCGCCAGAGGGAGAACATGTTCCGATCTCGGTCAAACTAGACTTCGCTGTCACCAACAATGCCGCTGAATATGAGGCATGTCTCATCGGCCTACAAGCAGCTATAACACTTGGCATCAAAAGACCGAGGGTCCACGACAATTCCTCGCTCATTATCAATCAGGTGTCCGGATCATGGAAAATCCAAAGTGACAGTTTAGCTCCCTACCAAGCAAGAATCAATCAAGAGGCCAAGTTCTTCGACCAAGTCGACTACTTCCACTTGCCACGAGAGGAAAATCAATTTGCTAATGCCCTGGCAAAACTCGCCGCACTCGTCAACATACCCGACAACATGATGTCGATGCCCCTATGTGTCGAGAGAAGGAGCGAGCCAGCTCACATTTGTGCCATCAACAACGACAAGGAAAGCCATGATGAACCTTGGTACCAAGCCATCCTCAACTACAAAACCAAAAACGAATTCCCTCCTAACTCTGACCCAAGAGGACAAAGAGCCATTCGTTTACTTGCATCACAATTCGTGATGAACCAAAATCAACTATACAAAAGAACACCCCAAGGGATTCTCCTCCTTTGCGTTGACCATCACAAAGCCAAAAAAGTCATGGGAGAGGTCCACGACGGAGAATGTGGCCCTCACATGAGCGCAATGATGCTTACCCGAAAAATCATGCGGCTAGGTTACTACTGGACCACCATGGAAGCCGATTGCCGTAACTACGTCAACATTGCCACAATTGCCAAATCTTCGCCAACATACAACATATACCACCATCCCTTTTATACACCATGACGTCACCGTGGCCTTTCTCAACCTGGGGCATCAACATCATCGGGAAAGTTAACCCGATGGGCACCAAGGGGCATTGCTTCGTCCTCATCGCCATCGACTACTTCACCAAATGGGTGGAAGCACAATCATATGCAGTCTTGACCGCCAAACAAGTGGCCAAGTTCATCCAGAACAACATCATCTGCCGATATGGGGTACCCCATGAAATCATCAGCGATCAAGGCTCTCACTTCCGGGCGGAAACTCAGGCCTTGCTGGACAAATACAAGATCAAACGACATCGATCATCCCCTTACTGTCCCCAAACCAACGGAGCGGTGGAGGCAGCGAAGAAAACTCTTGTCACTATTATCAAGAAAATGCAAGACAACTACCGCGATTGGCCGAGCAAGCTCCCATTCACACTCTGGGGATACCGAACCTCCATTCGAACACCGACAGGCCATGCCCTTCTACCTAGCATACGGTATGGAGGTAGTTCAACCGGTAGAGTTAGAGGTCCCATCTCTGTGCATCCTACCGGAGAGTCAAGTCCCTGAGGCGGAATGGACCCGCCGAAGGTACGAACAACTCACTCTTCTAGACGATCGACGGCTCAACGCCTTGCACAACGTCCAGCTATACCAACGGTATACAACAGGCATTCAACAAGAAGGTTAAACCCAGGAACATCAAGGAAGGCGACTTGGTCCTCAAGTCGGTCCGAGCACCGGTACCCGTCGATCCGAGGGGAAAATTCAAACCCAATTGGGTCGGGCCATACCTGGTCAAGAAAATACTTTCGGGAGGCGCAGTGAGACTGAGTGACCTAGATGGGGAGGATTTTATAAACCCGACCAACCTAGACCAACTCAAGAAATACTAACCTTGAACCATAGCAACCAACGATCCAAGCCTAGTTTTACAACTAGCGTCCACCTTAACCCTTTTCAAGTCAAGTTTCTCAAACGCGTTCTGATTTGAAATTGCATGTTTTATCGAGTCTAAGTTGCGGCACCTTGCCCGTTTCGAATGTCCTTTGATCTGTCAAAGGCAACGTCCATTTGAATTAAAACAAACAAAAAGCCCCTGAACTACGAGCATGGTTTGATTTCACCTCTTCAGGTGGATACGTAGGCAGTCCCTCTTATACATGAGGGATACAACCACAAAACCCAATTAAAATTTACAAAACATTTCGAACTAGGAGCATGGTTTGATTTCACCTCTTCAGGTGGATACGTAGGCAGTCCTTTCTTACACAAGAAGGATACAACCATCCCCATAATAAAAAAAAAAACATCACCCACATCAACTTTCAAAAAAAGAAAAGGGAAAACCATTCCCTTTCTTCGCAAAAATACAAAAAGTAGCCTTTCTCCCTTCCCAAAAATCCCACTTTCCCAAGTGCAAACGTTTAGGACGATTCAAATCGAATTGCCTTTACAAAATGGATGGAAGAAACAAGCGTTCACAATTTTTGACACGAGTAATCCTCTTATTTAATTAATAATGGGAGGGATTAGAATTTCAACAACAAATAAAGCTCGACGAGTCTACAACTTGTCAAAGCTAAGGTGTCAACTAAAACACCTCACATAATAAAACTAGCACAAAACACACAATAACTAGCTAGTACAACATAATAAAAACTCACAACAATAATATAACATAATAATAAAATGGGTAATGGAGGTCTTCACACTTCTATTCTACCCTTGCCTTTTCCTTCGGGGTACAGATTCCCCTTGTTCTTCTTGTTGGCCCGCCTAGCATGGATTTCCTCCTCAAAACGGATCCTCAACGGATCTAAGACGGCGACGGCCTCCGGTCTAGCACAAGACCCCATGTTCGGCCTAAAACGAGCCCATGCACAACCCACCATGTTCTTGGGACCCTAGCTCCTCCTCTTTGGTGGTCTCATCACATCCGGGCTAGCTCCATCAAAATACTCCTCGAAGAAGGCACGGTTGGCCTTGCCAACCTCTCGATACTTCAAGTCGACAACCTCATCCTTACGAAATTTGGACCTCTCTTTCAAGGATGGAGCTCTTGACCATTTGACTTAAGCGGGAGTCACCCATGTCGTGGCAACGGGGTTTGGTACCTCCCAAAGCGGCCGAGTGGCCCACCATCTTTCGAAGACCTCCACAAGCTCGGAGTTCCGAAAAACATTCTCTTGGACAAGGGTATCTTGAGCGGGCACCTTTTGTTGACGCCCCATTTGCCTCATGAGCCTTTCGGGATAAATGAACGAAACAACCTTCAAACCCACCACCATCAAAGAACGAGGACTAGCACCCGAAGCGGGCAACCCCGTGAAGGACTTCAAGTGCCACCATGGCACCACCCAACGGATGTAAGGACCACACTCCTCCGCCAATCTTGCGACCCAATAAGCCTCGGTGGAAGCAAAGCTATCCGAGTACAATTTCTTCCTCATGGTGAGGTGACGGAAGGAATAAGAAGATGAATCAACCGGAGGCTCTACATACCTTAGCCTCTCCAATAGCCACACTTGGAGGATCCTTGGGGATCCGAATGAGGGAGCTTCTCCACAAGAGCCTTCCTTATTCAAAGCTTGGATGATATCTCCAAGCACCAACCATGATGGATCTCTACCATGCTCCATTTGCTCGACCACGTGAACAAGGGTCATGCTACCATAGCATTTCGGCCCCTTCTTCTTCAAAGCATCAACAAAGAGGTACACATAGACAAGGCAAAAGGCAAGAGCCCTTCTCCTAGCCACCTCCGAAACATTGGCATCTAATCGATTGGAGAAGATGTTGATGAGAGCCAACATGTCCACACCATGTGGAGAAAGAAGGAAGTTGACTTGACTTGTCGACAAACCCAATATGGAACGGAATTTCTCCTTGTAGCGCAACCGAGTCGGAGGAAGCACCGGAACACAACCCGGCCACCCACCAATGGCTCCAACTTCTTCGGCAAGAGGACAAATTTCACCTTTCGGGAAAACGAAAACATGGTGTTTCGAATCCCAAAACCGAGAACATGCTTCGAGGAATGAGGATTGCACCTTGACTTGACGGAGCACCAACAATTGACCAACTCCCATGCAAATGAGTTGATACTTTTCGGGAGGCGACAAATCCCGGCACCATTGTCGCAACGCATTCTCAAAGGCATCAAAAAAATATTTTTGTGGAAGAAGAAGAAGTTTTATAGAGATGTTTTTGTGTTTCGGATGATGAAACAATGAAGCGCAAACATCACTATTTATACAAAAATGATCAGTGCGTTTTTCAGAAAAGGGGAGAGCTGGCTCCCATCGCCAGGCCGCTCACGCCTCTTTAGGCCCTCCCCCAGGATTCCCGCTTTGACTTGTCTCTTTCAACTTGTGTTTTCTCCTGACACCTCAATCCTCCCGCGAGAACGCTCGCGCCTCTTTGGGTTGATCCAGGACATTTTGTGTTTCCTCACACTCACATTTCTTTGTTTTCGCGTTTTACGAAATCCGACACGGTTTCCATGACGCAGCTTTAAACATACGGATTTTTCTTTCTTTTTTTTTTAAGGGGGAAGGGCTAGTCGCCCCGATCCACGACAGATCGTTTCCATGTCAATCAAAATTCCGAAATTTTTTCGCTTTTTCGCAATAAAAATCGAAAATTGATAACACGACATCAATTTTCCTCAAAATTCAGGCACTCACAAATTCGAGTCTTGACCTCACGAAAATCAAATCAAATATACTCGTAAAAATCTTTTCTAAAATTCATTCCCTGACGGTTTGAGTTTTAATTTTTCGAGTCACAAATCAATTTCAACATTGCTTAATTCACGACATGAGTTAATTGCTCAATTTTCAAATTAATTCCTCTTGGGAATCCAAACGTGACGACTTGTCGCAAAAATTTTCAAAATTCATTTCAATTTTCAAAATTCAATTTTAACTTCAAGTCATCTTAGTTAATTTTGTTTTCAATCAAATGCTTTTACGTGTTTACGTTTATGCATATGTGCTACCTGTTGCCTGTTTTCTACACTAACGATGCAGGAACTGGTGCAAAGCAAAAGGAGAATTGACAGCCGACAACGCTCCTCCGAAACACAACACAAAAAAGCCAAAATCACAAAATAAACCACAATCCAAAAACACATATATACAAACCGCCTCACGCAAAATACACTGACACACGTTTGATACGGACAACTGACCGTACAAACAGGATCCGTACAGACATCTATCATACAGACACTGGCCTAAAACAACTATCTATCATACAGACACTGGCCTAAGACAACGAACTGGGGGCTATCCGCCACCTACCGAACTAAGCACTATCTATCCTCTCAAACGGAAAAGAAAGGGAGCAACACAGGAAACAGAGGAGCAACAACGGAAGCAGAGGTGGTTACCATGACGGTAATACCTCGTTCCTGCTCCACGACAAAAAAGAAGACAGTGTCTGGCAGACTTTGGATGATAAGGAGGCCAAGAAACATGATGCGGCGCACCACCCCGGTACTGACCTCCAATCATCAGCTGCCCTGGCTATGAGCCACAACGAAAAGGACAAGCCGGCTACAACAGCTGCCTCCCCTCCTCCACGGAAGCATCCTCTACCACCACCTTAGCTCCAGCGGCCTCCCCGGTCACTTCTGCTCCTCCTGGATCATCCTCCTCCTCCAATGCCTCAACAACAGATCCCATAGGCCCCGATCGCTCCCCTGCAATCAAAGGCAAACAAAAAACGTCAGCCGAAATTCAGGCATTATGACGGTGTAAATCGGATAAACCCAGAACAAACAAACAACCTGCAAAGCAAAGCAAGGGCAACCCCGCCCAAATCCAAAATCCAAACAAAAAAGCAACAATTCACAAAAACGCACAAAAAAAAACGACTCGCCCTTCTTTTCAAGCAAAAGACGAGTTAAAACAACAAACAAAAATGGCATCTCAAGACCCACACAAGGTCCGCCAACAACCCAAAATACATTCCCAATGCAATGAGGAATTTTTCTACGGCTCAAAAAGGCAATTTATACGCCAATTTGAGCACAAACCGGTCGAAAATTTAAAATACGACCGCAAAGAGGCAAACGAGATTTTATCACACCTCAAGGCGACCTAAACTACCAGCAAGGTCCATTTCAAGGCAAACTGACTCAATTCAAGCTCAAAAAGGCGCTTATTTGGTCAGACATAAGACCGTCACAAAAGGCAAACTGATTAATATGCCAGATAACATGGTGGAGATGCCTTTATGCATCGCACGACGGTCAGAGCTAGCTTATGTACATCAAATCACCGATGAAGAGGAAATCGCGCAGGAACCCTGGTTCCAAGCAATCCTGAATTTCAAGCTCAATGGTACCTATCCACCGGATATGGACAAGAGGGTACAACGTGCTATACGCCTACTAGCTTCCCAATACGTTCTCATGTAAGGAGAGTTATACAAAAGAACACCTCTTGGTGTAATCCTACGTTGCCTTGATCATTCACAGGCACGAAAAGTGATGGAAGAAGTCCACGATGGAGAATGCGGTCCTCACATGAGTGGGCCCATGATGGCAAAGAAAATCACACGTTTGGGGTATTACTGGACCACAATGGAATCCGATTGCATCAAATACGTAAGACATTGCCACAATTGCCAAATCTTCGGGAATGTACAACATGTCCCTCCTTCATTACTCTATACGATGACATCTCCTTGGCCATTTTCTGCCTGGGGAATTGACATAATCGGGAAGATAACCCCAGCCGGAATAGGAGGTCACTGTTTCATCCTAGTGGCAATCGACTATTTCACCAAATGGGTGGAAACGGCTTCCTACACTAGTCTCACGGCTAAAAATGTGGCAAAGTTCATACAAAACAACATCATCTGTCGATACGGTTGCCCACATGAGATCATCAGTGATAATGGATCACATTTCAAGCCGAGACCGAGCAATTGCTAGCCAAGTACAAAATTAGGCATCACCACTCTTCGCCCTATAGACCACAGACTAACGGCGCGGTAGAGGCAGCAAACAAGAACGTTCTCACAATCCTCAAGAAAATGATCGACAACTATCGAGATTGGCCAAGCAAGATACCCTTTGCTTTGTGGGGATATCGTACATCTGTTAGGACGCCTACTGGGGCCAAACCTTTCTATTGACCTACGGCATGGAAGTCATGACCCGGTCGAGCTAGAGATACCATCCTTGCGTATTTTACTCGAAAGTCAAATCCCAGAAGCCGATTGGAAGAGGGATAGATACGAAGAACTCATCCTCCTGGATGAACGTAGGCTACGCGCCTTGCATAATGTCCAAACATATCAAGCACGTATCAAACGAGCTTTCAACAAAAGGGTTAAGCCAAGAAACATCAAGGAAGGAGACTTAGTACTCAAATCGGTTAGAGCTCTTTTACATGTTGACCCACGGGGAAAATTTAAACCTAATTGGGCCGGACCATTTCTAGTCAAGTCCATCCTCATATCATCAAATAAACTAAATTTGCACCTTCAGAGTAAGCAAAAGCTCATGCTTATTTTCTAAGTTCATTACAAGCTCTTGCTTTGAACAATTATTCTTTTACATTTAATCGAACTACGCGCAAGGGTTTGATTTCATTTTTAATGCATACGTAGGCAATCCTTCACAGGATACAACCCATTATTTTAAAATGTGAATAGAAGGACATTTGCATTGCATTTGGAATTCGACAAGAATAATAAATAGAAAATCACAACGGTTTCATAACCATTTAACCTTTTTTATTCATTTTCTAGAAATAGTACGCTACATAATAAAATTAAAAATAGACTAGGATTCTAAAAACCCCACCTCTTTATTACAACAATAATAATAATAATAATAAATAATAAATAAAGACTCGGGCTATTCTTCCATCTTCCCTTTGCCCTTGTCATTTTTGTCATATTTCTTGTCACGACCTCGAGCCGGACGCTCTTGCGCCACTTCGGACCTAATCACCAACGGTCTTTCTCGAGGCCTAGACTTCCCATTCTTGCCAATCACCATCTCCACGACAGGAGAGGTCTTCGGTTTCTTCGAAGGATGAACAACTCGAAACCCGGCTTCCTCCTCTCCCTCGGTCAGATGCTTCTCCTTCTCTTTTTCCATCTCGCGCACGTTATAGTCGACGGGCTCGCGCTTCCTCAATCTCTCGCGCTCTTCCGGAGTAGTAGCTTTCCTCCATCGCAGATAAGAATCCGACACCCATAAGGCATTAGCAGAAGAGTTCAAGAACCACACATTTCTTTGGGCCCATTTAATGGCCCACTCCCTTCGGCTCTCTGTAGTAAGCGCCACAGCGGTCTGTGGGACGGTATCAAGCTTCGGGATCGTCTGTTTTAGTCCAACCTGTCTCATCAGCCTTTCCGGGAAGATGCACACCATAAATTCCAAGCCAGGAATGCGCACAGATCGGGTAGGATCCAAAGAAGACACTCCAGTGACAGATTTGAGGTGCCACCATGGTACAATCCACCTAACCAAAGGGCCATCATCACTCTTCAGTTTGTTCTCCCAATAATTGCAGACTCGAGTGAAGTCCACCATGTAAAGCCTGGTCCTCATCGTAATTGAACGAGCATGATAAGAAGGAACGTGAACTGGGGGCTCGATCAATCGAAGTCGTTCCATAAGCCAAACCTACCCAAAAGCAGGCATTAGACAAAAAAAAAAAAAAAAAAAAGCGAACGAAAAAAAAAAAGAAAAAGAAGAAAAAAAAATAAGCGTTCTTTACCTGCAGAATGACGGGACTTCCCAAATACGGTAGGTCGCGGTTGGATCTCCTATTATCCAAGCCCAAAAGGATCTCTCCTAGACATAAACAAGAAGGGCTCCTGCGCAACTCCATTTGCTCAACAAGTCCCAGAAGACGGGGATCACCTCTCAAGTCTTCATCAACATGCCCTTGGAAGACATACACATGCAACAAGCAAAACCCAAATGCCCTTCGCCTAGCAACATAAGAAACGGTGGGGTCGGCCTTATTAATGAATCGGTCAATAAAATATTCGCACTCCCTTCGAGGTCATTAGACGGTCCACCTCATGTCTAGTCAACCCAAGCAAGTCTCTAAATTTACTTTTATACCCCTGCAAAGTAGAAGGAATAGCAGGCAAGTGTTCAGGGTCCCACCCACCAATCGCAGCAATTTCTTCAGGAAATGGGCAAATATCGCCTCCAGGGAACGCAAAAACATGGTAATTCGGGTCCCAATAATCAAGACAAGCATCCAAGAATGGTTTGACAACCTTGATAAGCTTCAAACTCAACAATGATCCAAGATTATAGCCGCCCATATCATATTTCTCCATGTTTGAAAATTCGTTGGTCCATTCTTTTAAGCGAACCTCCAAAGTATTCATGATGAGAGATTATTTTGAGAATTTTATGTAATAAGACGAAGAAGAGACGGAAGAATTGTGTGAATAAAAGCTCTATCGACGTCTCTATTTATACTAATTTATTTCATTTATATTTCTTTCATTTCTTTCTTATTTTAATCATTTCATTTCTAAATTATAGGTTTCTATTTTTTTTTTCTTTTTTTAAGGGTAACCCTCCCTACCGTCCGGTCATTTCCGGCAAATTTTTTGCATTTTTGCGTGCTTTTGAGTCATTCGTTTTGCGCTAATTCAGGCCATGTATATATACAAATGTATGTTTTGCGTGATTTCTATGTAAATTTCGGCAGCATGACGGCGTAAACCGTCATCTACCAAACCCGTTCAAAACTAACCTGCAGATACAAGCAACACAACCCAAAGAAAGAAAGGCACTCAGGCCATCTTATATACAACCAAAAAGGGAAATGTACAACAAACTGGGGGCTCGAGCCCCAAACAAAGTCCGGAATGTTCAAAATGAAGGTCCAAAATGTACAAATGTGCAAAATACAGCCAACAAACAAACAAAAACTACACAAAGCTACTGCTGGTCGCCCTCCAGCTCTGCAACTCTTACCGCAAAACCAGCAGTGACCCAGTCCCAACGCCCTAGGGAGCTCAGGTCAGAAAGGAAGGGAAGAAGCTTCGTCGACAGCCTCTCTCCCTTGTCTCCGAGGTAAATCGAAGACAGAAACCACCAGAGCCACAAACGAGCCCTCTGCCCAGCTGTACAGGGAGGAGGAGCCGTCTCTCTCCCGTCAATCGTCACCAGCGCCGGGATCTTCCCCGCGAAGTAGTCTCGAACGTAGAAGCTGGGTACCAAACCCGGCACTATGACAGCCTTCGGCGACAAGTTCCAGCCGATCAACCTCCTAGCCTCGGCCGAGTCCACCCTCATGGCAGTCTCCGACCACTCCACAGCCTCAGACCCACATGGCAGACCAGAAATCTTGCCGTAGTCCTCCAGAGTGACTCCCACCTCACCAAAAGGCATGTGAAAAGTGGAAGTCGTATCCCAGAATCGGTCCAAGAAAGCGCGGACCAGGCTAAGGTTAGCCCGCAGCTTCCTCTTCGCGATATCCCTCCAGGCCTGCACCAAGGCACCAAACGCTCCGCGCTCGATCATGGCGCGCTCCTCCGCCGACAACCGCTCGTAGCACTCCATCGCTGTCGTATAACCCGAGAACGACCTGATGTTCCCGGCCTCCTATTGTGATTTGAAACAAAAGCTATCTTTAGTTTTTGAATAAAAGAGATATGAACAAATAAACGAAAGAAGATGAGTGATGAGTAGGGAATTCCTATTTACCAAGCTCTTCACCGTCCTGTAGGATAGGTGACCCTCTGTAGCCCACAGCAAGTGCCTGCTCTCCTAGGTCTCAGCCCACGCGGGAGCTCTTCTCAGCTGACGACCTCCTCATTCGACGTTGGCCCGTCTCGGGGCCTCCTCCTCCTCAACAACCTCCTTCTCATGTACCTCGTCCCCAGCAGCCATCACCGCAGCGGTGAAGGCCTACTCCAAAGCCTCCTCGACAACATCAGCGTCTATCTCCATGGGAGTCCTCCCAGAAGTAGAAGCCTCATCACCTGCAACATTAAAGCAAATTTAGGCCGCGTCACGTGACGACAAGCCTTGGTTAAGGGATTTTCGAGCCTTCGGAAGCCCTGAAATCGCTCTTTCTCGCCATCTTTGGCCGTATTCTCACAAGCCCGATCACTCATGTGGTAATTTGGGTCAAGTCAGGCCTAATTTGAAGCCTAGTCTTGGGTTCGAGTCGAAATTTCGGCAGCATTTTGCTATAACGGCGATTATGCCCTAGAAAAGTGTCCTAAAAAAGCTGTCACAAACCAAAATTCCGATCCCAAATATCAAGTTTCATCGCAAATGGGCAATCCTAAGGCTATTTTCGAAGCAATTTACAGTCTAGCTGTGAAACCGTCTCAAATTCACTTAAATGCTCAAAACTCAACGAAAATTCGAAACAAATACATGGTTATGTTCCTTATACTACCAATTATCCGTTTCTAATAACAATTTGGCAAGGCAAATGCATTTGGGGGGAAAAGCCCCAAATTTTCGATTAATTGGGTCATAAACCCTAATTTTTTCGATCCAAAATTGAACAAATACAGAAGATTAATGCAAGAATGAGGCACATACCTCGATTAGTCATGATTAATGCAAGCTTTTGGATCAAACCTTGGCGGAAATGGTTAAGATTTGAGAGAGTATTGTGTGATTTGTGTTTCGAAACAAATGAAATAATCCCTCTGTTAATCGCGTTTTTACGCAGAAAATACGCTTTGGGGAATAGACGCAGCAGGTGCTGCGCCTATTCCAAGAAACGCAGCTCTTGCTGCGCCTCTTCCTTGTGTTCCCTCCATACGAGTTTTCAAAAATTCGTTTGAGTTCGTTATTTGTGGGCCCATCTTTGGTGCGCCTCTTCCCCGATGCTATTTTATTCTTTTGGTCCGTTTGACGATTATCTTTCGTTCCGGCCCGTATTTCTAAGCCAGCAACAGACTATTACACGTTATTTATTGCTTCCAAGACCCTTACTTGTCACAACGAGCAGATATTCCTTCACAGGTGTTTCGACACGCCTTCATTATATTTCCCCAACGAGAGCAAGCGGATAGACTTTCCCTCTCGAGACATGGAGATTAATTCCCGATTATGTTCCCCTACGAGAGTAAGCGGATAGACTTTCCCTCTCGAGACATGGAGATCAACATTAACCCCTATTTCTTCCGAAGTTTGTTCGAAGCTGAACACGAACAGATTTCTCCCGGCAGTTCCCGACTGTGTCCTGCCGTCTTTCCTCAGAATCATCGTTTCCTTTTAATCCTTCAGATACCCCTTTTCAGGATAAGCCGTCATATCCTTCAGACACCAAGTTATCTTCATGCCCAAGAGTTTCACCGAAGCACCTTCTGTCCCGTTTCGTCCGGAAGTCTCAGGTATGGTCTCTTCTTATGGCTGGCGAGCCTCCTTACGTAGTCTAATGGAGTTTAAACGACCCTAACCGATAGTCGACAGACTCTAAAATGTTCCCGACGACAGGTCCTTGGCTCAGACCCCTTGAGCCGCCTCGCGTCGCCATAGTCGTCAGGTTATAATCTTCGATTGACCTGATGGCTATACTTTGACTTTCGCCTTGTCCAAGCCTCGGTCAAAGTGGGGGCTCAGAGATACCTCATTTCTGCACCTCTCGCAAACCACCCGGTGATGATTGGGCCGCATGTTTGCTACGCGGAACGATTTGTGATAGTTCGTAAGTTTATCGTCAAGTGATTGCTCAAATACTAATGTCTACCTCTTAGTTGTCATCTACGTGCCGATACGGTCGTTTTGTGATAATTAGAGTACATTTGGAGTCGGGCCTAAAACCGTCTTCATTTTCTGATAACCGTTAAATCCCGAGTCGAATGTTGGAATGTTAGGATATTTCTATTTCATATTTTATAAATATTTCACAATCTTTATCCTTTGGTAAACAATTTCCCGTAATATTCACATAAGATATTAAGGAAAACCGAATTATTTCGTCCTACCATAACTCAAACACGGAAATCTTTCTTCCGCAGGAGGAAACCCCTTGGGAACAGAGACACGGCAGTCTTTGCGCCTCTTCCAAGAGACGCATGCATTGATCGCGCGCCTCTTCCTGTGTCCTTTCTGCGAAATTTTCGTATCTTTTTCATATCTTTCCGAGATTCACTTCCAAAGACTCTCCGAAACCCTAATTCCTTCACGTGATTAGTATAAATAGGAGCCTTCGCTCCTCATATTTCTCACGCGAGTGTCCGCCCTTCTCTTCTCCCTTTGCATTCTAGACCTTTGTTCTTACTTTTTGGCGTCTACGTGCTTGAACATTCGACCACCTAAGCTCGAGTCTTTCTGAGTACCAACCTCGTTTGCATGACCGACCAATTTGACCAACTCCACATCAATCAACTTAATTAATCTAATCGTTTTCCTCTTACGAGGGCACTTTCGTATTTGCATTATAGTTCGAGTCGAGCATCGCTAATCGATAACTTAGTCCTTCTCGTTTCGTCAAACATGTAAGTCTGAGGGTGTAAATTCTCTCTTTTATTTATTGTTATTTATCTTTTGTATCACCACTATTGTAAGGTTTATGTCGAAAATACCTCCTTAAAACCGATTTCTAAAACCGTGCTTTAAAACCTCTTTTTGCGGATTATCAGAAGACAACCGTCGAGAAAGGACGCAGCAACTGCTGCGCCTCTTCAAAGGAGCGCAGTTCCTGCTGCGCCTCTTCGTGAGGCTGCCGCAGTTCCTGCTTCCTTTCTTCTTCCTTCATCCTCTGTAATTCGTTCGTCCTCTTTATTTGTTTCGTTTGTTTCTCGTTAATTCTTTGACATAATAGCTTGTAATCACACCTGTATATTAATTATCGTCATTAACATGTTTTATCCATCATAAATTCGACTTAAATCCCTTATAATCTCATATTTGCGGGTTTTCGTCATTAAATTCAATCCGGGTTGTAGGGATTCGATTTGTTCATATCGGGTTTCTGGAATTCGACCTTTGACATATTTTCATCTGTTTATATTTTCATCTGTTTATTGTCATATTCATCGCATGTTTGCCATTAATTTGTCATTAATTCGCCATGTTTAGTTTATTTCATTCACCCATGTCACTAATCAATCATTCTTCCATGTAAATAATTAGTAATATTCCGTCTCATCCATGTTTATTGCTTTTATGACCGTTAATCATATGCAAATAATGTATTAAATCACTTCCATCCGAGTAAATATATTAATTGATCCTTAAATTCACCAATTTACATTAACGATTTGCAGTTCCGACTTCACAGCCAGAACTTACCCTTGAGCAGACGCAAAGAATCGCCGCGCCTCTTCCAGAGGGCGCGATCCATGCGCTGTTCAGTTGAGTTCTGTCTCTGAACTCCGTCGTTGCTTGACCTAGTTTAATTAGCTTATGTATAATTAACTATTATCCGTATTATCACCTTCTGACTTGCTCGTTAATTTATTCTTTATTCGTTTTTTCCAAATTATCCGTTTTAAAGGTATTTTCGACATAAATCGCCTAATCCATTGTAATTATTGTAATTTTCATTATTGTAATTTTATTTATTTATCTTATTTCTTGTATGATTTGTATGTTTTCACATGTAATTGAGCATAAATCCTACCTTGACATTAATTGTTTGCTAATTATGTGTTAACCGACTTAGTTAAATCTTCACATGCTAGGGTTAAAACTTGGATGTTGCATTGCATGCATATAATCGACGATATATCGAGTATAGATAATTTCCCTAATCATTAGTAGAGGCCGCTATCGAGGCGGGCGGGATTAGGTGTTCGATCAAAAGAGCTTCCTAATACGTACCCTCACCCCTTACTCCAGATCTCTATGAACATCCGTGTTCATTGGCATCCACGAGAGTCATTCTAGACATAGAATGCTAAGGGTAACGATTGCTTGGTGTTCATGTCTCTACTTTGTGTCTTGACATGGCACGAGGTATTCGAACGGTTCCAATTTCCCATAAAAATTGGTGGCGACTCCAACAAAAATGCAAACGCTTGTTCTCTTCCTCCCAAGCGTCCCCGTAGGCCCCCCGCTGTCCACACATGTACGCCCCATGGCTGGCGAGCCTTACAACGCGTCGCGGCTGGCGAGCCCTCCTCATATACGCACCATGGCTGGCGAACCTTACAACGCGTCGCGGCTGGCGAGCCCTCCTCATATACGCACCATGGCTGGCGAGCCTTACAACGCGTCACGGCTGGCGAGCCCACCTCATATACGCATCATGGCTGGTGAGCCTTACAACGCGTCGCGGCTGGCGAGCCCTCCTTATATACGCACCATGGCTGGCGAGCCCACCTCATATACGCACCATGGCTGGTGAGCTTTACAATGCGTCGTGGCTGGCGAGCCCTCCTCATGTACGCGCCATGGCTGGCGAGCCTTACAACGCATCGCGGCTGGCAAGCCCTCCTCATGTATGTCCCATGGCTGGCGAGCCTTACAACTTGTCGCGGCTGACGAGCCGTCCTCATATACGCACCATGGCTGGCGAGCCTTACAACGCATCGCGGCTGGCGAGCCCTCCTCATGTACGCACCACAGCTGGCGAGCCTTTATCCGCAAATATGCAAGGACGTATCCAAAGATGCCTCAGGTATGACTCCTTCTTGTGGCTGGGGAGCCTTTGTACGTAGTCTAACGGACTTTAAACGACCCGCACGGATAGTCAACAGACTCTAAACATTCACGACGATAGGTCCTTGGCTCGTACCCTCGAGTCGCCTTGGTGTCGCCCTTCCCGACGGCAGGTCCTTGGCCTAAATCCTTTCGAGCCGCCTCGACGTCGCTTGGGTCTCCTGGTTGTAATCATCGATTGACCTGGGGGCTCTACTTTAACTTTCATCCTGTCCAAGCCTCAGTCAAAGTGGGGGCTCTGTAGATACCCAGTATCTGCTGAGACTCCAACAAACACCCGATGATTATCGGACTATAACATGTTTTGGAATCGCGGCGTTTGATCGACAGTTTGTGTACACCTTTACGTCGGAAAACTTAAAACGATTTCGAAAATAAAACATTTCAAAACTTTTCAAAAGTACCTGGAGTGTTTAATGCACGACGACGGGGTCGCAATGACACTAACTAGAGTCAAAACCGACACCGGACTAAAAACTGACTCAAAAATTCAAATCCCGACTCCAACAACGAGTCAAACCGAGTCAACCACTAAAAACAAATCATTCAAATCCTTCTATACTAAGATTTCCCGGATTCATTAATGGTCAAGTACTAAACAAGTGACTACAAATCTTAGGATAGAACAAATCATGATTGCATTTGTGTGAAAGTGACAGGACAACTCGAAGACCCGCGACGTGGCTTGCGCCTCTTTGAGCAGCCCAAGTGGCCACGTCGCTCAAAACTCACACAACCACTCATTCTCCTATAAATATCCCTCAAATGCACCCATTTGAGAACTTACGCGAGTGTCCGCCCTCTCTTTTCTCCCTTAAAATTCTTGACTCGACTTCTTAAGTCACAATCCGACGCGTATTTACGACCTACCGATCGTAACTACAAGCCTTACACATTGTTTGGTATCGTCATCGTGCATTAAATCACTTGACCGACCACTTCGAGCACTACACCGTCACTAATCTTAATAAAACACTCTTTTTACTTACCAAAACGGTTTTAAACCAAGTCTTGTCCGACCAAACGAGTTGTTACACTTACGTCGGTTTCTCGCCATAACCAAACATGTAAGTATGAGGGTGTAAAAATCCTTCTTTTATCATTTCTTCATTTGTTTCATGACTATAACATGCTAAAACATGCATAACATGATCCAAAACATGGGATAAACGAACCAAAACTGAGTTTTGGCCTGAGGCAGAAGCCCCTTATTGTGCACAAGGGCTCGCGCCTCAATAGGGTGCCCAGGTCAGAACTCAGCCGTGTTTGTTCTCGTCTTTCCCCTTTAATCCATTTTCATATTTTTAATCGGTTTTTACCATTTCAAATATTTTCAAACCCTTTTTTATTTTATTTCATTTGTTTTAACCATAAAACATTTTTCACCCTTGGTTCCTCATACCATGACGGTTAAATCCATGTTTCGGTGATAATATTTGGTTAATAACATTCAAAAGGTATTTTAAAGCCTTTTATTACATTTTTGGGAGGTATTTTAAAGCCTTTCATCATTTCTTTACATTTTCAAAACAAGCATATTAGTCACCAACACAAAGTCATCCTTGGTTCTACATTCCATGCCGGATTTTAACCCGGGTACGATGATGAGTATCGACTAATTACATTCAAATGAACTTAAAACAATTAGTTCATAATTATTTTTAAAACTATTCATGTCAAGCTTGTCAAGTTGAACCTGACACCGAATATCATCAAAATAATGATGATTATTCGAGTCTCGTTCCTCAAATCAACAAATGCGGTCTAAACGACCTTTTCAAACCAAATCGAGTAAAATACCCATTGTTCAATACGTTTTATAAATGTTTTTCAAAAGGTCAGAACACGGCATACAACCGTTGGTTGACCCGCACCTAAACATGCCCATTCTTTCTTATTTCCAAAACCAGGGGAGACCCCCTTGCACTGCCAATAGGCTCACGCCTCATGTGGCCGCCTGGTGCAGGGTTTGTTCCCTTTCCAGCATCAGTCTAGGACGATCCCGACTCCGGTTAGCCCGGATATAGGACGGATCAGATGATCATTTGCTCATCCAAAATCTTATTTGCAAAATACTCTACTAAGCCAAATGGATCACGTTATGCACCATAAACCTAATACGGTAAATGGATGTTTAATTTCCGTCTTGTATGCAAATCAACCATTAATCAAACTCGACATCTTATAATTGATACTTGGATTAAATCAACCGACTTAGAAAGCTCTCACATGTTATATTTAAATAATTGGATGCACATTCATGCATTTAAACCGTTTTATCAACTTTTGCATTCAACCAACCAAGATTGATCAGTAGAGGCCGCTACAGCGGGCGGGATTGGGTGTCTGATTAAAGGGCTTCCCAATACGTACCTTCACCTCTTACTCAGAAACTTTGGATATTGGACGACCTTATTCAGGGCGTACGAGAGTCATTCTAGAGATAGGATGCTAAAGAGGGACGATTTCCTTATCTTTAGTACCTATGTTAAACACTGCTCTGTGCTTCTATTTGACCGAGGTATAAAGTGGAATTTGAACAGGTTCCAAGCATCCCACAAATGCTTGGTGGCGACTCCGAACATCTCTAATCGTTTAGAGACCCTTACCTAGACGAAACCGACTTATCCAAAACGATCCGGTCGAAAGCATTTTTATGCCGCCGAGCGTGGCTTTCAAAACACCGCTGCACATTCGCAGATCGAACCAGACCTGCAGGTGGGCCATGTCCACAAAGGTGTTTTGATTCCCACTCGAGTTAAAAACGGGTGGAGAGTATGCGTCGAATACCGTAGGCTCAATGCCGTGACCCGAAAAGAAAAATTGAAAAAAAGATTGAATAAAAGTCGGTTTTGCTTTTATGTAGCTTTATCTTATGAGGAGTATGTATTTGGTTGAGTGAGTTTGTATGCCGAAATAAATGGCATTTGTGTTTCAGTTTTTAGATGGTTATGAAGTAGATATTGTTTATATTGGCTTTGTTAGGTTACTAGCTTAGCTTATTACCTCACATTCCCGAAATGTTCTGCCCCTTCTTACCCATTGCCTCACTTTTCCATATTTTTGTATGCCCTCGACTATGACAAAACCTTGATTGGTTGGAATCTATGTGTACGGTAGTTAGAATTGTCTATCATATTAGCTGCATGCATGCTTATATGGGTCGTAGTTTAGGTGAGCGACTATATTTCTTTCTCTCTTACAATTAATTGCTTACCCTTTACTTCATGAGAAGAGTGACCCATGAGAGTCCATTATTAAAGGACTTGCAAGGTCGACGGTTCAGCTTTATTATAAACATCTCATAACTCGTTTGCATTTGACTGTTTTGCTATAAGTATTAGTGCTTGCATTAAAATGGTTTAAGTGGGCATTTGTAGCTAGCTCTAAGTTTTCTATTCTGTTCCATTAAATTTACATATAGTTTGCTTGGGGACAAGCAAAGGTTTGGTTTGGGGAGATTTAATGCGTGCATTTTATATAGGCATTTTGTACTTTATTTGCACGCATTCCTATGTATTTTGTGTAGTGTTTAGCTACAAATGTCCCCCGAATAGTCTACTTTGGTTTGTCTTGTATTATTTGCAGGTATGAACCAGAGAGGAGCATAATCAAGCTTAATATATGTCCCTATGCATGCATTTAGTAGATGAGTTAAGTCGGAGCTTGGAGACTACTATTTTGAGATGCGCATAGAAGTAAGGAAGCTTAGCGGACAAAGGAAGAGCTTCATATTACTAGTGCCTACTTTGAAGAGCCATATCTCGAGTTCTACAAATGATAATCAGGTGATTCCAATTGGAGATGAAAGCTTATCCTCTTAGCTTTCCAACGCCACCAAAAACGCCCGATTTTCCCAAAGTAACGAAGAAATGGTGGCTGTTTGAAGTTCAGTGCGCAAAGCAGGAATTACGCGCTGGAAACCACTCGATCGAGTATCATAGTGCTCGATCGAGTACTTAATGTCCTCGATCGAGAGGTGCCTTTTTCATAGTGCTCGATCGAGTAATTAATGTCCTCGATCGAGAGGTTTTTGCTAGGAGTTACTCGATCGAGGAGCTCTAATGTCCTCGATCGAGTACTTTTCTATCTGACGCAAGATTTTAATATCTTGTCATCGTATCTTAGGAAAATAAATATCTCTCCTATAAATAGGGGAGACTTAATTAGTTTTTATGATCTTGGATATCACCTTTTCTGCTCTTTATACTGTTCGACGTTATACTGCTCTTTAATTTCCGCATCTCATTCTATGTAATCTTTCTTTTACTCTCCTTCTATTTAATCTATTTCTCTTTTGCACATCTCTTATTATTATGTTTGTTCTTGCTTTATCTTTCGTTATTGTTTTATTAGTTATTATGCGTAGCTAGTACCTTAATGCTAGGATTAGAGGAGCCATGATTAGGGATGGCAATGGGTAGGGTCTGGGTAGGGTCCGCCTAGACCCGGACCCGGACCCGGACCCGGACCCGAGATTTTCCCTTTGGACCCGTACCCGACCCAGACCCGCAAGGGTCTAAAATTTGAGGACCCATACCCGGACCCTATGGGTAAGGGTAGGGTCTGGGTCTACCCGCGGGTCTGAGTTTCAGCCACTTTAGTAAGATTAACAGCTATGAGGTCTATAATATTAAAAAAAAATTTCATACTATTTTAACAGAATGAGTTTAATAATCTCTATTATATACTACCAAATTCAATATACATACCAAAGAGATTAAGAAAGACAAAGAAGACCTAAATTAATTTTACATCCAAATACATGTGAAAGAATCAAACTCGGAACCCAAAAATCAATACCGTACTTGATCGCCGTCTCCATCTGACCGTCGCTGGCTGCCGTTAATGGTGGTTGTCGGTCGCCGCCTATTAGAGAGGTGGTTGCCAGTCGCGTATCAGTGCTGTGGTAGTGGTTTTCTTGTGTCAGTGGTGGAGTAGTGGTATTATCAGAAGAGTTTGGTTGGGTTTTATCACTTTATGGGATGAGGGAAGAGAAAGAGACTTTAGTTGGGTTCCTACGGTCTGCCAGTATGAATTCAGAAAAGTTATGAATTTGTTTTTTTTTTTTTTTATAATAAAGGGTCTATGGGTCGGGTATGGGTCTCATAACTTATACCCAGACCCGGACCTGAAAAATTTTCTTAAGACCCATACCCGACCTATACCCATTGGATCTGAAAAAATGAGACCCATACCCAACCCATTAAGGTCCGACCCTCATGATCTGGGTCGGGTCCCCGACCCACTGCCATCCCTAGCCATGATAGTAAAATGATGATGCTTTAATCGGTTTAGGAGGTTTTGTTGTGAGAATTGTTTAATAGTAGTATAATTGTAATTGTTAGGTTGAATGCATGCAACTGAATCAATTAAATTGGTTAAATTCAGACCTAGATCGAGAGATTGGAATGAATAGACCTGTTATGAACAATAGACTACACCAATGAGGGCGAGAACTAAGTTATTATTATTCTAGGCCGGATAGCGGACCGAGAGGACCTTTCCTTTACCCTTCTCACATCAGACCGACTGACCTTATCTTTAGCTGATTTGTGTAATATCATGGTGAACCGACATCCTGACATCTTTCTCTTTATTTTCTCCGAATCCTTTTCACTCTTGCCTTTTTAATTGTTTTTACTTTTATTGCTCTTTAATTTAGTCAAAATTACTCAAACCTTCAAATTGTGACCATAGACAGACTAGAATAGCGAGTAGATAGTGACCGCCTCCCTGTGGATATGATACCCGACTTGCCTCTGCTGCATTAGTTAGAGCTAGTTGGTTTTATTTTTGATAGAGTTGCGATAGCCGTGTCAAATTTTGGCTGTCGTAACCCTATCAAAAATAAAACCAACTGGTCCCTATAAAATGTAGTAGAGGCAGTCGGGTCAAATTTTGGCGCCGTTGCCGGGGAGGTGGCGTAATTTTGTTGCTTTATTTTAAGTTTGTCTCTCATCTCAAGGAATTTATTCCTTGAGACTGATCTCATATTTTTCTCTAGTGCTTTAACTGTGTTGCAGGAAATCTGTCCTAGAAGAGGACATTGTCATACCTACTGTTCTTTCAACTTTGCTTGCTAAAATGCCGAACATCGCCAGTCACTCAGAATCTATGGTGGATTCTCTGCCTAAAGATTTCCTGTTTCCTACTACAGACGTGGGCACCTTTGGAATTCATCCATCCTACATTAGGTTGGTTGAGAGGAATCTCTTCAAGGGAGTAGCTGGTGAGGACCCATGTAAGCATATAGAGTTGTTTACGGAGTATTGCTCTACTATTCCTTTAGCTGCTGGGGTGACACAGGATAGGGTCAAGGGAGTTCTTTTTCCTTTTTCTTTGACTGATGATGCCTGAGAATGGTTGAGAGACTTGGATAGGGAAGCTGCTGGTGTTACTGACTGGAATTCCTTAGCCTTAGCCTTCTACAGAAGGTATTTTCCACCACAGTGCACCAACGCGCTGAGAGGCCAAATCACCACTTTTACACAATTGGCCACTGAAGATTTGAATGAAGCTTGGACTAGGTTCAAGAAGTTAGTTTGCTCTGTACCTCATCATGGTTTCCAACGATGGTTCTTATGCACCCAATTTTACAATGGGTTGTATACTGATCAAAGGGCCGTGTTGGATAATGCAGCCAAAGGGAGATTTCAGAAAAATGTTGAAGATGACAAGGGATGGCGTCTTATTGAAGAAATGGCCATTCATGTAGCTGAGTATAGAAATCCCAGAGGGGGTAGACGAGTGAATGAAAGAGCTTGCGAATCTCTGGTGGCTGAAGTGGAGAGTCTTAGTGGAAGGTTTGATAATTCGGAGATTCTACAAACTTCAAGTGGACATGAGCAAGTTCATGATATGATTGAGCAAGAGGTGATTTGTGGCAGATGCGGTACCGAAGGACACGATCCTATTACTTGTATGGCGGATGTGGAGCGAGTTCGTACTTACTAACAATATAAGCAAGGAGTTCCGTTCTCTAAACTTTATGAAGATTTAACCATGCCATGTACCTCTAGTCCTCCTAATCCGATGCCACAACAAGTCGATTCACATTCTACAAATGTAGAAATTGCGGAGTTAAAGTCCTTGGTACTATTCCTAGCACTTCAACTCGAGAGAAACTCAGACATAGCTGAAAATTCTATAGAGAAGTTGCAAGACCAAGTCGCGCAATTTACATATGAGCAAACAAATCAAGTGAATAGATCACCTCCTTGCGACCTGCTTAATGCAATCAATCTCCGAAGTGGTCTTACCTATGATGGACCGAAAATGCCGGAAAATGATGATATAATTGTTGACGAAATTCCGGAAACTGTTTTGGAGGAACTAATTGAAGACGTTACTGTTGAACATCTTCCATGCTCTCGATCAAGTGAATCGGGTACTCGATCGAGAGGTTTTTCCTCCGAAAGTCCTCGATCGAGTGACCTAAATTCTCGATCGAGGAGTGCTCAAATCGAAGTTCTCGATCGAGAGGTCTGTATTCCTCGATCGAGTAGATCCCATAAAGAAAGTGTTCAATCGAATGGAAATTATGCTCGATCGAGTACAAGCAACAGTGGAGACGCTGTTCCAAAGTCTAAACTTGCTGGTGTGTCGTCTTCCCCTGCTGCGGAGATGCCACGTTTAGACAAAGGTAAAGGGAAAGTCGTAGACCCACTTATTGTTACCAGAATTCCTTATCCGGGACGCCTGAAAGATGCCAAGATCGAGCGACAGTACGGTAAATTCGTGGATGTGGTCAAGAATCTTCAGGTGACCGTTCCTTTTACCGAGCTAATTACCCAGGTACCTTCTTATGCCAAATTTATGAAAGATATCTTGACGTGTAAGAGAGAGCTGAGTTAGTTTGAGACTGTTGCATTTATGGAAGAGTCTAGTAACTTAATTCTCAATAAAGCTCAACCTAAAATGATAGACCCGGGTAGTTTCTCTATTACCTGTACCATAGGAAATGAAGTGATAGATAAGGCTCTCTGTGATTTAGGGGACAGTGTCAGCGTCATGCCCTACTCTGTCAGCAAGAAACTTAATATGGGTCATCTTAAAATGACTAATATCTCCCTCCAGAAGGCTAATAGATTGGTTAGACGACCCTTAGGTATCCTAGAAGACGTGCCTGTCAAAGTAGGCAAGTTCTTTATACTAGTGGATTTCATTGTCTTAGACATAGCTGAGGATACCCGGACCCCAATTTATCTAGGAAGACCATTCTTATGTACAGCTGGGGCCATTATTGATGTCAAACAAGGGCGTTTGACTCTTGCAGTGGGGGATGATGCCATCACTTTCAGTTTGCCTAGTACACTAGCTGGACCAATAATAAAGGATACTTGTTATTCGGTTGATATCGTTGATGAGTCTATTTATGAGTTCTGGTCGGATTCCTTGATTAAGGATCCACTAGAAGCTTTGATGTTGCTAGATGAGTGTGCAGATAACCAGGAAGACAATGACGCTGTATTTGATTTGCTTGAAGCTGCAATAGATGAGCGTGAACTCACCGACGCTGAAGGAGAGAGGGTAGAACAACTGGCAAATACTCTTTACGCTATGGAGGTAAAGTTACCCGAGCATAAGCCTCTTCCTTCCCCTCTCAAATATGCATTTTTAGACGATACAGAGCAATATCCAGTCATTGTTAGTGCTAAATTGGATGATAAACAACTGGCCGCTTTGTTAGCTGTTCTTGAGAAAAACAGGAAAGCGATGGGTTATTCATTGGATGATATTAAGGGCATCAGCCCTGATATCTGTATGCATAGGATTGAGTTAAAAGAAGATCACAAACTTTACAGACAGGGGTAGCGCATGCTGAATCAGAAGATGCAGGATGTTGTGATGGCTGAGGTAATGAAGCTACTCGATGCATGTATTATCTACTCTGTTGGTCATTCTAAATGGGCGAGTCCAGTTGAAGTAGTTCCTAAGAAAGGAGGGACTACTGTGGTTAAGAATGATAAAAATGAATTGATACCTCCTAGAGTCGCGACAGGTTGGCGGATGTGCATAGACTATAGACAGCTGAATGCCGCCACAAAGAAAGATCACTTCCCCCTTCCTTTTATCGATCAGATGGTAGAAAGGTTAGCCTCTCATAAGTTTTTCTGTTATTTAGATGGGTATTCAGGGTTCTTTCAGATCCCTATTCATCTGGATGATCAGGAAAAGACCACTTTCACTTGTCCTTAAGGTGTTTTTGCTTATCGTAGAATGTCTTTTGGTTTGTGTAATGCCCCTGCCACCTTTCAAAGGTGCATGATGGGGATATTTTTCGATCATATAGTCTATTATGGAGGTCTTTATGGACGATTTTAGCATCTATGGAAGTGATTTTGATAACTGCTTGTCTAACCTTGATAAAGTGTTGCAGCGCTGCATTAAGGTAATTCTCGTGCTTAACTGGGAGAAGTGCCACTTTATGGTCAACGAGGGAGTTGTCTTAGGGCACTTAGTTTCTGATCGGGGTATTAAGGTGGATAAGGCAAAGGTGCAAGTGATTCAGCAATTGCCTCCTCATGTTAATGTTAAAGGAGTGAGGAGTTTCCTTGGTCATGCTGGCTTTTATCGCCAGTTCATCAAGGATTTTTCAAAAATTGCTAAACCACTTACACAGTTTTTACTTAAGGATGCCCCCTTTGTATTACTGATGAGTGTCTTTCTGCTTTTAACAGGTTGAAGCAGGCTTTGATTTCAGCACCGATTATACAGCCTCCTAACAGGGAGTTGCCGTTTGAGATTATGTGTGATGTTAGTGATTATGCACTAGGAGCGGTGTTAGGACAGCGGAAAGACAAGGCTTTGAATGTGATCTACTATGCGATCCAAACTCTGGATGAGGCTCAAGTGAAGTACACCACTACTGAGAAGGAGCTGTTAGCTGTGGTTTATGCGCTGGAGAAGTTTGACTCATATTTGATAGGGTCAGAAGTTACTGTTTTTACTGACCATGTAGCACTGAGACACCTTCTTGCTAAGAAGGAAGCTAAGCCATGACTGTTGAGATGAATACTCCTTTTTTAGGAATTTGATCTGATGATCAAAGATAAGATGGGCGCCGAGAATGTAGTAGCTGATCACCTGTCGTGGTTACCACAGCAGAAGGGAGAGGATCCTTTACCTATTATTGATTCTTTCCCTGATGGTTCTTTATTTGCAGTTTTTGCTAACACTAACCATGATCCGTGGTATGCAAATTTGGCTAACTACGTTGTCACTGGCGAGCTGCCACCCGACCTGTCTTATCAGAAGAGGAAGCGGTTTCTTTACAACGCCAAGCAATACTTCTGGGATGATCCTTATTTATTTAAGGAGTGTGCAGATGGTCTCTACCGACGGTGTATTCCGTAGTGGGAGACCAAAGTAATCTTCGAAGGCTGTCATTCTTCCTCTTATGGCGGTCACCACGGTCCGTCGCGCACCGTGGCTAAGGTACTTCAATCTGGTTTCTACTGGCCTACTTTGTTTGTAGATGCTAAAGTGTTCGTTGCAGCTTGTGTGCTTGCCAGTGCTCGGGAAATATTTCTAAGAGACACGAGATGCCACAAAACGGCATTCTAGAGGTCGAGGTTTTTGATGTCTGGGGCATTGATTTCCAAGGACCATTCCTATCTAGTAAAGGTAACAGGTATATTTTAGTAGCTGTAGACTATGTGTCAAAATGGGTGGAGGCTATTGCTTCACCTAATTGTGATGCCAAGACCGTGATTAAGATGTTTAAAAAGATCATTTTTCCCCGATTTGGTGTCCCTAGGGTCGTCATTAGTGATGGGGGAATGCACTTTAAAGAAAAGAAACTAACAGTTATACTGTCTAAGGTTGGTGTCCAACATCGTCGCGGTTTGGGGTATCATCCCCAAACTAGTGGGCAGGTTGAGGTCTCTAATAGGGAAATTAAAGAGATTTTAGCTAAAGTTGTCTCTAAATCACGTAAAGGTTGGAGTCTTAAGTTAGATGACACATTATGGGCATATCGGACTGCCTTTAAAACACCAATTGGTGCATCACCGTATCGATGGGTTTATGGAAAGTCTTGTCATTTACCTGTTGAACTAGAGTGTAAGGCTTGGTGGGCCATTCGCGAATTAAATTATAATCTTAAGTTATGTGGTGAGAATCATTTGTTGCAGCTAGATGAGCTTGAAAGGTTTAGGCTAAATGCCTATGATAGCTCGCGCATTTACAAAGAGAAAACGAAGAGATAGCACGACAAACGGATTATACCTCGAGAATTCCAAGTCGGGCAGAAGGTGTTGCTGTTTAATGCCCGACCGCGCTTGTTCCCTGGTAAGCTGAAGTCCAGGTGGAGTGACCCTTATACAGTGACCGTTGTCACGAAATTTGGGTCCGTTGAATTAGAGAATTCTGAGGGCGAAAGATTCAAAGTGAATGGCCAGTATGTGAAGCATTACTATGATGCAAATGACGTGGTTGGCAAGGTTGAAGTTCTCTAGTTCGACAATCCAGATGAGCCAGATGATTGGAGTCAAAAGGTCGTGCGAGACCTCCTAAACCTGTGCTATCCGGGAGGCAACTCGGCTTGTAATTTGTTGTACTTTTGTGAAAACATTTATTTCGCTTTTGTGTGCTTTATTTGTTAGTTTTCTGAACTATAAACTGAACCTTGAGCTTGCTTTGTTAGTCCCGTAGGTTATCTTTTGCGTTTTTGCAGGAACCTTACGTGGAGGTAGTGTAACTTTAGTCATATAGTCCAAATTTATGTAACTTTTATATTTTAAGGGTGAAACATTAGTAACTAATAGTGTAACTTTAGTACAAATTTGTAAAACTTTTGTATTCCAAATTTGAATAAGACTGAAGTTATAGTATTAATGATTAAAGTTACACCTTTAAAGAAATAGAGCTAAAAATTTGAAAAATGACATTAAAATTTATGTAACTTTAATGTTTGAAGTGTATAACTTTGTAGTGTAACTTTAGTAGTAGATAATATAACTTTAGTTGTATTCACATATAGATCTGAAAATTCAAAATAAAAAAAAAAGTTAACAAATGTAAATTATAAACAAAAATTATAAAGTAGAAAAAACCGTAAATCTCACCAATAGATCTAAAATAAAAAAACCGGAAAAAAAGTAAAAAAAAAAATAAACAAAATTGAGAAAAAGAAAACTAGATCTGAAAACAAATAACAAAAACCAAAAAGAACCGAAAAAAGAATCGAAAATAACTGTAATCCATAATAACAAAAACCCATTAATCTAACAAAAAAAACCCGTAAATCTAAGAAAAAAACCAAATAACAATAACAAAAAAAAAACCAAATAACAAAATCATGATTCGTCAAAAAACAAATTAACAATGAAAAATAAAAATTTAATAAAACCGTCTCACAACTACACCAACACACAAATACTAAAAAAAATATACAAATTGAGTTATATAAAATAGATCTATAACTTTTGTATTTTATGCTTATAACTTTAGTGCATAATGATATAACTTTTGTCCTAAATAGTGCAACTTTAATGTTTAAAGGGTATAACTTTAGTGAAAAATAAACCAAAAACCAAAACAAAAACAAATCAAAAATAAACCAAAATAAAAAACAAAACAAAAAAACCAAAAACCAAACAAAACAAACTTGAATGGTTGTGTAACTTCAATTCATACAATGTATAACTTTAGATGTTAATAGTATAACTTTAATGTTAAAAAGGTATAACTTTAGTCGTAGATAGTGTAACCTCAGTCATAATTAGTGTAAATTTAATAAATATTAACAAAAATTTGAAAAATAACAAAGATCAAATATAAAATTAGAAATTAAAATCAACAAAGATCAAAACTAAAACAGATTTGAAAAATTAATCCGGACAACAATAACAACTAACAACCTCGACAACCCGAGATCTAAAAAATCAGATATGGGTTCCAACAAATTGAGTCAAATCTTAACAAATAAAAAACAAAACTTAACTGAAAAATTAAAATAAAACAAAAACAAAAAAACAATATATACAAAATCTGAAATCAATAAAAAATAAAAGAATAAAGCAAAAAAAAAATGATAACAAAAGAACATCAACAACGAGAAGATGAGAGGAGGAGGGAGGCGGCGGTGGTGGAGAAGAGGAGGCGGCAACACCCACCGCATTTTCAATCTCCGCCTCAAAACCGCAATAACCAACAACACAAACCACTTATATTCTCAGATATGGAATAAAAAAGGGGGAGGGAGGTGGAAGCGTGGCGGGTAGACGGGAGAAGAGGAAGGGCGGTGGTCGTGGGTCACCGGTGTGCTGTGTTGGTTGGTGTGGTGGGATCTCCGGCAGGTGAGGGGGGAGGTTGTGGGATCTCCCGCGGTTTGTGGGGTGGTTCGTGACAGGT
The DNA here is from genome assembly GCF_048544455.1 of Silene latifolia. Lineage (NCBI taxonomy): Eukaryota > Viridiplantae > Streptophyta > Magnoliopsida > Caryophyllales > Caryophyllaceae > Silene > Silene latifolia. Next base: position 37,119,566 of record NC_133537.1, read on the forward strand.
GGTGGCGGCAACAGGAGGAGGGAGGTTGTGGGGTCAGATGGAGGTCGTGAGTGGTGGTGTCGCGTGAGGTGGTTGGGTTGGTGAGTCGGGTTAGGAGATGTGGTGGGGTGGTTGGGTTGGTGAGCCGTGGTGGTGGTGTAAACTAGAGGACGTTGTTGTCGATGGTTGTTGCCGGCCGGAGAAAGGAGAGGAAGGAGAAGGGGAGGAGGAAGGCGGTGGCGTGCGGTGGTCAGTGAAGGTGGGGGTGGTTGTTGCCGGCAGGAGGAAGAAGACGATGTCGATGTTGTTGCAGTCTTTTTTATTTTTATTTTATTTTGTTTAGATTTTGGTTTTTTTAGGTTTTTAGGTTTTTTTTTTGTTTTGGTTTTTTTATTGAGAGAGAATGAGAGGAAATGAGAGGTATGAAAGTGAATGATTAGTGAGGGATGAGGGAGTGAGTAAAGAGAAGGGATTAGAATTAGAAGGAGTTATGAATGATTAGGGAGGAATATTAGTGAGGTTCATTTGTGACCTTTCAATGAGATGAAATCTCATCCCTCCATTCCCTTCATCCAAGAGCCCTTATAAGGACTTAGGGACTCATAAGATGTAATGGACTCACTAGAACTCCCCCCCTCTCTTTCTCTCTCTCTCTCATTATATATATATATATATATATATATATATATATATATATATATATATATATATATATATATATATATATATAGAGAGAGAGAGAGAGAGAGAGAGAGAGAGAGAGAGGAGTTCTAATGAGTCCTCCTCTCAAATTGAGTCTATAAGTCCCTCTAAGGGCCTTTGGATGGACTCAATGAATGGTTGAGATGCATTTGGTTAAGGGCTATTAAAAAGAAAAAGAAAAAAATGTGGATGGTTGGATTGAGATGGGTGGTTGAGATTAAAAATTATCAAAAAAAATTACCACTAATCAAATTTCTATACATTAATTAATTTTTCTTTCTCTCTCTAGCCCCTAATTAATCAGTTTTGAGTTTAAGATTTCAGAAGTGTAAATGTAATGTTGTATGAGTTTTACAAGTGTAAATGTGATGTTTTACGAGTGTAAATGTAACATTTTAAGAGTGTAAATTTGATTTTTTGTGACGGAAATTTTGAATTTATATAATTTTAACATTTTACAAGTGTAAATGTGATGTTTTACTAGTGTAAATGTAACATTTTAAGAGTGTAAATTTGATTTTTTGTGACGGAAATTTTGAATTTATATAATTTTAACATTTTACAAGTGTGAATTTGATATTTTACGAGTGTAAATGTATTATTTTAAGAGTGTAAATTTGATTTTTTGTGACGGAAATTTTGAATTTATATAATTTTAACATTTTACAAGTGTAAATTTGATGTTGTACGAGTGTAAATGTAACATTTTAAGAGTGTAAATTTGATTTTTTGTGACGGAAATTTTGAATTTTTATAATTTTAACATTTTACAAGTGTAAATTTGATGTTTTACGAGTGTAAATATAACATTTTAAGAGTGTAAATTTGATTTTTTGTGACGGAAATTTTGAATTTCTATAATTTTAACATTTTACAAGTGTAAATTTGATATTTTACGAGTGTAAATGTAACATTTTAATAGTGTAAATTTGATTTTTTTTTATTTTTTGTGACGGAAATTTTGAATTTATATAATTTTAACATTTTACGAGTGTAAATGTGATGTTTTTCGAGTGTAAATGTAGTATTTTAAGTGTAAATTTGAAGGTTTTAGAGTGTAAATTTGGTCCTTTGAGTGTGGCTTTGGTCCTTTATAAGTGTAACTTTGGTCATTTACGAGTAAAACTTTAGTCCGACTACCAACAAACACCACCACCGTCGTCCTCCACCACCAACTCATATCCACAAAAATATATGAGTGCAAATCTATATAAATTTAACGAGTGTAAATGTACAAATATAGGAGTGTAAATGTAAAGAAATATGAGTGTAAAGATAAAGAAATACGAGTGTAATTGTAAAAAAATATGAGTGTAAATCTGAAAAATGAGTGTAAATGTAAAGAAATACGAGTGTAAATGTAAAGAAATATGAGTATAAATGTAAAGAAACACGAGTGTAACTGTAAAGAAATATGAGTGTAAATCTGAAAAATGCGTGTAAATGCAAAACAATATGAGTGTAAATGTAAAGAAATGTGAGTGTAAATGTAAAGAAACACGAGTGTAACTGTAAAGAAATATGAGTGTAAATCTGAAAAATGAGTAAATGCAAAAAGATATGAGTGTAAATGTAAAGAAATGTGAGTGTAAATGTAAAGAAATGTGAGTGTAAATCTGAAAAATGTGAGTGTAAATGTAACGAAATATGAGTGTAAATGTAAAGAAATACGAGTGTAAATTTAAAGAAATATGAGCATAATAAATATATTTATGAGATCTAAGAATAAAAATCATGATAATGCGTTTTTTTTTCAAAATCTACTATATTTATTAGATCTACGAATGTAAATTTAATAAAATACAAGTGTAAATTAGCAACACAAAAACCGTGACACAAAGTCACAAACAAACCCATATACACAAAACAAATCACCAACCTTTATATATAAAAAAAAAAAAAACAACAACGAATACACAAACATAAACCACCAACCTTTATATATAATAATAATAATAATAAAAAAAAAAGAACAACAAAACAACGAACACTGAACATCAACTTCATAAAGAACAAAATACATCAAAAGCAACGAACAACAGATCAACCTTTTTTTTTAAAAAAAAAAACAATTTAAAAAAATAAAAACTCAGATTTAGAAATATGAGGTGACGATGGCGGCCACGTGTGGGTGGCGTTGATGTGTGCTCAGATCTGCCAGAGGAGGTAGGTGATTGTGGGTGACGGAAATAGAGGAAGAGAGGAGGGAGTGGCGGTGATGTGCGGTGGTTTCAGGGGTCGTGGGTGGTGCGTGGTAGTGGGGTGGTAATGTGTGTGTCGGGTGTTGTTGTGGGCTAAGATGGTGTCGGGTGGAGGTGTTGTTGTGGGCGGTTGTTGGAGAGGAAGAAGGCGGTGGCTAGTGAGGTGGTGGCGGTCGTAGAGTTGGTTTGGGGCGGAGCAATGTCGCCGGAGTGGTAGTGGGGCTGTGTGGTGGGCGTGGGTAGGTGGCGGTGGAGGTGGAGGTGGTCGTGGGGTCGGGTAGGCGAGGAAGAGGGGAAATTATTTTTTGAATTATTTGGTTTTTGAATTTTGTTGGATTTTTGAGAGGAATTGAGTTTTTTTTGGTTTTTAGAGAGATGAGGGGGAGGATAATTGTGAGATGAGAGAGAAGTGGGTGTAAAAAGAAGGGTTTTATAGTGAAATTAGGGTTTGATTAGTGATAGTAGTGAGGGAAAGTGATTAATTAGGATTGATCCCCTAATTTTAGCACTAATCCCTCCCTTTTCCCTTTCAATCTCAGCCCTCCATCCTATCTTTTTAAGGGTCCTAAAGAGGACTTATGGACTCAATGGAAAAAGGTGGACTCATTAGATCTCATTTATATATATATATATATATATATATATATATATATATATATATATATATATATATATATATATATATATATATATATATATATATAACAATCATACATATTTTGAGAGGATATAAATGTGATGAATGAATAGAAGCCAAAGCTTGGAACTGTCAATCGTCACGACGTTTGGGTGGCCGATCACACTCCTAAGAATGAACAGCTAGAATGTCCATATGATAAGGCCATCAAAGAGAATTGTAAGTTTGAATAAATATGTCACTTCTACCACTGGTGGTCGGTTATATAATTGTTAGTTTAAATAAAAGTTAGTTGCATAATGGTTTTTTGTGTATGTAGAAGATCTGTGAGAAGGAGGTAGAGGAAGGAAAATGGAAGCCTCAAGGACGTGATGACATTCTTGCTAGGGCAATCGGCAAAGCAGAGCATCCAGGTCGTGTGAGAGAGGTATCGACACATGTTGGTATCACTAAGTATTTTGGGAAAACTACTCGAAGGACAATGAGTGGTGATGATAGGGTATATAAATAATGTATTTTATTCAACATAATTTATAAATATATATGCTTAAATTATACTACTTATTCTAATCATTTTCATTTCTACTACACAGCTACAAAAAATGGCCAGGTTGATACTTAGAATGGTGGAAACGGGGGATAAGCCATCTGAAGAAGAGTTGGTTATGGTTCGGCAAGTCATAAAGGAAGCGGGGGAGGAGAAGGAAAAAGCGGGCATGCGAACTGAGGATGACATGACAAAGGAGAATGATGTGGGAACCGAAGACATGTCAAAGGATCAAGATCGGGTAGTTGAAGAGGAAGCCATGAAGGCCGTAAGAGAGGAGGTGGAGGTAGTTGATGATGACACGTTCTTATCATCTCCAAATCCGGCTTTTGACGAGGTATTAGCTACTACGACAAGTTTATAATTGGTGTATATATACTAATTAATTATATTTATTAATTAAAGTAGTGCATTTATATATACTAGTTAATTAAAAATGTGAAGGGCGTTTGCAAGAAGCCTTGTATTCTTTATGTAACACCCCAACATACCAAGGTGCCTTACCAGGACCACCCTAGCATGGGAGACTGTTACCATCTCGGTTTCCCGAGACTAGTATATCAAAAGTAATCATCCCAAAACATTTATTAAAGTATATATAAGTTAAAGTTACATAGTTCCAAAACCAAATCAAAACAAGTGTTTACTAATCTCAATGACTGAAAGTAAAACAGCTAATCTCGTAACAGCGGAAGCTAGACTCGAAGTGATGACTCCCCATCTTTTCTCCGTAGCTAAAGACCATCATCACCTATCACAATCTGCTCACCATCCCCGAATGGATCACCACAGATTTTAAAAAATAACAACAGGGTCAGTTCACTGCATAATCAAAATAAGACAAAGTACGATAAAGATAAACAGCTGTTCACAATCCATCTCCAACTCCCAATCACATCATGTAACTGACTACACACTAAAGTGTGTAGCCCTGCCAGTGGGGGACCGCAGCCTTGCCCACCAAATACTCGCTCATCAACGAGCGATAACCCTGTTCATTAATGTGCACATCCCCTCCTGTGGCGGGTTCCAACGAGGGCGAAACTAGGGCGTGAAGCCACTCCCGCAAGTGACTCCACTCAGCCGAGGACGCGCCTCGCGAACATCACCAACAACCATCACAACACCAACACCAACACCAACTCCAATCCACCAACAACAGATAATCACAATATCAATCGTACAAACAATTACCACATAATCTTAAATCAATTAAACAGTAAACCGAGTAGGGAAACCCTACCTGTTCGCAATCGAAGCACACACAAGCAATCAATATGAATTCTCCATGATACCGTCACCTACACACAATAATCACATACCATCACTATAAACCATTCCCCCAAATTAATCCAAACCAATAATTATGGCAAAACTCTAAAAGACAACCTATTAACTGATTACAAAGCACTAGAGACTTTCCAATGAAATCGACGCAAGAGAGAAATGAATAAGGACTCACAAACAATCAACGATATTGGGAGAGATTAGAGAGGATTAGAGTTGCGTAGAATGTTTTAGGTTTTGTCAAACGTAAAAAGTGAAACAATAAATCTTAATTTATAACTCTAATCGTCTCTAATCAAACCGCGGAAATAATCTCCGTCATACCGGGTACTCGGTCGAGTATAAAGTATACTCAGCCGAGTATCCTCTACTCGGTCGAGTATTACCATACTCGGTCGAGTATTCCTGGACAGTAGCCTGACCAAAAACACACGACGCATGACTCAGCCGAGTAAGCCATATTCGGCCGAGTAACAGACTTAGAAAACCGTAGTATTACAGTCTTCCCTTTTAAAAAGAACTTCGTCCCTGAAGTTCCAACCCAACCTATAAAACATGAACACCTAACACTAACTCCACCAACCATGCTTACTTCCACAACACGGCCCACGATATCGTCACAACTACAGCATAGCCTCTCGATACTAACTCCATAATACTATCAAATACCCACAACATAAGTGTTTCCAACTCTGTCTTACTTCCATAACGCCACTAGCAACTCAATACCAAGACAATCCACCAAACAAGATCAACACCAAAACGGAATATTACATTCTACCACACTTAAAACGAACTTCGTCCTCGAAGTTTACTCATACACATAAACATCATCACCCAATCCATCAACACTATCGAAGTTTCCTCACACTCATAAACACTATACTACTACAAGCACTGCCATTACCTGTTATAAAATCAACCACAACACAAATCCATCCTTTATTTTACACTAACACTCAAACTTCCAATTATACTACAACATGTACAACCATCAAACTCTCTTTGTCGCATCCTACTCCTCTTAAGATAAATGTTACGTCCTCGTAACTCACTAATACTAGATCCTTAGCTATATCTTCTCATTATCTTCATCACCACCGCATGTCAACGATAACCACCTACATCCATTCATATATCTAAGGCTCTCTTACTCTAGCCGTTCTCATACCTCAATTCATTCGGCACACCACGACATACTTCTTTATACCTGCACTTATCCCCATAATCATAACTTGCGATCCAGAAATGTTACACACACTCATACTAGATCCTCAAGTTCTCCTGTTTATTACCATAAGACTCATCCATAACTTAACATAACACTAGTTCCCAATAAAGATTACGAACCACTTGTCTCTTCCAGCTCAGCGCACACACATGACACAAAACTCTTGCCACAACTATGTCGACCCATGCCTCATCTAAAACAAGGGCGAAAGTACTCTAACAACTTCTCACAACTGTGTCCCATTAACAAGAATATCACTATACCATGACAACAACGGAGACATACGCAACTTTCTTCCATATCATACGCTATCATCACTCCCAAGACGAAATTGGTAAGAAACATTAATAAACAAAACAACAATCTACATGCCCAGACTGACACTAACAGGAAACAACAGTAAACAAATAATAATCTATATAACTGATATATACTTTTGAAAGTTCGTCCCATCAGTATCCCACCTACTCCACCACAACCGATGAAGACATCGCAACACCGCCACCAACAGCCGCACCACAACGCAAAAATACTCGTATCACAACACGAATTACCGTGCCTGGATCGCCACCCGAGGCACAACAACCACATCGATAGTCATCTCAACTTATACAATCCCATAACACTGACTCAGTGCAACTTCTTAGACCAGAAGACTTCCTTAAAACCGCTTTACTAGATCACAATGCAACATATTACACGGAATAACAAATAATATCCTTATGAATATCATCCATACTATTACTCATAAGGCCGGAACCTCACACTATCACTTACAGATATCATACATACATATACAAATATAACAAGCTATTCCAGATGACCCAAATTACCATTTTTTGAATATCATCTTATTAGGTTATCGTACACAACATATGACGCGGAACACTCATATAATGACTTATAACCATCACACCATACCATTACTCGTGAGGTCAGAACCTCACATAAACATTTACACATATCATGGACCCATAATCGAATCTAACTAGCCAATCCTGATCACGTAAGTTACCACTTAATAATGGATATCCTTCACCCGAGCTTAACTCAGATGCCCTTCATAACATATCCTCCCATCTGCACAATTATCACCACCCGGCGAACGTAACCATATCATCATAGGTACCCAACTACTAGTAAACACCTCCTATATCTCCATCTTATACCCCCTCACAACCATACATACCAATCAGGCCTCCACAAAATCAACCTTTTTAGAACGACTAACTTCTCTATTTAACATCATCTTTAACCACTAGTGACAACACTACGACGCCACCATTTTTCATGCAACTACTCTCTTACTATCACTTCTTAATATAACAATCTGTTTCCTCTCTTTGGTTATCATCCCAAATAACGAACATCAAATCCATCAACAAAATTTACGTCAACATTATTTCCAATTCTATCCTTTATTGTATCGTTGCCTAACTCTCCACCAAAATCTCATATCGTGCAAACACTCTACCAGCTTCTTACTCCCTTAATATCTCGAAACCCACGGCTAACATGTCGTCCTGAACTCCGATATAACTATTAACTCACACCCTCTCATGATGTTGTCGTAAATTTCCATGATTCCTTACTTTCATGTCCCATAACTTTGGTCAACGTTCTTCCAACTTACTTCCATCCAATAATACCAATTAATAATTCATCTCCTTCCTTCTTCTACCTAACTCTTTAGTAATCCGATTACCTTCTTGTTGCACCACAACTCAAATTTCATTAACTCATATCAATATCTTCTCATTCTTTCTTATCACTGATCCTCTCCCCTTATACTACTCACTCACACTTGTCACCATCATGTCCACACAACTAACGATTACTCTTCAATTAGTTGTATCTCCCTTTCATATCCCTAGAAAACCAAAAATTCACCTCATACCGTTAATTGCCCAAGAATTACACAATAGGCTCACCTCTTGATAATCCAAATTTCCAAATTCGGCCACTATCTACCTATCGCGGCAGAACTCGATCTCACTATACACCATTCGTTTCCATCCCTCTATAACGACCTTCCATCACATATATCCTTAACCAATAAAATCCTAACCCTTTAGCTCCATAAATCCTTACACATCCCAATTTGCCACTATTCGCATCCCTCATCTCAATTTTTACATTCTCACATTTCTTTAACCTTACATCCCCCTTGCCCATATGCACTTTTATATTACTCAACACGCGGCTATATCACTCACCAAATCTCGCAAAATATGCTCCCTGCCTCAATAAGCTCATCAATCTTTCATTTGATTTTCCACTATCCCTCACAACCACGTATAACTCATGTCCTCCCTACCCAACACATATCCCTCATAAGCCGACATTCTCCACATCATAGCATTTGGTAACTTACGTATCAAGACCGTTACATATATAAAAGATTGCTATAAGACCCAAAACATACGTGTGCACATAACCTACGACTTAAAACATATGTAAGAACGTAGCCGCTGACTCAAAACAACCGCTCAAAGAGGTACTCGGTCGAGTGCATGACGTACTCGGCCGAGTACAGAACACTCGGTCGAGTACTGAGACTACTCGGCCGAGTTCACGACTACGGAAGCTGAACAAAATTATCATAGAAAGATTACTCGTCCGAATATGGATACTCAGTCGAGTAAAAAAGATACTCGGCCGAGTAGGGCCTAGTCGGTCGAGTACCGGCACAGTTCTCAACAACGTCTAGTTTTCGTAAAACAGTCATATCTCACTCATTACTTGGTCATTTTGGGCGTGTGACATATCGTTAGAATCGTAAGAGGACAAGTTAACACCTCCATTTGGAATTATAGCAATAGCTTTTCTAGAACTCGACTTATGACAGTTTTAAGACAGCCCTTCCATAATTGGTTTTCATACAAATCAATTTTTCTAAACAAAACAACTTGAATATGAATAAGGCAAACGATAACAACTCAATACTTCTAAAAACCAGTACATAGGTGAAACTTTATCATACCCATATGTAAATTAAACACAACATTCATATATAGACGTCTGACCTTAATCACATGCTACTACCAACAAACTAAACATTAACATCATCATGATCATATACACATACCCCACATAACATTACGTATACTCCAATCACTTCAATTCAACCCAAAAATATACTTCATCCAACATATACTTAAAGGTACAAGTACAACACATATTACTTTAAACACACAACGATTCCCAAGACACCCCCATGTTGACCGGCTAGAAATTGTAAGGGCCTCAATGCGATTTCGCGACGTCTCCCAAGTCTTTGCGTTAGCTCCAAACAACTCTCCCCAGGTTCATTTTATTTAGACTCCCTATGTTCATTAGGTTCATTGGTTTTAGGTTCCAGAATCGTCGCTCTGATACCACTTTGTAACACCCCCACATACCAAGGTGCCTTACCAGAACCACCCTAGCATGAGAGACTGTTACCATCTCGGTTTCCCAAGGCTAGTATATCAAAAGTAACCATCCCAAAACATTTATTAAAGTATATATAAGTTAAAGTTACATAGTTCCAAAACAAAATCAAAACAACTGTTTACTAATCTCAACGACTGAAAGTAAAACAACTAATCTCGTAACAGCGGAAGCTAGACTTGAAGTGATGACTCCCCATCTTGTCCCCATAGCAAAAGACCATCATCACCTGTCACAATCTGCTCACCATACCCGAATGGATCACCACAGATTTTACAAAACAACAACAAGGTCAGTTCGCAGCATAATCAAAATAAGACAAAGTACGATAAAGGTAAACAACTGTTCCCAATCCACCTCCAACTCCCAATCACATCATGTAACTGACTACACACTAAAGTGTGTAGCCCTGCCAGTGGGGGACCGCAGCCTTACCCAACAAATCCCCGCTCATCAACGAGCGATAACCATGTTCATTAATGTGCACATCCCCTCCTATGGCGGGTTCCACAGAGGGCGAAACTAGGGCGTGAAGCAACTCCCGCAAGTGACTCCACTCAGCCGAGGACGCGCCTCGCGAACATCACCAACAAACATCACAACACCAACACAAACTCCAATCCAGCAACAACAGATAATCACAATATCGATCGTACAAACAATTACCATATAATCTTAAATCAATTAAACCGTAAACCGAGTAGGAAAACCCTACCTGTTCGCAATCCAAGCACACACAAGCAATCAATAGGAATTCTCCATGACACCGTCACCTACACACAAAAATCACATACCATCACTATAAACCATTCCCCCAAATTAACCCAAACCAATAATTAGGGCAAAACCCTAAAAGACAACCTATTAACTGATTACAAAGCACTAGAGACTTACCAATGAAATCAACGCAAGAGAGGAATGAACAAGGACTCACAAACAATCAAAGATCTTGGGAGAGATTAGAGAGGATTAGAGTTGCGTAGAATGTTTTAGGTTTTGTCAAACGTAAAAAGTGAAATAGTAAATCATAATTTATAACTCTAATCGTCTCTAATCAAACTGCGGAAATAATCTCCATCAGACCGGGTACTCGGTCGAGTATCCTCTACTCGGTCGAGTATTACCATACTCGGCTGAGTATTCCTGGACAGTAGCCTGACCAGAAACACACGACGCATTACTCGGCCGGGTAAGCCATATTCGGTCGAGTAATAGACTTAGAAAACCGTAGTATTACACTTTACTACAATGCCCCTATAGTACCATTCGGTAAAATTGCTGTTGCTAGGGGAACTGCGTTCTATTACGAACAGATTCAAGAAGTTGAGGTTCAAGGCATTGCCCTCCGTCAGAATTGGAGGAAAGTGGAAGTGACTCACTTATATCTGGAGGAGTATGGTACTCTAATAGTACCACTTAGTGATAATTGGTGTTTGCAAGATGTCGTGGGTTCTATTGTGCAATGGCCTGAAGCATTCATTAATGTTGACATCTCCGGGGTAGTTATGCTAAAGCAACGCATTTTATATAATGAACGCCTTAAATTCATTAGGGTAACCTTATCTAACCTATAGTAAGTATTTTAATTTTTACATTTGCAAGAGTTACACGAAGCCATTATGGCTGAAATTAGGACTACTACGTCAACACCCAAAGTCACTGATTCGACTTCCTCTCCACCCAAAATTCAAGAAGTAGCAATAATTTGAAAAATAGATTGTGATTTTTATTTTTTGTTATTTAAATTATATATGACGTCTCATGTAATGTATATATTTTTTTTCTCTAAATTATAGACCGAGCTTAAATCAGAAGACGTATATTATAAGCCATCTAATTTTACTGCACACAAGCCTGCTGTTCCTCTTAAAGCTACATACCAGAGCGATGATTATAAGAAAAACTTGAATACTCCATCGCTCGTAGCTTTGCATCAGCTGGCTGAAAGGAAGACAGCTATCGGGAATGTACTCATTATTCAGATCGAAGAGGATGTTGTGGGCGAAAGTACAGTTATTATGATGGATGGGGAATCACTGTGTCAGTTTCTCGACCTTGACGAGTTAGATGCTATGACCATTTTTTTTGGATGAAGTAAGTTCATTAAAAAAAATTGTCATTGGTTTTACGAATAGTGATGTTTATTTAAATCATCAATGAAAATAACATTCTTCGTTCCATTTGACGTAATAGGTACGTGTTTACACACATCGCTGAGGGAACTACGTTTCTCATGACTACGGATTCTTGCCACCTGAAGTGTTCTCTCTAAAGGTGCATGGATATGTAACACCCCCGTCTACCAAGGGGCCTTAACAAGACATTCCCTAGCAGATAAGGGCGTTACCATCTCGGTTGCCCGAGGACAGTAACAATCAAATGTCGATAAAAGAACAATTATATTAAATTATAAGTGATTAACCAAAATAAAAGATACCACTCGTGACAACTATCAACTATGTGAAACTATCTCTGCCATAACTCGTGGTAGACTCGTCCCTCTAAACACCCAGCTATGATCCTGACATCAACCTGCTAAGACCGACTACTCACCATAGTGGATCACGGCAGACACAACACAAGAAGAAAACAAAACAACACCACACAAGGTCAGTAACTGAAGGAACAATACAAAAGCAGACACAACAAGACACAACAACATACATACACCGCCTCCTCCAATCACCCACACACCTCTGACTGGCCGAAGGTCCAGTCCTGCCAGATTACCAATCACAACCGGTAATCCACGCCGCCAGTGGGGGACCGCGGCCGTTCCCACCTAAGCCCCGCTCATCTAATCCGAGCGATAACCCATGGTCCTTAATGTGCACATTCGCTCTCGTGGCGGGTTCCACAGAGGGCGAATTAAGGGCGTAAATCCACTCCCGCAAGTGACTCCACTCAACCGAGGGCGCACCTCGCGAACCAGAGACAAACACAACACAACCACAATACCAATACAATCAAATACAACAACCGACACACTAGACGACCAACAGTACTGAGTAGGAGAGCCTACCTCTAGCAAACCGCAGCGATTCCGCACACGACCATAAGACAACAAGCAACCACCATAACCACATATAAAAATCAGTACAATCATCTATTACTAGTACCACAATCACAAACGAAACCAAGGAAGAAGATGATGATGATAACAACATACCTATACATAGCAATCCGGCGTCAAGACCGCTACCCGACTCATGCTTTCCATCCCTATGGTGTCTCTACTCTCAAATGCTCCAAAAGGGTGAAACATGGTGAAGCAGAAATGATATGACGGCATCTAGGTTTAGGAGAGAAGGAAAATAAATGATTTGGGTTTCACGATATCACGATTTATATTTCCTCGCTGAACTCCTGTTACTCGATCAAGTAAGCAACTTACTCAATCGAGTGGCCTCTACTCGATCGAGTGACTATGCTACTCGATCGAGTAGCCTCCACTAGATCGAGTTACCAAAACTCAAAAGGGTTATAACACCATAAGGTTAGCTCGTAAGGTTTCCGAAGGTCTAGATAGGTATCTACGGTCAGTCAACGACAGTCAACGGGTCTCTAAAAGGACGGGTATTACAGTCTTCCCCCCTTAAAAAGAACTTCGTCCCCGAAGTTCACTCAACCCCCCCTCCCCCCCCCCCCCCACGACACAAGGTGAAAAGGAACTAAGGCAACTAACAACCCTCCATCCCGACAAGGACAAACACAACCGTTCGTATCTACCACCCAGTTATGAACGCTCACCACCCATCATCATCATCTACCTAAGTACACATCACCCAATATGACTTCCTATCGAGTCACCAAACATGCATTATACACGAGAACAAACCAACACAACTATCCGTTTACTCATCCATCAATTATTTATCAAAAACAATTAGTTATCAATCACCAAAACATAGTAATTTATCTACCACTTATACAACAAGCAAGTTAACGTTCATTTTAAATCAATTCCACAACATTATATTATTCCTTTACACCATTTATATTACTCAACAATGCAACAACTTAATAACTTAACAGCTTTGCTTAACAAAAGGTTAATCAACTCGGAAATGAAATACAACCATACGATGTATTTTACCAACAATTGCCAACAATTATTCAACAATGACTCAAAACAACTACTCAAAATACGATAAAATTGTCATTTTCCCATGCGACATTACTCTTCCCCTCTTAAAAGGAACTTCGTCCCCGAAGTTCACCTTCAAGATGAACTATAACCATTACACAAGACGTTAAATTTTATTCAATATTGACATTACGAAAAGAGTATATTATGCGTTGAGACTACAACTAACATGGTACTTTATTGACATTACATAGATAGGACTTTTGCATATTAAGACCATATGAAAAGTGGTTAACACAATTACGTAGGTGGGGCATTCCGTCATCCAAATATTACACATGAATACCAAGAAACTCCTTCAGTGATATTACCCACACATGTATCGCAACAATAAACTATAACCACCGTGCAACATGATACTTCAAGTAATTCTAATCAAGCATCCAAAAGAATGAAAACAACGAAACCATACGCATATTATATAAACGGCATTTGGAACATGACGACGTGTTACGTACCCAACAATGACAATGAAATATTTTATCAACAAGGTACATATGTACAATGATCATCAATAATTTATAAAGAACAACCGGTATCAGGAGCACTCGATCGAGCTAAAAAGCTACTCAATCGAGTTGACGCTACTCGATCGAGTTCATCAGCTACTCGATCGAGTACGTCGAGTCTAGTAGGCATTTCTAACTCACATCCGCAATTACTCGATCGAGTTAGGGGCACTCGATCGAGTAACCACAGGTGTAGCTATTCAACCATATTCGTTTTCATACCAAGAAAACATAACTATTGCCGGAGTTTCATCTCCAACATTATCCACCTGCATAAAAAACATTCAAAATCCAACAAAATACGGCCTTATGGCCAAATACAAATCAAAGTATATCCAAGTGCTAACCAAAAAAGTGTCAACTAACTAAAAATCCATGGAAACGAATATGAAACAACAAGAAAAACATCACTCCAAGCCCGACTCTGCCATCTCCTCAACTCCACCTCCTCCTCCGGATGCGCCGGCTCGTGCTGTCCCCTCGCCTGTGGTAGCTCCTATACCTGAGTCTGCTCCTAATCGCCATGGTGCCAAACAACCGATAGGGTAACTCCTAGGCTTTCCCCATGTAGCCCGATCTACACAAAAGGAGTGGAAGACTCCACTGTCATCCCCGACACCCCTCCACCACAATGGTTGGGCCGCATCGGTCCCAATGCCCTGCACATACGCCATCTCGTGAAAGTTCTGGAGCATCAATGTGGCAGATACCCTCTCTGTGAGCTCACTCACCCGCATCTCAGGAGTAAAGGACGAAGGGTAGCTAGGGTACTGATACTGTGGAGGCTCGGGCTGAGTCTCAGCAACTCTCTTTCTCACCCGTCTTGGACCTCTTCCCACTCTAGGTTGTCGATCCTCAGGTCTGGCCTGATCCCCCTTGGTCGGCTCTCGCATCACCTCCAAAATACCATCATAAATGAGGTAGGGCTGTCGTGCAGGGGCCTCCTCGTCGTCATCAGAGTCCGATGCCACCACCGCCGCCGTCAAAGGGTCAGCTATATAAAGATGCTCAGGGTCAGGTATCCTCATCCAACTCATACCCCATACTCTCGAAGCCAACCCACCACCCTTCAAAGTCCTCAACCATTTTTGGTCGATGAAGTAGTCTCGGTCCAAAGTGGGCACAGATGGGGCCATAGGTGTAAGGGTCGAAGAGGCCTCAAAGGTAGTCAACCGTTCAGCTAACCGTGTGGCAATAGCACCAAAACTCAAGTACCGGGTCGTAGAGGTGGCCATCAAAGCTAGGCTAGCGCAAACTATGGTGGGGGCACTAAAAGAAACTTTCGGGGCTCGGGTGGGGTTGAGATAGGCGACCAACAACATAACCTCATGTGAATTCAGCATACTGTAGATACCTCATTTCTGCACCTCCCGCAAGCCACCCGGTGATGATTGGGTCGCATGTTTGGAACACGGAACGATTTATGACAGTTGGTAAGTTTATCTTCAAGTGATAGCTCAAACACTTGTGTCAACCCCTTGGTCATCATCTACGCGCCATTACGGTCGTTTTGACAGTAATTAGAGTACATTTGGAGCCCGGGTCAAAAACCGTCTTCATTTTGAAATAACCGTTTTAAAATGCCGAGTCAGAATATTCTGGAATGTTCCGGATATTTCTATTCCATATTTTCAATCTTTTAATCTTTGATAAATTATATCCCGAAAATATTTTATAAATAATAAGGAAATCAAGATCAAACCGCAATTCCATAATAGAAACGCGGAAATCTTTCTTCCGCAGGAGGAAACCCTTGGGGAAAGGGTGCAGCAGGTGCTGCGCCTCTTCTAAGAGACGCAGCTCCTGCTCCGCCTCTTTGCCAGCTCCTTTCTGCGTATTTTCAAATCTTTTCGAGATTTACTTCCAAAGTTTTACCGAAACCCTAATTCTTCCGTGTGATTAGTATAAATAGAGACCTTCGGCCTCTCATATTTCTCACGCGAGTGTCCGCCCTTCTCTTCTCCCTTTGCATTCTAAGACCACGCTCTTGCTTTTTAGAGTCTACGTGCTTGAACTTTCGACCACGTAAGCTCGAATCCTTCTGAGTACCAGGCTCGTTTTGCATGACTGACCAATTTGACCAACTCCACATCAATCAACTCTGGCCCTGTTCTTTCTGGCTTATTTTCAGCTCACTTCAGTTCAACTCAGCTCTATTCAGATTCGATTCAAATTCGATTCAGTTCAATTAGCTCGGCTCTATTGATTCGGCTCAGCTCGATAAATTTCAGCTTCGGCTCTATTGATTGATTATCAACTCAACTCACCAGCATTGATTCGGACTCATCTCAAAGACATTGGATTCATTTCATTTTTCAGTTCAGCTCCACTAAATTCAGTCCATTTCAATTTTGCACATCTTAAACTTAATAATTTTTATTAATATTTTTAATATTATTTATTAATATTATTATTAATATTATCATTAATTTATTATTAATTAATCATCCTCATTATTGTTATCATTTTGAATATTATAGTTATTAAAATCAATAATATTCATATTAATAAAATTAATACTATTACTAATATTATTATTAATATGAATATTAATTATTAATAATATTGTTAATAATATTGTTAATTTTAATATTACTATTATTAATACCTAATTATTTTTTCATATACGAACTTTACTCTTTCACATACACCTTTTTTTATAAACGTTCTATTTTGTACCCTTTTCACCTAAAACTGAACCAAATGACTTAAAACTTAATTTAATTGCTCAAATGACTTAAAACTTACAAGATGGATTCTAATTTATCAAATAATGATGAAATTAGGGTCTGTCGATTTTTTATTCATCTAGCTAATCACTCAAATTAGGATGATAAATGACTAGACTTTGAACAACAATCTAGCAAATCGGTGCTCCATTATTTCACCAAATAAATTTGATGGTGTACTACGGTTCATGGTGGCTACCTAGTTAATCACTCAAATTAGTATAATTACTAGTATTAATATTATTATTAGTAATGTTCTTCTTCTTCTTATAGTAGTAGTAGTAGTAGTAGTAGTAGTAGTAGTAGTAGTAGTAGTAGTAGTAGTAGTAGTAGTAGTAGTAGTAGTAGTAGTAGTAGTAGTAGTAGTAGTAGTAGTAGTAGTAGTAGTAGTAGTAGTAGTAGTAGTAGTAGTAGTAATAATAATAATAATAATAATAATAATAATAATAATAATAATAATAATAATAATAATAATAATAATAATAATAATAATAATAATAATAATAATAATAATAATAATAATAAACATCTGGGTAGTGTGCTTGGGTATCGTCTGGGTGTTCCGTTATTCACGGTATCTAGGCACTGTCCTGCTTGCTCTCGGGTTTTTGTTGAGGATGTTTTTGGGGACCACGCTGTTTCTTGTACTGGTACTGTGAGCGTTAAACATCGGCATAACCTTGTCCGGGACACTCTTTTCGACATCTGCTATAGATCTGGTATTACTACGGGAAAGGAGGTTGATATCGGTTTGGTTGATGGGCATGGTGGCTCTCTTCGTCCTGCGGATTTATTGCTTTATTTTTGGGACAGGGGGCGTGATGTGTGCGTCGACTTGACATGTTCTTCTCCTTTGACTCAGACTGGGATGACGGATTTTGTGCCTGGCCGAGTTGTCGCTGATGCTGCTCAGCGAAAGTGTGCTAAGTATGGGGATTTGTGTGCGGTAGCGGGTTATGGTTTCCTTCCTTTCTCTTCACTTGGGGAGCTGGGTTCGGATGCTCTTGCCTTACTCAAGCGGATCCAGAAATTCTCGGTTTCTCAGGATGCGGGGGCTCGGGTGGCCGCTTACATTTTTACTAGACTTAGCTTTGCTGTTGCTAGGGGTGTGGGAGCCCATATTGTATCTCGGCTCCCCACCAATTTCATGTAAACTTTAATTTTTCTTTTAATAAAAGCTGCGTGCATCCTTCCATAATAATAATAATAATAATAATAATAATAATAATAATAATAATAATAATAATAATAATAATAATAATAATAATAATAATAATAATAATAATAATAATAATAATAATAATAATAATAATAATAATAATAATAATAATAATAATAATAATAATAATAATAATAATAATAATAATAATAATAATAATAATAATAATAATAATAATAATAATAATAATAATAATAATAATAATAATAATAATAATAATAATAATAATAATAATAATAATAATAATAATAATAATAATAATAATAATAATAATAATAATAATAATAATAATAATAATAATAATAATAATAATAATAATAATAATAATAATAATAATAATAATAATAATAATAATAATAATAATAATAATAATAATAATAATAAAATTTTGCGTTCATATAAAAAAAGAAATAATAATAATAATAATAATATGAATAATAATATGAATAATAATCAAATTATTATTATTATTATTATTATTATTATTATTATTATTAATATTATTATTATTATTATTATTATTATTATTATTATTATTATTATTATTATTATTATTATTATTATTATTATTATTATTATTATTATTATTATTATTATTATTATTATTATTATTATTATTATTATTATTATTATTATTATTAATTAAATTCAGCCCCAATCACTTAGTTGATTCAGCTCTATTGATTGATTCACTTAGCTCCATTCAAATCGATTATTTCAGCTCCATTGGGATTATTTCATTTCGGCTCCATTAAGTTGATTTCAGTTCGATTGATTCAAATTTCATTATTCAGATTCAATTCAGTTGATTCGGCTCTAAAAAGCCAGAAAGAATAGGGCCTTAATCAACTTTGTTTAATTTTCTCTTAGAGGGCACTTTCTTCGTACATTCGAGTCGAGCATCACTAAACGTTAACTTAGTTAATCTCGTTTCGTCAAACATGTAAGTCCGAGGGTGTAAATCCCATCTTTTATTATTGTACTTTGTTTTTGTAATCATTATTGTAAGGTTTACGTCGAAAGTATATTCAAAACCGATTTAGAAAACCTTTATTCAAACCTTTTTTACGGATTAACGGGAGACAGACGTCGAGAAGGAGCGCAGCAAGAATCGCTGCGCCTCAAGGGACGCAAAGCACCTCGTGCCTCTTCTCGAGGCCTGCCGCATTCTGCTCTCCTTCTTCTTCCTTCGTCTTTTGTTCGTCTGTTTGTTTTTGCTTTGCCTTTCATTGTTCATATTTCATTAACACGATAACTTTAGTATGATATTTTTGACACGTATATCATTAATAATTTATCATCATTAAATTCCCGACTTAAAATCCCTTATAATTCATATTTGCGGGTTTTCGTCATTAAAATCAATTCGGGTTTTTAGAGGTTCGATTCATCAATATTGAGTCTCTGAGATCCATCTTTGGTATAATTGCATCTGCTATTTATCATCATCATCATTAGTTCGTCATTAATAAATCTTAATAGCCTGATTAATCTAGTTAACCTAATTAGTTTATTTAATTCATTATTAATCTTATCATTAATCTTATAGGTCATATTAATATGTTCTAATTAGCCCTTATTCATGTTTTATTATTTCTATGACCAATTCACATGTAAATAATATGTTAATCCATTTCTATTCGAGTCAAATATTATTAATCGATCATTTAAATCACCAATGAATATTAACAACACGCAATTCCGGATTCACAGCCAGAATTCACCTCAAGAACAGACGCAGTGAGCTCTGCGCCTCTTCCAAAGGACACAGCAGTGCTGCGCCTGTTCCGGGTTGAATTCTGCCTCTGAACTTCTGTTGCTGCTTTGACTTAGTTATTAGCTTACGTATTAATTAACTATTACTCGTATTACCACCTAATAATCTGTTCGTCTATTTATCTTCTCTTTTCTTTTCTAAAACCATCCGTTTTAAATGTACTTTCGACGTAAATCGATTAACTCGTTGTAATTATTGTAATTTTCTTTATTGTATTTTCTTATATTTCTTTATTATCATATTGTTTGTATGCTCTCACATGTAATTAATCTAAATCTCTACCTCGACATTAATGCATGTTAAATTACGTGTCTACCGACTTAGTCTAAATTCACATGCTAGGATTAATCTAATGGATGTTGCATAGCATGCATATAACCTTTAACATATCGAGTATAGATGACTTCCCTAATCATTAGTAGAGGCCCTTATCGAGGCGGTCGGGATTGGGTGTTCGATCAAAAGAGCTTCCTAATACGTACCCTCACCTCTTACTTCAGATCTCTGTGAACATCCGTGTTCATTGACATCCACAAGAGTCATTCTAGACATAGAATGCTAAGGGTAACGAGTTCTTGGTGTTCATGTCACTACTTTGTGTCTTGCATGGCATGAGGTATACGAACGGTTTCCAATTTTCCACAATAAATTGGTGGCGACTCGACAAATGCAAACCTTGCTCTTTTTTCACCGAGCGACCTCCGTGGGCTCGCGTCCACAGTTTGGCGACTCCGCTGGGGATAATACACATACATGTAGCCAAGGGTGAAACTTGAACAAGGTTAGGGAATAGTTTGTACAAGACAGTGTAGATACCTCATTTCTGCACCTCCCACAAATCACCCGCTGATGATTGGGCCGCGTGTTTGGTACACGGAATGATTTGTGACAGTTCGTAAGTTTATCGTCAAGTGATAGATCAAATACTTGTGTCTACCTCACGGTCGTCATCTAGGTGTAATTACGGTTGTTTTGGCAGTAATTAGAGTTCATTTGGAGTTCGGGTCAAAAACCGTCTTCATTTCCTAAAACCGTCAAATCCCGAGTCAAAGTAATGTGCTTGTCTTCCTAAGGTTAGGATGTCATAAAATGTTGAGATTATATCTCATTTTGAGACTCATGTCACTTCATTAGGCTAAACTAAAAGTTTACATTACAAAATGTGCATTTCATTTTGTTAAAATGACAACCCGACCTTTAGGCCCATTTTACGAGATGATAACGACTTTTTTGGGTCAGGCCTATTTCCCAGAAAGTTGTAGATAATTATTTTAGCTTTCCAACGCCACCAAAATCACCTTAATCCGAGTCTTGTAGAGAAAGTTATGCCTAAAATACGACAGGCTGTCAAACGCGCTTTCTTGCGCAGGAGGAACCCGCTGAGGAAAGGACGCAGCACCTGCTGCGCCTTTTCCCCAAGGTTTTCTTTTTGTCCAAGTTTCTGTGTTTAACCTAAGTCGGTTGTTTTTGGATCTTTCCTTCCGTATCCTAGTCTTACCATAATTCCGTCGTGTGATTAGTATAAATAGAGACCTTCGGTCTCACATATTTCTCACGCGAATGTCCGCCCTTCTCTTCTCCCTTTGCATTCTAGACCATGTTCTTACTTTTTGGCGCCTACGTGCTTGAACTTTCGACCACGTAAGCTTGGATCTTTCTGAGTACCAGCCTCATTTTGCATGACCGATCAATTTGACCAACTCCACATCAATCAACATTAATCAATCTTATTCGTTTTCCTCCTAGAGGGCACTTTCGTCGTACATTCGAGTCGAGCATCACTAAACGTTAACTTAGTTCATCTCGTTTCGTCAAACATGTAAGTCTGAGGGTGTAAATCCTTCTTTTGTTTATTGTTCTTTATTATCGTAATTAATATTGTAAGATTTATGTCGAAAGTATTCTTAAAACCAATTTGTAAAACCTTATTTTAAAACCCTTTTTACGGATTATCAGAAGACAACCGTCGAGAAAGGACGCAAAGAATTGCGCCTCTTGAAGGGACGCGTGCGCTGCGCCTCTTCGTGAGGGGCCGCCAGATTCTCGCTTCCTTTCTTCTTCCTTCGTCTTTTGATAATTCGATTGTTTTGTTTCGTTTTCAATTATTAATATTTCTTTTAACCCGATAATTTAAGTATGATAATTTTAACTTGTAATTCATAATTCTTCATAATTAATTCATCTTTCAAATCCTGACTTAAATCCCTTATAATTCATATTTGCGGGTTTTCGTCATTTAAATCAATTCGGGTTTTTTAGAGGTTTGATTCATCCATATTGAATCTCTGGAATTCATCTTTGATATATTTTCATCTGTTATTTACCGTCACCATCATTAATTCATCATTAATAACCTATTTAGTCTAATTAATTTGATTAGTTAGTTAATTTGTAAATAATCTTATAAATATTGTAAATATTCGTCCTAATTAGTTTCATCCATGTTTTATCGTTTTTATGACCTCATTCACATGTAAATAATATGTTAATCACTTTCATTCGGGTCAAGTATCATTAACCGATCATTAAATTCACCAATGAATATTAACGAGATGCGATTCCGGCTTCACGGCCAAAACTCAACCCAGGAACAAACGCAGCGACTGCTGCGCCTCTTCCAAGGGACGCAGCTCTGCTGCGCCTATTCCCGGTTGATTTCTGTCTCTGAATTCCCGTTTCTGCCTTGACTTAGTTATTAGATTACGTATTTAATTAAGTATTAATCGTATTATCATCCTAATTTCTGTGCGTTTATTCATTTATTCTTTCTTTTCTAAAACCATCCGTTTTAAATGTATTTTCGACATAAATCATTGAAACCGATGTAATTATTGTAATTTTCTTTATTGTATTATTGTTGTATTTCTTTTATTGTATTGCTTGCATGTGTTAACCTATATTTCTACCTCGACATTAATTGTATGTTAAATTACGTGTTAACCGACTTAGTATTAATTCTCACATGTTAGGATTAATTTATTGGATGTTGCATTGCATGCATATAATCGACAACATATCATATAGACAATTTCCCTAATCATTAGTAGAGGCCGCTATCGAGGCGGGCGGGATTAGCTGTTCAATCAAAAGAGCTTCCTAATACGTACCCTCACCCCTTACTCCAGATCTCTGTGAACATCCATGTTCATTGTCATCCACGAAACTCATTCTAGACATAGAATCCTAAGGGTAACGAGTGCTTAGTGTTCATGTCATTACTTTGTGTCTTGACATGACACGAGGTATTCAAACGGTTTCCAATTATCCACAATAAATTGGTGGCGACTCCACAAATGCAAACAAACAAAGAGGAAAAGCTTGCTTCGCTTTTCGCCCCTGTGGGCCCGCGTCCACAGACAGTTGTCGGTTTTCATAACGCGGTCTTCCTAGATCGTTTTATTCGGCCTTCCTAGGCCCAACCCAACCCATTCGAGCAATCGTCCCGTCTAGACGGTCCAAATTCTTATCTGGGCCTAAGGATGGATAACAATTGACGTCAACCATACCATGATGCTTACTGCTGTTTGTATCAAGGGCTTTCACTACTCGAGGAAATGGACTAGGAATCGACCTTACTCTTGTTTGGCACGAGCCTCTCCACAGACCCCGGGTTTGATTGCTTGGTTTGGCAACCCACCTTTTTAAGCCAAAACCCTTCTAAATGCACTCAGCATCTCGTTATAATGCCTGTTGTAAATGCTTGTATCATATGTGATCACCATTTTGTAAACAAAACCATGACAAAATTTTGTAAAATCAAAAACCTTTTTTAGAAAAAAAAATGAAAACATTTTCAAAATAGCGCAAAATGAGTCAAAACTCTGTCCAAATATCGAGTCAAACTTCGGGCCTAAATACCCATTTCAAAACCTGTGTAAAAAAAAAAAGAGTCCAAAAAAAAACGTAAAAAAAAAAAAACCAAAAACAAAAAAAAGCATTTTTGACAACTCGAGTCACACGTTCCGAGGCTCAACACACGAGTCTCAATGGGCCTCATATTTGAGTCTAAACTACACCAGTTTTCTTAACACCTATAAGCAAACCTCAAGTCCAGAATCAACATGTGTCATCAATCCCGTTAGTAAGGTTCACTCCGTTAAAGTTGACACTCGAGTCTAAAATTACAGTCAAGCACCGTGAATTCAAACACGAGAAGTCGCTCACGACATTTCACGAATTCACAAGTCAAGTCTAGATTTGTCATCTTGTCCTTTCCTTTGTTTGTTGCCTTGGTATGCGTGATCCCATGTCGAATCGAGTTGTAATGCGCGTCATTTCTGTCGAGTAGGAATCCGGCAAGTTCCGTAAGTCCGCAAAGTCACGAAGCAGTTCAAGCCACAATCACCGTGTCTCTCCAAGACGTTTATGCCATGGTCCTGTGAGTTCAAGCTACAGTGGAAAATTTGAGCATTCGCGTCCTCACCCTTGAAAATGGGATGGTGAAAAAAAAACACGCCACCTAAAGAAATCTCTAGTCTAGGTCGTCCAAAGCTTACCTCTTCCAATAACCATCGTCCTAGAAAAGCCGAAAATAGCTGAAAGGAAACCTGGGAGGCATCAAAGGGTGCTTACCGATTTAGGCATGTCTTATGCCGATGCTTTGAAGAGGCTCTCTGCCTCAGGCAAGCTACATCCAATAGGGCCGACTCCAGATCCACCTTTAGAGAAACAGGTGAACCTCTGGAAGGGTAACAAATACTGCTTATATCACCAAGGTAGAGGTCATGATATTGAAGAGTGTTTTCTCTTGAAAAACATCATCCAAGATATGATCGAAGAGGGCAAGCTTCCTAAGCCACCTTCTGTCGAGCGATCCAAGAAGACCGACCCTCTTGGGTCTAATATCATTAAACATGACCATAAAGAATCATTCCTATACTATTCTCACCTCCTCGCTCCTCATGATAGTGAAGAGATCAATGTCCTTGAAGACGATGATATCCAAAATGGAATGCTCATGCTTTCCATTGCCTTCAATAACAAATTTTCAAAAATAGAGGGAGCTATTGGTAGCCTAAACTCTCGACTTTCCAATATGGAGAACCAGTTCGCCGAAATGGGTAAGTAGCTTG
This sequence comes from Silene latifolia, assembly GCF_048544455.1. Classification (NCBI taxonomy): domain Eukaryota; kingdom Viridiplantae; phylum Streptophyta; class Magnoliopsida; order Caryophyllales; family Caryophyllaceae; genus Silene; species Silene latifolia. The sequence goes on from NC_133537.1 coordinate 37,145,035, forward strand.
ATGCCCAACCTCTCAAAATGAAAAGTGTCCAGACAAACCCTCAATCTGACAATCCTAAAGAGAGCAAAAAGTGGGCAATCCATTCCTAGTTCTTCTCATCCAAGAATCAGAATCACCAAAGGTAACATCACGGAGCCTTCGTCAAAGAAACCTAATAACTCTTCAAGGTCATTCACAAAGGCTTCCAAGAAGAAGGATACGCCTCCTAGGAAATTTACCAACATTGGTATTACATACAACGATGCCCTTCAGAGACTCATGGAGCGATGAATGTTGAAGCCAATCGGTCCTACACCAGATCCAGAAAATAAGTCTAAGTTCTGGGATGAGAATGCCTACTGCAAGTACCATAGAGGCAAAGGGCATGATACAGAGAAATGTTTCAAATTAAAACATGTCATTCAGGATATGATCGAAAGCGGGAAGTTGTCCCTCTCAACTTTTAACCCACACGGCAAGTTAGGCAATCCCCATGGATAAGCCACTGATCAGGAAACTTTTCTTGACTATTATGCTTCAGTGTTCCCAATGATGAGGACGAGTTGCCCAAATAGGTGAATGCTCAAAGCCAGATACTGAAGCCAGTTGCTAGAAAAGTAGATGTTCAAGCGTGGGCCGATGATTAAGAGTCTAGATCTAAGATCGAGTCAAAGTCCGGGTCCGAGTCCGAGTCCGAGTCTTAGGCTTTCTTTCCCCAATTGTTCTAGTATCTTTCTTCGTGTCCATTTCTAGTGACAATCTGGGGGCTGTCCCACGAGTCACGTGTCTTCTCGAGTCTATGTTAAATACATTCATTATTCATTTCAATAAAATTACAATTTTCAATCCATATATTCTATCATGTCTCTTCTTTTACCCTTTTCCCGTGACAATAAGAATTGATTTGAGACATTTTAAAATGAACAACGCATGTCAGTCGATGTGAGTGCACTTAAATGATGTTACCTTCCAAGTTGTAGAGGACATGAAACTTCGTGTTTTCTTTCTTTACCTATTCCATGTCTGGCAATAGAAACCTCACTATACCCCGGTTTAGTACGAGCATATCTCAAGAGATTTTAGGACAAATCTAGACCGCTCCCTTGTTAACGATCCATGACGGAAGGCAAGCCCATTCCCCATAATAAACAAACATGTTACAAAAAGACCAACCCGTTTCACACTAAAGGTGCTAGTCTGACTCAAATACATGGTAGCAAGTAAATCCAAGACAATACGAGCCATGATCAAAGACCAAAGGCTCAATCAGGAGAAATGACCAAAGATCAATATCAAAGACAAAAGAGTCAAGATAAGAATAAGGCTCAATCAATCAGTCAATGTCGATATCCAAAGTCAAAGTTATCTTCAAAAACAAACCTAAGTCAAGAATCTGAGCAAAAGTTGAGATATATTCCAGACCAAGATCTGAGTCTGAATCAAGAACAAGGCTGAAATCAAGCGTCAAAAGAGAATTCAAATATCAAATGCCAAGTCAGCATCCGAACCTGAAGTAGAAAATGCCGATGGTCTGCTAGCACCCTCATTTAGCCTTTCATACATCACACACCCTAAGTCCTTCTCGAGACCGTTATAAGGAGATAGTTAGGAATTTTGAGAATCCTCTCAAGCTTGTCAAGTATACCCATCCTTTAGGGCCAAGACATGGAAACTTGATCCCACGTCATTTTAACCTACCCTTTATGTGCTCAGGCTACATCAAGCCAAAAGACTCCATTTCCAAGCCACATTACAAGCCGTAATCCCATCAAGCCTTAACTCCACAAAATCAAGCTCCATAGATTTGTTCATCAAAGCCTCTTATTTTCGAGCCCCACATTCCAAATATCCAATCCAGTTTCACCTTGACCCAGACACAGGGTCTTCAAATACTTTGCTACCCAGAACGGGACATACCCATATCATCCTTAGGGTCCACTAAGTGTGCTCACACGACAAGAAAATTTTTACAAACTTAATTATACCTCTTTGGTCTATGATTAGAGGGAGTTATCTCAAATCGATTCTTTGAGTCACTAAAGGAAATTACCCTTGTGACCCATGCACTTTAAGGCCCTAACAATATAAGCTTAGGCACACACTTGAACTACGAGCATGGTTTGATTTCACCTCTTCACGTGAATACGTAGGCAGTCCTTTCTTACATTTGAAGGATACAACCACAACACCCAAATAAAATTAACCAAATCTCAGAACTACGATCTAGTTTGATTTCACTTCACGTGAATACGTAGGCAGTTCTTATGGACACAACCGTCCCAACCATCAACTCTCAACCTCAAATGCCATCCTTTTTTTATTTCATAACCTTCCAAATTTTCCATATTGACCTCTTTACTTAGGGGCTCCTTCTTGTCGCCCAGTCTTCCTTTTTACTAAAATCCTAGAGTCGTCTTCTCATCCTGGGGGCTTCTCTTCCGAGATGCCACCCTTCCTTTATTCCTCTCTCATTTGAGTCTAGCTAGTGCTCGGTCCAGGCGATGATGAGGTCTTAGATCGATTCTCGAAGTTATTGTGCCTCAAGAGGAGTCTCTTTTATAGCAAACGATGTCAAAAGATTTCCAAGTAGACAGCTGATCCATTGCTCATGCCTTGCCTTTATATGCCTTCATCATTCTCTTAATTATTCTACCTTTGGAACTGATACGCGTTGTCATCCACACTTGGCTAGGGGTTGCGCACACTTAGACAAAGTCTGTCAAGGTCATCCCCTGTGTCGTGTCAAAACTAAGCTAGTGTTGTGTCAGTCTATCATCTTGCATCCTAGTGAGTCGATGTCATGTCAAGTCCTGTGACTAAAGCCCATTGAATATGCATAACGCATTACTTTATCAAGACTGAGGGGCTTCGCTCAAGTCCGAGCAGACTGTGAATTATCGCAGTACTTTATCAAGACTTCGCTTGCAACAACGAGTGAATATCCTCTGACAGGTGTTTTGACACACCTTAATTATGTTCCCCAGCGAGAGTTCAAGACAGCCAATTGTCCCTCTCAACACGTGGAGTTCAATCTCAAGTTTTACCGAAGTTTGTTTGAAGACCGACCCAAGCAAATGTTTCCCAGCGAGAGTTCAAGACGGCCATAAATCCCTCTCAACACGTGGAGTTCAATCTCAAGTTTTGCCGAAATTTGTTTGATGACCGACCCAAGCAGATTTCCCCCAACGAGAGTTCAAGATGGTCAATTGTCCCTCTCAACACGTGGAGTTTAACATCAATCTCAAGTTTTACCGAAGTTTGTTTGAAGACCGACCCAAGCAAATTTCCCCAGCAGTTTCCACCGACGTCCTGCTACCCTCAATATTATTGTTCCTCACGGAGTTCTGCAAAGGTATCGTTCTCCAGAAGTTCCCAAACCAGAGCCTCCTTCCTTAGGTTCGTAAACCCAAAGTTAGGATTCTTACCCCCTAGATTCTTAGATCCCAAAATGGCTCCCCTTAGCTTCATAAACCTTTAAGCTCCCACACCAACGTCCTTAGGTTCATAAGCCCATAAATCCTTTTGGAGTTCTCATACCTCAGAAAGCTTAAGTGCACACATTTAAAACAAGAATTAGTAACCCAATAATTCCTAAACTTAACCTTGGGATCCCAATTACTCTTAGGTTCATAAGCCTTTAAGTTTCCATACCAGCCGTCCTTTTAGGTTCGTACACCCAGGTTCAAATGCCTAGCTCTTTAGGTTCCAAAACATCCTAGAGTTCATACACTTTTTCACTTTAGGATCATTTTCCTTTAGGATCACCTTTTACCTTTAGGATCATAATCCTTTAGGATCACCTTTTATTAGATTTCCTACACCCAAACTTTGGTTACCCCTTAGGTTGAACTTATATTTGGCCTCATTCCCGTCGATGTTTTCCTTTAAGGCCCTACACCCTAGCACAATCCTTACCTATCTTTTAGGTCTTACCCTTAGCTCCTACGCTTAACATTAGCTCCTACGCACCTCCGGAAACATCTCGAGAAAGAAGTCTCAGGTATGGTTTCTTCTTATGGCTGGCGAGCTTCCTTACGTAGTCTAATGGACTTTAAACGACCCTCCCCGATAGTCAACATACTCTAAAATGTTCCCGACGACAGGTCATTGGCTCAGACCCCTTGAGCCGCCTCGCGTTGCCATAGTCGTCAGGTTGTAATATTCGATTGACCTGATGGTTATACTTTGACTTTCGCCTTGTCCAAGCCTCAGTCAAAGTGGGGGCTCTGTAGATACCTCATTTCTGCACCTCCCGCAAGCCACCCGGTGATGATTGGGCCGCATGTTTGGTACACGGAACGATTTATGACAGTTCATAAGTTTATCGTCAAGTGATAGCTCAAACACTTATGTCAACCCCTTGGTCGTCATCTACGCGCCATTACAGTCGTTTTGACAGTAATTAGAGTACATTTGGAGTCAGGGTCAAAAACCGTCTTCATTTTCTAATAACCGTTTTAAAATGCTGAGTCAGAATATTCTGGAATGTTCCGGATATTTCTATTCCATATTTTCAATATTTTAATCTTTGGTAAATTATATCCCGAAATTATTTTATAAATAATAAGGAAATCAAGATCAAACCGCAATTCCATAATAGAAACGCGGATATCTTTCTTCCGCAGGAGGAAACCCTTGGGGATCTGCTGCGCCTCTTCCAAGAGACGCAGCTCCTGCTGCGCCTCTTCCCCAGCTCCTTTCTGCGTATTTTCAAATCTTTTCGAGATTTACTTCCAAAGTTTTACCGAAACCCTAATTCCTCCGTGTGATTAGTATAAATAGAGACCTTCGGCCTCTCATATTTCTCACGCGAGTGTCCGCCCTTATCTTCTCCCTTTGCATTCTAAGACCACGCTCTTAATTTTTAGCGTCTACGTGCTTGAACTTTCGACCACGTAACCTCAGATCCTTCTGAGTACCAGCCTCGTTTTGTATGACCGACCAATTTGACCAACTCCACATCAATCAACTTAATCAACTTTGTTTAATTTACTCTTAGAGGTCACTTTCTTCGTACATTCGAGTCGAGCATCACTAAACGTTAACTTAGTTAATCTCGTTTCGTCAAACATGTAAGTATGAGGGTGTAAATCCCATCATTTATTATTGTACATTTTTTTTGTAATCATTATTGTAAGGTTTACGTCGAAAGTATATTAAAAACCGATTTGCAAAACCTTTATTCAAACCTTTTTTACGGATTAACGGGAGACAGACGTCGAGAAGGAGCGCAGCAACTGATGCGCCTCTTCGAAGGGACGCAGCACCTGTTGCGCCTCTTCCTGAGGCTGCCGCAGTTCCTGCTCTCCTTCTTCTTCCTTCGACTTTTGTTCGTCTGTTTGTTTTTGCTTTGCCTTTCATTTTTCATATTTCATTAACACGATAATTTTAGTATGATATTTTTAACACGTATATCATTAATAATTTATCATCATTAAATTCCCGACTTAAAATCCCTTATAATTCATATTTGCGGGTTTTCATCATTAAAATCAATTCGGGTTTTTAGAGGTTCGATTCATCAATATTGAGTCTCTGAGATCCATCTTTGGTATATTTGCATCCGTTATTTATCATCATCATCATTAGTTCGTCATTAATAAATCTAATAGCCTGATTAATCTAGTTAGTCTAATTATTTTATTTAATTCATTATTAATCTTATCATTAATCTTATAATTCATATTAATATGTTCTAATTAGCCTTTATTCATGTTTTATTGTTTCTATGACCAATTCACATGTAAATAATATGTTAATCCACTTCTATCTGAGTCAAATATTATTAATCGATCATTTAAATCACCAATGAATATTAACAACACGCAATTACGGCTTCATAACCAGAATTCACCTCAGGAACAGACGCAGTGAGCACTGCGCCTCTTCCAAAGGTCGCAGCAGTGTTGCGCCTGTTCCGGGTTGAATTCTGCCTCTGAACTTCCGTTGTTGCTTTGACTTAGTTATTAGCTTACGTATTAATTAACTATTACTCGTATTACCACCTAATAATCTGTTCGTCTATTTATCTTCTCTTTTCTTTTCTAAAACCATCCGTTTTAAATGTATTTTCGACGTAAATCAATTAACCCGTTGTAATTATTGTAATTTTCTTTATTGTATTTTATTGTATATCTTTATTATCATATTGTTTGTATGCTCTCACATGTAATTAACCTAAATCTCTACCTCGACATTAATGCATGTTAAATTACGTGTCTACCGACTTAGTCTAAATTCACATGCTAGGATTAATCTAATGGATGTTGCATAGCATGCATATAACCTTCAACATATCGAGTATATATGACTTCCCTAATCATTAGTAGAGGCCGTTATCGAGGCGGGCGGGATTAGGTGTTCGATCAAAAGAGATTCCTAATACGTACCCTCACCCCTTACTCCAGATCTCTGTGAACATCCGTGTTCATTGGCATCCACGAGAGTCATTCTAGACATAGAATGCTAAGTGTAACGAGTTCTTGGTGTTGATGTCACTACTTTGTGTCTTGACATGGCATGAGGTATTCGAACGGTTTCCAATTTTCCACAATAAATTGGTGGCGACTCCACAAATGCAAAGCTTGCTCGTTTTTCATCGAGCGACCCCCGTGGGCCCGCGTCCACACTTGCTCACATCCTTCCTATCGTATTGCAGGCAGGTCAAAGCTCGAAGGAAGATCTTCTAAGTGACATGTTGAACATCATTAATTAACATGTTACTCGAAGTAGGAGCGGCCTTACCAGTGAAACAGGGCATATAACTACTAGCCCCACACTCAGTCGGGATGTCTCTAAGAGATCCCTTCTCAGGTCGAGCAAGCCCAAGGTAAGAAGCAAACTGGTCCGTAGACAAGAGAAACGTGGCGTTCATAAGACGAAACTGCATATTCTTAGCTGCCGCGTCATACAAAAAGGAGCTCATAAACTCTAGAGTCAAGAAGGGGTAAGAGTTCTTCCTAAGACGATACAAACCCGTCAAACCCAAGGTTTCAAAGATATACCTCACGTCCGTCTTTATTTGAAGGTCCTCAAGGATGGTGGTGTCGATACATCGAGTAGGTTTCATACGGCGCTTTTGCAACTCAACAAATGCGTCTCTTTGCTTAAAGTCAGCAAAGATAACGGTAGGGTACTCGGGAACGGGCGGTACCGTTGGTCCCTGACTCTGACGGGTCGCAGCAGCAGCTCTTGGCATCTGTTACAACATATATTTAGGCACACAAACAGAAACTTACTTGAACAGAATAAACTTTTCAAAGTATACTCATGGAGGAAGAAACAACAATGCAAACTAGTTTTCACAAAACAAGCAACAATTGCATAAAAGATGGTCTTATGGCTTTCAAAATACAAAAATTGCAAAAAAAAATCAGAAAAATTGGGATATTAATCCCTCAAAATAGCTTCACAAAGCGGTAATTATCATAAAGATTTGGGCGAATTTCAGTTTGGGGCACTTTTAAGACGGAGTTTTAAGACAAAGTTTTGGGTGAAACTTGTCAAAATCAACACCAAATATGATACCCACAACATACATTACTCAATTTTCCCTTTTACATACTCAAAAGACAAACAAAAATTCAATTTGCAACCCAAACCCTAGAATTTTTGGTCCACATGTACTCCCAAATTGGTTTGATTTTTGAAACTTTTAGCATCAATAATTAACAAACTAAAGAAAATCTACCAAAATACAACAACTATAACCAAAAATACATGAGCATAATTCGAATTTTCAGAAAACTAACACTTTTACATGTTTCTAATTAATTAGAAACAAAGAAAAAGAGTAGCATTCTTACCTTGAATGATTTGCAAATGGGTGAAATGGATTAACAAGAAGAAGACAAGGAAATCAAGCACACACTTCACCAAGATTGTTGAGAGAAAAGAGGATTTGAGAGAATTAGGGTTTGAGTTAGATGAAATAAGAAGAAGAATGAAATTGGGAAAGCATAAGAATCCCGATATAACACAGGTATAGCAGCACTTACTAGATCGAGTAACTCGGGTACTCGATCGAGTGGCCTCTACTCGATCGAGTTGGAGTTACTCGATCGAGTTTTCTCTGGCAGTTCCAACGTTTTCGATCCAATAACCCCACAACTAGATCGAGTAAGGTCTACTCGGTCGTGTAGGCACTCGTACTCGGTCGATTAAGGTTAGGAACGAGGTCAAAAGTTACGAGTTCGGTTAACGGTTCCTGCAAAACAATAACTCATGTCGATTCCAAAGTGTATTTAGAACTCGTCACTGATTATTTCATCCAATTACGATAAATTAATACTAACTCAATTGCAACACAACTATCTCATCCGAACATTACACATATGATTCCGTCCTATATCAAACATTATGCAAGACAATTCAACTATGACATCAATTTATACATATATACAATCAACACATTATTCTACGTTTACTTACGCATATGCAAATTCAGTCATTTGATATGTGATTACACTACATTAAGTATCCATTTAGCAATATAGTTACTACTTAATACTCAAGTTTGCTCAAAGTTTTGAACATATCATCACAATTCGACAACAAGATATCTCACATACTATGCCGGTTCACAAGAGTACACAACAACATTCATCCTTTGCATTCCACAGCATTACATGTCAATCTATACTAACTTAAACACATATAAAGATTCACAACCTATTATCACCATCACATTATCAAATTCTCATATGCAGCTCTTAGCACATTCACCATCTCCATTACATCCACACACACACACTTCTTACAATTCACAACCCTTTACGGTTCGTAATTACCATTTGCACGCACTAGACATTGCTATAGACTCGATCACAGCTATATCTAATCTATATATCATACACAACTATGCAAACAAATTCCCGACTCAATATCCCCATATAAGGTGACTGGCTTAAGCATATTAGGGTCGTGATTTTGAAATGAGGGCACCTTGTCACCCAAAATCAAGCATCTGTCGGGGCTCCCAATATACATATACCAAGTTCATTTTATTAGACTCACTACGTTCGTTGGGCTCATTAGTTACAGGTTCCAAAATCGTCGCTCTGATACCACTTTGTAACACTCCGGTCTACCAAGGAGCCTTAACAAGACCTTCCCTAGAAGATAAGGGTGTTACCATCTCGGTTGCCCGAGGACAGTAATAATCAAATGTCGATAAAAGAACAATTATATTAAATTACAAGTGATTAACCAAAATAAAAGATACCACTCGTGACAACTATCAACTATGTGAAACTATCTCTGCCATAACTCGTGGTAGACTCGTCCCTCTAAGCACCCAGCTATGATCCTGACATCAACCTGCAAAGACCGACTACTCACCATAGTGGATCACGGCAGACACAACATAAGAAGACAACACAACAACACCACAAAAGGTCAGCAACTGAAGGAACAATACAAAAGCAGACACAACAAGACACAACAACATACATACACCACCTCCTCTAATCACCCACATACCTCTAACTGCCCGAAGGTCCAGTTCTGCCAGATTACCAATCACAACCGGTAATCCACGCCGCCAGTGCGGGACCGCAGCCGTTTCCACCTAAGCCCCGCTCATCTAATCTGAGCGATAACCCATGTTCCTTAATGTGCACATCCCCTCCTGTGGCGGGTTCCACAGAGGGCGAATCAAGGGTGTGAAGCCACTCCCGCAAGTGACTCCACTCAGCCGAGGGCGCACCTCGTGAACCAGAGATAAACACAACACAACCACAATACCCATACAATCAAATACAACAACCAACACACTAGACGACCAACAGTACTGAGAAGGAGAACCTACCTCTAGAAAACCGCAGCGACTCCGCACACGACCATAAGACAACAAGCAACCACCATAACCACCTATAAGAATCAGTATAACCATCTATTACTACTACCACAATCACAAACGAAACCAAGGAAGATGATGATGATGATAACTACATACCTATATGTTGGAATAGTGTCCTTCACAATAAGTGTGTTTACATATTAAATCTCGTAAAAGGATATCAGGGATTTATCTTTTTATTTGCCAGCTGGTCATCGTTAAATCGGTAATGATTGGCTGACTAGAGTTTGACATTGCTGTTGTGTGACGGCGGTGATCAGCTGATCCCTTTAGGTCACACCTATAGGATGATGCCCAAATGGAAAAACTAATTATTTGTATGAGATACAAAATAATTAAATCCTTGTATTATTTGACTTATAGTTAGTCACATAAATGTATTATTTGATGACAGGTTACGAACTCGGGACAAGGAGATTTATTATTTAATTATGTGATGTTTAAATAATAAATGATTAGAATTTATTAATTAATTACTTTTATATGATATGTCTATATGTTTTGAGGTGGAATTAATTAGCTATTAAATTTTACAAGAGGTTGTAAAATTAGCTAAATGGGTTAATATTGATACATTATATGTTGATAAAATGGTCTTATGATTACTTAATGGTTAAGTAGTCATTGGTAGTTAATTTGTATTATTTAAGTGTTAAATAATTAAATTAATATTTAATTATTTAAGATAATTAAATATAAGACTTATAAGCATTTGTGGGGCAAATGTTAAAAACCGAAATGGACCCATATAAGTCCATTTGGCTGATTTTTTAGAGGACACCAAGTGTCCTTTTAAGTGGCAAATTCCACTTAGATTTGTCTCCCATATTTGGCTATAAATACCCAACTATTCACATCATTTTACAAGTTGGAAAAATTTGAAGACAATTGTGTCTTTGTTTGAGCACTTTATCAAGAGACCATTTTTCTTCTCATTTGTTCATCTTGTTCATCTTAAAAACACATATAGAAATTAACTAGTATTATTATCAAAGTAATAATAGTATTTAGTACATCAAATATACAATAAACAAGGTTTACTACTACATATACCTAGTTAGTATTTTAGTAGTATTTTGGGTTGATTCTTGGGTGCTTCCTTAGGAGACCATCTATTTTGGTGGTTTGTTTTCTTGGAGGATCATCCATTTTCATAGCTCAAGAACAACATCAAGGAAGGAGTCCTTGAGTTGTGCCCAAAATTTGCCTTATAACAATGTAAGGAACTTTTGTTTTAAGATGGTTTAATACCATCTTTTATACTTTTATTTGCATGCATGTAGATTTAGAGCACTTTAAATTAATTTATAATTTTAATATCATAAGATGAGTATTAATATGCTCTAAATAACTAATAAGTGGTATCAGAGCATTGTTAAATACATGCATGTTGTTTTAAGACGATTTTAGTAATTTAAGAGATAAATTAATAAAATTGATATTATGTTACTAAAATTAGTTTTATCACATAATATGGTCTTGCATGTAAATAATCTAGTCTTAGGATGATATGGGACGAAAATTTATTTTTGTTAAATTTTTCCACTTTTTATAAATTAAAATGGCATAAAATTGAGTAAAAATGCATTAAAATTAATTAAGAGTTAATTAAATTTGGTTGCATGTTAATTTTATGCATATTTATTTAGAAATAACCATATGCATATTCTATTTATAAGATAAATAGATACTTTAGATTAATGTGATTAATTTAGGTAGTTTATTGATTTTTATTTTATGAAAATAGGTGAATAATGATTATTTTGTAAATAAATATTGATTTAAATTTTTGGGCTCGAAATTTTTGAATTTTTAGCTCCGGTAAATTATTCCAAAATGTACACAATTTTATTTTAAGTCATTTCAATTTTTATGGTTTGATTTAGAATTAAATCGTAAAAATTGTCGCTTTAATGATTAAATTGTGAAATCGTTTTAAATAAATTTTAAAAACAAAAAATTTCACTTTCATGGCATTTTTGGTGTAAGACCAGAATGTTCATGGCTTTGAAATTTATTTTTCCATAAATTTTTAAATTAAATGGAATTTTTGTATGATAATTGTGAATTATTATATCATTTTTGTCATAATTGTGTTTTAATTCCCATATAAATTCAAGATAATTGTTGAGAATAATTATTTTGATATTAGACCAGATTAGTATGATGAGTAAGTTTTAAAATTGTTTTAAGAATTGATTATGAATTTTTATTGGTAAAAATTCCGTCGAAGCAAGCTCAAATGATCGTTGTTGGTAAGTTAGACGATTTGGCATGCCATTTTCCATAATGCATTTGATTATTCATTTGGATGAATTTTTTTTTTAGCATTATAATTATGTATTTTTTTCCTAATATGGCCATAGATAGAAGTTGGTATTTCCCGTAATGTAAGGGAATATCGACTTGTTTTGTAATTAATTGTGATTTTGTATCGCCTAATTTATAATTAATTAATAGTTTTTATTTTAATTTTATTACAAATTGTATAATAGGGTATTGTTATGTAATTTAATTATTAGTAATTAGATGAAGCATCTAAAGACGAGGTTTTCATGAAGACGGTGTTTTCGGAAAGGCGTTCCGAAATCCTAAAGAATGAGGCCAATTTATGAAGACTCAAGGGACCAAGGAGTTGGTTTCCGATATGTAATAATTTTAGTTAATTAGATTAACTAGGTGGCCATATTAGGACTTACTTATTTACATTTATGCATTCATGCCAAATCGTCACTACATGTTTTATTTTTTTGTTGTTATCGATTTAATCGTCTAGCATTCACTAATTTTGTTCACTTAAAGGTGATAGACAATTAAATGGATAAGATCTCTCACATTTGTTTAAAATTGAGATTAAGTCTTACCAAATAATAGCACCTATGAATCCCTTCTTCATTAGAGGTAGGTTTGGATCACCGAGGTACACTCTTTTTACGTTAGGTAAGTAGGGTAATAAAAGTCATTACGTGTGAAAATTGGTTGGACTCAACGGGATAAATATGGGTTGAATCGGTCCACCGTGCCCTATTTATTCTGGGGCTAAAAGATAGATTTTAAAAAAATCCGTCAACCAAGAGTTCTAGTAGTAGAATCAGTCAAATTGTTGACTCACCAAATTTATATAAATATGGGTTGAATCAGTCCACCGTGCACGTGTTTATATAAAATTGGAACTTGGAATCATTTATATAATTCAGTGGGAGATCATTATATAAATGGGAACTTGTTAAAATAGTTTCACAAGTTAAAAAAAAATTTTTAGACGATAAATGTTAATCTTTCCTTTATTTCCTTTGTAGTAATCACGATGACTTCTACTAGTGAAACCGTCACCATAGCTAGAGATTTATGGCTACGTTCTTTTATGGACAAATATGTTTTAAAAGCCGACGGTAGTAATTTTAAAGATTGGGAGGAACAACTTCGATTAGCTGCCGCAGGTGATGGCAAATTACGCTACCTTGTCGATCCCTCTCCCCCTTCGCCTAGTACTAGGGCCACTGCCGATGTAAGGGAGGCTTTTTCAAATTATCAATAGGAATCCACCGCAATTAAAAATCTTTTGATTTTTTCAATGGATCCTGCTTTACAAAGGCAATGTGTCAAGTTTCGCGATGCACATGAAGTATTCTCGAGGCTCTCTACTATGTTTTCTCAAGCCCCGAGGATAATTCAGTATGACACTGCAGTTCAGTTCTTTGAGGCTAACCTCAAAGATGGACAACCTGTAAGTTCACACGTACTTAAAATGATTGAGTACGTGGAAACTTTAGATGGGTTGGGATGTAAGATCCCCGACGAACTAGTGGTGGACCGAGTGCTCCACTCTCTCTCTCACGTCAAAGGATTTACCCAATTTACGGTAAATTATAATATGACAAACATGAGAAAGAGTTTACATGAGCTCCATTCTCTGCTTGTGCACGCAGAGAAGGACATGGGATTGAGTGGGAGTACAAGGAAAGATGTGCTTGCGATTAACGTGAAGGGGAAGAAGCAGTTTAAGAGGAACGCAGGTAAGAAGCCCGTTCAGGTGGAGGGCAAAGGTAAAGCAATTGCGAATTGCTCTACCAAGCCTAAACCTATAAAGGGTAATCCTCTTAAAGATACTTATAATTATTGTAATAACAAGGGACATTGGAGGCGTAATTGCACGAAATACCTGGATGACATAAAAGCTGGCATTGTGAAGCCGACATGTAATTTCTCAACCGAATCTTTTATGATAGACATAAATTACACTTCAAATAAAACTTGGTTATTAGATACTGGTTGTGTTTCTCACTTGTGTAATCATTTGCAGGGCCTAAAAAGCATAAGAAAGCTAAACAAGGGTGATGCCGATCTCCGAATGGGAAACGGGTCTAAAGTAGCTGCCGTCTCAGTAGGAACTTATGTACTTAGTTTAGCTTCGGGGTTGGAGTTGCATCTTAATAATTGTTATTTTGTACCAACGCTATCTAGAAATATAATATCCGTATCTGTGTTAGACACAAAAGGGTTTTCCTTTGTATTAAAGACAAGTGTTGTACTTTTTCCCTTAATGAGATTGTATATAGTCAAGCTATTTCAATCAATGGTATTTATATTCTAGACACTTGCAACGATGTTTATCATTTAGATAATAAAAGACTCAAAACAGGTGATCCCGATCAATCTTATTTATGGCATTGTCGATTAGGACACATTAACGAGAAACGCATTAAAAGACTAGTGTCGACTGGTATAATTAAACCTTTTGATTTCTAATCATTTGGTACATGCAAATCTTGTCTTCTTGGCAAGATGACTCGTTCACCTTTTATACGAGAAGGATCTCGAACTAGTGAGTTATTGGGTTTAATACATACCGATGTATGTGTTCCAATGACAGTCACTGCTAGAGGTAATTATGACTATTTCATTACTTTTACCGACGACATGAGTAAATATGGGTATATCTACTTAATGAGGTATAAAAGTGAAGCCTTTGACAAGTTCAAAGAGTTTCAGAATGAAGTAGAAAACCAATTAAATAAGAAGATTAAAGCGTTACGATCAGATCGTGGTAGGGAATATTTAAGCAATGACTTTAAAGATCACCTTAAGAACTGCGGTATTGTATCTCAGTTAACTCCTCCTGGCGCACCACAATTAAATAGTGTGGCTGAAAGGAGGAATCGAACTTTATTAGATATGGTTCGATCGATGATGAGTCAAACAGAGTTACCTAAGTCATTCTGGGGTTTTGCCATTTTATCTGCTGTACAATCACTTAATAAAAGTCCCACTAAAGCAACTGACAAAACTCCATATGAGATATGGAAAGGGAAAGTCCCAAATCTGCGATACATGAAAGTATGGGGTTGTGATGCTTATGTCAAGAGCAAGTCTGACGATAAGCTTGCACCTCGTTCTGAAAAATGTATTTTTGTAGGCTACCCTAAAGAAACTTGTGGATATTACTTCTACAATTGTAACGAGAATAAAGTGTTTATTGCTCGTGAATCTGTCTTTCTAGAAAAAGAGTTTATTTCTAGAAGACAGAGTGGGAGAAAATTTGAACTTGACGAAGTTCAAGAGCCACAAACTAATGTGACAGTACGGGAAGATGTTCCTTCTACATCAGAATCAGTTATTGTTCCTTCTAAACCTAGGAGGTCAGAAAGGGTTAGTCGCCAGCCTGATAGATACCTTGGTATTATCGAGGAAGATGGTGACTATGAGGTTTTACTTTTAGAAATTGATGAACCCAAGACCTATAAAGCAGCTATTACGAGTTCTGACTCTAAGGTATGGCTCGAGGCCATGCAATCCAAAATGGACTCCATGTACGATAATCAGGTATGGGACTTGGTTAACTTATCTAAAGATGTTCGACCTCTTCAGTGTAAGTGGATATTCAAGATTAAAATCGGCATGGATGGACATAAGGATGTCTACAAAGCTAGACTGGTTGCAAAAGGTTTCACTCAGGTTCATGGTTTACACTATGATGAAACTTTTGCACCTGTTGCTATGCTTAGATCTGTTCGGATAATGTTAGCGATTGCTGCATTTCATGATTATGAGATATGGCAAATGGATGTCAAAACCGCTTTCCAGAAGGGGTTTCTGGAAGAGGAAGTGTTCATGACACAACCTGAGGGTTTTGTGGATCCTAAAAATCCTAACAAAGTATACAAACTTAAGAGATCCATTTATGGTCTTAAGCAAGCGTCAAGGAGTTGGAATCATCGTTTTGATCATGTTATTAAACAGAATGGTTTTTCTCGAAGTGTTGAGGAACCATGTTTATACATGAAGTTTAGTGGGAGTAGAGTTGTTTTCTTACTTCTTTATGTGGACGACATATTACTCATTGGGAATGATCTTGATATGCTTGCTTTTGTTAAGAAGTGGTTGGGAAATCACTTCCAAATGAAAGATTTGGGAGAAGCTCAGCGCATCTTGGGTATCCGGATCTATAGGAATAGATCCAAAAGCGTATTAGCATTGAGTTAAGAAGCTTATATCGATAAGATTCTTGACCGATTCAATAAGAAAAACTCCAAGAGAGGTTTTCTACCTATGGGCAGTGGGATCACTTTGAGTAAGTCACAGTGTCCTACTGAGCCTAAGGATATTGAACGCCTGAAATCGATTCCCTATGCTTCCGCTGTTGGATCGATCATGTATGTTATGATGTGTTCTCGTCCTGACGTCTCGTATGCTTTGAGTATGACGAGTCGTTTTCAGAACACTCCAGGTGAGAGTCACTGGATAACCATCAAGAATATTCTAAAGTACTTGAGAAGTACTAAAGATTCATTCGTAGTGTTTGGAGGAGAATCTGAATTACGTATAAGAGGTTATACGGATGCCAGTTTCCAAACCGATAGGGATGATTTGAAATCCCAGGCTGGTTTTGTCTTTTTATTGAACGGAGGGGCGGTTTGCTGGAGAAGTTTCAAGGAGTCTGTGACTACGATTCTACAACGGAAGCCGAGTCCATTGCGACCTCGAAGCGCAAAGGAAGTCGTTTAGATTAGGTAATTTTTAGAGGGACTAAAGGTAGTTCCTACCGCCGAGGATCCTATCACTTTGTATTGTGATAACAGTGGGGCAATTTTTCAAGCAAAAGAGCCCAAGTCTAGTAACAAATCTAGACATGTACTTAGGAAATTTCATGTAATTAGAGATTTAATCGAAAGGAAAGAAATTACAGTTTGTAAGGTTGGGACAGCTGACAACATCGCTGATCCTTTAACCAAGCCTTTGTCTCAAGCTAAACATGATAGTCAAGTAGTTTCGATGGGGTTGAAACGAATGCCAAAACTGTTGTAAATTATATGATATGTAATAATCAAAATATTGTATTTATTATTTCATATAAGATAAGTTGCATTTATCGTTATATTCAGTTTTATGTTTGAATTTATATAATTTGTTTTCTCCAAATAGGTTGTAAAGACAATGTCGAACCCTATTAAGTGAACTGGATTAACATCTTATTTTGTCCCTAGTTACTTAATGAGGTGACGTCTCGGAATGACTAGATTGTAAGGCGATAGATGATAGGTTCGACTGTCATATGGTCATAGTGATGAATGGTCGATTGCATAGGCATATTGTGAGACAATTTGACGGATAGTGACCGTTTATAAAGTCCTTTTGTTGCTAGGTCGTGGCAAGAATTTCTATTTATTCCTTTGAGTCAATTCTTTAGACTGGTGACTATTTGTCTGAGTTGGTACGGTTTTCCGGTGGCTTTGGTTTTAGTTCTAGGTCGCACCGTAAAAGGAGGCCGATGAGCATTTACTGGGTCATTGTGATCTGTATCGAATGAAGAAAATAGGTTAACGAGATTGTCCTTTTAAGTCATATTTTATCTCAAGGCCACTCGAGGAGAGATGACTGTGAATGCGTGGCCACGCTCGGATGAGATCTATAGTAGATTATCCGGTGAGACAGTCATTCAACTGATCGAGGAAACCACTTTATGATATGATCACGTGCAAGAACGACCTGAAAGACATCTTACATTGAGTGGGAGATATTATTGGACAAGAGAATTGGTAACGCACACTTGTGTCGGACAAGTGGGAGATTGTTGGTGTAGTGTCCTCCACAATAAGTGCGTTTACATATTAAATCTCGTAAAAGGAATATCATGGATTTATCTTTTTATTTGTCAGCTGGTCATCGTTAATCAGTAATGATTGGCTGACTAGAGTTTGACATTACTATCGTGTGACGGTGGTGATCAGCTGATCCCTTTAGATCACACCTATAGGATGATGCCCAAATGGAAAAAAGTAATTATTTGTATGAGATACAAAACAATTAAATCCTTGTATTATTTGACTTTTAGTTAGTCACATAAATGTATTATTTGATGACGGGCTACGAACTCGGGACAAGGAGATTTATTATTTAATTATGTGATGTTTAAATAATAAATGATTAGAATTTATTAATTAATTGTTAATTAATTAATTTTATACGACATGTGTATATGTTTTGAGGTGGAATTAATTAGCTATTAAATTTTACAAGAGGTTGTAAAATTAGCTAAGTGGGTTAATATTGATACATTGTATGTTGATAAAATGGTTTTTTGATTACTTAATGGTTAAATACTCATTGGTAGTTAATTTGTATTATTTAAGTGTTAAATAATTAAATTAATATTTAATTATTTAAGATAATTAAATATAAGACTTATAAGCATTTGTGGGGCAAATGTCGAAAATCGAAATGGACCCATATAAGTCCATTTGGCTGATTTTTTAGAGGACACCAAGTGTCCTTTTAAGTGGCAAATTCCACTTAGATTTGTCTTCCATATTTAGCTATAAATACCCAACTATTCACATCATTTTACAAGTTGGAAAAATTTGAAAAAAATTGTGTCTTTGTTTGAGCACTTTATCAAGAGACCATTTTTCTTCTCATTTGTTCATCTTGTTCATCTTAAAAACACATATATAAATTAACTAGTAATATTATCAAAGTAATAATATTATTTAGTACATCAAATATACAATAAACAAGGTTTACTACTACATATACCTAGTTAGTATTTTAGTAGTATTTTAGGTTGATTCTTGGGTGCTTCCTTAGGAGACCATCTATTTTGGTGGTTTGTTGTCTTGGAGGATCATCCATTTTCATAGCTCAAGAACAACATCAAGGAAGGAGTCCTTGAGTTGTGCCCAAAATTTGCCTTATAACAATGTAAGGAACTTTTGTCTTAAGATGGTTTAATACCATCTTTTATACTTTTATTTGCATGCATGTAGATTTAGACCACTTTAAATTAATTTGTAATTTTAATATCATAAGATGAGTATTAATATGTTCTAAATAACTAACACTATACATAGCAATCCAGCGTCAAGACCGCTACCCGACTCATGCTTCCCATCCCGATGGTGTCTCTACTCTCAAATGCTCCAAAAGGGTGAAACATGATGAAGCAGAAATGATATGGCGGCATCTAGGTTTAGAAGAGAAGGAAAAGAAATGATTTAGGTTTCACGATATCACGATTTATA
Source organism: Silene latifolia (assembly GCF_048544455.1). NCBI lineage: Eukaryota > Viridiplantae > Streptophyta > Magnoliopsida > Caryophyllales > Caryophyllaceae > Silene > Silene latifolia. The sequence continues at coordinate 37,164,391 of NC_133537.1, forward strand.
TTTCCCCGCTGAACTTCTGTTACTCAATCGAGTAAGCAATTTACTCGATCGAGTTGCCTCTACTCGATCGAGTGACTAAGCTACTCGATCGAGTAGCCTCCGCTAGATCGAGTTACCAGAACTCAAAGGGGTTATAACACCACAAGGTTAGCTCGTAAGGTTTCCGAAGGTCTAGATAGGTATCTACGGTCAGTCAAAGACGGTCAACAGGTCTCTAAAAGGACGGGTATTACAAGATATATATACGAAGATCACATCGATAAAATTGCTCAACGGTTGAGGACGCCCAAAAGCCTATGGTTTGCCCCATACAATGAGAATCGGTATGTATAGTACTTTATTATAATGAATCACGATTTTATTCATTTATTAACATGCTTACATCTATGTATATGAACTAACAGTTCAATTTTTAATATTTCATAGCAACCATTGGCATCTAGTGGCAATCAATGTGAGAAAAGCATAGTGTACTGGATTGACTCTTGCGGACATGGTCCCTCTGAGAAATTTGTAAAGTTTATAACTGAATAAGTTTACAACCTTACATTATATTGTTAATTGTTATTGTATGACCTTTGAAGACTAGGCTCCTTTTAATGTCCCATCAATATTACTGAGCCAAATGCTAATTATAATTTCCTCTATATATTTATGAATTAGTGTGTTTCGAGCAATTGGAGCATCAAGTCCTACTATTCTCCGGATAAAAGTAAGTGTATTCTTAATAATTACTCCTATCATTTAATTTATGTTTATGCGAGAGGTTGATGTAATTTAGCTTATTTGTATGTGATTTCTATAAGAGTCTCTTGTACAACCAGACGATAAACAATGCGCCTTTTACTGTTGTCGGTCCATGTGGGAGATTATCACCCGAAAATATACCAGCATAGAGTCACTGGTTAGTGTATTTTAATAACTATTTCAAACATAACTTGGGTTTAATTCTGTGTAATATTCCACTTATTATGTCTATTTTGATGAAGTATATTTTGATTTGTAGTTCTCACTTTCAATCAATAACAAAGACCCAACCTATTCAAAGAAAGACATCGTCGACATGAGAAATAAGTGGGCCACTTATTTTCTTTCATTAACGGATGGTCAATAGTCCGCTCATTATGTATGTTTGTATATAGAGCCATGTGTATTTAGTTTTGGTCACCCTGTTTATAATATTTTGATGCTGGGTTGAATAGATCAATCTGTGTAATATTCTGATGATGCAGGATTGAATTTTTGCAATGCGCAGTAATTTCTTTGAAATGCTATTTTGCAAAGAGCATTTCAAATGAACTCGCCATCGCAAAAATTAGCATTTCAAAGAAATTCTTGAACTCGCTAAAACAATTTTATTAAAAAAATATTTATAAATTCGATTACGGTTAAAAATAAAACTGTGGTCAATAAATATATTGACAACGGTCGCATTTAAATAGAAACCCGTTGACATATTCATCCACAATGCTACGGCAAAAAATATAATATAACGAAATAAAACCGTTGTCGAATTCATGACATTTAAAACGGTTTAATAAGCATAAATCGTTGTCATATTTAATATTTTACAACGGTTTTTTTTTCAGTAAAACCGTTGTCAGAGGTTTCCGTAGAGCATTCCAACTAATACTACCACGGTTTCAATATTATAGACAACGGTTTTTGAACTGTTCTTAATATTGTATATTACGGTTATTTGAACCCATTATTTACATTTCATAACGGTTCCGCCTTTTTAGCAACCGTGGTCACAAAATAACAACGATCGATGTAATAACGGTTCCGTGTTTTGTATTACAATGGCATATCACCTTATCTAACCGTTGTTGATCCTATTATTTGGCGTAGTGCCAGCCCCCTAATGTACTTTGTAAAATTGGTTTCCTTTTATTAATCTTGTACACTTTTAAAAAAAAAACGTTAACGTGGTTAATTTTGCAATCTGGATATTAAATGTGACTTCCAATAACTTGGCCAACCACTCTCCATATCTCTGAAAAATAATTCATGCACTTGATTTTACTCTGTAGTCTGTTCCTATCCGAAGAGTATATTTATCCAAAATACTCAAGAGGGTGGGTGAATTGAGTATAAAAACTAAGCCCACTTTCTCGATTTGTCCGTATGAGCGTGATGTGTTAATTAATTACTCGAAGTTTATGAATTAAACTTGACTAACTAATTAACAATGTAAAACGTAAATAACGAAATAAATAAAGATGCAAAGGCCGCACGATATTTGAAGTGGTTCAGCTTTACACGTCGAAGCCTACGTCTACTATTCTAGATTAATAATTTTAGTACCTTTCTACGGATTACAAAATTACTAACTCACTCGTACAACTAACTCTAGCTGTAACTCAATTGAGTACCGTTAAATACTCAGGTTTTTGTCTATCTTATGTTAATAAGAAAGTACTTGATTGTTCTTCTAGTGTTCACACAATTGAATGAGTAAGAAACAATATGATGCACTATTATCCAATAAAGTAATTTCAAAAGTAATTGCAATAAAGAACACGACTTTTCAAAAAACAATTTTCAACTGCAAAATAAAGATAAACACGTTTTGTTTGCAAGGATGTTTTAAAGCTCAAAGGTTGAAAAGTGTTTTTAAAGAATGAATAAGTGTTTGTATTTATAGTTGAGAAGAGATCTAGTTTTAGGAAGAAAAACCCTAGATGCAGTGTGTGTGTGTGTGTGTGTGTGTGTGTGTGTGTGTGTGTGTGTGTGTGTGTGTGTGTGTGTGTGTGTGTGTGTGTGTCGTGAGAGGCAAGAAAGAGATTAGGTCAAATCTTCCTTAATCTTGGAAAATAAGAACGAATAAGATAAGAATAATATAAGGAGATAAGAAATCTCTAACAAATATTATTTTTATCTACTTTAATTCTTATCCAAGCAAGAAAAAGTTCTTAATCCATTTATTTATTCAAATAATATCTTATCAAAAGATATGGAATAAATATAAGGAGATAAAATATCTTTAATAAATATTTTATCTAAGATCTTTATCTAAACCCTAGATATGGTGAGGATCTCGTGTAGGTTAAGGAAGGAATAAGATATATCTTTTTTCCTATTTTAATCCAACAATGTTTTAGATAAAAGATATAAAATATATAAGGAGATAAAATATCTCTAACAAATATTTATTTAAGATCTTTACCATAAAACCCTATATACTATATAGATCACCTGTGAAGTATATAGTAAGTAGGAGATCCAATCTTATTATTTAACCTAATAATATCTTTATAAAATGGAAAAGAATAAATCAAATAATATATGGAGATAAAATATCTTAATCAAATATTATCACTAAGATTTATTCCATACCCTAACTTGTACAAGAAGTATTCGAATAAGGAGGAAAATGACTCATAGGCCGGCCACCCAACTCGAAACCCTAGGTAAGATATTAGGTTAGATAATTATGGTTTAGATAAGAGTGAAAGGAAAACCCTAGATAGCATGACAACTCATAAGTTGTTTTAATAATCAATAGAATAATCTCAAACCCATTCGATCTAATCATGTCCCAAATCTCACTCTATTATAAATACACTTTTCTTTAAAGATTTTATGATTTAAGCTTTGAAAAACATATTTTAAAAATATAAAAACCGTGTTCTTCATATTACAGCTCAAAGTTATAGTAGAATCACTAGTACAATTAAAGCAATTGGCATCGGTTATAAACAGTTATTGTCATCGGTTGCCAATCGATGCCAATCCAGGCAATGTAAATAACCTTTTTCTGAATTGGCATCGGTTCATAACCGATGTCAAGTTGTTGTATTCGATTGAGCCTTAACAACCAACGACACTTTTATATAATTTTCTTTTTACTACAAGTTATAATTTGTTTACATAAAAGGTAAAAAAAAATTGATAGCACGTCTGTTTTGTGTGGATTTTGCGCAAGACGAAATTAGGTCAGGGTAGATTCTAATGGGGTTAACTAGCTCTGTATGGTCCGTTAGTCAGGTCGTCAGGGTCAGATATAGAGCTATAAATATAATAAAAATAACAACAACAAAACAAAGAATTTTGTACGTGGAAAACCTTTGAATGGGAAAAAACCACGGGCACCAAGCTAGGAGGGGATTTCACTATGTAATTGGGAGAGTAAAAGTATGATAATGACAATATTTGTAATATTTCTCTAAGCATTGTATGCGTAGATATATGCTTTGTCTTGTGTTGATGATCTCCAAAGTGTTTCCCAAATGCTCCTTATATAAGTTCTAGCTGAACGGCTGCCTGATGCTGGAATTAATGCAGATTATTCTCCTTAATTGCCCGTTATAATGGACAATATTATTCCCTTAATTGTTGCATTTACTGCGAGATCTTCCCATTCAATGTTGCGTGTATATTCTTTTTATAACGTGAAATCCTGGTCTAATATCGTCCTGATATTTTGACCGTTGTCCTCTCCATGGCCTGGCGCCTATCTTCTTGTGTCCTGATAGCCTGACGTCCTGACAGCCTGGTAGTCAGGTTTAGATGAGATACTGATCAGGGAGGTCTGCAGATTTTTAGGCCTAACAATTGCCCCTTATCTCCTTATTTTCAGTGTGTCAAGACGAAAATGAGGAGATAACCTTAATCTTGGAAAAATTACTCAACGGTTACGTTATGCCTAGTCAGTTCCTATAACGGCTACTTACTGTAGTTTATGACGCGTGTGACTTTTACAACAACTTCCTTAATGATTATCCATTTTCTTGCGGTTGAAACCCTAATTTACTCCACTATAAATACCTGCTTGCTTCATTGAGTTGAACTCTACCAAAATAATCTTTCTTATTTATCTCTTAATAATATTTCTCTCTAACTTTCTTAATTCCCAGTTCTTCAATCTTCAATTAATTTTCATAATTTCTCAAATATGGCCGCAAAAAAGAAGTCTACCAGGGCATCAGCTCCTGTAACCCCTCTCTCTCTGAATCCTGAAGAAACTTCTTCTGAGAATTTGCCAATTTATTCCGCTGCTCAACCTTCCACGATTGATAGGCCGAGTGATTCTCCATTGGAGATGATCTCAATTTTTCATGGTAATTTCCAATTCAAGCCTACGAAGGCTTTGAAAGATGATCAGTCTCTTGCAAATCGTTTGAAGCCTGAGTTTGAGAAGGTGTTGAAGGATAAGGGGATCATCCTGCGATCTTCAAGTCCGGATCCCTGAGAATTCTCCTATCAGGGCCGACTGGGCTTGTCCTGGTTGGTTCTGCATTCATGACTGGGCTTTTAGGGCAGGTTGTAAGCTTTCCTTTTCTCCTCTTATGGTTGAGGTTATTAAGGAGATTGGCGTTCCATGTTATCAGCTCATGCCTATGGTGTGGAAGGTTGTGTGGTCCATTGATTATCTCTGTAAAAAGCACAATATCTCGTTTTCCCTTGATGATCTGAAGGCTTGTTATGCTGTCAAAACCAATAGTCCTGGCCATATAAGTTTTAAGGTCATAGCTTCTACTACTCCTCTTTTGAGCAATCTGGATAGCGACCATGATAAGGGCTGGGTTGCTGGGTACATGTTTGTTAGGACCAATTATGTGGGTCCAGACCTGGCGTATTTAAATTACAAAGCTTGTGTTGCTGGTGAGTTTCTTTCTTTTGTCCTGCATGTTTTACTTGTTAGTAAAAAATGAGATGAAATTCATATTGAATTATACCTTTTATGCGTGCAGTTGATGACTGGGTTACTGAAACTGAGTATCCTACTGCCAATATTTCTGCTTTCCTTTCTATTCCTCCTTTGGAGAGGTCTTGGCCTCTTTGTTGTGGGGTTGGCCATCTCCCTCGCTGTTTGAAGGCTGATGGTGCCACCAGGGCGGCTAAACCTTCTGGGGTTGTTAGTGCCACTACCTCAGGCAGTAAGTCTATCTTGATTTCTCTTTTTCTTCTTACTTTGGCTTCCTGGTGATGTTTAGTTTATATTGCTAATATAGTGTTTCGTGTTGTAGCCACTAGGTCATCTATTCGCCTTGCCAGGTTTGGTATGGCTGACCTTTCGGCCAGGCTGGCTAAGATCAAGGAGAAAGGTTCCCAGGGAAGCGGAGATGTTGAACTTGTTATAGATTTGACTGAGCAGCCTGATGCTCCCAAGGTCACTGTTGTACCTGCTGCCCCTGCTGAAACAAGTTCAGTAGCCCAAAAAAGGAAAATTGAAGATGTTGACATTTCTGCCCCAGTCAGGGAAGTGAAGGCCAGGTTGGACAATATGGAGGCTGCCATGGTGAAAATCAGGGATTATGCTGCTTCCAGATCAGATGTCATGCTCACCTTTGACCCTGTTGAAACTTCTACTCAGGCGGTTGCTTCAGTGGATCATTCAGTCAGCCTTTTGGCGGATGCGCAGGCTGCTGTAAGGGAGGTAGGCTGGAACAATTTTTATGTGTATTTTGTTTGGGTAGTTTTTATTATTGGGGTATATTACTCATATTCTTCTTCCTATTTTTGATCAGGGTGCTGCGACCTGTCTCCATAATTTCTATCAGGCTACTTCTTTGGTAGCCAAGATTAATCTGATGAGATCAGATTATGATAGGCTGAAATTTGAGCTGGATTTTGCACGAAGTGACTGGCCGCTAAAGTCGCCGACTTGGTGAGGGCGCGGCCGAGAGAGATCTTTGCTAAGGCTGAGGCAGTTTCAAGTAAGCGGCTTTTGCAGGAAGCTTTGGACAGGAATGAGGAGCTCACCCAGGAGAGGGATGACCTGGAGTTCAAGCTAGATGATGCTTCCCTCTATTTCTATATTAAGGGGAGGGTCTGCTGCTATGTCGACCCAATCGAGGCCGGGCGAAGTGGAACCCTGAAGCCGAGATGGCTTTTCCGCTTCAAAGTATCATGACCGCATAACATGGGAAATTAAGAGGAGGTCGACTCTCCGGGGAGCGGGATGTTGATCGATCCGGCTAAGAGTGGAGGTCTTTGTAACTTGTTTCTAAGGAGAAGCGATGGTAATTTGATTTAGTTGGTATTTGGCCCATCCAGGGGGGATGTCCCTGGGCGAACAATTTTTTCTTTTTCTGTCTTTGTCCAGGCCAGGGAGACTATCCCTGGCCTTTATGAATGTTTTGGTGCCTTTGCCCCAAAGGGTAAGGGCTTTATTAATGTAGGCATGGTGGCTTTTTTTGGCTGATTTTGCTTTTGACTTTGCTTGGGTCTGTGAGTTTCATCCTGTTGGGCCTATTTAGATATCCTGCACATCATTTTTGTTTTATCTTGTTATTTCATGAGTAATTCAACCAAGTATAGTTTTTTGCTATAATGGTTGAAGCGGTGGGAAAACCAACCTGTCAGGAGGGCTTATGTCCCCTGCCTAGCTGGAGGGCTTGGTATTCGGCCTGTCAGGAGGGCATTTAGACTAAGTGGTTGGGAGAGAACACCCTTGCACCTGTCTTGCTGCGTCCAGCCGGTTGTAATCCCTGGCAATAAACCTAGTCAGGTTAGGCAATTATTTCATGCCTGATTGGTCCTGACATTTACTGTATCTGGTACTGGTTACCAACTCGTCAGGCAAAGTCAAGTGCAAAATTTTGTTTCAGAAATAAAAGTAGAGTAGCCCTCAATCCTGAATATTTATGCATATAATCATTTATCATGTATAATTGTTCAGGATTCAAGAAGTAAAATAAATGGGTTAGTTTAATATATAGATATGAGTTGCATACAAAGCATGTATAACACGTAGTTTCTCAGGTTGAGTAGTGATTGAATTTATAGCTGATTGTGGCCTGATCTGATCTTTACATATGGAATAATTTTAAATGGGTTACATTCCAGGATCTGGGGATCATTCTCCTTCTAGTGTTTGGAGCATGTACGCTTCTTGTCCAACAATTGAGCCAAGTAGGTAAGGGCCTTCCCATGTAGGGGCCAGCTTGCCTGCTGATTTTTCTTTTCTTTATTTGGAAAAACTTTTCGTAAAACGAGGTCTCCGTCTTTAAAGACTCTGATTTTGACGTTTTTGTTGTAAGTCCTGGCAACTTCTTGTTGGTATGATGCCATCCTGATCCTGGAAGCGTCTCTTAATTCTTCTGTTAGAACCAGGTTATCTTGCATTAGGATTTTATTTGCCTTAACGTTATTCAGGCTGTATCTAGATGTTGGTACTCGTACTTCTGCGGGAATGACTGCTTCACAGCCGTACACCAGAGAGTAAGGTGTTTGGCCTGTTGATGTCTTTGGAGTTGTCCTCTCTGCCCATAGTACTAATGGAAGTTCTTCAGCCCATCTGCCTCGTCTTCTTTTTAACTTCTTTTTTAGGCAGTTTATAACTACCTTATTGCTTGATTCAACCTGGCCATTGGCTTTTGGATATCCAGAGGTTTACGTTACCAGGTTGATATTCCATTCTTGGCAAAATGCTTGGGTCCTTTTCCCCACAAATTGAGTTCCATTATCACATCCTATTTCTGATAGGACTCCAAATCTACAAATGATGTTTGTCCTGATGAAGGATATTACTTCTTTTTCGGTTACTTGCCTGAAAGACTCAGCCTCAATCCATTTGGAGAAGTAATCAGTCATAGCCAACATGAATACTTTTTGTCCTGGAGCTACGGGCAGTTTTCCCACAATATCCATGCCCCACTTTATGAACGGCCGGGTGCGAGAAATTGAATGGAGGAGTTCGGATGGTCTGATGTATGATTGGTGCATGAATTTGGCAGCTTCGCATTTTGAAGAGTATTCCAGGCAGTCAGCCCTCAGTGTAGGCCAGTAGTAGCCTGTCCTGAGAACTTTACTTGCTAGGCTTTTTCCTCCTTTGTGGTTGCCACAGTGTCCATTGTGTATTTCTTGAAGTACTAGTTTGGCTTCGTCAGGCTCCAAGCATCTCAGGTAGGGTCCAGCCTGTGATCTCTTGAACAAAGTGTTATTGATGATAACATAAGTTGAAGCTCTAATTTTAAAGGCCCTTGCCTCATGTCTGCCCTGAGGCAGTATTCCTCGGAGAAACCAATCATAATAGGGTTTAGTCCAAGAGTTATTATCCGATTGTGGGATTGACTTGTTTCAGTTTTTTGATGGTTGGCTCTAATAAATGAACAATTGGTATTTTGCCGAAGACTGTTTGGGTAAAATTTGAACCTAGGCTGGCCAAAGCATCAGCCTGGGTGTTCAGGTCTCTTGATATTTGATCTATGTGAAATAAAGCAAATTTAGCGGTAAGGTTTTTTGCATATTCTAAATACGAAATCATTTTTGCATCGTTAGCCGTATAAATTCCCTTTATTTGATTAGCATTTAGGAGTGAATCAGTTTTTACCTTTAGGTTTTGAACACCGAGGTCTAGACATACCTTTAAGCCTGCTATCAGGGCTTTATATTCTACTTCGTTGTTCGTAGCTTTGAACTCACAGCTTACAGCCTGTGCTATCATATCTCCCTGTGGTGATTTGAGCACTAATCCTAACCCTGGCCCCCTGGCGTTGGATGCCCCATCTATGAATAGGGTCCATTCTTGGTCTGGGGTTTTATTTTCTAGTTGGTTGACCTCTTTTATCAGATCCGGTTCCAGGTTAGGGCTAAAGTCAGCCACAAAGTCTGCTAGGGCCCTGCGATTTAATCGCTTGCCCTGGGTTCAAAGGAGATATCGTATGTGCTAATCTGTACTGACCACTTGGCCATCCTGCCTGATAGTTGAGCCTTACGTAGGACAGACTTTATGGGTAAATTGGTCCTGACTATAATGGGGTGACTTTCAAAATAAGGTCGCAGTTTAGTACATGACATAATCTAAGCTAAAACATATTTTTCAAGCAATCCATACCTCAACTCAGCATCTAGCAGGCTTTTACTTACATAGTAGGCTGGATGTTGCTGACCATCCTATTCTTTCACTAAGACTGCGCTGACCGCTGTGTTAGTGACAGAGAAGTATACTAACAAGGGTTCTCCCTTCTCTGGCTTAGCCAGTAAGGGTGGAGATGATAAGTAGGATTTTAGATCCTGAAAGGCTGTCTCGTGTTTATCCGTCCACTGAAACTGTTTATTCTTTCTGAGGAGGTTGTAAAATGCTTTGCACCTCTCGAAGGATCTTGATATGAAACGGTTCAGGGCAGCTACTCGGCCTGTTAATTTTTGGATATCCTTGACAGATTTTGGTGACTGCAGTTCCAGGATAGCTTTTATTTATTCAGGGCTGGCTTCTATGCCTCTCTTTGTGACCATATATCCAAGAAATTTGCCTGGAGAAACTCCAAAGTGGCATTTTGCGGGGTTGAGTTTCATATTGTATTTTTCCAATATCTCGAACGCTATTTCGAGATGTTTTACATGATCTTCTGCATTTTTTGATTTCACCACCATGTCGTCTATGTACACCTCCATGATGTCACCTATTTGGTCTTTAAACATCATGTTGACCAGGCGCTGAGCGTTGCCCCCGCATTCTTCGGGCCAAAAGGCATGGCGGCAACAAGATATGCCTCGATGCGTAATGAATGCGATACTCTCCTGGTCGTGCAGGTGCATCTTTATTTGATTGAATCCTTTGGAAGCATCCATGAATGTCGGCATCTCATGGCATGCTGTGGCGTCTACCATGGCATCAATATGTGGCAAGGGGAATGGATCTTTGGGACAGGCTTTGTTCAGGTCAGTGTAGTCTACACAGACTCCATTTTCCATTCTTTTTCTGCACAACAACTACGTTAGCCAGCCACTCAGGGTACATTACTTCCCTGATCATTCCCATATCCAAGTGTTTCTCTACTTCCTCGTTAATTATGGTATTTCTTTCAGCTGTAAATTTTCGCCTTTGCTGTTGTACATGCTTAAAAGATGGGTCAACATTGAGTTTATGCGTAATTATATCAGCGCTAATTCCAGTCATATCAAAATGTGACCAAGCAAACCAAGATGATTTATTTTTAAGGAACTTTACCGAGTTCGGGCCCGACGCTATCCGGGGCGTCGATCCTACTAAAACATACCTGTCAGGGTACTCAGGGTCTAGGATTACCTGATCTGTTTCCATTCTGGGAGGTGCTACATAAGTGCTCCTGACAGGGTACTGTAATTGCTATGCAAGGGACTTACTTGCCTTAGAAGGCTTCAAGGCTGTTGTGTAACATTCCTGGGCTGTCTTGTGATCCCCTTTGATTGCGGCTATGCCCCAGTCTGTTGGTATCTTGATACACTGGTGATAGGTTGACGGTACGGCCTTGACATTATGAATTCAGGGCCTACCCAAGATCGCGTTGTAAGATGACAGGCAATCAAGGACTCCAAATTTCTCGTAAGATGAGACTCCTTCCACGTAGGTTGGGAGGTGGATTTCTCCTAGGGTGCTCCTGGTTTCACCACTGAATCCCACTAGAACACCGGATTTTTTGGTGATTTGGTCCTCGTTGATCTTCATGGCTCTCAGTACGTCAAGCATGATCAGGTTCACTGAGCTGCCTCCGTCTACCAGGATCCTTCTCACTATGGCGGTCCCAATCTGCATAGAAATTACCAGGCCATCATGATGAACATTAGGAATACCTACAAGGTCACAATCATTGAAAGTGATTGTTGGGATATGGTCTGGTTTGCAGGGTGAAACAGTCCTTGGCGTCCTGGCTATCTTTTTTGCTGCTGAACTAGTCAGGCCGCAGATTTCTGATCCACCAGATATGAATTTTACTTCGTCTATTGGAGGTGGTGGGGGTAGGCTGCGATCGTGCTTGTGCTCCTTATCCTCTTTATCCTGGTTTGCGTTCCTGCCTTTCGTCTTGATCAAGTCTTTCAAGTATCCAGATTTCAGCAGGTAAGCCACTTCTTTCCTCAGGGTGAAACAATAATCTATGGTGTGTCCAATATCCATGTGGAATTCGCACCATTTAGAATTGTCCTTTCTGGGGTTGGGATTTTCTGACTTCCTAGGCCATCTAACAGCTGATCCCATGCTATCAAGTCTCTGGATTAATCCTGCAATATCAACACTAAAGTTATGTTCGGAAATAGGTGGATAAACTTTAACCTTACCTTGATACTCATGAGCCAGGTTAACTTCTGATTGATCTGGCCTGGAATATGGAGTAGGCCTATAGTTGTTTCCTTTGTTGCTCTTCCTACTGCTCCTTTCATGATCCTTTGGTCTACTGGGTGATCCAAGTTTATAGCTTTTATCTTCCTCTAGCCTGATGAAGGCAAGAGTCTTGGCCTGAACGTCCTCGAAGGTGTGGAAGGGATACTTAGTGAGCTCGTTGTACAAGTCACTATATGGTAGTAACCCCTGCCTGAATGCCTCCACTACTGTTCCAACGTCACAACTGGGTATAGATACTTTTTCCTTATTGAATCTTGTAAGGAATGTCCTGAGAGTTTCATCAGGCTTCTGTGTAACTCGGTAAAGGTTGTTGGATCGTTTATAAAGAGCCACGTGATTTTGTGGATCCGTGGTTCCATCATAGACCCTCAGGGATGGAACTACAAACTTCTTTGGTAGATCTACTTTTTCTATTTCGTCTATGAAAGGCGAATTATCATAGCTGTCAGGGGCAGCTTCTTCCATGCTGTCAGGTACTCCAGGTATCTTATCAAATTTTTCATTGATTTTCTTGATCTCCTGAACCACTGCCATCATGATGGCTGCTGCAGATTCATCGGGTTTTTCTTTGTCATTCTTTGGTTCACCATCAACATCAACATCAATAGATTTAGAACCACTTGGGCTCCCTAAACTGGAAAAATCGATATTTTTGATGATTGATGAAATGGGGTTCCTGGTTGGAATCTAGAGCTTGCTGCTTGAGTTTTTTCTAATTTTTGTTTCAGGGCTGACTCAGATTCTCTTAGTTGCAGGATTTCTGCTTCAGTTTGGGCTACATTTTGTTTCAAGCTTTCCAACTCAGCGATTTGCTAGAGAGCTGCATTCAATTGTTCTTCAACGGTAGGTTGGGCCATTTTTGTAGGATTTTTGAGTTTTTGTGAGATGAGAAAAAAGAATTTAAAGAGCTAGATGCCCCATGGTGGGCGCCAATTGTTTTGTGTGGATTTTGCGCAAGGCAAAATTAGGTCAGGGTAGATTCTAATGGGGTTAACTAGCTCTCTATGGTCCGTTAGTTAGGTCGTCAGGGTCAGATATAGAGCTATAAATATAATAAAAATAACAACAACAAAACAAAGAATTTTGAACGTGGAAAACCCTTGAATGGGAAAAAACCACGGGCACCAAGCCAGGTTAGGATTTCACTATGTAATTGGGAGAGTAAAAGTATGATAATGACAATATTTGTAATATTTCTCTAAGTATTGTATGCATAGATATATGCTTTGTCTTGTGTTGATGATCTCCAAAGTGTTTTCCAAATGCTCCTTATATAAGCTCTAGCTGAACGGCGGCCTGATGCTGGAATTAATGCAGATTATTCTCCTTAATTGCCCGTTATAATGGACAATATTATTCCCTTAATTGTTGCATTTATTGCGAGATCTTCCCATTCAATGTTGCGTGTATATTCTTTTTATAACGTGAAATCCTGGTCTAATATCGTCCTGATATTTTGACCGTTGTCCTCTCCATGGCCTGGCGCCTATCTTCTTGTGTCCTGATAGCCTGACGACCTGATAGCCTAGTATTCAGGTTTAGATGAGATACTGATCAGGGAGGTCTGCGGATTTCCAAGCCTAACAACATCCCTTAGAAATTGAACCATCCAAACTCGATAAATATCTGGAAATCAAATTTACTAACAACATAACCGAATCCAATACAACTATCCAGCAAATAATATTTAGCAATAATTCACCTTCACACACATCCAAACCCATCATTATATTCCTTTCTACATAGAAATATACTTGAACATGTAAATCGATCTATAGTACATGATAATGGAATAAACAAAAATGATAATGGTAGATCGTCCAATAATTATACAATGAGACTGCAACAGAGTTCACGAACTTGAACATGTATTAGACACAAACAAATTATGTGATTAAATGCATACCTGCAAACCATGATGGACATCAACTTTTATCAGCACTATGATCTCAAATTCTTGTACACTTACAAAGAGCCTTTTTAATATAACGATGCCTTAGCAAAACCAACTTATTAGCGAATGTGGATAATATTCAAATACTAACAACATTTGTAAAACTACAAAAGATTGCATCTTTAGCGAGACTCGAAAACAAAGAAAAATGTTTATTGACCTTAGCTGCTACTGTCCTTAGCTTCCAAGTCACCGTTATCCCCTCCAAGAGCCATCCTCATGTTCAGATTTCCTAGCATAACATAATGGGGCATTCGTCATAGCTTAACTATGACATAGTCAAAACTAAGAACTTTGAATGTTACCATTTTAAGTTTTATCTCCATTGTCAAACTGACGAGTGATACGCAATTGTTTTAGAACTAATAAATTCACTAGAAAGAATTACATGAAATATATACAAAATATCGTCAATACTTGCCTCTTTCACGTGCAACAACTAAGACAATTTTGAGGAACCATCAATTGTCTACTATTTTTTCTTCAGATTTCCTACATCACAAATGTTAAACAAAAAATATTATAAACCATAAAGAATCCAGAAGCAACTCTAGAAGGATCAATTTTATAGTACTACTACAACTAGTAAAACCAGTCACATATACATCTACACCACGATTAGCTTGCTTGGAACCTTTCCGATCTAAAGAACACATACCTTGTATTATCATTCATAGATTGTAATTGTTCAATTGGAAAAATTCGAGTAACTTATACTAGTCTTATATGAAAGAGCCAGCTTAGTAAGAACTAAATAAGAACATTTTACGAAACAAAGTTAAGAGATCTGAACAATTATAAGAAGAAAAATTGCCATAAACTCAGAACCATCTTTTCTTTGCTTGTGTATACAGTAAGAAGATTATACAAGCTTTGAACCAGAATACATGATGCAGTTTTCCTGGCAATGACCTGCTGGAGTGGTGTGCACACAGCGCAGGGTCAAAAGTCTAAAGAGGGGTTCAGATGGTAGCGGTCATGGATGTCATATACCAAGTATGGCTTCAAAAGAATAAGAGCATAGTGGATATGGTGGTTGATAGACCTGAAAGGGTTGCTAAGCGGATTATTGAGGAGCTGAAAACAAGAATAAGGGATTGAGTTAAACAACATATGAGGATTACTGACATAGATTGGCTGAAAAGTATAAATTTCATGTAATTGATATCAGTTGTATGCTGATTATATATTCTTCCACTGTATATTACTTTTATTCATTAATATATACTCATATTTCACCAAAAAAAATTTACCATAAACTTAACAATTTTGATCGATCTTAGATTCAGATGATAACAACTCTAAAGTTCGCTGAATTAGGGTTGTGCTTAGGAAAAGTAGATGCGAAGTCGAAAAGGAGAGAACTAAAAGATGAGAAATATTATACCATTAAAAGAAGCTTCAGAATGTATGTATGTATGAGCTCGATCAAGCTAGAAAGATCTATAAGAGTCAAAGTATAAGAATTAAGCACAGATCGAGAAATCCTGAAAGCAAAATGACATCAAGTAAATGCCTCTAGGACGTGGAAATCAACCAGTTCCTAAAAAAATCAACATAAGGAATGAGTTCATATCAATCACACTATAAAACTAAAAATTAACAAATTTGAGTAATTGAAGCTGCTCATTTAACGTCTATTATCGTCTACCACAATTGAAAATAAATTCTTCCTCCATTAAACTAAATAACCTCCATTGCACTTATTTAATCAAGGTGATAAGCAAAACAAGTTCCTCTAAGAAATGGGACAAAATTATAATAGCACCAGAATATAAATTCAACTACTTTTATATGGTTTACCCAGTTCTCTAATATAAAAAATGTATTCCACACTAATCAAAGAATGCATAAACTAATATCAAATTACATACTATTATCCATTTAATGTAAACACGGTAAAGACGCATTCAGCCCAAATTTAACCCTAAATCGTATTATAATCCAAATCCCTATTTTTCACAAACCCTAAACTTTGAACTACTCAATTCAACACCTGTAAACGAATAAACACAAATATAATCTATTAATTATATAAAAGCCAAACACAAACAATTGTGTGATTCGAGATTTATGAAGAATTCGATTAATTTAGGTTATACCTTGCAAAAACGAAGAAAAGATGGAGGTCGTCGATTGGAGAGGAAGGTCAACAGTTGAGGAAATGCAGATGCTAGGAGGGATGGTGGTGACGGCGTCATCGTCGTAGTGGCTCTCTCGTGCGAGTATCGCATCGGGAGTGGTTGCCGTTGGTTAGAGCCGAAGGTAGTGCGTGATGGACGTTATTGGGCGTTGACGACGACGGTGGTATCAAATTGATCGTCAATGGAAGGTGGAGGGCAAGGGAGCCGTGGGTGGCGACTGGTGTTGATATCCAGTATCTGCTGAGACTCCAACAAACACCCGATGATTATCGGACTATAACATCTTTTTGAATCCCAGCGTTTGATCGACAGTTTGTGTACAACTTTACGTCGAAAAACTTAAAACGATTTCGAAAATAAAACATTTCAAAACTTTTTAAAAATACCTGGAGTGTTTAATGCTCGACGACGGGGTCGCAATGACACTAACTAGAGTCAAAACCGACACCGGACCAAAAACCGACTCAAAAATTCAAATCCCGACTCCAACAACGAGTCAAACCGAGTCAACCACCAAAAACAAAACATTCAAAGCCTTATATACTAATATTTCCCAGATTCATTAATGGTCAAGTACCAAACATGTGACTACAAATCCTAGAATCGAAAAAATCATTATTGCACTTGTGTGAAAGTGACAGGACAACTCGAAGACCCGCAACGTGGCTCGCTCCTCTTTGAGCAGCCCAGGTGGCCACGTCGCTCAAAACTCACACAACCACTCATTTTCCTATAAATACCCCTCAAATGCCCCCATTTGAGAACTTACGCGAGTGTCCGCCGCCTCTTTTCTCCCTTAAAATTCTCAACTCGCCTTCTTAAGTCACAATCCGACGCGTATTTACGACCTACCGATCGTAAATAAAAGCCTTACACATTGTTTGTTACCGTCATCGTGCATTAAATCACTTGACCGACCATTTCGACAACTACACCGTCACTAATCTTAATAAAACACTCTTTTTACTTACCAAAACGGTTTAAAACCGAGTCTTTTCCGACCAAACGAGTTGTTACACTTACGTCGGTTTCTCGCCATAACCAAACATGTAAGTATGAGGGTGTAAAAATCCTTCTTTTATCATGTCTTCATTCGTTTTATGACTATAGCATGCTAAAACATGCATAACACGATCCAAAACATGGGATAAACGAGCCAAAATCGAAGTTTTGGCACGAGGCGTAAGCCCTTTATTGTGCACAAAGGCTCGCGCCTCAATGGGGTGCCCAGGTCAGAACTCAACCGTGTTTGTTCTCGTCTTTCCCCTTTAATTCATTTTCATATTTGTAATCGGTTTTTACCATTTCAAATATTTTCAAACCTTTTCTATTTTATTTCATTTGTTTTAACCATAAAACATTTTTCACCCTTGGTTCTTCATACCATGACAGTTAAATCCGTGTTTCGGTGATAATATTTGGTTAATTACATTTAAAAGGTATTTTAAAGCCTTTTATTTCATTTTGAGAGGTATTTTAAAGCCTTTCATCATTTCTTTACATTTTCAAAACAAGCATATTAGTCACCAACACAAAGTCATCCTTGGTTCCACATACCATGCCGGATTTTAACCCGGGTGCGATGATGAGTATCGACTAATTATATTCAAATGAACTTAAAACAATTATTTCATAATTATTTCCAAAACTATTCATGTCAAGCTTGCCAAGTCGAACTCGACACCGAATATCATCAAAATAATGATGATTATTCGAGTCTCGTTCCTCAAATCAAGAAATGCGGTCTAAACGACCCTTTCAAACCAAATCGGGTTCAAATACCCATTTTTCAACACGTTTTATAAACGTTTTTCAAATGGTCAGAACGTGTCTTAAACCGTTGACTGATCCGCGCCTAAACAGGCCCTTTTCTTTCTTATTTCCAAAACCAGGGGAGACCCCCTTGCATCGCCAACAGGCTCGCGCCTCATTTCAGCATTAGTCTAGGACGATCCCGACTCCGGTTAGCCCGGATATAGGACGGATCAGATGACTATTTACTCATTCAAAAAATCATATTTGTAAAATGCTTTACTAAGACAAACGGGTCACATTATGCACCATAAACCTAATACAGTAAATGGATGTTTAATTTCCGTCTTGCATGAAAATCAACCATTAATCCAACTCGACATTTTATACTTGATATTTGGATTAAATCAACCGACTTAGAAAGCTCTCACATGTTAGGTTTAAATTATTGGATGCGCATTCATGCATTTAAACCGTTTTATCAACTTTTGCATTCAACCAACCAAGATCGATCAGTAGAGGCCGCTACCGCGGGCGGGATTGGGTGTCTGATTAAAGGGCTTCCCAATACGTACCATCACCTCTTACTCAGAAACTTTGGATAGTGGACGACCTTATCCAGGGCGTACGAGAGTCATTCTAGAGATACATGCTAAAGAGGGACGATTCCTTATCTTTAGTACATATGTCAAACACTGCTTTGTGCTTCGTTTGACCGAGGTATAAAGTGGATTCGAACGGATTCCAAGCATCCCACAAATGCTTGGTGGCGACTCTGAACATCTCTAATCTCGACCCTTACCGAGATGAAACCGACCGATCTAAAACGATCGGGTCGAAAGCATTTTTACGCCGCCGAGCGTGGCTTTCAAAAGACCGCTGTATGTCCGCAGATCGGCTGGGCTTGCAGGTGGGACATGTCCACAGATTGGCGACTCCACTGAGGATAATTAGGACACTTACGTCTTTGTGATCCCTAGATGGTGAGACTCGAACGAGGTCTTCGTTGGAATGCATTAATTGATATTACGGTCACGGTCGGGTTCCTTATCCGGGCCCACAACCTAACCCTCTTCGACCAATTGGCTCGTCTCGTCGGCGTGAGTTTTCTCATCCCCGCGTTTCGAATCCCGATTTAGTCAAGCATACCATTGACGTCACACATTTTTGTTTCATCAAAGAGCTTTCATCACTTTCGAGCACGAGTCTAGGGCACCCTCCTTACACATTTTGTTTGGATTGGTATCCCTCTCGCAAATCGGGGTTTGATTGCTTGGTGTGTAACCGACCCTTCTAAGCCAAAACTCGTGTCAGCATAATGCATAATATAATGAACTGTGAGTGCATATGTGCTACTTGATAATAAGTCCTTCCGCGTCATTTGTAAACTTTCAAAAACACCCTTTTGCGCCGTTATAATGGCCATTTCAAACCTCGGTCTCTGGCCGACCGTTGCACGCCTTTTCTAGGCCGTCGTAATGATGATTTCAAACCCGGTTTTTATAACCACTTTAGCACGCCTTTTTAGACCGTCGTAATGACGATTTTCAAATCCAGTTTTTATAATCATTTCAACACGCCTTTCCAGGACGTCGTAATGACGATTTTCAAACCCGTTTTTATAACCATTTCATCACACCTTTCTAGGCCGTCGTAATGACGATTTTCAAACCCGGTTTTCTACAACCGTTTCAAATCACCTTTTTACGCCGTTATAATCGCCGCATCTAGACACGAACTTTAACCCATCTCGCGCCGACAATGGCTCTTTCAAAACCCGAGAAAAACACACTCTTTTTTCGAGGCACTTTCGAGATCTCGAGGACCATGCACCATCCCCGAGACCTCTTCAAACATTTCAAACTCGATTTTCAAAACATACAATTTTGAATTTCAAAAACCGTCTTGGGAAGCAATACATTGTTTTTTGAGCCGATTCAAACTCAAAACCGTCTTTTGTAAACAAATTTAAGACAACCCCTTCAACTGACCGACTTGCGGAGATCTCTATCTTTAGAAGCCGTCCACAAAGCGATAAATGAATCTTTTTGAAAATTTCAATTTTCGAAAACTTTAGTCCACCATTCCAATTCCGCCTCGTGTCTATCGAGTCGAAGCAAACGTACTTATGGGTCTTTACTTATGAGTCGTCTCACCACGAGACTCGTTCAATGGCGTCACGCCGCTACGTTGGACACGTGTCAAAGGTTCGGTCAACACCGTCACGTCATACATCGAGTCAGCACCGAGGTACCACACACGGTCATCCTCGTCTTGTTGAGTCTGATCTTTGTCTCGTCCTTTGTGTTGTCTGCGTTCAGTCTTCGAATCATGTCGGATTGAGTTGTAATGTGAGCCGTTTTTCTGCCTCAGAGTCATGGCCCCGTCTTCAACTTCGTCTGCAACAGCAACAACAATGATAACAACAGAGATGTCACGATCTCGCATTCGCTTGACCTGCTCACCGCTCTTAAGGTCACTCTGGATCGTGTCGAGACCCGTATAGACACCCAAGAAAAAAAAGAAGCTGGAGAACATAATACTCCACCTTTGACTGAAACTGAGAAAAGGCTCAAGCTCTTGGAAGAACAGCTCCTAGCCCGGGGTAACAATATCCATCTTGAGAACAACCGAAGGTTCGAACCTGTTGGGGATCAACTACCTAGTAACTTCACCCTGACTAATGTACCTAAGTTCAAGGGAGTGGAGGACCCGCTCAATCATATCTGTGCCTTCTAAGACTTCATGGCCATAAAAGGGGTCAAACAGGAGTTCTTCACCCGGATCTTCCCATCATCCTTGGAACCGATCCCTCGCCAATGATACTACTCCCTTGACTCGAAGAACCTTACTACCTAGGATGAGGTCACGGTAGAATTTGCTAAGCAATACGCTGACAATGTTGAAATCCAAGCCAATACCCGTACCCTTGAGGTCCTAACCCAGAACGACAAGGAGGGATTCACCGAGTTCTTAACCCGTTGGAGGAGGGTAAGTACTCAGCTGGTCAGCAAGCCGAGCGAATCAACTTTGGTGGAAAAGTTCGTCAACAATCTCCGCCCAGTGTATGCCAACCTACTGAGGTATCAAAATATTAAGGACTTCCAGGATCTGCAAATTCTGGGGACACGCATTGAAGATGACCTCCGAAAGGCTAAGAGAGATGCGCGCCCCCGGAGAGTGTTCACTAACATAGGGTCAACTTATGCAAGTGCCCTGAAGAGGCTCATGAACCAGGGAAAGTTACAACCAATCGGACCCACCTTGGATCCGACCGATGCTAAGAAATCCCGCTTCTGGAACTCCAATGCCTACTGTCAGTACCATCAAGGGAAAGGGCATAATACAGAAACCTGCTTCAAACTCAAACACATCATCCAAGACATTGAGAAAGGGGATTTGCGTTTACCCCCACTAACTAAGCCAAACAACAAAACAAACCCTATGTGAATCCACGCTATCTCCAACGATGAGCCAACTCTGGACTACTCTCACCTCATCCTGCCAATCGATGACGAGGTGAACACCTTGGAGAATGATCCCTCGGACGGGGTATTTGTGTTAAGTGCCGCAACTATGCTCACCATGTTCCAACAGGTTGAGGAAGCCATAGCCAGCCTCTCTAAGAGGATTACCCGACTTGACGATGCCTACCGTCGGCTTATCTTCAATCCTCCACCACCACGCCTGAGGGAGAGTCCCCCGAGCGCCCAAAACTACTCTCACCAGGACGGATTGCTCCTGCGACCATTCAGGCATGCACCTCACAATAATAATCCTCAAAATAATCATTCTCATAATAATCACCCTCACAATAATCAACCCCACAAAAACTACCCTCACAAAAATATTCCTCATAAAAATTACCCACCAAAGAATACCCCTCCAAGGTGCCTTCGAGATCCTGAAATCAATGGCATCTGGAGAGATGATGTTGAATATGTCTATATTGTCCCAGGGAAAGAGAAACAGGCGAAAGAGATCGGTCACCTTACCCGGTCCAGACGCCCCTATCAGAAACCGAACAATTTAGCGGTCGCTCCAACAACAAACGACCAAGTCGTCCCGGAAGTAGACACTCAACCAAGCGCTCATGAGAATTCGATCCTCAAGCAGCTTCAGAAGGCAAAAGCCGAGATCTCGATCTGGCAACTCATCGCGACATCCTTTGAGCATCGACAGGCTTTGCTACAGGCCTTGGGAAAATTGACTGTGCCCTCAACCTCTTCCCCTAAAGAAATAGTGGCACATATGACGAAGGACGCCCCTGACTTGAACAACCTTGATCGTCTTCTCGCGAAGACATCCCTCCCTTCGGAGCCAATCATAACCTTGCCCTGTACATTACCGTACAATGTCTCAAGAAGAATGTACCCATGGTCCTTGTAGATGACGGATCCGCGGTGAAATCATTCCTCTCAAGACTGCTCACAAGCTGGGTATTAAGGAAGCTGATTTGGTCCCAACAAATCAAGGAGTACGCGCCTACGACGGCACTCGTCGCAAGGTCGCGGGGCTCATCATTCTGACTATCGCAACCGGACCACTGGAAAGGCAAACCAGTTTTCAGGTAGTCGACATCGACGTCTCCTTCAACATGCTCCTGGGACGTCCCTGGATTCACGCCGTCAAGGCAATTACCTCAACTCTCCACCAGAAGATCAAGGTCCCCTTCAACGGGAAAACAAACACAATTCCT
Organism: Silene latifolia; assembly: GCF_048544455.1. Lineage (NCBI taxonomy): Eukaryota > Viridiplantae > Streptophyta > Magnoliopsida > Caryophyllales > Caryophyllaceae > Silene > Silene latifolia. Next base: position 37,186,989 of record NC_133537.1, read on the forward strand.
GCTTCCCCGATCAAAGTTGTCATGAGAAAGGGAATGGCCTCCCAGACCATTGAGGAAGATGACAATGAAATGTGGGGATTCCAAGCTGTGAATGCCATAACTGATGAATCAACACTCTTTGATTGTGACCCGTTTGCCAACCTCACAGTCAACCGCATCATAATGCGCCAGGGTTACTTTCCGGGCTCGCCCCTCAATCCATTAAAGAGCACCTTACCTCCCTTGAAACAGGCTAAGGTCCCCAACATCCCCTTCGGACTGGGATATGAACCTACCGATGAAGATATCCAGGAGATGAACCTCCTAGTTCGGAAACGCAAGAAGCACGGAGTTATCCTCCATCCCTATCATCTGACCCTCAATGGATACTTTGTTCCCGAGGGAGAGTCCGAGCTCTACCATGGCTTTCCATAGCCGATCTATGACTCTATAGCCAAGGCCAGGTACCCGGGTGTGGAAGTCTTCTAGGACTGGTACTTCATCCCCGACAACGCCGAAGCTGCGTCAACTGAGTCTAAGCCGTCGTCATGCCCCGATGGACAAGTTGTCACCCTCCTCTTTGGAGAGGATAACATTAAGCACCTCGACTATGAGGACATCATCAATATCGCCCTGAAGGACAATCAATTTGACCCAACTGCCTTGATCTCCGACACTGACCCGAAGAATGCTACAGAAGGCTGGAGGAAAACCGTCAAGTGGACCGATCGCCGAGGCCGCATTCTTAAGATCACAACTGGAGAAGGCCCTATGTTCAAAGAGGGAAGTGGAGAAGAATCTGAATCTGAGTCCGAGTCTGAGTCAGAGTCCTTTGTAGCTCCTAACACTCCTGATGTCCCAGTCAAGGTCCCCTTCCCACTATTTTATCACAAGGTCGTTGCTGATTCAGAGGTTGAGTCTACTAGGCTCAACCCCACTCCCATGAAAGGTGACAACTTGTAGCCTATTCCAGGGGCCACCTCCTCTTCTGTGTCGCCTCTAACTGACCACGAGATATCTGTCCTCTCCGAGCTTTTCGCTCGTGTCGACTTAATGAACGCTAAGTTTGCTTATGACTCGTCTCAATTTAACTGCAATGCAATTCTGAATGACTATGAGGAATTTGACTTGAGTGACTACCCCCCTCACCTAGCCAAAGAACTTGACAAACAAGAAACAAGAACCCCCATTATTGAGGAGACCGAACCTATTAACGTAGGAACTGACAACACACCTTAAGAACTCAGGATAGGGACAACCCTGGACCCCTTGGAAAGACAACAGTTCATTGACCTCCTCCACGAATACAAGGACGTATTCGCCTGGTCCTACAAAGACATGCCTGGGATTGACAAGGAAATTGCAGAGCACCGGATACTCATTATGCCCAGGGCTAAACCTGTGAAGCAGAAGCTGCGTCGAATGCGTTCTGAATGGGCCCTAAAAATCAAGGAAGAAGTGGATAAACAATTCAAGGCTGGTTTCATCAAAATGTCTGAATACTCTGACTGGGTGGCCAACATTGATCTGTGCATCAAGAAAGACGGAGAATTCGGGTTTGCGTCGACTTCGGGGGATCGAACAAGGCGAGTCCAAAGGACGACTTCCCTTTGCCACATGTTGACATTCTGGTAGACAACACCGCCGAACATGCTCTCCTATCATTCATGGACGGGTATTGGGTACAACAGATTAAAATGGCTGAGGAAGACATGCACAAGACTGCATTCACTACACAGTGGGGTACATATTGCTACACAGTCATGCCTTTCGGTCTCATCAACGTCGGGGCTACCTATCAAAGAACCGCTACCACTCTCCTACATGATATGATGCAAAAGGAGGTAGAGGTGTATGTCGATGACATAATCGTCAAATCGAGAGAACGGAACGGCCACATCAACGCCCTTCGAAAATTCTTCGCTCGTCTGCGAAAATATAACATGAGACTAAATCCTCAGAAGTGCGCATTCGGGGTCACTTCCGGAAAAATCTTGGGACATGTCATTAGCAAAAGAGGCATTGAGATTGATCCAACCGAAATCAAAGCCCTTCAGCAAATGCCTCGGTCTAGGAACGAGAAGGAGATTCGGGGATTTCTCGGTCAGGTCCAATACATCAGCCGCTTCTTTGCCAAGCTCACCATGATTTGTGAACCAATAGTCAAGAAACTTCGCGCCTCCGATCATACCGATTGGGACGGCGACTGTCAAAAGGCCTTCGACAGGATAAAGGAAATCCTATCCAAACCTCCTGTCCTCATCCACCTCAACCAGGGATTCCTTTATCCCTATACCTGACTGTTACCGACACAGTTATAGGAGCAATGCTAGCACAAACAGTCGACGGCGAAGAATGAGCCATCTACTACATCAGCGAAAAGTTCATTGAGTACGAGACAAGGTACACCCAACTGGAAAAGACATGCCTTGCCCTAGTATGGTCAACAAAGAAGCTGCGATATTACATGCTCAGTTACACGGTCCACATCTACTCCAAGATGGACCCGGTCAAATATATCTTCAAAAAACCCGTACTAAACGGAAGGCTGTCTAGGTGGACACTCATGCTGTCCGAGTTTGATCTCAAGTTCGTACCCCTCAAGGTTATCAAGGGAAGAGCAGTTGCCGATATCCTGGCAGAAAATCCCGTCAACGAGGATCTAACGACCGACACATGGTCACTTCCTGATGAAGACATCCTTTGTGCTGATTCCGACGCATGGGACCTATACTTCGATGGTGCATCTAATCTGAGAGGCTTCGGGGTAGGAATCCTTCTAATATCGCCAGAGGGAGAACATGTTCCGATCTCGGTCAAACTAGATTTCGCCGTCACCAACAATGCGGCAAGCAGCCATCACACTCGGCATCAAAAGACTGAGGGCCCACGGTGATTCCTCGCTCATCATCAATCAGGTGTCCGGATCATGGAAAATCTGAAGTGACAGTTTAGCTCCCTACCGAGCAAGAATCAATCAAGAGGCCGAGTTCTTCGACCAAGTCGACTACTTCCACTTGCCACGAGAGGAAAATCAATTTGCTGATGCCCGGGCAAAACTCGCCGCACTCGTCAGCATACCTGACGACATGACGTCGATGCCCCTATGTGTCGAGAGAAGGAGTGAGCCAGCTCACATTTGTGCCATCAACAACGACGAGGAAAGCCATGATGAACCTTGGTACCAAGCCATCCTCAACTACAAAACTAAAAACAAATTCCCTCCTAACTCTGACCAAAGAGGACAAAGAGCCATCCGTTTACTTGCATCACAATTCGTGATAAACCAAGACCAATCATACAAAAGAACACCCCAAGGGATTCTCCTCCTTTGCATTGACCATCACAAAGCCAAAAAAGTCATGGGAGAGGTCCACGACGGAGAATGTGGCCCTCACATGAGTGCAATGATGCTTACCCGAAAAATTATGCAGCTAGGTTACTACTGAACCACCATGGAAGCCGATTGCCGTAACTGCGTCAAACATTGCCACAATTGCCAAATCTTCGCCAACATATAACATATACCACCATCCCTTTTATACACCATGACATCACCCTGGCCTTTCTCAACCTGGGGCATCGACATCATCGGGAAAGTTAACCCGGTGGGCACCAAGGGGCATTGTTTCGTCCTCGTCGCCATCGACTACTTCACCAAATGGGTGGAAGCGCAGTTATATGCAGTCTTTACCGCCAAACAAGTGGCCAAGTTCATCCAGAACAACATCATCTGCAGATATGGGGTACCCCATGAAATCATCAGCGATCAAGGCTCTCACTTCCGGGCGGAAACTCAGGCCTTGCTGGACAAATACAAGATCGAACGACATCAATCATCGCCCTACCGTCCCCAAACCAACAGAGCGGTGGAGGCAGCTAACAAAACACTTGTCTCCATTATCAAGAAAATGCAAAACAACTACCGCGATTGGCCGAGCAAACTCCCATTCGCACTCTGGGGATACCGAACCTCCATTCGAACACCGGCAGGCGTCACATCCTTCTACCTAGCATACGCTATGGAGGCAGTTCAACCGGTAGAGTTAGAGGTCCCTTCTCTACGCATCCTACTGGAGAGTCAAGTCCCTGAGGCGGATTGGACCCGCCGAAGGTACGAACAACTCACTCTTCTTGACGAACGGCGGCTTAACACCTTGCACAACGTCCAGCTATACCAACGACGTATATATACAACGGGCATTCCACAAAAGGGTCAAACCGAGGAACATTAAGGAGGGTGACTTGGTCCTCAAGTCGGTCCGAGCACCGCTACCCGTCGATCCGAGGGGAAAATTCAAACCCAACTGGGCCGGGCCATACCTGGTCAAGAAAATACTTTCGGGGAGCGCAGTGAGACTGAGTGACCTAGATGGGGAAGATTTTACAAACCCGACCAACCTAGACCAACTCAAGAAATACTACCCTTGAACCATAGCAACCAACGATCCAAGCCTAGTTTTACAACTAGCATCCACCTTAACCCTTTTCAATTCAAGTTCCTCAAACGCGTTCTGATTTGAAATTGCATGTTTTATCTTGTCTAAGTTGCGGCACCTTGCCCTTTTCGAATGTCCTTTGATCTGTCAAAGGCAACGTCCATTTGCACTAAAACAAACAAAAACCCCTGAACTACGAGCATGGTTTGATTTCACCTCTTCAGGTGGATACGTAGGCAGTCCTTTCTTACACAAGAAGGATACAAGCATCCCCATAATAAAAAAAACATCATCCACATACAAAAAAAAAAACATCCCCATCAAAAAAAGAGAAAAGGGAAAACCATTCCCTTTCCCACAAAAATACAAAAAGTAGCCTTTCTCACTTCCTACAAAAATCCCACTTTCCCAAGTGCAAACGTTTAGGACGATTCAAATCGAATTGCCTTTACAAAATGGATGGAAGAAACAAGCGTTCGCAATTTTCGACACGAGCAATCCTCTTATTTAATTTATAATGGGAGGGATTACAATTTCAACAACAAATAAAGCTCGATGAGTCTACAACTTGTCATAGTTAAGGTGTCGACTAAAACACCTCACATAATAAAACTAGCACAAAACACTCAATAACTAGCTAGTACAACATAATAAAAACTCACAACAATAATACAACATAATAATAAAGTGGGTAATGGAGGTCTTCAGTCTTTCATTCTACCCTGGCCTTTTCCCTTGGCGTACATCTTCCCCTTGTTCTTCTTGTTGGCCCGCCTAACACAGATTTCCTCTTCGGAACGGATCCTCAACGGATCTACAACGGCAGCGGCCTCCGGTTTAGTGCAAGACCCCATGTTCGGCCCGAAACGAGCCCATGCATGGCCCACCACATTTTTGGGACCCAATCTTCTCCTCTTTGGTGGCCTCGTCACATCCGGGCTAACCCCATCAACATACTCCTCAAAGAAGGCACGGTTGGCCTTGCCAACCTCTCGATACTTCAAATCAAGGACCTCGTCCTTACGAGATTTGGGTATCTTCGGGATGATCCAGGACATTTTGTGTTTCCTCAAACTCACATTTCCTTGCTTTCGCGTTTTACGAAATCCGACACGGTTTCCATTACGCAGCTTTCAACATACGGATTTTTCTTTCTTTTTTAAGGGGGGAAGGGCTAGTCGCCCCGATCCGCGACTGATCGTTCCCATGTCAATCAAAATTCCGAAAATTTTTCGCTTTTTCACAATTTTCCATCCAAATAAAAATCAAAAATTGATAACACGACATCAGTTTTCCTCAAAATTTCAAGCACTCACAAATTCGAGTCTTGACCTCAAAAAAATCAAATACACTCGTAAAAATATTTTCTAAATCTCATCCCCGACGGATTGAGTTTGAAATTTTTCGAGTCACAAATCAATTTCAACGCAATTTAATTCACGACACGAGTTAATTGCTCAATTTTCAAATTAATTCCTTTTGAATTCCAAGCGTGACGATTTGTCGCGGAATTTTTCAAAATTCATTTCAACTTCAAGTCATCATGGTTAATTTTTTTTCAATCAAATGCTTTTACGTGTTTACGTTTATGCATATGTGCTACCTGTTGCCTGTTTTCTACACTAACGATGCAAGAACTCGTGCAAAACAAAAGGAGAATTGACAGCCGACAGCGCTCCTCCGAAACACAACACAAAAAAAACAAAAATCACAAAATGAGCTACAATCCAAAAACACATATATAGAAACCGCCTCACGCAAAATACATCGACACACGTTTGATACGGACAACTGACCGTACAAACAGGATCCAATACAGACATCTATCATACAGACACTGGCCTAAAACAACCTTCTATCATACAGACACTCGTCTAAGACAACGAACTGGGGCTATCCGCCACCTACCGAACTAAGCACTCCCTATCCTCCCAAACGGAAAAGAAAATGAGCAACACAGGAAACAGAGGAGAAACCGCGGAAGCAGAGGTGGTTACCATGACGGTAACACCACGTTCCTCCTCCACAACAAAAAGAAAATGATGTCTGACAGACTTCGGACGACACGACCATCGAGGATCGTAACTCAGCACGTTACCCCGACGTTGACCTCCAATCAGTAGAATTCAAGAGTGAAAGAGGACCATGACAATGGACACTACCCCGATGTTGACCCCCAATCACCAGAATTCGACAACGATCAAAAGTGGAAACATGGGATAACACGCCCGTATTGAACCCCACTCATCGGACATCCGAACCTCTGCAGACAACGAGCAACGATCGATACCCAATCATTGGCCGGGCAAAGGCCGCCAGGAAGAAACACAACCAAGCTTGTAACAAAAAACAGTCGCCTCTTCTCCTCCTAGATCATCCTCCTCTTCCAAGGCCTCCACGACTGACCCCATAGGTCCCAAATGGTCCCCTACTATCAAATGCAAACAAAAAACGTCAGCCGAAATTTCGGCATTATGACGGCGTAAATTGGACAAACCCAAACAAACAAACAACCTGCAAAGCAAAGCAAGGGCAATCCCGCCCAAATCCAACCAAACAAACAAACCAATTCACAAAAAAAAAACTCACAAAAAACAACGACTCGCCCTTCTTTTCAAGCAAAAGACGAGTCGAAACAACCACAACAAAAAACGGCACCCCAAGACCCACACAAAGTCCGCCAACAAACCAAAGTACATTCCCAATGCAATCGGGAATTTTTCTACGACTCAAAAAGGCAATTTATACGCCAATTTGAGCACAAACCGGTCAAAAATTCAAAAACGACCGCAAAGAGGCAAACGTGATTTTATCACGCCTCAAGGCGGCCTAAACTACCAATAAGGTCCATTTCAAGGCAAACTGACTCAATGTAAGCTCAAACAAACGCTTATTCTATCAGACATAAGACCGTCACAAAAGGCAGAAACTCCAATTTTGCCCACAATACCCAACAAAGGTCCATGATGGCAAATACGGTCTTTTCCGACTACAATGCAACCTAGTGGGACCCATTACCCAAGCAAATAAACTTGGCATTGTGAGATGAGACGGTTTCTCCACCTCACTTACGTTTCGAACATAAGGAGCGGGAACGGGGGCCAAAATGCAAACTAAAAGCACCCCTATACTCCTAAACGGGTTTCTAACCTAATGCAATCATCAATTTCACTCGAAATGGGCTCAATCAAAAACGCCCAAATCGATTTTCTAGGGTAAGCATTTCGCCCTAATTCAATCTATCAAAAAGACCAACAAATTCAAATGGATTCAAGAGAAATACATACCTTGAGATGACATTATTGATGATGGCAGGAACGGAAGCAAGCTAGAGACCAACAATGACGATTTTTTTTTCGCGGGTTTTCGAGTTTGTGTGAAGAAGAAGAAGAATGAATGGCATGCGGACCAACCTCGCGTCTTTTACAGAAAAATAGGGAAGCTCCCTTACCTCGCCAGGTTGCTCGCGCCTCAATGGGGTGCCCCCTGCTCTTTTAGCGAAATTTTCGGCTTTGGCCCAATTTCCCCATAACAAACTTCAAATTTTCAATGACGACATTAAGGACCGTCATTTTTCAAAATACAAAAGCAAATAGTGAAATCAAAACTCACTATTTTCCTTCAAAAATTTCAAACAAACGGCGATCAAAACCGCTATTTACCCTTCAAAAATAGTGAGAAATTCAAAATTCACTATTTCTTCAAATTTCAACGAAGGCAATTAAAACCGCTATTTTCCCTTCAAAAATAGTGAAAAATTCAAAATTCACTATTTCTTCAAATTTCAACGACGGCAATTAAAACCGTCATTTTTTCAAAATAATAGTGAAAAATTCAAAAATTCACTATTTCTTCAAATTACCATGACGGCGATTAAAACCGTCAATTTCAAAAACAAAATAATAGTGGAAAATTCAAAATTCACTATTTCTTCTCTTTTCAATTTCAAGAATAATAGTGAAAAATTAAAAAATTCACTATTTCTTCAAATTTCAGACGACGACAATTAAAACCGTCATTTTCGAAATAATAGTTGGAAATAAAATTTCACTATTTTCACCACACATGTCAACGCGGCACATAAACCGTCACTTCAAACGTAGTAGTGAAGATTCCCAATTCACTATTTCCTTCACATGTCAACGGCGGCACATAAACCGTCACTTCAAAGATAATAGTGAAGATTCCAAATTCACTATTTCTATCACATGTCAGCGGCGGCACATAAACCGTCACGTCAGTCATAATAGCGAAATTTAAAATTTGCAATTTCCTTCAAAAAATTCAAACAAACGGCGATTAGAACCGCCACTTCAAATTCAAAAACGAATAGTGAAGATTTCAAATTCACTATTCCTTCAAATGTCAACAGGGGGCTTCCTCGCGGAACCCGCTTATTTCAAAAACAGTGATAGTTGAAATTCAAAATTCACTATTTTCACGACGGCATCAGGAGTCCGCTACTTTCAAAATAAGCCCATTCGACGCGGCTATTTTCACGGTCGATCAACCGACCGCACCATGGCTGGCGAGCCTTACAACGCATCGCGGCTGACGAGCCCTCCTCATATACGCACCATGGCTGGCGAGCCTTACAACGCATCGCCGCTGGCGAGCCCTCCTCAGATACGCACCATGGCTGGCGAGCCTTACAACGCATCGCGGCTGGCGAGCCCTCCTCATATACGCACCATGGCTGGCGAGCCTTACAACGCATCGCGGCTGGCGAGCCTTCCTCAGATACGCACCATGGTTGGCGAGCCTTACAACGCATCCCGGCTGGCGAGCCCTCCTCATTTACGTGCCATGGCTGGCGAGCCTTACAACGCATCGCGGCTGGCGGGCCCTCCTCATGTAGGCACCGTGGCTGGCGAGCCTTACAACGCATCGCGGCTGGCGAGCCCTCCTCATGTACGCACCATGGATGGTGAGCCTTATTATGCATCGCGGCTGGCGAGCATTCCTCACATACGCACCACAGCTGGCGAGCCTTTTTCCGCAAACGTGCAAGGACGTATCCGAAGATGCCTCAGGTATGACTCCTTCTTATGGCTGGCGAGCCTTTGTACGTAGTCTTAACGGACTTTAAATGACCCGCACGGATAGTCGACAGACTCTAAACTGTTCCCGACGATAGGTCCTTGGCCCGAATCCTTTCGAGCCGCCTCGACGTCGCTTGGGTCTCCAGGTTGTAATCTTTGATTGACCTGGGGGCTCTACTTTAACTTTTGCCCTGTCCAAGCCTCAGTCAAAGTGGGGGCTCTGTAGATACCCAGTATCTGCTGAGACCCCAACAAACACCCGATGATTATCGGACTATATCATGTTTTGGAATCGCAGCGTTTGATCGACAGTTTGTGTACAACTTTACGTCGGAAAACTTAAAACGATTTTGAAAATAAAACATTTCAAAACTTTTTAAAAATACCTAGAGTGTTTAATGCACGACGACGGGGTTGCAATGATACTAACTAGAGTCAAAACCGACACCGGACCAAAAACCGACTCAAAAATTCAAATCCCGACTCCAACAACGAGTCAAACCGAGTCAACCACCAAAAACAAAACATTCAAAACCTTCTATACTAAAATTTCCCGGATTCATGAATGGTCAAGTACCAAACATGTGACTACAAATCCTAGGATATAACAAATCATGATTGCACTTGTGTGAAAGTGACAGGACAACTCGAAGACCCGCGACATGGCTCGCGCCTCTTTGAGCAGCCCAGGTGGCCACGTCGCTCAAAACTCACACAACCGCTCATTTTCCTATAAATACCCCTCCAATGCCCCCATTTGAGAACTTACGCGAGTGTCCGCCCCCTCTTTTCTCCCTTAAAATTCTCGACTCGACTTCTTAAGTCACAATCCGACGCGTATTTACGACCTACCGATCGTAAATACAAGCCTTACACATTGCTTGGTACCATCATCGTGCATTAAATCACTTGACCGACCACTTCGACCATGGTACCAAGCCATCCTCAACTACAAAACTAAAAACAAATTCCCTCCTAACTCTGACCAAAGAGGACAAAGAGCCATCCGTTTACTTGCATCACAATTCGTGATAAACCAAGACCAATCATACAAAAGAACACCCTAAGGGATTCTCCTCCTTTGCATTGACCATCACAAAGCCAAAAAAGTCATGGGAGAGGTCCACGACAGAGAATGTGGCCCTCATATGAGCGCAATGATGCTTACCCGAAAAATCAAGCAGCTAGGTTACTACTGAACCACCATGGAAGCCAATTGCCGTAACTACGTCAAACATTGCCACAATTGCCAAATCTTCGCCAACATACAACATATACCACCATTCCTTTTATACACCATGACATCACCCTGGCCTTTCTCAACCTGGGGCATCGACATCATCGGGAAAGTTAACCCGGTGGGCAACAAGGGGCATTGTTTCGTCCTCGTCGCCATCGACTACTTCACCAAATGGGTGGAAGCGCAGTCATATGCAGTCTTGACCGCCAAACAAGTGGCCAAGTTCATCCAGAACAACATCATCTGATGATATGGGGTACCCCATGAAATCATCAGCGATCAAGGCTCTCACTTCCGGGCGGAAACTCAGGCCTTGCTAGACAAATACAAGATCGAACGACATCGTTCATCCCCCTACCGTCCCCAAACCAACGGAGCGGTGGAGGCAGCTAACAAAACTCTTGTCACCATTATCAAGAAAATGCAAGACAACTACCGCGATTGGCCGAGCAAACTCCCATTCGCACTCTGGGGATACCGAACCTCCATTCGAACACCGGCAGGCGTCACATCCTTCTACCTAGCATACGGTATGGAGGCAGTTCAACCGTTAGAGTTAGAGGTCCCTTTTCTACGCATCCTACTGGAGAGTCAAGTCCCTGAGGCGGATTGGACCCGCCGAAGGTACGAACAACTCACTCTTCTAGACGAACGGCGGCTCAACGCCTTGCATAACGTCCAGCTATACCAACGACGTATATATACAACGGGCATTCAAAAAGAGGGTCAAACCCAGGAACATTAAGGAGGGCGACTTGGTCCTCAAGTCGGTCCGAGCACCGCTACCCGTCGATCCGAGGGGAAAATTCAAACCCAACTGGGCCGGGCCATACCTGGTCAAGAAAAAACTTTCGGGCTAACCCCATCAACATACTCCTCAAAGAAGGCACGGTTGGCCTTGCCAACCTCTCGATACTTCAAATCAAGGACCTCGTCCTTACGAGATTTGGGTCTCTTCGGGATGATCCAGGACATTTTGTGTTTCCTCAAACTCACATTTCCTTGCTTTCGCGTTTTACGAAATCCGACACGGTTTCCATTACGCAGCTTTCAACATACGGATTTTTCTTTCTTTTTTAAGGGGGGAAGGGCTAGTCGTCCCGATCCGCGACTGATCGTTCCCATGTCAATCAAAATTCCGAAAATTTTTCGCTTTTTCACAATTTTCCATCCAAATAAAAATCGAAAATTGATAACACGACATCAGTTTTCCTCAAAATTTCAAGCACTCACAAATTTGAGTCTTGACCTCAAAAAAATCAAATACACTCGTAAAAATATTTTCTAAATCTCATCCCCAACGGATTGAGTTTGAAATTTTTCGAGTCACAAATCAATTTCAACAATTTCAACGCAATTTAATTCACGACACGAGTTAATTGCTCAATTTTCAAATTAATTCCTTTTGAATTCCAAGCGTGACGACTTGTCGCGGAATTTTTCAAAATTCATTTCAACTTCAAGTCATCTTGGTTAATTTGGTTTTCAATCAAATGCTTTTATGTGTTTACGTTTATGCATATGTGCTACCTGTTGCCTGTTTTCTACACTAACGATGCAAGAACTCGTGCAAAACAAAAGGAGAATTGACAGCCGACAACGCTCCTCCGAAACACAACACAAAAAACCAAAAATCACAAAATGAGCCACAATCCAAAAACACATATATACAAACCGCCTCATGCAAAATACATCGACACACGTTTGATACGGACAACTGACCGTACAAACATGATCCAATACAGACATCTATCATACAGACACTGGCCTAAAACAACCTTCTATCATATAGACATTGGTCTAAGACAACGAACTGGGGGCTATCCGCCACCTACCGAACTAAGCACTCCCTATCCTCCCAAACGGAAAAGAAAATGAGAAACACAGGAAACAGAGGAGAAACAGCGGAAACAGAGGTGGTTACCATGATGGTAACACCACGTTCCTCCTCCAAAACAAAAAAGAAAAATGATGCCTGACAGACTTCAGACGACACCACCATCGAGGATCGTAACTCAGCACGTTACCCCGACGTTGACCTCCAATCAGCAGAATTCAAGAGTGAAAGAGGACCATGACAACGGACACTACCCCGATGTTGACCCCCAATCATCAGAATTCGACAACGATCAAAAGTGGAAACATGGGATAACACGCCCGTATTGAACCCCACTCATCGGACATCCGAACCTCTGCAGACAACGAGCAACGATCGATACCCGATCATTGGCCGGGCAAAGGCCGCCAGGAAGAAACACAACCAAGCCTGTAACAAAAAACAGTCGCCTCTTCTCCTCCTGGATCATCCTCCTCTTCCAAGGCCTCCACGACGGACCCCATAGGTCCCAAATGGTCCCCTACAATCAAATGCAAACAAAAAACGTCAGCCGAAATTTCGGCATTATGACGGCGTAAATTGGACAAACCCAAACAAACAAACAACCTGCAAAACAAAGCAAGGGCAATCCCGCCCAAATCCAACCAAACAAACAAACCAATTCACAAAAAAAAAAACGCACAAAAAACAACGAATCGCCCTTCTTTTCAAGCAAAAGACGAGTCGAAACAACCACAACAAAAAACGGCACCCCAAGACCCACACAAAGTCCGCCAACAAACCAAAGTACATTCCCAATGCAATGGGGAATTTTTCTACGGCTCAAAAAGGCAATTTATACGCCAATTTGAGCACAAACTGGTCAAAAATTCAAAAACGACCGCAAAGAGGCAAACGTGATTTTATCACGCCTAAAGGCGACCTAAACTACCAATAAGGTCCATTTTAAGGCAAACTGACTCAATACAAGCTCAAACAGACGCTTATTCTATCAGACATAAGACCGTCACAAAAGGCAGAAATTCCAATTTTGCCCACAATACCCAACAAAGGTCCACGATGGCAAATACGGTCTTTCTCGACTACAATGCAACCTAGTGGGACCCATTACCCAAGCAAATAAACTTGGCATTGTGAGATGAGACGGTTTCTCCACCTCACTTACGTTTCGAACATAAGGAGCGGGAACGGGGGCCAAAATGCAAACTAAAAGCACCCCTATACTCCTAAACGGGTTTCTAACCTAATGCAATCATCAATTTCACTCGAAATAGGCTCAATTAAAAACGCCCAAATCGATTTTCTAAGGTAAGCATTTCGCCCTAATTCAATCTATCAAAAAGACCAACAAATTCAAATGGATTCAAGAGGAAATACATACCTTGAGATGACATTATTGATGATGGCACGAACGGAAGCAAGCTAGAGACCAACAATGGCGATTTTTTTTTCGCGGGTTTTCGAGTTTGTGTGAAGAAGACAAAGAATGAATGGCATGCGGACCAACCTCGCGTCTTTTACAGAAAAATAGGGAAGCTCCCTTACCTCGCCAGGTTGCTCGCGCCTCAATGGGGTGCCCCCTGCTCTTTTAGCGAAATTTTGGGCTTTGGCCCAATTTCCCCATAACAAACTTCAAATTTTCAATGACGACATTAAGCACCGTCATTTTTCAAAATACAAAAGCAAATAGTGAAATCAAAACTCTCTATTTTCCTTCAAAAATTTCAAACAAACGGCGATCAAAACCGCTATTTACCCTTCAAAAATAGTGAAAAATTCAAAATTCACTATTTTTTCGAATTTCAACGACGGCAATTAAAACCGCTATTTTCCCTTCAAAAATAGTGAAAAATTCAAAATTTACTATTTCTTCAAATTTCAACGACGGCAATTAAAACCGTCATTTTTTCAAAATAATAGTGAAAAATTCAAAAATTCACTATTTCTTCAAATTACCATGACGGCGATTAAAACCGTCAATTTCAAAAACAAAATAATTGTGGAAAATTCAAAATTCACTATTTCTTCTATTTTCAATTTCAAGAATAATAGTGAAAAATTTAAAAATTCACTATTTCTTCAAATTTCAGACGACGGCAATTAAAACCGTTATTTTCGAAATAATAGTTGGAAATAAAATTTCACTATTTTCACCACACATGTCAACGGCGGCACATAAACCGTCACTTCAAACGTAGTAGTGAAGATTCCCAATTCACTATTTCCTTCACATGTCAACGGCGGCACATAAACCGTCACTTCAAAGATAATAGTGAAGATTCCAAATTCACTATTTCTATCACATGTCAGCGGCGGCACATAAACCGTCACCTCAGTCGTAATAGCGAAATTTAAAATTTGCTATTTCCTTTAAAAAATTCAAACAAACGGCGATTAGAACCGCCACTTCAAATTCAAAAATGAATAGTGAAGATTCCAAATTCACTATTCCTTCAAATGTCAACAGGGGGCTTCCTCGCGGAACCCGCTTATTTCAAAAACAAAGATAGTGGAAATTCAAAATTCACTATTTTCACGGCGACATCAGGAGTCTGCTACTTTCAAAACAAGCCCATTCGACGCGGCTATTTTCACGGTCGATCAACCGACCGCACCATGGCTGGCGAGCCTTACAACGCATCGCGGCTGGCGAGCCCTCCTCATATACGCACCATGGCTGGCGAGCCTTACAATGCATCGCCACTGGTGAGCCCTCCTCAGATACGCACCATGGCTGGCGAGCCTTACAACGCATCGCGGCTGGCGAGCCCTCCTCATATACGCACCATGGCTGGCGAGCCTTACAACGCATCGCGGCTGGCGAGTCCTCCTCAGATACGCACCATGGCTGGCGAGCCTTACAACGCATCCCGGCCGTCGATCCCTCCTCATTTACATGCCATGGCTGGCGAGCCTTACAACGCATCGCGGCTGGAGGGCCCTCCTCATGTATGCACCATGGCTGGCGAGCCTTACAACGCATCGCGGCTGGCGTGCCCTCCTCATGTACGCACCATGGCTGGCGAGCCTTATTATGCATCGCGGCTGGCGAGCATTCCTCACATACGCACCACAGCTGGCGAGCCTTTATCCGCAAACGTGCAAGGACGTATCCGAAAATGCCTCGGGTATGACTCCTTCTTATGGCTGGCGAGCCTTTGTACGTAGTCTTAACGGACTTTAAACGACCCGTACGGATAGTCGACAGACTCTAAACTGTTCCCGGCAATAGGTCCTTGGCTCGTACCCTCGAGTCGCCTTTGCGTCGTCCTTCCCGACGACAGGTCCTTGGCCTGAATCCTTTCAAGCCGCCTCGACGTCGCTTGGGTCTCCAGGTTGTAATCTTTGATTGACCTGGGGGCTCTACTTTGACTTTTGCCCTGTCAAGCCTGTCAAAGTGGGGGCTGTAGATACCCGATATCTGCTGAGACTGACAAACACCCGATGATTATCGGACTATATCATGTTTTGGAATCGCAGCGTTTGATCGACAGTTTGTGTACAACTTTACGTCGGAAAACATAAAACGATTTCGAAAATAAAACATTTCAAAACTTTTCAAAAATACCTGGAATGTTTAATGCATGACGACGGGGTTGCAATGACACTAACTCGAGTCAAAACCGACACCGGACCAAAAACCGACTCAAAAATTCAAATCCCGACTCCAACAAAGAGTCAAACCGAGTCAACCACCAAAAACAAAACATTCAAAGCCTTCTATACTAAGATTTCCCGGATTCATGAATGGTCAAGTACCAAACATGTGACTACAAATCCTAGGATATAACAAATCATGATTGCACTTGTGCGAAAGTGACAGGACAACTCGAAGACCCGCGACATGGCTCGCGCCTCTTTGAGCAGCCCAGGTGGCCACGTCGCTCAAAACTCACACAACCACTCATTTTCCTATAAATACCCCTCAAATGCCCCCATTTGAGAACTTACGCGAGTGTCCGCCCCCTCTTTTCTCCCTTAAAATTCTCGACTCGACTTCTTAAGTCACAATCCGACGCGTATTTACGCCTTACACATTGTTTGGTACCGTCATCGTGCATTAAATCACTTGACCGACCACTTCGACCACTACACCGTCACTAATCTTAATAAAAAAACTCTTTTTACTTACCAAAACGGTTTAAAACTGAGTCTTTTCCGACCAAACGAGTTGTTACACTTACGTCGGTTTCTCGCCATAACCAAACATGTAAGTATGAGGGTGTAAAAATCCTTCTTTTATCTTGTCTTCATTCGTTTTATGACTATAACATGCTAAAACATGCATAGCACGATCCAAAACATGGGATAAACGAGCCAAAACTGAGTTTTGGCCTGAGGTAGAAGCCCCTTATTGTGCACAAAGGCTCGCGCCTTAATGGGGTGCCCAGGTCAGAACTCAACCGTGTTTGTTCTCGTCTTTCCCCTTTAATTCATTTTCATATTTGTAATCGGTTTTTACCATTTCAAATATTTTCAAACCTTTTTTAGTTTATTTCATTTGTTTTAACCATAAAACATTTTTCACCCTTGGTTCTTCATACCATGACGGTTAAATCCGTGTTTCGGTGATAATATTTGGTTAATTACATTTAAAAGGTATTTTAAAGCCTTTTATTTCATTTTGAGAGGTATTTTAAAGCCTTTCATCATTTCTTTACATTTTCAAAACAAGCATATTAGTCACCAACACAAAGTCATCCTTGGTTCCACATACCATGCCGGATTTTAACCCGGGTACGATGATGAGTATCGACTAATTATATTCAAATGAACTTAAAATAATTAGTTCATAATTATTTACAAAACTATTCATGTCAAGCTTGCCAAGTCGAACTCGACACCGAATATCATTAAAATAATGATGATTATTCAAGTCTCGTTCCTCAAATCAACAAATGCGGTCAAAACGACCCTTTCAAACCAAATCGGGTTCAAATACCCATTTTTTAACACGTTTTATAAACGTTTTTCAAATGGTCAGAACGCGTCTTAAACCGTTGACAGGCCCGCGCCTAAACAGATCCTTTTCTTTCTTATTTCCAAAACCAGGGGAGACCCCCTTGCATCGCCAACAAGCTCGCGCCTCATATGGCTGCCTGGTGCTGGGTCCGTTCCCTTTCCAGCATTAGTCTAGGACGATCCCGACTCCGGTTAGCCCGGATATAGGATGGAATAGATGACTATTTACTCATTCAAAAAATCATATTTGTAAAATGCTTTACTAAGACAAACGGATCACGTTATGCACCATAAACCTAATACGGTAAATGGATGTTTAATTTCTGTCTTACATGCAAATCAACCATTAATCCAACTCGACATCTTATACTTGATATTCAGATTAAATCAACCGACTTAGAAAGTTCTCACATGTTAGGTTTAAATTATTGGATGCGCATTCATGCATTTAAACCGTTATATCAACTTTTGCATTCAACCAACCAAGATCGATCAGTAGAGGCCACTACCGCGGGCGGGATTGGGTGTCTGATTAAAGGGCTTCCCAATACGTACCTTCACCTCTTACTCAGAAACTTTGGATAGTGGACGACCTTATCCAGGGCGTACGAGAGTCATTCTAGAGATAGGATGTTAAAGAGGGACGATTCCTTATCTTTAGTACCTATGTCAAACACTGCTTTGTGCTTCGTTTGACCGAGGTATAAAGTGGATTCGAACGGGTTCCAAGCATCCCACAAATGCTTGGTGGTGACTCCGAACATCTCTAATCGTTTCGAGACCCTTACCGAGACGAAACCGACCGATCTAAAACGATCCGGTCGAAAGCATCTTTACGCCGCCGAGCGTGGCTTTCAAAAGACCGTTGTATGTCCACAGATCAGCTGGGCTTGCAGGTGGGCCATGTCCACAACTGGTGAGCATATTAAGGGAGTGTGCTAGTGTGGCTGTCTGAGTGTGTTAGGGTTGAGGGAGGTTTGAGCGTCTGAGTATAGAAGAGGCTATGTAAGGCTTAAAAAGAAAAAGAAAAAAAAAGTTGACATCGGTCCTAATTTTACAACCGATGCCCACTTATTTTCTACATATTTACATAAAATTGGCATCGGTTCTAAATATATAACCGATGCTAATAAAGCGAAATTGGCATCGGTTTTAAGTTTACAACCGATGCCAGTCATCCAAAATACACTATTGGCATCGGTTCCTTAGTCATAACCGATGCCATATCGATTTAAATTACAATTGCCATCGGTTTTTATAACAACCGATACCAGTATTGCGATGTCAATCGCTATAATTCTACTAGTGAATCACCTATAAGGCCCTGTTCTTTTGGACTTCTATTTACTGAACTGAATTGAACTGAACTGAACTTATAAGAACTGAACTGAACTTATAAGAGCTGAACTGAACTTATAGGATCTGAATTGAACTCAACTTATAGGAGTTGAATTGAACTAAACTTATAGAAACTGAACTGAACTTATAAGAGCTGAACTAAACTTATATGTGTTGAACTTATAGAAGTCGAACAGAACTTATAAAATTTTACGCTTTATATATATTAAATTTTTATACAACTAATACAATACATTACAATAAAAAATAAATTATATATTACATTTTTTTTTCTAACCATTTATTTCCATATTATCATCATACTCCTCACTTTCATCTTCATCTTCATTTTCACTGACATCATCGAATCCATCTATTTGTTTTCTAACCATCTATTTTTTTAAGAATAATGTATATAGGATAATTATAATATTGGATTTTTTTGCACTGATTTTAATGAAAAGGGTACTATTTTTTTTCAATTCGTCAATATTAAAAAACGGGTATGAATTTATAGTTAATATAAGTTGTACGAACTTGTCTAAACTGAACTTATAGGAGCTAAACTGAACTTATAGGAACTGAACTGAACTTATAGGAACTGAACTAAACTTATAAGAACTGAACTGAACTTATAGGAACTGAACTGAACTTAAAAAGACAAATAAAAGTCCAAAAGAACAGGGCCTAACTTTGAGTTCAACTAGTAAAGTTATAATTAAAACAGCTATAACATTACTTGTCAAAATTACTTCTAAAATTACCGTTATCGAATGATGACCTATACTGGCTAATCTTCCTGGAGATCTTCAGTATGAGGTTCATCCCTTCCACTTGATCATAAACTCTTCATCTTGAGCTTATCTTGAGCTTCGTTCATAACTTGTAGCATGTACATTCAACAAATCGTTACTTGGAACTTGTTCTTGTACTATGTCATGAGCTCAAATTAATCTTGAAGCTTGGAGCTAAACCATCCATAACTTTACTTCACAAATCGTCTTGCCAAAGTGTAACCATGTTTAATCTAACACAACTAAACAAACGATTATGAGCAACAAGTATATATATAATTAAACACACTTGTCATTATAGAAACATCATCATATAACTATATGGTCCAACACCATCAATTATTTATATTTCCTTTGTTTTCTTCTTTATCAAGAGTGGTTCAGAAATTTTACTCTCTGTACATACACATAGACATGTACTCGAGCCGGGCTGGGCTAGTCAAGGGGCGGGCCGGGCTCTTCTGGTCAGATCCGGACCAGGCCACGGGGAGGGGCGGGCTCGGCCGAGCCAGAGTAGGACATACTTGAATCGGGCCTGGGCTCGAGGCGGGCCTAACATAAATTTTTTTATTTTTTCTAAAATAGACGGGCCATGCTGGGAAAATGGAATCCGGGCCGGGCCAGGGGGTAGGAGCGGGTCGGGTTGGTAAAAGGGCGCGTCGAGCGGGCCATGTGGGGTGGCTGGCTGAGGGCGGGTCAGGCCTTGCCCCGGCGGGGCTAGTCCGTGCTATTGATCAGCTCTACATACACAAACATAGTTGCAAAGTATGGAGTATATATAGCAACTCATCGGCCCGTCAGCATCTCTCTAAAAACCTCCCTCCTCTTTCTAAAAAAAAACCCTAAATCCCCTTTTCTGTTTCCGCCGCCTCTCCTCACCAACCACCTTCTCCCTTCTCCCCCTACCCATCGCCGGAGATGGGGACTTTCTTTGACCCATCTCCGGTGATTAAACACCTCTCATCTTTGTTGCGATTCCCGTTGGCCTGATTTCGCTCCTCCCTTTCTTTGGATCGTTTTTCTGTCCTGTTTGACCGGTGGGCTTCGCTGGGTTTTCGTGTGGTTGGTCTGAGGTCGGTCCGTTCCGCATTCCCCTGTCCTGTCATCGAAGTGGCGCATGCGTTCCAGGGGTGTTTTCCCCCTCCCTCGCCTCTTCCCCCACCCCTGGTTCTTGTTCCGGTGTCTTGAAGACCATCGGTTGTTGTAGTGTCTGGTCGAGGAGCATAGCTCTTCTTGGTGGTGCATTTTTCTGTTAATGGTGGTGCGTTTTTCTGTGAACGGTGGTGGATTTGGGACGATCTGGTGTTTTCCCTCCCCCTCGCCCCCTCTCCCACCAGGTTGGTCCCTTTTCCGGTTTCCTGTTCACGGTCTTTTGTGTCTCTGTCTAGTTTGCATGTCTGCCGATGGTCCTGGGGGGGGGGTTCGCTTGGAATTTGGAGTCTCAGTGAATTTGTGTGTGTTGGGTGAGTCGTGTCTTTCGTGGACAGTCTGATGGGTCCGTCTGCTTTTTGTTGGAGTGACTTTTTGTATGCTGGGGTCCTTTTCTTTCTCTATGAGGGGTGTTGGGTAGGGTGGTCTTTGGGTCTCCGATGGTGGTGTTGGTTGGGGTCGGAGGTGGTGGTCTTCTCGTCTTTGGAATTGTGTTTCCTTTAATTTTTCTGTCTTGTTTTTATCTCCTAATAACCTCCTCATATAGGAGCCTTGATCGTCTCTTTAGTGGTAAGTCAAGACCCTACTACGGTGTTGGTGTTGAGGTGCTTCTGTCTCTGAGGGTTCGTGTTTCACATTGCATATTGGGTTTCTCGGTCCGTCTGTCCTACGATTAATGGGTGCGATCTCTAAGGTGTAGGAGATGTTTCTCCGTCAAGGGCAGATTTCGTCTTGCCTCTCACCTTTTCTTTCTACGTTCTTTTCGCAAGAGCGTAAGTACACCTCGTTTTTGTCATTCCGGCGTGAGTATGTATCGACGGTATTTGGAAATATTCTGTGCTAATGATGATGATACCAGCGTTCGTGACCAAGATGTCATCTCGCGCCATTCTACCATCGTTTATCTTGCATATCTTAATATCGCATCTCTAGTTGCTGTTAAGTGTCTAGTGCTATCTAGTCGGATAACTTACTCTGTATTGTTTACAATAATGTAAGTTATTCAACCTTCTGTCAAAATATATATATATATATATATAGCAACTCATTCCACATACACACCTAAACTATAACTCTATAAGCAGAAATATGTTAAACTGTTTGGGGGTAATATTGTAGCATATGCACATGATGCACGTGCGTAATTAAATGCCGCCAACCGGATACGAAAGTTGTGCTGTGATTTCATGGCTCATGAATCTCATATAAAACCTAGTTGGCAAATTCTCATTTGTGACAAGTATTAAGTTTAAAATGGATTAAATATATCCATGTGATAAATAAGAGAAAACTACAATGAATAGATAAGTAAAATATTTGTCCTAATATCCATTTGAAATAATATTTAATCCGTTTTATCTTACGTAAGTAAGACTAGCTAAACCTAGTTAAGTCGACCAAATTAAAGACTACCAAAACAAAGGTCGACTATTCCAAGTTCCAACCAGAAATTCCAACCATAATTAATACTCCGTACACAAACTATTGAATTTGCCTCGTTTATAACCTTTTAACTATTGAAAACCACGTTCACAACATGTAATATTCCATTCTCGCCGTTATTAATAAGTTGTTCACAAATTCTCCCTTTAGACGGATACTATCCGTTTAAAACTGTAGATGAATACTGTTTCTCTCATGAAATGAGAGTGGATAGTGCAAGTGGGTGGGAAATAGATACTCCTACTTACCCTCTCACTTGTATTTTGTGAGAGAACCCCTATCCGTATACAGCTTTAGATGGATAGTGTCCGTCTACAATTATTTTATACTATATTAGTATTTGTAATTGTATTTTTCTAACATGTTTTCTACTCCAAATTGTAAAGTTATCTTACATTAATTTATTTGAGTTATAATTTTCAGTTAGGCGGTTTTACACAAATATATTTGTAATAACGGATCCGTTAACAATCTTATTACTGAGTAAAAATGGTACTAAAAGACCCGTTTTATGATAAATTTGTTTAAAACTGCGTAAACCAAGTATTTGTGAATGTATTATAAGACTGTACTTCAAGAGTTTTATTTAATTTATGAAAATACCTTTATTTTTACTTTTTCTTAGTTGTACTCTCCTTTAACAAACTTCTTTGACTGATAATCACGAGTTTCGAAAGAGGCGGTATTTTTTCTAAATAATAATCTTTACGAGATCTTCGGTTCGGAATAAAAAGTCTCCGCTTTGTGAAATACTCTTTGCAAGAGATATAATCAATCAATTTTTAAACCAAGAAACATTAAGGGTGTGTTTGGATTGAGAGATTTGGAGGGAGAAGAAAGGAAGAAAGAATAGGAGATTTAAGATCCCGTGTTTGGATAGCAAATAACGGTTGAGAGAAATAAAGGGGAAAAATTTGGAGGGATCTATTTTCCTTCCTCCAAGGCAAATCAAAATTTCTCTATAATAGGCAAGATTCGGAGGAAAATTATATCCAAACACTCACACCTTATCTCCTCTGCTTTCCCTTCCCTTCCTTTCTTCCCCCCCTCCCCTCCATTCCATTTTCCTCCACTTTTTCTAAGTTTTTAAAAGTTTATTTTTCTTATGGTTAAGTGTGAAAGTTCAGAAACTTTACACTATAACTCAAATTTTTTAAAACAAAACTCGAAAACATTAATACAGAACTCGATGAATTCTAACCATCTACAACTGATGATATAGTTTATTAATTGGTGAAAAAGGTAGTAGCATATGTATTTTTATTTTTTTAGGATGAAAATGTCAAATACATGAATGAGATACACTAAAACTTGGGAGAGACAGTCTTTCAATAAATTATTGAGAGACCAATCTTCCGTATCCTTTTACTTGTATTTCGTGACCCTTTAATTGTTGATCGTGACATAGTAATTTCGTACTTATTTACATAATAAATGTACTCATTTTATCTTTAATCATGATTTGTATCTATTTTATTACCTTTAAAACCATTTTTTTCTTAAAATTGTAAAATAGTCTCTCAATAAACTTATTGAGAGACCTCTCTCAGGAGACCTACTCAATGGGATATTGACGAGAAAATAAAATTCCGTTGAGAAATTGCAGGAAAAATCCGAAAGGGTGTTAATTTCACACTAGTATAGATCTCGCACAGTAAATGCACGGTATTTATAAAAATTTTACTTTTTTAATTTATTACTTGTTCATTCCAAATTTATACCTTAATATTTTAATATTTCACTTCATTGTATTTTAATATGAGAAAAAAAATTTAAACTGCAATAAAAAAAAAAAATATTGAGTATGTCATTATTATTTTTTTATCACGAAGTTAATGATTCAATTTTTAACTTTTCTT
Organism: Silene latifolia; assembly: GCF_048544455.1. NCBI lineage: Eukaryota > Viridiplantae > Streptophyta > Magnoliopsida > Caryophyllales > Caryophyllaceae > Silene > Silene latifolia. The sequence goes on from NC_133537.1 coordinate 37,211,071, forward strand.
AAATTATCTTAATGATTTTTTTTCATAAAACTAATAATACTATTTTAATTATTTTATTTTTTTATACAGCGCAAGTATACATCAAATCATTTTGTAAGAAAAATTAGCAATTTTTTATTTTATAATTTTATACCCTTATTATTTTATTTTGAGTAAAACATGATAATTATAATTTGTAATTTAATGAAAAAATCATACTTTAAAAAAAAAAATTAATAGTTTAATGGGAAAATCTGATTTCTTTTCTTACATAAGTAAATGGAGTTTGGACGGAAAATTTTAGAGAATTTTTATTCTCTTAGTAGTAGTAACTAGTTTATATCCCGCGTAATGAATGCGCGGTTTTGTAGAGTTTTTATTTTTATATTACTTAATCATGCTACATTAACGGCTCATTAATTTTTCATATTTCACGTCATTATATTTTGATATGAGAAAAAAAAATGGAACTGTAAAATTATTCAAAAAAAACTGAGTAAAATTGTACTGTAAAATAATATTGATATCTCATTACTTGTTCATTTTTCTTGTTATTGTATTTTGTTTCGAGCAAAAAAAATTAAAACTGAAAATTAAGGGGGTCAATTACTCCAACTAAAACTTAAGGGACAAGATTTCAGAATTCATCAAAATAAACGGGTTGAATTACCATTTTCCCGTAAATAAATTTCAACTGAAAAAATAAACATAAATACTGAAAATTATGGTCAAAACTACTCTGCACTGTTGTAAATAATTGTGAAATGGGTGGGGGTATTAACATGACATTATGAAGCATATGAACGTAGATTTTTACATTAACTATCAACAATCACATACGAGTAGTCCTCACTAGGTTTGTCTATATATTAGACTATTAGTACAATTATCAAACACAAGAAACACTCTACGTAAACTCCAAACCAATACACATAACACACCCTGCTATTCTACTATTGCAACGGAGCATGAGTTGGTTTAGCAGGCCCTTGTCCCAGTTATTTGGAGCAACAACACAGCATGAGATAACAATTGATGAAAATAAGGGTCAAGGTAGCAGATCAAGCAGTTTCAGGAGGTATGTTCCATTTACTGCATCCGCTACGACAACGCCGGAGATTGCCGGTGATGGGAAGAGTAAAGGCGTGTCGTTGACATGGAAAGATTTATGGGTTAATGTAGCTGATGGCAAAGGCCAACAGTGTTCTATCTTACAAGGTGTCACTGGTTATGCTAGCCCTGGCGTTGTCTTGGCTATTATGGGGCCTTCTGGCTCCGGTAAATCCACTCTTTTGGATGCGTTGGCAGGTTCGTATTTTAAACCCCGAAATGTTGCAAACCGAACCCGACCCGAGTTGACTGGAACCCCAGTCAACACGCTACCAATTTTGACCCAACTTGTTCGGATAGCCGAACTGATCCGAAAGATAACCTGAAATTGTCCCCAAAAATGAGATAACTCGACATAGATGCAAAATATAACCCTAACATAAATGAAAATTCAAGGCTATATAAACAATCTTTGTATGTTATAATTTACTATAAAAATGATGTTATTCGAAGTTCATAACACTAAACCTTGTACATTAGTACGGAGTAAATGTTTGTGATATAAAACAGTCAATTATTGGCCTATTGCTAATTATTGACTCATTATTTCATAAGTTATCACAAGAAGTACCAAACAACAATTCGTTCATTTTCACGAATTATGTACGATGTTTATAAAAGTATTAAGCATTAACTATCCTTGTAACTTTGCCTGATAATGACCCGATTTCAACTCGAACTCATAAAATGATTGGAAATCGGCCCGATGATGAATGGAGGAGCGAAATCGAGGGAAACCTGACCCAAACCCGACTTGACTTGACAAATTATCAGAATGACCCAACTCGATAATGAACCCGATAGTGACCTTATTCAAACGCAAGCTACGACGAATCGGCTCGTCTAATCTAACTTATGAGCGTAAAATTATTGGTAGTCTTGAGACAAGACTCATTCAAGACTACCAATAATCTACCCTAATCATGACAAAGTCTCAAAGTTTTAAGTCGAGTCTTGAAAATCCAAGACTCAACTTAAGACTCCACACGAGTCTTAACCCCACTTTCAAAGGAAGACATCCAATGAAAGAAATCCATGCGTTATATTATTTTTGTTCTTTTTTTCTTAAACCTCACATTTTCTCAAATAGAGTGAAAAAGTAGAGTCTCAGGTGAGTCTGACACTCTGACTGATAACGTATGAAGTGTGAGGTAAGTCTGAGCTGTGTTTGAACACTAAAAAAATAATAAAAGTTAGTGGAAAATTGACATAACAGAGTCTTAAAGACTTTGAAGAGTCTTAGCAATAATCATATCCTAAGGGACCCGAACCCGACCAGGATGAAATCACGACTGATGTGCCCCCGAACTCGATATGATCCGACCTGACCTACCAAATTGCCACCTCTACTCGTGAGCTATTTGTTGTTATTTAACTGTCTGCGATTGTGATTTGTTTGCTATAGGAAGATTAGGTTCGGACATCACTCAAAAAGGGGAGATTTTGATCAATGGACAAAAACGAAGACTTGCTTTTGGAACTTCGGTGAGAGTTTATATACACCATAATATATCTCTATAGCACAAATTATGGTATAAGACCGTCTCAAGGGTGAGACCGTTCACTTTTGTAAAAAAGTAGTTCGTTTATTACTTACTAGTAAATGGAGTTTTCTTTTTCAGAGTGTGAGACGGTATGATACAATAACTACTGATCTCTATAGTTAACGATTTTCCATTTCGTTAGTAATAATAATAATATTGTGTATAATCTTCCTTGGTATGATAGGCATATGTGACTCAAGATGACGTACTGATGACAACACTTACCGTGAAGGAAGCTGTGTACTATTCAGCTCAACTTCAATTACCGAATACCATGGCTAAATCGGAAAAATTAGAGCGCGCTAATGAGGTGATTAGAGACATGGGATTACAAGGTTGTTTAAACACAAGAATAGGAGGAGGTTGGAATGTGAAAGGGTTAAGTGGAGGACAAAAGAGAAGAGTTAGTATTTGCATTCAAATATTAACAAGGCCAAAGCTTCTCTTCTTAGATGAGCCTACTAGTGGGCTTGATAGCGCAGCATCGTACCATGTCATGAGTCGTATTGTCACGCTTGCTCGACAAGAACGGACAACGGTGGTGGCCTCAATTCATCAGCCGAGTAGTCAAGTATTAGAGCTCTTTCATAATCTCTGCCTTCTCTCTTCCGGAAGGCTTGTTTACTTTGGTCCTACTCCAATTGCTAACGAGGTATGGTTAGCCATATCTAAATTGAATCAACATTTCTAGACCCAAAACCTTATTTTCTAACCCTGTCCTTAGTTAGGCTTTGTCTGTCACGTCATTTCAGCTAGACTTATGAAATATGAACATTAGGTCAACTAGCTTATTTTTCTGTAAATATTTGGCAAATAGCGCTTATTTAGCAACTTAACTAGCTAAAGTAACGAGGCACTTAGAGTAGCATGTGAGAATTGAACTTTTTTTTTTATCCTTTAATTGTTACGAGTACAAAATAATAATTTATATCCGTTTCTCATTTTATCAGTTATCAACTGGAATATCTTTTAAGCTGATTTGTCAAACAATTTAAATAATACTACCTCTTATTTCATATGTTGTTCCACTTTTTCTAATATATGTGAATAGTATTTTATTGAAAAGGGAACAACATATGAAATAGGAGGGAGTATCAATTACCTGATCAACTCCTAATTTTGAGTTACTCCGTAGCTTGTAAGGTTTGAGCTAGTTTCACAATATGTTGGATTATTAACATTTTATATATGGTTTTTGTTAATCAGCATTTTGCTTCAAATGGTTTCCCATGCCCATCCATGCATAACCCATCTGATCACTATCTCATAACCATCAATAAGGACTTTGAGGTAAGGCCTTGCAATTGTATCAATCCAAACATTTGTAAATTAAATACTCCGTATATAAGTATACTCGCAATTAGCATTTGGCCTAAGAGAGAAAAAAAAAGAAAAAAAAAAAAAAAACTCATAATTTCCTTGTTATTTTAGGATGTCGAACAGGGTGGTGGTGAAATATCGAGCACAGAAGTAGCCATTAAAGCTCTTGTGAATTCATATAGATCATCCCAAACTTACCAAGAGGTTCAACAACAGTTATTCGATATATGCCAACAGGTAAAGAGTGTCTGATAGATTTCTTGAACTTGCATTTATGTTTTAATGAAAATTTAGTATTTCTTGACTTTTCTTATTACCCCGTGACATGACCTTAAGAGGTATGTAATCAATGCGGTTTGAGCCAAACATGTCCCGATTAGTAGGTTGTTTTTGTAGTCCATACACATAAGCAGGCTAGCAAGATTGGGACATATTAATTAGGTCCTCTATCCATATCGGACTGATATCCGAAGCTGACCTGACTGATATCCAATATTTTTGGAAACGGATATCTGATCCGACCTGTTTTATAAGCCTATGTACTAAGAAATACTCCTTATTTGCAGGGAGGAGGATCCATTGAATTGAAAAGGAGCAATGCAAGTTTTGTAACACAATCAATTGTACTTACCAAGCGATCATTCGTGAATATGTTCCGTGACTTGGGATATTATTGGCTTAGACTCGGAATTTATATTGCACTTTGCCTTTGTGTGGGTACTATCTTTCACGATATTGGCCTTTCTTATGGTTCTATTCAGGTGAACATTGCAGTCAAATATCACACCTTTTTAGATTATTATTGTTTTTAATTTGTCTCTAATAATTGAGAAATTGTTATGTGAATTGAAATTGACAGGCTAGAGGAGCAATGCTTATGTTTACGGCCGCCTTCTTGACTTATATGACGATTGGTGGTTTTCCGTCATTTGTTGAAGACATGAAGGTGAAAAATGAGAACCTACTTTCATCAGTTGCGTATACAAGTTGGTGCATTTAAGTAGACCTATCAAATTTCGACCTTACCGATAACCTCCGTCGTGTTTCTAAAGATTAAGAATTCGTAAAACTTGACTCAAGAATCGAGTTATTTCTGATTCGGGTTTTGACTCGCTGTTTACGGTTCAAAACGGATTTGAGTTGAAAAAAAAGGGTTATTTCCGGGTGGGGTTAGGGTCTGTTTTTATGTCGGGCCGGGTTTTGACTGGCCTACCCCTCACTTGTCCCATATACCTTATTATTACTACTACCCCAAACAACTATTTTTGTCTTGGAGAGTTATGTCTTAATCGTTTGCAATTCGAAAGATATTTGGTGGCGAAGGGGAGTAATATTCAACTCTCTCATATTTTACATGACGTTCGTTCCGCATTCACTTTGCACGAAGATTAAGAAGTAAAATAATATGTAGAGGAAAATAAAGCTAAAGAAAAATGTGAGGGCGCAAGACCTAACAACCACATATCATATCATATTAAAAAAAAAAAAGAAAAAAAAAGAAAAAAAAAGTGAAACATCTTTGTGAATCATCTAAGAAAATGAGGGAAATTAAGTACTCCCTGTCTCGGTCATTTGTTGTCCTTTTCCATTTTGGGGTGTCTCAGTCATTTGTTATCCTTTCTATTTTAAGAATGAACTTCATGAGTAATTTGATCATTCACACTCAATTTGTTCCACTTGTCATTTACTAATTGACTTTCTCCTATTTCCCTGGTCTTTATGCCAAAACCAAAGGACAACAAATAACCGGAACGGAGGGAGTATAAAAAAGTAAAGAAAATTATTTTTTAACTAAAATATGGCATAGGAAAGAAAAGTAGGAAGTGTTTATTTCCTTGCTATAAGAAGAAATTTTAACTTCTTATTCCGTCTTTGGTTTGACTCGACTTAATATAACTAAAACTAATAATAGTATATTCTCTTCGTTTTATAACATGGTAGATATTTGAACGAGAAAGGCTAAATGGTCACTACGGCGTGGGAGCATACGTACTAGGAAACACATTTTCATCAATTCCGTACTTGTTGATCAATTCCCTAGTTCCGGGAGCAATAGCATATTATCTAGTTGGTCTTCAACCAAGATTGGACCACTTTGTCTACTTTGCATTGCTGCTCTTTGTAAGCTTGATGTTGGTGGAGAGCCAAATGATGATCGTCGCGGCCTTAGTTCCAAATTTTCTCATGGGTATAATAACGGGTGCCGGGATCCAAGGCGTTATGATACTTAACGGAGGCTTTTTTCGCCTTCCTAATGATCTTCCTAAGCCCTTATGGAGGTACCCTATGTACTACATTGCATTCCACAAGTATGCCAATCAAGGATTATTTAAAAATGAATTTATGGGATTGCGATTTCAAAATCTTCAAGTCGGAGGTCCCGCGATAATCACCGGAAATGAGGTGTTGAAGGATGTGTGGCAAATTGAAATGGGGTACTCCAAATGGGTTGATCTTGGGATTTTGTTAGGTATGGTGGTGATTTATAGGATTATTTTCTTGGGATTAGTCAAGTTTTCCGAAAAGATAAATAAACCTTTTGTTGCATCCCTTAAGGCATGTTATCAACAACATCTCACACAAGTTGTGCAAGATTAAGTTAATGTTATTTCTTAGTTACTTTAAGAAGGCTTCACTAGTCATTATAAGTGATGTACTCCTTACGTCTCAATCATTTATTTACTTTTGATTAAAAAACTCTTCACAAAAAATAGAAAGACAAACAAATGATTGAGATGAAAGAGATAATTAATAAGAAAAACTATTTTCGGTGTCCAATTCCATCTAGATTACCTATCTTTACAAAGAATAAACTGATGTGAGCATAGTCAAATTTACTAAGGGCTTGTTTGGTTGCCCATTAAAATCATGGGATCTTGAAAATCTTAGGAAGTGTAAAATTATGATTTTGTTTGGTCATTGCAAGTTCCCACATGAATCTACTTCCTCCATTGTGTGAGAAGTCACTCACTAAGAGCATCTGCAAAGGTCGGGTGCCCCATATTTTATCTCTCATTTTCCACTAACTTTTTCATCTACCCTCCCAATTTCATAACTACATCTTTGCAATAATGAGGTTCCCCAACAACATAAATTTACATACAAAATATGGGAACCTGCCCAAAAGGCACATCAATTTGCCTTACTTTTTCTTTTGGGACCACCCCCCCCCCCGGTGATTGGAAGTTCCCACATGAATTAACTTCGTACATGCAAACCAAACACATTTTGGAATTCACATGAATTGGAAATTCATGTGAACTTGAAGTTCCTATGAACTTTACTTCCCTTATGACAACCAAACAAGCCCTAAGAAATAAAATAGTTGAAACTTTTTTATATTCCTTTTTATCTCTTCATTTGTTACAACAATAATAAAATCATATCCGTTTATATCATTTTATTAGATACTAGTATTGGTGCCTGGTGTTAAGAATTTTATTTATAACCTTGCAAGTGTACAAGTGGTCGTGTAGTGTTGCAAGGGTCGAACCCAAATGATGGCTATTATGGCTCTAGAATCGCTTGTCTAGACACTAGTTTAGTTCAACCTAATGTGAGGAGTTGATTTTAGGACTAACTAAAGAGATTAAGGCTAGACTAATTAAAAGTATAGTGATTAATAGTGTTCCGGGTGTAATTCCAGAGCAGATATTCGTTACCACTCGTAGCTTGTAGAATGTCGTCTTTGGTTGAATCCTTCTTTCCTTAATTGTTCCTCTCGGCCTCTCCTACAACAATGAACGAACTGAGGGCTTGGCTTTGTGCCAAGCGTACTCACTCCGACGCTCAAGTCAGTAAACTTAAGGGATAAGTTGTTACTTGGCTGTATGTATATTGTAGAGAGATAAGGAAGATAATACCAGATGAATAGTGTTTCTTAGGTTAAGTTGTGGATCCTTTCCTCAATGAAGGTTGAGGAGTATTTATAGACTTTCACCTTTTGTCACGTAGTGGCCAAGTGGCCAAGTGGCTAGCGGTGGAAAGATCGATCTACCCCTCGGCCGAGGGACCTATGGCAGGCCGGGCGGGCCCTGTCGACTCACCGCCGAGGGGTCTTGGATATGAGTACGCGGGTATGTGTCCCGCCGGCGGTTGCCATGCCGAGACCCAGCCGACAGTAGATGGGTTGCATCGGCTAGTTTTGTCTAAGCCGTTGACTTCTTTGTGGATATCTCTCGACCTTGCTCAATATGTTGACTTGGTCCGGTGCAGAATATGCCCCATCAATTTGCCCCAGCGTAGTCTATGCCGTGGTATGGGCTCCGATGTATGTCTGAGCGTATATTCTCGCGTAAGTAATCGTGAAAAATTTCTGATCGGCTTCTTTCAAGCGGCGGCTTCTTTTACCTCGGCCTGGTCTTTCTTAGGCCGTACCATATCCCCCTCCACATGGATGTGTAAAGGGCATCCGATGTGGAAAAGAAAGTGATATTTGGCCGAGACCGGGGTTGAGTGTGCGGTTGTTTTTGATTGCCCCGCCGGCGCTACCTAGCTTGGTTGATCGAGTGGCCGGCGGAGAACAGATGCTTGGGAATTTGTTGAGGAAGGTGAATAGGCGGAGAGATATGAATGGGCGTGTTGAAGACGCTTGGTCACTGTTGCATTGATTGACGTCCAACTGTTGCAACGATTGACATCCCGTGGTTGCATGTCCGACACGTGTCCGCATCTTTGATTGGTTGACGCTTCATGGGTCACATTTATTGATTGGTCCTTCTTTATGGGCTTTTCCTATAAATAGGGCGGTTATTCCGTGAAATTGGCCACCAATTTCATTCTCCAAAATTTTTCTTCTCTCTAAACTTTCAAGGGCTTCTTTGTCTTCTAATTTTCGAGTTGTTACTCGGCGAGTGTTTTTCTTCAAGGTAAACAAACAAATTTCTTCACTTTTTATTTTGTTAAATAATTATTGCTATTATGTCTTCTGCTGACGCCGGGACTAGCACTTCTGCGCCGGAGGGTTCCCCGTCGCGTCTTGATGGGGAGGGGATACTAGACGCCATCCCGATAAGGTTTGGGGGCCCTAGGTCTCCTTCTCCCGTAGTCGATCCACCAATTTTGGAGGAACGGGAGGATGAGGATGACGATGCTGATGAGGATGAGAGGACTCCTTCTGATGGTGGGAGGCTGTCTATCCCGGATCATGGCGAGGCCTGCACGACTGGTCTTGACCGGGCTTGGTCCCATAAGTTCGCCAGTTGTTCCGGCGAGACATTTTTCGGAGGCCATTTCTCCTTCGGTGAGGGGTACAAGATCGTTATCCCTAAGAAGGGTCAGGCGGTCTGTTGCCCTCCACCGGGTCACACCGGCGTGTACATCAGGCACCTGGAGTATGGGCTGCGGTTTCCTCTGAATAAATACGTCATGGCCATCATCAAAGCTATGAACGTCGCTGTGGCCCAACTACATCCGCTGGCCATGAGGACGATAGTTGGCTTTGTGTGGCTCTGTCTTTTTAGGGGGAGATCCGACAAAGTCAACTTATTCCGCCGCCTTCATCATCTACGCCGTCAATCGCCGGTAAAGTGGGTTGGTACAGCGTGCGGGCGGAGCCGTGCCGTCTCCGTGTCCAAACTTACTTCTTGCAAGGACCGGCAACGGCGATGGGTGTACGTTCAAGTGCCGGAGGACTACCCACTGCCTCGGTCTTTCCGAGCCCTTTTACTTGCGGTGTGAGAACCGGGAAGAGTATGAGGAGTGTGTCTCCGGGTAAAGTTAAAATGGACGCTTCGATGGTCCCTCTTGCGAGGATGAGAAGCGGGCGTCAATTGTTTGATTCGAGAAGGGATGGCGCCCCAGACTCGATTATTCTTCGAGGATGAGTCGCTCTGCCATGTCGGCCTCATACCGGCCCTCGGCCCGGGGGTGAGTGGGGTCGGTGTGAGGCCCATCTTTACTGTCATGTTTTTGTTTGAGCTTTGTTTTACTCCTTTTATGTGACCTTTGTTTGATTTCTTGCGGACCGGTTTGGCGGAGGATCATGTCGAGGGGACCTTGCAGAGGTTAGGGCTTGACAAGGACAGGAAGGTCGTTAAACAGCATCCTACGGCTGACTTGCGTGATCGTAGACAGTCTCCCAACGAACTCATGGATAAGCAGTTGAAGTCATTGGATCCGGCGGCGGCCCAGGCAAGGGTTCTCGGGGGCGTGCCAAAGAGAACAAAGAAGGCAGCGTCCAGGTCGGCGACGGCGTCTGTGCCAGCTCCCTCTTCGACCCCGGTGGTTCAGAAGGAGCCTGTGGAGGTCATCGAAATCACTGATGGGGCGGTGACCGTTGCTAAGGCCCTCTCTCCTCCGAAGAAGAGGAAAGAGCCTCCGTCTGCTTCCATCGTTGCCGGGGAGAAGACTGACTCAGCCGGCCCTCGAACGAAGAGGGTCCAGACTGGTATGGATCTAACTTGTGGTTCGGATTTGGCTGGTTCGTTGGACATCCCTGATGACCGGCTTTCTGATGTGTCAATGCATGGTGACATGGATGCTCTGTGTAAATTTTTTGTAGATCCTCCTTCATCAGCCGCCGTTCTCACTGAACGGCAATTAGGGAAGCAGCCTGAGAAGGCTATTGAGAAAGCGGGTGATAGAAATGTCATCGTTGACTCCTCGGCTCGGAAGATTCCTCCCTCCGAGCTTGTGGCGGAGCAGGGTGTGAAATTATATAAGAGGGCTGGCCAAGTGGACCCAACAAGCCGGCTCCTACATCTTGGAGCGGGGAGAAGACCATGGGCCAAGTGCGCCACCGATCGCAAAGCTTAAACTTGATCTCTGTAGTAAAGGGGGAAGCGGGAAGGCTAAATCGGATCTCTTTCGCCAAGAAGCGCGTGGAGGAAGCGAGAAGCTGCTAGGGGCCGAGAGGGCCAAAGTTGAGGAAGGCGATGCCGCCATGCTTGCCAAGATGATGGAGGAGCGGGACAGTACAAGGGTGCTTATGACGCCGTGGTTGCAAGGGGGAAAAGTGGAAGGATCTGCATTCCACAACCAGGCGGAGGCGCTCGGGACGCGCAGCAGCGCCCTTGCTCAAAAGGAGAAGGATATTGAAATGCTTCAAGATGATCTTCTCCCCAAAATGTGCGCCCAATTTAGGGACCGGGCCGAGGAGGCGACCGGGAGGCAATCAAAAGACTCGTCCCCGAGGGCTCTTTCCCGTGGGATAAATTTGACCAGCTTACGGACGAGATGGCGATCTTTGCGGAGGCGGCGGCGGCAGAGAAGACGAAGGCGGCGAAGGCGGCTCGAGATAAGCCGAGGCCAAGGCGGCCTATGATGCAAAGGTGAAGGAGGCCGAGGGGCTAAAGGCACTTGAAAACGTCGAGCCCTCTTCGAGCCAGCCCATCAAGATGTGCTGCCACTGACGGGAAGAACGGGCATAGGGAGACGGGCGGTCGTCACCCGGCCTCACCCGGCGTCTCGGATAGCTTTAGCTGTTCGGGGCCAATTATTGAGCCTTCTCTCCCTGCCATCTTTTGGCGCTTCAAATCCCAAGTCTGTAACCTTTTGTTTTTTTGTTTCCTCGCTTTTTGTAAAGCTTTGGTAGGTAGAGTTTAGGCTATCCTTATGGGGACGGCCGTCGTCTGTACTCTCCTTGCAATCATTTTCAATAAAGTTTTATCTTTTTGGTCCTCGGCTTGGCCGGGACTTTGATCACGATTTTTTACTTATCTTCTTGCGTTATTAATTGAGTGCCTTCGTTTTTACCGTCGGCATGGCCGAGTCAGTTAGAATGCATATCTCAACTGCGTAAGGTCTTTAGCATTTCTTCTAGCGTATCGGTCATTGTGTCCCCGTCGCTCTCGGCTAAGGCCGAGGTAATCGGGGTTATGGCTCGATAGCAATTCTTCTAGCGTATCGGTCACTGTGTCCCCGTCGCTCTCGGCTAAGGCCGAGGTAATCGGGGTTATGGCTCGATAGCAATTCTTCTAGCGTATCGGTCATTGTATCCCCGTCGCTCTCGGCTAAGGCCGAGGTAATCGGGGTTATGGCTCGATAGCAATTCTTCTAGCGTATCGGTCATTGTATCCCCGTCGCTCTCGGCTAAGGCCGAGGTAATCGGAGTTATGGCTCGATAGCAATTCTTCTAGCGTATCGGTCATTGTATCCCCGTCGCTCTCGGCTAAGGCCGAGGTAATCGGAGTTATGGCTCGATAGCAATTCTTCTAGCGTATCGGTCATTGTATCCCCGTCGCTCTCGGCTAAGGCCGAGGTAATCGGGGTTATGGCTCGATAGCAATTCTTCTCTTTGAGTGCCCGCCTGGGGGCAATTTGTGGAGGGGACAAACACTTCGATGGAAAACTTGGGTGATTCATTTGTTTGTTATGATCGTGCGTTGGGGTGTCCACAATGGGTTTGGACACCTCCGCCGCTATACAAAGTATTTTCTCAAGTTATCGGTGTTCCAATGGCTCATCAAAGGCACACCTCCCATGTCGTCGGCCCGGTATGTGCCCGGCCTCATCTCTTCGACCACTTTGTAGGGACCCTCCCGGTTGGCCGTCGATTTACCATGAATATTTCCTTTGTTGGTGGCAGCCGACTTCCTTAGGACTAGGTCTCCCACTTTTAAGTCCCTTTTGTGGACTCTTCGGTTGTAGGCTCTTTTCATCCGGTTTTGATATACGGCCAAGTTGAGGCGTGCTGTGTCTCGGCTTTCTTCGACCAGGTCTAGGGAGGCTTTCAGGCCTTCCTCGTTTTCAACTGGGTTAAAGGTAGCCGTTCTGAATGTTGGCACCGTCGCTTCAATTGGTAGGGCGCGGAACCGTAGACTAGGTGGAAAGGGTGTACCCCGTTGCTTCTTTCTCCGTGGTCCGAAGGGACCACGGGACGCCGGGTAGTTCATCGGCCCACCTTCCCTTAAGGTCTTCAATTGTCTTCTTCAAACCGTTGAGGATTGTTTTGTTGTTTGCCTCCGCCTTTGCCCGTTGCTCTGTGGGTGGCAGACGGAGGAGTATGCAAACTTGATGCCAAGCTCTTCTAACCAGTTCATTATCAGGTCGCTCCAAAACTCTCGGCCGTGGTCAAATACCATAACTTGGGGTAACCCGAAGCGAGTTATAACATTTTCCCAGATTACCTTTCGACGGCATTTGTGGTCTTGGCTGGCATCGCTACGGACTTCAACCCATTTGGTGAAGTAATCAACGGCGACGATTAAGAACTTCCTTCCTCCGGAGGCCGTTGGGAATGGCCCTAGCATGTCCATCCCCACCGTGCGAAAGGAAGGGGACTAAGCACCGGTTGTAGGTCCCGGGAGGGAGCGTGTATTACGGGGCATGCATCGGCGGTTCGTGCACTTCTTGGTCTTTGTTTGGAATCTTGAAGCATGGTGGGCGAAGTAGCCGGCTCGGAGAGCTTTGTGGGCTAGTGTTCTTGCCCCATGTGATGTCCACAGATGCCTTCGTGAATCTATGTCGATATCGATTCTCGCGTCGTTTGGACCGACACACTTCAAGAGTGGTCTTATTACGGATCTTCTGTACAGTTCCCCTTCGAACACCAAGTACTTGGCGGTGATCCTTTTTATTTTGGCCGAGGGATTGCGGCCCTCCGGCAATTCACCTGTAAGTTTGTATTTCATTATCGGAGTCATCCACGTTGTCTCGGTCTCTATGTTGCCCACCATGCCGACGGTCTCGGTGATGCTCTTCGCATTCCTCGATATCTACCAAAGACGGTTGGTGACATTCTTGATGGTTGAGTGGCAAGTTTGGAGAGAGCGTCGGCCGGTTGTTCTCGGATGCGGGAACGCATTGGATTTGGAAAGATTTCAATTTCGCTATGTCGGCCTTTACCCTCTCTAGGTACCTTACCATTCCGTCGTCCCGAGCCTCAAACTCCCCCTGATTTGGTTAGTAACCAACAGTGAGTCTGTCTTCAACACAATGTGTTTCGCTCCGGCACCCTAGCTAGCTCAACTCCGGTTATCACCGCCTCGTATTCGGATTCGTTGTTCGAGGCCGAGAAGGTGAATTTCAAGGCGTACTCAAACTCGTCCCCGTTTGGGCTGATGATAAGGATGCGGCTCGAGTTTGTTTGTCGTGGAGGAGCCGTCGGTGTAAACCTCCCATACGCCTGGGTTTGGCTCTTCTTGATATGTGCATTCGGCCAGAAAATCTGCAAGTGCTTGCCCCTTTATCGAAGGCCTTGGTTTGTCTTGAATGCCGAAACAGAGAGTTCCACCGCCCATTTGATGAGCTGCCGGATTGTTCGAATTTTTCCAAAGCTTTTCCAATGGTGATCGGTTAGGACCGAATCACGGGGTGTGCGTCGAAGTAGGGTTTTAACTTCCTCGTGGCAACGACGACGGCGAAGGTTGCTTTTTCAATTAGTGGGTAATTTCTCTCGGGCAACAACAGCGTATGGGCGACAAAGTAGATTGGGTGTTCTTTGTTTGTCTTCTTCCCGATGATCACGGCCCGACCGTGGCCGAGGTAATCGCTATGTATAGGTATAGCGTCTCCCCCAAAGATCGGCCTGGACAGAGTTGGGAGAGTCCGAAGATGAGCTTTCGATTGCTTGAAAGCCGTGCTGTTCCTCCCCACCAAGTCTTTATTCCCTTTCAACACTTTGAAGAATGGGGTGCTCTTGTCGGCTGACCGAGAGATGAAACGGGCGAGAGCCGCCATTCTCCCGGTCAGCATCATAACCTCTTTTCGATTCCTTGGTTCCGGCAGGTCTAGGATTGCTTGGATTTTGTCTGGATTTGCATCGATGCCTCTGGCACTGACAAGTACACCGAGGAATTTACCTGCCCGGACACCGAAGTTGCATTTCATTGGGTTGAGCTTCATCTTGTATTTCCTTAGTGAACAAAATGTTTCGTGTAAATCGGCCAGGTGCTCGCTGTCGGACTTGCTTTTCACAATAGCATCGTCGACGTAGGCCTCAATGTTTCGCCCTTTTTGATTTTGGAACACTTTGTCCACCAGCCTTGTATACGTTGCGCCGGCGTTTTTCAAACCAAATGGCATCATTTTGTACATGTATGTGCCGTTAGCGGTGATGAATGCGCATTTAGGCATGTCTTCCTCAGCCATGAATACCTAGTGGTACCCCGAGAAGGCGTCTAGCAGGCTCAGCATGGTGTAGCCTGCCGTGGCGTCGATTAAGCTATCTATCCGAGGCAAAGGGTAACAATCTTTGGGGCATGCTTTATTAAGGTTGGTAAAGTCTACACACATTCTCCATGCCCCCGATGATTTCCTCACCATCACAACATTGGCTAACCACTCAGGCTAAGTGCAAGGCGTAATAAAGCCCGCCGTAAGTAGTTTATCTACCTCGGCCTTGATGGCCTCATCTTTCTCGACTGAGGAGTTCCTCATCCTCTGCTTGACAGGGCGAGCGGTGGGGAGTACGTTTAGTTTGTGAATAATTACTTCCCGGCTCACGCCTGGCATCTCGGCCGCCGAATAGGCGAAGACGTCCTTATTTTTCTTTAGCAGATCCAGGAGTTCGGCCCTGAATTTTGGTTCCAGGTTGACACCGACGGTTACGGTGCGGCCTGGATCAATCTCCACCTCCTCTGTCTCTGCTCCTTCAACCATGCTGATGGTTCGGTCGTTCTCGGACCTGGGAGTGTGCTGTATCTGGAAGGATTTTAATTTTGAAGCGCCGGCTCTCACCCTCTCTAGATACCTTGTCGTCCTATAGTCCCGAGCCTTGTACTCTCCTTTGATCTGGTTGGTCAATAAGAGCGAATCTGTTTTCACCACGACATGCTCCGCCCCGGCGGTTCTGGCTAGCTTGACTCCGGTTATCACTGCCTCGTACTTGGATTCGTTGTTTGAGGCCAAGGAGGTAAGCGTTAAGGCGTGCTCAAACACGTCTCCGTTCGGGCTAAAAATAACGATGCTGGCCTTCGAGCTACCCCCCGTGGAAGGGCCGTTAGTGTGTATCTCCCATACGCCGGGATCCTTCTCGTTCTTCGAGACGAGCTTATGTGCTTCCCCCCGGTCCGAGACGTATATCAATGTCAAGGCCCGGATGGATATTACAGCGTCGATTTCGCTCAAAGTGACCCGACCCATGAGAACGTTGTAGGCAGACGTGCCGTCGATGACTACGAATTCAGACATAACATTCTTGGCTGCACTTCCCTCGCCGAACCTCACCGGCAAGCTGACTGACCCCAGGGGTACCAGACCGGCCCCAGAAAAGCTGTACAACGGGTTGGTGCAGGGGCTCAAGTCTTCAACCCTCAGACCGAGGCTGAGAAAGCATTCTCTGTACATAATGTTTGTGTAGGCGCCTGTGTCAATCAGGCACCTCTTCACCAAGTGGTTGGCTATGTCCAGGTGGATTTGTAAGTGGGTGTTTGTGAAGAGCGATGACTCCCTCGTAGTCCTCCTTCCCAATGGTCATATCGGGGATGTTGGGAGCGGGGGTGGCTGTGTTGGGCACAAAGTTGATGGCCTGATATGGTTCATTCAGGTGCCGTTTGTGCCCATGAGCGGACCCATCGTTCCCGTTTCCCCTGATGACAACATGGATTACTCCTATCCGTTCAAAGACGGACTTGCTATTTGACCCGCCGACATCTGGTTTTTGGCCTCCGGCAACATATTTGCCGAGGCTCCCCTTCCGGATCAGTTCTTCAATGGCATTCTTCGGATGTCGGCGATCGTTGGTTAAGTGTCCGTGTGCCGTGGTACTCACAAGATCGCTCGTGTCACCGTCACTCCTCGGCCTAGGGGGTCTTTCCCACTTCTGGCCCTCGTTTTTGCTCAGGGCGAAGACCTCGGCGGCTGATACGACGAGAGGGGTTTTATCATTATACCGCCCTCGGTGGTACGTTCTCGAACTCCACCCGGCGCCCGTCGAGTCCTGTTTCTGGCAGATTTGTCCGACCGTGACCTATTATTCTCACGGCGTATTTCATCGGACCGTGACCCGTTGTTGTCACGGCGTCTTTCATCCGGGTTGTCCTCCGGCGCTCTTCTTTCCGAGTGCTCGGCCTCGCCTGGGCCTACCCAGGTCTTGTGATAGTCCTCTACCTTGATGGCCTGGTCGGCCATCTTCCTGGCGGCATCCAAACCCAGGCCTCCGCACTTGATGAGCTCATTTTTTAAGTCTCCCCTTGGGAGGCCCTTCATCAGCGCGAAGGCCGCCAGTTCGGGATTAATTTCTCGAATCTGCTGGACCTTGCCGTCGAACCTCTTCACATAACTTCGTAGAGACTCGCCCCCCTCCTGTTTGATAGTTAGGAGGTCTGACGTCTCCACGGCCCTCCTCTTATTGCAGGAGTACTGGGCTAGAAAGGCGTCCCTTAGGTCGGCGTAATAGTATACCGAGCCGTCGGGAAGCCCCTTGTACCAACTTTGAGCCATCCCATGTAGAGTTGTTGGGAAAACTCGGCACCAGACCTCATCGGGCTGCTCCCATACCGACATGTAAGACTCGAAAGCCTCGGCGTGGTCGGCTGGATCACTTTCCCCTTTGTATGATATGGGTGGCAACTTGAGCTTAGTTGGCACCTGGACTTCTAGGACGTAGGCGTTGAGGGGCTGTCTGACCACGTGTCGAACGACACGCGGCGATTGGCTCCTCGCATTCCTAATCCGGCTCCTCTCCTCGTAGCGGGAAGGACTCCTTCTTCGACTCGGACTTCTTCTCCAACTCTGCTGAGTCGGACTCCTCTGGCTCCTTTGGGGTAAGCCTCGTTCGTGCTGCGGGGACGCTGTCCTCCCGTGAGTGCGGGAAGGACTCAGGTCTACCACGCCCACTTTGGGCTCCCCCGGCGTCTTGACTGGGTCAGCTTCTCCTAGTGCTCCGTCCAAATTTCTCGGAGTCACATTTCGGGCCCTGGTCTCCTGGACGGTTTCCGCCGCTCTTGTCGGTGTGACAGTGTGAGCAGGCGTATTACTAATTAGGTCCAGGAGCATTTTCAGTTTTGCGACGTCAACCACATGTCCCATGATGGTGACCTGGTTGGCGGGCAGCGGCGTGTCTGGTATTACTGGCATCCCGAACTCCGGTTGGATTACTCCGCCGGTGGAGGGCTGCATGACTCCAGAATTGTTGAAGGTATCATCTTGGTAGAATGCGGTTTCGTGGGTCACGACTACGTCTTGTTGTTTTGACATCTTCTTAGCTTTTTGGGTGGGTTTTTGTTGTGATTTTTTTTTTGTTTGGGAATGAATGTGACTAGCTTCTAGTAGCGATCCCCACAGACGGCGCCAATTGTTCCGGGTGTAATTCCAGAGCAGATATTCGTTACCACTCGTAGCTTGTAGAATGTCGTCTTTGGTTGAATCCTTCTTTCCTTAATTGTTCCTCTCGGCCTCTCCTGCAACAATGAACGAACTGAGGGCTTGGCTTTGTGCCAAGCGTACTCACTCCGACGCTCAAGTCAGTAAACTTAAGGGATACGTTGTTACTTGGCTGTATGTATATTGTAGAGAGATAAGGAAGATAATACCAGATGAATAGTGTTTCTTAGGTTAAGTTGTGGATCCTTTCCTCAATGAAGGTTGAGGAGTATTTATAGACTTTCACCTTTTGTCACGTAGTGGCCAAGTGGCTAGCAGGTGGAAAGACTGATCTACCCCTCGGCCGAGGGACCTATGGCAGGCCGGCGGGCCCTGTCGACTCACCGCCGAGGGGTCTTGGATATGAGTACGCGGGTATGTGTCCCGGCTGGCAGGTTGCCATGCCGAGACCCAGGCTGACAGGCCAATGGGTTGCATCGGCTAGGCTGTCTAAGCCGTTGACTTGCTGTGGATATCTCTGACCTTGCTCAATATGTTGACTTGGTCAGCGGTGCAGAATATGCCCCATCAAATAGAATGATAGAAACAATGATAGGGAAAAACTAGGATGTCCGGGTTCACTTATATAGATAATGGAGGAAGTACATATAGATTAACAAAATCCAAGAGTAAATGCAAAGGAAAGACCCAATCTCTCGATGTGAGACTAATCCTAGGCTAAGATCGATTAAGTTCTCACTCAATTAACCAAACCCATAGTTTCATCATGTAATTCCTAGATGCTAGTCAAACTCTCACCCAACAAGTAGAAAAGATAGTGTAAACACCTAAACTCTCATTCAAGCATTTTCACAAACACCTTATGTGCATGACAAAACTAACAAGCAAATACTCAAGGATGGTAATCTTCCTATGTCATAATCCAACCTTATAACTCTATATAAGATCCTCCTCCATCCTAGTATGAAGCTACTCACACATGTTCATAATAATAAAGGTAAAAGATGAAGACTTTAGCATGTAACAAGCAATAGAAAACATATTTGCAAAGTAAACTAATTAGGCAATTCAAATATGTAAACAATTGAAAGATGAAAAATAATAGGAAAGAGATTATACCAATATTGAAGACAAAATTACAATCTTTGATTAAATAGAAGAATAATCTTCACCAATCTTCAAATAACAACCCAATACTAAATGTAAACAATTGATAACAACTAATTCTAAGCTAATTTAGGAAGTAATTAATGTTTGATTAAGGAAAGATTAAAGTTTTGATTAAGAGTTTGCATAGGATTAAGGAAGTAATTCTAGATCTAGGGTTGTATGCACAAATGATTAAGGAAGGGGGTATATATAGTTTACACCGAATTAGGGTGAGGATTACAAGCAAGGTTAAAATGCGGAAATGAGGTCCCAGCCGGTGGACCGGCCGCCGGTGGTCTGACCGGTTGGGAGTCCTCTGTAAAATATGAGTTGAAAAATGTCATCACGTGTGTCTGGCCGGTGGACCGGCTGCCGGTGGTCCACTGGCTGGGAGTCTGTGGACATGGGCCACCCGCGGCGCGCATGAAATGGCTTGAATAAGCCTGCATTTGTGGAGTCGCCACCAATTTTTATGGGAAATTGGAACCTCTCAAATACTTCATGTCATGTCAAGACACAAAGTAGTGACATGAACACTAAGAACTCATTACCCTTAGCATTCTATGTCCAGAATGACTCTCGTGGATGCCAATGAACACGGATGTTCACAGAGATCTGGAGTAAGGGGTGAGGGTACGTATTAGGAAGCTCTTTAATCAAACACCTAATCCAGCCCGCCTCGATAGCGGCCTCTACTAATGATTAAGGAAATCGTTCATAGTCGATATGTCGTCGATTATATGCATGCAATGCAACAAACAATAGATTACCCTAGCATTTGAGATTAGACTATGTCGGTGAACACGTATTTCAGCAAACAATTGAGGTCGAAGTTGATGTTAGGTTAAATTACATGTGAATGCCATACAATAAATCATACATAAGACAATAAACGAACTATAGTAAATTGCAATAATTAAAATTACAAGGATTACAAGATTTAATTGATTTACGTCAAAAGCACGCTCATAACAGAATTTTGAAGAAGAAAATAAAAGAATTAGAATTAAAAGGTGAAAACCACGTCAGATTAGGAGTGATAATACGATTAATAATTGATTTAATAGGTAAATAGAAGCTACGTCAAAGCGAAAAAGAGTTCAGGGACAGAAGCCAACCCAGAACAGGCGCATCACCTGCTGCGTCCCTTGGAAGATGCGCAACTCCTCTTGCGTCTGTTCTTGAGCTGGACTCTTTCTGTGAAGTCAGAATCGCGGATTATTAATGTTCATTGGTAAATTTAAGGATCGATTGTTGATATTAGACTCGATTAAAAGTGATTTAATAGATTACATGCATCTGGAGCCATCATAAAACGAGTTAAAGGTGAGAATTTACAGCGATTTACATGATTAGTATTGATACGATGTCGAAAACGGGTTTATATACAAACTCGAAGTTAGGATGGAAAGATTACGAATTAATGACAAAACGGAATTAAAACATGTATCAAAGACGAATTCAAGAGACTTGACATGAACGAACCGAGCCTCTTAAATCCGGGCTTGAATAAGTGACGAAAACTCGCAAATATCAAATTATAAGGGATTTATGTCGAATTAAGAATCATAATTTGAAAAGGATTAATTAAAACACGATTATATACTGAAACGAACAAAAGAAACGAAAGAACAAGAAAAATATATAAAGTTGCTGAAGATCGAGGAAGAAGAAGAAGAGCAGGAGCAGCGGCAGCCTCGGGAAGAGGTGCAGGCGTGCAGCATATGCTGCGATTCTTCGAAGAGACGCAGCTGCTGCTGCGTTTCTTCTCGACGTTAGACCTCCCCTGATTTGTAAATATGGTTTTAATAGGTGGTTTTTAAGACGGTTTTAAGCGTACTTTTGATATAAACCTTACATTCGTGATACAAAATAAAAGTACAATAAAATAAAATAGGATTTTACACCCTTAGACTTACATGTTTGACGAAACGAGATTGACTAATTTATCGTTTAGTGATTGATCGACACGAATAATGCATGGAAAGTGGCCTAGTTAAAGGATTTAAATTAATTGATTAAGTTGATTAAGTGGATTTGGTCAAATTGGTTGGTCTATGCAACGTGACTGGGACTCAGAATGATCTGAGCTTACGTGGTCGATTGATCAAGCACGTAGGCGTCGAAAGCGAAGAGCATGGTCTAGAATGCAAAGAGAGAAGAGAAGGGCGGACACTCGCGTGCCAAATATGGAGGTCGAAGATCTCTATTTATACTAAACACACGAAGGAGTTTAGGTATGGCACGAATACGGAAACAAATTACGGAAAGATTCTAGAAAGCATGAAAAGAGGGTTGGGGAAGAGGCGCAAAGCCACTGCGACCTTTGGAAGAGGCGCAGCACCTGCTGCGTCATTTCCCCAGAGGTTTCCTCCTCTGCAAACAAGATTTCCGCGTTTTATTATGGAATTTTGGTAGATATATACTTCCTTATTCCATAAAACACAATATACGGGAGATATTTCCTTAGAAAATATTAATTTTAATAAGGAATTTATATCCAGAGAATTCTAGAACACTCCGGAACATTCCGACTCGGCATTTAAACGGTTTTTAGAAAATGAAGCGGTTTTTGACCCGGACTCCAAATGAACTCTAATTACTGTCAAAATGACCGTATGAGTGCGTAGATGACGACCATGAGGTTGACTCGAGTGTTTAAGGTATCACTTGTCGATGAACTTATGAATTGTCATAAATCGCTCCGCGTATCAAACATGCGGCACAATCATCACTAGGTGGTTGGCGGGAGGTGCAGAAATGAGGTATCTATAAAGCCCCCACTTTGACTGAGGCTTGGACAAGGCGAAAGTCGAAGTATAGCTATCAGGTCAATCGAAGATTACAACCTGACGACTATGGCGACGCGAGGCGGCTCAAGGGGTCTGAGCCAAGGACCTGTCGTCGGGAACATTTTAGAGTCTGTCGACTATCGGGGGGGGGTCGTTTAAAGTCCATTAGACTACGTAAGGAAGCTCGCCAGCCATAAGAAGAAATCATACCTGGGGAATCTGCTTGTGTCTGTCCTCAAGTAAACTCTCACTGGGGAACGTATTGGCGATTAGGAACATCTTGATCGTCATGAAAAAATCCTTGAGTGAGTAATACTGCAAAATACTGCTGCGGAGAACATATATATATTGACGACTAGGAATATCTTGATCGTTATGGAAGAAACCTTGAGTGAGCAATACTGCAAAATACTGCTGCGCTGGGGAGAACATATAATGATTTGAGCAATACTGCAAAATACTGCTGGGGAACATGAAGACTTGGGCAGTACTGCAAAATACTGTTGGGGAACTTATCGATGACGCTGTCGGGGCCGAATCATAACTTTCGCTGGGGAGAATATATCGATGACACTGAAAACGTCGTGGTTGTCTGTAGCCTGTTGAGGAGAAAATACCGATCTGGACGAAGAAAACACCCAAAAAAGAGAGCCATATGTCGGGGAAGAGGCGCATGAAGCCTGGGCCCACAAATAGCGAACATATAAAGAAGTTTGGGGGAGATTTGTTGAGGAAAAGGCGCAGAAGAAGCTGCGACCTTTGGAAGAGGCGCAGCTAGAGCTGCATCCTTTCCCAAGCTCGTCCCTATCTTGGTAAAACGCGACTTAAGTCGTGTTTTGTTTTTATTTCAAAACACAAACACTCGTCTTTCTCACAAAAACCTAACCAAATTCCGCCAAAAACTTGATCAAATCTCACCATGAACCATGACTAATCAAGGTATGTATCTTGTACTTGCTTTAATTCGCATTTGAGCTTGATTTTTGAGTCGAAAATTAGGGTTTATATGCCCATTGTGTCGAAAATTTGGGGCTTTCATCACAAACGGAATTACCTCATGAAATTGACATTAGAAATGAGTAATTGGCCATGTTAGAAACACAACCATGTATTCCTTTCGAATTTTCGTCGAGTATTAAGGATTTGAGGGCGAAGTGTGACGGTTTCTCTGCTAAACCGTAAAACCCTTCGAAAATGGCCCTATACTAGCCAAGTTTTGATGAAACTTGGTATTCTCGAACCCTTGAGTAATGGGTAAACTTGATATCATGCCGTATTTTTGATTTGTGACAGGTCCTCCGGGACACTTTTATATGGCATAATTGACATTGTAGCGAAATGCTGCCGAATTTTGGCTCAATCCCGCAACTAGGCTCGAACTTAGACTTATCTTGACCCATCCTATCATATGAGTGGTTGGACTTTGGAAATCGCGGCCAAAGATGGCTAGAAACGCCGCTTTTTATGCTTAAAATGCTCGAAAAATGCTTCAAAAACACACTTAGCGTTGCTTGAAATACTTTGATTGCAGAGGATATCCCTTCTACGTTGGGAAGAGACTTTATGGAGACTGACGTTGAGCCTTCTACTATTCGGGAGATGAAGGAGGACTTAGTAGAGGACGTAGAGGAGGAGGAGGATGAGGCCCCATAGAGGGCCAACTTGGGACGAGGCGGCCACCAGCTCGCGGGAGCGCCTGAGTGGGCCGAGAAATGGGATGGTAGACATCTTATTTGAGCAGCGGAGAGCCACTTGTCGTACAAGACGGCAAAGAGTATAGTGAGCCTTCAATTCATCATTTTCTTTATTTATATATGTTGAATATTTCCTTATTTGTTCGTTTCTTAGTTCATTCATTCCTTGTCACTTGCCATGCTTAAGAAAACTCTCTCTTGAATCGACACAGGAGGCCGGGAACATGAGGTCCTTCTCGGTTTACATGACGATGATGGATGCCTTTGGGAAGCCGACGGAGGAGGAGCAGGCCATCATCGAGCAGGGAGCTTTTGGTGCTTTGGCGCGGGCTTGGAGGGAGATCAAGGAAAGGAAGATTCGGGCTAACCTTTGCCAGATTCGAGCTTTCCTGGATCCGTCGTGGGACACGGCCTTGATTTTCCATATGCCTTTTGGAGAGATCGGGGCCACCCTGGAGGACTACGGCATGATCTCGGGTCTGCCGTGTGAAGAGGAGTCGGTGGTGTGGCAGTCGACGGCCATGAGAGTAGACTCGGCCGAGGGGAGGAGTCTGATCGGCTAGAACCTGGCTACGAGTGCGGCCCAGTTTCCTGGTTTGGTGCCGAGTTTCTACGTGAGAGACTACTTCGGCGGTAGTGTTCCAGCGAGGGTGAGGATGGATGGGCGGATGGTGCCTCCACCTCCTTGTACTGCTGAGCAGAGGGCTCGTCTGTGGCTTTGTTGGTTCTTGTCTTCGATTTACCTCGGAGACAAGGGGGAGAGGCTATCGACGAAGCTTCTTCCGTTCCTTGCTGACTTGGGTAGCTAACCCCTAGCTTTGCGGTCCTCACGCGCTACATGAGGGCCATGGTTCGTCCGGAGTTAATGGAGAAGGGGACTTCTCCTGCCACCGTCGGTCCTGGACTTCTGTTGGAGGTATGAACCTTTCTTGCGAATGTGAAAGATCATTTTGTCATTATTCTTTTATCTCTTTTATTTGTACGAAAGATCAGGTAATCATCGTTATTTTGTCTGCAGGCGTGGGTGTACTCCTACTTTCCTAGTCTCGTGCCCAAGAGGGCGTCAGATGTGCCGAGGGAGTACCCCGTCGTGAGAGACTGGATCGTGTGTCGTCGGAAGAGTCAGCGGTCTTGTTACGACAATTGCCGGAGGGGCGTGAACGCCCTGAGCTTGGACAGTTTAAGTATATTTGATTTTCACTTTGTCTTTCATTTATCCTTTCTTAGAGGCGATCATAGGAATAATCCCTGCTTCCTGATTTAGTGGGTGCCCTGGCCTTGGGAGAGCTACACTGGAGCTCCAGCCTTCGTGGCTGAGGTTCTCCGTCCTCGGAGCTCGAGTCGGTTACTGTTGACGATGCCCATGGGGCCCGTGTGGTACTTGGGTGAGCGTTTGGCTCGACAGTGCTTCCGCGAGGCTTTCGCGGTTCCCATCTATCCTCCACGGATGATGTTTAGGGAGCCTTCGGAGGCTGAGAGGACGACGGACCTGGCCGGTGCGAGTGGTGACGCTCTCCTTCTTCCTTGCGAGGAGTACGCTAAGTTTGTTCGTCGGAGGTTAGCGTACTAGCCAATCGTCGTAAGCATACTTGCTTTTTCATTTGTCTTTGATATAACCGATAAATGATGAATGGTCATCAAAATAATGAATGGTTTGAGCTTTGTAGGAGATCGAGGTGGCGGGCGTCGAGCCCCCATCTTTTCAAGAGACACTGGAGTACACCGACTCAGCGGGCATGACGACGATCTCAGAGATCCGCGACTTTGGCGAGGCGGCGACCGACGCTGGCTTGGACGAGTGGCAGCACATCGTGAGGAGGGTAAGCCCCCAGCTTTGGCTGTCTTTTGTACTTTTTATGCTTTATTACATAGGAATGTATTTGCTTGAACCCTTTTTTGAATGCAGGTGGCACCGTCCAGTCACGTGGCGCTGTGGAGTTTGGCCAACCGGCTGTGAGCTACGGCCATCGAGGCCCTTGCTGGTGGCTCTGCGAGGCAGGTATGAACCTTCCCTATCTGTTATTCATTTCTTACCTTTCAATCTTGTAAAGTAACGTAAAATAAAACATTGCTCCGTTTCTTCTATATAGAGGGAGCATGGCTTGGAGCGCTGTAGATACCCAGTATCTACTGAGACTCCAACAAACACCCGATGATTATCGGACTACAACATGCTTTGGAATCGCGGCGTTTGATCGACAATTTGTGTACCACTTTACGTCGGAAAACGTAGAACGATTTCAAAAATAAAACATTTCAAAACATTTCAAAAACACCTGGAGTGTTTAATGCACGACGACGGGGTCGCAATGACACTAACTAGAGTCAAAACCGACACCGGACCAAAAACTGACTCAAAAATTCAAATCCTGACTCCAACAACGAGTCAAACCGAGTCAACCACCAAAAACAAAACATTTCAAATCTTCTACCTTAAGTTTTCCCGGATTCATGTTGGTCAAGTACCAAACATGTGACTACAAAACCTAGGATAGAACAAATCATGATTGCGTTTGTTGTGAAAGCGACAACTCACCTCGAAGAACCGCGACGTGGCTCGCGCCTCTTTGAGCAGCCCAGGTGGCCATGTCGCTCAAAACTCACACAACCACTCATTCTCCTATAAATACCCCTCAAATGCCACCCATTTGAGACCTACGCGAGTGTCCGCCCCCTCTTTTCTCCCTTAAAATTCTCGACTCGACTTCTTAAGTCACAACCCGACGCGTATTTACGAGCTACCGATCGTAAATACAAGCCTTACACATTGTTTGGTACCGTCATCGTGCATTAAATCACTTGACCGACCACTTCGACCACTACACCGTCACTAACATCAAAACACTCTCTTTACTTACCAAAACGGTTTTAAACCAGGTTTTCTCCGACCAAACGAGTTGTTACACTTACGTCGGTCACTCGCCATTACCAAACATGTAAGTATGAGGGTGTAAGAATCCGCTTTTATTATGTTTTCATTTGTTTCATGACTATAACATACTAAAACGTGCATAACATGAACCAAAACATGGAATAAACGAGCCAAAACTGATTTTTGGCCTGAGACAGAAGCCCCTTAGGTCGCCAGCTTACCCGCGCCTAAATGGGGTGTCCAGGTCAGAGATCAACCGTGTTTGTTCTCGTCATTTCCCTTTAATCCAATTTTACATTTGTAATCGGTCTTTACCATTCCAAATACTTTCGAACCCCTTTTATTTTATTTCATTTGTTTCAACCATAAAGCATTTTTCACCCTTGGTTCTATATACCATGACGGTTAAATCCGTGTTTCGGTGATAATATTTGGTTAATAACATTTAAAAGGTATTTTAAAACCTTTTATTTCATTTCTTTACATTTCTAAAAACAAACATATTAGTCACCAACACAAAGTCATCCTTGGTTCTACATACCATGCCGGATTTTAACCCGGGTACGATGATGAGTATCGACTAATTACATTCAAATGGACTTAAAACAATTAGTCCATAATTACTTTCAGAACTATTCATGTCAAGTTTGTCAAATCGAACCCGACACCGAATATTATCAAGATAATGATGATTATTCGAGTCTAGATATTCAAATTAACAAATGCGGTCTAAACGACCTCTTCAAATCAAACCGGGTTCAAATACCCATTTTCAACACGTTTTATAACGTTTTCTAAAAAGTCAGAACACGGCACATAAACCGTGGGCTAACCCGCGCCTAAACAGGCCCTTCATTTTTCATTTTCAAAACCAGGGAGAGGCCCCTTACACCGCCGGCTGGCTCGCGCCTCATATAGCCGTCTGGTACAGGGTCTGTTCCCTTCCAGTATTAGTCTAGGACGATCCCGACTCCGGTTAGCCCGGATACAGGACGGATCAGATGACTATTTACTCGTTCAAAATCATGTTCGCAAAATACCAAGACAAATGGATCATGTTATGCACCCTAAACCTAATACGGTAAATTGATGTTTAATTTCCGTCTTGCATGCAAATCAATCATTAATCCAACTCGACATCTTATACTTGATACTTGGATTAAATCAACCGACTTAGAAAGCTCTCACATGTTAGGTTTAAATTATTGGATGCGCATTCATGCATTTAAACCGTTTTATCAACTTTTGCATTCAACTAACCAAGATCGATCAGTAGAGGCCGCTAACGCGGGCGGGATTGGGTGTCTGATTAAAGAGCTTCCCAATACGTACCTTCACCTCTTACTCAGAAACTTTGGATAGTGGAGGACCTTATCCAGGGCGTACGAGAGTCATTCTAGAGATAGGATGCTAAAGAGGGACGACTTTCTTATCTTTAGTACCTATGTCAAACGCTGCTTTGTGCTTCGATTTGACCGAGGTATAAAGTGCATATCGAACGGGTTCCAGGCATCCCAAAAATGCTTGGTGGCGACTCCGAACATCTCTAATCGTTTCGAGACCCTTACCGAGATGAAACCGACCGATCTAAAACGATCCGGTCGAAAGCATTTTTACGCCGCCGAGCGTGGCTTTCAAAGAGACCGCTGTATGTCCACAGATCGGCTGGGCGTGCAGGTGGGCCATGGCCACAGATTGGCGACTCCGCTGGGGATAACTAGGACACATACGTCATTATGATCCCTAGATGGTGAGACTCGAACGAGGTCTTGGTTGGAATGCGTTAATTGATATTACGGTCACGGTCGGGTTCCTTGTCCGGGCCCACAACCTAACCCTTTTCGACCAATTGGCTCGTCTCGTCGGCATGAGTTTTTCTCATCCCCGCGTTTCGAATCCCGATTGAGTCAAGCATACCATTGACGTTACACATTTCTGTTTCGTCAAAGAGCTTTCATCACTTTCGAGCACGAGGCTAGGGCATCCTTCTTACACATTTTGTTTGGATTGGTATCTCTCTCACAAATCGGGGTTTGATTGCTTGGTGTGTAACCCACCCTTTTAAGCCAAAACCCGTGTCAGCATAATGCATAATATAATGAAACTGTGAGTGCTTATGTGTTACTTGATCATAAGTCATTCCGTGTCATTTTCAAACTTTCAAAATCACCTTTTTGCGCCGTTATAATGGCCGTTTCAAACCTCGGTCTTTCGCCGACCGTTACATGCCTTTTTAGGCTGTCGTAATGACGATTTTCAAACCCGGTTTTTATAACCATTTCAACACGCCTTTCTAGGCCGTCGTAATGACGATTTTCAAACCCGGTTTTTATAACCATTTCAACACGCCTTTCTAGGCCGTCGTAATGACGATTTTCAAACCCGGTTTTATATAACCATTTCAACACGCCTTTCTAGGCCGTCGTAATGACGATTTTTAAAACCCGGTTTTTATAACCATTTCAACACGCTTTTCTAGGCCGTCGTAATAACGATTTTCAAACCTGGTTTTCTACAACCATTTCGAATCACCTTTTTACGCCGTTAATCGCCGCGTCTAGACACGGATTTTAACCCGTTTCGCGCTGACAATGGCTCTTTCAAAACACGAGAAAAGCACACACCCTTTTCTCGAGACACTTTCGGGATCCCGAGGACCATGCACCGTCCCCGAAACCTCTTCAAACATTTCAAACCCGATTTTCAAAACATACAATTTTGAATTTCAAAACCGTCTTGGGAGACAATACACTGTTTTCTGAGCCGACTCAAACTCAAAAACCGTCTTTTGCAAATAAACTTAAGACAACCCATTCAAATAACCGAATTGCGGAGATCTCTATCTTCAGAAGCCGTCCATTAAATCGACAAATGAATCTTTTTGAAAATTTCTATTTTCGAAAACTTCAGTCCAGCATTCCAATTCCGCCTCGTGTCTATCGAGTCGAAGCAAACGTACTTATGAGTCTTTACTTATGAGTTGTCTCACCACGAGACTCGTCTAATGGTGTCGCGCCGTTACGTTGGACTCGTGTCAAAGGTTCGGTCAAACACCGTCACGTCATAAATCGAGTCAGCACCGAGGAACCACACACGGTCACCCTCGTCTTGTTGAATCTAATCTTTGTCTTGTCCTTTGTGTTGTCTGCGTTCGGTCTTGGAACCGTGTCAGATTGAGTTGTAATGTGAGCCGTTTTTCTGCCTCAGAGCCATGGCCCCGTCTTCAGCTTCATCCAACAACAATGATAACAACAGAGATGTCACGACTGATCAGCTAGCCAGCCTGCTTACCGCTCTTAAGGTCACCCTGGATCGCGTCGAGACCCGTATCGACGCCATGGAGAACAAGGAAACTGGAGAACATAATACTCCACCTCGGACTGAAACTAAGAAGAGGCTAAAGCTTTTGAAAGAACAGCTCCTAGCCCGGGGTAACAATATCCATCTTGAGAACAACCGAAGGTTCGAACCTGTTAGGGATCAATTACCTTACAACTTCACCCTAACTGATGTGCCTAAGTTCAAAGGAGTGGAGGACCCGCTCAATTATATCCATGCTTTCAAAGACTACATGGCCATTAAAGGGGTCAAACAGGAAATTTTTACCCGGATCTTCCCATCCTCCTTGGAACCGATCCCTCGCCAATGGTACTACTCCCTTGATCCGAAAAACCTTACTACTTGGGATGAGGTCGCAGTTGAGTTTGCCAAACAATATGCCGACAATGTCGAAATCTAGGCCAATACCCGTACTCTCGAGGTGCTAACCCAGAACGATAAGGAAGGGTTCACTGAGTTCTTAACCCGTTGGAGGAGGGTGAGTACTCAACTGGTCAGTAAGCCAAATGAATCAACTTTGGTGGAAAAGTTCGTCAACAATCTCCGCCCAGTTTATGCCAACCTACTGAGGTATCAGAATATTAAGACCTTCCAAGACCTGCAGATTCTGTGGACACGTATTGAAGATGACCTCCGAAAGGGTGTCTTGGCCAAGACCACTGGCAGAGGCTACCAAGGATCCACCTCAACCGGATCTTGCCCTTACGGCCAGACGAACAAGATCGATGAGGTTAACCTAGTCGAACCATCTGCTAAGAGAACTGAGTGCCCCCAGAGAGTGTTCACCAACATAGGGTCGACTTATGCAAGTGCCTTGAAGAGGCTCATGGACCAGGGGAAGTTACAACCGATCGGACCCACCCCGGATCCGACAGATGCCAAGAAGTCCCGGTTCTGGAATACCAATGCCTACTGTCAGTACCATCAGGGGAAAGGGCATGATACCGAAACCTGCTTCAAACTCAAGCACATCATCCAAGACATGATTGAGAAAGGAGATTTGCCTTTACCCTCACCAACTAAGCCGAACAACAAAACGAACCCTTTGGGAATCCATGCTATCTCCGATGATGAGACAACTCTAGACTGCTCACACCTCATCCTGCCAGTTGATGACGAGGTGAATGCTTTTGAAAAAGATCCTTCAGACGGAGTGTTTGTGTTCAGTACTGCCACTATGCTCACTATGTTCCAACAGGTTGAGGAGGCCATAGCCAGCCTCTCTGAGAGAATCACCCGACTTGACGACGCCTACCGTCGACTTATCTTCAATCCTCCACCACCGCGCCCGAGGGAGAATTCCCCAAGCATTCAAAACTACCCACACCAGGATGGATTGCTCCCGCGACCATTCTGGCATATACCTCACGAAAATCACCCTCACAATAACTACCCTCATAAAAACCACCCTCACAAAAATATCCCTCACAAGAACTGCCCACCGAGGAATACCCCTCCAAGGTACCCTCGAGACTCTGAAATTAATGGCATCTGGAGAGATGATGTTGAGGATGTCTATATCATCCCAGGGAAAGAGAAACGATCGAAAGAGATCGGGCACCTCACCCGGTCCGGACGTCCCTATCATCCCACCCTCAACGGATACTTTGTCCCCGAGGGGGAATCTGAGCTCTACCATGGCTTTCCGGAGCCAATCTATGACCCTGTGGCTAGGGCTAGGTACCCGGGAGTGGAAGCCTTCCAGGACTGCTACTTCATCCCCAACAACATCGAAGCTGCATTGACTGAGTCTAAGCCGTCACCATGCCTCGATTGATAAGCTGTCACTCTCCTCTTTGGGGAAGATAACATCAAGCACCTCGACTATAAGGACATTACCAACATCGCCCTGAAGGACAACCAATTTGATCCCACCGCTTTGATCTCCGACACTGACCCGGAGAAAGCTACACAAGGCTGGAGGAAAACCGTCAAGTGGACCGATCGCCAAGGCCGCATTCTCAAAATCACAACTGGAGAAGGCCCTATGTTCAAAGAGGGAAGCGAAGAAGAACCTGAATCTGAGTCTGAGTCGGAGTCAGAATCTGTCATAACTCCCAACACTTCTAATGTCCAGTCAAGGTCCCCTTCCCACTGTTTTATCACAAAGTCGTGGCTGATTTAGAGGCTGAGTCTACTAGGGTCACACCCACTCCCATGAAAGGTGACAACCTGGAGCCTGTTCCAGGGGCTACCTCCTCTGTTGTGTGGCCTCTGACTGACCACGAGATGTCTGTCCTTTCCGAGCTTTTCGCTCGTGTCAACTTAATGAACGCTAAGTTTGCTTATGACTAGTCTCATTTTAACTGCAATGCAATTCTGAATGACTATGAGGAATTTGACTTGAGTGACTACCCACCTCACCTAGCCAAAGAACTTGACAAACGGGAAATCAGAACCCCCATCGTTGAGGAGACCGAATCTATTAACGTAGGAACCGATAACCACCTCAAGAACTTAGGATAGGGACAACCCTGGACCCCTCGGAAAGACAACAATTCATTGACCTCCTCCACGAATACAAGGACGTGTTCGCCTGGTCTTACAGAGGCATGCCTGGGATTGACAGAGAAATTGCAGAGCACCGGATACCCATTAAACCAGGAGCTAAACCTGTGAAGCAGAAGCTACGCCGGATGCGTCCTGAATGGGCCCTAAAAATCAAGGAAGAAGTGGATAAAAAATTCAAGGCTGGTTTCATCAAAGTGTCTGAATACTCTGATTGGGTGGCCAATATTGTGCCCGTACCAAAGAAAGACGGAAGAATTCGGGTTTGCGTCGACTTCAGGGATCTGAAGAAAGCTAGCCCAAAGGACGACTTCCCTTTGCCACCTGTTGACATTCTGGTGGACAATACCGCCGAGCATGCTCTCCTATCTTTCATGGACGGGTATACTGGGTACAACCAGATTAAAATGGCTGAGGAAGACATGCACAAGACAGCATTCACTACACAGTGGGGTACATATTGCTACACGGTCATGCGCTTCGGCCTCATCAACGCCGGAGCAACTTATCAAAGAACCGCTACCACTCTCCTACATGAGATGATGCACAAAGAGGTAGAGGTATATGTCGATGACATGATTGCCAAATCAAAAGAACGGGACGGCCACATCAGTGCCCTTCGGAAATTCTTCGCTCGTCTGCGGAAATATAACATGAGACTAAATCCTGAGAAGTGTGCATTCGGGGTCACCTGCGGAAAACTCTTGGGACATGTCATCAGCAAAAGAGGCATTGAGATTGATCCAACCAAAATCAAAGCCCTTCAAGAAATGCCTCGGCCTAGGAACGAGAAGGAGATTCGGGGATTTCTCGGTCAGGTCCAATACATCAGCCGCTTCATTGCCAAGCTCACTATGATTTGTGAACCAATATTCAAAAAGCTTCACGCCTCCGATCACACCGATTGGCACGACGACTGTCAAAACGCCTTCGACAGGATAAAGAAAATTCTATCCAAACCTCCTGTCCTCATGCCACCTCAACCGGGGATTCCTCTATCCCTATACCTGTCTGTTACCAACACAGCCATGGGAGCAATGTTAGCACAAACAGTCGACAACGAAGAATGGGCCATCTACTACTTCAGCAAAAAGTTCATTGAGTATGAGACGAGGTATACCCAACTGGAGAAGACATGCCTTGCCCTAATATGGTCGACAAAGAAGCTGCGGCATTACATGCTCAGCTATACGGTCCACATCTACTCCGAGATGGACCCGGTTAAATACATCTTCGAAAAACTCGTACTAAACGGAAGGCTGTCTAGGTGGACACTCATGCTATCCGAGTTTGATCTCAAGTTTGTACCCCTCAAGGTTATCAAGGGAAGAGCAGTCGCCGATTTCCTAGCGGAGAATCCCGTAAACGAGGACCCAACGACCGACACATGGTCACTTCCTGACGAAGACATCCTTTGTGCCGACTTCGACGCATGGGACCTATACTTCGATGGTGCATCTAATCTGAGAGGCTTCGGGGTAGGAATACTTCTAATATCACCGGAGGGGGAACATGTTACGATCTCGGTCAAGCTAGACTTTGCAGTCACCAACAATGCCGCTGAATATGAAGCATGTCTCATCGGCCTACAAGCAGCCATCACACTTGGCATCAAGAGATTGAGGGTCCACGTCGATTCCTCGCTCATCATCAATCAGGTGTCTGGATCGTGGAAAATCCGATCTGACAGCTTGGCTCCCTACCGAGCAAAGATCAATCAAGAGGCCGAATTTTTCGACCAAATCGACTACTTCCACTTGCCACGCGAGGAAAATCAATTTGCTGATGCCCTGGCAAAACTTGCCGCGCTCGTCAACATACTTGACGATATGACATCAATGCCCCTATGTGTCGAGAGAAGGAGCGAGCCAGCCCACATTTGTGCCATTATCAACGACGAGGAAAGCCATGATGAACCTTGGTACCAAGCCATCCTCAATTACAAAACCAAAAACGAATTTCCTCCCAACTCTTATCAAAGAAGACAAAGAGCCATCCGTTTGCTTGCCTCGCAATTCGTGATAAACCAAAACCAACTATACAAAAGAACACCCCAAGGAATTCTCCTCCTTTGCATCGACCATCACAAAGCCAAAAAAGTCATGGGAGAGGTTCACAACGGAGAATGTGGCCCTCACATGAGCGCAATGATGCTTACCCGGAAAATCACACGGCTAGGTTACTATTGGACCACCATGGAAGCCGATTGCCGTAACTACGTCAAACATTGCCACAATTGCCAAATCTTCGCCAACATACAACACATACCACCATCCCTTTTATACACCATGACATCACCCTGGCCTTTCTCAACCTGGGGCATCGACATCATCGGGAAAGTCAACCCGGTAGGCACTAAGGGGCATTGCTTCGTCCTCATCGCCATTGACTACTTCACCAAATGGGTGGAAGCGCAGTCATATGCAGTCTTGACCGCCAAACAAGTGGCCATGTTCATTCAAAACAACATCATCTTCCGGTATGGGGTACCCCATGAAATCATCAGCAATCAAGGCTCTCACTTTCGGGCGGAAACTCAAGCTTTGCTGGACAAATACAAGATCAAACGACATCAATCATCCCCCTACCGTCCCCAAACTAACGGAGCGGTGGAGGCAGCGAACAAAAACCTTGTCACCATTATCAAGAAAATGCAAGACAACTACCGCGATTGGCCGAGCAAGCTCCCATTCGCGCTCTGGGGATACCGAACCTCCATCCGAACGCCGACAGGCGCCACACCCTTCTACCTAGAATACGGTATGGAGGCGGTTCAACCGGTAGAGTTAGAGGTCCCTTCCCTACGCATTCTTCTGGAAAGTCAAGTCCCTGAGGCGGAATGGACCCGTCGAAGGTACGAACAACTCACTCTTCTAGACGAACGGCCACTCAACGCCTTGCATAACGTCCAACTATACCAACGACGTATACAACGGGCATTCAATAAGAAGGTTAAACCCAGAAACATCTAGGAGGGCGACTTGGTCCTCAAGTCAGTTCGAGCACCATTACCCGTCGATCCGAGGGGGAAATTCAAACCTAACTGGGCCGGACCATACCTGGTCAAGAAAATACTTTCGGGGGGCGCATTGAGACTGAGTGACCTAGACGGGGAGGACTTTACAAACCCTACCAACTCAAGAAATACTACCCTTGAAACCATAGCGACCAGCGACCTAAGCCTAGTCATGCAACTAGCAACCACATCAACCCTTTTCAAGTCAAGTTCCTCAACGTGTTCTGATTTGAAATTGCATGTTTTATCGAGTCTAAGCTGCGGCACCTTGCCCGTTTCAAATGTCCTTTGATCTGTCAAAGGCAACATCCATTTGCACTTAAAAACAAAAACCCGTGAACTACGATGATCATGGTATGATTTCACCTCTTCAGGTGAATACGTAGGCAGTCCCTCTTATACCTGAGGGATACAACCACAAAACCCAATCAAATTTACAAAACATTTCGAACTACGATCATGGTTTGATTTCACCTTTTCAGGTGGATACGTAGGCAGTCCTTTCTTACACAAGAAGGATACAACCATCCCCATAATAAAAAAAAAAAAAAAAAACAACATCACCCACATCAACTTCCAAAAAAAGAAAAGGGAAAAACATCCCCTTTCCCACAAAAATACAAAAAGATGAGCCTTTCTCCCTTCCCACAAAACTCCACTTTCCCAAGTGCAAATGTTTAGGACGATTCAAATTGAA
The DNA here is from genome assembly GCF_048544455.1 of Silene latifolia. Classification (NCBI taxonomy): domain Eukaryota; kingdom Viridiplantae; phylum Streptophyta; class Magnoliopsida; order Caryophyllales; family Caryophyllaceae; genus Silene; species Silene latifolia. The sequence goes on from NC_133537.1 coordinate 37,247,296, forward strand.
TTGCCTTCACCAAATAGATGGAAGAAACAAGCGTTCACAATTTTTGACACGGGCAACCCTCTTATTTAATTAATAATGGGAGGGATTACAATTTCAACAACAAATAAAGCTCGACGAGTCTACAACTTGTCAAAGCTAAGGTGTCAACTAAAACACCTCACATAATAAAACTATCACAAAACATACAATAACTAGCTAGTACAACATAATAAAAACTCACAACAATAATACAACATAATAATAAAGTGGGTAATGGAGGTCTTCACTCCTCCATTCTACCCTTGCCTTTTCCCTCGGGGTACATCTTCCCCTTGTTCTTCTTGTTTGCCCGCCTAGCATGGATTTCCTCCTCGGAACGGATCCTCAACGGATCTAAGACGGCGACGGCCTCCGGTCTAGCACAAGACCCCATATTCGACCCAAGACGAGCCAATGCACGGTCCACCATATTCTTGGGGCCGGAACTCCTCCTCTTCGGTGGTCTCATCACATCGGGGGTAGCTCCATCAACATACTCCTCAAAGAAGGCACGGTTGGCTTTGCCAACCTCTCGATACTTCAAGTCGACAACCTCGTCCTTACGAAATTTGGACCTCTCTTCCAAGGACGGAGCTCTTGACCACTTGACATAAGCGGGAGTCACCCATGTCGTGGCAACGGGGTTTGGTACCTCCCAAAGCGGCCGAGTGTCCCACCATCTTTCGAAGGCCTCCACAAGCTCGGAGTTCCGGAAAACAAATTCTTGGACAAGAGTATCTTGAGCGGGCACCTTTTGTTAGCGCCCCATTTGCCTCATAAGCCTTTCGGGACAAATGAAGGAAACAACCTTCAAACCCACCACCATCAAAGAATGAGGACTAGCACCCGAAGCGGACAACCCCGTGAAGGACCTCAAGTTCCACCACGACACCACCCAACGGATATGAGAGCCGCCCTCCTCCGCCAATCTTGCGGCCCAATAAGCCTCGGTGGAAGCAAAACTATCCGGGTACAACTTCTTCCTCATGGTAAGATGACGGAAGGAATAAGAAGAAGAATCAACTGGAGGCTCTACATACCTTAGCCTCTCCAATAGCCACACTTGGAGGATCCTTGGGGATCCGAAAGAGGGAGCTTCTCCACAAGAGCCTTCCTTGTCCAAAGCTTGGACAATCTCTCCAAGCACCAACCATGATGGATCTCTACCATGCTCCATTTGCTCAATCACATGAATAAGGGTCATGCTACCATGGCATTTTGGCCCCTCCTTCTTCAAGAACTCAACAAAGAGGTACACATGGACAAGGCAAAATGCAAGAGCCCTTCTCCTAGCCACCTTTGAGACATTAGCATCTAATCGTTTTGAAAAGATGTTGATAAGAGCCAACATATCCACACCGTGTGGAGCAAGAAGAAAGTTGATTTTGCTTGTTGATAAGCCCAACATGGAACGAAATTTCTCCTTGTAGCACAACCGAGTCGGAGGAAGCACCGGAACACAACCCAGTCACCCACCAATGGCTCCAACTTCTTCGGCAAGAGGACAAAGCTCACCTTTCGGGAAAACGAAAACATGATGTTTCGAATCCCAAAACCGAGAACATGCTTCAAGGAATGAAGGTTACACTATGACTTGGCGGAGCACCAACAATTGACCAACTCCCATGCAAACGAGTTGATAATTTTCGGGAGGCGACAAATCTCGGCACCATTGTCGCAATGCGTTCTCAAAAGCATCCATGAAATATTTTTGTGTTAAAAGAAGAGTTTTTGTAGAGATGATTTTGTGTTTCGGATGATGAAACAATGAAGCGCAAATGTCCCTATTTACACAAGATGATCAGCGCGTTTTTTCAGAAAAAGGGGAAAGCTGGCTTCCATCGCCAGGAGGCTCACGCCTCTTTGAGGCTTCCCCAGGATTCCCGCTGTTGACTTGTCTCTTTCAACTTGTGTTTTCTCCTGACACCTCAAACCTCCCGCCAGGAAGCTCGCGCCTCTTCGGGATGGTTCAGGACATTTTGTGTTTCCTCACACCCACATTTCCTTCTTTTCGCGTTTTACGAAATCCGACACGGTTTCCATGACGCAGCTTTAAACATACGGATTTTTCTTTGTTTTTTAAGGGGGGAAGGGCTAGTCGCCTCGATCCGCGATGGATCGTTTCAATGTCAGCCGAAATTCCGAAATTTTTTCGCTTTTTCGCAATTTACCATCAAAACGAAAATCGAAAATTGATAACACGACGTCAATTTCCCTCAAAATTCAAGCACTCACAAATTCGAGTCTTGACCTCGAAAATCAAAAATCAAATATACTAGTAAAAATCTTTTCTAAAATTCTTTCCTGACGGTTTGAGTTTAAATTTTTCGAGTCACAAATCAATTTCAATAATTTCGATGCAATTTAATTCACGACACGAGTTAATTTCTCAAATTTTTCAAATCAAATCCTTTTGAATTCCGAACGTGACGACTTGTCGTGGAATTTTCAAAATTCATTTCAAATTTCACTTCGAGTCATCTTGGTTAAATTTTGTTCAAATGCTTTTACGTGTTTACATCTATGTATACGTGCTATCATTACTGTTTTCTACACTAACGATGCAGAACGGTGCAAAGCAAAAGGAGAATTGACAAATGTGAGCGCTCCTTTGAAACACAACACAAAAAGCCAAAAATCACAAAATAAACCACAATCCAAAAACACATATACACAAACCGCCTCACGTAAAATGCGTCCACATACGTTTGATACAGACACTGGCCTAAAACAACCGTCTATCATACAGACACTGGCCTATGACAACGAACTGGGGGCTATCCGCCACCTACCCCAATTAGCTGAATTCGACGGCAATTGAAAGCGGCAACGTGGGATAACACGCCCGTACTGAACCTCACTCATCGGTCATCCGAACCTCTGCAGACAACGACCAACGATCGATACCCGATCATTGGCCAGGCAAAGGCCGCCAGGAAGAAACAGAACCAAGCCTGTAACAAAAAACAGTCGTCTCTTCCCCTCCAGGATCATCCTCCTCCACCAGTGCCCCCATGACGGACCCCGTAGGTCCCAAATGATACCCTGCGATCAAAAGAATAAACAAAGAACATCAGTCAAAATTTCGGCATTACGACGGCATGAAATGGACAAATCCGAAAAAAAGCAAAACAAACAAAACCATTCACAAAAACAAATACAAACAAAAAACGACTCACCCCTCTTTTCAAACAAAAGACGAGTCAAAACCATCACAAAAAAACGGCATCCCAAGACCGATACAAGGTCCGCCAACAAACCAAAATGCATTCCCGACACCATGGGGTATTTTTCTACGGCTCGAAGAGGCAATTCATGCGCCAATTTGAGCACAAGCCGGTCAAAATTCAAAAAACAAAACCGCAAAAAAGGCAAACGTGATTTTATCACGCCTCAAAGCGACCTAAACTACCAATGAGGTCCATTTCAAGACAAACTGACTCAATTCAAGCTCAAACAGACGCTTATTTTGTCAGACATAAGACCGTCACAAACGGCAAAAATTCCAAATTTTGCCCACAATACCCAACAAAGGTCCATAATGGGAAATATGGTCTCTCCCGACTACAATGCAACCTAGTGGGACCCACTATCCAAGCAAATAAACTTGGCATTGAGAAATGAGACGGTTTCTCACCTCACTCACGTTTTTTGGGCGTAGGGAGCGGGAACGGGGACCAAAATGCAAACTAAAAGCACCCCTATACTCCTAAACAGGTTTCTAACCTAATGCAAGCATCAATTTCACTCGAAATGGGCTCAATCAAAAACGCCCAATTCGATTTTCTAGAGTAAAATTTCGTCCTAATTCAATCATGCTACAGATCAACAAATTTAAATGGATTCATGAGGGAATTGATACCTTGAGATGACATTGTTGATGATAGCACGAATCCAAGCGAGCTTGAAGGTCCAACAATGGCGGTCTTAGCTTGTTTTTTTTGTCGAAATGCGAAGAAGACGAAATGGGAATGAGATGCAGCCAGGACTCGCGTCTTTTACAGAAAAAAGGGAAGCCCCTTTGATTCGCAAGAGGGCTCGCGCCTCAATCACGCGTCCCTTTGCTTTTTCACCGAAATTTGGGCTTTGGCCCAATTTCACATATTAAACTTCAAATTTTCATCGACAATATTAAAGGTTGTCGTTTTCTCAAAAACAAAAACAAATAGTGAAAATTTAAATTCGCTATTTCCGAAAATTTCAAACAAACGACGATCAAAACCGCCAATTTCAAAAATAATGGTGAAATCGAAATTCACTATTTTCCTTCAAAAATTTCAAAAATAATAGCGAGAATCCAAAATCCGCTATTTCTTCAAATATCAACGGCGGCACATAAACCGTCACTTCAATTAATAGTGAAGATTCCAAATTCACTATTTCCATCAAATGTCAACGGCGGCACATAAACCGTCACTTCAATTAATAGTGAAGATTCCAAATTCACTATTTCCATCAAATGTCAACGGCGGCACATAAACTGTCACTTCAAACGTAATAGCAGATTTAAAATTTGCTATTTCTTCAAAATTCAAACAAACGGCGATCGAAACCGCCACTTCAAATTCAAAGAAGAACGACGAATGGTGAAGATTCCAAATTCACTATTCCTTCCAATACCAGCAGGGGGCTCCCTCGCGGAACCCGCTCATTTTCGAAAACGGTGATAGTGAAAATTTGACTTCACTATTTCAACAGCGGCATCATGAGTTCGCTACTTTCAAAACAAGCACATTCGACGCGGCTATGCTCACGGTCCATTAACCGACCGCCCTATGGCTGGCGAGCCTTACTACGCATCACAGCTGGCGAGCCTTTGTCCGAAAAAACTCAAGGGCACATCCTGAAGATGCCTCGGGTAAATTTCCTAACCTCCTTATAATGGCTGGCGAGCCTTTGTCCGCAAAAATTCAAGGACACATCCCGAAGATGCCTCGGGTACATTTCCTTGTCACGGTTGGCGAGCCTTTGTCCGCACAAACTCAAGGACACATTCCGAAGATGCCTCGGGTACATTTCCTTATCACAGCTGGCGAGCCTTTGTCTGCAAACACATCAAGGACACATCTCGAAGATGCCTCGGGTACATTTCCTTACAATGGCTGGCGAGCCTTTATCCGCAAGCGCGCAAGGACATATCCGAAAATGCCTCAGGTATGACTCCTTCTTATGGTTGGCGAGCCTTTGTACGTAGTCTAACGGACTTTAAATAACCCGCACGGATAGTCGAGAGACTCTAAACTGTTCCCGACGACAGGTCCTTGGCTCGTACCCTCGAGTCACCTTGGCGTCGCCCTTCCCGACGACAGGTCCTTGGCCCGAATCCTTTCGAGCCGCCTCGACGTCACTTGGGTCTCCAGGTTGTAATCTTCGATTGACCTGGGGGCTCTACTTTGACTTTCGCCCTGTCCAAGCCTTAGTTAAAGTGGGGGCTCTGTAGATACCCAGTATCTGCTGAGACTCCAACAAACACCCGATGATTATCGGACTACAACATGCTTTGGAATCGCGGCGTTTGATCGACAATTTGTGTACAACTTTACGTCGGAAAACATAAAACGATTTCGAAAATAAAACATTTCAAAACATTTCAAAAACACCTGGAGTGTTTAATGTACGACGACGTGGTCGCAATGACACTAACTAGAGTCAAAACCGACACCGGACCAAAAACCGACTCAAAAATTCAAATCCTGACTCCAACAACGAGTCAAACCGAGTCAACCACCAAAAACACAACATTTCAAATCTTCTACCTTAAGTTTTCCCGGATTCATGTTGGTCAAGTACCAAACATGTGACTACAAAACCTAGGATAGAATAAATCATGATTGCGTTTGTTGTGAAAGCGACAACTCACCTCGAAGAACCGCGACGTGGCTCGCGCCTCTTTGAGCAGCCCAGGTGGCCACGTCGCTCAAAACTCACAAAACTACTCATTCTCCTATAAATACACCCAAATGCCACCCATTTGAGACCTACGCGAGTGTCCGCCCCCTCTTTTCTCCCTTAAAATTCTCGACTCGACTTCTTAAGTTCCAACCCGACTCGTATTTACGACCTACCGATCGTAAATACAAGCCTTACACATTGTTTGGTACCGTCATCGTGCATTAAATCACTTGACCGACCACTTCGACCACTACACCGTCACTAACATCAAAACACTCTCTTTACTTACCAAAACGGTTTTAAACCTAGTTTTTTCCGACCAAACGAGTTGTTACACTTACGTCGGTCACTCGCCATTACCAAACATGTAAGTATGAGGGTGTAAGAATCCTCTTTTATTATGTTTTCATTTATTTCATGACTATAACATGCTAAAACGTGCATAACATGAACCAAAACATGGAATAAACGAGCCAAAACTGATTTTTGGCCTGAGACAGAAGCCCCTTAGGTCGCCATCTTACCCGCGCCAAAATGGGGTGTCCAGGTCAGAGATCAACCGTGTTTGTTCTCGTCATTTCCCTTTAATCCATTTTTACATTTGTAATCGGTCTTTACCATTCCAAATACTTTCGAACCCCTTTTATTTTATTTCATTTGTTTCAACCATAAAGCATTTTTCACCCTTGGTTCCATATACCATGACGGTTAAATCCGTGTTTCGGTAATAATATTTGGTTAATAACATTTAAAAGGTATTTTAAAACCTTTTATTTCATTTCTTTACATTTCTAAAAACAAACATATTAGTCACCAACACAAAGTCATCCTTGGTTCTACATAACATGCCGGATTTTAACCCGGGTACGATGATGAATATCGACTAATTATATTCAAATGGACTTAAAACAATTAGTCCATAATTACTTTCAAAACTATTCATGTCAAGTTTGTCAAATCGAACCCGACACCGAATATTATCAAGATAATGATGATTATTCGAGCCTAGTTCTTCAAATTAATATGCGGTCTAAACGACCCCTTCAAATCAAACCGGGTTTAAATACCCACTTTCAACCCGTTTTATAACGTTTTCTAAAAAGTCAGAACACGGCACATAAACCGTTGGCTAACCCGCGCCTAAACAGGCCCTTCATTTTTCATTTTCAAAACCAGGGAAAGGCCCCTTACACCGTCGGCTGGCTCGCGCCTCATATAGCCGTCTGGTATAGGGTCTGTTCCCTTCCAGCATTAGTCTAGGACAATCCCGACTATTTACTCATTCAAAATCATGTTCGCAAAATACCAAGACAAATGGATCATGTTATGCACCCTAAACCTAATACGGTAAATGGATGTTTAATTTCCGTCTTGCATGCAAATCAATCATTAATCCAACCCGACATCTTATACTTGATACTTGGATTAAATCAACCGACTTAGAAAGCTCTCACATGTTAGGTTTAAATTATTGGATGCGCATTCATGCATTTAAACCGTTTTATCAACTTTTGCATTCAACCAACCAAGATCGATTAGTAGAGGCCGCTAACGCGGGCGGGATTGGGTGTCTGATTAAAGGGCTTCCCAATACGTACCTTCACCTCTTACTCAGAAACTTTGGATAGTAGACGACCTTATCCAGGGCGTACGAGAGTCATTCTAGAGATAGGATGCTAAAGAGGGACGACTTCCTTATCTTTAATACCTATGTCAAACGCTGCTTTGTGCTTCGATTTGTCCGAGGTATAAAGTGGATTTCGAACGGGTTCCAGGCATCCTACAAATGCTTGGTGGCGACTCTGAACATCTCTAATCGTTTCGAGACCCTTACCGAGACGAAACCGACCGATCTAAAACAATCCGGTCGAAAGCATTTTTCCGCCGCCGAGCGTGGCTTTCAAAGAGACCGATGTATGTCCACAGAACGGCTGGGCGTGCAGGTGGGCCATGTCCACAAGCACGAGCTGGCGCAGTCCCAGGAGGAGACGGCCCGCTTGTTGAGGGAGCTCGAGACCAGAGATGCTGACATTGCCGCTCTTAAGGCGACGGTAGCTGAGCTGAGGAGTCGTTGGGACTAGTTTGCCGGCTGTTTTTTTTTGTACATTTTTATATTTTAATGTTACTTTGGGCAGGAGCCCTCCTTTGATGTACATTTGGTCTTTTTGGCTGTATATATGATGGCTTGTGTGCCTTTGCTGCTGTGTGTTTGCTGTATCTGCAGGTTAACTTAAAAAATAGGTTTTGCATGTGACGGTTTACGCCGTCATGCTGCCGAAATTCACGTAGAAAATCACATAGCAAGGCATATAATAAAGGACTTAAAATGAATAAAATGGCCTAAATAAGCGCGACAAAAAGCAAAAAAGTGCCCGAAAATGGACAAAAATGACGCAAAATGGACGCGAAATGGACAAAAATGGCGCGACCGAACGGTAGGGAGGGCTACCCCCTAAAAAAGAAATTAAAAGAAATGTCTAAGTGTATTAGAAATATTTTCAAAGGAGGGAGTGAAATGATTCCCCGAAAAGAAAAAGAAAATAAGAATGGGTAAGTGTGCGTATATGGCGAAAAATGGTGATTCAGCCTCGAAAAGCAAACACACAACAGCAGCGATTAGGAAACATAAAATTTGGCAATTACGCGGAATTACCTAATTAAATCCCTATAGAAATAGGAAATTTTAACTAAAATGGAATTAGGAAAGATCCACGGCCGTCAAACGAGGAAAAGAACTTGGGGAAGAGGCGCAGAAGATCCACGGCCGTCAAACGAGGAAAAGGACCTGGGGAAGAGGCGCAGCAGGAGCTGCAATCCTTCGTAGAGGCGCAGCAACTGCTGCGTCATCTCCCCAGCTGGTCCGTCTTCAGCTGAAATTAGGAAACAACGAATAATATAAATAGAGACCTCGGTTGAGCTTCTATTCGCACAACTCTTTCTTCCTCGACCTCGTCTATTACATAAAATATCCTATATATCTTCTCAAAAATTCCAATAAAATGGATGCCTTTGAAAACCGCATTAAGGAGTGGACGAATGAATTTACAAACGTGGAGAAACACGACATAGGTGCTTTCAATTTGGGATCGATCATAAGCTTGAAGTTAGTGAAGGTAGAAAGAACCTTCTTGGATGCCCTTTTCCTAAAGAAATTGTTGCGGTTGGAGGATGGGACGCGAAAGGTGTTCCGGTTATACCCCCTAGCTCTCAAGGATATAAAAACAAATTTAGGGATTTGCTTGGATTGACCAAGGCTGAGGTAGACCGTCTTGTGACCTCAAAAGGTGTCCGCATGTTTGACTTTGTTGACCGATTTATAAATAGGGAGGACCCTAGCATCTCTTATGTGGCGAGGCGCCGAGCTTATGGATTTTGCCTTCTTCATTGTTATGTCTTTCGAGGGCATGTTGACCAAGAGATGAGGGGCGACCCTCGATTTCTAGGCATAGTAGAGCAAATGGAGCTGCGCAGGAGCCCAACATGCTTGATTTTAGGAGAGACCATCCTTGGTTTGGACAACAGGAAGGCAAACTGCGAGCTTCCCTATCTTGGGAGTCCTATTATTTTACAGGTAAGAACCCGTCTTCTTGTCCTTATTTGGCCGTTTTTATTTTTTCGTCTTCTTTACTTTTTCGTTTTTTTTTGGCCAAATATGGGACTGACTCCCATCTCCTTTTCTTTGCATATTTGGTTGATGGAAAGACTGCGGTTGATCGAGCCCCCAGTTGATGTCGTAGGATATCGCTCCCGATCGATTGCAATGAGAACGAGGCTATAAATGGTGGACTTCACTCGAGTATGCGATTATTAGGAAAGGAAACTGAAAAGTGAAGGTGGGCCCTTGATCAAATGGATAGTCCCATGGTGGTATCTCAGATCAGTGACTAAAGTATCATCCTTGGATCCAACGCGGTCCATTCGCGTTCCTGGCTTGGAATTCATGGTTCATACCTTTCCGGAGAGGTTCATGAGGCTAGTGGGCTTAAGACAGAAAATCCCGAAGCTAGACACCGTCCCTCAAACTGCTTTGGCGCATACTGCAGAGTCTTGTCGGGAGTGGGCTATTCGCTGGGCCCAAAGGAACATGTGGTTCATAACCATCCCACTTGGCTCATTATGGGTATCTGATTCGTATCTGCAATGGAAGAAGGCTATCACCCCCGAAGAGCGAGAGAAGCTAAGGAAACATGAACCTGTGGACTACAAAGTCCGTGAACTAGCGAAGGAGAATCAAAGGTACTTGACTGGGGAGGAAGAAAAAGCCGGATATCGGGCCGTTCATCCATCGAAGAAATCAAAGAACGCTCCCGTCGAGAAGATGGTGGTGGATCGAAATGGAAATGCTAGACCGCCAGAACGACCGTTGGTGATTAGGTCGGAAATAATGCAAGAGCGCCTCGCCCGAGGCCGAGACAAGAAATATGACAAGGGTGACAAAGGCAAGGGGAAAATGGAAGAATAGCCTTAGTCATTTATACTGGTATTATTTATTATTATTTGAATTGTAACTAGTTTTTGAACCCGTGCAAACGCACGAGCTTATCATGTTCGGATTTTTTGGACATTATTTAGGGGCATTATTTATGTTGAAGTTTGGATATAGCCATTATAAAAAACTATTTCTAGAGTCGGGAAATGTTATCGTCGTAGAAGAAACAATAGTCCATGACTCGACATAAATGACTTCATCTAGTGACGGATCACCCACTACTTTGAGAAACAGTCGTCAATTAGATACACTATCAATTTAATTTATGTTAAGTGTGGACTTCAATAAACTTGTCCTGGAAACCCCGTAAGCAAACCCACCGAAAACAAACCCATCATAGTCAAACCTAAGAATAGATTGAGACTCATCGAGGCATGGGTGTGAGCTAAATATAGATTGGAGATTTGGAGAGCAAAATTATATAGAATATTATGTAGCTTATTTACCAGTGTAACTAACTTATCCACTTTTTCTCCAGATGATTGATCGAATGAGAGTTTGTGTACGAATGAGATGTGTAGGTGTGTCGTGTGGACTCTGGAGTATACAAAAAGAAGGCCTAATGAAAGATAAGCATGATTCTCGGATTTCGTTGATCTAGGAACAAAAAAGGAAAGACGAACTCTGACATAAATTTCAAAACAATCACAACCTCATTGTGTAAAACAAAAGAAGAAAACCACACTTGAATTGTTTTGGATTATATCAATGTACACCCATTATTGTTTAAGATGGTTTTAACTTAAGACGGCTTTTACACCCAATTAAAATAAAGGTGAAAATAAATGGACGTTGCAAGGATTTTTAAGTTAAGACCGTCTTAAGCAAGACTAACTAAAACATCACCCAAAGAGTAATTGAGACGGTTATGACCAATGTGCAAATGTTTTTATTTCTGTATTAGTCAGTCATAGACTCATAGAATGAGGGAGTAGACAATGTTGGTTTTCAATATTCTATCATATTGAGGCCCTCAGTAGTATAAAATTATACACAAAAAAATAGAGAACATCACATGTAGCTAAACTAATGGTGCATCACTGAAGAGTTTAGCACAACCAAACATAAAAATAAAAAAAATTCAAATTTTAAGAAATGCCAAATTTTAGTCATCTTTAAAGGACAATAAACTTGTAAAATACATAAAATTTGGATCCTTGAAAGGAAATGAAAAGGGATATAAATGGAAACTATCCAAACACATAAGCAATACACCCTTTCAATTGGGTGACATCTCTGCAATATCTGTCAGGCGCCTCATTTATTCAAAACACCATCAGAACAAAGAGGGGATAGTTCGATGACGAAACAATGGCACGAAGGTAAAATTATTGTGGAGCAACCAATATTTGGAAAACCAAAGTATCGCAATAATACATATGTACTGTCCACTTTGCGGTGGTTGTAAAACTGGAAAAAATATAGTTTCCGCAAAGCTGAAACACTGAAGAATTAAACGTAAAAGGCTTTAATATGCGTTGTTCTCAAAGGTCGTCACTTGATGAGTTCTCTGACTTCCCCATGCTGGCTCACATTAACCAATATTGTCCTAGTCATGAAACTTCTTGTTGTCAGTATACAATAACAAAGAATAACAAAGAAATAAAACGGAAGAAATAAGAGTTTGGTGGTAAAACTCGTGACAGTTACAAACTTACGACAATAGAGAAGTGATGGCGCTACATAAAAGAGTGAAACTAAATTCCCAAGAAACTTACAGTTATTTGCATTGTTGAGTTACCGCTATTCAGATTCTATCTCTTCCTCCACTTGTGGCAAAAGAAACCATATTAGATAGGGCCATATTTGCCACTTTTTTGTGAAGGAATAATTGAAAGGTGAGAATGGAAAAGACGGAGAGAGTACAATTTAACATACTCGTGTATGTGAAATCCACCTTATTTTGCTTTTGAAATCCTATTTTCATTGTTTGATCAATTGCTATTGGTGATTCAATGATATAAAGATTACAGACACCGTATAACAATCTAAAATCACGATCCTATTAAGTAAAAAATCAATAAGTTGCGTACCTGTATTTTTTGGGCCATGTCGATATTCAAGTTAACAACTTACATCATCACAAAAAATGAACCGCTCTCCAGAACTCTACACCTACAATTACAAAAAGCTAGATAAAGATTTAGGTAGGCATTGATGTCAGACAGAAGAAGTTGAAAACAATCAACAAACCGATTCAACTCTTTGACCTGTGGCACAATATTAAGTATCATATTCAAGTCAGATCCTAAATTTAGTAATCAAGCAATTTATAATCAAAGCAATCAAATAATAAAATCCGAAAACTGAAAAAAAACCTTACCATAGGAAATAGGATGGTAGTGGGCTAGTGGCTGGGCATTCACAAATGGCAACGCATAATATAGGAGACTCGAAGGGAAGGTGGTGTGGTATGAGTGTAACGTCTTACGTTAAATACGTACTCGTAATTGATTACTTCAATTAAGAAAGAGGCTTAACTCAATTATCATGAAGAAGATGAAGAGGGGGAGAAGTAGACGGGAATTGAAAGAGACATGAGAAACTGATTAGTGTAAATTGTTAAATCAAGCGTTAGAAGAAGAATAGACTATATGACATAATATTTTTCTTTTATTTTTCTTTTCTTTGATAAATGTTCAGGCGCAAGATTCACAGACTACACTTCTTTCAAGTTAGGCTTTGTAATTTATATTGCCATGTAGACTACTATGTTTTTCCCTTTTAATAGTATTTATTATAGATAAGCGGCGGGGTTTTTAGAATCCTAGCCTAGCATTTTAAATTTCAGCATTTAAATTTATATGTATGCGGCTGTTTTGTATGGATTTTGCGCAAAGCAAAATCAGGTCAGGGTAGGTCTAGGCAAGGTTAACTAGCTCGAACTTATCTGAGTATGCAGGGCAGGGTACGAAACTAGAAATGTAAAGTCAGACAGATAAACAATAATAACGCAAGGAATTTGTACGTGGAAAACCCTTAAATGGAAAAAAACTACGGGCACCAAGCCAGGAGAGGATTTAACTATAATATTGAGTGTTTAACAAAAATGATCGTAATATAGCTCAAGTGTTGTTAGAGAGAATATTGTATGCTTAGAGTATGTGTTGTGTTCAATGTCTTGAAAATGATCTCTAAGTGCACCTTATATACTCCATGCTGAACGGCTGCCGGATCTTCTATATTAATGCTGAATATTCGTCCTTAATTGCTCTGATTAATGCTCCTTAATGCACTTAATTGCTCCCTTAATTGCTATCTTTTATTACAAAATCTTCTCCATTAATGCTCCAATTATTATCCGATATTGTCAATAATATAGTCGTTGAATTGGTCAAATATTGTCCTTATATTTTGACCGTTGTACTCCCCATGGTTGCCACCAATCTTCTTGTACCTTAACGGCTTGACGTCCTGACACCCCGATGGTCAGGCTAGGACGAAATAGCATCCTGAAATATATGTGGATTTCCAGGCCTAACAACAGCGTATTATTATTATTATTTATGGAACAATGAATAAAAGATTTATTAGTTAAGAAATTTTCTTAAATTTTCTTTATTTATTCTTGTCGAATTTCAAATGCGAAACGCAAATGTCCTTCTAATTACATCTTGAAATGACGGGTTGTATCCAGTGAAGGATTGCCTACGTATTCATTAGAAAAAATGAAATCAAACCCCGTGCGTAGTTCGAAAAAATGTAAAAGAATAAATGTTCGAAGCAAGAGCTTGTAATGAACTTAGAAAATAAGCATGAGCTTTAATTACTCCTAAGGAAATGCAATTCGAGTTGATGATATGAGGATGTCAAAATGTCAAAACGCAAGAGCGAAATGTCATGAGCTTTTAGCGGGCCAGGGCCAGTTTTATTTCGTGTCGCATGAGCGCCACGTGGGTCACGCTAGTTGCGTTTTATCCTATTTCTAAGGGTAGTATCGTTTCAATTGGTCTAGGCTAGTTGGGTTAGAAAATTTATTCCCGTCTAGGTCTGTGATCTTAAGCGCGCCCCCTGAGAGTATGGACTTGACCAAAAATGGTCCTGTCCAATTAGGCGTAAACTTTCCCCGTGGATCGACAGGTAAGAGACCTCTGACTGACTTGAGTACTAAATCTCCTTCCTTAATGTTCCTGGGCTTGACAAGTTTGTTAAAGGCTCGTTTGATTCGTGCCTGATATGTCTGCACATTATGTAATGCGCGTAGCCTTCGTTCGTCCAAGAGAACGAGTTCATCATACCTATCCCTCTTCCAATCAGCTTCTGGGATTTGACTTTCGAGTATAATGCGCAGAGATGGGATCTCTAGTGTAATACCCGTCCTTTGAGGGACCCGTTGACTGACGTTGACCGATCTTAGGTACATAGCTTGACCCTCGGAAACCTTGTGAGCGATGTCTGGTGATGGTGTGAACTTTAGTTGGTATGTTACTCGATCTAGCGGGGGATACTCGATCGAGTAGCTTGGGAGCTCGATCGAGTAGGGGTCACTCGATCGAGTAAGTCAGTTACTCGATCGAGTAACGGGTTTGCAGAGGGGAATTATAAATTGTGTTTTGTGAAACCGCAAATCATTTTCGTCTCTCTTCCCTAAACCTAGATGCCGTCTCTTCTTCTTCCCTTCACCACAGTTCCTTCCTTTGAGGTCCTTGAGGATGCTTATGCCATGGGGATGGGTTGCTTGAGTCGGGTAGCGGTCTTGACGCTGAATTGCTATGCGTAGGTATGTCATCGTCATCATCATTGTCGCTGTTGTTTCCAGTTAGGTTTGTAGTGGTAGTGATAGATGATTGTACTGTTGGTATAAGTGTGTTGCATGGTTGGTTGATATCATATGATCGGACGTGGAATCGCTGCGGTTGGCGAAAGGTAGGATCACCTACTCAGTACTGTTGGTTGTCTAGAGTGTCTTTTGGTGTGGTTTGGTTGTTTTAGTGTCGGTGTGGTTGATTGATTGGGATAATTGGTTGGTGTTGTGTTATTTCGTTTATCGTTGTTGTGGTGCAGCTGATTGTGATTGTTTGTCTATAGTTCTCGAGGTACGTCCTCGGCTGAGTAGAGTCACTTACGGGAGTGGCTTCACGCCCGTTGTTCGCCCTCCGTGGAACCCACCATGGGAGGGGATGTGCACATTAATGGACATGGGTTTATTGCTCGGTATGATGAGCGGGGCTTAGGTAGGAACAACTGCGGTCCCCCACTAGCAGGCTTGGTCCAGTGGACAGTCGGTGACGGTGATTGGTCGGAGGAGATGTGATGTGTGTATGTTTTGTTGTGCCTGTTTTGTATCTGTGGTTGTTGGTGTTTTTCCTCAGTTACTGATCTTGTGTGGTTTGTCTTGTTGTTTGTTTCTGTTGTGTCTACCGTGATCCCTTATGGTGAGCAGTCTGTCTTAGCAGGTTGTGATCTCGATGTTAGCTGGGTGCTTGGCGGGATGAGTCTTTCACGAGTAACGACATAAGTAGTTCACATAGTGGTTTTGAGTTGTATCTTTTATATCAATAGTTTTGTTAATCACTTGTAATATAACTTAAATGTTCTTTTATCGACATTGATTATTACTGTCCTCGGGCAACCGAGTTGGTAACGCCCTTATATGCTATGGAAGGTCTTGTTAAGGCTCCCGAGTATATGGAGGTGTCACAAAGTGGTATCAGAGCGACGATTTTGGAACCTGTAACAAATGAGCCTAATGAACGTAGTGAGTCTAATAAAATGAACCTGGTGTATGTATATTGGGATCCCCAGCTGATGCTAGATTTTGGGTGAGTAGGCGCCCTCATTTCAAAATCATGGCCCCATTATGCTTATGCCAGTCACCGGGTATAGGAATGTCGAGTCGAAAATTTTGTGCTTAGTGAGTATAATGGTTATGTTAGAAATGTTTGTGATGGAGTCCTTATGAATTCTAGTATGTGTAATTGTGATGAGGAACTGTGTGCGTGTATAGTTGAGTAAAAATGTGTAAGAAAGTAGTGGAAGTGGCGGAATGCTTATAATTCGTGACAGTGTGGTGTGATATGGTGATAGTGATGCTTTTTAAATCATTCTATGCGCATTAGTTATAAAAGAAATGGCGAGTCTGGTATGTGGTAATGATGATAAGTAGTAAGTTTTGAATTAGTTGTAACGTCTGTCAAAGTAGAATTTGGTATGTGTGATGGATGAATGGTTGAATGCTTCCGTGATATGGCACAGTTAAGTTGAGTAATTTAGTGGATACTTGTTGTGATATGGTTAGATTATTAGTGAGCTTGTGTTATAAATAATGGTATGATGTCGGATGAATGTTTAGAGTAATATAACTGTTAGTTGTATTGTTGAAATTGCAAGTGCATGATTGGAAGTGAAATAAAATGTTGGATGTATGCATGAGAAAGATAATAGTGTAGACAATTGGCTACATAATGTTTTTCATAGAATGAAGTAAAATGTGTTGAGTAAAGTGATATGTTTGATAGATCGATACGTTGCATTTGAGTAGTAGTAATACGTCGTGAATGAGTACAATAATTTGTGACGATTTCCGAATTTATTTTGGAATCGGCACGCATTGTTGTTTGGCAGGAACCATTACTCAAATCCTAAACTTTTGACCTCGTTCTTATTCTTGCCCGACCGAGTAAGAGTATCTACTCTATCGACTAAACCTCATTCGATCTAGTTAGTAAGCTATAACATCGAAAAAGTTGAATCTGCCAGCGAAAACTCGACCGAGTAGCTCCAACTCGATCGAGTAGAGGCCACTCGATCGAGTAACCTACTTACTCGATCGAGTAAGTGAACAGTACCCGGGTGGATTATGGGATTCTTATACCCTTTCCGATCTTCTTTCTTCCTTATTTCTTCATTCTATCAAAACCCTAACTTTTATATCTCTCCCAAGTTGCTCTTGTCTTGGTGATTTGTTGCTTGAATCTTGTACTTTTCTTTGCTTAATCCGTCCTTCTTACGTGCTAATCCTTCAAGGTACGATTATTTAGCCTATTTCTATGTTTTTGATTAATTAGAAGCATGTAGGATGTTGGTGTTTGCTGAAAATCGATTTATATGTGCCAAATCTATCTTGAAATTGGTGTCACATGAATTATTTGCTTTAATTTGTTGAGTATCAATGCTAAACATAAAAAAAATCGAATCAATTGGGGGTTTGTATATATGTCTCAAAATTTCTAGAGTTTGAGATTTTGAATTGAATTTTGGTTGTCTTTTGTGTATAAAAGGGGGGAAAATTGGGTAATGTATTTTGTATATATCATGTTTAGAGTTGATTTTGATGATTTTCACTCAAAATTTTGCCTAAAACTCCGTCTTAAAAGTGCTCCAAACTGAAATTGGTTTTACATTCTTGAGAAGTTTGTCTATTAGTGAAGCTAATTTGAAGGTTTAGTTCTCAAAATTAATAGTTGTATTTTTAATTGATGGCATCTTTGTTATAAATTTTTACAGTTGTGAGATCGTCTGATAATAAATTTGAGAGTTATAATTATAATTTCTGGATTGTTTGGAGAAAGTGTGTGCGTAGTAACTTTTTTCCGTGATCACACATGAATGTTTTACATGTTTTCAAGTATATGTGATATGTGAATCTAAGATTGTGCTACAAACAGATGCCGAGACCGACTGTGGGAACCCGTCAGAGCAAGAGGGGGAGGGTTTCTGAGCCCGAGGTAGGAGAGGGGAGTGGGGCACCTACAGTCCCAATAGTACCCGAGTACCCATCTGTTGTCTTTGTGGACTTTACACAAAGGGATAGTTTTGGTGCCTTACAGAGACGAAAGATGAGACCCACCCGTTGTATCGACACAACTCTCTTGACTGAATTGGGGATTGAGACCGATGTTAGGCATATCTTCGAGTCTTTGGGGATGACTGGGTTGTACCGCCTCCGGAAGCACTCTTATGCTTTTCTGACCTTTGCGTTCATGAGTTCCTTTAAGTATGATGCAGTGGAACAAACCGTTGAGTTCTGCCTCATGAACATCAGTTTCTTCCGTACCATGGATATGTTTGCCACTCACCTCGGGTTGGCTAGACCGGCAAAGGGAGCTCTTAGGAATATCCCGACTGAGTGTGGGGCTCGTAGCCTTATGCCTTGCTTTACTGGCAAACCCGCCCCGACCTCCAACAACATGTTGATTAATGATGTTCAACAGGTCACCTTAAAGATCTTTCTTCGTGCTTTGACTTGTCTGCTTTACGAGAGGAAGGATGTGAGTAAGTTAAACTCACATGAGGTGATGTTGCTTACGGCCTACCTTAACCCCATCTGATCCCAGAGAGTCACCTTTAGTGCCCCGGACATAGTGTGTGCCAGCTTGGCCTTGATGGCCTCTTCTGACGCTCGTTTTCTGAGCTGTGGAGCAATTTCCACTCGGTTGGCGGAGAGGCTTACCTCCTTTGTAGCCTCTTCGGCCTATACACACTTGACTCCAGCGGTCCCTACCTTGGACCGTGAGTACTTTCTTGACCTCAACTGGTTGAGGACTTTGGAGGATGGTAAGTTAGCCTGGAGGGTTTGGGGGATGAGTTGGATGCGGATACCTGCTCCCGAGAACCTTCCCGAGACCGAGCCTTTACCGGCCGCAGTAGTGGCTGCCGATTCTGATGATGAGGATGATGGGGTTCCTGAGAAGCAGCTGTACCTCATTGACCCGGATATCTTGGAGGTGATGCTTGAGCCGATGAAGGGGGATCATGTGAGACCCGAGGATGCCCAACCCTGAGTAGGGAGAGGACCGCGACGAGTGAGAGAGAGGGCGGCTGAGACCCAGCCGGAGCAGCCTGTGTCTCCAAAGTACCAGTACCCCGGTTACCCTACCATCTATAGCCCCGAGATGAGAGTGAGCCAGCTCACGGAGAGGTTGTCTGCTACCTTGACACTCTGAAACCTCCACGAGATAGCATATGTGCAGGGCATCAGGACAGAGGCAGCGTAGCCTGTATGGTAGAGGGACGTTGGGGACGACAGTGTTGTTTTCCACTCTTTTGGTGTTGAAAGGTTTACTTGGGGAGAGCCCTAGTCATATCCCTACGGTTGCTTGGCCCCTTGGCGTATGGGAGCATATGCAGGTGCTGGTTGTGTCGCAGGTCATGATGCAGCAGGAGCGGGCACGTCTGGTGGTGGTGGTGGTGACGAGGTCATGGATGAGCAGGATGTGGAGTGATGATACTCCTTTTCTTTCTTTTATATATCGTTTCATGGATTTGTAGTTGGTTGTACTTGTTCTGGTTGGTACTTTGTTAGACTTTGGTATGTATGTTGGCCATAAGGCCGTATTTTGGATACTTTTAGACTGTTTTTGTAGGATTTTGAGTCGGGGGAGCATTCCGACTCGTGTTTATATGATTGTTTGAGTTTAACATGGCGTTTTAGAGGGGATTTTCGACCTCTGGCTACTCGATCGAGTAACTACAGGGGTGGCGTTGGGGCAATATACTGATGTCAGTCTACTCGATCGAGTAGCTGATGGACTCGATCGAGTAAGTGCAGCTCGATCGAGTGCCCTACGAGCTCGATCGAGTAGCACTGTTACAACTACTTTTCGTTTAAAATCTTGAGTGAACCATCATATCTTTCAATGTTGTTATATCATTTCTTGTTGGGTGTGTTTATATCATTGTTTACGCTCAACGATGGTCATGTCATTGCGTATGGTCATTGCAACCATTGAACCTCACGTAACTCGAAACAATATGCGTTATCACCTTAGTTTATACACATAGCGTTGAAAATTGTATAAATCTATATATATATATATATATATATATATATATATATATATATATATATATCATGTGAGTCATGTTTACGTAATGTCAAGGAAGTGTCGTGGCTGTCATAAGTCGAACGTGCATATTGTTGGTTATTTTGGTACAACACTAGGTGGTATTTATATAAATTGTATTCTATATCAAGACACATTAGAAAGTTAGTGTACAATGATTATAATGTTGTTGCATACTTGGTGTGATCATATAACAATTAATAGATGACTTGTGTACTAGTTGGTAATGGTATATCTTGTGGTGTGAGGCATGGTTTTAGTGATTTTAAATTTATTCGAGTTAATTTGTGTAATGTCAAAAGTATGAGTCAAGGTTGCCTTGTGGTTGTGAGTAATATCAGTATGGTATATTATGTATCGGTTTGAGGGACGGGAAAGTTGTTTGATGGTGAACTTCGGGGACGAAGTTCCTTTTTAGAGGGGAAGATTAATGCCGCAAAAGAAAAATGACGTAATTATAACAATGTTACAGTATTTTTGTGATATTTTAAAGTATGTGAATGACTGTTTGAATAGTTTATTGTGGTTATTGTGTGATCGAGTAAGAGTTTATAATTGTTGAATAAAATAGCAAGTTGTATACTTTATTTTCAGTAATTATTCGTTATGTTGGCTTGAGAATTAGATGTTATTAGCAATAGTGGAGTTGTCTTTAGCAGAATTGTTGTGTGGTTAAAGTGATAGGATGGAATGAATCGTGTATTGTTGTGAATCTATGGTAGGACCATTGTCTCGTATGTTTTGTAATTGGTAATTGTTGATGAGTGGTGAATGAAAGTATAGTCTGGTATTTGTGTTGGTGTACGTTTGAATAATATCATGTAGTAATTGCAAGTGATAGTCGAGATAGTCGTTCTTGTGGTTAGTGTGTGTTCAGTGACTCTAAAGGAAGTTAGTGATTCACTGAGGGTCATGTTGTGTATCATGTGCTTGGGTGGATGATGATGATGTCTGATGAACATACATAGTGGGGTGGTATTTCTAAACAGATATGTTGACTTGTGTCGGGTAAACGGTGGTGGTGACCTTGGTTTCTTTGTCGTGTGTCGCGGGAGAGGATGAGTCGAACTTCGGGACGAAGTTCTTTTTAAGGGGGAAAGACTGTAATACCCGTCCTTTTAGGGACCCGTTGACCGACGTTGACCGACCGTAGGTACAAAGCTTGACCCCCGGAATCCTTTTGAGCGATGTCTGGTGATGGTGTGAACTTTAGTTGGTCTGTTACTCGATCTAGCGGGGCTACTCGATCGAGTAGCTTGGGAGGTTGATCGAGTAGGGGTCACTCGATCGAGTAAGTCAGTTACTCAATCGAGTAACGGGTTTGCAACGGGGAATTATAAATCGTGTTTTGTGTAACCGCAAATCATTTCCGCCTCTCTTCCCTAAACCTAGATGTCGTATTTTCTTCTTCCCTTCACCATAGTTCCTTCCTTTGAGGTCCTTGAGGATGCTTATACCATGGGGAGGGGTTGCTTGACTCGGGTAGCGGTCTTGACGCAAAATTGCTATGCGTAGGTATGTCATCGTCATCATCATTGTCGTTGTTGTTTCCAGTTAAGTTTGTAGTGGTAGTGGTAGATGATTGTACTGTTGGTATAGGTGTGTTGCGTGGTTGATTGATATCATATGATCGGACGTGGAATCGCTGCGGTTGGTTAAAGGTAGGTTCGCCTACTCAGTACTGTTGGTCGTATAGAGTGTCTTCTAGTGTGGTTTGGTTGTTGTAGTATCGGTGTGGTTGATTGATTGTGATAATTGGTTGGTGTTGTGTTGTTTCGTTTATCGTTGTTGTGGTGCAGGTGATTGTGATTGTTTGTCTATGGTTCTCGAGGTGCATCCTCGGTTGAGTAGAATCACATGCGGGAGTGGCTTCACGCCCGTTGTTCGCCCTCTGTGGAACCCACCACGGGAGGGGATGTGCACATTAATGGACATGGGTTTATCGCTTTGTATGATGAGCGGGGCTTAGGTGGGAATGGCTGCGGTCCCCCAATGGCAGGGCTGGTCCAGTGGATAGTCGGTGATGGTGATTGGTTGGAGGAGATGTGATGTGTGTATGTTTTGTTGTGCCTATGTTGTATCTGTGGTTGTTGGTGTTTTTCCTCAGTTACTGATCTTGTGTGGTTTGTCTTGTTGTTTGTTTCTGTTGTGTCTGTCGTGATCCCTTATGGTGAGCAGTCAGTCTTAGCAGGTTGTGATCTGGATGTTAGCTGGGTGCTTGGCGGGATGAGTCTTTCACGAGTAACGACAGATGTAGTTCACATAGTGGTTTTGGCTTGTATCTTTTATATCAATAGTTTTGTTAATTACTTGTAATATAACTTAAATGTTCTTTTATCGACATTTGATTATTACTGTTCTCGGGAAACCGAGTTGGTGACGCCCTTATATGCTAGGGAAGGTCTTGTTAAGGCTCCCGAGTATATGGGGGTGTCACATCTAGCTCCACTTGTTGTACAGCTTCCATGCCGTAAGTCAAATAGAAAGGAGTAGCCCTAGTGAGCGTCCTAACTGATGTGCGATATCCCCACAACGTAAAGGGTATTTTGCTAGGTGATACTGTCGTTTCGTACCAAAAATAAATACCTAAGTACAACTAACAGAAGTCAGCGGTAAGTAGGGTCGATCTCCACAGGGAGGCGGTATACTATCTATTTGTCTATTTATCTGTCTAATGTCACAATTGGGGGTTTTGATTGATTTAACTAAACTAGAGATTAATGCAAGGGGAATGAATAAGAGAATTAACAGTAAGAGAAGGGAGTATGCTAAGAGTCGGTCCACCGTGGCAGCTACACTATCGGAAATACTGAGGTGATTAGTCTATTGATAAGAAGAGCTATGGTCGTCACCTTTCGGTCCTTAAACCACCCTAGAGCGTAAATAGCTTAACTTTCGCCCTCACTACGATACCCTATTGTAATTAAGCAAGCCTTCCCTTCCAATCTTTCGATCCAGGTCGGGGTTAACTAGATAAATTGGTCTCCTGCATGCATTCATTCGACCTAATAACAATTAAATTGCCTAATACAATTCTTATCGCAAGACTAATCCATTCAAGTCAATTAAAACATTGCTACCACGGCTTCCCTAATCCTAACATACTAAGGGGATTTAGCTAGACATAATTAAAGGGAAACAAGAATAATAGAAATAAGAACAATAAATAAACATTAAAAAGAAAGAGAAAAGGGAGAGAAACAATTACTGAATTTTGATCCGGAAAAGGAAGAGCAAAGTAACAGTGTAAAAGTAGCAGTGTATTAAGAGTAATTAGAGAGGTGAAGATTAACGTCCCCCATTATGTCGACCTCCTATCCTATTTATAAGAAAAATAGGATTTATTAACCTAATTGCGGAAAATAAAGCTTAAAAGCCCATCCCGTCAAGGATTGTTGCTCGATCGAGCACTTAAGGCTCTCGATCGAGTGATATTCCTTAGCATTCCTCTCGATCGAAGACTTCTCTCCCTTTAATCACTCGATCGAGAAGAAGTAGCTCTCGATCGAGCAAATGGGCTCTCGATCGAATAGAAATAGTACTCGATCGAGCACTTCTCAGCGCGTAATTCCTGCTTCGCGCACCAAACTTCAAACGGCTGCCATTTCTTCGTTACTTGGACAAATAGGGCGTGGTTGGTGGCGTTGGAAAGTTAAGAGGATAAGCTTTCACCTCCAACTAGAATCACCTTAATAACCGTTGTAGAACTCGAGATATGGCTCTTACAAGCAGGAACTAGCAAATTGAAGCACTCTCTTGGCTCACCTAACTTCCTTACTCCAATGCGCATCTCAAAATAGCTTCATTTCCGCTCTAAATTCACTCTTCCTCCAAATGCATGCTAAAAGGACGGTAAAAGGCTCGATTTCACTACTTCCTGGTTCATTCCTGCAAATAAGACAAAATAACCCAAAGTAGCATATTCGGGGCATTTCGTAGCATAAAACCACGATAAAAGCATAGAAATACGTGCATGAATTAGGCTAAAAAGACTATATAAAATGCACGTATCAAATCTCCCCAAACCAAACCTTTACTCGTCCTCGAGTAAACTAAAATGCAACTAAAGGAACGGGAAAGATAACTCAGAGCTAGCTACAAATGCCCACTTAAGCCAGTTTAATGCAAGCAAACTAACACTTATAGCAAATAGTCAAATGCAAACGAGTTATAGGATGTTTATAAATAAAGCTGAACCGTCGACCTTGCAAGACCTTTAACAATGGACTCTCACGGGTCACTCTTCTCTCATGAAGCAAAGGGTGAACATATATATATATATATATAAGAGAGAAAGAAAAATAGTCGCTCACCTAGACTACGACCCACATAAACATGCATGCAACTAATATGATAGACAATTCTAGCTACCGTTCACACATTCCAACCAAACAAGGTCCTGTCACAGCCGAGGGCTTACAAAAATATGGTAAAGTGAGGCAATGGGTAAGAAAAGGCAAAACATTTATGGGAATGTGGAGGTATAGGTGATCAAGCTAGTACCTAAACAGAACCATATGACAACATCCATTTCAAACTCAATTATTGATTAAGCACAATGCCCTTCATTTGGCATAAAATCTCACCAAACCAAACTAGAAACACTCCTCAAATGATATAAGATAGATCATAGGAGCAGAAACCGTCAGCCAAACAACATTTTTTCGAATTTTTTTTTTCTTTCTTTATTTTTTCGGTTTCTTCGAATTTTCTTCTTTTTTTTTTTTCGAATTCCTTTTTTTTTTCAACTTCTCTTTTATCTTCTTTTTTCACGTCTTTTTTCATCATCCTCCTTTTCTTCATAAATTACCAACTCCGAATCAACGGAATACGCGCCAACATTTGATACAATAGACAATATACCGCAGAACGATCTAAACTAGCTTGACAAGGCAGGCTAAATTTGGAATGTAGCTAAAGGTCAACAGGCAAATTTGGCTAATGTGGAGTTAAATGGGTAAAAATGAAAGAAAGGGAATTTGTAAGCACCTCCCTGCATGTGACACCAACCACTAACCCGAATGTATGACGGCAAAAAGCAATTGAATTTCATATATGTGCAAATTGATGATACATGATATGCAAGGAGTAACTACTCACAATCCTACATGAAACTGGTCACAAATGACACCAGTTTATACGGCTCTAATTCCTTAGAATTTATAAGTAGGTTGCCAAAATTTCAGGTCAAGTCTATATGTTCAACTAAATTAAACATTAACTCGTAGATTATGCAAAAGACAAAGCTAAAAGATAACGATTTATTGCAAGGCTTAAGCAAAAGAGAGCGTTGCGTGCAATTTAATCATTGAAATATACCGTTCGACTCAACCTATATGCAAAAATAAACGTGCAAATTTTTGAATTTTATCAATTTTTCAAATTTTTATTGAATTTTTTGAATTTTAACGAAAATAAACAACAATGCAAACATAAATTAAACATGATAACAGAAATGTAATAAAAACAAGATGCGAGTTTGAGATATGGATGCATAACCTCCCCAAACCAAACCGTACAATGCCCCCATTGTACCAAAACATGGAAAGGAAATGCAAACTGAAGGAGAAAGAGAGTAAAAGCGAAAAAAAACTCACAAAATGCGCAAATAAGGGGACCTCCCCAAACCGACCATGAAATGGGAGGTTGCTAAGGGCCCGGAAAACCGTCTCAGGAAGCTAATCCAAGTTAATAACACTCGATCAAGAGGGATAGTAGCTGATCGAGTAACATGGGCGCTCAAAAACTGCTCGATCGAGTAAAATAGCAGTCGATCGAGTAGTTCCTCATCTTGCAGGTGGTCGATCGAGAGGAAGGTCTGCTCGATCGAAGGGAATTGCCGGCAAAAGTGCTCGATCGAGTAGAAAAGCTACTCGATCGAGTGATTCTCAGCTAGTACCTGCAAAACGCAATGAAAAACAGCCCGCAAACTAACAAAAACAAGCTTAACTGAGACCGTCTATGGTATAAGAACCATTTATTACAACTTAAATGAAATAAAATGCAGAATAAAATTGCCGGGTTGCCTCCCGGGTAGCGCTAGCTTCAGTCAGGTCCCAGCTCGACCTTCTTTTTCTTCGAGCTTCTATAATTAGTCGCAATCAAAATAGCTCAAAGCGCGCAGCAACCTGTCAAATAGCTGCGCATGTGCTACACAACAGCATAAGTAGCACCATAGTGGAATAGCAGAATAGGAAATTAAAATGTAAAACTGTTTAAGTCTAACAAATTTCCTATGGGCGCTCCTAAATTTATCCACGAAATATAGGAGCGCAGGAGCAATTGTCAATAAAGTAGGGTATTTATTCAGATTGACAAAATTGAGACGACAAGGATGGTGAATAATTGCTAATTTATTCGTCCACATGGGAGGGGGTAAAACATTAAAAGGAAAAGCATGAATCAGACGAGGCAGTATACAATCAATAATAAAATTACCATTTACTACCTCAGGTTGGTTGCTCTCAACGACGGAATCACTGACACAGGAATGTAATACCTCATCCGTGCTAGGAGCAAATACCGACTCAGCTGTCCTTTCGTCGCCCTCAAAAGTAGAATTCGCCCCGTAAATCTCGGCCTCAAGCGCATCCATTTCGGCTTTGAATAAGGGGACTCACCGTATCCGTTATTATCATCAAAATTATCGTCTAAAACGACCCCAAGTAACGCATCAATGCTCCCAATGGCCAAGTCAGTCGATCGAGTAGGATAGTCACTCGATCGACCAACTTCCTCCTGAATTCCACTCGATCGAGCAGCAATTTCTCTCGATCGAGCTGTTTCTCCTAGAAAATCACTCGATCGACTAGTATTAGTCACTCGATCGAGTGATTCCTCTATCTGCTGAAATCTTCGCGTGGGACAGTGAAATATGATAGGAACTCGTCATCCGAGTCATAGAGGTCATCCTCAGCATTGGGCAACACGGTTTTCTCAGGGGAGAAACCGCTCTCAGCAAGGTATACCTCTTCTTCTTGCATCTCGGTGCTAAGCCCGAGCGAGCAACTACGGACTCGAGCTCACGGAATCGGCGTCCATATTTTTGCTTCTCTCTTGCATTTGTGATACAAGCGTCACCACTGAATATATCCACTCCGCGATCTCTTCTAGCTCCATCTCAGCTGCTATCTGAGCAACTACAGACTCGAGCTCAAGGAATTGAGCGTGGAATTGTCTATTTAAATCTTGCTGAGCTTGCACTTGAGATGCAAGTGTCTCCAAATAAGATTTCAGCTCCGCAATTTCTTCTTCTTGTATATCCGGAGGATCTTGTTGCGGTGGCCATTGATAGGGTGGATGTGGCGGCACAACTACAACTACCTGCATTGTGCTCGGCGCAGGACCACATCTCCTTGCAGCGGATCACCACCTACATTCCATATAATGGGACATCGGTGATGGGTCAAAGGTACTCAAGCCTTCCCTTTGATGATCTTTCACCTAGAATCTGTCAAGGTAGTACTGTAAGGCCTATCAAAAAAAGACTCAAGGAAAAAGATCAGA
Organism: Silene latifolia; assembly: GCF_048544455.1. Lineage (NCBI taxonomy): Eukaryota > Viridiplantae > Streptophyta > Magnoliopsida > Caryophyllales > Caryophyllaceae > Silene > Silene latifolia. The sequence goes on from NC_133537.1 coordinate 37,274,986, forward strand.
ACGGCCTCAAGGGAAAAATCCCCTGAGGCTAAAAACAGATAAAATTTAAACAAATAAATAAATAGATTGCCTCCCCGGCAACGGCGCCAAAATTTGATACTGTCGTTTCGTACCAAAAATAAATACCTAAGTACAACTAACAGAAGTCAGCGGTAAGTAGGGTCGATCTCCACAGGGAGGCGGTATACTATCTATTTGTCTATTTATCTGTCTAATGTCACAATTGGGGGTTTTGATTGATTTAACTAAACTAGAGATTAATGCAAGGGGAATGAATAAGAGAATTAACAGTAAGAGAAGGGAGTATGCTAAGAGTCGGTCCACCGTGGCAGCTACACTATCGGAAATACTGAGGTGATTAGTCTATTGATAAGAAGAGCTATGGTCGTCACCTTTCGGTCCTTAAACCACCCTAGAGCGTAAATAGCTTAACTTTCGCCCTCACTACGATACCCTATTGTAATTAAGCAAGCCTTCCCTTCCAATCTTTCGATCCAGGTCGGGGTTAACTAGATAAATTGGTCTCCTGCATGCATTCATTCGACCTAATAACAATTAAATTGCCTAATACAATTCTTATCGCAAGACTAATCCATTCAAGTCAATTAAAACATTGCTACCACGGCTTCCCTAATCCTAACATACTAAGGGGATTTAGCTAGACATAATTAAAGGGAAACAAGAATAATAGAAATAAGAACAATAAATAAACATTAAAAAGAAAGAGAAAAGGGAGAGAAACAATTCGAATTTTGATCCAGGAAAAGGAAGAGCAAAGTAACGAGTGTAAAAGTAGCGAGTGTATTAAGAGTAATTAGAGAGGTGAAGAGTAACGTCCCCCATTATGTCGACCTCCTATCCTATTTATAAGAAAAATAGGATTTATTAACCTAATTGCGGAAAATAAAGCTTAAAAGCCCAGCCCGTCAAGGATTGTTGCTCGATCGAGCACTTAAGGCTCTCGATCGAGTGATATTCCTTAGCATTCCTCTCGATCGAAGACTTCTCTCCCTTTAATCACTCGATCGAGAAGAAGTAGCTCTCGATCGAGCAAATGGGCTCTCGATCGAATAGAAATAGTTCTCGATCGAGCACTTCTCAGCGCGTAATTCCTGCTTCGCGCACCAAACTTCAAACGGCTTCCATTTCTTCGTTACTTGGACAAATAGGGCGTGGTTGGTGGCGTTGGAAAGCTAAGAGGATAATATTTTACCTCCAACTGGAATCACCTTAATAACTGTTGTAGAACTCGAGATATGGCTCTTACAAGCAGGAACTAGCAAATTGAAGCACTCTCTTGGCTCGTCTAACTTCCTTACTCCAAGGCGCATCTCAAAATAGCTTCATTTCCGCTCTAAATTCACTCTTCCTCCAAATGCATGCTAAAAGGACGGTAAAAGGCTCGATTTCACTACTTCCTGGTTCATTCCTGCAAATAAGACAAAATAACCCAAAGTAGCATATTCGGGGCATTTCGTAGCATAATACCACGAAAAACCATAGAAATACGTGCATGAATTAGGCTAAAAAGACTATATAAAATGCACGTATCACTAGGCCAATCGGAATGATGATGCTTGACCTTATATTTGATTAGCAATTATTCAGTTTCGGCCTGGAACTGTGATCCGTTGTCACTGATGATTTCATGTGAGCAACCTCACCGACAGATGATATTGGCTTGTATGAACTTTGACACGTTTTTGGCTGTAAGGCTAGTGTAAGATGCTGCTTCGACCCATTTATTAAAATAGTCGATGGCTACTAAAATGAAACAGTGGCCTCCTGTCCCAGCTGGAGTGATCTTCTCGATGATGTCTATTCCCCAGGCAGAAAATGGCCAAGGAGATGTCATGGTATATAGCACCGAGGGAGGGACATGTTACACATTCCAAAAAATCTGACAGTTGTGGCAATGCCTGACATATTTGATGCAATCTGACTCCATTGTCGTCTAGTAATACCCTAGGCGCGTAATCTTCTTTGCCATCATGGGTCCACTCATGTGAGGACCGCATTCTCCATCAAGAACTTCTTCCATTACCATTCGTGCCTATGAATGATCAAGGCAACGCAAGACGACAATAAGAGGTGTTATTTTGTACAACTCTCCCTGCATGAGGAGGTATTGAGAGGCAAGCAGACGTATGGCGCGTTGTCCCCTCTTTTCCATATCTGGTGGATATGTACCGTTGAGTTTGAAATTGAGAATGGCTTGGAACCAAAGTTCCTCTGGATTTTCCTCTTCATCTGTAAGGAGGTGTACATAGGCTGGCTCTGACCGCCGTTAGATGCACAAGGGCATTTCAACCACGTTGTCTGACATATTGATCAAGGATGCGAGTTTTGTAAGAGCGTCCGCAAACTGATTTTCTTGTCGAGGCAGGTGTAAATAGGTAACCTGATCGAAGAATTAGGCAACTTGATCTATTCTAGCCTGATAGGGTGCTAGACTTTCACTTCGGATTTTTCAGGATCCAGTTATTTGGTTAATGATTAAGGATGAGTCCCCATGAACTCGGAGATTCTTGATGCCTAAACTTACTGCTGCTTGTACACCAATGAGACAAGCTTCATATTCTGCTGCATTATTTGTCACCTCGAAGTCGAGTTTGACAGAAAGTGGTGTATGCTCGCCTTCAGGAAAATGAGCAACACTCCTATCCCAAATCCTCTCAAATTGGATGCCCCATCAAAGTAAAGATTCCAAGAATCCATACTGGTTTGTAGAATATCCTCATCTGGAAACAACCATGTGTCTATTAATTGCGTATCATTGATGGGATTGTCTGCGAAGAATTCAGCCATGGCACACCCCTTTATGACTTTCAAAGGTACATATTTGAGATCAAACTCTGATAGCATTAAGGTCCATCTTGCTATGAGTCCATTGAGAACGGGTTTCTCGAAGAGGTATTTGACAGGATCCATTTTAGAATACACCTTGACAGATGAGTAGCTAAGCATGTAATGACGTAGCTTTTTTATTGCCCACATAAGAGCGAGGCATGTTTTCTTGAGAGGTGTATACTTATACTCTTACTCCAAGAACTTCTTAATAAGGTAGTAGATATCTCTTTTTTCTTTTTCAACAGTCTGCGCGAGCATAGCCCCCATGGTTATTTCAGTGACTGCGAGATATAAACCAAGAGGTTGATCTCGTTGGAGAGGCATTAGCACGGGTGGCTTAGCCAATATCTACTTTCTCCTGTCAAATGCCTTCTGATAGTCTTCGTCCAATATGGCATGGTCTGTTTTCTTAAACTTTTCGAAGATAGGTTCGCAGATCATGGTGAGTTTCGATATGAATCGACTTATGTACTGTACTTTGCCCAAGAATCCTCTGACCTCCTTTTCCGTTTGGGGTTGCGGCATCTTGATTAAGGCTTTGATCTTGGATGGATCGATTTCTATCCCCTTCTGGCTGACAACGTATCCAAGAAGCTTGCCTGATGTCACTCCGAATGCACATTTCTGAGGATTGAGCCTCATGTTGTATTTGCGCAATCTGAGGAAGAACTTGCGAAGGTTATCAATGTGCCCTTCCCTATCCTTAGATTTGACAATCATATTATCCATGTACACCTCTACTTCTTTATGCATCATGTCATGTAGCAAAGTGGTCGCAATGCGTTGGTATGTAGCCCCTGCATTAATTAGCCCAAATGGCAAAACAGTATAGCAATATGTGCCCCACTGAGTGATGAAGGCTGTCTTGTGCATGTCTTCTATGGCCATTTTGATCTGGTTATACCCTGCATACCCGTCCATGAAGGATAATAACGCGTGATCTGCTGTATTATCTACCAATATATCGATGTGTGGTAGAGGGAAGTCGTCCTTAGGACTCGCCTTGTTCAAGTCTCTGAAATCAACACAAACACGGATTCGACCATACTTTTTAGGTACGGGGACTATGTTAGCCACCCAGTCTGAATACTCGGAAATTTTGATGAATCCGGCTTTGAATTATTTATCGACTTCTTCTTTAATCTTAAGAGCCCATTCTGTCCTCATCCGACGAAGCTTCTGCTTTACGGGCTTGAAATCTGGCTTTATTGGAACGCGATGTTGTGCAATATCCCTGTCGATCCCTGGCATGTCCTTGTAAGACCAAGCGAAGATGTCTTTGAACTCGTGTAGGAGGTCGATGAAATTGGCCCTTTCAGTTGGGTCTAGGGTTGTACCTATCCTAAGTTCATGGGGTTCTAATTCCGTTCCTATGTTGATAGGTTCTGTGTCTTCTATTAGTGGTGCCCCTTCCCTCTCGTCTAATATTTCTTTGATTATGTAGGGAGGTAATTTGATTGAGTCTGGGTCAGGATCATCCTCATTATCATTGTAAATAGAATTGCATTCAGAATAACACAAGGAGTAAGCAGAATCATATTTATTCATATTAAAGTTTGAAAACAGCTGAAACAAAGAAACCATATGCTCTGTAGTCAGTGGCGGTAAAGGGACAATTGCCGGGACATTTCCCAAGCTACTGTTACTAGGTGATGCTATGCTAGGAAAAACAGAGGGGTGTGGAGTGACGATAGGAGGAGACTCTCTAGCGACTTCTTTAGACTTAGACTCCGACTCCGACTCTGATTCTGACTCTGACTCGAATTCATCATCTTCAGGTTCTTCTTTGAACATCTCTCCTTCTCCAGTTGTGAGCTTGAAGAGCCTTGATTGACTGTTGGTGCATTTGATCGACCTTCTCTATCCTTTCTACTGGTTTGAGTTGGTGTCAGTGATCAATGTTGTAGGGTTGAAGTGGTCGTCCCGAAGTATCATGGTAATGATCTCATCCTGTGCTGCCCTGATGAATCGATCTTCTCCAAACAGGAGACTAACAACTTGTCCGTCGAGACAAGGTGTCTGACAAGCTTTGACGGAAAGAACCGTTTCTGGTGGAATGAAGTAGCAATCGTGGAAGATCTCGATTCCAGCTAGTCGAATGCCTTTGTAACTCCAAGGTACATGAAATGCTTGAAAATGTTCACATTCTCCTTCCCTGACGAAGTACCCATTTAGTATGGGGAGATAGGGTCGCATTTGGATTCCCTTATTCTTGCGATCCCGAACTTGAGCAAACATTTAACGAATTTCAGCTTTCGTGGGTTTGTACCCCAAGCCTAGTGGTATCTTTTGGGAGTCACATTCCTTGATAGGTGAAAAGGTACTCTCTCTGATAGGGTTTAATTGCATTCCTAGGAAGTATCCCTGGGACTTGAGCACGTGGTTGACCACTAAGTTGGAGTATGGATCGAAATATAAGGGAGCCAGCTCGCTCTCTATAAGGTTTATGATTTGAAACCCTCCAGGCTCATACACTGGATATGCAATTACTTGGTTGCTTGACATTTTCTCTATCACAGCCTTGATAGGTGACGAAGTGATCATCACTACTTTGCCATCTAGAGGGATCTTGATTTTCTGGTGTAAGGTGGATGTTACTGCTTTGGAAGCGTGAATCTACGGCCTACCCAAAAGTATATTGAAAGATGCCTCTATGTCCACTCTTTGAAAATTAACCTTTCGCTCGATTGGCCCAGTAGCCACAGTAAGGTTAACTAGCCCCACCATTTTACGTCGCGTTCAATCATACGCCCGAACGCCTTGGTCAATGAGTAGTCTTTGTTCATAAGATGGAAATGCAAAAACGCGACCTTTTGATTTTGTCGATGTTTATCGATCCTCAAAGAGCTTAGAAATTCCCAAGTGAGACGGGAATAAGCCTTCTCATGTATGTCATACATAAATTTCATGCCAACTCCCTCGAATAAGTCATGGATGACACGGTCTAACCCTAATTCTCGCATAGATTGGCGGTCAATAAATTGAGTCGGGTGAAGGGAGGGGATGTTGTTTGAATAATACAAACTTACCTTTCATAGTTACGGAACTGAATTTCAGGTCCGGGAATGCCGGATCGGGGCTCATATCGCTAGTCGCGGCCGCCATAAGTTCTACTTGTTGAAGTGCCAAATCCCCCTTGCGGACTCTCTTTTTTGGTGCCATGGTCCATTTTGTGACAGGGTTTTTGAAAGGGAGGGATTTGGCGGTTTATTGGTGGTGTTTGTTAGTGTTTTGATGGAGAAAGGAGGTTTAGAGAGAGAGAGTTGTCGGTTGATTGTGTTTGGTTTATGTTTGTTTTTGTTGTTTTAAATTCCGCAGTGTACTCACAGCCGGTCCAAGGACCGTCCGCCGGTACCCCGGCTGGGAGTACAAGGTATTTTCAAAAAATCATCAAAAGGATTAGAGAACTCCCAGCCGGTCTAGGGACCGGCCGCCGGTGCCCCGGCTCAGAGTACACCCCAAATCACAATTTCCTCTTAGCTTTTCTTCCAGCCGGACGCCGGCTGCGGGCCTGCCGGCAGGGAGTACTCTTCCTCAGTTTCCTCGTGTTTCCTCAATGGGGGTGTTCCCAGCCGGTGGACCGGCTGCCGGCCTACCGGCTCACAGCCCCCTTTCTCGTATTTTTCACCTAAGTCTCAATAGATGAACTACCAGCCGGTGGACCGGCTGCCGGCCTACCGGCAGGGAGTACACTTCTTAATAATCCTCCAAATTTGCCTTGAAATGATCAGAAACTTCCCAGCTGGTCCATGCATCGGCGGCCGGTGGGCAAGCTGGGAGTACAAGCCTTCGTGTTTTCTTAATTTTCCTTCATGTCTAAAAATCTCTTCTTCAATTGGCTTTGAATTGTATGTTTTCCGCTTTCTTAGCCGACTCATCAAGTCGGGACTTGACCAATTGAAGGTTGTGCCTTTTTTCAACATTGATCCCCAATTCTCCTCATAATGACATCCCGTCATCAATCCAATTTGCGAAGTAGAAAAGTTCCAAATTCCCATTACCTATCTAGATGCATGCTATGTACAAATGGTGGTTCTTGTGGAACTCCACCAAACTATTGCTTGTTCATGTTTGAAATTACTCATCCCTCAAAGGATGGGGGGTATTCCAACTCAAGTTCAGCTCGGGTCTCAATAGGTTGACCCTCATAAAAAAATTTCACTCGTCAATTCACTTTGAAGCACTCACCTTTGTTGTTTTTCAATTCAAAGAAGCCATAGGGAAACACGGTCACTACCTCAAAGGGTCCCGACCATCGGGATCTGAACTTTCCGGGAAACAATTGGAACCGGGAGTTGAAGAGTAGGACCTTGTCCCCTACACCAATTTATTTCCTTGTAATCTTGGAATCGTGCCATTACTTAGTCCGCTCCTTGTAAAGTTTGGCATTCTCATAAGCATCCAACCTCAACTCATCAAGCTCATTAAGTTGGAGGAATCACTTGTTTCCCGTAACATCTAGGTCATAGTTGAGTTCCTTAAGAGCCCATCTTGCCCGGTGTTCCAACTCAAGAGGTAAATGACAAGACTTGCCAAAGACCAAGTGATAGGGAGTAGTGCCTATAGGGGTCTTGTAAGTGGTCCTAAAAGCCCATAGCACGTCATTGAGTTTGGTGCTCTAATCTTTTCGAGACCTATTCACCACCCGCTCTAAAATAGCCTTGATTTATCGATTTGACACCTCGACTTGCCCATTGGTGTGGGGGTGGTAGGCAAGAGCCACTTTATGTCGGACGCCGTATTTCTTTAGTATAGCATAAATGGTGCGGTTAATGAAGTATGACCCACTATCGCTTATGACGGCCTGAGGTACTCCAAAGCGGGGAAATATGTACTGCTTGAAGAGTTTGGTCACCACTCGTGAATCATTAGTATGGGCGGCGATTTCTTCTATCCACTTAGACACGTCCACTGCAACCAAAATGTATTGGTTGCCAAATGATGACGGAAACGGTCCCATAAAGTCCACCCCTCATACATCAAAGAGTTCCACTTCCAAGATATTTTTCAAAGGCATCTCATCACGCCTTCCAATGTTGCCTCTTCTTTGGCAAGAATCACATGAATGGACCATAGCATAAGCATCTTTGAATAGAGAAGGCCAATAAAATCCACAATGAAGAATCCGAGCTTGGGTCCTAGAAGTGGACAAATGGCCTCCATATGTTGTAGCATGGCAAGCTTGAAGGATTGCTTTCCCTTCCTCATGAGTGACACATCTTCTATAAATTCCATCATTGAATCTCCTATATAAGAAAGGATCTTTCCACACATACCCCCTAGACTCGTATCTTAACTTCCTCCTAGCTTGATTGTCAAGTTCCTCCGGAATAAAGCTAGAGCTCAAATAGTTAGCAATATCCGCATACCAAGGGTCAGAGTGCGTGATAGCTAAAATAGAGTCATCGGGCAAGCACTCATCAATGGGAATCCCATAATCAACATCTCTCTGGGCTTCTTTAGTCAACCTTGATAAGTGATCTGCAATAAGGTTTTCGAAACCCGGTTTATCTTTGATTGTTACATCGAACTCTTCTAACAACCATACCCAACGGATCAATCTCGACTTAGCATCCTTCTTGACCATAAGTTGCTTAATAGCGGTGTGATCCGTGTAGATAATGACTTTGGAGAATAGGAGGTAAGGCCGGAACTTCTCGAAAGCATACACCACCGCCAACATTTCTTTCTCCTTGGTGGTGTATTGCATTGGGCATTGTCTAAGATTTTGCTTATGTAGGCTATCACATGGAGTTTCTTGTCTTGTCTTTGTCCCAAGACCGCCCCCAATGCAAAATCACTTGCATCACACATCAATTCGAAGGGAAGGTCCCAATTGGGTGGTTGTACTATTGGAGCCGATTTGCTTAAGCCTACAAAAGCTTTCAACAAAAGATTGATCAAATATGAAGGGAGTGTCTTTAGCCAAATTAAAGTGAGGTGAGGGGTTTAGCGATTTTTACAAAATCTTTGATGAACCTTCGGTAAAACCCCACAATGCCTAAGAAACTCCTCACACCCTTGACATTTTTAGGTGAGGGAAGTTTCTCAATCACCTCGACCTTTGCCTTGTCCACTTGGATCCCCTCCTTAGAAATAACATGCCCTAGAACTACTCCCTTTTGCACCATGAAATGGCACTTCTCCCAATTGAATTTCAAATTATATCGGATGCATGTTTGGAACACAAGGGAGAGATTATTTAGGCAATCATCAAATGAGGTGCCATGGACACTAAAATCCTCCATGAACACCTCCATAGACTTCTCAATGTACTCGAAAAAGATAGACATCATGACCCGTTGAAATATCCCGGGAGCGTTGCGAAGGCCAAACAACATTCTTCGATATGCGAAGACGCCGTAAGGACAAGTAAAGGTTGTCTTGCCTGATCATCCGGGTGGATGGGTATTTGGAAAAACCCGGAGTACCCGTCAAGGAAGCAAAAATACTCGTGGTTTACAAGTCTCTCGAGCATTTGGTCAATGAATAGTAAAGGGAAGTGATCTTTGATTGAGGCGGAATTAAGCTTTTGCACATCCTCCATCTCGTGACTGGTCGGGTGGAGATTAGTTCACCTTCCTCATTCTCAACCACAGTCATACCGCCCTTTTTGGGGACAATTTGAACCAGGCTCACCCAATCGCTCCCCAAAATGGAGTAGATAATTTCGGCCTCAAGCAACTTATCAATTTCTCACTTATCAACTTCCTTCCCCACCACCTCCTTCAATTTCGGCAGAGCTTCATAATATTCCTCCAAGTGCTCCTCCAAGCATTTATCCTTAGCATCTTCAATATCCTAGTCTATGGAGTAGACACTCTCAAACATAGGTTGTGACATGGCTCCGGTCAAAGAAAATTCAACCACATTTCCTCCCACCTTGAAAGTGAGCTTCTCTTCCTTGACACTTATGTTGACATCTCCGGTTGCCAAGAAGGGTCTTCCAAGTATAATAGGAGTTTGTTGATCCTCCAGAATGTCGAGAACTACAAAGTCTGCCGGGATGCAGAAATTGCCCACTTTAACCGGCACATCTTCAATGACACCCATTGGTCTTACTTTGTACCGACCTATCGGCTAGTTGTAAGGTCATGGAAGTAGGAATCATGTCATACAACCCAACTTTCCTTGCAATAGGGAGCGGGAGTGATACCGTCGTTTAGTACCAAAATTAAATTTATAATTCCAAACTAAAACTATAGCTAGTGATAGTAAGGGTCGAACCACAGAGAGACAAGGTTGATTTTGTTTGCTATTTTTCAGTCTACCAAGTAACGATAAATTGAGGGTTTTGAAATCGATTGATTAACTGGCTAATTGCTAAAATGAATATCCTTAACAAGATAAAAAGAGGATCGGGAATTTCGGTTCACCATGGCGAATAACAGGTCAGTCAAGCAGCAGAGATCTCATAATACGGTCTCAGGGAAGACAAGTTAGTCTTTCGATCAAAGCTCAATAACCTCACGGTCTAATAATTCCCTAGAATTTATCAAAGTTTTCACTTAAGAGAAATTCTAAATCTAGCGATAAATCAAATTACCAATCTTTCGACCTAGCAAAGAAATCCATCAAAGATAACAAGACCAATACGGAAGAACTCATGCTACACAACTATCCTAATTTAATACCATGGCTCACCTTATTCCCAATCAAAGAATTACCTACGCATAATCATGACTACACTAATTGCGAAATTAATAAATAAGGACAAATTCAACATGATGGAATCTAACTAGAACAAAGGAGAGAAATTCAATTACTGAAATTAATTGATGAAACAAGAATTAGATTAACAAGCAAAAATAAGAAAAAGAAGAATTGCATAAAAGGCTTACTAATTGAATATCAAGAACAAAGCATTCCAATCAAAGGTTTCCGTCTCAAGCTAGATCTGAAAACTAAGTTTTTTCCAGAATGAATAACATGACCTAAAAGTTGCTGCGTTCCACTGATAAAAAGATACTGAAAGTTAATTACAAGTTGGGCTTTTAAAAGTCTAACACGGAAAATTAAACATCAGCTCGAAATCAGGTCGATCGACTGGTCTGCACGGTCGATCGACTGAACCTGCTGAACAGTAGCTTCTGTTTGAGCTCCAGTGGTCGATCGACTGAAAGTCTTAGTCGATCGACTGAAAATGCTGTGCAGTGGCTCCTTGATGCTTCCAAACAACTCTTCACTCCTTGCACGCATCCCAAGGTGAGTGAATGAACTCTCCTTCCTCTTGGCTTCCCTGAACTCGCTTCCGGAGGACGAACTTGGCTTGATTTAGCCTACTTCCACGCATTCCTACAATAAATCATAGAAAATGCAAAGTAAACCGTTTCGGGAAAAATAGTAGCCTTAAGCTACCAATTATGCATGGAAATACGTGCCAAAACCACAGATAAAGTGTATAGAATATGCACGTATCAAATCTCCCCAAACCAAACCTTGCTTGTCCCCAAGCAAGCACTATGACCCGCATAAAAACTAAATGGAAAGGAGAACATTTCAGAGCTAACTACAAGTCAATGCCAAACCATTTAATGCCCAAAGTCAACTACTGCGAAGCTTAAATCAAGTGAACAAATTTATGCATATCATAGAATTAAGTCGGGCGTTCGACCTTGCAAGACTCATACAATCGGACTCTCCCGGATCGCTCTTCTCTCAGCAAAGCAAATGGTAAGATATTATGTAAAGAGAGGGAAGAAAAATATAGTCTCTCACCTAGACTGCGACCGACAAAACATGTATGCTTGATTAGCATGAATAACGATTCTATTTACCGTACATACGCATAACCACCGTCAAGGACTAGCTATCACATGCCGAACTATTGCAAAATTTGGAAATGTGAGGCTAAGTGGGAAAGAAAGGGCAAAACAATTATGGAAAAGTGAAGTTAAGAGCCAAGCTAGTACCTAATGAACCATTAGTAACCGAATCCCGCTCTTCCAACTCAACAAAAACAAATAACCATGCCTTTATTGACTAGGCAACACACAAATACAAACGGACGCCTCCAAATCAAGAGGTAAACACATGAGGCGTGTTTTATTTCAGCCAAAACTTATTATTTTCAAGACTCTCTCTTTTTTCCATTTTTCTATTTCTGTTTCTTTCTTTTTCTCTTTTTTTTTTTTTTTCATTTTTCTGAAATATTTTTTTTCTTTCTTCTTCTTTCAGGCTGAAGTAAATCCGTCACTTCTCAAAAATACCCGCTCCAACATTACAAGAGCGAACCAAAACAGCTTAAATCAACAAATTCCTCTACTACTTCCTAGCTTGGCACAATGGTAGGCTAATTATGGGATGTAGTTAAGGGCAACTGGCAATTTTGGCTTATAGTGGAGTTAGTGGGGTAAAATGAGAAAGGGAAGGATGCAATAATTCTCCAAACATGCAATACCGACCACAAACCAATGCGTATAGGCAATAAGCAATCAAAACTCATACACGTGCAAAACATGAAATGAAGGGAGTAACTACTCTCAATCCTAAATTAACCGGTCATAAATGTCACCAGTTATAGGCTCTATATCTCAGAAGGTATAAGTAGTTTGCCAAAAGTAATGAGTCAAGTCTAATTGCCCGAAATAGATTCCATAACAAAATTTGAGATATCGCTTTTAATTCTTGCTAAGCAGCTATGAAGAGGCAAGGAATGGCATATTTGACTAATAGAGCAGAATCATCATTAAAAACTCCAATCCGACTCAACTATATGCAAAAGTAAACGTGATATTTTTGGTTTTTTATGCATTTTTTCAATTTTTTCTTTGTTTTTTTTTTTTTTTTTTTTTTTTTTGAATGGTGAAAATAAAAACAAATGCAAACAGAAATGCACTAAACATGTGACTGAAATGCAATAAAAACAAATGCAGATGCAAAACAAAAGGCATATGCAAATACCCTCCCCAAACCAAAACGCACAATGTCCCCATTGTGCTCAACAGCAAATCACCAGCAGAAAAATGGGAGAATAAAAGCATAAAAAGTAAAAGGAAGCGAAAAGAGAAAGGAGAACAACTCACAAAATACGACCTCCCCAAACCAGCCAAAAACGGGAGGTCACAAGATCTAATCTCCACCCTCGTAGGAGGGGTCGTCTGTCCTCGTCGGACCCCGACTCACTCTCCTCCTCCTCGGCAGGAGTAGCTCTCCGGAAACGGAGGGAGTGGCTCTCCGGAAGTGGAGGGACCAAAGAGTGGTGGTGGTAGGAGGGGTCTCTAGCGACGAGGGTAGCCACCCTCGGGGGAACAAAGTAAGAAGGGTGAGCCCAGTCACCCTTGGGAAGCATCCCCGAGTCGGCTCGTCGTAGACCGGGAACAGGGCGATGGCCGTGTCCAATCTGTGCTCGTTGAAGCTCCTGCACAAATCACCCAAGACACGTGACATTGCCCTCGGTCCATGACCGGGAGGGACAACTAAGGGAGTAGGTGGTCGAAAAGTGGAGGTGCCAAAGCGAGTGGGAGCGTAGAGGTAGGGGTGCTGTGAAGAGGAGGCACGAACCCTCCTCGAAGTGCCGGCAGAAGGCGTGGCCGCCACCAAAGGAAGCCTGTAACTAGGCAAGGGCGGCCTAGCAGCCCCTCAACGATGGTGAGGCGGGGGAGAGAGAGTAACAAAGGATGTGCGGGGATGCGGTCACGGATGAAAGAGTCAATCTTCCACCGCATCGTCTATCGACCCAATGGACGCCCCTCGCGTAAGGGAGGTCCATAAAACGCAGCAGCTACGGGTCAATGGGATCCTCCTGTCGAGGGAAAAGTAAAACAAGGCGGTTGGCGATACGTGTCACCAAACCGCCACAGGCAATGGTGGTCAAGGTGCCCTCACTTACAGTCTGAAAGTGAGCGGCGGTCAAGTAGGCAATGTTATAGATGCGGGCTCTCCGACGCTCAACGTTCAGATAACCCGCCAAAATCGAAAGCTCAATATTATTCACGTTATTAGACTCTTTACGGCCAAAAATGGTATTACCCATTAGCCGCAAAAAATAACGAAGAGGGGGCAAGTGGACGGAAGTGCCCGTCCTCCTCAACCCGTAAGTGTCACCAATACAAGACCACATGGCCCGGTGAGTGTCAGAGGGGTCCGAGGTGCTACCCTCGAAGTACAGACCCAGAAAACCCGCAAAATTAGCAAGTGTCAGAGAATAATTAACATTAAAAAGCCGAAAGGAAATGCAGGGGTTGGTCTCATCAGCCTCAAAGGCTTTGGAATCAAAAGCGTAAGAGGAAAAGAATTCGAGGGTCATGACATAATATGTGAACTCAGACATGTCCACAAGACCCGTCATACCCGTCCCATTTAGCAGGGACACGACCGACTCATAACAGCCTAGTTTCTCCAAAGTGTCTTTATGGAGAAACCGGGTAGCTGTGACCTTTACAGTCGAAACAAAGAAGGAGAATTTAGCGCGCTGAATAGGTTTTTCAAAGATAACCTGCGGATAGTCAGGTATACTATCCGTAGTGGATTCTATCATCAGAGGCGGTCCGCGTGGCCGCTTAGCAGGCCGTTGGCTCGACTGCCCTTCCTGCATTGGCTCCTTCCCTTTTGTCATTCTTGTTCCTGCAAAAGGATCAAATTAGCAACAATCAACCAACTTAAATTCCAATTTCTAGAAACCCGAATCAAAATCAGATGATCCGCGCAAATTAGGGTTTCAAAATTTTTGGGGAAAACAGAAATAACCATCTTCTAATTGCTAATTAGTGTCGAAAATCAAAGGGGAAAGCCTAGAATAAGCAATTAAAGCACATAAAAGAGCAGGAATCACACCCTAAAATCGTTTTCCCCAAATCGATTTTTGTCATCTCAAGGGCACATTACTCGAAAATTTCACATGGAACTTCAGCAAAACTCGAATAAATAGCATAGAGATAGGATTAGACACATACCTTGATGATTTCTTTGAAGATTAAAACGAGAAAGGCTGAGAACGAGATGGATTTGCAGTTGAAAACGCGAAGAAGGGAGAGGAAATAGGGTTTGGTCTTTTTGTGATTTTGGGAAAATGAAAGAATAAGAGAATAAGGATGAAACCTTCCCTTATTAGCTGCCTCTGAACCCGCGGACTGGTCGATTGACTATGTGACCCAGTCGATCGACCATTTCCCTATACACGTAGCCTCTGTTCTCTCGCTTGATCGATCGATCGAACATCCTAGTCGATCGACTATTTGAGCTGGCAATTGGAATTAAATTCGTCAAAATTCATTTTGCCATCAAAACTTCCTGTCTTTCTCTCGCAAGAATCCAGTAAACCACTTACGCACTTTGCATAAAATAAATTCCTGCAGAAATTATCAAAGGCGTACAATTTTCCCAAACCAAGAAATTGCAAATGCGTGAAAATAAATGAAACAAAACAGGAAAACTTAAAAAGCAAATTGAATGAAACAACAAAACGGAAATCCTAAATTACAAAATAACTACAACCTGGGTTGCTTCCCAGTTAGCGCTGGTTTAAGAGGTCCCGCACGACCTTGTTACCTCACTTCTCATCATCTGATAGCGGATCGAAGTACAAAACCTCGACCTTCCCAACATATGCATCTGATCCATGATAGTGCTTCACATATTGGCCATTTACCTTGAACCTTTCTCCAGCAGAAGTCTCCAATTCAACAGATCCGAACTTTGTGACAGCTGTGACCGTATAGGGGCCGGTCCACCTGGATTTTGACTTACCAGAAATAAACGGATACGAGCGTTAAAAGAAGTACCTTATCGCCAATATGGAACTCGCGCTTTATGATTCTCTTGTTGTGCAGCCGCTTTGATTTCTCCTTGTAGATCCTTGCATTGTCATAGGGCCGTGCCCTAAATTCCTCTAGCTCATTCATTTTGTGTCATGCGTTTCTCACGAGAGAGGTTAGGATCCAAATTCAAATCACAAATAGCCCACCAAGACTTACGCTCTAACTCACAGGTAAATGACATGTCTTACCATAAATCAATCGGTACGGTGACATCCCGATTGGCGTTTTAAACGCAGTTCTATAAGCCCATAAGACATCAGCTAACTTGAGACTCCAGTCTTTCCGTGATTTAGAAACAACTTTAGCTAAGACTTCTTTCAATTCTCTGTTAGAAACCTCAACCTGACCACTAGTTTGGGGATGATACCCGAAACCTCTATGATGTTGGACACCGAATTTAGTCAATAAAGCACTAAGTTGTTTCTCTTTAAAATACATTCCCCCATCGCTAATGACAACCCGAGGGACACCAAAACGAGGGAAAATAATCATTTTAAACAATTTAATCACGGCTTTTGCATCGCAATGGGGAGTAGCAATAGCTTCCACCCACTTGGATACATAATCTGACTACGAGGATATATTTATTACCTTGATTGCTCGGAAAAGGTCCTTGATAATCGATGCCCGGACATCGAAAATCTCGACCTCAAGAATGCCTACCTGTGGCATCTCATGTCTCTTGGAAATATTCCCTGATCTTTGACAAGCATCGCATTCAAGAACAAAAGCTGCGACAATGCATGCAAAGTTGGCCAATAGAAACCAGATTGGAGTACCTTAGCTACGGTCCTGAATGGACCGTGATGACCACCATAAGCAGAAGAGTGGCAAGCCTCTAGGATATCCTTCACCTCCCACTGAGGTACGCATCTCCGGATGAGACCGTCTGCACATTCCTTGAAAACATAAGGATCATCCCAAAAAAACTGTCTAGCATCATAGACAAACCGTTTCTTCTGCTGCCGTGAAAGCTCGGGTGGTATCCTACCTGTCACAGCAAAGTTAGCAAAATCAGCAAACCACGGAGGTGGATACGACCCTGAAGTAGTAATAGCTAACAAACTCTCATCAGGGAAGGAATCATTAATAGGCAAAGAATCCTCCCTTTCTGTCAGCTGCAGACGAGATAAGTGGTCAGCTACCACATTCTCTGCTCCTTTCTTATCTTTGATCTCCAAATCAAACTCCTGTAAAAGGAGTATCCACCTCAAAAGCCTTGGCTTTGCATCTTTCTTAATAAAGAGAGTCTTCAACGCTGCATGGTTAGTGTAAACAATAACTTTAGAGCCTAACAAATAAGACCGAAATTTGTCTAAGGCAAAAACAACAGCTAGAAACTCTTTCTCAGTGGTAAAATAGTTGACTTGAGCCTCATCCAGAGTTCGGCTCGCATAGTATATGGCATTCAAAGCTTTATTCTTTCATTTGTCCCAGAATCGCACCGATAGCATAATCGCGGCATCACACATGATCTCAAATGGGAGGTCCCAATCGGTAATTTGAATGATTGGCGCGTAAACTAGGGCCTCCTTTAACCTGTTAAAAGCGACATGGCACTCATCAATAAATTCAAAGACAAAGACATCCTTAAGAAGCAATTGTGTAAGTGGTTTAGCAATTTTTGAAAAATCCTTAATGAAACGCCGGTAGAAACCAGCGTGACCTAGGAAACTCCTCACTCCTTTAACATTCACGGGAGGAGGTAATTGCTCAATCACCTGCACCTTTGCCTTGTCAACATGTATACCTTTATCAGAAATCAGATGCCCTAACACAACTCCCTCATTGACCATGAACTGACACTTTTCCCAGTTTAAAACAAGATTAACATCTATACAACGCTGCATGACTTTATCAAGGTTAGCTAAACAACGATCAAAGTCACTGCCATAAACTGAGAAATCATCCATGAATCCCCATCATGCACCTCTGAAAGGTAGCATGGGCATTACACAATCCGAAAGGCATTCTACGATAAGCAAAAACACCCTGTGGACAGGTAAAAGTAGTCTTACTCTGATCGTCCGGATGAATAGGGATCTGAAAGAACCATGAATATCCGTCTAAAAAACAGAAAAATTTGTTAGAAGCAAGTCTTTCAGTCATTTGGTCAACAAAAGGGAGGGGGAAATGGTCTTTCTTAGTGGCGGCATTTAACTGTCTATAATCAATGCACATCCGCCACCCTGTCACTACTCGAGTTGGTATTAATTCATTTTTATCATTTTTAACCACGGTAGTCCCTCCTTTCTTCGGGACCACCTGAACTGGGCTAACCCACTTGGAGTTGCCAACTGTATAAATAATACCTGCATCAAGTAGTTTCATCACCTCGGCCATGACAACTTCCTGCATCTTTGGGTTCAACTTGCGTTGACCCGTCTCGTAAGGCTTGTGACCCTCTTCCAGCTCTATCCTATGCATACAAACATCGGGGCTGATGCCCTTAATGTCATCCAAAGAGTAACCCAAAGCCTTCCTGTTTTTCTTAAGTACACACATCAAAGGCATACCTGGTCATCGTTAAGCTTAGAGCTAACAATAGTCGGGTAGTCGCTCCGTATCATCTAGAAAAACATACTTAAGATTAGGGGGAAGTGGCTTACGCTCTGGCACCTTTACCTCTACAGCATAGACAAAATCAGCTTCAATGGTGTAGCAAGTGTTCACCAAGTTATCGTTGGCCAGGCTCAAAAGCATCTCATCTTCTTCTTCGTTGAGCTCGTAGCTCTCCATTGAGGCAACCAAAGCATCTGGCTCCTCAGCATTCTCCAATGTATTACCTGCACACTCATCTAAATGGGTTAGATCAGCTAAGGGATCCTTGGCTAAGGATTCCCTCCAATTACAAGTAACAACCCTGTCAACAATATCAATGGAATAACACGTATCCTCATCAGCAGGTTCAGTTGCCTTGTGAGCAAGACTGAACTCAATGGTGTCATCCCCTACCTCTAAGGTGATGGTTCCGCGTTTGACATCTATCACAGCCCCAGCTGTATGTAAGAACGGTCTGCCTAAAATAATAGGTATCTGACTATCCTCTGCAATGTCCAAAACAACGAAATCTACAGAATAAAAACTTACCCACTCGAACGGGTACATCCTCTAGAACACCTATAGGTCTCTGAGTCGATCTATTTGCCATTTGAACGGTAATATCGGTCACCTTAAGTCTACCAATGTTTAACCTTTCGCAAACAGAATACGGCATGACACTAACACTGGCCCCTAAGTCACAAAGGGCCTTTCCAATTACGTGGTTACCTATAGTGCATGGAATTGAAAAACTACCCGGGTCCTTTAATTTAGGTGGCACATTAACTTGTGAAAGAGCATTACATTCCTCCACAAAAGCAACATTACCATCATCACGAAAATTTCTCTTACGATTCAAAATATCTTTCATAAATTTAGCATAAGAGGGTACCTGGGTAATTAAATCAGTGAAAGGAACCGTTACCTCGAGATTCGGACCATCTCCGAAACTTACCAAACTTACGCTCCAGCTTGGTAGCCTTCAAACGCTCCGGATACGGGACTGCAACACTGGCCGTAGGATCAGTAACCTTCGGCTTCCGTAGGTTTAAAACCCCCGTCAAATCATCAATGAGTGACGAATCATGCAAACTAGTTGACGGATTTGCATCCCGCTCGGAGATCCGATCGATCGATGGTATGGGTAGTCGATCGACCAAGTAAGTCGGGCGTGAATAGTTCTGTCCGTAATTATCGTCATCAGTATCTCGATCGATCGATCGAGGATGTTGGTCGATCGACTGGATGTGCTAGGTGTGAATAGTTTCTGACCAGAAACTATTTTGTCTGACACTTCAGTCGATCGACTGGGAATGCAGGTCGATCGACCTGAATTACTGGCATTCAGACTCGTTTTTGCATCAGAATTCAAACGAGCTTCTTCATCATTCCCCGAGTCTTCCTTTGGCTTGTCGGGACTTTCATAAGAAAGGCCACTTCTGAGATTGATGGCATTGATCGTCTCAACCGGCCCTTCACATTTAATTGAAGAATTAGCGGCTTGCTTAGCCTCCATATTCTCCAATTGTTTCACAAAATTCTGTGAGGACTCAATCCCGGCTGCTTCCATATTCGCCACTTGAACCAAAAGGAGTTGGACCATCTCTCTTAACTTCTCGATCTCATCTGAGTTTTGAATAGGAACTTCGACTTTCCCTTTGGAAGCTTCAGAAGTCTCGAGCTTCTCGAGACGGGTAGAAATGGAGGTTATAAGTGTCACAACAGCAGTCATGTCTTCACTTTGCTTTCGTGACTTACCACGTGAACTTCCAAACTCAGCTTTATGGACTGCCATCTCCTCAATGGTGTTCCAACCTTTACTTTGACCGGTATTATTTTGGAACGTACCATTAGCAGCTGCATCCAAAATGACTTTGTAATCATCATATAAAGCATTGTAAAATAGATTGCAAAGATACCATTGTTGGAAACCATGATGCGGGACGGCTCTGACCAAACTTTTAAAACGTCCCCATGCTTCACAAAAATCTTCGTCGGCTCCTTGCTGAAAACTCGTGATTTTACTCTTCAAGGCATCAGTCTTCGAAAGCGGGAAGTACTTCTTGTAGAAGGCTAGTGCTAAAGATGTTCAATCAGTGACTCCAGCTGCTACTCTATCGAGGTAGCGATACCAATCTCGCGCCGAATCCTTCAAGGAGTATAAGAACATGAACCCCTTTACTTCATCTTGAGTTACCCCATCCGGTATAGGTATGGAACAGCAATAGTCCGTGAAAATTTCCATATCTTTCAGGGGGTCTTCATCTGGTAGACCCGCGAACTGATTCCGTTCCACTAAATCAATATAAGAGGAATGAAACTCAAATTTACCGGTAGAAGGGGTAGGTAACTGTTGCCCCTTTGGAAGGTGGTGCTCCTTTGGCTGAAAATTATCATATATCGTAGCCATAACTTCCAAAATGAGAGTACTCAAGTCTTCCTCTCAAAAACCTGTCCTCTAACTGTGCAAAAGCAAAACTAGAAGCAAGAGGTAAGCAACGGCCTCAAGGAACAAAAGTTCCTGAGACAAGGAAAATAAACTAAAATAAAGCAAACAGAATTACACCGTCTCCCGCAAGAACGGCGCCAAAATTTGATACCGTCGTTTAGTACCAAAATTAAATTTATAATTCCAAACTAAAACTATAGCTAGTGATAGTAAGGGTCGAACCACAGAGAGACAAGGTTGATTTTGTTTGCTATTTTTCAGTCTACCAAGTAACGATAAATTGAGGGTTTTGAAATCGATTGATTAACTGGCTAATTGCTAAAATGAATATCCTGAACAAGATAAAAAGAGGATCGGGAATTTCGGTTCACCATGGCGAATAACAGTGGTCAAGCAAACAGAGATCTCATAATACGGTCTCGGGGAAGATAAGCTAGTCTTTCGATCAAAGCTCAATAACCTCACGGTCTAATAATTCCCTAGAATTTATCAAAGTTTTCACTCAAGAGAAATTCTAAATCTAGCGATAAATCAAATTACCAATCTTTCGACCTAGCAAAGAAATCCATCAAAGATAACAAGACCAATACGGAAGAACTCATGCTACACAACTATCCTAATTTAATACCATGGCTCACCTTATTCCCAATCAAAGAATTACCTACGCATAATCATGACTACACTAATCGCGAAATTAATAAATAAGGACAAATTCAACATGATGGAATCTAACTAGAACAAAGGAGAGAAATTCAATTACTGAAATTAATTGATGAAACAAGAATTAGATTAACAAGCAAAAATAAGAAAAAGAAGAATTGCATAAAAGGCTTACTAATTGAATATCAAGAACAAAGCATTCCAATCAAAGGTTTCCGTCTCAAGCTAGATCTGAAAACTAAGTTTTTTCCAGAATGAATAACATGACCTAAAAGTTGTTGCGTTCCACTGATAAAAATGATACTGAAAGTTAATTACAAGTTGGGCTTTTAAAAGTCTAACACGGAAAATTAAACATCAGCTCGAAATCAGGTCGATCGACTGGTTTGCACGGTCGATCGACTGAACCTGCTGAACAGTAGCTTCTGTCTGAGCTCCAGTGGTCGATCGACTGAAAGTCTTAGTCGATCGACTGAAAATGCTGTGCAGTGGCTCCTTGATGCTTCCAAACAACTCTTCACTCCTTGCACGCATCCCAAGGTGAGTGAATGAACTCTCCTTCCTCTTGGCTTCCCTGAACTCGCTTCCGGAGGACGAACTTGGCTTGATTTAGCCTACTTCCACGCATTCCTACAATAAATCATAGAAAATGCAAAGTAAACCGTTTCGGGAAAAATAGTAGCCTTAAGCTACCAATTATGCATGGAAATACGTGCCAAAATCACAGATAAAGTGTATAGAATATGCACGTATCAGGGAGTATGCTAACACTAGAACCAAGATCACAAAGTGCCTTCTTAATGCTCACATTACCCACCATGCAAGGAATGGAAAAACTACCCGGATCTTATAGTTTCTCCGGTATGGGATTGAGTAAGACCGCACTACATTTCCACCTAAGAGCCACTAGACCATCTCCTCCAATGCTTCTTTTCTTTGTCAACACATCCTTCAAGAATTTAGTGTTGAGTGGCATTTGTGTCTCTACCTCATTGAAAGGTAGTGAAACTTCGAGTTTCTTCAACATATCCAAGAATTTGGAGAATTTCCTCTCCTCATTCATTACTCTACTTCTATTGGGAAATGGAATTGGAGGGTTGTTGGCCTTTTCGGGAGTTGAGGCTTGCTTGGTGTTAACCACTTCATTTGTTTCTTTCCCTTTCCTTTGGTCTCTTTCAATCACTCTTTCTTGGTCTCTTTCAACCCCTATATCCTCCAAAACAAAGTTCTCATCATCTTAAATATAGTCACTTACCTTCCCATTCTTAGTGTTGTCAACTCTACTTGTTGGTGAGAGAGGTGGACTCTCCTCACCATATCTCATCACATTTCTCTTTCTCTTTGGTTCATAGTCCTTGTAAGGGTCTTCTAAATCTTTCCCGCTCCTCAAGGTCACCACATGAACTTGTTGGTGTGGTGGTGGTCCATCCCTAGGATGAGAACCTTGAGGAGGCAATAAATGTGGGGCTCTTTATGAGGAAGAGGGGGTTTGGTTGTCCATATATGAGTCAAATGTCCTTTGATGTGCTTGGACATTTGAGAAATCGGTCTTCAAACTTTTGAATTGTTGGTCTATTTGAGCCTCTCTCCTCTCGGCCTTGGCATCCATTTCCCTTAACAATTTCTCAAGAGAGGAGGTGGGGTTGGGTGGTTCTATTTATTGTTGTTGATTTTGTGGAGGTGGGTAAGAGTTTTGTTGTTGTTGATACCCTTGTTGGTATCCTTGTTGTTGGTTGAATGATTGTTGAGATGGGTGGTTTTGTTGATACCCTTGTTGTTGGTATGGACAGTTTTGTTGTTGGTTGCGGTAGTTGTCTCTTTGATGAGGTGAAATGTAGTTTATGTTGTCATGTTGTCTTTGACCCTTGTAGTTGGAGCCTTGGCCTTGGTTTTGGTTGTATTGTCTAGAATAATCGGGTTTTGGTAAAGGCATGTATTGTGGTTGTTGATACTTGGGGTCCAAAGGTTGCCCCGCATAGGAAAGCTTCGGGTCTTGTTTAGGAAAGGCACGATAGAAGGTCTCGTGGCGTTGGTAAGAGACCCTCGGTACATCTTGTCCTTGAAGAGCAAAACACTCTTGTTGGTCATCTTGTGGAATAGATGAACAATACTCAATGGTATGCCCCATACCGCCATCATAGTCACAATGAATTTGAGGAGGATAGTGCCTAGGATGAGACCTAGGTTCTTGGACGTAATAGACCTTGGAGTGGCTAGGTCCAACCTCATTGACATGCTTCAAGTCCCCATGCTTCTTCTCCATTTTAAACTCTTCAAATTTCTTTGTCAAATCATCCAATTTTGCCTTGTACTCCATCTCTATCTTGGAAGGTCCTTCACTTTTGTAGTCCACTAGTCCACATCTCTAGCATAACTACTCTCCATCTTGGAAATGTTTTGAATCATTTCCGTGATTTGAGCGTTATTCATACTGTCAAAATTTTCACGGATGCCCGCCACGATCATGTCCCGGAACCTTTGCTCAAGAGTTTGGAAAAAGGTTTGGGCGGTCATCCATTTTGGGATAACATGGTGTGGACAAGATGAGAGGAGATCTCTAAAACATTCCCAAGCTTCACTTAGAGATTCCATGGGTCTTTGTTTGAAGGTTTGAATCTCATGGAGAATTCTTGCGGTTTTGGATGGAGGGTAGAACTTGTTGATGAAAGCTTTGGATAAAGCCTCCCAAGTGGTAAATGTGCCCGGCTCATGAGAATTCAACCACTTGTTAGCATTGTCTTTCAAGGTGATAGGGAAGAGCATTAAGAGCATTTGCTCTTCGGTTACACCGTTGTGCTTGATAGAACCCGCTTTCTCTTTGAATGAGGTGAGATGTTGGTGTGCATCCTCACTTTTCATCCCATGGAAGACATCTTGTTGCATATAGTTTATCACATGGTGTCGAAGCTCAAAGGTATTGGGAGCGAGAGCTCTATAGTTAATAGCCAAACGAGCACGGTTGGGATCCGGCCTATTGTAATATCCCCTAGGTTGATCCGTCATATCATCGTTTATGAGGTTGTTTCGTGGAGATTCGGTATCATTGGTATGGGTGGAATGTTGTGAGTGTGTTGGTGAATTTTGTGGTGAGTTGATTGGAGAGTTATGTGGTGGAGAGTTATATGGAATGTGAAGAGGTGATAGGGTGGAGGAAGAGGGTAGTTGGTTTGGATTCTCAATTGTGGAAATTTGGGTGGTTAGAGGGTTAGTAATGGGTGGAGATCCTCGAATTGCCGAAAGAGCTAATCTTCTTTTTGCCCTGAATGTCTTCTCGATCTCGTGTTCAAGTGGGAAAAGAGGTCCAATGTAGCACCTATTCATGCACTTAACAAAAATATCAAATAGTCCTAATGCAAAGATTGCACTTGGACAAGGGGAGAAAACAAACAAACAACAAATAACAGAACTAAGCCTAGATGAAAACAATCAATCCTATCCAATATTGTCGTCCCCGACAACGGCGCCAAAAACTTGTTAAGAATTTTATTTATAACCTTGCAAGTGTACAAGTGGTCGTGTAGTGTTGCAAGGGTTGAACCCAAAGGACGGCTATTATGGCTCTAGAATCGCTGGTCTAGACACTAGTTTAGTTTAACCTATGTGAGGAGTTGATTTTAAGTCTAACTAAAGAGATTAAGGCTAGACTAATTAAAAGTAGAGTGATTACTAGAACGATAGAAAGAATGATAGGGAAAAACTAGGATGTCCGGGTTCACTTATATAGATAAAGGAGGAAGTACACATAGATTAACAAAATCCAAGAGTAAATGCAAAGGAAAGACCCAATCTCTCGATGTAAGACTAACCCTAGGCTAAGATCGATTAAGTTCTCACTCAATTAACCAAACTTATAGTTTCATCATGTAATTCCTAGATACTAGTCAAACTCTCACCCAACAAGTAGAAAAGATAGTGTAAACACCTAAACTCTCATTCAAGTATTTTCACAAACACCTTATGTGCATGACAAAACTAACAAGCAAATAGTCAAGGATTGTAGTCTTCCTATGTCATAATCCAATCTTATAACTCTATATAAGATCCCCCTCCATCCTAGTATGAAGCTACTCACACATGTTCATAATAACAAAGGTAAAAGATGAAGACTTTAGCATGTAACAAGCAAGAGAAAACATATTTGCAAAGTAAACTAATTAAGCAAATCAAATATGTAAACAATTGAAAGATGAACAATAATAGGAAAAAGATTATACCAATATTTAAGACAAATTTGCAATCTTCGATTAAATAGAAGAATAATCTTCACCAATCTTCAATTAACAACCCAATACTAAACAATTGATAACAACTAATTCTAAACTAATTTAGGAAGTAATTAATGTTTGATTAAGGAAAGATTAAAGTTTTAATTAAGGGTTTGTATAGGATTAAGGAAGTAATTCTAGTTCTAGGGTTGTATGTACAAATGATTAAGGAAGGAGGTATATATAGTTTACATCGAATTAGGGTGAGGATTACAAGCAAGGTTAAAATACGGAAATGAGGTCCCAGCCGGTGGACCGGCCGCCGGTGGTCTGACCGGCTGGGAGTCCACTGTAAGAAGTGAGTTGGAAAATGTCATCAGGTGTGTCTGGCCGGTGGACTGGCTGTCGGTGGTCCACCGGCTGGGAGTCCTCCTTGACTTTTCCTTCTTCTCTTGACTTTTGTGCTTCAACATGTATTCCCAGCCGGCGGGCTGGCTGCCGGTGCCTTACCCGGCTGGGAGTTCCCTGTAAGTTTGTCAAATTCTTCCTTCTTCTTCTGCTCCCAGCCGGCTGACCGGCTGCCGGTGGCCTGACCGGCTGGGAGTTCTCTATAACTACTTCCCTTTTTCCTTGGTGCTAAGAGTTGGGGGAGTCCCGACCGGCTGACCGGCTGGTAGCTCTTTTCAGCATTCCTTCCGCTTATCTTCATGCTTAGCCTATCAAATCGTCTCTCTTGCTCCGATTCCTCTATTTCTGCCTCAAAACCTGCAAGACGGACATAATATCATAGGCTAGGGATCGGGGTACAAAATGCAAGGTAAGACACATAAAACCGACCTAAATGGAGTCGGAATGCATGAAAATAGGGAGGAAAGTTGGTGTAAATGAACACTATATCACCTGGCCTTGCCCAGACTACCTCTATTCAGTATTAAAATTTATTTTCAATTAAATAAAACTATTTTAAAGTTACATAACTCATAAATTTGTCATTAATATATTTTTCTATGGCATATCTTAAAATTAGGATGAAATAAATTATGAGACAAATTCACTACTTCCGCTATTAATACTTTACTTAAACCGATTGCTTTGCTACTTGTTCATATATACTTTCTTTTGTTGTTAGTATTGTTACTTTTATTACATTCGTTATTACTATTGTTACTTTCATTACTCCTATCGTAATTATTGTTACTTTCACTACTGCCGCATTAATATTGATAATTTCACTACTCTCATTGTTACTTCTGTTACTTTCACTACACCCGCTCAATGCTGATATTGTTACTTTGACTATTCAAATGAGTGCTTACTATCATATTGTTATATTTATGGTTACTACAATTCTTTTCACTACTAATAAAATTACTTTTACTATTTAGACATGCAATTTTAAGAGGCTTATATATTTATATAAATATATTACATATATGCATTAAATCAAATCGAAATAATTATGGAATATTATATTTTTTTTGGAAATCTAGCTTGATTTATTTACCTTATAATAGTTTCCAAAATTTAACATACTTATATTGTATTCGTGTATGTTAAATAATTAACATCTTTATACTAATTAATACCATAAATGGATCATATTATGTTTATTTTAAGGAAAATCACCATATTCTGGTATTTTCTAAATTTACACTTCAACCAAAACTATATAGTATTTACCTTGCAGTCCCTCGGTCAGGTCTTTCAAACAACGCTATCGATTAAAAACTATATAATATAATGAAAGTGTATATGTTTATTTAATTACATTGAAATCCCTTCATTTCAGGATTATATATATAGTACTAGTATTGGTGCCCGGCTACGCTCGGGCTACCTCTATTTACGATTAAAATTTATTTTCAATTAAATAAAACTACTTTAAAGTTGCATAACTCATAAATTTATCGTTAATATATTTTTCTATGCCATATTTTAAAATTATGATAAAATAAATAATGAGACAAATTCACTACTCCCGCTATTAATATTTTACTTAAATCGATTAGTTAGCTAATTGTTCATATATGCTTTCTTTTGTTGTTAGTTTTATTAAATTCGTTATTATTACGGTTACTGTAATAACCCCGTATTTTGATATTAATATATTATGTAATTAATAATTAGTTAAAAGCATTTCTAATAATAATTACAAATAAGACGTTAAGTAAAATATAAAATTAATAATCTAAGTCGGGAATTGGGCTTAGCAAATAATCGAGTGTTGGGCCGTGTGCCATTGATTAATTGGACCGGAATTTATTATAATAAAGTATGAGTATAATCGGGATTTTCACCGGGAATTTATAATAGATAATATGGAAAAGTAATAATAATTATATTAATTATCCTAATAATTTAATTAGTAAAAGAGATGTATGGTAATTCTAAATATGGTAAGAGTATTAATATATGATAATAGTAATAATAATAATAATTTATGGTGGCAATAATAATAATAATTCATACACTAATTAGAATAAGGTAAATTATAATAGTTTCTTAATCGACTTCACATACTCTTTAATCTTACACTATAAATACCATAATAAATCTGAAAATAATTCATAAAAAGAAGAAGGAAGAGATCTTAAAAAGAGAAGAGAAGAATTAAGGAAGAGAAAAGCAAAGTAATTAATTTTATTATCGCCTCAAGGTTATATTTCAGACCATCTTATGTATACACTTTAGCATATTATAACTCGATAACTAGACCACCATAGATCAGGCCGTAAGTACCATTGTGACCGTGGTTGACCAAGAATCACCGTTGACCTTATTTGACCACCATTGACCGGCGGGAAAGGGGTGTTTGAAGGGTATTTTCGAGGGTGGTTTAAGGGAGTGCCGAATTGATTGAACACGGGTTTCGAACCCTTATCTGAACTCGAATTGATATGGGCATGGTTGGGTTGAGACCGGGGGTGAGACTCGACTATGGTAGTGGTTTTGGGGTGGCTATAGGCGGTGGTTTGTTCGACGGCTCGCCGGAAAATGAAAACATGGGTATTTGCGTTAATGTTGTTATTGGCGATGTGGGTGTCGTGGGTAGGCTAACTAGGGGTGGTAGTTGGTCGTGACGGGTTGTGTCGGGTCCGGAGGAGTTTCAGGTGGTGGCTTACTGGTGGCGTGTGGTGTTGATTGGGTTTACGTTGTGTATTGTCAAGTTGATAGTTATTGTTGTCGGTGTCGGTTCTGGGTGGTTGTGGGGTGTCATGAACGGTCGTGTCTGGTGGTGGGACCACCGTGTGTCAATGGAGACCACGGTGGTGGCCACTGGTGGTCATAGGGTGGTTTAAGGAGGTGAGCGAGGGTGTAGTGTTGGTTGTGTTGTGTTTTCGGGGGACTGTGTAGGGCGCGGTTGTGTGGCTTGGATAGGGTGGTTAGGCTAGTGCCTGGTGGTCGACGGGATTGGCTGTAGTGCGAGCTAGGCTGTGGTAGGCTTGGGCAGTGGTGTCAGTGGCTAGGACTGTCGTGGGTTGCGGGTTTTGGTGAGGTAAGGGACACGGTAAAAACCGTGGTTGTGGGGGTGTGGATTGTGTTTGTTACGTGCATATGAGTGTGGACGTGGGTGTATCTTCACGGGATTGGGTGTGGGTGTGCTTGGGTTTGTTTAAATTATTTGTCATGTCGGGTTTAGGTAATCGTTACACGGGAATATAACTAATTAAGTTAAATTGTAATAAATTAAATTAATATAATGAGTTAATTAATAGTTAATTAATTTGGATAATTAATATAATAAATGGAATAGACAAAAAAAAAAATTAAGATATAATATTTATGTTAGGGGACGCTTTGTGAAGGAATTATAATTCGGGTTCAGATTGCTTTAATTATTTGGACCGCTTGAGCTGCTTAATTGGAATCGCTTACCAGGTAGGGATAAATCCTACTCAACTTCTACTCGATAATGTTTGTTGGATGATTTATATTTAAGTGAATTGATCATATGAGAACTGTGTTGGTTGATATCATTGAAATTGTTGGAGGGGAGAATTATATTGTAGATGTTGGTTGGATTAGTACTGTTATTGCATTGGTTATTCAGTTTAATACTGGCAGACATCCCTTCGTGATGATGTAGATTATTATTGCGGTTATATTGGCAGAAGTCATGGTAAGAGCCTTCGGGTGACGTATTTCAGATTTAATCTGGCAGACGATATTTTATCGTATTTACTCGAGGCAGCCCAGTTGGTCCAGCAGCCATCCGTGGATATTACTCAACTATATGATGAGGCAGACATTACCTTTTGGTAATGTAGTATGTGTTTACTCACCTTCGGGTTGAGGCTGCCCCGGCCAGGGATTGGCGGGATGATTAGTGTAACGCGTAAGTAAAGGAAAGGAGCACGTTGTCAGGGGGTTGTGCAATAAAAAAGGAGATTGGATTGTTTATCGTATGTTCTTGTTGTTAGTATTTATTTCTACTCAACCTCGCGGCTGACTGTGTATTCGTGAACACCTGCGGTGAACCGTTTTATGGGGAGCAAAATTGACAGGTACTAAAGATTAGCTGACTCGGGAGCATTGGGATGAGAGCTCAAATTGGACCATAGTTGAAGTCTAGATCACATAGAATAATTATATCACTTTACTTATTTCCGCTGCGAGTTGTAATTATTTTATATTAAGTTTTAGTTGGTTAATTTGTAATAAACATGTAATCGTTAAAGTTTTAATTTAAGTACTTTGGTTTGTTGTACTTTGTTATTCACTACCTCGGGAAACCGAGATGGTAACAGTCCTATTTAGTTGGGAATGTCTTGCTAAAGGCTCCCGAATAAATGGGGGTGTTACAAAGTGGTATCAGAGCAAAACGTTCCTCAGGCCTAACCAATGAACAATAATGAATGTAGGATGTGTCTAATAAAATGAACACCGGGTAGAAACTGTTAGGAGCCCCTCTTAGTACGGTTAAGAAGGATCCCTTAATTCGTACCTTGGCCCTTCCAGTTTTGAACCGGTTACCTTTAGAGATAATTAAGAGTGGGGTAAATTAAAATAAATGTTTAGTATTTTTTAGGATTCAATGTTGACTTGGAGGTGTATTTAATGATTAGATGTGTATTGTTGATGACCAATGTTACGAGACGTAACCTTGATTTTATGGAGGATGAGATGTTGAAATCATGAGCTTGAAAGTAATTGTTGAATTTATATTGATTATTTGATTATAGTAGTATCATGTCTAGCGATATGCGGTTATGTGAATCCCGAAACCATGTTATTTACAATATTATTGGATGATTGGGTTTGTGATAGGAATACTTTAGAATAGATTCATAGTGGTGTATGAATGTTTTATGACCAAGTTGTGTTACTACAAGTATAAGGGGGGGGGGGGGGGGGTGTTAGTAAGAATTTGTGAGTTCGTAAAATGGATGTGGAAGCATGACCTTATTTAGTAGATTTAAACCCTATTTGATTTAGCTGCCATTTGACTTCTCTAAATCGTCTAAGGTTGAAAATTTTATGAGTGGTAACAATGTGAGTTAACTTTCCAATGTCGTTGGTCTCGTGTTAAAAAGATTTATGGTTTGGGAAAAATAAATATTTTTATAGACAGTGGTCAGAATGTTTCTGTACAGTAAAGTTTTCGACAAACGAATTTGTAAAATTTCCCATTTACTTTGTACTTAATATTTTTACCTAATTCCAACTCCACTGTTTAAAAGACTCAAATATGTTTTCAAATTGATAAGTCACATTTTAAGGTGAATTTTTGACAATTAATAGTTATTTTTACAAGTTGACCTAAGTTTTGACTTATAGCTGATCAGTTTTTGGTTTCTACTCACTGAATTGTAAAAATCTTTATAAATTTATTATTCGAGATTTGGACTTAATTCTTTTTCTCGTGTTTTAAAAACTCTATATATTTATGAAAAGTATAAAAAATAAACGTGGAATGTAACGGTTATTTAATGGTGAATTTTAAAAGTTACCGCTGGACTTTGATTTCCGAAAACGCGAGTTTTTCCAAATGTTTAATATAAATGTTTTATAAGTTCTTAACCTGTGATTGTTGAGAGGTAGGACTGATCATAGAAGGACCTAGGAAATGGGGAGAAGGGTAACTAGTTAGTGGGATGATTAGACTCTTATCATTTATATAATTATTTCAATTGTTAGTGGTTTAAATAATGTAAAAGTAGTTTCGAAACTTCGGGACGAAGTTTATTTTTAGGGGGGTAGAATGTGATACCTCATGTTCTAAGTTTATATTGTGATACATTCTCATGTTTTGAAATTAGTTTTGTGACACATTTTAATAAGTATGATACGATATTATAATGATTAAGAAAGTTTGATAATGATTGAGTAAGTTAATGATGTTGAATGATGCGTAGTTATAAGTTTTGTGATAGTAGTTGTGGGAGAACTTCGGGACGAAGTTCATTTTAAGGGGGGAAGACTGTAATACCCCGTATTTTGATATTAATATATTATGTAGTTAATAATTAGTTAAAAACCATTTCTAATAATAATTAAAAATAAGACGTTAAGTAAAATATAAAAATAATAATCCAAGTCGGGAATTGGGCTTAGCTAATAATCGAGTGTTGGGTCGTGTGCCATTGATTAATTGGACATGAATTTATTATAATAAGGTATGAGTATAATCGGGATTTGCACCGGGAATTTATAATAGATAATATGGAAATAATAATAATGGAAAAGTAATAATAATTATATTAATTATCCTAATAATTTAAGTAGTAAAAGAGATGTATGGTAATTCTAATTATGGTAAGAGTAGCAATATATGATAATAATAATAATAATAATAATAATAATAATAATAATAATAATAATAATAATAATAATAATAATAATAATAATAATAATAATAATAATAATAATAATAATAATAATAATAATAATAATAATAATAATAATAATAATAATAATAATAATAATAATAATAATAATAATAATAATAATAATAATAATAATTTATGATGCTAATAATAATAATAATTCATACACTAATTAGAATAAGGTAAATTATAATAGTTTCTTAATCGACTTCACATACTCTTTAATCTTACACTATAAATACCATAATAAATCTGAAAATAATTCATAAAAAGAAGAAGGAAGAGATCTAAAAGAAAGAAGAGAAGCATTAAGGAAGAGAAAAGCAAAGGAATTAATTTTATTATCGCCTCAAGGTAATATTTCAGACCACCTATGTATACACTTTAGCATATTATAACTCGATAACTAGACCACCATAGATCAGGCCGTAAGTACCGTTGTGACCGTGGTTGACCAAGGATCACCGTTGACCTTATTTGACCACCATTGACCGATGGGAAAGGGGTGTTTGAAGGGTATTTTCGAGGGTGGCTTAAGGGAGTGCCGAATTGATTGAACACGGGTTTCGAACCCTTATCTGGACTCGAATTGATATGGGCATGGTTGGGTTGAGACCAGGGGTGAGACTCGACTGTGGTGGTGGTTTTGGGGTGGCTATAGGCGGTGGTTTGTTCGACGGCTTGCCGGAAAATGAAAACATGGGTATTTGCGTTAATGTTGTTATTGGCGCCGTGGGTGTCGTAGGTAGGCTAACTAGGGGTGGTAGTTGGTCGTGACGGGTTGTGTCGGGTCAGGAGGAGTTTCAGGTGGTGGCTGACTGGTGGCGTGTGGTGTTTATTGGGTTTACGTTGTGTATTGTCAAGTTGATAGTTATTGTTGTTGGTGTCGGTTCTGGGTGGTTGTGGGGTGTCATGAGCGGTCGTGTCTGCTGGTGGGACCACCGTGTATCAATGGAGACCATGGTGGTCGCCACTGGTGGTCGTAGGGTGGTTTAAGGAGGTGAGTGAGGGTGTAGTGTTGGTTGTGTCGGGTTTTCGGGGGTCTGTGTAGGGCGCGGTTGTGTGGCTTTGATAGGGTGGTTAGGCTAGTGCCTGGTGGTCGACGGGATTGGTTGTAGTGCGAGCTAGGTTGTGGTAGGCTTGGGCAGTGGTGTCAGTGGCTAGGAGTGTCGTGGGACACGGGTTTTGGTGAGGTAAGGGACACGGTAAAAACTGTGGTTGTGGGGGTGTGGATTGTGTTTGTTACGTGCATATGAGTGTGGACGTGGGTGTATCTTCACGGGATTGGGTGTGGGTGTGCTTGGGTTTGTTTAAATTATTTGTCATGTCGGGTTTAGGTAATCGTTACACGGGAATATAATTAATTAAGTTAAATTGTAATAAATTAAATTAATATAATGAGTTAATTAATAGTTAATTAATTTGGATAATTAATATAATAAATGGAATAGACAAATAAATAATTATGTTATAATATTTATGTTAGGTGACGCTTTGTGAAGGAATTATAATTCGGGTTCGGATTGCTTTAACTATTTGGACCGCTTGAGCTGCTTAATTGGAATCGCTTACCAGGTAGGGATAAATCCTACTCAACTTTTACTCGATAATGTTTGTTGGATGATTTATATTAAAGTGAATTGATCATATGAGAATTGTGTTGGTTGATATCATTGAAATTGTTGGAGGGGAGAATTATATTGTAGATGTTGGTTGGATTAGTTATGATGGAGTTAAAGTTATTGCATTGGTTATTCAGTTTAATACTGGCAGACATCCCTTCGTGGTGATGTAGATTATTATTGCGGTTATATTGGCAGACGTCATGGTAAGAGCCTTCAGGTGACGTATTTCAGATTTAATATGGCAGACGATATTTTATCGTATTTACTCGAGGCAGGCCCCAGATTGGTATGCAGGCCATCTGGTGAATATTACTCAACTATATGTTGAGGCAGACATTACCTTTTGGTAATGTAGTATGTGTTTACTCACGTTCGGGTTGAGGCTGCCCCGGCCAGGGATTGGCGGGATGATTAGTGTAACGCGTAAGTAAAGGAAAGGAGCACGTTGTCACGTGGTTGTGCAATAAAAAAGGAGATTGGATTGTTTATCATATGTTCTTGTTGTTAGTATTTATTTCTACTCAACCTCGCGGTTGACTGTGTATTCGTGAACACCTGCGGTGAACCGTTTTATGCGGAGCAGAATTGACAGGTACTAAAGATTAGCAGACTCGGGAGCATTGGGATGAGAGCTCGACTTGGACCATAGTTGAAGTCTAGATCACATAGAATAATTATATCACTTTACTTATTTCCGCTGCGAGTTGTAATTATTTTATATTAAGTTTTAGTTGGTTAATTTGTAATAAACATGTAATCGTTAAAGTTTTAATTTAAGTACTTTGGTTTGTTGTACTTTGTTATTCACTACCTCGGGAAACCGAGATGGTAACAGTCCTATTTAGTTGGGAATGTCTTGCTAAAGGCTCCCGAATAAATGGGGGTGTTACAGTTACTTTCACTACTCCTGCCGTAATTATTGTTACTTTTACTACTGCACATAAAATTGTATGGCTAAATAGTAAAAGTAATTATGTTAGTAGTGAACATAATTGTATTAACATTGAATATAATAATATGTTAGTTGTAATACTCCGTATTTATAAGTCTTTGGGTACTCTATCGAGTAGGCCTTACTCTGTCGAGTAAAGGTGAATTGCGTTTTAAAATAGTTTCTGACCCGTTTGGTACTCGATCGAGTAACTATGATACTCGATCGAGTAAGGGGGTACTCGATCGAGTACCTTAGCTACTTGATCGAGTAGCCGGTTTACGGGGAGTTATTTCTCGGGTTTTGTTCATTATGCGATTAAGGTATATAATCTTTTCCGTCATTGTTCTAAACACTTTTTCAAAACCTAACTTACTGTTAAGAGAGAAAGCAAAGTACGTTCATCACCTTAATCGCATTGTTAGCAAATCCCAGAGTTTGGAAGGTCGGATTTCATCGTTCTTTATACCGTTGTGATCCTTGCGTCAAGGGTAAGACATATATACCATTTTTATAATGTTTCCTTAAAGTTGGTTAAACCCTAATTTGGGAATTGGGGGTTTTGTAGTATGTTATGCTTGGTAGTGATTATATGTTTGTATTTTAGGAGGAGGATTCCTAGAGGAAGCCTTTTGATATCAGCTGTGAGATCGTCTGATTGTTGTGCTTTCCAGGTAGGGTTTCCCGACTCAGTATTAGTTACATAATGTGTGGTGATTGTGCTATAATTAGTACTTGTTGTTTGGTTTCGTAACGGTTGTTGATTGATTGTTGTTGATGGATGTGATTGGTTGTCTCTGGTTCTCGAGATGCGTTCTCGGCTGAGTGGAATCACTTGCGGGATTGGCTTCACGCCCTAGTTTCGCCCTCCGTGGAACCCGCCACGGGAGGGGATGTACACATTAATGGGACAGGGTTATTGCTCGGTATGATGAGCGGGGCTTAGGTGGGAACGGCAGCGGTCCTCCACTAGCAGGGCTGGTCCAGTGGACAGTCGGTGACGGAAATGGAGTGGAGTGGATGATTGTGTATGATTGTATGAGCTGTATTGTTTTCTGTTCAGTTGGTTATATGATTTATGTAAATATTACTGACCCCGATTATTGTTTTAAAACTGCGGTGATCCATTCGGGATGGTGAGCAGATATTGAGCAGGTATGAGTTGAGTACGGGGATAGCTGGGATGTGCCACGATATGATGATAGAAGTCTTCCCGTAGCTTAGTAGTTTTCATGACATTTCGATCGGATCGAAATGATCGGTTTGAGAACATGTATTGTACTTTTGGTTTTGGTTTTGAGATTGTAACCTTTCACTAAGTATTTCTATTTAAACGTTGTTTCTCTATTGTTTATTTGATTATCATTGCCTCGGGTAACCGAGATGGTAACATCCTTATACCTGGGTGGTCCTGGTAAGGCACTTGGAGTATGGGGGTGTTACAAAATGGTATCGGAGCGACGATCCTGAAAATCAGAACCAATGAACCCAATGAATATAGGGAGTCAATTAAAATGAACCCGGGGTAAAGGTTGTAGGAGCTAATGCAAAGGCTTGGGAGACGTCCTAAAGTCGCGAAATCGCCCTACAATTTTGAACCGGTCACATGGGGGGTGTATGTCGAGTCGTATGTGTTGTTTGTCAACTTGTGTGTGTGGATATGATGAAGTATGTCGTAATGGTTGGATGTTTGGAGTAGAGGATTGATATATGAATGAAAGATTGGTGAGACATATAGAACTGTGTTGGAATAAGAAGCATGTTGGATGTTTACTATGTGGCATTTGATCATATGATATAACTGTTTCGTTGATTTTATGAAAAGCTTGGTAGAATTGCATGCTTAGCTATATCACATGTTGAGTTTATAATGTTGTTTAGTATGTTGGGAGATGTGAGATAACATGCAGGTAGTTTATGCGAGTCAGCATGACTCGATCGAGTAGGGGGGTACTCGATCGAGTAGGTGTGATACTCGGTCGAGTGGGTTTAACTCGATCGAGTGGGTATTTGACGATTTTGAATCCAGAATCGTGTTTTTGGGCACTCGATCGAGTACCTCGGGACTCGATCGAGTAGGGGGTCACTCGATCGAGTAGCCGGGCTACTCGGTCGAGTATGTTAGAGGTCAGAAGGTCTGTTTGGGTTCTGGAGTCGAGGCACTCGATCGAGTATGCTGGGCACTCGATCGAGTAGCCTCTTACTCGATCGAGTAGGTTTGGGTACTCGATCGAGTATGTCCTGGGCAGTCTGTTTTCGCGTTTTGAGATATAGTGCGTGTGTTCATGTCTACCCTTTCTTATATATAGTTTCAAGATGCCGCCCAAGAGAAACGCTTACTATGCGAGAGCTGAGACCATGAACATAGATGATGTTGTTAAGATGTTGGAGCACCAAGATGCCCGGACTGACGCCTTAAAGAAAGTGAATAAGGATAAGGAGGTTGATCACTCTAAGATCAGTCTCTATATAGCGAGGTTTAACCCAAAAGAGTACACGGGAACCGGGGAACCGAACCTTCTTGACAACTGGCATCGTGAGATGGAGAACATCCTGGACCTGGTTCATTGTCCTGATGAGATGAGAGTAGAACAAGCTACGTTCTACCTGAGGGACGCAACTGGCAAGTGGTGGGATACGGTGAAGGTGGGTGCTAGGGAGATGTATGTGAACCAGGGCTTACCTGCTATACCTTGGGAAGAGTTTAGGAGAGCTATGAGGAAGGAGTTTGTACCGGAACATGTGAGGAGTAAGCTGAGAGAGGAGTTCGATGGGTTTAAGATGACATCTGATATGTCAGTTGCTGAGTATTACAAGCAGTTTAATGAGAAGTCTAGGTATGCTGAGGATATGGGTCTGAGGGAGGAGAACCTAGCGCTGAGGTTTGAAAGAGGGTTGACACCCAAGATTATAGAGAAGTTACCCGTGGGAGTCCTTACCGATGTTAAGGTAGCTTATGAGAGAGATGGGAGAGCTGAGAGGCTGGTTGAGATGGCTCAGGAGAGAGTGAGTGAGAAAAGAAAGGCTGAGAGTGAGGGTGGAGGCCAGTCTAGTCACAAGAAAGGCAACCACAATCAAGTTAGAGGGTTTTATTCTGGGTCAGGGTTTAGTGCTGGGGCTTCCTTCGGGCGTGGCCGTGTGAGTAGCAGTGGTAGTTGGGGTGTGACTTGCTTTGGCTGTGGCGGTGTGGGCCACAAGAGACATGAGTGCACGAGTATGCCGGGAGCTTTTCAGGGATTGGCTCGGGGGAGCTATTCTCAGGGACCTGCTCAAAGCTATGCGAGCAATAGACCGTCTGGGTCATGGTCTAACCGGGGAAGCCAGAGCTATCAGGGTGGAGGTAACCGCAATGGCGGTAATTCTTATCAGAAACCAGCTACGAACAACAACAACAACAACAATCAGGGGTCGGGTGCTAAGCCGACCACATCAGCCAGTACTATCCAGGGAGGTGGACAGAAGACCAGTGGAAAGCTGTTCATGATGGACAAGAAAGCAGCTGAGGAGGATGCCCATGTTATCACTGGTACTTTTCTTGTTAACGGTATTCATACCTTTGTTTTGTTTGATTCGGGGGCTTCTCAGTCGTTTGTATCTTCGAGTCATGTTAAACGGTTGGGTCTGAGGGTATATGAGTCTGTAAGTGAGAAAGTTTTTATACCTTCGGGTGAGTCTGTATCATGTAGGAGGTTGTTTAGAGATGTATCTATGATAGTTGGGCAAGTTGATCTACCTGTAGACTTGCTAGAGTTTCCTTTTGACGGTTTTGAGATGATAGTCGGGATGGACTGGTTAGGAAAGTATAAAGATAAAATAGACTGTCATCAAAAGAAAGTGTCTTTGAGAGGGCCTAAGGGTGTTAGTGTGTCTTATCGTGGGTTTCTAGGCAAACCCAAAGTTAAGTTGATTGCAGCTGTCACCTTGAAGTCATACCTGAGGAAGAGATGTCCTTTGATCTTGTGCCATGTGAGAGATGACCGGATAGAGAGTCCGACAGTTGATCAGATACCGGTGGTGGGAGAGTTTGCAGATGTTTTTCCAGAGAAGATTCCGGGGTTGCCACCGAAGAGGGAGATAGATTTCACCGTTGAGTTGAAACCGGGGACGGGGCCAATCTCTAAGGCACCGTACCGGATGGGTCCTAAAGAGATGGAGGAGCTCAGGAAACAGTTAGATGATCTGATAGAGAAGGGATACATTAGACCTTGTGTATCGTCGTGGGGAGCACCAGTTCTTTTTGTGAAGAAGAAAGATGTAAGTTTGAGGTTGTGCATAGACTACAGAGAGCTGGACCGAGTGACAGTGAAGAACAAGTATCCTTTGCCAAGGATAGATGACCTGTTTGATCAGTTGAGTGGTGCATCAGTCTTTTCCAAGATTGATTTGAGGTCGGGGTACCATCAGGTGAAGATTAGAGAGGTGGACATACCAAAGACAGCTTTCACGTCGAGGTATGGCCATTATGAGTATGTAGTGATGTCGTTTTGGTTATCTAATGCACCAGCTGTGTTTATGGATTTGATGAACAGAATCTTCAGACAGTTTTTGGACAAGTTTGTGGTGGTGTTTATCGATGACATCTTAGTCTACTCTAAGACTAAGGAGGAGCATGAGGAGCATCTGAGGATCGTGTTGCAGACTTTGAGGGATCATGAGTTGTATGCTAAGCTGTCCAAGTGTGAGTTCTGGTTAGAGAAAGTTGCTTTTCTGGGGCATGTGATCTCTAAGGAGGGAGTAGCTGTGGATCCGGCGAAGATTGAGGCAGTGACAAAGTGGGAAGCACCAAAGAATGTTGCTGAGATTAGGAGTTTCTTGGGTTTAGTTGGATACTACAGACGGTTTGTGAAAGATTTCTCCAAGATAGCTAGACCTATGACACCTTTGATGAGGAAAGAGAACAGGTTTCGTTGGGATGAGAGTTGTGAGAAGGCGTTCCAAACATTAAAGGAGCGTTTGACCACAGCTCCTATCTTAGCATTGCCTGAAGGGATTGAGAACTTTGAGGTTTATACAGATGCCTCAAAGAATGGGTTAGGATGTGTGTTGATGCAGAACGGTAAGGTGATTACCTATGCTTCTAGGCAATTGAAGCCGTACGAGGAGAATTATCCTACACATGATCTAGAGTTGGGTGCAATGGTGTTTGCTCTCAAGATTTGGAGACATTACCTTTATGGGGCGACCTTTAAGGTATTTTCAGATCACAAGAGTCTCAAGTACATCTTCACACAAAAGGAGTTGAACATAAGACAGAGGAGGTGGATGGAGCTGATTGGCGATTATGACATGGATATTATCTACCATGAAGGGAAAGCCAATGTTGTTGCAGATGCTTTGAGTAGGAAGAGTGTACATTCCCTGTGTACAGCTCTATCTTTGATGAGGTTGAGAGATGAGGTGGGGAAGTTTGGGATACATATGATGCAGAGAGGGGATGTTGTGGGAGATTTGATAGTTTAGCCTGATCTTTATGATGATATTCGAGGTAAACAGGCTTCAGATCCTAAGATGGTTGAGTGGAGAACTGGAGTAGAGAAAGGGACAGTGTCCCGATTTTCTATTCATACAGATGGCAGTTTGAGGTTCGATGGTAGGTGGTGTGTCCCTGATGATGAGGAGCTGAAAAAGACAATCATGACAGAGGCACATTGTACACCGTATTCAGTACATCCAGGTGGTGACAAGCTATACAAGGATTTAAAGAACACGTTTTGGTGGCCTGGGATGAAGAAAGAAACAGCAGAGTTTGTGGCCCGTTGTTTGACATGCCAGAGAGTTAAAGGGGAACAGCGACGACCACAAGGTAAGATTCAGTCTTTAGAGGTACCTGAGTGGAAGTGGGAATCCATTTCTATGGATTTTATCGTGGGTCTACCAAAGAGTCAACAGGGTAATAACATGATATGGGTGATAGTAGATCGACTAACCAAGTCAGCTCACTTTGTTCTAATGAAAGATACATGGACTAAGGCACAATTGGCTATGGCTTATCGAAAGAATGTGCTAAAGTTACATGGAGTCCCTAAGGACATAGTGTCTGACAGAGATGCGAGGTTTATATCACGGTTTTGGAAAGAGTTGCAGGAATCTTTGGGAACAACTTTGAATATGAGTACAGCTTTTCATCCTGCGACAGACGGTCAAACCGAGAGAACAATCAAAACTCTTGAGGATCTGTTACGAGCTTGTGTGATGGACTTTGGTGGTAGCTGAGAACAGAGGTTGGATTTGATAGAGTTTTCTTAC
Organism: Silene latifolia; assembly: GCF_048544455.1. NCBI lineage: Eukaryota > Viridiplantae > Streptophyta > Magnoliopsida > Caryophyllales > Caryophyllaceae > Silene > Silene latifolia. Next base: position 37,316,078 of record NC_133537.1, read on the forward strand.
AACAACAGCTATCACACTAGTATTGGCATGGCACCGTTTGAGGCTTTATATGGGAGGAGATGCAGGAGTCCGATTTGTTGGGACGACAGTGCTGAGGCAGTGGTTCTAGGACCAGAGATGGTACATGAGATGGTTGAACATATTAAGATGATCAGGGAACGGATGAGAGCAGCTCAAGATAGGCAAAAGAGTTATGCAGATCTACATCGCCGGGATATAAAGTTTCTGGTTGGGGATAAGGTTCTTCTGAAAGTGTCTCCTATGCGTGGGGTTATGAGATTTGGGAAGAAAGGCAAGCTGATTCAAAAGTTCATCGGGCCCTATGAGATCTTAGAGCGAGTTGGGGAAGTTGCTTATCGTCTGGCTTTACCTGCTGCGTTAGAGAGAGTGCATAATGTGTTTCATGTATCGCAGCTGCGGAAGTATGTGAGTGACCCGTCACATGTGTTAGAGGCAGAGAACTTAGAGCTAGATGAGTCTATTATATCTTGAGGTACCTAAGCAGATTCTTGACCGGAAGGTTAGGAAGACTAGGAGTGGTGAGACAATTTTGCTTAAGATCCTTTGGTCTAACCACGAGACTGAGGAAGCTACATGGGAGGCAGAGGATGCCATGAGAGAGCGCTACCCTTTCCTTTTGATCAGGTATGTTTGGTTACGAGGACGTAACCTTGTTTCTTTTAGGGGGGTAGGAGATGATCGCAAAGAGTTTTTAAGAGCTTTATACCCCTTTTATGTTGTGTCGATATGGTTGTTGTCATTTGAGTCGGGCTGAGTTTGAGTTAATAACATGTTTTATGTTGAGTTTTGTTCTGGTTACTGAGTCGGGAGTGCGTAGTGTGAGTCTTTGTCATGTTGTGGTTTGAACTTCGGGGACGAAGTTCTTTTTAAGGAGGGAAGACTGTAATACTCCGTATTTATAAGTCTTTGGGTACTCTATCGAGTAGGCCTTACTCTGTCGAGTAAGGGTGAGTTGCGTTTGAAAATAGTTTCTGACCTGTTAGGTACTCGATCGAGTAACTATGATACTCGATCGAGTAAGGGGGTACTCGATCGAGTACCTTAGCTACTCGATCGAGTAGCCGGTTTACGGGGAGTTAATTCTCGGGTTTTGTTCATTATGCGATTAAGGTATATAATCTTTTCCGTCATTGTTCTAAACACTTTTTCAAAACCTAATTTACTGTTAAGAGAGAAAGCAAAGTACGTTCATCACCTTAATCGCATTGTTAGCAAATCCCGGAGTTTGGAAGGTCGGATTTCATCGTTCTTTATACCGTTGTGATCCTTGCGTCAAGGGTAAGACCTATATACCATTTTTATAATGTTTCCTTAAATTTGGTTAAACCCTAATTTGGGAATTGGGGGTTTTGTAGTATGTTATGCTTGGTAGTGATTATATGTTTGTATTTTAGGAGGAGGATTCGTAGAGGAAGCCTTTTGATATCAGCTGTGAGATCGTCTGATTGTTGTGCTTTCCAGGTAGGGTTTCCCTACTCAGTATTAGTTACATAATGTGTGGTGATTGTGCTGTAATTAGTACTTGTTGTTTGGTTTCGTAACGGTTGTTGATTGATTGTTGTTGATGGATGTTATTGGTTGTCTCTGGTTCTCGAGATGTGTTCTCGGCTGAGTGGAGTCACTTGCGGGAGTGGCTTCACGCCCTAGTTTCGCCCTCCGTGGAACCCGCCACGGGAGGGGATGTGCACATTAATGGGACAGGGTTATCGCTCGGTATGATGAGCGGGGCTTAGGTGGGAACGGCTGCGGTCCCCCACTGGCAGGGCTGGTCCAGTGGACAGTCGGTGATGGAGATGGAGTGGAGTGGATGATTGTGTATGATTGTATGAGCTGTATTGTTTTCTATTCAGTTGGTTATATGATTTATGTAAATAGTACTGACCCCGATTATTGTTTTAAAACCTGCGGTGATCCATTCGGGGATGGTGAGCAGATATTGAGCAGGTATGAGATGAGTACTGGGATAGCTGGGATGTGCCACGATATGATGATAGAAGTCTTCCGCTGTAGCTTAGTAGTTTTCATGACATTTCAGTTAGATCAGTAAACAGTCAGTTTGAGAACATGTATTGTACTTTTGGTTTTGGTTTTGAGATTGTAACCTTTCACTAAGTATTTCTATTTAAACGTTGTTTCTCTATTGTTTATTTGATTATCATTGCCTCGGGTAACCGAGATGGTAACATCCTTATACCTGGGTGGTCCTGGTAAGGCACTTGGAGTATGGGGGTGTTACATTAGTAATCACTCATTTGAATAGTTAAAGTAACTATATTAGCAAGAGGACTAGTGAAAGTAATAGAAGCGACAACGGGAGTAGTGAAATTATCAATATTCATGCGGCAGTAGTGAAAGTAACAATAATTACGGCGGGAGTAGTGAAAGTAACCTTAATAATAACAAATTTAATAAAACTAACAATACTAACAAAAAAAAGAAATCATATATGAACATGGGTTTTTCTAATGTGTGCCCAAAGGGCACATGTTAAGACGCTAGTTATGGGAGGTTTTGCAAGAATAATTCTCTAAATATGATAATTATGAGTTCATATCTCAATTTCTCATGAGATATTCTTGCAAAAGTTTTTCTAATTAGCATCTTAACATGTGCCCTTTGGACACGCGTTAGAAAAACCCGTTATATATTTATATAAATATATTAAATATATGCATTAAATCAAATCGAAATAATTATAGAATATTATATCTTTTGGAAATCTAGCTTAATTTATTTACATTTTAATAGTTTCCAAAATATAACCTTCTTATATTATATTTATGTATGTTAAATAATTGTATAATTATATGATGATAAATTAATAACATAAGTGGGGCATTTCTATTTTATGGAAAATCACCATATTCTCTAAATTTTTACTTCAACCAAAACTATATAATATTTACATTGAAGTCCCCTGGTCGGGTCCATCGGACAGTGCTATCGATTAAAAACTATATAGTATAATTAAGTTATATAGATTTATTTAACTACATTGAAGTCCTTTGGTTTCTGGAATATATATATAGTATTGACTGATTGATTGATTGATTGATTGATTGATTGATTAGGTTTCTTTTCACCTAGTCTAGCTACCAAACAATTTTAATAATATTCGGAGTATTATCTTTTCAGCCAACTTTTCAGTTAATTTAACCAAACATAGTCTTAGACAGCAGATGGATGACATTATACTTCATCGTTCACTAACATTTTCTTTAGTTTTACTCATTCTTATGGCTTATTTGGAATACCTTTAATGATGATCGGGGGAGGAACTAGGAATTTAATATACCTAGGGTTAGATTTTTGATGCGTGCTTTATTTATGCACTTTTCCTTGCCTTGTAGCACGCATTTCTATGCTTATTGCGTAGCAAATAGCTATTATCCCCCCAAGAATGGTCTACTTTGGGTTATTTTGCATTCTATGCAGGTTTGGACCCAAACGAGTGTAAACAAGCCAAAACCTATCCCCGGTATTGCATTTTGGATGTTGGAAGAATTGAAACTCGGCAGCTACCGCCTCGAGGTGCGTGAGTACGCAAGGAAGTACATCAAAGAGAAGTTGTACTGTGAAGAAAATTCGATCGACCACCCTGTTTAGTCGATCGACTATCAGTCGATCGACGGGTATAAAGAACTTCCCAATCCGCACAGGAACATCCTCTAAGATCCTTAAAGGCCGCGACAAGAAGCGGTCTACCATCTGGACAGTCATATTCGTGCATTTAAACTCGGTCAAATCTATCTTTTTAGCTAAAGACAGGGGTAAGACACTGACGCTTGCACCCAAGTCACATAAAGCATTATCTATAGTATGGGTGCCTATAAAACAGGGGATGGAGAAACTACCAGGGTCAGCCAATTTGGTTGGAGACTTGTCTTGTAGGAGTGCACTACACTCCTTAGTACAACCTATAGTCTCTACCTCATCAAAACTCCACTTACGAGTCAAAATTTCTTTCATAAACTTGGCATAACAGGGAACCTGAGTAATAAGTTCAGTAAAAGGTACCGTTACTAGCATATTTTTTACGACCTTCAAAAACTTCCCGAATTGTTGCTCAATCGTCGTATTCAGCTGTCGGGTCGGAAAGGGAAGCTTAATCGCAATAGGTGGCTCAACAGCTTTCTTCCCTTTATCAGAATTGGGTGTTTTTTCAGCTGCAGTAGACGACCCATCAGCGACGGGTAACGGATTAGCAACTCTGTCAGGCAGAAAAGTCGATCGACCATTTTCAGCAGTCGATCGACCATCAATTTCAGTCGATCGACTAAAACTACTTGTCGATCGACTTTCACGAACAATCTCAGCATCTACTTCAGCCAATTTAGTCGATCGACCATTTTTTCCATTCGATCGACTTTTCCTAGTCGCTACAGCAACTTCGACAGCAGATTTTTCCTCCGCATCAACTTTTAAGTCCTCAAAAATAACATCGTTATTTACTTGGGGCATCTCCGGTCCATCATAAGTAAGATTACTTCTTCGGTTGATAGCATATACTGTCTCATATGGTTTATCTCGCTGAGACGGCAACACACCCGGCTGCCTACTTGAATTTTGGCTTGATAATTTAGTAACTTGATTGTCCAAGATTTTATTGTGAGCCAACAATTCAGTAATTAGAGCCTCGCTCTTGCTTTTGTGAAGCTGCCATATGCTGTTGTAACATGGTTTTAGTTTCCGTCATATCATTGTTTGGAGCATGAGGAGGAGGTTGCATCTGTTGAAACTGTTGTTGAGGCGACCTATTAAAGTTCCCTTGTGGTTCATTACCACGATCTTGGGGAATGACATAAGCATTGGTCGGCAGCGGGGTAGGATTTTAGACATTGTAGAAATTAGAGTACGGGCTACCTTGCTTGAACGACTGATAGGCATGAACTTGTTCTATAGTACTCATACATCCAGCTGCAACATAACCATTAGTGCCACATCTCTCACAAGGGACCTCCTGTTGAACGATAGCATGGACTGTTTGCTTATTTCCCAAAGATTGGGATGTCTTTAATTCGGCAATTGTAACGCCCCGAAAATCAAGCAGACAGCTCAAAATAGCCCTTTTATTAATTATAAACAGCAGCGGAATTACAAGGGCGTCACCGTCGTATTCCCCCTTCGGAGAATACAAGGCTAAACAATTTAAAATAAATAAACTATTAAAGCTTAAAACTATAACACCCCACGGTAATTGAAGAGGTCCAGTTATAGGCTTAAATGACTAGTGCTTAAAGGGATTGAAAGTACTACTCATATCAACAAAGTGCACTTTCTTTTATGGTCATCCATGCGAAAGAACTCCAAAGTTAAGCGTGCTTGGCTGGGAGTAGTCTTAGGATGGGTGACCTCCTGGGAAGGTTCCCGGGATGCGTATGAGTGAGGACAAAATGCGCTATAAAGGACCCGTGTTGATCTGTGGGAAATGTACACACCTGGTGAGCTGTCATAAGTAACCGCTCCCGACCCGGTTTGGGCCGGGGTGTTATAAAAACTATTTACAACTTATACTTATTATCCTGTATAATGTCAATTCCTCATCCAATAAATTAAATTACCAAAATACAGCATTCCATGCCCGGAACCAACCCGGTATCCCAAAAACATTATATGACTACCATACAAACAATTTATATATATTCATATGACACTACTACCGCTATACCATTACTGAAAAGAATAGACATTACGGAGTAAAACTCCCACCGGGTCTAAGACCCACCTCCATGTACACAAGCTAAATAATTATTTCCCATGGGCCAACGCCCCTTAGTTTATATATTGAGCCAACACTCGTAGGGCCAACGCCCCTCAGTTTATATATATGGAACCAACGCTCCTGGAGCTACTGCTCCTGGGGCCAACACCCCTCATGTGTACACAGGTTATATAATAATGTCATCCCAATCCAATAATCGTATCCCGAATGCTACAATTGGCCAATTATGCAATATGACAACAGTAACCTTATCACAGTAATAAACTCATAAGACGATAACCTATATAACATGTGAGCACTATAACAATCACAAGATAAAATTAACAATAAAACTAATATAACGGATTATTTCTAATCTCTTATTTCAAGGTAAATAAAGGTAAATAATTACTTATATTGACAAAGGGTCCCGAAATCATACCTTAATAGGTATATAAGATAATTCGATGAAAACCAACACCCTTTGTTTTCCTTACTATAACTCTCGTTTTTGCGTATAATGAAATTTTTGATTTCCTTCAAATTTATATATATATATATATATATATATATATATATATATATATATATATATATACATGCATTAGACGGTGGACTCATATTTGAGGTGACACCCACCCAAATGCATGGGGTGAGTCACACTCACGTGTAAATAAAATTTCTACTTTTATTATTTTTTTTATTTTTCTTTTTCATAACTATCTAATAAGGTAGAAAAATCGTAACGGTTCCGACTCATATACTTGTAGACAAAAATACTAAAATGGAGTCGTCTTCGTGTATACAGAAAAATATACGAGTTTAGTCTATAAAGTTTCTAATGGTCCTATTATTATTATTATTATTATTATTGTTATTATTATTATTATTATTATTATTATTATTATTATTATTATTATTATTATTATTATTATTATTATTATTATTATTATTATTATTATTATTATTATTATTATTATTATTATTATTATTATTATTATTATTATTATTATTATTATTATTATTATTATTATTATTATTATTATTATTATTATTATTATTATTATTATTATTATTATATCATAAAAATTAATTTTATTTGGGGTATTACAGCAATTTGGGCAGTTAATGCCTCCAACTGAGCTGCAACGGCTCCATCCGAATGACTCCCTCTTGTGCTACCTCTTGGATGACCATATTCAGCAGCAGACTAGTCTCTGGAAGCGAACCCACGCCTCATTCAGGTTTTTAGTGGGGCTTTGTTTGAAACTGGTGATTTGGCTTCTAAGAGCATTTGTCTTCTGCGGTGGAAAATAACTCTTGTAGAACGCAAGAGCGAGTGTATTCCAGTCAGTAATAGCATTAGCTTCTATGTCCAAATCACGCAACCATTCCGCAACACCATCTCGTTGAGAAAAAGAGAATAGAACTTGTTTTAGTTGGTCCTGAGTTACCCCGGCAGTCAAAGGGATGGAGCAACAGTATGTAATGAACTTCTCCATATGTTTAGCAGGATCTTCACTAGCTCCACCTCCAAACATGTTTCGCTCTACCAGGTTAATATAGGACGGACGGATCTCGAAGGTGCCATTATCGTTGGTGGGTAGCTTGAATCCTTTAGGAATGGATGCAAGGGTGGGCTCTGAATGGCTTGCTAATGTAGCCATGATCGTAGTAAGGGCAAAATTAGAAACGTCTTCCTCTAAAGACTGAGTTTCTGCAACGAAGGCGGCGTAAGCTGAATCAAGCGTACTCAAGTCTTCTGCTTGATAAATCTTCTTCCAAACGTTTCGCCTAGCTCGAAATGTCTGTTGAACCATATAGATATATATGTTTGTGTTTTGATGATGTCAAGAGTGCTTTATATTCTATACACTCGTTGCGCGTTATTGTTTGTTTAGTCTTTTAGATTGGACTTACTAATCGCAAGCATTAAAGAATTGTGACGGAAGTATACAAGAACATATCATGATCATGCCCTCAATCACGGATCAAGATATTACAAGATAGTGAAAAAATTATTCAAGCATCGTGAGAAGATGAAGTTCAATTAAAGATTGATCAAGCTTGGATGATGAAGTAGCCTACACTCGAAGATCTCCTAAGAAGATTAGAATAGCGTAGGTGATTAACTCGTAATGGTAACATAAGAATGAATTTCTTATACTGGTAAAGTTATAGCTTGACAGCTATAACATTACTTGTTAAAGAGCTCAATGTTATAGCTCTTCTACTATAACATTGAGATGCTGAGTTTATATTACATGACTTAAAATGTTTTAAAAATTGTTTTTGAAAAATGTTTTTGTTTCTTTTAAATGTTCTAGTAAAAGTATTTATTTAATGAGGAAGCCCATATCTATATTGAGTGTGGTTTTATTTTAAATCTTATAATTAGTAATTATGTTGGGTCAACTTATGAGTTGAGTCATATTACTAATTAGGGTTTCTAATACTATCCACTCTTACACCCTAAATCTAATATATTGCCATGCTAGGGTTTTCACGAAAAATAAGGCATATAAGCCGTGTGGACTCTCGTGTAAACCTAATGATATAAGTTGATTATTGTTAAGATTTTATTCTCTAGAATTATCTTAACATATCTTTTATATTTAGCATGATATGGTTATATATGATAAGAATATTGTTGTTATGGAAAATCTTATCATATCTTAAGATTTAAGGAAAAGATAATAGGAGAATAATTGATAAAATTATCTTTTGGCTATTCTCTATTATTTCCTAAAGATTTTAAGGAAAGAAATAATAAGATATGATATCTTTTATTTCTGCTATCTAGGGTTTAAGGAAAATATATTAAGTATATATTTGATTAGATTATCTTATATTTATTCTATATCTTTTCGAAGAGATTGCTTAAATAAAATAAGGAAAGTTGTTATGTTTTTTTCCTTATTTTCATTCGGCATATCTAGCATTACGGAAATAATATTAGGTGAATATATGATAAGATAATTTATTAACAACTTATATCTTTTCCTAAGATTTTATGGATATAAATAATAAGATATGATTTGATTTCCATATCATATTATTTTCGGCCTCTAGGGTTTTGAGAAAACCGAGTGCCATGCTTCCTCCTTTGCTATAAATACTTTACTCTTTGCTACATTCAAAAGTAAGACCTTTGAGCATAACTTTCATATATTTTCAAAAAGCAAAAACCGTGTTTTAGAGCAAAAACCGTTTTGATATTTTTCGGAAAAGGTCGTGTTATTTATAAACTTGTGCATTCGTTCTTTCGTTATCGTTATAAGATAATAGTGCTTAATTGAATTCTTACTCGTTCATTAACGTGAACAAATTAGTGGAATCATAAGTTCTTTATTATTAGCGTAAGTTAGTCACTCGAGTATTTAACGGTACTCATTGAGTTACAGCTATAGTTAGTTGTACGAGTTGGGTTAGTAAATTTGTAATCCGTAGAAAGGTACTAAATTTATTAATCCAGAATAGTGGACGTAGGTTTCGATTTGTGAATCTGAACCACTTCAAAAACCGTGTGTCTCTCTCTCTTTTGTTCGTTTATTTACTTTGTTCTTACTTGATCATTAGTTAATTAGTTAAAGTTTAATCAATAAACTTTAAGTAATTAATTATATTCATACAATCGAAAAAGTTTAAAAAGTTTTAAATCCTCAATTCACCCCCCCCCCCCCTTGAGTATTTTGGATCGATAGACTCTTCAGTTGGTATCAGAGCCTCGTGCTCTTGATTGCCTAACCGCAAAGAGGCTGATTTATCTTGTTCTTATTTATTTTATCGTTTTATATTCCGCTGCCTATCACGTGATAAATGGATTCGAAATACCTCAAGTGTCCCGTCTTTGATGGGAAGAATTGCCGGTTATGGAAAAACGTGATGACTCACTATGTGAAAGGTCATGATTGGGAGTGTTGGAGGATTATCCAAAACGGAGCGCACAAAATACTAGTTGCATCCGAAGAAGGCACTACCTATGAGAAGAAGGAAGACGACTATGTCGAGGCCGACTACAAGAAAGCCGAAAAGAACTCTAAAGCAATAAGTCTATTGTAAAACGGCATGACCTCTACAGAGTTTGATCGGTTTTCTTTGTGCTCAACGGCCAAGGAGATATGGGATGGGCTTGAACTAGCTTATGAAGGTACTTCCATTGTTAGGAAGCACCGTATAGATTTGCTAATGCAAAAGTATGAGCTTTTCATAATGGAGCCTAATGAGTCGTTGGATAGTATGTCCGCAAGGTTTTGAAGTATTATAAATGAACTGAAAAACCTAGGTAGGAAGTTCAGTACCAAGGACATTGCAAGGAAGGTTCTTAGGAGCCTGACTAAAAAGTGGCGTGCAAAAGTCACAGCAATGGAGGAGTCACGAGATCTTGAAAACCTATCCTACCAAGAACTCATTGGCGCTCTCATGGCCCATGAAATTACTCTTAATAAAGATGACGCTGAACCAAGTAGAAATAAGAGTATGGCCTTAGAAAGCGAAGATGTTGGTTCCGACATAGAGGATGAAACCGTCTTGTTTGCATGCCGCTTCAAAAATAGAATCTTTCGAAGCAAACAAGCAAAATCATCCTACAACAACAACAACAACAACAACAACAACAACAACAACAACAACAACAACAACAACAACAACAACAACAACAACAACAACAACAACAACAACAACAACAACAACAACAACAACAACAACAACAACAACAACAACAACAACAACAACAACAACAACAACAACAACAACAACAACAACAACAACAAACAACAACAACAACAACAACAACAACAACAACAACAACAACAACAACAACAACAACAACAACAACAACAACAACAACAACAACAACAACAACAACAACAACAACAACAACAACAACAACAACAACAACAACAACAACAACAACAACAACAACAACAACAACAACAACAACAACAACAACAACAACAACAACAACAACAACAACAACAACAACAACAACAACAACAACAACAACAACAACAACAACAAATCGTCCAATAAGAATGTTACAGAATCAAAATCATCGTTCGCAAATAGAGGTTGCTTCAAGTGTGGAGAATCCGATCACATGATCAAGGATTGTCCATCATGGGAGAAGATCATGGACAAGGCAAAACACGAGAAGACAAAGAAGCAGTTCAAACAAGTAATGATGGCTTCGTGCTGGAGAGATCTTGACTCAAAAGATGACGAGGGATCTGAAGATGACGTAGTAGCCAACCTTTGTCTCAGCAGCGTTAGTCTTGACCTAATCTCCGACAGTGACGATGAAAGTGTTGGAATATGTATCCTCCGACAATAATGCGATCACAACTATCGATCTTGATGATCACATGTTTAAATCTCGTTTTAAGAATACATGTGGGATGTAATATTTTACAATCAACTGGTCCACACATATCGGTAATGATTGGCTGACTAGAGTTTGACGTTACTGTCATGCGACGGTGGTGATCAGTTGATCCCCTTAGGTCATACCTAAAGGGTAACACTCTTAATTGATTATTTAATTGATCGTATGACGATACGGGTTAATTAAATTGCTTAAAATTGACGGACGATTTTGTGAGTATTATTGACGTGTCTTATTGTAATTCGATTAAATAAAGATACGGTCTAAGTAATCAAATTGTTTTATTACTTAGATAAAATTATTGTTTACGAAACAATTGAAACTGAATGAATAATTTATTATAAATACAAGACGTTGTGATTTATAATGTGATAAACCGTTTTGGTACAAGTAATTACGAATTACTAGTCGATTTTGTAAATGACATATTTTATGAGTATGTTGTTTTTTTAATATGTTAAAAATACATTACATTGTGACATGTCATGTAACATGTGACATGTGACAATTGACAAATGACAAAATATAAAATGGACCTCACATTTTATAAGTGTCGAAATGGAGGGAGTATTAGGTTAAAATTGTGTTGATTATTTTTAAGTGGAAAACATGATGATTGCAACCTAATATAGCCATGCACACCTATGATTTCTTGGGTAGAAAAACTTGTCCATGCATTGGCTCTCCTCCTCTCTCCCCACCGGTTTTCAAAGGCAATTATAGAGGGTTTTTCTCTCTAATTATTCATTCACAATTTTAACTATTTTTCTAGTGTAAGAAAATAGAAATTCTCTCTATAATTTATGAAAGCTTAGAGAAATAAAATCTCTCAACATTCATCCTCTCTTGGCCGAAATTACATGAGAACATACAAATATTTTGGGTCAATTTTAGTAAGATTAATATTGTTCTAGTACTAATAATATTAGTCTTTTAAGAGGTTATCTTGGGTGTTCACTTTTGGGAGGGATTCTTCTTTGGATCCTTTGTTCATACATATAAGGAAAGCTCAAGAACAAGTGAGAAGGAGAACTCACTTGTGCTCAAAAACCGAAACTCCCATAGTAAGAAAGACGATTTCTTCTCTACTTCTATTTTTGTTTGCATGCATGAGATCTAGTTTTAATTTTATGACTAAATTAAAATGTCACATATATGAATATTTAAGTAATGGAATTATTGTATTCTAACAAGCGGTATCATGAGCCTTAGGTTGTTTCCATGCAAATCGGTTTATAGTTTTTCCGAGTTATATGATTAACATACAAAACTAATTAATTTGGTTTTATGAAGATAAACCTTAAAATAAATCTATACAATACTATTAAAAGGGGAACTTAAAATGCCACGTAGTAAATGTCACCTTACACTACCAAAAAGCCACGTCACTTACTACACATGACATGGCAAATTTTAATATGACATGGCGAGTTAATGTGATATAAATCATCAACTTATTATTATATGACATTAATTTAAATATATTTTTTTTCCAAAATTTATATATCCCTTTCAAATTTACATCAAAATTTCATAATTTATAATTAAAATTTACACCAAAGTTTACATCATTATTTCTAATTTTAAAAGTAAAAAAGAAAAAAAAAGAAATATTAAATGCAAATAGCATAACAAATATTAAACTTTGGACTTTTAAGTTTGTAGATAAATTAAACAACAATTAAAATCAAAATTCATATTAAATTTTAAATTTCGACGTTTATTGTTAGAATATTTTAAGCAATAAATAAATATCACATAATTCTAATTTACTCCGTTTATTAAAAAAATAAATAGTTTGTAAATATTAAGAGTAAATAATAACATATTTAACATTACACACGGTGCCTTTTGTCAACAAAAAAATAAAAAATAAAATAAAAATTAAAGCAAACCTTTAACATTTCATTTCTCCTTGCTCCATATTTATGTTTATATTAAATTTGCTAATAATGAAAAAGAATACTCAAAAGTCCTAAAACCTTACTACATAATTATTATATATATTAAATTTGATGATAATAATAAAATGACACCGAAAAGTCATAACATGCATCCTAAATTGGATATAAATGTTCGATGTAAGACAACATTTGTGAGCCAAATTTCACGCCAATATTTTTTTGCCCTCATCGCCAACAAAATCGTAGTTGTATATGTAAATAGTCTTTTTTAAATCTTATCATTATATCAACATCAAGGTAAGTGTATTAAGGTAAGGTAAATGTATTAAGGTTTTAAATTAATAATTTAATAATTTATTTTTAAGTTCCATTGGTTATGAAATGCTCATCACTTTTTAAAACTTTCTTATGTAGGAACTATCAAGATTTGTGGTAGGTAAATCTATTAAGGTTTGGTAAATGTATTAAGGTTCTAAATTAATAATTCATTTATTTGTTTTTAAGTTCAATTGGTTGCTCATCACTTTTTAAAACTTTCTTATGTAGGAACTATCAAGATTTGTGGTATTGTGCTATTCGAAGGTAAATAAATATACTTACATCTTTATGACTCAATGCCCTTTTTCTATTATTATTTAAAGAAAAACTTAAATTAATAACGATAAGATTAATATCACGTAAATCAAATTTCACCATTTTATTTCTTATTAATTACTCGGTGGATTTTGTCCTTTTTTTTCCCTAGAGATGGTTCATTGGAGAAAAAATACTATATGGAGAAAGAAAATATTAGAGTTGCTTAAACAACTACTCCCTTCATTCCACTCAATACTATATTATAAACTAACTACAAGATTGACTATAAGTTTTTGACGGAAGACAACATTTGTGAGACAACATTTAAGTAAATATTTTTGTACCGCTATCGCGAAAAGAATTGTATATGTCACTAACTTTTTTTTTATCATTGTATCAGCACCAAGGTAAATGTATTAAGGTTTTAAATTAAGAATTCATTTATTTATTTTATTTTCCATTGGTTATGAAGTACATCACATTTTTAAACCTCGCATATTTGTTGTTTATTTCTTATTTAGGGATATTGAGATTTGTGGTGTTGTGATATTCAAAGGTAAATATACTTACATCTTTAGACTCAATGTCATCTTTCTTCCATTATTTAAGAGAAACTTAAATTAATAACAAAAATTAATGACTAAGTGATTTTTTTTTATGTAGGGATGGTTTATTGAAGAAAGAAGACTAAGAAGGGAAATATTAGAATTACTTAAACAAATACTCTATTCATTCGATTCAATACTATATTATAAACTAACTATAAGATTGACAACATGAATGTAAATGACTAATTGTTTTTAGGTTCATAAAAAAAATTAGTATTTCAACAACTTTCAAATGTATGCTTTATTTTGATATGTGTTGTTTTTTTAATCATCATTTTTCCTTAGAAAAATAACACTCATAGAATGAAATTGAATTTGCGAGGATCTCAATCTTATTGACATGGATAATAGGTAGCATAAATAATGGAGTGAAAAGCCCAAAAATTATCATTTAAGAAAGGAGTTAGATGTTAAATTAGTGGGGTGAATTAATTATCAATTATTAATAACTATAAAGATGAGAGGAATCTAAAAAGTTTATTTACATCTACATTATTCTTTTGTACACGTTAAATTTAATTTTCATTTTCTTTAATTTATACACATGAGACACATGCCTATTCAAAATGGCTTTTGATAGAAAACATGATTGAGTGGAATGCTTAGTTTACCTATTTTGAAGTATACGGTTGAATCCCGAAGGTGGAAAATTTGGAGAAATGTCAAAGCACATTTTTGCTTAATATTGTTTAATGGATGAAGTATAGGGACTTAATGATCCAATTATTACGAGTTGTTCCTTTCAAATTCTTAGTTCCGCAATTTATTATAGTACTAGCTACAATATTATGGGTGCTGTGAAATGTTAGTTTTTGTCACAATAATTCTAATCGTGTGTTTTATATTAATTTTGGATTTGTTGATAAAATTTAAAAATCTAATTAGTGAGGGTGTTGCATGTTTGGCAATCTTTGTTTGATGATATTATGGTTTCATGTAATGTGATTATGCGAATACCTGTATTATTAATTGATTTTAATCAGCTTCCATTGAGTTACTTCAGTTTTCGATTATGCGAATACATGTATTATTAATTGATTTTAATCAGCTTTCATTTGCGCATATTTGACCTATCACAAATCACGTAAAATGATTTGAGTAACACCACTTACCATTTAAAACCCTCATAAAAGAACGTCAAATAATGGCATGGTTTTGATAAAAGTATTTACTATATAACACTTTAGTTTCTGATTTTACATAAAACTATTGTACAAAAAAACTAATTTGTCTTGATTTTATAGAAGTCTTAAAACATGAAACCATATTGTAGAATGTTATGATTTGATTCACTAAAAATATCATAGTAAAAACAAAAGATCCCGTGAATTTCACGGGTCACAAAACTAGTTTTCATGGTAAAAGTTTCTGGTCCTAAGTAATTTTTAGGACATTTTAGTTTGTTTATGGATTTTATTGTTCATTTTTTATAATAATGACATTAAAATGTGATTTTTATGATAAAAATGTCATTTTTGGACTAAAAATAGCTAAACTTCGATTTTTTCAGTGGGTTTTGGATATGTTTTGACATATATTATCTAATGATGGCCTGCAAACTTTCATAATAAAATGAGTTGTTATGCTCGAAATATGGATTTTTCAAGTTAAAATCGTATTTAAATGAGTAAATAGGTAAATATGAGTTATATTTCGAATCTGGTCATAGAAATTTAGTATGTTGTCACATGCAATTTTACAAGATGTGTGTAAAATATTTAGCTATAATGAAGTCTTTATGCATGATTTATGAATTTTTGATGAAAACTCACATAAATAGTGACTAAAATTAGTAATAATGCTAAAACATACTTCATGACTAAAGGAAAACGTCAAATGTTAAATTTTATCATATATTTCAGATCTAAAAATGAAAAGTTGGTAAAAATAATTTTTCTTATATTTTTATGGTCATAATTGTTAAAATCGATAAACCGCAACATTGTTTTTCTCGATAAATTTTCGAAATTTTTAACCTAATTTTTGAATATTATGAGTGTCATGGTATTTTTCCAGAATGTTCATGAGTTTAAATTTCAAAATTTGAAATTATTTGAAACTTTTATGATTTAATTTGAAGTTTATGGCATAATTTTGTTTTTTTAGGTCCATTTATGAACAATATTAAGAAATCTAGGTTAATTATTGTCAATATGTTAGTGGAGACTAATTTTGAGTCCTAAATTGGTTAGGGTAATTAACTTGTACATAAATATGAATTTATGTAATTTATGTAATTATTATGATTTTAAAAGGTTAAATCACGCAAATCCGTAAAAACCGATTAATATACGATATTGGCTCCTTAAAGGCGATTTAGCATAAAATTGGACATGTTCATACATATTATAATGCTGCATTTTATTTATGATTGTCATATTTTAATTTTATGTAATTTTTGAATTATGTAATTTTACTTAGTATGGCCTTAGTTTTAATTTGTATTACCCGAAATGCATGGGAATATCGATTTGGTTGTAATTTATTGTGATCTCGTATCACCGTTTTGTAATTTAATAGATTTTTTTTTAATTACAAATGTATAATAGGAAATTATGTAATTTATTATGTAATTTATTTATTCCGGAGTTCCTTGAAGACGGTGCCACTCTAGAAGGCGATCCATCAAAGAAAATGTTGCCCTGAAATGCGTGCCAAGACCGAAGTTCAAGGGACCAAAGGAGTTGGTTTCCGAAGTTGTAATAGTTTATTAGATTTACTATTTTAGGAAGGTCATACTAGGATTTTATTTATATGTTGCATGCATCGCTAAATCGCCATAACTAAAACATGCATTATCATTAAATCGAGTTTAATTGACCATGTCAATTACAATTATCGTAGTTCACCGCTTTAGTTCACTTAAACGTGATAGATAATAAATTGATATGACCTCTCGCTAAAATAAACAATTGAGACTTAGCCTTACCAAAAAGTAGAAACCATGAAAACCTATTTCGTGAGGGAGTGCACTCGGCCTTACCGGGGTACAAGCCTTGCTACGTAGGGGAAGTGGGTGATAAATGTCTACCCACCGAATTTATAAAGATGAGGGTTGTATTCGGCTTAACCGATGCCCAAGTTGATGTAAATTTGGATCATGGACACATTTATTCGAAATTTGGGTTAAACTCAACGAAATTATTCTCGACGGTTTCCGGATGTGTTTTGGGCTAGAGATAAATATTAATGTAAATTTATCGACCAAGAGTTCTAAAAGTAGAATCGATTAAAGAGTTAATCCACCGAGTTATATTTATAAGGGTTGTATTCGGCTTTACCGATGCCTAAGTTAATATGAACTTGGGTCTTGGAATCATTTATCATAGTTGGGTAGAGGTCACTAGATAAATGCAATAAAACTAGTTTAAATTAAAACTTTACGAGTGTTATTATTGTTTTGAAAACGACAAATGTTTTGTTCCTTCTATTTTCGTTTTGTAGACCACTTTTATTTCTCATAACAAATGGCCGCACCAAACACCAATACACTGCACCTCTCACTAATGTTTCATGGCTCCGATCCTTCATGGATCGTTGTAAACTTGAAAAGAATGGGTCAAATTTCTCCGATTGGGATGCCCAAGTCAAATTAGCCGCCCAAGGTGACGACAAGCTTCGTTACCTCACCGAGGCCTCTTCACCCGAACCTAATGCTTGCTCAAGTGCCGCCACTAGGGAAGCATATGAGGCTTACCACAAAGAGTCCGCCGCTATGAAAAATGTGTTGATTTTTGCAATGGAGGCGGATCTTCAAAGGAGAGCCTTTAAAATGGGCACCGCTTATGAAATCTATTCCAAACTTGTGACAATGTTTTCGCAAGCTCCGAGGATCGTCCAATATGAGGCGGCCTCGGCATTCTTTGATCTTGATTTTAAGGAGGGCCAAAAGGTTAGCCCTCACGTGCTCAAATTGTTGGAGCTAGTCGAGACATTGAAACTTCAAAAGGTTGAAATCCCCAAAGAGCTCATTGTAGATAGGATTCTACACTCCTTATCCAAAGTCAAAGCGTATGTTCAATTCCGGGTGAATTTTAACATGCAAGACAAGGACGTATCTCTTGAAGAGTTGCACAAGTTACTTGTGCAAGCCGAAAGAGACATGGGGTTAAATGCTAACCCACCTAAGGATGTGCTTAATATAAGCACCAAGAGCAAGGGGAAGTTCAAGAAGAATGGGAAAAAGGGTAAGAGGCAAGCTCCCATGTCCACCAAGGCTAAGACTTTTGAAGCTAGCACTTCCAAGACCAAGAAGGGTCCTCTTGATAAATGCCATTATTGTAATGGTGTTGGACATTGGAAAAGGAATTGTTCTAAGTACCTTAGTGACATCAAAGCTGGAAAGATCACTCAAGTAGGTAAATGACTATCCTTTCTTTTATGTTTCTAATTCAACTATGGTATTTTGATACAGAGTTGTGATAATGTATCCCCTTTTTATTGTAAATTGGGGCCTCCTCCAAGCAAAGACAAAGGAAAGGAAAAGAAAGCTTGAGAAATCATCAAGGAGCTAGGAGTAGCTACCAATGAAGCTTGGCTTTTTATTATTGTCTTATTTTAAGTTGTGTTCGGATTTTTAGAACTATTTTGATTTCCGTGTTCGACATGGAAATGGTTGATCCTTTCTAAAAAATGGTTGTATTTTGGATTATGGTGGCTTGGTTTACAACCCAAGTCACCCCTTTTATCGTATTTCCTTGTTCTAAAAATTCGTCTTTATATGCTTGCTCATAAAAACATATGATCATCTACTTAAATTGATCCAATAGACAACTATAATGATGGGATTCATTATATGTCCACAAGCTTAAGGTTTGTGTATGATCAATTATAAAGTGATGTTGAGTTGATGAACTCTCCTAAAGAAATGTCAATTACCAAGTACACTCATCAAATTTAAAATCTATTAGTCAATGTATGAGATAGTCCTCCCTCTACTTCGAAATCATCACTTGTGTCTCATAAACTATCTTTGAATATTTAGTGTATTTATTCTAAAGATAGAGTGGGAGAAAAATGAAGACACAAAGAATACAAAGAATAATTTGTATGCTTGAGTATATGAGATCTACGAAAGAAAGAATGATTTGTATACCTAAATAGATAGTATACATAAATATATGAGATCTACATGACAAAAGAGACCAAGTGAAGTAATCAAAAGAATATGTTCTCAAGATAACTACACGAGGAGACCAAAAGAAAGTTTTGAAAGAAGATGACTTAAGAAAAGTCTTAACAAGAGTTTTGGCTAGTTTATGAACAACATATGACCAAGAGTTTTAATATTGATATTTACTTAAGAGCCTAAATGAAACAAAGTTGCATCCTTGAATATAAATGACATTTATGATTAAAAGTTGCAAAGGAAGATATGTCGATATCTACAAAAGCTAAGTTAATTGTTAACCACGCTAGTGTCATTACTTAACCTCATTATGAAAATAAAAATGGTTAAACCTCCTTCCGGAAAAGGGTATTTTGAGAAGGACGTGTATAAAATGGGATTTCACATTTTAAATCATGACATCGCTACGCATCATTATAAAATGAATGAGTTAGAGATTAAAATCTCTTTCCATAAGTTTAAGACTGAAACCTTTTCAAAATAGGTATTTTGAAAGGATATGTTGGGAACATATATGGTTTTAATCTTAATAACTTGGCAAAGCAAAATGTATTTCAATTATTGAAATGTTTCGATTGAGTAGTCAATTACGAAACATGTGGAATTGAGTGGGAGTTTGAAATTATCATGTGAAGACATGAAATTTAGTGGGAGCAATCATCTTGTAGAATTTATAACTCATTACTCATTGAGAATGACGAGCTAGAACTATCTTTCACAAGAAGTATTTAAGTTTTCAATTCTGGATGAAAATGGACTATGATGAATCCAATCACATCATGGGATGTTGGATAGGTATTGAGATATACACGTCAAATCAACGAGAAACGTAGGTTATTCATGCCAATGAAAATGGAATTACCATAAGCAGTCATGGTCATTCATTGAACCTAAGAATGGTTGATCACATGATTATAGATTACTAATGTTTCCGCCATTAGAATAATCATGCACATGTCCAATAATGAATCATATGCTTAAGAGCATGATGAGTCATTGGTAAGCCATAGAAGAATCGTCATGAATTCTCGAGGAGAACTAATGAGCTATTCTAGTGTTTGACAGAACACTCTCTTATGTGACAAGAAGTTGCACATATTGAAATTCGAAAACGCGTAAGGATTGATGAAGATCCTAAGCTAATTAAGCTTAAAGAGAAATAAGAAGTTGGAAGGATACTAAGTTATAGTAAGAGGTTAATCAAAACTAGTATTTTCTAATATGCTAGGACTTATGAGAAGTGCTAAGCTAATCATCTTGACAATTGTTGCAAGACCCTACAAAACGTATATGGTCGAGCCCTCTTGAGAGGTTTAGTTTTCGGTACTTGTCGTTAGGAGCACCTAGACCAAAACTATATTTATAACTCCACAAACAACTCTACTATTAGTAAAGAGGCAAGTAAAGGTCGGATCCCAAGGGACGGGTATTGAAGTGAGATTTTCAATTGCAAGTAGCGGTGTCTAGGGGTGTCACAATTTGGGGTTGGAATAGAATATCACTAAACTAAATAGCAATGAAAGTAAACAAGCAAGATTAAAAAGGGATGTAAACAATTGATAAAAGGCACTAGGGTGTCATGGGGTCATAGGGGATTCATTGGAATTGATCATACAAACATATTCTCAAATTATAAGCAAGCAATTATTGTTGTGATGGATTGAGTTGGTTTATATCTTACAATCCTAGGAAAGTTTGGGTCCCGGAGCCGAATCGATTAGATTGTACAACACCTACAAGTCGACTTAATCTTCCCTACTCAACTATATGCATGGTCTAATGAGACTCGATTTGGTTTATGTCTTACAAGTCTCATTGAAAAGGTAGGTGATGGGTAAAAAATGTAAGGATTCATAGGCTCGCATTTCATCAAACATAACATGTGCATAAGTTGAGATCACAACAAGCAAGCAAATAAACTATAAAAACATATTAAATTAAGCATGAATCATCCCCCATGTTGGTTTCCCCTAATTACCCATTAACCCTAGCCAAGGAAACTACTCACTCATTATCATGTTGAACATGCTAGCAAGGTTGTCAATCATACCAACAAAGTAAAACATGATGAATAAACGAAGATGATTAACAATAATTAAAAAGGGATTAAGATAATTATACCTACTAATGATTCCAATAATAAAGCAAAGAATAATAGAAGTACTTAATGATTGATTGGAAGTTTGTCAATCTCCCAATAATAACCCAAATAATCTTCAATTACCCAAAATGAAAGATGAACCAAAGAAAGATTAAGGAAATGAGATTTGTATTAAGACTTGATTAAAAGTTGATTACAAGATTAAAGAGAGATTAGAATGATATAAACTACACTAAAGATTGATAAAAAGAACTTGATTATCTAATTACACTAATGGGGTATTTATAGTGGGGATTAGGTACACAAATTAGGGTTTACTAAGGGCTTAGATGACGATTAAGTCCTTGAGGAATCGCTCCTCTCAGAAATATATGTGAGTCTCTTTTTTGCTAGTCTTTCCGAGATATGCGCATCCTTCATAGAACAAGAAGAAAACGGAATAGCTGTAACACAATCCGAGCGTCCGGGGCACGTGACGAGCGGATTGTCTGGCTTTTGGACGAGCGGATTGTTGGGCTGGACGGGCGGATTGTGGGTCTTTTGGACGAGCGTCCCTCTGAGGAAGACGCTCGGATTCCTGGTCTTGGACGGGCGTCCAGAGGGCAATCCGCTCGGATTCTGAGTCAGCTTCCTCCTTTCTTCTTCTCTTCCTTCTTCTTCATGCAATCCTTGAGGATTTCGTCGGGGATGCAAGGATCTTTTCTCATCATTTCCCATCTACTACAATATGTACAAAGACCTTCTAGTCTTGTCTTCCCTTTGATGCTTGGTCATTGAATTCAATCAATTTAGCTCTATTTTGCCATGAAAATGCAAGGTTTGCACTCCTTTCCTACCAAGGGATCAAAACCTCAAAGAATATGCAAAACAAAGGACTAAAGACAATAAATTACCTAAATATGCACTAAAAAGCATGGGAATAAGGCTCATTCGGGGACTAAATATGCTCAAATAATGGTCACATCAAATATCCCCAAACCGAACCTTTGCTCGTCCCGAGTAAAGAGGTGACAAAAACTAGGACCGTTATTTAAACTAACCTAATAGCATAGCCGATATGAGACAATTAGCGGGTCTCACTCCGCCCTTTCAACTCACAACAAGACAACCATGAGGTAGGATGCCTTCTTGCAAGGCAAGGTGGGTCTTGCCAAAATGGCAACACATCCAAGCATTAAAGCACATAAAATCAAGTAATGGATGCATCTACAAAAGAATAGCCACTTTCCTCATCTAAGTGGCGGAAATTATGTACAAGGGAAGCAATTCAAGGGTACACACTCCTTCATAGATGCAATTTCTTCAAACTACTATGCCTAGAAGGATACCAATAAATCACCTCCAAGTTGTGTCAAGCTAGGATACCTTTGTCCTCAATTGTTAAATATTTTTTGTCAAGAATAGACTCCCTATGGTGTTAGAAACACTGGAGGATCGCGGAATTCCCCTTCTTGCCTAGACAAGAAGAAGGGTATTCCCCTCTCTACCATGCACAAAATTGGATACAATGGATAAAGGGATCGATAGTATTTGAGTTTCATTTGGGAGTTTGCTTTTGTTGTTGTTTTCTCCCCCCAATTTCTTGTGGCATATAACATTTGAGAACATTTTCTTGCCATTTCTTTTGACTTTTGGCAATTTAACACTTGACAACTTTCAACTTTTTGCATTTTCTTTTGAACATTTTCAAAGTCACCCCATATGTAGTGAGGGTGCCTTATATTTGAAGCATAGGAGTTTTCATTTTTGTTACTCCTCTTTTCTTTTGATGCATTTTGCAAACTTTCTTTCACTTTTCATTTCACTTCTTAAACTCAAATCAATTTCTTTTTGTGCCCATTCCCTTTGATGACAAAAATATAGTAGAACACAGATGAATGATGGTTGCATGGTTTCAAGGGTCACCTTGGAATAAACGGTAGCCAAGGAGTTATCACACCACAAGGTACTCTTGACTAGGCATTAATCCATGGGTCAAAGGATACTAGCATGACACATCCTAGGGTGTTTTACAAGTATTCTAACAAGCAAAGTCTTAAGAAGAAAAAGCATCTATTAGGGCCTATATACACTTGTCAAACTTCCCAAGTAGACGGTTTCACAAAAAAAATTCTAACATGCAACTACGTGTCATGATGCAACTAACATATATACATCCTAATGCATATGATTCTACTAACTAATATACCAAATAATCTAAATACAAGTCCTAAATTCACATCGTTTATACCACATCAATCAAAATAAAGCCACATAGTCATTAACATAAAGAGAAAAAAGGAGATTGGAAAGATCATACCATGCGTTCTTCAATATCCTCATGTCTAAGATGTGGCATAGTCGATCAATGTGAATAAGGATTGACAAACATAATATATACAAACAATATATACAAGACTACACTACAAAGGAAATGAACTTGTTTTTGGATTTTTCAATTTTTCAATTTTTTCAATTTTTTCGAAATTTTCGATTTTTTTGGATTTTTGAATAAAAGCTAAGTTAGAATTTCCCATCCCCATACTAATATGGGCATTGTCCTCAATGGCCAATATGATAGGAAATTATGCAAGTATGATGCATGATTTTTATACTAAATGCAAGTTATACTAAGCTACACTACATGATGCATGGGTTTTTGTTTATGACGGAGAGCGTAATTTCGATTACCTCCCGTTGCGTATGCATGTACTTCAACCGAGATAGACATTATTTCTAATGTCTTAAATTCCGGGGTAGTTCATGCACACGAAATGCAATGCATGAAACTATATATTGTCATTTTGGATTTTTCAAGTGGGAACAATAAAAAGAACACCTCAATGGGGCCAAGGTGTTAGTTCTCGTGTTGCTAGGACTCTCCAAACTATGATCAAGATAAAATAAAGAAAACAAAGAAAGAAGTAGACAAACCTCAAGAGGGTAGGAGCCTCCAAAGTTTGCTAATCCTCCACCATATCATCATTGTCATCATTTTCCTCCATGGAAGTGGAATCATCTCAACTCTCATCTTCACTTCCTTGATCTTTTCCACTTTCCTCATCATCTTCATTAGCCTCTTCTTCTTCATCTACCTTTTCATCAACACCCTCATCATCAACAACCTCGTCATCGACATTCTCATCTTCACCCGGTCTTTCACCCCTAGATGTGGTTGGAAATAAAACTTCCCTATCCGCACAACTAGGCAAAGGACATGATGGATCAAGTAGTCTTTGCCTAGCTAAATGAAGGAGGGGTGGATATTGGGCCAAGTATGCATCTACTCGATCATTATAAGCTTGTTTGTGCATCTCTCTCATGAGTAGAGTCATGTAATCATTGCCCACTTCAACATCTTTGGGTTTGAACTCTTGATATTTGAATGGGTAGGGTGGTGTGACAATGGAGGAGGAGAGCTCTTCAATCTCGCCCCTTTATTGATGGGTGATGTACTCGGCGCCCTTGGAGAGTGGAAGAAGGTAGTTTGTTCGGTGGGCACTCAATCGGCATATCTTGGAAGGCAAAGTGAAAGATCTAGCATAATTGGTTAGCCACCCATAGTTGGTGTCAAGAGAATTATGCTTGACCCACTTATACTTGTTAATCATGGCATCCATGTCAATGAGATGACCCCCTTTGATCGCCACATAGGTGTTATCCTTGTTGAAATTTGCGTCAAAGTGCTTGGCCAAGAGAGTAACTAGACCTCCATTTACAATATGAGCGGTGCCTTCCTTACCACAATCAACATTAAGCCATCTTTCCATCAAAAGCCTTAGAGCATTGTAGGGCTTAGTGAATTCCCTTCCTACATTTAAGGCGGACTCAAGTAGAACACAATCGAGCTTGATAAAGTGATTAGTGCCTTTTCTTGCTATTATAGTATTCCCGATGACCTTGTGCCACACTCTAATGCCCGGATGGTGGACTAATAGAGCGCGACAACCATGAAAGCTCACAAATTTCTTCCCGGAAATTGCCTCCCAAAGAGGAGCGGGGTCATACTTTTCGGGCATCTTGTGATAATATGGTGCATCACTAAGGCCTAATATCTTACCCAAAACATCAAAGGTGGTGCGCCTCCGGATAGTTGGATAATTGAGCAATTTTCGGAGTTGTTGTTGTTGTTGCTTCCAAGGGAGGATCTTGTTGTTGTTGAACTTCCAAGTTTGCATTAGAGACCACCATAGCCATTGAAGCTTTCTTTGCTTGAAGGCTTTGTTGCCTTTTTGAAAGTGTCTTTGCCTTGAGTGCCTTTGTTGCTCCTTTTGTTCTTGCCATTGTTGATTACACCATGAAAAGATTGAAAATCTTCAATTTCTAATTATACCCAAATCGATTTAGGATGAAAGGATTTGTCTTTGTATTTCAAAAATCGACTCAAAGGTTGAAGATTTTGGTGCTTGAATCAATTAATGTTGCAAAAGGAGTGATTAATTGTTGTTGTAAGGAAGTTTGAATTTGATTTTGTTGAATTTGGTTGAGGAAATTTTGTTTTTGGTGATGGAGAGGATGAGGGTTTTGGGGTTTATGGGTAGTGTTTGAATGAATGAATGAATGAATGAAATGAATGTGGGAAGGTGTATTAAAACACCCGAAAAATTCAAAACAACAGGGGAAGACGAGCGGATTCCTGTTGGGACGCTCGGATTCTGCTCAAATTGGCTTCAGGAAAACTCGCCTAAAGACGAGCGTCTTTCAGTGAAGACGAGCGGGTTCTGCTATTTAGGATGAACGGCTTTCCTCAAAGACGAGCGGATTCTCTTACAGGAACTTTGCTTAATGTGCATTGGCAGAAAGACGAGCGTCTTTCTACAAAGACGAGCGGCCTGTTTCAGACGAGCGTCTTCTCAGCTGGGACGCTCGGATTCTCTTACAGACCAAAAATTTTCATTTTGCAGCTCATTTGGATGGACGGATTCCTCCACAGACGCTCGGATTCCTATAAGACGAGCAGATTACCCTTAAGCCGCTCGGATTCCTCCTGGTCTACCCGGATTCAGGTCCATCTGTGCACTTGCATAACCCGTGTCATTTTCATTCTTCAAATCACGTGTTCTTCATTGTAGGGGCACTACAAAGGCATGAATAACCTAGGCAATTGCTATCCCCACACTAAGTTAAAACACTACACATCAATAAAATCATTAGTCCCTCCCTCACTTCTCTCAAAAATGATGAATATCTTGATC
The DNA here is from genome assembly GCF_048544455.1 of Silene latifolia. Taxonomy (NCBI): domain Eukaryota; kingdom Viridiplantae; phylum Streptophyta; class Magnoliopsida; order Caryophyllales; family Caryophyllaceae; genus Silene; species Silene latifolia. The sequence goes on from NC_133537.1 coordinate 37,342,674, forward strand.
AAGGCACAAAAATCCAAAAATGACAAAAAATGCAATGTAAGAATTAAAATGCAAGTTAGGGAGTTAGAAATATTTACAAATGGTGGTTTGGAGAGGACTCCACCAAACTCTCATCCTTAGTGAGATGTCATGGGGGCATGGCCAAGGTGTTGTTGATGTTACTCAACACCTTGAAGGAGTAGTCAAAAGCTTGTTCATTATCATGATAAAGATCCTCAATAGATCTTTGCACTTGTTGTCTTTCATGTTGGTCTCGATCGATGGCATTACCAATATAGGGATTGAAAATCCCTTCAAACTCATCGTCCCAAAGACCGCAAACTTCGTCTACTTGATCATTAAAAATCTCTTGAGTTGATAGAGACAACTCTCCTCCTTTCTTGATTTGGCCAATGAGGCCATCCTCTTCACTTGTCATGGGTGAGCTTTTCAAGCTCTCTTTGTTGCTATTAACTTGCTCTTTTGATGGAGCATCATCAACTTTCTTTTTCCATTGGAATTCCGACTTCTTCCTATCATCCTTCCGGCTATACTGATCAACCATAAAACATGGTTTATGCAAACAGGGAGCTCTCATGGTCTTGTCAAGATTGAAAGTTATGCTCTCATCTCCCACCTCTAGAGTGAGCTCTCCATGCTTCACATTTATCACCGCACCCGCGGTGTGCAAGAAAGGTATACCTAGAATGATTGGAATATTGGAGTCTTCTTCCATGTCAACAATGACAAAGTCCACCGGGATAAAAAATTTCCCAATTCTTACGGGAACATCTTCTCATATCCCTAATGGTGTCTACGTCGATCTATCGGCCATTTGCAGTATGATGTTGGTACATTTAAGTTCTCCCATCCCTAACCTTTTACTCACCGAATACGGCATAACACTCACACTAGCCCCTAGATCACATAGGGCTTTGTTGATCGTTGTGTCGCCAATGGTACACGGTATGGAGAAGCTTCCCGGATCTTTAAGTTTCAGAGGTGAACTCCCTTGAAGGATTGTACTACTCACCTTAGTGAAGGCGATAGTCTCAAGCTTCCAGATCGACTTATTTTTCGTAAGGATGTCCTTCATGTACTTTGCATAGGCCGTCACGTGATTGATTAATACCGTGAAAGGAATCGAGACTTCCAAATTCTTCATAATTTCCATAAATTTTCCAAGTTGGTGAACAAATTTGGACTTAGCTTGAAGACTTGGAAAAGGAAGTCTAATCACAATGGGTTCCTTCTCCTTGGCCTTGTCTTCACTTTTCTTTGAAACTTCTTCTTTTGATGGTTCTCCATCCTTGGAGTTTTGCACAACTTCTTCTTTGTCACTAGATTCCACAACTTCATTCTCAACTTGCTTCTTTGGTGCTTCATACCTCGTACCACTCCTCAACTGAATGGAACTAACCATTTCATGTCTCGAGGGATTACTTTGAGGTGGTAATTGCCCCTTTTGTCTTTGAGAACTTGAAGATGCTAGTTGAGTCAATTGGGTTTCCAACATTTTGGTGTGGGCTAGGATGTTGTTGATGGTGATTTCCTTTGCTTGACTATCATTTTGCATTTGAGTGAAAAACTCTTGTTGATTCTTTTGCATTTGGAGGACCGCTTTTTGAACATCAAAAACTTGGTCATTTTGTTGATTGTATGGAGTTTGGTTTTGGTAACCTTGGTTTTGGTTGTAAAAGGGTCTTTGATTTTGGTTTCTCATGGGAGGTGGAGTGTATGTTGGTTGAGGGTTTTGAACATTTTGGCTTTTGTATGAGAGATTTGGGTGGACTTTGGTGTTTTCATTGTAATAATTGGAATAAGGGGTACCACTCTTGTATGCTTGAAAAGCATTCACTTGTTCATTTGTTCCCCTACATTCACTTTGGTCATGTCCCAAAGTTCCACAATTCTCACATATCCCGCTTGGGATTGATGAAGATGTCGTCAAGGCATTAACATGATGCTTTGGTTATTTTGAGGCTTCTTCAAGTCTAGCCATAGCTTTTTCGAACTTCAAATTGATGGTATCAATGTGAGCACTAAGTTGAGCACCCAATTGAGTAATAGAGTCCACTTCATGCTTTCCTCCTCTAGTAGCCTTGTGAGGTCTACTATATTGTGAATTATGGACCGCCATTTTCTCAATCTTGTTCCAAGTTTGGTTATCGTCCACTTCGGTGAACATACCATTTGATCCCATGTTGAGAATGTTTCTTGAGTCTTCATAAAGACCATTCCAAAATTGTTGTACTAAGAACTACTCGCTAAGTCCATGATGAGGACATGAGCGACAAATTCCCTTGAATCGCTCCCAAGCTTCATACAAAGATTCTTCATCTCTTTGCTTAAAGCCTGTAATTTGAGCTTCTAGCATGTTAGTCTTTTCCGGTGGGTAGAACTTTTTGTAGAAAGCTAGAGCCAATTTCTTCCAAGAGTCAATTCCGAGAGTAGCCTTATCAAGGCCTTTCAACCATTGTTTTGCGGTGCCAATTAGAGAAAAAGGAAACAAGACCCATCGAATTTGGTCTTGAGTTACACCGGTTTGAGAAATCGCATCACAATAGTCACAAAAAGTCTCCATGTGAGAGTGAGAGTCTTCACTAGGCATCCCCCCAAATTGGCTTCTTTCGACTAATTGGATAAATGCGGATTTGGCAATGAAATTTCCGGTTAAGTGTTGTGGTATGGGAGTACCATTAGGTAGGTTCTCCTAGGTTGGTACGGAATGTGATGAAAATTTAGGCATTGTGGGTTGATTTTGTGTTGGATTTTGTGTTGGGTTCTCCTCACCTTCTTTTGCAAAACGGTTGACGAACTCAATAGTGTTTGGTTGAATAACTACAACCTCACCAATACCTCTCAAAGTTCCTCTAGCAAGTCTTCTATTGTTTGTCAAAGTCCTTTCAATTTCGTGATCAAAGGGTAACAAGTTACCTTGTGATCTTCTAGACATGCAAAATATCAAACAACTTGAAAATAATTAGAACAAACCTGGAGAAGTTTTACTTCCCCAAGGCAAAGAAAGACACAACTAATAACAATCTAATAAAATTTAAATCAAGTTAACACCGTCCCCGGTAACGGCGCCATTTTTGGTCGAGCCCTCTTGAGAGGTTTAGTTTTCGGTACTTGTCGTTAGGAGCACCTAGACCAAAACTATATTTATAAATCCACAAACAACTCTACTATTACTAAAGAGGCAAGTAATGGTCGGATCCTAAGGGACGGGTATTGAAGTGAGATTTTCAATTGCATGTAGCGGTGTCTAGGGGTGTCACAATTTGGGGTTGGAATAGAAGATCACTAAACTAAATAGCAATGAAAGTAAACAAGCAAGATGATTAAAAAGGGATGTAAACAATTGATAAAAGGCACTAGGGTGTCATGGGGTCATAGGGGATTCATGGGAATTGATCATACAAATATATTCTCAAATTATAAGCAAGCAATTATTGTTGTGATGGATTGAGTTGGTTTATATCTTACAATCTTAGGAAAGTTTGGGTCCCAGAGCCGAATCGATTAGATTTTACAACACCTACAAGTCGACTTAATCTTCCCTACTCAACTATATGCATGGTCTAATGAGACTCGAGTTGGTTTATGTCTTACAAGTCTCATTGAAAAGGTAAGTGATGGGTAAAAAATACAAGGATTCATAGGCTCGCATTTCATCAAACATAACATGTGCATAAGTTGAGATCACAACAAGCAAGCAAATAAACTATGAAAACATATTAAATTAAGCATGAATCATCCCCCATGTTGGTTTCCCCTAATTACCCATTAACCCTAGCCAAGGAAACTACTCACTCATTATCATGTTGAACATGCTAGCAAGGTTGTCAATCATACCAACAAAGTAAAACCTGATGAATAAACGAAGATGATTAAGAATAATTAAAAAGGGATTAAGAGAATTATACCTACTAATGATTCCAATAATAAAGCAAAGAATAATAGAAGTACTTAATGATTGATTGGAAGTTTGTCAATCTCCCAATAATAACCCAAATAATCTTCAATTACCCAAAATGAAAGATGAACCAAAGAAAGATTAAGGAAATGAGATTTGTATTAAGACTTGATTAAAAGTTGATTACAAGATTAAAGAGAGATTAGAATGATATAAACTACACTAAAGATTGATAAAAAGAACCTGATTATCTAATTAGACTAATGGGGTATTTATAGTGGGGATTAGGTACACAAATTAGGGTTTACTAAGGGCTTAAATGACGAGTAAATCCTTGAGGAATCGCTCCTCTCAGAAAAATATGCGAGTCTCCTTTTTGCTAATCTTTCCGAGATATGGGCATCCTTCATAGAACAAGAAGAAAACGGAATAGCTGTAACACAATCCGAGCGTCCGGGGCACGGGACGAGCGGATTGTCTGGCTTTTGGACGAGCGGATTGTTGGGCTGGACGGGCGGATTGTGGGTCTTTTGGACGAGCGTCCCTCTGAGGAAGACGCTCGGATTCCTGGTCTTGGACGGGCGTCCATAGGGCAATCCGCTCGGATTCTGAGTCAACTTCCTCCTTTCTTCTTTTCTTCCTTCTTCTTCATGCAATCCTTGAGGATTTCGTCGGGGATGCAAGGATCTTTTCTCATCATTGCCCATCTACTACAATATGTACAAAGGCCTTCTAGTCTTGTCTTCCCTTTGATGCTTGGTCATTGAATTCAATCAATTTAGCTCTATTTTGCCATGAAAATGCAAGGTTTGCACTCCTTTCCTACCAAGGGATCAAAACCTCAAAGAATATGCAAAACAAAGGACTAAAGACAATAAATGACCAAAATATGCACTAAAAATCATGGGAACAAGGCTAATTCGGGGACTAAATATGCTCAAACAATGGTCACATCAGTATACTTAGTGCATTGTGAGTTGGTAGAACACTTGACTAGTGCAAGTTATATCATCCACCACAATTCGTTGGTTATGTGACAAACAACAAGAAAGTTCTTTCAAGACAAAGAACCTAAACCTAGGTTGGGAACCTAGATGTGTACTTGGTAAGGTTCATGCTATGAGAGATAACATGAATATAAAGGAAAGTGCAATACAAGAAGTATGAACACATGGACACATGGTATGTTAAATTTCTATTGCAATCAACAAGTGTTTTCACACTTATATACATCACAATGTAGTAATATTGTATTGACTACCCGAATATGATGTCCACATTTGTCGCTTGAGTTATTATTAACTCACCTTATACTTTGTTACATCCAAACGGGTTGTAGAGACAATTGAACCCCGTTAAAGTGAACACGGATTAACATTGTATTCGCCCATAGTCACTTACATGAGGTGATGTCTCGAAGTGACTAGAGTGTGATGCGATTGATGGCAAGTTCAAATGCCATAGAGTCATATGAGATGACTAGGCGATCACATAGGCAGACTGTTAGAAACACTTTGTCGGGCCTTATGACCGCTTATAGAGTTCTGGCAAATTTATATAGCCTGGTCGTGGCGAGAGCTACTATAGTATTCTAATGAGTCGATTCTTTTGACTAAAGACTGTTCGCCTAAGGTGGCACAGTTTCAGATTAACTTTGATTTATGTTACTACGACCTTCGTAAATGGGGTCAAATGGGCATATTTTGGATGTAACACCCCCATTTATTCGGGAGCCTTTAGCTAGACATTCCCAAGTAAATGAGAGCGTTACCATCTCGGTTTCCCGAGATAGTGAATAACAAAGTACAACAAACCAAAGTACTTTAAATTAAAACTTTAGTGAATACATGATTATTACAAATTAACCAACTAAAACTTAATATAAAATATTACAACTCGCAGCGGAAATAAATAAAGTAATATAATTATTCTATGTGATCTAGACTTCAACTACGGTCCAAGTCGAGCTCTCATCCCAATGCTCCCAAGTCAGCTAATCTTTAGTACCTGTCAAAACTGCTCCCCATAAAACGGTTCACCGCAGGTGTTCACAAATACACTGTCAACCACGAGGTTGAGTAGGAATAAATACCAACAATAAAAACATACGATAACAATACAATTTCCTGTTACACTGCACAACCCCCTGACAACGTGCTCCTCCCTTTTACTTAGCACACTAATCATCCCGCCAATCCCTGGCCGGGGCAGCCTCAACCCGAAGGTGAGTAAACACACACTACATTACCAAAAGGTAATGTCTGCCTCAACATATAGTTGAGTAATATCCACCAGATGGCCTGCAGACCAATCTGGGGCCTGCCTCGAGTAAATACGATAAAATATCGTCTGCCAGAATAAATCTGAAATACGTCACCTGAAGGCTCTTACCATGACGTCTGCCAATATAACAGCAATAATAATCTACATCACCACAAAGGGATGTCTGCCAGTATTAAACTGAATAACCAATGCAATAACAGTAACTCCATCATAACTAATCCAACCAACACATACAATATAATTCTCCCTTCCAACAATTTCAATGATATCAACCAACACAATTCTCATATGATCAATTCACTTTAATATAAATCATCCAACAAACATGATCGAGTAAAAGTTGAGTAGGATTTATCCCTACCTGATAAGCAAGCACTCCAATTATGCAATCCAAGCAATTAAAGCAATCAATTAGAAATATTATTCTTCAATAAATCCGTTCCACCAATTCCGTCACCTAAACAAAATATTATAATTATCCCATTATTATTAATTCATTATTCTTATTTAATAATTTATAAAACCTATATTATTTATATTATTACTTAAAAACCCGTCTTAATAACTAAACTAATTATATATATGGTTTCATCTTAATAACTTTGCAAGCAACATACATTCCAAATTTTGAAATATGTTCAATTGAGTAATCAATTTCGAAACATGTGGAATTAAGTGGGAGCATTAGAAATTTTCATGTGAAGACATGGAATTTAGTGGGAGCCTTCATCCTTTGAATGTTTACAACTCATCACTCATTGAAGAATGACGAGCTAATATCTTCTTTCACAAAGAAGTATTTGAGTTTTCAATTCTGGATGAATTTGGACTATGATGAATCCAATTACATCAAGAAATATTGGATTAGTATTAAGAGATACACATCGAATCAACAAGTCACATAGGTTATTCATGTGAATGAAAATGGAATTGCCATTAGCAGTCATGGTAGTTCATTGAACCTATGAACGGTTGATCTCATGATTATTAGTAACTAATGTTTCCGCCATTAGAATAATCATGCACATGTCCAATGGTGAATCATGTGCATAAGAGCATGATGATTCATTGGTAAGCCATAATAGAAACGTCATGAATTCTCAAGTGGAATCCGATGAGTGATTTCCGTGTTTGACGGAATGCTCTATTATGTTTCAAGAGGTTGCACATATTATAGTATATCCGAGCACATGCAAGGATTTATGAGAATCCTAACCCTTTCAAGCTAGAAAGAGAAATAAGAAGTTTTGGAAAGATACTTAGTTGAATAAGAAGTTATTCAAAACTAATCCTTCCTAATATGCTAGGACTTGTGAGAAGTGCTAGGCTTATCATCTTGTCAAATTGTTGCAAGATTCTGCAAAACATATACCTAGTGCATTGTGTGTGGATGGAGTACTTGATCAGTACAAGTTATATCATTCACCACAAATTCGTTCGTTATGTGATAATCGATAAGGAAGTTCTTTCAAGATAAAGAACCAAAACCAAGGTCGGGAACCTTGATGTGTACTTGGTAAGATTCATGCTATGAGAGAGAACATGAATGTAAAGGAAAATGCAAGTAAAAGAAGTTTGAACACATGGACACATGACATGTTAAACTTCTATTGCAATCAATAAGTGTTTACACTTACGATATACATCACAAGGTTGTAATATGATATTGACTACCCTAGTGTGATGTCGACATTTGTCGTTTGAGTTATTATTAACTCACCTTATACTTTGTTGCATCCAAACGGGTTGTGGAGACAATTGAACCCCGTTAAAGTGAACATGGATTAACATTGTATTTGCCCATAGTCACTTACATGAGGTGACGTCTCGAAGTGACTAGAGTGTGATGCGATTGATGGCAAGTTCAAGTGCCATAGAGTTCTGGCAAATTTATATACCCTGGTCGTGGCGAGAGCTGCTATAGTATTCAAATGAGTCGATTCTTTTGACTAAAGACTATTCGCCTAAGATGGCACAGTTTCAGATTAACTTTGATTTGTGTTACTACGACCTTCGTAAATGGGGTCAAATGGGCATATTTTGGGTTATGATGGTTGTGGCTAGTCGAAGGGAATGAGTGCGATAGGAATTGTCCACCCCTAGTCAGGGTTATAACAATATCTCAGGGCCACTCGAGGAGTAATGAACTGGAAATGCGTGGCCACGCTCGGAAAGTATCTATGATAGATAAGTCCGGTCAATCAGTTATTCTCCAGATCGAGGAAACCACTCTCGATATGATCACTTGCAAGTACGACCTGAAAGACACCTTGCATTGAGTGGGAGATAGTAATAGGACAAGAGAATTGGTGACGCACACTTGTCGAGGACAAGTGGGAGATTGTTGGAATATGTGTCCTCCGACAATAATGCGATCACAACTATTGATCATGATGATCACATGTTTAAATCTCATTATAAAGAATACAATTGGGAAGTAATTTTTACTGTCAACTGGTCAACATATATCGGTAATGATTGGCTGACTAGAGTTTGACATTACTGTCGTGCGACGGTGGTGATCAGTTGACCCCCTAGGTCATACCTATAGGGCAATACTCTTAATTGATCGTTTAATTAATCGTATAACATTACGAGTTAATTAAACTACTTGAAAATTGACGGACGATTTTGGAAGTAAAATTTACGTATCACATTGAAATTGATTAAAATGAGATACGGTCTGAGTAATCGAATTGTATCATTACTCAGATGAAATTATTGTTTAAGGAAACAATTAAATTTGAATGAATTATTATAAATACAAATTGTTGTGATTTATAAATTGGTAAAATATTTTGGTACAAGTAATTATGAATTACTATGTCGATTTTGTATGTGACGTATTTTTATTAATACGTTGATTTTTATCATGTTAAAAATACATAACAATTTTATGTGACATATGACATGTGACATATTGACAAATTGACAAAAATAAAATGGACTCCATTTTATGAAAGTGCCGAAATTAGGAGGAGGATTAGGCTAAATATTGTGTTTGATTAAGTTAATAGAAAACACAATCATTTCCCTAATAAGACTAGCCATGCACCTAGTTTACATTGTGAAGATAAACTCTTGCATGCATTGGCTCACTCTCTTTTCTTCCCTCCTCTTTCCTACCCGGTTTTCCATAGGAAAATCTAAGGGTTTTTGCCTTATATTTTTTGATAAAACAATACATAATGTTATTATTGTTACTACACAATTATTCATTCATCAAAATTAAGAATTTTAGAAAGATAAAATACTTCCTCTCCTCTCCTCTCTCAACCGGTTTTTGGGAGATTAAAAACCAAATTATTTTGGGTCAATTTTCATACAAAATTAATATTATCTAGTATTCATAGTATTAATTTTTATTAAGAGTAAGCTTTGGGTATAAATCCTTGGGAGAGATCCTACACTTGGGTCTTTGTTCATCCAAAAGGAAAGCTCATGAACAAGAGAGAAAGGTGATCTCTCTTGTGCCCTATAAACCAAAAATCCAATGTAAGAATGGATGTGTCTTCCTTATTTTGTTCATTTGTTTGCATGCATAAGATTATTAGTTAATTTTATGACAAATTAAATTATAACATATATGAATATGTAAGTATATAGATCTACTTTTCCTTCAGGGGATTCATGGGAATTGATCATACAAACATATTCTCAAATTATAAGCAAGCAATTATTGTTGTGATAGGATCGAGTTGGTTTATATCTTACAATCCTAGGAAGGTTTGGGTCCCGGAGCCGAATCTATTAGATGGTACAACACCTACAAGTCGACTTAATCCTCCCTACTCAACTATATGCATGATCTAATGAGACTCGAGTTGGTTTATGTCTTACAAGTCTCATTGAAAAGGTAAGTGATGGGTAAAAAATGCAAGGATTCATAGGCTCGCATTTCATCAAACATAACATTTGCATAAGTTGAGATCACAACAAGCGAGCAAATAAATTATGTGAACATATTAGATTAAGCATGAATCATCCCCCATGTTGGTTTCCTCTAAGTCCCCATTAACCCTAGCTAAGGAAACTACTCACTCATTATCAAGTTTAACATGCTAACAAGGTTGTCAATCATATTAACAAAGCAAAACATGATGAATGAATGGAAATGATTAACAATAATTAAAACAAGGGTTAAGAGAATTATACCTAATGATGATTCCAAAATAATAAGCAAAGAATAATAGAAGTACTTGATGATTGATAGAAGGTTGTCAATCTCCCAATAATACCCAAATAATCTTCAATTACCCAAAATAAATGATGAACAATAGAGAAATTAAGGAAATGAGATTTGTATTAATGCTTAATTAAAAGTTGATTACAAGATTAAAAGGAGATTAGGAAGAACATAAATAATATTAAGGATTGGTTGTAATCTAACTAGTACAATGGGGTATTTATAGTGAGGATTAGGTACTTAAATTAGGGTTACTAAGGACTTAAATGACGATTAAGACCTTTAAGAAAAGTTGAGGAAATGCTCCTCTCGAAGGAAGATGCTAGTCTCCTTTTTGCTAGTCTTTTAGAAATATGCGCATCCCGAGTAGAACAAGGAAGAGACGTGTTGTACTGGGCAGGAATCCGAGCGGCCAAGGGGTCGGGACGCTCAGATTGTGGAGGTCTTGGACGAGCGTCCCGAGGCTGCGACGGGCGAATTGTAGTCCAGCAAGCTTCTTCCTCTTTTCTTCTTTTCTTCTTCCAATAATCCTCAAGGATCTTGTCGGATATACAAGGATCTTCTTCATCATTGCTCATCTACTACATTATTTACATAGGCCTTCTAGTCTTGTCTTCACTTTGATGCTTGGTCATTATATTCGATCAATTTAGCTCCATTTTTCCATGAAAATGCAAGGTTTGCACTCCTCTCCTACCAAGGAAACAAAACCTCAAAGAATATACAAAACAAAGGACTAAAGATAGTAAATGACCCAATTATGCACAAAAAAGCATCGAAATGAGGCTAATTCGGGTACTAAATATGCTCAAATATTGGTCACATCAAATATCCCCAAACCGAACCTTTGCTCGTCCCAAGTAAACAGGTGACAAAACTAGGACCCTTATTTAAACTAACCTACTAATATAACCGATATGAGACCATTAGCAGGTCTCACTCCGCCGCTTCAACTCACAACAAGACAACCATGAGGTAGGATGCCTTATTGCAAGGCAAGGTGGGGCTTACCAAAATGGCGACACATCCAAGCATTAAAGCACACAAAATCAAGTAATGGATGCATCTACAAAAGAATAGCCACTTTCCTCATCTAAGTGGCGGAAATTATCTAAAGGGGAAGCAATTCAAGGGTACACACTCCTTCATAGATATGGTTTCTTCAAACTACTAAGCCTAGAAGGATACCAATAAATCACCTCCAAGTTGTGTCAAGCTACGGTACCTTTGTCCTCAATCGTTAAATGCTTTCGTCAAGGGTAAACTCCCTACGGTGTTAGAAACACTGGAGGATCGCGGAATTCCCATTCTTGCCTAGACAAGAAGAAGGGTCGTCCCCTCTCTACCATGCACAAAAATGGATACGATGGAAAAGGGATCAACAGTATTTGAGGTTCGTTTGGGAGTTTGTTTTTGTTGTTGTTTTTCCCCCCAATTTCTTGTGGCATATAACATTTGAGAACACTTTCTTTTTGCCATTTCTTTTGATGTTTGGCATTTCAATACTTGATAATTTCAACTTTTCTTTGCATTTCTTTTTGAACATTTTCAAAGTCACCCCATTTGTAGTGAGGGTGCTTATATTTGAAGCATTAGAAGTCTATTTTTGCTCCTCTTTTCATTTGATGCAATTTGCAAACTTTTTGACTTTTCATTTCATTTCCTGAACTCAAATTTTGAAGAATTTTTGTGCCCATTCCCTTTGATGACAAAAATGTGGTAGAACATGGATGATAGATGCATGGTTTCAAGGGTCACCTTGGAATAAATGGTAGCTAAGGAGTTATCACACCACAAGGTACTCTTGACTAGGCCTTAATCCATGGGTCAAAGGATACTAGTATGACACATACTAGGGTGTTTTACAAGTATTTTAACAAACAAAGTCTTAAGAAGAAAAAGCATCAACAAGGGCCTATATACACTTGTCAAGTTTCCCAAATAGACGGTTTCAAAAAAATTTTCTAACATGCAAACTACATGCCATGATGCAACTAACATTTATACATCCTAATGCATATGCTTCTACCAACTAATATGCCAAATAATCTAAATGAAATCCTAAATTCACATTGTTTTTACCGCATCACTCAAAATAAAGCCACATAGTCATTAACATAAAGAGGAAAAAAGGAGATTGGAAAGATCATACCATGCGGTCTTCTATATCCTCATGTTTCGGATGTGGCGTAGTCAATCAATGTGAACAAGGATGAACAAACACAATATATACAAGAATACACTACAAAGGAAATGAACTTGTTTTTGGATTTTTCAATTTTTTTGTATTTTGTTTTAATGAAATTAAAGGACATATTTTTGTATTTTTCAAAATTTTAATTTTTACCATTTTTGTTTTAAAAAGGTCAAGTTATAATTTCCCATCCCCACACTAGTATGGACATTGTCCTCAATGGCCAATACGATAGGAAATTATGCAATTTACATGAATATGCATGATTTCTAAGCTAAATGCAAATGATATATAAACAATAGTGAATGCAAACTAAGCTATGCTATATGATCCATGGTTTTTGTTATGGTGGAGAGCATAATTTAGATTAGCTCCCAATGCATATGCATAAACTTCCCCAAACCAAAATAGACACTATTTCTAATGTCAAAAATTTTGGGGGAGTTCATGCACAAAAAATGCAATACATGAAACTAAAATTTGTCATTTTGGATTTTGAAAGTTGGGAAAAATAAAAATGAACACCTCAATGAAGCCAAGGTGTTAGTCCTCTAATGTTGCTAGGACTCCACAAAATGATCAATATAAAATAAAAATAAGAGAAGTAGACAAACCATAAAGGAGGTGTAAGAATGTAGGAGCCTCTAAAAGTTTCCTAGTCCTCACCCATCGTGTCATCATCATCATTATCTTCTTCACTTGAGGCATCATCAGCCTCCATGGATGTGGAGTCATGTCCACTCTCACTTGCACTCTCTTGTTCTTCCTCACTTTCCTCTTCTTCTTGAACTTCTTCATCTTCACCTTCTTGGTTACCACTCTCATCAACAACCATCTCCTTTCCACCCGGTCTACCACCACTAGAAGTGCTAGGAAAGAATACCTCCTTATCCGCCCAACTAGGCAAGGGACAAGATGGATCGAGAAGTCCTTGCCTATCAAGATGTAGGAGGGGCGGATATTGGGCCTTGTAAACATCAACTCTATCATTGTAAGCTTGTTTATGCATTTCCTTCATTACTAGAGTTAAGTAATCATTTCCCGCCTTGGCATTTTCGGGGTTGAACTCGTGGTATTCAAATGGATAAGGTGGGGGTGATAATGGAGGAGGAGGGATCGGAAACTTCTTCCCCTTGGTATTGAATGATGTATTCGGTCTCTTCGGAGAGTGGGAGAAGGTAATTCGGTTTATGAACATTCAAGCGGAAAATCTTGCTAGGCAATGTGAAGGATCTAGCTTTATTTGTCAACCACCCAAATTTGTTGTCAAGAGTATCATTCTTGACCCATTTGAACTTTAGAATCATGGTGGGAAAATCGATAAGATGGTCTCCTTTTACCGGTGTATAAGTGTTATTCTTGTTGAAATCACGGTTAAAATGCTTAGCCAAATAGGTAACTAATCCTCCATTGGTAATAAAGGTCGTGCCTTCTTTGCCACAATCAACATTAAGCCATCGATCAATCAAAAGTCGTAAAGCATTGTATGGCTTGGTAAACTATCTCCCAATGTTCAAAGCCGACTCAAGAAGAATAAAATCAAGTTTGGTAAGATGATTTGTGCCTTTCCTAGCTATCAAAGTATTCCCAATGACCTTATGCCATACTCTAATGCCCGGATGATGGACTAAGAGAGCACGACAATCATGATAAGATACGAATTTCTTTCCAGAAATGGCCATCCAAAGAGGAGCGGGGTCATATTTGGTAGGCTTCTTTGTGTATTTCGGGCTATTACTAAGGCCAAATATCTTACCAATTTCGTCATAAGATAATTTTCTATCAACATTCTCGAGACGAAACTCAATATTGGTTAGGGTCTCCACCTTGGTGACTTTCAAAGAGCTCAAAAACTCTAAGGTGAGGGAGGAGTATGTCAATTCTTGCATTGGAAACAATTTACGCAATCCCATAGACTCGAAAAAGGTCTTAGTTTGCTCAAGAACACCCAATTTTGAAAATGCATCTTCACAAATGAACTTAGTAGGCATGATGGTTTTCTTATCAAAGAGAATAAATTTCTTCCTATGGGAGTCGGAAGTGAAAATTACCTCCGGATAATCGGGTAATTTTTCAATGACCGGAGTAGAAGAAGTAGTAGCTTCCATAGGAGGACCTTGTTCTTGAATCTCCAACCTTGCATTATGAACTACCAATGCCTTTAATGCTTGTTTGTCTTGAAGAGCTTGTTGTCTCTTAGAAAGGTTCTTCTTTTGGTGTGCCTTGCTTCCACCTTTTGTTCTTGCCATACTCCTTTGCTTAGTAACACCAATGAAAGCTTGAAATCTTCAATTTCTAGTAATGCCCAAATCGATTTGGCATAGATGAATGTTGCCTTGTATCCTAAAAATCGACTCAAAACTTGAATATTTAGGGTGTTTGAATCACTTGTTGTTGCTAAAGGAGTGATTAATTTTTGTTTTGAGGAAGTTTGGATTTGATGTGGTTGAGTTTGGTTGAGAAAATTGGTTTTTTTTTTATGGAGAGGATGAGGGTTTTGGGGTTTTGGGTAGTGTTTGTGTTTTGAAATAATGGAAATGAATGGGAAAGGAGGGTTTAAAAGACCCGTTGGTTTTTGAATTGCAGAGGGAGACGAGCGGCTTAAGTATCGGGACGCTCGGATTCTTCAATTTCTGGGTTCAGAAAAAGACGCCATGGGACGAGCGGATTGCAGGAAGGACGAGCGGATTCCTAAGCTGAGACGAGCGTCTTTGGCTTAGGACGCTCGAATTCCTTTCCAGTGAAAATCTAAATTTTAGCAGTAAAAAGACGAGCGTCTTTCCTCTTGGACGACCGTCCTGACTGAGACGAGCGGATTCCTTGCTGGGACGTTCGGATTCACAGTCAGATCCAAAAATATTTTCTGCAGCTTCACAAGACGAGCGTCTTATACCTTGGACGCTCGAGTTCTTTCAAGACGAGCGGATTATCCCTCGGGCCGCTCGGATTCTTCCTCGACCACACGGATTTAGGTCCATCCGTGGGTGCTTCGTAACCCGTGTCATTTCATTCTTCAAATCTTGTGTTCTTCATTGTAGGGGCACTACAAAGGCATGAATAGCCTAGGCAATTGCTATCCCCACACTAAGGCAAAGCACTACACATCAATAAACACATAAGTCCCTCCCGCACTCCTCTCAAAATGATGAAAATCTTGATCAAGGCATAAAAATGTAAATCCAAAATGACAAAAATGCAATACAATAATTGAAATGCAAGTTAGGGAGTTAGAATATTTACAAATGGTGGTTTAGGGAGGACTCTACCAAACTCTCATCCAATAATGAGATGTCAAGGGGGCATGTTCAAGGTGTTGTTGATGTTACTCAACACCTTGAAGAAGTAATCGAAAGCTTGTTCGTTGTCATGATAAAGATCTTCAATAGACCTTTGCACTTGTTGTTCTCCATGATGGTCTTGGGCCATAACATTACCAATATAGGGATTGAATATCCCTTCAAACTCATCATCCCAAAGACCGCATACTTCGTCCACTTGATCACTAAAAATGTCTTGAGTTGATGAAGACAACTCTCCTTCTTTCTTGTCTTGGCCAATAAGGCCTTCTTCTTCACTTGTCATGGGTGAGCTTTTCAAGCTCTCAATATTGCAATTTCCTTGCTCTTTTGATGGAGCATCATCCACTTTCTTATTCCATTGAAATTCCAACTTCTTCCTATCATCTTTCCGGCTATAGTGATCAACCATAAAACATGGCTCATGCAATCAGGGAGCTCTCATAGTCTTGTCAAGATTGAAAGTGATGGTTTCATCTCCCACTTCAAGGGTGAGCTCTCCATGTTTTACATCGATCACCGCTCCCACGGTGTGCAAGAAAGGTCTTCCTAAAGATAATAGGAATGTTGGAGTCTTCTTCCATGTCAACAATAACGAAATCCACCGGGATGAAGAATTTGCCAATTCTTACGAGAACATCTTCCCATACCCCTAAAGGTGTCTTTGTTGATCTATCCGCCATTTGAAGCGTGATGTTGGTGCATTTAAGTTCTCCCATGCCTAGCCTCTTGCTTACCGAATATGGCATAACACTCACACTTGCCCCAAGGTCACATAGAGCTTTGTTGATCATGGTGTCACCAATAGTGCATGGAATGGAGAAACTTCCCGGATCTTTGAGCTTTGAAGGTGAAATTCCTTGAAGGATAACACTACTTAATTTAGTAAAAGCAATAGTCTCAAGCTTCCGGATTGATTTCTTCTTTGCAAGGATATCTTTCATATACTTTGCATAGGCCGGAACGTGATTGATTAATTCCGTAAATGGAATTGGGACTTCTAAATTCTTAACAATCTCCATGAATTTTCCAAGTTGGTCATCAAACTTAGGCTTAGCTTCACGACTCGGGAATGGAAGTCTAATCACAATAGGCTCCTTTTATTTGGCCTTCTCTTCATCCCTCTTTGAAACTTCTTGATTGGCGGGTTCTTCTTCTTTAGAGTTTTCAACAACTCTTTCCTTGTCACTAGTCTCCACAACATCTTCATCAACGGGCTTCTTCGGCCCTTCATACCTTGTACCACTCCTCAAATGGATGGCACTCACGATTCTTGTCTTGGGGGATTACCTTGAAGTGGTAATTGCCCCTTTTGTCTTTGTGAACTTGAAGATGCTAATTGAGACATTTGAGTCTCCAACATCTTTGTGTGAGCTAGTATGTTGTTAATGGTGATGTCTTTTGCTTGGCTATCCTTTTGCATTTGAGTGAAAAACTCTTGTTGGTTCTTTTGCATTTGGAGGACCTCTTTTTGAACTTCAAAACCTTGGTCATTTGATTGAGTGTACAGAGTTTGATTTTGGAAACCTTGGTTTTGGTTGTAAAAGGGTCTTTGATTTTCGTTTCTCATTGGAGGTGGGGTATATGTTGGTTCAGGGTTTTGAATATTTTGGATTTTGTATGAGAGATTTGGATGGAATTTGGTGTTTTAATTGTAATAGTTGGAATAAGGGGTACCACTCTTGTATGCTTGAAAAGCATTCACTTGCTCACTTGTTCCCCTACATTCACTTTGGTCATGTCCCAAAGTTCAACAATTCTCGCATATTCCACTTAGAATTGATGAAGATGCCACCATGGCATTAACATGTTGCTTAGGTGATTTGGAGGCTTCTTCAAGTTTAGCCATAGCCTTCTCAAACTTCAAATTAATGGTATCAATATGAGCACTAAGTTAAGCACCCAATTGAGTAATAGAGTCCACTTCATGCTTTCCTCCTCTAGTAGCCTTCCGAGGTCTACTATATTGTGAGTTATGGACCGCTATTTCCTCAATCTTGTTCCATGTTTGATTATTGTTAACTTCGGTGAACATACCAATTGATCCAATGTTGAGAATGTTTCGGGAGTCTTCATAAAGACCATTCCAAAATTGTTGTACCAAGAACCACTCGCTAAGTCCATGACGAGGACATGAGCGAAAAGTTCCATTGAATCACTCCCAAGCTTCATACAAAGATTCTTCGTCCATTTGTTTAAAACCCGTGATTTGGGCTCTTAGCATGTTAGTCTTTTCCGGAGGGTAGAACTTTTTGTAGAAAGCAAGAGCCAATTTCTTCCAAGAGTCAATACCAAGAGTAACCTTATCAAGGCTCTTTAACCATTGTTTCGCAGTACCAATCAAAGAGTAACTCTGGTTTGTGAAATCGCATCACAATAGTCACAAAAAGTCTCCATATGAGAATGAGGGTCTTCACTAGGCATGCCCCCAAATTGACTTCTTTCGACTAATTGGATTAATGCGGATTTTGCAATGAAATTACCGGTCAAGTGTTATGGTGTGGGTGTACCATTGGGTAGGTTCTCCTCAGTTGGTACAGAATGTGATGAAAATTTAGGCATTGTGGGTTGATTTTGTGGTGGGTTTTGTGGTGGGTTCTCCTCTCCTTTTCTTGCAAAAGGGTTGATGAACTCAATATTGTTTGGTTGAATATCCACAATCTCACCAATACCTCTCAAAGTATTTCTAGCAAGTCTTCTATTGGTTGTCAAAGTTCTTTCAATTTCGTGATCAATGGGTAATATATAAGTTACCTTGTGATCTTCTAGACATACAAAATATCAAACAACTTGAAAATAATTAGAACAAACTTGAGGAGTTTTACTTCCCCAAGGCAAAGAAAGACACAACCAAGAACAATCAAAGAAAATCAAATCAAGTTAACACCTTCCCCGGCAACGGCGCCATTTTTGTTCGGACTATCGTTTTTGGTTACTTGTCGTTAGGAGCACCTAGACCAAAACAATATTTATAACTTCACAAACTACTCTACTATTAGTAAAGAGGTAAGTAAAGGTCGGATCCCAAGGGACGGGTATTGATGTAGGATTTTCGATTGCAAGTAGTTGTGTCTAAGGGTGTCACAATTTGGGTTGAGATAAGAAGATCACTAAACTAAATAACAATGTAAATAAACAAGCAAGATGATTAAAATAAGATGTAAACAATGGATTAAAAGCACTAGGGTGTCATGGATTCATAGAGGATTCATGGGAATTGATCATACAAACATGTTCTCAAATTATAAGCAAGCAATTATTGTTGTGATAGGATCGAGTTGGTTTATATCTTAAAATCCTAGGAAGGTCTGGGTCCCGGAGCCGAATCGATTAGATTGTACAACACCTACAAGTCAACTTAATCCTCCCTACTCAACTATATGCATGATCTAATGAGACTCGAGTTGGTTTATGTCTTACAAGTCTCATTGAAAAGGTAAGTGATGGGTAAAAAATGCAAGGATTCATAGGCTCGCATTTTATCAAACATAACATGTGCATAAGTTGAGATCACAACAAGCGAGCAAATAAATTATGTGAACATATTAGATTAAGCATGTATCATCCCCCATGTTGGTTTCCCCTAATTCCCCATTAACCCTAGCTAAGGAAACTACTCACTCATTATCATGTTTAACATGCTAACAAGGTTGTCAATCATATAAACAAAGCAAAACATGATGAATGAATGGAAATGATTAACAATAATTAAAACAAGGGTTAAGAGAATTATACCTAATGATGATTCCAAAATAATAAGCAAAGAATAATAGAAGTACTTGATGATTGATGGAAGGTTGTCAATCTCCCAATAATACCCAAATAATCTTCAATTACCCAAAATAAATGATGAACAATAGAGAAATTAAGGAAATGAGATTTGTATTAATGCTTAATTAAAAGTTGATTACAAGATTAAAAGGAGATTAGGAAGAACATAAATAATATTAAGGATTGGTTGTAATCTAATTAGTACAATGGGGTATTTATAGTGAGGATTAGGTACTTAAATTAGGGTTACTGAGGGCTTAAATGACGATTAAGACCCTTAAGAAAAGTTGAGGAAATGCTCCTCTCGAAGGAAGATGCTAGTCTCCTTTTTGCTAGTCTTTCAGAAATATGCGCATCCCGAGTGGAACAAGGAAGAGACGTGTTGTACTGGGCAGGAATCCGAGCGGCCAAGGGGTAAGGACGCTCGGATTGTGGAGGTCTTGGACGAGCGTCCTGAGGCTGCGACGGGCAAATTGTAGTCCAGAAAGCTTCTTCCTCTTTTCTTCTTTTCTTCTTCCAATAATCCTCAAGGATCTTGTCGGAGATGCAAGGATCTTCTTCATCATTTCCCATCTACTACATTATTTACATAGGCCTTATAGTCTTGTCTTCACTTTGATGCTTGGTCATTAGATTCGATCAATTTAGCTCCATTTTTCCATGAAAATGCAAGGTTTGCACTCCTCTCCTACCAAGGAAACAAAACCTCAAAGAATATGCAAAATAAAGGACTAAAGACAGTAAATGACCCAATTATGCACTAAAACTTATAGGAACGAGGCTAATTCGAGGACTAAATATGCTCAAATATTGGTCACATCAGTAAGTTAAACTCACATGAGGTTATGTTATTGGTTACCTATCTGAACCCCACCCGAGCCCAGAGAGTCTCCTTTAGTGCCCCGGCCATCGTTTGTGCTAGGTTGGCCTTGATGGCCACCTCTTCAACCGGTACTTGAGTTGTGGTGCTATTGCCACACGTTTAGCTGAGCGGTTGACTACCTTTGAGGCCTCTTCGGCTCTCACACCTATGGTCCTAATTGTGCCCACCTTGGATATAGATTACTTCATCGACCAGAAATGGTTGAGGACTTTGGAGGGTGGTGGGTTAGCTTGAAGGGTGTGGGGCATGATTTGGATGAAACTCGCTGACCCAGAGCATCTCCCTGTGTGGCAATAGCAGTGGTGGTTGCATCGGACTCCGATGACGAGAAAGCTGCCCCTAACCAACAGTACTACCTAATAGATGATGGTCTTTTAGAGGTGATACAGGAGCCGACCAAGGGGGGCCAGGCTAGACCCGAGGACCAGCTACCTAGAGTGGGGAGGGGTCCCAGACGAGTGAGATAGAGAGCTGGTGAGACTTGGCCTATGCAGCCCATGCCTCTACAGTACTAGTACCCGAGTTATCCTTCTTTCTTTAGTCCCGCGATGCAGGTGAGTGAGCTCACAGAGAGGGTATCCAACACGTTGACGCTCCGGAACCTTCATGAGATGGCATACGTGCAGGGCATTGGGACCAACCTGGCCCAACCAATTTGATGGAGAGGTGTCGGGGATGATAGCGGAGTCTTACACTCTTATGGAGTAGATCCGGCTACATGGGTGAAGCCTAGGAGTTATCCTTTCGGTTATCAGGCGCCATGGCGAGTAGGAGGAGATTCAGGTACAAGAGCTACCACATGAGAGGGCACAACTGGAGCCTGCACGTCTGGTGGAGGAGTAGATGAGGAGATGGTAGAGGATCGAGGTGGTGACCTCGAGTGATGGCTTTTATTGTTGTTGTTTAGTAGGCTTGTGACATTCGTTTTGTTTTGGTTACTTTATACTTTGGATTTGTTGGTTTATATCCGGCCATAAAGCCGTGCTTTTTCGAATTGTTGGACTTGTCGTGCAGGTGAATGATGTCGGGGTGAAACCCCGAAGCTTGATTATGATTTCTTCCTTCGGTGTTGACGTTAAGATTTGATCTGAGCAGTGGATACTCCATCGAGTGCCCCTCACTCGATCGAGTACCTGCTGGATGTGGCCTAGGCAGTGTACTGACCTCAGGGTACTCGATCGAGTACGCCTTACTCGATCGAGTAACCTACTCCGGACTCGATCGAGTGGCCTAAACTCAATCGAGTAGCCCCTGTGAACCTTATACCCGTTCTTTCGATCTTGGGGGAGAAGCTATATGCTCATATTTTATACCGTCTTTAATAATTTATGCTTCTTTATATTTTGTACTGTAATCGATGTGTTATCAAAGTGGTTACATTAATTTAATGGGATGGCATATTTTGCGCTACTCGACCGTCTTTCTAAATGATGATTAAGTTGTTAATGATAATCTCGAACTTGATATATGTCGCGTATTCATGTTCGAAAACAAGTAAACAATTTCCATATACATTAGCAATTTTTATATACATTAGTACGCCTTGTGTCGTGGGGGATGATGAGTTGAACTTTGGGGACGAAGTTCTTTTTAAGGGGGGAAGACTGTAATACCCGTCCTTTTAGGGACCCGTTGACTGTCGTTGACTAACCTTGGACGCATGTCTAGAACTTTGTTAGCCTTTCGAGTTTAGTCTTACGTCATAGTTACCCTTTAAGTTTAGGAGGCTCAATCTAGCGGAGGCTACTCGATCGAGTAGCTCAACCACTCAATCGAGTAGAGGCCACTCGATCGAGTAAGTCATGCACTCGATAGAGTAACTGGAGTTCAGCGGTAAAATATAAATCGAGGAATCGTGAAACCAAAATCATTTCTTTTCTTTTCTCCAAAACCTAGATGCCGTCACTTCTATATCCCTTCACCTATATTCATCTTTTTGGAGCTTTTGAGAGTTGAGACACCATGGGGATGGGAAGCATGAGTCGGGTAGCGATCTTATCGCCGGAATGCTATGTATAGGTATGTTGTCACCATCATCATCATTTTCGTTAGTTCTGTTTATGGTTGTAGTAGTAGTAATAGATCGTCATACTCTTTGTAATAGGTGGTTGTGGTGGTTGCTTGTCATCTTGTGGTTGTATGCGGTGTTGTTGCGGATTGCTAAAGGTAGGTTTTCCTACTAAGTACTGTTGGTTGATTAGTATGTTGTTTATAGTGTCTGATTGTATTTGATATTGTGATTGGTAGTGTGGATTGGTTGTTGTTGGTTGTTGTCTGTTTGTCTCTGGTTCGTGAGGTGCGTCCTCGGCTGAGTGGAGTCACTTGCGGGAGTGGCTTCACGCCCTTGATTCGCCCTCTGGGGAACCCGCCACAGGAGGGGATGTGCACATTAAGGAACTTGGGTTTTCGCTCGAGATTGATGAGAGGGGATTTGATGGGAACGGCTGCGGTCCCCCACTAGTGGCGTGGAATATCTGTTGCGATGGGTATTCTGGCAGGACCGGACTTTCAGGCAGTCCGAGGAGTGTTGGTGATTAGAGGAGGTGTTATGTGTATATGTGTAGGTTTGTTGTGTCTAGTTTCTGTGTGTCCTTCAGTTACTGACCTTGTGTGGTGTTGTTGTGTTTCTCCTTGTGTTGTGTCTGTCGTGATCCATTATGGTGAGCAGTCAGTCTTTTAAGGTTGATATGTGGATCTTAGTTGGGTGCTTGGAAGGGCGAGTCTACCACGAGTCATGACAGAGATAGTTTCACGTAGTTGATAGATGCCACTAGTTGTACTTTTCTTTTGTTGATAACTTGTAATATAACTTAATTTTTTTTTTATTGACGTTTGATATTTGTTGTTCCTCGGGCAAACGAGATGGTAACGTCCTTATCTGCTGGGGAAGGCCTTGTTAAGACTCCTTGGTAGATGGGGGTGTTACATCTTGTGAGTTTGTTTTCTTTTGGTGAGTTTGTGCTCACATTATTATTCCAATGTTATTCTTATGTTCTCATGTTTTTCTATGTTTCTCATTATGTTACTTTTTATTTTATTTTTTTGTTACCAACTGTTATTCCATTTATTTTTTTTACCTGTTATTACAGTGCTACTCTTATACTTTTTTTGTGTTACTACTTGTTATTCTGGTGTTATTGTGTTATTTCTCTGGTAATATTCTGTTGTTATTGTGTGTTACACCGGTGTTATTCCGATGTTGTGTTGTTATACCGGTGTTATTCTGGTATTATTGTGTTGTTAGTCTCATGTTATTTTGTTGTAAACACCCAAATTTATCAGTTCTTTGATGTCAAGTCTACTGATCTGTCGACTTGTGAATTCTGCGTATGATGGTGTCCAATTAGCCATAACATACAAACTTGTTTATTGGTATTGTTGTTATGGTCAGATCGAAATAAATGCAACTAATAGCCTAATATATGGGTTCTAACATTATGGTGATTGCCATAATCATAACCTTCGGAAATGTACTCCTACTGTAATAGACTAGTAAAGAGAAAATCGGAAATAGATGATGAGGTCATGTTCCTTTGATTTATTTATACTAAAAAGGACAGTTTATGAGGCTACTTGTGTTTATTGGCTAAACTTCTGCTGTAATAGACTAGTTTATGGGAAATATAGTATTTCGTATAACATGCACATTACACAAGTAGACAATAAACGCTCAATCATTCATTCATGTCCCAAATTTATTGCCAGATTCACATAGCCAATGTCGACAATAAACGCTCAGCTATGGAGTATTACAAGTTTTAACATTCCGGTAATCAATTCAGCTCAAAGAAATTGTTGCAAGTTTATATTTGTTACCTGCATAGAACTGGATAAGAATATAAGGAACTCCGCCAGCACAATTCACAAACAACATCAACCGTACACCCGTCTCACCCGATTGTCAATAGCACTTGATGGACAGTGTCCACAAACAAGGAAATCCACATACGTTGACAAAAACGAGTTCGTGGGGTTTATCAATGGGAAGTAGCGAGAGGCAGGCGACATTTCACCATTACTTGTGTATTTGTATGTGTATATAAAAAAATAGAAAACAGTACGCCATTCATCACCATTCATTCGTATTCATGATCGACAACCACCAAGCGCAAGCCCAAACTCACACCACCAGTCCACATACTATTGTCACTAACAATAACCGCTCCTGCTTCTACCGTGGCGCCATGCTCACCAGCAGTCCAGACTCACCCTGACGTCATTCATTGCTTGCCTTTAACTCAGTATCGAAATCCGACATAACTTGGGCACCATCACTTCGGTTATCCCACCACAATTTGAGTTACCAATACTGAACTCCCCACCAAAATTAGTATGGAAATATATCAACCGTAATATTCGAGATATGTGACAGATATGCTCGGAATATTAGGGAGATATACTTGTTTACACTATTGTTAAGTTTTTCTATATTTATTTATTTAGTTACCTTAATTGTAGGATCTTTTCTAGGATTAGTTTGACTGTAGTTGTTGGAAGTGTTGTATTTAAGCCTGCCTTTTACATCGTTTATAGGTATGAATTAATTTGGCTATTAAGCCAAGCATTCCACATTCTTTTTCTCAGTTTATCATGGTATAATCGGAGCAGGTTTGATCCTTACATCCGTCATTTTAATTATTCCAAATTTACAACACATAAAAATCTGTTATGTTGACAAAAATTGGAGGAGAACTCGGTATGGATAAAGGAAAAGGCAGTGGTAATGAAGCCATGGTTATACCTCTGTCATCCCCTTTATTCCTATACCCTTCCGATAGTCCGAGTCTAAAATTGACTCACGCAATTTTCAATGGTGACAACTACGATATATGGGCTGATTCGGTGAAGAACGGGCTTGACGCAAAGAACAAGTTAGGCTTTATTGATGGAACCGTGAAGAAACCTGAAGGATAAGAAGAGGATAATTATGAAGTGGTGGCTTGGCGTCAGTGCAACGCCAAGATAAAGGATTGGTTGCAGAATGTGATAGACGAAAAACTGCATCCAACTATTGCTTTCATATCCACTGTTGTTGAGATCTGGAAAGAACTCAAGGAGCGGTATGCCGCAGGCAATGCACCCCGAGTCCATCAACTCAAGAGTGACTTAACAGAGTGCAGGCAAGAGAAGCGTTCCGTAGTTGATTATTACACTCATCTAAAATCAATATGGGATGAGTTAACTACCTATAGTCGTGTCCCTGTGTGTACTTGCGGAGCTGCAGCAGAGTTTCTCAAGGAGAAAGAGGCGGAGAAGGTGCATCAATTTATCATGGGGATCAATACCGCTTTGTATGATAATCTCCATTCCAATTTGTTGATGGATGATGACCTGACTTATCTCAATCGAGTATATGCTCTTGTTTTGCGAGAAGAGCGCCACAAGGCCGTGACTTGTGTCTGATAAGAGCCGACAACCAAGGTAGTAATAAGTGCTCATACTGGAGCAGGTCGTGGTCAGGGAAATCCTTCCCAGCCAAAATAGCAGGAGTATGAACCACCGAGGTGCACACACTGTAATAAGTGGTACCACACGGAGGAAAACTGTTGGGATAAACTCGGAATTAATGGTAGAGGACGTGGCAGGGGCAGGCGTGGAGGTCGTGCAGGAGGACGTGGTGGAAGAGGATCTGGCAATAACAACTAGGTTGTTAATGCAACAACCACCAGCGAAGGAGAGTTATCCAA
This sequence comes from Silene latifolia, assembly GCF_048544455.1. Taxonomy (NCBI): domain Eukaryota; kingdom Viridiplantae; phylum Streptophyta; class Magnoliopsida; order Caryophyllales; family Caryophyllaceae; genus Silene; species Silene latifolia. The sequence goes on from NC_133537.1 coordinate 37,368,872, forward strand.
GAAAGAATTCACGGTCGAGGAAATGGAGCAGTTAAGGATCCTTCTCAATGCTAAGGCTGAAGGTAACGAAAAAGTAAAAGGTATGCATCATGTCAATCTAAACGAATGGATGCTAGATAATGGTGCTTCGCACCACATGACAGGTTGTCGGGAAATGCTTATGAGTCCGTGGCAAGGAGCGCCATCCACCGTAGGGTTGCCGGATGGATCCACAATTATAGCATAGGACCACGGAAAAGTTGTGCTCAATAAATATTTCGAGCTGCAGGACGTCTTATACGTGCCAAACTTAACCTATCATTTAATTTCTATACCTCAACTCATTCGAGAAAATAATTGCTTCGTGACTTTTAATGTCAATTATTGTATAATACCGAACCAGTCTACGAAGACGGAGATTGGACGGGGTGAGCTGAGAGACGGAGTTTACTACGATTGGACGGGGTGAGCTGAGAGACGGAGTTTACTACATGGTACGAGTGGGAGAAGTGGTTGCCCGTGTTGCTGTTAATGAAGGTCGGACATGGCATCGAAGATTAGGTCACCCTTCAAGCTATATTTATCCATTTTTAAGCAATTTAATTAAGAAACCTTTATCTTTTGATTCGGAATTTGTTTGTGATCCTTATTGCCGTGCCAAACAAACACGTTCAAGTTTTAAGCTTAATAATAAACAGCATGCTATTTTGTTTCATTTGATTCATTGCGATATATGGGGACCATACCATCAGTAGTTTATCCGGGGCACATTATTTCTTGACTGTTGTTGATGGCCATAGTAGAAGTGTTTGGGTTCATCTCATGAAGGATAAGGGGGAAGTTTGTGATTTATTGAAATATTTTTGTAAAACGGTACACACACAATTTGGAAAACAAGTCAAGGTTGTTCAAAGTGATAATGGCACCGAATTTCTTTCGGGACCATTAAAACATTTTTACAATGAGAATGGGATGCTTTTACAAACTAGTGCAATTGACACCCCTCAACAAAATGGATGGTTAGAATGGAAACATAGACACATCTTAGAGAAAGCAAGGGCTCTTTGTTTCCAAGCTAACGACCTACCTATCGAATTCTGGGGGGAATGTGTATTAATGGCTGCCAGTCTCATTAATCGCACCCCTACAAAAATATTATATGGACGAACACCCTATGAGCTATTACACGGTCATGCCCCTAATCTTGAGAATTTACGGGTATTAGGCTATCTTGCTTACGCCCATAATAAGGAACGACCAAAGGATAAATTTAAGGAGCGGGGGACTCAATGCATTTTTATTGGTTATCCTAAGACCTAAAAAGGATGGTGTATGTATGATTTAAAAACAAAGCGTCAGTTTGTTTCAAGAGACGTCCAATTTTATGAGAATGTTTATCCTTATATAATTACAAATTAATGATGAAACACTTCTGGAAAAACGGGTAACCAATAGTGATGTACCATAACCCTTAGACACTTCTTCACTGTTCGTTCAGGAACCTGTTGCCGAACCAAATTCTGATGAAATAGGAGAAGCAGAGGCTGTCTCGGCAGGGCTGGAAACAGCAGGGCAGGTCTCTATCGAGGAGTGTGATAATAATGTGGTTCCTAATGTTGGTGTTGAGGGGGAAAGTAAAACAGTTAATGAGGAGCCGAGACTTCGACGAGGGGAACGACAGAAGTTTGAGCCAGCTTGGCGAAAGGATTACATTTGTAAATCCAATCGGGTCATGCCTACAAAGATTGCTCACCCTTCTCAAGCTCCATCATCTACGAAAGGTACTCGTTATCCAATAATTAATTATGTCACAAGTACTTGTTTTTCTTTGTGTCACAGAAATTTTCTTGGCGCATTGATGAAATTAGAGAACCCAGAAACTTGGAGAATTTCGATCTACCTAATGACAAAAGACCAATTGGGTGCAAATGGTTTTACAAAATCAAGCACAAGGCGGATGAGACCATAAAGCGGTACAAGGCTCGATTGGTAGCCCAAGGTTTCACTCAAGTTGAGGGAGTGGATTACCATGTAACATTTGCACCGGTGGCAAAAATGACTAGTGTTCAACTCCTATTGGCAGTAGCAGTGGCTAAGAAGTGGAATATTGCCCAACTAGACGTTAACAACGCTTTTGTTCACGGTGAATTGAGTGAAGAAGTCTACATGAAATTGCCACAAGGATTCGAAGTGACTGGGAAAAGAAAAGTGTGTCGACTTTTGATGTCTCTATTTGGATTAAAACAGGCCTCGAGAAATTGGTTCGCTAAATTGACTGATGCATTAAAGGGATATGGGTTCACACAATCACTATCAGATTACTCTCTATTTACAATAAACAAGGCCGGTATTTTCCTTGGTATATTGGTTTACGTGGATAATATGATCATAGTAAGCAATGATATCAAGGCCAGTGATGATTTGAAGCTTTTCCTCGACCAAAAATTTGGAAGTAAGGATCTCGGTCGGTTAATGTATTTTTTGGGTATAGAAGTGGCACATGGAGCAACGGGTTTATTTCTTTGTCAAAAGAAATACGCAATGGAAATTATTAAGGAGGCAAAGCTGGAAGGAGCGAAGCCTATACATAAGCCCATTGCCCATAATCACGAGCTAACACTGTCATCAAGTCCTCTATTGAAGGATCCTCTGGCGTATAGGAGGTTGATAGGGCGCTTAGTTTACCTTACTATTACCCAACTAAATTTGCTATATGCCGTTCACACCTTGTCACAGTTTGTTCAAACACCGCGGAAGGAGCATTGGGATGCTGCACTCCGGGTTATACGATATCTGAAAGGTTATCCAGGAAAGGGAATAGTAATGCATAGAGACACGATTTTTCAGCTCAATGGATACTCGGATTCCGACTATGCCCGTTGCCCATTGACACGAGAATCATTAACCGGGTACTTTTTCTCATTGAGCCAAACACCAATTTCCTAGAAAGTTAGAAAGCAACCTACTGTTGTTAAATCAACCACGGAAGCAGAGTATAGAGCAATGGCGGCAGTCACAAGCGAGCTAATTTAGTTGAAGTCTTTTCTTCATTCGCTCGGAATTATTCATGACCATCCCATGCGTGTATTGTGCGATAATAAATCAGCTTTACACATAGCTAAGAACCCGGTATTTCACGATCGCACAAAATATATTGAAGTTGATTGTCATTTTATTCGACAACATTTGGTAAGCAAAAAATTGAAGTAAGTCATGTTCAAAGTAAAGAGCAAATAGCGGACCTCTTTACTAAACCTCTTGATGGAGATGCGTTCGACTATTTACGACGTAAGTTTTGTATTCGGGCTCCTAATGCTCCAACTTAAGGGGGGGTATGGAAATATATCAACCGTAATATTCGAGATATGTGGCAGATATGCTCGGAATATTAGGGAGATATACTTGTTTACACTATTGTTAAGTTTTTGTATCTTTACTTATTTAGTTACCTTAATTGTAGGATCTTTTCTAGGATTAGTTTGACTGTAGTTATTGGAAGTGTTGTATTTAAGCCTGCCTTGTACATCGTTTATAGGTATGAATTAATTTGGCTATTGATCCAAGCATTTCACATTCTTTTTCTCAGTTTATCAATCAGCGACCAAAGTACCACAGTTACTTCTCCCTAAAAATCAAACAATATCAATTTGATCCTAATACTCACAGTAGAGTACCGTCGCGTCGCAAAATAATGGTTCAATTTCCTCAAATTCATCAATCGATTAAATATACAAACAATTTCTATTTACTCGTATACATACCATTGTAGGAAAAAGAAAACAAAAGTTGAAATTATACAAACAGAGAAATACATTGAAATAATTTGGTTTGAAGTTTAAGGAGGAAAACAAATTAATCACCAGAAGAAAGATAAAGGGGTAATTTTACAACAACAAAAAATCGATAAATTACGAGTGTATAACTAGATGCAAGTAGCTAAATTTAAAGAGAAAACCTGGGGTCGTTCGTCTAAAATCATGCAAACGCGATTTCTATTTGGGAATGGAGAGAGAGTACAGTGAAAAAATAAAGGACGGGTGATGAAAAATAATGGCAAGAGAGAGAGAGAGAGAGAGAGAGAGAGAGAGAGTATGTTATCAGATAATGTAGAAGATTGGAGAACAAGAGGACGAACGCGCTTTTTGAATGCCAGGTTTTGTTTAATTTCTTTTATTCAATCTCAGCTGTTTGTTTCCCTTAATCTAATGGCTGAGATTTGTGAGCACAAACTCACCATAAGAACCAAACTCACGAGATCCCGCCTCTACACACACACACACACACACACACACACACACACACACACACACACACACACACACACACACACACACACACACACACACACACACACACACACACACACACACACACACACAAACACACACACACATACACACACACACACACACACATATATATATATATATATATATATATATATATATATATATATATATATATATATATATATATATATATATATATATATATATATACGATGAGGTTTATATCCTCATAACCAAAACATGTAACTTTATGAATTATAACACCACATCATCAACTACGTCTTTTAATAGAACTAAATTACTATCCACACTTCTTATTCTCGTATTCCTCATGTCATGCATATACCGCGTCAAATATACCACATGATCACACATGTGTCTATGTCTATCTGCACTTCATACAATCGTTCCTGTATATAACCATTACGAGACTCAATCATGCATACAAGATCACTATCTAACACGCATAATATGAAAAAAACTTTATGCATTATGAACATCATCTACATTTGCTTTATTGACTAAAATCACAAAAATCGACACATATCACACAAGATCATCACGTTGTGTTTGTTATCCATTTAAGCATGCAATGTTGCTACTTGTTAATAAAGCACATCTTGAATAATAACACACCAAACAATAATAACACACCAGGTAATATGGTCAAATGTAAATAATTCACGAACGTTACTCATGCAAGTTTTCTACGCCCACCCAACTACTAAAAAGCCATTGGGGTCACAAAACAAGGGTATCTACTCAATACTTGGTCGAATTTAGACAAAATGGGGACCATACGGTCCACTCGGTTGATTGAAATGGGCCACTCGACCTAGTAGACGACACTCGGTTAAGTGAGTTGGGCACTCAGCTGAGTGTCACTGGGCATCAGCTTCCCTAAGAGGGTTGGTCTCCAAATTCACCTATTTTACCACATAAAATTCAAAATGAGTCTCATTGGTGATTACCACACCATTCAACCATCCAAACTGAGCAAATCTAGGCCTTATGGTCGTGGTTACACACATGGAAAAAGAAAATGAAATGTTCAAGTGTCAACCCGACACAAATGTTACATAATTCCGACTTACAACAACAAACTAACAAGAGGACTTTCTCTTCTTACCAAGTCTCATCACCTACTGCACTTGGGCTACTTCATTATTTACCGTCTCCTCTTCCTGTAATACCCGCCCTGTTAGGGACCGTTGATCGTCGTTGACTGACCTTAGACACATATCTAGACCTTTGGTAGCTTTACGAGTTCAACCTTGTAACATAGTAACCCTCGGAGTTTAGTAGGCTCGATCTAGCGGGGGCTACTCGATCGAGTAGCTCAGTGACTTGATCGAGTAAAGGCCACTCGATCGAGTAAGTCCCATACTCGATCGAGTAACTAGAGTTCAGCGGTAAAATATAAACCGCGGAATCGTGAAACAAAAATTATTTCATTTCATTTCTCCTAAACCTAACTACCGTCACATCTCTCTTCTTCACCCATATTTATCCTTTTTGGATCCCTTTATGAGTTGAGACACCATGGGGATAGGAACCATGAGTCGGGTAGCGGTCTTGTCGCCAGAATGCTATGTATAGGTATGTCTTCGTCATCATCATCGTCTTCCTTAGTTTTGGTTATGGTTGTGGTAGTAGTAATAGAGTTATCATACTGTTTGTAATAGGTGGTTATGGTGGTTGTTTGTCATCTTATGGTCGTTTGCGGTATTGCTGCAGATTGCTAAAGGTAGGTTTTTCTACTCAGTACCGTTGGTTGTTTAGTGTGTCGATTGTATTGTTTAATTGGTTTTGGTATGGTTGTTGGTAGTGTGGATTGGCTGTAGTTGGTTGTGTTATTTGATTGTCTCTGTTTCGCGAGGTGCATCCTCGGCTGAGTGGAGTCACTTGTGGGAGTGGCTTCACACCCTTGATTCTCCCTTTTGTGGAACCCGCCACAAAAGGGGATGTGCACATTAAGGAACTTGGGTTTTCGCTTGGTATTGATGAGCGGGGCTTAGGTGGGAACGACTGCGGTCCCCCACTGGCGGTGAGGATTACTTGTTGCGGCCGTAATCTACCAGGACTTGACCTTCGGGCAATCATAGGAGTGATGGTGATTGAAAGAGGTGTTGGGTGTATGTTTGTTGTATCTAGTGTTGTGTGTTCCTTCAGTTACTGACCTTGTCTGGTGTTGTCTGTATTTTTTATTCTTGTGTGGTGTCTGTCATGATCCATTATGGTGAGCAGTCGGTCTTAGCAGGTTGATATGTGGAGCTAGTTGGGTGCTTCGAGGGACGAGTCTAGCACGAGTCATGGCAGAGATAGTATCGCGTAGTTGATAGATGTCATCAGTTGTATCTTTTTATTTTAATGAGTAACTTGTACATAACTTAATTGTTCTTTTATTGACGTTTGATTTTTACTATTCCTCGGGCAACCGAGATGGTAACTCCCCTATCTGCTAGGGAAGGTCTTGTTAAGGCTCCTTGGTAGATGGGGGTGTTACAAAGTGGTATCAAAGCGATGATTTTGGAACCTGTAACCAATGATCCTAATGAACGTAGTGAGTCTAATAAAATGAACCTAGTGTTTGTCTATTAGGAGCCCCGACAATTACTTGATTTTGGGTGGGAAGGTGCCCTTATTCCAAAATCATGGCCCCAATATGCTTAAGCCAGCCACTTCGAATGGGAATAGTGAGTCGGGAATTGGGTGTGTATAGTTGTGTGTAGTATATAAAGTGGATATAGGTGTATGTGAGTCTGAGGTAATGTCTTGTATGTGCAAGTGGTAACGTAAGAATGTGTCAGTGTTGCGTAGCTGGGAATGTGTGTATGTATGATGAAGATGGCGGGTGTGTGAGAAGTTTGCATAAGATTATCTGACAATGTGACAGTTAGTAATGAAATGCAGGTGCCAATATGTGCTTTAGATGATGTTAATCGTCATGTGGTACTATGGAATTTAACAGATGAATATGTTGTATACCCTTATGACTAAGTATAATAATGTGAGTTATATCTTGTGATAGTCGGATTGTTGTGATATGTCGAACAATAGAGTAAAGTATGAGTAATAAGTGATAGTTGATTTACCGAATGTAATGTTTTAATAAATTATATGCACATGTCGGATGATGGAATTGGATATGTATAAGTGAAAGTAAGTTATGCTGTTGTTATATATACACATGTGAGTTAAAATATGTCATAGTTGGATTGCATTGCAAACTGTTTGGTACATGGTGGAATAGAATGTGTAATGATCGGTTGAGGTAATCGTGTTATATACGAGTAGTGTTAACTGGTAGTAATTGGATGGAAATAATTAATCAGTGACGAGTTCCAAGTATACTCTGGACTCGGAACGAGTAGTTGTTTTGCTGGGACGGTTAACCGAATCCGTAATCTTTGACTTTCTTTTAAATCTTATTCGACCGAGTACGAGTGCCTACACGACCGATTAGGCCTTACTCGATCCAGTAGTTGGGTCACTTGATCGAAATCGTTAGATCTGCCAGCGGAAACTCGATCGAGCAACACCAACTCAATTGAGTAGAGGCTACTCGATCGAGTAACCCAGTCACTCGATCGAGTAAGTCGCTACAGTACCCGGGTTATAACGAGATTCATATTCCCTATTTCATTCACTCTCTTCTTATTTTCTTATCATTCAAACCCTAAAATCTCTCTTAATCCTTTTCTCTCAAAACTTTTGGGTAAATTGTGATTGAACACTCTTGAATTCCTCTTGCTAATCCATTCAAACCATTTGCAACTCATTCAAGGTAAGATTGCTACTCTTTTTCTCTGTTTTAATCAATTCGTAGCATGTAAAAGTGCTAATTTTTTTTTTCTGAAACATCGATTTGTACCCATGAATTTTGAATTATAGTTGTTGTATTTTGATAAGAAACACCCCAAATCATTGTTATTGATGCTAGAAATTGCAAAATCAAACCGATTTGTGAGCATGTTTGGGCCGAAATTTCTAGGGTTTACTCTACAAAATTGATTTTGTTCATCTTTTGCATATTAAAAAGGGAAAATAGATTAAGGGATGTTATTGGTATCATGTTAGTGCTTGATTTTGGTTAATTTCATCCAAAATTTCGTCTTAAAACTCCGTCTTAAAAGTGCCCCAAAACTGAATTTCGCCCCAACTTTTGTAATAATGATCTTTTTGTGAAGTTATTTTGAGAGGCTAAGATCTCAATACTCCTTACAATTGTGAAAACTTGGTGTTTTGAAGCTTTGAAACCATCTCTTATGAAATCATGAGAGTAAAGTGAATTAGAAAATTTTTGGTTATCTTAAAAAGGTTTACTTTAAGTTGTTGTTTTCTACCCATGAGTACCTTGAAAGTTCATTTTGATTGAGAAAAACCCGGTCTGCGTGACTAAAAAAAACATGTTGAAACAGATGCCAAGAGCCGTAGCTGTAACCCGTCAGAGCAAGAGATTGAGAGCCTCTGAGCCTGAGGTGGGAGAGGGGAGTCAGGGACCTACGGTCCGACCGGTTTCTGAGTACCCTACCATAGTCTTTGCTAATTTCAAGTAAAGAGATGCATTTCATCAGCTTTGCTTGAAATTAGCAAAGATAGAGGTTGATGTGAGGCATATCTTTGAGACCCTGGGTTTGGCAGGGTTATACCATCTTAGGAAGCACTCCTACCCTTTCCTGACTTTAGAGTTTATAAGCTCTTTTGTGTATGATGCGTTGGCTAAGACCGTAGAGTTCCGTTTGATGAACACCAGCTTTCTCTTGTCCATGGACCAGTTGGCTTCTCACCTTAAACTTGCACGACCTGAGAAGGGATCTCTTAGAGATATCCCGATTGAGTGTGGGGCTAGCAGCAACATGCCTTGTTTCACTGGTAGACCTCCTCCCACTTCAAGTAATATGTTGGTTAATGATATTCAGCATTTTACTTTGAAGATCTTCCTCCGAGCCCTGACTTGTTTGCTTTATGATAGGAAGGATGTGAGTAACTTAAACTCGCATGAGGTTATGTTGTTGGTTACCTATCTGAACCCCATCCGAGTGCAGCGTGTAACCTTTAGTGTCCCAGCCATCATTTGTGCTAGCTTGGCGTTGATGGCCACATCTACGACCCGGTACTTGAGTTGTGGCGCTATTGCCACCCGTTTAGCAGAGAGGTTGACTACCTTTGAGGCCTCTTCGGCTCTCAAACCTATGGTTCTGGTTGTGTCCACTTTGGATAGAGCTTACTTCATAGGCCAGAAATGGCTGAGGACTTTGGAGGGTGGTGGGTTAGCTTGGAGGGTGAGGGGCATAAGTTCGATGAGGGTACCCGATCCAGAGCACCTTCCTGTGACTGAGCCTTTGACTGTAGTGGTGGTTGGGTCGGACTTAGATGACGATGAGGCTGCTCCTCCCCGGCAGTATTACCTGGTAGATGATGGTCTTTTGAAGGTGATGCCAGAGCCGGCTAGGTGATACTAGGCTAGACCTAAGAACCAGGTGCCTAGGGTAGGGAGAGGTCCCAGACGAGTGAGAGAGATGGTTAGTGAGACTCAGCCAGTGCAGCCCGTGCCTCCACAGTACCAGTACCCCAGTTACCCTTTCTCTTTTAGCCCCGAGATGCATGTGAGTGAGCTCACAGAGAGGGTTTCCAACACGATAGCGCTCCGGAACCTTTATGAGATGACATATGTGCATGGTATTGGGACCAACCTGATCCAACCAGTTTGGTGGAGAGGTGTCAGGGATGATAGTGGAGTCTTTCACTCTTATGGAATGGACCCGGCCACATGGGGGAACCGAGGAGCTATCCCTTCGGATGTCTTGCGCCATGGAGGGCAGGAGGAGACCCTGGTCCTGGAGCAACAGCAGGAGGAGGCACATCTAGATCAAGAACGTCTGGTGGAGGAGGAGGAGATGAGGAGATGGTGGAGGATCGAGGTGGCGACCTCAAGTGATTGTTTCTTGTTGTTGTTATCCATTAGACTTACTGTAATACTACGGTTTTCTGTGCTGTTGAGTACTCTATCGAGTAAGTGAGTTTTAGTTACAAACCAATATACTGTCTGATGGGTACTCGATCGAGTAGGTGTCACTCGATCGAGTAGGTGTCACTCGATCGAGTAGGGGGAACTCGGTCGAGTAAGTGACTTACTTGATCGAGTAAGTCGGTTTTACGGGTTGTTTTGCCGTGTTTTGATAGCAACGTGAGAATGATATATAAAGTTATTTTATCAAGAATAAATTATTAATTACACCCACGTTTAATCCACTTTTTTACATTTACTCTCACGTCAAATTGTTTTAATAAATTACACCCAAATTAATAGCTCAGGTTACAAATTGCACTCAATATCGGTTTCAGACCACATTTCCGTCAAATTTTAAATTTTTTCGGTTAAAACTTTAATTTTAGGACGATTTTGCCCTTCTTCCTTCTTTTATTAAGCTTATGTATGTTATGTAACACCCCCATTTATTCAGGAGCCTTTAACTAGACATCCTAAGTAAATGAGAGCGTTACCATCTCGGTTTCCCGGGGTAGTGAATAACAAAGTACAACAAATCAAAGTACTTTAAATAAAATTGAGCGATTACATGTTTATTACAACTTAACCAAAATAAAACATAATATAAAATAAAATACAACTCGCAGCGGAAATATATAAGTGATTAAATAATCTATGTGGTCTAGACTTCTAGGTAAACTGGCCAAGTCCTCACGCATTCCGATAAGCTCCAAAGTTACCTAATCTTTAGTACCTATCAAATCTGCTCCCCATTATAGTTCATCACAGGTGTTCACGAATACACGGTCAACCACGAGGTTGAGTAGGAAACTAAACAATGAATAAGAATAAAGCAACCTGCAATATCACTGATACACAAATAAATTCTACCACCACAATTCCATTCACTTCACCCTACGGCACACAGCCACAAGGCACACAGTCATACTCCAGGACACACAGTCATACTCCAATTCTAAACACACAGTCATACTCCAGGACACACAGTCCCGCCTCAGACGCACAGTCTGGATACTCCTGGACACACAGTCCACACCAAGACACACAGTCTTAAGGACACACAGTCCGGACTCACAGTCCTTCCTCAGGTCCATGGCCCTTCCACATCCCCGTGCCTGGCCTATACAATACTCATCTCATCTCATCTCATGACAAATAAAATCTTACAACTCCAACAATAGCCAATAGTAACAGTCACGGTAAGATAACCACATTATCATAAAATAAGAACTTTGCATAAGACAGATTATCCAGCAATTAAACTCAACAAGGCAATAATAAAGATCGTCTCAAGACAACATAATTCATCTTATCACCAATTCAACTCAACATATAATCTGTCTTACAACAATAATAAAATAGCATAAGATTGAGTAGTTTCCTACCTGGCAAGCAAATCCAATAAGGCAGCTCAAAGCGCTCCAAATAATTAAAGAAGACGAACCCGATTATAAATTCTTCACAAATCGTCACCTAACATAAATATTATAATTTAATTACTTATTCATTATTCAATTAATTATATTAATTTATTCGATTATAATTTTAATTATATTAATTATTTCCCGTACGAATTATTATTACGTAAAAACCCGTCTTAAAAATTAAACAAATCACTTACTACCCATACCCATGAACCTCCCGTGAAAACAACCCCAAACACAACCCATACAACACGTCGACACCGTGTTCAACACCCCACCAAAACCCTTCCTTCATGACTACCCTAGCTACCATCAGCTCCACCCAAGCCTGCCACCTCCTAGCCCGCACAACGACGAACACCGACGACCAAACGTCACCAGCCAAAATGCCACCAGCACCCCAAAATCTCACGCCCTAAACACTACCACGACACTACTAATAACGAAAACCCGACACCATCCTCTCACTCAACCTCACCGCCATCAGCCACCACCGCAGTCACCAATGACCCACGGTGGTTCCATGGGTAGTCCCATGTCCTCCTCAATCCCACCACACCTATCACGGCTACCCACCAGACCCGACATCAACAGCCCTAACCCCTTGTTTAACGTGTTTCTAGCCACCGCTGCTACAAAACTTCTTCTTCAGCCACCACGACACCTCCACCGTGGTCGGCCCAACCACCACGAACCAACCCAACCATACCCATCTCAAGTCGAGTCTGTTTAAGGGTCCAATAGTTTGAACAAGCGACAACGCCAACAACCCGTCCTGTTTTCGCGAAATACCATCAACCACCGCACAAGCCACCATCTATGACCACCCATGGTGGTCGACTCAACCCCAGGTGCCACCCTTACCATGCCTAGGTCAATCACAACTGAAATAGAGGTTTATAACCCCTATCATTCGTGTTAAACAACCACCCACAACAACCCTTTTATAGTCGGTCAAACACCCATCCCTGGCGGTCAACGACGGTCAAACGGAGGTCCGATCAACCCCTGGTGATCCACAGTCATGGTGACGGTCTTAGTTCGTCAAACGGTGGTCTAGTTTTCGAGTTAACACAATTATAAAATCAATACATTGTTTATAAGACGGCCTTAACTTGAGATGATAATAAAAGTTGAGTTCCTCCTTCTTTATGCCCTAGATGACCCTCTATGTATAAGATATGTGAATAAAACCTATTATGTAGGTCATGTCTTGCTTTTATACTAGTAAACGGACGTCTTTAGGAAACTTATTAGGTAATTACTAATTATCATAAGTATAATAATATTATTATTGTTATTATTATGAATATTATTATTATTATTATTATTATTATTATTATTATTATTATTATTATTATTATTATTATTATTATAACATAATTATCGTTTATTATTATTATATGAATTATCGTATATTATTATTATTATTATTCAATTGCCATACCGACTCATTATTCTATTATTTATTATTTTATCCCTTTATTATATCATTCCTTCTTATTCACAATTATTAATTATAAACGTCATAATTAATTATTAAAAATGCTCGAAACGTAAATATGAATTCCATCAAATTACGAGAAATTACAGTCTTCCCCCCTTAAAATGAACTTCGTCCCGAAGTTCGCCCATAAATACTACAACAACATCTATATACATCCAGACAACTGAGCACCATCCAACTTATGATAACACAATTATCCGTTTACTATTATCAACTACACCAATCTTATCACAAGATGTCACAATAATAACTCAAAAACATTTGTAGTATCACATTCTATCCCCCTAAAAATAAACTTTGTCCTCGAAGTTTGAGATAACAAACAACGAAAATAAATAGACCATTTATCACTAGAACATGTAATACACATTTTAACATAAGAGAACTATTATTCTCAGCAGAACATCGATTGATAGCATAATTAATTTTAAATAGCGAAATCCCATTGTATAGTATATTCGAACTAATCTTTATTTAAACTTAACTTCATACTTTACTTAACTACTGGCGAATACATTGCCAGGATAATAATAATCTATAACAAAAGATACGCATAACTGTTTAGTTAATCTTTTCTTAATTTATATGACCCTCTGAAATCTAACTAAAACATGCATGCAGAAATGTAAATATATAGGCTTAGGGCAACACATTCCGCATATCACTAGACATGTTATTCTACTTTACATAATTTACAACATCCAAATATCAAGGTGCAAGAGATGAGAAACAATTCCTTTTAGCATAACTTACATTTTCAAGGATAAGAAAACATGTTGCAAATTCCAAAAAACATTAATAAATAATAACAAAATTAATTCTTGAGCACTTATACTTTTTAAAATACAGAGAGTTAACAATTCATGAGAGAAATAATCAAGGCCAAAGCTCTTAAGATCAATTTATAATGAATTTTAAAAATTGTTGGCCGAAACATAAATTTTACAGCAACTTGTCAGAAATTTATAGTCAACTTGTAAAAATCATTATTAAATGTCAAAATATTATCTTGCAACGTGGCTTATCAATTTAGAAACATATACGAATATTTTAAATAGTGGAGTTAGAATCATACATAAAAAAGAAGTAAGTTTTTAATGGCAATTTTTACAAAAACATAAGACGAAAACATAACTGTACAAGAATATTCTGACCATTGTTCACTAAAATATTTATTTCTCCTAAACCGTATATTATTTAATCATGAGACCAGCGGCATATGAAAGCTAAATCACAAACGTATCACTAATAAAATCTTAGTGCAAGGATATCAAACAGGCAATAAATGGCAGTCAAAGTAACCAAGGTAAAAATTTCGAGAATTCAACCAAATCACATTCTTCACAATTTCACGCAATTTCCGTAATACTTCACATACTAATCACAATTGCGCCTCCTACATACATGTCAACACACTTTTCTCATATCCACATGCTTATACCAATGCTTAAAATCATATCACATCCCTTCTCCTTAAAAGTAAGGTTACGTCCCCGTGACAGCGGTCATTAATGAAAACAATACTCAAACAAGGCAAACAAAAACTCCTATGACAAATAAACGATATTCATTTTAAATTACCCCACACTGTAATATATCTCAAGGTATCCGGTTCAAAACTGAAAGGGCCAGAAGTTTGGTGTGAGGGGGCCCCATACTTATCCCATGCTTAAGGGGGCACCTAACAATTTCTACCCGGAGCTCTTTTTATTAGACACATCCAAAATTCATTATTAAGTTCATTAGTTAGGCCCGAGGATGGTTTTGCTCTGATACCACTTTGTAACATCCTCATTTATTCAAGAGCCTTTAGCTAGACATCCTAAGTAAATGAGAGCGTTACCATCTCGGTTTCCCGGGGTAGTGAATAACAAAGTACAACAAATCAAAGTACTTTAAATAAAATTGAGCGATTACATGTTTATTACAATTTAACCAAAATAAAACTTAATATAAAATAAAATACAACTCGCAACGGAAATATATAAGTGATTAAATAATCTATGTGGTCTAGACTTCTAGGTAAACTAGTCAAGTCCTCACGCATTCCCATAAGCTCCCAAGTAAGCTAATCTTTAGTACCTGTCAAATCTACTACGCATTATGGTTCATCACAGGTTTTCACGAATACACGGTCAACCACGAGGTTGAGTAGAAAACTAAACAATGAATAAGAATAAAGCAACCTGCAATATCACTGATACACAAATAAATTCTACCACCACAATTCCATTCACTTCACCCTACGGTACACAGCCACAAGGCACACAGTCATACTCCAGGACACACAGTCATACTCTACTTCTAGACACACAGTCATACTCCAGGACACACAGTCCCGCCTCAGACGCACAGTCTGGATACTCCTGGACACACAGTCCACACCAAGACACACAGTCTTAAGGACACACAGTCCGGACTTACAGTCCCTCCTCAGGTCCATGGCCCTTCCACATTCCCGTGCCTGGCCTATACAATACTCATCTCATCTCATGACAAATAAAATCTTCCAACTCCAACAATAGGCAATAGTAACAGTCACGGTAAGATAACCAAATTATCATAAAATAAGAACTTGGCATAAGACAGATTTTCCAACAATTAAACTCAACAAGGCAATAATAAAGATCGTCTTAAGACAACATAATTCATCGTATCACCAATTCAACTCAACATATATAATCCGTCTTACAACAATAATAAAATAGCATAAGATTGAGTAGTTTCCTACTGGGCAAGCAAATCCAATAAGGCAGCTTAAAGGCTCCAAATAATTAAAGAAGACGAACCCGATTATAAATTCTTCACAAATAGTCACCTAATATAAATATTTATAATATTATAAATATTAAATTAAGAAACTTGGGTTTTCTCTCGGATGTTGATGAGCGAGGATTTGGTGGGAACAGTTGCGGTCCCCCACTGGCTGTGTAGAATATCTGTTGCGATGGATATTCTGGCAGGGCTACACACTATAGTGTGTAGTCAGGTGTGTGGAGATGTGACGGAGTTGGGTGATCGTATGTATAGTTATCTTGCTATCTTGTATTGTGTAATCAATAACTGGCCCCGTTAATTGTTTTAAAAACTGTGGTGATCCATTCGGGGATGGTGAGCAGTTGTTGAGCAGGTATGAGATGGATTGCGCGAGGGATAGCTGGGATGGAGTCACCACGTGTCACTGGAGTCTTCCGCTGTGTCACTGAACTTTTATTCTCTTTAGTTTGTTTGATATTTTGGAACAGTTGTATTACACTTTACAGTTTTGGGATTTTGTTATGTAATCACTTAAAATTATTTATTTATGTATGCTCTTTTATGGTCAATTTGATAATACATTGCCTCAGGTAACCGAGATGGTAGTACTTCCATGCATTAGGTGGTCTTGGTAAGGCACCTTGGTGTATGGGAGTGTTACACTTACGATACTTGTTTCTTTTGTTTCATTATACTTTGGATTTATTTTTGTTTGTAACAAGCCAGAAGGCCGTATTTTGTCGGATTTTCTGAACTCGTAATGTAGGTGGATGATGTCGGGGTGAAATCCCGGAGATTTGCTATGATTTCTTCACTTCATGATGGCGTGGGAGGGTGAACTGACCAATGGATACTCGATCGAGTGACCTCTACTCGATCGAGTATCTGTTGTGGATGACCTAGGCAGTGTACTAACCTACAGGTACTCGGTCGAGTATGCGTCATTCGATCGAGTAGCCTATTCCGAACTCGATCGAGGGCCTTCAACTCGATCGAGCGCCCCCTGTTGGACCCTATACCCTGTTCTCTTGCACTTGTGGGAGGGATTGGTTGATCATGTCTGGTGTCGTGTTTGCTAATCATGCTTCTATATTTCTTTTACGCTACAAGTTTTATCAAGGTGGTTTATCTTAGTTTCATGTGATGCCATGTTTTCAGCTAATTACTCGCATTCCTAAATGGTGATTAAGTTGTATCGTCGTAAATGATAGTCTCAACCCAGTAATATGTTGAGTAGTCATGTCTCCCAACAAGTACGTAATGTTCACAAACAACGATTCGATGGCGCTGCATTTAATTTCCTGAACTCGCTCTTGGCTTGTTTTCCCTAAGTGTACACAAATGAATACATGTTATACAAGTAATGTTCATGAAGTACTATGATAATTGTTGTTCTCATCATGTGTTAATTGTTTCGTAATGTCAAGGTTGTGTGGAGTTATCATTTCGTGAAGTATTTATATCTCGTCTTGAAGGTGAACTTCGGGGACGAAGTTCCTTTGAAGAGGGGAAGAGTAATGTCACATGAGGAAAAATGACAAGTTTGACAAAAATATCATGTTTCAGTAGATTGTTGGTAAAAGTTCACTATGTTGTTGTACTCCATTTTGTTTGCTTAAAATTTAAACTTTGGCTATGTGAAGGTAATGCACGTAGTTGTTAAGTGAAATTTGTTAAGTAATTTGAATTGTTACATTACTGAGTAAAATAAATGTTGTGAAGATGATTTAAATGAATGTCGAATCTATTGTTTTATAATTGACTAATAATTTACTATACAATGGATGGTAATGATTAATTGTGGGATGAGTAAGTAGAGTGTTGTGTCAGAAAAGTACGTTATGTGTGGAGTATAGAGTCGTGCAGTGTTAGATTTGGTTGGTAGAATGGAACTAACAGTTGTGATAGTATGTCCTTTCGTGTGTAGTACATGGTTGATGACTAGGTAGGAAGTTGTATCTGATGATCATGTTCGCAGAGGTAGATGATGATGATGAGTAGTGGGCGTAAAAAGATGGGTGGTATATGGGAATGGTTGTGCTTGTTCTTGTCGGGATGAGTTGTCGTCAGTTACCTTAGTTCATGTTACACCTTGAGTCGGGGGTGGAGGGTGAGTTGATGATGAGTTGAACTTCGGGGATGAAGTTCTTTTTAAGGGGGGAAGATTGTAATACCCGCCGTGTTAGGGACCCGTTGACCGCCGTTGAAAAAAATATAAGGGCGTTACCAGCAGATGGTAACGCCCTTATCTGCTAGGAAAGGTCTTATTAATGCTCCTTGGTAGATGGGGGTGTTACACTTCCCTTCGGGTATCCTTTCCTCTTCTTCCTCCTCTTCATCATCATCCTCTATGATCACATCATCATAACCACCACCATCATGCTTCTTAGCTCCCGCTTCTGGTCTGGATGTGCCTTCCCCGCTCCCACTGCCTTGATAAGCATCACCAAAGAAGCTATCATTGGTATAATGGGATCCCGCCCACGGACCAAGCAAATGCCCATCATTGAAGGGAATCCTAGTACCCCAAACCGATGGTTGGATACCATAGGCCCTAAAGACAGCCGATGTATTCCCCTTCGCGGACCAATAGCTAGGGCGATGTGCGGGCCGCACACCTTGGCAATAAGTTATCTCATGCATGTCCCGCAACACTAGATCGGTGTTCACATGTTGAATGATGTCTGAAATGCGATATTTGTGGTCATAGGTCGGCAGGGGTTGGGCATATCCTCCGGTATATGGTGGAGGTGGCATGGGCATGGAGGAGGACTATGGAGCATGCATCGAACGCCTAGGGAGTATAGGCATGGAGGAGGATGGTGGAACATGCATAGAACACCTAGGGGGTTCTCGAGGCGGTGAAGGAGTGATCCTTTCCATAGTCTCATCATTAATGTCATAAGTAAGCTCACTAGGAATGGTGTAGCGTTGGGGAGGAGGGGGAGATGGACTCACATCCGGCAAGCGTTCAGTCGAGGGTAAACTCCCTTGTACGGGGAGCTTCACATACCAATCTGTATCCACCTTCCACCCATAGATACCCGTCTCATTCGTATCCACTAGCCAATTAAGGTACTTCAAGAAGTCAATATCAAAGCATGGCACCTCAACGGTTAAAGGCCTATCCACCTTCCTCGGTTCATTGTTTAACAAGTTTTTCGCCAACTTAGTTACCAAGGCACCGCAATCAAAGGAGCATTTCTCCGGTTTGGTCAGTCTTTCAAAGGCTAGGCTTATGATAGACATGACACTGAATTAAAAGTGCTCCTAACGGTAAGGGTTTAGGTAAGAGCTTAAAAGCAAAACCTCAGTCGAGTTTAGCTTACTAGGGTCATCCCTCCCATAGAGAATTATAGTCACAAGGCGAAGAAATATCCTCAAAATGGGGTGCTCCACATCGTTCACTTTCATGGCACTAACTTAGGGTACGATGATTACTAGTGTAAAGGTTAAAGTACTTGGGGGCCTTCATTTTCTTTCCCACCTTGTCAAGGGTAAAAGCGGTCCTTCTTCCCACCCCCAAATGGTCCGCGGACACGTCACTAGTCAAATGGAAGGGTGTGTTCTTGAGCCTAAAGCTCACAGAGTGGTCCTCCTTGTTGTAAACTAACGAGCTTAAGAACTCGAGGGTAAGGTGACGGTAGCTTTTCTCCATCAAAGTGTACAACCCCTCCATACCTAGCACCCAGAAGATGTCATGTACTTATTCCTCAATCTTTAAGGTCGTCAAAGCACTCTCCGACACGCACCTAGTGGAGGCCATGCGCCTCCCGGATAAGGGAGGGAAATTATTCCTAAGGGCCTCATTCTCAAACTCTATCCCCGGCTACCCCGGAGCCGTGATAGCGGGTGGTGCCTCCGGTTGTTGTCGTGGTTGCCTCCCGCGGTTGCTCCTTGCATTCCTTGATATGCTACAAAACCAATTCACCACAAGATATTAGATAGAAAAGGTAAGAATCAAGGTGACTTTGGAATTGAATGAAATTTTCCCCAACACTTTTAGTTGATAAGTAACAAATTGAAAGAGATTTTAGCATGAATTCCTTTGTATTTAATCAAGCCAAAAACTTATTTAAATCACAAATTTTCTCAAAAATTGAAATTCTTGTGAAACTATGCAACATCAAATCCCAATTAAAGCAATGTGCAATATCTTTAGCTATCATCCACATGCTTGACACAAGAATGAAACACAATATAAAAACTTTAGTATAATGGCCATTTGTCTCGAAAAATCTTGGAAATTTTAAGACAAAATGTCCGATATAAGATAGTACATGGTGTTACTAACCAAGTTGGAGCATCAAAAGACAATTAGGACAAATTTTAGCTCGGAAGAAATCAAAATCCGGGTATATATATTGCCCATTTTCGAAATTTTGAGGACTTTTAAGACGAAAATTTTCAATATTAAGCTCCACCATGTATCATAATCAAAGGTTAAAATGATATGGAACAAGTAAACCATATTGTTAACATAAAAAAAAAAAAAAAAAATTTGGCATGTTTATAATGAAAATTTTCGAGAATTTGATAAGACGAAAATTTCGACTTAAATCAAGTTATATACCCACAAAGATTATAGCTTTTAACACCATTAAACTATGTTTGACATGTAAAAATCAAAATTTGTGCATACATGCTACATATCTCGAAAATTTAGTCAACTTTGAAGGTGAAATTTTCATTTTTAAGACAATGTACCATATTACTAGTAGTAAGGATAGTAGTCTTATAAGACAAATAAACCATGTTTTACACATGAAAAATCAAAATTTGGGCATGACCACCCAAAAATTCGAAAATTCAATAAGGGTTTTTACGACAAAATTTTCACATGTAAGGTAAGATTCGTCACTAACAACAAAGGTTAAGCCTTTGTTATTCAATTAAACCAAGCAATAAACACAAAAATCAAATTATTAACTCAAGAACCCTAATTTCGAGTTTATCAAATTTGGGGTAAAATTCATCAAGAAAATTTGATATTAGAAAGTTTATCAAACAACAACAATGATGTAGAAAGTTAATTATTACCATCAATTAAGTAAAAAAACATGTAAACAATTGACAAAACTTGAACAAATTAGTGTAGACCTAAACAAAATCAAATTGAGGAAAACCAAGAGAAAGACGACTTACTTACATTGTTGTATTAGTAAAGAATAGTGGAGTAAAATGAAGTAGGAATCTTGAATATAGCAATAAAATGATGAAAATGGAGTTGTTGAAACGTTTTTAGAGATTTTTTGTGGTGTTGAATATAAGAGGAAAGATGAAAAAATGAAGAAGATGAGATGAAGTAAAAACTAGATTTTACTCGAGTTAACTCAGGTCGTGTAGGCACTCGGCCAAGTGCTGAGTCCACTCGGTCGAGTGAACTTTCACTTGGACGAGTGTCTATTTTCCAGAACTTTCCAGATTTTGGAAATTGGTCCACTCGATCGAGTGCCAAGGTCCACTCGGTCGAGTACTCTGTCACTCGGCCTAGTGTTGGCTCGTACTCTTCAAGTGACTCCCTACGGTTTGAAATTTCCAGATTAAACTTTAATGTTGGTATCCCTGCATCAAAAGAGAAGGTTCAGGGGCTCACCGACTATCAGTGACTCCTCCCGAGTTACCTCATACGTCATCCTACTTATCGTTTCTGGCACACTACTTTCACACTCGCAACTACTCCACTAACAATCATCATTAGTTACACTTTAATGATAACACTAACAAGCATCACGTAAGTACATGATATGAATCCAAAGAATGGGACTATTATCCTTCATGCCAACACGCATTAATCACTTTCAAAACATGCCACCATACGTAAATCTACTTATTCCAACTTCCACATTTCATCACATATCACATAAAGAATTATAACATGCAAAAGTCTATCAAAATCACAACACTCATGTAATCACATAACATTCCTTATAACGTTCACCTATACTCGTAACCACAAACGTCGTGACCAACCGAGACAATATGATCTAGTTTGAGATGAGGGCGCCTACCCATCCAAAGCCGACCTCCTATTGTACTCATGTCGGGTTCATTTTATTAGACTCCCCTAAATTCATTTTGGTTCATTGGTTTAGGTTCCAAAATCGTCGCTCTGATACCACTTTGTAACACCCCCTTGTTACCCGACCAAGGTAATGAGAGGATGCTACCATCTCGGTTTCCCGAGGCAGTGAAATCGGAACTACAATTAAGAAACATTATATATAAATGACAATTTCAGTGAATTACATATGAACAAAAGAATATTACAAGTGATCTCTATACATGACTCGAGCGTAAGACGGTCTCCCAACCGCCTTACGTCTCCTCAACAACCAAGTATCACCACCAACAATTTCCAATACAACACAATAACCTTAATTGCAATATGAAACACGACACCAAATATGTGACTCATCATGAGACTCGATCCCAAACATGTCATGAACATTAATTCCTCAAATATTCCGACTCCCCAAGTTTTCATAAACCAACATCATGTGATAATGAATTTCCGACAACATATGAGACTCACCAAGATCCTCAAATACCACCATGCATGTGAAGCAATACGACTCATACTATGCAAATGATGATAAAAGACATACAAATAAGCATACATATTATGAAAACCGAGTAGGATAAACCTATCTTTTAGCAATCTTCATAAGCTACTCGAATCCAGCCCTATTCCGTCTCATTAAACTGTCCCATCCTATACAAGTCACATAATACTGTCACAATACATCCTACACTATTATACAAAACATAACCTCTTATTATTACCCATTAATTACCCATATTATACATACTAATTACTAATTAATTATCCATAACCAAAACCCCCAAAAGTTAGGGTTCATACTAATTGAAAAGGATAGATCTCAACTTACAAGATGAAAGGAAGGAAGGATAAGGTGAGAAATCTCTTAAACCAAGCTTGAATCCCATGGAGGAGGTGTTTGTGAGGGTTTTAGAGATAAGGGAGAGGATTCGGAGTGAGAAGGAGAATGGATAGAATGAATTAGGATAAGATCCCAAAATAAGCTTTATCGGGTGTTGTTCAGCCGCACTCGGTCGAGTGCCGAGTCCACTCGGCTGAGTGACACTCACTCGGTCGAGTACTAGCCGTACTTAACCGAGCGGGATCTACTTTGTCCACTGGAAGCTCTACTTGGTCCACTGGAGGTTAACTAGGTCTAGTTTAAGTCTTACTTGGTCTAGTGTATGACTATACTTTACTCTCGAGTAATCTCTCCTCAAGTCCGATGGTTCTCTCACGCATCTCGAGGTCCCTCTACAGGTTCCATTATATCCGGGTATTACAATCCCGCGCTTCGAACGACCTTTTTTAAAATTTTATTATTATAATTGAAGAAAAATAATATATAATTCATATATGACTTTTAATATCTATTTGGGATAATTCACGTGGTACCCATGAGGTTTAGCTTAATTCACGTGGCACCCCTTATTTTAGGAATATGCACATGGTACCCCTGAACTTTCGTTTTAGTGCACCATCTCCCCTTTGACCTTAACTCCGTCAAATATTGTAACGGCAATCAGGTTTAGGAGGAAAATTAGTTAGAGCCAACAACTTTTTGAATTTCCAACTAACTACAATCTCCAACTAACTACAACTAACTAATATGGCTTTCACCAAATACCCCTGAGGTTTGAGAAATGTTCGGGAAATACCCCTGTAACAAGAAATACCTGTAACGGCTTCAAAAGTAGTCGTTGGACTGACTTATTACATATAAAGAGAGAGTTGCTGTTAAAATTGAGAGCACAAATCATTGAGGGACTCTTAAAACACTACTACAAACACATTCCTACTATAATGCAATCATCTAATTAAAGATCTAATTCAAAAGCGGTGCAAATATATAACAAAAATTGCCTTAAATGCAAGAAGATATTCAACATAAGGTCATCTGGACCTTTGGCGGCAAACCCTTCAAAATTGTACTACAAATGTGATGAATGTGAATGCTTTTAATGGTGCAAACCAAAAAATGAAGACATTAATGATTTGGTTGGAGAGGAAGTTGCACAATTTCATGATGTTATACAAGAGCTGAAGAAGAAATTGAAGTAACAAACAACTAGCATTTGTGACTTAAAAAGAGAAATTTTAGATTTAGCTAAAATGTTTCAATTTAGTTTGAAAACATTCATAATAATGTATATGTTTTTAGTCTATATTATAATGAAGTAAGTGTACTAGCATTGTGATATTAAAAACGAAGATTTCTGAAACCTAAAACAACTTCCATCCTACCATATATAAACCTGGCTCTAACTAATTTCTGGTTACAGGGGTATTTCGTGCACATTTCTCAAACCTCAGAGGTATTTGGTGAAAGTCATGTTAATTAGTTATAGTTAGTTGGAGATTGTAGTTAGTTGGAAATTCAAAAAGTTGTTAGCTCTAACTAATTTTCCTCCCAAACCTGGCTGTCGTTACAATATTTGACGGAGTTAAGGGCAAAGGGTAGACGGTGCACTAAAACGAAAGTTCAGGAATACCATGTGCATATTCCTAAAACCAGGGGTACCACGTGAATTAAGTCAAACCTCAGGGGTACCACGTGAATTATCCCTATTTTTATTTATAAATAAAAATAAATTAATTTTTCTCAAATTTTAATTTTTTAGATTTAATTTCAATGTTTTAAAATAAAATACATACAATTTTAATTAAAACTAATAAGTGATAATTAATTATGCATTATCAACGTTTTATAAATAAATTTATGACTGATCAAATATCATATTACTTAAAATAAAATTTATTCGAATAATGCAACGATCAACATTGAGTTCTCAAATTATATCATTTAATGATACGTTATTATCAAAATCAATTAATATTTTATCAAAATGATGTGAATATATATATTCCTTCAAAAAAATAATGTGAATATAATTTTATTTAATTTTTAATTTTTTATGTATAAGTGTATAACGTGTGACATTTATGTATCAAACAATATAGGGTCCAAACTCAACTTATTCAAATGTTTTGATTGTGTGTTGCAAGTATTATGCGTCAAACATATCTTTAAGAAATTTGCACCTTTTATTTTTTTTAAACAACTATCAATTATATTATTTTTCTACAATGATTGTTTAGGTGATTTTTACCAATTTAATTGTATTAGGTCAATGTGGTCTTACTCGTTTGGATGCTTGATTGGTTATTTGTGTTTGATATTTAAATAAGGAAATAAAGTACGAAATAGGAATTGACACGTAAGATTTGGTGACGCGGAAAATCCAATGTGGGAACAACCGCGGGAGGGACGGTACCCTGCCAAATTTTGCACTAGCTTCGAATGAGAGGATGAGTACAATTAAGACGGAATGTAAATCTAGCTAGCACAATGTATTCTGGGAGATCTTGAGTGTCCTTCTTTGATTGTTTCCTTGGCTATTTATTAGGTAAGAACCTTAGATGTATCCTACCATGTTTATGGAAAGGAATATAACTTCCATAAAAACTCTTTCCATAATGCGCTATCTCCCTCCATTCTCCCTGATCTCCCTGACTTCTCCCTGACTCTTTCCAAAACGCGGGTGCTTCATTCCAGCGAGCTCTGCTTTTCTTCGTACGCTCCCTGGCCCATTTGCTCTTTAGCGGACCTTCCTCCACCCGTGGACTCCCCTTCTCTTATTCCTCCTTCACAACCCATTTTCTTAATTACTTATCAAGTGGGATTACCCCATTAGGTCATTATGCAAATTTTGACCCAAACAGTTTGCCCCCAATTCCTTGCGAGATACGTTTTGAGGCGTCGAACAAGGAATTTACGTAACTGATTTAAAAAACACTAAGCCGTCATTTACACTCCCCCCCATGCACTCATCATTACTCGACAGCCCACCTCCTCATTTCTCGCGCCCCTTTCTCTCTCTTCCTTTATAATCCCAACCCCTTCTTCACTTCATTAACCACATAATCACTTTTTCCTTAAAAACTCCCCTCCTTCCCAGATTCTCTCTCTCCCTTCTCACCTTCCTTGCCGGCTTTCCAGTTGTCGCTCCCGCCGTTCACTTCACCAGGTATTTTCTCCTCTTTGCCTTACCTTAATTTTTCCTTTTCTCTCTTCAACTATGGGAAAAACCCGACACACCTCTTCGACCTTCACCCCTACTGACCGAAACCCAAACCCATCTTCTCTTCCCGAAATCTTTTCACTCATCCCCACGATTTTAACTCTGCTCTGACTCCCGCCGACATTCCCTTAATTAAGGGTATGCTTGGTCTTGGTGATGGGGTTGACATAGTCATCCCTGAACCAGGTCAGAAGGTCGACGCTATCCGGCCAGGGTGGGTTTGTCTCTATCTTTACCCATTTAGATATGGCCTCCGTTTCCCCTTTCCAAAGCTTGTTCAAGATTTCATTTTTACAAACAATTTTGGCATGACACAAATTTATGCCACCGTTTGGAGGGTTCTCCTCTACTCTTTAGCTGCCTACCAGAGTACTGGCAACTCCATCTCCCAGGGCAATCTGGCCCACATGTATGATATCATGTCCCTGGGAAGAGGCCAGTTCTCCCTCCGGGGTTCTGGTGAAACTCCCTTCAAGCATGTGTTAAAGTCCAGGGACGAAGAATGGTTTGAGGACTTCTACTATGTGAGGAAGGCTTCCATTCAGCCGCCTGCCGACTACATCTTCGAGAAATGGGTTATTACTTCGAGTAAGTAGCTTTCCTGACGCCTGATTTGTTCATCTCAATGCTTACTGGCTTACTCTGTCGCTTTCGGGCAGGTCCCCGCTACCTGACCCGCATTGGTGCCCCGATTCCTGCTCCCAACAAACTGTTCTGCATCCCTCTGTTAGAGAGGAAGTTTCCTGAATTGCTCCCCGGATACTCACCTGCTTCCTCCCCCAACCCCCTTCAATCAGCTCACAGCATGTCTTCTGGTAAGCGGCCTAAAGCCATTCTTATTTGCATGCAATCTTGCTAACTGTCTAATTCTTTCTGACGCCTGAAATGATGACTGCTCGCAGATTCAAAGGTTGACCCTTTGGAGGCTATCCTTTAGAGTGCAAAAAGAAAAAGGTCCGCTGCGAGTCCTGACGTGGCGTCTGCTTCCAAGAAGAGTGCCCCTGCTGCCTCCTTCCAGTCACCTCCTACTCACTCCAGCTCTGCTCGGACTGAACCTCTAGAGGTCAGCCCACTGTCTCGTCATCCTCCTACTCCTCCTGCCAGCCCTCGTGCTTCTGCTAGCGGTGGCATCATCGCCCACTTCCCAGATGGCTTTGGAAATGTTGACAAGGTACCATACTGGCTTGAGATTGACCAGCTACTCTTCCCCTCCCTGGTGGATGCCTTCCCGGAGTTTGGGCCCAAGGAGATGGCTGACAATGATGTGCATAATGCTTTTATGGTAAATCCCCTCCTCCTTCCGCATGTTCTAGGTTGCTTATCTTCAATTCCTGTTAACTTCAACTTTCCTTGCCCCCAGGCCTTCTAGTCTGCTCTCTACAACAAGAAAATGATCAACATAGTACAGACCACTAGCCGTGCTACCAGTGCCCAGGAACAGGGAGTTGACCGGGTCCTTCGCTGATCTGGAAAGGCAGCGTGATGATTTAAGGGGACGGGTGGCTGAGCTGAAGGCAGATCTAGCTGGCACGAAGAAGAAGCTGAAGGAAGGAGCTAATCAGCTAGCTTGCACCCAGGAGGTCTACAACACATTCTTTGACTCCTTGAAGCGTTCTGAGGATAGGATCAGTGAGCTGATCACCCTGGCCACAAATATCGTTGCATATGCTACCTGGCGGGGAAGGATCAGCGGGATGCATGCTACCCTTAAGGAGCCTCCAACTCTGCAAGATATTGAAGAAGAAGAGAAGCAGTTGGAGACCCTCTACCCGGTTCGGCCTGATCTGAGTATCCTGATGCCTGAATTCGGCGAAGTGAACTCTCCTGCACAGGTTGAGCAGACTGCTGCTATGGATACAGTGTTGTCCCAGGAGGCCGCCGTAGCTGATGGAGCTCAGGAGGCTGCGATAGCTGAGGGCGTGCAAGTTGGTCTTGTGCCTGAAACAGATGGTCAACAGGAGGAGGCAGAGGAGATGCCAGATGTGGAGGTCATTAATGTGACCGAAAATTAAAAAGTTTTTTTCTTTTTATCAGTGAACTCTTGGTTGGTAGCCTAACCCTTCGTTAGCAGGCTTGTAATATTTTTAAACATCTTTTCTGGTGGCTCGCCATGGTGGCGATTAAACTTTGGGGCCGCACTTTTGGCCGAATTTTGGAATGCCCCTTACCCTAGTTTGGCAAGTTTTAATTACATCTTGTGTGTTAGGTTTTAATTCTCTTAGCTTAGGTAGTTGTTGTGTTAGCCTACTGGCTGATTTAGGCGAGTCATGTCATCCTGAGGAGCCTGACTCAGACTCATCTTGCTGCCGTGTCAGTCTGCTGACTGATTTAGGCATGTGCCGCATTGTAGGGAGGGGTGGCCGTGTCAACCTCTGAGGCTGATTTAGACCAGTTGTGTCAGCCTGAAAAGGCTGATTTAGATTCAGCTAGCTGCCGTGTTGATGTGACTCATATTTGCGCACATTTAGTCCCTTAATTGAGACTATTGTGCATATTACTATAGCGTTCCATAGCCATTTTATCCGTCAAATGCCTTCTATTTTGCTTTCCTATTGCATTATGTTTGTTTTGTAGGAAATAAGACAATTAGGCGGAAATTCCCGTCTCTCGTGCTTATTTGAAAGGTTATTGATGATATTGGCTGAACGAGTATGGAAGGAGAGGCAAGAACTAAGATCAACAATGCAAGAATAAGAAGTACGCGAGAGGAAGAAGCTAAAGCACTCTAAAGAACAATCCGAGCGTCCTAGCTTCAAGACGCTCGTCGCCACCTCAAGCAACACTACTACAAAACTCGTTATGGACATCAGTCGATGGACATCGGATTATCTGGTAAACTGATGTACATAACATGCACATCGGTTGTTTGCAAAAAACTGATGTGCATATAATTATATGTACATCGGTTGCGTTTAAAAACACATGTCCAATATTTCTGATTTTAAAGGACATGTGATATTTAATAAAACCCATGTCTATATAAAAGTCATGGACATGGGACATTGCATTTAACCGATGTGCATCTAAAGTGAAAATTATAGGCGGCAAAAATATTTGCCTCACGCCATCACTTGTAATTTCGACTGCATACATTCTTCCCCAAACACTTCAAAAACACGCGTTTTTGAGTCCGCGTTTTTGAGACCGACAGAAAAAACGATCTCAAAATATAATTTGGGACTGAACCCAGTCTCAAAACTTTAAAATCGGTCTCAAATTTGTGACCGCCCTTAAAACAGTAAGACGGACTCAAAAATGTAAAAGTAGTATCAAAGTTGAGACCAATTATAATTTTTGGGACTATATTCGGTCTCAAACTAACCCGCTAGCGATATATGTTATGAGACCAACTTTGTTTCATTTATTTCATTATCCCTCACCTTCTCTCTTCGTTTCCCAAACCTGGCAATTACCACCCCCACCCACGCAACCATCGCACCCAACGCGCACGAGCACCGACGACTGCTACCCATGCGACTACCGGCGCCGATGACGGCGACTGCTACCCTACGCGAACAACCGATGTGAATCGAATTTGGTAAGAACCTTAATTTTCAACTTCAAATCGTTTATTTAATCATTTTACTAGCTGGACTTTCATTCATAGTTAGGGTTTATGAAATGTTTATGTTCATTGATTTGTTTAATTATCTTAATTTAGTTTCTGTTATTGAGTTGGCTTTGCAATTATGGTGGATTGAAAATGAATTATTTGTTGATAAGGTAATTTGGCTTTGCAATTATAGTCTAGCAGCAGAGTTACATCGTTAATTTGGGGTTTGTTGATGAACATGAATTATTTTTTTATAGGGTAATTGCTACACTAAAAAATACGGAGTACATCTTTAATTTAGGGTTTGTCGATAAGGTAATTTGGTTGAGTAATGGATATTTTCCCTAGTGTACATGGGGAGAAATAGACCTTGTTGCTATAATTAAAACAACACAAACATCCAGCCAACCACCACGTTGACTCACTACACCACTCGCAGAGACTCGTGCACATCGGAGCTTTGCCCACCACCGGAGATTTGCCAACCACCCTCCCACCAACGGAGAGTCGTCCATTATTCACCCCCTCTTCTCGAATCGCCAAGATACACAAAGCACGTCCAGACCGCGCATTCTCAGACACTGGTCCAACGGTCCTCGCCGGACATCTGCTGCACCATTGACTTCTCCTCCCTGTAATTTCTCCTTGGATATTAGGTATTATTTTATTCAATTCTCCTTATTTCTCTTTTTAGGGTTTCTATTGCAATTGGATGCTATAGATCT
The DNA here is from genome assembly GCF_048544455.1 of Silene latifolia. Classification (NCBI taxonomy): domain Eukaryota; kingdom Viridiplantae; phylum Streptophyta; class Magnoliopsida; order Caryophyllales; family Caryophyllaceae; genus Silene; species Silene latifolia. The sequence goes on from NC_133537.1 coordinate 37,399,244, forward strand.
AATATGCAATGTATGATATAATTAATTATCCTGATTATATGATTAGTTATCCTGATTATATGATCAACAATTTTGTGTTTAGGACGGAAATTGATAGCTCTTGTAACTGTTGAGTTGGTGTAGTTAGTTTATGTCGTGGACATTTGCATTTGGTGCTAGCATTTTCTAATTGTAGAGCATTATATAAAATCCCGTCAGCCCCACAACCATCTTCCTGAACCACATGATGGTCACTCTTATATTATTTGTATTGGAAGATTGCTTCAAATTAAGTCATTAAGGATGCGTATATCCATCACAAGTTTGTAATGTGTCAAACATCACCCACATGGGTAAATAAGACAAAAGTAAGAGTGCCCTAAGATATCACAAATGACTTGTCTTTATCTACCAAAGTGAGTTTTATTTGATCCATCACAAAAGAGAATTTGTGAAATTAAGGTACTTATTGGGTAGGTGTGATGAATTGTGTCTCGGCTTACGATTTGATTCCTAACTTCCCATATCTACATATTTGTTATTGACTGTCATGCATTCTCATCAATTTTGATTAAAGTTACTTTTATTTGTGACGACACAATTAGCTGTCTCTCAATAATGAAGGTGGAAGCGAACTGGTTATAAACAGATCTGAACTAGAGTTCATTTCTATCTATTCCTATGCCTCGTGTGAATATTCTTACTCGAATTGAAAGAAATCCCTCCATTATGCTGTTTGCAATATTTAGAACTTACAAATTCTTCAGGAAGCAATCATTTTAATCTGTTATTTATACAGCAGTTCAGGTTTGTGATGACTTTTAGTTCCCAATTCCAATTTATTTGTACTATTGTAATCGACTTGAAGCATTTATCCTTTTACATGAGTGAATTTTAATGTGCTTATTTTTTTATATTATCGGACTATTTATCTGGCTTTCTGGTTGAATTGGTTCTGTTTTGATGACAAGTGATAAGATTTGTGCACTATGCTTGTAGATTGGGGATCCAAGGTCCTTTTAGTTGGATTTTTCTTTCTCGACCTTGCATCAGACTATGAACTTCCTTAAAAGCTTGTTGAATAGTTTAATGCTGGTTCAAAACCCGTTTATGTTGGTTTCGGTAGCCTGGTAAGCCTATGTCACTAACTGCAAATGTTATGCATGTTGTCAAGTACCAGACACCATCGTTGGAGTGTGGTAATGTGCAAGAATTTAGTATGTGTTTATTGACAATCAGACATATGAACCATTTAGCATCAACCCTTCCTAAGGTTCTTTGGCTGTTTTATTTATCTTACAAAGACTTGACATTTAATTACGGTTGTTTTGATAATGTTCGGTATAATCAAGAGCCTTATAAAATGACTCGGATAGTTGTTGACGCACTGGAAAGAACTGCACTAATGGGCATCATTAACAAGGGCTAGGGTGGCTTGGGTTAAATTGTAAGGTTTTTCCCTTCTCTTTTCTCATTTGGCAGGACTGTAAACCTATCACTAATGTTGTTGTGAGGGCAGAAAGAGCTTTATCTATTTTTTTTTATGTCATACGTGGCTGAACCAAAGGAATCTATATACACATTGAAAAAATGTGCCCCGACCTTGTTGAGGATCCGCAGATTCAGGTGAGTGTATTGCTAGTAGTTGTGATACTTAAAATACAGTAATGTATGTGTCTCGTTAGTTATATAGGATCTTCTATTTTGATATTTTGTTTTCTCGTTAACTTTGTTGTGTTGAACTATATTTTCTTCGTAATATGCCCAATGGGAGATGAGCAAATCCGAGGCTGCCAAGTAGTCTTGTCTCTTCGGCCTTTTTTTAAAACAATTAGTTAGTTTACATATCGGTTTATATTTTTGTATAGGTTAGTCGTCTAAGTAAATTTGACACATTATGTAGATGAAATATTTTTGTAATTGGCTTTGGATAACCGATTGATTATATACAGATATTGTTTGTTGATTATGGAATCATTTTGCATTGTCATCATGTGTACGACTAATATGGGCAACAGCATAATATTTTTTTTTATAAAAAATAGTATTTATAGACATCGTATTTTTGCAAAAAACTGATGTCCATTGACCAAATAGACATCGGTTTTCCTAAAAATCCGATGTCCATTGATCAAATAGACATCAGTTTTCCTAAAAATACGATGTGCAAATTTTAATGGACATCGGTTTAAAATCCAATGTCCATTAATCCACAATGGACATGACAAAACTCTACATCGGTTGTGTATCCGATGTCCATATAGTGAAAAGTCCGATGTCCATCACAAGTTTTGTAGTAGTGCAATCCGAGCGTCCCGACTGTCAAGCCGCTCGTCTCCTGTGCCCACAATCCGAGCGTCTTCTCCCTTTGCACGAGCGGACCGTGGCAACTTCAGCAATATGCTCATCTCCTCGAGAATACTTGCATTTCCCTACTTAGAACTTAGAATTGTTAATTACTAATTTAGCCTTATTTAACCTAATGATGCACTACTATATATACCCAATTTTTGTAATAATCAAGGGGGCTTCCACATTAGAAAATCCTCTTAGATTAGGAGTAGATTAGAATAGATTATCCTTTAATCTTTCTACAAAATTACACATTAATCTTTCCTTAATTATTGTTCAAGTTTCTTACTTTTGGGTAATTGAAGATTATTGGGTTATTATTGGAGGATTGGCAACCCTTCATCAATCAATCAAGTTCTCTTCTTTTATTCTTGCTTTATTATTTGGATCATCTCAAGTTTGGTATAATTCCTTTACTCTTTACTCTTTATTGTTTATTTCCTTAAAGCTCTTATCATGTTTACACTTGTTGTGATGATTGACACCATTAATGACATGTTTCCCATGATAATGGGTGAGTAGTTTCCTTAATTAGGATTAGTGGGTAATTAAGGGAAGTAAACATGTGTAATAATCATGCTTAATCCAATATGTTTCCATAATTAATTTGCATGCTTGTTGTGATGTCAACCTATGCACATGTTCTGTTTGATGAAATGCTAAGCCTATGAATCCTTGCATTTACAACCATCTCTTATCTATTCAACTTGACTTGTAAGATATAAACCAACTCGAGTCTAGTTAGACCATGCATAGAAGTGATTAGGGGGAAAGTAAGTCGACTTGTAGGTGTTGTACAATCTAATCGATTCGGCTCCGGGACCCAACTCTTCCTAAGAACCGTAAGAAATACACCAACTCGGTTCCTTTACGACATTAATTGCTTGTAACTTTGTGAACATGTTTGTATGGTTAACTCCCATGAATCCCTTATGAACCCATTATATCCTAGTACTTTTAATCATTTATTTACATCCTTCCTTTTATTGCTTGTTTTACTTTACTGCTTGCGTTAGTCTAGAATACAACTACAAACCCAAACAAATTGTGACACTAGCATAAATTGAAATAGATAGACTTAGAACCCAAAGCACACCGTCCCATGGATCGACCTCGACTTAACCACTAACTAGTTGTTTTGTTGAGAATATAAATGTGTTTGATTGGATGTGTGACGACCAACTCTTTGTCCATCAAAATGGCGCCGTTGCCGGGGACGGTGTTATGTGATTAAGTTCTTACTTGTTTGTCTATTTTAATTGTGCTTTAACCTTGAGGAACTTGTTCCTCAAGGTTCGTTTTTACCATTTTATTGTAGTTTCCATTTTTGTAGTTGTATCTTTATCTTGGTTATGATGATGACCCAAGACTTGACATATGGAGTATGTGGTGGATCTTTTGAGTATGACTATGGGTATGGGGAGTTTGAGGAGCAAGTCAACACAAACCTACCTTACAACTCATACAATGAAAATCCTAACTACTACCCCAAATTTTCCCACCAAAATCACCACATCCAATATCCACTTCATAATGAATTCCAATTACCACAATACAACCACTTTCACACCCACCCACAACAAGAAAATAAACCCATTCAAAATGTGATTCTCCAAATGATGGGCGTGTTAGAAATCTATATCTCTATACTTAACATATTCATATATGTGATGATTTTAATTTAGTCATAAAATTAAAAGATGATCTTATGCATGCAAACAATAAAAGATTTAAAGAAGAAATCATCAACCCTTACATTGATATTTTGGATTTTGGGCACAAGTGAGTTCTCCAACTCACTTGTTCTTGAGCTTTCCAAATTTTGGATGAACAAGGATTCAAGTATAGAATCCCTCCCAAGGAATAATACCCAAGATATACTCTTAACAAAATTAATATTATTAATACTAGAATAATATAATTTAAATAAAATGACCCAAAATATATTTTTGTCCTCTTGGGATTTCGGTCAAGAGGAAGAAGAAGGAAGAAATATTTTTATCTCTCTAAAAATATTTTGATGATGTTAGAATGTATAATGAATTCACACACTTTGCATGTAGTAAATATTAGCCAAAAGAGCAAAAGACCCTTGGCCCTTTTACAAGGGAAACCGGGTAGGGGTGGGAAATGGCCAATGCATGAGCTTGGTGCTCTTCACAAGAGGCACTAGGTTTGCATGGCTAGCTTTCGGAAAAATGATCATGTTTTCCACTAACTCAATTAACATAATATATATTGTTAATACCACCCCAATATTTCGGTCCATATAGAGATAAAATGGATTCCATTTTATCTTTGTCAATTTGTCAATTTGTCACATGTCACATGTCATGTAAAATTGTTATGTATTTTTAACATATTAAAAATCAACGCATTAATAAAAATACGTCATATACAAAATTGACTTAGTAATTCATAATCACTTGTACCAAAATATTTTTATCAATTATAAATCACAACATCTTGTATTTATAATAAGTTATTCATTCAAATGTAATTGTTTCATTAAACAATAATTTCATCTAAGTAATAAAACAATTCGATCACTTAGACCGTATCTTATTTAATCAGATTATAATGAGATACGTAAATATTACTTCCAAAATCTTCCGTCAATTTTTTTTAAGTAATTTAATTAATTTGTATCGTTATACGATCAATTAAATGATCAATTAAGAGTATTATCCTTTAGGTATGACCTAAGGGAATCAACTGATCACCACCGTCGCACGACAGTAATGTCAAACTCTAGTCAACCAATCATTACCGATATGTGTGGACCAGTTGACAGTAAAAATACTTCCCAAATGTATTCTTTAAAATGAGACTTAAACATGTGATCATTATGATCGACAGTTGTGATCGCATTATTGTCGGAGGACACATATTCCAACAATCTCCCACTTGTCCTCGACAAGTGTGCGTCACTAATTCTCTTGTCCTATTACTATCTCCCACTCAATGCAAGGTGTCTTTCAGGTCGTACTTGCAAGTGATCATATCGAGAGTGGTTTCCTCGATCTGGAGAATAACTGATTGACCGGATTTATCTACCATAGATATCTTCCGAGCGTGGCCACGCATTTCCAGTTCATTACTCCTCGAGTGGCCCTGAGATATTGTTATAACCCTGACTAGGAGTGGACAATTCCTATCGCACTCATTCCCTTCGACTAGCCACAGCCATCATAACCCAAAATATGCCCATTTGACCCCATTTACGAAGGTCGTAGTAACACAAATCAAAGTTAATCTGAAATTGTGCCATCTTAGGCGAATAGTCTTTAGTCAAAAGAATCGACTCATTAGAATACTATAGTAGCTCTCGCCACGACCGGGCTATATAAATTTGCGTAACTCTATAAGCGGTCATAAGGCCCGACAAGGTGTTCCTAACAGTCTGCCTATGTGATCGACTAGTCATTATCATATGACTCTATGGCACTTGAACTTGCCATCAATCGCATCACACTCTAGTCACTTCGAGACGTCACCTCTTACAAGTGACTATGGGCAAATACTATGTTAATCCGCGTTCACTTTAACGGGGTTCAATTGTCTCCACAGCCCGTTTGGATGTAACAACGTATAAAGAAAAGATAAAAGACAAATGTGATTATGAACATGAACAAAAACAACACTTTTATTTCATTTCAAAATCTAACAAAAACTTGGTACACGTTTAAGTCCCATGGATGTCCATCATGCTTGGCCTACGATAAAGGCTTGGTGAGCGGATCGGCTATGTTGTCATCCGTCCTAACCTTACAAATCGTAATTTCCTTTCTTTCAATGAAATATCTTATTACATGATATTTTCTAAGTACATGTCTAGATCTATTACTAGACTTTGGCTCTTTAGCTTGGAAGATCGTCCCACTATTATCACAATAGAGAGTGATGGGATCATTGGTGGTAGGTACTACTCTTAGACCTTCCGTCAATTGCTTGATCCACACAGCTTCCTTGGCAGCTTCTGATGCTGCAATGTACTCAGCCTCCGTTGTTGAATCATGATTCTGACTTCCTTGAAGCTTCTCCAGCTAACGGCACCACCATTGAGCATGAAAACGAAACCAGCTTGTGATTTCATGTCATCTTTATCCGTTTGAAAACTCGAGTCCGTGTATCCATTAACACGTAGCTCGGTGTCTCCTCCAAACACTAAGATAGAATCCTTAGTTCTTCTCAAGTACTTAAGGATGTTCTTGACGGCTATCCAGTGACTCTCACCTGGATTTCCTTGATATCTACTCGTCATGCTCAAGGCATACGAGACATCAGGACGTGTGCATATCATGGCGTACATGATTGATCCAACAGCGGAAGCATAAGGGATCATCTTCATGCGTTCAACATCATGGGGTTCGGAGGGAGATTGAGTCTTGCTCAATATAGTCCCAGTTACCATAGGTACCAAACCCCTTTTAGATTTGTCCATGCTGAACCGTCGTAGAATCTTATCAACATAAGATTCTTGACTTAGTGCCAATATCCTTTTGGATCTTTCTCTATGGATCCGGATACCTAATATGCGTTGTGCCTCTCCTAAATCCTTCATTTGGAAGTGGTTACCTAACCACTTCTTAACAGAAGACAACATTGGAATATCATTTCCAATGAGTAGTATGTCATCAACATACAAGATTAGGAACACAACATTGCTCCCACTAAATTTCATGTATAAACATGGTTCCTCAACACTTCGAGTGAAACCATTATCCTTTATAACATGATTGAATCGATGATTCCAACTTCTAGATGCTTGCTTAAGACCATAGATGGATCTCTTAAGCTTGCACACTTTGTTAGGATTCTTAGAATCAACAAAACCTTCGGGTTGTATCATGTACACCTCCTCTTCTAAATGCCCATTTAGAAAAGCGGTTTTGACATCCATTTGCCATATTTCATAATCATGAAATGCGGCAATCGCTAACAAAATCCTTATGGATCTTAGCATGGCTACGGGGGCGAAGGTCTCATCATAATGGAGACCTTGGACTTGGGTAAATCCTTTTGCCACTAGCCTAGCTTTGTAGACATCATCATGTCCTTCTATGCCATTTTTTACTTTGAAAATCCATTTGCATTGGAGAGGTATTGCCCCTTTAGGCAAATCTACCAAGTCCCAAACTTGGTTTTCATGCATAGAATCCATTTCGGACTTCATGGCTTCAAGCCATAAGGAGGAATTAGGACTAGAGATTGCGGACTTGTAGGTGGCGGGCTCGTCACTTTCTAAAAGCAACACATCGAGTGTTCCATCTTCTTCAATAAGTCCCACATATAGATCGGGATGGCGAATAACTCGGCCCGTTCTTCTAGGTGGAGGAGGGACAACCACGTTAGACGATGAAGGAACATCTTCTTGCGTCTCTACTTGGGTTTGTGGCTCTTGAACTTCATCAAGTTCAAAATTTCTCCCACTCTGTCTCTTAGAAATAAATTCCCTTTCTAAGAAGACAGCCTCGCAAGACACAAACACTTTGTTTTCTTGAGGTTTGTAGAAGTAGTATCCTCAAGAGGTCGAGTGGTAACCTACAAAGATGCATTTTTCGGATCTTGGGGCAAGCTTGTTGTCGGTCTTTGCCTTGACGTAAGCATCACATCCCCAAATCTTCATATAGGATATATTGGGAACCCTTCCCGTCCACATCTCACATGGAGTCTTTTCGGTGGTCTTTGAAGGACTATTGTTCAAAGATCTAATTGCGGTTTGAATCGCAAATCCCCAAAACGAGTCTGGTAACTCGGTTTGACTCATCATGGATCGAACCATATCAAGTAAGGTTCGATTTATCCTTTCGGCAACACCATTAAGTTGTGGTGTTCCGGGTGGAGAAAGTTGTGATATGATACCACAACCTTTCAAGTGTGAATCGAATTCAAGGCTAAGATATTCTCCACCACGATCGGATCGTAGTGCTTTTATCTTTTTGTTCAATTGGTTCTCTACTTCATTTTGAAATTCCTTGAATTTCTCAAAAGCTTCACTCTTATATTTCATTAAATAGACATGCCCATGTCTACTCAAGTCATCGGTGAAGGTTATGAAGTAGTCATAATTTCCTCGAGCGGTGATACTCATTGGTCCATATACATCGGTGTGTACGAGTCCCAATAGTTCACTAGCTCGTGTCCCTTTACCACTAAAAGGATTACGAGTCATTTTGCCAAGTAGGCAATATTCGCATGTACCATATGATTGATAATCAAATGGTGTAATCACATTACTTGAAATTAATCTTTTGATGCGATTCTCGTTTATGTGACCTAATCGACAATTCCAAATGAACGATTCACTTGGGTCACTTGATTTGAGTTTCTTTGATTGAATGTTATAGATATCATTAGTTGGATTTGAGGTCTCTAAAATGTAAATGCCATTAATAGAGGAAGCTTGGCCTATAACCAAGTCGTGTTCCTAGAAATAGTACAACGATTGTTCTTAATGACAAAACAAAAACCGTCCATGTCTAGCATAGAGATAGAAATAATGTTTTTAGAGAGTGTAGGCACATAAAAACAATTATGTAAATACAACTCAAATCCATTAGGCAAACCTAATACATAAGTTCCTTTGGATTCGGCCGCTATTCGAGCTCCATTTCCAAGGCGTAGATCCACATCTCCTTTGCTAAGCCTCTTCACGTCTCTTAAACCCTGTAAATGATTACAAAGGTGAGAACCACAACCGGTATCCAGTACCCATGTCGTGCTGGAAGTATAATTTATATCAATAACATAAATTTCCTTAGGAATTTTACCTTTTGGAACGATGATTCCTTCCCTTATATTTCGCAAATATACGGGATAATTCCTAAGCCAATGTCCCATGCCATAGCAATAATGGCACTCGTCATTAACTTGCTTGAAGTTTTTGACTTTCTTTCCCTTCTTCTTGAACTTTTTGCCCTTTGAAGCAAGAACTTGATTGCTTGAGCTCCCACTAGTTTTGACATCTTTATCTTCCAGAGACAAAGATCCTATAGATTGTATGAGGTAGTCTTCCTGAGACCGGCTCACACGAGATCTAGTACTAGTAGGTGGTCTAGTAGAAGTGATGAAGTTAAGGTTTCCATCCGAACCTATCCCAAAATGAAGTTCTCTAGTAGTGTCGAAATCATTGTTGGAGCAAACGTCGTCAAAAACATTGTGGCATGACTCAATAGTTATCGGTGCGGTAGCGTTTGATGGATTCATTGTAATGAACTACAAATATGGAGGAAAGGAAATATTAACATTTGTCTTTTTGAATCATACTCGTAAATAAATTAACAAGATATGAGCATTTATATAGTGACCTCTACCCAACTATCATAAATGATTCCAAGATCCAAATTCATATTAACTTGGGCACGGTAGGGCCGATTCATCCCTTATTAATATAACTCGGTGGATTAACACTTTAATTGATTCTACTTTTAGAACTCTTGGTCGATAAAATTACATTAACATTTATCTTTAGCCCGGAACACATGCGACTACGGTCACGAATACTTCCGTTGAGCTCAATCCAAATTTCGAATAAATGTGTCCATGATCCAAATCCACATCAACTTGGGCACGGTAGGGCCGATTCATCCCTTATCAACATGAATTCGGTGGATAGACATTTATCACCCACTTCCCCTACGTAACAAGTTTTGTACCCCGGTAGGGCCGAGTGCACTCCCTCGCGAAATAGGTTTTCATGGTTTCTACTTTTTGGTAAGGCTATGTCTCAATTGTTTATTTTTAGCGAGAGGTCATGTCAATTTATTATCTATCACGTTTTAAGTGAACTAAAGCGGTGAACTACGATAATTCTAATTGACACGGTCGATATACTCGATTAAAATGACAATGCATGTTTTAGTTATGGCGATTTAGCGATGCATGCGACATATAAATAAAATGCAAAACATAAAATAAATCCTAGTATGGCCTTCCTAAAATAGAAAATCTAATTGACTATTACATATTCGGAAACCAACTCCAGTGGTCCCTTAAACTTCGGTTATGGCACGCATCTCGAGGTAACACCGTCTTTATGTATCGCCTTCTTGAGTGACACCGTCTTCAAGGAACTCCGGAATAAATAAATAAATAACAAATTATATAATTTCCTATTATACATTTGTAATTAAAATAAAATAAATCTATTAAATTACAAAACGGTGATACGAGATCACAATAAATTACAACCGAATCGATATTCCCATACATTTCGGGTAATACCAATTAAAAACTAAGGCCATACTAAGTAAATTACATAATTCAAAAATTACAGAAAATAAAATTATGACAATCATAAATAAAATGCAGCATTATAATATGTATGAACATGCCCAATTTTATGCTAAATCACCTTTAAAGAGCCAATATCGTATATTTAACGATTTTTACGGATTTGTGTGATTCAACCTTTTAAAATCACAATAAATTACATAAAATCATATTTATGCACAAGTTAATTACCCTAACCAACTTAGGACTCAAAATTAGTCTCCACTAACAATTTGACTATAATTAACTTATATTACTTAAAATTGTTCATTAGTGGACTCAAAATTACTATAAAAACTATAAACTTCAAATAAATCACAAAAATTTCAAATAAATTTGAAATTTGAAATTTAAACTCATGAACATTATGGAAAAATACCATGACACTCATAATATTCAAAAACTTAGGTTAAAATTTCGAAATATTTGTCGGAAAAACTATGTTGCGGTTTATCGGATTTATAAATTATAATCATAAAAACATGAGAAAAATTATATTCATCAAATTTTCAATTTTAGATCTGAAAAAGATAATAAAATGCAATATGTGACATTTTTCCTTAGTCATGAAGTATGTTTTAGCAATTATTTACTAATTAAGTCACTATTTATGCTATTTTTCATCAAAAATTCATAAATCATGCATAAAGAGTTCATTATAGCCTATTATTTTACACACATCTTTTAAAATTGCATGTGACAACATACTAAATTTATATGACCAGATTCGAAATTTACCTCATATTACCAATTTTTCAATTAAATCCGATTTTAATCATGAAAAATCCATATTTCGAGCATAAGAATTCCAAAAATTATGAACATTTACAGGTAATCTAAAAATAATATATGTGAAAACATATCCAAAAACCACTATAAAATTCAAAGTTTAGCTAATTTTAGTCCGAAAATGACATTTTAATCATAAAATCACATTTTTAATGCCATTATTATATAAGATGAACAATAAAAATCCATAAATTAACCAAAATATCCTAAAAACATTTTAGGACCATAAACTTCAACATGCATAATTTATTTCGTGATATTTCATAATAACACAAATTTACAAGTTTTATATGTTAATCGTATAACTCGGAAAAACTATAACCGATTTGCATGCAAACAACCAAGGCTCTGATACCACTTGTTAGAAATCTATATCTCTATACTTAACATATTCATATATGTGATGATTTTAATTTAGTCATAAAATTAAAAGATGATCTTATGCATGCAAACATCAAAAGATTTAAAGAAGAAATCATCAACCCTTACATTGATATTTCGGATTTTGGGCACAAGTGAGTTCTCCTACTCACTTGTTCTTGAGCTTTCCAAATTTTGGATGAACAAGGATTCAAGTATATAATCCCTCCCAAGGAATAATACCCAAGATATACTCTTAACAAAATTAATATTATTAATACTAGAATAATATTAATTTAAATAAAATGACCCAAAATATATTTTTGTCCTCTTGGGATTTCGGTCAAGAGGAGGAAGAAGAAGGAAGAAATATTTTTATCTCTCTAAAAATATTTTGATGATGTTAGAATGAATAATGAATTCACACACTTTGCATGTAGTAAATATTAGCCAAAAGAGCAAAAGACCCTTGGCCCTTTTACAAGGGAAACCGGGTAGGAGGGGTGGGAAATGGCCAATGCATGAGCTTGGTGCTCTTCACAAGAGGCACTAGGTTTGCATGGCTAGTTTTAGGAAAAACGATCATGTTTTCCACTAACTCAATTAACATAATATATATTGTTAATACCACCCCAATATTTCGGTCCATTAAGAGATAAAATGGATTCCATTTTATCTTTGTCAATTTGTCAATTTGTCACATGTCACATGTCATGTAAAATTGTTATGTATTTTTAACATATTAAAAATCAACGCATTAATAAAAATACGTCATATAGAAAATTGACTTAGTAATTCAAAATCACTTGTACCAAAATATTTTTATCAATTATAAATCACAAAATCTTGTATTTATAATAAATTATTCATTCAAATGCAATTGTTTCCTTAAGCAATAATTTCATCTAAGTAATAAAACAATTCGATCACTTAGACCGTATCTTATTTAATCAGATTATAATGAGATACGTAAATATTACTTCCAAAATCGTCCGTCAATTTTTTTTAAGTAATTTAATTAATTCGTATCGTTATACGATCAATTAAATGATAAATTAAGAGTATTATCCTTTAGGTATGACCTATGAGGATCAACTGATCACCACCGTCGCACGACAGTAATTTCAAACTCTAGTCAGCCAATCATTACCGATATGTGTGGACCAGTTGACAGTAAAAATACTTTCCAAATGTATTCTTTAAAATGAGACTTAAACATGTGATCATTATGATCGACAGTTGTGATCGCATTATTGTCGGAGGACACATATTCCAACAGGGCGATCAACAAAACTTCTTCAAACAAATGCTAGAGGATAGCCAAAAGAGGAACAATGTTCTTCAAGGCATTGTTACCCAAGGTGAGGAGTTGGAAGTTCGAATTGCCCAAATGAAAGCAAACCAAGAAACAATTCAAACAAACGCTCCCCACCAATCCTTGAGCATTGAACATGAATGTGAATTTGAGGCAATGACCTTTGATGAAGAAGATGTGAAGTAGGAAGAGCCAATCTCCTTGAGCTCTTGTGAGTATGAAAGTGTGGTATTTGATGAGGAAGATATGAGGTTGAGTAAGCCAAATACGCTTAGCCTTTGTGAGTATGAGGGTGTGACTTTTGATGTGAACATTTAAATGTTGTAAAAAGAATTTAATGGAGCCCCCATCTATGATTCTTATGAAGATAGTTATTATGATAAAATTGTGTTTTGCAAGAACTCATGGGGTAAGGAAGCGGAAGTGAGGTTGCTCTACTTGAGGAGCCTATCCTTGAGAAATTTGAGATATCTTATCATGAAGAAGAAGAATGTCCCTTCCCTATTGCCTATGAAGACTACTTTACACCCACTATGGAACCTATGATTGTTGACGACGACATGGTGGGTATCCTCCAAAAGGTCAAGACATCATACAAAGGGTACTTGGTGGAAAAGCTCAAAAAGAAACTTGCACATGAAGCTACTTGTGGAAATTTGGCACCCACAATGTTAACTTCTAAAGAACTCAATCATCAAGGTCATGACAATTATCCTTCTACTTTGGAAGGATTGAATAATAAAAATGCTATCATCATCACCGAAATTGAAGAAAAAGGTGGTAAGTAGAAGTCTCCGAACAACCGCGAATCATACTTAATGCCTTATGTTGACAAGAATCATGGGCTAGTTGGTTTGAAGCATCGTAAATATTCAAGTGTCAAGAAGAAGAAGAAAACAAGAATGAATGACAAATTTCTTTGGCCAAGCTTTGTCTTGAAGTTAAGCAAACCATACTTATGCATATTTGGAGCTTGTTCACAAGCCTTTGATCTCCTCCTAAGAGCCTTGAGCTCTATGGACAAAGAATTTCTACAATTTGAACTAGTTTGGTGGAGTCCTATCTGAAACCACCATTTGTAAGAAAAAGATAAGGAGGAATAACAAAAGGGTGTAAGGGTAAGATCTTGGAAAGAAAAGAATGAAAAGTATGAAAAACAACGTGGGACGCTCGTCCCGAGGGCTAGACGCTCGTCCTCAGCCTCCTTATGGGTACTATTTGGCGCTGAATTTAAATCCGAGTGGATTATAGGACAAGACGCTCGTCCAGGAAGAGACGCTCGTATTAGCAGAAAGACGCTCGTCCTGTGAGGCATCTTGAAGAAAAATTTTCACTGAATTAGAATCCGAGCGGATTCTGTAGAAGGCGCTCGTCCTACCTCAGCCGCTCGTCTCAAGCTCGATATGCTCGTCCCCAGCCCACAACAGATGAGGCAGAATCACTGGATTAGAATCCGAGCGTATTCTCCATAAGACGCTCGGGCCCCTGCAGCAAGACGCTCGTCCCGACACTAAAGACGCTTGGATTCCTGCACTTACCTCGTAAAAACCGCCCGAGCCCGACCCTCAACCGCTCGTCCCACACTACTTTTCTATAAAAACACCCCAACCATCCCTCATTTCCTCACCTTATCTAAACCTAATCCACACATCTTCATCTCCAAACACTCCCATCACAACAAAAATCAACCAAACCCTAACTTTCCCAAATCAAAAGTGATGAATCTCAAGGGAAAGGCCAAGAAACTCGTTGAAGCCACCACCAAGAAGCACAAGGGCTCATCTTCTTCATCCTCTCAAGAAAAGATGCCGCCAAGAAACTTCCGCGTTGTGATAATAGGAGCGGTGGAGCAACTTGAATAATTTCCGGAGGTGATCTTCACTTCCAATGAACATCGCAAGAAGTTCGTCACATTGCTAGGTAAGCATTTTGAGCCAACCCAATTCATTGATACCAAAGTACTAGAGGTCCTAGGTATAAGGTACCATACCGAAATGTTCTTTGATGGTTTGGGGCTTGGAAAACTATTCTATGCCCACGAAGAGACCTACCTTAGCCTCACCCTAGAATTCTTGAGTAGCCTGCACATCGTCACAAACACGCAAAGAACCGTTTGCATGGAATTCCGATTATGCAACCACGACCATAGGCTAACCCTCAACCATTTTGCAAGTATTTTTGGTCTTGTTGTGCCAACGGAAAACACCGACAAACTTGCCGACTTTGATGTGGACCAAGTTTGGAGGGCTATTTCCGGGAGGGACTTCATACATTTGAAACAATGCTATACCTTCGCAATTCAACATCCGGTGATTCGAATCACCGAACGCTTCATTGCCGGCACTATTAACGGGAGATTTGAGCAAGATAGGTGCACTCTCCTTGATTTGACCTTTCTAAAGTCCTATCTAAATGTTCGGGGAACAAGGCCCTATAACTTCAACACCCCCCTTGAGATGCTCACAAGATTCTTCGACTTTGCTCAAGGGAGCTCCCAAATCAAGACCTTCGTGATGGGAGGTCTAATTACAATGTTGGCGAATGAACTTTGTCCCGGATTTAACATTCATGGGGATTATGTGCGACTTGAGGGTAGCACTTTAATTGATGAGGATGCCATCTTCCACCACCACCGGTGGTGTACATACACTCAAACCGGGAGTGTAGAGTGGTTTACAAAAGGGTGTTCCTCTATTGTTCTTACGGGGTGGAATGTACCCGCTACCGACCCGAGGTTGAGCCGGTATTCACCTATGCCGAGCTACCTCCTCGACATTGAAATCTACCCCAACCCCCTTCAAAGAGAAGAAGCACCCCGCCAACCTTCACAACCTCGCGGGATACCGGCAAGGACTAACGCCCCACCTTTCTATGTACCCATCCCACCATACTCCACTCCTCACGTGCCATTCACACCACGAGTGCCCAATGCTCCGAATGTGAATGTTTGGATGGATCTTATGAAGAAGGTTGATCTTGGAGTATATGATGGGAGGGTCGACAACTATTTGGCCCTTTATCCTCAATACTACCAAATGGCACAACAAGGGTATATCGACCCTAATGGTCCTTGTCCATCTTGGGCTCAACCGCACCTTTTGTTCCCAAATCAAGGGGACCAAGCCGGGAACTTTGGCGGTCAAAGTGGGGGATACTATAGTCAACTAGGAGGGTATGACCAAGGAGGTTCTAGCGGGTATAGATACCGCAATGATGGTGATGATGACGAATGAGAGATGCCTACCACACCATCTCCAATTGTATGATACTCTTCTCTCCCTATCTCTTATGTATAATTGCATTGCATTTTAAATTACCTTGCATTTAATTATATACATATACATTTAGCTTGCATTTGTATTATATTTCATATTGCATTTACATTAGTTAGTTCATTTAGTTTGCATTGTAATATATCTCACATGTCTCATATAGTTAGTTGCATTCATACATAGTCACTAATGACCCTAACCTCATTTCTCCTACACTAGAAATAGTGCTTAAATCGGTTTGGGGAGGTTTAATCATAGGTGACCTAAGCATTTACATAGACAACATGCATCATATAATATAGTTTAGATTGCATTCATTTATTATATATGTCATATAGAATTGCATTTAGTTAGAGCATGCATTCATTCATATCATATCATTGCATTTATTTCCATAAATTCAAAAATCCAAAAAAACAAGTACTTTCTTTTTCATTCCTACTCCTACATGTACATTGAGGACAATGCCTAAAATAAAGTGGGGGATGGGAATTTATATTCCAAAAATGCAAAAAAATTTGAAAAATTTCGAAAAATACAAAAACATGTCTTTTTATTTCATAAAATCAAAAACCATAAAAATTTGGAAAATTGAAAAACCCAAAAACATGTTCATTTCCTTTATAGTTTAGCATTGTATATATTGTTTGTTTGCTTGTTTGTTTATCCTTTTTCACATTGACCGACTACGCCACATCCGAGACATGAGGATATTGAAGACCGTATGGTATGATCTTTCCAATCTCCTTTTTCCTCTTTATGTTAATGACTATGTGGCTTTATTTTGATTGATGCGGTATAAACAATGTGAAATTAGGATCGCATTTAGTTTATTTGGCATACTAGTTGGTAGAAGCATATGCATTATGATGTATATATGTTAGTTGCATCATGGCATGTAGTTGCATGTTAGAAAATTTTTGTGAAACCGTCTATTTGGGAAACTTGACAAGTGTATATAGGCCCTTATAGATATTTTTTCTTCTTAAGACTTTGCTCATTAGAATACTTGTAAAACACCCTAGGATGTGTCATGCTAGTATCCTTTGACACATGCATTAAGGCCTAGCCAAGAGTACCTTGTGGTGTGATAACTCCTTGGCTACCGTTTATTACAAGGTGACCCTTGAAACCATGCAACCATCTTCCATGTTCTACCACATTTTGTCATCAAAAAGGGAATGGGCACAAAAATTGTTCAAAATTTGAGTTCAAGAATTGAAAAGAAAATAAAAAGTTTGCAATTGCATCAAAAGAAAAGAGGAGCAAAAATAGACTCCTAAAGCTTCAAATATAAGCACCCTCCCTACAAATAGGGTGACTTTGAAAATGTTCAAAAGAAAATGCAAAAAGTTGAAAAGTTGTCAAGTGTTGAAAATGCCAAACATCAAAAGAAATGGCAAAAAGAAATGTTCTCAAAGTGTCAAATGCCACAAATTGGGGGGAATAACAACAACAAAAGCAAACTCCCACATGAAACTCAAAATCAAATGATCCCTTTATCCATCGAATCCACTTTTGTGCATAGTAGAGAGGGGACGGCCCTTCTTCTTGTCTAGGCAAGAAGGGGAATTCCGCGATCCTCCACTGTTTCTAACACCATAGGGAGTCTACTCTTGACAAAAGCATTTAACGATTGAGGAAAAAGGTACCCTAGCTTGACACAACTTGGAGGTGATTTATTGGTATCCTCCTAGGCTTAGTAGTTTGAAAAAACCGTATCTATAATGGAGTGTGTACCCTTGAATTGCTTCCCCTTTAGATAATTTCCGCCACTTAGATGAGGAAAGTGTCTATTCTTTTGTAGATGCATCCATTACTTGATCTTGTGTGCTTTAATGCTTGGACGTGTCGCCATTTTCGCAAGCCCCACCTTGCCTTGCAAGAAGGCATCCTACCTCATGGTTGTCTTGTTGTGAGTTGAAGGGGCGGAGTGAGACCCGCTAATTGTCTCATATCGGTTATATTATTAGGATAGTTTAAATAAAAGTTTAGTCACCTCTTTACTCGGGACGAGTAAAGGTTCGGTTAGGGGATATTTGATGTGACTCATATTTGCGCACATTTAGTCCCTTAATTGAGCCTATTTTACATATTACTATAGCGTTCCATAGCCATTTTATCCGTCAAATGCCTTCTATTTTGCTTTCCTATTGCATTATGTTTGTTTTGTAGGAAAGAAGACAATTAGGCGGAAATTCCCGTCTCTCGTGCTTATTTGAAAGGTTATTGATGATATTGGCTGAACGAGTATGGAAGGAGAGGCAAGAACTAAAATCAACAATGCAAGAATAAGAAGTACGCGAGAGGAAGAAGCTAAAGCACTATAAAGAACAATCCGAGCGTCCTAGCTTCAAGACGCTCGTCGCCACCTCAAGCAATCCGAGCGTCCCGACTGTCAAGCCGCTCGTCTCCTCTGCCCATAATCCGAGCGTCTTCCCCCTTTGCACGAGCGGACCGTGGCAACTTCAGCAATATACTCATCTCCTCGAGAGTACTTGCATTTCCCTACTTAGAACTTAGAATTGTTAATTACTAATTTAGCCTTATTTAACCTAATGATGCACTACTATATATACCCCCATTTTTGTAATAATCAAGGGGGCTTCCAAATTAGAAAATCCTCTTAGATTAGGAGTAGATTAGAATAGATTATCCTTTAATCTTTCCACAAAATTACACATTAATCTTTCCTTAATTATTGTTCAAGTTTCTTACTTTTGGGTAATTGAAGATTATTGGGTTATTATTGGAGGATTTACAACCCTTCATCAATCAATCAAGTTCTCTTCTTTTATTCTTGCTTTATTATTTGGATCATCTCAAGTTTGGTATAATTCCTTTACTCTTTACTATTTATTGTTTATTTCCTTAAAGCTATTATCATGTTTACATTTGTTGTGATGATTGACACCATTAATGACATGTTTCCCATGATAATGGGTGAGTAGTTTCCTTAACTAAGATTAGTGGGTAATTAAGGGGAGTAAACATGGGGAATAATCATGCTTAATCCAATATGTTTCCATAATTAATTTGCTTGCTTGTTGTGATGTCAACCTATGCACATGTTATGTTTGATGAAATGCTAAGCCTATGAATCCTTGCATTTACAACCATCTCTTATCTATTCAACTTGACTTGTAAGATATAAACCAACTCGAGTCTAGTTATACCATGCATAGAAGTGATTAGGGGGAAAGTAAGTCGACTTGTAGGTGTTGTACAATCTAATCGATTCGGCTCCGGGACCCAACTCTTCCTAAGAACCGTAAGACATACACCAACTCGGTTCCTTTACAACATTAATTGCTTGCAACTTTGTGAACATGTTTGTATGGTTAACTCCTATGAATCCCTTATGAACCCATGATATCCTAGTACTTTTAATCATTTATTTACATCCTTCCTTTTATTGCTTATTTTACTTTATTGCTTGCGTTAGTCTAGAATACAACTACAAACCCAAACAAATTATGACACTAGCATAAATTGAGATAGATAGACTTATAACCCAAAGCACAACGTCCTATGGATCGACCTCGACTTAACCACTAACTAATTGTTTTGTTGAGAATATAAATGTGTTTGATTGGATGTGTGGCGACCAACTATTTGTCCATCAAAATGGCGCCGTTGCCGGGGACGGTGTTATGTGATTAAGTTCTTACTTGTTTGTCTATTTTAATTGTGCTTTAACCTTTAGGAACTTGTTCCTCAAGGTTCGTTTTTACCATTTTATTGTAGTTTCCATTTTTGTAGTTGTATCTTTTTCTTGTTTATGATGATGACCCAAGACTTGACATATGGAGTATGTGGTGGATCTTTTGAGTATGACTATGGGTATGGGGAGTTTGAGGAGTAAGTCTACACAAACCTACCTTTCGATTTTTAGTGTTCTGAAACACTTCACGGAGAACCAGGTCTCCTACCTCCAGGAGCCTGACTTTCACATTCTTGTTGTAACTCTTGGCAACTGATTGCTTGTAGGCAGCTAGACGTATCTTTGCACTTGCTCGCAGCTCGTCTACTGTGTCCAGGCTCCTGACCATCTCTGCGTTGTTCAGTTCCCTTGTCATACATCCATACCTGTGAGTGAGAACTAGAACTTCTGATGGAATGACTGCTTCCGCACCAAACACCAGGCTGAAGGGTGTTTGGCCTGTTGCTATCTTTGGCATCGTTCTGTCTGACCATAACACTAGTGGGAATTCATCTGCCCACTTTTCTCCTAACTCCTGTAACCTCCTTCTCAGATTATCCATGGTAATTTTGTTGCTGGACTCGGCTTGTCCATTAGACTTTGGAGTCCTGGGTGCTAATTTTTTCAGGGTGATGTTCCATTTGGCACAGTATCCCTCAGCATCGTTGGAGATGAATTGTGAGCCATTGTCACATATGATTTCTGATGGGATGCCAAACCTGCAGATGATATTTTGTTTTATGAAAAAGATGACCTGTTTGTCCTTTACTTCTGTGAATGCTTCTGCTTCTATCCACTTGGAGAAGTAATCTGTCATCGCCAGCATCCATATTTTGTTCCCTGTGGCTCTAGGTAGAGGGCCCACTATGTCCATTCCCCATGTCATGAATGGCCAGGGAGAAATGATAGGGTGTAAGGGCTCTGGTGGCTGGTGGATTATTGGTGCTGAACGCTGGCAGGCGTCACACTTACGGGCATATTTTGCTGCATCTGCCCTCGTCGTGGGCCAGAAGTAACCTTGTCTGAGAGCTTTTTTTTACAGACTCCTGCCGCCTGCATGGTTTCCGCATTCACCACTGTGGAGAGCATTTAACATAGTATGTGCTTCCTGCTTATCCAGGCATCGTAAGTAAGGACCTGCCACTGATTTCCTGAAAAGTAGATCATCAATTAGTATAAATTTGGAGGCTCTTATTTTGAAGCCTCTTATCTCCTTCTTGCCGTCTGGTAGCTTGTTATGACGCATCCAGTCTAGGTAAGGCGTCCGCCTGTCCCAATCATCTGCCTGTGTAGATGATTGATCAGGCGGCTGGTCAGTTGGCTGGGAGTTTGCCCCGGCTTCCATAGTTGCCTGAACTCCCAGCTCATCCTGCTAATCCTCTAATTCTCCTCTGTCTATTTCGTCTGCCTTCTGGATAGAAGGTTCCAGCATGTGCGCGATGGGGATGCTGGACAGTTCTGTTGGTTTGAATGTTGCCCCCCAGAGTTGCTAAGGCATCCGCCTCTACGTTATGATCTCTGGGAATCTGCTTGAGCTTGCAAGTTTTGAATTTCTGTTTTAGCTCCTTTGCTACCTTTAAATATGCGACCATTTTTGAGTCTCTGGCTATAAACTCATCATTCACATGGTTAACTATTAGCAAAGAGTCGCTAGATATGTGTAGGTTCCTGACTCCCAACTCTAGAGCTAGCTGCATTCCTAGTATCAAAGCCTCGTATTCTATTATATTATTAGTTGCCTTGAATTCACACCTTACCGCCTGTGCGATCATATCCCCCTGTGGTGATCGTACGATTAACCCTACACCTGGCCCCATCTGGGTGGAGGCTCCGTTGATGTGCATCTGCCAGACCTCTGTCTTTCTGCCCCCTTCTAGGGTCAAGATTTCCTCATCTGCCAGATTTTGGATGGTTGGGCTGAAGTCCGAAACAAAGTCTGCCAGTGCTTGTGATTTGATTGCTGTCCTAGGGTCATATTGGATATCATACCCACTAAGGTGTACAGACCATTTCGACATTCTATCTGACAGCTCAGGTCTCCTCATGACGGATTTCAGCGGGTAGTTGGTCACGACATGTATGGTGTGGGACTCAAAATAGGGGCGTAGCTTATAAGATGCCACTACCAGAGCTAGTACTAACTTTTCAAGAGATGTGTACCTGGTCTCTGCTGGCAGCAGAGATTTGCTTACATAATAGACTGGCTTTTGTTCCTTATCCTGCTCTCTGACTAGAACGGCGCTCACTGCTACCTCGGTGACAGCTAGGTAGAGAAACAGTGGTTCTCCTGGCTCCGGTTTTGACAGCAGCGGTGGGTTGCTCAGATAATGTTTTAGCACCCTGAATGCTTGCTCGTGGTCTGTAGTCCATTCAAACTTCTGGCTTTTTCTTAGTATGTCGTAGAATAGCCTGCACTTGTCCGAGGACCTTGAGATGAATCTGCTTAAAGCTGCTACCTTGCCAGCTAGTCTCTGAACGTCCTTTGGTTTTTCAGGTGACTCCAATTGCAACACGGCCTTAATCTGCTCGATGTTGGCTTCTATCCCTCTCTGGGTTACAATGTAGCCTAAGAATTTACTAGAGGATACTCCAAAGGTGCATTTAAATGGGTTTAACTTCATCTTGTATTCCCTCAGGGTGTTGAATGTCTCTGCCAGGTGCCGCTTGTGATCTGTTGCTTTTTCTGATTTCACCACCATATCATCAATATATACCTCCATAGTTCTTCCTATCTTCTCTTTGAACATACAGTTGACCAGTCTCTGATATGTGGAACCTGCATTCTTTAGGCCGAATGGCATGACATTGTAACAATATATTTCTCTTTCAGACATGAACGTTGTCTTCTCTTGATCTGCAGGATCCATTTTGATTTGATTATAACCACTCCAAGCATCCAGGAATGTCAGTATTTCATGTCCAGCTGTCGCATCCACCATTGCATCAATATGAGGCAGCGGGAAAGGATCTTTAGGACATGTCTTGTTGAGGTCAGTGAAGTCCACGCATACTCTCCATTTTCCATTCTTCTTAGGCACCACTACCACGTTGGATAACCACTCTGGATATTTTACTTCTCTTATCTTTTTTGCTGCCAAAAGGCTGTCTACCTCCTGATTAATCACCTTATTCCTCTCAACTGCAAACTTTCTTCGCCTCTACTGGATGGGTTTACATTTTGGGTCCACACTGAGTTTATGTGTTATGATGGATGGGTCTATTCCTATCATGTCGTCATGTGACCATGCAAAGCAATCCATGTTAGCCTGCAGAAATTCGATTAATTGCTGCCTCAGGTTTCCTGTGCATCCAGCTCCAATTAGCACGGTCCTCTCTGGGTGCAGCTTGTCCAGGTTGATCTGATCTAGCTCCTCAACTGGGGGCTCAATGTATTCATCCTGGACAGACTGCTTCTGTAATTGCTATGCTGGAGGGCTGGCGGTGCACTTTAGTGCTTTCTTGTAGCAGCCTCTAGCTTCCTCCTGATCTCCTCGTATTGTCTCTACCCCCCATGGAGTGGGGAATTTTATGCATTGATGGTATGTTGAGGGGACTGCCTTCATCTGCTGCAGCCACGGTCTTCCCAGGATGACATTGTAGGTAGAGGGTCCGTCTATGACTAGGTACCTGATCTGTTTGTTGACCCCTCCCACATAGGTTGGGATGACTATCTCGCCTAGTGAGTTGGCTGTTTCCCCACTGAATCCTACCAACGGGATAGTTTTCTTCTGCAAATCTTTCTCACTGAACCCCATGTTTTCTATGGTTTTTAACACGATCAGGTTGACCGAGCTGCATGTATCTATCAGGACCTTTCTGACTGTACAGTTAGCCATTGACATGGTGATAATGAGTGAATCATAATGTTCCCATTCGTCACATATATCTCCTTCATCAAAGGCAATAGCAGGTAGATCACTGTGAGAAATTCTGCAGGAATTTGCTGGCCTATCTCCCTTAGTCTCAGTGGTGTGCCTTTTAGCTGCTGAATATTTTGACCCACTTAGATCTGAGCCGCCTGTTATCACGTTTATTCTCTTGGTGCATGTGGGTGGAGTCGCAGGCTTCGCGGAGCCTGCCTTATCCTGCTGCTTGCCCCCACGTGGTAATAGGTGGTTCAGTTCTCCTTGCTTATACAAACGCTTGATCTCCCTTCGCAGTGTGTAGCAGTCTTCGGTGTTATGCCCAATGTCACGATGGAACTCACATTTCTTCTTGTTATCTTTTCACCATGCCTGTCTTTCTACTGGTGGCTTGGGCCACCTTACTCCATCTCCCATCTCTCTGAGTGCTTTCAGGATTCCTCCGATGCCAGTAGTGAATCCATACTCTGCCAGAGTAGGGAGTTGTTGATTTTCTTCGACCCTGTTAACTCCCCTTCCATATGGCCTGTATCTTTCATCCCTCTTACTAGTAGACTAATTTCTTGCTGATTTCTCTACGGCTGAGGTGCGGGATACGCTTGGTGTATTAGGCAGGCTGGCTCTGGCTAGGATGTCTTCCTCCAATCTGATTGCGGCAACTGCCTTTTCTTGTACCGCTTCAAACCTATGACAAGGGTGCATAGTTAGCTGCTTGTACAGGTCGGAGTCATGGTAGAGGCCCTACCTGAAAGCTTCTACTGCTGTCGAAATGTCACACTCCCGTACTGCCACCTTTTCGTTGTTGAATCTGGTGTTGTACTCCCCAATGATTTCTCCTGCTCCCTGGACGATTCGGTACAAGTCTCCTGCATGCTTTTGTGGCTTCCGGCTGCTTGCAAACTGCTGGGTGAATGCATTTACCAATTCAGCAAATGTGCAGATCGACCTATTGGGCAGGCTTACAAACCATCGAAATGCTGGCCCCGTCAATATGGATCCAAATCCCTTGCACATGGAAGCCTCCTTTACTTGCCCTACAGCTGTCACTATCATCATCTTCTGCTTGTACTGACCCATATGGTCAAAGGGATCTGTCGTGCCATCAAAGAGAGGCATGTTTAGATTTGTGAATCCCTTTGGCATGGCTGTAACGGATATGGCGTCCACAAATGGTGAGTCGGCATACCTGTCAGGTGCCGCCTTCTCAAGTGGAGGTGGCAATCCTGGGACCCTGCTTAGCATCTCCCTTAACTCCAAATATTACTGGTTAGTTATGCTTCCTGAGTCTGGGGCTTGCCTGCCAGCTACCTGCTGATTCAGTGCGCTGCTTCCTAGTCCAAACTCTTGAAGGTTCTGATGTGTCGTGGCAGCTAATGGGGTTGAAGTCACGAGTTTTCCCTGCTGCCAGTTCTCCTGCGGGCTGCCTGTGGACCCTATACCAGGTGTCTGATTGGTTGCTATGAGATTACCGACAAGGAGGCTACCTGACCGTGCTTCCACATGGCTGGCTGGCTGCCAGCTATCTGGTGTGAGGTATCCCAACCCTCGTGAGGTTATCCTTTCCTCTAATGATACCGCTGTTAGATCCAACCTTGTCACCAGCTCAGCTGGTATCTATCGAAGCGGACTCCTACTGCTTGATGCCCCCTGCGTTAGATCTACTAATGGAGCCTTACCTTCACCCTCTTTGCTTGCTGATGTGACAGACTGCTACTTCAGAATGTCTATCTGCGCCCAAAGTTCCCTGTCTCTTTTCCTTGCTTCAGCTTCAGCTTTCCTCTGGTCTTCTCGCATATTTTCCATGGTCCTTTGAAGGTTTTCTACGCCAGTGAGCAGGATTTGCGTTGGACTGGGTGGTGGGGTGAGGCCTGAGCTTGTTGTATTTTTGTCTGACCTGGCTTGGGCTACGGCAGCAGGGGTTTTGAGGGGCAAAGAAGTTTTTGCCGTAGGTGTAATTCTTGAGGTGTGCCCAGGAGCCTGAGTTGACACCGTTAATGTCGGGGTTTGAGTAGAGTTTGGTGGCAACGACGGTTGACTGCTCCCTGACACGGCTTCAGACACTTGCTTATCCATTGCATATTTGGATTATCAACGATTGACGACCACAATGCCCCACGGTGGGCGCCAAACTAGTTAGGTGATTTTTACCAAGTTAATTGTATTAGGTCAATTTGGTCTTACTCGTTTGGATGCTTGATTGGTTATTTGTGTTTGATATTTAAATAAAGAAATAAAGTACGAAATAGGAATTGACACGTAAGATTTGGTGACGCGGAAAACCCAGTGTGGGAACAACCGCGGGAGGGACGGTACCCTGCCAAATATTGCACTAGCTTCGAATGAGAGAATGAGTACAATTGAGACGGAATATAAATCTAGCTAGCACAATGTATTCTGTGAGATCTTGAATGTCCTTATTTGATTGTTTCCTTGGCTATTTATAGGGTAAGAACCCTAGATGTATCCTACCATGTTTATGGAAAGGAATATAACTTCCATAACAACTCTTTCCATAACGCGCCATCTCCCTCCATTCTCCCTGATCTCCCTGACTCTTTCCAAAACGCGGGTGCTTCATTCCAGCGGGCTTTGCTTTTATTCGTACGCTCCCTGGCCCATTTGCTCTTTAGCGGGCCTTCCTCCACCCGTGGACTCCCCTTCTCTTATTCCTCCTTCACGACCCA
This sequence comes from Silene latifolia, assembly GCF_048544455.1. NCBI lineage: Eukaryota > Viridiplantae > Streptophyta > Magnoliopsida > Caryophyllales > Caryophyllaceae > Silene > Silene latifolia. The sequence continues at coordinate 37,425,835 of NC_133537.1, forward strand.
TTTTCTTAATTACTTATCAAGTGGGCTTACCCCATTAGGTCATTATGCAAATTTTGACCCAAACAATGATGTATAGTTTACCTGTAAATAAAATAGGTTGAACTTTCTCAAATATTATTTTATGAGGTTTAACTTCAAAGTATTAAAAGATAACATATAAAATATTTAACTAAATATAATATTTAGTTAGTCATAATCAATAGTTTATACTTGACGCATACATATTTAATTGAAGATATTAAAGAAAAATGTAACGCGTTTTCTACTTTTTCATGTCGTTTATAATACTGTATTACTTAATAATCATTACTTTTGTTTTGATTATTCAAATGCACTCGCGATCATGTTACTGTGTACATACATACTCCTTATCACACTATTTAAACCTATCAAAATCTCATATGTATTCAATTTCTCGCAATAAATTTTTTTCCATTCCCACACTATAAAAACTTATATGTATAGTTTTCTTTAAGTTCTGTTTTTAATAAACACAATGGCTCTCCCAAATATATTTTTCTTAATAGATTTAATGGTCTAAGTTTTATAACTTTCTCAAAATGGTTTTTTTACGTAAATGTAAAACATTGTGAGACACTCACTTTAATCATCTCTACATATCAAAATATTTTAATAAATATAAAGAAAATTATACTCAACTGAAAGCATTTTTCGCAGTAAACGTAATTATTTACATTTTAGAATTGTTAACAAAATAATTTTTTTAATAAATTTAGAATTAAATCACCGTAATTTTTTAATGTAATTTTATAATAAATTTATTAAACTATAATTAATATTTTGCTGAGAGTTATACAATATTTATTATGTTCATATTTAATGGTTACTGTAATTAATATTTGTTATTAAGGCTGTATAAGACACGTGGCATATCCATAATATTTCAACCTAGTTTTATATCGTTGTAGAAGATTATTTGTCATCAAAATCATGTGAAGTCATGAAGGTACACAAAATCTCATTATAGACGGCAAATATCCATCTATAACTAAAGACGGGCCAAGTAACATATCACATTACGCATAAGACAAACAACAACTTGTGTGGTGGGGCCCAAAAATATCACCACTTTTAAGGTTATTTGATCCGTCTCTTGCTATAAACGGATATAGCACGACTTGTTGAGGAAAGTATAGTATAGAGTGGGCCATATTTGAGGTAGAGCATATAAAGTGTGTGTTGTGAAATAAAGACAAAGGATAATTATAGAGAGGAGTTAGAGAGAATTGTAAGAGAGACCAAACTGAATTCTTATTCCATTATGAGGGTATATATACACATATAATAGGAAGAGTTTCCATAAGATAATATATTCTAGAATTGTTCTAAGATATGGACATCCATATAATATTATACTTATAATATTTCATAACACTGACCCTTGAATGTCCATCACTGAAGAAAATGCCTCGTTAAAAACCTTCCTAGAAAAAACCTGTGGGAAAAATACTAGTGAAGGAAAAGAGTACACTAATCTTCAAACACGCATAACAAGCTGCCTCGTTAAAATCTTTCCATGGAAAACCCAGTGGGACAAAACCATGCCTAAGGAAAAAGAGTACAGCGCGTGTCAACTCCCTCTGATGATTACATAACTTGATAGATCTTGAAATGATCCATAATCTAACATTGCATCTTGATGATCGTTGAAGTAGTACCCAATGTGGTTGATAAACTTGATTCTTCACTCAATAGTAATTCTTGACAACTTCAATGTCATATTCTTTCGGAGCTGACAATCTGGATATAATCATTTTATAATAACTCTTGGATCTTCATTTCAAAATAATACTTCTGTAATAGTGATATAGTTTCTCTTCAGTAAACGACATAACATTATATGTCTAAAATAATTGTCATCTAAATCAATCATGATGACATGACTAAACTATAGCGTAATAATGCGCTTATAGTGCTACCTCGTTAAAAACCTTGTTAGAAAAAACCCGTTGGGATAAAAAAAAAACTAGTCGAAGGGAAAAAGAGTGTAGTCATCATTTCTTAATTCTTGTCTTAAGGAGAATTAATCCGATAATTATTAAATAAATCATCCAATACCTTTGAGCGATTTTCTTTGTTAAACCATATATGTATGGATTGACAATTTTCATTGTAGATTTTCACTACATTATTCTAATCGTTATGGTAATTCTGGACCATAAACTAATTTCACATGTTTAGCAAAAAGCTCATTCAAATCTAAATTCCAATATGCTTAAATTTCAAGTTGAGACAATAACTTTTCAAATAAACTCTATAGGAGTTTTGATGTTCCATTTTGGAACTAATCACGATATCTTTCAATCGTATTTTAGAGGTTTATATATTTCATCAAGAGTTTTCAATAACTCAATTGATCAACCATTAACAATTGATGATCATTTATAAGAGGCTCATATAGGGAGTTATCCTCAAAGGAGTAGATCATAATATATTTCTCCTTTCCAACATTATCTATTCAAAATTATACTATGAAACATGTGCATAAATATGATATGAAACTAAGTTCTAAATAACATATTCTAACAAATATGCAATAATAATAATAATAATGTATAAATTAAAACTAAGATGTAATGATGAACTTACTCTCTATATGCACATGATGATGACTCAAAATGCAAAGTGTACAGTTTTCTTTTCCAATATTCATAATTTGGATTGACTTCAGGTCAATAAATGGACTTCTTGTCCATGAGCTCATTTATAATCATTGATTATATGTCGACAATCAAAATGGACTTAAATTTACGATCCCCATTTATAAAGTCCGTAAAATATCGCGCACAAATGTATGTAGGTTCCATAAATATATCGATATAACTTCATCACCTCTTGATGATATCAGTACTGTTTAATGATTTCTGGATCTGAATATGTATGTGGTACCATTATATTCTTTTAAGCCATCTATTATCCTTCAGATATCGTGTCACTTCAGGGACACTTCAAATATAGCAATTATATGTCATATCCACTGCTTGAACGTGCTATTTCACATTTATTCATTGGAACCGTCAATTCATCTTGACTTTCCTTACACTACACTTCTTGTGTACTTGTATTATTTTCTAGTAAAACATTTTGTTATATCAAATTCAAAAACCTCTACTCAATGAATTTAATGTATAACATTTCTCTAAACTTCTGGTTCAGTATGAGATCATATTTGTTTTTACCAGCTTCAGCTTTGAACTCACATTTCTCCCCCTAAGGTGGTAAAAACTATAACCAATTTATATTCCAAAATTTATCATAACCACCTTAAACATCAATTTCTCATATCATCGATGAAAATTTATATGGGCATCTTTGTACAATAACAAAATATTTCTGGAAAAAATGTATAATGCAGTTGGATTTTTAATGTGCTGATTCACAATGCCCACTTTAAGAGATCAACGATTTTATATAAAAATCTGAATGTGATTTTTAATCACGGGAACTACTCAGAAAAATCATTATGTGACTACAAGTCACACAATATAGTGTCAATCCATACACGAACATTTAAGTTCTTTATTCAATATCGAGTAGTTTAGATCTCCAACATCATATATACTCAATCGCAGTGTAGTGTCTTGCCTTTAATAAAATTTCTACACGAGAGAATATCAGCACTTATATTTTCTTGAAGATAAAAAGGTTTATCAAAACAGGTATAGTAAGAACCCAGATGGCTTTAATTTGTCACATCTGAATCATTTCATGTCAACTTTCTTAGTTTGCCAAAAATACACGGCAATCGTTAATAAGAATTGGATGTATCTCAATAATTTCACTTATCACATGCCATAATTTAGTTGATTATATTCATCATGCTAATCTTCTAGCAATACTTGTATCATTAAATCTCAAATAAAAAATTTATTTCCAACCAGATAAATGATGTGACATCACATATACGACACAATAAGTGTCTCATATATGTAAGCAAGACTCGTCAATATTCCAATATGAAATATATTACTCTTTGAGTTTTTCCATATGACCAACAATTATAATTGTCAATATATACAATGATGAGATATGCATGCTTATCACAAAGCATGTTTCAATGTGTTATATAACATGATAATACATGTAAGTTGATCACAATTCAACTTACGAAACAATTATTCCCTTTAAAGATCAGAGATGATTCAACAACTTTCAAATTAGTTGTATTTTTCGACCATTTACTTCATAATACATTATATGTTGGTCACATTATCACTCTTATTTCAAATGTGAAGTAATGTCCACTTTTGGTGAGAATACCAATGTTTTAAAAGAAATACATAACTCATGAATATATCCACATCCTCATACTTAACCAGTACTTATACTTTCATACTTTCATTAAATGAGTAAAGCAATGTCACATTATTCTCGGGGAATAATGGCCTGTAATCAAATTTATTATGTAATGTGTCTATAGGACTACATTACTTGTATGAAAGTTAAAATAATTTCATCCTCAAAACATGATATCTCATTTGCTCTAGGGAATGATTTGAATCGGTTTGATATGATTACGAATTTTCAAAAGTGTCGCATAATTTGCCCACATCCATGTATAAACACCGAATTCATTCTTAATATTGATACTCAAAATAATACTCACTATATGAAACGTGAGAATTTATAAACATCGTAAATTTCAAGTCACAGTTTTAATATCTGCAAACATTATGAACTCTAGGTCATAATTCAGTACATGTAAACACTATGAACTTTGGTCATAGTATGAATATCAAAATTTCAGCTCGTATATCAGTTTTTCTTTTCTCATATCAAACTCTTGCATATACGAGTCTCATATTCTCACATGACTTTTCATGAGATATTCACTTTCATGAGATATTTTCATTTCTTTCAATGAACAAATTTGGCTCAATAAGGCCACATCATTAAGCTCAATTAAAACTTCTTTACTTGGCTCATCAAATGCCACATTATTAGGCTCAATTAAGGCCGCAATGTTAGGCTTATCATAACGCCATATTCTCGATCTCTGCTACAGACAGAGTCTTGATGAGATGTCACATTCACTTCAAGGAATGGATCAAATTTCATATCTCATTATACTGCTCAACTTCAGGTGAACAAGAATCAATTCGCAAATAAATTTGTCTTTAAAAAAGACCGCTTTATTAATTTGAAACTCAAATGCGGTTCAAAAATCGCAGCTGTGAATTTCTGGCCACTAGCATTTACACGTGGACTTCTGGCCACTTATACTTATACAATATGAATATATTGTATTGATGAGACAGTGTTAAATCATTACACACCTTTAAAACTTTGAACTTCTGGCCAAATTTATAATATGAGCATATCTCTCATCTTTATAAAATAAATCTTTTGGAATTTCAGACCCAAAATTATATGATGTGTCCTTTTCAAAACTTACTCACCACATTAATGAAATTTCAGGTCCAATAATAATTATATACATAACTTGGTGATCAATGCTTATGAGTTATGACCACTTATACCATTTATACACACACGGTGAAACTCATACAATATATTTATCAAATTCCTTTGAACTCAAACAATTAACTCATTACATTATATACACATTATTAAATTCAAAATGAGACTAACTAACTGAAAATTCATCCCGAAACATGTGAATCAATCAAGAAGCAATACGCTATCGTTGTGTGTTTGCACATTATGTCACGTGTCGATGTTACATCTACCAGGTTCATGGTATACTCATCAGATATGATTTGTGCAATCCAAAAACTTTATTAGACTTTTTCTTAAACACATGGTTATATTTAGACAAACTCAAATTCAAGCCAAAACCACAAACTTAGACAATATTACCTCAAACAACAACTCATAGCTTTGCACCAAATGAACACGTGGAAAACAACTTAGGACCAATATTGATTCTTGTTGCACTTTTATACGGAGTACAATATATTACGATTGGTAGTTTTTGGAGATTTTCGTGAAACGACTTAATAAAAATCGTACCTCTTTTTCATCTACAAAATTTGAAGAGATTATCAATTATATTCCTAGAATATAATCGTAGAAAATAAGCATTGTTAATAAATAAGACACAAAGGCCAGAATTATTGTTTGCGAGGTCGATCTGATTAACCCTTTTAACAATTTTCTAATCTATCAATGTATAGTCGGCGCTAACAATTTTCTAATCGGCGAAATATTATGAGTATGAAAAAGAGAAAATCTAATGCTAGGATTTCAGAATTATATACGACTTGGTCTTTCCATATTGTATTTACATGTTTTTTTGTTTTTATCATTTACAAAATTGTATTTGACGTGTTTCAATGTCTTAAATGCCAACACATTGCATACTCTCAATTTGGGGAAACGAGTGTCCAACAATTTGTTTTACGGATTTTATATATCGTATCATCATGCAATGATTAGATGTTTAGATCATACCTTTGTACACTTCAATAAACATAAACAGATCGAGTATAACGCAAACGTACCTTGAAAAGCGAAATATAATAATAAGATCTAATATGAATCTCCTAATTATCTGATCTTAATAATATAAGAATAAGAAATATGAACAAATTACAAATTTACTATTAATTCCTTTTGCTCGGTTGGTTAATCTCTTATAAAGAGGAGTTAGAGAGAATTGTAAGAGAGACCAAACTGAATTCTTATTCCATTATGAAGGTATATATACACATACAATATGAAGAGTTTCTATAAAATAATATATTTTAGAGTTTTTCTATGATATAAACATTCATATAATATTATACTTAGAACATTTCATAAGAGTGTGAATATTGTTTGAGCTAATCCACTTCCAACTTCCACACCAACCTCCTCCTCCTACTTTCATTCTTATAAATTCAAAACCTTCATTATTACCATTCCAACTCTCTTGTTCTGAATCTTACACCATTGTTGAATTCTCAAAGCTAATCATTGACAATTAATCTTCAATTGTTCTTCAAAATGTCAATTGTTCTTCAAAATCCCTTATCCAATTTATCCCATCAAATTAAATTCCACTTCTCAACTAACACCGATTTCAATTCTTCTAAATCCCCCAAATTTTCCAACATTCAATACCCTTTTCAACTATTCAGATTCAATAATAAATACCCATTTCACAATAACCTGTATTTATCACATAATCATCACTATTTAATTAAAGCTTTTGATTCTTCCTTCACTACCATTGAAGAAAATGAAACTACTTCATCAAAGTTGTCAACTTTTGATCATTTTCTATCATTAATGGAGTCAATTTGTGTCGTCTCTTCAATGGTGATTTCAGTTGGTTGTGTTGTTAATTGGGTTTTCCTTAAGCAGCATTATAATGGGTTGGTGTTGTTGGGTAACAGGGTTGTGTTGTGGTTATTGGTAGGCGCAGTGGTGGCTGGTTCTATCATTCGAAGGCGGCAATGGAGGCGGGTTTGTGGGCTGGATTCGAGGTCGAAACCCGGATTTAAGAATGGGAATGTAATTGTGAGGATTGAGAATTTGGAGGAGAGTATGAAAAGTGTTGGTACCATTATTAGGATGTTGTCTAGGAAGCTTGAGAAGTTAGGGATTCGGTTTCGGGTTACTAGGAAGTCTATAAAGGATCCCATTGCTGAGGTATTACTTTGCTTTAGTGATCTGTGTATGTGTTGTTATTTATCGTTATGTTTTCTTAACAAAATTTAGTTGAAATGCACATTTGAGTGAGTTGCTGTCTTTGTCTTTAGTCTTTAGTCTTTACCAATTTGCGCAACCGAGTCTGTTTGTTTTTCTTTGTTTGTGTGTGAAATGAGTCAATAAAGGTGCACAATTTCACTATGGAGTTTGCCGTGACAAATTAAGAAACTCTTGTGGTGTCCGGTGATGTCATTAGTGTTATGGGCATATGGCTCTGTAACCCGTACTGGCGTACTATATTATGCTGCTGCAGTGCTGCTCCATTATTCTCGGTCACCTGTGATGGATACTTTCCAAGTTGTTTCATGTTTCATTGAAGTTCGATTTTTGTCTATCAATCATTCTTATTCAGACTCAGTCTGATATTCTGAACTTGTGTTACTTGCTTTGAAAATTTGAAATTTATCTGATGAGTGGATAGGCGCTAAACAGCGTCGTGCCTTTCTAAGCTGATCACATTAGAAAATTATAGAGAGCTCCTCGTATATTTGATGCGGCTACAATTCAGTTGAGAGGATTAGTGTAGACTGTAGTACTTAAAGGTAAATGTTAGTTTTGGTTTACAGGACCATATAAATAAGGGTTATTTAATGAGAATACTCTGAACTATTAGGTTTCTTCTCAAAATACTCTACACTTTAAATTAACTAGGAATACTACCAATTAATACACTCCCTCCCATGTAATAGAATTGCTCTATTTATGACCGGATATAGCAGGTAATTTGTTAGGCGGGTCTACTTTTTTTTTTTTTCTTTATTAAAAACTTCATCTTCTTCCACTTATTTTTTAATGCATACTTAACAAATTTTCTTCATATATAAATTCTCAATCTCTCTCTTTCATCCTCTTACCGTGCCTCTTTCTCCTTCAAATATTATTCACAATTCATTGTGGTTATATGTAGACAATGTTCATCCGTAATATGCAATGAATATGTAGAAGAAGTGCTCCCCAGCCTCTCCTTAATATCCTTTCGAAAGAACCAGTTTTACAAGTTAACATGCATGATATGAGTATATGACGCTTGTCCTGAAAAGTGTGAAGAAATGAATAAACGAGATAACTGACCCATTGATGCTAATGAGTCATGACTTAAAATATACTTATAAGTGGTTGATAAAGCAACATTGTTATAAATTCCAAAAATTAATCATTAGCAAGCTGAACAAAAAAAATAACAAATAGCAAGCAACAATTAGCAAGGGTTGACATGCCGGCCTTAAGATGGTGTCAGCTAACTGCTTTGATATAACAGGAGCAGCCTCAACAGGCCGGCCAAGCCTAACAATGGGAGAACAAATAGGAGGCATATTAAACTCAATTGCTGCTAACAAAGAATTGAATTATATTAGACGGATGCAAATCAGAACCCGACACACAACAGAGTCAGTAGGAAGAGAAAGATGAATCTGAAGAGAAGACTGGCTAAAAGAGTTCGGCCAAGGCAAATTCTGGTAGTGGAGATGGCAAAATTTTTACAAGAAATAGTACCAATACCTTTAATTAATTGAAAAGTGAAGTAAAAAGGAAGAAGATCTGATAAGAGAAGTAATCAAATTAAAAATTTAGGGAAGGAGGACGAAATGGTAAAGGGAAGGTAAAAGAGAGTAAAATGGAATTATGACGGAATAATAACTAGTAAAAAAAAGTTTTAAACAAGGGTTACCGGTTAAACAGGTAGCCTTTTCATTTGTTCTATTATGTGGGGATGGGTGTACTAGTTGGTAGTATTTGTAGTTAATTTAAAGTGTAGAGTATTTTAAGAAGGACCCTAATAGTTCAGAGTATTCCCGTTAAATAACCCTATAAATAACCGGAGATTCTCTACTTACCTTTTTTCTTGTTTTCTCTCCTTTTAGCGTTTATTAGTGTTGTGTTCTAAATGTGTTTCTGTTTGAAGACTGCAGCTTTGGCTCAGAAAAATTCTGAAGCCACTCGTGCTTTAGCACTGCAAGAAGACATGCTCGAAAGGGAGATAGCTGAGGTCCAAAAGGTGTTGCTTGCCATGCAGGTAAGAGTGCTGTACTTCATGCTGTAATCCAAGAGAAACGTCTTTTGTGTTTATATTACCTCTTTAGGGAGAAAATGAGTTCTCTATTAATTGCTTGATGGTCATTTTCTTCTTCCATGATGAAAAGAGTTGATCGTAGTCAGCTTGACTAATTAATCAAAGGCTCTTTAAATCCTGTACTAACAGCAGTTCATGTCAAAGTTATACCTCCTCCATCTCATTTATATTGTCCCCATTTGACTAGAAGTCTTATTTAAGATTTCTATTATACTCCGTAAATCCGTAGTTACCCCTTGACTTCGTAATATCACATTACCTTATTACCACGAGTAGGTCTCCTGAGAGATGAGAAACTATTTTACAATTTTAAGAAAAAGTGGTACTAAAGATAATAAAATGGATACAAATCATTATTATAGATAAAATGTGTACATTTATTATGAAAATAGGTACGAAATTATTATGTCACGATCAACAACAAAAGGGTCACGGAAGACAAATAAAAGGGTACGAAAGACTGGTCTCTTAATAATTTATTGAAAGACCGTCTCTCCCAAGTTTTAGTGTATTACCACTCCCTTTCCATTACAGTATAGTTAGCTAGGGATACTATGGAAAATTCACTTTTTCCTATACTGGATATAGAAATGGGCAATATAAATGGGTTGGAGGGAGTACCAATCGAGTCGTTTGTGTACGACATTAAGCGATGTTTGCAAAAGGCAAGGGTCTACTTCTATCTGAGATACTATTGAACAAAAATGGCTTTTTGTTTATCTTCTTTGATACTGGTGCCATATATCATCCCATTCTCATATAAACAAGTTTAAAATTGTGATGGGTCTTTATACCTACTAGAATGGGATATCTTATTCATTGATAAATGCAAGAGAGGATCATCGGTTCATTCAGTTGAGAGGTGGGATAAATTAGGAAGTAGGTAGCAGTAACATCGATCAGGAGATAAGGCTCATAAGATGCTGGAGAATCGCTTAAGGTGGTGTGCATTTGAGATGAAGAAAAATTATTCATAAACTAGGATGATTAGGGTGTCAAGATGATATGGTGAGGGATAGAGAAAGGCGTAATATAACTTGGATGAGGATGAATGAGAGTGACATATATGTTAATCTAGGATTGAAGAAAATATGGGTGTTCGATTGGTCTGATTAGATGGAGGAAATTGTCCAAACAATCGAGTTTTACTTTATCGTGTCTCATTTGATTTGTTTTACCCGTTTTATGACACCTTTTATATCATCTATGTTGTTTTACTTTTTCTTTTGTGTTCAACACTTCTATCTCCTTTTGCATCTTCTTTTAGTTTTCTTTTACAAGAATTTCGATTTTTCATTTCAACTTTTTCACTCCCTAGATCTTTTTTACGTTTTTACGAATTTTCCTCTTTGTCTAATCCCATTACGAGATTTTTAGCAGCTGACCCCAAATCACTCGTTGTTTTTTGAGAAAAGAACAATTCATTAATAGAACGTCATACGGCACTTACAAAGAATAACTATAATCGAAAACAAATCTAATGGAAACCAAAGAAAAATAATTTTCTTATAAACTAGGGATCTCAAAACAAAGATTTGACAATTCTTCGTCCTATTATCGCTATCTTCATGTAGCTTTTGAGGGGATCCTTCGTTTGATTTATGAGATAAAATTTACCTCTGACTGGTTCCAAAGATCGTTGACAAATCACTTTTACCTTTTGAAAGAACACGCTGCAAACTATCAACGAACTACTCCTGACTATATTACTGATGAAACTAAAACCACGAATAAATGGAAAACCCCCGAAATAAGGGATGGAAAAACGATTCTCACCAAAAGGGAGACACTTATTGAATAGAAAATAGGTATGCATACTATTGATTAAAATTTGAAACAATTTTGGGGCTTACCATCGATCGATTGATAATCGATGGAGCCCCTTGTATAATTTGATGGAGGCTAGGGTTTTTTAGAGAGAGTTTTTTTAGAGAGAATTTTAGAGAGAGTTTTTTTGTGTGCATGAGTTGTCCAAATCACTCGTTGTTGGTTTTATCTTAACCATGAATTGTTTGTGTAGGACCAGCAAGAGAAACAACTTGAGCTCATTCTTGCAATTGCCAAGAGTGGGGAGCGCTACTTAAAAACAAGCGAGCCCTCAATCGAGGAGCCAGTGTGAATAAAAAAGATTCAAACGGCAGTCCATCACAAGTCGATGGACAACCAATTCAGGCCGTAAGTGGACAAAAGGATGCAACTAACAACAAACTTATAGAATCATAAACTTAAAATGTATGTTGCTTTTTATATACTTCCCACACTCCTCCATAGGGGTCGTTTGGCTTACGGATAAATATACCCAAAATATTACAGGGTAATTGAGCAAAAGCAAGTGGAAATAAGAGGTAGAGGTGTGGTGGTGGATAGATGAAGGAGATGATATGAGGGTAATGTTGACCCTTTATCATCATCACTTGCGCATCTTTTCCTCGATTTTGACCTTTCAAGTTTCTCCATTCATAATAATTACTCACAAATCAAACGCGCCCTTAGATAGATGGAGCATTAGAACTAGACACTAAATTACGCGTGTTGATAGTTCCATATCTTTCGGACATGGTTGTTGTGAAAATGCAGGCTGAAGCCCGCACCTCCCGGGCTTTCAGCCAGGGTGGTGGGAGACTTCCGGTGGTAAGCAGATGATGCCACGCTTACTGTTACTGTTATTGTAATGTCCCTGTTCCTTTTTTTTTTTTTTTTTTTTTTTTTTTACAGCTGTGAAAAAAGAGTTTTACATTATAGTGGTACGGTTCACTAAACCATACCTAAAAACTACAACATAAAACACTAGAGTACTACCACTAACATAAACTAGAACAAGGTAACAGTTGCATCGGTTAACATCGTGTTGAAGGCGAACGACGAAAGTTTGAACACGCCCTTCCAAGTTAATATCTACCACCTTCTCTCTCCAAAGGATGGGCAGCGCTGGCCAAAGGAAAACACCCATCCCTGTTCCTGAATCCTCATTTTCTTGCTAGTCTGTTGATCATGTAATATTCCGAACCATAATGTAATGTGCTTTTTTAAGAATTGAATTTCTAATGGATGAACTCGTTGAGTTTAAATCTCAACAATCTTCTATTGGGTAGCATTACACTAATGTGGACATGTAGTATAGATTCGGATGCCACGTGGAGGTGGATGGAGCTTACGGAATTGCTGAACTCGACCAATGGTATATGGAAATTGCTCTTAACATACATTTTTATTTTATTGTATAGATGTGAGAATTACCTATGTTTGAATTTGTCGGGGGTGTAAAGTAGAATAAAACTACCCAATGGGGTATTTCCATTTCGATGGCTTCGGAGTTTCGAGTAACTTTCATGTTTTTGCCTTCAGGATTCATTAATGTCACTTTGATGCCCTTTGATCGCTTGAAATTTAGGTAATATCACGGTCCAAGTTCAAAAAACATAAACTGAAACAAAATCATTAAAATTAAAATTGAAGTAGCCTCTCACGTGATTCGAACAACTTTACTTCGTGTTGCTTGTAAATAATATGTATTGTTAGGACAATTTTACTTTCACGTTAGTAAATTTTACCATGTATTTTTTTTTTTTGGTACTTATGAGGGGCAAAGCCCCGAAAATTAATTATTAGCTATTACACGGGAAATAGTGACCCCAAAGATATCCTCCCGAAGGATGAGTCGAAGCCCATGACTCGGAGTGTCTAAATAATTAATAACAGTACTTGAATAAACTCCATGATTAGCTAAATAATTCGCAGCCATATTCGCCTCTCTATACGAATGTTCAAGCTTGACTACCCATCCTTCTTCATTCATTAAATCATGGCATCGCTTGATGATGAACTTAAGGCTGTTGCTCACCAGTTGCTTCTCGTTAATAATATTCACACACGGTCGATTGTCCATATGAATAAGAAGTTTATGAACCCGCATCATCCTCGCCTTCTCTAATCCCGCTAATAGGGCGAGGAACTCAGTCTTCATGGAAGAGCAATTCCCACACGAAAAATAAAAGGCAGAGATGAAATTACCCGTCTCGTCTCAAAAAATTCCTCATCCTCCTGCCGGACCTGGGTTGCCCTTCGCCGCGTCATCTGTATTTAGTAAAATCCAATTATGTGGGGGTGGTAACCAACGAATATAAACTTCCGTATTCACTGGTTGCGAGTTAGGAATGAAAATATCAAAACGGTCGAAAGCTTTTTTCGTCACTTCAAACTGATTGTATAGGAATGCCCTGGGATCCGTTGGATTATCTGACTCACGCCCAAACACGATATTATTGCGCCATTTCCAAAGCCACCAACACGTTATTGCAAAGAAAATCGGCCAATTTGGTTCAGACGTCTCAACCCCATTACCTGCACACTTCGTTATCCATTCGGGGAAAGGCGAGTTATAAAATATAGGATTGGAGCTATCCACACCGAGCAGGCTCCAGACTTGCCGTGAGATAGAACAGTGACGGAGAAGATGATCAGTGGTCTCTTCGTCCTCGTCGCACCGTGGGCATAGAGGGTTATCTCCCATATTACGCTTGACTCTATTAACATTCACCATTAATCTCTCGTGGGCTGCTAACCATAAGAACATTCAGACTCCTTGTTGTATAGGTAAACGCCATATGGTACGCCAAATAATTGGTTCAGACTCATTTGTTGTACTCTCGATCTGCAGGAAACCAAGAGCCGATTTTATCGAGAATTTACCTGTAGAAGTGCCAATCCAGTAGAGTGAGTCCTCCATATTAGGGTCTTCTATCAAGGAAATGGAAGCTATTTTTTGGAGGATAGATTGAGGTAGAAAGTCAGAAGAGCTCCCATTTTCAGCCTGAATTTGCACACCACATATCGCTCACCGAAACATTCAAAATGGCTTCCGGGATAGGAGCGTTAACATGGTCGGAGAGGCACACTCTATCGACCCATGCGTGATCCCAAAACAGAGTATTCCGGCCATTTCCCACCGCCGTGGCTGTTCCTCTTGCTATGGTTTAAGCTTGCGACGATATACCGGCCCACACATTAGACATACTTGTCTTTGCTTGAAAGATGTTGATGTCACAGCGATTATTACAATACTTGGCTCGTAAAACTCGAGACCACAAGCTCCTTGGTTCAGCTATAACTCTCCATCCTAATTTAGTTAGGAATGTCGCATTAGCTTGCCTTGCCGATAGAATACCGATACCTCCAAGCGATTTAGGTTTCTGTACATTTTCCCACGAAATTAAATGGACCGAATTCTTATCCTCATTACCTCCCCATAGAAAACGACGAGACTTTATGTCTATAGAATCGCACACTGATCTTGGGATTTTGGCCGATTGCATACTATAATTTGTTGTGGTAGTCAATGTGGATTGGACAAGGGTTGCTCTCCCGGCAAGAGATAAACGCTTAGTCGACCACCCTGCTAATCTCTTATTAATCTTGTCTTCTAAATGCGCAAAGGTTTGCCTAGTAACTCGACCATTTATAGTAGGCACCCCGAGATAAGTTCCCAAGTCATTCGTTTCTTCGAAACCCAGAGCTTCACACACTTCGGTTCTAATGCTATTATCCGTGTTATTGGAGAAGAATACTCGAGATTTAGCAGCACTAACCTTTTCACCGGAAGCTTTACAAAAATTATTGATAACATAATTAATTACTAGAGCTTGTTCGACAGATGCCTCCCCAAAAATTACCATGTCATCCGCGAAAAAAAGATTTGTAATCATGAGTCCATCTCGACATAAAGAAATCGGCCTCCAATTATGGTTGCGGACCTCTAAATCGATAGCTTGTTGTAGCTTTTCTAAGCACATAACAAAGAGATACGAGGATAATGGGTCCCCTTGACGAACACCCTGTGACGGAATAAACTGAGAAGTTGGTTCGCCATTCCACAAAATCTGCATACGAGGTGATTGGACACATTCCATAATAACGTTAATAAGGAGCGGGAAGCCCATGTCACTTAAAGTAGCATGGATAAAACTCCATCGTAGACGGTCATAAGCCTTCTCAAGATCAATTTTAATAGACATTATGCTGGTTTTCCCTTTCTTCTTCCGCATAGAGTGTATAGCCTCTTGGAAAACAACTATATTATCAGTGATTTGTCTGCCCGGAACAAACCCGCTTTGTGTCTTAGAAATAACGTGGGGTAGCACTTTCTTAATACGGTTTGCGAGAGTTTTGCTGATAATTTTGTAGGCAACATTACATAGACTTATAGGACGGAATTGAGTAATTGATTCTGGAGTATTTACCTTTGGTATAAGAACGAGATGGGTATCATTTAGTCGTTCCGGAAAACCTTTCCCCTCAAGCGCTTTGATGACCATATCACACAGTGAAGGAGCTATAAGAGGCCAATTCTTCTGGTAAAAAAGAGCTTGAAATCCGTCCGGACCTGGAGCCTTGAGTGAGCCCATGTGATTAATAACTTGTTCAATTTCCGCTATATAGAACGGTCTTGTAAGCCATTGCCAATCCTCATTATTAAAGTCTTGAAACAAATCCCATGGAATATTTTCTAATTCACTTGAACTATTATCATTAGTATATAAGTTTTTAAAGTAATCGACCACAATGTTCTTGATTTCTGTTGTATCTTCCATCCACTGCCCTTCATTATTTTTCAGCGAATTAATTTTATTATGCCATCGACGAATAAGCGTACTAACATGAAAATAAGCCATGTTGCGATCTCCATCTTTAATGAAATCTAACCTCGACTTTTGATACCATAAAAGTTCCTCCTGAGCAAAAACTTCATCAAGTTCTTTACGTAATTTCGATTCTAATTTGATAAGATGACTTTGCCTACCCAACGAAAGCTCTCTTTGACAACCTCCTATTCGTGCCATCAGCGTTCTTTTCTTCTTAAAAATGTCGCCAAAAATTTCTGAATTCCAGTTTTGAAGTTTCCTCGACAATGACTCAAGCCGTGTTGGAAAAACACCTTCCGATGGCCAATTAGCATCAACAAACTCTTTGAAACTCTCATGGGTGAGCCAGCAAGCTTGGAAGCGGAATGGTCTATTGACGGCATTAAGAGGAGCGAATCCATTTGGTGATATTAACAGAGGATAGTGGTCAGACTGAATTGCCGGCAGATGCTTCACCATTGCGTCCTCAAACATAGTTCCCCACTCCGCATTACAGAGTGCCCTATCTAATCTCGCACTTTTCCTAGTCTCCTCGGTATTGCCTCGTGCCCATGTATGGTTTGCTCCGGTGAATGCTAATTCAATGAAATCGCAATTTTCTATCCAATTGTTAAAGTTCTCACATCTCCTTGCCATATTTGCATCCCCACCATGTCTTTCACTCAAATAACGAGTCTCGTTAAATTCACCAGCAATCAACCAAGGTCTGTTATTATTCCGTGCAAAAGTTTCTAACTCATTCCACAGTTCTCGCCGATTGGTAGGATTCGGGCTTGCGTATACTGCTGAAAAAAACCAGGGAAATTCCCTATTCCTAGCTACTTCCACTGTGATATACTGCGGATGCTCTGTAACCGAGGACACTGTGACTACCTCTGTTTTCCAATATAGCCAAATACCCCCGCTAAATCCAATTGCGTTTACTCGAGAGTGCCTAGTATACCGAAGGATGTTCCCTAGCTTTATAGCATGATCCCCTCCCATATGGGTCTCAACAAGTGCTAAAACAGAAGGCTTATAAACTCAAACTACCTCCTTAATAGCGCTTATTTTGCTCTTATTGTCTGTGATACGTGCATTTTATATAGTCTTTTTAGGCCTTTTTATGCACGTATTTCAATGTTATTATCGTAGTTTATTGCTACGAAATGCCCCGAATATGCTATTTTGGTTTGTTCTGTCTTATTTGCAGGAATGAACCAGAAAGTAATGAAATCAAGCCTTTTACCGTCCGTTTAGCATGCATTTGAAGGAAGAGTGAATTTGGAGCAAGAATGTAGCTATTTTGGGATGCGCAAAGAAGAAAGATAGCTAGGCGAGTAAGGGAAGAACTTCAAATTGCTAGTGCCTACTTTGGAGAGCCATATCTCGAGTTCTACAACTGATATTCAGGTGATTCCAATTGGAGATGAAAGTTTGTCCTCTTAGCTTTCCAACGCCATCGGAATCGCCCTGTTTGACCAAGTAACGAAGAAATGGCAGCCGTTTGAAGTTCAGTGCGCAAAGCAGGAAAAGTACTCGATCGAGTAGATAAATCGCTCGATCGAGTACTAGCTACAGCGAGAAGGTTATTGTCGAGTATAATTAGATTTATCTTATGCTTATCTTATATTTAGTTAATAATAATGATACTACTTAGTATAAATAAGAGTAGTTTAGACCTAATAGAAAAAAATCATTCATTCCCTGGAGTCAATAGAGGGAACGGACGACTGCTTGTTCTTCAATTCTCTATTTTTCGGATCAATTATTGTATTGGTATTATTTATTCTTCTTTAATCTTTTAATCATCTTTATTGCTTGAATTCCTTCTTCCCTTATTTATTATCATAATTGCTTTTATTCAATCCTTATCAGTTTATCATTATGTTCAGTTTCAATTATTTATTTGTTGTTGTTAATTTGATGGTAGTGAATAGCTAATTTTCTCATGTTAAGACTATAGGGGATCCATAATTATGAAGGGAGAGTAATCGATTTATTGGGTTAATCTTTGGTATTGTCTTTGTTGGTTAAATGTGCGAGTTAATTGTATCCGTCGATTGAGTCGACGCAATTAGACCTATAATTCTTAGTGATCCTCGACCTGGACCGAAAGGTTGGAAGAGGCAAGACTAGTAGCGAACAATAGGGTATTGCAGTGAGGGCGAAAGTTAAGCTGTTTACACTTTAGGGTGAATTAAGGACCGAAAGGTGACATTCGTTACCCCTTAGACCGTATTTGCATTGACCTGAGACCTAGATTACTTGACCGGATGATTATGGTGAACCGTCTGTCTTAGTTGTTCCTCTTTATCTGTTTTCTCCTTCTTTTTATTCCCTCTTCCTTATTCTCTTTAGTCAGAAATCATATTCAAACCCCCACATTGTGACCCGTACTCATAGACTAAAATTAGACAGATAAATCTCATTTTTGCCTCCCTGTGGAGATCGACCCTACTTGCCGCTGACTTATGTTAGTTGTAACTTAGGTTTATTTTTGATACTACGACGACCGGTATCAAATTTTGGCGCCGTTGCCGGGGAGGCAGCGTAGTTTTATTTGTTTTTATTTAGTTTATTTCTTGTCTCAAGGAGCTTCGGTTGCTTGAGATCGTTATTATGTCTTTCGTTCTTCTCTTTCCACAGGAAGAGAACGAAATTTTTGGTACTTATTTAGCCAGGTTTTTGGAGTGGCTCGAGCCCAGACGAGATGCATTTTCTGAACTCCAATTGTGCTGGACTATCTTCCGGGGTATGAATGACCCTACGCGAGCATACCTAGAATCTATTGGTAAGTGGGATTTCGAAGGAATCCCCGTAAATGAGGTATTAAATTTCTTTGATTGGTTTGCTGCTGAATCTCTTAAACCCAACTTTTCTCTTCATGTTGACTCAAATGAGGGGGTGGGTGAGACCTTAGAAACCAATCTAGGAAGTGCTGACGGAGACATAGAGGAGACCACTAGCGTGGTTGACAATCCTTTTTATAAGGATAGTTTAGAACCCCTTTATGTTTCTTGCACTGATAGTGAGGGTGATTTGAAGGCTCTCTTTGAGAATCTCCATCTTGACGAGTCTAGCGATAAGGAGAGTGAGGAGGTAGATTTAGACAGTCTTGAGGTCAAATGGGATACTTATGATGATATAGATGATGAGCCTATTATAGAGGACCCGATTGACCCAATTGACTTTACAACCCCTTGCATCTGGGATGATTATCCACCTTCACCTTTAGCGACTGGACTCCTTCACCTCACAGTTCTTACCCGTCCGAGCATTTAAATTCTACTCGCGTTATTTTTAAGTTGAATGCTGTTGAGCTCCTTCATTTACCACCTGCGGTTAATTTGAGCTTTTATATTCCGCCCTTAGCTGGAGGGCAGAATTATTTTGTGAATGATTTTAGGAGCTGTCATAGGAAATTTGTTAGGCTTAAATGTTATTATATTTCAAATTCCTATGCTATTACTATATTATGGTGCTACTTACAGTTTTGTGTAGCACATGCGCAGAAGTTTGACAGGTTGCTGCGAGCTTTGAGCTGCTTTGATTGGGTTCAATTAGAGTAGTTGGCTGAAAAAGAGGTCGAGTGGGATCATGTCTCGAAACTAGCGCTACCTGGGAGGCAACCCGGAGATTTATTTTTAGTTGTTTTTCAAACATTGCATTTTATTTCAGTTGTGTGTAATAATTGGTCTTCGTACCATAGACTATTTCAGCTAAGCTTGTTCTGTTAGTTTGCGGACAATTTTTACTGCGTTTTGCAGGAATACACTGGAGATTACTCGATCGAGTACTTTTTGTACTCGATCGAGAGCTTTTTCTGCTGATTTACTCGATCGACTGAAATTTCTACTCGATCGAGTACCTGAAAAAAAAAAAAAAAAAAAATGTACTCGATCGACCACTATTCTTCTCGATCGAGCTGTTTTGGACGCCCATTGCTTGGATTAGCTTCTTGTGACGATGTTTCGGAGCTATTAGTGACCTCCCACGTTCTTTGGCTGGTTTGGGAGGTCCCTTATTCGCGCAATCTTGTGAGCTTTCCGTATTTACTCTCTTTCTCTTTTAGTTTGCATTTCCTTTCCATGTTTTGGTACAATGAGGGCATTGTACGGATTGGTTTGGGGAGGTTATGCATCTATATCTGTGTCTGCATCTTGTTTTTATTGCATTTCTGTTATCATCGTTTAATTTCAGTATGCATTGCTGTTTATTTTCATAAAAATCTCATAAAAATTGAAAAATTTCAAAAATTCAAAAAATATTCACGTTTATTTTTGCATATAGGTTGAGTCGGAACGGTAAATTTCCGTGATGAAATTGCACTTTAACTTGTCTTTTTACTTGAGCCTTGCACTTTATTGACGGTTATTAGCTGAGTCTTGCGCATATCTACGAGTTTTTGTTCAAATTTAGCTGACTGTTTAGACTTGACCTGATAAATTGGCAACCTACTCTATAAATTCTGAGTTTTAGAGCCTAATAACTGGTGACATTCATGACCGGTTTACATAGGAATTGAGAGTAGTACTCCTTGCATAGCATGTTTATCACTTTTGCACTTTTATGAAATTCGATTGCTTGTTACTTGTGTACATTCGGGTTTGTGGTCGGTGTCACATACAGGGAGGTGCTTGCAAATTTTCCCCTTTCTTTCATTTTCACCCATTTAGCTCCACTTAAGCCAAATTTAGCCTTTTTGACCCATTAGCTACATCCAAAACTGAGCCTGCCTAGTCAAGCTAGTTAGTATGTCTTTTGTGGTATGTGTTTTCCGTCTGCGGTTTCGCCTGTTTTCATTATTGGAGTTGGTTGAGGATGAAGAAAGGAAGAAATGAAAAAAAAAAAAAAAAAAAAAAAAAAAAGATTGAAAAAAAAGGAGAAAAAAAACGTGAAGGATGAAAAAATAAAAATAAAAAAGGAGAAAAAAAAAGAAAAGAAAATGAATTGGAAAAAAAGAACACACGTATGAGCAGAGAAAGAAAAATCAGAAAAGTTGTTTTTGAGTTGGTTTTTTTGAGACCGTCTGTGTCTATTTCTATCTTGTGACGGTCTACTCCTCTGTTTTATTCTACATCTTTTTGAGGAGATAGTGTATTGGGTAGTGAGTTTTGTGCCAAAGAAGGGCACTTGTGTTTATTTTTCGATCGTTGAGATTCGGACGGTCTTATATGGTCTGTTTAGGAACTAGCTTGGCGCTTTTACCTCCACATTTCCATAATTTGTTTTGCCTGTTCTCACCTTAACCTCACTTTCCCATACCATTTGTAAGCCCTCACTTTGTGACGGACATTGTTGGTTGGAATGTATGTGTGGTACTTGAATCGTCTATCATGTTTGTTGCATGCATGTTATGTAGGTCGCAGGCTAGGTGAGTGACTGTTTTCTCTTTCTCTCTTATACATATACTTTCACCCTTTGCTTTATGAGAGAAGAGTGACCACGTGAGAGTCCGATTTTGTTGGTCTTGCAAGGTCGATAGGTCAGCTTTATTTATGGACATCTTATAATTCGTTTGCGTATTGACCATTGTAGTCAGAATCGTTGATTTTAGTTTGCATTAAACTGGTTTAAGTAGACAAGTAATAGCTAGCTACGAGTTATCTTTTCCGTTCCATTAGTTTGCACTTAGTTTACTCGAGGACGAGTAAAGGTTTGGTTTGGGGAGATTTGATACGTGCATTTTATATAGTCTTTTTAGGCCTTTTTATGCACGTATTTCTATGTTATTATCGTAGTTTATTGCTACGAAATGCCCCGAATATGCTACTTTGGTTTGTTCTGTCTTATTTGCAGGAATGAACCAGAAAGTAATGAAATCAAGCCTTTTACCGTCCGTTTAGAATGCATTTGAAGGAAGAGTGAATTTGGAGCAAGAATGTAGCTATTTTGGGATGCGCAAAGAAGAAAGATAGCTAGGCGAGCAAGGGAAGAACTTCAAATTGCTAGTGCCTACTTTGGAGAGCCATATCTCGAGTTCTACAACTGTTATTCAGGTGATTCCAATTGGAGATGAAAGTTTGTCCTCTTAGCTTTCCAACGCCACCGGAATCGCCCTGTTTGACCAAGTAACGAAGAAATGGCAGCCGTTTGAAGTTCAGTGCGCAAAGCAGGAAAAGTACTCGATCGAGTAGATAAATCGCTCGATCGAGTACTAGCTACAGCGAGAAGGTTATTGTCGAGTATAATTAGATTTATCTTATGCTTATCTTATATTTAGTTAATAATAATGATACTACTTAGTATAAATAAGAGTAGTTTAGACCTAATAGAAAAAAATCATTCATTCCCTGGAGTCAATAGAGGGAACGGACGACTGCTTGTTCTTCAATTCTCTATTTTTCGGATCAATTATTGTATTGGTATTATTTATTCTTCTTTAATCTTTTAATCATCTTTATTGCTTGAATTCCTTCTTCCCTTATTTATTATCATAATTGTTTTTATTCAATCCTTATCAGTTTATCATTATGTTCAGTTTCAATTATTTATTTGTTGTTGTTGTTAATTCGATGGTAGTGAATAGCTAATTTTCTCATGTTAAGACTATAGGGGATCCATAATTATGAAGGAAGAGTAATCGATTTATTGGGTTAATGCTGGTATTGTCTTTGTTGGTTAAATGCTGCAGTTAATTGTATCCGTCTGATTGAGTCGACGCAATTAGACCTATAATTCTTAGTGATTCTCGACCTGGACCGAAAGGTTGGAAGAGGCAAGACTAGTAGCGAACAATAGGGTATTGCAGTGAGGGCGACAGTTAAGCTGTTTACACTTTAGGGTGAATTAAGGACCGAAAGGTGACATTCGTTACCCCTTAGACCGTATTTGCATTGACCTGAGACCTAGATTACTTGACCGGATGATTATGGTGAACCGTCTGTCTTAGCTGTTCCTCTTTATCTGTTTTCTCCCTTCTTTTTATTCCCCTCTTCCTTATTCTCTTTAGTCAGAAATCATATTCAAACCCCCACATTGTGACCCGTACTCATAGACTAAAATTAGACAGATAAATCTCATTTTTGCCTCCCTGTGGAGATCGACCCTACTTGCCGCTGACTTATGTTAGTTGTAACTTAGGTTTATTTTTGATACTGCGACGACTGGTATCAGTCTGTGCCTTGGACATTCCATACCATAAATTTGATATGGGATAGGTTAGGGGTCAAATTTGGTATTCTTGTACTCATTAAATCAGGTAAATAATTTAAAGATGATAGATAGGCTCTGCTTACAAGCTTTAGGACATTTTCAATACTCCATGGTATCGACAATTCCATTGTTAGATTCGAAGAGTTGCTCTTCGCTAGTTCGATTCTCACGTCCATGATTTGGCATTCCGATATCATTATTCCCAAGTAAGGAGCTGCCATCTCCGGCCAAGTGGATATCTCCACTTTATGAGTTGGGGGGATGACCTCGATCTGGGGGTTCTGAGATAGGCATCGAGGTTGAGGGAGGTGGGGGTCGTGATAATAAAAGTATGGGTGTGGGTTCATTGTTGGGGGCAAACTCAGAAGCTAATGGTGGATTCTTGAGGGTGGACGAACACGCAAGGGTATTATTTGGTATAGTCGTGGTATTGCGAGATTTTGTGGTGGCTGGGATATTTGTAATATCTTGTAGAATAATAGGTGATTTTTGAAGATTCTTATGGCTAGTAGATTTTTTAGAAAGAACAAAGGGGGATTGATTTTGCGTATCTTTTTTGGTAAATTTGTTAATATTTCTTTTAGGGAAAGAATTTGATAGGAGTTTATTTGTTTGCTTGTTTAAGGAAACAATTCTTTGGTTAATAATATTATTTGAAGCAAGATTTTGTGGAGGAATATTCCCAGATTTTGGAGCGTATTCTGTTGCTTGATTTGGGGTTGACTGGGCCATAGGATTTTCAGGATTCATTTCCGGGATACCAAATCTTGACCCCGGGGATTTCGACGATTGACCAAAATTGAATATTGTGCCCTCACTGCCCGGACCAGCTGCTTGCTTACCAGAGACGACCTGCCTTTTTCGAGGTGGTTTCTTAACAACCATCCATTCCCCGAAATCCGCACTTTCTTCTGGTCTGAGACCTGCTTCCAACGAATTCGCCTTTATATGAGTACTGATATCAGAGTGTGTATCACTCTGATCTTCTACTTCCATAACATTTTTCGAGGGCTCATCTTTCTTGCATTGTTCAGATGTATGGCCTAATTTGCCACATTTAAAGCAAATCATCTTTAGTCCTTCATACTGGATTCCATATACTTTTCCATTCAATCTGAACTTGGACAATAAAGGCTTATAAATATCGACTTCAACACTTAATCTAGTAAATTGGCCTCTTTGCGCGGTAGCCGTGTTGTTATCAATACGTATCACTTGCCCTATTTTTGATCCGACTTTCTTTAAGAAAGTAGAGTTAAAATACTCAACTGGTAGATTCGGGATGCGAACCCACACTGTAAGCTTTGATATGTTGTCTTCAGAAGGGACGAAATTGGGCACCCACTTCCTGATTGTAAGATAGTGATCATCAATCATCCATGGGCCTTGGGTCATTACGAAATCATATTCTTGCTTTGATGAAAATCGTGCAATATAATATGAACTAGTATTGGTGCCCGGCTTCGCCCGGGCTACCTCTACTTACCATTAATTTTTTTTCATTAAATAAATTACTTAAAGTTGCATAACTTATAAATCTATCATTAATATATTTTTCTATGACATATCCTAAAATTACGATGAAATAAATTTTGAGAAAAATTCACTACTCCCGCTATTAATATTTTACTCTTATTAATGAATAACAATAGTAATAACATTTCACTACTTGCCCGTAATCATTGTTACTTTCACTACTTCCGCCGTAATTATTGTTACTGTCACTACTGCCACATTAATATTGATAATTTCACTATTACCGCCGTAATTATTGTTACTTCAATTTTAAGTGGAATATATATTTATATAAATATATTACATAAATGCATTAAATCAAATCGAAGGAGTTATGCAATATTATATATTATGGAATCTAATTTGAATTATTTATAACCTACTTATATTATATTTTAGTATGTTAAATAATTAACATCTCAATACATCTATTAAACTATAAAGTTTAATAAAATTGCATAGATTCTAAATTTAATATATAATTTCATGATGATAATAATTAATACCATAAGTATGCATGTTTATACTAATTTATTATTTTATTTTAAGGAAATTGACCATCTTCTAGTATTCTATAAATTTTTAGGAAAATTGAGCATCTTAATTAATTAATTAATTATTTTATTTTAAGAAAATTGCCATCTTAGTTAATTATTTTATTTTAGGAAATTGACCATGTTTTAGTCTCTTACAAATGTTTAGGAAAATTATCAAGCTTCTATATAATTTAATTTTAATCCAAACTATATAATATTTGCATTTAGATCCCTTAATCGGGTCCATCACACGGTGCTAGTGATTTAAGACTATATAGTATAATTAATTTGTATAACTTTCTTTAATTACATTGAAATCCCTTGGTTTCTGGATTTAATATATAGTATTGATGTGTGAGATCAGTCAAAGTTAATTTGCCTTTAATCGACCATTTCGCTTGTAGCTTTCGCATTAACGATAAATAGCCAATGTTTTTATCAAACATTTTTATGATAATTGAATGTCTCCACGGTTTCCTGATGATTGCTTTTTCCATCTTGGTTAGGCATATCCTCAGGCACATCTCATCTTCTTCCTCCCCTTCCTCATCTGCATCATCCTCTGATTCAATGTCGATATCATCCAAGGACAGATCGTTCATAGGGTTGACTCCATCATCAAAACCTTGTACCATTGATTTGTAAGATGATGCTGGAATCCCTGATATCTCATTAGTATTGGGTACGGAAATGACTGGGATTGGTATACTTGTGTTTGGGGCGACTTGAGTCTGGGCATTGAATGAATCAATATGCATAGTTTTCCTCTTGAAATTTTTGGGGAGCGGAGGGAATGATGAATCATGTCCATGAACTGGGGAAGAGATGGTATCAGTAGGTGAAGTTTGGATGGTCTCCGGCGGGAGACCATTATGTGGATCTTGCATTAAAAAAATGGAGGATTTTATCTCTCTATTAGGATCTTAATCGTTTAGTTGGTGTATTTCTTAATGGAGAGTAAATTTTACCATGTATTAGAGTGGGAATAACAACTCCTTTCGACACCAATACGGAATACTAAAAAAAGAAATACAGACTAATTCTCCTAATAAAAATGCACGTCCAGCTCCATGAAATAATGCACTTTCTACCTTCATACAATCAAAGAAGAGTGAAAACCAGATAACCTACAAAGCACAAGCACAAGCACAAGCACAAGCACAAGCACAAACTACAACGCTTTCTTACATTCCATGGTATTTTTTGAAGGCCCGGGCATGACGCGACACAGGATTTCAGGTCGACGTACATGAATTAACCCCGATTTCTACCCGACTTTTCCGAGCTACCTAAACGTGGCATAGATGGTAAACACTAAACAACCACCTAAATTGATCGTTGAAAAATAAGCCTCTACTTACTGAGGGCAAAATAATGAAAACTCGCAGCACCTTCCATGCGATTTTAGTACACTTGAAACTCGATCAGGGTAAGAGATCCTCCTTCAATTGTCGGATATGTCTTAACTACTCTTTACTTTTGAGAGCTACGGAGTATTTCTTAAACATTGTCATACTGATCTCCAAAGTAAATCTGATCCAAGTCATCCACATCGTGCATGCCATCCCAAAGATCATCGACATAAGCATCATCAGCCTCGTCATCAGCTTCAACTTCAACATCATCAAGAACCATGTCAGTGGAACGCCAATCCCACAGACTAGAAACAGTGTAAAAATCATACTGTCCCTCACAAGCTTTTGTCTTGCCACCAGAATTAACAACTAGAGGTCCCACTACCTTCAACGCTGAATGATTCTTTAGAAGCTCTTCATCGAGTTTCACATTCCAACAACCCCTCATGTCCAACAACTCGAGTACATGGCAGTTGGTGAGGATCCTAAACACACCCTCAGTTGTGACCATTAGATACGCTAGCTCAAGGTGCTTGATCTGTGGCATTGTAGCAGCAATGGCAAAAGCCTCATCATCTTGAGACTTTCGGAGGGTTACATCCCAAGGATGCATATTCCTCTTAAAATGTGTAAGGAGCTTACAGTGTTTACCAAATGCCTCTATTGCTGGGGCTCCAATCTTGGTCGAATAGCTCAAATCTAAGAATGTGAGGGCAGTAAATTTTCCAGCAACTTGTTCAACCATAGAATTTCTTATTTCACTTCCTGGCAGCCGTAAATTCCAAAGATTGTTGGCACTTGCAACACAAATTAAAATCAAAGGTGAGTTCAAAATCTTTCACTGATTCTACCAAAAACAAACCAACAAAATATATGCTGCCAAGCAACTATGTTACTCAAACTCGGTTCAAACTACTTTATACAAGGGTAGGAGTCCCAAGTGTTGGACTCCGTTATTTTATTATCCCCATCGTTTGACTTAAAATTAACCATGATCTGGGGTCAAGTGACAAACACTATTAAGAGTCGGAGTAACATAGGCCGGGAATGTAAGATAAGATAAGAGTGATCTCTTACTTGTCACCAATCATGGATAAACCCAATTCAGTCCCCAAGCCATAGACACAAAATTTGCGAAGAGAACCACGACTTCTTCCAATCAGCAATATAAGCATCCGATCAAGGCTCTCAGGGCGGCGGTATCGGCTCCATTGCTCAATATCGATCTCCTGCCAACAATACGGACCTCTTACCGCATTTGCCCATGATTTGCAAACGCTTGGGACTATATTTAATATCTCATCAAGAGGGAGGCTTTTGAATATCAGACCAAGAGTGTCAGGCATAAGTTCATCCCATGGCCTATAGTCAAGTCTATTCTCCATCCCGTCCAAGTTCCTGGCTAAAAACGGCACATAGATTTAGTATCACCACTATCAGAAAATTGTCTGCCAAACGAATCGATCAATTAGCTACAAATTACAATCATACCAAGTGTAAATTTTTAAAAGAGAGCATTATCCGTACCTTATACATACAACTTCAATTTAATTTATGAAAAAGATCCACAAATGTCATTCGGAAACAGCCTCTTTGTGTTGCTAACACAAGGGTAAGACTGCGTACATCCGACCCAGATACCTCATAATTTATGGGGGCCATTGAGACACTAGGGGTAATGTTATTGTTGTCTTTGTTGTAATGATCCACAAATGGGTACCAAACTACCAACTACAATGATCATTATCAGAAGGGTCAAACATTAACAGCTAAATTTCCACAAATTACAAAAAAAAAAAAAAACATGAAATTTGCAGCAATACTCTTCAACAATAACACAAGGTATCGATTATGAATATACACTCCCTCCGTCCCCGTCAATTGTTTAGCTTAACCGTCCTTCAATTGCAATGTGATCATAATTTTGTCAAAAAATGGACATCAAAATACAGTCATCTATCAAGCAAAGTTAAAATTGCATGACAAAAAAGGGATAACTTTACATCCAATACATAACAAAGATCCCAACTTTATCAAACCACCTCAAAGATAACTAACTATTTAGCGCCAAATAATTAAATTGGTACCAAAATTATTCTAAGAAAGATCACAATTTCTTCAAATTACCTTGAAGTAAAAAATACTCCCTCAACTCAATTATTTGTTTATCTTTGTTTAAAATACGCCTCACAAAGAATAAAAAAAGCTAAACATATGATCAAGACAAAGGAATTAGTTGATTATAATTAATGGGTACCCACAATTCTACAAAAAAAAAAGATTGAAAACTTAGCAAATTACCTGTAAGGGCTGTAACAACTAAGACATATACTATTTAAACTATTTAAAGAAAATAGATGATCATCCATAAAAGCATATACATATATTATCAATAGATGAAGATTTATGTGGTCATGCATGCATTAAAAACATGAGATAATGTTTAGATGAGGAGGGGTTACCTCAAATTTCAGACACAAGAAATGTTCAAAGGTTTGATGAATGGAAAGAGTGAGACAAGAGTTGGGGGAATTGGTGAATTATTACTAGTCGTGACTCGTGATGACTGATGGGTGGCAAAGGTAGGTCGGTTTGTTAGGGGAAAGTGCAAAAGAAAAGGACTATTGGATGTCAAATTCGGTAATTTTACCTCACTAAGTTTTAGGAGTAATTATGGGTAGTTTTATGCGGTACGTATTCTTTTTACTTATTACTAGAAAAGAAATGGATCTTTATTACTCGTACTTTTGAACGATTCGGATTAAATTTTAGGACGATTTAATGACTGTAATTATTTTATAAAAGAAATGTTTTAATGAATGGAGAGAAAAAATATACTCCCTCCTATTCATTCATTTTGTCCCCCTTCTATTTTGTACAAGAATTAAGAAAATGATTTTGGACCACACAAAACACTCTATTCCACTCTACCCCACATATAATTAAATTTGGACCACACAAAAGTTACCAAAAAGGAAAGAGGGACAAAAATCCGACTAGCTTCGATAAGCAAAGAGGGACAAAATGAATGAATAGGAGGGAGTATTAGAATAGGATGGTATTAGAGAGAAAATGAAGAGAAAGTAATGGAGAAGATCCAAATGCCTATAAGGCTCTGTTTGGTACAACTAGACCTGGCAAAACGGGTCGACGGGTTGAGTTCGGGTCGGGTCAGTTTGGGTTTCTCATTGATTTGAGGTTAATTCGGGTCGGGACGGGTCATTTCGGGTTTCAGGTTTTTGGTCGGGTCTGTTTCGGGTCAAGCGGGTCGGGTCTGTTTCGGGCCGGGTCATTTTCGGGTCAATGAATAATAAAGAAATAGTCATTTCAAGTCTTTTCGGTTCAATTAGTTTTATATTTTGTCGGGTCATTTTCGGGTCTGGTGGTTTCGAATCACGTTGTTTTCGGGTCGGGTAAGTTACGGGTCAAGAAAGCTCGGGTCATGTTCGAGTCGGGTCAATTCGGGTTTTCAGGTCACATTCGGGTGATGTAGTTCGGGTCACTTCGGGTCTCGGGTCAATCGGGTCGGGTTGCTTTTGCCAGGTCTAGGTACAACTAGTTGAAAAGGTATCTGAAACATGAAAAGATACCTGAAAACTGAAAAGTTAATTGAAACCTGAAAAGGTAGCTGATAAGGTAACTGAAAATTAGGAGCTGAAAAGGTAACCGATTATATAAAAAATGTTTGGCAAACTAGCTGAAAAGGTAGTTGATTTTTGGTAAAATGACGTAAAAGGATATAATAATTGTTTAATATTATAGATTGAAGGGATAAAACATGGAAAATAACCTATTTCAGGTACCTGAAATCTCAAATGCTATTTGCCAAACACTTGTACAAAATTCAAGTAGCTGAAATTTTAGTCAAATAAGCTACTTTGGTCAAATAAGCTACCTGAAGTGTCATACCAAACAGAGCCTAAGCCTTTTTTGGATACCAAAATAGGAAGGAAATGGAAGGGAGGGGGAGGGAGAGGAGGGAAAGGAAGGGAGGAGAAGGGGAGGGAGAATGAGGTGTAAGTATTGGATACAATATCCCTCAAATTCTTTCCTATTATTGTGGAGATATTTTGATTTGCCGTGGAGGAGGGAAAATGGATCTCTCTAAATCTCTCCCCCTGCATTTCCCCCACTCTTATTTGCTATCCAAATAAGGGATTTTAAATCCTCTACTCTCTCATTTTCCTTCCCAACCAAATCCCTTCATCTAAATAAACCCTAAGTTAATGGGCATAAGTAAATTAGTAATTATTATAGGAGATGATCTCTCACTATTAAACCGTTTCAGTGTATAAATAAACAACTTGTTTATTAGTACTAAATGAATAATGTTTTTTTTAACGAAAATGAATCATCTTAAAGTGTAAAACCGTCTTATTATATAATTTGTGTAAATATTAGCTGATTATTTCACTCTGTTCATAGTGTTCTTCTCACTTTCCTTAATAATAATTTTCATCGTGTTATTCCCACTTTCTCTTTTTGTTAGTGTTAAATTTATTGACTTATCAAAAATATTTTACACTTACAAGATACATAACAATTGCTTAATATTTTTCTAAAAGTTATGCCACAATAATATTAAAAGAACACGGAAAATAGGGAATTTTTTTTTCTAACGTAGAGC
This sequence comes from Silene latifolia, assembly GCF_048544455.1. Classification (NCBI taxonomy): domain Eukaryota; kingdom Viridiplantae; phylum Streptophyta; class Magnoliopsida; order Caryophyllales; family Caryophyllaceae; genus Silene; species Silene latifolia. Next base: position 37,457,391 of record NC_133537.1, read on the forward strand.
CAAAAACCAAAAAAGTTATCAAAATGTGGTTGTGATGAAACTTATTAAAAATAGGTCCACGTCAGCTCCGAAACTATGTATGTATTGGAGTGGCTCTTCCCACAACGGCTAGTACCCTCTCTAGTATTTGAGAGAGGTAACAAAAGAAAAACTGATAAGGCGTTGAGGGCCTCAACAACTTGAAATAAAGACGTTTAGCTTCTCAACGACCTAATCCAAAAGTACAAAAAATAAAAATCCAAAAAATAAAAATAAAATGGGTATTGTAGCAAAGTTGCCCAGCTATGGTACAGTACCAAGGAGGAATTTTTTTGGTTGGGGGTTTAGGGGGTGGGTTCAATGGCGTAGCCAAGGGGGGTGCGGTGATGCACATGCATCCCCCCTTTTCTAAAATATGTATATGTTTGTTTCATAAGTTGTCAGAAAATTTTCAGTGTTATGGTGGTTTGCTGTTTATATTTTATTTTAGGATTCACAGGTTCGATTCTCACGATGGGAATTTTTTGTACTTTTATCAAATTAACCATAAAATGTACCAAAAAAAAAATAATCAAATTAACCATAAACGTCTCTCTAATGCTATTTAAGAGCAATGTATTGTTCAAGTTTTCCTTTTTTGTGTTTGTGTTATAGGTTGTGGTTTTTCATAGTAAACAACTACTTCAACATATTCACGAATTTTTATTTTATTTGCTTAAATCTACTTGAACTTATTTAGATGAAGTTTTATTTTAATTAAGTGTTTTACTTTAACCTCACTATTTTTTGGTGTTTAAATTTTAGTCCTCGTCGTTGCAATCCTGTTAATTTTTTGCATCCCCTATGTAAGATCCTAGATACACCACTGGGTGGGTTGGGGTTAGTTTACTACGAACGATTAACCAAAGTCGTTCTAGGTAGCACAAATACTTCACTTAATTAGCGTTCTCGTGTCGAACACCGACACGCGCCAAAACGTGTCGGACACATATAAAGTCACCTATATAGTTATGCGTAACTTTTTTCATTTATTTGGGCACGTGTGCGACATGTGTCCATGGTATTTGGGCATGTAGCAGACAAGTGTCCATGGTATTTGGAGCTTTTTTTGTCACATCTTCAAACGGAATTAAGTTTGAATTTAAAGTGAACTAGTTGTTGTATGGCGCGCGACAAGTTTGTTATACCAGCATAGTTTGATTTTCTGAGCATAGCGAGCTCACGAAAGTCACCACAAAAAACACGCGCAATTAAGACCATTTTTTTTTTCTCGTTGGCCGTATCTCTAAAGGGTTTAAACGCAATTTTGGGGACAGAATCATTACAAAATTTCATTCGATAGTTTGATTTTATGAGCGTAGCGAACTCACGAAAGTCATTACAAAAAACACGCGCAATTAAGACCATTTTTTTCTTTGTGACCGTCTCTCTAAAGGGTCTAAACGCAATTTTGGGGTCAGAATCATTACAAAATTTCATTCGAGGTATACAATATATATCTTTGTCTGTGAAAGATTGGATCCATATTCATCAAGGTTGTACCATTATAGAGCAAAGTTTCCTTTTTTGAGTGATGTAATTGGAGTAAAAACAAAAGAAAGCCAAAGATTAAGTTTGAATTAATCAAAGTTGTAGTTCATATGCTATAGCTAAAATTATATAAGAATGTTACAAATTATGAAATTAACTACATGAGTTCTTAAAAACTACTTAAAATTGAATAACTTTATTGGAGTGTACATTTTAGAAATGCCTTTTTGCTCGATAGGATTGTAAAAATCTTAGGGTACTGCACGCGTAATACCCCAAAAATTTTAAATCGGCGCAATTTGGATTCCTAGATATGCTTTTTTGTGATGTGTATATTACGTATTGATCAAAGTATAGCAACAGTTCTTCATTATTTTCGTTAATGCACATGTGACGAGCATCTAATTGATCTCTATTTTCTGGGTCCTGCTTTTTTCTAATATTGCTATTGGTAAACTTCCAAAGTTTTTGGAGATCTACATTCCCTAATATGCGTTGCTTATTTAGAAAAACAGAAGAAATTACACTTGATTATATAATAAATAGCATACTACAAAATGCAAATAAACCCCTCAACCCAATCAAGGAGTAGCAACTGTTACCTAGCAAAAACATCTTTGGCCATATTTTTCATCCATCTTTTACATCGAATTTGAACATTTACATGTGCATAAAATTGTACTTTTTATTCGGACGGCTAGACCTTCCCAACAGATGTTGGCGGACCTTGGAAGGGTGGTGCATGGTGAATTAGGTCCATACGATTGAGTTCGAGCTGTTAAACTTCTACCTCGATCACTTCCAATTAGATAAGCAGCTAAAGCTATGATTAGGAACAACAAGATAACTGGCACACAAATGACGATAACATATCCCATTAATAATCCCAGCTCCTCTCTTTCCCTTCTCCTGCACATGCACAATGATTATATGAAACATGGCTGACTATATATACGTGATTTAAAGTTAATGCAGCAGGCAATAAGGAGTAAGATAATATATATACTATTCTAAACTAACGTTTTGACTTTGAGCTACAGAAAATATTCTGCCCGTAGTAGCATAAGAAATTGACAGCGGCTACATTACCCAGTGCCTCTAGACACAAGCAAGTGACAATAACGACGCCAAATGTATGCTACCTAGAACCTCTACTAAATTACGTACACATGGCTACACCATCTTTTCCTTTTTCCATCCTAGGCTCATAGCCTTACTTCCCATGTTTTGGATACTTGGAGTTGGGTTTACTTCCCCAGGTTCTGTATACATGGAGTTGGGTTTACTTCCCCAGGTTCTGTATACATGGAGTTGGGTTTACTTTCCCAGATTTCCATCAAACTAATTTTAGGACAAAAGCCTACCTGGTTATCACCACTTATGAAGCATTGTTTTCTCAGTTTAGTTTTATGAAGCGCTACTTCCTTAGCTTAGTTTTTTTCTAAGGCAAATTTCATCACTCGTTCCCAAGTGACAGGAAAAAATAAGGCTACTTTGAAGGTCAATCATCAATATAATAGTATAATTAGAAATGGGTGATATCTTGACATTCACGAATACCAAATGAAAGAGCATTTTCAAAATTATTGTTACATTTCAATGGCCTTAAATGCATAGCAACGGACCTAAAACTCTTCAAGGCGCTTTAACAAACCTGCAAACCCTCTTAGGATAAAGGTTTTGTCGTTGTTTTCAATAACAAACTGAATTCAAGGATACCATACCTCCATAATTGTACCTGTGTGGAAATGTTAATGACACTCAAGCAGCCAATCACAACTAATTAAGTGCACGGATTGCTGACTTGGCATTAGAGTTAGTTAGGATTTGTGTTTGTTTGATCACTTTGTATATAAGCTTTCTACTCCATTAGCAGAACTAATTTATCACATTAAAACATAAAAATATCATCAATAAAAATCTGCTTTTATTTACCTCTGTTTTCTTCCTCAAGAAGCTTCCAAGCTCATCCATGGAGGTTGATCCTTAGGAAGATTTTACATGGTATCATTCGCGCAGAAGACGATCCAAACATCGTGCTATGCTTCCGCAATCATCAATTCGTTCAAAATTATCTCAATTCGTGTGAGTTTTTCTGCATAATTCCATCGAATTTCAGAATCTCTTCTGCATACTTCTGTCGAAGTTTAGAATCATCGCGTTTGTGAGTTTTTCTGCATAATTCTTTCGAAATTCACAATTCTTTCTTCATACTTCTCTCGAAGTTCATAATTGTGTTGTTTTTCTTCTCAAATTGTTCGAATTACACTATCAATTTGTTCAAATTCATAATTCTTTGTTCAAATTCTCATCATATTCACTCAAATTGATCATTTGTTTACATTACTTGCTTAATCATGCCGAACTCTGCTTCTCCTGATAATCCGGTTGCAAATAATGCACATTATGCTTTATATGATGATCCGCTTTACATTACTCCTGCTGATCAACATACGAACAATATTGTTGATGTTCTCTTTAATGGAAGTGATTTCATGAATTGGAAACGTGAAGTAATGCTTGCTCTAATGGCGAAAAACAAGGACAGTTTTATTACTGGAACTTGTGCTATACCTGATTCACCTGTACAGAAACGAGAACACTAGAAACGTGTTGATCTCATTGTTAGGCAGTGCATCTTGCATTCTATGGATCAAAATCTTCGTGAAAATTTTACATATGTTAAGACTTCTAAACAACTTTGGGGAGAATTGCCTGAATTATATGGTAGATTAATACTCTTGAGTTGTATCAGCTCAAGAAGGACCTAGGTGACATTTCTCAGGACAACACCATTGTTGTTGACTATTATAGTCGTCTCAAAAGAACTTGGGAAGATATAGATGTAACACTCCCATACTCCAAGTGCCTTACCAGGACCACTCAGGTATGAAGACATTACCATCTCGGTCACCCGAGGCAATGATAATCAAATAAACAATAAAGAAACAACGTTTAAATATAAATACTTAGTGAAGGGTTACAATTCTCAAAACCAAACCAAAAGTATAATACATGTTCTCAAACTGACTGTTTACTATTCTAACTGAAATGTAAAGAAACTACTAAGCTACAGCGGAAGACTTCTATCATCATATCGTGGCAATCCTGCCTATCCCGACTCATCTCATACCGCTCAATATCTGCTCACCATCCCCGAATGGATCACCGCAGGTTTACAAAACAACAACCGGGGTCAGTACTAATCACACAACTCAATATATATCAACAATAAGATAAAAAGACAGCTTAACTGTCACACACACAACCACACTAATTCCAAACATTTCAATCACTAACTGTCCACTGGACCAGCCCTGCTAGTGGGGGACCGCAGCCGTACCCACCAAATCCCCGCTCCACATAGTGAGCGATAACCCTGTCCATTAATGTGCACATCCTTTCTGTGGCGGGTTCCACAGAAGGCGAAACTAGGGCGTGAAGCCACTCCCGCAAGTGACCCCACTCAGCCGAGGACACGCCTCGAGAACCATAGACAACAATCACAATCACAATCACAACCGTCACAATACAATTACTATGTCAAACAATCAATCTTAACACATCAACAATCATCCCATTATGGGACTAATACTGAGTAGGAAATCCTACCTGGAAAGCACACTATCAGACGGTCTCTCATCGGCTTTGTATCAAAAAGCTTCCTCTATGAAACCTCCTCCTATCATACAACATACAAATGCTACCAAATCACATACTACTCAAAAACCCCCAAATCCCTATATTAGGGTTTAACCAAATCAAAGGAAAGACAACAAAAAGGGTACATAGATCTTACCCTCGACGCAAGGATCTCAACGGTATAACCAACGATGAGAACCGACCTTCCAAACTCCGGGAATTGCTAACAATGCGATTAGGATTAAGAACGTACTTGCTTTCTCTCTTAAACAGAAAATTAGGTTTTGCAAAAGTGTTTAGAATAATGACGACGAAGGTTATATATCTTAATCGCATAATTAACAAAACCCGAGAAAAACTCCTCAGAAACCGGCTACTCGATCGAGTACCCAAGGTACTCGATCGAGTACCCCCTTACTCGATCGAGTATCCCGGCCTACTCGATCGAGTACCCAACAGTCGAAACTTTTCTAAACGCAACTTACCCTTACTCGACAGAGTAAGGCCTACTCGATAGAGTACCCAAAGACTCATAAATACGGAGTATTACAGTCTTCCCTCCTTAAAAAGAACTTCGTCCCCGAAGTTCAAACCACTACTAAGCAAAGGTACTCCCATAACACTCCCGATTCAACAACCAAAACAAAATTCAACATAAAACATGTTACTAACCCAACTCATCCCGACAAACATGCCGACACAACATACAAAAAGGGTGTAAAACTCTTAAAAACTGTTCGCGATCATCTCCTACCCCCCTAAAAGAAACAAGGTTACGTCCCCGTAACCACACATACCTGATCAAAAAGAAAAGGGTAACGCTCTTTCATAGCTTCCTCTGGCTCCCATGTAGCTTCCTCAGTCTCGTGGTTAGACCAAAGGATCTTAAGCAAAACTGTCTCGCCACTCCTAGTCTTCCTAACCTTTCGGTCAAGAATCTGCTTAGGCACCTCAAGATATGATAAGGACTCATCTAGCTCTAAGCTCTCTGCCTCTAACACATGTGACGGGTCACTCACATACTTCCGCATCTGCGATACATGAAACACATTATGCACTCTTTCTAACGCAGCTGGTAAAGCCAGACGATATGCAACTTCCCCAACCCGCTCTAAGATCTCATAAGGCCCTATAAACTTCTGAATTAGCTTGCCTTTCTTCCCAAATCTCATAACCCCACGCATAGGAGACACTTTCAATGTAACCCTTGTCCCCAACTTGAAACTCTATGTCCCACTGCGATGTAGATCGCATAACTCTTTTGCCTATCCCGTTTGCTCTCATCCATTCCCCGATCATCTTAACTGTTCCACCATCTCATGCACCATCTCTCGATCCTAAAACCACTTTGCCTCAAGACTATCGTCCCAACAGATTGGACTCCTACATCGCCTCCCATACAAAGCCTCAAACGGTGCCATACCAATACTAGTGTGATAGCTGTTATTGTAAGAAAATTCTATCAAGTCCAACGTCTGTTCCCAGCTACCACCGAAATCCATCACACAGGCTCGCAACATATCCTCAAGAGTCTTGATTGTTCTCTCATCATGTCTGTCTGTCGCAGGATGAAATCTTTGACTCATCTTCAAAGTTGTTCCCAACGATTTTCGCAACTCTTTCCAAAACCTTGATATAAATCTCGCATCTCTGTCAGACACGATGTCCTTAGGGACTCCATGTAACTTAAGCACGTTCTTTCGATAGGCCATAGCCAATTGTGCCTTAGTCCATGCATCTTTCATTGGAACAAAGTGAGCTGACTTGGTCAGTCGATCCACTATTACCCAAATCATGTTGTTACCTTGTTGACTCTTTGGCAAACCCACAATAAAATCCATGGAAATGGATTCCCACTTCCACTCAGGTACCTCTAAAGACTGAATCTTACCCTGTGGTCATCGCTGTTCCCCTTTAACTCTTTGGCATGTCCAACAACGGGACACAAACTCAGCTGTCTCTTTCTTCATCCCAGGCCACCAAAACGTTTTCTTCAAATCCTTGTATAGCTTGTCACCACCTGGATGTACTGAATATGGTGTACAATGTGCCTCTGTCATGATAGTCTTTTTCAACTCCTCATCATTAGGGACACACCACCTACCATCGAACCTCAAACTACCATCTCGTATGAATAGAAAATCGGGACACCTGTCCCTTTCTCTACTCCGACTCTCCACTCAACTATCTTAGGATCCAACGCCGCTTACCTCGAATGTCATCATAAAACTCAAGTGTATCTTGTCATATCACCCATGGCATCTCCTTTCGCATCATATGTATCCCAAACCTCGCTACCTCATCTCTCAGCCTCATCAAAGATAGAGTTGCACACAGAGAATGTACACTCTTCCTACTCAAAGCATCAAGAACTACATTGGCCTTCCCTTCATGGTAGATGATTTCCATGTCATAATCGCCAATCAACTCCATCCACCTCCTCTGTCTCATGTTCAACTCCTTTTGAGTGAAGATGTACTTGAGACTCTTGTGATCAGAAAATACCTTAAAGATTGCTCCACAAAGGTAATGTCTCCAAATCTTGAGAGCAAACACCACCGCACCCAACTCCAGATCATGAGTAGGGTAGTTCTCCTCATAAGGCTTCAATTGCCTAGAAGCATAGGCAATCACTTTACCATTCTGCATCAACACACATCCCAACCCATTCTTTGAGGCGTCTGTATAAACCTCAAAGTTCTCGCTCCCTTCAGGCAATGCTAAGACAGGAGCTGTGGTCAAACGCTTCTTTAATGTTTGGAACGCCGTCTCACAACTCTCATCCCAACGAAACCTGTTCTCTTTCCTCATCAACGCTGTCATAGGTCTAGCTATCTTGGAGAAATCTTTCACGAACCGTCTGTAGTATCCAGCTAAACCCAAGAAACTCCTAATCTCAAAGAACATTCTTTGGTGCTTCCCACTTTGTCCTTTGCCTAAATCTTCGCCGGATCCACACCACTCCCTCCTTAGAGATCACATGCCCCAGAAAAGTAACTTTCTCTAACCAGAACTCACACTTGGACAGCTTAGCATACAACTCATGCTCCCTCAAAGTTTGCAACACGATCCTCAGATGCTCCTCATGCTCCTCCTTAGTCTTAGAATAGACTAAGATGTCATCGATAAATACCACCACAAACTGGTCCAAGAACTGTCTGAAGATTCTGTTCATCAAATCCATAAACACTGCCGGTGCATTAGACAACCCAAACGGCATCACCACATACTCATAATGGCCATACCTCGACGTGAAAGTTGTCTTTGGTATGTCCACCTCTCTAATCTTCACCGATGGTACCCCGACCTCAAATCAATCTTGGAAAAGATCGATGCACCACTCAACTGATCAAACAGGTCATCTATCCTTGGCAAAGGATACTTGTTCTTCACCGTCACTCGGTTCAGCTCTCTATAGTCTATGCACAACCTCAGACTCCCATCCTTCTTCTTTACAAAAAGAACTGGTGCTCCCTACGGCGATACACTAGGTCTAATGTATCCCTTCTCTATCAAATCATCCAACTGCTTCCTAAGCTCCTCCATCTCCTTAGGACCCATATGATACGGTGCCTTAGAGATTGGCCCCGTCCCTGGTTTCAACTCAACGGTGAAATCTATCTCCCTCTTCGGTGGCAACCCCGGAATCTCCTCTGGAAAAAAATCTACAAACTCTCCCACCACTGGTATCTGATCAACTGTCGGACTCTCTATCCGGTCATCTCTCACATGGCACAAGATCAAAAGACATCTCTTCCTCAGATAAGACTTCAAGGTGACAGCTGCAATCAACTTAACTTTGGGTTTGACTAGAAACCCACGATAAGACACACTAACGCCCTTAGGACCTCTTAAAGACACTTTCTTTTGATGACATTCTATCTTAGCTTTATACTTTCCTAACCAATCCATCCCGACTATCATCTCAAAACCGTCAAAAGGAAACTCTAACAAGTCTACAGGTAGATCAACTTGCCCAACTATCATAGATACATCTCTAAACAACCTCCCACATGATACAGACTCACCCGAAGGTATAAAAACTTGCTCACTAACAAACTCATATACCCTCAAACCCAACCGTTTTACATGACTTGAAGATACAAACGACTGAGAAGCCCCCGAATAAAAAAAAAACAAAGGTATGAATACCATTAACAAGGAAAGTACCGGTGATAACGTGTGCATCCTCCTCAGCTGCTTTCTTCTCCATCATGAATAACTTTCCATGGTCTTGTCCACCTCCCTGGACAAGATCTTGGCTGATGTGGTCGGCTTAGCACCGACCCTTGATTGTTGTTGTTGTTCGTTGGTGGTTTCTGATAAGAATTACCGCCGTTGCGGTTGCCTCCACTGTAACTCGACTTCCCCGGTTTGGCCATGACCCGGTCTATTGCTCGCATATCTCTGCGCAGGTCTCCGGAAAGATCCGGTGCACTTGTTCACTCATGTCTCTTGTGGCCTACACCACCACGCCTATAGCAGTCACTCCCCAACTACCACTAACACTTCCACGGCCACGCCCAAAGGAAGCCCCAAAGATCTGAACCCACGACCCTTAAGAAAACCCCTTAGGGCGATTGTGGTTGCCTTTCTTGTGATTAGATTGACCACCACCCTCGCTCTCAGACTTCCTTTTCTCACCACCTGACCTCTCGTGAGCCATCTCCACCAACCTCTCGGCTCTCCCGGCCCTCTCTCATAAGCTTCCTTAACATCGTAAGGATTCCCACGGGTAACTTATCCATAATCTTAGGGTCAACCCCTCTCGAACCTCAACGCCAAATTCTCCTCACTCAAACCCATATCCTCAGCATACCTAGACTTCTCATTGAATCGCTCTGTAGTACTCGGCCACAGACATCTCAGCGGTCATCTTAAAACTGTCAAACTCTTCTCTCAACTTACTCCTCACATGCTCCGGTACGAACTCCTTTCTCACAGCCCTACGAAACTCCTCCCAAGGTATAGCAGGTAAACCTTGGTTTGTATATATCTCCTTAGCACTCACCTTCACTGTATCCCACCACTTGCCAGCTGCCTCCCTCAGATAGAACGCAGCCTGTTCCACTCTCATCTCATCAGGACAGTGAACCAAATCTAATATGTTCTCCATCTCTCTAAGCCAACTATCAAGAAGGTTAGGCTCCCCAACTCCCTTATACTCTTTCGGGTTAAACCTCGCTATATATAGGCTGATTTTAGAGTGATCAACCTCCTTCTCCTTATCCTTATCCTTATCTTTCCCCACAGTCTTTAAAGCCTCAGTGAGAGCATCCTGATGCTCCAACATCTTAACGATGTCATCTATGTTCATAAGCTCAGCTCTCGCATACAAAGCAGTCTTCTTGGGCGGCATCTTGAAACTATATCAGAAAAAGGGGTGGATATAAACATACGCGCCAAAACCTCAAAACAAGAAAACACGCTGCCCAGACCCCTACTCGATCGAGTTCCCAAACATACTCGATCGAGTAACGGGCTACTCGATCGAGTGCCCACCATACTCGATCGAGTGCCCCAACATCAGACCCCTAACAGACCTTCTGATCTCTAACATACTCGACCGAGTAGCTAGGCTACTCGATCGAGTGACTCCCTACTCGCTCGAGTGCCCGAGGTACTCGATCGAGTGCCCAAAAACACGATTCTGGACTCAAAATCGTCAAAAACCCACCCGATCAAGTCAGTCCCCCTCGATCGAGTCATGCTAACTCAGAAACGCTACCCGCATGCTATATCATATGCTAACATGCTAAAACTTTATAAAACCAACATTGTATCATAACTAAGCATATAATGCTACGCATCTTTTCATACGATTCACGAAATCATTATATCATGTTATTAAACGCCACATTGTAAACATCCAACATGTTTTCATTCCAACAACAAGTATACATATATCATCAACCTTCCTTTCATATTCTCAGCTTTCTACTTCTCCAACTGTTACACACACTTCATCACATTCACACACAAGTTAACCAAACAACACATACAACCTTGACTTACACCCCCCATGTGACCGGTTCAAAATTGTAGGGCAAGTTCGCGACTTTAGGACGTCTCCCAAGCCTTTGCATTAGCTCCTACAACTTTTACCCCGGGTTCATTTTAATTGACTCCCTATGTTCATTAGGTTCATTGGTTACAGGTTTCAAGATCGTCGCTCTGATACCATTTGTAACACCCCCATACTCCAAGTGCCTTACCAGGACCACTCAGGTATGAAGACATTACCATCTCGGTCACCCGAGGCAATGATAATCAAATAAACAATAAAGAAACAACGTTTAAATATAAATACTTAGTGAAGAGTTACAATTCTCAAAACCAAACCAAAAGTATAATACATGTTCTCAAACGATCACATCGTTCTAATCTGAAATGTAAAGAAACTACTAAGCTACGGCGGAAGACTTCTATCATCATATCGTGGCAATCCCGGCTATCCCAGACTCATCTCATACCTGCTCAATATCTCGCTCACCATCCCCGAATGGATCACCGCAGTTTACAAAACAACAACCGGTCGACTAATCACACAACTCAATATATATCAACAATAAGATAAACAGACAGCCTTAATCACACACACAACCACACTAATTCCAAACATTTCAATCACGATCCCTTTGGACACCGCCGAGGGGACCGCCGTACCCACCAAATCCCCGCTCCACATAGTGAGCGATAACCCTGTCCATTAATGTGCACATCCTTCGTGGCGGGTTTTGAAGGTGAAACTAGGCGTGAAGCCACTCCCGCAAGTAACCCCACTCACCGAGGACACGCCTCGAGAACCATAGACAACTATCACAATCACAATCACAACCGTCACAATACAATTATTATATCAAACAATCAATCTCAACACATCAACAATCATCCCATTATGGGACTAATATGAGTAGGAAATCCTACCGGAAAGCACACTATCGGACGGTCTCTCATCTTCGTATCAAAAAGCTTCCTCTATGAAACCTCCTCCTATCATACAACATACAAATGCTACCAAATCACATACTACTCAAAAACCCCCAAATCCCTATATTAGGGTTTAACCAAATCAAAGGAAAGACAACAAAAAGGGTACATAGATCTTACCCTCGACGCAAGGATCTCAACGGTATAACCAACGATGAGAACCGACCTTCCAAACTCCGGGAATTGCTAACAATGCGATTAGGATTAAGAACGTACTTGCTTTCTCTCTTAAACAGAAAATTAGGTTTTGCAAAAGTGTTTAGAATAATGACGACGAAGGTTATATATCTTAATCGCATAATTAACAAAACCCGAGAAAAACTCCCCGTAAACCGGCTACTCGATCGAGTACCCAAGGTACTCGATCGAGTACCCCCTTACTCGATCGAGTATCCCAGCTACTCGATCGAGTACCCAACAGGTCAGAAACTTTTCTAAAACGCAACTTACCCTTACTCGACAGAGTAAGGCCTACTCGATAGAGTACCCAAAGACTCATAAATACGGAGTATTACAATAGATGCTCTTGACCCCATCCCACAGTGCACCTGTGGTGCTATGACATCCTGCACTTGTGTTCTGCTGAAGAGACTGTTTGACAGAGAAATGTAGTCTAAATTGATTTAGCTTCTCATGGGACTAAATTCCAGTTATGAGAATGTTAAGAGCAATATCTTAACCATGGAACCTATGCCACCTATCCACAAGGTTTTAGGCTTACTGCAAAAAGGTTGAAAAGCAAAAAGCAATTAGTGACTCTGTGGGAGGTTTGACAGAAGGAAATGCATATGCTAGCATTAAACATCCATCTGCACAACTTGACTCTGCTGCTAAGAAGCCTAAGATTGATGCTGATTCTAAGCCTTTCAAGCAATGCTCACATTGCCAGAAGAAGGGGCATAAGGTGACAGAATGCTATCAACTGCAGACTTGTCCTCTCTGCAATGTGTTTGGGCATGTTGATTTCCAATGCTATTTGGCTAGGGGATATGGTAGAGGCAGACCTCAAGGACAAGAAGCATCTGGCAGTGCTAGTAGGGACAGGGGTCATTCCAACAGTTATCACAGAAAGGGTAACAATATGTACAAAAGGCCTGCTTCTAATAATGCGAATGCTGTTAGATTTGCGAATGAAGACTATGAGGATATGACTCCATTTGATGATGATGAACATCATTATTATACTGTTGATAATGTACATGGTCAGACTGATCAACAAGTTTTTGGTTCAGCTGATATGGTGGCTGGTTTGGTTGATAAGGTTGTTCAGAAGGTTATGAAAGCTTTGTTTGATAACACTGCACAGTCAAATGCTTCTTATACTATGCCTTCGACCAGTTTTGCAGGTATAACTTCTGTCTCTCCTATTTTTCACCAGCATAATAACACTCATAGTGATGTCTGGATAGTGGATTCAGGAGCCTCAGATCATTTGACATCATGCATCTCATTAGTTCATGATATCAAGACCCTAAGGAGACCTATACTGGTAGGTTTACCAGATGGTAGTACCGAGTTAGTTTATAAGACTGGTACAGTATACTTAACCAACACCATTACACTATATAATGTGTTGCTAATACCAGATTTTAGATAGAATCTTCTATCAGTAAGGAGATTATTAGAGTTTTCTGAATGGAAACTCATTTTTCATCTCAATGAGTGTTGGTTTCAGGATCATTTAAGTAAACTCATTGTGGCCAAGGTAAAAGGGATGGAAATCTCTACTTGATAAAGACTCAATTGCAACAAGGAAGATCAAGTAGTCTCTGTAATTGTTTTCGTTTTGCTAAGAGTACTAAGCTTAGACATAATGATCAATCTAGTATGTTAAATAATTGTACTCAAATTTCTGATGTTATGTTGATGCATCAGAGATTAGGTCATAGCTCATTTGATAAGATGAGACATTTACCTGATTTTTATTTTCCTATAAGTGATAAGCACAGTTGTGAAGTTTGTATTTTGTCCAAACACCACAAACTTCCTTTTAATACCAGTCAATCTCATGCTACTACTTGCTTTGCATTAATTCATCTTGATGTATGGGGACCATATAGAGTTAGAGCTCATTCAAGAGCCACTTCTTTTTTGACCATTGTTGATGATTACACTAGGACCACCTGGACATTTCTTATACAGTCTACGGAACAAGTGCCACACCTTGTTAAGGATTTTTTAATACGTGTAGAAAATCAGTTCAATGCTAAGGTTAAAATCATCAGAACTGACCATGGAACTGAGTTTGTTCAAGGACCATGCAAGGCTATCTTTAATGATAGGGGTATCATACACCATAAATCTGTGGTTGGAAGGCCACAACAGAATGACCGTGTTGAGAGAAAATACAGGCATTTTCTTGAGATAGCAAGAGCTTTGAGGATACAGGCTAATTTGCCTTTGAAATTCTGGGGAGACTGTGTTTTGACAGCTACCTATTTGATAAATAAGATGCCCACACCCATACTGAAATGGAAGACTCCATTTGAGATGTTGTTTTAAGAGAAACCCAAGTATGGAGAATTGAGGATTTTTTGGTCACTTTGTTACGCTTCTATGCCAACTACACACATAGATAAGTTTGCCAAGAGAGCAAGAAAATGTGTGTTTATTGGATATCCTTTTGGCCAAAAAGGGTACAAGCTATATGATCTAGAAACCCATACTGTTCTTGTCAGTAGGGATGTGAATTTCCAGGAGAGAGTTTTTCCATATAAATCTGAAAGAACTACCATTTCTAATTCTCAGGCAGTTTCTCAAAGTCAGAATGATGCCAATCCATTTTTTTCTCAGTTTATTAATACATATATACAAAATAATGCTTCAAATACTGAAACTAATGGTAATTTGCCACCAAATAGTAATAATAATGATACAAATCACACAAATACAACTACACATGATATTGTACTAAACAATAATACTGATTCCAATAATGATACACAAAATCAAAATACTCAATTTATACAAGATACAACAACTACTACTGAAGTACAAAATAATGTTAATCAATCTGCATCAAGGAGACCTGCTATTCAGGCTCCAAGAAAGTCTGACAGGCCCAGACATGTGTCCAGCAGATTGAAGGAATATTAGTGCTCCATGAAATTGCCTTTCACACCCACTTCATCTACATCTGCTTCCATGGCCTTTCAGCATCAGTTGTTGAATGAGCTCTCTATGTTTGATCCAAGGTATGTAAGCACACTAAGTAATGTGCTGCAAGAACATGAACCTGGTTCCTTTCTTGATGCTAAAAAAGATGACAGATGGGTTATGACAATGACTAAAGAATTAGAAGCCCTTAAAGCAAATGATACTTGGGAATTAACTCACTTACCTGCAAACAAGAAGGCAATAGGGTCAAAGTGGGTATATAATATCAAGCACAAGAGTGATGGCAGTATTGAGAGGTTTAAAGCAAGACTTGTGGCAAAGGGATATAGTCAAGTGAAGGACAAAGACTACAAACATACCTTCTCACCAGTGGCTAAATTTGCTACAGTAAGGACTTTATTGGCACTTGCTGTAATAAGAGAGTGGCCATTACACCAGCTTGACATAAATAATTCTTTTCTGCATGGGTATACTGATGAGGGGGTTTACATGAAGCCTCTAGAAGGGTATACCAAAGCCATTAAAGGACAGGTTTGCAAGCTAAAGAGGTCATTATATGGTCTCAAACAGGCAAGCAGACAATGGAATATCCAGCTTACCAAACACTTGATGAGTTTGGGTTTCAAGCAGTCAAAACAGGATTATTCCTTGTTCACCAGGAAACATGGAGACTCGGGGAGTTTTCTGGTGATTTTAGTCTATGTAGATGATTTAATCATTACAGGAGACAGTGAAGGAGAGATACAAGAAATAAAGAGGAGCTTAGACAGGACCTTCACCATAAAATATCTGGGGCTAATGAGGTACTTTCTAGGTTTAGAGGTGGCAAGAAACAGTACAGGAATTCTGTTAAACCAAAGAAAGTATATTACTGACATTATCAAAGATTTGAAAATGGAAAATTTCTCATCTACTCAATTTCCAATGCCAAGAGGACTGAAGTTGTCCACTGATCAGGGTGAGCTTTTACCTGATCTAGAGAGATATAGGAGATTGATTAGGAGGCTCCTATATTTAAATCTTACAAGACCTGATATCTCCTATTCTATTCAACATTTATCTTAATTTCTTACTCAACCCAGGATACCTCATCTACAGGCAGCCCTGCATGTAGTAAGATACTTAAAGCACTCTGCTAATGCAGGCTTATTCTATCCAGCTGATAGCACCTTGAATTTATCAGCCTTTTCTGATGCTGATTGGGGATAATGTACATATAGCTGCAGGTCCTTATCAGGGTACTGTGTACTGCTTGGAAACTCATTGATATCCTGGAAAAAAAAACAAAAAACAGTTAGTAAAAGTTCAACAGAAGCTGAGTATTGGTGTATGTCCTATACATCTAGTGAAATAGTTTGGATGGAAAGACTACTCAGGGATCTGAACGTTGAAGTGCCTACACCTATCAAGCTCTATTGTGATAACAAGGCAGCAGAACATATTTCCCTTAATCCTGTGTTCCATGAAAGAACAAAGCATCTAAACATAGATTGCCATTATGTCAGGGAAAGAATACATGAAGGATTAATTACACCAGAGCATGTGAAATCAAGTATGCAGCTTGCAGATTTAATGACCAAGTTCTTGGACGACAGCAACATGTTTACTTGTCAGAAAGCCTGGGTTTACAATTTTTAGGTGATTGCAGCTTGAAGGGGGTGTGGAAATGTTAATGACACTCAAGCCTCCAATCACAACTAAGTGCACGGATTACTGACTTGGCATTAGAGTTAGTTAGGATTTGTGTTTGTTTGATCACTTTGTATATAAGCTTTCTACTTCATTAGCGGAACTAATTTATCACATTAAAACACAAAAATATCATCAATAAAAATCTGCTTTTATTTACCTCTGTTTTCTTCCTCAAGAAGCTTCCAAGCTCATCCATAGAGGTTGATCTTTAGCTAGATTTTACAGTACCATGCCATGTATTGTGATGCTTATCCCTTAACTTCTTATTTCCAGAAGAATTATTAAAATATTGAATAAATTACTTTGGAAAATATCGATAAAATTACCTTCCCCTCAATTAAATGGTTTTGCATCATCCACATATACATAAGTAATTAACACCAATAGTAGTTTGATGCTTCCTTAGCTGTACTCTTGCCTCTCTAGTTGTTTCCATTCTCTTTTTCCCCTACAAGTCTTCTCTTCACTCTCTCTTTTAATTTCCCCTTGTTCTTTGTTAACACGAGTATTCTAACAGATGAATAAGACAATATGTTTCAGTTTGATTTTTTCTCAAAGACAATATAGTAGCAATAAAGTTATTCACCATACTAATGTTATTGCCCGCATATAATTACTGGGCTATAGCGGCTTACAGCCTACCACAAATAAGCACACTGATGCAGCAGCCGGCATAATTATCCCAACTACAATCAATTACCTAGGTAATATTTTAGTGACTAGGTACAATTCAAATAATGGCAAATAGTCAGAAAGAGGCGTTAAATACATCGTTGTTTGATGCACCATACTCTTCTATAACCTACAAAGATCACTTGATGTATATGACTATATGAAGAAAGGAAAGTACAACACACATTTATTTACAAGAGTATATTAAGAGTAGTACACTCGGAAGAAGGTCAACATAACACTAACTTACCAACTTAAACCTCAACCAAAAGAGCAATAAAATAGCCATTTTTCCACTTCTGGATCACTTGTATTAAAACCTATTCAACGAGAACAATTGGTAACTAAAAGAGGAATTAGAAGATAGTAACATATACGAGTATATGACAAATTGTGGGCAAGTAGAAAAATATACAACCAAGATAATTGACTTGATAGATTAGGCAAACTAAGACAATAACTGTAATACCCGCCTTGTTTAAGGACCCGTTGACTGACCTGTTGACCAAAGGAGACCCGTAACAAGAGATATGGTAAAGGTTAGGAGACCAACGTTACTGGTTGCTCGACCTAGTTAAGGTCACTCGGCCGAGTAATGTTAATACTCAACCGAGTAGGGCTTACTCGGCCGAGTATGTCTATACTCGATCGAGTATCGCGTCAGTTAACGCGTTATTATAAAACGCGAGATTGTGAACCTCATTTAATTTTTCGACGGTTCCTTTCTCCTTCTAACCCTAATTTCTCCCTCTCCCATTTATTACCCACCACCCTACACTCTCACATGGCCTTGACACTAACCCAAGAAGGGAGATGGTTCATGCTTAAAGTCATCGAGTCGGGTTGTCGCCATTGCTGGCATCGGCCTGCGCCTCGAGGTGAGTTTGTGTTTCGTCATCATCTTTCAGTAGGTCTTGGATAGTCTAGTAATGGGATGTGGTTGCTACTTGTAGGATTCATCTCGGAGTCTTGCTTGGCTTGTGTGTCAGATGCACTTTCAGGAAATAGCAAAAAGGTAGGGTTTCGCTACTCAGTTGATTGCATAATTATGTTAAGATGTGATGATTATGATTTAATTGGCATGATAAGTATTGTTGTTGATTGTATTCTTAATTATTGGAGTTGTGGTGGATCGATGGTGACAGTGAGGTGCGTCCTCGGCTGAGTGGAGTCACTTGCGGGAGTGGATTCATGCCCTTGATTTGCCCCTTGTGGAACCCGCCATAAGAGGGGATGTGCACATTAAGGAACATGGGTTGTTGCTCGTTGCGACGAGCGGGGCTTAGGTGGGCAAGGCTATGGTCCCCACTGGCAGGACTACATACTTAAGTGTGTAGTCAGTATTAAGACATGATTAGGAATGGGGAATGACTGTGGAATTGTTGTCATTGCCATTATCGTAATTTGCATATCTTTATTACTCAGTGAACTGACGCCCGCGTCGTGTTTTCAAAACTGTGATGATCCATTCGGGGATGGTGAGCAGTTGGTATAAGAGGTACGGCTAGTCTTGATGCTTGCAGGACATGGAAGGGAATCGAGTCATCACGCTGTCGAAATAGATATCGCGGTCACTCATGTCTAGTAGTCCTCCAGTAGTACATGTTGTATCTCTCTCACGTTAGTTTATGATGTAAAGGACAAAGTTATTTAATAAACGTTCTGTTATTGTGTAAAAACCCAGATTATAAAACAAAGAGAAAAACATTCTATAAAGTAAATATTAGAGTACAATACTGATAAAAGGGTCAAGGTGGCGGAAACACCTGACCAATCCGGTTCGCTACTAAAACCAAAAGAAACTAATACATTATTCAAAGGTTCTTAAAACATAAAGCAAACTCCTATTTTATTATTCATCTCGCCGCACAGTACTTCCCCAGCAAGATATCATCCAAATAGCAATCATCTGAACAACCTGAGAATGAGGGGTCGACAATCAGTCGGGAGTAACTAGATGCTCTACCAGTCATGTTTACAATAATTGAATATAAATAACAATTATTAACAACTGAAATGTAAAACCAGTAAACATGTGAGACCATATATACTTATGAAAACCTAATACAGCTTACCATGACTTTATCAATCTTAGACGGATGTAAACATCCAAACCTAGACCATATGCAACCACTAGACCATGTACACTTACAACCAATGTAGCACACGACCCATAATAACTTAAGGCATAATGCTAGCATGAAAGCATAACGTATACGGTAACACACAATCCACAGCAACAGAAGGCACAAAGTTAGCAACAAAGCATAACGAATAGAGTGAAAGCCCGTTATAGCATATAACCACTGCCTCTAACTTGCCAGAGCGTATAACCACTGCCTCTAGCTGATGGAGCGTATAACCACTGCCTCCATCGGTACTATGTATAGCGTATAACCACTGCCTATATGTCTAAGACCTGGCCAGACTCTCGGTGCAATGACTGTACACCGAAGGACACTCCGGGAAAAGAGCGTATAACCACTGCCTCTGTCCAATCCCGAACATAGATCAAATAAACCCCGCATCAACGGGTGGCTTTGGTTCATTCCGATAGCACATAACCGTAACTACCGTAATCTATTCAAACTAGCCAACAACAAATGTACAATATAACCGACTGTACTAACATGTGTGAACAACATCACGACTCAACTCATAGGTTAGTCTAACTGACCATCCTACTTATCGTATGAACAAGAGTAACCAAATATATATACAAATGCAATGTCATATAGTAACTGAACACAACACAACATGCGAGCAAGTATCAACCATTCAACGTTATAGTACATCAGCTATAACTTTAACAATACCAAGTATCAACCATTCAATGTTATAGTAGCCTTGACCATAACATGAACTCAGAATGCGAGGTTATAGTACCTTGACTATAACTTTAACATATATAACTTGAAGTAATACTTATCTCAACTATAACCTTGACACGAAACTCAAAGTTATATTAGTTCCAACCATAATCTTGAGCCATAGTCCCAGGGTACGTTAGTTCCAGCTATAACTTTAACTCGTACTTCAATGTTATAGTAGCTTTAGCTATAACCTTGATTCATATATCCAAGGTTATGCCTCAAACAGCCATAACTTGAGTAGCTACCCAAAGTTATACTAACTTCAGCTATAACACTTGAATCATCATCAAGGTTATACTAGCTTTAGCTATAACTTTGGGGAGCACTCTTGGCCGCCTATCATGCCGCCATTAGGGTTCATTCGCAAACCCTAATTATGCTCATGACACCCATAATTAACGCATAAGCAACATACGATATACAATTAAGGCATTAAAACATGTACAACCATGCGAAAATATAATTAACATGACAATAAACAATCAAACATGTACTAATCATACAAATCAATCGTAAATCACATTAATTACATCAATTGGCATAAACACAATTAAAAGAGAAACACCTAGTTACCTTTTTAGCAATTAATGAAAACCTTCATAAAGAAAATGACCAACAAAGCCATGTCTCCAACACGTGTCAACGTCCCCAATACCGATATCAAAGATGCACGAATCCAAATCCATGAAAACACCATAAAAGACTCTTCTTCTTCTTTACCCATTAAAATAAGAGACCATAAAGGTAGGTCTAAAGGTCCATATAAATAATTCTCATAAAAATATTTGGAGATGAATATGATGTAGAGGTAAGAGCAAGGATTGTGAATATATAATTTGTGTATAAGTTTGGAAGAAGAAAATATATTCAACAATGGAGTCAAAAGGGAGAAAAGAGAATAAAAAGAGATAAAAGGAGGAAGGGCGTGCGGCAGGTTTTCACGTAGGAAATTAGGGTGAGCAACCTAGTTGCTAGCTTAGGTTTTCTTTTTTTATAAGAGGGTTAACAAGTGGGCTTTTAGTTCATTAACTCATATAATGGATTATCCAATTACAAATTAGATTGGATATTATTAAAACGATAGGAGAGCTTAAATAATAAAAGTAACTATAAGTTTACCAAAATTAACAAGCAGTTGGAGGAAAAGAGGAAAACTAAGGTGGTTCAGGAGTATAGAGCTGTTTCTCAGAAGATTCCTCCTCCTCCTTTTGTAGATGATGACAGTCTAGGGGTAGGCCATAGTCTTGCTGCTGCAGGGTCAGAGAAGCCTGCTGAGAAGGAAGGGATGAGCTCAGAATGCCTTGGGCTAGGCTCTTCTCTCTCCAACTCAGAGGTTCTTTCTTCCTTTGTCAGTCAGGAAGCAGGCTCAGGATCCCACACAGTTGAGGGTGAAAATGTGCAGAGTGGTGGAGAAATTGCAGATGGGGATATCTCTGTGAATCCTAACTACAGTGTTTCAGTTCAGAACTCTTATCTATTTTGCACGATGAGGGGACCATATTGGCTACTAACACAGACGTGATTCTTCTGGAAGAGGAGCCTCCTGACCCTAAAACATGAGAGTTTCTTCATGGAACATTAGAGGGTTTAATGACCCAATAAAGCAGCAGGAGGTTAGGGGTTATCTTAGGGAAAATAAAGTTGAGGTTCTGGGTTTGCTAGAAACGAGGGTTAAAATTAATAATTCTGCTGCTATTAGTAGGCTTTTTCCTTCTTATTTGGTTATGAATAATTACTCCCACCATTACAATGGTAGGATTTGGGTGTTTTTGGATATTAGGAGAGTCACTTTGGTTTCTTCTTATGTCCATGATCAACTCATTCATTTAGAACTTCAACATAATGTTTCAAATAAGACTTTCCATGTTTCTTTTGTTTATGGTAGTAATGATGCTGACCATAGAGAGATTATGGGTGGAATTGAAAGGAGTGGCTTCAAAGGTTACCAATTGGATTCTTATGGGTGATTGGAACATTGTGAGAAGTATGGAGGAGAGGATTGGTCCTAATCCACCCTCTGTTAGATATATGCTGGCTTTTAATCAATGCATTTTGGATTGCCAGTTAGATGATCTTCATAGTTTGGGTTGTGAATATACCTGGAATAATAAATAGGATGCTGCTACTAGGGTTTGGTCAAGACTGGATAGAGTGCTCTCTAACCCCTTAGGGTTGATACATTTCCCCATTACTCAGGTTCATGTATTGCCTACAGGGGTCTCTGATCATTCTCCTCTCTTGGTTACTGTTACTGATGTCAATACCCCAAGGAAAAGATTCAGCTATTTGAATTGCTGGGAAGCTCATGAGGAGTATGGTACCAGGGTCAGGGAGGCTTGGGATATGCCTGTCAGAGGGAATGCTATGTATAGCTTGTTCTCAAAATTAAAACAAGTTAGGCAGAAGCTCATTGTGTTACACAAGCACTCATATTCTGGAATTTCTGAGAAAGTAAAGGAAGCTCAGCAGCATTTGCATGATTGTCAATCCTGTCTTCAGGGCAATCCTTTGGACCATGACTTAATTGTTAAGGAGAGGGATTTGTTGAATGCTTATTTAGTTCTTAAGCAGGCTGAGCATAGCTCTCTACTTCAAAGAGCTAAGGTTCAGAGTATCAAATTCAATGATGCCCCTACTAGTTATTACTTCTCTAGAATTGCTTCTAGGAAACATCAGGGTATTATTGGGAAGTTGAAAGACAGGAAAGGGATGGACAGGAATGGGGTGTCTGCTGTAAACCAGTCCTTTGTTGAATACTATCAGTGGCTATTAGGGAAGCATAGTCCTGTGGATACCTTTCTTATGGACTCATTGGATGGTCCTAGGTTTCCTGCTTCTGGATGTGAGGAGATCTGCAAGGATATTGATGACAAAGAAATTAAGGTTGCTCTCTTCTCAATAGCTCCTACAAAGAGTCCTGGGCAAGATGGGTTTTCAGCTCAATTTTTCAAAACTAATTGGGAAGTCATAAAATATGATTTCTGCAAGGGTGTTAAGGGTTTCTTTCAGACAGACCATATGTCAAAGCAAGCTAATACAACTTTGCTTGCCCTTATTCTCAAGAAGCCTGTGGTGGCAACTGTCATGGACTATAGGCCCATTGCTTGTTGCACAGTATTTTACAAAACTGTCAGCAAGATTTTATGTTCCAGGCTTAAACCTTTTTTGCCAGATATTGTGGGTAAGGAGCAGAGGGCGTTTGTCACAGGGAGAAGTATATTTGAAAATATTATGCTGACCCAATCTCTGGTCAAGGGATATGCTCAACAGGGTGTTTCTCCTAGATGTTTAATCAAGGTAGACATAAGGAAAGCATTTGATTCTCTTCAATGGGAATTTATTGATAAGACGCTGCAACACTTTTACTTCCCTGAGAAATTTAGGAAGTGGATTATAGGGTGTATTACTTCCACCTGGTTCAGCTTAAAGGTGAATGGAGATCATGTTGGTTTTTTCAAAGGGGCTAGTGGACTCAGACAAGGAGATCCCTTATCTCCTTTTCTGTTTGTCATGAGTATGGAGATTTTATCACGCATTTTAAGGGGTATACATAAGTTGCACCAGGTCTCTTACCATCCTAAGTGTGGCAGGATAGGTTTGAATCATATGAACTTTGCTGATGATTTTATGCTCTTTGTCAGGGGTGATGTTCCTTCAGTCAGAGCTATTACCTCCTCTTTGGACTCCTTTGCTAAAATGTCTAGATTAATTGCTAATCCTGATAAAACAAATATCTATATGTGAGGTATAAGGGAGAATATTAAGCAGGAAATCTTGAGTGCTACTGGTTATATTGAAGGAGATTTTCCTTTTAGATATCTTGGTGTCCCTCTCAATGAAGGCAAACTGAACAAAACCATGTTTGCTGATCTCCTTTCCAAGGTTCAGGGGGCTCTAAATCACTGGACTAATTATAAACTCTCTTATGCTGGGAAAATTAGCCTCATCAACTCTGTCATTTTTGGCTTGGAGCAGTTCTGGTGCTCAACTCTATTGCTTCCAAAAGGTGTGCTCAGGCTAATTAACAAATTCTGCAAAAATTTCCTTTGGAACTCTGAAGAAGGGCAAAAGAAACTGATTATGAAAAGCTGGGCCTCTTGTTGCTACCCTTACCAGGAAGGTGGATTTAATATCAAGGAGATTCTGTCCTGGAACAAATGTGTGATTTGTAAGTGGATTTGGGAACTCATTAATCAATCTGATGGGTTTTGGGTCACTTGGAATTACACTTATAATATCAAACAGGGGGATTTTTGGACTCTGCGGAAGAAAAGTACACATTCTGAGAGTTAGAGGAGTATATTGCAGGTCAGAGATGAGTTGATGG
Source organism: Silene latifolia (assembly GCF_048544455.1). NCBI lineage: Eukaryota > Viridiplantae > Streptophyta > Magnoliopsida > Caryophyllales > Caryophyllaceae > Silene > Silene latifolia. Next base: position 37,482,213 of record NC_133537.1, read on the forward strand.
TTATGGCAAGATCTGGGGATAATGCAAAGGGGTTGCTGCAGAGCTGTGTCAGGAAGGGGAAGCTCTAGCTTCATCTGTTATATGATCATTTTAGGCAGCGTGGCAACACTTTGAGTTGGGCTAAGGTTGCTTGGAATCGTGCTCTATTGCCTAAGCATAGTTTTTTCCTGGTAATGGCTATGCAAAGGAAACTGGCTACTATTGATCAGTTGAATGTTAGGGGATTGTGCATGGTTAATCGTTGTACATTATGCAAGATGGACAATGAATGCCACAAGCATTTGTTCTTTCAATGCAACTATTCTACTATGATATGGAGGCAGATTCTCACTTGGCTGAATATGCAGTATAAAACTGTCAAACTGAGAAAAGAAATGCACTGGATTGCTGGTAGAAGAACCTGCAAACATTGGAAGGCTCGATGGTACACAAGTTGTTTGGGTGCTACTGTCTGCTGCATTTGGGAAGAGCGTAATATACGAATATTTACTGGACAGGAACATCAGGTTGATTATGTAGTGAAACGAATTCAATATTTAGTTAAAGTTCGCTTATTATATGTAACTCCTCCCTCTAAAGAGGGTGAGATTGTAGAAGCTTTAAATGGATGTTAGTTGAGAAAACTTGTGGTTCTTCTTTTGTAAGATTGGCCATCTTTCCCTATATGGAGGAATAATATGGCTTGCTTTTCTTGCAAAAAAAAAAAAAAAAAAATGAAAAGTAACTATTAAATTAAAATAGTAATATCGTACACGGACATTTTAACCAATCCGAAAGTAGGTCAAAACGAGAAATAATAAAATAGAGAACGGAAGCTATAAATATATATTTCCAAAATATATTATTAAACTTCAAAATAATTAATTTAATAAAATACTTTAATAATAAAATATTATCATAAAATACGGGGTGTTACAATCCAACCCCCTAAAAAGAAGCTCCGTCCTCGAAACTTGAATTTCAAAGATAAGATCAAAAGAAGGTAAGAAGTACAAGTGATCATTAACAAAGGTTATCTCGGAATCCTAACCGTTGCGAACTCTGATCGTTATCCAAGCTCAAACCAAAGAAAGTATCCCAAATTCTCAAAATTATTATCATCTTCACACACTCTACAATCTCAAAGTCGCATCAAGCTCACACCATCGAAGTCCATAAACAAGATTAAGCCAACATCAAGTCCTCCTATTTCAAACACTCGTCCAACTACCATTAACTATCATTAAACAACATATATGCTCTCTCAAAATTGTGAACTCGTTACTATTACTCCAAATCCACATAACCTCTAACAAATACTCCAATTCTAGTTTATCATTCACCACAAGATCTGACATTAACCAAAACCTCAAACAGATAAACTCTAAACAAAGAGTATCTTTCGAATCACAAACTCTTTCACTCACTAGCGCCATTAAAATTATTGCTACCTTAACACCCTGAAAGTCGGTAGTGCTCACTGCTATTTATAACTCTTAAGCCTAGCAGTCTAATATAAAAATCTCGATGGTTCTCAATGTACATCTAGTATCCAAAATCCTCAATCTCAAACCTCAAACTTTGACTAAACTGTCAAAATTATATCCAACCTCAATCTCATGACAAAATCATCTATCGCACTCGGAAGACTCAATTATTTCCTTTGAACACTTATGACCACGACTTTCCTAAGCACCCAAGGAACCATACACCTTAGTTAAGCTAGTACCTATTGTACCACAACACACTTGCCATCGATAATGCATTCTCATCAAAGCATAATAATAACAACACCATACAACTCTCATTACCTGTGCTCAATTAGGACAAGCTTATAACCTCAATTTGTAGTCACAGTCTACTATCCATGAACATCATCTCAACATCATCTCAACATCACAAGTCCATCACAAGATTGTATGAATCTATGTCCTTCAATTAATCACTCATACTCTTAATGAAACACTTCATCTCACGTAGAACAAACAAACATCTATACACCCTTAAGGTAAAACATCCTCAACTTTCATAAGCTCAGTATGAGACTTTTAATACTCATTCTCCAAAACTATATAGATTGTCCTGATTCATATTCTCATTCAACTCTCTTACCATTTTCTCAACCTCAAATAACCAAACATCAAACTCAAAGCGTCTAACATTGCTCGCTAAAGGATTCAAGCTTCCATTCAAGCTTCCTCTACAAGATGATCACAAGTAGCTCTAAAGAGATTTCAAACATTTTTAAGTTACCATGAAAGAACAAATAACTTGCAAACCAAACAAAATATTTTCGTGTAATAACACAAGGCAAAAGAACACATTCTTTTGGGAAGTAAAAGCTTTGAGAGAAATCAATGTAAAAAGGATAATTATAAAAATTTAAAGAAGAAGGAACTAGAGCTGAATAAAGACAAATAGAGAGTAACAATAGATAAAACAGAGATGGGACAAAGATAAAAACAAACTTTTGGTCTGAAGGCTCAAAATAGAAGAGGTATGGTTAACACATGCAAGGATGACAAGAATAGACGACACCAACACTAGTTTATCTATGCGAAGACTATAAGTTAAGATAAAATAAATAAAGCATATAACCAGGGTCTTAAAAATTTCGTACAATCATCACTTAAGGTAACAACATCTCGTAACATGCTTCTGTCGTATCTCCATAGTACCTCAGAACCAACAAATCTCTATATAATTGCTCCTTTACAACCACTATATTCCTCAAATTTTCAACTCTCAAGATCATAAACTCTCACGACATCAACTCTCAAGTCCTTTCACTTTCATGAACTCCATATAATCACACTTAATGAATCAATCCATAGAAAACTATACCCTCAAAAGATGAACATCAAGATTCACTATAGTCATTGTCAACATGGTCATTCACTAAAGCAACGCTTGAACACCTTAACATTAACATCTCACAGCAAATCCATACATTACAGATTATCCTGTTCAACCAATCCTTAAAAGCGTATGATCAATAAATAACTCCTCAATGGATGAAACATATATTCCCTTGTAACTCACTGACCACCATTAATGATTCTTACTCCTCAAATATGATATTCCGATTAAAGACAAGCATGGTCTCCCAAAATTCCCAACGTGCTCAACCTAAACTCCACAGTAACATTCAATTCGTTCTCCTAAATACTCTCGATCCATGAATAACTCGCATAACTGTTCCTTTAACAAAAAACAAAAATCTAACAATTCTAACCATTAAAAGCATAAGCCACGATATTCCCAAATATTACCACAAGATAAATCAACCTTTCATGTCTCTCACTTCTAGTGAAACTGTCAAACCACAATCATACATCTTATGCCAAATATCACCACCCTTTATCATCAAAAGGATTTCCTCAAGCACATAAAAGAACTTAACACTTATAATCCCAAAGGAAGCATCATTAAAACAACCTCTATTCCCAAAGTAAACTTCATCTCAACAATATATATTCCCAAAGTAAACTTCTTCGTTACGAAACTCATAATAGCAAATGCTGTTTCCTTTCATACTTGAACATCCATAACTACCATCAAACCTAGATTGTTGTCTCAAGAAACCACATGGGGATCAACCTCAAATCACCTCAAACATGGACAACACCACCAAATGATCCAAAAGGATGAAAGTACGATAAGAGTAAAGCTCGGGTTACCAAGGATTAAAACTTAAAAGTCTTGACAAACATATCTATAACCAAAATGCACAACACGTAATATGTAAAGGACATTTTCTAAATTGTCCGTCTTTAAAATCGATAAAGCATGCTCGAAAAAGTCATACGTGAATAACACAATCAATACGATTAATAACGATAAAATTAAACCATAAACGAACAAATACACGAACAAAACATTAAATAAAATTAATAACATTATGAAACATTAAGACATAAACAAACAAGTGCATGAACAACACATGTAATGCAATTAATAAAGATACGGAACATTAAATCATAAACAAGTAAGTACATGAATAATACATGTAATATAATTAATAACGATATGAAACATTAAGGCACAAACAAACAAGTCCTTACTTGTTTCTACCCCATTTACTCTCACTCATTTACTAAGTCAATTTATTTTAGTCATTAACTACGCGAGAGTTGGGAGCGTGTTCGCTCTGATACCAACTGTAACAATCCGGATTATAAAAAAAAGGGAAAAATATTCTATAAAGTAAATATCAGAGTACAATACCGGTAGAAGGGTCAAGGTGGCGGAAACACCTGGCCAATCCGGGTCGCTACTAAAACCAAAACAAACTAATACATTATTCAAAGGTTCTTAAAACATAAATCAAATTCCTATTTTATTATTCATCTCGCCGCACAATACTTCCCCAGCAAGATATCATCCAAACAGCAATCATCTGAACAACCTGAGAATGGAGGGTCAACAATCAGTCGGGAGTAACTAGATGCTCTCCCAGTCATGTTTACAACAATTGAATATAACTAAAAATTATTAACAATTGAAATGTAAAACCAGTAAACATGTAAGACCATCTATACTCATGAAAACCCAATACAACTTACCATGACTTTATCAATCTTAGACGGATGCAAACATGTAAACCTAGACCATATGCAACCACTAGACCATGTACACTTACAACCAAAGTAGCACACGACCCATAATAACTTAAGGCACAATGCTAGCATCAAAGCATAGCGAATACGGTAACACACAATCCACAGAAACAGAAGGCACAAAGCTAGCAACAAAGCATAACGAATAGAGCGAACGCCCGTTAGAGCGTATAACCACTGCCTCTAACTTGCCAGAGCGTATAACTGTTAGGTTCATGAACCCTTATTAGACTCTTCTAATCGTGATCTAAATAACTTGTTGATTTAGAACTAGTGGATCTAGTTGCATGCATAACAAAATAAAAGAGATAAAGAGGAAAACTTGATGTTTTTACATCATATGGACGAATTTAAGGGCACTAGTTTTGGACTCCTTCCAAAACTAGATCTTGAGCTATTACCATTATGGATGATCTTCCAAGAATCTTCATGCATTCAAATGTAGAATGCCTCTTTTTAGTTGCACCCAAGACTATCCCAAAACACTAATAACTTATTAACTAGACAATGTATATTAGTAACCTTAAATTTTAGATCTAATATAAATATTAATACTATAATAGTATTTTTATGATGATATTAGATTTTAGAAAAAATTCTATACATAAACAATTTTATGAGAGAAAGTGAGAAGGAGAGCATAAGAGATTCTCTACAAAAGGAAAAATGAGAACCAATGTTCTCAAATGGGGAGGGGGAGCCGGTTTTGTGGCATTGGGAAGGCAAGGCTACTCTTGCTTTTTGTCTTCTCAAAACACTAGGTATGTAAGGGCTACTCTTAGATGCAATTATCATGTTTTTAGCATCTTATGCCAAGATAATGACAAACCCTTAACCACCCATAATTTCGGCCCCCACTATGCTAATATGGACTTCCATTTTACAATTTGTATTTTGTCAATTGTAATGTGTGACATGTGACAAGTAACATTGTAATACTATGGTTTTATGTGTCTATGGGTACTCTATCGAGTGGGGCTTACTCTATCGAGTAAGTAGTTTTTGACGCAAAATAGTAGACTGCCTGTAGGGTAATCGATCGAGTAAGTTGGGGACTCAATCGAGTTAGGGCCACTCGATCGAGTAAGTAACTTACTCGATCGAGTAAGTGTGTTTTCCGGGCTGTGTTTGACAAGTTTTGTTAATAATGCGAGATTAATATAAAAGGGTTTGGCATTATTTCTTAAACATCTTTTCAACATCCTAAACATTTCAAGAGACGATTAGAGGTTACGTGCTTTGCTTCTCTCGCATTATTGGAAAATCCCTAAGTTAAGTTCGTCGGATCATCTTGTTCTTTACACCGTTGTGATCGTCGTGTCAGGGGTAAGTTCCTTGTATAATTTATGTTGTGTTTCGTTGAGTTTCTTTAAAACACTAATTGGGTATTGTTGGGGGGGGTTGGGTGATTTGTATGATTGTGGTGGTAATTGTATGTATGCATGTTTTAGGAGGAGGATTCGTAGAGAAGACTTTCTGATTAGCTGCTAGATCGTCTGTTGGTGATTGCTATTTCAGGTAGGGTTTCCCTACTCAGTATTGGTTACATAATGATGTTGTTGTTGTTGTTGTTGTTGTTGTTGTTGTTGTTGTTGTTGTTGTTGTTGTTGTTGTTGTTGTTGTTGTTGTTTATCTCTTATCGATGTTGGATTGGTTTTGGTGATTGTTGATAGTATATTGTTGATTGGTTGTTTAACTGTCTGTGATCTTTGGGGTGCATCCCTGGCTGAGTGGAGTCACTTGCGGGAGTGGCTTCACGCCCTTGATTCGCCTTCTGTGGAACGCGCCATAGAAGAGATGTGCGCATTAACGAACATGTGTTTATCGATCGGAGGAGATGAGCGGAGCTTAGGTGGGAATGGCTGCGGTCCCCCACTGGTGGCAAGCAGTACCTGTTGCGATGGGTATTCTGGCAGGGCTATACACTTTAGTGTGTAGTCAGGTGTGTGGTTATATGACGGAGTTTGGGGATTGTTTGACTATATTATCGTTTTGTTGCAGCTGTGTATTTTATGTAATCGATCGACCCGTTTAAATGTTTTAAAACTGTGGTGATCCATTCGGGATGGTGAGCGATTATTGATCGTATGAAACGATGCGTATGGGTTAGTGGGATGAGTCACCACGTTCTTTGTTTTAGCGAGTCTTCCGCTGTGTCGAACACTCTTTTGTTGTTTAGTAGTTTGACAGTTTGAGAACCTTTGTATTTCTTTCATCATTTTGGATTTGAGTTATATCACTTAAACTTTATTACTATTAAAGTACGTTTCGTTATTGTCCATTTGATTATCAGTGCCTCGGGTAACCGAGATGGTAGCATTCTCATACCTTAAGTGGTCCTGGTAAGGCACTTGTAGTATGGGGGTGTTACAAAGTGATATCAGAGCGACGATCTTGAAACCTGTAACTAATGAACCTAATGAACATAGGGAGTCAAACTAAAATGAACCCGGGTAGGAGTTGTAGGAGCTAATGCAAAGACTTGGGAGACGTCCTAAAGTCGCGAACTCGCCTTACAACTTTGAACCGGTCACTGTGAGGTGTGTGCCGGAATTGCTATGTGTTATCTTGTGTTGTGTGTTTATATAGTAATGTGTGGTGTGAATTGGTGGATGCATGTATGTGGAGAATAGGATATGTGAGATGAAGGATGATGATGATATGATTATACATATGTCGTTGGTTGAATACGTGAATTGCATGATAGTTGATTTAAAACGTGGCTTATTAGAAACATGAAAAGGAAGTTATTGTTGTTTGTGTGTGTATATATATATATATAAGTTTGTTTGTCGTTTTGCATAAAAGTATAGTTGGTGGGAAAGTGTTGAGATAAGCATGCGGGTAGTATACGAGTCACCATGACTCGATCGAGTGGGAGGCACTCGATCAAGTAGGTTAGTCACTTGATCGAGTGGGTGTAACTCGATCGAGTAGGTAGTTCTTCGTTTCTGGGCAGTAGCCTGTTTTTGGGCACTCGATCGAGTAGGATAGGTACTCGATCGAGTGGGGTCAACTCGATCGAGTAAGGAGGTGGCTCGATCGAGTACGTTTTTGGGTGATTTCTAGTCAGGTACTGGAGTCGAGGCACTTGATCGATTAAGTGCGCAACTCGATCGAGTGACCTCAACTCGATCGAGTGGGTTGTGGTACTCGATCGAGTGGGTGCTGTACAGGTTGTTTTCGTGTTTTGGGATATGGGATGTGTGTTCATGTTAACCTTTTCTTGTATAGTTCCAAGATGCCGCCAAAGAGATCCGCGTTGTATGCCATGGCAGAGAACATGAGTATAGATGAGATTGTTAAGATGTTGGAGCACCAAGATGCTCTTACTGAGGCTTTGAAGAAAGTTGGGAAAGATAAAGAGGCGGGGCCAGATCACTCCAAAATAAGTATACATATAGCGAGGTTTAATCCTAAGGAGTACAAGGGGACTGGGGCGCCAATTCTGCTGGATAATTGGCATAGAGAGATGGAGAACATACTTAATCTTGTTCATTGCCATAAGGAACTTCGAGTGGAATAAGCTGCGTTCTATTTGAGGGAAGCAGCCGGTGAGTGGTAGGATAAGGTTAAGGTGAGTGCTCTAGACTTATATGTGAAATAGGGGTTACCTGCCATACCATGGGATAAGTTTAAGAGAGCTATGAGGCGAGAGTTTGTGCCGGAGCATGTGCGTAGTAAGCTGAGGGAGGAGTTTGATGACTTTAAGATGACTTCTGACATGACCGTTGCTGAGTACTATCATAAGTTCAACGAGAAATCTAGGTACACAGAGGACATGGGGCTGCGCCAAGAGAACTTGGCATTGAGATTTTAGAAGGGGTTAGCACCCAAGATTATAGAGAAGTTACCGGTAGGGGTCCTTACAGATGTCAAGGAGGTGTATGAGCGTGCCGGGAGAGCTGAGAGGTTAGTAGAGATGACCAAGGAGAACCGAGAGAGAGCTTCTGAGAAGAGGAAGGCTGAGAGTGAGGGTGGTGGTCAGTCTAGTTACAAGAGGGGCGGCCATAACCAAGTGAGAGCCTACTCTTCAGGGTCGGGGTTTAGCGGCGGAGCTTCTTATGGGTGTGGCCATGGTGGTGGAAGTAGCAGTTGGGGTATGTCTTGTTTTAACTGTGGTGGTGTGGGCAACAAGAGGAATGAGTGTACCAGTGCTGCGAGTGGGGGTTTCCAGAGACCGTCACAGGGGAGTTTCTCTCAGGGTCCATCACAGAGTTATGCTAGTAACAGGCCGGTTGGGTCGTGGAATAACCGGGGTGGTCAGAGTAACACTAATGGTGGGGCTAACCGCAATGGCGGTAATTCATAACAGAGATCGGTGACGAACAACAACAACCAGGGGTCGGCTGCTAAGCCGTCTACCTCAATTAGTACTGTCCAGGGAGGTGGGCAGAAGACCAGTGGTAAGCTGTTCATGATGGAGAAGAAAGCAGCTGAGGATGATACTCACGTTATCACGGGTACTTTTCTTGTTAATGGAGTCTTTACCTTTGTTTTGTTTGATTCGGGGGCGTCACAGTCATTTGTATCATCGAGTCATGCTAAGCTTTTGGGTTTGAGTGAGTATGAGTCTGTAAAAGAGGAAGTTTTTATACCATCGGGTGACTCTGTATCTTGTGGGCGGTTGTATAGAGGTGTGTCTATGATAGTTGGGCAGGTTGACCTGCCAGTGGACTTGTTAGAGTTTTCTTTAGAGGGTTTTGAGATGATAGTTGGTATAGACTGGGTGGGTAAGTATAAGGCTAAGATAGATTGTCATCAAAAGAGGGTTTCTTTGAGAGGTCCTAAGGGGATTAGTGTGTCTTATCGTGGGTTTGTTGTCAAACCCAAAGTTAAGTTGATTGCAGCAGTGACTTTGAAGTCTTCTCTGAGGAAGGGGTGTCCGTTGATCTTATGCCATGTGAGAGACCATAGTATGGAGAGTCCGACAGTTGAGCAGATACCAGTGGTGGGAGAGTTTCCACATGTCTTTCTAGATAAGATACCGGGTTTTCCACCGAAGAGGGAGATAGATTTCAGTGTTGAGTTGAAATCGGGGACGGGGCCAATCTCTAAGGCACCATACCGTATGGGTCCTAAGAAGTTGGAGGAGCTGAAGAAACAGCTGGATCATCTGATTGAGAAGGGATACATTAGACCTAGTGTATCACCGTGAGGAGCACCTGTCTTGTTTGTGAAAAAGAAAGATGGGAGTTTGAGGTTATGCATCGATTATAGAGAGCTAAACAGAGTTACAGTGAAGAACAAGTATCCTTTGCCGAGGATAGATAATTTGTTTGATCAGTTTAACGGTGCAACAGTCTTTTTTAAGATCGATTTGAGGTCGGGTTATTATCAGGTGAAGATTCGGGAGGAGGACATACCGAAGACAACTTTTACATCGAGGTATGGTCACTATGAGTATGTTGTGATGCCGTTTAGGTTGTCTAATGCACCAGCAGTGTTTATGGATTTGATGAACCGGGTCTTCAGTTAGTTTTTGGATCGGTTTGTTGTGGTCTTTATCGATGATATCTTAGTCTTTTGTAAGAATAAGGAGGAGCATGAGGAGCATTTGAGGATAGTGTTGCAGACTTTGCGAGACAATCAGCTGTATGAAAAGTTGTCTAAGTATGAGTTCTGGTTAGAGGAGGTTGCTTTTCTAGGCCATATGATTTCAAAGAAGGGTGCTGCTGTGGATCCTGCAAAGATAGAAGCAGTTACTCGGTGGGAAGCACCGAAGAATGTGGCTGAGATCAGAAGTTTCTTGGGTTTGGCAGGGTACTATCGACGGTTCGTGAAGGATTTCTCTAAGATAGCCAGGCCTATGACAACTTTGATGAGGAAAGAGAACAGGTTTCGTTGGGATGAAAGTTGTGAGACAGCGTTCCAAACATTAAAGGAGCGTTTGACCACAGCTCCAATCTTAGCGTTACCTGAAGGGAGTGAGAACTTTGAGGTGTACACAGATGCTTCAAAGAATGGGTTAGGATGTGTGTTGATGCAGAACGGGAAAGTGATTGCCTATGCTTCTAGGCAACTGAAGCCTTATGAGGAGAACTATCTGACACATGATTTAGAGTTGGGTGCGGTTGTGTTTGCTCTCAAGATTTGGAGGCACTATTTTTATGGGGCGACCTTTAAGGTGTTTTCAGATTACAAGAGTCTCAATTACATCTTCACTCAAAAGGAGTTGAACATGAGACAAAGGAGGTGGATGGAGCTGATAAGGGATTATGACATGGATATTATATACTATGAAGGGAAAGCTAATGTGGTTGCAGATGCCTTGAGCAGAAAGAGTGTGCATTCTCTCTGCACAACTATGTCTTTGATGAGGTTGAGAGATGAGGTGGGGAAGATGGGGATACATATGATACAGAAAGGGGATGCTATAAGGGACTTGACAGTGGAGCCAGACCTTTATGATGATATTCGCAGGAAGCAGGCTTTGGATCCCAAGATTGAGGAGTGGAGAGCTAGAGTAGAGAAGGGGACGGTGTCTAGATTCTCTATTCATACAGATGGCAGTGTGAGATTCGATGGGAGATGGTGTGTTCCTAATGATGAGGAATTGAGGAAGATGATCATGACAGAGGGTCATTGCACACCATATTCGGTACATACAGGTGGTGACAAGCTATATAAAGATTTGAAAAAGACTTTCTGGTGGCCTGGGATGAAGAAGAAAACAGCTGAGTTTGTGGCTCGTTGTTTGACATGTCAGAGAGTTAAAGGGGAGCAGCGACGACCACAAGGTAAGATTCAGTCTCTTGAGGTACCTGAGTGGAAGTGGGAGTCCATTTGTATGGGTTTTATAGTGGGTTTGCCAAGGAGTCAACAGGGTAATAACATGATATGGGTTATAGTTGACGGTCTGACTAAGTCAGCTCACTTTTTGCCGATGAAAGATATTTGGACCAAGATACAGTTAGCTTTGGCTTATAGGAAGCATGTGGTTAGTTTGCATGGGGTGCCTAAGGATATAGTGTCAGATAGAGATGCGAGGTTCATATCACGGTTTTAGAAAGAGTTGCATGAGTTGATGGGAACTACTTTGAAGATGAGTACTGCATTTCATCCTGCGACAGATGGCCAGACAGAGAGGACCATCAAGACTTTAGAGGATATGTTGCGAGCTTGTGTTATGGATTTTGGTAGTAGCTGGGAGCAGCGTATGGACCTAATTGAGTTTTCTTAAAACAACAGCTATCACACGAGTATAGGCATGGCACCGTTTGAGGCTTTGTATGAGAGGAGATGTACGAGTCCGATTTGTTGGGATGATAGAGCTGAGGCAGTGGTTTTGGGGCCAGAGATGGTACAGGAGATGGTTGAACAGGTTAAGCTGATCAGACAGAAGATGAAAGCGGCCCAGGATCGACAAAAGAGTTATGCAGATTTACATCGTCGTGACATAGAGTTTCAGGTTGGGGACATGGTTCTTTTGAAAGTGTCTCATATGCGTTGGGTCATGACATTTGGTAAGAAAGGGAAGCTGAGCCAGAAGTTTATCGGACCATATGAGATTTTGGATCGTGTGGGTGAGGTTGCTTACCGATTAGCTTTACCAGCTACTTTTGATAGAGTGCATAATGTGTTTCATGTGTCTCAGCTGCGGAAGTATATGAGTGATCCTTCACATGTGTTAGATGTAGAGAACATCGAGCTGGATGAGTCCTTGTCTTACCTTGAGGTGCCGAAACAGATTCTTGATCGCAAGGTTAGGGAAACTAGACATGGGGAAACGGTGTTGCTTAAGGTTCTTTGGTCTAACCATGAGGTTGAGGAGGCTACTTGGGAGGCGGAGGAGGCTATGAGGGAGCGGTATCCGTCTCTTTTTGATCAGGTATGTGTGGTTACGGGGACGTAACCATGTTTCTTTTAGGGGGGTAGGAGATGGTCGCATAGAGTTTTTACATGTTTTATGTTGGTTTAGTACAGTTAGTAGTTGTCTTGTGTCGGGTTGAGTGTTGTTTTGGGAGACGTGTTTTGAATTTTGCTTTGATTTTTGGTTATGTTGTTGTGTCGGAGTGGTGATAGTGTGTTTTGTTTTTGTCTATGGGTTGAACTTCGGGGACGAAGTTCTTTTTAAGCAGGGAAGACTGTAATACTACGGTTTTATGTGTTTATGGGTACTCTATCGAGTGGGGCTTACTCTGTCGAGTAAGTAGTTTTTGACGCAAAACAGTAGACTTCCTGTAGGGTACTCGATCGAGTAAGGGCCACTCGATCGAGTAAGTGTGTTTTACGGGCCGAGTTTGACGGGTTTTGTTAATAATGCGAGATTAATATAAAAGGGTTTGTCATTATTTCTTAAACATCTTTTCAACATCCTAAACATTTCAAGAGACGATTAGAGGTTACGTGCTTTGCTTCTCTTGCATTATTGGCAAATCCCTAAGCTAAGTTCGTCGGATCATCTTGTTCTTTACACCGTTGTGATCGTCGTGTCAGGGGTAAGTTCCTTGTATAATTTATGTTGTGTTGCGTTGAATTTATTTAAAACCCTAATTAGGTATTGTTGGGGGGTTTTTGGGTGATTTGTATGGTTGTGGTGGTAATTGTATGTATGCATGTTTTAGGAGGAGGATTCGTAGAGGAGACTTTCTGATTAGCTGCTAGATCGTCTGTTGGTGATTGCTATTTTAGGTAGGGTTTCCCTACTCAGTATTGGTTACATAATGTTGATGTTGTTGTTATTGTTTCTCTTATCGATGTTGGATTGGTTTTGGCGATTGTTGATAGTATATTTTTGATTGGTTGTTTAACTGTCTGTGATCTTCGGGGTGCGTCCCTGGCTGAGTGGAGTCACATGCGGGAGTGGCTTCACGCCCTTGATTCGCCTTCTGTGGAACCCGCCACAGAAGAGATGTGCACATTAATGAACATGAGTTTATCGCTCAGAGGAGATGAGCGGGGCTTAGGTGGGAACGGCTGCGGTCCCCCACTGGCGGCAAGGAGTACCTGTTGCGATGCGTATTCTGGCAGGGCTACACACTTTAGTGTGTAGTTAGATGTGTGGTGATGTGACGGAGTTTAGGGATTGTTTGACTGTATTATCGTTTTGTTGCAGCTGTGTATTTTATGTAATCAGTACTGACCCCGTTTAAATGTTTTAAAATGTGTGGTGATCCATTCGGGGATGGTGAGCAGTTATTGAGCAGGTATGAGACGATGCGTATGGGTTAGCTGGGATGAGTCACCACGTTGCTGTTTTAGAAGTCTTCCGCTGTGTCGAACACTCTTTTGTTGTTTAGTAGTTTGACAGTTTGAGAACCTTTGTATTTCTTTTGTCAGTTTTTGATTTGAGTTGTATCACTTAAACTTTATTACTATTTAAGTACGTTTCATTATTGTCCATTTGATTATCATTCCCTCGGATAACCGAGATGGTAGCGTTCTCATACCTTAAGTGGTCCTGGTAAGGCACTTGGAGTATGGGGGTGTTACAAACATGTCATTAGAAATTTAAATGCATATTTAACTAATTAAATATTATTTTAAATCAAATAATTATAATTAACAAATTCACAAGTAATTCACAATTACATGTATATAAAATGGGTCATATTAAGTCTAGTTACTATAATCTACAACATCTTGTAATTATAACTAACTAATTACTCTTATCTCAAATGTTTCACAAACATTAATCAATTTTAGTAATATAACAAATTAATTACTAAATTGAATCTTATTTAATCACATTACAATAAGATATATAATTCTCACTTATAAATAAATTTGTTCAATTTAAGGATTTAATTAATCTGTATCGATATACAATTAATTAACTTTCTTGTTTGGGAATCGTCCTATAGGTGTGACCTTAAGGGATCAACTGATCACCACCGTCAAACGACAGTAATGTTAAACTCTAGTTAGCCAATCATTACCGATTAATATTGATCAGTTAACTATATAATGAATCATCCCTTACGTATTCTTATTATGAGATTTAATTATGATGTTTAATCATGTGATCGCACTATTGTTGAGTACACTTACTCCAACAATCTCCCACTTGTCCGAGATAAGTGTGCGTCACTAATTATCTTGTCCTATTACAATCTCCCACTCAATGTAAGGTGTCTTGCAGGTCGTACTTACATTTGATCATATCTTGAGTGGTTTCCTCGATCTGGAGAGTAACTGACTGACAGAAATTATCTACCGTAGATACCTTCCGAGCGTGGCCACGCATTTTCAATTCACTTCTCCTTGAGTGGCCCTGAGATTTTCAACAACCCTGACAAGAGGGTGGACAATTCCTATCGCACTATTTCCTTCGTATAGCCACGGTTCATCATGATCCAAAAGATACCCATTTGACTTCAGTTACGACAGTCGTAGAGCATAAATTAAAGCCAATCAGAAACTGTGCCAATTTGGGCGAACAATCTTTAGTCAAAGAATCGACTCAAAAGAATACTATAGTAGCTCTTGCCACGACCAGGCTTTATAAAAATTACCAGAAATCTATAAGCGGTCACTGCCCGACCGAGTGTCCCATACAGTCTGCCTATGTGATCGACTAGTCATCCCTTATGACCCTATGGCACTTGAACTTGCCATCAATCGCATCACACTCTAGTTACTTCGAGACGTCGCCTCATATAAGCAACTAGGGGCCAGTACTATGTTAATCCAGTTCACTTTAATTGGGTTCAACATTGTTCATACAACCTATTTGAATATAATAAAGTAATAAAAGAGTAATATAAAACTCAAACGACGAATGCATTATCACATATGTAGAATTGATACCATATCAATTACTACATAATCTATAATCCATACTTAATATTGTATATAACTATACATCTCAACTCAATTGAAATGGCATGACTTATCATGCTTAGCCTATGAAAAAGGCCTTGGTTAGCAAGTTTTAGCAATACATTGCACCTTCCCTAACCTTACTATATACTCTTTCCCATTGTTATGTATAATCTTTATTATAAAAACCTTTTGAGTACATGTCTAGATACAATCTAGATATGGGCTCTCTTGCCTTTGAATAACTCCCACTGTCCTTACAGTGTGTAGGGATAGGAACTTCGGTTATTGGAACGAACTACCATAGTTCTTCCAATTCATAAAACCGAATCCTAATATCATCCCTTCCTTGTTGCATATCTCATTATTATAAGTGTACTCAATTTCCGTTATGTATATCACATTGTTCAACTGCCTAGGATGTTCCTAGCAGTTATCATCCTTAAATAATGTAGCCAAGATGGTTCTCTAACCATCCTTATGTGTTTAGAATATGGTTTTGTGTAACTCCTTGCACATAAATCCATCTAATTTCTAAATGCTCAGCTTCATTTCTTTAGTACTTTCCTGAGTACTAACCAATGAACTATATGGCTAAATGGAGACTTCTCTCAAGGATTCGATTTGTAACATCTCGTCATACTCCAAGTATACGAGGTTTAACAATGGTGATACATCTTAGCGTAATGAATTAATCCCGCAACGGAAGCATGTGGATTCAATTTCTACATGTTCAATACCTTTGAACTTGTCTAGACTCTTTAGAATATTCATTTAGCGCTAATATTCTCTTAGAACTATCATTATAGGTCTGGATACCTTAAAGATGTATTATTATTCTCCCAAGTCTTCCATCATTCAAAATGATCAATATGTCCCATACATATAAGACTAGTAACACAACATTACTCCCACTAAACTCCATGTATAAACTATTCGACAAATCGAGAAAAGTTTATCACATGATCAAAACATACAATTCAACTCCTTAACTTCTACTTGAGACCTTTTCTTAAATTTTCATCCTACCTTAGGATAGTTGCGATTTTCAAAACTCATGCAAGATGATTTTAAAATTCAACTATAAAATCCGAATTTAATGAGGCGTTGTTGTTGCGTGCAAAACCCTTTGCCACCAACCAACCAAGCTAAATAAACATTTTCATGTTTATGCTCATTTCGGACTTTTACGGAGTTGAAACTAGATAAAGCATCTTAATGAGTTACAGGTTTGTTACTCTCAAAAAATAACATGACTCATGTCCACTTTAGATTCGAAGAAATAATTACTGATTTTGACCAAGAAGGAATATCTTCCTACGTCATATCCTCAGTTTGTGGCTTTTGAACATTTTCTCCCACTCTGTCTTTAAGAAATACTCCTCATTTCTTTAATAGACAGTAGCACGAGCCATAAACCCTTTATTCTCGTGATCATGTAGGAAGAGAGAGCACATGTTTACTATCGAAACAAGCTACAATTTAGGTACCATGCCTAACCATATCTCATATGAAAAGTAGATGATTGCTTTAACCATGTTTTATTTTAGTGGAAAATTTAAATGCCTGACAAATTTTATAACAAAAACTACCTCCAATTGTAATGTAAAGATTCAATCATTTCATAATGAAAGTGAACTTGCGATATGATATCACACTCTTTTGGTGTACATAAAAGTTATCACTTTATTGTTCCCCATTTTAACAAAGTATTAATACTTTGGGTTTACAATCTGTAGGTTTAGATACCTTTTAACATTCATTGAACTTATTCAAAGAATTTCTTTTCTTACCTCATTAAGTGGATATCAAGTATCTACCTAATTCGTTGGCAAAAGAGATCAAGAAGTAATAACCTTCTTAGATTGAAATTTTATTCGACCATACACTTCAAAGTGTAATCAGGGCGAATAACTTGCTCTATTCATAATCCTTTTCATGGAAAAATCATGAATTATCTTGCTTTGAATACAAGATTCGTACACACCAAGAGATTCCAAATCAAATTTTTTGGGACACTAGTCAAAACTAGTTTCTAAATGCGATTTTCAATCAAGAATTGAGAAATGATTGGGGTTACCAACTTGAGTTATCTGTATATGACATTTATTTTTAGTTTGAATATAATTACCTTGATTTGTATGGTCTCACCATAAACGTAATCGTGGTATGTACGGGCACAATGCTTGTTTTAATTGTATAATTACCCTTGCGTTTTATACAAAAACTTGAATTATATTCTTATTTAGACTTAGTGTACATCATAACAATTATTTGAGGTACATGTCTAAATACAAAACTTAAAATGAGTACACTATAACACTTATATGTTCATGGATTAAATGGCAACTACCCTAGTTCCATTCATATAAATTTCTGAATTTATTCTTGCTAGTCGTCAAAACGATAATGACAAACATCATGACGAAATCCACATATTTGTATCAAATACTTATGATGTGGTAATTGGCAGGAATGCAATGTCAATGTCATAGATATTCAGGAAGGAATATGTTGGAGTCACACGACCAACTTCCTTGATCTTTACTTATTTGGGGTTTGTCTCTATTTTAGTGTCTAACACTTTCTCTTTCGAGCCTAGTTCTATCCTTAACAATTAAGATAGACACTTACTTCTTGTTGCTCCCACTCACTTCAAGAATTTCTACTCGATGAAGACTTATCTTCATATAAATTCCTAGTTAATCCTTCACAAGGATGAACTCTATTGTGGTATTAGGTCAATAAAAATTTCTAACAAATCCATTTACCAATTTAACATTGTCATATTCTTAACAATATAAGTGCTTGATGACAAGTGTTTAGGTTGAGCAATAAGACTTTTGAACCATGGATGCATAGAAGATATAATCAAAAAATATTTTGACTAATCATTACCTCTAGTCATATTTCTTCGCAAGAAATCATACATAGGTATGTTAGGAATTTTAAGATGATAATCTTATATGACATAGGACAACTCCTATGTAGTTTTATGAAATAGAACGATTCCTATGGAGCTAGTCCATAATCTATGATATGGTTTCTTTTTAGAAAGATATTCTTTGTCGTTAGCAATAGTGGTTTAGCGGAGACTCGTGTTACAATCGAATGATATCGCATATGAGTAGGAGTAATGAAATAGAACAACATTAAAAATAACGAAATAGTGGGAAATACAACATTCATCATTATAATACTTGTAAATATTAATACAAGTGTAGCATTTATATAGTGACCTCTACCCAACTATAATAAATGATTCCGAGATTCAAAATTCATATTAACTTGGATGTGAGCCTACGGGCCCTCTACATCTTTACTAATATAACTTGGTGGGTTAACCCTCTTAACGGATTCTACAATTAGAACTCTCGGTCGATGATTTTACATTAAATTCATCTTTAGCCCGAACCTATTGCGGCTACGGTCGCAAAATACCTTCATTGAGATCAACCAAACTTTCGAAGTGTAATAACTACTTATTACCCCACTTACCCAACGTCAATAGAAGCACCCCGAAAAATTGTATTGTACCCCTTATGAAATTGAGATTCATGGGCTCCTACTATTTGGTAAGGCTAAGTCTCAATCTTTTAAAAGTAAAGGTCTTGTCAATTTATTATCTAGCAATTTTAAGTGAGCTAAAAAATTGAATTATCGATAATTATAATTGACACGGTCGAAGACTCGATATGATATGCATGTGTTGTTATGGCGATTTGGCAATGCATGCAACATATTAAAAGAAATGTAAAGCAAATAATAATTTCCTAGTATGGCCTTCCTAAAATAGAAAATCAAATAATCTATTACATATTCGGAAACCAACTCATTTGGTCCTTGAACTTCATGTGACACGCCTCCCAAGGAAAACACCGTCTTGACTGGAACTCCTTTTCGAATCGCTCCTTCTTTAGGAAACTCCGGAATAACAAAATAATAATAATAATAATAATAATAATAATAATAATAATAATAATAATAATAATAATAATAATAATAATAATAATAATAATAATAATAATAATAATAATAATAATAATAATAATAATAATAATAATAATAATAATAATAATAATAATAATAATAATAATAATAATAATACATGGCTATTCCTATTATACATTTGTAAAAATGAATGTAGGAAAAATAAACGTGATACGAGATCACATAAAATTACAATCGAATCGGTAATCCCTTACATTACGGGTAATACCGATTAAAACTAAGGTCATACTAAGATAAAATTACATAATTCAAAATTACATAAATAAAATTATGACATTCATCAATAAAAATGCAACATTATTATATGTGTCTAACATGCCAAATTAAGTGCCAAATCGCCCTATTTAAACCTTATATCGTATATAATCCGGTTTTATGGAAATGCGTGATAATAACTTATTAAAATCACAAATCAATACTTAAATCAAATTTAAGCTCAAGTTAATTACCCTAACTCTCTTAGGACTCAAAAATTAGTCTTTACTCAATTTTTGACAATAATTCAACTTGGTTTTCTATTATTGCTTATTTAAACTTCTCATAATCATAACAATTATGAAATAATTCCCAATAAATTATAAAAATTTGAAACATTTCGAAATCACATTTTTGTAAATACTGGAATATTATCAATATTCCAAAAACTCAATAAAAGTTTCCCACAAAATATTTACAATTTATTTCATTAATAAATCGTATAAAACATAACTTTTACCATTTAATCCAAATAAAACATAAAAATTATGGAAAAATCAAAATCAAAATTTTGAACATTCTTAAAAAATTTCCTGAACCTGGAAATGTCAAAATTTCAACCTAAAATTTCGAATTTATTTTTATGACTAATAAAGTTGTCCTTTTATCGATTTTATCACATAAAAATCAATAATCACATCAAATTAATCAAAATTAATCATACAACTTTAGATCTGATGTTCATATCATATACTCCCTCCTATTCACCATTTTCTTCCTTCCTTTTACGGATTATTCACATTTTCTTCCCTATTTCCTTTTTCGGGTTGATTTGTGTGGTCCAAATTCAATAGCAAGTGGGGTAGTGTGTTTTATGTGGTCCAAATTCAATTTCTTATTTCTTGTGCAAAAAGGAAAGGGAAAGAAAATGGTGAATAAGAGGTAGTATAAAACATTAGGGAAAAATTTCATGCCATAAAATTCATTTTAGCTATTTTTGACAAAAAATAGTCACTATTTATATCATTTTAACAATTAAAATTATAAATCATGCATAATAAATCACATTTATCTAAAATTTTACATACAATCTCTAAAATATTCATGTGATATCATATTAAAATTTCATGCCATTTTTCAAAGTTTAACTATTTTTAGTCATTTAACCTCTATTTATACCATTTTTATTACATAAAAATTATAAATCATGAAATATTAATCACATTAATATGAAATTTTACATACAATACATAAAATATTCATGTGAGGTAATACTAAAAAATCACGGTCAGTAGTGAAGTTTAACTATTTTTAGTAAATAAAAGTTCATTTTACTCAATAAAATGTAATTATTTCACTAAAAATCACTAAAGTAAGCAATAATCATCCATAAATCATCAAAATGATCTAAATAAATTTTAGAACCAGAATATCTTACATGCAAAATAATTTCGTGGCTTTATCACATAAATCAAAAAACTTGTTGATTTAGAACTAGTGGATCTAGTTGCATGCATAACAAAATAAAAGAGATAAAGAGGAAAACTTGATGTTTTTACATCATATGGACGAATTTAAGGGCACTAGTTTTGGACTCCTTCCAAAACTAGATCTTGAGCTATTACCATTATGGATGATCTTCCAAGAATCTTCATGCATTCAAATGTAGAATGCCTCTTTTTAGTTGCACCCAAGACTATCCCAAAACACTAATAACTTATTAACTAGACAATGTATATTAGTAACCTTAAATTTTAGATCTAATATAAATATTAATACTATAATAGTATTTTTATGATGATATTAGATTTTAGAAAAAATTCTATACATAAACAATTTTATGAGAGAAAGTGAGAAGGAGAGCATAAGAGATTCTCTACAAAAGGAAAAATGAGAACCAATGTTCTCAAATGGGGAGGGGGAGCCGTTTTTGTGGCATTGGGAAGGCAAGGCTACTCTTGCTTTTTGTCTTCTCAAAACACTAGGTATGTAAGGGCTACTCTTAGATGCAATTATCATGTTTTTAGCATCTTATGCCAAGATAATGACAAACCCTTAACCACCCATAATTTCGGCCCCCACTATGCTAATATGGACTTCCATTTTACAATTTGTATTTTGTCAATTGTAATGTGTGACATGTGACAAGTAACATTGTAATACTATGGTTTTATGTGTCTATGGGTACTCTATCGAGTGGGGCTTACTCTATCGAGTAAGTAGTTTTTGACGCAAAATAGTAGACTGCCTGTAGGGTAATCGATCGAGTAAGTTGGGGACTCAATCGAGTTAGGGCCACTCGATCGAGTAAGTAACTTACTCGATCGAGTAAGTGTGTTTTCCGGTTTGTGTTTGACAAGTTTTGTTAATAATGCGAGATTAATATAAAAGGGTTTGGCATTATTTCTTAAACATCTTTTCAACATCCTAAACATTTCAAGAGACGATTAGAGGTTACGTGCTTTGCTTCTCTCGCATTATTGGAAAATCCCTAAGTTAAGTTCGTCGGATCATCTTGTTCTTTACACCGTTGTGATCGTCGTGTCAGGGGTAAGTTCCTTGTATAATTTATGTTGTGTTTCGTTGAGTTTCTTTAAAACACTAATTGGGTATTGTTGGGGGGGGGGGGGGGGTTGGGTGATTTGTATGATTGTGGTGGTAATTGTATGTATGCATGTTTTAGGAGGAGGATTCGTAGAGAAGACTTTCTGATTAGCTGCTAGATCGTCTGTTGGTGATTGCTATTTCAGGTAGGGTTTCCCTACTCAGTATTGGTTACATAATGATGTTGTTGTTGTTGTTGTTGTTGTTGTTGTTGTTGTTGTTGTTGTTGTTGTTGTTGTTGTTGTTGTTGTTGTTGTTGTTGTTGTTGTTGTTGTTGTTGTTGTTGTTGTTGTTGTTGTTGTTGTTGTTGTTGTTGTTGTTGTTGTTGTTGTTGTTGTTGTTGTTGTTGTTGTTGTTGTTGTTGTTGTTGTTGTTGTTGTTGTTGTTGTTGTTGTTGTTGTTGTTGTTGTTGTTGTTGTTGTTGTTGTTGTTGTTGTTGTTGTTGTTGTTGTTGTTGTTGTTGTTGTTGTTGTTGTTGTTGTTGTTGTTGTTTATCTCTTATTGATGTTGGATTGGTTTTGGTGATTGTTGATAGTATATTGTTGATTGGTTGTTTAACTGTCTGTGATCTTTGGGGTGCATCCCTGGCTGAGTGGAGTCACTTGCGGGAGTGGCCTCACGCCCTTGATTCGCCTTCTGTGGAACGCGCCATAGAAGAGATGTGCGCATTAACGAACATGTGTTTATCGATCGGAGGAGATGAGCGGAGCTTAGGTGGGAATGGCTGCGGTCCCCCACTCGTGGCAAGCAAGACTGCATTGCGATGGGTATTCTGGCAGGGCTATACACTTTAGTGTGTAGTCAGGTGTGTGGTTATATGACGGAGTTTGGGGATTGTTTGACTATATTATCGTTTTGTTGCAGCTGTGTATTTTATGTAATCAGTACTGACCCCGTTTAAATGTTTTAAAAACTGTGGTGATCCATTCGGGGATGGTGAGCAGTTATTGATCAGGTATGAGACGATGCGTATGGGTTAGCTGGGATGAGTCACCACGTTGCTGTTTTAGCAGTCTTCCGCTGTGTCGAACACTCTTTTGTTGTTTAGTAGTTTGACAGTTTGAGAACCTTTGTATTTCTTTCATCATTTTGGATTTGAGTTATATCACTTAAACTTTATTACTATTAAAGTACGTTTCGTTATTGTCCATTTGATTATCAGTGCCTCGGGTAACCGAGATGGTAGCATTCTCATACCTTAAGTGGTCCTGGTAAGGCACTTGTAGTATGGGGGTGTTACAAAGTGGTATCAGAGCGACGATCTTGAAACCTGTAACTAATGAACCTAATGAACATAGGGAGTCAAACTAAAATGAACCCGGGTAGGAGTTGTAGGAGCTAATGCAAAGACTTGGGAGAC
Source organism: Silene latifolia (assembly GCF_048544455.1). Classification (NCBI taxonomy): domain Eukaryota; kingdom Viridiplantae; phylum Streptophyta; class Magnoliopsida; order Caryophyllales; family Caryophyllaceae; genus Silene; species Silene latifolia. The sequence goes on from NC_133537.1 coordinate 37,505,745, forward strand.
GTCCTAAAGTCGCGAACTCGCCTTACAACTTTGAACCGGTCACTGTGAGGTGTGTGCCGGAATTGCTATGTGTTATCTTGTGTTGTGTGTTTATATAGTAATGTGTGGTGTGAATTGGTGGATGCATGTATGTGGAGAATAGGATATGTGAGATGAAGGATGATGATGATATGATTATACATATGTCGTTGGTTGAATACGTGAATTGCATGATAGTTGATTTAAAACGTGGCTTATTAGAAACATGAAAAGGAAGTTATTGTTGTTTGTGTGTGTATATATATATATATATATATATAAGTTTGTTTGTCGTTTTGCATAAAAGTATAGTTGGTGGGAAAGTGTTGAGATAAGCATGCGGGTAGTATACGAGTCACCATGACTCGATCGAGTGGGAGGCACTCGATCAAGTAGGTTAGTCACTTGATCGAGTGGGTGTAACTCGATCGAGTAGGTAGTTCTTCGTTTCTGGGCTACTCCTAGATGCAATTATCATGTTTTTAGCATCTTATGCCAAGATAATGACAAAACCCTTAACCACCCATAATTTCGGCCCCCACTATGCTAATTTGTACTTCCATTTTACAATTTGTATTTTGTCAAATGTAATGTGTGACATGTGACAATTAACATGTCTTTAGAAATTTAAATGCCTATTTAACTAATTAAATATCATTTTAAATCAAATAATTATAATTAACAAATTAACAAGTAATTCACAATTACATGTATATAAAATGGGTCATATTAAGTCTAGTTAATATAATCTACAACATCTTGTAATTATAACTAACTAATTACTCTTATCTCAAATGTTTCACAAACATTAATCAATTTTAGTAATATAACAAATTAATTACTAAATTGAGTCTTATTTAATCACATTACAATAAGATATATAATTCTCACTTATAAATAAATTTGTTCAATTTAAGGATTTAATTAATCTGTATCGATATACAATTAATTAACTTTCTTGTTTGGGAATCGTCCTATAGGTGTGACCTTAAGGGATCAACTGACCACCACCGTCAAACGACAGTAATGTTAAACTCTAGTTAGCCAATCATTACCGATTAATGTTGATCAGTTGATTATATAATGAATCATCCCTTACGTATTCTTATTATGAGATTTAATTATGATGTTTAATCATGTGATCGCACTATTGTTGAGGACACTTACTCCAACAATAACCACTGCCTCTAGCTGATGGAGCGTATAACCACTGCCTCCATCGGTACTATGTATAGCGTATAACCACTGCCTATATGTCTAAGACCTGGCCAGACTCGTGGTGCAATGAGTGTACACGGAACGACACTCGGGGAACAGAGCGTATAACCACTGCCTCTGCCCAATCCCGAACATAGATCAAATAAACCCCGCATCAACGGGTGGCTTTGATTCATTCCGATAGCACATAATAGTAACTACCGTAATCTATTCAAACTAGCCAACAACAAATGTACAATATAACCGACTGTACTAACATGCGTGAACAACATCACGACTCAACTCACAGGATAGTCTAACTGACCATCCTACTTATCGTATGAACAAGAGTAACCAAATATATATACAAACACAATGTTATATAGTAACTGAACACAACACAACATGTGAGCAAGTATCAACCATTCAACGTTATAGTACACCAGCTATAACCTTAACAATACCAAGTATCAACCATTCAATGTTATAGTAGCCTTGACCATAACATGAACTCAGGATGCGAGGTTATAGTACCTCGACTATAACTTCAACATATAACTTGAAGTTATACTTACCTCAACTATAACCTTGACACGAAACTCAAAGTTATACTAGTTCCAACCATAACCTTGAGCCATAGTCTCAGGGTACGTTAGTTCTAGCTATAACTTTAACTCGTACTTCTATGTTATAGTAGCTTTAGCTATAACCTTGATTCATATATCCAAGGTTATGCCTCAAACAGCCATAACTTGAGTAGCAACCCAAAGTTGTACTAACTTCAGCTATAACACTTGAATCATCATCAAGGTTATACTACCTTTAGCTATAACTTTGGAGAGCACTCTTGGCCGCCTATCATGCCGCCATTAGGGTTCATTCGCAAACCCTAATTACGCTCATGACACCCATAATTAACGCATAAGCAACATACGATATACAATTAAGGCATTAAAACATGTACAACCATGCGAAAATATAATTAACATAACAATAAACAATCAAACATGTACCAATCATACAAATCAATCGTTAAATCACATTAATTACATCAATTGGCATAAAGACAATTAAAAGAGAAACACCTAGTTACCTTTTTAGCAATTAATGAAAACCTTCATAAAGAAAACGACCAACAAAGCCTTGTCTCCAATACGTGTCAACGTCCCCAATACTGATATCAAAGATGCACGAATCCAAATCCATGAAAACACCATAAAAGACTCTTCTTCTTCTTTACCCATTAAAATAAGAGACCATAAAGGTAGGTCTAAAGGTCCATACAAATAATTCTCATAAAAATATTTGGAGATGAATATGATGTAGAGGTAAGAGTAAGGATTGTGAATATATAATTTGTGTATAAGTTTGGAAGAAGAAAAGATATTCAACAATGGAGTCAAAAGGGAGAAAAGAGAATAAAAATAGATAAAAGGAGGAAGGGCGTGCGGCAGGTTTTCACGTAGGAAATTAAGGTGAGCAACTGGTGAGCCGAAGTCGTATGCTCCCAAAAATAAGTAATAAAGTCCTATTACCTTAACTATATAGTAGGGGTAAGTCGGGTGTCGAATCCACAGGGAAGGCGATGTAATTAATGTGTAAAAAGTAAAGAGCACAAGTAACAATAATATGGGGGGTTTTGAGATTGATTATAACTAATGAACTAATAAGAAAAAGCAATAAGTAAATGAGATGAATTCAGATAACTAAAAGGTCCCGAGTCAAGGTTTATCCACTTCTAGTTAACAATTGATCGTCGACCGCTAATCCTAATTTATCACTTGAGTATCCTGTTGTAAAACATACAAGAGTTTTAAATGCTCCTTAGATAATATTACTCAGTTCGAAACGCGAGACTAAGCAACCTAATTAATGAACAATATAATCCAAGCGTCTAGATTTAATTCATTGACAGCATGAACGAATAGAACATTCAATGGAAATAACAACCTTTAACACACGCGGTTATCGGTTCGAATTATATATTTATTCCCCCTCTTACCCAACTACGATGAAACGCATACAAATAATTGGATTAAAGGTTGCAACTTTATCTAATGAATTGAACAATTACGGATTCAAACATATAGAATTGCAATAGATTGAAGGATGAAATAATCAATTGGCCAAATCAATTAAACATACAGCAATCATAAATTAGGAATAGAGAATAAATAATACTCAAGTAATAAAACAAAGGATTAAGATGGTCTCACAATTAATCAAATAGTAGCTTCAAAGTACCTTGAATCGAGAAAAGAGGATTAGTTCCTCATAATTTGCATAAGACGAATAATAATAGGGTTCTTGAGTTTTCCCCCCAAATTACACTTATTGGAAAATAATAACAATAGCTACTTAACTTAATAATAATAACTAATAATAATAATAATAATATATAGTCTGAGATTTGGAAATAAGGCACGAAATTTAACTCTTCCATCCCGTCTCACGCGCGACCGCGACTCTTTGAATTCGCGACAGCAAGCAAGTCCGCAAAAAACGCTGCTTCAATCTTCTTATCCTTGCTTGCCACTATTATTTTCCAATGCTTGTCGGCCCAAATGAAAGCAAACCCACGTGATTCTTAGCTTGTTGGGCACTTTTTGTCACTTAGGCCTTAATTGCCATCAACCCACTTTGAAACTTTGGGTTTTATTTTTCTGTCTGCTAAAGGTCGTCGACAATTTACTAATTATCGTCGACAATTTTAATGAACTTCCAAAATTACCCCTCCCTCACACTCCCCCTTATATTTTTTCCGTCTTATTTTGTTTTCGTAAAAAAATAATTAATAATTACTAATAAATCTCGTTCGGGGATAGTTCGTTTTATTTTAATTTTTTAATTTATTGAAACTTATTTTAATTAGCGATTATCGATCCACGCACCCAAAACTAATTTAAGACGGAAATTAATAATTTTTTTTAAAAAAAAAAAAATTGTTGAAAAAGGGCCTGGATGAAGAAATTTTTCGTCCGGACAAGGTGGACAAAGAAATTTTTCGTCCGGACCATGGTCCGACAAAAATATTTTTCGTCCGACCCAGTGCGACGGAAAATATTTTCGTCGCACGAAAAAATATTTTTCGTCCGGAAAAAAAAAAATTAAAATTTTTTTTTTTAAAAAAAAAAAAAAAAAAAAAAATTCCGGACGAAAATACTTTTTGCCTGGGACTGGTCTGGGACGAAAATATTTTCCGTCTGGACCTGGGTCTGGACGAAAAATATTTTTGTCTGGACCATGGTCTGGACGAAAACTTTCTTTGTCCGAACCTTGGTCTGGATGAAAATGTTTTTCGTCCGGAATTTTTTTTTTTTTTTGAAAAAAAAAATCATTTTCTGACTTAGATTAATTTTTGGTGCGGTAATCGATAATCGCTAAGTTCTCGTTCATGTTGTTAATTACAAATCCCGCTTTTTTTTTTTTTTTTTTTTTTTTTTTTTTTTTGAAAAACCGTCTTTTTTTTTTGTTTGAAAGATTTTAGTGAGACGTTAGTGAGACGGAAATTGACTTGTGTTTTAGTGAGACGGAAATTGCATTTTAGTGAGACGGAAATGGAGTTATGTTATGGAGGGCAAACTTGGAAATTTACATTAATTGTCGACGATAATTAGTAAATTGTCGACGACGTATAGCAGGACCCTTTATTTTCTACCAGCCCAAATTTGGCTTAACAACTAATTCACTCTAAAACTCCACTTATTCTAGCAATTATCACATCATTCGACACTCCTATATCATACTAAACCCTTTATCAGCAACCTAGTTGCCAGTTTAGGTTTTCTTTTTATAAGAGGGTTAATAAGTGGGCTTTTGGTCCATTAGCTCATACAATGGATTATCCAATTACAAATCAGATTGGATATTATTAAAACGATAGGAGAGCTTAAATAAGAAAAGTAAACATTAAATTAAAATAGTAAAATCGTACACGAACATTCTAACCCATCAGAAAGTAGGTCAAAACGAGAAATAATAAAATAGAGAACGGAAGCTATAAATACATAATTCCAAAATATATTATTAAACTTCAAAATAATTAATTTAATAAAATAATTTTATAATAAAATATTATCATAAAATACGGGGTGTTACATATTGTTTATTTGATCTACTTACCTCGGGTAACCGAGATGGTAGCACCTTTATATGCTAGGGTGGACCTTGGTAAGGCACCTTGATATGTGGGGGTGTTACAATAATAATAGGATTACAAAAGTAATTACACACAAAAATAATCTGAAAGACCAATAGCAAGCAAAGCCAGATAAGAAGAGTCACATACCTACATAGCTCTTATGATATTTCTAGTAATCCCAAAAATAGCAACGAATCATGGAGTCGCACGATACACATATGAGGAACAACTCGTAGAAAAAGAAAATTGGACCCATGTAAGGTACATGGTTTCATACAACACCAGGAGCTACATCTCTAGGTGTCGACTGAACTTTACATTCAAAACATTGGTATCTGTATAAGAACTCAGAAAAATTTAGAAAATAAAGAGCACGATACGTGGCAAAGTATTGAGAGTGAACAAGACCTAGGATAGATAAGATAGATTTATGTAACAATAAGAGTGACGATGACAAGAGAACACACGAGAACCGAGAAAGAGGCTCGAGAGTATACCGAAGAATATTTGGGAAAGAGAGTGAGTGGCGAACTTCAAGGACGACGTTCATTTTAAGGGGGGAAGATTGTAATACCTGGCATTTGTGGAACACGTACTTAGACCTAGGGACAGGTGAGGGAACCCACATGTACTCTAAAATAAAGGATTATCCTCCTACGAGACCAAGTAAGACCTAAACTAGACCTAGTAGACTTCCAGTGGATCGAGTAGAACCCCAAGTGGAACAAGTGGATCGGCACTCGGTCGAGTGAGGGTACACTCGACCGAGTGAGTGCCACTCGGTCGAGTGAAACGGTCACTCTGTCGAGTGGAGCTGAGTTGTACCCGAGAACGGAAATTTGGGATTTCATTATATCCGAACCCTATCCCATTCATTCTTCTCCTTCTTCCTCCGTACACTAAAACCCTCTCCCTTCTCTCTAAAATGCTCCCAATGCTCTCCCTTGGCCTTCAAGCTTGGATTAATGGTGGAAAACCTCTCCTATGTCCCGATCTACCTTTGGAAGTAAAAATATCACCTTTTCCTCTTTGTCTTATGAGTAAATTCGAGTTAGGGTTTACTAAGAGAGGATGAATTAGTATTTAGCTATGTTTTTTTTTGTACATAGTATTTAGCTATGTAAAATGAATAGTTAGTGACTAATAATAAGGGATTTCATGTTGTAAATTAGTATAGAGTGAATTGTGATAGTTATTATATGATTTATATAGGATGAGACGGTTTTATGAGATGGATACTTGGTGATTTCGATTAGCTTGAGGATTATGCTAAAAGGTAGGTTATCCTACTCGGTTTCTATATTGTGTATGTATATTTGGGTGTCTTTCCTCACTAGTGCATTCATGAGTCGGTTAGTATGTATGTGGGATTGAATTCATGAATTTGGTCATATGTTAAGTGTTGTTCTTCCATTTGCCATGTAAGGTTGTGATTGTGTTGTGGAGGTCTTTGGTGGTGGTACTTGATTATTGAGGAGATGTAAGACAGTTGGAAAACCGTCTTGCGCTCGGGTCGCCCCATGGAGTTTCCCACGCCAAGGGGGATGTGCACATTAATGGCTTGAGCCACAAAGGGACTCGTGTGGTTGAGGCACGACGTCTGGAAGGGGATCCGCTTGGCTTCCGGACCCGGTACGTCTGGGCGTGTCCAGGTACCTTTGTGTGATGTGGTGTCGTGGGCGTGTCCCTGACACCAGTGGTTGTGGGTACGTCTGGGCGTGTCCGGGTACCGGTATGGTGATTGTATAGTCGAGTCCCATTCACATGATTATGTCGCGTCTACATTTATCGAGTCGTGTTATATGTTTGTGTGTTGAAAATGTCGTTTGTTGTGTCCGTCTAAATGTCACCTATTTTCGGGGTGGCCTGTGTCGATCCATATGATATTTCCGATCATATGGGGAGCATTTGTTTACAGGTTAGCTTTGGTAGAATGCGGGAGACAGGACGAGCCGAGTTGACATTTGAGTCAAGCATAGTTGACTAGATTAGTTTAGTAGTCATCAGTTATCTTATTCATTTCATTTATTCACTTATGCATATGTAATCCACTAAATACTTATTTATGTTAATTGTTTTTAATTGCGACTCCGATTTTACTACCTCGAGAAACCGAGAAGGTAACATCTCCCAATTACCTTGGCCGGGTAAGAAGGGGGTGTTACAAAGTGGTATCAGAGCTTCGATTTTGGAACCTAAACAAATGAAAAAATGAACCTTTGGTGTGTCTAATAAAATGAACCCGACACGAGCACAATAGGAGATCGGTTTTGGATGAGTGGGCGCCCTCATGTCAAAACTAGTGTCTATTACCTCGGTTGGTCACTATGTGGGTGGTTACAAATAAGAGTGAATGATATAGATAATGTTGGGTGATTACATGAATGATATGGTTGTAATTAAACTCTTGCGTGCTATGAATTTCACATGTGTATGGAAGTTGAATTGCTAGATTAGTATGAGTAGCGTGTTTGGAAATGGTTGACATGTGTTGGTGTGTGGGTAATGGTTTCAATATTTGCATCACATAGTTTGTTAATTGAATGCCTATTAGTGTCCTTGATCATGTATGAGTAGTATTGGATGCTAGTGGATTAGCCACTAGTGTTACGGTAGCCACTAGTCTTTCCTCACTAGTGCATTCATGAGTCGGTTAGTATGTATGTGGGATTGAATTCATGAATTTGGTCATATGTTACGTGTTGTTCTTCCATTTGTCATGTAAGGTTGTGATTTTGTTGTGTTGGAGGTCTTTGGTAGTGGTACTTGATTATTAAGGAGACGTAAGACGGTTGATTATTAAGCAGACGTAAAACGGTTGGGAAACCGTCTTGCGCTCGGGTCGCCTCTTGAATTTCCAACGCCAAGGGGGATGTGCACAATAATGGCTTGAGTCACAAAGGGACTCGTGTGGTTGAGGCACGACGTCTGGCAGGGGATCCGGTTGGCTTCCGGACCCAGTATGTCTGGGCGTGTCCAGGTACCTTTGTGTGAGATGTGGTGTCGTGAGCGTGTCCCTGACACCAGTGGTTGTGGGTACGTCTGGGCGTGTCCCGGTATGGTGATTGTATAGTCGAGTCCCATCACATGATTATGTCGCGTCTACATTTATCGAGTCGTGTTATATGTTTGTGTGTTGAAACTGACGTTTGTTGTGTCCGTGTAAAAGTCACCTATTTTCGGGGTGGCATGTGTCGATCCATAAGATATTTCCGATCATATGGGGAGCAGTTGTTTACAGGTTAGCTTTGGTAGCATGCGGGAGACGGGACGAGCCGAGTTGACATTCGAGTCAAGCATAGTTAACTAGATATTTTAGTAGTCATGAGTTGTATGATTCATTTCATTTATTCAATTTTGCATATGTAATCCACTAAATACTTATTTATGTTAATTGTTTCTCAATTGCGACTCCGATTTCACTATCTCGGGAAACCGAGAAGGTAACATCTCCCAATTACCTTGGCCGGGTAAGAAGGGAGTGTTACAATCTACAACTGAATAAATAAAAGGGTTAAATATTCGGATACATTTTCTTGCAACATTAATTACCATCTAATTCTTCCCGAATTATCCGGATACCTTTTACAAGTTCCGAACAATCCTTTTAGTAAAATAAAATAGAAAACTCTAAGGATCCTTCATTTCCGTCTAATTTTTTCTCAAAAATGCTAATGAAGTTCATCACAATTGACTTAATTGAAAATGTAAAAGAACCAACTCTAACAGCTATTGTTTATCACATACACGTACTCACCATCCTTGTTGGAGAGTCCTAAAATACAAATTATCCAGTTGATATAATTAAGATTACATAATGTTAAAATCCAAACTTTCTGATTGATAAACTATCATCATTATAAAAGGTAAAAAGTAAGAATACCCGATAACATAAACCAACCAAATAATAAAACTTTACACTTAAAAAACCATAAAATATGAGTCATAGAACGAAACGGAAAGTAACCCGATGGCCCTAATGAAATTTCCAGTAGGTACTAATGTAGAGATGTTCTGGAAGAGATAATACAACCAAAATGGCAGCAATGTCTCCCTCGAGTTTCAAGCTAGTTGGATGTAAAAAAAACCTAATTCATTACAATCAAATGAAATATAAAGAAAAGCCTTTTCAATAAAGTAAAATCTAATTCAACCCTACAAAAGAATAGAACACTCCGAAACTTTTAATTGTAACCTTACCATGCCCTCCGGATATCCTTGATGAGATTATGGGTTTTCGTTAATAGCTAGTGTACAAAACGTTGACGTTTTATATTCTGACAACATATAACCAAGAACTAATAAGCCTATTTGCTAAATAAATCCAAAAAATTAATATACTGCTAATGGCATTATATTCAGTAAAGAAGATGGGAACAACTTGAAATCTTCAATGTGACAAATTAAAGCGTTGCCGCAGTGTCCTTGGACGCTGATCCAAATGTCTTTGGCGGCATAGTTGCCACCATCACAAAAGTAGGGTTATGAGGAAAGGATAATAGGCGAAGAGGATGAGAAAGGAAGGAGGTGGGAGGTGGGAGGTGGGAGGTGGGATGTGACAGGTGACAGGTGAGAGGTTAGACTACGAGAGCGAGAGTTCGAGGGGACGATGTTAATTAGACATGTGCTTCTGAGAGGGAAGATAATTGAGGTGAGAGGTAAGCCCAAATAATTGAGCGGAATGAAACGCAGAGTTTTGAAGGGAAAAGGAGCAAAGTCATGTGCTTGGTTACTGATGCGTGCATTTTATATAGTCTTTCTAAGCCTTATTTGCACGCATTTTTATGCATTTTGTGTAGTGTTTAGCTACAAATGTCCCCCGAATAGTCTACTTTGGTTTGTCTTGTATTATTTGCAGGTATGAATCGGAGAGGAGCATAATCAAGCTTAATACATGTCCCTATGCATGCATTTAGGAGATGAGTTGAGTTGGAGCTTGGAGACTACTATTTTGAGATGCGCATAGAACTAAGGAAGCTTAGCGGAGAAAGGAAGAGCTTCATATTACTAGTGCCTAATTTGAAGATCCATATCACGACTTTTAAAAATGATAATCAAGTGGTTCTAATTAGAGATGAAATCTTATCCTCTTAGATTTCCAACGCCGCCGAAAACGCCTGATTTGCCCAAGTAACGAAGAAATGACGGTCGTTTCAAGTTCAGTGCGCAAAGCAGGAACTACGCGCTGGAAAGCACTCGATCGAGTACTTAATGTCCTCGATCGAGAGGGTTTTGCTAGGAGTTACTCGATCGAGGAGTTCTAATGTCCTCGAACGAGTACTTTTATATCTGACGCAAGATTTTAATATCTTGTCATCGTATCTTAGGAAAATAAATATCTCTCCTATAAATAGGAGAGACTGAATTAGGTTTTATCATCTTGGATATCACTTATCCTGCTCTTTATACTGTTCGACGTTACACTGCTCTTTATTTTCCGGATCTCGTTCTATGTAATCTTTCTCTTACTCTCCTTCTATTTAATCTATTTCTCTTTTGCACATCTCTTATTATTATGTTTGTTCTTGCTTTATCTTTCGCTATTGATTTATTAGTTATTATGCGTAGCTAGTCCCTTAATGCTAGGATTATGGGGGCCATGATAGTGAAATGATGATGCTTTAATCGGTTTAGGAGGTTTTGTTGTGAGAATTGCTTGATAGCAATATAACTGTAATTGTTAGGTTGAATGCATGCAACTGAATCAATTAAATTGGTTAAATTCAGACCTAGATCGAGAGATTGGAATGAACAGACCTGTTATGAACAATAGACTACACTAATGAGGGTGAAAGCTAAGTTAGTAGTATTTTAGGGCGGATAGCGGACCGAGAGGACCTTTCCACTAACCTTCTCACATCAGACTGACTGACCTACCTTTAGCTGATTTGAGTAATATAATGGTGAACCGACATCCTGGCATCTCTCTCTTTATTTGATCTTAATTCTCGCTTTTCTTATCGTTTTCACTTTTATTGTTCTTTAGTTAGTCAAAAAAACTCAAACCCCCTACTTTGTGACCTTAGATAGACTAGAATAACGAGTAGATAATGACCGCCTCCCTGTGGATACGATACCCAACTTATCTCTGCTGCATAAGTTAGAGCCAGTTGGTTTTATTTTTGATAGGGTTGCGACAGCCGTGTCAAATTTTGGCGCCGTTGCCGGGGAGGCAACTATTTTATTTGCTTGTTTTATTTTTGTCTGTCTTTAGCCTCAAGGAATTTATTCCTTGAGGCAGTTCTTATCTTTTTCCTTTAGTGTTGTTTTGATAGGTCCTATAGGTCATACCTAGACAGGATTCTAGGAGAAAGATTATCAAAGGGAAGGCTTGATTACCTTTGATTCTTCTGCCAAGATGTCTAGCGTCTCCAGAATTATAGCACAATTTGAAGCTCAGAATGCAAGTTCTGACAAGCTCGAGAATAGACAATCTTGGGGTAGTCCACCTCAGTTCAATACTATGGCGTAACAGGTGGTCTACTGTGAGAGATGTGGCACTGCGGGGCACAATACTGTCATTTGTCTGGTGGGGAACGACGAAGTCTATGCATTTAGGTAGCGTAGACAAGCTGGGCATTCCTTTATACATGTGCCGCCACATCCATTTCAGCAACGAGGCTAACAAAAGCCTCCATTTATCTGGCCGCCGCAACAACAAACTCCTCCTCCTGATAAATAGAAAGAAGAAATTGCTGAGTTGACGTCTATAGTGAAGGCACTTGCGCTGCAAGTGCAAGAGATTATGCAAACTAAAGACGCCGTTATCAAGAGACTTGAGACTCAGTTGGCTCAAGTCATTGCCGAGCAAACTTCTTCAGATGTTGAAAATACTGTTCAAGAGAAAGTGAACAATGCAGTCTCGCATACCCTTGTTCAAACATTCGATCGAGAGCCCTACTTTGCTCGATCGAATGAAATTACTGAGGAAGTACTCGATCGAGAGGATAAAAGTTCTCGATCGAGCAATGAGGAAAACAAGATCTTCGATCGAGTGACACAAGTTGTTCGATCGAGTACAATTACCGAAAAAAATTCTCGATCGAGTATCTTGAGTGCTCGATCGAGTAATTTTTATGCTGAGAACAATAAATTTTCGTCTAAATTTAATTTGGACGATGATTTTGCAAATAAGGTTAATTCCTTTGTTACTTCTTCTACAGGTCTTGACAGGTTGAAAGACCCAGGAGGCGGGCACCATACGTTGAATTAGAGACTGGAACTGTATGGATTGATGACCCAGGTGGAGGTTTGGACGAGGCTAGGCCGTATAAGAAGAAAGCGTGCGAGGAAGCCAAAGGTGGAGGCTACGTTGCTGCCAAGAGTCGCTGTTCTTCCAATGCTTCGCTGTGGCGACCAAAAGTAAAAATTATGGACGCTGAAGGAACTGCATTCAGTCAGAAACCTTGTTGTGGGCCATTAATTCTTGTTGGTGGATGAAGAGGAGAAGGTCGATCCGGGACCTATCTGAAACTAGCGTTGTCCGGGAGGCAAACCGGAGTTTAAAACTTTTTAGTTTATTTTCGAACATTTCAGTTTTGTTGTGTGCTTAATAATTAGTTTTCAGACTATAAACTGTGAACAATTTAGACTTGGTTTTTGGTCGCCATTTGTAGTCTGCAGGTACATCTCGACCGAGTCCTTTTGTTCCTCGATAGAACACTTCCGCGACCCATTGTACTCGATCGAGTACTATATCCTCTGGATCGAGTTCGCTGTTTTGATTCGCTTCCAGTGATGCTGCTATGAAGCTATTAGCGACCTTCCATTTTGCTGGCTGGATTTAGGAGGTTCCTACTTCGCGTTATCTTGTAAGTTTTCCGCATCTTCACTCTTCTTTTCAGTTTGCATTTCCTTTCCCTATTTTTGGGTACAATGGGGGCATTGTACAGTTTGGTTTGGGGAGGGTATATGCATCCATATCTGTGTCTGCATACTTTTTTTATTGCATTTCTGTTATCACGTTTAATTTTCGGTTTGCATTGTCTTTTATTTTAAAAAAATATGAAAATCTCATAAAATTCAAAAAATTCAAAAAATTTTACGTTTACTTTTGCATATAGGTTGAGTCGGAATGGTGTACTTCGATGATGAAATTGCACTATTTTTTGTCATTTTGCTTAAGCCCTGTATAAACTAATTATCTTTTTAGCTTTGTCATTTTGCATATCTACGAGTTAATGTTAAAATTTAGCTGAACGAATAGACTTGACCTGAGATTTTGGAAACCTACTCATATATTCTAAGATTTAAAGCCTTAAAACTGGTGTCATTTATGACCAGTTCATGTAGGATTGTGAGTACTCACTCCTTGCATAACATGTGTCATTAATTTTACACGGTTGTCGCAGCCCTATCAAAAATAAAACCAACTGGCTCTAACTACTACAGCAGTGGCAAGTCGGGTATCGTATCCACAGGGAGGCGGTCACTATCTACTCGCTATTCTAGTCTGTCTATGGTCACAATTTAGGGGTTTGAGTAATTTTGACTAAACTAAAGAGCAATAAAAGTAAAAACAATTAAAAAGGCAAGAGTGAAAAGGATTGAGAGAAAATAAAGAGAAAGATGCCAGAATGTCGGTTCACCATGATATTACACAAATCAGCTAAAGGTAAGGTTAGTCGGTCTGATGTGAGAAGGTTACAGGAAAGGTTCTTTCGGTGCGCTATCTGCCCTAGGATACTACTAACTTAGCTTTCACCCTCATTAGTGTAGTCTATTGTCCATAACAGGTCTATTCATTCCAATCTCTCGATCTAGGTCTGAATTTAACCGGTTTAATTAATTCGGTTGCATGCATTCAACCTAATAATTACAGTTATATTGCTATCAAACAATTCTCACAACCAAATATCCTAAACCAATTATCGCATCATCGTTATACTACCATGGCTCCCCTAATCCTAACATTTAATAATTAGCTACGCATAACAATGAATAAAATAAGAACGAAAGATAAAGTAAGAACAAACATGGTATAAAAGTGTGCAAAAGAGAATTAGATAAAATAGAAAGAGAGTAAGAGAAAGATTACACAAACGAGATCCGGAAAAGTAGAAGAGCAACGTCGAACCAGAAATAATGTAAGGTTTTTGAGATATGAAAGATATGCTTAAACCTAATTACGTCTATCCTATTTATAGGAAAGATAATTATTAAACCTAAGATACGATAACAAGATATTAAAATCTTGTGTCAGATAGAAAAGTACTCGATTGAGGACATTAAGTACTCGATCGAGCACTATCAAAAAGGCACCTCTCGATCGAGGACATTAAGTACTCGATCGAGTGGTTTCCAGCGCGTAATTCCTGCTTTGCGCACTGAACTTCAAACAGCCGCCATTTCTTCGTTACTTGGGCAAATCAGGCGTTTTCGGTGGCGTTGGAAAGCTAATAGGATAAGCTTTCATCTCCAGTTAGAATAAACTGATTATCATTTTTAAAACTCGATATATGTCTCTTCAAAGTAGGCACTAGTAATATGAAGCTCTTCCTTTGTCCGCTAAGCTTCCTTACTTCTACGCGCATCACCAAATAGTAGTTTCCAAGCTCCGACTCAACTCATCTCCTAAATGCATGTATAGGGATATGTTCTAAGCTTGATTCCGCTTCTCTTTAGTTTATTCCTGCAAATAGGACAAGAGAAACCAAAGTAGACAATTCGGGGGACATTTGTAGCTTAATACTACGTAATATGCATATAAATGCGTGCAAATAAGGCTTAGAAACACTATATAAAATGCACGCATCAAACCTCTCCAAACCAAACCTTTACTTGTCCCCAAGCAAACTATATGTAAAACTAATGGAACAGAAAAGAAAACTCAGATCTAGCTACAAATCGTCCACCTAAACCAGTTTAATGCAATAAATTAACAAAATAGCAGCAATGTCAGATGCAAACGAATTATAAGGATGTTTATAAATATAGGTGAACCGTCGACCTTGCTAGACCTTTAAAAAATCGTCCACCTAAACATTTATGGGAATGTGAGGTTAACAGCCAAGCTAGCTAACTAAACAGAACCAAATGAACCATATCCGCTTCTAATCCATCAAAATTAAGCACAAATGCCCTTGATTGGCATACAAACTCACCAAACCGAATAGATACTCCTCATAAGATCAAAATAAAACATAGGAGCAAAACCGAAATAAATCAATCTTTTTTTTCAATTTTCTTTTTGTTCTTTTTCTCGGTTTCTTTTTCTTTCTTTTTTTTCTGATTTTCATTCTTGTTTTGTTTTCAACTTTTTTCATCATTCTCCTCCTCCTCCTCCATATATTACCAACTCCGATTATCAATACAAACCAAATTCGGCACAATAAACAATATACCGCAAAAACAATCTAAAGTAGCTTGACAAGGCAGGCTAAATTTGGATGTAGTTAAGGGTCAAAAGGCAAATTTGGCTACAATGGAGTTTATGGGTAAAAATGGAAGAAAAGGAAATGTAAGCACCTCCCTGCATGTGACACCAACCATTAACCCGAATGTATGTAGGCAAAAAGCAATTGAATTTCATATATGTGCAAATTAATGATACATGTTATGCAAGGAGTATACTACTCACAATCCTACATGAACTGGTCATAAATGACACCAGTTTTAAAGCTCTAATTCCTTAGAATATATGAGTAGGTTGCGTAGATACATCATTTCTGCACCTCCCGCAAGCCACCCGGTGATGATTGGGCCGCATGTTTGGTACGCGGAATGATTTATGACAGTTCATAAGTTTATCGTCAAGTGATAGCTCAAATACTTGTGTCTACCCCCTGGTCGTCATCTACGCGCCGATACGGTTATTTTGACAGTAATTAGAGTTCATTTGGAGTCCGGGTAAAAAACCGCTTCATTTTCTAATAAACCGTTTTAAAATGCCGAGTCGGAATGTTCTAGAATATTCCGGATATTTTTACTCTATAAATTAATTTTATATCTTTTGGCAAAATATATCCCGAAAATCGTATTTTAAGGAATAAGGAAGTTGAGATCTACCGCAACTCCATAAAAGAAACGCGGAAATCTTTCTTCCGCAGGAGGACACCTCTGGGGAAAGGACGCAGCACCTGCTGCGCCTCTTCGAAGGATCGCAACAGCTGCTTGTGCCTCTTCCCCAACTCTTTTCTGCGTTTTTTCAGATTTTTTCGTGATTTGTTTCCAAAGTTTGAGTCATTCCATAATTCCTCCGTGTGATTAGTATAAATAGAGACCTTCGGTCTCCATATTTTTCACGCGAGTGTCCGCCCTTCTCTTCTCCCTTTGCATTCTAAGACCGTGCTCTAAGCTTATTGACGTCTATGTGCTTGATCAATCGACCACGTAAGCTCAGATCATTCTGAGTACCAGTCACGTTGCATGATCGACCAATTTGATCAACTACACCTCAATTAATCAATCAATTTAATCTAAATCCTCTTACGAGGGCACTTTTTTCATACATTCGAGTCGAGCAATCACTAAAACGTTAACTTAGTTAATCTCCTTTCGTCAAACATGTAAGTCTGAAGGTGTAAATCCCATCTTTTATTATTGTATTTTATTTTCGTACTAATTAATGTAAGATTTACGTCAAAAGTATGCTTAAAACTGATTTCTAAAACTCTTTTGTTAAATTGTTTTTACGGATTAACAGTTGGCAGACGTCGAGAAGAAACGCAGCAACTGCTGCGCCTCTTCGAAGAGTCGCAGCATCTGCTGCGCCTCTTCCAGAGGCTGCCGCAGTTCCTGCTTTTCTTCTTCTTCCTCGCCTCTCTGTTTATCCGTTCCCTTTTCCTTGGTTTTCTTATTTTCTTCTCTTTCATTCGTACATAATAGTTTTAATACATATTCTTAATAATATCACGTTTTAATTCCGACTTAAATTCTTTATAATCTATATTTGCGGGTTTTCGTCACTAAATCAAACCCGGATTTTTAGAGACACGTTTCATTCATATCAAGTTTTTGAAGTTCGCCCTTGTACATAGTTTTACCGTTTATTTTCAGTTTATCGAGTTCTTTCAAGTTCATTTCCGTCTCCATAATTAACCCTAATTAAATAGTTCTAACTCGTTTTTAATTAGTTTTAATCCGTTTTAATTCGTCTTTATTGCCTTCATGACAAATTCATATGTAAATAATACGCTAAATCACTTTCATCCGAGTCAAATATCCATAATCAACCATTAAATACACCAACGAGCATTAACGAATAGCAGTTCTGACGTCACAGCCAGAACTCACCTCAGGAACAGACGCAGTGACCATTGCGCCTCTTCCAAGGGACGCAGCATTGTTGCGCCTATTCTGGGTTGATTTCTGTCTCCGAACTTCCGTTCTTGCTTTGACCTAATTCATTAGTTTACGTATTAATCGATTATTAACCCCTAATATCCCTCCTAATTTATCCGTATTTTCTAACCTAATTTATTTTCTCTTGTTTTTCTCAAATTATCCGTCTTAAATATATTTTTGACGTAAACCAATTAAATCGTTGTAATTATTGTAATTTTAATTATCGCATTCTATTTATTGTATTTTGTCATGTATGATTTATTTACTTGTTTTCACATGTAATTAATTCTAAACCCTACTTCGACATTAATGAGTGCTAAATTACGTGTTCACCGACATAGTTTAATTCACATGTTAGGATCAAAACGTTGGATGTTGCATTGTATGCATGTAATCGACAGCATATCGAGTATGAATAATTTCCCTAATCATTAGTAGAGGCCGCTATCGAGGCGAGCGGGATTAGGTGTTCAATAAAAGGACTTCCTAATACGTACCCTCACCCCTTATTCCAGATCTCTGTGAAGATCCGTGTTCATTGGTATCCACGAGAGTCATTCTAAACATAGAATGCTAAGGGTAACGAGTTCTTAGTGTTCATGTCACTACTTTGTGTCTTGACATGGTACGAGGTATTCGAACGGTTTTCAATTTTCCACAATAAATTAGTGGCGACTCCACAAATGCAAACGCTTATTTCCCAAGTGCCCCCATGGGCCCCCCGTGTCCACAGTTTGGCGACTACACTGGGGAGTAATACACTTACGTGTTGCCAAGGGTGAAACTTGAACAAGGTTAGGTAATAGTTTATATGAGACAGTCATCGGTTTTCATTACTCGACCTTCCTAGGTCGTTTTATTCAGCCTTCCTAGGCGCAACCCAACTCATTCGACCAATCGTCTTCGTCTGGATGGTCCAAATTCTTATCTGGGCCTAAGGATAGATAGCGATTGACGTCAACCATACCGTGATGCTTACTCATGTTTGTATCAAGGGCTTTCACTACTCGAGGAAATGGAATAGGAACCGACCTTACTCATGTTTGGCACAGACCTCTCCACAGACAAGGGTTTGATTGCTCGGTATGGAAACCCACCCTTTTAAGCTAAAACCCTTCTAAATGCACTCAGCATACCGTTATAATGCTTGTATCATATGTGATCACCATTTTTAAACAAACCCATGACGAATTTTGTAAAATCAAGAACCTTTCTAAAATGTAAACACTTTCAAAATGGCTGAAATTAGCGCAAAATGAGTCCAAACTCTGTCCAAATCTCCAGTCAAAATTCGGGCCTCAAAACCCATTTCAAAACCTCACTTCGAGTCATCACTCCTACAACTACACTCTATTTGCCTAGGACAAACATTTCAAAACTTTGTCACTTTCAAACCTCACTTAACACAAGTGGCACACTCCCCCCACTTCACAAGTTGAGTCCTTTCTTTGAGTAAGTGTGCTAGAATGGTCGATCGTGTTTTGATTCGTCATCAATCTCTTATCCAGTTTCCAAGATGCCTGAAACTAGTACCACAAGTGCTAGTGGTCAACCCCCAAATGGTAATGATCAAATCCTAGCTGCGCTCGCTCGTCTCTAAACAAGCCAAGACCAAGCCTATGATCGCCTCAACGCTATTGAAGGCCGAATTGTTGCTGTAGAAACTAGACTCCCTCCTGCAGAAGACGATATTCCTAGCGAAGTTGTGCATGATAACCTTCCACCCTTTGTTAGACAACAAGAAACCAACCCTCCAATAGATCCTACTGAAGCTGAAAAGCGACTCCAATACTTGGAGGAGAAACTAATGTACCTTAAGGGAGATGACATCTACAGGGAGAATAATCGCAAGTATGAGGCCGTGAATGCTCAATTACCAACCAACTTTAACATGACTGACATCCCGAAATTTAAGGGGCATGAAAACCCTTTGAACCACATTAGTGCTTTTAAAGACTATATGTCTATCAAAGGCATCAAACCTGAGATGTTCTTAAGGATCTTTCCTTCATCTCTCGACACCATTCCTAAGCAATGGTTCTACTCTTTGGAGCACAAGAAGATTGCCACTTTGTATGACGCCACAATTGAATTCACTAAACAATATGCGGATAATGCTGAAATCCAAGTCAACATGCGCACTCTAGATGTTCTTACCCAAAATGAAAAAAGAGGCTTCACCGACTTCCTAAGTAGGTGGAGGAAGACTAGCACACAATTAGTTGAACGTCCAGATGAAGCTACCCTTGTGGAAAAGTTCGTGGATAACTTGAGACCTATTTATGCAAACCACTTGAGGTACCAAAACATAAAGACCTTCAAAGATTTAACCGTGCTAGGGATGAGAATTGAAGATGACATCGTAAAGGGCTCTTGTCCAAAACGGTAGGTCGTAGATATCAAGGCTCAACGAGTCGTTCTTATGGCTCTACTAGCAAGACTGATGAGGTTAACCTTCTCGAATCATCATAGAAGAATTACCCACAAAGGAAGTTCACGAACATTGGCGATAAATACTCCAATGCTCTGAAAAGGTTGATGAAACAGGGTAAGCTCCAACCCATAGGACCTACACCTGACCCAGAAAAGAAGTTCAAGTTCTGGGACGAAAATGCATACTACGAATATCATAGAGATAAGGGCCACGATACAGAGAAATGCTTCAAGCTAAAACATGTCCTTCAGGACATGATCGAAGATGGTCGTTTACCTATACCTCCTGGAGGTAAGCCTAACAATACTCAGAATCCTCTTGCAGTTTTGATGATTACAGATGAAGAATCCACCTTGGATTGTTCTCACCTCATTTCTCCAATCGAAGATGAGATTCATGCATTAGAAGATGAGGGGAGTTACTCCACCATTTCTCCTACCATTGTGGACGCGGGCCCACAGGGGTCGCTCAAAAGAAAAGCGAGCAAGCTTTTGCATTTGTGGAGCCGCCACCAATTTATTGTGGAAAATTGGAAACCGTTCGAATACCTCGTGCCATGTCAAGACACAAAGTAGTGACATGAACACCAAGAACTCGTTACCCTTAGCATTCTATGTCTAGAATGACTCTCGTGGATGCCAATGAACACGGATGTTCACAGAGATCTAGAGTAAGGGGTGAGGGTACGTATTAGGAAGCTCTTTTGATCGAACACCTAATACCGCCCGCCTCGATAGCGGCCTCTACTAATGATTAAGGAAGTCATCTACACTTGATATGTTGAAGGTTATATGCATGCAATGCAACATCCATTAGATTAATCCTAGCATGTGAAGAATTAAACTAAGTCGGTGAACAAGTAATTAGCACACAAATTGGGGTCGAAGTGAATGTTAGATTAATTACATGTGAATAGCAAGTAAATAAATCATACATAATAAATACGAATACGAAATAAAGAAATAAATTACAATTGATAAACTTGAATTTACGTCATAAACATGCCCAAAAGAGTTTTAGAAATAAAATAAAAGAATAAATGAAAATTGGAAAAAATAAGGAAATTGGAAATTGATTTAAATTAGGAAAATTGGAAAATAAGGAAATTTGAAGAAAAGGAAAATAAGGAAAATATGAAGATAAGGAAAATTTGGAAAATAAGGAAAATATGGAAAATATGGAAATTTGGAAAATAAGGAAATTGAAAGAAAATAAGAAAATTGGAAAATAAGAAAATTGAAAGAAAATAGGAAATTTGGAAAATAAGGAAATTTGGAAAATATGTCGAATTATGGTGATAAGAAGAATAATGGTTAATTAAAATCCTAATTAGAAACCCTACGTCAAAACGAGAAGAGTTCAGAGGCAGAAACCACCTCAGGACAGGTGCAGCATCTGCTGCGTCCTCTGGAAGAGGCGCAACACTTCTTGTGTCTGTTCTTAAGTTGGGTTCTGACTGTGAAAGTCAGACTCGCGGTTTGTTAAGGTTCGTTAGTTAATTTACATTGATTTATTGATTGATAACTTGAGTAGAAGTGATTAATTGATTTACATGCATCTGGGATCGTCATGAAGTGAAAGAAAACAATTTAAAACGAATTATTACAAGTTAGATATTATTTATGATGTTGAAATTGATTTATTTACAAACTTGAAGTTAATGGTGGAAACAAAAGATTACGAATTGATGAAGAAAACAGATTTAAAACATGTATCAAAGACGAAATCAAGGGACTTGATATGAACGAATCGAGTCTCTAAAATCCGAGTTTGAATTTATGACGATAACCCGCGAATTTAATTATAAGGGATTTAAGTCGAAAATTATTGAAAAGGATTCAAAAAAACTAATTTGAAAATTAATAGGTGAAATAAGGGAAAGAACGAAGAAAGAAAAATAAAAGACGAAAGGAACAAAAACCCGAGGAGGAAGAAGAAGTGCATCAACTGAAAGCAGCCCCTGGAAGAGGCGCAACAGGTGTTGCGCCCTTTCCAAAAGACGCATCAGTTGATGCGATTCTTCCCCACGTCAGATCTGTGTTATTTCCGTTAAAAGGGTTTTAAAAAGGTGATTTTAAAAGACGGTTTCGAGCATGCTTATGACATAAATTCTTACATTAATTACAATACAGAAAATAAAAGTACAATAAATAAAATACATTAAATAAAATTGGGATTTTACACCCTCAGACTTACATGTTAGCGTCGCGAGATTTAACTAAATCGGTTTTTAGTGGTAACTCGACTCGATCTATAATGCAAATATGAAAGTGCCCTTGAAAAAGGATTTAAAAGCAAATTGAATTGATTAATTGATTATGGTGTAGTGGAGTCGGTCAAATTGGTCGGTCATACAAAACGAGGCTGGTACTCGGAAGGATCCGGGCTTACGTGGTCGAAAGTTCAAGCACGTAGGCGCCAATAAGCAATAGCGTGGTCTTAGAATGCAAAGGGAGAAGAGAAGGGCGGACACTCGCGTGAGAAATATGAGGACCGAAGGTCCCTATTTATACTAATCATGGAATTAGGGTTTAGGAAAGGAGAGAAAGATCCGGAAAAAACCGACTTAGGTTAAACACGGAAACTTGGACAAAAAGAAAGCCTGGAGAAAAGGCGCAGCAGGTGCTGCGTCCCTTGGAAGAGGCGCAGCACTTACTGCATCCTTTCCCCAGCGCGTTTGACAGCCTGTCGTATTTTAGGCATAACTTTCTCTATAAGACTCGGAATAAGGTGATTTTGGTGGCGTTGGAAATCTAAAAGAAAGATATAGAACTTTCTGTGAAATAGGCCTGACCCAAAAAAGTCGTTATCACCTCGTAAAACGGGCCTAAAAGTCGGGTTATCATTTTAGCTAAATGAAATGCACATTTTGTAATGTAAACTTTAAGTTTAGCCCAAAGAAGTGACATGGGACTCAAAATGAGATATAATCATGACATTTTATGACATCCTAACCTTAGGTAGACAAGCCCATTGCTTTTTGACTCGGGATTTGACGGTTTTAGGAAATGAAGACGGTTTTTGACCCGGACTCCAAATGTACTCTAATTACTGCCAAACGACCGTAATGACACCTAGATGACGACCATGAGGTAGACACAAGTATTTGAGCTATCACTTGACGAGAAAATTACGAATTTTCATAAATCGTTCCGTGTACCAAACATGCGGCCCAATAATCACCGAGTGGTTTGCGGGAGGTGCAGAAATGAGGTGTTTACAGAGCCCCCACTTTGACTGAGGCTTGGACAAGGCGAAAGTCAAAGTATAGCCATCAGGTCAATGGAAGATTACAACCTGATGACTATGGCGATGCGAGGTGGCTCAAGGGGTCTGAGCCAAGGACCTATCGTCGGGAACATTTTAGAGTCTGTCGACTTCCAGGGAGGGTCGTTTAAAGTCCAATAGACTACGTAAGGAAGCTCGCCAGCCATAAGAAGACACCATACCTGAGACTTCTTTCTCGAGATACATCTGGAGGTGCATAGGAGCTAAGGTTAAGACCTAAAAGATATATAAGGATTGTGCTAGGGTGTGGGTCTCTAAAGGAACGCATCGTCGGGAAGGAGGTCAAATATAAGTTCAACCTAAGGGGTAACCAAGGTTTGGGTATAGGAACTCTAAGAGAAAAGGTGATCCTAAAGGATTATGATCCTAAAGGGTAGAAGTGATCCTAAAGGAATATGATCCTAAAAGGAAAAAGGTGACCCTAAAGGAATATGATCCTAAGGGTAGAAGTGTATGAACTCTAGGGAATTTGGGAACCTAAAGAGCTAGGCGTATGAACCTGGGTGTACGAACCTAAAAGGACGGCTGGTATGGGAACTTAAAGGCTTATGAACCTAAGAGGAATTGGGATCCTAGGGTTATGTTTAGGAACTACTGGGTTACTAATTCTTGTTTAAAACTCGTGCGTTTAAGCTTTCTGAGGTATGAGAACTCCAAAAGGGTTTATGGGTTTATGAACCTAAGGATGTTGGTGTGGGAGCTTAAAGGTTTATGAACCTAAAGGAACCCATTTTGGGATCTAAGAATCTAGGGGTAAGAATCCTAACTTTGGGTTTTCTGGTTCGGGAACTTCTGGAGAGCGACACCTTTGCCGAACTCTGTGAGGAAACAATAATATCGAGGGTAGCAGGACGTCGGTAGAAACTGCTGAGGGGAAATCTTCTTGAGTCGGTCTTCAAACAAACTTCGGCAAAACCTGAGATTGATGATGAACTCCACGTGTTGAGAGGGACGATTGGCTATCTTGAACTCTCACTGGGAAAAATCTACTTGGGTCGGTCTGCAAATAAACTTCGGTAAAACTCGAGATTGATGTTGAACTCCACGTGTTGAGAGGGACAATTGGTTGTCTTGAACTCTCGCTGGGAAAATAATTGAGGTGTGTCGAAACACCGTTGAAGAAAACCTGCTCGTTATTGCAAGCAAAGTCTTGATAAAGTACTGCGACAGTTCACAGTCTACTCGGACTTGAGCGAAGCCCCCAGTTGGAGCGAGCACTACTTCTGATACTTACCTGCATGGTTAATGGTTTAGATACCTCATTTCTGCACCTATCGCAAACCACCCGATGATGATTGGGCCGCATGTTTGGTACGCGGAATGATTTGTGACAATTCGTAATATTATCGTCAAGTGATTGCTCAAATATTAATGTCTACCTCTTAGTTGTCATCTACGTGCCGATACGGTCGTTTTGACAGTAATTAGAGTACATTTGGAGTCCGGGCCTAAAACCGTCTCCATTTTCTGATAACCGTTAAATCCCGAGTCAGAGTGTTCTGGAATGTTCCGGATATTTCTATTCCATATTTCACAATCTTTATCTTTTGGTAAACAATTTCCCGTAATATTCACTTAAGATATTAAGGAAAACCGAATTATTCCGTCCTACCATAACTTAAACACGGAATCACTGACACAGGAATGTAATACCTCATCCGTGCTAGGAGCAAATACCGACTCAGCTGTCCTTTCGTCGCCCTCAGTAGAATTCGTCCCGTAAATCTCAGCCTCTTCCAAGAGACGCAGTGACTGCTGCGCCTCTTCCCAGGTCCTTTTCTGCGTAATTTTCGTATCTTTTTCATATCTTTCCGAGATTCACTTCCAAAGAGTCTCCGAAACCCTAATTCCTTCACGTGATTAGTATAAATAGGAGCCTTCGCTCCTCATATTTCTCACGCGAGTGTCCGCCCTTCTCTTCTCCCTTTGCATTCTAGACCTTTGTTCTTACTTTTTGGCGTCTGATACTGTCGTTTCGTACCAAAAATAAATACCTAAGTACAACTAACAGAAGTCAGCGGTAAGTAGGGTCGATCTCCACAGGGAGGCGGTATACTATCTATTTGTCTATTTATCTGTCTAATGTCACAATTGGGGGTTTTGATTGATTTAACTAAACTAGAGATTAATGCAAGGGGAATGAATAAGAGACTTAACAGTAAGAGAAGAGAGTATGCTAAGAGTCGGTCCACCGTGGCAGCTACACTATCGGAAATACTGAGGTGATTAGTCTATTGATAAGAAGAGCTATGGTCGTCACCTTTCGGTCCTTAAACCACCCTAGAGCGTAAATAGCTTAACTTTCGCCCTCACTACGATACCCTATTGTAATTAAGCAAGCCTTCCCTTCCAATCTTTCGATCTAGGTCGGGGTTAACTAGATAAATTGGTCTCCTGCATGCATTCATTCGACCTAATAACAATTAAATTGCCTAATACAATTCTTATCGCAAGACTAATCCATTCAAGTCAATTAAAACATTTCTACCACGGCTTCCCTAATCCTAACATACTAAGGGGATTTAGCTAGACATAATTAAAGGGAAACAAGAATAATAGAAATAAGAACAATAAATAAACATTAAAAAGAAAGAGAAAAGGGAGAGAAACAATTACTGAATTTTGATCCGGAAAAGGAAGAGCAAAGTAACAGTGTAAAAGTAGCAGTGTATTAAGAGTAATTAGAGAGGTGAAGAGTAACGTCCCCCATTATGTCGACCTCCTATCCTATTTATAAGAAAAATAGGATTTATTAACCTAATTGCGGAAAATAAAGCTTAAAAGCCCAGCCCGTCAAGGATTGTTGCTCGATCGAGCACTTAAGGCTCTCGATCGAGTGATATTCCTTAGCATTCCTCTCGATCGAAGACTTCTCTCCCTTTAATCACTCGATCGAGAAGAAGTAGCTCTCGATCGAGCAAATGGGCTCTCGATCGAATAGAAATAGTTCTCGATCGAGCACTTCTCAGCGCGTAATTCCTGCTTCGCGCACCAAACTTCAAACGGCTGCCATTTCTTCGTTACTTGGACAAATAGGGCGTGGTTGGTGGCGTTGGAAAGCTAAGAGGATAAGCTTTCACCTACAACTGGAATCACCTTAATAAATGTTGTAGAACTCGGGATATGGCTCTTACAAGCAGGAACTAGCAAATTGAAGCACTCTCTTGGCTCGCCTAACTTCCTTACTCCAATGCGCATCTCAAAATAGCTTCATTTCCGCTCTAAATTCACTCTTCCTCCAAATGCATGCTAAAAGGACGGTAAAAGGCTCGATTTCACTACTTCCTGGTTCATTCCTGCAAATAAGACAAAATAACCCAAAGTAGCATATTCGGGGCATTTCGTAGCATAAAACCACGATAAAAGCATAGAAATACGTGCATGAATTAGGCTAAAAAGACTATATAAAATGCACGTATCAAATCTCCCCAAACCAAACCTTTACTCGTCCTCGAGTAAACTAAAATGCAACTAAAGGAACGGGAAAGATAACTCAGAGCTAGCTACAAATGCCCACTTAAGCCAGTTTAATGCAAGCAAACTAACACTTATAGCAAATAGTCAAATGCAAACGAGTTATAGGATGTTTATAAATAAAGTCAACCGTCGACCTTGCAAGACCTTTAACAATGGACTCTCACGGGTCACTCTTCTCTCATGAAGCAAAGGGTGAACATATATATATATATATATATATATATATATATATATATATATATTTATATATATATATATATATATAAGAGAGAAAGAAAAATAGTCGCTCACCTAGACTACGACCCACATAAACATGCATGCAACTAATATGATAGACAATTCTAGCTACCGTTCACACATTCCAACCAAACAAGGTTCTGTCACAGCCGAGGGCTTACAAAAATATGGTAAAGTGAGGCAATGGGTAAGAAAAGGCAAAACATTTATGGGAATGTGGAGGTATAGGTGATCAAGCTAGTACCTAAACAGAACCATATGACAACATCCATTTCAAACTCAATTATTGATTAAGCACAATGCCCTTCATTTGGCATAAAATCTCACCAAACCAAACTAGAAACACTCCTCAAATGATATAAGATAGATCATAGGAGCAGAAACCGTCAGCCAAACAACATTTTTTCGAATTTTTTTTTTTCTTTCTTTATTTTTTCGGTTTCTTCTTCTTTTTCTTCTTCTTTTTCTTCTTTTTTTTTTCGAATTCCTTTTTTTTTCAACTTCTCTTTTATCTTCTTTTTTCACGTCTTTTTTCATCATCCTCCTTTTCTTCATAAATTACCAACTCCGAATCAACAGAATACGCGCCAACATTTGATACAATAGACAATATACCGCAGAACGATCTAAACTAGCTTGACAAGGCAGGCTAAATTTGGAATGTAGCTAAAGGTCAACAGGCAAATTTGGCTAATGTGGAGTTAAATGGGTAAAAATGAAAGAAAGGGAATTTGTAAGCACCTCCCTGCATGTGACACCAACCACTAACCCGAATGTATGACGGCAAAAAGCAATTGAATTTCATATATGTGCAAATTGATGATACATGATATGCAAGGAGTAACTACTCACAATCCTACATGAAACTGGTCACAAATGACACCAGTTTATACGGCTCTAATTCCTTAGAATTTATAAGTAGGTTGCCAAAATTTCAGGTCAAGTCTATATGTTCAGCTAAATTAAACATTAACTCGTAGATTATGCAATCAGACAAAGCTAAAAGATAACAGTTTATTGCAAGGCTTAAGCAAAAAGACAGTTGCAGTGCAATTTAATCATTGAAATCTACCGTTCCGACTCAACCTATATGCAAAAATAAACGTGCAAATTTTTGAATTTTATCAATTTTTCAAATTTTTATTGAATTTTTTGAATTTTAACGAAAATAAACAACAATGCAAACATAAATTAAACATGATAACAGAAATGTAATAAAAACAAGATGCAGACACAGATATGGATGCATAACCTCCCAAAACCAAACCGTACAATGCCCCCATTGTACCAAAACATGGAAAGGAAATGCAAACTGAAGGAGAAAGAGAGTAAAAGCGAAAAAAAACTCACAAAATGCGCGAATAAGGGGACCTCCCCAAACCGACCATGAAATGGGAGGTTGCTAAGGGCCCGGAAAACCGTCTCAGGAAGCTAATCCAAGTTAATAACACTCGATCAAGAGGGATAGTAGCTGATCGAGTAACATGGGCGCTCAAAAAACCGCTCGATCGAGTAAAATAGCAATCGATCGAGTAGTTCCTCATCTTGCAGGTGGTCGATCGAGAGGAAGGTCTCGCTTCGATCGAAGGGAATTGCCGGCAAAAGTGCTCGATCGAGTAGAAAAGCTACTCGATCGAGTGATTCTCAGCTAGTACCTGCAAAACGCAATGAAAAACAGCCCGCAAACTAACAAAAACAAGCTTAACTGAGACCGTCTATGGTATAAGAACCATTTATTACAACTTAAATGAAATAAAATGCAGAATAAAATTGCCGGGTTGCCTCCCGGGTAGCGCTAGCTTTCAGTCAGTCCCGGCTCGACCTTCTTTTTTCTTCGAGCTTCTATAATTAGTCGCAATCAAAACATTTCAAAGCGCAAAGAATCTTTGTCAAATAGCTGCGCATGTGCTACACAACAAAGATAAGTAGCACCATAGTGGAATAGCGAGAATAGGAAATTAAAATGTAAAACCGTTTAAGTCTAACAAATTTCCTATGGGCGCTCCTAAATTTATCCACGAAATATAGGAGCGCGGGAGCAATTGTCAATAAAGTAGGGTATTTATTCAGATTGACAAAATTGAGACGACAAGGATGGTGAATAATTGCTAATTTATTCGTCCACATGGGGAGGGGTAAAACATTAAATGGAAAAGCATGAATCGACGAGGCAAGATACAATCAATAATAAAATTACCATTTACTACCTCGGGTTGGTTGCTCTCAACGACGGAATCACCGACACGGGAATGTAATACCTCATCCGTGCTAGGAGCAAATACCGACTCAGCTGTCCTTTCGTCGCCCTCAGTAGAATTCGTCCCGTAAATCTCAGCCTCAAGCGCATCAAGCTCGGCTTTGAATAAGGGGGACTCACCGTATCCGTTATTATCATCAAAATTATCGTCTAAAACCACCCCAAGTAACGCATCAATGCTCCCAATGGCCAAGTCAGTCGATCGAGTAGGATAGTCACTCGATCGACCAACTTCCTCCTGAATTCCACTCGATCGAGCAACAATTTCTCTCGATCGAGTTTCTTTCCTGGAAAATCACTCGATCGACTAGTATTAGTCACTCGATCGAGTGATTCCTCCTGTACAGGGCTGAAATCTTCGCGTGGGACAGTGAAATATGATAGGAACTCGTCATCCGAGTCATAGAGGTCATCCTCAGCATTGGGCAACACGGTTTTCTCAGGGGAGAAACCGCTCTCAGCAAGGTATACCTCTTCTTCTTGCATCTCAGCTGCTAATTGAGCAACTACAGACTCGAGCTCACGGAATCGAGCGTCCATATTTTTGCTTCTCTCTTGCATTTGTGATACAAGCGTCACCACTGAATATATCCACTCCGCGATCTCTTCTAGCTCCATCTCAGCTGCTATCTGAGCAACTACAGACTCGAGCTCAAGGAATTGAGCGTGGAATTGTCAATTTAAATCTTGCTGAGCTTGCACTTGAGATGCAAGTGTCTCCAAATAAGATTTCAGCTCCGCAATTTCTTCTTCTTGTATATCTGGAGGGTCTTGTTGCGGTGGCCATTGATAGGGTGGATGTGGCGGCACAACTACAGCTGCATTGTGCTCAGCAGGACCACATCTCCAGCAGATCACCGGCACATTGTTCCATATAATGGGACATCGGTGATGGGTCAAAGGTACTCAAGCCTTCCCTTTGACTGTCTTTCACCTAGAACTGTCTAGGTAGTACTTGTAAGGCCTATCAAAACAAGACTCAAGGAAAAAGATCGGAACGGCCTCAAGGGGAAAATCCTCGAGGCTAAAAATGAATAAAATTTAAACAAATAAATAAATAGATTGCCTCCCCGCAAGAACGGCGCCAAAATTTGATACATCGTCGTTTCGTACCAAAAATAAATACCTAAGTACAACTAACGTAAGTCGGCGGTAAGTAGGGTCGATCTCCACGGGAGGCGGTATACTATCTATTTGTCTATTTATCTGTCTAATGTCACAATTGGGGGTTTTGATTGATTTAACTAAACTAGAGATTAATGCAAGGGGAATGAATAAGAGAATTAACAAAGAAGAGAAGGAAGTATGCTAAGAGTCGGTCCACCGTGGCGCCTACACTATCGGAAATACCGAGGTGATTAGTCTATTGATAAGAAGAGCTATGGTCGTCACCTTTCGGTCCTTAAACCACCCTAGAGCGTAAATAGCTTAACTTTCGCCCTCACTACGATACCCTACTGTAATTAAGCAAGCCTTCCCTTCCAATCTTTCGATCCAGGTCGGGGTTAACTAGATAAATTGGTCTCCTGCATGCATTCATTCGACCTAATAACAATTAAATTGCCTAATACAATTCTTATCGCAAGACTAATCCATTCAAGTCAATTAAAACATTGCTACCACGGCTTCCCTAATCCTAACATACTAAGGGGATTTAGCTAGACATAATTAAAGGGAAACAAGAATAATAGAAATAAGAACAATAAATAAACATTAAAAAGAAAGAGAAAAGGGAGAGAAACAATTACTGAATTTTGATCCGGAAAAGGAAGAGCAAAGTAACAGTGTAAAAGTAGCAGTGTATTAAGAGTAATTAGAGAGGTGAAGAGTAACGTCCCCCATTATGTCGACCTCCTATCCTATTTATAAGAAAAATAGGATTTATTAACCTAATTGCGGAAAATAAAGATTAAAAGCCCAGCCCGTCAAGGATTGTTGCTCGATCGAGCACTTAAGGCTCTCGATCGAGTGATATTCCTTAGCATTCCTCTCGATCGAAGACTTCTCTCCCTTTAATCACTCGATCGAGAAGAAGTAGCTCTCGATCGAGCAAATGAGCTCTCGATCGAATAGAAATAGTTCTCGATCGAGCACTTCTCAGCGCGTAATTCCTGCATCGCGCACCAAACTTCAAACGGCTGCCATTTCTTCGTTACTTGGACAAATAGGGCGTGGTTGGTGGCGTTGGAAAGCTAAGAGGATAACATTTCACCTCCAACTGGAATCACCTTAATAACTGTTGTAGAACTCGAGATATGGCTCTTACAAGCAGGAACTAGCAAATTGAAGCACTCTCTTGGCTCGCCTAACTTACTCCAATGCGCATCTCAAAATAGCTTCATTTCCGCTCTAAATTCACTCTTCCTCCAAATGCATGCTAAAAGGACGGTAAAAGGCTCGATTTCACTACTTCCTGGTTCATTCCTGCAAATAAGACAAAATAACCCAAAGTAGCATATTCGGGGCATTTCGTAGCATAAAACCACGATAAAAGCATAGAAATACGTGCATGAATTAGGCTAAAAAGACTATATAAAATGCACGTATCAGCGTCTACGTGCTTGAACATTCGACCACGTAAGCTCGGATCCTTCTGAGTACCAGCCTCGTTTGCATGACCGACCAACTTGACCAACTACACATCAATCAACTTAATTAATTTAATCGTTTTCCTCTTACGAGGGCACTTTCTTTGCATTCGCGTCGAGCATCACTAATCGATATCTTAGTCCTTCTCGTTTCGTCAACATGTAAGTCTGAGGGTGTAAATCTATCTTTTATTTATTGTATTTTAATTATTGTATCACAATTGTAAGGTTTATGTCGAAAATACCTCATTAAAACCGATTTCTAAACCATGCTTTAAAACCTCTTTTTTACGGATTTCCAGAAGACTAACCGTCGAGAAAGGACGCAAAGAATCGCTGCGCCTCTTCGAAGGAGCGCAGCACTTTGCGCCTCTTCGTGAGGCCGCGCAGTTCTCGCTTCCTTTCTTCTTCCTTCGTCCTCTGTAAACTCGTTCGTTGTTTGCTTTTTATTTGTTTGTTCTTTAATTCTTCGTCATAATAGTCTGATATTTCACATGTATATTATTCATCATCATTAGCACATAATTCATCATAAATTCGACTTAAATCTCAAGTAATCAATATTTGCGGGTTTTCGTCATTAAACTCAAATTCGGGTTTTAGAGGTTCAATTCATCAGTATTGATTCTCTGGAATTCATCGTTGACATATTTACATCTGTTATTTGTCATATCTATCATATGTTCGTCATTAATCCGTTGTCTTTAACCTAATTAATTGATTTAGTTTGTTAATTTGTTAATAATTCTCATTAATCTTATATTAATTCGTTTAATTCCGTTTCATCCATGTTTTACTGTTTTCACGACCCTTCATCACATGTAAATAACCTACTAATCACTTTCATCCGAGTAAATAATTTAATCAATCATTAAATTCACCAACGAGTATTAACAACACGCAATTCCGACTTCACAAATTTAATTCGGTCGGAATGACGCAGCGTGTCTTGCGCCTATTCAAAGGACGCAGACTTGCTGCTTTATTCGGTTGAATTTCGTCCCCGAACTCCGTTTTGCCTTGACTTAGTTATTTAGCTTACGTATAATTAACTATTATTCGTTTTATCACCTTCTGATCTGTTCGTAACTTTATTCTTTTATTCCTTTTCTCAAATTATCCGTTTTAAAGGTATTTTCGACATAAATCGCCTAATCCAATGTAATTATTGTAATTTTCATTATTATAATTTTCTTTTGTTGTATTTATCGTTATTTCTTGTGTCATTTGTATGTTCTCACATGTAATTGAACTTAAATCCTACTTTGACATTAATTGTTTGCTAAATTAATTGTTCACCGACTTAGTATTAATTCTCACATGCTAGGATTAAAACTTGGATGTTGCATTGCATGCATACAATCGACGATATATCGAGTACGAATAAACTTCCCTAATCATTAGTAAAGGCCGCTATCGAGGCGGGCGGGATTAGGTGTTCGATCAAAAGAGCTTCCTAATACGTACCCTCACCCCTTACTCCAGATATCTGTGAACACCCGTGTTCATTGGCATCCACGAGAGTCATTCTAGACATAGAATGCTAAGGGTAACGATTGCTTAGTGTTCATGTCACTACTTTGTGTCTTGACATGACACGAGGTATTCGACCGGTTCCA
Source organism: Silene latifolia (assembly GCF_048544455.1). Classification (NCBI taxonomy): domain Eukaryota; kingdom Viridiplantae; phylum Streptophyta; class Magnoliopsida; order Caryophyllales; family Caryophyllaceae; genus Silene; species Silene latifolia. The sequence continues at coordinate 37,539,286 of NC_133537.1, forward strand.
ATTTCCCATAACAATTGGTGGCGACTCCATACAAAATGTAAACGCTTGTTTCTCTTCTCTCCCAAGCGCCCCCGTGGGCCCCCGCTGTCCACAGTTTGGCGACTCCGCTGGGGATAATACACTTACGTGTAGCAAGGGTGAAACTTGAACAAGGTTAGGGAATAGTTTGTATAAGACAATTGTCGGTTTTCATAACTCGGTCTTCCTAGATCGTTTTATTCGGCCTTCCTAGGCCCAACCCAACCCAGTCGACCAATCGTCCCGTCTAAACGGTCCTAATTCTTATTTGGGCCTAAGGATGGATAGCGATTGACGTCATCCATACCATGGTACTTACTCTTGTTTGTATCAAGGGCCTTCACTACTTGAGGAAATGGACTAGGAATCGGCCTTACTCTTGTTTGGTAAGAGCCTCTCCACAGACTTCGGGTTTGATGGTTCGGTATGGCAACCCACCCTTTAAACCAAAACCCTTTTAATCGCACTCAAAGATCCGTTATAATGCTTGTATAAATGTTTGTACCTTACGTGATCACCATTTCTAAACAAAATCATGACGATTTTTCAAAAATCAAAACCCTTTTCTTAATCAAAATTTCGAAATAGGCCTTCAATTAGCGCAAAATCCAGTCAAAACTCTGTCCGTTTATCGTGTCAAAATTCGGGCCACAAAGCCCATTTCAAAACCTCACTTTGAGTCCACTCCTACAACTACACTATAGTTGACTAGGACACACATTTTCAAAAACCTTGTCTTTCTTCAAAGCTCACTCAACACAAGTGGCACACACCCACTTCGCGAGTCAAAACATTTCTTCTTTTAGCAAGCGTGTTAGAATGGTCGATCGTGTTTTGATTCGTCGCCGATCTCTTATCCAGTTTTCAAGATGCCTGGATCCAGCGAAACAAACCTCCACCAACTTCAAGATGGTAATGATCGAATCCTAGCCGCGCTAGCCCAAATTCAAGTTACCCAAGACCAAGTCTATGACCGCCTTGAGCTCATCGAGGGCCGTATCTTTGCCGTAGAGGGAAGGTTGCCCCCTCATGAAAGTGAAGTAATAGGTGACTCCGATAATGAATCCAAGGATGAAAATCCTCTCATGGGGATGACTGTAGCTCAGAAAAGACTCCAATACTTGGAGGAGCAATTGATGTACCTTAAGGGGGATGACATTTATAGGGAGAACAATCGCAAGTATGAGGCCGTCAATTCCAAATTGCCAACCAACTTCAATATGACGGATATCCCTAAATTCAAGGGACACGAGAACCCTTTGAACCACATCCGTGCCTTCAAAGATTATATGTCTATCAAAGGCATCAAACCCGAGATGTTCTTAAGGATCTTTCCTTCATCTCTTGACACCATCCCGAAGCAATGGTTCTACTCCTTAGATCACAAGAAGGTCGCTACTTGGGAAGATGCCGCAATCGAGTTTTCTAAACAATATGCGGATAATGCCGAGATCCAAGTAAACATGCGTACTCTAGAGGTTCTTACCCAAAATGACAAAGAAGGATTCACCGACTTCCTAAGTAGGTGGAGGAAGACTAGTACCCAACTGGTTGAACGCCCGGATGAGGCTACCCTTGTGGAGAAGTTTGTGGATAATCTCAAACCCATCTATGCCAATCATTTGAGGTACCAAAACATCAAAACTTTTAAGGACTTGACCGTACTAGGGACAAGGATTGAAGATGACATCCGTAAAGGACTCTTCTCCAAAACGGTAGGTCGAGGATATCAAGGTTCAACAAGTCGTTCATACGGCTCTACTAGCAAAACCGATGAAGTTAACCTTCTCGAGCCATCCAAGAAAAGTACCCCACCAAGGAAATTCACAAATCTTGGGGACACGTACTCCAACGCTCTAAAAAGGTTAATGAAGCAAGGCAAACTCCAACCCATTGGACCTACTCCCGAACCCGAAAGGAAATCCAAATTCTGGGACGAGAACTCGTACTATGAATACCATAGGGGCAAGGGGCACGACACAGAAAAATGCTACAAGTTGAAAAACGTGCTTCAAGATATGATTGAAGATGGTCGATTGCCAATACCACCGGGAGGTAAACCCAACAACACTCAGAATCCTCTTGGAGTTCTAGTGATTACAAGTGATGAATCTACCTTAGATTCCTCACACCTTATTTCTCCAATCGAAAATGAAGTCTATGCAATCGAGAATGAAGGGTTCTACTCTACTATCTCCCCTACCATTTCCGACTTCATCATATGGGCAAGGAGTATAGATGGGCAAGTTTGGGAATTAGAAAATATGGTGACAACTTTACGCGAGCCCAACGCAACACCCAAAGAACATGTACCACTAATCTTCTCTCAAAATGCTACTATGCAAGAAGTAGTCACCGTGGTTGATAAACTAGTTGACCAAATAATACGACTGGAAGATGAAATCATGAGAATGATAGAGCTAACTACAATCAATGGAGTTTGGGCCGACGATGATGAGGACGAGTATCTCATTGAAAACTCCCTAGTCAAAGAAATAGTCCAAAATGGTGAAGACCAAGATGTAGACCACCTAACTCGCTCGGGTCGTCCATATCAAAGCACTACTCAAAACGGTCCAACCAACGTTGTCACACCAAATGATAACGAAGAGGACTCCACTGACCATTTGCTCAAGCAATTACAGTAAGACGAAGGTCGATCTTTCAGTCTGGCAATTAGTAGCAAGCTCATTCCCACATCGCCAAGCTTTACTGCAAGCTTTGGCCAAACTAAATGTAGCACATAACTCGACGCCCGAAGATGTAGTCAACTTGGTCTTCCAAGAATCACCAAAGATAAGTAATCCTATTACTTTCTCAGACGAAGATTTGCCACCTTTTGGCGCCAGTCACAATTTAGCTCTTTACATCACTGTCATTTGTCTAAAAAAGAACGTGCCAATGACCTTGGTAGATGATGGCTCCGCGGTCAACGTCATACCCCTCAAAACGGCATACAAGTTAGGCATGAAAGAGTCGGATTGGACCCCTACCAATCAAGGTGTGCGTGTATACGATGGTACACGACGAAAGGTGGTAGGACTTGTTAACCTAACCATAGCCACAGGGGCAATTGAACGAAAGGTTAACTTCCAAATTGTGGACATTGAAGCTTCCTTCAACATACTTCTGGGAAGGCCGTGGATTCACGCTTCCAAAGCGATAACATCCACCCTTGATCAAAAGATCAAGATACCACTAAATAGCAAAGTAGTGACGATCACTTCGTCACCTATCAAGGCAATAATCGAAAAACAGTCAAACAATCAAGTCCTTGCAGATCCCGCATACGAACTTGGAGGCTTCCAAAGTGTAAGCGTCATAGAAAGTGAGTTGGCACCCTTATACTAAGATCCCTACTCCAACTTGGTGGTCAACCACATGCTCAAAACCCAGGGATACTTCCTTGGAATGCCTTTGAACCCTACTCGAAGAAACACCTTCGCACCATACAAGGAAGGCAACTCAAAGAGGATACCACTTGGACTAGGGTACAAACCCACTAAAGAAGAGGTTCTCGAAATGCTTGCCCAAGTCCAAAACCGCAAGCATGTAGGAGTCCAAATGAGACCCTATCTCCCCACTTTAAATGGGTACTTTGTTCAAGAAGGAAGTCTAGAACTCTTTCATGGATTTCCCGAGCCTTGGCATTATCTCGAGAAGAAGCTAGCCGGAATCGAGATCTTTCACGATTGCTACTTTATCCCTCCAAAAACAGTTCCTACCGTCAAAACCCGTCAAGCACCTTGCTTAGAGGAACAAGCCGTTAGCCTATTGTTTGGAGAAGATCGATTTGTCAGGGCCGCGCAGGATGAGATCATTACCATGATACTTCAAGACGATCGCTTCAACCCCACCGCGTTAATCACAGAAACCAACGCAAGACAGCAGAAAGGATGGAGAAAATCAATCAAGTGGACCAACAATCAAGGAAGACTCTTCAAGCTCACCACTGGAGAAGGAGAGATGTTCAAAGGAGAACCAGAAGACGATGAGTTCGAGTCGGAGTCGGAGTCGAAGTCTAGAGAAGTCATTAGAGAGTCTCCTCCTGTCGTCATCCCTACTCCCTTTATTTCTCCTAGCTTAGCCTCGAGTAGTCACAGTAGTTCGGGAAATGCCCCAACCACTGTCCCTTTGCCGCCACTGACCATGGATCAGTTGGCTTCTTTGTTTCAACTTTACTCAAATTTTAATATGAATAAATCAGGTTCTGCTTACTCTTTGTGTTATCTTGAGTGCAATTCTGTTTACGATGATACTGAGGATGACCAAGACCCAGACTCGATCGAAATACCTCCCTACATAGCCAAAGAAATACTACAGGAAGGGGAAGGGGGACCAGTAATAGAAGATACCGAACCCATCAATGTAGGAACTGAACTAGAACCCCAAGAACTTAGGATAGGGACTACCTTGAGCTCTACCGAAAGGGCCGATTTCATAAACCTCCTAAACAAATTCAAAGACGTTTTCGCTTGGTCCTACAAAGACATGCCGGGGATCGACAGGGATATCGCTGAACATAGAATTCCGATTAAGCCAGGTTTCAAATCTGTGAAACAAAAGCTTTGACGAATGAGGACAGAATGGGCTCTCAAGATTAAAGAAGAAGTTGACAAACAATTCAAAGCCGGGTTCATCAAAGTTTCCGAGTATTCTGACTGGGTAGCCAACATAGTACCTGTGCCCAAAAAGGATGGGAGAATCCGTGTTTGTGTTGACTTTAGGGACTTAAACAAAGCAAGTCCAAAAGATGACTTCCCTCTACCTCACATCGACATATTGGTGGACAACACTGCTGACCACGCGTTACTATCCTTCATGGATGGATATGCGGGTTATAATCAAATCAAAATGGCCATGGAATATATGCATAAGACCGCCTTCGTCACTCAATGGGGAACCTATTGTTATACGGTCATGCCGTTTGGATTGATCAACGCCAGAGCTAGATATCAACGCACCGCAACTACACTCTTACATGACATGATGCACAAAGAAGTTGAGGTATACGTAGATGACATGATTGTCAAATCCAAGTAAAGAGAGGGGCATATTGCGAACCTTCGCAAGTTCTTCGCAAGGCTACGAAAGTACAACATGAGGCTCAATCCTCAGAAATGCACGTTCGGGGTAACATCTGGCAAACTCCTGGGATACGTCGTTAGTCAAAGAGGTATAGAAATAGATCCTTCCAAAATCAAAGCTCTGATCGAAATGCCACAACCTCAAACGGAAAAAGAAGTCAGAGGATTCCTGGGAAAGGTGCAGTATATAAGTCGATTCATATCGAAACTTACAATGATTTGTGAGCCTATCTTCAAGAAACTCAAGAAAACAGACCACACCATGTGGGACGACGATTGTCAGAAGGCGTTTGACCGAATAAAAGAGATATTGGCTAAACCACTAGTGCTCATGCCACCACAACGAGATCAACCTCTTGGTTTATATCTCACGGTAACCGAAAAGCTTGACCATGGGTGCCATCTTTGGCTCAAACAAAGAGGGAAGTGAAGAAAGGGTTATCTACTACCTTAGTAAGAAGTTCCTGGAGTACGACTGCAAATATTCACAACTCGAAAAGACATGCCTCGCTCTTGTGTGGGCAACAAAGAAGCTACGCCATTACATGCTTAGCTACTCCGTCAAAATATACTCCAAAATAGATCCAGTCAAATACCTCTTCGAGAAACCCGTCCTCAACGGACGCCTAGCAAGATGGACCCTGATGCTCCCAGAATTCGACCTCAAATACGTGCCACCGAAAGTTATTAAAGGGCGCGCTGTCGCCGAAGTTCTTCGCAGAAAATCCCATCAATGACGCACAAACGGTAGACACTTGGTCATTTCCAGACGAGGATATACTCCAAACTGATGTAGATTCCTGGGACCTTTACTTTGATGGAGCATCAAACTTGAGAGGATTTGGAATAGGAGTGTTGCTCATTTCTCCTGAAGGCGAGCATACACCAATTGCTGTCAAACTCGACTTCGAGGTGACAAACAACGCTGCAGAATACGAAGCTTGTCTCATTGGACTACAAGCGGCAGTGAGCCTAGGCATTAAAAACCTCCGAGTACATGGGGATTCATCACTGATCATCAACCAAGTTACAGGATCTTGGAAAATTCGAAGCGAAAACCTCGCACCTTATCAGGCTAGAATATACCAAGTCGCTCAATTCTTTGATCACGTAACCTACCTACACCTACCTCGGGAAGAAAATCAATTTGCAGACGCTCTTGCGAAGCTTGCATCTTTGATTAATATGCCAGATCACATGGTGTAAATGCCTTTGTGCATCGAACGACGGTCAGAGCCGGTTTATGTCCACCAAATCACCGATGAAGAAGAAATCGCGCAGGAACCCTGGTTCCAAGCAATCCTGAATTTTAAGCTCAATGGTACCTATCCACCCGATATGGACAAGAGGGGACAACGTGCTATACGCCTACTCGCTTCCCAATACGTTCTCATGCAAGGAGAATTATACAAAAGAACACCTCTTGGTGTAATCCTGCATTGCCTTGATCATTCACAGGCGCGAAAGGTGATGGAAGAAGTCCACGACGGAGAATGCGGTCCTCACATGAGTGGGCCCATGATGGCAAAGAAAATCACACGTTTAGGGTATTATTAGATCACAATGGAATCCGATTGCGTCAAATATGTAAGACATTGCCACAATTGCCAAATCTTCGGGAATGTACAACATGTCCCTCCTTCATTGCTCTATACAATGACGTCTCCCTGGCCATTTTCTGCATGGGGAATTGACATAATCGGGAAGATAACCCCGGCCGGAACAGGAGGTCACTGTTTCATTCTAGTAGCAATTGACTATTTCACAAAATGGGTAGAAGCGGCTTCCTACATTAGTCTTACAGCTAAAAATGTGGCAAAGTTCATACAAAACAACATCATCTGTCGATATGGTTGCCCACATGAGATCATTAGCGATAACGGATCACATTTCCAAGCTGAGACCGAGCAATTGCTAGCCAAATACAAGATTAGACATCACCACTCTTCGCCCTATAGACCACAGACTAACGGCGTGGTAGAGGCGGCAAACAAGAATGTTGTTACGATTCTCAAGAAAATGATTGAAAACTATAGATATTGGCCAAGCAAGATACCCTTTGCTTTGTGGGGGTATCGTACATCTGTTAGGACGCCCACTGGGGCTACTCCTTTCTATTTGACCTACGGTATGGAAGCTGTACAACCAGTCGAGCTAGAAGTACCATCCTTGCGTATTTTACTAGAAAGTCAAATCCCGGAAGCCGATTGGAAGAGGGATAGATATGAAGAACTCATCCTCCTGGATGAATGTAGGTTACGCGCCTTGCATAATGTCCAAACATATCAAGCACGTATCAAACGAGCTTTCAACAAAAGGGTTAGGCCAAGAAACATAAAAGAAGGAGACTTAGTGCTCAAATCGGTTAGAGCCCTTCTACCTGTTGACCCACGGGGAAAATTCAAACCTAATTGGGCCGGACCATTTTTAGTCAAATCCATACACCCAGGGGGTGCGGTTAGAATCACAGACCTAGATGGGAATGAGTTTTCGAACCCAACAAACCTTGACCAACTAAAACGGTACTATGCCTAGAATAGGAACAAAAACGCGCCTCGCGTAACCCCACGTGTCGCTCTTGTGGCACTAAATAAACGGCCCCTGGCCAAGCTGAAATAAGCTAATGTCACTGTGCTCTTGCATTTTGACAAATTTGTCATCCTCATATCATCAAATAAACTAAATTTGCACCTTCAGAGTAAGCAAAAAGCTCATGCTTATTTTCTAAGTTCATTACAAGCTCTTGCTTAGAACAATTATTCTTTTACATTTACTCGAACTACGCGCAAGGGTTTGATTTCATTTTTTTAAGTGAATACGTAGGCAATCCTTCACAGGATTCAACCCGTTATATCTAAAATGTAAATAGAAGGACATTTGCATTGCATTTGGAATTCGACAAGAATAATAAATAGAAAATCACAACGGTTTCATAACCACTTAACCTTTTTTATTTCATCCATTTTATAATAATAATAGTAAGCTACATAATAAAAATAGAATAGGCTAGGATTCTAAAAACCCCACCTTTTATTACAACAATAAATAATAATAATAATAATCAAATAATAAATAAAGACTCGGGCTATTCCTCCATCTTCCCCTTGCCCTTGTCATTCTTGTCATATTTCTTGTCACGACCTCGAGCCGGACGCTCTTGCGCCACTTCAGACCTAATCACCAACGGTCTTTCTCGAGGCCTAGACTTTCCATTCTTGCTAATCACCATTTCCGCGACAGGAGTAGTCTTTGGTTTCTTCGAAGGATGAACAACTTGAAACCCGGCTTTTTCTTCTCCCTCTGTCAGATGCTTCTCTTTCTCTTTCTCTACCTCGCGCATCTTGTAGTCAACGGGCTCGCGCTTCCTCAATCTCTCGCGTCTTCCGGAGTAGTAGCCTTTCTCCATCACAGATAAGAATCCGACACCCACAAGGCATTAGCGGAGAAATTCAAGAACCACATGTTTCTTTGGGCCCATTTAATGGCCCAATCTCTTCGGCTCTTTGTAGTAAGCGCCATAGCAGTCTGCGGGACGGTATCAAGTTTCGGGATCGTCTGTTTCAGCCCAACTTGTCTCATCAGCCTTTCCGGGAAGATGCACACCATAAACTCCAATCCAGGAATGCGCACGGACCTAGTGGGATCCAAAGAAGACACTCCAGTGACGGATTTGGGGTGCCACCACGGTACGACCCACCTAATCAACGGGCCATCATCGCTCTTCAGTTTGTTCTTCCAGTAATCACAGACCCGAGTGAAGTCCACCATATACAACCTCGTCCTCATCGCAATCAAGCGGGCATGATAGGAAAGAACATGAACTGGGGGCTCGATCAATCGGAGCCAAATAAGCCAAACCTACCAAAAGCGGGTATTAGACAACAACAAAAAAAACGAAAAACGAAAAAAAAAACAAAATAAAAAAGAAAAAGAAAAAAAACGAAAAACGAAAAAAAAAACGAAAAACGAAAAAAAAAAAAAAAAAAAACGAAAAACGAAAAAAAAAAAAAAAAAGAAAAAAAAGAAAAAGAAAAAGAAAAAAAAACGAAAAACGAAAAAAAAAAATGTCTTTTACCTGCAGAATGACGGGGCTTCCCAAATACGGTAGATCACGGTTGGATTTCCTATTATCCAAGCCCAAAAGAATCTCTCCTAAGCATAAGCAAGTTGGGCTCCTGCGCAACTCCATTTGCTCAACAAGGCCCAGAAGACGGGGATCACCTCTCAAGTCTTCATCAACATGCCCTTGGAAGACATACACATGCAACAAGCAAAAGCCAAATGCTCTTCGCCTGGCAACATGAGAAACGGTGGGGTCGGCCCTGTTGATGAATCGATCTATGAAGTCCAGCATCCTCACGCCTTTCGAAGTCACTAGACGGTCCACCTCAAGTCTAGTCAACCCAAGCAAGTCTCTAAATTTGCTCTTGTACCCTTGCGAAGTAGAAGGAATGGCAGGCAAGTATTCAGGATCCCACCCACCAATAGCAGCAATTTCTTCAGGAAATGGGCAAATATCACCTCCAGGGAACGCAAAAACATGGTAATTTGGGTCCCAATAGTCAAGACAAGCATCCAAGAACGGTTTAACAACCTTGATGAGTTTTAAACTCAACAAAGACCCGAAATTATAAGCACCCATATCATGTTTCTCCATGTTCGAAAATTCGTTGGTCCATTCCTTCAAACGAATCTCCAAAGTATTCATGATGAAAAGATTATTTTGAGAATTCTGTGTAATTAGACGAAGAAGAGACGCAAGAATTATGTGAATAAAAGCTCCATCGACGTTTCTATTTATACTAATTTCTGTTTCCAAAAATCCGTCGAGAGCGAGAACACCTGGGAACAGCAAAGACTGCTGCGCCTCTTCAAAGGGACGCAGCTCATCCGCGCCCCTTCCTCGCCTTCCCTTCGTGATTTTCCGCGTTGGATCTTTCCTAATTCCATGACGAATAATTTCCTATTCCTACGGGTTATTATTTTGGTAAATACGTGAAGATTACCATGTCTCAGGTTTCCTAATTTCGCGGGCACGAATTTCAAGGCGACATCGACATTTTCGCCATTTTACCGCACTCACACATTCTCATTTTAGGAAATAATTTTAATTCATCATTTTAGGAAATAATTTTCGTTTTAATTCATTTTACATTTCTCATTTAATTCATTTATTTTAGAAAATAATTTTCGATTTACTGACTTTCAACATTTATATATTAATTTTAATTTCTTAATTTCATTTCTACATTTCTAACTTATAGATTTCTGTTTTTTTTCTTTTTTTAGGGGTAACCCTCCCTACCGTCTGGTCATTTTCGGCAATTTTTTTTGCATTTTTTTGCATTTTTGCATTTTTTTGAGTCTTTCGTTTTGCGCTAACTGAGGCCATATGTATATATAAATGTATGTTTTGCGTGATTTCTATGTAAATTTTGGCAGCATGACGGCATAAACCGTCATCTACCAAACCTGTTCAAAGCTAACCTGGAGACACAAGCAACGCAACCCAGCAGCAAAGGCACTCAAGCCATCATATATACAACCAAAAAGGGAAATGTACAACAAACTGGGGGCTCGAGCCCCAAACAAAGTCCAACATGTTCAAAATGAAGGTCCAAAATGTACGACTGTGCAAAATACGGCCAACAAACAAACAGAAACTACACAAAACTACTGTTGGTCGCCCTCCAGCTCTGCAACCCTTGCCGCAAGAGCAGCAATCTCGGCGTCCCGAACCTCGAGCTCCCTCAACAAGCGAGTTGTCTCCTCCCGAGACTGGGTCAACTCTCGCTCCAGCTCGCGGTCACCCTGTAAACAACAAAATTGGCTCATGTCAATCGTTTCAAGAAAATTTGGAAAATCAAAATTCAAAAATAGAACAGTCACAAGGTTCATACCTAATGACCTCGACCGCCGACAAGTGCCTCGACGGCAGTAGCTCGCAGCCGGTTGGCCACCCTCCACAACGCCACAAACCGAGACGGCGCAACCTGCATTTCCAAAAAGAAATTCTCAACAATCGAACAAACTCAATCAAATGTGTTCTTACACAGAAGTTATGCAAAGTTAGAGGATTTACCCTCCGAATCAGATGCTGCCAATCGTCTAGGCCAGCATCCGTCACAGCTACGTCAAAGTCACGCAGCTCGGAGATCATCGTCCTCCCGGTCGCGTCGGTGTACTCGAGGGTCTCGGGGTACTCTGGGGGCTCGATGCCCGCCGCCTCAACCTCCTGCAAAACCAAATATTTCTCGTTAATTGGTGATCTTTCATTATAATTCTCAAAAGGAAATCAAATCAAGAGGAAGGGTAAAAGATACTCACCACTACCGGCCAGTACGCCAACCTCCCGTAGAGGAACGCCGAGTAGTCCTCGCCAGGAAGAAGGAGGGCGTCACCACTGGCACCAGCCAAGTCCGCCTCCCGCTCAAAGATCGAAGGCTCCTCGAACATCGTCTCTGGGAGGATCGACGGAACCGTCAACACGCCCCGAGAGCACTGACGAGCCAAGCGCTCGCCCAAGTACCACACCGGACCCATCGACGTCCTCAACAGCAACCGGCTCGAGCTCCTAGGTCGAAGGACCTCAGCCACAAAAGGAGGCGTGTCAGCGTACTCCGCCCAAGGCCTGGGCACCCACTGGGACAAGATAAGCAAAGGATCATTCCTATGATCAATTAAAAGGCAATATAAGAAGCAGATGAATATAAGTAAGATACTTACGCTGTCCAGCTGAAGAGCGTTCACATCCCGCCGGTAGACACCGTGAGAAGAACGCTTGCTCTTCGTCCGGCACATCACCCCATCCCTCACCACGGGATAGGCCTTCTCCAGCGGCTCCGTCCTCTTGGGCGCGAGGCCCGGGAAGTAGGAGTACACCCACGCCTGCAAAGCAATATAGTTAATGACGATCTTTCGTAATTTGATAGCGAAAGGAATTGATTTCGGTCTAAAGGAAGGTTCATACCTCCAGCAGTAGTCCAGGTCCGACAGCACCGGGAGAAGTCCCCTTCTCCATCAACTCCGGACGAACCATGGCTCTCATGAAGCGGATGAGGACCTCAAAACCAGCAGTGACCCAGTCCCAACGCCCTAGGGAACTCAGATCAGAAAGGAAGGGAAGAAGCTTCGTCGACAGCCTCTCACCCTTGTCTCCGAGGTAAATCGAAGACAGAAACCACCAGAGCCACAAACGAGCCCTGCTCGGTCAACAGACAGGAGGAGGGGCCGTCTCCCTCCGTCAATCGTCACCGGTAGGGATCTTTCCCGCAAAGTAGTCTCGAACGTAGGAGCTGGGCACCAAACCCGGCACGGTGACAACCTTCGGCGACAAGTTCCAGCCGATCAACCTCCTCGCCTCGGCCGAGTCCACCCTCATAGCATTCTCCGGCCACTCCACCTCCTCAGACCCACACGGCAGACCAGAAATCATGCCGTAGTCCTCCAGAGTGACTCCCACCTCACCGAAAGGCATGTGAAACGTGGAAGTCGTATCCCAGAATCGGTCCAAGAAAGCGCAGACCAGGCTAAGGTTAGCCCGCAGCTTCCTCTTTGCGATATCCCTCCAGGCCTGCACCAAAGGACCGGACGCTCCACGCTCGATCATGGCCCGCTCCTCCGCCGACAGCCGCTCGTAGTGCTCCATCGCTGTCGTGTAGCCCGAGAACGACCTGATGTTCCCGGCCTCCTATTGTGATTTGAAACAAAAGCTATCTTTAGTTTTGAATGAAATTTGAAAGAGATGTGAACAAATGAATGAAAGAGGATGAGTAATGAGTAGTGAATTCCTATTTACCAAGCTCTTCACCGTCCTGTAGGACAGGTGACCCTCTGCAGCCCACAACAGGTGCCTACTCTTCCAAGTCTCAGCCCACGCAGGAGCTCCTCTCAGTTGACGACCTCCTCGCCCAACGTTGGCCCGTCTCGGGGCCTCCTCCTCCTCGACAGCCTCCTCCTCGTAGACCTCGTCCCCAGCAGCCATCACCGCGGCGGTGAAGGCCTGCTCTAAAGCCTTCTCAACAGTAGCAACGTCTATCTCCATGGGAGCTCTCCCAGAAGTAGAAGCTACATCACCTGAAATATTAAAGCAAATTTAGGCCGCGTCACGTGACGACAAGCCTTGGTTAAGGGATTTTCGAGCCTTCGGAAGCCCTGAAATCGCTCCTTTCTTGCCATCTTTGGCCACATTCTCACCAACCTGATCACTCATGTGGTAATTTGGGTCAAGTCAAGCCTAATTTGAAGCCTAGTTCCGGGTCAAGTCGAAATTTCGGCAGCATTTCGTTATAACGGCAATTATGCCCTAGAAAAGTGTCATGAAAAAGCCGTCACAAACCAAAATTCCGAGATGGTAGAAAGTTTACCCATCATTCAAGGATCCCAAATATCAAGTTTCATCGCAAATGGGCAATCCTAAGGCTATTTTCGAAGCAATTTACGGTTTAGCTGTGAAACCGTCTCAAAATTCACTCAAAGGCGCAAAACTCAACGAAAATTCAAGACAAATACATGGTTATGTTCCTAATATTACCAATTATCCATTTCTAATGTCAATTTGACAAGGCAAATGCATTTGGGGGAAAAGCCCCAAATTTTCGATCAATTGGGTCATAAACCCTAATTTTTTCGACTCGAAATTGAGCAAATACGGAAGATTAATGTAAGAATGAGACACATACCTCGATTAGTCATGATTAATGCAAGCTTTTGGATCAAACCTTGGCGGTAATGGTGAAGATTTGAGAGAGAATATGTGAAATTGTGTTTCGAAATAATAATGAACATAAGCCTCTGATTATCGCGTTTTTACGCAGAAGAAACACTTTGGGGAATAGACACAGCAGGCGCTGCGCCTCTTCCAAGAGACGCAGCTCTTGCTGCGCCTCTTCCTTGTGTTCCCTCCATACGGATTTTCAAAAATTCGTTATGAGTTCGTTAGTGGTGGGCCCATCTTTGGTGCACCTCTTCCCCAATGCTATTTTATCCTTTTGGTCCGTTTGACGATTTTCTTTCATCCCGGCCCGCATTTCCAAGCCAGCAGCAGACTGTTGCATATTATTTATTTCTTCCAAGACCTTTTGCTTGTCACAACGAGCATTTATTCCTTCACAGAATTCGACACGCCTTCATTATGTTTCCCGACGAGAGTAAGCGGATACACTTTCCCTCTCATGACATGAAGAATAATTCCCAATCATGTCTCCAGCGAGAGTAAGCGGACGTCTTTGTCCCTCTCAAGACATGAAGATTAACATCTACCTAAGCAGATTTCTCCTCAGAGTTCCCGTGTCCCGCTACTCGCAATTATTTCTCGAAGACTACCCAAGCAGCCTTCTTTCAGCAGTTCACTTTGTGTCCCCGCTACTCACCTTATTTAGTCCTTACGCCCGATCTTCGCTCAATAGCTCCCATGTACCTCCGGAAACATCTCGAGAAAGAAGTCTCGGGTATGGTCTCTTCTTATGGCTGGCGAGCCTCCTTACGTAGTCTAATGGACTTTAAACGACCCTCCCGATAGTCGACGGACTCTAAAATGTTCCCGACGACAGGTCCTTGGCTCAGACCCCTTGAGCCGCCTCGCGTCGCCATAGTCGTCAGGTTGTAATCTTCGATTGACCTGATGGCTATACTTTGACTTTCGCCTTGTCCAAGCCTCAGTCAAAGTGGGGGCTCTGTAGATACCTCATTTCTGCACCTCTCGCAAACCACCCGATGATGATTGGGCTGCATGTTTGGTACGCGGAACGATTTGTGACAATTCGTAAGATTATCGTCAAGTGATTGCTCAAATATTAATGTCTACCTCTTAGTTGTCATCTACGTGCCGATACGGTCGTTTTGACAGTAATTAGAGTACATTTGGAGTCCGGGCCTAAAACCGTCTCCATTTCTGATAACCGTTAAATCCCGAGTCAGAATGTTCTGGAATGTTCCGGATATTTCTATTCCATATTTCACAATCTTTATCTTTTGGTAAACAATTTCCCATAATATTCACATAAGATATTAAGGAAAACCGAATTATTCCGTCCTACCATAACTTAAACACGGAAATCTTTCTTCCGCAGGAGGAAACCACTTGGGAACAGACGCAGCAGGTGCTACGCCTCTTCCAAGAGACGCAGATGATCGCCGCGCCTCTTCCCAGTCCTTTCTCGCGTAATTTTCGTATCTTTTTCATATCTTTCCGAGATTCACTTCCAAAGAGTCTCCGAAACCCTAATTCCTTCACGTGATTAGTATAAATAGGAGCCTTCGCTCCTCATATTTCTCACGCGAGTGTCCGCCCTTCTCTTCTCCCTTTGCATTCTAGACCTTTGTTCTTACTTTTTGGCGTCTACGTGCTTGAACATTCGACCACGTAAGCTCGGATCCTTCTGAGTACCAGCCTCGTTTGCATGACCGACCAACTTGACCAACTACACATCAATCAACTTAATTAATTTAATCGTTTTCCTCTTACGAGGGCACTTTCTTTGCATTCGCGTCGAGCATCACTAATCGATATCTTAGTCCTTCTCGTTTCGTCAACATTTAAGTCTGAGGGTGTAAATCTCTCTTTTATTTATTGTATTTTAATTATTGTATCACAATTGTAAGGTTTATGTCGAAAATACCTCATTAAAACCGATTTCTAAACCATGCTTTAAAACCTCTTTTTTACGGATTTTAAGACTAACTGTCGAGAACGGACGCAAAGAATCGCGCCTCTTCGAAGGAGTGCAGTACCTGCTGCGCCTCTTCGTGAGGCTGCCGCAGTTCCTGCTTCCTTTCTTCTTCCTTCGTCCTCTGTAAACTCGTTCGTTGTTTGCTTTTTTTTTGTTTGTTCTTTAATTCTTCGTCATAATAGTCTGATATTTCACATGTATATTATTCATCATCATTAGCACATAATTCATCATAAATTCGACTTAAATCTCAAGTAATCAATATTTGCGGGTTTTCGTCATTAAACTCAAATTCGGGTTTTAGAGGTTCAATTCATCAGTATTGATTCTCTGGAATTCATCGTTGACATATTTACATCTGTTATTTGTCATATCTATCATATGTTCGTCATTAATCCGTTGTATTTAACCTAATTAATTGATTTAGTTTGTTAATTTGTTAATAATTCTCATTAATCTTATATTAATTCGTTTAATTCCGTTTCATCCATGTTTTACTGTTTTCACGACCCTTCATCACATGTAAATAACCTACTAATCACTTTCATCCGAGTAAATAATTTAATCAATCATTAAATTCACCAACGAGTATTAACAACACGCAATTCCGACTTCACAGCCAGAATTCAGGTCAGGAACAGACGCAGCGTCTGTTGCGCCTATTCCAAAAGACGCAGCTCTGCTGCGCCTGTTCCGGGTTGAATTCTGTCCCTGAACTCCGTTTTTGCCTTGACTTAGTTATTTAGCTTACGTATAATTAACTATTATTCGTTTTATCACCTTCTGATCTGTTCGTAACTTTATTCTTTTATTCCTTTTCTCAAATTATCCGTTTTAAAGGTATTTTCGACATAAATCGCCTAATCCAATGTAATTATTGTAATTTTCATTATTATAATTTTCTTTTGTTGTATTTATCGTTATTTCTTGTGTCATTTGTATGTTCTCACATGTAATTGAACTTAAATCCTACTTCGACATTAATTGTTTGCTAAATTAATTGTTCACCGACTTAGTATTAATTCTCACATGTTAAGATTAAAACTTGGATGTTGCATTGCATGCATACAATCGACGATATATCGAGTACGAATAAACTTCCCTAATCATTAGTAGAGGCCGCTATCGAGGCGGGCAGGATTAGGTGTTCGATCAAAAGAGCTTCCTAATACGTACCCTCACCCCTTACTCCAGATATCTGTGAACACCCGTGTTCATTGGCATCCACCAGAGTCATTCTAGACATAGAATGCTAAGGGTAACGATTGCTTAGTGTTCATGTCACTACTTTGTGTCTTGACATGACACGAGGTGTTCCTAATACGTACCCTTACCCCTTACTCCAGATATCTGTGAACACCCGTGTTCATTGGCATCCACGAGAGTCATTCTAGACATAGAATGCTAAGGGTAACGATTGCTTAGTGTTCATGTCACTACTTTGTGTCTTGACATGACACGAGGTATTCGAACGGTTCCAATTTCCCATAAAAATTGGTGGCGACTCCATACAAAATGCAAACGCTTGTTTCTCTTCTCTCCCAAGCGCCCCCGTGGGCCCCCGCTGTCCACAAGTGGCCACACAAGAACGCAATCTAATAGAAAAAATAGCACATAAACATGAGGAAACACATAGGTTTTGCAAAATTTGTTTCTTTATAAAAGTTATTTAAAACTTGCTCGAAGAAATTTGTTATTTGTAATGCGTTATGCATATTCAATGGGCTTTAGTCACAGGACTTGACACGACATCGACTCACTAGGATGCAAGACGATAGACTGACGCAACACTGACTTAGATTTGACGCGACACAGGGGATGACCTTGACAGACTTTGCCTACGTATGCGCAACCCCTAGCCAAGTGTGGGTGACAACGCGTATCAGTTCTAAAGGTAGAAGAATTGCAATGAGTACATATAAAGGCAAGGCATAAGCCATGGATTAGCTGTCTACTTGGACACCTGTTGACACTGTTTGCTGTAAAAGAGAGCCCTCTTGAGGCACGATAACTTTGAGAATTGATCTAAGACCTCATCATCGCCTGGACCGAGCACTAGCTAGACTCAAATTAGAGAGGAGAATAAAAGAAGGGTGGCATCTCGGAAAAGAAGCCCCTAAGATGAGAAGATGACTCTAGAATTTGGTAAAATAAAGACTGGGCGACAAGAAGGAGCCCCCAGTAAAAAGGTAAAAATGGAAATTGTGGTTCGAAGGTTATGAAATGGAAAGGGATGGTATTTGAGGTTCAAAGTTGATAATTGAGGTGGTTTATAGTTGAGGTTGAAAGTTGATGGTTGAGGTGGTTGTGTCCTTGAGGACTGCCTACGTATTCACGTGAAGTGAAATCAAACCAGATCGTAGTTCTGAGGTTTGGTTAATTTTATTTGGGTGTTGTGGTTGTATCCTTCTTGTGTAAGAAAGGACTGCCTATGTATCCACCTGAGTAGGTGAAATCAAACCATGCTCGTAGTTTAGGTGTCTACCTAAGCTTATGTTGCTAGGAACTTAAAGTGCAGGGGTCACGAGGGTATATTCCTTTGGTGACTCGAAGAATCGATTTGAGATAACTCCCTCTGATCAGAGACCAATGAGGTATAACTAATTTTGTAAAAATTTCCTTGTCGTGTGAGCACACTTGAAAGTGGACCCTAAGGATTATATGGGTATGTCCCGTTCTGGGTAGCAAAGTATTTGAAGACTCCGTGTCTTGGTCAAGGTGAAACTGGATTGGATATTTGGAATGTGGAGCTCGGACATAAGAGGCTTTGATGAACAAATATCTGGAGCTTGATTTTGTGGAGTTAAGGCTTTATGGGGTTATGGCTTGTAATGTGGCAGGGAAATGGAGTCTCTTGGCTTGATGTAGCTTGAGCACATAAAGGTAGGTTAAAATGACGTGGGTTCAGGTTTCCATGTCTTGGCCCTAAAGGATGGGTATACTTGACAAGCTTGAGAGGATTCTCAAAATTCTTAATTTTCTCCCTGTAACGGTCTGTGTGATGTGTGAAAGGCTAAGTGAGGGTGCTAGCTGACCATCTTCATCGATGTCTTGATTCTAAATAGACTTCAGCAGTATTTCGTATTTGATTTCATACTCGTTCTTGATTCAGACTAAGATTCTTGGTCCGGAATATATTTCGGCTTTTTGCGCAGATTTTTGATTCAGGTTTTGAAGATAAGTTTGACTTTGGATATTGACATGGCTTGCTTGATTGCGCCTTGTTCTTTTGACTCTTTTGTCTTGGATATTGATCTTGGATATTGACACCAGATTCTCTTGATTGAGACTTTGTCTTTGATCATGGCTCGTATCGTCTTGGATTTGTTTGTTACCATGGATTTGGGTGATACTAGCACCTTTAGTGTGAAACGGGTTGGTCTTTAGTAACACGGGTTGTTTATTGTGGGGAATGGGCTTGCCTTCCATCATGGATCGTTAACAAGGGAGATGGTCTAGATTCGTCCTAGAATCTCTTAAGATAGGCTCGTGCTAAACCGGGGTATAGCAAGGTTTCTATTGCCAGACATGGAATAGGTAAGAAAAGAACACGAAGTTTCAGGTCCTCTACAACTTTGAACGGAACATCGTTTAAGTGCACTCACATCGACCTGGCATGTGTTGTCGTTCGTTTTAAAAATGTCTCAAATCAATTCTTGTTGTCACAGGAAAAGGTTAAAGGAAGAGACAGGATAAAATATGTGGATTGAAAATTGTACTTTTATTGAAATGAATAATAAATGTTTTTAACATAGACTCAAGAAGACATGTGACTCGTGGGACAGCCCCCAGGTTGTCACTAGAAATTTAAATGAATATGAAGAAAGACACTAGAACAATTGGGGAAAGAAAGCCTAAGACTTGGGCTCGGAGTCGGACTTTGACGCGATCTTAGATCTAGACTCGTAATCATCGGCCCACGCTTGAACATTTACTCTTCCAGCAACTGACTTCGGCATCTGGCTTCGAGCATTCATCCATTTGAGCACCACGTCCTCATCATTGGGAACACTGGAAGGATAATAGTCAAGAAAAGTTTCCTGATAAGTGGCATATCCAGGAGGATTGCCTAACTTGTTGTGTGAGTTAAAGGTTGAGAGAGACAATTTCCCGCTTTCAATCATATCTTGGATCACATGCTTGAGCTTATAGCACATCTCAGTATCGTTTCCTTTGCCCTTGTGATACCGGCAATAGATGTTCTCATCCCAGAATTTAGCCTTCTTTTCTGGATCAGGTGTAGGACCGATAGGTTTCAACATTCGTCGTTCTATGAATCTATGAAGGGCATCGGTGTATGTAATACCAATGTTGGTAAATTTCCTAGGGGGTGTATCCTTCTTGTCGAAAGCCTTTGTGAATGACCTTGGAGAGTTGTTAGGTTTCTTTGACGAAGGCTCCATGAGGTTGCCTTTGTTGATTTTGATTCTTGGATGAGAAGAACTAGGAATGGATTGTCCACTTGTTGCTTTCTCCTTAGGACTGTCAAGTTGAGGGTTTGTCTGGACACTTTTCATTTTGAGAGATTGGGCATCAAGCTTCTTACCCATTTCAGCAAACTGGTTCTTCATGTTGGAAAGTCGAGAGTTTAGATAATCAATGGCTCCTTCTATTTTGGAAAATTTATTGTCGAAGGCCATGGAAAGCATGAGCATTCCACTTTGAATATCGTCGTCTTCGAGCACGTTGATATCTCCATCGTTATAAGCATCGAGGAGATGAGAACAGTCTAGAAATGATTCTTCGTCATGTTTAATGATATTAGACCCAAGAGGGACGATTTTCTTGGATTGCCCGACAGAAGGTGGCTTAGGAAGCTTGCCCTCTTCGATCATATCTTGGATGGTGTGTTTCAAGATAAAACACTCTTCAGTATCATGGCCTCTACCTTGGTGATATAAGCAGTATTTGTTGCCCTTTCAGAGGTTCACCTGTTTCTCTAAAGGTGGATCCGGAGTCGGCCCTATTGGATGTAGCTTTCCTTGGGCAGAGAGTCTCTTCAAAGCATCGGCATAAGACATGCCTAAATCGGTAAGCACCCTTTGATGCCTCCCAGGTTTCCTTTTTTGTTTTTCGGCTTTCTAGGACGATGGTTATTGCAAGAGGTAAGCTTTGGACGACCTAGACTAGAGGTTTCTCTAGGTGGTGTGTTCTTTTCCACCATTCCATTCTCGAGGGTAAGGACGCGAATGCTCAAATTTTCCACTATAGCTTAAACTCCTAGGACCATGGCATAAACATTTTGGAGAGACACGGTGATTGTGGCTTGAACTGCTTTGTGACTTTGCTGACTGACAGAACTTGCTGGATTCCTACTCGATAGAAATGACGCGCATTACAACTCGATTCGACATGGGATCACGCATATTAAAGCAACAAACAAAGGAAGGGACAGGATGATAAATCTAGACTTGACTTGTTAACTCGTGAAATGTCGTGAGCGACTTCTCGTGTTTGAATTCATGGTGTTTGACCTTGACCTTAGACTCGAGTGTTGACTTTGACAGAGTGACATTTATGTGGTTGACTTGATTGACGGGATTAGCGACACGTGTTAATTCTAATTCGTGTGCTTAAGACAGACTTGACTCGAGGTTCGGGTATGTGTGTCCCGAACGTGTCTTTAGGAGAATTTAAGAAACGAATATTGGAATGACTCGATGCGTTAGCCTCGAGTGTGTGAGTCGAGGTGTGGAAATGTTTAGAACCTAACTGAATTGGGGTAGGGGGTCTAAAATAACGGCGTGACGCCATAGGACTTGAATTGAATTTTGAAAAGACCCAAAATGTAAAGAAAGACGGGTTTATGACTCGGCAGAGTTCCGACTAGGACATAGTCGGTTTGAATTCTGACTCTGACTTTGCCAAATTGAATTTACATATTCACATTTATATGACTCGATATTTGGACAGAGTTTCGGCTTTGTTTTGCGTTATTTTGAAAATGTTTACATTTTGAAAAGGATTTTATTTTACAAAATGGTTTTATTTACAAAATGGTGATCACATATGATACAAACATATATACGGGCATTATAACGGGATGCTGAGTGCATTTAAAATGGTTTTGGTTTAAAGGGTGGGTTGTCATACCGAACAATCAAACCCGAGGTCTATGGAGAGGCTCGTACCAAACAGGAGTATGGCCGATTCCTCGTCCATTCCCTCGAGTAGTGAAAGCCCTTGATACAAACAGGAGTAAGCATCATGGTATGGTTGACATCAATCTCTATCCATCCTTAGGCCCAAGTAAGAATTTGGACCGTTTAGACGGGACGATTGGTCGAATGGGTTGGGTTGGGCCTAGGAAGGCCGAATAAAATGATCTAGGAAGACCGAGTTATGAAAACCGACAACTGTCTCATATAAAGCATTCCCTAACTTTGTTCAAGTTTCACCCTTGGCAACACGTAAGTGTATTAATCCCCAGCGGAGTCGCCAAACTGTGGACGCGGGCCAATGGGGGTCGCTCGGGGGAAAAGCGAGCAAGCTTTTGCATTTGTGGAGTCGCCACCAATTTATTGTAAAAAATTGGAAACCGTTCGAATACCTCGTGCCAGGTCAAGACACAAAGTAGTGACATGAACACCAAGAACTCGTTACCCTTAGCATTCTATGTCTAGAATGACTCTCTTGGATGCCAATGAACACGGATGTTCACAGAGATCTGGAGTAAGGGGTGAGGGTACGTATTAGGAAGCTCTTTTGATCGAACACCTAATACCGCCCGCCTCGATAACGGCCTCTACTAATGATTAGGGAAATCATCTACACTTGATATGTTGAAGGTTATATGCATGCAATGCAACATCCATTAGATTAATCCTAGCATGTGAAGAATTAAACTAAGTCGGTGAACAAGTAATTAGCACACAAATTGGGGTCGAAGTGAATGTTAGATTAATTACATGTGAATGGGAAGTATATAAATCATACATAATAAATACGAATACGAAATAAAGAAATAAATTACAATTGATAAACTTGAATTTACATCATAAACATGCCCAAAAGAGTTTTAGAAATAAAATAAATGAATAAATGAAAATTGGAAAAAATAAGGAAATTGGAAATTGATTTAAATTAGGAAAATTGAAAAATAAGGAAATTTGAAGAAAAGGAAAATAAGGAAAATATGAAGAAAAGGAAAATTTGGAAAATAAGGAAAATATGGAAATATGGAAAATAAGAAAATTGAAAGAAAATAGGAAATTTGGAAAATAAGGAAATTTGGACAATATGTCGAACTATGGTGATAATAAGAATAATGGTTAATTAAAATCCTAATTAGAAACCCTACGTCAAAACGAGAAGAGTTCAGAGGCAGAAACAACCTCGTATCAGCGCAAAGACATCTGCTGCGTCCTCCGGAAGAGGCGCAACACTTCCTGTGTCTGTTCTTGAGTTGGGTTCTGACTGTGAAAGTCAGACTCGTGGTTTGTTAATGTTCGTTGGTTAATTTACATTGATTTATTGATTGATAACTCGAGTAGAAGTGATTAATTGATTTACATGCATCTGGGATCGTCATGAAGTGAAAGAAAACAATTTAAACCTAATTATTATAAGTTAGATATTATTTACGATGTTGGAATTGATTTATTTACAAACTTGAAGTTAATGGTGGAAACAAAAGATTACGAATTGATGAAGAAAACAGATTTAAACATGTATCAAAGACGAAATCAAGGGACTTGATATGAACGAATCGAGTCTCTAAAATCCGAGTTTGAATTTGTGTCGAAAACCCGCGAATATTAATTATAAGGGATTTAAGTCGAAAATTATTGAAAAGGATTCATAAAAACTAATTTGAAAATTATTAGGTGAAATAAGGGAAAGAACGAAGAAAGAAAAATAAAAGACGAAAGGAACAAAAACCCGGGGAAGAAGAAGAAGTGCATCAACTGAAAGCAGCCCCTGGAAGAGGCGCAGCAGGTGCTGCGCCCTTTCCAGAAGGCGCATCAGTTGATGCGATTCTTCCCCACGTCAGATCTGTGTTATTTCAATTAAAAGGGTATTAAAAAGGTGATTTTAAAAGACGGTTTCGAGCATGCTTATGACATAAATTCTTACATTAATTACAATACAGAAAATAAAAGTACAATAAATAAAATACATTAAATAAAATTGGGATTTTACGCCCTCAGACTTACATGTTAGCGTAGCGAGATTTAACTAAATCGGTTTTTAGTGGTAACTCGACTCGATCTATAATGCAAATATGAAAGTGTCCTTGAAAAGTGATTTAAAAGCAAATTGAATTGATTAATTGATTATGGTGTAGTGGAGTTGGTCAAATTGGTCGGTCATGCAAAACGAGGCTGGTACTCGGAAGGATCCGAGCTTACGTGGTCGAAAGTTCAAGCACGTAGGTGCCAATAAGCAAGAGCGTGGTCTTAGAATGCAAAGGGAGAAGAGAAGGGCGGACACTCGCGTGAGAAATATGAGGACCGAAGGTCCCTATTTATACTAATCACGGAATTAGGGTTTAGGAAAGGAGAGAAAGATCCGGAAACAACCGACTTAGGTTAAACACGGAAACTTGGACAAAAAGAAAGCCTGGAGAAAAGGCGCAGCAGGTGCTACGTCCCTTGGAAGAGGCGCAGCACTTACTGCGTCCTTTCCCCAGCGCGTTTGACAGCCTGTCGTATTTTAAGCATAACTTTCTCTATAAGACTCGGAATAAGGTGATTTCGGTGGCGTTGGAAAGCTAAAAGAAAGATATAGAACTTTTTGTGAAATAGGCCTGACCCAAAAAAGTCGTTATCACCTCGTAAAACGGGCCTAAAAGTCGGGTTATCATTTTAGCTAAATGAAATGCACATTTTGTATTGTAAATTTTAAGTTTAGCACAAAGACGTGACATGGGACTCAAAATGAGAGATAATCATGACATTTTATGACATCCTAACCTTAGGTAGACAAGCCCATTGCTTTTTAACTCGGGATTTGACGGTTTTACGAAATGAAGACGGTTTTTTACCCGGACTCCAATGTACTCTAATTACTGCCAAAACGACCGTAATGACACCTAGATGACGACCATGAGGTAGACACAAGTATTTGAGCTATCACTTGACGAGAAACTTACGAATTGTTATAAATCGTTCCGTGTACCAAACATGCGGCCCAATCATCACCGGGTGGCTTGCGGGAGGTGCAGAAATGAGGTATCTACAACCATCGCCGATTTTATTGCATGGGCAAAGAGTGTAAGTAGGCAAGTTTTAGAACTAGATGATTTAGTAGCATCCCTCCGCAATCCAAGCACCATACCCAAGGAGAGCGTGCCACTAAATCTGTCTTAAAATTCTACAATGTAAGAAGTAGTCGCCGTAGTTGACAGTCTAGTTGACCAAATAATCAGTTTAGAAGCCGAGACCATCAGGTTGAGAGAGCTTACTATCGTCAACGGAATATGGGCCAATGACGATGAAGATGAATACCTCACTGAGCGCTATCTAGTCAAGGTTAGTGAGGATATAGTCAAAGCTAGCAAAGATCAAGATATAGACCACCTTACTCGTTCAGGGCGTCCATATCAAAATGTTTCTTAAAACGGTCCTATTTCTAATGGTCCAGTTACTAACACCAATGTCATCACCCCAAATGATGGCGAAGATACATCTACTGACCACTTGTTAAAGCAACTATAGAAAACAAAGGCTAATCTTTCAGTCTGGCAATTAGTGGCAAGTTCATTTCCTCATCGCCAGGCTTTACTGCAAGCCTTGGCTAAATTGAACGTAGCGCACAACTCTACGCCTGACGACGTAGTCAACTTGGTCTTCCAAGATTCAAATAAGCTAAGTAACCCAGTTACTTTCTCAGATGAGGATTTGCCTCCCTCCGGCGCCAGTCAAAACCTAGCTCTGTACATTACCGTCATATGCTTAAAGAAGAACGTGCCAATGACTTTGGTAGATGATGGTTCTGCAGTCAATGTCATACCACTAAAGACAGCATACAAATTGGGCATGAAAGAATCAGACTGGACTCCTACTAACCAAGGTGTTCGAGCATACGATGGAACACGGCGTAAAGTGGTAGGACTAGTCAGCCTAACCATAGCCACAGGGCCGATTGAGCGAAAGTGTAACTTTCAAATAGTGGATATCGAAGCATCATTCAATATACTTTTGGGAAGGCCTTGAATTCATGCTTCCAAAGCAGTAACATCCACCTTGCACCAGAAAATCAAGATCCCACTAGATGGCAAAGTAGTGACGATCACTTCGTCACCTATCAAGGCAGTGATAGAGAAGATGTCAAGCAACCAAGTAGTCACAGATCCAGTATATGAGCTTGAGGGCTTTCATAGCATAAACCTTGTAGAGAGTGAACAGGCACCTCTATACTTCGATCCATACTCCAATTTAGTGGTCAACCACATACTCAAGTCTCGGGGATACTTCCCGGGAATGCCACTGAATCCTGCCAAGAAAAATACCTTTGCACCTTACAAAGAAGGAAACCCTCAAAGGATACCATTGGTATTGGGATACAAACCCACGAAAGAAGAAGCTCTGGAGATGCTCACCCAATTTCAAAATTGAAAGAACAAAGGAATCCAAATGCGACCCTACCTCCCTACCCTAAATGGATACTTCGTTAGAGAAGGGAATCAGGAGTACTTTCACGGGTTTCCCGAACCTTGGCACTATAAAGGAGTGCAGCTAGCTGGAATCGAGGTCTTCCACGATTGCTACTTCATTCCTTCAGAAACGGTTCCTACCGTCAAAACTCGTCAAGCACCTACTTAGACGAACAGGCTGTTAGTCTTCTGTTTGGGGAGGACCGATTTGTTAGAGCTGTACAGGATGAGATCATTACCATGATACTTCAGGATGACCATTTCAACCCTGCAGCGTTAATCACCGAAACCAGTTCGAATCAGCAGAAAGGATGGAGAAAGTGGATCAAGTGGACGAACAACCAAGGAAAGCTCTTCAAATTCACCACTGGAGAAGGAGAGATGTTCAAAGGAGAACCTGAAGACAACGAATTCGAGTCAGAGTCGGAGTCGGAGTCGGAATCTGAGTCTGAGTCTAGAGAAGTCCCTAGAGAGTCTCCTCCTGTCGTCACTCTCAATCCCCTTGTTTCTCCTATTATAGCATCGAGTAGTAACAGTAGCTCGGGAAATGCCCCAGCAGCTGTCGCTTCACCGCCACTGACTACTGAATAAATGGCTTCTTTGTTTCAACTCTTTTCAAAATTTAATATGAATAAATCAGATTCTGCTTACTTTTTGTGTTATTCTGAATGCAATTCTATTTATGATGATAATAAGGATGATCCTGACCCAGACTCAATCGAATTACCTCCCTACATAGCTAAAGAAATATTACAAGTGGGGGAAGGGGCACCAGTTATAGAGAACACCGAACCCATCAACGTAGGAACCGAACTAGAACCCCAAGAACTTAGGATAGGGACAACCTTAAACCCAACTGAAAGGGCCGATTTCATAGACCTCCTACAGGAGTTCAAGGACGTTTTCGCTTGGTCCTACAAAGACATGCCAGGAATCGACAGGGATATTGAAAAACACAGAATTCCAATCAAACCAGGTTTTAAACTTGTAAAGCAGAAGCTTCGTCGAATGAGGACTGAATGGGCTCTTAAAATCAAAGAAGAAGTCGATAAACAATTTAAAGCCGGGTTCATCAAAGTTTTCGAGTATTCAGACTGGGTGGCTAACATAGTACCCGTACCTAAAAAGGATGGGCGAATCCGAGTTTGTGTTGATTTCAGAGACTTAAGCAGAGCAAGTCTCAAGGACGATTTCCCTCTACCACACATCGACGTATTGGTAGACAATACAGCAGACCAGGCGTTGTTGTCCTTCATGGACGGGTATTCAGGGTATAATCAGATCAAAATGGCCATAGAACACATGCATAAGACCGCCTTCGTCACTCAATAGGGCACCTATTGCTATACTGTTATGCCATTCGGGCTAATCAATGCTGGAGCTACATATCAACGCACTGCGACCACATTGCTACATGACATGATGCATAAAGAAGTAGAAGTGTACGTTGATGATATGATTGTCAAGTCCAAAGATAGGAAGGGGCACATTGACAACCTTCGCAAATTCTTCCTAATATTGCGAAAGTACAACATGAGGCTCAACCCTCAGAAGTGTGCATTCGGGGTAACATCAGGCAAACTCCTGGGATATGTCATCAGTCAAAGAGGAATAGAAATTGATCCATCCAAGATCAAGGCTTTAATCGAAATGCCACAACCTCAAACAGAGAAGGAGGTTAGAGGATTTCTAGGCAAGGTGCAATATATAAGCCGATTCATATTGAAGCTTACTATGATCTGCGAACCCATTTTCAAAAAGCTCAAGAAAACAGATCATACCATATGGGACGACGATTGTCAAAAAGCATTTGACTGAATTAAGGAGATTCTAGCCAAGCCACCAGTGCTCATGCCTCCTCAGCGAGATCAACCTCTTGGTTTATATCTCACAGTGACCGAAACAGCTATAGGGGTTATGCTCGCACAAACTGTGGGGAAAGAAGAAAGAGCTATCTACTACCTCAGTAAGAAGTTCTTGGAGTATGAGTGCAAGTACACACCTCTCGAAAAGACATGCCTCGCTCTTGTGTGGGCAACAAACAAGCTACGTCACTACATGCTTAGCTACTCTGTCAAGGTGTATTCCAAGATGGATCCTGCTAAATACCTCTTCGAAAAACCTGTCCTCAACGGACGCTTGGCAAGATGGATCCTGCTAAATAAAGGGGTGCGCCGTTGCCGAGTTCTTCGCAGATAATCCTATCAACGACACCCAAGCAGTAGACACGTGGTCATTTCCAGACGAGGACATACTACAAACTAGCGTAGACTCTTGGGACCTTTATTTTGATGGAGCATCGAATCTAAGAGGATTTGGAATAGGAGTGTTGCTAATTTCTCCTGAAGGTGAGCATACACCACTCTCTGTCAAACTCGACTTCGAGGTGACAAATAACGCAGTAGAATATGAAGCTTGCCTCATATGGGTACAAGCAGTAGTAAGTTTAGGCATCAAGAATCTTCGAGTTCACGGAGACTCATCCTTGATCATCAACCAAATTACTGGATCTTGGAAAATTCGAAGTAAAAGTCTAGCACCCTATCAAGCTAGGATAGATCAAGTTGCCCAATTCTTCGATCAGGTCACTTATCTACACCTACCTCGTGAAGAGAATCAATTTGCAGACGCTCTTGCAAAACATGCATCTTTGATTCACATGCCAGACAACATGATAGAAATGCCTTTATACATCGAACGACGGTCAGAACCAGCCTATGTGCACCAAATTACATATGAGGAAGAAAATCCAGGGGAACCTTGGTTTCAATCCATTCTAAACTTCAAGCTCAATGGTACATATCCACCAGATATGGATAAGAGGGGACAACGTGCCATACGCCTACTAGCCTCTCAATACCTCCTCATGCAGGGCGAGTTGTACGAAAGAACGCCTCTTGGTGTAGTCTTGCGTTGCCTTGATCATTCACAGGCACAAAAAGTAATGGAAGAAGTTCACGATGTAGAATGTGGTCCTCACATGAGTGGACCAATGATGGCAAAGAAAATCACGCGTCTGGGATATTAGTGGACCACGATGGATTCGGACTGTATCAAATATGTCAGACATTGCCATAACTGCCAAATATTCGGGAATGTGCAGGACGTTCCCCCTTCACTATTTTACACCATGACATCTCTTTGGCCGTTTTCTGCTTGGGGAATTGATATCATCGGGAAAATCACTCTAGCCGGAACAGGAGGTCACTGTTTCATTTTGGTAGCTATTGACTATTTTACCAAATGGGTCAAAGCGGCACCTTACACTAGTCTCACAGCCAAAAACGTGGCAAAGTTCATACAAACTAATATCATCTGTCGATATGGTTGCCCACATGAGATCATCAGTGACAATGGATCACATTTCCATGCTGAGACTGAGTAATTACGATTAGGTTCATATACCTATTATTAGACTCCTCTAATAGTGAACTAATTAACTTTTTAAATATTTGTTCTTTAGATCTAGTGTATGCATAACAAAATAAGAGATTTATGAGGAGAAACAATGTCCCTTACATTATATATTGGTCCGAAATTTTGGGCACAAATAAGGTCACCTTCCTTATTTGTTCTTGAGCTTAATATGTTGGATGATCCTCCAAAAATCCCAAAGTAGAGATCCTGCTTAGATTGCACCCAAGACTAATCCCTTAAACTAGTATACTAATTAACTAGATTAATAAACTAGTATCCTTAAAATGTATTCTAATATTATCACTATTACTACACTAATAATCTTATTTGATATTAGAATGAATGAACAAATGCTTGTATTTTTTAAAAACTTGTTTTAGAGAGATTGAGAGAATATGAGAATATTTTTGCATGTAGAAAATGTGAATGAATGAGTAGTGAAAAAATAAGAACAAAGTTCTCATAAGAGGAGGAGGGAGGACGGTTGGAACAAGGGAGTGATGCCAAAATTTGGCATCTTCCTTTTTCCTTTTGGTCTTCACAAGGTAAAGATGTGTAAGACAATGTAGAGTAGGTGTAAGGCTAGAAAACAAATAGCTATGACTATTTCTCATAAAATAAATCAACCTCACACCACTACTATTCCCTCCATTTGGTCCATATCATATAAAATGGTCTACCATTTTATTTTGTCAATTGTCACACAATATGTCACATGTAGTATGTTACATGTTATTAATTAATTTAATGCATATTTATCACATAAATATCATTTTATAAATTAATTAAATTACATACAACAAATTGACTAGTGATACTTGATCACATAAATAAAATGGGTCATATAATTATAATTCACAACATCTTGTAATTATAATTAACCATTCATTCTTATCTCTATTGTTTCTCAAACAATAAACAATTTTAGTAATAAAGTATTCCAATTACTAAAATAAATCTTATTTAATCCCATTATAATAAGATATCAATATTCTCTCTCACAAGTGAATTGTTCAATTTTAAGGAATTGATCACCTTGTATCGTCATACAATTAATCAATTTATCTATTAAGGGAGTTGTCCTTTAGGTGTGATCTTAAGGGATCAACTGACCACCACCGTCGTACGACATTAATGTCAAACTCTAGTCAGCCAATCATTACCGATTAATGATGATCAGTTAATTATATAATAAATCATCCCTTATGTATTCTTAATATGAGATTTAAACATGTGATTGCACTATTGTTGAGGACACATTTTCCAACAATCTCCCACTTGTCCGAGACAAGTGTGCGTCACCAATTCTCTTGTCCTATTAAAATCTCCCACTCAATGCAAAGTATCTCGCAGGTCGTACTTGCACTTGATCATATCTTGAGTGGTTTCCTCGATCTGGAGTGTAACTGTCTGACCGTAATTATCTACCGTAGATACCTTCCGAGCGTGGCCACGCATTTCCAGTTCACTACTCCTTGAGTGGCCTTGAGATTTCAAACGACCCTGACAAGGGGTGGACAATTCCTATCGCACTATTCCCTTTGTTTAGCCACAACTCATCATAACCCAAAATATACCCATTTGACCTCATTTACGACAGTGGTAGAGCATAAATCAAAGTTAATCAGAAATTTGTGCCAACTTGGGCGAATAGTCTCTAGTCAAAAGAATTGACTCATAAGAATACTATAGCAGCTCTTGCCACGACCAGGCTTTATGAATTACCAGAACTCTATAATCGGTCACTGCCCGACAGAGTGTCCCATACAGTCTGCCTATGTGATCGACTAGTCATCCCGTATGACTCTATGGCACTTGAACTTGCCATCAATCGCATCACACTCTAGTCACTTCGAGATGTCACCTCATATAAGTAACTAGGGGCGAATACCATGTCAATCCAGTTCACTTTGATGGGGTTCAATTTGTCTCTACAACCCATTTGGATATAACTAGGTAACGGGTGAGTTTAATAAAACTCAAACGATAAATGTGATTATCATATATGAATAGTCAATACACTATTACTACTTCATATCTTATAATCTTTAGTGTACCTCTTACACTTAGTCAAAATGCAATAAAAACTTGGCAAGTGGATATACCCTATATCCTAACATTCCAATCTTATCAATTGCTATTTCCTTGTTTTCAATATTATATCTAATAATATGAATTTATCTAAGTAGATGTCTAGTCCTCTTACTAGACTTGGGCTCTTTAACTTGAAAGATGCTCCCACTGTTATCACATAACTTGTGATAAAGTCATTGGTAGAGGAATTTACTCTCATTCCCTACGTTGACCATTTTATCACAATTTACTTAGATTCCTTTTGTAGAATTTGCAATGTACAACTAAAATACTTTTCTAGTTTGTCACTCCTTAGTCAATAAAATCAGCCTAGGATTTCAACAAATCCTTTTCAGTTTGGAAACTAAAATTTGTGCAACCCTTCAACACATAACTTAGTCATCCAAACAATTGAACAAATCCTCAAATGTTCTTTAAGGCTTTCACAAGACCATCTCATGAATTAACCTGTTATTGACTTATTATGCTCCTAGCATATACTTCATCACGGCGTGTGCGTCTGTTGACATACATGATCATTCTAATGGCGAAAACATTAGCAAACGATTTCATGTAATCAACAACTTAATAGGTTCAGTGAACGACTATGACTCATTCATAGTAATTCCATTTTCATCACCATCAATAACCTACTCAACCTTGTTAATTTTAAACAGATTTAAAAAATCTTATCATTATAAGACCCTTAACACTATGCCTATATTCTCTCACATAGATTCAGAAATCTTAGAATATATCGTACCTTTTCCTAGTCTCCCAATCACTCTTTCACAGAAGAGAGCATTGGTACATTATTCTCAATACGTAATATGTTATCAACATATAAGACATAGAAATATACTTCTTGCTCCCACTTAACTTCATGGGTAATCATGATTCTTCAATCATGTGAATGATACCATTCTCAATTATCACATGAACGAAAAGTATAATCCTTTAATGCTTGCTTAAGACCATTCTAGGATCACTTAAGAAAGTTACTGATACGGTCGTTTCTGTACCAAAAATAAACCTAAAAACAACTAACAGAAGCTAGCAGCAAGTAGGGTCGATCTCCACAGGGAGGCTATTTTGCTAATTATCTGTTTAACTCAGTCTGTCAGGATGTCACAGAAATGGGGGTTTAAATGTGATTTTTTAAACTAATAAGAGTAAGGAAAAGAGAATAAGAGAAAGGGATTAAACAGATATAGAGAAACAGCTAAGACAAACGGTTCACCATAATCATCCGGTCAAGTAATCTAGGTCTCAGGTCAATGCAAATACGGTCTAAGGGGTAACGAACGTCACCTTTCGGTCCTTAATTCACCCTAAAGTGTAAACAGCTTAACTCTCGCCCTCACTGCAATACTCTATTGTTCGCTACAAGTCTCGCCTCTTCCACCCTTTCGGTCCAGGTCGAGCATCACTAAGAATTAAATGCCTAATTGTGTCAACTCAATCAGACGGATACAATTAACTGCAGCATTTAACCAACAAAGACAATACCAGCATTAACCCAATAAATCGATTACTCTCCCTTCATAATTATGGATCCCCTATAGTCTTAGCAGAGGGGAATTAGCTACTCATAACCAACGAATTAACAATAACAAGAAATAGATAATTGAAATTCAACATTATAAAAGACTAATAAGAATTGAATTAAAGTAATTACGATAGCTAATATAGGGAAGAAGGAATTAAAGCAATGAAAAGGATTAAAGGATTAAAGAAAGAGAAAGGAATTACAATCCAAGCGAATCCGGCGTAAAGAACACAAAATCCGAGTGAAAATAATCCCGAAATAAAGTAACAGTGAAGAGGAATAAAGCAACGTTCTAAAGTTTACAGTAGAATGTTTGATAATATGAAAGATCATCCTAATTAACCTAGTAAAGTGTGCTTAAATAGCAAAAGAAACAAGTTTAGCGAAATAAAACATCACGCGGGCTAATCAAAGCCCAAACCCATCAAAACCACTCGATCGAGTGGATTTAATCCACTCGATCGACCAAACTAGAGCTTAAACCACTCGATCGAGTAGAAAATCTACTCGATCGAGTACTTTCCAGTAACAGTTTCCTGCTTTGCGCACTGGACTTCAAACGGTTGCCATTTCTTCGTTACTTGGCCAAACAGGGCTATTCCGGTGGCGTTGGAAAGCTAAGAGGACAAGCTTTCATCTCCAATTGGAATCACCTGAATATCTGTTGTAGAACTCGAGATATGGCTCTCCAAAGTAGGCACTAGCAATTTGAAGTTCTTCCTTTGCTCGCCTAGCTATCTTACTTCTTCGCGCATCTCAAAATAGCTACATTCCCGCTCCAAATTCACTCTTCCTCCAAATGCATGCTAAACGGACGGTAAAAGGCTTGATTTCACTACTTTCTGGTTCATTCCTGCAAATAAGACAAAACAAACCAAAGTAGCATATTCGGGGCATTTCGTAGCATAAACTACGATAAAAGCATGGAAATACGTGCATAAAATAGGCTAAAAAGGCTATATAAAATGCACGTATCAGTTACGCATAATATGTTAGGATTCTTAGATCTTCATCTAAGATTTTGTGTCCCAAACACATTCCTTTTCTAAATTCCCATTTTAGAAAAGTGAATTTTTAATATCATTTGCCATCCTTCATCAAAATGAAATGTGGCGATTCCTAACATAATTTATCTTGATCAACATCTTTATGTCAATCTTATGTATTTGAGTACTCTAACGCTCTATTTACCTTTAAAGAGACCCTCGCTTTAAAGTAAATCTACTCGTGAGTAACAATTTTTTGGATTGTAATGCTATGGCTCGTATGTAACAAGGTCATAATACTATCACTTTCACAAAGCAATATTTTAACCAATAAGACATGTGCGATAAACTCTCACTGAACTATGCTCCTACTCTATCTTTATAGATTATAGTTCAACTATACTCCCACTCTATAGTTCCATTACTTTCACAAAGTAATACTATAAGACATGTTTGTGACGATCCAATCTACTCCCACTCTATCTCTCAGAAATACATCTATCTTCTTGAGAGATAGCTTTATGAGTTACAAACATATATATGGTGGTGTATTAGGAGTTTATCTAGACTATGCATTAGCTTTCAAAAGGCCATTCCAATCATGGCAGCTTGATTCATATGATATGCGAGTCTTATCCATGTCATCTGTTTAATAGACTCTCTATTTTAGGTATCTCCTGGTTGACCATCCATTTTAGAATAATGTGTCCGTTTTTTTAGGTTCATATACCTATTATTAGACTCCTCTAATAGTGAACTAATTAACTTGTTAATTATATGTTCTTTAGATCTAGTGCATGCATAACAAAATGAAAGATTTATAAAAAAAACAATGTCCCTTACATTGATGGTTGGTTCGAAATATAGGGCACAAGTAAGGTCACCTTCCTTCACTTGTTCTTGAGCTTAATGATATGGATGATACTCCTAAGACTCCAAGTATAGAAGACACTCCAATAAGTTACACCCAAGATTAATCCCAAAAATTCCTACTAATATTAACTAGATATGTAGTAGAAATGTAACCTTAATAATACTAATATTTCTAGTATTACTACCTGTAGTAATAGATTGAGTGTATTAGTATTTGTGAGAGTTTTTAGCAATTGCATGTGTGGGAAAACTAGAGAGAAAAACAAGCAAAGAACAACATCCAAAATGAGCAACTAATGCTCTATTTTTAAGAGCCAAAAACCGGTGGCCTCTCTCCTATGTAGGGAATATTTTTGCTTTTGTTTTTACTCTTTTGTATAGTTTAGTTTGAGTGTAGGGAACATATGTGTAAGATGTAGTATGAATAAAGCTTGTGTGATGTGTCACAATTACACTTTAATCAACGCAAACAAAAGACAAAAGAGCATCTTTTGTTCTCTTCATTTGGCCGAAAATATGGACCTATTTTGGTCCATTTTTGCCTTTTGTCATTTGTCCCACAAATGTTTATAAGTCATATGTTTAACTATCTTACATAATTAATTATTAATGTAATCATTTAACACTTAAATATTACAATTAATAATATAATATACACTCCACTTTTTGAGTAGTATACTACCATTATATCAACATATAATGGATCCCAAAATAACTAGTTAGTTAAAATTACAACTTCTTGTAACATTAAATAACTAATTACCTCTACCTAAAACTTATATAATACCTCAACTAATTTAGTAATTTAACACTTAATTACTAAATTAAATCTTATTTAATCACATTACAATAAGACGCAAAATTGCACTCCCATAATTAAGGAATTAATTAATCTGTATCACATA
Source organism: Silene latifolia (assembly GCF_048544455.1). NCBI lineage: Eukaryota > Viridiplantae > Streptophyta > Magnoliopsida > Caryophyllales > Caryophyllaceae > Silene > Silene latifolia. The sequence goes on from NC_133537.1 coordinate 37,575,461, forward strand.
GAATTAATTAAATATCTATTTGGGCCTCATCCTATAGGTGTGACCTAAAGGGATCAACTGACCACCACCGTCACATGACAGTAATGTCAAACTCTAGTTAGCCAATCATTACCGATTAATGACGATCAGTCGACTATATAAAGAATCATCCCTCACGTATTCTTAGTATGAGATTTAATTATGATATTAAATCATGTGATCGCACTATTGTCGAGGACACATTTCCCAACACGTTTTGTATCGTAAATTCCCTACTTTATGAGTTCAATAGCTCATCACAACTTTATAATTTATCTTACTTAAGTAAGTTGTTACTTTTAGTAACAACGACATAAGGAGAATCAAATGCATGGCTTATGGACATATAATGATCTAATCATCATAATTGTCTATTTGATCAATTTAAGTTGATAATATAATGTTTCACTATGCAAGTAGTATATGTTGATGATTTTAGAACAAATGATATGATAAAATAAGTGACCTGGGTTGAAAACCAAATCACAAATATCCAAAGCACAACAAATGTTTAAAGAATACAAACAAATTTCCAAGTCACACAAGGAAATCAAAAAAGTTCTAAAAGTCTCAAAATACACCATGAAATTAAAGACAAAGCAAATTGAAGCCAAGCTTTCATAGATCCATCACCACGGTCGGCTACCTCTAGCTTCCCCATGATCCTCTAAGCTTGCTTTTCCTTGCCTTTGTCCTTGATAGGATGCCCTATTTACAATAAAAAGGGTAATCATCACAACTTGTATCATCATAACAAAGTTGAGATCGAAACATAAAAGATAGGGATAGTTATATACCTACTGGAATAACCTTTCCACCTTTGATGTCGCCAAGGTATTTTGAACAGTTTCTCTTCCTATGCCTAACACCACAACAGTAGTGGCACTTGTCTCCGGAGGAGGCACTGTACTTGGGCTTGGAGGAACTAGCTTCACAAGCTTTACCTTTAATCCTGTTGGGAGTTCGCTTCTTTCCCTTTTTCCCAATTTTCTTAAAAGTCCCCTTTCTCTTATGATTGACATTGAGCACATCTTTGGTGGAGCTAACACTTAGCCCCATATCCCTTTCGGCTTGCACAAGAATTTTGTGCAACTCATCAAGGGAGACTTTCTTGTCTTGCATATTAAAATTCACCCGGAATTGAACACATGCCTTGATTTTGTTAAGGGAATGAAGAATCCGATCAATCACCAGTTCTTCGGGAATCTCCACCTTATGCATTTTTAACGTCTCAACATGCTCCATCAACTTGAGCACATGAGGGCTAACTTTTTTGCCTTCCTTAATGTTGAGATCAAAGAATGCGGAAGCCGCCTCATATTATATGACCCGTGGAGCTCGTGAAAACATGTTCACAAGTTTCATATAGATCTCATGAGCGGTGCTAATCTTTATAGCACTTCTTTGGAGTTCGGCTTCCATTGCAAAGATCAACACGTTTTTGATCGCGGCCGACCTCTTTTGGTAAACCTCATATGCTTGCCTAGCGGCGGTGGTGGACCTAGCATTAGGTTCGGCGGGAGATGCCTCGGTAAGGTAACGAAGCTTGTCGTCACCCTCCGCGGCCAAGCGAAGTTGCGCGTCCCAATCGGCGAAATTGGACCCATTCTTTTCTAACTTACATCGATCCATGAAGGATCGGAGCCATGACACATTGGTGAGCGTGTTGGAACTAGTGGTTGTGGATGTGATTGGAGTTGCCATTGCAATTGATAAAACGATTTTTACTACAAAATAGGAAATGAAGGAATTAATGAACATCTATCGTTTTGACAATACTTGTAAACATTTTAAACAAGTTTTAAGCATTTATATAGTGACCTCTACCCAACTACTATAAATGATTCCGAGATCCAAATTCATATTAACTCGGGCACGGTGAGCCGATTTATCCCTTATTAATATAACTCGGTGGATTAACCTCTTAATCAATTCTACTTCTAGAACTCTCGGTCGATAAAAATTACTTTAATATTTATCTTTAGCCCGCAACACATGCGACTACGGTCACGAATACTTCCGTTGAGCTCAATCCAAATTTCGATGTAATAACATTTTATTACCCACTTACCCAACGTAACAAGTTTAGTACCCCGGTGAGCCGAGCCTACTTCCTTATGAAATTGGGACTCATGGTTTCTACAATTTGGTAAGGCTAATTCTCAATTATTAATTTGTGAGAGGTCGTATCAATTTATTATCTATCACATTTTAAGTGAACTAAAGCGGTGAACTACGATTATTATAATTGACTCGGTCGATGACTCGATATGATATGCATGTGTTGTTATGGCGATTTGGCAATGCATGTAACATATTAAAAGAAATGCAAAGCAATAATTAAATTCCTAGTATGGCCTTCCTAGAATAGAAAATCAAATAATCTATTACATATTCGGAAACCAACTCCTTTGGTCCCTTGAATCTTCAAGTGGCGCGCCTCCCAAGAACTCCGTCTTCGTCGGAACACCTTTTCGAATGGCACCGTCTTTGAAGAAACTCCATAATTACAAATAATAATAAAAAATACAAAGCTATTCCTATTATACATTTGTAAAATGGAAAAACTAATAAAAATAAAAGTGATACGAGATCACATTAAATTACAACCGAATCAATATTCCCTTCATTACGGGTAATATCGATTAAAACTAAGGCCATACTAAGATAAAATTACATAATTCAAAATTATATAAATAAAAGACATTCAACTAGACCTGGCAAACAGATCGGGTCGTGTCGGGTTCGTGTTGGTGTCACATGTAAATGGGTCACAATCCCTTCAACCCAAACCCGACCCAATTAAGCCTCGTGTCGTGTCCGTGTCGACCCATTTACATAAATGGGTCATAAGGCCTCAACCCTAACCCGTTAATTTCGTGTCGGATTCGTATCGTGTTTTCGTGTCACGTACCTATTTTGAAAGTTTAAGTATATTTATGTGATTCAGGATCAAGAATAATTAGGATTAATTTAGTAAACAGGTCATTTGTGCCGGGTTCGTGTTTAGAGAGGTCAACCCTAACCCAACGCAATTAAATATCGTGTCGTGTTCGTGTTGACCTACTTACATAAATGGGTCATTAAGTCTCAACCCAAACCCATTAATTTCGTGTCGGGTTCGTGTCGTGTTTTCGTGTCATGTCATTGTTTGCCTCCTCTACATTCAACAATTGAAATATGCAGCGTTATATATGTATCTATCATGCCAAATTATGTGCCAAATCACCCTATTTAACTTATATCGTATATATAACCCGATTTTATGGAAATGCGTGATAATAACTTCTTAAAATCACAAATTAACACTTAAATCACATCTAAGCTCAAGTTAATTATCCTAACACTCTTAGGACTCAAAAATTAGTCATCACTCAATTTTGACTATAACTCAACTTGATTTAATTTTTATGCTCATTTTTTACCTTAAAATCATAATATTTATGAAATAAATCTAAATTAAATTACAATAATTTCAAATTTTCAATTTTAAATTTTTGAACATTCTGGAATATATCCATGACACTCATAATGTCAAAAATCATGTTTAAAATTTTCGAATTAATTTTGAGAAAATATAGTTGCATTTTATCGGTTTAATCTCATAAAACATCTAAAGTATCCAAAAATTAATCTAATCAATTTTACAACCTTAGATCTGATAAGTGGAATATTTATGAAACCTAAAATAATTTTCTCATGCCATGAAATTTTTTTTAGCTGTTTATGCTAAAATAGTCGCTATTTATGCCATTTTTACACTAAAAATTCATAAATCATGCTAAATGAGATCATTTCATCTCAAAATTTACATACACTCTGTAAATCATGCATGTGACAACATATTAAAGTGTCATGGCTTGGTTCGAAGTTTAACTATTTTTATCCATTTTACCTCTTTTAATCCATTTTTATCTCATAAAAATCATACATCATGCAATATTAATCAAATTAATACGAAATTTTACACACAACTTGTAAAATATGCATGTGAGGTCATATAAAATTTTCAAGGTCAGAGAGTAAGTTTAACCATTTTTTAGTCATTTAACCTCTATTTATGCCATTTTTACACTAAAACTTCATAAATTATGAACTATTAATCACATTAATATGATATTTTACATGCAATACATAAAATATTCATGTGAGGTCATACTAAAATACCACGACTAGTAGTGAAGGTTAACTTATTTTAGTGAATAAAATTTCATTTACTCATAAAAATGTAATAAAATCACTAAATATCTTTAAAATGAGCAATAAATTTTCATAAATCATAAAAATGACCTAAAACCATTTTTGGACCAGAATATATAACATGCATAATTATTTCGTGACCTACTCTTATAGATCACAAATTTATAGTTTTATATGTTAACATTTTAACTCGGAAAAACAATAACCGATTATGCATGCAACATCATATGCTCTGATACCACTTGTTAGGTTCGTATACCTATTATTAGACTCCTCTAATAGTAAACTAATTAACTTTTTAAATATTTGTTCTATAGATCTAGTGCATGCATAACAAAATAAGAGATTTATGAGGAGAAACAATGTCCCTTACATTGTATATAGGTCCGAAATTTTGGGCACAAATAAGGTCACCATCCTTATTTGTTTTGAGCTTAATATGTTGGATGATCCTCCAAAAATCCCAAAGTAGAGATCCTCCTTAGATTGCACCCAAGACTTATCCCTTAAACTAGTATACTAATTAACTAGATTAATAAACTGGTATCCTTAAAATGTATTCTAATATTATCACTATTACTACACTAGTAATCTTATTTGATATTAGAATGAACGAACAAATGCTTGTATTTCTAAAATCTTATTTTAGAGAGATTGAGAGAATATGAGAATATTTTTGCATGTAGAAAATGTGAATGAATGAGTAGTGAAAAAATGAGAACAAAGTTCTCATAAAAGGAGGAGGGAGGACGGTTGGAACAAAGGAGTGATGCCAAAAATTGGCATCTTCCTTTTTCCTTTTGGTCTTCACAAGGTAAAGATGTGTAAGACAATGTAGAGTAGGTGTAAGGCTAGAAAGCAAATAGCTATGATTATTTCTCATAAAATAAATCAACCTCACACCACTACTATTCCCTCCATTCGGTCCATATCATATAAAATGGTCTACCATTTTATTTTGTCAATTGTCACACAATATGTCACATGTAGTATGTTACATGTTATTAATTAATTTAATGCATATTTATCACATAAATATCATTTTATAAATTAATTACATACAACAAATTGACTAGTGATACTTGATCACATAAATAAAATGGGTCATATAATTATAATTCACAACATCTTGTAATTATAATTAACCATTCATTCTTATCTCTATTGTTTCTCAAACAATAAACAATTTTAGTAATAAAGTATTCCAATTACTAAAATAAATCTTATTTAATCCCATTATAATAAGATATCAATATTCTCTCTCACAAGTGAATTGTTCAATTTTAAGGAATTGATCACCTTGTATCGTCATATAATTAATCAATTTATCTATCAAGGGAGTTGTCCTTTAGGTGTGACCTTAAGGGATCAACTGACCACCACCGTCGTACGACGTAATGTCAAACGCTAGTCAGCCAATCATTACCGATTAATGATGATCAGTTGATTATATAATAAATCATCCCTTACGTATTCTTAATATGAGATTTAAACATGTGATCGCACTATTCTTGAGGACACATTTTCCAACAATTACTAGCCAAATACAAGATCAAACACCACCATTCTTCGCCTTACCGACCTCAAACTAATGGCCCGATAGAGGCAGCTAACAAGAATGTCGTCACTATCCTCAAGAAAATGATCGACAATTATCGTGATTGGCCCAGCAAAATACCATTCGCACTGTGGGGTTATCGCACATCAGTTAGGACGCCTACTGGGGCTACTCCTTTATACTTGACATACGGCATGGAAGCTGTATAACAAGTTCAACTAGAAATCCCGTCCTTACGCATTCTGCTTGAAAGTCAAATTCCAGAAGCTGATTGGAAAAGGGATGGATATGAAGAACTCATCCTCTTGGATGAACGAAGGTTGCGCGCATTGAATAATGTGTAAACATATCAGGCACGTATCAAACGAGCCTTCAATAAGCGGGTTAAGCCCAGAAACATCAAAGAAGGAGACTTAGTCCTAAAATCAGTCAGAGCTCTACTACCTGTCGATTCACGTGGAAAATTTAAACCCAACTGGGCCGGACCATTCTTAGTCAAGTCCATACTCTCGGGGGGTGCGGTTAAGATTAAAGACCTAGATAGGAATGAATTTGCTAACCCGACTAACCTCGATCAACTGAAACGATATTATGCCTAGTGTAGGACAAGAAATGCGCCTCGCGTGACACCTACGTGCCGCTCTTGCGATACGAAATAAAAATGGCCCGTGGCCCGCTGAAATAAAGCTCATGTCACTTTGCTCTTGCATTTTGACACTTCGTCATCCTCATATCATCAAACAAATTGAGTTGTATTTTAGGAGTAAGTAAAGCTCATGCTTATTTTCTAGTTCGCTATAAGCTCTTGCTTAGAACAATTATTCTCTTACATTTACTCGAACTACGCGCAAGGGTTTGATTTCATTTTTTAAATGAATACGTAGGCAATCCTTCACATGATACAACCTATTATTTTAAATGTAAATAGAAGAACATTTGCATTTGCATTTGAAATTCAACAAGAATAATAAAAGAAAATCACAATCGTTTCATAACTAATAAATCTTTTATTCATTTGTTCCATAAATAATAATAATAATAATAATATGCCACATAATATAAAAAGTTGAAAATAAATGTTAGGCTAGGATTCTAAAACCCCCGCCATTTATTACAAATAATAATAATAATAAATAGTACTACGACTAAGGCTACTCTTCCATCTTTCCTTTGCCTTTGTCATTTCTGTCATACTTATTGTCTCGACCAAGAGCCGGGCGCTCTTGTGCTATCTCTGACATAATCATCAAAGGTCTCTCTCGCGGTCTAGCCTTACCATTTCGATCCACCACCATCTGTACGGCAGGAGCGGTTTTCGGTTTCATCGACGGATGAACAACTCGGAATCCGGCCTCTTCCTCTTCCTCAGTCAAGTATTTCTGGTTCTCCTTTGCTACTTCGTGAATCTTGTAGTCAACAGGCTCGTGCTTCCTCAATTTCTCACGCTCTTCAGAAGTAGCAGCCTTCCTTCATTGCAAGTATGAATCAGATACCCATAAGGAGCCAATAGGGGAAAGTATGAACCACATGTTCCTCTGAGCCCATTTGAGGTCCCACTCTCGACGAGACTCTGTAGTGAGTGCAATTGCAGTCTGAGGAACAGTGTCAAGCTTCGAAATCTTCTGCTTAAGGCCCACTTACCTCATAAATCTCTCCGGGCAGATGCAAATCATGAATTCCAAGCTAGGGATGCGAACTGACCGAGTCGGATCTAAAGATGAAACTCCGGTAACTGACCTGAGATACCACCATGGCACAATCCATCGGATCAAGGGACCTCCTTCACTCTTCAGCTTATTCTCCCAATAGGTGCAAACACGAGTGAAGTCCACCATGTAGAGCCTAGTTCTCATCGTAATCGACCGAGCATGGTATCCTGGCACATTAACTGGGGGCTCGATCAACCACAGACGCTCCATAAGCCAAACCTGCAAAGAAGACGGGAATTAATGCCCATATGGTCAACCAAAAGAAAAGAAAAGACAAAAAAAAAACGGTTGGCACATGTATAAAAAAAACGAAAGCGGGTTCTTACTTGCAAAATGATAGGACTTCCCAGATAAGGAAGCTCGCGGTTGGCTTTTCTTTTGTCCAACCCCAGAATGATCTCTCCTAAACAAAGGCATGTTGGGCTCTTGCGCAGCTCCATTTGTTCCACTAAGCTCAAGAAAAGAGGTTCCCCTCTCATCTCCTTGTCAACATGCCCTTGAAGGACATAACAGTGAAGTAGACAAAACCCGAACGCCCTATGTCTCGCAACATAAGAAATAGAAGGGTCTTCCCTGTTTATGAATCGGTCGGTAAAGTCAAACATACGGACCCCTTTCGAGGTCACAAGACGGTCAACCTCAGCCTTGGTCAGTCCAAGCAAGTCTCTAAATTTACCCTTATAACCTTGAGAGCTAAAAGGTATAGCGGGTGCATTTTCTGGATCCCATCCTCTAATAGCTGTTATTTCCTCCGGGAAAGGACGAATATCGCCTCCAGGAAAGGTGAATACGTGGAAATTAGGGTCCCAATATTCAAGACAAGCATCCAAGAAAGGTTTCACAATTTTCACCAATTTGAGACTCAAGAGTGATCCCAAATTAAAAGCACCCATGTCATGTTTCTCGATATTTGTGAACTCGTTCATCCACTCCTTGAGACGGTTTTCTAAGGCATCCATAATTTTGAAATTTTTTTATGAAGATAGGAGAGTTTTAATGGGATAGACGGAAGAAAGATGGAGGAATTATGTGAATAAAAGCTTCCCCAACGTCTCTATTTATACTAAAAGTCGTTTCCTAATTTCCGTCAGATCTGACCAGCTTGGGAAATGGCGCAGCATCTGCTGCGCCTCTTCGAAGAGTCGCAGCTCTTGCTGCGCCTCTTCCCCAGGCTTATTTCCGTGATTTTCAGCTTTGGATCTTTCCTAATTTGTTTTGGCTATAATTTCCTATTCCTATAGGTTATTATTTTGGTAATTCCGTCAAATTACCAAAATTTATATTTCCCAATTATTTTCGGGTTCGCTTCTCGAGACGAAATGGACATTTTCGCCAAACGCGCACACTTACCCATTTCACTTTTTTTTTAGGGGAATCATTTCACTCCTCATTTCACACTTATACATTTCTTTTTAAGTTTTTTTTTAAGGGGTAGCCCTTCCTACCGTCCGGTCATTTTTGCCCATTTTTGGGCACTTTTTGTCATTTTCGCTCATTTATGGGCAAATTTTACGCATTTTCGGTCATTTTTGCTCATTTACGGGCACTTTTTTGCTTTTTTCTCATTTTGCGCTAATTTAAGTCACGTGTATATTATGTGTTTTATGTGCAAATTCTATGTAAATTTCGGCAGCATGACGGCACAAACCGTCATTTACCAAACCTGTTTTCTAAGCTAACCCGCAGGAACAACAAACACCAAGCAACAAAGGCACTCGGGCCATCATATATACAAAAATGCAATATGTACATCAAACTGGGGGCTCTCGCCCAAAACAGGTCCAAAGAGTACAAAACGAGGTCCAAAATGTACAAGTATATACAAGACAACAACAAAAAGGGAAAGCAGCTACTCCTGGTCGCCACTCAGCTCGGCTACGGTCGCCTCGATGGCAGCGATCTAAGCGTCCCTTACCTCCAACTCCCTCAACAGGCGAGCTGTCTCCTCCTGGGACTGCGCCAGCTCACGCTCCAGGTCACGCTCCCTCTGAAAGTGATAAAGAAATGCCCCATTTCAATCATTTCATTCAACCATATCAAACAAACGCGAGAAATTGCAACGGAACTCCATATAAAGAGAATGAGGGATCATACCTATCGTCCTCGGCCGCCCGAAAGTGCCTCGATGGCCGTGGCCTGCAGCCGGTTGGCCATCCTCCACAACCCCACATGCTGAGACGGCGCCACCTGCATTTCAATAAACAAAAGGTTTTCAAAAAGAACGAATGCATTCTTATGCAATGAAAACGGTGAAAGACAGCCGAAGCTGGGTGCTTACCCTCCTCACTAAGTGCTCCCACTCCTCCAGGCCAGCATCCGTCACCTCCTAGCCAAAGTCACGGATCTCGGAGATCGTCGTCATCCCCGTCGCGTTGGTGTACTCAAGGGTCTCTGGGTAAGCTGGGGGCTCGACGCCTGCCACCTCGATCTCCTGCAAAGTTCAAATGAATTCTTTATTCGACGATCATTCATCAGTTTGTCAAATCAATTCAAAAAAGGAAAGTAAAATACTTACCATGATCGGCCAGTATGCCAGCCTCTGGCGAACAAACAGAGAGTACTCCTCACCAGGAAGAAGAAGGGCATCACCACCTACGTCCGCCAAGTCAGCCTCTCTCTCAGCGTCCGAAGGTTCCCTAAACATCGTCCGGGGAGGATCGACGGGAACCGTGAAAGTATCACGAGAGCACTGACGAGTCAAACGCTCGCCCAGGTACCACACTGGTCCCATGGACGTCGACAGCAGCAACCGACTCGAGCTCCTAGGTCGAAGGACCTCATCCATGAAGGCCGGAGCGTCGGGGTAGTCCACCCAAGGTCTGGGCACCCACTAAAACAAGAAAACGAAAGGTCATTCCTATTCCTATGATTGGCTCTAAACGGGAAAGGGGATCATTCCTATGATTGCTCCTAAATGAAAATAACAATGAAGTAAAGTAATTGAGGATAATTACGTCGCTCAACTTTAGGGCATTCACGCCCCATCGACAGACGTCGTAAGAAGAACGCTGGCTCTTCTTACGACACACCACCCAGTCCCTCACGACCGGGTACGCTCTCGGCTTAGGCTCCGTCCTCTTGGGCGCGAAGCTCGGAAAGTAGGAGTACACCCACGCCTGCAAAACAAGATAATCGATAATGATCTTTCACAATTCGATAGAAATGGAAATAAAATAAGAAGTAATGATCTATCATGATGCAATAAAGGTTCATACCTCCAACAACAGTCCAGGACCGACAGTAGCAGAAGAAGTCCCCTTCTCCATCAGCTCAGGACGAACCATGGCCCTCATGTAGCGAGTGAGCACCGCAAAGCCAGGAGTGACCCAGTCCCACCGACCCATGTCACTCAAGTCAGAAAGGAACGGAAGAAGCTTCGTCGATCGCCTCTCCCCCATGTCTCCGAGTTAAAGCGAAGATAAGAACCACTAAAGCCATAGACGAGCCCTCTGCTCCGCAGTACAAGCAGGAGGAGCCACCTTCCTCCCATCCATCATCACCGTCGCTAGGGTCCTACCCGCAAAGTAGTCTCTGACGTAAGTACTCGGCACCAACCCGTGAACGGTGGCAGCACCCGCTGCCAGGTTCCAGTCGATCAGCCTCCTCGTCTCGGCCGAGTCCACTCTCATGGCCGTCGACGGCCACACCACAGCCTCCTCTCCATACGGCAGACCATAAATCATGCTGTAGTCCTCCAGAGTGACCCCGACCTCCCCGAAAGGCATGTGAAAGATCGAGGTCGTGTCCCAGTACCGATCGAGGAAAGCTCGAATCAGGCAAAGGTTAGCCCGAATCTTCCTCTCCTTGATCGCCCTCCACGCTCCCACCAAGGCTCTGAAGGCTCCCAGCTCGATGATGGCCTTTTCCTCCTCCGTCAGTCTCTCATAGGCCTCCATCATCGTCGTATAGCCGGAAAAGGACCTCATGTTCCCAGCCTCCTGTATCCATTCAACGCAAAGCTATCTTTAGCACAAAGTAAATAGAAATGAAATGATAAGTAAATAAGGAAAGGTGATAAGGAAATGGCAAGTTCAAAATTTACCAAACCCCTCGTCGTACTGTAAGACAGGTGGCTCTCTGCTGCCCAAATGGGATGTCGACCATCCCATTTCTCAGCCCACTCAGGTGCCCCCGCTAACTGGCGACCACCTCGTCCGACGTTGGCCCGCCTCGGGACTTCCTCGACAACCTCCTCAAAAACCTCCTCGACCATCTCCTCAAGAACGAGAGAAGGGTCGAAGTCGAAGTCCACATCCATAGGAGCCCTCCCCGACATAGACGATAAGCCTGCAAAATTAAAGTAAATTAGGCCGCGTCAGATGACGACAAGCCTCGGTGAGGTTTTGTTTCAAGCCTTTTTAGCTCCGAAAACGGCCTTTTCTCGCCATCTTTGGCCATTTATTTCGAAACTCAACCACTCATGTGGTAAATTGGGTCAAGTCAAGTCTAAATCCAAGCCTAGTCACGGGTTTAAGTCGAAATTTCGGCAGCATTTCGCTATAATGGCGATTATGCCCTAGAAAAGTGTCCTGAAAAAGTTGTCACAAATCAAAAATCCAACATGGTAGGAAGTTTACCCGTTACACAAGGATTCCAAAAATCAAATTTCATCAAAATGGGCAATCCTAAGGCCATTTTCGAAGCGATTTTCGAAATAACTGAGAAACCGTCTCAATTTCACTCAAATGCTCAATACTTGACGAAAATTCAAAAAGAATACATGGTTATGTTCATAACAATTCCAATTATCCATATCTAATGTCAATTCTACAAGACAAAACCATTAGGGGGAAAAGCCCCAAATTTTCGACATTTTGGGTATGAAAACCTTAATTTTTCCGATCAAAATCAAGCAAATACAAGAATTAAAGTAAGGATAAGACACATAAATCTATTATTATTAATTAATGGAGTGGATTGATCAAATTTTGACGGAAAATGGTTGGAATTTGAGAGAGTTTTAATAGAAATTGTGTTTTGTTATTATGAATAAAACACGACTTCTGTCGAGTTTTTACTCAGACAGGGACGAACTCGGGAAAGGACGCAGCACCTGCTGCGCCTCTTCCCCACCTTCCCTCCAGCTCAATTTTCAAAAGTTCATTATTTGTGGGCCCATCTTTGGTGCGCCTCTTCTCCAACACCATATATCATATATTTGGTCTATTGGGCATTTATTTTTGTCCGGACCAGTATTTTATCTTCAAGTAGACTGTGAGCCATCACAGTATTTTATCTCCTAGCAAGGATCGTTCATCAGGACTTCGCTTGCAGCAATGAGCGGATTTCCGACGGTGTTTCGACACGCCTCCATCAATACCCTATTATTTTCCCAGCGAGAGTTCATGACAGCCGATTGTACTTCTCGTGAGATAAAGTTCACTTGAGACCGATGCAAGTAGATTTCCCCTGCAGTTTCTACCGACGTCCTGCTGCCCTCAATATTTTGTTTCCTCTTGGAGTTCGGCAAAGGTATCGTTCTCCAGATGTTCTCATACCAACCTTCTCTTAGGTTCCCAAACTACCCATGTTCCCACACCTAGTCTCCACCTATAGGATCATAATCCTTTAGGACCGCCTTTCTCCGGGTCCATACGCCCAAACCACGGTTACCCTTAGGTCGCCTTCTCACCGATGTTTTCCTTTTAGGGTCCCACACCTTAGCATAATCCTTATATATCTTTTAGGTCTTAGCCTTAGCTCCTACGCTTAACCTTAGCTCCTACGCACCTCCGGAAGCATCTCGAGAAAGAAGTCTCAGGTATGGTTTCTTCTTATGGTTAGCGAGCCTCCTTACGTAGTCTAATGGACTTTAAACGACCCTCCCCGATAGTCGACATGCTCTAAAATGTTCTCGACGACAGGTCCTTGGCTCAGACCCCTTGAGCCGCCTCGCGTCGCCATAGTTGTCAGGTTGTAATCTTCGATTGACCTGATGGCTATACTTTGACTTTCACCTTGTCCAAGCCTCAGTCAAAGTGGGGGCTCTGCAGATACCTCATTTCTGCACCTCCCGCAAGCCACCCGGTGATGATTGGGCCGCATGTTTGGTACGCGGAACGATTTATGACAGTTCGTAAGTTTATCGTCAAGTGATAGCTCAAATACTTGTGTCTACCCCTTGGTCATCATCTACGCGCCGATACGGTCGTTTTGACAGTAATTAGAGTTCATTTGGAGTCCGGGTCAAAAACCGCTTCATTTTCTAATACACCGTTTTAAAATGCCGAGTCGGAATGTTCTAAAATATTCCGGATATTTTTACTCCATAAATTAATTTTATATCTTTTGGAAAAATATATCCCGAAAATCGTATTTTAAGGAATAAGGAAGTTGAGATCTACCGCAATTCCATAAAAGAAATGCGGAAATCTTTCTTCCGTAGGAGGAAACCTCTGGGGAAATGACGCAGCACCTGTTGCGCCTCTTCGAAGGATCGCAGCAGCTGCTGCGCCTCTTCCTCGGCTCTTTTCTGCGTATTTTCAGATTTTTTCGAGATTTGTTTCCAAAGTTTGAGTCATTCCATAATTCCTCCGTGTGATTAGTATAAATAGAGACCTTCGGTCTCCATATTTTTCACGCGAGTGTCCGCCCTTCTCTTATCCCTTTGCATTCTAAGACCGTGCTCTAAGCTTATTGACGTCTACGTGCTTGATCAATCGACCGCGTAAGCTCAGATCATTCTGAGTACCATTCAAGTTGCATGATCGACCAATTTGACCAACTACACCTCATTTAATCAATCAATTTAATCTAAATCCTCTTGCGAGGGCACTTTCTTCATACATTCGAGTCGACCAATCACTAAAACGTTAACTTAGTTAATCTCATTTCGTCAAACATGTAAGTCTGAGGGTGTAAATCCCATCTTTTATTATTGTATTTTATTTTCGTACTAATTAATGTAATATTTACGTCAAAAGTATGCTTAAAACCGGTTTCTAAAACCCTTTTGTTAAACTGTTTTTACGGATTAGCAGTTGGCAGACGTCGAGAAGAAACGCAGCAACTGTTGCGCCTCTTCGAAGAGTTGCAGCATCTGCTGCGCCTCTTCCAGAGGCTGCCACAGTTCCTGCTTTTCTTCTTCTTCCTCGCCTCTCTGTTAATCCGTTCCCTTTTCCTTTGTTTTCTTATTTTCTTCTCTTTCATTCGTACATAATAGTTTTAATACATATTCTTAATAATATCACGTTTTAATTCCGACTTAAATCCCTTATAATCTATATTTGTGGGTTTTCGTCACTAAATCAAACCCGGATTTTTAGAGACTCGATTCATTCATATCAAGTTTCTGAAGTTCACCCTTGTACATATTTTTACTGTTTATTTCCAGTTTATCGAGTTCTTTCAAGTTCGTTTCCGTCTCCATAATTAACCCTAATTAAATAGTTCTAACTCGTTTTTAATTAGTTTTAATCCGTTTTAATTCGTTTTAATTCATTTTTATCGCCTTCATGACAAATTCATATGTAAATAATACGCTAAATCACTTTCATCCAAATCAAATATCCATAATCAACCATTAAATATACCAACGAGCATTAACGAATAGCAGTTCAGACTTCAAAGCCAGAACTCACCTCAGGAACAGACGCAGTGACCATTGCGCCTCTTGCAAGGGACGCAGCATTGATGCGCCTGTTCTGGGTTGATTTCTGTCTCTGAACTTCCGTTCTTGCTTTAACCTAATTCATTAGTTTACGTATTAATCGACTATTAACCCTTAATACCACTCCTAATCTGTCCGTATTTTCTAACCTAATTTATTTTCTCTTGTTTTTCCCAAATTATCCATCTTAAATATATTTTTGACGTAAATCAATTAAATCGTTGTAATTATTGTAATTTTAATTATCGCATTTTATTTATTGTATTTTGTCATGTATGATTTATTTACTTGTTTTCACATGTAATTAATTCTAAACCCTACTTCGACATTAATGAGTGCTAAATTATGTGTTCACCGACATAGTTTAATTCACATGTTAGGATCAAAACGTTGGATGTTGCATTGCATGCATATAACCGACAGCATATCGAGTATGAATAATTTCCCTAATCATTAGTAGAGGCCGCTATCGAGGCGGGCGAGATCAGGTGTTCCGTAAAAGGACTTCCTAATACGTACCCTCACCCCTTACTCCAGATCTCTGTGAACATCCTTGCTCATTGGCATCCACGAGAGTCATTCTAGACATAGAATGCTAAGGGTAACGAGTTCTTAGTGTTCATGTCACTACTTTATGTCTTGACATGGCATGAGGTATTCGAACGGTTTTCAATATTCCACAATAAATTGGTAGCGACTCCACAAATACAAACTCTTGTTTCCCAAGCGCCCTCGTGGGCCCCCCGTGTCCACAGGTTGCCAAAATCTCAGGTCAAGTCTATTCGTTCAGCTAAATTTTAACATTAACTCGTAGATATGCAAAATGACAAAGCTAAAAAGATAATTAGTTCATACAGGGCTTAAGCAAAATGATAAAAAGTAGTGCAATTTCATCATCGAAATACACCGTTTCGACTCAGCCTATATGCAAAAGTAAACGTGAAATTTTTTGAATTTTTTGAATTTTATAATTTTTATGAGATTTTCATATTTTTTGAAAATAAAAGACAATGCAAGCAGAAAATTAAACGTGATAATAGAAATGCAATAAAAACAGTATGCAAACACAGATATGGATGCATATACCCTCCCTAAACCAAACTGTACAATGCCCCCATTGTACCCAAAAATAGGGAAAGGAAATGCAAACTGAAAAGAAGAGTGAAGATGCGGAAAACTTAAAAGATAACGCAAAGTAGGGACCTCCCCAAACCAGCCAGCAATATGGGAGGTCGCTAATAGCTTCATAGCAGCATCACTGGAAGCGAATCAAAACAGCGAACTCGATCGAGAGGATATAGTACTCGATCGAGTAGGTCGCGGAAGTGTTCGATCGGGGAACAAAAGGACTCGGTCGAGATGTACCTGCAGACTACAAATGGCGACCAAAAACAAAGTCTAACTTGTTCACAGTTTATAGTCTGAAAACTAATTATTAAGCACACAACAAAACTAAAATGTTCGAAAATCAACTAAAAAGTTTTAAACTCCAAGTTGCCTCCCGGACAGCGCTAGTTTCAGATAGGTCCCAACTCGACCTTCTCCTCTTCATCCACCAACAAGAATTAATGGCCCACAACAAGATTTCTGACTGAATGCAGTCCCTTCAGCGTCCATAATTTTTACTTTTGGTCGCCACAGCAAAGCATTGGAAGAACAGCGACTCTTGGCAGCAACATAGCCTCCACCTTTGGTTTCCTCGCGCGCTTTCTTCTTATACGGCCTAGCCTCGTCCAAAGCTCCACCTTGGGTCATCAATCCATACTGTTCCAGCCTCTAACTTCAACGTATGGTGCCCGCCTTCTGGGTCTTTCAACCTGTCAAGACCTGTAGAAGAAGTAACAAAGGAATTAACCTTATTTGCAAAATCATTGTCCAAATTAAATTTAGACGAAAATTTATTGTTCTCAGCATAAAAATTACTCGATCGAGCACTCAAGATACTCGATCGAGAAGTTTTTTCGGCAATTGTACTCAATCGAACAACTTGTTTCACTCGATCGAGGATCTTGTTTTCCTCATTGCTCGATCGAGAACTTTTATCCTCTCGATCGAGTACTTCCTCAGTAATTTCATTCGATCGAGCAAAGTAGGACTCTCGATTTAATGTTTGAACAAGGGTAGGTGAGACTGCGTTGTTCACTTTCTCTTGAAAAGTATTTTCAACATCTGAAGAAGTTTGATCGGCAATGACTTGAGCCAACTGAGTCTCAAGTCTCTTGATAATGGCGTCTTTAGTTTGCATAATCTCTTGCACTTTCAGCACAAGTGCCTTCACTATAGACGTCAACTCAACAATTTCTTCTTTATGTTTATCAGGAGGAGGAGTTTGTTGTTGCGGCGGCCAGATAAATGGAGGCTTTTGATAGCCTCGTTGCTGAAATGGATGTGGTAGCACATGTACAAAGGAATGCCTAGCTTGTCTACACTGCCTAAACGCATAGACTTCATCGTTCCCCGCCAGAAAAATGACAATATTGTGCCCCGTAGCACCACATCTCTCACAGTAGACCACCTGTTGCGCCATAGTATGGAACTGAGGTGGACTACCCCAAGATTGTCTACTCTCCAGCTTGTCAGAACTTGCATTTTGAGCTTCAAATTGGGCTATAATTCTGGAGACGCTAGACATCTTGGCAGAAAAATCAAAGGTACTCAAGCCTTCCCTTTGATAATCTTTCTCCTAGAATCCTGTCTAGGTAGGACCTGTAGGACCTATCAAAACAACACTAAAGGAAAAAGATAAGAACTGCCTCAATGAATAAATTCCTTGAGGCTAAAGACAGACAAAAATAAAACAAGCAAATAAAATAGTTGTCTCCCCGGCAACGGCGCCAAAATTTGACACGGCTGTCGCAGCCCTATCAAAAATAAAACCAACTGGCTCTAACCAATGCAGCAGAGGCGAGTCGGGTATCGTATCCACAGGGAGGTGATTACTATCTACTCGTTATTCTAGTCTGTCTATGGTCACAATTTTGGGGTTTGAGTAACTTTCACTAAACTAAAGAGCAATAAAAGTAAAAACAATTAAAAAGGCAAGAGTGAAAAGGATTGTGAGAAAATAAAGAGAAAGATGCCAGAATGTGGGTTCACCATGATATTACACAAATCAGCTAAAGGTAAGGTCAGTCGGTCAGATGTGAGAAGGGTAAAGGAAAGGTCCTTTCGGTCCGCTATCCGCCCTAGGGTACTACTAACTTAGCTTTCACCCTCATTAGTGTAGTCTATTGTCCATAACAGGTCTATTCATTCCAATCTCTCGATCTAGGTCTGGATTTAACCGGTTTAATTAATTCAGTTGCATGCATTTAACCTAATAATTACAGTTATATTGCTATCAAACAATTCTCACAACCAAATCTCCTAAACCAATTACCGCATCATCGTTATACTACCATGGCTCCCCTAATCCTAACATTTAAGAATTAGCTACGCATAACAATGAATAAAATAAGAACGAAAGATAAAGTAAGAACAAACATGGTATAAAAGTGTGCAAAAGAGAATTAGATAAAATAGAAAGAGAGTAAGAGAAAGATTACACAAACGAGATCCGGAAAAGTAGAAGAGCAACGTCGAACCATAAATAATGTAAGGTTTTTGAGATATGAAAGAGATGCTTAAACCTAATTACGTCTATCTTATTTATAGGAAAGACAATTATTAAACCTAAGATAGGATAACAAGATATTAAAATCTTGCGACAGATAGAAAAGTACTTGATCGAGGACATTCGAACTTCTCGATCGAGTAACTCCTAGTGTAACACCCCCATACACCAAGTGCCTTACCAGAACCACCTAATGCATGGGAATGCTACCATCTCGGTTACCCGAGGCACAGTAATCAAAAGTGACCATCAAGAAACATACTTTAAGTAAATTAATTTAAAGTGATTACATCAAAACCAAACTATAAAGTAAAATACAACTGTTCCAAACCAAAACCAACTAAAGTAAATAAAATGTCATGACACAACAGTGGAAGACTACTATTAGACTCGTGGTGACTCCATCCCCAGCTAATCCCGCGCGCATCTACAGTATACCTGCTAGAAAACTGCTCACCACCCGCGTATGGATCACCACAGTTTTTAAAACATTTAAACGGGGTCAGTTACTGCATAAACAATATAAGATAAACAACAACAGATACACAATCATAATTGTTTGGACCGAAAATCACCTAATAGAGGAAGCCCACTTAATAAATAAAAGGATTTAATGAGGAGTAGGGGAGTCCACGGTTGGAATAAGCACGAAGAAGGGGAATGGGACGGTATGCTCGCAGAAGAAGACTGGAGCCCATTGAAGAAGGCGCTTGGAATTAGGAAAGGGGGAGTCAGGGAGAAGTTAGGGAGAAGACAGGGAGATCAGGGAGAAATTGAGGGAGACGACCAAACATGGAAAGAGTTAATATGGAAGTTATACTTCCTTTCCATAATCAAGGTAGGACATGCCTAGGGTTCTTACCCTATAAATAGCCGAGGAAGCAATCAACAGAAGGACATTCATTCATTCACGCATCCACGCTCTCATCAAGATATCAACTCACTCACATACCCACGCCTACAATTCATCCAAGATCTTACGAGCACGATACCTCGAGCTAGCGAGAAAAGCATTACGTTTCAATTGTAATCATCCTCTCATTCAAGCATAGTGCAATATTTGGCAGGGTACCGTCCCTCCCGCGGTTGTTCCCACATTGGGTTTTCCGCGTCACCAAATCTTACGTGTTAATTTATATTTCGCACTTTATTTCCTTATTCAAACATTATCATACAAACAATTATTCAATTAACCAACGAGTAAGACCACATTGACCCGTATCAATCAATTCGGTAAAAAATACCTAAACAATAATCTCCAACACCGTCACATTACCAATCATATAACTACACACTAAAGTATGTAGCCCTACCAGAATATCCATCGCAACAGATTTTTCTCACCGCCAGTGGGAGACCGCAGCTGTTCCCACCTAAGCCCCGCTCATCTCCATCGAGCGAATAGCCCATGTTCTCTAATGTGCACATCCCCTTCTGTGGCGGGTTCCACAGAGGGCCAATCAAGGGCGTGAAGACACTCCCGCAAGTGACTCCACTCAGCCGAGGGCGCACCTCGAGAACCATAGACAATCAACAACAACCAATCATAATATCAACTCAAAACAATGGCAATACCAATTACGATATAATCATCATGTCAATCACCCAAACAACTATCTTATAATCATTTATACAATAACTGAGTACGGAAACCATACCTGGAAAAGCAACCACCAAGATCGTCACAATCAGCTAATCAAAATCGTTCTTCAATGAAATCACCTCCTATCAAACATACAATCATACAATCACCATCTAATAAACACAATACTCCCAAAACCCCTAATTTACCAAAATCAATGAAACAACCCAATTAGGATCTTACCCATAATACGACGGTCTCAACGGCGTAAAAAACACAACGATCGGACGACTCTAGCCGTTAGGATTTGATAGCAATGAGAAAGAGAAGCAACGTAACTTTGTTTTATCTTTGTGAAGTTTAGAAAAGTGTAAAAATGAAAAGAAACTGACGGATTAAGATTATATATATTTCTCACGTTGCTATCAAAACCCGTCAAAAACAACCCGTAAAACAAACTTACTCGATCGAGTAAGTAACTTACTCGATCGAGTGACCCTTACTCGATCGAGTTCCCAACTTACTCGATCGAATACCTATCAGTAGAACACTATTTTGTAGACCAAACATACTTACTCGACAGAGTAAGCCCCACTCGATAGAGTACCCAAAGACATAGAAAACCGTAGTATTACACCTAACAAAAACCTCTCGATCGAGGACATTAAGTACTCGATCGAGCACTATCAAAAAGGTACCGCTCGATCGAGGACATTAAGTACTCGATCGAGCACTATAGTACTCGATCGAGTGGTTTCCAGCGCGTAATTCATGCTTTGCGCACTGAACTTCAAACGGCCGCCATTTCTTCGTTACTTGGTCAAATCAGGCTTTTTCGATGTCGTTGGAAAGCTAAGAGGATAAGCTTTCATCCACAATTGTAATAACCTGATTATCATTTGTAGAACTCGATATATGGCTCTTCAAAGTATGAACTAGTAATATGAAGCTCTTCCTTTGTCCGCTAAGCTTCGTTACTTCTACGCGAATCAACAAATAGTAGTTTCTATGCTCCGACTCAACTCATTTCCTAAATGCATGCATAGAGACATGTTTTAAGCTTGATTCCGCTTCTCTTTTGTTCATTCCTGCAAATAGGACAAGAGAAACCAAAGTAGACAATTCGGGGGACATTTGTAGCTTAATACTACGCAATATGCATAAAAATACGTGCAAATAAGGCTTAGAAAGGCTATATAAAATGCACGCATAAGCACAAATAATTGAGCGGAATGAAACGCTGAGTTTTAAAGGGAAAAGGAGCAAAGTCGTGTGCTTGGTTATTGTTCATTATGAATAGTAACTTATTAGTTTAGACCCCATGCAATAAATGTATGGTATATATAGTATTTTTTTTATAAATAAATAACTTATAAAATAGTGATATTTCATTAATTGTCCATATTTCTCATTATTGTATTTTGCTTTGTTGACAATTAATCAAGAGATTTTTTTTGCTAAAATGTATTTTAAAACAAAATATTTTTTACCCACAAAGTTAATGAATTCAATTTTTTAGTCATCTCAATTTTTTTTTGTCACGAAAGTAATAACACTGATTCAGTTTTGTTTTGTATGTAGCATGTATTAAGTCATTCTTAAATAATAGTATCAATAAAATGTTTACCAATTTATAGTTTTATATAAATTTTATTTATATTTTAACTAAGATATTATAGTTTGGAGTTAGAGGTGAAAATAATATAATTTGATAAAAAGATTAATTTTAATTAAAAGATAATAATTTAATGTAATAAAAATGTAATTATTAGTTTCCTTTTTTAGTGAATGCACATAATTGTAGTTAACTTCCTTATTTAAAAAGATGCTTTTTGGAGGGAAAAATGTGAGAATTCCTATTCACTTAGTAAATAGGGGTTGTTACCCATATTTTAGTAAGGGGTGTAGATGATGTGGGTTCTTTTATTTTATTTTATTTTATTTTGTGTAAACTATCTGGTGTAGTCCGGATTCGAGCCCGGTAGGACCATTAAGGCGGCAAAGCTCTTCCTCATTAGTTTTAACACTGCTGCATTCCCAGGGCTCGAACACTAAACCTCTGGTTGAGCTAGAACAGCCCCTTGCCAGTTGATCTAAGTGTTCATGGGTAATGTGGTTTCTTTTATCGTGGTCTAGGTAGCACCAAAACGGACTTGGACACGACAGGGACACGTGACACGACATCCCATGAAATTTAGGACACGAGACACGTTATTTAAATTTAATAAAATATATATTTTATAATTATAATTAACGTACCATTTTATTTTTGTAAATGTATTTGATATTAAATTTAAATAATTGAAGGTAAATTTTGACTTTGACTATAACTTATTCGCATTTCCCACTCAAACCCGTCTTCTAATCAATCTCTTTCAGTCTTTCGACATCTCATTCCTCATTTATAGGTATATATCCGACACATTTAGGTATATCCGCGTGTGTTCGACGGGTGTCGGACACGGGACAACTAATTAGGAGGAGTGTATGTGCTACCTAGATTGTGGTGAGGAAATGAAATGCATTGGGGGCGAATGATGTTGTTTAGACGAGGAATGAGATGTCGAAAGAGGTTGATCATAAGATGGGTTTGGGTGAAAAATGAGAATGATTTATAGTCAATGTCAAATTTTACCTTCACTTATCTAAAACCTTAAGTTTACCTTCTTTTGTACTCCGTATTATGTTTTACTCCCCTTTGTTTTTCACTTTTTCTTTTCTATATTTTCGCATTTTGAGGTGTGCGTTCACTCATGGACGCTTCTAAAGGATGATTTTTGTCAGTTGACCCCAAATCTTTTTGGGATTAAGGCTCTCATGTTGTTGTTGTTGTTGTTTAATATCATATACTTTTACAAAAAAATAAAATCTTACGTTTATAATTGTAACTTTTTTATAATTAAATTTAAATAACGTGTCTCGTGCCCTAAATTTCATGGAATGCGTTTCACGTGTCTTTAGGCACTAAAATTTTATATTTTGGTATCTATTTATTTTATTGTATCTTAATTATTTATAGATAATTATTAATAAATATTGTGATAACATCTTAGGAAATTAGGATATTTTAGAATATTCTACCTTGTCCTCCAAGTCACTTCACTATAAATATAGAATTTGCCTTTAAGGTTTAAAGAGAGCAGAGAGCAGATGAATTAAGTCAAATGACCTCGTCTTCCTACTGCCAAATTGTAGGTAGGATGGAATAAGTCACAAAAAAAGACCTCATCGTTGTCCTACGAGATTAAGTCGATAAGACCCTCGTAGCACTATCAAAACCCTAAATCCCTTAGTGATGGAATCAAGAGAGTTACGGAAATTGTAACCTTCAATCTTTCAATAATAAAACTCTTGTTTTCCCTATATTTTTGCTCTCTTTATTTATTATTGTAGGTTCAATTTTATGGTTTACAAATTGGCACGCTCGGTGGGACAATTTTCGCTCTTCATCTCCATTCTCAAGGATCAAATTTTGTATAATAGGTTCGAGACCAAGTTGCAACCGACATCAGCTCTCTACAACTAGTCTCAAGGAGGACATTTGTAGACACCAAAATTTTATTATATCTTAATTATGGTTTACAATGTCCATGTCCGTTTTGTAGCTACCTAGAAGTCGCTTAGTAGTTGAGCGTCTTTGCTGCATACTTAATTTTTTTAAAACTTTTCTATTTAATTACAAGTTACTAAGGTCGTTGACGTACCTAGTGACTTAACACCAAGTCGCTCTGTCGCTAAGAGACCTTAATCCAGACCATAGGAATGCAAAAACCAAGCCTACGTGGACCCATTTTGGGTAATTTGTTTCAAAGTGACCTCATTTCATGAAATTGTTTGTTATTCAAAATTATTTAAGAAAAAATTCGAAAATAAGAGGGAGATATTAGACTTTGATCTTGGAACTTTTTGGATAAATGAGGTTCTTTGACTAACTAATTGGTGTTTAGGGGTGATTTCAAATTGTTTTGGGCCAATGAGTCAACGTCATCAGTTTTATTTTTTTCCATTTTTAGGTACCAAACGCTAAAACAACTGTAACTTTTAGAAATAGTGAAAGAGCAAAGCCATGAAATAAAATGGCGGCTTCACTGCTTATCATTTTAACATAACTGACTGTAACTTTTAGAAATTGAGAAAGAGTAAAGTCGGCCATTGGACCAGCGGCTTCTTGTGTTTCATATGGGCATCTTGTTGTAATTAAGGAGGGAAGGTGTGGGTCTAATAAAAGGCTTTATACGTCACATAATTTATAAGCTTATAAGAGGTTATGGCATTCTGACACATGGTAAAGCTGCTAGTTTAAGTTGCGGTTTTACTTAAAAACGTGAAAAATATATATAAGGGATAACGTGCACCTATTGTAACACCCCCTTCTTAACCAGCCAAAGTGATGGGAGTATATTACCTTCTCGGTTTTCCGATGCAGTGAAATCGGAATTACAATTAAGAATCATTATATATCAATGCCAAGTTTAGTGAATTATATATGAATAAATGAATGACAAATGTAAACTAAGCCATATACCGCTCGATTACTATCTATGTCATCCAACTATGCAACTCGACTCCAAGTCCAAAGCGCCACCCGAACCCCGAGCACGTCAACAAACAAACATGTACTCAAACTGCTCCCTATATGATCGGAAATATCACATGGATCGACACAGGACACCCTGAAAATAGGTGACAATTACACACAACCCAAAACACACCAGTTTCGATAAATAAAGACATAAGACACTAGACGATATGTAAATATGCAACATGCCAATGACACACAACAAATATGATAATGCAATCATTAATTGGTACCGGGACACACCCAGACATATCCACAACCCGGTGACGGCACCGCAACACCGCCCACCAAACAGTCGGACCTCAGTCCATGATAATTATGTTGGAATAAGTGTCCTCCGACAATAATGCGATCACAACTGTCGATCATAATGATCACATGTTTAAATCTCATATTTAAGAATACATGTGGGAAGTAATATTTTACAGTCAACTGGTCCACACATATCGGTAATGATTGGTTGACTAGAGTTTGACATTACCGTCATGCGACGGTGGTGATCAGTTGATCCCCTTAGGTCATACCTATATGGAAATACTTTTAATTGATTATTTAATTAATCGTATGCCGATACGAGTTAATTAAATTGCTTAAAATTGACGGATGATTTTGTGAGTAAAATTAACGTGTCTCATTGTAATTCGATTAAATAAGATACGTACTAAGTAATCAAATTGTTTTATTACTTAGATAAAATTATTGTTTACGAAACAATTGAAATTGAATGAATAATTTATTATAAATACAAGACGTTGTAATTTATAATTTGATAAACCATTTTGGTACAAGTAATCAAGAATTACTAGTTGAATTTTGTATGTGACATATTTTATTAATATGTTAATTTTTAATATGTTAAAAATACACTATAGTGTAACATGTCATGTAACATGTGACACATGACAAAATTGACAAATGACAAAATAAAATGGACCTTCCATTTTATGTGTGTGCCGAAAATTGGAGGGAGTATTAGAGTTTATATTGTGTTGTTTATTTTAATAGAAACACAATGATTAAACCCTACTTGTAGCCATGCATACCTAGTTTGTCTTGGGTAGAATGTAAAGCTCATGCATTGGCTCTCTTCCCTCCCCCAACCCGTTTCATGCATAAAAAAGCCAAGGGCTTTTCTCTTATTATTCATCATCTTTCACAATATAATTTTTCTAGTGTTAGAAAATAACTTTCTCTCTACACTTTGTGAAATATTATTAGAGAAAGAAAAGCTCACATTTTCCTCTCCTCTTAACCGAAATAAGAGAGGACAAAAACACCATTTTTGTGTCCAAATTTTAAGTAAGATTAGTATTATTACTAGTTCATAATAATACTAGTTATTAAGGGTGTTCCTTGGGTATAAACTTTTGGGAGAGATTCTAATTTGAATCTTAGTTCATCCATTGTTGGAAAGCTCAAGAACTAACAAGTAGGAGATCTTGTTGGTGCCCAATAAATCTGAAACATCAATGTAAGAAGTGACGATTTCTTCTCTACTTCGTTTTATGTTTGCATGCATAAGATCTTGTTTTAATTTTATGACTAAATTAAACTTTCATACTATGAATATGTATACTAATGAGATTAATGAATCCTAACAAATTAGGTACTCGGGACACACACATGGTACCGGGCCCGGAAGCCAACCGGATCCCCACCCAGACGTCGTGCCTCAACCACACGCGTCCCTCCATACTCAAGTCATCAATGTGCACATCCCTCTTGGAGTGGGAAGCTCCAAGAGGCAACCCAAGTGTAAGACGGTTTTCCAACCGCCTTACGTCTCCTCAACAACCAAGTATCACCATCAACCTCCGACATACACAATTATCACAACAATGAATTATGCAATACAATATACCAAAATACAACTCAATCTGAAATACATTTCCCAAATGTACAATGACCATAAAATCCCCATTATCCCGACTAATAGAGTCGTCATAACTCAACATCATGTTATAATGCATTTCCGACACCACATTAGATTCACAACCATCCTCAAATACTCTTATATAATCCAATACGACTCATGCTAAGCAAAACCATGACAAAAGACACATTAACAAGTATACACATTATCGAAACCGAGTAGGATAAACCTACCTTTTAGCAATCTTCATGAGCTACCCGAATCCGACTCGATTCCATCTCATGAAATCGTCACATCCTATACAAATCATATACTACCACAATACATCCTACGCTATTATATAATACAAAACCCCTTATTATTTATACTTTAATTGCCCATATTTTACATACTAATTACTAATTACTTACCCATAATAAAACCGCCAAAAGTTAGGCTTCATATTAACTAGAGAAAGATAGATCTCAACTTACAAAGTGAAACAAACAAAAGGATAAGGTGAGCAATCCTCTAAACCAAGCTTGAATCCCATCGAGAAGGTGTTTGTGAGGGTTTTAGATAGAAGGATTAGGATTTGGAGTGATAAGGAGAAATGATATAATGATTTAGGATAAGATCCCGAAATAAGCTTTATCTGGTACTGTTTAGCCGCACTCAGTCGAGCGCCGAGTTCACTCAGCCGAGTGCCACTCACTCGGTCGAGTACTCGCCGTACTCGGTCGAGTGGAACCTACTTGATCGACTGCAGGTTCTTCACTAGGTCTATTATTTGGTCTAGCGTACAACTATACTTTACTCCCGAGTAGTCTCTCATCACGTCTGATGGTCTCCTCATGCATCTCGAGGTTCTTGTACGGGTCTCACAATATCCAGGTATTACACTTGTTGACCCTATATAGTTGAAACTATTATGTTGATCGGGTGTATTATCTCATCGTAAATTTTTGATAAAAAGAAAATTAGAATTACTCATACATGAACGATTATGTATGATCTAACATTTTCGTTTGTAAGAAAATTACAATTATTATTACCCGTGAAGAATTAAAAGCACAATCTAATCAAAACTGGAAAAAAAATCTGTAAGTTTTCTAAGAGATCGTCTCATAGTAAGTTAGTGTGAGACATAACATTGGAAAGAAAAAAGAAAATTAAAATCTCATTAACGCTATTGAGAAACCGTCTCTCCAAAAATTTTATAAATGACTTTCAAAAAAGGTATACTAATTCTTATTCATCCATTAAACAAAAAAAGTCAAATTTCTTACTAAAAAAGGAAAACCAAGAGCTACAAGTGAAAACAAACACTAAAACATTAGACGCAAAAAAAAAAAGTTTATTAAAATAGGTTTGTGATGAAACTTATTATTAAAAATGGGTTCACGTTAGCTTCAAAGCTTTGTTTGTATTGCAGTCGCTCTCCCTCTTAGCTATTTAATACCCTTTATAGTATTAAAAAAAGGTAACATAAGGAAAACAGATAAGTCGCTGAGGGCCTCAACAACTTAAACTAAAGTTGCTCAACCTCTTAGCGACCTTTTTAGGTCAATTTCGAGTGACTTGTTGTCGGGTCACATTTGGGTATGCGTTATTTTTTAATGGGTCACTTTTGGGTTAAAGGCTGAAACACTTTAGTTATTACTATTTTGCTTAAGAAATACTCTGTACTATTTTGCAAATTTAACGATTTATTAGGGGCAGTTGTAACTAATGAGATTTTATTTTATTGTATATAATTAATACGACTTACTACTTGTCGGTTTACGTCACTTCAAGTCACTTTGAATCGGGTCAATTATAGGTCTGGTATATTCCGGTCGGGTCATCTCGGGCTTGGTTAACACTAGGTCAAGCAAGGTTCGGGTCTTGGTCTAGGTCTAGGTCGGTGGGTCGGGTCGGGCAATTCGGATTTCGGGTCATATTTTTGTTTAGCAAGCTCGAACCACTTTCGGGTCCTGAGCCAACTTTATTATGTCGGGTTATTCAGTTCGGGTCAATTTTGCCCGATCTGAAATATGATAAAAATAATTTACCCACATTTGATTATTTGAGCCACATAATGGTCCTTGGTAGAATGGTCGTCACTTGGTATAAATGCTTCCCTGGCCCCTGCCATGTGTTATCAGTTACTCGGTCTGAAGTTGTTTTGACTGTGATAGTTGAAACTTGAAACTTGAAACTATTCTACCAATACATTCCCTTAATAGTTGAGAGGCATCGACGGTATCCACGCCATTGCGCCATTAATCTCCTCCACCTAATCACAGGACTAGTTCATTATTCTAGTTCATTATTCTTCTAACAATCGAGTGTAGTAGTCCGTAATATGAGAGTAACCAATAAACTTATTAAACGATATTAGTCACAAATTTGATACCTAATAATACAAATATGTTTTTTTTTTTTATGACGAGGGGGTTGAATCCCCTCGGGTCCATGTATTCCTGCACCACCACATGGACCATGTAAGCCACCCCCTTTGGGGGCTGCAGTGGCCAAGTGATCATCGTCCCAGCCGGTAGTCGAACCCGGGACCTCTCAACTCCTGCATTTCTGCAAACTTCAAGGTTTAAGCCGGCTACCACTGAACTAACACCACTTGGTTTTAAAATATGTAATGTTTAACTATAACAGTACAAGACCCTGTTCTTTTGGACTTAATTTCAGTTCTAATAAGTTCAGTTCAGCTCTAATAAGTTCAGTTCAGTTCAGTTCAGTTCAATTCAGTTCAGTTCACTTTAGTTCAGATTAGTTTATTTCAATATTAATATTATTATTCATATTTTATATTCTTATTGTTATCATTGTTATTATATTAATTTATTTACTGATGGGGCATATTCTGCACCCGCTGACTAGTCAACATATTGAGCAAGGTCAAAGATATCCACAGCAAGTCAACGGCTTAGACAGCCTAACCGACGCCACCTGTCGGCCTGTCTCTTGTGCCCCGCGGCGGGGGCAACTAGCCAGCCGAGGCACACATCCGCGAACTCACATCCAAGACCCCTCGGCGGTGAGTCAACAGGGCCCGCCGGCCTGCCATGGGCCCCTCGGCCGAGGGGTAGATCAGTCTTTCCACCTGCTAGCCACTTGGCCACTTGGCCACTACGTGACAAAAGGTGAAAGTCTATAAATACTCCTCTACTCTCATTGAGTAAAGGATCCATAATTTAACCTAAGAATCACTATTCATCTGGTAATATCTTCCTTATCTCTCTACAATATATACTTCACCAAGTAACAACAACTTATCTTTCTAAGTTTACTGACTTGAGCGTCGGAGTGAGTTCGCTCGGCCCAAAGCCGAGCCCTCAGTTTGCTCATCGTTTCAGGAGACCGCAAGGAGGAGTCAACCAAAGACGTCATTCTACAAGCACGGGTGGTAACGTATAACTGCTCTGGAATTACACCCGGAACAATTGGCGCCGTCTGTGGGGAAAGATACTAGAAGCTAGTCACATTCATTCCCAAAAAAAAAAAAAATAAATAAATAAATAAAAATAAAACAAAAACCCACCCAAAAAGCTAAGAAGATGTCAAAACAACAAGAGGTATTCGTAACTGACGAAACCGAGTTCTGCCAAGATGATACCGTCCACAGTGCGAGTTGCGCGACCCTCCACCGGCCGGGTAATTCAACCGGAGTACGGGATGCCAATAATACAAGATACGCCACGCCCGCCAACCAGGTCACCATCATGGGACATGTGGTTGATGTAGCAAAACCGAAGCTACTCCTGGACCTCATTGGTAGTACGTCGGCTCACACTGTCACACCGACAAGAGCGGCGGAACCCGTCCCGGGAGACCAGGGCCTTAATTTGACTCCAAGAGACTTAAATGGAGCACCGGAAGAGGCGGCCTGTCAAGACGCCGGAGGAGCGAGAATGCTAGTGGTAGACCGAGTCCTTCCCGCACTCGCGGAGGACGGCGTCGCCGCAAAGCATCGACGAGGCACCCCCCCAGAGGAGTGAAAGAAGTCCGACTCGCCAGAGTCGAAGAAGAAGCCCGACTCACCAGAGTCGGAGAAGAAGCCCCTCCCGCCACGGGGAGAGGAGCCGGACTAGGAATGCGAGGAGCCGATCGCCGCGTGCCGTTCGACACGTGGTCAGACAGCCCCTCAATGCCTACGTCCTTGAAACCGCCGTGCCAACCAAGCTAAAGTTGCCGGCGTTCACATACAAAGGGGATAGCGACCCCACCGACCATGCCGAGGCCTTTGAGTCGTACATGTCGGTGTGGGAGCAACCCGACGAAGTCCAGTCCGAGTCTTCCCAACAACCTTGCATGGGATGGCTCGAGTTGGTACAAAGGGCTGCCCGACGGCTCGATATCTTATTACGCCGACCTAAGGGACGCCTTCTTAGCTCGAGACTCTTGCAATAAAAGGAGGGCCGTGGAGACATCGGACCTCGA
Organism: Silene latifolia; assembly: GCF_048544455.1. Taxonomy (NCBI): domain Eukaryota; kingdom Viridiplantae; phylum Streptophyta; class Magnoliopsida; order Caryophyllales; family Caryophyllaceae; genus Silene; species Silene latifolia. Next base: position 37,606,621 of record NC_133537.1, read on the forward strand.
CTATCAGAGGAGGGAGGCGAGTCTCTCCGAAGCTATGTAAAGAGGTTTGACGCCAAGGTTCAGCAGATTCGTGAGGTGAGCAGCGAGGCGCGACCTTTGCAGCGATGAAAGGCCTCCCAAGGGGAGACTTAAAAAACGAGCTCATCAAGTGCGGCGGCTTGGGCTTAGACGCCACTAGGAAGATGGCCGACCAGGCCATCAAGGTGGAAGACTATCACAAGACTGGGTAGGCCACGCCGAGGTGGGCACTCGAGAGAAGAAGAGCCACGGGAGGATAACTCGGATGAAAGACGCCGTGACAATAATAGGTCACGGTCTGATAGATCTGCCAGGAAGCAGAGCTCGGCGGGCGCCGGGGGGAGTTCGGGAACGTACCACCAAAGGCGGTACAGTGATCACACCCCCTGGTTGTATCTGCCGCCGAGGTCTTCGCCCTGAGCAAGGGCGAGGGCCAGAAATGGGAAAGGCCCCCCAAGCCGAAGGGAGACGGTGACACGAGCCAGTACTGTGAGTACCACGGCCACACCGGTCACCTTACCGACAACTGCCGGCATCTGAAGAATGCCATTGAAGAGCTAATCCGGAAGGGGAGCCTCGGCAAGTATGTTGCCAAAGGCCAAAAGACTGAGGCCGGCGGTTCAAATAAGAAATCCGTCTTTGAACGGATAGGAGTGATCCATGTTGTCATCGGGGGCAACGAGAATGGTGGGTCCGCTCATGGGCACAAACGGCACTGAACGAGAGCGTGTCAGGCCATCAACTTTGTGCCCAAAACAGCGGTCCCCGCTTCCAACATCCCCGACATGACTATTGGGAAGAAGGACTACGAGGGAGTCATCGCCCCTCACAGCGACCCACTTGTAGTCCACCTGGACATATCCAACCACCTGGTCAAGAGGTGCCTGATTGACACAGGCGCCTACACGAACATCATGTTCAGGGAGTGCTTTCTCAACCTCGGTCTGAAGGTTGAAGACTTGAGCCCCTGCACCAATCCGTTGTATAGCTTCTCCGGGCCGGCACTGGTACCCACAGGGTTGATCAAGCTGCCGGTGATGTTCGGCGAGGGGAATGCGGCGAAGAATGTCCTATCTGAGTTCGTAGTCATTGACGGCTCATCCGCCTACAACGTCCTCATAGGCCGCGTCACTCTGAGCGAGGCTGATGCAGTAGTGTCAATCCGGGCCCTGACACTGATGTATGTCTCGGACCGGGGGGAAGCGCATAAGCTCTTCTCCAAGGACGAGAAGGACGAGGTGGTCAACACCCAGATATCCGCCAGAGGGTGCAACATGCAGTCCCTCAAAGTGGCAAAGAAGTCAGGGAAGGGGAAGAACCCATACTTGCAGCAGGAGGGCGACCCGATGAATACCGACGTCGGCATGGTTGAAGGAACCCCGACCAACCAAGAAGAGCCGCATCCCGGCGTATGAGAAATAGCTACTGACGCGCCCCCGACACCGCCAAATTAAAGTCCTTCCAGATACAGTACATTCCCAGGTCCGACGCTCTCTCAAGACACACCGGCTGACAGACGTGGAGGGTGCGCCTTTGATAAGCTATTAGGGGCGGACAATCTCGGGAAAATTTTGTATAGCGATGGAGGTGCCCGAGACAACTGTGGGCACCCCGCCGCATGTTTATTTCTAATGAAGAATGGTCCCAAGTTTTCCATGAAAGTGTTCATTTCCCCCCATAGTCACTATCAGAAACAGACACCGGCTCACACTGTCACACCGACAAGAGCGGCAGTCATCATCAAGAAGCAGACACCGGCTCACACTGTCACACCGACAAGAGCGGCAGTCATCATCAAGAAGCAGGCACCGTCGCAGTCACCCCAAGTAGTAGACGCTACGGCAGTCACCCCAAGAGGTAGACGTCGCAGCAGTCACTCCAAGTGGTAGACGCCACGGCAGTCATCATCAAGAAGCAGGCACCGTCGCAGTCACCCCAAGTAGTAGACGCTACGGCAGTCACCCCAAGAGGTAGACGTCGCAGCAAATCCTCAGTGGTAGACGCCACGGCAGTCATCATCAAGAAGCAGGCACCGTCGCAGTCACCCCAAGAGGTAGACGCCACGGCAGTCATTACCAGCACAGCTGATACTCGCAAAAGCGGTCAACGTACCTTGGGAACGTTAAACACAGTTGAGATACGCACTCTAGACTGCCTCGGCCAGGCCGAGGCGAAAACAAAAGAGGCGCTCAATTAATAACGTAAGAAGACAACTCAGACGAAGACGAGAAAAGACCTCGGCCAAGCCAGAGGCAAAGTGAAAACGTTTACAGTTAAGATGCTCAACTACTAGCGCAAGAAGACAACTCAGAAAAATGGGGTAAAGACCTCGGCCAAGCCGGAGGCAAAAGAAACGAGCTCTTATTAAAAATGTTCAACAAATTACAAGAAATGCGACGACGGTAGTCCCCATAAGGATAAGCCAAAAGACAACCTACCAAAGTTGTACAAAATACAAGGAAAAGAAAGGCAAAAGGTTACAGATATCATTTAAGCGCCAAAAGATGGCAGGGAGGAAGGGCTTAATAATTGGCCCCGAACACTAAAGCTATCCGAGACGCCGGGTGAGCTCGGTGACGACCGCCCGTCTCCCTATGCTGTTCTTGCTTGCCATCAGCGGCGTTAGCAAAGACATCGTCCTTAATGGGCGACCCGAGGCTGTCTCGGCGATCTCGGCTTTCTCAAAGACCTCGGCGGCCTGTTTGCCTTCATCCTTTCGGCTTCCTCCTTGGCCGCCTTAGCCTCCTCGGCAAGAAGGGCCGCTCTCTCCGCGGCCACCTCTTCCTCCTTCTTCACCCTTAGCTCCTCCTTGGCCTTCTCCTTCGCGGCTTCCTCCTTAGCTTCGAGCTTGTCATCAAACAGCTCGTCAAATTTGTCCCACGGAAAGGAGCCATCAAGAGGAAAGAGCTCCTCAATCACTTCCCTGGCGGCTTCTTCGGCCGAGTCCGTGTATTGGGCGCACATGTTAGGGAGGAGCACGGTTTGGAGTGTCTTAATGTCCTCCTCCCTTTGGGCGATAATAGCATCCTTGTTCCGGACCACCTTCCCCTGGACCTGGAACAAGTCCCTAAATTCGTTCCTCTGCGTGAAGTAAAGGTCGGCGTGCTTCTGAACGAGGTCACGCATCTCCCGCGACTTAGCGCGGCTTCCAGCCGCCGCGGCCTCGGCCTTGGCTCTCTCAAAGAAGGACCTCCTTTTCAGCGTCCTCCCGAGTTTCCTCTCGGCATGGACTGCCTCTTCACCCTCGGCCTTGGCCCTCTTAGCCTCCTTGTTCGCCGCGTCGAGTTCCAACCTTAGCCGCTCGAGCGTGGGGCGGACCGCCATGGTCTTCTCTTGCTCCATGATGTGGGAGCCGAAGCTGGCGAGTCCATTTCTTGACCTCTTACTTATTCTCATCCCCTCGCCACAAGCTCGGTGGGGAAACCTTCGAAGTGGGGGATCGACAAGTGACATTTCTATCACCCGCCTTCTCGGCGACTTCTCCAATTGTCGCACCGTGAGAAACGAGCATTTGCCGACGGTTGATCTACAAAAAGTCAATTAAAACACCCGTGTCAGTATACATGGACGTATCGGAGAGCCTGTCATCAGGAACGCCTAATGAACCGGCTAAGTTTGAGCCATAGGATAGATCGGTACCAGGCTTGGACTTCTTTGTCGGAGGGCCCATTTCCTTGCCGCCCTCGGTAAAGCGGCAACAAAGCAGCAGCAGCGGGGGTAGACCTTTTCCTCTTAAGGACGAGGGGAGATCCCTCCGCATCGAGTCCTCCCATTGGTGATGTCAACGATCTCCACCGTCTCCTTCGGGATCGAAGGGATGGGAGGTGGAGCGGACGTCGGCGCCGTCGCCACCGAAGATTTTGTTTTCCGCGTTCGGCGCGGCATGTTACTAGCAACCCTCGCCTGGGCCGCCTCCACATTCAGGCCTTTCGGTGCGATCCATCGATCATTCGGCGACGTCCTGCGATCACGGGCGAGCCTTAGGGTGCAAATCAAAGAACGGTCTTATCCTTGTGCAGCCCCATCCTCCGAAGGATATCCTCAGACAGGTCCGGTCCAAAGTGGTCTGCGAAGAAAACAAAGCAAGTTTTGAGTAGAAGAAATAAGTCAAAATTCAAGAAACAGAAACATTGAGAGCAGAGATGGGCCTCACGCCGACCCCACTCACCCTGCGCCAGGGCCGGTATGAGGCCGACATGGCGAAGCGGCTCATCTGAAGGATGATCTGCGTCGGGGATCCATCTTTTCGACACCCCACTCTTGTCCGTCTCAAAGAGCCTCATCGCCAGCCTCTCATCCTCATTAAGAGGGACCTTGTCGGCGTCCATCTTAAGCTTTTTCCGTTTAACCCATCTGTCATGCTCCGCCTCAGTCTCGCACCGCAAGTTAACTTGTTCTTTGGAAGGACCGGGCGGCGGATAGTCATCCGGCACCTCAACGTACACCCACCGATCTTTCCGGTCCTTGCGGGAGGAAAGCTTATCAACGGAGATGTAACCGGCTCCACTTGCACGCTGTACCATCCGACACGGCCAGGAAACGACGGCGAAGGTGGTGAAGCCGACGGAATAAATTAACCGTTGGGACCTCCCCCTTGAAGAGACAGAGCGGACAAAGCCGACTATGGTCCTAATAGCCAACGGGTGCAGTTGGGCCACGGCGACGTTCATGGCTCTAATGATAGCCATGACGTAATCATTCAGCGGAAATCGGAGCCGTACTCCAAGTGGGATGTACACGCGGTGCAACCCGGTGGAGGACAACAGATGGCTGGCCCTCCTCGGGGATAACAATTTTGTACCCCCGCCAAAGTAGAAATGGCCCTCGAAAAATGTCTCGCCGGAGCAACTGGCGAACTTATGGGTCCGGACACGGTCCGGCGGACCTTACGAGCTTCGCGCGTGATCCATAACGTACTGCCTCCCCTCATCAGGATGAGCCCTTTCAGCGTCATCACCAGCATCATCACCGTCGTCATCATCATCATCATCATCGTCCTCCCAGTGCTCCAAAACTTGTTGGTCGACCTCGGGGGAAGGAGACCTAGGACCCCCGGACCTTAGCGGGACGGCGGCCAATGCCTCCTCTTCACCCAGACGCGACAGGGAATTCCCCGGCGCACGGTTACTAGGTCCGGCCTCAGTAGAAGACATGGTAGCAACAATTATTCAACAAAATAAGAGATCGAGAAAATTTTGTTTGTTTACCTTGAAGAAAAACACTAGCCGAAGTAACGACACTGAAGATTAGAAAAGAGAAAAGTCCTTGGAAATTTGGAGAGAAGAAAATTTTAGAGAGAATGAAATTGGTGGCCAATTTCAGGGACTAAGTACCCTATTTATAGAGGAAAGCCCATGAAGAAGGACCAATCAGGGCACAGCCCATGAAACGTCAGCCAATCAACAAACAGACACGTGTCGGACATACAACCACGGAATGTCAATCGTTGCAACAGTTGAACGTCAATCAATGCAACAGTGACCAAGCGTCTTCAACACGACCCTTCAAATCTCTCTGCCTATTCATCTCCCTCGACAAGTTCCTAAGTATTTGTTCTCCGCCGGCCACATGATCAACCAAGCTTGTCAGCACCGGCCAGGGGGCAATCAGAAACAACCGGCACTCTCCACCCTGGTCTCAGCCAGCGTCGTTGCCTTTTCCACATCGGATGTCCACTACACAACCATGTGGAGGGGGGATATGGTACGGCCTAAGCAGGGCCACGCCGAGGTAGAAGAAGCCGGGGCAGAAAATTTGTCTTGCGCAGAATATACGCTCAACATACATCGGAGCCCATACCACGGCATAGACTACGCTGGGGGCAAATTTATGGGGCATATTCTGCACCCGCTGACTAGTCAACATATTGAGCAAGGTCAAAGATATCCACAGCAAGTCAACGGCTTAGACAGCCTAACCGACGCCACCTGTCGTCCTGTCTCTTGTGCCCCGGCGGGGGCAACTAGCCAGCCGAGGCACACATCCGCGAACTCACATCCAAGACCCCTCGGCGGTGAGTCAACAGGGCCCGCCGGCCTGCCATGGGCCCCTCGGCCGAGGGGTAGATCAGTCTTTCCACCTGCTAGCCACTTGGCCACTACGTGACAAAAGGTGAAAGTCTATAAATACTCCTCTACTCTCATTGAGTAAAGGATCCACAATTTAACCTAAGAATCACTATTCATCTGGTAATATCTTCCTTATCTCTCTACAATATATACTTCACCAAGTAACAACAACTTATCTTTCTAAGTTTACTGACTTGAGCGTCGGATAAGTTCGCTCGGCCCAAAGCCGAGCCCTCAGTTTGCTCATCGTTTCAGGAGACCGCAAGGAGGAGTCAACCAAAGACGTCATTCTACAAGCACGGGTGGTAACGTATAACTGCTCTGGAATTACACCCGGAACATTTACTATTGTTATTATTATAATAATATTTCTTTTTATATTATATTATTATTATTATTATTATTTATATTAATTGTTATTATTATTTATAATATTTATATTATACTTATCATATTTATTTTTTAGTTATTATTATTATTATTAATATATTAAATTTTTTAATATGTTATATTATTATTAATAATGTTATCATTTATATTACTAATATATTATTATTATTACTATATTTATTATTATATTACTATTTTATTTTTTATATAACTTATTAGATTATTAATATATTATTATTAATAATAATGAATAGTATTACTATAATATTTATTAATATTGGTATTATTGTTATTACAATATTTATTATTATTATTATTATTATTATTATTATTATTATTATTATTATTATTATTATTATTATTATTATTATTATTATTATTATTATTATTATTATTATTACTACTATAATCTTATTACTTTTATTTGATTGATTTAGATCAGTTTAGATCGATTCGGTTGATTCAAACTCTATTAAGTTGATTGATTCGATTGAGACAATTTCGGTCAAAAGAACAGGCCTAAGACCTTAATCTTTCGGCTTATTTTTAGCTCACTTGATTAAACTCCCTCTATTGATTACTATTGATTCAACTTAAGCCCTGTTCTTTTGAACTTAATTTCAGTTCTAATAAGTTCAGTTCAGCTCTAATAAGTTAAGTTCAGTTCCATTCAGTTCAGTTCAGTTTAGTTCAGATTAGTTTATTTCAATATTAATATTATTATTCATATTTTATATTCTTATTGTTATCATTGTTATTATATTAATTTATTTACTATTGTTATTATAATAATAATATTTCTTTTTAATATTATATTATTAGTATTATTTATATTAATTTATATTATTATTTTTATTATACTTATCATATTTATTTTTTAGTTATTATTATTATTATTATTATTATTATTATTATTATTATTATTATTATTATTATTATTATTATTATTATGTTATATTATTTAATATGTCATATTATCATTAATAATGTTATATTATTAGTATTATTTATATTAATTTTTATTATTATTTTTGTTATACTTATCATATTTATTTTTTAGTTATTATTATTATTATTATTATTATTATTATGTTATATTATTTAATATGTCATATTATCATTAATAATGTTATCATTTATATTACTAATATATTATTATTATTACTATATTTATTATTATATTACTATTTTATTTTTTATATAACTTATTAGATTATTAATATATTATTATTAATAATTATGAATAGTATTATTATAATATTTATTATTATTGGTAATATTGTTATTATAATATTTATTATTATTATTATTATTATTATTATTATTATTACTATTACTATTACTATTATTATTATTATTATTATTATTATTTATTATTATTATTATTATTATTACTATAATCTTTTTATTTTTATTTCAGTTCAGATCATTTCAGTTTAGTTTAGATCAGTTCGGTTCAGTTCAGCTCTATTAAGTTAAGTTCAGTTCAGTTCAGTTCAGTTCAGACAATTTCAGTCCAAAGAACAGGGCCTAAGATCTTGTTCTTTCTGGCTTATTTTCAGCTTACTTCAGTTCAGCTCAGCTCTATTCAGTTCAGTTCAGTTCAGTTCAACTCAGGCCCTGTTCTTTTGGCTTAATTTCAGTTCTTATAAGTCCAGTTCAGTTCAGCTCCATTAAGTTTAGTTCAGTTCAGTTCAGCTCCATTAAGTTCAGTTCAGATTAGTTTATTTCAACATTATTATTCTTATTTTATATTCTTATTGATATTCTTATTATTATATTAATTTATTTACTATTGTTATTATTATTATATTATTATTTTTATATTTATTATATCACTATTATATTTATTATTAATTAATTCGTATTGTTGATATTATTATATTTATATTTAATTTATTTATTTATTATTATTATATTATTATGATTAATGAGAATATTATTAGTATTGATATTTATTATTATTAGTATTATTATTATTATTATTATTAGAATTAGAATTAGAATTAGAATTAGAATTATTACTATTATTATTATTATATATTTATTATTTTATTAATATATTCATTATTATTAATATTATTCAAAACATATTTATTATTATTATATTTAATATTATTATATTAATGATTTATTATATTATATTTATTATTTTATTAATATATCCATTATTATTAATATTATTAATAACATATTTTTTTTTATTATTATTATTATTACTATTATTATTATTATTATTATTATTATTATTATTATTATTATTATTATTATTATTATTATTATTATTATTACTCTTCATTTATTATTATATTATTTATTTTTTAGCTTTTATTATTAATATATTATATTATTATTGATAATGTTATCATTTATATTACTAATATATTATTATATTACTATTTATTTTTTTATATATCTTATTAGATTATTATTATATTATATTAATATATTATTATTATTAATAAATAATATTTATTATTATTGGTATTATTGTTATTACTATTAGTATAATCTTTTTATTATTATTTCAGTTCATTTCAGTTTAGTTCAGATAAGTTAAGTTCAGTTTAGTTCAATTCAGTTCAGTGTAGGTCAACTTCATTAAGTTCAGTTCAGTTCAGTTTAGCTCCATTAAGTTCAGTTCAGTTCATACAATTTCAGTCCTAAAGAATATGGCCATAGTTCAATTCAACTTCATTCAGTTCAATTCAATTCAATTCAGCTCAGCTTTATTCAGTTCAGCTTCACTAAGTTCAACACATTTCATTTCTACTTGTCTTAAACTTATAGATTAATATTTAATACTTATTTATTTATTTATTATTATTATATTAAAATTGTTATGTCAATATTATTAATATTTTATTATTATTAGTAATTAAATAATCATCACAATTATTATTATTATTATTATTATTATTATTATTATTATTATTATTATTATTATTGTGATTACTACAATCAATAATATCGATATTAATATAAATAATATAATTACTAATATTCTTATTAACATGAATATGAATATTAATTAATTATAATATTATTAATAACACTGCTACTATTAATTTTAATAAAATAATATTATTATTAAAAATATTACTATTATTACTTTTATTATAAATACGTTTTTTTTTCAAAAACAAACTTTATTTTTTCACATACATTTTTTCTTAAACATTCCATTTAGTACCCTTTTTTACCTAAAACCCAACCAAATGAACTCTTAAATCATCATTTTTCCTAAAACTTATTCTAATTGCTCAAATGACTCAAAAGATTGATTCCAATTTAACAATTAATAAAGTATTTTACTTTTTTATCACTTATTAATATTATTTTTTGATTTTTAATTAATCTTTCAAAATTTATTTGCTTGTTAAAGATAAAATTAGGATTTGTTAACTTTTATTTATTTAATTAATTAAATTAGGATTGATGGTGGTTCTTGGTGGCTACCGAAACACTCAAATTAGTATGATACTTACACGATCTAGGCTTTGAAAAATAATTTGGCAAATTGAAATTGGTGCTCCATTATTCCATATAATTAGGATAGAAGGGGGCTTCTGGAGGCTACCTAAATACTCAAATTAGTATAATTATTAATATATATATATATATTATTATTATTATTAGTAATCTTCTTCTTCTTCTTCTTCTTCTTCTTCTTCTTCTTCTAATAATAATAATAATAATAATAATAATAATAATAATAATAATAATAATAATAATAGTAATAATTGTATTATAATGATGGTAATAATATTAATGTAATAGTATTAATATTAATAAATATAATAATAATAATAATTATTATTATTATTATTATTATTATTTTTAATAAAAACGCAAACTTTTATTAATCAATCAAAAGTTTACAGCTCCATTCAGTTCAGTTTATTATTATTTTTTTTTGCAAAAAGTTATAATTCTTCTCATTCATCCACAAGGGGCAAAGAAAAGAATACAAGTTGTACAAAGTATAACCCCTTAAGCCTTAGAGAGAAGGCCCTTTAGGCATTTAAGCTCGCACAAATCCTAGCATCAAGCACAGAAGGACACTTATGAAGCAAATAGACACTAACCGCATACTTAAGTCTAAATAGAGCCTGCTCAACAATGCTCTCCTTTCCAGCAAAGATTCTGCTGTTCCTCTCAGCCCGAACTGCATAAGGAGTTCCAACTAGGCAGCTCACAAACCAGAGATTTTTCCAATGTTTTTTAGCCTTTCTGCCAGCACACCATTTGAACTCTGCAATGTAGCTATTGCTACGACCAACAATCTTTATCCAAACAAGCATACCTCCCCAGAGAGCCTGAGAGTAAGGACATTTGAAAAATAGATGAGAATGTGACTCATTAGCATTCCTGCATAAGTTGCACCTGTTTACAATTATTAGTCCCCTAGTCTGAAGAGTGTCCACTGTGGTGAGACGTTTCTGCAATGCTAAAGAAGCTATGATGGCTTTTTTGGTTCTACAGCTCTGCCAAAATTGAGTCTGAAAAGGGCATTAGCAGCAAATTTGAGCTTAAGCCAGTCATATGCGAGGTGAGTGTTAAATTTGCCACCAATATACCAGCTGGTTAGCAAGTTTTGAGCAGCACTTTGGGACCTAGTAGCCTGAAGAAGTTCATTCTTAACAGCAATGATCCCTTGCAGACTCTCAGAAAAATGGCCCTTACTAGTTATATCCCAGATGGTACAATGTTGCAGTGGATAAGTGTTGTTCCAACTGGATACCATCAGGAGAAAGACTCAATTTTCAAAGCCATTTAGAGATCAGGGCTTTGTTCCATGAGAGAAGTTCTTTAATCCCAAATCCTCCTTCCTCCCTGGGAGAGCAGATGCTCTTCCAGTTCTTAGGCACCAGATTCCTTTGTTTGTCCTCAATACCCCAGAAAAAAAATTTGCACATCTGATTAATCACTTTGATGACACTTTTTGGCAAAAGACCACTGGCACACTAGAAATTTTCAAGGCCAAAAACCACAGAAGTGAGCAACTGAACTTTGCCAGCATAAGAAAGTAGTTTCGAGGACCAATGTTGCACAGCAGTTTGAATCTTAGTGAGGAGCACACCATACGTATCCACAATATTCTTTGCTATGTTCAGAGGTAACCCTAAATACCTGAAAGGAAATTCAGTTCATTATTATTATTATTATTATTATTATTATTATTATTATTATTATTATTATTATTATTATTATTATTATTATTATTATTATTATTATTATTATTATTATTATTATTTTGGTTGATTCACTCCAATCAGCTTTAGTTGATTCACTCCATTTAGTTCGATTCAACTCGTTTAGTTCGATTGATTCACTCCATTGATTCGATTGATTCAGTTCAACTCTAAAAAGTCAGAAAGAATAGGGCCTAACTCAATTTATTTTAGCTTGTCTAGTTTATTGTGAAACATTATTATAATCATATTCGTGTAGACACTTAAAAAATGACTAGTATAGATCCCGCGCAAATGCGCGGTTTTCTAGATAGACATATTAGAGAAACCAACAATTAGTAATAGTATTAACTTCAATTGAAATTTAATTATAAAATTTACTATTAATAATGTTTAGTATTAAGAGGTAGAAAAGAGAAGGTTCAATACTTTTAGCTTTTTATCAAAAAATAACATTTTTTATAAATTTTTTTCATAATAAATCTATATATATTTAAATTTCATCTATCAAAATTTTATATTTTTGATGGTATTCACAGTCAAAATTTGTGAAGTTGGACTCCCAAAAAGATAATGTAACCTTTGGTTTGGAATTTTGAATGAGGGGAAGTAAATGAAATCAAATAGTATGGCCCAATTGTAGATATTACATAATGAAACCCAATTATAGAGTAATGTTCATTTAGGCAGGAAAATATTGGTGATCTCTTATTCTTTTAATATAATGGGAAAATATAAGGGGGATGATACTAGAGCCTTTTATTATTATTATTGACATTATGGTTATGTTTTTGTGCCTAATCTTTATTCTTTAAACGCTTAGTGATGATAATCTTGAACTATATAGTCCATCGGCAGATCGGCATATTAATATACTACTCGTACAATATTGCGCTGTGTTATTTACAACTACGATAACAGTTAATCGAAAACCAAAGTGAAGGTCATGAATAGAACAACAAGGGGTGGTGGCGCAGTTGGCTAGCGCGTAGGTCTCATAGCTTCTGAGTAATCCTGAGGTCGAGAGTTCGAGCCTCTCTCACCCCATCTTTTTGTCATCTGACTACATTAACATTTTCCAGCCCGAAAATCGAACGGACAAAAGGTAAAAATTATGTGTATGATGATGTAAATAAGCATTATTAATTTTCTTCTTTATCCGGACTCCGCCACTCCGGAGTATTCATGCTTGATATTATGTTTTTGGTTTTAAGTCATCACTTTCAAACACCGTAATCGTTGTGAATCATCCCAAAATATGGCAAACACAACAAATTTATTGTGAAACTTTATTCCACAATCCAAATTCAATCAAATACTTTCATATTTTAAATTGATGAAATACCTGATAAGAATGTATCTGCCTACAATAATAAAATAATTGAATGATTTACCAATAACCGACCTTAGCTCAGTTGGTAGAGCGGAGGACTGTAGTGGGCTCACCCTGTCAGATATCCTTAGGTCACTGGTTCGAATCCGGTAGGTCGGATTTTTTTCATATTTTTCTTTTGTTTGCGGCATTTCAGATGATTGAATGAGGCCAAAAGCCCAAAAGTAGTCTACTGCATAACTTAAATTTTGAAAGTTGCTTTATATATTTGGACACTCTTCAATAGAACTATAGAAAAGTAGCATATACTGGATACATAATACCGTAATTCCCATAATTCCATACTAATGGTAATTAAGTCTAGCTATGGCGCATAATGGTCTCTACTTCACGCTATTGCTGTTGCTATTCTCGTTGCTACTACTTGCACTTTTTGGAAGAGGTTTGTTGAGTAGGAAGGCCTTCATGTTCTTGTAGAGATGTTTCGGCTTCTCTATGTTAAGTGCATGCCCTGCTTTCTTTACGATCACCAGCTGTGCACTGTCACCTATATACCTGTACAACAACGATAACAACATTGCTTAAGTGCTTCAGTTCATTTAACGCAAATAGGTTTATTTCTTGATGACCCGTTATAAAGAATGACATTAAAGGACTACTATTTCACAAGCGGATGAGTTTAATGAAGAATTCTGGTTATTTGAATTCCAGAATTCGGAACTGGTTAGTGCAAGATAAGATTATTTTGGCGTAAGGAAGCCCCAATGGTGGTTACATTGTTAACGGGCCTTGGACCAGGTCATGCGTAGCATTACCCAATGATTTTACGAGTTAGCTAGTAAGTTGGTTGACACAATTTGTGACGAAAACTGTACTCTATTAAGGAATGCTGACCTTTTCAATCTGTGAGCCAGCTCTACTGGAAAAACCTGATCATGTTCTCCCCAGATAATCAATGTCGTCTGTATGAATGCAATTAGGTAAGCTCCGGTGATCCATGACTTTACAAGAAACGATGGAAGAAAAGACTAATGTAAGTTTATACCTGATTAATCTTGGGAAGGTTTGCCAGTTTTCTGTCCTTGTGCAAGGCTGCTATCAACTGCTTTCTCTCCTCTCTGTATTCTGTGCACATTACCTGAAGCGTACATGGGAAATAACACAATGTTTAGCTTCCGACTTTGTTCAGCTTTTCGAGATTAATTAAATTAATTAGGCGGGAAACGCATCTAATAATTTCTGTTTAGGCCGTTATTTCTACAAGTTTCAGGAAGTAGCCTGACTACCGTGACTAGATGTCAACAAATAACCATGATTAGCTACATCTATCTAATTGTTAAAACTTTTTAAACTTATGCAACCAAACATACATAAGTGTTGGTCTGCGTAATTTTCAATAAATCAACCTGAAATATTTTCAACGCTTCACTAAATTGATTACCCTTCCTTTTTAATGTTCACTTTGATCATTCGGAATTAACAGCAAAAAGGCATGACTCCGTACATTGATTTAAGTAGTACTTGGCCAAGTGCGTATGTCTTGAAATCACCATCTTGGATTGTCGGTGTGAGTTAATTTACATGTCATATTCAAGCATTTACTCGTCAGTGCCAACTATCAAACACAAAGCATTGTCTTTAAGTGCATGTTACAATTAAAGATGATTTTTTCTTGGACTATCTACAAAAATGTCGCATCAGTAAATGTAAACTCATTAAAATATTTGACTTGTGTATTTAGAATATCTGTGTTGTGCTTTCATTTGTCCAACTGTCTTCCTCTCTATTGGAGGAATCTTTATCGGACACACAGGAATACCACAAATTACAGAATAAACTCATTTAAGTATTGTTATAACAACAAAACTATTTTACTCGTCCTAATTCTCTCATTTACTTTCACTTTCATTGGTAATTGGTACCGAGTATCATCTAGTACAACCTTATAATACCTAATTACCTACCTCATTGTTATACGTCTGCCTCAGTGACGCAATTTACATTTTTAAGTCATCGTAAAACTTCTCTATATTTTAAAATTAAAACCAATAGGCTAAAGCTAAACTAAAATTAAAATTAAAATAATCATTAATCATCTGACTAATTGAAACATCCAAACTGTAACAAAGTAACCAACAAAGAAAAATCATTCTACAAGATACTTCACAAAACAAATCAAGCAAGCAATTGGTGTACAACTAACCAACCAACAACAAACAATATTATCCCTATGCCTTAATAGCTCCTTCCTATTACGGGATAAGGAGAGGTCTGATGTACGTAATTGTGTTAGCAATAGAAAGCGACCCGAAAAAACAATTAATCAATCGAAAAAAAATTAAAGCAACAAATTAAACACTTACTTGAATAAAATCATCAAGAAAACAAGAGGGAATAAGCTTGATAGGCTTATAAAAAGAAAGCTGCAACAATTCCCTCAATTTCCTACTACTTTGAGGCAATAAAATATCAGCAGCTTCATCAACACTATTAACCTTAAACATCCCATCTTCCATATCTTTTTCCTCCAAGCAAACACCAGCACAAACAATCACCACCTTCTCCACCGCCTCCGCGAATTGAGCAGCCATACTATAAGCCACAAACCCACCATAGCTTATACCAGCTACACTCATTTTCTTAACATTTAACTTCTCCATTGCTCTCATAACACTTTGTGCTTGAAATGTTTCGGACCGTTCCGGTCGGGTTGTGTGGGACTCACCAAAGAATATTAGGTCAGGTACATAGATGTTGAATTTAGGTGTTAATGGTGATATAAAATAGTCCCATTGCCACATTGCATTTGCACCAAGGCCATGGAGTAAGACTAGATTTGGTTTCTTTGGATTGGGTTTTTTGGGTGACCAACAATGTATTGTTGTGCATTCATCTAATACTACTGTTGTTGATTTTAATCCTGCGTGTTCGAATGAAAATCGATAGCATGTGTCTCGTGTAGTTGTGAAACTGAAACACTTTGCCATAGTCGCAAAATGATTTGGGGTCGGTTATGTTTTTTTAAAATTTGAATATTTGAATGATCTGGGGTCGGATCAGATGAGCGAGTTGGTATAGAGTAAGATGGAGTTAATAGGTGGTTTTAAGGGAACTCAATGCTCTAACACATAAACAAGTAAAGAATGTTAGATATGAAAAGAGGGAAGGAATAGGTGTAGAGGGTAGATGAAGAAAAAAAGGGTATGATTGTATGAAGGGGAGAAATATGAGAGTTTGAGGAAGAAAGTTATGGATAGTGATAGGGCGCCGGTGACGTACAAATTGGGTCTCTCACAACCATTATTAATTAAAAGGGTCATCACTTACCCTATATGAGAGGATGACGCCCAAATTCGGTGTCACCCGATGACGCCCTTTCATTTTCCTTTATTAAAAGTGATCGTTTTATAGCTAAAAAAGTTTTAAGGTTGAGTAAGTAAACAATTCACAATGGTTTGATACAGTGATTGAGGACCAATGATGTTAGGCCAATTGGTTGTGCATTGAAGAAAATCTGAAGACTTCTGCAACCTGCAAAGATTTTAAGGGAGGAATAGTTTGTATTGATGGATTGTTGTCAATATTTATTCCACTTTAATTATAGTGTTGAAAGTCTATATGTCCTACCCGCTACCACAAATTCTACTTTTATCTTATCTACCTATTTGGGTATTATTTAATCTCTCTTTAGCTTGTGACAAATATGAACATCTTCAATGAGACTTGTTGTTGTCCTACGAAAATTTAGCAAAATTTAAGAATTTTTTTTTTGGATAATAGTGAGTGATTTCAATATATATATTTTTAAACAAAAATATAGAATTGATTCTAATTTTCTTTGTGACGATATGTCACATGTTTCCGAATTTCAAAATATATTTTATTTTACTAGTGAAATTATGATATTTTTCATAATGTGAATCATCATATTCTATTGTTCATTGATTTTCCTTAACATAGTATTTGCCTAAAAGTAACTTATAATTGATGAATTTATTGTAAAGTGGTCAATTAGGAATAGATATATTTTACTCAATGCCGTCAAATATTTATTAAGATGATTGCATGCATATATTATGCACAAGATAATGTTTTGAGTTTATTGTTGTCTTTCCTATAGCAAAATTACAAAACCGATCTAATTTGAAAAATTACCAAAAAAGTAAAAATTCGTAACACTTTTGTAGACCTTAATCGCTTGTGTAAGATAACCTTATACAAGTACAAAGTACATTGTAAAAACTGGCTAGTATAATAACAAGTTTTTCACGTATGTTGATCATGATTACTTGGTGAATAGATCAATGCTCGTTAATTTCATTTCCTTTTGTCAATACTAACGAGTAAAAGCTCGTATTATTGATGTTTTTTGTAGTAAGATTTCAGTAAATACTCACAATGGAAATAGAAATAGAAATAGAAATACACAAGGATTTGATTACATGTTAAGTGTATCTATGGATGTAAATAAATTGGATAGTATCAGGAAATTAGGTCGGACACAGTTGGAGGATGGAAATGTGAAATGTTGTGAGTAGGTGGATAACTCAACAAACCGAGTTTAAAATCTTTGAATTATTATTGAGCAAGTAGCCACCTATCACTTGCGAATTTGTGCTCATGGACTGTCTTAAATATGGTCTTTTTCTAACATTTGGCCCATCTAGAGTTGTATGTCACTATCATAAGCTTAACTATGGAAGGGAAGATGTTAGAGTTACACCAGGTGTATGAGGCCCTCATACACCTGGTGTAAAAACGCTCCACTTGTCAAACTTGAAGAATCTGATTTTAGTCATTAATTCCCAAGATTCCTTCATTAATTGCTCTTTAATCATTCTTCTCGGTATTGACAGCTTACCTAATTAATTAATATTACTTTTCAACTAATTTTTTATTTAACTCTAATTTATTAATAATACCTTTATTATTATAGTATTTTTTTTGAGGAAATTATTATAGTATTTAAGTATTATTGTGTGTATTTAAATTTCAGCGTATACATTTCATATATCGTATATTTGTACTTTGCTAATATGATATTAATTACCCCTTGTCCGTATTTTTCTTTGTACTTTTTTTTTATGATTACAGTAATTTTGTTAATTTTTGTTTTGTAATTAAATTTATTTTTTTTTGTAGCTTATTCTTATGTTGTATTATGATTAATTCTTGTTGTGGACAATGGGCCCACGGGGGCGCTTGGGAGAGAAAACAAGCGTTTGCATTTTGTGGAGTCGCCACCAATTTTTATGAGAAATTGAAACCGTTCGAATACCTCGTGCCATGTCAAGACACAAAGTAGAGACATGAACACTAAGCAATCGTTACCCTTAGCATTCTATGTCTAGAATGACTCTCGTGGATGCCAATGAACACGGATGTTCACAGAGATCTGGAGTAAGGGGTGAGGGTACGTATTAGGAAGCTCTTTTGATCTAACACCTAATCCCGCCCGCCTCAATAGCGGTCTCTACTAATGATTAGGAACATCATCTATACTCGATATATCGTCGATTATATGCATGCAATGCAACATCCAAGTTTTAATCCTAGCATGTGAAGATTGGCTAAGTCGGTGAACAATTAATTAGCATACAGTTGATGTCAAAATAGGATTTAATGCTCAATTACATGTGAAGGCATACAAATGATACAAGAAATATGATAAATACAATAAAGAAAATTACAATAATGAAAAATTACAATAATTACATCGGGTTCATTGATCTATGTCGAAAACACCTTTAAAACGGATAATTTGAGAAAAAGAATAAAAGAAAGAATTAGCGAACAGGTCAGTGAGTGATAATACGATTAATAGTCAATTATATGTAAACTAATTAAACTAGGTCAAGCAACAACGGAGTTCAGAGACAGAACTCAACCTGGAAGAGGCGCAGCAGGACTGCGCCCTTTGGAAGAGCGCGGCGATTCTTTGCGTCTGTTCTAAGGGTGAGTTCTGGGCGTAGTTTAAGCGCAAATCGTTAATGTAAATTGATGATTTTACTGGTTAATTAATATATTTACTCGGATGGAAGTGATTAATACATTATTTACATGTGATTAATGATCATAAAAGCAATAAAACATGGATGAGAAGGATTATAGACGGATTAATTACATGAATGAACGATTGATTAGTGACATAGGTGAACTAAATAGGTTAAACATAACGAATTAATGACAAATTAATGACGAATATGACAAAAGACTGATGAAAATATATCAAAGATCGAATTCCAGAAACCCGATATGAACAAATCGCAACCCGGATTGAGTTTAATGACGAAAACCCGCAAATATGAGATTATAAGGGATTTAAGTCGAATTTAATGATGAATTATACGTGTTAATGATGAACAATATTATACATGTGAAATTATCATGATATGTACCAAAGAATTAACGAAAACAAACAAAAACAAACAAAGAACGAATTACAGAGGACGAAGGAAGAAGAAAGGAAACAGGAACTGCGGCAGCCTCACGAAGAGGCGCAGCAGGAACTGCGCTCCTTCGAAGAGGCACAGCAGTTGCTGCGTCCTTTCTCGACGGTTTGTCTTCTGGAAATCCGAAAAAAGGGTTTTGAAGCACAATTTTAGAAATCGGTTTTAACAAGGTGTTTTCGACATAAACCTTACATTAATGATGATACAAAAAGCTAAGAACAATAAATAAAAGAGAGATTTACACCCTCAGACTTACATGTTTGACGAAACGAGAAGAACTAAGTTATCGATTAGTGATGCTCGACTCGAATGTACGACGAAAGTGCCCTCGTAAGAGGAAAACGATTAGATTAATTAAGTTGATTAGTTGTGGAGTTGGCCAAATTGGTCGGTCATGCAAACGAGGCTGGTACTCAGAAGGATCCGAGCTTACGTGGTCGAATGTTCAAGCACGTAGACGCCAAAAAGTAAGAACAAAGGTCTAGAATGCAAAGGGAGAAGAGAAGGGCGGACACTCGCGTGAGAAATATGAGGAGCGAAGGCTCCTATTTATACTAATCACGTGAAGGAATAGGGTTTTCGGAGAGACTTTGGAAGTGAATCTCGGAAAGATATGAAAAAGATACGAGAAAAAACGCGAGAAAGGACTGGGAAGAGGCGCGGCGATCTTTGCGTCTCTTGGAAGAGCGCGCAGACTTTGCGTCAGTTCCCAAGTGGTTTCCTCCTGCGGAAGAAAGATTTCCGTGTTTAAGTTATGGAATGACGGAATAATTTGGGTTTCCTTAATATTTTGTACGAATATTACGGGAAATTGTTTACCAAAGAATAAAAGATTGTGAAATATTTATAAAATATGGAATAGAAATATCCGGAACATTCCAGAACATTCCGACTCGGGATTTAACGGTTGTCAGAAAATGGAGACGGTTTTAGGCCTGGACTCCAAATGTACTCTAATTACTATCAAAACGACCGTATCGGCACGTAGATGACAACTAAGAGGTAGACATTAGTGTTTGAGCAATCACTTGACGATGAACTTACGAACTGTCACAAATCGTTCCGCGTACCAAACATGCGGCCCAATCATCACCGGGTGGTTTGCGGGAGATGCAAAAATGAGGTATCTACAGTGCCCCCACTTTGACTGAGGCTTGGACAAGGCGAAAGTCAAAGTATAGCCATCAGGTCAATCGAAGATTACAACCTGACGACTATGGCGACGCGAGGCGGCTCAAGGAGTCTGAGCCCAGGACCTGTCGTCGGGAACATTTTAGAGTCTGTCGACTTCCGGGGAGGGTCGTTTAAAGTCCATTAGACTACGTGAGGAGGCTTGCCAGCCATAAGAAGAGACCATACCTGAGACTTCTAGACGAAACGGGACTGAAGACGCTTCGACGAAACTCTTTGGTCTGAAGATGAATTGGTGTCTGAAGGTATGAAGGCTTATCCTGAAAAAGGGTATCTGAAGGATATGAAGGGTTTATCCTAAAAAAAAGGGGTATACGAATGATTATAAGGAAACGATGATTTTGAGGAAAGACGAGCAGGACACGTCTGGGCTGGCGGGAGAAATCTGTTCGTGTTCAGCTTCAAACAAACTTCGGAAGAATTCGGGGTCGATGTTGATCTCCATGTCTCAAGAGGAAGTGACTGTCGATCGTGAACTCTCGTTGGGGAACATAATCGGGAATTTATCTCCATGTCTCGAGAGGGATAGTCTATCCGCTTACTCTCGCTGGGGAATATAATGAAGGCGTGTCGAAACACCTGTGAGGAAATACCTGCTCGTTGTGACAAGCAAGGTCTTGGAAGCGATAAATAACGTATGATAGTCTGCTGTTGGCTTAGAAATACGGGTCTGAACGAAAGATAATCGTCAAACGGACCAAAAAAAAATAAAATGGCATCGAGTAAGAGGCGCACCAAAGATGGGCCCACAAATAACGAACTCACAACGAGTTTTTGAAAACTCGTATGGAGGGAACACCAGGAAGAGGCGCAGCAAGAGCTGCGTCTCTTGGAATAGGCGCAGCACCTGCTGCGTCTGTTCTGAAGGGTGTCTTTTCTGCGTAAAAAACGCGATAAACAGAGGGTTTAAGTTCATTTGTTCGAAACAATCCCTCAATTTCTCTCTCAAATCTTAACCATTTCCGCCAAAATTTGATTCAAGAGCTTGCATTCATCATGACTAATCGAGTTATGTATATCATTCTTGCATTAATCTTCTATAAAGGATGAATTTGGATCGAAAAAATTAGGGTTTTCAACCCAATTGATACGAAAATTTGGGGCTTTTCCCCCAAATGGATTTGCCTTATAAAATTGGTACTAGAAACGGATAATTGGTAGTATAAGGAACATAACCATGTATTTGTTTCGAATTTTCGTTGAGTTTTGAGCACTTAAGTGAAATTGAGACGGTTTCACAGCTAAACCGTAAATTGCTTCGAAAATAGCCTTAGGATTGCCCATTTGCGATGAAACTTGATATTTGGGATCCTTGGATGATGGGTAAACTTCCTACCATCTCGGAATTTTGGTTTGTGACGGCTTTTTCAGGACACTTTTCTAGGGCATAATCGCCGTTGTAACGAAATGCTGCCGAAATTTCGACCTGAACCCATGACTAGGCTTCAACTTAGGCTTGACTTGACCCTAACTACCACATGAGTGATCGGGTTTGTGAGAATGTAGCCAAATATGGCGAGAAAAGAGCGATTTCGGGGCTCCCGAAGGCTCGAAAATCCCTTAACTAAGGCTCGTCGTCACGTGACGCGGCCTAAATTTGCTTTAATGTTGCATGTGATTAGGCTTCTACTTCTGGGAGAGCTCCCATGGAGATAGACGCTGCTGTGGACCCTTCTCGTACCATCAAGGAGGCTTTGGAGGAGGCTTTCACCGCCGCGGTGATGGCTGCTGAGGACGAGGTCCGCGAGGAGGAGGCTGTTGAGGAGGAGGCCCCGAGGAGGGCCAACGTTGGACGAGGAGGTCGTCAGCTGAGGGGAGCACCCGCGTGGGCTGAGAACTGGGACAGCATGCACTTACTTTGGACTGCAGAGGGTCACCTGTCCTACAGGACGGTGAAGAGCTTGGTAATCTTGAATTCATTACTCATCACTCATCTTCTTTCATTTCATTTGCTCATATTTCTTCCAACTTTCACTCAAAACTAAAGATAGCTTTTGTTTTAAATCACAACAGGAGGCCGGGAACATCAGGTCATTCTCGGGTTACACGACAGCGATGGAGTGCTACGAGCGGCTGTCGGCGGAGGAGCGCACCATGATCGAGCGTGGAACGTTTGGTGCCTTGGTACAGGCCTGGAGGGATATCGCGAAGAGGAAGCTGCGGGCTAACCTTAGCCTGGTCCGCGCTTTCTTGGACCGATTCTGGGACACGACCTCCACGTTTCACATGCCTTTTGGTGAGGTAGGGGTCACATTGGAGGACTACGGCATGATTTTACGGTGCAGGTGTGGGGATCGAGGCCGTGGGTGGCCGGAGACTTCCATGAGGGTGGACTCGGCCGAGGCTAGGAGGTTGATCGGCTGGAACTTGTCGCCGAAGGCTGTTATAGTGCCTGGTTTGGTGCCCAGTTCCTATGTCCGAGACTACTTTGTGGGGAAGACCCCGGCGCTGGTGACGATTGACGGGAGAGAGACGGCTCCTCCTTTCTGTACAGCTGAGCAGAGGGCCCGTTTGTGGCTTTGGTGGTTTCTGTCTTCGATCTACCTCGGAGACAAGGGAGAGAGGTTGTCGACGAAGCTTATTCCCTTCCTTTCTGACCTGAGCTCCCTAGGGCGTTGGGACTGGGTCACTGCTGGTTTTGCGGTCCTCATCCGCTTCATGAGGGCCATGGTTCGTCCGGAGTTGATGGAGAAGGGGACTTCTCCTAGTGTTGTTGGACCTGGACTGCTGCTGGAGGTATGAACCTTCATTTAGACTAAAATCAATTTTTTTCTTTATCAAATTACGAAAGATCGTTATTGACTATCTTACTTCACAGGCGTGGGTGTACTCCTACTTTCCGAGCCTCTCGCCCAAGAGGACGGAGCCGCTGGAGAGGGCCTATCCCATCGTGAGGGATTGGGTGATGTGCAAGATGAGGAGCAAGCGTTCCTCTCACGGTGTTTACCGGCGGGACGTGAACGCTCTTCAGCTGGACAGCGTGAGCATCTCACTTATATTCATTTGCTTCCATATTGCTTTTAATCGATCATAAGAATGATTCCTTGTTTGTCTTGTCTCAGTGGGTACCCAGGCCTTGGGCGGAGTACGCTGGAGCGCCTCCTTTTGTGGCTGAGGTCCTTCGTCCTAGGAGCTCGAGCCGGCTACTTTTGAGGACGTCGATGGGTCCTGTGTGGTACTTGGGCGAGCGCTTGGCTCGTCACTGCTCCCGGGATGTATTGATGGTTCCCATCGATCCTCCTAGGGCGATGTTCAGGGAGCCTTCTGAGGCTGAGAGGGAGGCTGACTTGGCTGGTATTGGTGGCAACGTCCTCCTTCTTCTTGGCGAGGACTACTCGGTGTTCCTCTACGGGAGGTTGGCGTACTGGCCGGTTGTGGTAAGCATCTTTACTCTCCTTTGTTTGATTTTGAGAATAAGATGAAAGATCATCGATTAATGAGAAACATTTGACTTTGCAGGAGGTTGAGGCGGCGGGCATCGAGCCCCTAGAGTACCCCGAGACCCTCGAGTACACTGACGCGACCGGGAGAATGACGATCTCCGAGCTGCGTGACTTTGACGTGGCTGTGACGGATGCTGGCCTGGACGATTGGCAGCATCTGATTCGGAGGGTGAGCCTCTAATTTACATAATTTTTGTGTAAGAACACATTTAATTGAACTTATTCAAATATTGAGAATTTTCTTTTGAAAATGCAGGTAGCGCCGTCTCGGTTCGTGGCGTTATGGAGGGTGGCCTACCGGCTGCGAGCTACTGCCGTTGAGGCACTTGTCGGCGGTCGAGGTTGTCAGGTATGAACCTTGTGTCTATTTCATTTTTTGAATTTTGATTTTTTCAATTTCTCTTGTAATTGCCTGAAATGATTGACATGAGCCAATTTTGTTGTTTACAGGGGGACCGCGAGCTGGAGCGAGAGTTGGCTCAGTCTCGGGAGGAGACGGCTCGCTTGTTGAGGGAGCTCGAGGTTCGAGACGCCGAGGTTGCTGCTCTCGCGGCAAGAGTCGCGGAGCTAGAGGGCGACCGGCAGTAGTTTTGTTTAGTTTTGTTCGTATTTTGCACATTTGTACATTTTGGACCTTCATTTTGGACATTTTGGACTTTGCTTGGGGCTGGAGCCCCCAGTTTATTGTACATTTCCCTTTTTGTTGTATATATGACGGCCTGAGTGCCTTTGCTACTGGGTTGTGTTGCTTGTATCTGCAGGTTAGCTTTGAACAGGTTTGGTAGATGACGGTTTATGCCGTCATACTGCCGAAATTTACATAGAAATCACGTAGATCATACATTTGTATATACACACGGCCTAAATTAGCGCAAAATGAATGACTCAAAGGAATGCGAAAAAAAGCAAGAGAAAATGCAAAAATGCAAAAATTTTGCCGGAAATGACCGGATGGTAGGGAGGGTTTACCCCTAAAAAAAAAAAAAAAAAAAAATAGAAACCTATAAGTTAGAAATGAAATGAGAAAAAGAAATATATAAGTGAAATAAATATATGAATTTTGAAATGAGTTAATTTACAAATGAAAATTATTTCCTAAAATGAATTACATTCAAGTGTGGTAAAGTGATGAAAATGTTGATATCGCCTTGAAACGCGTGCCCGCGGAATTAGGAAACACGAAATATAGCAATTTCCACGTATTTACCAAAATAATAACCCGTAGGAATAGGAAATTATTCGTCAAGGAATTTAGGAAAGATCCAACGCGGAAAATCACAGAAACCTAGCTGAGGAAGAGGCGCAGCAGGAGCTGCGTCCTTTTGAAGAGGCGCAGCAGGTGCTGCGCCTGTTCCCAGGTGTGTCTGCTCTGGCAGATTTTAGGAAACAGAATTTAGTATAAATAGAGACGTCGATAGAGTTTTTATTCACACAATTCTTCCGTCTCTTATTCGTTTTATTACATAAAATTCTTAATATAATCACTCATCATGAATACTTTGGAGATTCGCCTAAAAGAGTGGACTAATGAGTTTTCCAACATGGAGAAACACGACATGGGCGCCTATAATCTTGGATCATTGTTGAGTTTGAAGCTCATCAAGGTTGTCAAACCGTTTTTGGATGCTTGTCTTGATTATTGGGACCCGAATTACCATGTTTTTCCTTTCCCCGGAGGCAACATTTGCCCATTTCCTGAAGAAATTGCTGCGATCGGTGGGTGGGACCCGGAATACTTGCCCGCCATTTCTTCTACTTCGCAAGGGTATAAGAGCAAATTTAGAGACTTGCTTGGATTGACTAGAATTGAGGTGGACCGTTTAGTGACCTCAAGGGGAGTGCGAATGTTGGACTTCATTGACCGTTTCATTAACAGGGCCGACCCCACCGTTTCTTATGTTGCTAGGCGAAGGGCATTTGGATTTTGCTTGTTGCATGTGTATGTCCTCCAAGGGCATGTTGATGAAGACTTGAGAGGTGATCCCCGTCTTCTGGGCCTTGTTGAGCAAATGGAGCTGCGCAGGAGCCCAGCTTGTTTATGCTTAGGAGAGATCCTGTTGGGCTTGGATAATAGGAAAGCCAACCGTGACCTACCGTACTTGGGAAGTCCCGTTATTCTGCAGGTAAAAGAACTTTTTTCTTTTTTTCTTTTTCTCTTTTCTTTTTTTTTCGTTTTGTTTTTTTTTTCTTTTTTTTTTCTTTTTTTTTTGCTGTCTAAAACTTGCTTTTGGCAGGTTTGTATTATGGAGTGCCTTCGATTGATCGAGCCCCCAGTTCATGTTCCTTCTTATCATGCTCGTTCGATTGCAATGAGGACTAGGCTGTACATGGTGGACTTCACTCGAGTCTGCAATTATTGGGAGAACAAGCTGAAGAGTGATGATGACCCCTTGATTAGGTGGATTGTACCATGGTGGCACCTCAAATCTGTCACTGGAGTGTCTTCTTTGGATCCTACTTGATCGACTCGCATTCCTGGCTTTGAATTCATGGTGTGAATCTTCTCGGAAAGGCTGATGAGACAGGTTGGACTAAAGCAGACGATCCCGAAGCTTGATACCGTCCCGCAGACTGCCGTGGCGCTTACTACTGAGAGTCGAAGGGAGTGAGCCATTAAATGGGCCCAAAGAAACGTGTGGTTTTTGAACTCCTCTGCTAATGCCTTATGGGTGTCGGATTCTTATCTGCGATGGAGGAAAGCTACTACTCCGGAAGAGCGCGAGAGATTGAGGAAGCGCGAGCCTGTTGACTACAAGGTGCGCGAGGTGGAAAAAGAGAAAGAGAAGCATTTGACTGAGGGAGAGGAAGAAGCCGGGTTACGAGTTCTTCACCCTTCAAAGAAACCAATGACCTCTCCTGCCGTGGATAAATTGATTGACAAGAGTGGGAAGTCTAGGCCTCGAGAAAGACCGTTGATGATTAGATCCGAAGTGCCGCAAGAGCGTCCGGCTCGAGGTCGCGACAAGAAGTGTGACAAGAATGACAAGGGCAAAGGGATAATGGAGGAATAACCCAAGTCTTTATTATTATTTATTATTATTATTATTGTTGGAATAAAAAGGTGAGGTGTAATACCCACCTTACTTATAAATTAGATTAGAATATTAATTAGATATATGTAAATTAGGTTGGTAATTGGATACGTTTAAAGAAATAGAGTAACTAGTAGTAATATTACTTATAATAAACTAATACAGAATAGTAGAAAAGATATATACATGTTAAGGCCATATTACTATTATTAACCCATTATTACTAATATAATATATAATATTATAAACCCCACCTTTTGTTAATAATAAGAAAACCTAAATAAACTCCACCCGTAAACCCTATTAGAATCATTATCATAACACACAAAAAAAAAAGGAGATATAAACGAAGAGGAAGGCTTTCGTTGTGCGGCCGTTATCAACCCATCGTATCCTCATCAATTCATCATCATCATCGTTTGTTGTTCCATCCTTTAGATCCGTCTTGCCATTCCATAACCAATTAAGGTAAGAATACACTTCCTTTAGTATAGCAATAAATCTTACATTGTTTTAACTCAGAATTTGATAGTTATGTCACGTTTTACTTGGAATTTTACAGCTATCACGTTGTTCATCAAAATAGGTAGGACAGAGCGTCTTAAAGTATGTGTCAGGGGCGATTCGATGTAGAGCCTGAAATCAATTATGTCGAGGCCGTATGTAGTGTATCAGTCAAGTCGTTATATGAGACTTATGCGGTCGATTAGTTGGGCGTCGGGTTGCATAATAGCAAGTGTGTCCAGGCCGATTCGATGCCGTCGCGGCACGCTGTGAACACCCTATTTTGACCGAGAGGATGGTGTAGTGGTGCGTATAATAAGTGTGTTATTGAAGGTGGAGTTGAGGCATGGCTATCGTGTTAGTAGCCTGGTAGGGTATGAGTGAGACGGAGAGCGCTGAATGAAGTCGTCCATATGAGGCATAACGTATTTACTAATCCTATCCAATTAGACTTAACGTACTATACTCGGTATGTTTTGGTCTTTCCAACTAGTGCATGTAATAATAATGGCTTGTTTGTTTATTAGCTACTGATTTTTGGTCTTCTTAAAGGATTAGTAAATTTATCACTTAGATATTGTTGATCTTATTTATTTAAACATGTTTTGGAATTAGGTAGATGGACTATGAAGTAAACAAACAATTAAGACGGTTGTCAGTATGAATTAGTTAAGTTAGTTATTATTAACTTATATACATTATTAATGTAGGGTCCGAGTCCGTAGAGGAACGCTTTTGAATTTGTTGCTTGACTAGTGTCCTGCGAAGATTTGCTAAAAGGTAGGAATTTCCTACTCAACTCGGGTTTTATTGTTCAGTGAATGAATATTTAATTGTGACGGTCGATGAGATTAACGTTAATATTGTGATTTATTATTGGAGATGGAGTATATGTGTAGTTTGTTGAATGAGTGTATGACGGGATTGTTATTGAGTTTTTGTTGTTGGTTATATTTGATTGTTGGAGAGTTGATTATTGATTGAGCATAACACGGAGGGTGTTATCGCGCGATTGTGCATAACGAGCAATCGTTCACGCGGATGTGCATAGTAAGTAATTACTATCGCGATTGTGCATAGTACGGAGGGTACTACCGCCGATTGAGCATGGTATGAAAATACCACCTTTGCCGAGTTGAGTTGAGCATAGCACGGTGTTAAGGGGTTGTGCACGCGGTGACGTAAGTGAGTTGTACGGATGAAGTGATGAGAACTTGATGAATATCTATTTTGGTTGGATTATTATTGTTGTTTAGTTTATTCCTACTCAACCTCGTGGTTGACCGTGTATTCGTGAACACCTGTGATGAACCATAATGGGGAGCAGATTTGACAGGTACTAAAGATTAGCTGACTTGGGAGCTTATGGGAATGCGTGAGGATTTGGCCAGTCTACCTAGAAGTCTAGATCACATAGATTGTTTAATTACTTATTTATTTCCACTGCAAGTTGTACCTTAATTTATATTAAGTTTTATTTTGTTTAATTTGTAATAAACATGTATTCACTAAAGTTTTAATTTAAAGTACTTTGGTTTGTTGTACTTTGTTATTCACTACCTCGGGAAAACCGAGATGGTAATAGTCCTATTTATTTGGGAATGTCTAGCTAAAGGCTCCCGAATAAATGGGGGTGTTACAAAGTGGTATCAGAGCGAAACGATCCTCAGGCCTAACCAATGAACATAATAATGAACATAGGATGTGTCTAATAAAATGAACCCGGATAGAAACTGTTAGGAGCCCACTTAAGGCTTGGGATGAGTTAGGGGCCCCCTCACACCAAACTTCTGGCCCTTTCAGTTTTGAACCGGTTTTCCTTGAGAGATATTACAGAGTGGGGTAATTTAAAATGAATATTGTTTATTTTGTCGTAGGAGTTTTGGTTGCTTTGTTTGAATATTATTTTCATTGATGACTGAGTTTACGGGACGTAACCTTGATTTTAAGAGGTGTGGAATGGATGAAATAAGGAGTTGATGTTGAATTGTTTTGATTATGAGCATGAAAGTAACTACAAATTGATATTGATTATGTGGTTGGATGTTGTATGATAGTAGTATCATGTCTAGTGATATGCGGTTGTGTGAATCCCAAAGCCATGTTATCTAAACATATTATGAAATGATTAAGCTTCTGATATGAATGTTTTAGCGTATATACTAGTCGTGTGTGACAGTTTATTGACCAAGTTGTGTTGATATAGGAGTAGGAGGGTGTTAATGAGGGCTTGTAACCTAGTAGTAAGGAACCTAGAGCTGAACTTTATTCCGTCAGATTTTACCCCTATTTGATTTAGTTGCCATTTGATCTCCGTTCATCATACATGGTTGAAATATTTATGAGTGATAACCCACTGAGTTAGCTTACCAATTCCATTAGTCTTAGGTTTAAAATTTTTACGGTTTGGGAGAAATAAATAATTTAGTGGACAATGGTCGGAACATTCCTGTACAGTTAAGTTTTCGACAAACGATTTTGTAAAAATTCTCATTTTATTTGTAGTTAATATTTTTGCGTAATTCCAACTCCACTGTTTAAAAGACTCAAATATGTTTCTAAATTGATAAGTCACGTTGCAAGATAAATTTTTGACAATTAATAGTGATTTTTACAAGTTGACCCAAGATTTTGACAAATTGCTGATCAGTTTTTGTTTCGACCCACTGAATTGTAAAAATCTTTATAAAATGATTATTCGAGATTTGGGCTTAATTATTTTTCTCATGATTTGAAAACTCTTTATATTTTCTGGAAAGTATAAAAACTCAATGTAGAATATAACGGTTATTTAATGGTGATTTTTGAAAGTTACAGCTTGACTTTGATTCCGAAAAACGCGAGTTTACCAAAAGTTTAATATAAATGTTTTGTCGATTCCTAACCTATGATAATTGGGAGGTAGGAGTGATGATAGGAGGACCTAAAGAGGGGTGAGAAAGGATAGAATTAACCAAACCTTGTTTTGTAAGTATAGAATATTTAAAAATGTTGAGCCATCTTTTCCTCAGGTAGAAACTTATGTTGTCTTGTTCTGCTTTTATAGAACCATGCCTCCAAAGAGATCTACACCTACACCCTCTACCATGTCCCAAGAGGAGATTGACCGTTTGATATCCATGAATGAAGCTTTGACATGCGACCTTTGAAAGCTAAGGGGTCGGTTCGGGATCCAAGAAAGATGAGTGCTAATATCGCAAGGCACAACCCGACGAAATATGACGGATTAGGGGAACCATCTTTACTTGGGGATTGGCATAGAGAGTTTGATAACCTTTTTGAGTTGCTAGGATGTCCTGCGGAGTTGCAAGTGGATCAAGCTGCTTACTATTTGAGGGGAAAAGCGGGTTTGTGGTGGAATCGTAGTAAGGAAGTCTTAAGGGAAGCTTGGAGGGAGAGTGATGAACTTTTTATCACTTGGAAGGGTTTCAAGGAGAGTATGAGAGCTGTCTTTGTACCAGAACATATTAGGAGTAAGATGAGAGCTGAATTTGATTCTTTCAAGATGACTGAGGAGATGACAGTAGAGACTTATTATAACAGGTTTATGGAATTGTCAGAATATGTAGCTGAT
Source organism: Silene latifolia (assembly GCF_048544455.1). NCBI lineage: Eukaryota > Viridiplantae > Streptophyta > Magnoliopsida > Caryophyllales > Caryophyllaceae > Silene > Silene latifolia. Next base: position 37,637,821 of record NC_133537.1, read on the forward strand.
TTGAATTTTAGTGATGAGATGTTGGCACTCAGATTTGAAAAGGGGTTAACAACCACTATTAAGAAGAGGCTTGCCGCTGGTCAACCAAGTACCATGGATGATGTTTATAAATGAGCTGGACACGCAGAGAGGATTGCAGATATGTTAAAGGAAGAGAGGAGGGAGAAGGAGGAGAAGAAGGAAAAGAGTGAGAAGAGAAATTTGAGTCATCAAGTGAGGTAGTTGGGGGTAGTAAGAAAAACAATACTCAATCTAAACATTTTTCACCCAGAGGGTTTAGTTATAGTGGAAGTGCAACACGAAGTGGAGAAGGAGGCTCAGGTCAGATTCCAGTTCGAGGATGGAGATGTTTTAACTGTAATAAAATGGGGCATAGAGCTTTTGAATGCAGGAGTGCACCTAGGGGAAGTAACGAAAATAGGAACCAAGAGAGTTATCGAACTCCCGCACCAAGTATTGGGGGAAATAGGAATGCAGGGCAATGGAGTACCCAGAGGAGCTACAACAATAGGCAAGGCAATGGGGGCAATCAGAGTAATGGTGGAAAGACTTTTGGTACAGCTAGTACAATGCAAGGGAATGGAGAGAAGGGTAACTAGTTTTATTGAGAGAATTAAAGTCTTATAATTTATGTAAGTATTTAAGTTGTCAGTAGTTTAATAAGTAGTAGTAGTTCCGAAACTTCAGGACGAAGTTTATTTTTAGGGGGGTAGAATGTGACACCTCATGTTCTGAGTTTATTTTGAGATACATTTCCGTATTTTGACTTTATTTTGTGATGCATTTTGAAAAGTTGATATAACTTGATAATAATAAATAGTTAATTGTTGCAATGATAATAAGTTGGAATGGTACTCAGTTGTATGGATGTTTATAGAGGCTTTTGTAGCATTTTTGGGTGAACTTCGGGACGAAGTTCTTCTTAAGAGGGAAATATTGTAATACCCACCTTACTTATAAATTAGATTAGAATATTAATTAGATATATGTAAATTAGGTTGGTAATTGGATACGTTTAAAGAAATAGAGTAACTAGTAGTAATATTACTTATAATAAACTAATACAGAATAGTAGAAAAGATATATACATGTTAAGGCCATATTACTATTATTAACCCATTATTACTAATATAATATATAATATTATAAACCCCACCTTTTGTTAATAATAAGAAAACCTAAATAAACTCCACCCGTAAACCCTATTAGAATCATTATCATAACACACAAAAAAAAAAGGAGATATAAACGAAGAGGAAGGCTTTCGTTGTGCGGCCGTTATCAACCCATCGTATCCTCATCAATTCATCATCATCATCGTTTGTTGTTCCATCCTTTAGATCCGTCTTGCCATTCCATAACCAATTAAGGTAAGAATACACTTCCTTTAGTATAGCAATAAATCTTACATTGTTTTAACTCAGAATTTGATAGTTATGTCACGTTTTACTTGGAATTTTACGACTATCACGTTGTTCATCAAAATAGGTAGGACAGAGGCGTCTTAAAGTATGTGTCGGGCGATTCGATGTAGAGCCTGAAATCAATTATGTCGAGGCCGTATGTAGTGTATCAGTCAAGTCGTTATATGAGACTTATGCGGTCGATTAGTTGGGCGTCGGGTTGCATAATAGCAAGTGTGTCCAGGCCGATTCGATGCCGTCGCGGCACGCTGTGAACACCCTATTTTGACCGAGAGGATGGTGTAGTGGTGCGTATAATAAGTGTGTTATTGAAGGTGGAGTTGAGGCATGGCTATCGTGTTAGTAGCCTGGTAGGGTATGAGTGAGACGGAGAGATTTGAATGAAGTCGTCCATATGAGGCATAACGTATTTACTAATCCTATCCAATTAGACTTAACGTACTATACTCGGTATGTTTTGGTCTTTCCAACTAGTGCATGTAATAATAATGGCTTGTTTGTTTATTAGCTACTGATTTTTGGTCTTCTTAAAGGATTAGTAAATTTATCACTTAGATATTGTTGATCTTATTTATTTAAACATGTTTTGGAATTAGGTAGATGGACTATGAAGTAAACAAACAATTAAGACGGTTGTCAGTATGAATTAGTTAAGTTAGTTATTATTAACTTATATACATTATTAATGTAGGGTCCGAGTCCGTAGAGGAACGCTTTTGAATTTGTTGCTTGACTAGTGTCCTGCGAAGATTTGCTAAAAGGTAGGAATTTCCTACTCAACTCGGGTTTTATTGTTCAGTGAATGAATATTTAATTGTGACGGTCGATGAGATTAACGTTAATATTGTGATTTATTATTGGAGATGGAGTATATGTGTAGCTGTTGACGGAGCTGTATGACGGGATTGTTATTGAGTTTTTGTTGTTGGTTATATTTGATTGTTGGAGAGTTGATTATTCAGTTGAGCATAACACGGAGGGTGTTACTGCCAGTTGTGCATAACGAGCAATCGTTACTGCCAGATGTGCATAGTAAGTAATTACTACTGCCAGTTGTGCATAGTACGGAGGGTACTACTGCCAGTTGAGCATGGTATGAAAATACCACTGCCAGTTGAGTTGAGCATAGCACGGTGTTAAGGGGGTTGTGCTACTGCCAGTGACGTAAGTGAGTTGTACGGATGAAGTGATGAGAACTTGATGAATATCTATTTTGGTTGGATTATTATTGTTGTTTAGTTTATTCCTACTCAACCTCGTGGTTGACCGTGTATTCGTGAACACCTGTGATGAACCATAATGGGGAGCAGATTTGACAGGTACTAAAGATTAGCTGACTTGGGAGCTTATGGGAATGCGTGAGGATTTGGCCAGTCTACCTAGAAGTCTAGATCACATAGATTGTTTAATTACTTATTTATTTCCACTGCAAGTTGTACCTTAATTTATATTAAGTTTTATTTTGTTTAATTTGTAATAAACATGTATTCACTAAAGTTTTAATTTAAAGTACTTTGGTTTGTTGTACTTTGTTATTCACTACCTCGGGAAAACCGAGATGGTAATAGTCCTATTTATTTGGGAATGTCTAGCTAAAGGCTCCCGAATAAATGGGGGTGTTACATGAGGTTTTTAGAATCCTAGCCTATTATTTATTTTTATTATTATGTAGCGTATTATTATTAGAAAATGAATGAAATAAAAAAGATTAATTGGTTATGAAACCGTTGTGGCTTTCTATTTATTATTCTTGTCGAATTCCAAATGCAATGCAAATGTCCTTCTATTTATATTTTGAAATAATGGGTTGTATCCCGTGAAGGATTGCCTACGTATTCATTAAAAAATGAAATCAAACCCTTGCGCGTAGTTCGAGTAAATGTAAAAGAATAATTGTTCTAAGCAAGAGCTTGTGATGAACTTTAGAAAATAAGCATGAGCTTTTTGCTTACTCTTAAGGTGCAGTTTAGTTTATTTGATGATATGAGGATGACAAATTCGTCAAAATGCAAGAGCATAGTGACATTAGCTTATTTCAGCTTGGCCAGGGGCCGTTTATTTAGTGCTACAAGAGCAACACGAGGGGTTACACGAGGCGCGTTTTTGTTCCTATTCTAAGCATAATACCGCTTTAGTTGGTCGAGGTTTTTCGGGTTGGAAAACTCATTCCCATCTAGGTCTGTGATTCTAACCGCACCCCCTGGAAGTATTGATTTGACTAGAAATGGCCCGGCCCAATTAGGTTTGAATTTTCCCCGTGGATCGACAGGTAAAAGAGCTCTAACCGACTTGAGTACTAAGTCTCCTTCTTTGATGTTCCTTGGCTTAACCCTTGTGTTGAAGGCTCGTTTGATACGTGCTTGATATGTTTGGACATTGTGCAAGGCGCGTAGCCTGCGTTCATCCAGGAGGATGAGTTCTTCATATCTATCCCTCTTCCAATCGGCTTCTGGGATTTGACTTTCGAGTAAGATACGAAAGGATGGTATTTCTAACTCGACTGGTTGTACAGCTTCCATGTCGTAAGTCAAATAGAAAGGGGTGGCCCCAGTGGGCGTCCTAACAGATGTGCGATATCCCCACAAAGCAAAGGGTATCTTGCTTGGCCAATCTCGATAGTTGTCAATCATTTTTTTGATAATTGTGACAACGTTCTTGTTTGCTGCCTCTACCGCGCCATTAGTTTGTGGTCTATAGGGCGAAGTGTGGTGATGCCTAATTTTGTACTTAGCTAGCAATTGCTCCGTCTCAGCTTGGAAATGTGATCCATTATCACTAATGATCTCATGTGGGCAACCGTATCGACAGATGATGTTGTTTTGTATGAACTTTGCCACGTTTTTAGCCGTGAGACTAGTGTAGGAAGCCGCTTCTACCCATTTGGTGAAATAGTCAATTGCCACTAGGATGAAACAGTGACATCCTGTTCCGGTCGGGGTTATCTTCTCGATTATGTCAATTCCTCAGGCAGATTATGGCCAAGGAGATGTCATCGTGTAGAGCAATGAAGGAGGGACATGTTGTACATTCCCGAAGATTTGGCAATTGTGGCAATGTCTTACGTACTTGATACAATCGGATTCCATTGTGGTCCAATAATACCCCAAACGTGTGATTTTCTTTGCCATCATGGGCCCACTCATATGAGGACCGCATTCTCCATCATGAACTTCTTCCATCACCTTCCGCGCCTGTGAATGATCAAGGCAACGTAGGATTACACCCAGAGGTGTTCTTTTGTACAACTCTCCTTGCATGAGAACGTATTGGGAAGCTAGCAGACGTATAGCACGTTGTCCCCTCTTGTCCATATCTGGTGGATAGGTGCCGTTGAGCTTGAAATTTAGGATTGCTTGGACTATTCTGGCTTGATAAGGTGATTTGGTGGACATAAGCTGGCTCTGACCATCGTTCGATACATAAAGGCATTTCTACCATGTTATCTGGCATATTAATCAAAGATGCATGTTTTGCAAGAGCATCTGCAAATTGATTTTCTTCCCGAGGTAGGTGTAGATATGTCACGTGATCATAGAATTGGGCAACTTGGTCTATTCTGGCTTGATAAGGTGCTAGGCTTTCGCTTCGGATTTTCCAAGATCCCGTAACTTGATTGATGATCAGGGATGAGTCCCCATGTACTCGGAGGTTTTTAATGCCTAAGCTTACTGCCGCTTGTAGTCCGATGGACAAGCTTCGTATTCCGCAGCGTTATTTGTCACCTCGAAGTCGAGTTTGACAGAGATCGGTGTATGCTCACCTTCAGAAGAAATGATCAACACTCCTATTCCAAATCCTCTTAAGTTTGATGCTCCATCAAAGTAAAGGTCCCGGGAGTCTACATCAGTTTGGAGTATATCCTCGTCTGGAAATGACCAAGTGTCTATTGTTTGTGCATCATTGATGGGATTATCTGCAAAGAATTCGGCAACGGCGCGCCCTTTTATAACTTTTAGGGGCACGTACTTGAGATCGAACTCTGAGAGCATCAAAGTCCATCTTGCTAGACGTCCGTTGAGGACGGTTTTTTCGAAGAGGTATTTGACTGGATCCATTTTGGAGTATATTTTGACGGAGTAGCTAAGCATGTAATGGCGTAGCTTCTTCGTCGCCCACACAAGAGCGAGGCATGTCTTTTCGAGTTGTGAGTATTTGCACTCGTACTCCAAGAACTTCTTACTAAGGTAGTAGATAGCCCTTTCTTCCTTGTCTACGGTTTGAGCTAGCATGGTGCCCATGGCTGTTTCGGTTACCGTGAGATACAAACCAAGAGGTTGATCTCGTTGAGGTGGCATGAGCACTGGTGGTTTAGCCAATATCTCCTTGATTCGGTCAAATGCCTTTTGACAATCATCATCCCATATGGTGTGGTCTGTTTTCTTGAGCTTCTTGAAGATAGGCTCACAAATCATGGTGAATTTCGATATGAATCGACTTATATATTGCACTTTTCCCAGGAATCCTCTGACTTCTTTTTCTGTTTGAGGTTGTGGCATTTCGATCAAGGCTTTGATCTTGGAAGGGTCTATCTCTATATCTCGTTGGCTAACGACGTATCCCTGGAGTTTGCCAGATGTTACTCCGAATGCGCCCTTCTGAGGATTGAGCCTCATGTTGTACTTTCGTAGCCTTGCGAAAAATTTGCAAAGGTTCGCAATATGCCCCTCTCTATCCTTGGACTTGACAATCATGTCGTCTACGTATACCTCAACTTCTTTGTGCATCATGTCATGTAAGAGCGTAGTGGCGGTGCGTTGATATGTAGCTCCGGCGTTGATTAACCCAAACGGCATGACCGTATAGCAATAGGTTCCCCATTGAGTGATAAAAGCGGTCTTATGCATGTCTTCTATGGCCATCTTGATTTGGTTATAACCCGCATACCCATCCATGAAGGACTAATGCGTGGTCTGCAGTATTGTCCACCAATATGTCAATATGTGGTAGAGGGAAGTCATCTTTAGGACTTGCTTTGTTTAAGTCTCTAAAATCAACGCAAACACGGATTCTCCCATCCTTTTTGGGTACAGGTACTATGTTGGCTACCCAGTCAGAATACTCGAAAACTTTGATGAACCCGGCTTTGAATTGCTTATCGACTTCTTCCTTAATTTTGAGAGCCCATTCCGTTCTCATTCGGCGAAGCTTCTGTTTTACAGGCTTGAAACCTGGCTTAATCAGAATTCTATGTTCGGCGATATCCCTGTCGATCCCTGGCTTGTCTTTGTAAGACCACACGAAAACGTCTTTGAACTCGTGTAGGAGGTCTATGAAGTCGGCCCTTTCGGTAGAGCTCAAGGTAGTCCCTATCCTAAGTTCTTGGGGTTCTAGTTCGGTTCCTACATTGATGGGTTCGGTATTCTCTATTACTGGTCCCCCTTCCCCTTCCTGTAGTATTTCTTTGGCTACGTAGGGAGGTATTTCAATTGAGTCTGGGTCTTGGTCATCCTCAGTATCATCGTAAATAGAATTACACTCAAGATAAGACAAAGAGTAAGCAGAACCTGATTTATTCATATTAAAGTTTGAGAAAAGTTGAAACAAAGAAGCCATCTGATCTGTGGTTAGTGGCGGTAAAGGGACAGTGGTTGAGACATTTCCCGAACTACTGTTACTACTTGAGGCTAAGCTAGGAGAAACAAAGGGAATGGGGATGACGACAGGAGGAGACTCCTTAGTGACTTCTCTAGACTCTGACTCTGACTCTGACTCCGACTCTGACTCGAATTTATCGTCTTATGGTTCTCCTTTGAACATCTCTCCTTCTCCAGTGGTGAGCTTGAAGAGTCTTCCTTGATTGTTGGTCCACTTGATTGATTTTCTCCATCCTTTCTGCTGATTTGCGTTTGTTTCTGTGATTAACGCGGTAGGGTTGAAGTGATCGTCTTGAAGTATCATGGTAATGATCTCATCCTGCACGGCTCTAACAAATCGATCCTCTCCAAACAATAGACTAACAGCTTGTTCGTCTAAGCAAGGTGTTTGACGGGCTTTGACGGTAGGAACCGTTTCTGGAGGAATGAAGTAGCAATCGTGAAAGATCTCGATTCCGGCTAGCTTCCTCTCGAGATAGTGCCAAGGTTCGGGGAATCCGTGAAAGAGTTCTAGACTTCCTTCCTTAACGAAGTATCCGTTTAGGGTAGGGAGATAGGGTCGCATTTGGACTCCTACGTACTTACGGTTTTGAACTTGAGCAAGCATCTCGAGAACTTCTTCTTTAGTGGGTTTGTACCCTAGTCCAAGTGGTATCCTTTTTTAGTTGCCTTCCTTGTAGGGTGCGAAGGTGTTTCTTCGGATAGGGTTAAAAGGCATTCCAGGGAAGTATCCCTGGGATTTGAGTATGTGGTTGACCACCAAGTTGGAGTAGGGATCGTAGTATAAGGGTGTCAATTCACTTTCTATGACGCTTATGCTTTGGAAGCCCCCAATCTCATATACTAGATCCGCAAGGACTTGATTGTTCGAATTCTTTTCGATTATTGCCTTGATGGGTGACGAAGAGATCGTCACCACTTTGCCATTTAGTGGGATTTTGATCTTTTGATGAAGGGTGGAGGTCACCGCTTTGGAAGTGTGAATCCAAGGCCTTCCTAGAAGTATGTTGAAGGAAGCTTCAATGTCCACTATTTGGAAGTTAACCTTTCGCTCAATCGGCCATGTGGCTATGGTTAGGTTAACGAGTCCTACTACCTTTCGTCGTGTACCATCATATGCACGAACACCTTGATTGGTTGGGGTCCAATCCGACTCTTTCATGCCTAGTTTGTATGCCGTTTTGAGGGGTATGACGTTGACCGCGAAGCCATCATCTACCAAGGTCATTGGCACATTCTTCTTTAGACAAATGACGGTGATGTAAAGAGCCAAGTTGTGACTAGCGCCAAAGGATGGCAAATCTTCGTCTGAGAAAGTAATAGGGTTACTTAGCTTTGGTGATTCTTGGAAGACCAAGTTGACTACATCTTCGGGTGTGGAGTTATGTGCTACACTTAGCTTGGCCAAAGCTTGCAGTAAAGCTTGGCGATGTGGGAAAGAACTTGCTACTGGTTGCCAGACTGAAAGATCAGCCTTTGTCTTGCTTGAGCAAGTGATCAGTGGAGTCATCTTCGTTATCATTTGGTGTGACAACGTTGGTTGGACCATTTTTGAGTAGTATTTTGATATGGACGGCCCGAACGAGTTAGGTGGTCCACATCTTGGTCTTCACCATTTTGGACTATTTCTTTGACTAGGGAGTTTTCAATGATATACTCTTCCTCATCATCATCGGCCCATACTCCATTGATTGTAGCTAGTTCTCTCATTCTCATGATCTCGTCTTCTAGTCGTGTGATTTGGTCGACTAGTTTATCAACCACGGCGACTATTTCTTGCATAGTAGCATTTTGAGAGAAGATTAGTGGCACATGCTCCTTAGGTATCGCGTTGGGGTCATGTAAAGTTGTCACCACATTTTCCAATTCCCAAACTTGCCTATCCACTCTCTTTGCCCATGTGATGAAGTCGGAAATGGTAGGGGAGATGGTAGAGTAGAACCCTTCATTCTCGATCGCGTGGATCTCATCTTCAATTGGAGAAATGAGGTGTGAACAATCTAAGGTAGATTCTTCACTTGTGATCACTAGAATCCCAATAGGGTTTTGAGTGTTGCTGGGTTTACCTCCCGGCGGTATTGGTAGTCGACCATCTTCAATCATATCTTGAAGCACATTTTTCAATTTGTAGCATTTTTCTGTGTCATGCCCCTTGCCCCTATGGTATTCACAGTACGAGTTCTCGTCCCAGAATTTGGACTTCTTTTCAGGTTCGGGAGTAGGTCCTATGGGTTGGAGTTTGCCTTGTTTCATTAACCTTTTTAGAGCGTTGGAGTAAACGTCCCCAAGATTTGTGAATTTCCTTGGTGGGGTACTTTTCTTGGATGGTTTAAGAAGGTTAACTTCATCAGTCTTGCTAGTGGAGCCGTAAGAACGACTAGTTGAGCCTTGATATCCTCGACCTACCGTTTTGGACAAGACCCCTTTACGGATGTCATATTCAATCCTTGTTCCTAGTACGGTTAAGTCCTTATAAGTTTTGATGTTTTGGTATCTCAAATGATTGGCATAGATGGGTTTGAGATTGTCCACGAACTTCTCCACAAGGGTAGCCTCATCCGGGCGTTCAACTAGTTGGGTACTAGTCTTCCTCCACCTACTTAGAAAGTCGGTGAATCCTTCTTTGTCATTTTGGGTAAGAACCTCTAAGGTGCGCATGTTAACTTGGATCTCGGCATTATCCGTATATTGCTTAGAAAACTCGATTGCGCGGCATCTTCCCAAGTGGCGATCTTCTTGTGTTCTAAAGAGTAGAACCATTGCTTTGGGATGGTGTCAAGAGATGAAGGAAAGATCCTTAAGAACATCTCGGGTTTGATGCCTTTGATAGACATGTAATCCTTGAAGGCACGGATGTGGTTCAAAGGGTTTTCGTGCCCCTTGAATTTAGGGATATCCATCATATTGAAGTTGGCTGGCAATTTGGAATTGACGGCCTCATACCTGCGATTATTCTCCCTATAAATGTCATCCCCTTTAAGGTACATCAATTGCTCCTCTAAGTATTGGAGTTTTTTCTCGGCTACAGTTATTCCCATGGGAGGATTTTCGTCCTTGGATTCACTCGCGAAGTCACCTACTATTTCACTTTCTTGAGGAGGCAACCTCCCCTCTACGGCGTAGATCCAGCCCTCGATGGTGTCAAGGCGATCATACACTTGATCTTGGGTAACTTGGATTTGAGCTAGTGCGGCTAGGATTCGATCATTACCATCTTGAAGTTGGTTGAAGTTAGCGTCACTTGTTTCAGGCATCTTGAAAACTGGATAAGAGATCGACGACGAATCAAAACACGATCGACCATTCTAGCACACTTGCTAAGAGAAATGATTTGACTCTTGAAGTGGGTGTGTGCCACTTGTATCGAGTGAGCTTTGAAGAAGAGACAAAGTTTTGAAAATGTGTATCCTAGTCAACTATAGTGTAGTTGTAGGAGTGGACTCGAAGTGAGGTTTTGAAATGGGCTTGGGCCCGAATTTTGACTCGACAAACGGACAGAGTTTTGACTGGGTTTTGCGCTAATTAATGGCCCTTTCGAAATTTTCATTTAAAAAGGATTTTAATTTTTACAAAAATTGTCATGGTTTCGTTTAGAAATGGTGATCACGTAAGGTACAAACATTCATACAAGCATTATAATGGGATGCTGAGTGCATTTAAAAGGGTTTTGGTTTAAAGGGTGGGTTGCCATACCGAACGATCAAACCCAAAGTCTGTGGAGAGGCTCGTACCGAACAAGAGTAAGGCCGATTCCTAGTCCATTTCCTCAAGTAGTGAAAGTCCTTGATACAAACAAGAGTAAGCATCATGGTATGGATGACGTCAATCGCTATCCATCCTTAGGCCCAAATAAGAATTAGGACCGTTTAGACGGGATGATTGGTCGAATGGGTTGGGTTGGGCCTAGGAAGACCGAATGAAACGATCTAGGAAGACCGAGTTATGAAAATCGACAATTGTCTTGTACAAACTATTCCCTAACCTTGTTCAAGTTTCACCCTTGGCTACACGTAAGTGTATTATCCCCAGCAAAGTCGCCAAACTGTGGACAATGGGCCCACGGGGGCGCTTGGGAGAGAGAACAAGCGTTTGCATTTTGTGGAGTCGCCACCAATTTTTATGGGAAATTGGAACCGTTCGAATACCTCGTGTCATGTCAAGACACAAAGTAGAGACATGAACACTAAGCAATCGTTACCCTTAGCATTCTATGTCTAGAATGACTCTCATGGATGCCAATGAACACGGATGTTCACAGAGATCTGGAGTAAGGGGTGAGGGTACGTATTAGGAATCTCTTTTGATCGAACACCTAATCCCGCCCGCCTCGGTAGCGGCCTCTACTAATGATTAGGGACATCATCTATACTCGATATATCGTCGATTATATGCATGCAATGCAACATCCAAGTTTTAATCCTAGCATGTGAAGATTGGCTAAGTCGGTGAACAATTAATTAGCATATAATTGATGTCAAAGTAAGATTTAATGCTCAATTACATGTGAAGGCATACAAATGATACAAGAAATATGATAAATACAATAAAGAAAATTACAATAATGAAAAATTACAATAATTACATCGGGTTCATTGATCTATGTCGAAAACACCTTTAAAACGGATAATTTGAGAAAAAGAATAAAAGAAAGAATTAACGAACAGGTCAGTGGGTGATAATACGATTAATAGTCAATTATAAGTAAACTAATTAAACTAGGTCAAGCAACAACGGAGTTCAGAGACAGAACTCAACCTGGAACAGGCGCAGCAGGACTGCGCTCTTTGGAAGAGGCGCAGCAGTTGCTGCGTCTGTTCTAAGGGTGAGTTATGGCTGTGAAGACGGAACTGCAAATCGTTAATGTAAATTGGTGATTTTAATGGTTAATTGATATATTTACTCGGATGGAAGTGATTAATACATTATTTACATGTGATTAATGATCATAAAAGCAATAAAACATGGATGAGACGGATTATAGACGGATTAATTACATGAATGAACGATTGATTAGTGACATAGGTGAACTAAATAGGTTAAACATAACGAATTAATGACAAATTAATGACGAATATGACAAAAGACTGATGAAAATATATCAAAGATCGAATTCCAGAAACCCGATATGAACAAATCGAATTCCTACAACCCGGATTGAGTTTAATGACGAAAACCCGCAAATATGAGATTATAAGGGATTTAAGTCGAATTTAATGATGAATTATACGTGTTAATGATGAACAATATTATACATGTGAAATTATCATGATATGTACCAAAGAATTAACGAAAACAAACAAAGAACGAATTACAGAGGACGAAGGAAGAAGAAAGGAAACAGGAACTGCGGCAGCCTCACGAAGAGGCGCAGCAGGAACTGCGCTCCTTCGAAGAGGCACACCAGCTGCTGCGTCCTTTCTCGACGGTTTGTCTTCTGGAAATCCGTAAAAAGGGTTTTGAAGCACAGTTTTAGAAATCGGTTTTAACAAGGTGTTTTCGACATAAACCTTACATTAATGATGATACAAAAAGCTAAGAACAATAAATAAAAGAGAGATTTACACCCTCAGACTTACATGTTTGACGAAACGAGAAGAACTAAGTTATCGATTAGTGATGTTCGACTCGAATGTACGACGAAAGTGCCCTCGTAAAAGGAAAACGATTAGATTAATTAAGTTGATTAGTTGTGGAGTTGGTCAAATTGGTCGGTCATGCAAACGAGGCTGGTACTCAGAAGGATCCGAGCTTACGTGGTCGAATGTTCAAGCACGTAGACGCCAAAAAGTAAGAACAAAGGTCTAGAATGCAAAGGGAGAAGAGAAGGGCGGACACTCGCGTGAGAAATATGAGTAGCGAAGGCTCCTATTTATACTAATCACGTGAAGGAATAGGGTTTTCGGAGAGACTTTGGAAGTGAATCTCGGAAAGATATGAAAAAGATACGAGAAAAAACGCAGAAAAGGACCTGGTAAGAGGCGCAGCAGTCACTGCGTCTCTTGGAAGAGGCGCAGCACCTGCTGCGTCTGTTCCCAAGTGGTTTCCTCCTGCGGAAGAAAGATTTTCGTGTTTAAGTTATGGAATGACGGAATAATTTGGTTTTCCTTAATATTTTGTACGAATATTACGGGAAATTGTTTACCAAAGAATAAAAGATTGTGAAATATTTATAAAATATGGAATAGAAATATCCGGAACATTCCAAAACATTCCGACTCGGGATTTAACGGTTGTCAGAAAATGGAGACGGTTTTAGGCCCGGACTCCAAATGTACTCTAATTACTATCAAAACGACCGTATCGGCACGTAGATGACAACTCACTTGACGATGAACTTACGAACTGTCACAAATCGTTCCGCGTACCAAACATGCGGCCCAATCATCACCGGGTGGTTTGCGGGAGATGCATAAATGAGGTATCTACACTTGTTTGTAATTTTTTTTTTTTTTTGCGATGACATCAATAATTATTTTTAAAAATTCTGTTTTTTTTTATACACACTGGTTGAAATTTTAAATTTAATTTATTTTTCATTAAGTGTATCATGATTAATATTTTATATATCCAGTTAATATTTTTGACTTGTAAAATCCTACTTATTATTGGACAATATTTTTTTGGCCATTTATATTTGGTAATATAAATGGTGGAGCCCATAGTAAAAATGATTTAATGTACTTTTTGGAATGCAATTGTAACAATATAAGATCTTGGTGTAGTGGTGCATTTGTAACTCGCTTTAGTAGCGGCCCGTGTTTGGCTAGTTGATATTGTCCATATTATAATACAAACCAACCTTTTAATCCTTACAAAATACTATATAAACCAAATTTAACCTAACAAAGATTTAGGATTTGGAGTTTACGGTTTGGAGAAATTGAAAGAAAAATGAGATAATAGGTTGGTTGAGTAATGTGGTTACCATTTAGTGTATATGTAGCATCCTATTTATTAAAGGAACAACCACAAAGCCTATGTGGCGCTCTATGGTTGAAAGTCAACAAGTCAAAAGCCAACTTTTTCTTTCCATATTGTACGTCCCACGTTCTATATGCAGATTAATTACACAGCAATAGTTGCTTTCTCTTAATTTTTCATTCTTTAATGTACAATTATTCAATTCCTAAATACATATTGTATGACTTATATAATAAAATATGGAAAACAATTACTACAAATAGGCACTAATTTATTAAACTACATAAACAACAAAAAAGGACATGATTAATAACTTAATTATTGAAAAACGAAAAAAAATACTAGAAAATTTCCTATGACTAAAATGGTAATGGGGTTCAATTCAAAAGTAGACACAATTAAGAAAATTTAATAAAAAAGTTGAAGATCTACCTAAATACAGAAAAATGAATAAAATTATTTTGAAAAAAAAAAAGCAAAATTCTTAGAAGCTTAAAAGAACAATCGTGGAGTACAATTGTTTTACAAAATGATTACTGATTAATAAACATTGAACATTACTTTAGCAAACAAAAAATATAAACTCAATACAATTAATCTACTAACTTGAAGCTAAAATTGACATAAAATTGGTTATTTCAAATTAAAAAATCGACAATTGAAACATTAATTTATTTAGTTTTGAAACTTTATTATTTTTTTTTAAATGAAACTAAAAGTATATGTAGTTAGTAGATCTACATACTTGAAGCCAAAACAGCAGAAATAAATGCTTTTCAAAATCATAATGTATTATAGCCCAATTTGATAGAGTGAGTTGGCTCAAAATAAATTATGTGAAGTGGAGAACGTAGTTGGAAGAGTAACGGAGGAAATATATGGCCGTCTGAGGGAGATATGAGGTGAACGGAGCAAGATTGGAGCATTAAAATTTGGATTTGCTTGAAAGGAGGTAATCTGGTGGCGGAGGAAATAAATCAAAAGCTATATAAATGTTTGATTAGGGTAAATCAGTTGTGTAACAAAGTTAATGACAAAAACTTGAAGAATGCAAATGGGTTGGACTCATTTTGGGCTAGCTCGGAATTCGGATTGACTTTATAATGTGTATTGGCCTTTTAGACTTTGTATAATACACTCTATAACATCAATACTAACCCAAATTTTCATTTATCTGTCTTAAATTTAAAACGGGTCATATATTTTACACAAAATAAAAAAGAAATGCATTAAAATTAGCAAAAAAAATGTCACATCTATGCAGGTGCGTGTTATTTGACATGTTTTATTACAAAAAAATAAACCTGTTAAATTTGACACATAACATTATTAATAGTGCGTCTTACATTTTAATAAAAAATTGAAGTATATAACATTATCTTTCAATTTTATTATTAATCACGGGTTTCAATATTTAACAACTTCACATTTCCACTAAATCATTTTAAACGCACACGGGTTACAATTTTTATTTTGCTTTGTTTCATTGATTTACAATTCGTACTATATGAAAAAAAAAAGTATAAAAAATTTCACTTAAAAGTGCACGAGTCAAAATTTCAATTTGTCTGTGCATAATTCTACAAATATGCACAAATTTGACTAAATGAAAAACAGGTTTAATAATTTACACGGGTTTGGAACTATTCAGACCCCGTGCAATTTTAATAACTTTGTTTCACTTCTCATCCTAATTAATAATTTTGCTTCACATGTCAGGCGGATTTGTATGAAGTCACTCGAGTAAAAAGGCAAGTAGAAATTCAAATTTAGCTAGCAAGTGGATATGCCGTACGACAACAACTACTCGCGCAATTGACGTAATGCATTATTAACGCTAATTGTAAATGAAATTTATAATGAAATCTAAAAAATTAAATATAGTAAAAAATTATATCACCAAAAATTAGAGAGATTTTATTACTTTTTGTGTTAAAACTCTATTTCTAAAGATAATTAACTTTAAACAAAAATAAGTAATTAATATAAAAATCATCTTAAATGTTACGTAGTAATATTACTTAATTATAACAAAATCTTAAATGACTATTTACAACACTCTACTTATGATTGTACACCGTAACATAGCTTATTGTCTAAAATATACTTATGATTGTACATCGTAAAAGCTTATTGTTTTTTTTTTAAATTTGTCTGCTTTTGTTATGGTTTGAAATTTTCGAGGAGTTATTGTTGTATTTTTATTATTATTGCCATATTTTAAATACTCTCGATATATACAACTTTATTATTGCTATATTTTAGATAATCTCGACAGATATTTCAGTTAAAGAGCAACCACTTTTAACACATTTTGCTACAACAACCTAAGTAACAAACTCGTGCAATTTGCACGGGTATAAAACTAGTATAAATGAAATATGTGTCGTTTCATATGCCAAGAGTTCTTTTTTAGTTAATAAATTTAAATTAATATTTTTTTGTTTAGGAAGTTATTTTTTAATTAATATGTTTAGGAAATGACAATGTGTCCTTTAATCTTCCAATACAATGAGTTGTATTTTAATAAATAAATATTAATTAATATAATACAGAGTATATTTTTGTTTAGGAAGTTATTTTTTAGTTATTGTATTTCAACAATTAATTCGAACTAAAAATAAAAGGAGTATAGTAGAGAAACCACTACAATGTTACTTAAATGAAATAATATTAAGATAAATTTAAAAAAAACAAAAGTGTACTTGCATTTTGGTTCAAGAACATGTAATGACAATTTTTGCAAATCGCATTTCATGTCACAATCGCAACTTGTTCAAATCAGATTTTTTTTGCATATCTCAATTTATTTCACAATACCCAGAAAATTACAATTTATAGATGAAAGCTACTACAAATAACATTAACATAAAACCAACCAAAATAACATAAAACTTCACAACATTTGCTAATCCAACAATTTCTTTCTTCAACTTAAGAATGTCTTCATTTTCCCCTTCAACACCACTTGACCCATCTCCCTCTTCATAACAATTCTTTAATTCTAGCTTTCGAGTATGAATAATATGATTCTCCGTCAACCAACTAACAAATATGTTACTTTCTTGACATTTAAAGTAAGTTTTTCATGGGTTGCTTGCGGATCCGAAAATTTTTATTACTGCATTCCGTCCACAACGATAGCAAGGTTGATTGAGAAACTCCATCCCCATTATTGGGTAGTTTTTGGGAGTATTTGAAGAAGAAGACATGACTATGAGGGGGTTGTTTGAAGAAAAAGTAAGCAAAGTGTTGAAACAAAAAATCTGAGAAATAAGGAAAAATAGGAAAAGGAAGAAGATTAAAGGATATAATACTTACAAGAGAAATTAAATAATAAACTTGCTTTCCTCGGATTAACCTCTTAACAACATCAGCGGTGTCGTTCTCCATCTTGACATACACAAAGACAAGGATTGAATTAACTAGTTCCAAGTTAAGTGAAATTGATTAATACTCCCTCCAATTCACAATAAACCTCCCTATTTCCTTTTTCGGTTATTCACAATAACCTCCCTATTTCTTTTTTTGGTAAGTGTTTGTGTGGTCCAAATTTAATTGTATGGTGGGTAGTGTATTTGTGTGGTCCAAATTTAATTATATGGTGGAGTAGTGTGTTTCCTTAATTTTTGTACCAAAATGAAATGGGAGGTTTATTGTGAATTGGAGGGAGTAATAAAGAAAATTAAAGGATATAATACTTAACGAGAGAAATTAAATAATAAACTAGAAAAGAAGTAGAGAAATTAAGTCATACTTGAATAAAAAGGAGAATAAAGTAATAGAGAGAGATAAGTTGAATAAAATAGAGATGAAGAAAGTATTATTGAGAGAAGTTAGAGAGAGAGAGTGTGATTATGTTTTAGTTGATATGATCCACACCGAAAAATTCTTATAAAGGTTGTAATATTCACTAATCCATGGCTTTCTTTGTGATTGGTCAGTTATAGGATGGACGGCCACGATTTAATGTTAAATATTACTCCCTCCATACCACACCAATGGTAACATTGAGAATCTTGGCACTATTCATGATCGTAGAGAATCTTTGATATTATTCTTAATCTATAAAACAAAATATAGTCATTTGAGATCTTGTTTGATTTATCGTCATGAATGCTATAAGAATATCAATTTTTTATAATTTTTAATATTGTATAACTAAAGATATTCACGTTGTAAAACGTGTCTCGGCAAGTGTAAAAAAGTCAATGTTATCATTAGTGTGGTATGGGAGGAGTATCTAATAATTTATTTACAACTGAACGGCCAAAATTCACTTTTAAGTATCATCCACTTTTTATGTTGTTCTAACCTTAAATTGTTGTTTTCCCGCCAAATGCAACATTTTCAACTGTTGATTATAAAAATAATCGTAGAATCCTATTGATCGTACGTTGCAACGATTAGTCAATAGCAATGTACGATCGATAGCATCTTAAAACATAAGTGGCATGCCATTTTAAACTTAAGTCTTACGTTCCGTTCATATATAAACTCATATTGATCAAACGTTTCTATGATTAGTCCCACACTGTTGATCGGAACAGTTAACTAATTATAGCAACATACGATCGATAATATCTTAAACCATAAGTGGACTAACATCTTAACCTTAGGTCTTAAATTTACGTCGTACGTTCCAATAATATATAAACCCGTATTGATCGTACATTGCTATGATTACTCGTACATTGTTGATCGGGACAATTAACTATTTATAGCAACGTACAATCAATAACATCTTAAAATAAAGTGGAATAACATCTTAACTTTAAGTCTTAAGTTCCGATCTTATATAAACTCGTATTGATCATACATTGCTATGATTAATCAATAACAATGTATGATCGATAACATCTTAAACCATAAGTGGCATGACATCTTAATCTTAAGTCTTACTTTCGGATCATATATAAACTCATTGATCAAACATTGCTATAATTAGTTGTACCATGTTCATCGGACAATTAACCCTAAACCCCAAATAAACCCTACAAACCCTAAACCCCTAAAAAACCCTAAACCCCTAAATCCTACAAACCCTAAACCCCTAAAAAACCCTACAAACCCTAAAATTGTATTTTAATTAATCCAAAATGGACTAAAACTTGGATGAACATATGATCAACGCAACGAGCTATGTAGTACATTTGTATTATGTTTTCAAACATATAATTTATGTTTTAATATTTTCATTTAATAAACAAAATTAATTAATTAACAGATTATTAATTTTTTAACAAATTAAAACTTATATTTTACTATCTAATTTAACTGTAATTTTTCATATTTACTTATAGATTTTCGAAAAGTGACAAAAGTAAATTTTTTAGATAATTTCTTAACAAAGTAATTGTTCATTTTTTAACTGTAATTTTCCATTTGTTAACAAAATAAAACTTATATTTTACCATCTAATTTAACTAATATAGTTTGCATTTGGATAAAAATATGTTTTGACAATAATATGTTATTTTATTCTACGAAGTTACGTAAATTATTTACTTTCAATAATTTAAGAACATGTAAATAAATTAATAAAATGTCATTTCTATTATTTTTAATAATTATATTGGTCATCAATACTTTTAATCAATTTACCTTCTCGAACAATGTAAAATAAATTAAGCTGTATAGGGAACTCAAACGTTTATATTATTTAATTTTATGAAGAATTGTAAGAGTTACCCATTTTTTAATTCTATTTTATTCGAGAATGATAAGGGTCACTCTTTTTGTTTATTTATTTATTTTAATTTATAAAGATAATTTTTAAAAAAGGTAAGATGAGTAGGAAATAATTTTTCATTAATATTAAAAAGGACGATACAAATAACATGTAAAAAAATAAACCATATTTGGTTGAGTCCCTAAATTCTCATCTGTACCATTAGATCTTACATGATGAACGGTTGATTAAAACAAAAAACACTCACCAACATGTAATTAATGCATTGTCTCTCATAATTTCAATTCCCCATTTATCTAATTAATTACTTTCTTCTTCTTATCAAATAATTTATTAAATTAATGCTACCATTTATATTTCAAATATCAAAATATAGAATTTAAAAAACGAAATTTTTTACCCACATAAAATAAAAGCGGGTTCGTAAAAGACTCTGTAAATCGTCATTTAGACTCCGATTAAGGCGAAACAAAAGCCTAAATTTATTATTTTTTCGAACCCATTGCAATGGTAATATTTTCGTAGACTATTGAGTTTTTGAAATTTTCAGTAATGCTTCGTGAATTGGGAGTTACACAATATCCGATCCAAATTACACTTTATTCGCTTGAAATTACACCTAATTTATTTGAAATTATATCATATCTACACTCAAATAATTATTTTTTAAGTCAATAAAAAGTAAAGATAAAAAAAAAGAATTATGTCAAAGAAATTACAAAGATAAAATAATCACCGTAAATAATAATACAACAAAAACAAATTACAAAGAAAAATACATAACGGGCTAATTAATATTGACTAATAATACAACACAAAAAAAGTACGAAGAAAAATATATAAAGAGCTAATTAATATCGTATAAGCTAAAGTACAAATATACAAAAAAAGAAATGTATACGCCTCTCTGTATAAATATACGAAAATAAATTTATACATAAATACATGTATTAATTATAAAATAGAGTTAAAATAAAAAAAAAATTAGGAGAAAAATAATTTTAATTAATAGGGTAGGCTGTCAATACCGAGAACAATTATTAAGGCTAATTAGTGAAGGAATCAACAGAATTAAGGATTAAAATTTAATTCTTCAACTTTAATAAATGGCGCATTTTAATTGGTGGTGTATGAGAGCCCTCATACACCTGGTGTAACTCTACCCTTTTCGCTATGGAAGTATCAATTAATCGGCCTTAAAGTTTTAACTCATGGCCTTCACCCAAAACAAAGCTAATCAAGTTGATCAAACTCTTAATCTTTTTTATTATCTTATAATTTTCTACTTATTAAATCATATTTCACTTTTTCAATCATTGCCGACTTTTACTACCCCACCAAGCTCTTTCTCAATATACTAATTTTTTATTCCCTAATCAAATATGAAGATGACACCTATTAGGTCTGATAACTATGTTATCGTCCCATTATTTATGTCAAAAATCCTTACTTTAGTCCTAATTTTGGTGCATTTAATCGCTAATTGCTTGAATTTATGATTAAATTGCTTAAATGAGCTTCACCGAGTAGTTTGCTAAACCTTTTGTAGCATTGCACGTTTTTCCATGCAAAACCGATCACCATTTGAAAGCTAAGGATCAAGATAAGTCTAGCATGTGTATCTCCCAAGCTCAGTCGGTGCATTGTGATCAGGCATGGTGTAACTCAATCCCAATGAGTGTATCTATTTACCCTTGTCGGTGTATCTCAGACTCCAGCCTGTGCATTGTGATCAGGCGCGGTGTATCTTGGTACATCATGTGTAACGATTTTAGCCTTGTCGGTGTAAGTCAAGCCCACCCGGTGTAACTCAAGGGCGACCTGTGTAACTGTAACAATTCAAAAGTTTAGGAAAAAGGAAGTACGGAATACGAGGAAATAGTGAGACTTCTGAGAAAGTAACGAGAATGGAACACCGAACATTGGGAAGAGAGTACACATGAGATTTGAGGAAATAGTCGGAAAGGGAAGACTGAGGTGAAACTTCGGGGACGAAGTTTATTTTAAGGGGGGAAGATTGTAATACTCCGTATTTAATAATAATAATAATAATAATAATAATAATAATAATAATAATAATAATAATAATAATAATAATAATAATAATAATAATAATAATAATAATAATAATAATAATATTTTATTTATACGAGTTATGTTGAGACGGAATAATAATGATTATAATAATAATAATACATAATACATGTATTATACTCCCACCACATACATATATACTCCCTTATCCTCATCCACCCAACCTTATCCAATTGCAATCCACAAAAATCTACCACCAAATTAGAGAGAGGAAAGAAGAGAGAAAAAGAGAAGAAAAGAAGATCGCCTTTTTGTCCCTCCGCTTTGAGATTGTAAGGTAAACCGTCTTATACTAGCCCTTATGTTATTATTTTTATACCGTTGACCCGTCCCGACCTCGACCCACCTCTGACCGTCCTTGACCACCCGTTTACCACCGTTGACCGCCCTAAAATAGGGCTTTGACCTAGTAGAAAAAGTATCCTCATCCACCCAACCTTATCCAATTGCAATCCACCAAAATCCACCACCAAATTAGAGAGAAGAAAGAAGAGAGAAAAAGAGAAGAAAAGAAGATCGCCTTTTTGTCCCTCCGCCTTGAGATCGTAAGGTAAACCGTCTTATACTAGCCCTTATGTTATTATTTTTATACCGTTGGCCCGTCCCGACCTCCACCCACCTCTGACCGTCCTTGACCACCCGTTTACCACCGTTGACCGCACTAAAATAGGGCTTTGACCTAGTAGAAAAAGGGATCTTTGGAGGGTTGTGTGTCGCGGGTTAGGGCTGCAGTTTTAGGGGAGTTTCGGGTCGGTTTGGATCTGGGTTTTGGGTGGTTATTGTCGAGGGAAGAGAGGGGAGTTGAGGGGTGGTCATGGTTGGTGGGTAGGGTGGCTATGGTGGCCGGAATCTGGGGTAGAAGAAGGGTGTACGGACGGGGTGTGTTGTTGTTTGTGGTTGTTGTTGCCGTGGTGTTTGTTGTTGCCACTGGTGTTTACCTCGGCGTGGTGGGTGGTCATTGGACCCACCGTGGTCGACGTCGGCCGGCGTGGCCAGAGGTGGTCGTGGTGGAGCCGGTTATGGTCGTGGGTGTGTGTTAATTGTTGTGGTTTGTTGTTGTCGGTGGTGGTACGTGGGTGGTGTTGTGGTTGCCGTGCTGGCCGTGGCCCACCATGGCTGGTGGTGGTGGCCACGGTGGCGGTAATAGGCGGTGGGGGCTGCCGGAGTTTTGTGGGTAGTCGGGTGTGGGTTTTGAGCCGGGTTTTTGAATAGCTTAAGACAGGTTTAATTTAGTCGTATACTTATTAATTCGTATAATTATACATATATGTATAATTAGATTCATATAATTATACGTATTTGATGAATACGTATTGGATTAGTATTTGTATACGTATTTGTATGATTAGATGAGTATATTTATATGTATTTGTATTATTATCGTATTTTAGGAAATGGGTTTTGTGAGACGGTTTTACGAGACAGGCCTAGCTTGTTTGACGGATTGCTTATGCAAATTGCTAAAAGGTAGGTTAATCCTACTCAGTTTCAATATGCATTTGAATTGTCATGTGAGTCGTATTTTAATTGTCATTGCATTATAACATGACTTTGGTTGAGACGGTTGGATGAGTCGGTAATTGGCATATTGTGTGGCATCTTGTGTTTATTGTGTTGTCATGTATATTGGGTAATATGATGGTTGTGACCGTTGGTTGTTGTTGAGGAGACGGGAGACGGTTGGGAGACCGTTTTCCGCATGGGTCGCCTCTTGGAGCTTTCCCACTCCAAGAGGGATGTGCACATTAATGACTTGAGTTTGGAGGAACTCGTGTGGTTGAGACACGACGTCTGACAGGGGATCCGGTTGGCTTCTGGACCCGGTACGTCTGGGGGTGTCCCGGTACCTGTTGTGGTTATCGGTATGTCTGGGCGTGTCCCGGTACTAGTGTGGTTGACGGTATGTCTGGGCGTGTCCCGGTACCTGTGTGGTTGTTGGTATGTCTGGGCGTGTCCCGGTACCGGAGTGGTTGTTGTCTGATATCATGTCATTCGTATCATAGTCATGTTGTATGTTCACACACTCGAGTCGTGTCACACTTTATTTATTTATTGAAACTGACGTTTGTTGTGTCTGTGCATTGTCACCTATCTATTGGGTGGCATGTGTCGATTCATATGATATCCTTTGGTCATGTGGGGAGCAGGTTAAGTACATGTTATTTGGATAGTACGCGGGAGACGGGACGAGCTTAATGAGTCACGAGAGAAGTCTAGTTTGCTAGACAAGTATAGTTGTCTTGAATTGTACTTTTATTCATTTGTTTACGTTTATGTAAATTCACTAAACATTTATATTAATAAAATGTTTTTTTATTGAAGTTTTGAAACACTACCTCGGGAAACCGAGATGGTAACGCTCCAATTATCTTGGCCAGATAATCGGGGTGTTACAGTAACTTTACACAGGCTGGGAATAGTGATGAACAGCTTTGGGCCTAATTTGTAGTTTTGATCTATAATTTGATGTTTTAGGCCCTTCATATATATACCCAAACACCCAATTTTGTAACACACAACACATTAGACTTCATTTAGATCAAAATTTAGGGTTTAAGCATTTGGTGGAGAGAATTGGATCCAACTTTGTTCTTCAATTTTTCTCAAGCAATTAATCAAGTATTCTTATTTCCTTCATCTTTTGTTGATATATTTTCTTTTCTTTCTTTTAATTCCTTATTTTGTTTGTCAATTTAATTTCCTTAGTTATTGTTGTCTTAAATTTGAATTGTTTACACTTCTTGTAGCTAAAATTAACACCTTTGAGTTGAATTTCATTTTAATTATAGTTTAATTAGTCAATTTTCGTCATCCAAGTTATTTATTGCATGATTAGTTGTAGTAATCAATTTAATAACATGCCAATTACTAAAGTGTCAACTTTTATCATTTTTGTTGTTTTAAATAACATGATTAGTGAGTAGTCCTTTAACTAGGACTCGTTTGACCCCAACATGAGCGGTTTATTTGATTGATTCCATAAAAATTAGTTGTTGGGGAGGATTACTGAGGGTAGGCTAGAGGATTAATTTGATGAATTGGTCAATTTTGGGTAATGTTGGTTTGTGACCCTTGTCCACCAACGAAAGTTGGTTAGGTCGGGAATCGGGTACTCGAAGCTTGGACCTATAGCTAACCTAGGTTGAGACCAAAAGGGAGAACCAAGGGAGAGCACCTCTAGCCTTAAGTTTGAAAGCGATCTCCGAAAGGAGAAGTGGAATGACTTGGAACATGATGAGAGCTTATTGACCTTAATTGGAGTAGAAGTGTCTTAGAAAAGTGCACGCTTTTAGGGGACTCAGATTTCAATTTAAGGGTTCCAACTCTGAACCCGAGAGGGAGGGAAGTTGGGAGGCCTAGTATCCTATTATGAACTCGAGAGGGAGTTAGTAGGCGAATTAGAGTCATCTCCCCTTTACATATCAACCCAATAACTAGCCAAATGATTCATGACGATAAATTGTGATTTGTTGGTGGGAAATCAGGTCCTAGGCCTTTTATCCTATTGAATTACAACTTTTAATATTACTTGCTCAATTTCCATAATTAGTTTAATTGCATTTTATTTTAATTAGTTTAGTCGACTAGTTTAAAATCCAACTCAATTATTGCCGACTTAGCTAAACTCATAAGCTAGAATTGATCATTATTGCAATTGCGCTCCCTGTAAATTCGACCCTCAAGTGCTACTACGATACCGTGCGCTTGCGGTTTCTAAATTTACATCAAGTAGACTAACAAGGTCAAGTTTGTGAAGAAAGGTCACCACATAACCTTTTATTACATTGAGTCATCCTAATTGTATGTTTAATCTTTAGTTAACTTCGCCCATTAGTTAGTATTGAAGAGTGAATGAGAAGCGACAAGTTGCGTTTTTTCCTTATTTTTTTTGTTACTAAATGAGCAAATGGGTGAGACAGGGAACTAAAATAAAGTTTGAAGGGGTGCTAAAAACTTAAAATGAATAGAATTAAGAGGTTAGAGTATCACATGTCTTTCAAGTAAGTACTCAAGTTAAGTATTATATCGATATATTAGTTAATAAAATAAGGATATACTTTATTTGTTTTGGTCTAAGGGAGCCGTGAGAGCGAATTTATTGCTGACTGAATTTAAACTAGGTCATGATTTCATAAGTACTACCAATCATAACTTTACCACCAGTTATAGTAGCTTAGATTTGCAAATCACAACTATACCCATATAAATGGATAGATTGATTTAAATTAGACAAATATGTACGAACAATGTTGTCAGGATCGAGATTCTACTTTGAATTGATGGAGTACGTAGAATCGAATTTGTAGAATCGAATCGTAGGATCCTACAAACGCACTAAAATTTTTTATTTGGACAAAACATACAAATTGAAGATCAAAATACATATTATTAATATTTTTTCATAAATTGATGAGTAATAATATTTATGTCATTTTATGAACATGTTTATATAACTTACATAAAATTCAGATTTACAACGTCATTAGACGCGTAATGTATATAATTATTCTTTTATCATAAAATTGGGTCGCATGATCGTAAGATCGTAGGACCATATTATGAGATCCTACCTAGACTGGTTAAATAAGTCAAATGGGTGGGTTACGAGTTTGGTCATTTCGAGTTCGGGTAAACTATTGGTCGGGTCTATTTTAGGTTTACAAAATACGGATTTGTACGTGTCAGATTTATACAGATTTCGAATCCAAAAAAGGTCTGCTTAACGCCTTTTTACAAATATTTGTTTTCTTTAATTTTTTTTTTTTTTTTTGAAAAAAGATATCATTTCATTTCATTCAAGAAAAGAGATTACATTTGCAAAGATATCACACTAGAGGGCTTATCAAGCTAGTTACAAAGACTCTTAGTAATGAGAGAATACTCACAAAGAAAAGGTTCCATAGCGACGGATAAATCCGTTGCAAATAACGAATTACCGTCGCAAATATAGTATTTGCGACGGAATAAGTCCGTCGCGTACAATCGTCGCAAAATAAAACTGCGACGGAAATTCCGTAGCAAATGAATTCCTGCGACGGATAAAGGCGTCGCAAGAATCCGTCACAAAAGTTGGTCCTGCGACGCAAATTCTGTCGCAATTCACTGTTCATGCAGGCCACGTAGCCTCTAAGGTCAATAAGAAAGTCAAGATCTGCGACGGAAATTCCACAGCAATACACTGTTCATGCAGCCACGTGGCTGCAAAGTCAACAAGAAAGTCAAGATCTGCGACGGAAATTCCGTCGCAAAAGTAAAAAAAAGTCAAGATCTGCGACAGAATTTCCGTCGCAAATCACTGTTTCTTCAGGCCACGTGTCCTCCTCAGTCAAGCCAATAGTCAAGATCTGCGACGGAATTTCCGCCGCAAATTCTGTCGCAGGAAAAAAAATTTCCAGGGGGTTTACAGCGTTCCCCAGCTCCCCCAATTGCTTAGAAACAATTACATACGGTTTCCTGCAAACACACAGAAAATTCCAGCATTTGACAAATTCACAACTCGTTCAAGACGAGATTTCCAAACAATGTTTTCGCATTAACTTAAAATAAAAGGTTTACATAAGTTTAGTACACAACAAACTT
This sequence comes from Silene latifolia, assembly GCF_048544455.1. Lineage (NCBI taxonomy): Eukaryota > Viridiplantae > Streptophyta > Magnoliopsida > Caryophyllales > Caryophyllaceae > Silene > Silene latifolia. Next base: position 37,665,126 of record NC_133537.1, read on the forward strand.
AAACTAAATACGTGTTCAACAAACTTAAACTAAATAAATGTTCAACAAACAAAGCTAAATAAGTCCATAAACCAACTAATAGCTACTAATCAATGCACGGGAGTGAATGAGGTGAAAGGAGTATAATTAGGCCTAGCATTGTCGCCACCGTCATCATGAAAGTCATTTCTACCTTGAAATACACCTCCGGGGTTACAAGTTTGAGTATTAAAACCTTGTTGGCTCAATAACTCCTCTATTGCCGCAAGCCTTTAAGATTGTTCGGCCTCGACTTGATTAAGTCGGGCATTCTCTTTTGCGACTCTACCAACAAAACCCGGAGTATGAGGAGTAAAAGTGACGTTACCAGTCGAGCGGCGGTGGTGCGTCCAAATGTGTGGTGCTGCATTTCCCGCGCCAAATACTCTACCTTTCTCATCAAATCCTCCATGTTCTTCAATATAAATCTCATTATCATCGATGTTCTCGACCCCTTGACTCTGAAGCTGAGTTTTCTTTGAGATGATCTTACCCTATATCATTAAAAAGCGAAAGATTAGATACCATCTACTAAATAATCATGATTGAAAAAATGAGTTAAATTAAATAATTATAGTAACTTACGAAGAGTTGACTGCCTTTTTTTGATAACCATCCTTTTGTGCTATGCTTCTTTGACTTCTCCAACAACTGCAAAGCGGACGGAATTTCTCCTTTCCCATCTTTATCAACCTACAATTTTGATACTTGTTAAATATAATTATTAACTTTAAATAAAGTTAAAGAAAAAAAAGGTAATAAATTAAAAAAGCAAGTGAAGAAATTACCATTGAGTCCATATATAATATATTGCAATGTATTTTTTCGACCCATTAGGTGAGTACCCAACGCCTTCCCCTTCTCGTCACATCCCGACTTACGGTTAGCCGAATACTTTTCCGATTTTTCCGTAAAAGTAGGTTCATCAAGTGGTCTGTTCTTCAATTTACGGTGCAACTCAACACTAATCCAATCCGGCTTTTCATGCTCTTCCTTATGATAAGCTCGATAAATCATTTGTCGTAAACGGGTCTTCATGGCATCTTCCCAAGCCTTCTTAACCCTTGCCTTGTCGGGGGGATCGTAACTAACACGCCACTGTTCAATAAACGATAAAGTTAGAAAATAAACTTCATTGTAAATAAATATAAAATAAATGAATAAAATACCTAATATTAAAATAAATGACAATTGCTAATACCTCAAACCAATTCCACCAATGCTTCTTTATAGTAGATGACGCCGATTTCCAATTAGGAGCATGTTCATGGTAGTTGCATCCAATATTCTCCGATATCAAGTTCACAACGGATGCATCACTGAACCTGAAAAAAGAATGACAATATATATATATATATATATATATATATATATATATATATATATATATATATATATATATATATATATATATATATATAGTGTAGAGATCTTATAAGTCCCCTCCTTAAGTGTGAGTCCATAAGTCTCATTGTGAGCCTTTGGATCATGAAGATGGAGGGTTGAGATTAAACACTCAAAATGGTCATTAATAATCTAATTCACCACTCTCTCTCTACCTATACTAATTAATTACTAACTCATCCTAATTAACTACTAATCTAATATATATACTCTTCCAAACATTCATTTCTCTCTCATCTCCCATAATTTCACACATTTTATCTCTCAAAAACCTCTCCTCTCTTAAAAACCCAAAAAATTCAAAACCTAAAAAATCAAAAAAAATAACTCCTCTTCCTCACCAACCCACCCCCACCGGCACCACCCACCCCCACCCACACGGCCACCACCATCTGCCCCCACCACTCCACTACCCCGACCACCAGTACTCCCCCTTCAACCACCACTGCCCGACCATTACCCCGACAACCCAGCCCACCGCCGAACACCCAACCACCACCACCACTAACATAAACCCACTCCAGCCGCCACCTACAACAACCACACCCAAAACGCCATCTTCCTCTCACGACCACCACTGCCAACCGCCACCCCGACCTCCATCCGTGTTTTACCACCGCCAACCCCCACCATCGACCACCACCGCTCCTCCTCCTCTCTTCCTTTTTTTTTCTTTCGTTCTTATCAGATCTGCTTTTTTTTTTTTTTTTTTTTCGAGATCTAGTATATTTGGTGTTTTGTGTTTATATTTGATTAAATCGAGATCTAGTTTTTTTCGTTCTTCCTTACCACTGACAATCGTTTCGTGTTTATATTTGAATTAAATCGTTTTGTGTTTATATTTGGTCTATATTTCGAGATCTAGTTTTGTATTTGGTTTGCTTTTTTTTTTTTTTTTTTGCGGGGTTAGGTGTTTCGAGAGAGGGGGGATGCCATGTTGGAGGTGGTGGTAGTCGTGGGGGTGAGGGCTGCCGTGGTAGTGGTGAGTGAGGTGGTTGGTGGTGGTGGTGGTGTCTTTTTCTTTTTTTTTTAATCGTTTTTTTTTCCAGAAATTTTAGTCTTTTTTGTTGTTATTTGTTCTCATTTTCACTCTTTTTTTGTTCTTCTCATTTTATTGTGTTTTGTTCTTCTTATTTTCACTCTTTTTTTTGTTTTTTCAGATTTTTTTTTACTCTTCTCATTTTTTGTTCTCATTTTATCGTCTTGTTATTTTTTTTAGACCTAGATCTATTAAAATTACAATTATCTTTATTAAAGTTACATTTTTTTCTATTAAAATTACACATTTCTCTAATAAAATTACACTTATATCTATTAAAGTTAAAGTTATACTTATTTCTATTAAAATTACACTTTTCTTTATTAAAATAACACTTATTTCTATTAAAATTACACTTATTTCTATTAAAATTACACATTGCTCTATTAAAATTACACTTAGCTCTTTTAAAGTTAAAATTACACTTAATTCTATTAAAATTACACTTATCTTTATTAAAGTTGAAGTTACACTTATTTCTATTAGAATTACACTTATTTCTATTAGAATTACACTTATTTCTATTAAAATTACACTTATATCTTTTAAAGTTAAAGTTACACTTATTTCTATTAGAATTACACTTATTTCTATTAGAATTACACATTTTTCGATCACAATTACACTTATATCTATTAAAGTTAAAGTTACACTTATTTCTATTAGAATTACACTTATTTCTATTAGAATTACACATTTTTCGATCAAAATTACACTTATATCTATTAAAGTTAAAGTTACACTTATTTCTATTAGAATTACACTTATTTCTATTAGAATTACACATTTTTCGATAAAAATTAGACTTATGTCTATTAAAGTTAAAGTTACACTTATTTCTAATAGAATTACACTTATTTCTATTAGAATTACACTTATTTCTATTAGAATTACACATTTTTCGATTAAAATTACACTTATATCTATTAAAGTTAAAGTTACACTTATTTCTATTAGAATTACACTTATTTCTATTAGAATTACACTTATTTCTATTAGAATTACACTTTTTTCTATTAAAATTACACTTATATCTTTTAAAGTTAAAGTTACACTTATTTCTATTAGAATTACACTTATTTCTATTAGAATTACACATTTTTCGATCAAAATTACACTTATATCTATTAAAGTTAAAGTTACACTTATTTCTATTAGAATTACACTTATTTCTATTATAATTACACATTTTTCGATCAAAATTACACTTATATCTATTAAAGTTAAAGTTACACTTATTTTTATTAGAATTACACTTATTTCTATTAGAATTACACATTTTTCGATAAAAATTAGACTTATGTCTATTAAAGTTAAAGTTACACTTATTTCTAATAGAATTACACTTATTTCTATTAGAATTACACTTATTTCTATTAGAATTACACATTTTTCGATTAAAATTACACTTATATCTATTAAAGTTAAAGTTACACTTATTTCTATTAGAATTACACTTATTTCTATTAGAATTACACATTTTTCGATTAAAGTTAAAGTTACACTTATTTCTATTAGAATTACACTTTTTTCTACTAAAATTACAGATTTCTCTATTAAAGTTACAGCTATCTCTATTAAAGTTACATTTTTCTCTACTAAAGTTACACTTATATCTATTAAAGTTACACTCTCAAGGACTACAGTTTTACTCTCAATGGACTCATGTTACATGTTTAATATGGACAAAAGTTACAGTCTCAATGGACTAAAGTTACACTCTCAATGGACTGAAATTACACTTTAATGAACTAAAGTTACACTTTTAATATGGACTAAAGATACACTCTCAATGGACTAAAAATACATTTTAATGGACTAAAATTACACTTTAATGGATTAAAATTACACTTTAATGGACTAAAATTACACTTTTAAAAGACTAAAGTTACACTTATAAGTCACTCAATTCACAATGAGTTGTGTTAAAATTGGAAAAATTCAAAATAATATTTGTCGAAAAACTGAGTTACACTCGTAAAACGCAAAATATATTGTAAATTTGCTTCAAATTTTCAAATTTCAAAATAAAATCCGTCAAACCGCAATTTTTTCCGTTGAAATTACACTTTTTCTCGTTGAAATTACACTTTTAAAACAGTGAAAGTGTAGTAACATGTGTATAAAGTTTCAGTCCAAAAAAAAAAATTATGCTAAAAAAATTTTTTTTTGTGTATAATTAATCCATTAGTGAATGTATAATTAAAGCTAGAGAGATAAAGTGGATTAATTAGTGTATAGGAAACTCATTAGTGTTAAGTATGCTTTTTTGCTTTCAATCTCAACCATTCTTAGTGGGATATCTAAGGGATGTAGTGAGGACTTAGGGACTCAAAATATATGGTGGACTCATTAGAACTTTTTATATATATATATATATATATATATATATATATATATATATATATATATATATATATATATATATATATATATATATATATATATATATATATATAAATCGTTATAAAAATAATTAATTACGAAAAAATGACATACTTACCAAACGCCATCTTGCTCAAGAGAATCGAGATGAATTTTCTCAATTGGCTCATTTTGTTGTAGCTGTTGATGACCTGCTGGTATTTCTTCATTCTCGGTTTCATTTCCTCGGTTTCCTACATTACTACCACTACCTCTTCTTCGTCCCCTCGTCGCCATACAAACCAACTAAATTCTTCAACATTGTTAGAAATCAAATAGTAGCAACAAAATAAAAAATCAAATAATAGCAACAAAGTAAGAAATTGGCAAAGTAAGAAATTGGCAAAGTAAGAAATCAAATAATCAAATAATAGCAACAAAATAAGAAATTGGCAAAGTAAGAAATCAAATAATCAAATAATAGCAACAAAGTAAGAAATTAAATAGTACTCCCTCCCTCTCGGTCAAGTAATCAAATAATAGCAACGAAGTAAAAAAATAAGATTGAATAAAAAGTAAGATTGATTGAAAACAAACTAGATTTCATTAAATTAAGCCATACGGCATCTACAACTAATAGTACCAACAAAGTAATAAGATTGAATGAAAAGGTACAAAATATCTACAACTAATATAAATCCTAGTCATCATCATCATCATCATCACTTAAATTAGTGTCTTCGTTGCTTTTAAAAAGCGAATCTAAAAAATCCTCATCATCATCTTCTTCTAAATACTTCTTCAAAGCCTCCTCCCCCAACTCTTCCTCATCTTCCTCCTCTTACATATCATCATTCTGTACTTGCATTTTATCTCCTTGCATTTCTTCTTGTTCCTCCTCCACATTTTCATTCTCATCTTCTATTTCAATTATTGTCAATGTTGTATCACCATTATTAACATCTTTTTGAAAGATAGATTCATCAGTAGGAGCATCAACTTGTGATCTGGCCTTTATTTTAAATACTGCTGACCACTGATCTTTATCTCTTTCGATATTTGGATAAGGAGCATAGCAAACTTGTTCCACTTGATATGCTAACACAAATGAGTCATATTTTGGAATTTTTTTGCTCCGATTAACATCCACAAGTTTATATTCCTTATGTACTTGCATTCCTCTTTCTGAGTTATCTATCCAATTACATTTGAATAAAATAACGTTGTAAGAGTTTTTCTCGCCAGTATAAGACAACTCAACAACTTCATTTAGGTTTCCATAGTAGTCAGCTCCTTCAGTCGAAATCACACATACTCCATTGTTAATTGTCGACTTTTCCAAATCTTTCCCATCTGTATGATGGAATAACGCTTCCATGTTCTTACTTTTCTTGAAGGTCCATTTGCTAAGGCAACTAAAACTGAATTTTTTAAATTATTTACCTAGTATTAATGATAATGAACCAATTATTGACCAAATAATAATATAATTTAAATAAGCATTATAGAATATATATTATTTACTTACTTGACCTCTAAACCAGTCAGGGAATTTTGCTTCAAATTTGTTCCAAATATCCTCGGCCATAGAAAACTCAGGATATTCTCTTTTGATATAATCCTCAAACAACCTATTCAAAAATGCCGAATTAAGTTTTGAATTAATTTTTGCATGTTTTACTTTTGAAACAACATTTTAAATTAAAATTTTTCTTCACTTACCTTTCCATACATTTCAACTCATCAGAATCACAATTAGATAAAACATAGAGGTGTGCACGTTCATATTCGTTATCTTCCAAAAATCTTTCACGACATTTTCCAGAAGTAGTGCCCTCATGATCTTGAAATAGCTCAGGCAAGGTAGAATACTTCGGTTTTGTCTGACCTATGTCAAGGTCTTTTGCCTTCGTGTCTATATGTTCTTCAAAGTAAAAAGAACAAAAAATTGCTATTTCTTCAAGCAAATATGTGTTGCATAATGACCCTTGAACACGAGCTTTATTTCCAATTTTTTTGTTTCAAATGATTCAAGAACCTACAAAAAAATTGGTTAAGAATGAATGACATTCAAGTAATAACCTTAAAAGGCTTCGTAAAAGATATTGATATTACCTCTCAAAAGGATACATCCACCTATATTGCACAGGACCACCCACTTTCACTTCATATGACAAATGAATTGGCAGATGTTCCATTGAGTTAAAAAAGGAAGGTGAAAGTATTTTTTCCAATTTGCAGATTATCTCGGCAATATTTTCTCGAGACTTGTTATTTTTTCAATTTGTACTGATGAAGTGCACAAATCTCTGAAAAATTAACTAATCTCAATTATGGCATTCCACTCATTTTTTGGGAGAAGGTGCCTTAAAGTAACCGGCAGTAAATGCTCCATAAACACATGACAGTCATGGATTTTCAAGCCATGTAGCTTCAACTCATTCATATCGACACATCTTCTCAAATCTGAAGCATAGCCGTCTGGAAACTTTAAATTACATATCCAATCACACAACACTTTCTTCTGCTATTTTTTCAAAACGACTGAATCCACCTTTCGCGACCTTGAACAAAGTTGTAACATGTCTTTTTGTGCATTTGGGTTCAAGGTTGTCTTGTCTTTTCTATCCATCACCGTGTGAATTAGTTGTTCGAATTTTTTTTTCTCAATATGCAAGACATCAAGGTTATGTCGAATTAGTAGTGTGCTCCAATATGGAAGCTCCCAAAAAATACTTTGTTTCCACTACCCAATTCGTTTCGCTTTAACCGTTCTCAATTCATGGTCAGATGCATCCACGATTTTTGGTAAATCTTTCGCACCTTCCCACACTTGTTCGCCCGATAACCTCATTCCAGCAACATCGTTCTCTATTCTTCCTTTTCGAAAGTGGACCTTATCCTTGCGAAAAATATGATCAGTGTCTAAATATTGTCTATGATAATCAAACCAACTCCATGCTATGCTGAAGCCAAATCAATTTAGTCTCTTTTTTCGTACAACATGGACATGCATTCTCACCAGCAGTTGACCAACCAGATAACATGCCATAAGCAGGAAAGTCGTTGATCGTCCATAGGAGTGTGACTCTTAAGTCTAAGTTTTGTTTCCTAGACACGTCATATATAAATTCGTTGCAAACGTGGCCCTATTGGAAAATAATTTAAGAAATTTTCGGGGACCCTTTTGCCATTTGCATTCTTTGCACTTTTGTACCTAGCTCTACCACATTTTCTACACTTTTCAAGAATAGCGTCATCCATCCAAAAAAGCATACATCCATTAAAACATGCATCTATCTTTTCATGAGGAAGTTGAAGAGCTTTGAGAACATTTTTGGTTTCATAGAAGTTACGCATCAAAATATGCTTTTGAGGAAGAAGGTCTCCCATGAGTGACGTGAAACCATCTACACATTTATGGGCTAAGTTGAATTCACATTTCAGAGTGACAAGCCTTGCAGCTGACTGTAGCAATGAGAGTCGACATCCCTTGTAGACAGGTTGCTCGACACGTTTTAACATTTGAAAAAAGGCCAATATATTGGGATTTGGAGATTCATCAACCACCTCGGCATTAAGAGCTTCTTCCCTAATTTGATCAATGCTATCGCGCAATGCATTCTCTACCATATCCCTATAAGGATTGTCAGAGGACATTGCCATTTCCTCTTCCTCAATGGGGAATTTCTCTCCGTGACACACCCAATCATAATAGTTGTCACAAAACCCTTTAGACCAAGGTGTTTTCGTACTTCTTGTTCAACTAAATACTTTTTATTTTTGCACTTAGTACATGGACACCTAATTTCTTTACTTCTAATGAATTCGTCTTGTTGCTTAACATAATCAATGAATTTATCAACCCCTATTACGAATTCCTTCCTTAATTTTTTATTGGAATCCAACCTTTCATACATCCAGTTTCGTTCTAATCTCTTCATTGCAAATCTACATATATATTAGTAAATAACAAATATTAATAAAAATGGTAAGAGCATTCATAAACATATTCTTAGGACGACAACAACAACAACGCCACCACCATCACCACCACCACCACCACCAACAACAACAACAATAACCACAACCTGCAAAAAAATACTTTATATATTGGGGTCCTTATCTCTCCAACCTAAACCCATCTTTGAATCTTTCATACCATTAGTAAATACCCATTTTTTCTTGATTGTAATGAGACAAAAATTCGGCAGCACTTCCTTACGGTTCTCCAAATACATTATTTAGAATGAATTCTCATTCTACATATGTATTCGGAGAACATTAAAGGAAATGTTAACCAAATTTTGTCTCATAACAATCAAGAAAAAAATGAATATTTACCACCTAAATGGCATAAAAGATTCAAAGACAGTCTAAAAACGGGGACTATTCAAGAATTACACCTAATGTGTAATCCCTGAACGGGTACTAGGTCAAAAATATATTAACAATCACAGATACAAAACTACACAAGCATAAGATACAAAAATATATTAACAATCACAACACAAGCATAAGATGAATTAATATTTGTAAAAAAAATACACATAACACAAATGTACACAACTTATCAAAACAAACTTAATAATTACTAATAAACCATATAAAACTAAGTAAAAGTAGAGTAAGCATACTAAAATTGGTTTAAACATCATAAATTGGCTTTTAACTAAACTAAATTAACTACCCTAATAATCTTAAATATCCTAATTGTCTTTTAATTAAACTAAATCATTTTAATAATCCTAAACTTAATTAAACTACGCATCCTAAAATTGGTTTAAACATCCTAAATTGACTTTTAACTAAAGTAAACTACCCTAATAATCCTAAACATCCTAAATTGGATATTAATTAAACTAATTTATTTTAACAATCCTATACTTAATTAAACTAAGCATCATAAAATTGATTTAAACATCCTAAATTGGCTTTCAACTAAACTAAACTATCCTAATAATACTAAACATCCTAAATTGGCTTTCAACTAAACTAAACTATCCTAATAATACTAAGCATCCTAAACTAAGCATACTAAACTAATCATAATTAATCAAAATAATAACCATCAACCCTAATTAATCAAAATAATAAAATAAATTAAACAAACCTTATATTAAATTAAGTGAGACAAGGAGATAAGGGGAGGGAGGAGCACGGCAGGCGGCGTCACGGCGGCGGCAGAAAAGAGGAAAGGGGAAAGGAGAAGAAAGAGGAAAAGGGAAAGGGTAAAGGAGAAAGGGGAAAGAGGAGGAGAGATGTGCGGAGTAGGGTTGTGGTGGGAGTGGTGGTGGTTAAGTGGTCGCCGTCGAAATTTTAGGGGTTTTTGGAAAAGATTTGGGTAAAAATAATTGAGGAGAGATAGGAGGGAGACGGGTGACAAACCCGTGTATAAAAAAAAACCTGCGACGGAATTTCCGTCGCAACAATAAAATAATAATAAAGCCTGCGACGGAAATTCCGTCGCAACATTAAAATAATATTAAAAAACCAGTGCGCTGTGAGCTGTATATGGAGACATTAAAAAAAGCCTGCGACGGAATTTCCGTCGCAGGAAAAGTTATATTTTATTGTAGCGACGGAATTTCCGTCGCAGAATTTATTATTATTTTATTATTGCGACGGAATTTTCGTCGCAGTGTTTTCCGCCATGTCAGAAAAATTGGCGGTCTAGGAGATTTGGCTGCTACAGAATTTCCGTCGCAAGTCCGTCGCGGAATGTGGGATCCGTCGCAAGGTCCGTCGCAGTATTTTATTTGCTACAAACTATGTGTCCGTCGCAATGTCTCCGTCGCAATGAAACCTTTTTTTTGTAGTGCATCGCGAGGCTTGGTTGTCATGAGCATTCAGACAGAAACAACTAACTTGATATCTCACACTAACTGACTAGAATTAAGAGGCCTATTAGCAAAGATACAATTATTCCTAGCTAACCAATTATAGTAAGTAGTTGCAGCAAGGCTAACTACAAACCAAGTTTTGCGCCATTTTTGAGCAGTTGAATTGGCCTAGATCCAATTCAATTCATCACAATTGCCTTGCCCACGTCTAAATATACCCATCCACTGCAAAAGCTGATCCATACATCCATAGCAGCAGGACACTGAAAAAAAAGGTGAGCATGTGTTTCTTCTGCTTGTTTACAGAGTACACATCAATTTGCTAGCAAAAAACCTCTAGCTTGCATGTTCTCCAAAGTCACTAACTGTTGTTGAGCAGTGAGAGAGGTGATGATTTTATGCTTAGGCATAATTCTAGCTATGTACAGGCTTGTTATCCAGGAGCCAACATCAGGAGCTCTTCTGAGATAAGTATAATTGACACTAATTTTAAGTTTAGTACCTGAGACCCAAGAGGAGAGCAGCTGTTTGGCAAGAGCAATAAAGCCTGCCTGGTTAATGAAAGCATCCCTAACTTGTAGAATACCCTTGAAACTAGAAGGAAAATGTTCTTTAGAAGTAATGTTTAAGCACATAAACTTTGATCCACTTGGACCAAATTCCTTCCTGAGAGTTCTCCAGCAGCCACATCCATTTCAGAAGAAGGGACTGGTTCAAAGTAGAGAGGTCATGGACATTAAATCCACCAGCATTCCAACGAGAGCAGATCTAAGATCAGGATTTAAAACCTATCTTCCTCCCCCCATTAGAAATGCCCCAAAAGAAATCCTTGCTAATTTTATTAATTTTGGCAATGATTTTCTAAGGTAACAACACAATAGAGCACCAATAGTTCTCCAAACCAAATAGTACTGAATTAATCAACCTTGATAGCACTCATGGCTTGGAAAAAAACCAGTAATACTCCCATTAATCTTCAGAGAAAACCAAGGACTAGTGATACATCCTAGGATCCATTTTATAAATTGTGGGGAAAGCTAAATGATTTCAGCATATCAACTATGAAAGTCCATTGTAGTGAGTCAAAAACTTTTCTGATATCAACTTTGATCAAGCACCTGGGAGAAACATTCTGCCTACCATAGGCCTTGATAAGAGCTTGAGAAAATATGATATTTTCAAAAATATTTCTACCCTTAATAAAATCCCCTTGCTCAGGACCAATAATTAAGGGAAGGACAGCTTGGAGTCTGTTAGCAAGCACCTTACTAATCACTTTGTAGAAAACAATGCAACAAGATATAGGCCTAAAATAAAAAACATAAGCAGCAATTTTCTTCTTAGGGATTAGAGAAATGACAGTAGAGTTTGCCTGTTTAGGCATATGGCTAGATTGGAAATAAGAATGGTCAGCTTTGCAAAAATCCCTTTCAATGATTGGCCAAGCAAATTTAAAGAAACCTGCAGAAAAGCCATCAATTCCAGGGCTACTGTCAGCACCAATGCTGAAAAGAGCTTATTTAATCTCTTGAGACGAAATAGGCTGAGTAAGATTATGGGCATTATCAGCAGAAACACAAGAAGAAGAGCTAAAGAAATATTTTGCCCCTGGGTTATAGTAGTTTGTCCAAACAAGTGAGTATAGTAGTCTTGGAATACCAGTTCAACATTTTCAACTTCCTCTTGAAGCAAGCCATGTCTGTCTTTGATAGCACCAATAACCTGTTGACTCTGTCTTTCAGAAATCTTAGCAAAGAAGTACTTTGAAGAAGAATCAGAAAGTTGAAGATGCTTGAGTTTAGCTCTTTGCTGAAGAATACTTATCTCAACCATTTTCAGTTTAATTTATTCATGAATCATACGTTTTTCCTCTTGTTTAAGAATATCAGAAAGTGGGTCAGCATGAAGAGCTGCTTGGCATTGCGAAAGCTTAGCTATTGCCTCCTTAGTTCTAATAGTTTTTCTTTAATTTTAGTTATAAACATATAACTATTCTTAATTCTTATGGTTATTTAGTTTACTATATGATATTAGTAAGAATAAGCATTTTTTGCTTAATATATTCAATATCAAAACGTTATACAAAATATAGAATCTAGCAATTGTTACACCTACATAACAAGCGGTGACTATATTTGTACGATAATCATTTGAGTAATTAATCATGTAATAAAAGTATGCTTTTAAAATAAATATAAGCATATCATTCCAAAATTTCTAAGTTCAAATTATTTTTATCATTTTATATTAATTTTATTGCTTTAAATACAATATTTTAGTAAATTTACCTATTTTCGGGTCGGGTCACGAGGCTCAACCTTCTAAATGTGCGGCTTATTATCGGGTCGAGTCGTCTTCGGGTTCGGGTTGAAAAGAGCGTGTTATTTCCAGGTTATTTTCGGTCGAGTCATCTTTTGATGCTCTAATCCTACCTCTACCCATTTTCAACTAATAGTATCGTAAGATTCTACAAACATAATAAAATTAGAGGATCTAGAATCGGTCAAACATTTTTAGATCGTAAAATCACAAAATCATAAGATCGAATCGCAATTCTGATAACTATAACCTACGAATACATGAGATCTAATTATCTACTACTCCCTCCTATTCCGAATAACTATCCTATTTGGACAATGACACAAAAATTAAGAAATGGAGTTAAAATAATGAAAAGTATTGTATAAGGGTAAGAATATAAGAGTTAAATAATGAAAAGTATTGAATATGATGGTTTAGGGGTGGTTGGGGTGGTAAATAAAGAAAAGAGCAAGGGTAGGAAAGTCAAAAAACATGTCCAAATATGGTAAATGGGACAGTTATGTAAATAGACAGAAATGACAAATGGGACAGTTATTCGGAATAGGAGGGAGTATCTAGCAGTAGGTCTATTTTGTGTGAAGATACGGCGTCTGAAATGAGAATTACACCTTTGACCTTCCTAGAAGCCTTTGGGTTGACTCACTTGACGGTGTAGGAAAAGTTGAAGGTGAAGAGCGTGATGATTGTGGAATGTGGATCATTAACGTTAGTTAACTTATTATTAACGTGAGCCGTAATCTCATTTTAAAAGTGATGATAACAAAATCCAGTTTTCCAGACAAAAAGTTCAGAAAACCAGCATAACAGTCACTACTTTGTTGACTTGTCAGTACCAAAAGCACAACCTTCACTTCTCTTTGCACTCAAATCATGTTTATTTTGATCACATTTTTTACATTTCTATCAATGTATATCTTCTCTACCAGGTATTTCATTTTTTCTTTTTTTCCATCTCTTTGTTCTTCATATACAAGTATGTTAAATTGCTAATGTTTCTTACATTTCTAAATTTGAACATTCTGTTTTTTTTTTAGTTTAATTTGATTGTTATTAAATTTTGATATTTGGAAGTATTAATCTTTTTATTTAGCAACTGGGTTTTGTCGGTGCACAGTAAAGTTGTGATCTTTTTATCTTTTACAGTGATTTTAGTGTTGTGTTTAATCTGAGAATGCTTGCAATTTTCCCCAAATTGTTGATTCTGATTAAGTAGTTTTTAATTTCAGCAATTGAATAACGTGTGAATGTGATAGGTTTTACAAAATGCAAATTTTCTTAAATTGTGAACGTGGGTTGCTTAATTTTGTCAATTCCGCGTTTCCAAACACTACTTTAAGTTAATTGAATGATGATGATTTAGCAATGGTGAGAGTTGAATTTGTAACTTTTCATCTTCACATTGTTTTGGCCAAGAAGATTATGGAGAACCATTAATGCTTGAATGCTTGATGGTTGTTGATACGTTAGCGGAAGCCTTAAATTCTTTTTGGTTTCTGTTTCTCAGTTATGCCGAGCTTTTTTTTTCCTTGATGAACCTTGAGAAGTAGATTAATACGATTGAATTCTTTGGAGTTTGGACATATAATTTGCGAAGGTTGCTATCTTAAACTGTCTGATTTACATTGTTCATTCCATTTCACTCATTTGTGCAGAGGTGCTGCATTTTGTTGCTTTTAATTTAGACGGTAGTGGAGCTGGTGAATGTGGAACTGCTAATGGCGGCAGGGTTTTTTGTTGTTCTGGCCTTTATGTGTTTGCTTTCTTACAGTAAAGCTAATTTTCAAGGTACTTACTACTGTCTGTTGGCTCAATGGGGCAACATGCCAACATATGTAGACTTGGACTTCGAATGCCAACTTTAGTGCCTTAATTATGCAAGGCACTTAACATATGGGAGACTGAACTCACAGAGGTTTTTGTTGCCTTTTAACACTCATGTATAGAGTGAATCATAATGATCAAAACACGGCTAAGTTCATCCTTCCCGATGTTTCTTTTTTCAGGAGATGTGCTGTATGCGTTCAAACTTTCTTTAAATGCTTCATTTGGTCAACTGGATGACTGGAACCCCAATCAAGTGAATCCATGCACTTGGTCAAATGTTATGTGTGATCATCGTTTGAAGGTTGTTTCTGTGTAAGTAATTCCACATAGGCTTCTTTCCTTTTTAACATCAAATAACATCGCTTACTCGTAGTAATTTTTCTCATACATTGTTCATTGGCTGTGCCATCTTATTCACAGGACATTGTCATACTTGGGGCTTTCTGGTACTCTTTCTCGTCAAATTGGCGCTCTGAAGACTCTCACATCTTTGTAGGTTTACTTTTCATGAATTAGCTGGTGGAATCTTATTGTGCATTTTGAACCAGTAAAAGAGGATTTTTTTTTTAAAAATAATATTGCCTTTTATTGAATTATGGAAATAGATTAAGCTGTAAATGCAGACAAATTTTCAAAAATTTGCACCAAGCTCTCGTTTGCGCCGCCTTCTGTGGGGGAATTGACGCAGAGGTTCAATGTTTGCTTATAAGTCCGGGTCTTTTCCATTTCTAGAGTTGATTGACTTTCGACAAGTATCGCTGCACACTTGCTCCGAGCCCTCTTTATTGCAATCAGAGAGTGTAGAGAAACTTTTATTTCGAGAAACCTACTATTGAAAATCATATGGACTGGACGGGAGGGGTGTGATTTGTGATAAAACTTTTTACAGGGTTGTGTTTGGCGCATCTCTTTAGCAGTCTTCCTAGGGTCATTTCTAGTTACATGAAGTGTTATTGACGCCCTTTTATTCCCTTGATCTGATTTGGAGGCCCTTGTCCTCTTTGTTTGTACATTCACATCAATACAAACATTTTCACCGCTCCCTTGTCGCTATATTGTGATTAAATAAAGAAAGATCTTTTAATTAATTGCTTGCCCTTCTTGTACAACAGAGTACAGAACTTACTATTTAATGAAATGTCTTTTGGAGCTTCACATGGGTGAGGGGAATCGTAAGATTATATACCTATATCATTACACTAATTCTACCTAAGACATTTATGCCGGTAGGGCTTTGGTTGCGAATGGCCGAACGCTGTAATGGGACCTATATAATGTGGTTAATTCTGTCTGATTGTCCATTACGTCTTACACAACTCAGAAACCGTTAAAAACATTTATAACGGCATTCTGTTCGAGATTTGGAAATGTCAGTTTCTACACATTCTTAGACTTGCTTTTAAGTTGGTTCTACTACTGAGCTGCTCTTGAGAAAGAACTTTCTTTAGGTTGTCTATATCGAACCCCTTAGCTCCGCTTTGAGTAGATGCCTCTTTACAGGCAATGAGGTTATGATATCATAGTAAATGAATGTAATTCGTAGGAATCGTGACATAGAGCCATGGACCTATCGTTTATGAATGTTCGGTGAGAACTCCTGGTCTATTCCATTTCTAGAATTGAGGATTGTCGACAAGCATAGCTGCACATTGCTCCGAGCTCTCTATATCTCAAGTAGGGAATTAGAGAGACTTTTATTTTAAAGAACCTACTAATTTTAAAATCAGATGAACTGGACATGAAGATTGTGACTTGTGAACTCGTGATAAAATGGTTTACATGGTTGTGTTTGATGCATCTCTTGAACAGTCTTCCTAGAATAGTTTTCTAGCTCCATGAAGTGTAATCGACTCCGTTTTCTTCCGTTGAACTGCTTTGGAGGTTCCTTGTCCTCTTTGTTTGTATATTCACTGTTAGAATATAAAACCGATCTTGGAAGCTGATGGTTGGAGTCCAAGATCGGTTTTATAGTCTAACGTTCACGTCTACACTACACGTCACCACCGCTCCAATGGCTCTAAATTGTTATATTTAATTGTTTGCTCTTCTTATATAACAAAACTACAGAACTTGCTAAGTATTTATTGGAATGTCTTTTGGAGCTTCACGTGAGTAAGGGGAACTAAATAATACCTGTAGCATTACATTGATTTTCCCTTTAATATATCCCTCCAGGGATTTGGTTGCAATCACAGTAATGACCTAAATATTGTGTCTAATTTCGTCTGACTGTCCAAATTACCTCTTAAGTAACTCCTTGTCTGTTGAAAATTTATAACGGGGTCCAACCTTAGATCTGCAAATGACAGTTTCTATACATTCTTAGACTTGCTTTTATGTTCGTTCTAATGCTGAGCTGTGCCTGAATTTCCGTACCATATTCGGTTATGAGTAATCAAGAAAGAACTCTTTTGTTATAAGAGATATTGTGTACGTTCGACCGCTTTACCCTGCTTCGAGCAGAAGACTCTTTATAGGCAATGGGGTAATGATAATCATTGTAAATGGATGTAATTCGTGACATGAAGCCATGACTCTCCAAATTTTTTTTATTCCTTCTCTTTTAATTTTTTTTGGCATCCTTCCTGGTTTTCTTCTGACTTTTCATTTTAGTTGATTCATATTTATGTTAGTTGCATTGTCTGTGCAGATCTTTGCAAGGGAATGACATTCATGGCAAGATTCCTAGAGAGTTCGGAAAATTGACCAGTCTGACAAGCTTGGATTTAGAAGATAACCGTTTGACCGGGGAAATACCATCTTCCCTCGGTAATCTTAAAAATCTTAAATATTTGTGAGTTGTAACATCTGATTTTATTTTTTCAATTCTGTATTGAATCACCTATATCGTTTTTTTTTATCAGCCCGGTTACTGGTCTTTATATAATTTTGTCCATGCAGAATTTTGAGCCGTAACGCTCTCAAAGGAACTATCCCAGAATCTCTGTCCAATCTAGATCACTTAATTAGCATGTAAGTGAAAGTAGTAATCTTTTTAAAATACTTTTCTGCTTCCTTTTTAGTTCCAACCTTTCTGTATTTGGTAACTTGGTTAGAAATTTTATTCGAAATTAATTACTCCGCGTAATGATAATTATATTGCCTCTTGTGTCTCATATATTATGCTTTGTGGTGGCAGCCAGTTATCTTCAAATCAGCTCAGTGGCGAAATTCCTGAGAAACTCTTAAAGGTTCCGAAATACAAGTATGATATTTAACTCTATCTTTACAGTTACATAGTTTGTTCTGTCAACTTATTCCACACTAAGACTAATGTATTTGTTAACGAATAGAAGGGTGAAGAACTATACTGTTATCTGTAATAAACAATTATCATATATGAATCTGTGATTCTCCTACTGCAGTTTCACCAGCAATGACTTGAACTGTGGCGAAGATCTTCATCGTCTTTGTGTGTCAGCTGCTAGTTATACAGGTAAAATATCTCTCTGCAAAATTATTGTAATTTCACATAGGAATTGCATTTGCGGAATCTAAAATCATAAATTTATACACCATGTGTAGACTGACCGACTGACAAATACTTGATATGTTGTAGAGTCTTCAAGCAAAACGAAACTTGGAGTTATAGTTGGAGTAATTGGAGGGCTTATTTGTGTGTTACTTATTGGCCTCCTGGTTGTTTGTGTGGCCAAGAGAAGATACGCGGGTTTGAAGCGTGAAGTCTATGTTGATGTTGCAGGTTCAGTTGTTGATTCTTTCTATCTCTTGCTTCACTGTTTATGGTCGCTTTAATGGAGCAAGTGCATATTTGTGTGTAGATCTTACGACTTAATGGAAGTGTGTGGAGTTTTTAGTAAGATATTAAGTTTCCATTTGGCTGGTTATAATGCTGGTAATTGTTTGGCAATTGGAATTAAGACACATATATGATCTATTAAAAAACTATTTTCATATTATCAATTTTTAACAGAACTAGCTATTATAAAGAGGATAATATAAATAGGATGGAGGTTCAGAGTGAGTATGAATACATGCCTGCAAATTCATGTGGTTGATCAATAATCCGTAGACCACTTGTCATCTTCAGCTGCTGCTGTAATCACCCTTTTTCTCTCCTGTGTACTTTTTACAGGCGAAGTTGATCGTAGAATTGCATATGGCCAACTCAAGCGATTTGCATACAGGGAATTGCAAATAGCCACAGACAACTTTAGTGAGAAAAACGTTCTTGGTCAAGGTGGCTTTGGCAAGGTTTATAAAGGTCTTCTTGGAGATAAAACAAAGGTTGCAGTGAAAAGATTAACCGATTATGAAAGCCCGGGAGGTGATGCAGCTTTCCAACGTGAGGTCGAGATGATAAGCGTTGCTGTGCATAAGAATCTACTACGCTTAATAGGGTTTTGCACTACCACAACTGAGCGACTTTTGGTGTACCCATTCATGCAGAATCTAAGTGTTGCTTATCGCCTGCGGGGTACAGTGACCATCCTACCCTTGAAAAGTTGAAATGTATTATAAGTTTGCAACTTTTCCTCTCTTTTGATCCCATTTTGGACTTCTTTGGAAATAGTGTATCTCTTGATGCCTCTTTGTTTGTAACAAGCTCTAAAATAGGAGCATTGCTACCTTTACATGCTATAAATTCCAACAATGAGTCTTATGAGACGGTCGCACATGTACAACTAATCCAAATTTCTTATATCTCATTTAATCATATGGTTAAGGGATCTTACATGTAAGACCGTTTCATTTAAATTTTGTGGATGCCATAGTAGTCCTACGTTCTTCAATTGGACAAGTTTCACAGTGAGCTGTCCTATCTATTTATCAATTATGGTGGAAAATTGAATTGTTATTGAAGTGCCATCTCAGTATCTTACTATCCTAGTGTTCCTTTCTCTTCTGCAGAATTAAAACCAGGGGAGGCTGTTTTGGACTGGCCTACGAGAAAACGAATATCGTTGGGAACAGCACGTGGTTTAGAGTATCTTCACGAACATTGCGACCCTAAGATAATCCATCGTGATGTAAAGGCTGCTAATGTGTTATTAGACGAGAACTTTGAAGCAGTAGTGGGTGATTTTGGGTTAGCAAAGTTGGTAGATGTGCGAAAGACTAATGTGACTACGCAGGTACGTGGGACAATGGGACACATAGCTCCCGAGTATCTATCCACCGGAAAGTCATCAGAGAGGACTGATGTTTTTGGTTACGGCATTATGCTTCTTGAGCTTGTGACAGGACAACGGGCTATTGATTTTTCACGCTTGGAAGAGGAAGATGATGTGCTACTGCTTGATCATGTAAGACTGTAAGAGGCATTAATAATTTAACATCATTCTTAATTGAGTTAATTACGACGGAGTAGCTGCTAATGAATTTGGGTTAATTCTCATAATTGAAAAGCTATGGAAGAGGCCACATTAAATGGGATCTTAACAATTAATGGGTTATTTGTTGTCTTGAATTTCATGTGTGACAAATGTGCATATTAGCAAATATGAAAGATTCTTGATTTTTGTCTTCTAGCCGCCTCTCCCAATTTGGCAATTACGAAAACTTATATAGGACCGTCTAACATGTGAGACCAACCCATTATTTCTATATTTATGAGGACACAAGGATATGGTCCGGTATGATATGTGAGACCGTCTCATGTAGGACTCACTGGATTGATATTTTGCAGGTGAAGAAGCTGGAAAGAGAAAAGAGATTAGACAGGATTATTGATAAGAATCTGAGTAATTATGATACTCAGGAGGTAGACATGATGATCAAAGTTGCATTACTATGCACTCAACCCTCACCAGAAGAGCGTCCAGCAATGTCAGTAGTAGTGCGTATGCTCGAAGGAGAAGGTCTCGCTGAAAGATGGGAAGAATGGCAGCATGTTGAAGTCAGTCGCAGAGAAGAGTATCAAAGACTGCAGAGAAGATTTGACTGGTGTGACCATTCCATTCATAATCAGGACGCCATTGAATTGTCAGGGGGACGATGAGACTTATTGTTGAGGTAATTCTTTCAGGCACTGTCTTTGGTGTGCTTGCGTTCTTGTATTTTCCTGTGTATAGTAATGTACATTGCTGAGAATCTTAAGAAACCTTTGAGAATAATAACTGATTTGAACTTTGTGCAGCTTTGAAATTTATGATTCTTGAATAGTTTTACCGTTGTCTTTACCAATTTGACGTGATATGTTAGGAAAACTAAGTCTTCCATAGATGATTCTTGTTTCGGTAAGATATAGCTAGCTCTAGATTCCGACGGGATATTATGATAGTACAGAAATGGGGATTTGCTTCAGCTTGGTACTATGAGATGCACAATTGCTGGAAAACTAAGGAAAAGGAAATTGCAGAAAATCTTAGACCCATAACAAACATTTCCATCTTGATATATTGCGTTGCGAAGAGTAGTTTATGCTTTATTCTATCATACTCGTAATATATAAATAAAGAATAATCAGATTTTTGGTGTACTGAAAACTGAAAAAAAAAAAATCTTAGTTCTACTTCTATATATCAGATTAAACATCGAATTAGTTATGGCCTCGATTCATCTCATTTCCATACGTTTGATTAAACAAATGTCTGAAAATGAGATGGAGTACACCATTAAGGGAGTAGAGGAGATGGATTGTAAGCTTGTCGGACGAGGAAGGGAGGGGGCTTAACAGCCACAGTGCGTAGTTGGTGATGCTACACCTTTGTTCCACGATCCTGTGTTGGAATTATGCTGCCATTTTTGTCTGTCGAGCCTCTGATTCCCCTCACCCTTAGTCAGACCCTGCCTTTTGCTCGACTTATTCTCTACTAGAAGATATTGTGGAATTTTCTCCAAGTCATTGTCCATGTTAATGCTGCAATTTCTGTAGTCGACACCCGCCATAGCTAATGCATCGATGGACATGATTTGTGTTACTACTTTGTTGTTTATCTCTCTTTGCTTGATATTTAAGGAGGAGTTTGGAGTATTTATAGAGGTTGAAACTAAGAAGTGAAAATATCTCATGACTGGATTACACACATGGGAATGCAACTATATGCTAAAAGTGTTGGTTCAATGTTTTCAGTTGTCTCTTTTCTTGTCCTAGACTTACCTTTTAGGCTTTTACTGTCCTAGACTTTGATGTATCCGTGACTTCCTTCACACTTAAAAAGTGCACTGAACTTGCTCTTTCAGTTAGACTCTTAAGACTTTACGATGTCGTCCCATGTTTTTTTTTTTTTTTTTTTTTTTTTTTTTTTTTTGGCAGCCGTAAAGAAAGGTTTTACATTTTTATGGCTTGTCTAGCCAAGCCATGCGCAATACTATTAAGATTTCTAGGAATAAAACTGAAGCATAAACAATGAAAAGAGCTTGCGATTTTATGCATGTCCTCCAAGATGCCTGCAATCAGATGATCAACTTTATCGATTCCTGCCAGCTCATTAATAAGTTGTAGACAATCTGACGATATGTCCATATGCAACCAGCCCTCAGCACTAGCCCACAATAGCACATCCCTGACACCCAGCGCCTCAGCCTGCAAAGTCGCTTTTCGACTTTAGTTTTCACTGACGTCGCATACGTTCTTGTCCCTGCCCATCATAAGCCACCCATCCAAACGCAGCTACGTAATTTCGTTCCCATCCGGCATCAACTTTTACCCTGATGACATTACATCGATCCGGACATCCAATCAGTTGGACAGGATGCCCGGTCCGAATCTCCATCCTTCGTTGATCCATGAGCTCTTCCACACCCCCTCCTATCCCCTTTATCCTACATTTTCCCTCAAGTTGATCCTTTAGAATCCCTACTTTATCCTTAATCGAACCAAACAGTAAATCAGCAATAACATGAGGGTTCTTGGTCATTCCATCGAACTTGACTTTATTACGGACAGTCCATAATCCCCATAAGATTGCGACGAAGTTTATGACACGTACCTGTCCTTCATCTTGCTTCCAAAGATACTGAACCCAATCAGTTAGCCAAGCCGCCATACCGATCGATTCCGCACCACCCACTCTAATACCAAGCGAAGATCCCGCCCAGATCCTAGCGGAGACCTCACAATCCCTAAACAGGTGCTCAAGAGTTTCCATACAACCTTGACTCTCTCCACACAAACCACACAGAACATCACCCGCCAGTTGTCTGCGATGAAACTCTTTTCCAACTGAGAGTGTGTTCGTAATGATCCTCCAGACCAGTATTTTCCAAGAGTTTGGGACCGGAAGCGTCCATAGTCGTTTTCGACAGAATGTCCTTTCCCTTTCACCGATCCTAGTTTTATCTCTACCTGAACCCTTCCTACTCATATACTCATCAAAAATCAATCCATAGCCACTCTTGACCGTAAAAACCCCGTCCTTTGTAAACGGCCAGAAGATCACATCGGTTACGTTCATCTCCCGTCCCCTGGTTGCCAGAATCCTTGCCGCGTACTCCTCTCTGATCAACGCCCTGATGAACCTCTCATTCCACTCACCATTAGGAAGCAAAAGATCCCTCACTTGCAGATTCGCCAAGTGCATGTCCCTAACCCCCAACCGCTGGTCCCTTGGTTCCGGGCATGCACCCCCCACCCATCGTGTCACCCATATATTCAGTCTTGAGTCTCGACCCGGTTTCCAACCCAAGTGGTCTTTGATTGCCTGGAAACCATGGATAATGCTACGGACTCCCCACGAGCAGTTGGTTACCCTTTTTTCAAAACTATTCGGGTCGACCATATCATCCCCGAACACTTTCTGCCTAAAGACCTTACTAAAAAAGGAGTTTTCTCCCGAAACCAGCCGCCACCCATGCTTTGCTAACAGTGCTTGATTTAGGCATTCAATATTGCGAATCCCAAGTCCTCCTTTCCCTTTTGGAAGACTTAAAAAATTCTTACTACACCAGTGAACAGTCGTTCCCAGTTTACATCCCGTCCACCAAAATTGTGTCAAAAGAGAATTAATCTTTTTTGCCACACTTACCGGAATTTTGAAAACCGATAGAAAGTAATTGGAGAGATTGGATAGGACGAGGAAGAAATTAGAGTTAACCCGCCCATTTGGAGATAGAAAGATCTTAGTTCCATGAAGAGATCCGCTTCGAAATTTGATCCACTAAGGATTGAAAAATACCCTTTTTCGACTCCTGAAACTCTGCTGGTATTCCAAGATATTTCCCAATACCTCTATTAGACCTAACCTTGAACACCCTAAGGATTTGTTGTGCTTTTGCAAGGGTAGTGTTCGGACTGAAGATGAGACCGGATTTTGTCGGGTTTAAAACTTGCTTTGAAGCCGCACAGTAACCATCAATGATGCTCTTGAGATGATCGGCTGTTTCGCCTTTATCCTTAAAAAAGAAGACCGCATCATCAGCAAAAAACAGATGTGTCATTGGTCGAACCCCTCTGCATAACTTAAAACCCTCCAACCGACCTGAGTCCCTAGCCCGATCAATATTTGCCGAAAGGACCTCCATACAAAGTAAAAAGAGATACGGAGACAGAGGATCCCCCTGTCTCAGGCCGCACTGTGGTCGGAACTGTGGTAATGGCTTCCCATTGTAAAGGATTTCATAGCTTACAGAGTTGACACAGTTCATAATAAGTTGAACCAGCTTTAATGGAAAACCGAATTTTACCAAGGTCATTTCTAGAAAATCCCATTTTATTCGGTCATACGCTTTGCTCATATCTGCTTTAAAAGCACATCGTCCATGAGCTCCCTTCCTGTGTCGCGTGATATGATGTATTGCCTCATGTGCCAAGAGAATATTGTCACTAATACTTCGACCCGGAAGGAAAGCATTTTGTGACTCACTGATGATTGAACCCATCACCTTTGCCAGCCTGTTTGCTATACATTTAGTCACGACACGCATCATCACATTACAAAGACTAATGGGTCGGTAGTCTGAAACACCCTCCGGAGCCTCAGTCTTTGGTATAAGCGTAATAAAGGTTCTATTAAGCTCTTTCAGCACCCTCCCCGAATTAAGAATGGAAAGAACTCCAGTAGTAAAATCATGCTTAACCAGAGACCAACATTTTTGATAGAAACACGCCGGAATACCATCTGGCCCTGGGGCTTTGAGAGCCCCCATTTGAAAGACAGCAGTACGTACCTCTTTGGCTGTAAAAGGTCTACTCAACCGGTCCGCCTCATCATGAGCCACCCGACTCTGCACATGACTCAGTGCATACTCAATTCCAGTGGTATCCCTAGGGGCCCCCCCATTTCTGGAAGACTGATACAAATCCATGTAGAATCGCTGAAATTCACTACCCACTAGCTCATCATCATATTTCCATTGCCCATCTTCCCCTTTTAACCCATGAATAAGATTTCGGCCCGCCCTACCTTTGACCCAATTAAAAAAGAATTTTGTACACGTATCCCCTTCCACCGTCCATTTGACCTTTGCTCGCTGTTTCCAATAAACCGCTGCAGCTGCGGCAAAAGCTTGAAGTTCCTCGTGCACACGGGTGTACTCTTCCTCAACCCCTCCTTACAAGCAGTGTTGATCCCCAGCTCTAACTTCCGATCAAACTCATCCCACTTATCCTGCCACTCAGCCTTTTTATCCAAAGTCCATTTTTTAACACTGCTCCTCACTCTCGCCAGTTTCTTAACCACCCGAAAAGCCGGCGATCCAGAAACCACAGCTGTCCAAGCACCGCGAATCCGCTCCAAATAATCCTCATACCCCAAAGCCCAGGCATCAAGTTTAAAAGGTCTGCTACCTTTGATGTTGATTAAATTTAAGTCCACCTCAATAGGAGCGTGATCCGAAATTTGTATAGGGTAATGTTTAATACCCGTATCCGGAAATAAAGACAGCCAATCCTTGGATCCCAAGGCTTTGTCCAGCCTTTCGTACACTCTCTTGTCCCCCTTTCTATT
This sequence comes from Silene latifolia, assembly GCF_048544455.1. Taxonomy (NCBI): domain Eukaryota; kingdom Viridiplantae; phylum Streptophyta; class Magnoliopsida; order Caryophyllales; family Caryophyllaceae; genus Silene; species Silene latifolia. The sequence goes on from NC_133537.1 coordinate 37,690,790, forward strand.
ATTACACCATGTAAACCTCGGACCCTTGAACGGAATATCCACCAACTCATTCCGTATTGTCCATAAATTAAACTCCTCCGCCCCTGCAATCGGTCTTTGACTAGAACTTAATTTATCACATGCATACCCAACCTGATTAAAATCCCCAATTATTAAGAAAGGGTATTGACAATTAACCAACCATTGCTCCAAATCCTCAAAAACCGATGCCCTCAAACTAACACACGGGGCACCATAAAAAAGAACAAGATACCATAACCGTCCATTATATTTTTCAACTAATAGGATAATATAATTATTACAAGCCTTCACAAGTGACATATTTGACTCCTTCTTCCATCCTACCCATAGACCACCCGCTGCCCCAACAGCGTCAACCCCAAAAGCCCTCACAAAACCTAGACTTCTAAACATAGGGAAAATTCGGCTTGTACTACATTTAGTTTCGAGTAAAAAAACAAAATCATAACACTTACTACCTAATAACGCTCTTAGCTTCGGAATTGTAGGGGAGAGCGTGTTATTAAGGCCCCTACAATTCCATACAAGGCCCATCATGGTGAGTGAGGAGGTTGTGAAGGCCCAACCTCCGCAAAGCCATCCCAATCATTCGCCCTACCATTGACAGACGGGTTCGAAGAATCGCTTGAATCTACCATAATGATATCAGCCACATTGATCTTGAAACCCCATTTCTGTTGTGGGAATTCATCCCCTACACCTTCTTTCTCCCAACGCCCTTTCTTGGCCAGCCGATGAAGGTAAGCCTTCGCATTTTCCAGAGACTTGCGTGCATCCTCAGGGATGATGTAATCACCTGCCTCCGTGCAACATTTTCGCTTCCTCGCAGCACATATCTCCTCCCTGTGGGTATCCCTCATATCAGAGCAGTGGTACACATCAGCCAAGCCAAGAAATCCATCTGAATTACTGCCCACTGGAATAGATGCAATTTGCTTTGCTTTGGCCCCAACTTCAGGAATATCAAATAACTTGAGTCCTTTGTTTCTAATCAGCTTTCTCTCATTGTTATGGCTCACCTCATCCTCATATGCCTCCTGAATCAGTTTGTCAAGTGGGACAAGATTAGACGTCCCCTCATAAAGCTCCTTGCCCTTCCTATTAATAGCATCTGATGCAAGAGAAGCCATTTGTTGTGGCTCCCTAGCATCACCAATCATCAGTAAATCACCATTAGAGCCTTGTTGATCTGACTCTGCTTCATTATCAGAAAAAACCTCTCCCCCTGCTTGCACCGCATCCTGAACCTCAGCAGAATCATCTGACGAAATAATGATGACCTCCTCCTCCCTGAAACTTAGTGAATCCTGTGAAGAGACATCCTCAAACTCATCTGTTTCTTGTTGAACAGGCTCCCCTGTATCTGCAGAAGCTTCATCATCAGCATCAGCCATATTCTCGTCCTCAGGGTTAACCAAATTGACCCCCTCCTCCTCTACTGCCTCAGTCCCAGCTCTCCTCTCCTCCCTGATTTCCACTCCTCCCCTGTTCTCATTTGCAGGCCTTGATCCCTGCCCCACCTCTCTGGTATTATGCCCATCTGGATAGTGATACCAGTTAGGAATACCCCCAATGGTGGTTCAAAGGTCTGGTTATACCCTCTTTGTTCTTCCTCCATTCTAGCCCAATCCACATCCCCTTCAATTCTGCACATAATGGCCTCCTGCCTCCTTTGATCTCTGTCAACCAAGCCACTCAGACAATTGTGATTTGAGTAAATGACATAGGGATCCTCAGCCTGAATTTGACTAAGAACCCCTTGTTGAAGCAGATTAGGAGTCTCCTGCACCTCTAACTCTTCCCCTGCACTGTGGAAGATCTCAACGTTCATAGCATCTTCATCAAGCCAACCCCCTGCACCTGGAATACCTCCTCCAACAGGGCCCTGAGATCCTCCCAAACCTGCATCCCCCTGTACAAAATTTTCCTGTGCCTCAACCATAACAGCATCCCCATTATTAGATGCCCCATTGTGGTTAGCATCTCTAGCCTGACTACCAAAACCATCCCCTCCTGACCCCATACCTCTCTCCCTATGACCTCCCTCCCCTACACCACCCTGCAAAACCACAGGCCCTGCAAAGGGCTGTGCAGTAATAGCAAAAGTCATTCCAGGGAGCACCCTACCCCCTGGGGTAATTCCTAGATCAAACTCAACCCCCCTTTCAGGTGATTCCCACCTTCTCCTCCTTCTATTTCTACCCGTGTCAGAGCTCAATTTGACCCTGGAAGACAAGAACTTGGTAGTGGATGGTGTTGCTCTCAGGTCCAGATTAAACATCGTGTGATTGCTATTAGCTTGATACACCGGGAAACCTTTTGCAATTGATCTATCCAACATCCCATTGATACTTGATACTACTGTCATCAGTGACTCTCTACATTGAGCCCCTTTGTGCCCAATCTTACCGCACCTTATACAGTATTTGAAAACTTCCTCGTATTTAAACTGTACCCATAGAAGATACCCCCCCTCCATGGCTAAGAAAAAGCCAGGCATTAAAGGCTCACTCAGCCTTAGGTAAACTCTCAACCTCAGGTAGTCGTTGTCAGGAACAATATGAAAAGGTTCTACTTGATAATGGTGACTAAGGAGCTTACCCGCTATGTTTGCAACATCCATAGTCAGGTACTCAAATGGGAGACCACAAACCCGCACTCCCACCTTCGCATAGGGGAATCTGACAGTGCGTGGGATAGTGTCAGGGAACCATTTGGAAAACACCATGACTGCCCCATCGATAGTTGCTGAAGTCCTCTGCAGTAGAGCCTCCATATCCTCCCCAGCCACGCAATGAAACACATACACCTCCCCCATTCGAAAAACTGTAATTGCACCATTAGTCGTCCATTTGCGCCTAATGACCTCATTGATCAGTTCTGGTTCGAAAACCCGATAATCCACCAAGAAACCTAGCACACACCTGCTCCAGAACTCCCTGGATTTACCCAACTCGGATGGATCAATATTGATGACCCCCCCTGACCTTGGGTATCTCCAGATGTTAGCATGGAAAGGGTTGGTATGCTGGAACTCACTGATATGTTGATGATCCTCATTGCCCACCCCCCTAACATTAGGATTACCAGTACCCTCCATACTCAACTTTGGTGAAGGAGTGAAAAAGAAATTGTAAGGATTCGAGTAAGAAGGATTCTGGGATTTGTACCGTGATTTTTTCTTGTAATTTAGAAGATTTATGAAGTGTGATGAGGTAGTGGAGTACCCAACAGCCATTTCACACTGCTTAAATAGGGAGAGAAGAAGACTCAAGGCACGTTATTACACTGGAATATGCAGCGTCCCTTCAAATCAATGCAAAACAACACCCCAAACAAATTCGAAATAAACTCTTGAGCCACCCAAAATCCAACTGCTTCCAATAAGAATAACTCAGCAGCAATTATTACCACAAAAACTAGAGATTTGGGCAAAATGATTCCGCTACCTCTAACCCTAAGAACCAAACTAGGGTTTTTACCCCCAATTAAAACCCCCAATTAATACAACTCAAAGAAGCTTTTAATGACTGAAGCAAGATATCCATACTCCCCAATCAGGTAAAATGAGAAAAGGACAGCAAGGAATAAAGCAGAATGAACGATTGGGGAAGGCAAAGGGAATTCGAGGTAGGTATTTAGGGATTCCAGGTGAACTTTATTAAATGAACCAAAAAAATCCCAGACCACCAATTAATTACACTTCCTTTTAATCATTAGACTGGTAGTAATTAAAGAGTTAAGCTAATTAGGGGAAAAAATCACCCTATGTTAGGCTTTTCAGATTTGATTTTTTGATAATAACGAAGGAAGAAGCTCCCTTTTTTGGGAGAATGAGAGCTCTCGTATTCTAGAGAGAGAGTTTTGGATGACTGTTTTGTATGTCGTCCCATGTAAATGACGCTTTTTAAGCCTAATCACAAGCCTTGTTTGGTATAGTAAGTTGGGTCGGAGGGGAATGAATGAATGATGTCAGGCTCATGCTCTGATGATTGTGGCAATGCATGAAAACACCAAGGAGCCTGCCTACTTGTTGTCGTTTTTCTTTTGGGAGAGTTGGGTATGGTTCAAACTTCAAACCTGTTTTTATGTTTGGGAGTATTTCAAATTCGATCATGGGAAACTTCATTAGAAATTTTCTAATGAAGTATGTTTCTTGAAATCTTTTTTTTTTTTTTTTTATCACAAAGTTAATGATTATATTTTATAACTTTTCTTAAATATCTTAATGAATTTTTTCACGAAGCTAATAATATTAGTTTATTTTATTGTTTTAGTCATTTTCTAAGAAAAATTAGCATTTTTTATCTTATAATTTTATACCCCTTTTATTTTATTTTGATTAAAATATTATAATTATAATTTAGAATTTAATGAAAAAATCATGCTTTAAGAAGAAAATAATAGTTTAATGGGAAAACTAATGTAGTCCCGTACAAATGTACTATAACAATTAAATTGTTATTTGTTTAACTCCATTAGAAATTTAATAATAAAATCAACTATTGATAATATTTCATATTAAGAGTTGGAAAAAAGAAACTTCAATAGTTTTGACCCGAATAAGATTATGTTTACTCAAAATTATTTGTCAACATTATTTTTAAAAATATTATTGCATCCACTAAAAATATCAACATTAACTGATGACGTTGTTAATAAAATCAGATATGATAAATAGATATAATTATAATAGCCGTTAATTGAGATTTTATCCAAAATAAATTGACATCTCACTAATTTCATTTCACCTCATTCCATTTTTAATTTGAGAAAAAAATTGATCGGCAAAACAAATCGAAATAATTGGATAATGTCATAAAATGTGTACTTTAATGATTTTTCCTATTCTCAAACCATATTTTATTTCAATTAAAAAGATTATAATTAGAGTTTAATGAAGAGATTATAGTTTAATGTAAGGATAATGGTTAATGAAAGAAAATTTTATTAATTTTCTTCATTAATTAAGTATATTTTGGTGGGAAAATTTTCATAGTTTTTATTCTCTTAGTATATAGGGAGATGAGTCATCACTTAATGTAGTAATTACACAAATATTGACGAAATAAAAGTTTAGGGGTATAACGATGACTAATGATAAAAGTTATAGGTATTGCAAATGTTTTGAAAAGTGAAGGAGTACCAAGTATTATTCGTAAAAACACAATGGAACTATGTAAAAAATCCCGTAATAAAAACTGCGGAGTAATCTAATACTATATGTATAAACCAAAAATTAAGGACTTCAATGAAATGACATAAATATATAAAAATTCATATACTATATTGTTCAGATGTATAAAAATGTTAATTGTTTAACATATATATAAATAAGTAGGTTAGGTTTTGTAAACTATAACTAGTTCTTGTACCCGTGAAATTCAGGGGACGTTTTTATTTTATAGTATGTTTTACGATATGAAGAAATTTTTTAAGAGAGAATATTGTTTACATGGTAGTAACCATATCCTATTACTAGATTACCCCAAAAACCTACTAAAAGACAACAACGAAACGACGACTTACCTTGAGACGCGGACCGAAGTTGGCAACGATATTATCCCGACTCGAAGACTCCAAGCATGAACCATTCCCCCTTCTTGGGTTAGTGTCTAGGCTAGATGAGAGTGTATAGAGAGGTGGGTGATAGGTAGGAGAGAGAGATTAGGGTTACAAAGATAAGGGAACCGTCGAAAATGAATTAAGGTTTACGATCTTGCGTTTTATATTAACGCGTTAACAACCGTAGTACTCGGTCGAGTATCCCCATACTCGGCCGAGTAACCCATACTCGGTCGAGTATTACCACTACTTGTAAATACCTCATTTCTGCACCTCCCGCCAAACACTCAGTGATGATTGGGCTGCATGTTTAGCATATGTCGCGATTTTATGACGTTTCGTAAATCGGTTAATAAAAGGTAACTCATACACTTGTGTCTATCCCTTGGTTGTCATCTAGGTGTCATTACGATCGTTATGGCAGTAATTAGAGTACATTTGGAGTCCGGGTCAAAAACCGTCTTCATTTCCTAAAACCGTGAAATCCCGAGTCAAAAAGCAATGTGCTTGTCTACCTAAGGTTAGGATGTCATAAAATGTTATGGGTATATCTCATTTTGAGTCCCATGACACTTCTTTGGGCTAAACTTAAAGTTTACATTATAAAATGTGCATTTCATTTAGTTAAAATGACAACCCGACCTTTAGGCCCGTTTTACGAGGTGATAACGACTTTTTTGGGTTAGGCCCATTTCACATAAAGTTCTAGATATTTCTCTTAGCTTTCCAACGCCACCGAAATCACCTTAATCCGAGTCTTGTAGAGAAAGTTATGCCTAAAATACGACAGACTGTCAAACGCACTTTCTTGCGCAGGAGGAAACCGGGGAAATGACGCAGTAGGTGCTGCGCCTCTTCCAAGAGCCGCAGTACTTGCTGCGCCTCTTCTCTAGGGTAGCTTTTATCTGACGCAAGCTCCGCATCTACGCGCTTGCTTGGGGAAGGGTCTATCTTTCCTATTTCCTTTCCTAAACCCTTGTTCCGTGATTAGTATAAATAGAGACCTTTGGCCTCACATATTTTTCACGCGAGTGTCCGCCCTTCTCTTCTCCCTTTGCATTCTAAGTCCTTGCTCTAAGCTTTCGACGCCTACGTGCTTTATCAATCGACCACGTAAGCTCGGATCATTCTGAGTACCAGTCACGTTTGCATGACCGACCAATTTGACCACTACACAATTAATTAATCAATTTGCTTTAAATCCTTTCTCAAGGGCACTTTCATATTTGCATAAGATCGAGTTACCACTAAAAACCGATTTAGTTAAATCTCGCGACACTAACATGTAAGTCTGAGGGTGTAAAATCCCAATTTTATTTATTGTACTTTTTATTTTGTAATTAATGTACGAGTTTATGTCATAAGCACGCTCAAAACCGTCTTTAAAAACCATCTTTAAAACCATATTTACAAAACAACGGAGATCTAACGTCGAGAAGAAACGCAGTACATGCTGCGCCTCTTCCTGAGGTTGTCGCTGCCGCTGCTCCTGCTTTTCTTCTTCTTCCTCGACCTTCTGCAATTTTATGTTTTTCTTTATTTCTTTCGTTTCTTTTGTTAGTTTTAGTACATAAATCATGTTTTATTAATCCTTTTCAAATCATAACGTTTAAATCGACATAAATCCCTTATAATTCAAATATTTGCGGGTTTTCGTCATTAATTCAAACCCGGATTTTAGAGGTTCGATTCTCTCATATCGATTCTCCGGAATTCGTCTTTGTACATAGTTTTCTTTATTTGATTTCAGTTTATCCAATTTAATTCCGTTTAAGTATAAAATTCGTTCTTTTGTATTTCCGACACGAGTTCGTTATAATCATGTAAACCTTTGTAGTATTCTCACTTTTGATTCGTTTTATAACAATATTAGTATGTATGTAATCTGTTAATCACTTCAACTCGAGTTCTAATATCAATAATCGGCCTTAAATTTACTAACGAACATTAACAACCCACGAGTATGACTTTCACAGTCAAAATCCAGCTGGAGAACAGACGCAGGAAGTGCCGCGCCTCTTCTAGATGACGCAGCAGATGCTGCACTTGTTCTAAGTTGGCTTATGCCTCTGAACTCTTCTCGTTTTGACGTAGGGTTTCTAATTAGGATTTTAATTAACTATTATTCTTATTATCACCATAATTCGACATATTTTCCGTATAATTTGTATTTTCCATATTTTCTATTTTATTTTTATTAATTTATTTTATTTCCTATTTTCTTTAATTTCTTTAATTTCCTTATTTTCCAAATTTCCTATTTTCTTTTAATTTTCTTATTTTCTAAATTTCCTTATTTTCCAAATTTCTTTATTTTCCAATTCTCCTTATTTAAATCAATTGCCTTATTTTTTCCAATTTTCTAATTTTTCTTATTTCATTTATTCTTTTCTTTTATTTCTAAAACTCTTTTGGGCATGTTTATGACGTAAATTCAAGTTTATCAATTGTAATTTATTTATTTATTTCATATTTATTTTGTATGATTTATTTACTTGGTTTCACATGTAATTTAATCTAACATTTACTTCAACCCACATTAATTACTAAATTCCTTGTTCACCGACATAGTTTAATTCACATGCTAGGACTAAAACGTTGGATGTTGCATTGCATGCATATAATCGATAACATATCAAGTATGAATAATTTCCCTAATCATTAGTAGAGGCCGCTATCGAGGCGGGCGTGATTAGGTGTTCGGTAAAAGAACTTCCTAATACGTACCCTCACCCCTTACTCCAGATCTCTGTGAACATCCGTGTTCATTGACATCCACGAGAGTCATTCTAGACATAGAATGCTAAGGGTAACGAGTTCGTAGTGTTCATGTCACCACTTTGTGTCTTGACATGACACGAGGTATTCGAACGGTTCCAATTTCCCATAAAATTGGTGGCGACTCCACAAATGCAAACGCTTGTTCCCAAGCGCCCCCGTGGCCCCATGTCCACAGTTTGGCGACTCCGCTGGGGATGATACACTTACGTGTTACCCAGGGTGAAACTTGAACAAGGTTAGGGAAGAGTTTATACGAGACAGTTGTCGATTCTCATTACTCGACCTTCTTAGGTTGTTTTATTCGGCCTTCCTAGGCCCAACCCAACCCATTCGACCAATCGTCCCGTCTGGACGGTCCAAATCTTATCCGGGCCTAAAGATAGATAGCGATTGACGTCAACCATATCGTGGTACATACTCATCTTTGTATCAAGGGCTTTCACTACTCGAGGAAATGGACTAGGAACCGACCTTACTCTTGTTTGGCACGGACCTCTCCACAAACCAGGGTTTGATTGCTTGGTATGACAACCCATCTTTTTTAAGCCAAAACCCTTTAAATGCACTCAGCATACCGTTATAATGCCTGTATATATGTTTGTATCATATACGTGATCACCATTTTGTAAATAAAACCATGACGAAATTTTGTAAAATAAAATCCATTTCAAAATGTAAACATATTTCAAAGATGGCTTAAATTGCGCAAAATGAGTCAAAACTCTGTCCAAATGTCGAGTCAAACTTCGGGCCTCAAACCCATTTAAAAAAAAACAAAAAAAAAACGTTAAAAAAAACGTAAAAAAAAAGTCAAAAAAAAGTAAAATAAATCTAAAAAAAAAAAAGAAAAAACGTTTTAAATCAAAATATTTTCAAGCCACATAAATGCAAATATGTAAATTCAATTGGGCTAAGTTAGAGTCAAAATTCAAACCGACTATGTCCTAGTCGGAACTCTGTCGAGTCATGAACCCGTCTTCGTTTACATTTTGGGTCTTTTCAAATTCGAGTCAAATCCTAAGGCGTCACGCCGTCATTTTGGACCCCATACCCCAATTCAGTTAGGAACTAAACATTTCCACACCCGGACTCACACACTCGAGGCTAACACGTCGAGTCATTCCAAAATCCGTCTCTCGAATTCTCCTAATGACACGTTCGAGACACACATACCCGAACCTCGAGTCAAGTCTATCTTAAAACACACAAATTAGAATCACGTGTCATCAATCCCGTCAATAAGGTCATCCATATAAGGGTCACTCCGTCAAAGTCCAAAGTCAACACTCGAGTCTAAAATTAAGGTCAAGCACCGTGAATTCAAACACGAGAAGTCACTCACGATATTTCACGAATTCACAAGTCAAGTCTAGATTTGTCGTCTTATCCTCGTGATTACTTGTCCCTTCCTGTGTTTGTTGCTTCTTGCCTTAGTATGCGTGATCTCATGTCGAAGCGAGTTGTAACGCGCGTCATTTCTGTCGAGTAGGAATCCAACAAGTTCCGTCAGTCAGCAAAGTCATGAAGCAGCTCAAGCCACAATCACCGTGTCTCTCCAAGACGTTTATGCCGTGGTCCTGCGAGTTCAAGCTACAGTGGAAAATTTGAGCATTCGCGTCCTCACCCTTGAAAATGGGATGGTGGAAAAGAACACGCCACCTAGAGAAACCTCTAGTCTAGGTCATCCAAAGCTTACCTCTTGCAATAACCATCGTCTTAGAAAGCCGAAAACAGCTGAAAGGAAACCTGGGAGGCATCGAAGGGTTCTTTCTGATTTAGGCATGTCTTATGCCAATGCTTTTAAGAGACTCTCTGCCCAAGGTAAGATACATCCAATAGGTCCGATTCCGGATCCACCTTTAGAGAAGCAGGTGAACCTCTGGAAGGGCAACAAATACTGCCTATATCACTAAGGTAGAGGCCATGATATTGAAGAGTGTTTTCTCTTGAAACACACCATCCAAGATATGATCGAAGAGGGCAATCTTCCAGTGCCACCTTCTGTCGAGCAATCCAAGAAGATCAACCCTTTTGGGTCTAGTAGCACTAAACATGATGAAGAATCATCCCTAGATTGTTCTCATCTCCTCGATCCTCGTGACGACGAAGAAATCAATGTCCTCGAAGACGACGATATCCAAAGTGAAATGCTCATGCTTTCCATTGCCTTCAACAGTAACTTTTCCAAGATAGAGGGACCATTGTAACCTAAACTCTCGGCTTTCCAACATAGAGAATCAGTTTGCTGAAATGGGTAAGAAGCTTGAGATGAAAAGTGTCCAGACAAACCCTCAACTTGACAGCCCTAAAGCAATAAATGAGCAACTTATCTCTAGTTGTTCTCATCCTGGAATCAAAATCAACAATGGCAACCTCATGGAGCCTTCGTCAAAGAAACCTAACAACTCTCCCAGGTCATTCACTTGTCTAGGCATACCTTATGCCCTATCCTTAAACAAATTATCCTCTCTAGGTCTTCTTCAACCAATAAGGCCTACCCCAGATCCGGAAAAGAAGTCTAAGTTTTGGGATGGCAATTCGTATTGTCAATACCATAGAGGAAGGGGGGCATGACACCGAGAGTTGCTACAAACTAAAAAATATCATCCAGGATAATATCGAGAGCGGCGAGTATCATGTATCGACCTTTGCTCAAACTGACATTAAGTGCGATAGGGCTAAACTCATAAAAGCTCCACCCAGAAGACCGGGGCGGGCTCCTAGAGCATTTGCTAACCTTGGCACCACTTATGCAGCAGCGCTACAAATGCTAGTATCATAAGGCAAATTACACCTACTCGGTCCAACTCCAGACCCTGAAAACATACTGCCTAGATGGAACAGTAATGCATATTGCCAATATCATCGTGGTAGGGGACATGATACAGAAGCATGCTTTTGTTTGAAGCATATGATCCAAGATATGATCGAAAGCGGGAAGTTGTCCCTCTCAACTTTTAACCCATACGACAAGTTAGGCAATCCTCATGGATGTACCACTTATTAGGAAACTCTTCTTGACTGTTATCCTTCCAGTGTTCCCAATGATGAGGACGAGGTGCTCAAATGGGTGAATGCTCAAAGTCAGATACCGAAGCCAATTGCTGGAAGAGAAAATGTTCAAGCGTGGGCCGATGATTACGAGTCTAGATCTAAGATCAAGTCCGAGTCCGAGTCCGAGTCCGAGTCCTAGGCTTTCTATCCCATAATTTTTCTAATGTCTTTCTTCGTGTCCATTTCCATTTCTAGTGACAACCTGGGGGCTGTCCCACGAGTCACGTGTCTTCTCGAGTCTATGTTAAATACATTCATTACTCATTTCAATAAAAGTACACTTTTCAATCCACATATTCTATCCATATCTCTTCCTTTGCCCTTTTCCCGCAACAACAAGAATTGATTGGAGGCATTTTAAAACGAACAACACATGTCAGTCGATGTGAGTGCACTTAAACGATGTTCCGTTCCAAGTTGTAGAGGACCTGAAACTCCGTGTTCTTTCCTTACCTATTCCATGTCTGGTAATATAGACCTCACTATACCCTAGTTTAGGACGAGCCTATCTCAAGAGATTCTAGGACGAATCCAGACCATATCCTTTATTAACGATCTATGATGGAAGGCAAGCCCATTCCCCACAATAAACAACCCGTGTTACTAAAGACCAACCCGTTTCACACCAAAGGTGCTAGTCTGACCCAAATCCATGGTAACAAGCAAATCCAAGACGATACGAGCCCTGATCAAAGACAAAGGCTCAATCAAGAGGAATGACCAAGATCAATATCCAAGACAAAAGAGTCAAAATAAGAACAAGGCTCAAGCAAGTCAATGTCAATATCCAAAGACAACATTATCTTCAAAAATCCGAGATATATTATAGACCAAGAATTTGAGTCTGAATTAAGAACGAGTATGAAATCCAATGCTGAATGGAATACTGATGAAGTCTATATAAGAATCAAGAAATTAATGAAGATGGTCAGCTAGCACCCTCACTCAGCCCATAACACACCCTAAGTCCTTCTCGAGACTGTTATAGGGAGAGAGTTAGGAATTGTGAGAATCCTCTCAAACTCGTCAAGTATACCCATCCTTTAGGGCCAAGACATGAAAACTTGATCCCACGTCATTTTAACCTACCTTTTTGTGCTCAGGTTACATCAAGCTAAGATACTCCATTTCCCAGCCACATTACAAGCCATAACCCCATAAAGCCTTAACTCCACAAAATCAAGCTCCAGAGATTTGTTTAATCAAAGCCTCTTATGTCCGAGCTCCACATTCCAAATATCCAATCCAGTTTCACCTTGACCTAGACACGGAGTCTTCAAATACTTTGCTACCCGAGACGGGACATACTCATATCCATTCTTAGGGTCCACTTTTAAGTGCGCTCACATTACAAGTAAATTTTTACAAAATTAGTTATACCTCTTTGGTCTATGATCAGAGAGAGTTATCTCAAATCGATTCTTCGAGTCACCAAAGGAAAATACTCTCCTGACCCATGAACTTTAAGGTCCTGACAACATAAGCTTAGGTACACACCTAAACTACGAGCATGGTTTGATTTCACCTCTTCAGGTGGATACGTAGGCAGTCCTTTCTTACACAAGAAGGATACAACCACAACACCCAAACAAAATTAACCAAACCTCTGAACTACGATCTGGTTTGATTTCACTTCACGTGAATACGTAGGCAGTCCTCAAGGACACAACCATCCCCACTTTTAGCTTTCAACCTCAAATATCAATCACCTCAACCATCAACTTTCAACCTCAATTTCAAACTTCCAACCACAATTTCCATTTTTACTTCTTTAGTGGGGGCTCCTTCTTGTTGCCCAGTTTCCTTTTTACCAAATTCTAGAGTCATCTTCTCATCTTGGGGGCTTCTCTTCCGAGATACCACCCTTCCTTTATTCCTCTCTTATTTTAAATCGAGCTAGTACTCGTTCCGGATAATGACAAAGATTTTAGATCGATTCTCCAAGTTATCGTGCCTCAAAAGGAGTCTCTTTTACAGCAAACGGCGACGAAAGATGTCCAAGTAGACAGCTGATCCATGGCTCATGCCTTGCCTTTATATACCTTCATCATTCTCTCAATTCTTCTATCTTTGGAACTGATACGCATTGTCACCCACACTTGGCTAGGGGTTGCGCATACTTTAGCAAAGTCTGTCAAATTCATCCCTGTGTCGCGTCAGTCAAACCTAAGTTTACATTTTGCGCCCGTATAAGGTCTGTGTCCGCGTCAGTCATATGACTAGAGCCCATTGAATATGCATAACGCATTACAAACGACAAATTTCTTTAAGCAAGTTTTAAACAACTTTTATAAAGAAATTTTTTTTGCAAAACCTATGTGCGTCCTCATTTGAGGTCCATGCGCTAATTGCTTACATGCGTATGTGTTACGTGTTATTTTTCTATTATATTGCGTTCTTGTGTGGCCACTAACCATGCAGGTAAGTATCAGAAGTAGTGCTCTCTCCAACTGGGGGGCTTCGCTCAAGTCTTTGTTCTCCCCAGCGACAATCAAGATATTCCCCAGCTACCTTCCAGCTCAATCTTCAAAGTAGACTGCGAGACCGTTGCAGTACTTTATCTCCCGCGTTTCTCCAAAGCAGACTGTGAAGTCGTCGCAGTATTTTATCTCCCGTACATCCTTCTCAAGCAGACTGCGAACCGTCGCAGTCTTTTATCTCCAAGCAGACTGCGAACCGTCGCAGTATTTTATCTTTCATCAGGACTTCGCTTGCAGCAACGAGCAGATTTCCGGTGGTGTTTTGACACACCTTTATCTATACTTTTTAGGCACCGAGAGTTCATGACAGCCGATTGTACTTCTCGAGAGACGGAGTTTGTTTGGAAGCAGACACAAGCAGGTTCCTAGAAATGATTCAATCCGGACAGATTCATCAGCAAATTTCCCCCAACAGTTCCTAACCGACGTCCTGCTGTTCTCAATATTATCTACATCGGGAAAGAAGTCTTAGGTATGGTTTCTTCTTATGGCTGGCGAGCTTCCTTACGTACTCTAATGGACTTTAAACGACTCTCCCCGATAGTCGATAGACTCTAAAATGTTCCCAACGACAGGTCCTTGGCTCAGACCCATTGAGCCGCCTCGCGTCACCATAGTCTTCACGTTGTAATCTTCGATTGACCTGATGGCTATACTTTGAATTTCACCTTGTCCAAGCCTCAGTCAAAGTGGGGGCTCTGTAGATACCTCATTTCTGCACCTCCCGCCAAACACACAGTGATGATGGGGCCGCATGTTTAGCATATGTCGCGATTTTATGACGTTTCCTAAATCGGTTAATAGAAGGTAAGTCATACACTTGTGTCTATCCCTTGGTTGTCATCTAGGTGTCATTACGGTCGTTTTGGCAGTAATTAGAGTACATTTGGAGTCCGGGTAAAAAACCGTCTTCATTTCCTAAAACCGTCAAATCCCGAGTCAAAAAGCAATGTGCTTGTCTACCTAAGGTTAGGATGTCATAAAATTTTATGGGTATATCTCATTTTGAGTCCCATGTCACTTCTTTGAGCTAAACTTAAAGTTTACATTACAAAATGTGCATTTCATTTAGTTAAAATGACAACCTGACCTTTAGGCCCGTTTTACGAGGTGATAACGACTTTTTTGGGTTAGGCCCATTTCACATAAAGTTCTAGATCATTCTCTTAGCTTTCCAACGCCACCGAAATAACCTTAAGCCGAGTCTTGTAGTGAAAGTTATGCCTAAAATACGACAGGCTGTCAAACGCGCTTTCTTGAGCAGGAGGAAAACGCTGGGGAAATGACGTAGTAGGTGCCGCGCCTCTTCCAAGAGCCGCAGTACTTGCTGCGCCTCTTCTCTAGGGTAGCTTTTATCTGACGCAAGCTCCGCATCTACGCGCTTGCTTTGGGAAGGGTCTATCTTTCCTATTTCCTTTCCTAAACCCTTGTTCCGTGATTAGTATAAATAGAGACCTTTGGCCTCACATATTTTTCACGCGAGTGTCCGCCCTTCTCTTCTCCCTTTGCATTCTAAGTCCTTGCTCTAAGCTTTCGACGCCTACGTGCTTGATCAATCGACCACGTAAGCTCAGATCATTCTGAGTACCAGTCACGTTTTCATGACCGACCAATTTGACCACTACACAATTAATTAATCAATTTGTTTTAAATCCTTTCTCAAGGGCACTTTCATATTTGCATAAGATCGAGTCGAGTTACCACTAAAAACCGATTTAGTTAAATCTCGCGACACTAACATGTAACTCTGAGGGTGTAAAATCCCAATTTTATTTATTGTACTTTTTATTTTGTAATTAATGTATGAGTTTATGTCATAAGCACACTCAAAACCGTCTTTAAAAACCGTCTTTAAAACCATATTTACAAAACAGCGGAGATCTGACGTCGAGAAGAAACGCAGCAGCAGCTGCGCCTCTTCGAAAAATCGCAGTACATGCTGCGCCTCTTCCTGAGGCTGCCGCTGCTCCTGCTTTTCTTCTTCTTCCTCGACCTTCTGCAATTTTATGTTTTTCCTTATTTCTTTCATTTTTTTTTGTTAGTTTTAGTACATAAATCATGTTTTATTAATCCTTTTCAAATCATAATGTTTAAATCGACATAAATCCCTTATAATTCAATATTTGCGGGTTTTCGTCATCAATTCAAACCCGGATTTTAGAGGTTCGATTCTCTTATATCGATTCTCTGGAATTCGTCTTTGCACATAGTTTTCTTTATTTGATTTCAGTTTATGAAATTTAATTCCGCTTTCAAGTTTAAAATTTGTTCTTTTGTATTTCCGACACGAGTTCGTTATAATCATGTAAACCTTTGCTGTATTCTCACTTTTGATTCGTTTTATAACAATATTAGTATGTATGTAATCTGTTAATCACTTCAACTCGAGTTCTAAAATCAATAATCGGCCTTAAATTTACTAACGAACATTAACAACCCACGAGTATGACTTTCACAGTCAGAATCCAGCTGGAGAACAGATGCAGGAAGTGCCGCGCCTCTTCCAGAGGACGCAGTAGATGCTTCTGCCTCTGAACTCTTCTCGTTTTGACCTAGGGTTTCTATATAGGATTTTAATTAACTATTATTCTTATTATCACCATAATTCGACATATTTTTCATATAATTCGTATTTTCCATATTTTCTATTTTATTTTTATTAATTTATTTTATTTCCTATTTTCTTTTAATTTCCTTATTTTCCAAATTTCCTATTTTTTTTAATTTCCTTATTTTCCAAATTTCCTTATTTAAATTAATTTCCTTATTTTTTCCAATTTTCTAATTTTCCTTATTTCATTTATTCTTTTCTTTTATTTCTAAAACTCTTTTGGGCATGTTTATGACGTAAATTCAAGTTTATCAATTGTAATTTATTTCTTTATTTCATATTTATTTTGTATGATTTATTTACTTGGTTTTCACATGTAATTTAATCTAACATTTACTTCGACCCACATTAATTACTAAATTCCTTATTCACCGACATAGTTTAATTCACATGCTAGGACTAAAACGTTGGATGTTGCATTGCATGCATGTAATCGATAACATATCAAGTATGAATAATTTCTCTAATCATTAGTAGAGGCCGCTATCGAGGCAGGCGGGATTAGGTGTTCAGTAAAAGAACTTCCTAATACGTATCCTCATCCGTTACTCCAGATCTCTGTGAACATCCGTGTTCACTGGCATCCACGATAGTCATTCTAGACATAGAATGCTAAGGGTAACGAGTTCTTAGTGTTCATGTCACTACTTTGTGTCTTGACATGACACGAGGTATTCGAACAGTTTCAATTTCCCATAAAATTGGTGGCGACTCGACAAATGCAAACGCTTGTTCCCAAGCACCCCAGTGGCCCATGTCCACACTACTCGGCCGAGTATCCCCTACTAGGTCGAGTAAACAGATACGTAGGTCTCCTTTCCTCTCCTATATCCTTTGCTACGGGTCTACTCTGGTCAAACGGTTGGTCAAGGGGTCCTTAAACATGGTGGGTATTACAGTCTTCCCTCCTTAAAAGGAACTTCGTCCCCGAAGTTCATCCCATACTTCCCAAAACCATGGACAACACACCTAAGAAAGGACCCTATTGCCTCACGACAAGAGCGCCAAACAAAAGTTTAAAACACGTATGATATTAGGTTTCAAACATCTTGTCATAGCTTCGACGACCACTACCTCACTATATCGTTACTGTATACAATATCGTTACTGTATATAACTACCAAGTTAGTTACGTAGCAAAGTTTGTGATGATTCAGAACATGAAAGTGAAAATAAATATGAAACATAGAAGAACTCTGTCAACTTGTTAGAACTTTTACCGCGATATTATCTACCCCTCTAAAAAGGAACTTCGTCCCCGAAGTTCATTCTACCCATCCACCAAACCTATACGTACGCAAGAAGACAACAATCATGGAACATATATCATGTCACAAGACAAGTATGACACGCCCATAGTGTATGTAAACAACCACCCTATTCATGCAATTTAAGGAGGCAAGACCTGCAACATAAACAAAGAGATGCGAATAGTATGTATATGGACCGTGTTGATACCATTCCCATTTTGTCGACACTGATTACCACCAATACACACATTCCAGATCTTATATTACTATTACCGTCACATTTCAGGTTTCGATCGTATAACATTATCTTATAAACAAAGTGCATATCATGGAGTCCGAACACGACACTAAGACATTGAAGCGTGCACGTACCAAGAATAGTGACCCAATTAATTCCATAACAATTCCAAACCACGAGGGCTGCAATAACCGGATACTCGGTCGACTATCAAGGAGTACTCGGTCGAGTACGCGATACTCGGCCGAATATTCAAGGGCAGGATGTGATTTTCGGCACCTAAAACACACAACACCCAAGTTTTAGTCCTGCATACAGAAAGATGTCTAACACTGACTTAAAGTCTTGATCCAAATGACTCAAACGTAGTACGGAATACAAGTAGGGGCCTTATGGCCAATTACAACATCCCAAAATAAAAGTGTACAGTAAAGTATAGCAAATATCCAACAACAAACCGAGAAACAAGTCTAGAAATAAAGCGGGAATCAAATATCCGCACCCTCCTCCATCTCCTCACCACGGTGCCAGATGTACCTACTCCAGATGCTCCTACTCCCCGAAAAGCTCCAGCTGAGTGGCCTCCACCGCCGATCCATCTCCCTGCCTCATCCAACTGGCTGCCGTAGTTGGCTCCCCATGGTCCCACGAGGCAGCCAAACTCGATCTCCTCTCCTGGTCTCCAAAAGTTAGGATCAACTGCGTAACTATGGAAGACTCCAGTGTCAACCCCGGGTCCTCTCCACTAAACGGGCCGCGCCAACTTTGTCCCTCTACCCTGGTTATAGGCCATCTCGTGCATGTTCCGGAGGACCAAGGTAGTGGAGATCCGCTCAGTCAGGTCACCAACCTGCATCCTAGGGTCGTGGACAGTGGGGTAGGGCGAGTACTTTGATGGGTAAAAGCTCGGCGTAGAGAAAAAAGGCTCAGTCTCAGCCTCAGCCACCCTCAATGCTCTCCCTCTACGACGCTCGCGGGGTGGATGAGCGATTGGCTGCTTCTCCATCACGGTGACAGGCTCAGGTAAGTCTAGGAGGATGGTGGGGTCGATCAAGTAAAACTGAGGCTCAGGTTCCAGTTCCTCACTCTCTGGGTCATACTCTGCCAGATGGTAAATCGCGGGTAGGTGCTCGGGATCGGGGAGCACCATCCACATGGATCCCCTCACTCTCCATGCATACGACCCATCCTCCAACTTCCTAAGCCACCTGTTATGACACCAGTACTTCTCATCCATTGTAGGGACGGACTCAAACAACCCAGTACCCAATGAAGGTGGAGCCTTAAAGTCAGTCAACCTCTGAGCTAAGCGAGTCACTATAGCCCCACAAGAAAGATGACGGCTCGGAGATCGTGCCATGAGGTCCAAACTAGACGACCCCGGGAGCACTATTGTGAAAAGGGGTCCCCCGGCGAAGGTTAAGGTAGGACATCAATAACATAACCTCGTGAGAGTTCAACTTACTCACATCCTCCCTCCCAAACAAAAGGCAAGTCATCATCCTAAGAAAAATACGGAGGGACACATGTTGTAAATCATTGATCAACATGGCACTCGCACTAGGAACGGGTCGGCCAGTCAAGTAAGGTAGGTAGTGGGGTGCTCCACTGTTCTTAGCCACATCACTAATATACCCCTCTTTCTCCGGCTCTAGACCAAGGTGGCCGGCAAACTCATCAAGGGTTAGGTCATGATCCTCGTTCATGAGGCAGAAAGAAACGGTTTTCCCCTTTACATCATACACAAAGGAGCTCAAAAACTCCAGGATCAGATACGGGTAGGACTTCTCGCGTAGGTGGTAGAGTCCCTCCATTCCCAAAATCTCAAAGAAGTGCACGATGTCCCCTTTAACCCCCAAGGTCTCCAAGATGTCTGGGTCTACACAACGAGTTGGCCTTATGGGCCGACTCATCAAGGCCACAAAAGCAGCCCGCTGCTTAAAGTCAGAGAAAATTACCGATGGATAGTCCTCCACCGGAGGAACAACGGGTTCTTGGCTATATTGACCCGTTTCTAAGTGAACATTGGTGCGAGTCCACTTCTTAGCTGGGGCTGTTGCTTTCGGCATGCTGCAAAAAGATGAGTTCAACAAGGATTTTCCAGAAATTTTGCCATAGTAGGGAATGTTTTTCGAATTATACACTTTTAAGACGAAGTTTTAAGATGGAGTTTTCTCACAAAAATGGTGACATACGACTCAAGAAGAGCATTGTTATCATCAACTAACTCCCAAGGAACATCCTAAGGCAATCTAAGTGACCACAAATCAAAACTTGAAGCAAACCCTAGAAAAATTTGTAGCATGAGATGGATGATTTCAAGTACAAAACCGTTTAAGAACATACATGATGCGTGTATTTTATATAAGGTTTTTACCCTATATTTACACGCATTTCTATGTTATTTATGTGGCATCCAGCTACAAATGCCCCCGAATAGTCTACTTTGGTTTGTCTTGTATTAATTGCAGGTATGAACCGGAAAATAGCGAAATCGAGCCTGAACCTGTCCTAATCTCATGCATTTTGGAAAAGAAGGGATCAGAACTTGGAATTTGTCACGTGGAGATGCATGAATGGCTTCGGAAGGTGTTCAAGAAGTCCACCCGTGATGATATAGCTCGATCGACCCATTTGGCTACTTAAAATAGTCGATCAAATGCTTTATTCTCTTGGAATTCCTCGATCGAGTTCTGCCTTTACTCGATCGAGATGGCCATTTGTTGAAGTCCTCGATCGAGTACTTATGTTACTCGATCGATAAGTTTGCTGGGGTTTGTCCTCGATCGAGTTGTTTCATTTCACTCGATCGAGAGGTTTAGTCTTTTAGGCGGGTTTTGAGTTAATTTCGAGATTTCCTTTTGTAATTAGGAATAAATAAGAATGACGGCAGTCATTAGCACTCTTTCTTCTCTCTTCTTCGACTCACTCTCTTACTCTCTCTTAGAACGTTACATTTGAAAAAACATAATTCTCTATTGATCCTCCCTTGTAATCGGTACTCTCTACTCTTAATTAATGAATTACTTTTGCTCTATTGTTTTCGTTCCTCTAATCTCTCTACCCTTTTTGTTATCTTCTTGATTTATCAATTATGTTTAATTCTTATAGTTTATGTATTGTTGTCGTTTATTCGATAATTATGCATAGCTAAACTCCTTTGCTAGGACATAGGGGAGCCATGATTTTAAGGAAGTTATGAATAGGTGATTAGGGTTTAGTGCGAATTAGATCTGTGTTGTTAATCACTGCATTTAACTGTTTTTGTCTGCTTGAGTCGATGCAATTAGATGGTTAATTTTGGTACACCTTGACCAAGATTGGAAGATTGGAAGGGGTAAGACCTGCAGTGAACATTAGAGCATTCTAATGAGGGCGGAAGCTAAGTTAGTATTGTTTTAGGGCGAATAGGGGACTGGAAGGACCTTTTCACTACCCTGCAGACCGAATTTACATTGACCTAAAACCCTAGATTTGACTCCTTGAGAATCATGGTGAACCGATTGTCCGAGCTGTTTCTCTCTACTGTATTTCTCTTTACTTTATTTCTGTTTTAATCTCCTTATATTAGAACACACCTTTAAAACCCCTAAGAAATAGTTGCTAATAAGTGCATTTTCTATACATTTTAACCCCTTATATTTGTTTGATTTTACATATCATTTTAGCACTTATCAAAGTGTTTTTAAGCTAATATTGTGTTTCTAGTGCAATTGTGTGATCAAGTGTGTTTTGTAGGAAAATGAGCTAAATGAGCTAAAGTACTATAAAATGTGCCAACACTAGAAGCAAGGCTAAGTATGAGAGCAAGATTGGACTAAGTGTTGGAAGTGCATGAATTTTGCATGAAGAAAGTGTTGGATCAAAATGAAAATGCAAGCAAAGTCAATATGCAAGTCAAGCCCAAATTCAAAGTCCAAATTATGGTGGAAAATATTGGATGCTAAGAAGCTTTGGATGCTAATATCACATTTAGCCATGTGATTAAAGAGACATTAAGAATTTGCATGGGATTCCTTTTGGCAATTACTCAAGAATTGAAGGAAAATTAAGAGTGTGCTTAGGATGCCATTTTGGGATTCCTCTACAAAGTTTACTCCCTTATTTCCTATATAAGGGGTGCTAATCTCACACACCCTTTACAAAATTCTTACACATATTTCTATTCCAAAATTCTCTCTAAATATTAGTAGTTTAGTTAATATTAGTTTATTACAATATTTCTATCATCAAGTTCAAGATTTATTCCAAGTTATTTCCAAGTTACTTCCATTTGTAATTGTTCTTCTATTTCCATTCAAGGTAATTCTATCTTTATTTTAATTATGTTATTTATCATTTCATTTAGCATTAGTTTAGTTTATATTTTCACAATGTTAGAATAATTTACCTTTGTCTAGGGAATAAAGGAAGCCATGCATGATTAAGTAATATGTAAATGTCAAAATGAGGTTAAGCTAAATTGATAAATTGTTTCTATCACATGTTTGCACCTTAATGTTTAATCTATGTTTAAAGGCCTTATTCATTGATTAATTTTTTTCATTCGTTCTAAAAGTCGAGAGGCACGGAATTGAATTAGACTAAACATGTGTAGTAGGACGACCTAGTCATGGACGAGAGTTTCTCTAGGACTCGGTCTATGGTTGACACTAATATCGTAAGGTGGGTGTCTTTAAGCCTAAACATTTATCGTGAAATCAACTTCCTAACTTTACATAAACATTTACGTAATTAGCATGTGTGACCCGACGTCCCTAGACAATTTCTTTTTATTGTTGTTTTCATTTTATTTGCATAATCAACCAATCAATCAATCAACCGCATCGACTCAAGATAAACTTCGCTCCATAACAATTAATTAATAACTCCCGTCTCCTTTGGGTTCGACCCCTAAGTACTACATTCATTTGTTGTCTAGGGTATAAATATTATCTTTGTATAGGTGTGCGATATAGCCTATCAAATTTTGGCGCCGTTGCCGGGGAGACGGTTTTGTTTGCTAATTAGTTGTTGAATTTTATCTTTTTATTTTGTCTCGAGGAATACTTGTTCCTTGAGATTCATCTCACTATTTTCTTGTAGTTTTAGTGCCTATTTTGCAGGTAATAAAGCTTGGTCTTACATAATGAGTTACGAATTCATCCCACAACTCCAAGATGAGCCTTTTCCTGACTATCTTGACCGATTCTACTACTTTTGCGATAGTCTCATCTCCTTTGGACAGGTCCTTGATGGGGATTACTTGGGTCATTTTGTGCTTGGCGGCATGGATTCCGAGACCCGTGGATTGGCTCTAAAATTGAGTAATGGGAATCTCTACAACATGATTGGGCCGGAACTTTGGAATTTTTTAAATTTCATGGCTTCCGAATGTCGGGAATTAGCACGCCAATTCCATTATTGGTGCATCGAAGAGGAGCTTAAAGTTTCTGTGCTCGTTTGGGAAAAAATTCTCAAGAGAAACCGAGACGACGTGAGCCTATCTTCTCTCATTTTGCTTTTTCACCTCCCCAATGTGAGTCTTTTCAATCTAATGATTTTGATTTATTGGATAATGATGATGGTCCGATTTTATCTTTTAAAATCTCCCCTAGTGTCATTCAAATAGAAAATGTAGAGATTCATGTTGATGACATTAACCCCATAGTAGATAAGTCACCTTCTACAAATGATTTTTTCGAGATTCCCTGTGATTCTAATGAGGTTTCTCCCGAGTCTTTTGACCCACTTGGCAATCTATTTGTAGAGGATGTTGTTGATCAATTCGAGAAAGATAGAGGGCTAAGCGATTTTGATATGAAAATTAAGTGGGATGAACCCCCTATTTTTGATGACCCTCTCTTTTTTCATTCTTTATGCCACCCATTTGAGACCATATATGATTATAATTTGTGCTCTAACGATTTATTTTATGATCTTAAGCATGATGCTCCATCTCTTGCTGACGAGTGGAGTGATACGGTGGTAATATTTGAAGTCTCTCTTGCGCCCCTCGATAAGATTTATAAATTTTTACCCTTGGTCTTTCATGTTTTAATCTTATCAATTGCGTATATATGTTTTCATGTTGCTCATGCGCAGATATACGATAGACTTCTAAGGGCATTGATGTGCTTTTTAGAGGATGATGGAGGATTCATTAGAAAATAACTAGTTTGTTTTGTTTTAATTTTTACGCAATTTCATGTTTTATTAGAATTAGGAATAAGTTTAGACTAATTAGCTATTTTGAGTTGTGACTTGTAGGTTTTTGAAGGGGAGAAGAGGTGTTTTGAAGGATAGCATACTACCCCATGTTGTAACCCCGTTCGGGATCGTACATTTCCGTTTCCAAAAAAAAAAAAAAAAAAAAATTTTTTTTTTAAAAAAAAAAAGTCAACGGTCAACCCCGATCGGGGTTGACTACCCCGATCGGGGTCGTGACTTTCTTCCTTGTTACGCGTTTTAATAAAAGACGGGATATGCTAATCTTTTCCATATGCTTCAAAAGCAAAGGACGGTACTCCTCCTCTCTATTTTTCTTCATTTCTCAATCAAATCACCTCCGAAAACCTCTATTAGCATCACGGACAAAGATCCCACCGGAATTTTGACCCATTTTTCGATGCGTTGCTAAGTGGAGGAATCCCCCAATGTTTATGCTAGCTTGGGGGAGGCTCGTTAGTCTAGTAAGTTTTATTTGTTTTGCATTTTAGTTTATTTCTCGCAACCCATTAAATATGACCTCTTGTCCTTCTTGTTTATGTGCTTTGCGCCATTTTTATGGTTTAGTTGGGTAATTTAATTGTTGGTACATTGAGGATAATGTTGTGTTTAGCTTGGGGGGAGATTGCATTTGCATATTAGTTAGGTTGCATCTAGTTAGTGTAGATTTAGTGAGAATTTTTGAAAAATTTGTGTGAATTTTTGCTTCTAATTCTTTGCTTGTCCTACTTATGCCCCTTGTTTATCTCATGTTTAGCTTGATAGTTTTTGATTCACTATGTTTGACGGGATTTAGCATGCATGGGGATGTCTTGACATAGTAGGTGGAAGATGGAAATTAAACCAAGTAGGTTTGATCTTGACTTTTGGCAAGCTACAAAATTGGTAAGGTAGAACCTCCTTAAAGGCCATTTCATCTTTATTTGGTCTCACTTAAGTGAGTGGTAGGTCTCCTTATGATAGGTGTTACATTAAAACGCACAAATATGGTCTTCTTTTCATCTCTTTTAAGCTTTACTTTCATTTTGCTATGCATTTTTGAAGCCAAATTCACATTGATAAATTTGCCCATTTTCTATCCCTCTTCACATGTTCTTACTCCCTAGCTACATTAAAAATAGCCTACCCTTGTTAAAGCTAGTAGCTATGTCTTTTGGTGATGGGATGCTCAAAATTGGGATGTTCTTTAAAATTTATGTCATTGTGAATTTGTTTGCCGGATGTCATTGTTTTCCGGTTGTGCTATGAAAGAAATAATTAGAGTTGAAGAAAAAGAAAAAGAAAGAAAAAATGAAAAAAAAAGGATGAGAAAAAAAAAATGAAAAGAGAAGATTTGTTTGATGAAGTTGATGTTAATAATAAGTGGTAGAAGAAGAAGTTAAGATTTCTCATATGGTTAATTATATATTTTGGAGAAATTCTTAAGGTTTGTAATGTAAGAAGCCATTTGTCTTCTAATTGGGCTATTTTGGGTTGAAATGAGCATTTTCACATGGTTTTGTTGCTAGCTTAACATTAGCTCCAGATATCCATAATAATTTGTCCCCCTTATGTCCCATATCACAATAAAGCCTTCTTCTAACCCTTTGGCTTCATTATTTGCTTGCATTTGATTGTTTTGGCTTATGATTTGATTGTTTACCATATTAGATTGCGGGCACATTCTCACGAGCCGAGGATAGCTTGAGTGATTATTCACAAAAATGTCCTTTACACAAAATTGAGTTATGAGTGGATCGTGAGAGCCCGAAAGTCAAAAGATCATGCAAGAGCCAAAAAGTTTACTTGAAGTCGACCATGCTACGCCGTCGTGTAAATCTCAACCATGACTTTGGTTATCCTTATGCCTATGTTGTTTAGGTATTTGAATCAATTGCTTGTTAGCTACTTGGGATTTGCAATGTCGGGATGATCTTGCTTGAGGACAAGCAAGGACTTAGCTTGGGGGAGTTTGATAAGTGCATTTTCTATACATTTTAACCCCTTATATTTGTTTGATTTTACATATCATTTTAGCACTTATCAAAGTGTTTTTAAGCTAATATTGTGTTTCTAGTGCAATTGTGTGCTCAAGTGTGTTTTATAGGAAAATGAGCTAAATGAGCTAAAGTACTATAAAATGTGCCAACACTAGAAGCAAGGCTAAGTATGAGAGCAAGATTGGACTAAGTGTTGGAAGTGCATGGATTTTGCATGAAGAAAGTGTTGGATCAAAATGAAAATGCAAGCAAAGTCAATATGCAAGTCAAGCCCAAATTCAAAGTCCAAATTATGGTGGAAAATATTGGATGCTAAGAAGCTTTGGATGCTAATATCACATTTAGCCATGTGATTAAAGAGACATTAAGAATTTGCATGGGATTCCTTTTGGCAATTACTCAAGAATTGAAGGAAAATTAAGAGTGTGCTTAGGATGCCATTTTGGGATTCCTCTACAAAGTTTACTCCCTTATTTCCTATATAAGGGATGCTAATCTCACACACCCTTTACAAAATTCTTACACATATTTCTATTCCAAAATTCTCTCTAAATATTAGTAGTTTAGTTAATATTAGTTTATTACAATATTTCTATCATCAAGTTCAAGATTTATTCCAAGTTATTTCCAAGTTACTTCCATTTGTAACTGTTCTTCTATTTCCATTCAAGGTAATTCTATCTTTATTTTAATTATGTTATTTATCATTTCATTTAGCATTAGTTTAGTTTATATTTTCACAATGTTAGAATAATTTACCTTTGTCTAGGGAATAAAGGAAGCCATGCATGATTAAGTAATATGTAAATGTCAAAATGAGGTTAAGCTAAATTGATAAATTGTTTCTATCACATGTTTGCACCTTAATGTTTAATCTATGTTTAAAGGCCTTATTCATTGATTAATTTTTTTCATTCGTTCTAAAAGTCGAGAGGCACGGAATTGAATTAGACTAAACATGTGTAGTAGGACGACCTAGTCATGGACGAGAGTTTCTCTAGGACCCGGTCTATGGTTGACACTAATATCGTAAGGTGGGTGTCTTTAAGCCTAAACATTTATCGTGAAATCAACTTCCTAAATTTACATAAACATTTACGTAATTAGCATGTGTGACCCGACGTCCCTAGACAATTTCTTTTTATTGTTGTTTTCATTTTATTTGCATAATCAACCAATCAATCAATCAACCGCATCGACTCAAGATAAACTTCGCTCCATAACAATTAATTAATAACTCCCGTCTCCTTTGGGTTCGACCCCTAAGTACTACATTCATTTGTTGTCTAGGTTATAAATATTATCTTTGTATAGGTGTGCGATATAGCCTATCAGTTGCTCAGACGGACTTAGTATAACATACATTTTCCCATCTCCCTGTGGAGATCGACCCTATTTCCACTAGCTTCTGTTTGTTGTAGGTATTTATTTTTGGTACTAAACGACGGTATCAAATTTTGACGCCGTTGCCGGGGAGGTGGCGTAATCTTGTTGCTTTATTTTAAGTTTGTCTCTCATCTCAAGGAATTTATTCCTTGAGACTGACCTCATATTTTTATAGTGCCTTAATAGTTTTGCAGGAAATCCGTCCTACAAGAGGACATTGTCATACCTGCCGTTCTATTAACTCTATTTGCTAAGATGCCGAATATTGTCAGTCACTCAGAACCTACGGTGGATTCTCTGCCTAAAGGTTTCCTGCTTCCCACTACAGATGCAGGCATCTTTTGGATCCACCCATCCTATATACAGTTAGTTGAGAGAAATCTCTTCAAAGGGGTACCTGGCGAGGATCCGTGTAAGCATATAGAGTTGTTTACGGAGTACTGTTCTACTATTCCTTTATCTACTTGGCTGACACAGGATAGGGTCAAGGGAGTTCTTTTCCCTTTTTCTTTGGCTGATAACGCCCGGGAATGGTTGAGAGACTTGGATAGGGATGCTGCTGGTGTTACTGACTGAAATTCCCTAGCTTTAGCCTTTTACAGACGGTATTTCCCACCACAGCGCACCAATGCGCTCAGAGGCCAAATCACTACTTTCACACAGTTGGCCACTAAAGATTTGAATGAAGCTTGGACTAGGTTCAAGAAGTTGGTTCGCTCTGTGCTTCATCATGGTTTCCAATGATGGTTCTTATGCACCCACTTTTATAATTGGTTGTATGATGATCAAAGAGCTGTGTTAGATAATGCAGCCAGCATAAAAATGTTGAAGATGACAAGGGATGGCGTCTTATCGAAGAAATGGCCATTCATGTAGCTGAATATGGGAATCCCAGAGGCGGTAGACGGGTCAATGAATCTTTAGTGGCTGAAGTGAGAAGTCTTAGTGGAAGGCTCGACAATATGGAGATTTTATAAGCTTTGTGTGCACCTGAGCAAGTCCATGCTATGATTGAGCAAGAGGTAGTTTGTGGTAGATGCGGTACAGAAGGATACGATCCCATTACTTGCATTGCAGATATAGAGCGAGTCCGTGCTTACCAACAATTCAAGCAAGGAGTACTGTTCTCTAAACTATAGGAAGACTTGACCATGCCAAGTACCTCCAATCCTCCTAATCCGATGCCATAACAAGTCGCTTCACCTTCTACAATTGTAGAAATTGCGGAGTTGAAGTCCTTGGTACTGTCTTTAGCACTTCAACTTGAAAGAAAGTCGGACTCAGTTGACATCTCTATAGAAAAGTTGCAGGAGTAAGTCGCGCAACTTACATCCAAGCAAAATCATGTGAATCACACACCTCAATGTGATCCAATCAATGCAATAAATCTCCGAAGTAGTCTTACCTACGATGGAACGAAAGTGCCAGAAAATGATGATATAACTGTTGACGAAATTTCGGAAATTATTTTGGAGGAATTTATCGAAGATGCCCTTGCTGAGCATCGTCAAATCACTCATTCGAGTAATATTTCTTCTCGATCGAATGATCTGTCCTCTGAAAATACTCGATCGAACATTCCAACCATTCGATCGACCGCTGCTCATTCTCAAATTCTCGATCGAGGAGATTGTGGTGCTTGATCGAGTAACTTGACCACAGAAAACGCTCGATCGAGTAACCCAGACCTTTGATCAAACTGTGCCAAATCTGATGACCTCGATCGAGAGGTATACAATCCTCGATCGAGTATTTTGCCTAAAGAAAACGTTTGATCGAGTGGAAATAATACTCGATCGAGTACTTATACCCGCGGAGATTCTATTTCAAAGTTTAAAACCGCTGTTGTGTCGTCTTCCCCTGCTGCGGAGATGTGACGTTCTTACAAAGGTAAAGAGAAGGTCGCAGACCCGCTTATTGTTACCATACTTCCTTATCCGGGACGTCTGAAAGATGCTAAGGTTGAGCGACAGCACGGTAAATTCGTGGATGTGGTCAAGAACTTTCAGGTAACCGTCCCTTTTACCAAACTAATTACCTAGGTACCTACTTACGCAAAATTTATGAAGGACATTTTGACCCGTAAGAGAGAGCTTAGTGAATTCGAGACTGTTGCATTTATGGAAGAGTCTAGTAATCTACTTCTCAATAAAGCTCCACCTAAAAGGAAAGATCCGGGTAGTTTCTCTATTACCTGTACCATAGGAAACGAAGTGATAGATAAGGCTCTCTGTGATTTGGGAGCTAGTGTCAGTGTCATGCCTCTTTCTGTCTACAAGAAACTTAATACGGGTCACCTTAAAATGACTAATATCACCCTCTAGATGGCTGATAGATTGGTTAGACGACCCTTAGGTATCCTACAAGACGTGCCTGTTAAAGTAGGCAAGTTTTTTTATACCAGTGGACTTCATTGTCTTAGACATAGCTGAGGATACCCGGACCTCAATTATACTAGGAAGACCATTCTTATGTACAGGTGGGGCCATTATCGATGTCAAACAAGGGCGTTTGACTCAAGCAGTGGGGGATGATGCCATCACTTTCAGTTTACCTAGTACACTTGCTCGCCCAATGATAGAGGATACTTGTTATTCAGTTGATATTATTAACAAGTCTGTTTATGAGTTTAGGTCGGATTCCTTGATTAAGGATCCACTAGAAGCTTTGATGTTGTTAGATGAGTGTGCAGATAACCCAGAGAACAATGATGTTGTGTTGGATTTGCTTGAAGCTGCATTAGATGTGCGTGAACTCACCGACACTAAAGAAGAGAGAGTGGAACAAATGATAAATCTCTCTGCGCTATAGAGGTAAAGGTACCCGAGTGTAAGCCTCTTCCTTCTCATCTTAAATATGTATTTTTAGATGATACAGAGCAATATCCAGTCATTGTTAGTGCTAAATTGGATGATGATCAGCTGACTGCTTTGTTAGCTGTTCTTAAGAAAAACAGGAAAACAATGGGTTATTCATTGGATGACATTAAGGGCATCAGCCCTGATATTTGTATGCATAGAATCGAGTTAGAGGAATATCACAAGCCTTGCTGACAGGGTCAGCTCCGACTGAACCAGAAGATGTAGGATGTTGTGATGGCTGAGGTAATGAAGCTACTTGATGCAGGTATTATCTACTCTGTTGGTCATTCTAAGTGGGTGAGTCCAGTTCAGGTGGTTCCTAAGAAAGGAGGAACTACTGTGGTCAAGAATGATAAGAACGAATTGATACCTACTAGAGTAGTAACTGGTTGGCGGATGTGCATAGATTACAGACAGCTAAATGCCGCCACGAAGAAAGATCACTTTCCCCTTCCTTTCATTGATCAGATGGTAGAAAGGTTAGCTTCTCATAAGTTTTTCTGTTATTTAGATGGATATTCAGGGTTCTTTCAGATCCCTATTCATCCAGACGATCAGGAAAAGACTACTTTTACTTGTCCTCAGTGTGTTTTTGCTTATCGCAGGATGCCTTTTGGTTTGTGTAATGCCTCGGCCACCTTTCAAAGATGCATGATGGGGATATTCTCTGAGTATATAGAGTCTATTATGGAAGTCTTTATGGACGATTTTAGCGTCTATGGAAGTGATTTTGCTAATTGTCTGTCTAACCTTGATAAAGTGTTGCAGCGCTGCATTGAGGTTAACCTTATGCTTAACTGGGAGAAGTGCCATTTTATGGTCAACGAGGGAGTTGTCTTAGGGCACTTGGTTTCTGATAGGGGCATTGAGGTTGATAAAGCAAAGGTGCAAGTGATTCAGCAATTGCCTCCTCCTGGTAATGTTAATGGGGTGAGGAGTTTGCTTGGTCATGCCGGCTTTTATCGCCGGTTCATTAAGGATTTTTCAAAAATTGCTAAACCGCTTACACAGCTGTTGCTTAAGGATGCCCCCTTTGTATTTACTAACGAGTGTCTTTCTGCTTTCAACAGGTTAAAGCAGGCCTTGATTTCAGCACCGATTATTCAGCCTCCTAACTGGGAGTTGCCGTTTGAAATTATGTGCGATGCTAGTGATTATGCACTAGGAGCGGTGTTAGGCCAGCGGAAAGACAAGGCCCTGAATGCAATTTACTATGCGAGCTGAACTCTTGATGAGGCTCAAGTGAAGTACAGCACTACCGAGAAGGAGCTGTTAGCTGTGGTTTATGTGTTGGAGAAATTTCGTTCATATTTGATAGGGTCAGAAGTCACTGTTTTTACTGACCATGCAGCGCTGAGACACCTTCTTGCTAAGAAGGAAGCTAAACCACGATTGCTGAGATGGATACTTCTTCTTCAGGAATTTGATTTATAGATCAAAGATAAGAAGGGTGCAGAGAATGTAGTAGCTGATCATCTGTCGCGATTATTGCAGCAGGAGGGAGATGATTCTTTACCTATTGATGATTCTTTTCCCGATGATTCTTTATTTGCTATTTTGTCCAACACTAACCATGATCCATAGTATGCAGATTTGGCTAACTATGTTGTCAGTGGCGAGCTGCCACCCGATCTTTCTTATCAGTAGAAGAAGCGTTTTCTCTATAATGCTAAGCAGTACTTCTGGGATGATCCTTATATATTTAAGGAGTGTGCAGACGGTCTCTACAGACGGTGTATTCTGCAGTGGGAGACCAAGGAAATCTTAAAAGGCTGCCATTCATCTTCTTATGGTGGTCACCACGGTCCATCGCGTACCGTGGCTAAGATACTTCAAACTGGTTTTTACTGGCCTACTTTATTTTCCGATGCTAAAGTGTTTGTTCAGCTTGTGATGCTTGCCAACGCTCTGAGAATATATCTAAAATACATGAGATACCACAAAACGGCATCCTAGAGGTCGAGGTTTTTTATGTCTGGGGCATTGATTTCCAAGGACCATTCCCATCTAGTAAAGGTAACAGGTGTATTTTGGTAGCAGTAGATTATGTGTCTAAGTGGGTGGAAGCAATTGCTTCACCTGATTGTGATGCCAAGACTGTGATTAAGATGTTTAAAAAGATTATTTTTCCCCTATTTGGTGTCCCTAGGGTCGTCATTAGTGATGGGGGAATGCACTTTAAGGAAAAGAAACTTACTTCTATATTGTCTAAATTCGGTGTCCAACATCGTCGAGGTTTGGGGTATCATCCCCAAACTAGTGGGCACGTTGAGGTCTCTAATAGGGAACTAAAAGAGATTTTGGCTAAGGTAGTTTCTAAATCATGGAAGGATTGGAGTCTTAAGTTGGATGACACATTATGGGCTTATCGGTCTGCCTTTAAAACACCGATTGGTGCATCACCATATCGGTTGGTTTATGGGAAGTCCTGTCATTTACCTTTGAGTTAGAGTGTAAGGCTTGGTGGGCTATTCGTGAATTAAACTTTGATCCTAAGTTATGCGGTCAGAATCGTTTATTGCAGTTAGATGAGCTGGAAGAGTTTAGGCTAAATGCCTATGACAGCTCGCGCATTTATAAAGAGAAAACAAAGAGATGGCATGATAAACGGATAATACCTCGAGAATTCCATGTCGGACAGAAGGTGTTACTGTTTAATGCCCGACTGCGCTTATTTCCTGGTAAGCTGTAGTTTAGGTGGAGTGGCCCTTATACAGTGACTGGTGTCACCAAATTTGGGCCCGTTGAATTAGAAAGTTCCGAGGGCAAGAGGTTTAAAGTCAATGGGCAATATGTGAAGCATTACCATGAGGCAAATGATCTGGATGGCAGAGTTGAAGTTCTCTACTTCGACAAACCTGATGAGCCAGCAAATTGAAGTCAGAAGGTCGTGCGGGACTTCCTAAATCTGCGCTATCCGGGAGGCAACCCGGCCTATTTTTGTTGTAATTTTGTTTAAACTTATTGAGTTGTTTTCGTGTGCTTGGATTCTAGTTTTACAAACAATCGCTGAACATTTAAGTTATTTTGTTAGTTCCGTAGGATTTCTGCTATGTTTTGCAGGTTTCATACGTGAACAGTTCGATCGAGAGATTTGTTAACTCGGTCGAACGCTTCTGCTGCTCTTTCCCTTCGATCGAACACCTGCTCTCTTTGATCGTAGGCCTACAAAATCAGCCTTCTCGATCGACAGCTTCTCCTTTTCGATCGAGAACTTCTGACCCCTATCTTACTCGATCAAGTTCTTCTGCCCTTTCGATCGAGTGCTGTTGATATATCTCGCATGCTGCGACGTTAATGGGTTATTTGAGACCTCCCATGTTCATGGTCAGTTTGGGGAGGTCCCTATTTCACGCTATATTGTAAGTTTTCCGAGTCCTACTTTTCTTTTCCTTTCAGTTTGCATTCCTTTCCCTATTTTTGGTACAATGAGGGCATTGTGCGGTTTGGTTTGGGGAGGTATGCATCCATATCTGTGTCTGCATGTTGTGTTGTTGCATTTTAGTTTGCACGTCTATCTATTTCTGCATTCATTATTGCTTAAATTACGAAAATCTCATAAAATTCAAACACATTCACGTTTAATTCTACTTTTAGGTTGAGTCAGAACGTTGAACTTTTATGCTACTTTGAGTCTTTTACCCTTGCCTTGCATATTCTTAACATTCTGTCGGCGTGGTAATGTGCATAATCTGTGAGTTTTTGGTTTAAACTTATCTGAATGGATAGACTTGACTCTTATATTAGCAAGCTACATATGCATTCTAAGATTTAGAGCCTGATAAGTTGGTGACATTCATGACTAGTTTCATATAGGATGTGTGTAGTACTCTCTATAAGGCATGTAACATCAATTTGCACGTTCATGGCGCCCTTTTCTCGGTACCTGTATGCATTCGGTTTGTGGTGGTGACACTAGTGGAGAGGTAACTTAAAATCCCTTCTTTCATTACTACCCATAAACTTCACAATAGCTAAATCTGCCTTGTTGACCCCTTAACTACATCCAAACTTAGCCTGCCTTGTCAAGCTAGTTCCAATGGTTTTTGTGTAACACCCCCATACTCCAAGTGCCTTACCAGGACCACCCAGGTATAAGGATGTTACCATCTCGGTTACCCGAGGCAATGATAATCATAAGACAATAAAGAAACATATTTAAATAATAAATATAATTTAAGTGATTACATATCTCAAACCAAAACTGTCAAAGGAATTACAAAGTACTCAATCCGTCTACTGATAAAACTATCATGCTACTAGACATCGTCTGACATAGCGGAAGACTTCTAACTGCAACGTGATGACTCACCCGAGCTATCCCGTACGCATCATATCATACCTGCTCAATAACTGCTCACCACCCCCGAATGGATCACCACAGTTTTTAAAACATTTAAACGGGGTCAGTACTATTTACACAAGTTATATATCAACAGTACAGCAACCAACACAGCTCAAGCAATCATACACAATCAGGCACTCCACTCCATCTCCGTCACCGACTGTCCACTGGACCAGCCCCGGCCGGGGGGGACCCGCACTGTTCCCACCTAAGCCCCGCTCATCATACCGAGCGATAACCCTGTCCCATTAATGTGCACATCCCCTTCCGTGGCGGGTTCCACGAAGGGCGAAACTAGGGCGTGAAGCCACACCCGCAAGTGACTCCACTCAGCCGAGAACGCATCTCGAGAACCACAGACAAACAATCACAATCACAATATCAACAACCGCCTGAATCAACCAATTACACTAATTACAGCACAATCACCACACATTATGTAAGTAATCGAGTAGGAAACCCTACCGGAACAAAGAACACAATCGACGGTCTCAACAGTTGTATCAAAATTCCTCTCCTACGAATCCTCCTCCTAACATATAATCATGAAATTGCTACCAATCAAGAAACATAACAAAAACCCCCAATCCCAAAATTAGGGTTTAACGAAACTTAACGAAATACTATAAAATTGGTACGTAGATCTTACCCTCGACGCAAGAATCACAAAGGTATAAAGAAAGATAAAATCCGACCTTCCAAGCTCCGGGATTTGCCAACAATGCGATTGATGCGAAGAACGTAGTTTGTTTTCTCTTTTGAAAGCAATTAGGTTTATAAAAGTGTTTAAAGAAAGTGACGGAAGTAATTATATACCAAATCGCACTATTAACAAAACCCGAAAATTCATCACCCAGTAAACCGGCTACTCGATCGAGTAGCTTAGGTACTCGATCGAGTGCCGGCTACTCTATCGAGTACCTAAGGCTACTCGATAGAGTAACCTACTACTCTATCGAGTACCTAAGGCTACTCGATAGAGTACCCTACAGGTCAGAAACTATTTTAAAAAAAACAAAACACCCTTACTCGACAGAGTAAGGCCTACTCGATAGAGTACCAAGAGGCTCATAAAACCGTAGTATTACATTTTGTGGGTATGCTGTTACCCTTGTCTATTTGGCTCGCTTTGAAAGAATTGAAGTTGGTGGTATGAACTGAAGAAATGAATTGAAAGAAAGAAAAATTGAGAAATGAATTGAAAGAAAGAAAAATTGAGAAATGAATACGAAAAAAGAAAAATGATGAAAGAAAGAACGAAAAAGAAAAATACATATGCGAATGAGATCGTTGAATAGAACTCCCATGCTTATCATTACTTCTTATGGGGAGTCCTTCGTTGATGTGAGTGGTGTTTTATCAGAATGGCACAGTTCTAAATTTTTTTATTGCATGGTGAAGCGGGATGATCTTCTTATTTGGTTATGGTTGTACTGGCTTGACTTTATCTCCACTTATCCAAATTCATTTGGCCCCTTTTTACCCAATAACCTCACCTCACATCATATGTAAGTCCTCGGCTTATGCCTCGGTCCTGATTGGTTGGAATGTATATGTACGGTCGGTAGAAATCGGTTTCAAGCCAGCTGCATGCATGCTCTTATAGATCGAGTTAGGTGAGTGTCTCTACTTTTTTCTATCTCTTACCAATATACTCACCTTGTGCTTAATTTGTGTGATGAGCGATCCGTGGGAGTCTGATATATATGAGTCTTGCAAGGTCGACGGTTCAATAGTTTGAAGCATTGATTTAATTCGTTTGCACTTACTTACCGCCACTCTATTAGTTGTTGCATTAAATTGGCTTAGGTGGACAATTTGTAGGTAATGAGTTGGTCCCGTTTCGTTAGTTGTCTTTAGTTGCATTCATAGTTTGCTTGGGGATAAGCAAAGGTTTGGTTTGGGGAGATTTGATGCGTGTATTTTATATAAGGTTTTTACCCTATATTTACACGCATTTCTATGTTATTTATGTGGCATCCAGCTACAAATGCCCTCGAATAGTCTACTTTGGTTTGTCTTGTATTAATTGCAGGTATGAACCGGAAAAGAACAAAATCGAACCTGAACCTATCCAATCTCATGCATTTTGGAAAAGAAGGGATCGGAACTTGGAATTTGTCACGTGAAGATGCGTGAATGGCTTCGGAAGGTGTTCAAGAAGTCCACCCGTACTGATATAGCTCGATCGACCCATTTGGCTACTTAAAATAGTCGATCAAATGCTTTATTCTCTTGGAATTCCTCGACCGAGTTCTGTCTTTACTCGATCGAGATGGCCGTTTGTTGAAGTCCTCGATCGAGTACTTATGTTACTCGATCGATAAGTTTGCTGGGTTTTGTCCTCGATCGAGTTGTTTCATTTCACTCGATCGAGAGGTTTAGTCTTTTAGGCGGGTTTTGAGTTAATTTCGAGATTTCCTTTTATAATTAGGAATAAATAAGAATGACGGCAGTCATTAGCACTCTTTCTTCTCTCTTCTTCGACTTCTCTCTGTTACTCTCTCTTAGAACTTTACATTTGAAAAAACCTAATTCTCTATTGATCATCCCTTGTAATCGGTACTCTCTACTCTTAATTAATTAATTACTTTTGCTCTATTGTTTTCGTTCCTCTAATCTCTCTACCCTTTTTGTTCTCTTCTTGATTTATCAATTATGTTTAATTCTTACAGTTTATATATTATTGTCGTTTATTCGATAATTAGGCATAGGTAAACTCCTTTGCTAGGACATAAGGGAGCCATGATTTTAAGGAAGTTATGAATAGGTGATTAGGGTTTAGTGCGAATTAGATCTGTGTTGTTAATCACTGCATTTAACTGTTCTTGTCTGCTTGAGTCGACGCAATTAGATGATTAATTTTGGTACACCTTGACCAAGATCGGAAGATTGGAAGGGGTAAGACCTGCAGTGAACATTAGAGCATTCTAATGAGGGCGGAAGCTAAGTTAGTATTGTTTTAGGGCGAATAGCGGACTGGAAGGACCTTTTCACTACCCTGCAGACCGAATTTACATTGACCTAAGACCCTAGATTTGACTCCTTGAGAATCATAGTGAACCGATTGTCCTAGTTGTTTCTCTCTACTGTATTTCTCTTTACTTTATTTCTCTTTTAATCTCCGTAGATTAGAACACACCTTTAAAACCCCCAAGAAATAGTTGCTTAGACGGACTTAGTATAGCGTACATTTTTCCATCTCCCTGTGGAGGTCGACCCTACTTCTGATGGAAAAGTAGATCTATATACTAACATATTCATATATGTTTTAGGTTAATTTGTCATAAAATTAATAAATGATCTTATGCATGCAAACTTATAAACAAAATATAGAAGAAACATTCATCCTTACATTGGAATTTCGGTTTCTAGGGCACAAGAGAGATCTCCTTTTCTCTTGTTCTTGTGCTTTCCTTTATGGATGAACAAAGGCCCAAGTATAGGATCTCTCCCAAGGATTAATACCCAAGACACACTCTTAATAAAATTAATATAATGTATACTAGATAATATTAATTTTGTAAGAAAAATTGACCCAAAAATTATTTGGTATCTCTCCCAAAACCGGTTGAGA
This sequence comes from Silene latifolia, assembly GCF_048544455.1. Classification (NCBI taxonomy): domain Eukaryota; kingdom Viridiplantae; phylum Streptophyta; class Magnoliopsida; order Caryophyllales; family Caryophyllaceae; genus Silene; species Silene latifolia. The sequence goes on from NC_133537.1 coordinate 37,729,145, forward strand.
GAGAGGAATAATGGAGGAAATTTTATCTTTCTAAAACTCTTGTTTTTTAGATGGGATGAATGAATAATAATCACTAGTTTTTATCTAAGTGAATATTGGGCAAAAATAAGAAGAAAAACCACAAGGGTTTTCTTCCCAAAATCGGGTGGGAGAGGAGGAACAAAAAGAGCCAATGCATGCTCATGGTTGCCTTCACAAGAACAATAGATTTTGCATGGCTAGCTATTTTGTAATCATCATGTTTTCCACTAATATATCCAACACAATATTAGCCTAATAAGCCTCTTATTTTCGGTACACATAGATAATATGGACTCCATATTATCTTTGTCAAAATGTCAATTTGTCTTACGTCACATGTCATATGTGGCATAAATTTGTTATGTATTTTTAACATATTAAAAATCAACGTATTAATAAAAATACGTCATATACAAAATCGACTTAGTAATTCATAATTACTTGTACCAAAATATTTTACCAATTATAAATCACAACAATTTGTATTTATAATGATTCATTCAATTTCAATTGTTTCTATAAACAATAATTTCATCTGAGTAATGAAACAATTCGATTACTCGGACCGTATCTTATTGAATCAGATTATAATGAGACACGCAAATTTTACTTCTAAAATCATCCGTCAATTTTCAAGTAATTTAATTAACTCGTAACGTTATACGATTAATTAAATGATCAATTAAGAGTAATATCCTTTAGGTATGACCTAGGGGATCAACTGATCACCACCGTCGCACCTACGTAATGTTAAACTCTAGTCACCCAATCATTACCGATATATGTTGACCGAGTTTGATAAAAATACTTCCCAATCGTATTCTTTTAATATGAGATTTAAACATGTGATCATTATGATCTTGATTGTGATCGCATTATTGTCGGAGGACACATATTCCAACAATCTCCCACTTGTCCTCGACAAGTGTGCGTCACCAATTCTCTTGTCCTATTACTATCTCCCACTCAATGCAAGGTGTCTTTCAGGTCGTACTTGCAAGTGATCATATCGAGAGTGGTTTCCTCGATCTGGAGAATAACTGATTGACTCCACCATGGATACAATCCGAGCGTGGCCACGCATTTCCAGTTTATTACTCCTCGAGTGGCCCTGAGATATTGTTATAACCCTGACTAGGGGTGGACAATTCCTATTGCACTCATTCCCTTCAACTAGCCACAACCATCATAACCCAAAATATGCCCATTTGACCCCATTTTCGAAGGTCGTAGTAACACAAATCAAAGTTAATCTGAAACTGTGCCATCTTAGGCGAATAGTCTTTAGTCAAAAGAATCGACTCATTTGAATACTATAGCAGCTCTCGCCACGACCAGGCTATATAAATTTGCCAGAACTCTATAAGCGGTCATAAGGCCCGACAAAATGTTCCTAACAGTCTGCCTATGTGATCGACTAGTCATCTCACATGACTCTATGGCACTTGAACTTGCCATCAATCGCATCACACTCTAGTCACTTTGAGACGTCACCTCATACAAGTGACTATGGGCAAATACTATGTTAATCCGTGTTCACTTTAACGGGGTTCAATTGTCACTACAACCCGTTTGGATGTAACAAAGTATAAATTAAAGATAAAAGACAAATGTGATTTTGAACATGAACAAAACAACACTTTTATTTCATTTCAAAATCTAACAAAAACTTGGTACACGTTTAAGTCCCACGGACGCAACATTTCCATCATGCTTAGCCTGCGATAAAGGCTTGGTGAGCGGATCGGCTATATTGTCATCCGTCCCAACCTTACAAATCGCAATTTCCTTTCTTTCAATGAAATCTCTTATTACATGATATTTTCTAAGTACATGTCTAGATCTATTACTAGACTTCGGCTCCTTAGCTTGGAAGATTGTCCCACTATTATCACAATAGGGAGTGATGGGATCATTGGCGGTAGGTACTACTCTTAGACCTTCCGTGAATTGCCTGATCCCACATGACTTCCTTGGCAGCTTCTGATGCTGCAATGTACTCAGCCTCCGTTGTTGAATCCGCGGTTACAACTTCCTTGAAGCTTCTCCAGCTAACGGCTCCACCATTGAGCATGAAAACAAAACCAACTTGTGATTTCATGTCATCTCTATTTGTTTGGAAGCTTGAGTCCGTGTAACCATTAACACGAAGTTCGGTGTCTCCTCCAAACACTAAGATAGAATCCTTAGTTCTTCTCTAGTACTTAAGGATATTCTTGACAGCAATCCAGTGACTCTCACCTGGATTTCCTTGATATCTACGCGTCATGCTCAAGGCATACGAGACATCAGGACGTGTGCATATCATGGCGTACATGATTGATCCGACAGCGGAAGCATAAGGGATCGTCTTCATGCGTTCAACATCATGGAGTTCGGAGGGAGATTGAGACTTGCTCAATATTGTCCCAGTTACCATAGGTACCAAACCCCTTTTGGATTTGTCCATGCTGAACCGTCGAAGAATCTTATCAACATAAGACTCTTGACTTAGTGCCAATATCCTCTTGGATCTATCTCTATGGATCCGGATACCTAATATGCGTTGTGCCTCTCCTAAATCCTTCATTTGGAAGTGGTTACCTAACCACTTCTTAACAGAAGACAACATTGGAATATCATTTCCAATGAGTAGTATGTCATCGACATACAAGATTAGGAACACAACATTGCTCCCACTAAATTTCATGTATAAACACGGTTCCTCAACACTTCGAGTGAAACCATTTTCCTTTATAACATGATTGAATCGATGATTCCAACTTCTAGTTGCTTGCTTAAGACCATAAATGGATCTCTTAAGCTTGCACACTTTGTTAGGATTTTTAGAATCAACAAAACCTTCGGGTTGTATCATGTACACCTCCTCCTCTAAATGCCCATTTAGAAAAGCGGTTTTGACATCCATTTGCCATATTTCATAATCATGAAATGCGGCAATCGCTAACAAAATCCGTATGGATCTTAGCATGGCTACGGGGGCGAAGGTCTCATCATAATGGAGACCTTGGACTTGGGTAAATCCTTTTGCCACTAGCCTAGCTTTGTATACATCGTCATGTCCTTCTATGCCATTATTGACTTTGAATATCCATTTACATTGAAGGGGTCTTGCCCCTTTAGGCAAATCTACCAAGTCCCAAACTTGGTTTTCATGCATAGAATCCATTTCGGACTTCATGGCTTCAAGCCATAAGGAGGAATTATGACTAGAGATTGCGGTTTTGTAGGTAGCGGGCTCGTCACTTTCTATAAGCAACACATCGAGTGTTCCATCTTCTTCGATAAGTCCCACATCTCGATCGGGATGGCGAATTACTCGACTCGTTCTTCTTAGTGGAGGAGGTACAACCGCGTTAGACGACGAAGGAACATCTTCTTGCGTCTCTTTCTCGGTTTGTGGCTCTTGAACTTCGTCAAGTTCAAAATTTCTCCCACTCTGTCTCTTAGAAATGAATTGACTTTCTAAGAAGACAGCCTCGCAAGACACAAACACTTTGTTTTCTTGAGGTTTGTAGAAGTAGTATCCTCGAGAATCCGAGGGGTAACCTACAAAGGTGCATTTTTCGGATCTTGGGGCAAGCTTGTTGTCATTCTTAGTTTTGACGTAAGCATCACATCCCCAAATCCTCATATAGGATATATTGGGAACTTTTCCCGTCCACATCTCATATGGAGTCTTCTTGGTGGATTTAGTGGGACTATTGTTCAAAGATCTAATTGCGGTTTGAATCGCAAATCCCCAAAACGAGTTCCGTAACTCGGTTTGACTCATCATGGATCGAACCATATCAAGTAGGGTTCGATTTCTCCTTCCGGCAACACCATTTAGTTGTGGTGTTCCAGGTGGAGAAAGTTGTGATATAATACCACAATCTTTCAAGTGTGAATCGAATTCAAGGCTAAGATATTCCCCACCACGATTGGAACGTAGTGCTTTTACCTTTTTGTCCAATTGGTTCTCTACTTTGTTTTGAAATTCCTTGAATTTCTCAAACGCTTCACTCTTATGTTTCATTAAATAGACATACCCATGTCTACTTAAGTCGTCGGTGAAGGTTATAAAGTAGTCATAATTACCACGAGCGGTGATACTCATTGGTCCACACACATCGGTGTGTATGAGTCCCAATAGCTCACTTGCTCGTGTCCCTTTACCACTAAAAGGATTACGAGTCATTTTGCCAAGTAGGCAATATTCACATGTACCATATGATTGATAATCAAATGGTGTAATCACATTAGTTGAAATTAATCTTTTGATGCGATTCTCGTTTATGTGACCTAATCGACAATGCCAAATGAACGCTTCACTTGGGTCACTTGATTTGAGTTTCTTTGATTGAATGTTATAGATATCATTAGTCGGATTTGAGGTCTCTAAAATGTAAATGCCATTGATAGAGGAAGCTTGGCCTATAACCAAGTCGTTCCTAGAAATAGTACAACGATTGTTCTTAATAACAAAACAAAAACCGCCTATGTCTAGCATAGCGATTGAAATAATGTTTTTAGAGAGTGTAGGCACATAAAAACAATTATGTAAATACAACTCAAATCCATTAGGCAAAGCTAAAACATAAGTTCCTTTGGATTCGGCCGCTACTCGAGCTCCATTTTCAAGGCGTAGATCCACATCTCCCTTGCTAAGCCTCTTCACATCTCTTAAACCCTATAAATGGTTACAAAGGTGAGAACCACAACCGGTATCTAGTACCCATGTCGTAGTGGAAGTATAATTTATATCAATAACATAAATTTCTTTAGGAATTTTACCTTTTGGAACGATGATTCCTTCCCTTATATTTCGCAAATATACGGGACAATTCCTAAGCCAATGTCCCATGCCCTAGCAATAATGGCACTCATCATTAACTTGCTTGAAGTTTTTGATTTTCTTTCCCTTCTTCTTGAACTTTTTGCCCTTTGAAGCAAGAACTTGATTGCTTGAGCTCCCACTAGTTTTGGCATCTTTATCTTCCAGAGACAAAGACTCTATAGATTGTATGAGGTAGTCTTCCTGAGACGGGCTCACACGAGGTCTAGTAGTAGTAGGTGGTTTAGAAGAAGTGATGAAGTTTAGGTTTCCATCCGAACCTATCCCAAAATGAAGTTCTCTAGTAGTGTCGAAATCATTGTTGAAGCAAACGTCGTCAAAAACATTGTGGTAAGACTCAATAGTTATTGGTGCGGTAGCGTTTGATGGATTCATTGTAATGAACTACAAATATGGAGGAAAAGGAAATATTAACATTTTGTCTTTTTAAATCACACTTGTAAATAAATTAACAAGATATGAGCATTTAAATAGTGACCTCTACCCAACTATCATAAATGATTCCAAGATCCAAATTCATATTAACTTGGGCACGGTATGGCCGATGAAACCCTTATCAATATAACTCGGTGGATTAACGCTTTAATCGATTCTACTTCTATAACTCTTGGTCGATAAATTTACACTAACTTTTATCTTTAGCCCGGAACACATACGTTTACGGTCACGAATACTTCCGTTGAGTTCAATCCAAATTTCGAATAAATGTGTCCATGATCCAAATCCACATCAACTTGGGCACGGTATGGCCGATGAAACCCTCATCAACATGAATTCGGTGGATAAACATTCATCACCCACTTCCCCTACGTAACAAGGTTTGTACCCCGGTAGGGCCGAGTGCACTCCCTCGCGAAATAGGTTTTCATGGTTTCTACTATTTGGTAAGGCTATGTCTCAATTAATTGTTTTAGCGAGAGGTCATGTCAATTTATTATCTATCACGTTTTAAGTGAACTAAAGCGGTGAACTACGATAATTCTAATTGACACGGTCGATAAACTCGATGAAAGAAGATGCATGTTTTAGTTATGGCGATTTAGCGTTGCATGCGACATATAAATAAAATGCAAAGCATAAAAAAAAATCCTAGTATGGCCTTCCTAAAATAGAAAATCTAATTAACTATTACATATTCGGAAACCAACTCCATTGGTCCCTTGAACTTCGGTTGTGGCACGTATCTCGAGGTAACACCGTCTTTATGTATCGCCATCTTGAAGAAAACCGTATTGGGGAACTCCGAGATAAATTAAATTACATAGCAAATTACATAATTTCCCATTTGTAACTAAAAAATAAAATAAATCTATTAAATTATAAAACGGTGATACGAGATCACAATAACTTACAACCGAATCGATATTCCCATACATTTCGGGAAATACCAATTAAAAACTAAGGCCATACTAAGTAAAAATTACATAATTCAAAAATTACATAAATAAAATTATGACAATCATAAAGAAAATGCAGCATTATAATATGTATGAACATGCCCAATTTTATGCTAAATCGCCTTTAAGTAGCCAATATCGTATATTACTCAGTTTTTACGGATTTGCGTGATTTCAACATTTTATAATCACAAAAATTACATAAATTCATATTTATGCATAAGTTAATTACCCTAACCTCTTAGGACTCAAAATTTAGTCTTCACTAATTATTTGACCATAATTAACTCATATTTCTAAAATTGTTCATTAATGGACTTCAAATTATAAAAATAAGCTATAATCTTCAAATAAATCACAAAATTTCAAATAAATTCAAAATTTGAAATTTAAACTCATGAACATTCTGGAAAAATACTATGACACTCATAATGTTCAAAAACTTAGGTTAAAAATTTCGAAATTTATCCGGAAAAACAATGTTGCGGTTTATCGGTTTTAACTAAATAATCATAAAAACATAAGAAAAATTATATTCACCAACTTTTCAATTTTAGATCTGAAAAAGATAATAAAATGCAACATTGGTCGTTTTTCCTTAGTCATGGAGTATGTTTTATTAATATTTCACTAATTAAGTCACTATTCATGCCATTTTTCTTCAAAAATCCATAAATCATGCAAAAAGACTTCAATATAGCCTATTATTTTACACACATCTTGTAAAATTGCATGTGACAACATACTAAATTTCTATGACCAGATTCGAAATTTATCTCATATTAACCTATTTTTATAAATCCGATTTTAATAATGAAAAATCCATTTTTCGAGCATAAGAAGTCCAAAAAATATGAAAATTTACAGGTCATCTCAAAATAATATATGTGACAACATATCCAAAAATCACTGGAAAATTAGAAGTTTAGCTAATTTTAGTCCGAAAATGACATTTATACTCATAAAATCATATTTTAATGCCATTATAATGTAATATGAACAATAAAAATCCATAAAATAACCAAAATATCCTAAAAACATTTTAGGATCAGAAACTTTAACATGCAAAAATTAATTTTGTGATATATCATAATAACACAAATTATACAAGTTTTATATGTTAATCTTTATAACTCGGAAAAACTTTTAACCGATTTGCATGCAAACAACCATGGCTCTGATACCAATTGATGGAAAAGTAGATCTATATACTAACATATTCATATATGTTTTAGGTTAATTTGTCATAAAATTAATAAATGATCTTATGCATGCAAACTTATAAACAAAATATAGAAGAAACATTCATCCTTACATTGGAATTTCGGTCAATATGTGTCCTCCGACAATAATGCGATCACAACTGTTGATCATAATGATCACATTTTTAAATCTCATTTTAAAAGAATACGATTGGGAAGTATTTTTACTGTCAACTGGTCAACATATATCGGTAAACATTGGCTGACTAGAGTTTGACATTACTGTCGTGCGACGGTGGTGATCAGTTGATCCCCTAGGTCATACTTAAAGGATATTACTCTTAATTGATCATTTAATTAATCGTATAACGTTACGAGTTAATTAAATTACTTGAAAATTGACGGATGATTTTGGATGTAAAATTTGCGTGTCTCATTATAATCTGATTAAATAAGATACGGTCCGAGTAATCGAATTGTTTCATTACTCAGATGAAATTATTGTTTATAGAAACAATTGAAATTGAATGAATCATTATAAATACAATTGTTATGATTTATAATTGGTAAAATATTTTGGTACAAGTAATTATGAATTACTAAGTCGATTTTGTATATGACGTATTTTTATTAATACGTTGATTTTTAATATGTTAAAAATACATAACAAATTTATGCCACATATGACATGTGACATAAGACAAATTGACATTTTGACAAAGATAATATGGAGTCCATATTATCTATGTGTACCGAAAATAAGAGGCTCATTAGGCTAATATTGTGTTGGATATATTAGTGGAAAACATGATGATTATAAAATAGCTAGCCATGCAAAACCTATTGTTCTTGTGAAGGCAACCATGAGCATGCATTGGCTCTTTTTGTTCCTCCTCTCCCACCCGGTTTTGGGAAGAAAACCCTTGTGGTTTTTCTTCTTATTTTTGCCCAATATTCACTTAGATAAAAACTAGTGATTATTATTCATTCATCCCATCTAAAAAACAAGAGTTTTAGAAAGAGAAAATTTCCTCCATTATTCCTCTCTCTCAACCGGTTTTGGGAGAGATACCAAATAATTTTTGGGTCAATTTTTCTTACAAAATTAATATTATCTAGTATACATTATATTAATTTTATTAAGAGTGTGTCTTGAGTATTAATTCTTGGGAGAGATCCTATACTTCGGTCTTTGTTCATCCATAAAGGAAAGCACAAGAACAAGAGAGAAGGAGATCTCTCTTGTGCCCTAGAAACCGAAATTCCAATGTAAGGATGAATGTTTCTTCTATATTTTGTTTATAAGTTTGCATGCATAAGATCATTTATTAATTTTATGACAAATTAACCTAAAACATATATGAATATGTTAGTATATAGATCTACTTTTCCATCAACTTCCACTAGCTTCTGTTAGCTGTTTTAGGTATTTATTTTTGGTACTAAACAACGGTACAATACATAGGCGCTGTTTTGAAGCAATTAGGATCCAAAATATCAAAGTAGAAGCATAAAACTTAGATTACAAGAGTTAAAGGCTCGAAATTTTGGAGCAAATTTTTACCATAAATTGAATGCAAAGTTGAGGAAATAGATTAAATACTTTACATTGATTGAAGATTTGAACAAGCAAGAAGGCATCCAAGAGAAATCACAACCAAGAATCACCCAAGTGTTTTTGAGAGAAAAAGAATTTTGAAGAGTTTTGAGTAAAATGAAAGGTAAAGAGGCGGAAATAAGATAGGAAGGGAAGTTATAGGGTTTTCAGAATTAACCGAGTTGGACCGCGATAAATGGATACTCAGTCGAGTATCGGGTTTACTCGGCTGAGTATGGCTTACTTGGTCGAGTATTTGGTCTGCTCGGTCGAGTATACAAAAATCAGTAGCTAGTGTAATCTGTCATTCTGACTTCTCGGTCGAGTACCTCTTTACTCGGCCGAGTACGGCCTACTCAGTCGAGTATCAACTCTACTCGGCCGAGTTCAACAGATCAGTGACGGAACTACAAGATGCAAAGAATATTTACTACAAAACAATAAACATCGTTCGGAGTTCCACTTAATCGAGCTCGTCACCGCTAGACCGTATTTCTAGCACAACAAGGCACGTCATAAGTTACATAGTTCATTACGATATTCTTAAGCGACACATGTTACTATGCACATAACCGGTAGTCAGAGAACTCATGCCACATGACATATCCATAATCAATCTTAACTATATAGTAGGTAGGAACGAGCTATAAACTTACGTCAACATACTTTACCATGCAACTCTATATGTATATTCGATACTTCATTACCCTTTTGGAAGCCACATAATAAGCACAAATCATGCTCGAGGTCTATCATGTTCACTACGCAATTCTCTTATGATATATCACCATGTTCACAAGACACAATTCTATTATCATTTCATCCAACAACTTCACGAGATTCACAATCTACAAGTACCACACCCATAGCTTAAACACACCACAGTTCTCAATTACTACAATGGCTACTACAAGCATACACATATGACACACACTGGCACAGAGACACTCCTATACATCTGCCCTTCCACGACGACTGGCTTAAGCATGATTGGAGTCGGGATTCTGAGATGAGGGCGCCTTCTCACCCAAAACCGACATAAGGGGCTCCCAACACACATACACCAAATTCATTTTAATTTGACACCCTACATTCATTTGATTCATTGGTTCAGGTTCCAAAATCGTCACTCTCATACCACTTTGTAACACCCCCATACACCAAGGTGCCTTACCAAGGACCACCCCAATGTATGGAGATGCTACCATCTCGGTTTCCCGAGTTAAGTAGATCAAATAAACAATAGTAGAACGTATATTAAATAGTCTTATACTTTACATCGTTAAACAACGTGATAAAGATACAACACAGACAACCACAAGAACTACTAAATGTTAGTGACGGCGACATCTACTTCGGTAGCGTGATGACTCGATTCGCTTCCAAGCCCCGCAAGCATCAATGCTAGTTGTACATGCTAAACCAACTGCTCACCATCCTCGAATGGATCACCACAGTTTTGAAACCATAACACGGGGTCAGTTCACTGCATAACAAAATAAGACAAGTACAATAATGATAAGCAGATGTTCACCATCCACCTCCAACTCCCAATCTCATCACGTAACTGACTACACACTAAAGCGTGTAGCCCTGCCAGTGGGGGACCGCAGCCGTACCCACCTAAGCCCCACTCATCAACGAGCGATAATCCTGTTCATTAATGTGCACATCCCCTCCTGTGGCGGGTTCCACAGAGGGCGAAACTAGGGCATGAAGCCACTCCCGCAAAAGACTCCACTCAGCCGAGGATGCACCTCGTGAACATCATCAACCATCTCAACACCAACACCAACTCCACTCCAACAACAACAGATAATCACAATATCAATCGTACAAACAATCACAACACAATCTTAAATCAATTAAACAGTAAACCAAGTAGGGAAACCCTACCTTATCGCTAATCCATGGAAGCGCATCCAACTACTAGCCAGGCAAGACTCCGAGGCGAATCCCACAAGTAGTAACCATATCCTATTACTAGACTGCCCCAAAAACCTACTGAAAGACAACAACGAAACAACGACTTACCTTGAGACGCGGACCGAAGTCGGCAACGATGTCATCCCGACTCGAAGACTCCATGTATGAACCATTCCCCCTTCTTGGGTTAGTGTCTAGGCTAGATGAGAGTGTATAGAGAGGTAGGTGATAGGTAGGAGAGAGAGATTAGGGTTACAAAGATAAGGGAACCGTCGAAAATGAATTAAGGTTTACTATCTCGCGTTTTATAATAACGCGTTAACAGCCGTAGTACTCGGTCGAGTATTCCCATACTCGGCCGAGTAACCCATACTCGGTCGAGTATTACCACTACTCGGCCGAGTATCCCCTACTAGGTCGAGTAAACAGATACGTAGGTCTCCTTCCTCTCCTATATCCATTACTACGGGTCTCCTCTGGTCAATCGGTTGGACAAGGGGTCCTTTAACAGGGTGGGTATTACATTGAGAACCACAGACAATCAAACAACCAAGTTCACAATATCAATATAGTCATGCCAAATCCAGGGTACAACCTCAACCATGAAAGTAATCATGCCATTAAAACAATCACCATCTTATACTTAAATATACAGTCAACTGAGTAGGGAAACCCTACCTTTTGCAATCCAAGCACACACAAGCAGTCAATAGCAATTCTCAATGACACCGTCACCTACACACAATAATCACATACCATCACTATAGACCATTCCCCCAAATTAACCCAAATCAGGGTTTGCACAAATTCTAACAATAACAATGATAAACTAATTAGGAATACTAGAGACTTACTAACACAGACGATACGAAAAACGAGAACCAAAAGCTCACAATCGATCAACCTTGTCTTAGGAAATGATGAAGATGATTAGAGAAGTTTAGAGCGTCGTTAGGTTTTGTAAAATAATAATTTAGAAACTGATTAGAAACTGCTCAACACGCTATTTATACTTCTCTAGTCATTTTAATCAAAACCGCGAAAATAACCCGTCAGACCGGTTACTCGGTGGGGTACTCGACCGAGTATGCCCTACTCGACCGAGTGTTCCCGGGCAGTAACCTGACCATAAAACACGCGACACACTACTCGGCCAAGTTCCCCCTTTTCGGCTGAGTAAACTAAACTCAGAAAACCGTGGTATTACAGTCTTCCCTCCTTAAGAACGAACTTTATCTCTGAAATTCACAGCCATACCTACATGGCAAGCACACATACCACTCCAACAACCATCACCACACAACTCTCATCCTCCATCCTCGACACTAACTCACCCAACAACGCATAACGCCTACCTAAAATTCAACTCACAATATAGCATCAACCATAGAGTTGCCCACCTAACTCCATAACTCTATCGAATACCAACAACGCAAGCGCCGCCAACTTTGTCTTACTTCCATACTGCACACTAGCAAATCCAATATCAACACCATCTACCAAGCGAGTTTTTACATTCTACCGCCCTTAAAATGAACTTCGTCCTCGAAGTTTACTCACACTCATAAACGTCACCACCCAAAACTGTCAACACTATCGTAACCATACTTACGTACAACCTTACTCCATAACTATACACACAAAATACATACTACTACGAGCATAACCTTTACCTTTCATAATATCAACCACAAGTCCATCCTTTATTCCACATCAAGACTCAACACTTCCAAATATACCATTGTACGCATAAACATCAAACTCCCTTTGTCGCATCCTACTCCTCTTAAGATAAATGTTACGTCCTCGTAACCCAACTAGCACTATATTCTTAGCTATTCCTTCCCCTTATCACCATCTCATCTCACTGATAACCGACTACAACCTTAACACCGATAACCATTCCTAATTACAAGGCTCTCTCTCTCTCTCTCTCTCTCTCTCTCTCTCTCTCTCTCTCTCTCTCTCTCTCTCTCTCTCTCTCTCTCTCCCCTAATCATTCCGCACACCACCTAACATATACCACAAAATCCTCAACATAACCACTACCACAACTCTCCCACATTACCGCACAACCACATTATTTTCTATTCACGTACTTATCCCTACCACCTAACTCACGACCCAAAATTGCTACACACCCACTTGATCCTCAAATTCCGCTTTTATTGTCATCAAACCCATCCATAACTTAACATGATACTAATTCCCAAACACTTCATACTTACTACTCCGATAAAAGACTATGAACCAATTGCAACTTCCAGCTCAGTACCCACATGTTCCTCTAATTACTTGCCATAACTATGTCAACAAAAGTCTCATCTAACATAAGATCTAAAGTGTTCTAACCACCTCCCACAACTATGTTTCTTAAACAAGGTATCACTGTAACTATGACAATATCGACCACATGTGCAACTCTCTTCCATATTATACTCTAGTCTTACCCACAAGTCAAAATTACAAGAAGCAACAGTAAACAGGACAACAATCTATATGCCCATACTAGACTGACATAATCTTTCAAAAGTTCATCTCACAAGTACCCCACCTACTCCACCACAACTGATGACGGCATTGCAACACCGCCACCAACAGCCGCACCGCAGCGCGAAGATACCCGCATCGCAACACGGAGTATCGTGTTCTAATCGCAACCCGGAACACAACAACCATATTAGTAATAAATAGTGTCCCGACACAACGATCATCTCACAACTCATCCAACCACGCAACATGTTACATGGAATAACCAGATAACAACTTTATGAATATCGTACCATACCACTACTCATGAGGTCAGAACCTCACACAATTACTTACACATATCATAGACCCATAATCAGATCTAACTAGCCAACCCTGATTACCTAAGTTACCACTTCATAATGGATATCTCTCACCCGAGCTTAACTAAGATGCCCTTCATAATATATCCTCCCATCCGCACAATTATCACCACCCGACAAATATAACCATATTATAAGTACCCAACTACTAGCAAACATCTCCTATATCCACATCTTATACTCCCTCACAACCATACATACCAATCAGGCCTTCACAAAATCAACCTCTTTAGAACGGGTAACTTCCCTATTTAACATCATCCTTAACCACTAGTGACAACACTACGACACCACCATCTTTCATATAACTACTCTCTTACCATCACCTCTAAATATAGCAATTCATTTCTTCTCTTTGGTTATCTTCCCAAATAACGAACATTAAATCAATCAACAAAAATTACCTCAACAACTATTCAAATTTTATTCTTGATTATATCGTCACCTAGCTCACCACCATAGTCTCATACCATACAAATACTCTACAAACTTCCTACTCCTTTAATTCCTCAAACTCAAGACTAACTGTAACACACGCGAATTTCCCATTTTGACATTTATAATTTATTTAACCGTTCAATTACTTTATTTTATATTTTTAAATTATTTAATTTAATTGATCTCCTTTTTAACATAAATTTTATAAAAGTTACTTTTTCACAAGCTTGTTTATATAAAATAAATATTTTTGTCGGATAATATTAATAGCGACAATAATAAAGCTCCGTCTTAAATTATAGTAAATTTAAGGCGAATTTCCGTCTAGCATAAGACCATCACATTTTCTTATATGAGGCTAATTTATTCGGACCAATCCGATCCCTACTACACATACTCACTCACCTACTCTCTACACTTAAAATGATCCTACTATTATTATTATTATTATTATTATTATTATTATTATTATTTTTTTTTTTTTTTTTTTTTTTTTTTTAGGGATGCGCGCAGCTTTCATTAAAATAAAAATAAAAGTTTACATGAAATTGGTGGGGAGCCGAGAGACAATCTGGGCTCCCACACCCTTAGCAATAGCAAAGCTAAGTCTAGTAAAAATGTAAGCGGCCACCCGAGCCCCCGCATCCGAGATGCCGAGAATTTCGGATCTGCTTGAGCAAGGCAACAAAGATCCGAACCCAGCTCCCAAGTGAAGAGAAAGAGAAAGGTAGGAAACCATAACCAGCTACCGCGCACAAATCCCCATACTTAGCACGCTTTTTGTTTGAGCAAAGATCGGCGACAACTCGGCCCGCACAAAATCGCCAACCCAGCCGAGTCAAAGGTGAAGAACTTGTCGGTCGACGCACACATCACGCCCCCTGTCCCAAGAATAAAGCAATAAATCCGCAGACGAACGAGCCACCATGCCCATCAACCAAACCGATATCAACCTCCTTCCCGCAAAGAATACCGGATCTATAGCGAGATGTCGAAAAGAGTGTCCCGGACAAGGTTATGCCGATGTTTAACGCCCACAAAGTGCAGACAAGAAACAACGTGGTCCCCAAAAACATCCCCAACAAAAACCCGAGAGCAAGCAGGACAGGGCCTAGATACCGTGAATAACGGAACACCCAGACAATACCCCAGCACACTACGGTAAGTCCTCCCGTTCATAGTCTGCCCCAACCCTGAGATAGGAACCGCATGTAACCAATCAGAGGAGTGAGGACACTGCTGAGACTGCCATAAAGCAAGCTGGCGTGGTGTCAAAGAGAAAACAGACTCTCAGGCAGCAGCAACCGTCGTGAAATAAATGTTTGCCAATTTCTTCATAAGTTTGGGGGCAGCAATTTCACTAGAGTGACTTAATATACCAGAACCTGTAGTCGCAGTAAACACCTATGCGGTATCATCAAAAGCAGGGCCAACAGCTACAATACCGAAGGGCCGAGGAGCTTAGCCTGCAAACCAGCAGACTGCAAGCGGGACGCAATAAAAGCATAAAATAAAACATCTCCCGCCGCATAGACACCAAGACCACCAAGATGAAAAGGGAATGTAGCAAGGCGCCACTGCCAATCCCCAAAACCCGGCCCTGACGTGGTGACAATACGTTCCAAGCTAGAACGAAGAGCGGCATCAAAAGGAAGATGGACAGACCCAAAAACATTATTATTATTATTATTATTATTATTGTTGTTGTTGTTGTTGTTGTTGTAGTTGTTGTTGTTGTTGTTGTTGTTGTTGTTGTTGTTGTTGTTGTTGTTGTTGTTGTTGTTGTTGTTGTTGTTGTTGTTGTTGTTGTTGTTGTTGTTGTTGTTGTTGTTGTTGTTGTTGTTGTTGTTGTTGTTGTTGTTGTTGTTGTTGTTGTTGTTGTTGTTGTTGTTGTTGTTGTTGTTGTTGTTGTTGTTGTTGTTGTTGTTGTTGTTGTTGTTGTTGTTGTTGTTGTTGTTGTTGTTGTTGTTGTTGTTGTTGTTGTTGTTGTTGTTGTTGTTGTTGTTGTTGTTGTTGTTGTTGTTGTTGTTGTTGTTGTTGTTGTTGTTGTTGTTGTTGTTGTTGTTGTTGTTGTTGTTGTTGTTGTTGTTGTTGTTGTTATTATTATTATTATTATTATTCCCACCCTCCCTGGTCCGTCACTTACCCCATCCCTTTTCTATTTTGAACAACAACAATTTCCCAGTCAACAACATACAACTTACATCTGCAACGCCATTTTTTTTCGACCTTTCAAATCCAGATTCCGTCCCCATTTCTCAACCTTTTTCCTTAATTTTTGTACCATTCTCTTCCTTTTTCCTTCCTCCTTCTTTAATGGTAAAAAAGTCTCCTTTTTGTAGTGGTTTCGTCTTTCGCCGTCTTATAAAAGTGTCATCTTTTAGCCTCTTTATTCCGTTTTCTTGCCCTTTTATGAAGGATTCGAAGACCCGGAGTGAGGCTCGTGCTGTAATACTACGGTTTTATGAGCCTCTGGGTACTCTATCGAGTGGGCCTTACTCTGTCGAGTAAAGGTGTTTTGCGATTTAAAACAGTTTCTGACCTGTTGGGTACTCGATCGAGTAGCCGGTTTACGGGGGGATGTTTTGTCGGGTTTTGTTAATAATGCGATTTAATATATAAACTCTTCCGTCACTTTCTTAATACACTTTACAAACCTAATTACTTTCAAAAGAGAAAACAATTTACGTTCTTCGCATCAATCGCATTATTGGCAAATCCCGGAGCTTGGAAGGTCGGAATTCACCTTTCTTTATACCTTTGTGATCCTTGTGTCGAGGGTAAGACCTACGTACTGTTTTTATGGTATTTTGTTAAAGTTCGTTAAACCCTAATTTGGGGATTTGGGGGTTTTGTTGTGTTTCTTGTTTGGTAGTAATTGTATGATTGTATGTTAGGAGGAGGATTCGTAGAAGAGGCCTTTTGATAACAGCTGTTGAGATCGTCTGATTGTGTTGCTTTCCAGGTAGGGTTTCCCTACTCAGTATTAGTCCGACAATGTGTTGGTGGTGATTTGTGTTTGTTGATTGTTATCATACGAGTATTGTGACGGTTGTTGGTGTTGATTGCTGTTTAGTAGTTGTGATTGTTTGTATCTATCTGTGTTCTTCGGGGGGCGTCCCTGGCTAAGTGGAGTCACTTGCGGGAGTGGCTTCACACCCATTATTCGCCTTCTGTGGAACTCGCCACAGAAGGGATGTGCACATTAAGGAATTTGGGTTTATCGCTCAATGGAGATGAGCGGGGATTAGGTGGGAACGGTTGCGGTCCCCACTGGCGGCGTGGAGTGACCTGTTGCGATGGGCACTCTGGCAGGGCTACACACTTTAGTGTGTAATCAGTATTGTGGAGTTGGGAATGGAGTTTGGAGTATATCTGTGACGATTGGGCTGTGTTGTTTATTGTATTGTTGGATTATATAAATTGTGTGATTAGTACTGACCCCGTTTATTGTTTTAAAAACTGTGGTGATCCATTCGGGGATGGTGAGCAGGTATGAGTCGAGTTACATGGGATAGCTGGGATGTGCCACTTTCAGATGATAGAGTCTTCCGCTGTAGCCTGAGTAGTTTGTTAAACATTTCATTAGTTGAGTAGACAGTTGGTTTTGAGAGCATGTAACCGTATTTTGGTATTTGGTTTTGGATTGTAACCTTTCACTTAACTTTATACTATTTAAATATTGTTTCGTTATTGTCTTATGATTATCATTGCCTTGGGCAACCGAGATGGTAGCATCTTTATACCTGAGTGGTCCTGGTAAGGCACTTGGAGTATGGGGGTGTTACAAAATGGTATCAGAGAGACGATCCTGAAATCTATAACCAATGAATCTAATGAATATAGGGAGTCAATTAAAATGAACCCGGGGTAAAGGTTGTAGGAGCTAATGCAAAGGCTTGGGAGACGTCCTAAAGTCGCGAACTCGCCCTACAATTTTGAACCGGTCACATGGGGGGTATATGTCAAGTTCATATGTGGTGTTTGTTAGCTTGTATGTGAATGTGACGATATATGTTGTGAACTGATGGATGTTGAGAGTAGAAGATTGATATGGTGATTGAAAAGTTAGTGAAGTATATATATATATATACATATATATACATATATATATATACATATATATATATACATATATATATATATATATGTTGTTTGTATAAGAAGCATGATGGTTGTTTATTACGTGGCATTTGATAACATGAAATAGTTGTTTTGATGATTGAATGAGGAGTTGTGTAGAATCGCATGCGTAGCTAGATTATAATGTTGAGTTGATAAAGTTGTACAGTATGTTGGGATATGAGAGATAACATGCGGGTAGTATATACGAGTCAGCATGACTCGATCGAGTAGGGGGTACTCGATCGAGTAGGTGAGGTACTCGGTTGAGTGGGTCTGACTCGATCGAGTGGGTATTTGACGTTTTTATAACCAGAATCGTGTTTTGGGGTACTCGATCGAGTACATAGGTGATAAGTGCATATTTTGTATACTTTCATCCCCTATATTAGCTCCATTTTATTTGATATTTAGCACTTATCATAGTGTCATAAGCTAATATTTGTTGTCCTAGGTGTATTGTTGTGTTTGTTACGGTTTTGTAGGAATCTAAGCATTTAGAGGCTTTTTCCTATCATTTTATACACCAAGTTCACTAAGCTAATCAAGACCAATTGTTGGACTAAGCATTGGATTGGGTTTTGCATGGAGAAATTGATGGATTAATATGAGTAATGCAAATGTTGCCAACAATCAAAGTCAAAGCCCAATGTTCAAATCCAAGTCAAGGTGGAAAGCATAAGATTCCAACATGCTTAGGATGCTTTTTGGGAGCTCTAAAGATGTTAGATGGAGCATTTACCCGGGTGCATTAAGGGTCATTAATCACACACTTAGGATTTCTCAAGCAATTAAGGGAGGAATTAAGAGAAATCACCCGGAAACACACGACCCCGATCGGGGCCGCAGTCATCTTGAATGTTTACGTTTCTTCTTCCTCTCCTATAAATAGGAGAGGTGTTCCAAGGTCTTGGGGTATCTCATTTTTCACGTCTCATTTTCTTTACATAGCCTTAAGCATTATATTTCTCTCAATAGTTTTTATAATAGTTTTCAATATAAGTTAAGCTTGTAGTTCTCAAACATTTGGTTATTATTACATTTCAAGCATTTGGTTCTATTTGTTTCTTCCATACAAGTTATCTCTATTAAGGTATTTCTATTTCTAATTTACATTTTTCATTGCTATTTAGTTTACTATTAATCTCATTTCATTAGCTTAATTTCCTTTACATGTTATATCACCTAATTTGTTAGATCATACAATCATATTTATCACTTCTCTTAATATAGTTTACAATTTACATCTTAAAATGAGTAGCTAAATCTCTTAGTCTAAGGGCTAGGGGAGCCATGCATAAATTTAATATATAAACATGATAAAATAAGTTAATAATAATATTGTTCATATTGCTTCTATCACATGTTTGCATCGTCACGTTTAATCGTTGTTTAAGGCCTTATTCAAATGATTAAGTTTGTTCATTCGTTCTATAAGTCGAGAGGCACGGAATTGAATTAGACTAAGCATGTATAGTAGGATGACCTAGTCATGGACGAGAGTTTCTCTAGGACCCGGTCTATGGTTGATGCTAATGCCGCAAGGTGGGTATCTTTAAGCCTAAGCAATTGACAATGTTATTAGTACCTAATTTATCATAATCATATGTTTACCTTTGCATGTGTGACCCTAACCCCTTAGACTCCCTTTTAATCATATAATTCACATAATAGTTTTATTAGTCAATCAAACAACCAAACCAAACTAAAAACGAAATCGACCTTGATAAAAATCTACCCATAGCAATTCACGACGCAATTCCCGTTTCCTTGTGTTCGACCCCTATTACTACATTTATTTGTGTTTAGGGAATTTATCTTTGCATAGGTACGCGATAAGCCTATCAAATTTTGGCGCCGTTGCCGGGGAGACGGTTTTATTGCTTTTTGAATTGTTGATTTTTATCTTGTTTTATTTGTCTTGAGGAACACTTGTTCCTTGAGACCGTTACTTATCACTTCTCTAGAAATTGTTGTCTTATGCCCAGGTCCTCTCGTAGTGGAGAATTGCTTTCACCGGATTCCGAGCCCGAGAAAACCTTTAGGAGAAGACGACGCTTTTGGAAGGAAGTGAAAGAAGCCACTTCTCCCATACAAGTTGAAAGTGCTAGAAAGTATTACTTAGACGATCTAAAAGTTCTTGAAGAGGAGGAGGTTTCTTGTTCATCAACTCCACCACCATCACCATCTACTACCAAAAAGATGGTGAGACTTTCCGATCACTCAAAGCCCACCGCGGCCATGCTTCCGGCCGGTATCACAACCACTCAAATTACCGCGCCGGAATTCGAGATCAAACCGGCTTTCATTAGCCTTGTGGAGAGGAAGCAATTTGGAGGAAGTCCTTTGGAGGATCCCAATTTGCATGTGCAAAACTTTTGTGACTATTGCTCCATGATCCATCAAACGGGCGTCACCCAAACCCAAATAAGGGAAATACTTTTCCCTTTCTCTTTGAAGGACAAGGCCAAACTCTGGATCAATAGCCTTGACCGCACCACCTTAGGAATCACCAATTGGGAGACATTGGCTCTTGGTTTTTACCAAAAGTTTTTTCCACCGGAGAAAACTCAAACTTTGAAGAGCCAAATCACCGGATTCCGTCAACAAGCTCTTGAGAGCTTATATGAGGCTTGGTAGAGGAACAAAGAGCTTCAAAGGCAATGCCCACATCATGGGCTAGATGATTGGTTTCTAGCAATAATATTCTACAATGGATGGTGTGCCGAGTCCCGAAGGATTCTTGATTCCGCTAACAATGGGCGGTTTGATCAAATTGACACCAACCTTGCTCATGCCACGATCAAATCTATGGCGGTCCATGATGCCCAATATGTCAATTCCCGAGTTGTGCCATCCAAAGGTAAAGATGAATCCTCTAACAACTCCGTTTTGCTAGCTCAAATTGTCTTGCTCTAACAACAATTGGCGGAAAGAGATGCTAAAGATTCCATCCAACAACTCAATGTTGTGTCTTCAACAAGCCAAATCATCGTTTGTGATGGATGTGGAGGTGCGGGTCATTATGCTGCTCATTGCCGAGCTTCTATTGAAGAGGTAAATGCTTTTCAAGCTTTTAGATAAAGTTCATATCCACCGGGTACATTTTCCAACACCTATAACCCGAATTCAAAATTCCATCCGAACTTGTCTTACACTAGCAATAATGTACTTAACCCTCAACCCCCACCACAACAAAATGCCTATGTTCCTCAACAACAAAAGTATATCCCTCCACCGGGTTATCAAAATCAACAAAGGCCCCCACAAAACAATTACCAACTAAATCCACCACAAAATACCCAACAAAACAATCAAGGAGGTGGTAAGCTTGAGGGCATGATAGTCCAAATGCAAAGGGAATTTTTGGCTCAAATTCAAAAGAATGATCAAGCTCATAGCGCCGCGGTCAAGATGTTGGAACAACAAGTGGCTCAATTAGTCGCTTCTAGCTCTCAAAGGAAGAATGGTCAACTACCTCCCCAAGGTGAGCAACCACATGAAACCGTTAATTATATTTCCTTGAGAAGTGGTTCAAGCTATGATGGGTCATCCATGACTTTGGATGATGAGGTGGTTGTTAAAAAGGCTAAGCTTGGGGGAAATGACAAAAAGAAGGCTAGTGAAGAGCCTCTTGTTAGGGACCGTGTACCATTTCCCCACCGATTGTTGACGCTAAAGAGGAAGAGCAAGCTTGATGCCAAGAATGTTGGGTCTCCTATGCCAAAAGAAAGTGATGAGGTGGTTGTTGAAGAAATCTCTCCTATTGCTAAGGAGAGTGATGTCGTTTCAAACAAGGTGAGTATTCCTAATGAGAATGAGAAAGATGTGGAGGATGCTCCTCCAAAAGAAGTTGTTCAAGTACCATTTCCCCATCGCCTAGCAAAGCACAAGGAGGAAGGTAAGTTTGCTAAATTTTTGGATGTTTGTAAAAATTTACAAGTCACCGTCCCGTTTATGGAATTGCTTACCCAAGTCCCTTCCTATTCAAAGTTTATGAAGGAAATCCTCTCAAAGAAGCGATCCTTCAATGAGGTTGAGACCATTGTTTTCACCGAAGAGTGTAGTGCACTCTTACAAAACAAGTCTCCCCCGAAACTTAAGGACCCCGGTAGCGATTCTATTCCTTGCACTATAGGCAAATATACCATTGATAAGGCCCTTTGCGACCTAGGTGCTAGTGTAAGTGTCATGCCCTATTCCCTTTGTGAAAAACTTAATATGGGTGCTCTAAAGTGCACAAGTACGACATTGCAAATGGCGGACAGTTCTTTAAAGCGACCTTTAGGTGTCTTAGAAGATGTACCCGTCAGAGTTGGCAAGTTTTTCATACCCGTTGACTTCCTCATACTTGATATGGCCGAGGACTCACAAACCCCAATTATATTGGATAGGCCATTTTTACGCACCGCGGGTGCGTTAATTGATGTGAAAAATGGGAGGTTGACGTTGGAAGTGGGTGATGACCGGGTTTCCTTTAGCAAAAACAACACCATTAGAAGCCCAATGTTACAAGAGTCTTGTTATTTATTTAGCACTGTGGACTCTTCTTATGCCTCCAATTCACTTGGCTCCTTACTAACGGATCCATTGGAGGACGATGTTGGTGTTGTTTGTTTTGTAGGTGACGATGCTAAAGGCACTAATTCTAGGAGTGCCAAGAGGAAAAGGAAATTTTATTTGAACAATTTCAAATGGTTGCGGAATGCAAAGATAGCTATGAAATGGAGCTTGGTTGGTGGCAAGCTCAAGTACCAAACTTGAATCAAATAGCTTCTTACGTCGTGCGGGGCGTTAAACCAGCGCTTCTTGGGAGGCAACCCAAGCTTTTTATTGCTTTTATTCGTTTTTGTTTTTAATTTTCTGCAATTTATTGTTTTTCGTAGATTAGTAATAAAATACTCGACTTGACGATGTTTCTTTTTGTGATTTTTAGGTGAAAAATAAAGGAAGAAAATTAGAAGATAATCTGGCACGCAGCCCCATGCAAGATCCCCGTTCGGGGACGTGGTTTTCGAGAAACGAGAAGGAATTAAATCAATGCGGAAAAGAGTCAAAACCCGAAGAGGAGGTCAACCCCGATCGGGGTTGGTGGCCCCGATCGGGGTCGTGGTTCCGTGAAATTTTTGCCTTTCTTTCTTTTGCGGGTAAAGAGTGAATCATTTTATCATTCTTATAGAAACCCGATGGTACCTCCATTCTCTTTCTCTACCATTTTTCTTTACTATTTTTCATTTTAGTCACAAAGAAGCATTCTCTATCCCCCGAATTCATGCTAGCTTGGGGGAAGGTTAGCAAGTCGAGTAAGTTTTTAATTGCTTTGCATTTTAGTTTAGATCTTGCATCCCATTAAACATAACCTATAGTCCTTCTTGTTTTGTGCTTTGAGCCATTTTTATGGTTTGATTGGGTGATTTGGATAGTTAACACATTGAGGACAATGTGATGTTTAGCTTGGCGGGAGATATTGCATTTCATATAGCGTAGTTTGCATGTAGTGTAGAAATTTTGAAAAAAATTGAAAATTTTTGAGAGAAAGTTTTGCTTTGTGCTTGCTTGTAGCCTACTTTCCTCTTCGCTTATTCTAATAATGGCTTGTTGCTAATGATTTATTCTTTCATGTTGGGATATTAGCTACATGGGGATGTCTTGACATAGTAGGTGGGAGATGGAGAATGAACCGAATAGGCTTGATCTTGACTTGTGACAAGCTACAAATTGGTAAGGTAGAGCCTCTTAGACCGACGCATCCATATCCGGTCTCTCTTAGGTGAGTGTAGGTGTCTCCTTATAATGTGTGTTTCATCAAAACGCACAAGTATGGTTCTCTTGTCATCTCTTGGTAAGCATGCATTCACTTGTTATAGCATTTTGGAGCCATTCACATGAATATAATTGCCTTCTTGACCCCTTCACAAACAATTTTCCCTAGCTACATTATAACTTGCCTACCTTGTTGAACTAGTAGCTTATTTGGTCTTGTTTGGGTACTCAATTGGGATTTGTTTCAAAGTTTGAATATCATGTGAGCTTGGTCTTAATGCTCTTGAAAAAGAAACGAGAAACAAGGAAAAAAAATGAAAGAAAAAAAAGTGAAAAGGAAAAAATGGTGAAAAAATGAAAATGAAAAGAAAGAAAAAAAAAAAGAAATGAAAAAGCATGAAAATGAAAGAAGAAGTATGCATTGAAAAGGAGAAGAGAGAAGAAGAAAACTATATGAGAAACTCTCAAGCATTATTCATATATTTTGGAGAGTTGTCTTATGATTAATTTGCAAAAAATTAGGTTAGAATTGGGATTGAGCATCCTTACATTTGGTTGTTGCTAGCTTGACATTAGCTCCACAATCCATAATTCATTTGTTTCCCCTTCTTACCCATTACATATTGCCTTCTTCCTACCCATTTGGCTTCTTTATCATGCTTGCATTTGATTGTTTTGGCTTACTAGTTTTGATTGATTACCATATTAGATTGCGGACACATTTTATAAGTCGAGGATAGTTGAGTGTTCATTCACAAAATTGTCCTTTCACATAAAAAGAGTTGAATGCCCCGTAAGAGTCCAAAAGTCAAAAGATCATGCAAGAGCTTAATGGTTCATTTCAAGTTTTCCATGCTACGCCGTCATGTAAATCTCATCCATGTTTTGCTTTGTCCTTTGCCCATGTTGATTCGGGTTTTTAAATCATTTTGCATAGCTTGTTTGGATAGTGCAATTGTTGGGATTTGGTTTCTTGCTTGAGGACAAGCAAGGGTTTAGCTTGGGGGAGTTTGATAAGTGCATATTTTGTATACTTTTATCCCCTATATTAGCTCCATTTTATTTGATATTTAGCACTTATCATAGTGTCATAAGCTAATATTTGTTGTCCTAGGTGTATTGTTGTGTTTGTTACGGTTTTGTAGGAATCTAAGCATTTAGAGGCTTTTTCCTATCATTTTATACACCAAGTTCACTAAGCTAATCAAGACCAAGTGTTGGACTAAGCATGGAGCATTGGATTGGGTTTTGCATGGAGAAATAGATGGATTAATATGAGTAATGCAAATGTTGCCAACAATCAAAGTCAAAGCCCAATGTTCAAATCCAAGTCAAGGTGGAAAGCATAAGATTCCAACATGCTTAGGATGCTTTTTGGGAGCTCTAAAGATGTTAGATGGAGCATTTACCCGGGTGCATTAAGGGTCATTAATCACGAACTTAGGATTCCTCAAGCAATTAAGGGAGGAATTAAGAGAAATCACCCGGAAACACACGACCCCGATCGGGGCCATGCAACCTCGATCGGGGCCGCAGTCATCTTGAATGTTTATGTTTCTTCTTCCTCTCCTATAAATAGGAGAGGTGTTCCAAGGTCTTGGGGTATCTCATTTTTCACATCTCATTTTCTTTACATAGCCTTAAGCATTATATTTCTCTCAATAGTTTTTATAATAGTTTTCAATATAAGTTAAGCTTGTAGTTCTCAAACATTTGGTTATTATTACATTTCAAGCATTTGGTTCTATTTGTTTCTTCTATACAAGTTATCTCTATTAAGGTATTTCTATTTCTAGTTTACATTTTTCATTGTTATTTAGTTTACTATTAATCTCATTTCATTAGTATAATTTCCTTTACATGTTATATCACCTAATTTGTTTAGATTATACAATCATGTTTATCACTTCTCTTAATATAGTTTACAATTTACATCTTAAAATGAGTAGCTAAATCTCTTAGTCTAAGGGCTAGGGGAGCCATGCATAAATTTAATATATAAACATGATAAAATAAGTTAATAATAATATTGTTCATATTGCTTCTATCACATGTTTGCATCGTCATGTTTAATCGTTGTTTAAGGTCTTATTCAAATGATTAAGTTTGTTCATTCGTTCTAGAAGTCGAGAGGCACGGAATTGAATTAGACTAAGCATGTATAGTAGGACGACCTAGTCATGGACGAGAGTTTCTCTAGGACCCGGTCTATGGTTGATGCTAATGACGCAAGGTGGGTATCTTTAAGCCTAAGCAATTGACAATGTTATTAGTACCGAATTTATCATAATCATATGTTTACCTTTGCATGTGTGACCCGAACCCCTTAGACTCCCTTTTAATCATATAATTCACATCATAGTTTTATTCGTCAATCAAACAACCAAACCAAACTAAAAACGAAATCGACCTTGATAAAAATCTACCCATAGCAATTCACGACGCAATTCCCGTTTCCTTGTGTTCGACCCCTATTACTACATTTATTTGTGTTTAGGGAATTTATCTTTGCATAGGTACGCGATAAGCCTATCAATAGGGCACTCAATCGAGTAGGGGGTCACTCGATCGAGTGGCTGTGCTACTCGGTCGAGTGTGTTAGAGATCAGAAGGTCTGTTTTGGGTCTGATGTCGGGGCACTCGATCGAGTATGGGGGGCACTCGATCGAGTAGCCTCTACTCGATCGAGTAGGTTTAGGCACTCGATCGAGTGTGTTTTGGGCAGTCTGTTTTCGTGTTTTGGGGTTATAGTGCGTATGTTTATATCTACCCTTTCTTATATAGTTTCAAGATGCCGCCCAAGAAAAATGTTTTGTATGCGAGAGCTGAGAACATGAACATCGACGATGTAGTTAAGATGTTGGAGCATCAAGATGCTCTTACGGAGGCCCTAAAGAGAGTGGGAAAGGATAAGGAGGTTGATCACTCCAAGATCAGCCTTTATATAACAAGGTTTAACCCAAAAGAGTACAAGGGGACCGGGGAGCCAAACCTTCTTGACAACTGGCATCGTGAGATGGAGAACATACTAGACCTGGTACACTGTCCTGATGAGATGAGAGTGGAACAAGCTGCGTTCTACTTGAGGGAAGCAGTTGGTGAGTGGTGGGACAAGGTAAAAGTGAGTGCTAGAGAGATGTATACGAAGCAGGGCTTACCTGCTATACCTTGGGAAGAGTTTCAGAGGGCTATGAGGAAAGAGTTTGTACCTGAGCATGTGAGAAGTAAGTTGAGAGAGGAGTTTGATGGGTTTAGGATGACATCTGATATGTTAGTTACTGAGTACTACAAGCAGTTTAATGAGAAGTCTAGGTATGCTGAGGACATGGGTTTGAGTGAGGAGAACCTAGCGCTGAGATTTGAGAGGGGGTTGACCCCCAAGATCATGGATAAGTTACCCGTGGGAGTCCTTACTGATGTTAAGGAGGCGTATGAGAGGGCTGGGAGAGCTGAGAGGTTGGTGGAGATGGCTCAAGAGAGAGTAGTTGAGAAAAGAAAGGCTGAGAGTGAAGGTGGTGGCCAATCTAGCCACAAAAAAGGCAACCTGGCTAGAGCGTTTTCTTCTGGGTCAGGGTTCAGTGTTGGGGCTTCCTTTGGGCGTGGCCGTATGAGTGGTAGTGGTAGTTGGGGGATGACCTGCTATGGCTGTGGCGGTGTAGGCCACAAGAGACATGAGTGCACGAGTGTACTGGAGCTTTTCGAGATCGGCTCGGGAAGCTATTCTCGGGGGCCGCACGAGTTATGCGAGCAATAGACCGTCTGGATCATGGTCTAACCGGGGAGGTCAGAGCTACCAGAGTGGAGGTAACCGCAATGGCGGTAATTCCTATCAGAAACCAGCTACGAACAACAACAACAATCAGGGGTCGGGTGCTAAACCGGCCACATCAGCCAGTACTATCCAGGGAGGTGGACAGAAGACCAGTGGAAAGCTGTTCATGATGGACAAGAAGGCAGTTGAGGACGATGCACACGATATCACTGGTCATTTTCTTGTTAACGGTATTCATACCTTTGTTTTGTTTGATTCGGGGTCGTCTCAGTCGTTTGTATCTTTGAGTCATGTTAAACGGTTGGGTTTGAGGGTATGTGAGTCTGTAAGTGAGAAAGTTTTTATACCTTCGGGTGAGTCTATATCATGTCGAAGGTTGCATAGGGATGTATCTATGATAGTTGGGCAAGTTGATCTACCTGTAGACTTGCTAGAGTTTCCTTTTGATGGTTTTGAGATGATAGTCGGGATGGATTGGTTGAGAAAGTATAAAGCTAAGATAGACTGTCATCAAAAGAAAGTGTCTTTGAGAGATCCTAAGGGCGTATGTGTGTCTTATCGTGGGTTTGTGGTCAAACCCAAAGTTAAGTTGATTGTAGCTGTTACCTTGAAGTCCTATCTGAGGAAGGGATGCCCTATGATCTTGTGCCATGTGAGAGATGACCGGATAGAGAGTCCGAGGGTTGATTAGATACCAGTGGTGGGGGAGTTTGCAGATGTTTTTCCAGAGGAGATTCCGGGGTTGCCACCGAAGAGGGAGATAGATTTCATGGTTGAGTTGAAACCGGGGACGGGACCAATCTCTAAGGCACCGTACCAGATGGGTCCTAATGAGATGGAGGAGCTCGGGAAACAGTTAGATGACCTGATAGAAAAGGGATACATTAGACCTAGTGTATCACCGTGGGGAGCACCAGTTCTTTTTGGGAAGAAGAAACATGGGAGTTTGAGGTTGTGCATAGACTACAGGGAGCTGAACCGAGTGACGGTGAAGAACAAGTATCCTTTGCCAAGGATAGATGACCTGTTTAATCAGTTGAGTGGTGCATCAGTCTTTTCCAAGATTGATTTGAGGTCGGGGTACCATCAGGTGAAGATTAGAGAGGTGGACATACCGAAGACAGCTTTCACGTCGAGGTATGGTCATTATGAGTATGTGGTGATGCCGTTTGGGTTATCTAATGCACCAGCTGTGTTTATGGATTTGATGAATAGAATCTTCAGACAGTTTTTGGACAAGTTTGTGGTGGTGTTTATCGATGACATCTTAGTCTACTCCAAGACTAAGGAGGAGCATGAGGAGCATCTGAGGATTGTGTTGCAGACCTTGAGGGAGCATGAGTTATATGCTAAGCTGTCCAAGTGTGAGTTTTGGTTAGAGAAAGTTGCTTTTCTGGGGCATGTGATCTCTAAGGATGGGGTAGCTGTGGATCCGGCAAAGATTGAGGCAGTGACAAAGTGGGAAGCACCAAAGAATGTTGCTGAAATCAGGAGTTTCTTGGGTTTAGCTGGATACTACAGACGGTTCGTGAAAGATTTCTCCAAGATTGCTAAACCTATGACAGCTTTGATGAGGAAAGAGAACAGGTTTCGTTGGGATGAGAGTTGTGAGACGGCGTTCCAAACATTAAAGGAGCGTTTGACCACAACTCCTATTTTAGCATTGCCTAAAGGGATCGAGAACTTTGAGGTTTATACAGATGCCTCAAAGAATGGGTTGGGATGTGTGTTGATGCAGAACGGGAAGGTGATTGCCTATGCTTTTAGGCAATTGAAGCCTTATGAGGAGAACTATCCTACACATGATCTAGAGTTGGGTGCAGTGGTGTTTGCTCTTAAGATATGGAGACATTACCTTTATGGGGCGACCTTTAAGGTATTTTCGGATCACAAGAGTCTCAAGTACATCTTCACTCAAAAAGAGTTGAACATGAGACAGAGGAGGTGGATGGAGCTGATTGGCGATTATGACATTGATATTATCTACCATGAAGGGAAAGCCAATGTTGTTGCAGATGCTTTGAGTAGGAAGAGTGTGCATTTTTTGTGTACAGCTCTATCTTTGATGAGGTTGAGAGATGAGGTGGGGAGGTTTGGGATACATATGATGTAGAGAGGGGATGCCATGGGAGATTTGACAGTGCAGCCTGATCTTTATGACGATATTCGAGGTAAACAGGCATTGGATTCCAAGATAGTTGAGTGGAGAGCTGGAGTAGAGAAAGGGACAGTGTCTCGATTCTCTATTCATACAGATGGTAGTTTGAGGTTTGATGGTAGGTGGTGTGTCCCTAATGATGAGGAGCTGAAAACGACAATCATGACAGAGGCACATTGTACACCGTATTCAATACATCCAGGTGGTGACAAGCTGTACAAGGATTTAAAGAACACGTTCTGGTGGCCTGGGATGAAGAAAGAAACAGCTGAGTTTGTGGCCCGTTGTTTGACATGCCAGAGAGTTAAAGGGGAACAGCGATGACCACAAGGTAAGATTCAGTCTTTAGAGGTACGTGAGTGGAAGTGGGAATCCATTTCTATGGATTTTATCGTGGGTTTGCCAAAGAGTCAACAGGGTAACAATATAATATGGGTAATAGTGGATCAACTGACCAAATGAGCTCACTTTGTGCCAATGAAAGATACATGGACTAAGGCACAATTAGCTATGGCTTATCGGAAGAATGTGCTAAAGCTACATGGAGTCCCTAAGGACATAGTATCTGACAGAGATGCAAGATTTATCTCAAGGTTTTGGAAAGAGTTGCAGGAATCTTTGGGAACAACTTTGAAGATGAGTACAACATTTCATCTTGAGGATATGTTGCGAGCTTGTGTGTTGGACTTTGGTGGTAGCTGGGAACAGAGGTTTGATTTGATAGAGTTTTCTTACAACAACAGCTATCACACTAGTATTGGTATGGCACCGTTCGAGGCCTTATATGTGAGGAGATGTAGGAGTCCGATTTGTTGCGACGAAAGTGCTGAGGCAGTGGTTCTAGGACCAGAGATGGTACATGAGATGGTTGAGCAGATTAAGATGATCAGGGAGAGGATGAGAGCGGCTCGGGATAGGCAAAAGAGTTATGCAGATCTACATCGCCGTGATATAGAGTTTCAGGTTGGGGATAAGGTTCTTCTGAAAGTATCTCCTATGCGTGGGGTTATGAGATTTGGGAAGAAAGGCAAGCTGAGTCAGAAGTTCATAGGGCCTTATGAGATCTTAGAGCGGGTTGGAGAAGTTTCATATCGTTTGGCTTTACCAGCTGCGTTAGAGAGGGTGCATAATATGTTTCATGTATCTCAGCTGCGGAAGTATGTGAGTGATCCGTCACATGTGTTAGAGGCAGAGAGCTTAGAGCTAGATGAGTCTTTGTCATACCTTGAGGTGCCTAAGCAGATTTTTGACCGGAAGGTTAGGAAGACTATGAGTGGTGAGACAGTTTTGCTTAAGATCCTTTGGTCTAATCACGAGACTGAGGAAGCTACATGGGAGGCAGAGGAGGCTATGAGAGAGCGTTACCCTTTCCTTTTTGATCAGGTATGTATGGTTACTGGGACGTAACCTTGTTTCTTTTGGGGGGGGGGGGAGTAGATGATCGCGAAGAGTTTTTGAGAGCTTTTATACCTTTTTCATGTTGTGCCGGTATGTTTGTTGTGGTTGAGTCGGGTTGAGTTTGGGTTAGTAACATGTTTTATGTTGAGTTTTGTTTCGGTTGATGAGTCGGGAGTGTAGTAGTGTGTGTCTTTGTTTTGTTGTGGTTTGAACTTCGGGGACGAAGTTCTTTTTAAGGAGGGAAGACTGTAATAGTACGGTTTTATGAGCCTCTGGGTACTCTATCGAGTGGGCCTTACTCTGTCGAGTAAGGGTGTTTTGCGATTTAAAACAGTTTCTGACCTGTTGGGTACTCAATCGAGTACCCTCGATACTCGATCTAGTAGGTGGCACTCGATCGAGTATGTCAGTTACTCGATCGAGTAGCCGGTTTACGGAGGGATGATTTGTCGGGTTTTGTTAATAATGCAATTTAATATATAAACTCTTCCGTCACTTTCTTAATACACTTTACAAACCTAATTACTTTCAAAAGAGAAATCAATCTACGTTCTTCGCATCAATCGCATTATTGGCAAATCCCGGAGCTTAGAAGGTCGGAATTCACCTTTCTTTATACCTTTGTGATCCTTGCGTCGAGGGTTAGATCTACGTACTGTTTTTATGGTATTTCGTTAAAGTTAGTTAAACCCTAATTTGGGGATTTGTGGGTTTTGTTGTGTTTCTTGTTTGTTAGTAATTGTATGATTGTATGTTAGGAGGAGGATTCGTAGAAGAGGCCTTTTGATAACAGCTGTTGAGATCGTCTGACTGTGTTGCTTTCCAGGTAGGGTTTCCCTACTCAGTATTAGTCCCATAATGTGTTGGTGGTGATTTGTGTTTGTTGATTGTTATCATACGAGTATTTTGACGGTTGTTGGTGTTGATTGTTGTTTAGTAGTTGTGATTGATTGTATCTGTGTGTGTTCTTCGGGGCGCGTCCCTGGCTGAGTGGAGTCACTTGCGGGAGTGGCTTCACGCCCATTATTCGCCTTCTGTGGAACCCTCCACAAAAGGGATGTGCAAATTAAGGAATTTGGGTTTATCGCTCAATGGAGATGAGCGGGGATTAGGTGGGAACGGCTGCGGTCCCCCACTGGCGGCGTGGAGTGACCTATTGCGATGGACACTCTGGCAGGGCTACACACTTTAGTGTGTAGTCAGTATTTTGGAGTTGGGAATGAAGTTTGGAGTATATCTGTGACGATTGAGCTGTGTTGTTTGTTGTATTGTTGGATTATATAAATTGTGTGATTAGTACTGACCCCGTTTATTGTTTTAAAAACTGTGGTGATCCATTCGGGGATGGTGAGCAGTTGTTGAGCAGGTATGAGTCGAGTTACATGGGATAGCTGGGATGTGCCACTTTCAGATGATAGAGTCTTCCGCTGTAGCCTGAGTAGTTTGTTAAACATTTCATTAGTTGAGTAGACAGTTGGTTTTGAGAGCATGTAACCGTATTTTGGTATTTGGTTTTGGATTGTAACCTTTCACTTAACTTTATACTATTTAAATACTGTTTCGTTATTGTCTTATTATTATCATTGCTTCGGGCAACCGAGATGGTAGCATCTTTATACCTGAGTGGTCCTGGTAAGGCACTTGGAGTATGGGGGTGTTACACTGATACCCGTCGTTGTGAGTACCAAAGATAAAATTTATAATTCCTATTAAGACTAACCTAGGCAAGTGGTAACAGGGTCGAACCACAAGGAGGCAGATGTAAATTCTAGTTGATTTGTATTTAGTCTAAGGTAACAATTGTGGGGGTTGAGTTAAGATGGTCTATAGCTAAGAACAAATAAAGATAATAAACTAAAAAGACGGTTTAACAGATAAAGAAAGGGGTACTAGGATGATCGGTTCATTATAGCTTCGGCGGCAGCAAACTAAGTCGGTCTGAGTCAACACAGGTGAGGCGGGAAATAAAGAGGTCCTCTCGGTCCACTCGTAACAAATAGCATCTTTCGATCTCGCTATAGGTCCCTAATATCACTAATACTAACTTTCGTTCTGAAAAGTGACTAATGGTCTAAACTATACCTATCTTTCGATCTTAGCACAGTTCAGTCGATTCAATTGATGGTCTAACAACTTACCCTATCTTTCGATCTAACGGGTCGGTCATAAAATAAGCATCTAACTGGTCGCATGCATTCGATTCGTTAAATACAAGATTAAATTCAATTAAAACGAAGGGTAACCTCACGAGGTCAGTCGATCGACCGGGTAAGGTGGTCGATCGACCAACACGCGGGTTCAGGCCGTGTCTAATCTAATGCCGCCTATGCTACAATTCGCCTACATCCTAGCACAAACTATTTAGCTACTCATGCTAAGGGTGAAAACAATAACATTGACCATGAAACTAGCTACTGAATTCATGCTTAAAACGGTAGAGAAAGCAATTAACATAAACAATGAAATTGGTTCATGAACTAACTAACAATTCTAAACTATTGATAAAATAAAGATGAACTAAAATTAGGGCAAAAGAATACCGAAATTGCAAAGGGAAGATTAGGAATAAGAACTGAAAAATCCGATGCTCAATAATCCAAACCTTAATTCTTGAATAGCTAAAACTAAATATTATTGTATGAAAGCTTAAGTAAATTCGAGATCCCCTCAACTGAATGTTTATGTTACGTTATATAGCAACTATGCGTAACAATTATTATCAAAACCTAAAACTTCATGGGCTTATGCTTCCTCAGTCTTCTAATTCTCGTCTGAAATAGCAGTTGGGTCGATCGACCAAGGTAGGTGGTCGATCGACTGGTCCTCAGTGTACAGTAGCTTCTGGAACCCGAACATTGGTCGATCGACTGAGGGTGATGGTCGATCGACCACTTGAGCTGCTACTTGACTTCTTAAAACTCGTGGACTTGTCTTTTGGGGCTTGAATTGCGCACCAAGCTCGTTCCTTAAGCAAATACTTCTCGTCACATGCAATGCAAGATACTCGGGGACGGATTTAGCTCGATTTCCGCTGGATTCTTCACATTTCTGCAATAATGTACAAAATACGGAAGTAGACGGAAATAGGGAGAAATGCAGCATAAACTACATGAATGAGCTCTGAAATGCGTGTAAAAAGGGATGTAAAACATCATATAAAAGACACGCATCAAACTTCCCCAAACCAAACCCTTGCTTGTCCCCAAGCAAGAACTAGACTCGATCTAATAACCTAATGGAACGAGTTCAATCTCAGAGCGAAATGTAAACTGTTAAGCCTAACCAATTTTAATGCACAACCAATAATCAATTAGTAATGTGAATCATGCAAACGAGTTATGAAGCCGTTAAAAACATGTTGAACCGCCAACTGTAGAGACTTATCAATTTGGACTCTCACGGGTCGCTCAAATCACTCAATAAGTACAGGTGAATATATGTAAGATAGAAAGAATTAATTTTGTAGTGACTCTCACCTAACTACAACCTATGAAGACATGCCAGCAATAGAATATGAAAGAAATCTCTATGACCGTACATATGCATTCCAACCAAACAGATGACCAATGACACATGCCGAGGTATAAATATGGAAATGTGAGGTATGGGTAGGTAAAGGCAAAACGGTTTATGGTAAAGTGGAGGTACAGGTGATCAAGCTAGCACCAAAACGGAACCAAGTGGCAACATCCAACTTCTTGCTCATAATCAGACGAAACGGTGCTATAGCAAGCACAAAACTCACAGTCTCCAAAATATCAAATCAATAAACTCCCCATAAAATATAAATGGAACATGGGAGCAAAAATCGCCAAAAGATAAGGATTAAATTATGCGAATTGACGTTTTTCTCGGATCTTCAGTCGATCGACCCAATTGGGCAGTCGATCGACTGCCTTGAACAGTACAGAGTTCTTTTTTTTTTTCTTTTCTTTTTTCGAATCATTTTTCTCTTGTTTTTTTTTCTTTTGTTTCTTTCTTTCCTTTTTCATTTTCCAATCATCATCTCAACAGAGCATATGCCACCAAAAACGAGTAACAATCCCAAAAACTAAACTACTAGCTTGACAAAGGACAGGCTAAATGTATGATGTAGTAAATGGGACAAAAAGGGATATTTTTGGCAGTGTGGAGTTTATGGGCCTAATAAGAAAAGGGAAACCTCTACCACATGTGTCAACATACCACAAACCGAATGCATACAGGTATTAAGTAGATCAAATTCATATTTATGCAAATTAAGGAAACATGTCTCATAGGGAGTACTACTCACATTTCTAGATGAACTGGTCATGAATGTCACCAGTTATAGGCTCTAAATCTCAGAAATATGATGTAGCTTGCCAATTTTCTAAGTCAAATCTCAAGTTTAGCAAGAATGTAACGAAAACTCGTAGATATGCATTTACGATTCTACTAATAACATGTTAATCTAGCAAGGCTCAGGCAAAACAGGTGCAAATGCAAAATCATCATAGAAATACTACTGTTCCGACTCGACCTATATGCTAAAATAAACGTGCATTTTATGGAAATTTTGAATTTTTCAATTTTTTGGAATTTTGTTTATATAAGAGAAATGAAATAAAACAATGCAAAACAAAATTAAATGTGAATGCAAACAAATGATATGCGACGCAAAACCCTTCTCCAAACCAAATCGCACAATGTCCCCATTGTGCAAAAATCATATAGTGAAGAAAAGAGAAATGGGAATTTGCGAGAAATAAATAAATATGACATGAAGTAAAGAAAGTAGGAACTCACAAGACTTTAAGCGCAAAGGAAACCTCCCCAAACCAGCGTGAGCTAGGAGGTTTCAGTAGCTAGCAGTGCTACCATAAGTGCCTGAAAAGACAGAAAATACCATGCATAAGACTGAGAAAACAATTTTGAAGCGGTAAAATTGTGCATAAATGAGAGAACAGAAGAAATATATAAATTTTACGGAAGATAAAAGGTGGTAGAGAACTCCCTTAAGTCCGCAAATCGACCAAACACAGCAGGGGAGAGGTCGTGAACAAATACAGCAGCAGCAGTGGTCGATCGACCACTTAACCCAGTCGATCGACCAGGTATACATGAACAGTGTCGCCTGGAACCTGCAGATCAGTCGATCGACTACTGGAACCAGTCGATCGACTGAAAGCACTGCTGCAACCTCATATTTCTTCGTAATTGCTCAAGGATTTGAGCTAACAAGCTCTAAATACCTGCAAGTACACAATAATACGCGCCCAGAATTGTGCAAAACCCAGAATAAAGTCGAAAGTACTTAAGAATCCTAAACAAGCGAAATAAAATGCGAAGTTTTCGCGCACACAAAAGCAATAAAAAAAAACGTCTTAACAAAGCAAATAAAATGAAGTTTATGACGAGCTCGATCAACTAATAGTTGATCAAGAAGGACCACGGTATGGCCCACTTCGTCGGCTTCTGGCTACTAGAGGTAGCCTCAATGGTGCTCATCTTCCCAGTTGCACCCTCCTCAGCTTCAACAGTCGGAGAGCTCAACGGATCAACTTCGTCATCTCCCCAATCAAGGACTTCCTTGGAATCGTCAGAATCCAAATCAGCCCATCTCACCTTGGCTGGCTCATCTTCCACTTCCTCATCAATCCCATAGCTTAGGCATCCAAGGCCTCCTCTTTGAATGATAGGCTTTGTCGCAGCTAGAGTGACCTGCAGCTCATCCTTCCCCAAACCGGCTCCTGCAATGTCTAAAACAACAGATTCCTCCTCATTTCTGCTCCCAATCTGGGGCGGAGGGATTAGCACATGAGTAGTAATAGAGACAGGCAATTCAGGAAGCACAAAGTACGATTTCTTTTCAGAAACCGTATTACAAGTAACAGGCCACATGGGGTCCTTCTTCTTAGCAGGTTGGGCAAAAATGATGGAATGTTTCCCAACTTTGAAGGTCAAAGTTCCAGAGCCTACGTCAATAATCGTACCAAAAGCGTGTGCGTAAACGGCCTACCTAGGATGATCGGTATATGGGCATCCTCGGGCATGTCAAGGACAACAAAGTCAACAGGGAAGAAAAACTTCCCTATTTGGACGGGTATGTCCTCTAGAACTCCTATAGGCTCGACCGCAGATCGGTCGGCCATCCGAATGTCATGTCCGTGATAGCAAACCGGGTCAACTTGAGTTTCCTAGCTAAACTCAAGGGCATGACGCTTATACTAGCCCCTAAATCACACAATGCCTTCTCAATAGAGAAGGTACCTATTTTGCAAGGGACGGAAAAGCTACCCGGATCCTCTAACTTATGGGGCGCAGTGTGGGACAGATAAGAGCAAGACTTCTTAGTAAGTGCGACAGTGTGCACTGTTTCAAGTGACCGCTTTTTTGACAAAAGTTGTTTCATAAATTTAGTATAAGCGGGCACTTGGTTTACTAATTCAAGGAAGGGGACTTGTACATTCAGACTACGGATAACTTTTTCAAATTTGCTGAAAGATACCTGTTCCTTGGTCGGCACTAGCCTCTCTGGGTAAGGGGCTGTAAGAAGTACCTTAGCCCTCTCCTCCAAATCACGCGCGCCGGCATCCTTGGACTTAGGCTGAAAGTCCGTCACCTTCTCTTTGTTGAAGCTAGACCCCTCCTCAGACCGTCTCAAATGAGAACCATTAACCGTCATTGGGTCGAACTTCGGGACCGGGACTGACCCATCAAGACTCGGGTCTTGTCCTAAAGTCTTCGGGATCGTCGTACCACAAACAAGTGGTCTCATGATTATTTGGCATCAAAGGACGAAATTCCTCAAGATCGTTAGCGATCTCGATCGATCGACCATTGTCCTTAGTCGATCGACCGAGATGTCTGATTCCTTAAGCTCTCAGAACCCGTGTGTTTGATCGATCGACTAGGCATATCAGTCGATCGACTGAAATACCTTGTAGACGCCTTTTTCTTTGATTTGTTCGTTGAAACTTTCTCTTGACTTGTTTCAGGCTCATCTTTTTCAACAACGTCCTCGACCATGGCAGGTCCCTCCAGAGTGGACCCACTCCTCAAAGTGATGGCATTTAAGGTCTCCTTTTGGTCAGTTTGGGTCGGCAAGTGTCCGGGAGCTCGAGTGTTGCTTTTGCTAGCCAATTGAGCAATTTGGCTCTCTAGTAGCTTCATCCCGGCCTCTCTTGCTTGGGACTCCTTCAGCAACAAGTTCTTAAGCTCAGAGAATTCAGAGTGCGATTTGTTGCTGCGGCACATAAGGAGGTTTCGATATTGTTGTTGCTTTTGATGAGGGGGCACATAGGGTTGCTGCTGCGTCGGAGGTTGAGTTGGGTTCAGGACATTTTGGCTCCTCCAACTCAGGTTCAGATGGGTATTCGGCTCATAGTAGGTGTTGGTCTGCCTATAGTGTTGAAAGGCAGCACAAGATTCAAAGGGACTAGGGCAGTTTTTCGAGACATGGCCCTCGCATCCACACCTTTCACAGACGAAAGGACCGTCTGACACAGCATTGACTTGGTACATCCCACCTTTAGAAGCTCCTCCTAGCTCATACTTGTCAAATTTCGCAGTAAGAGCCTCAAGCGCAGCGACAGAGGAGGATTCAGCAGCTCTCCTCTGGTTCCCTCTAGAATTTCCATACTCGGCCTTGTGGGTAGCTAGATCGTCAATGATCTTCCACCCCTTGGTTGCTCCCAAATTTTCAGCGAATCTTCCATTGGCTGCAGCATCCAAAATGGCCCTCTGATCGTCGTACAACCCATTGTAGAAATGATTGCACAAGCTCCACTTTTCGAACCCATGGTGCGGTATGGTTCGCACCAACTTCTTAAATCGGACCCATGCTTCGTGGAAATTCTCATCTGGCCCTTGTTTAAAGCCCGTGATTTGAGCTCTAATAGCAATCGTCCTTGAAGCAGAAAAGTACTTCTTGTAGAATGCAAATGCCAATGAATTCCAATCGGTGATCCCCTGAACGGTTCGGTCCAAATCTCTATACCACTCTCTTGCAGCATCACGAAGGGAGAAGATGAACATGGTCTCCTTGATCTGGTCTTGGGTCACGCCGGCTGGTGGGGGTATGGAACAGCAGTAGTAAATAAAAGTCTCCATATGCTTAGCCGCATCTTCATTTGCAGCTCCCGAATCGGTTCTTCTCAACCATGCTAATGTATGAAGGCTTTGGTTCGAACTTCCTGGCATCTCCTGGTAGTTCGAACCCCTTATATAAGTTTTTAGCTGTCGGCTCAGAATGACTAGCTATACTCGCTTCCTCGGCCATGACTGGAATCTCTGGAGAAGTAACTGTCTCGGCTGAAGAAGTGGAAATGGGTGAAGACTATGGGTCTTCTTCGAACAGATTGTGCTCGTAATAGCTTGACAGAGTACTCAGCTCTTCCTCTGTCGGTAGTACTCTTTGTGTTCGTCTCAACTCGCGCAAGGATTTCTCTATCTCAGGGTCAAATGGCACTAGTTCACCACCCTGTGACCTGCGCATAAGAGGAAACTACAAAAAGAATATAAGAAGAGTTTAAGGAACAGAAGTCCCTTAAACTAAGAAAGACTAAAAAATAAAAACAACTAAAATTAGGACTATTGCCTCCTCGGCAACGGCGCCAAAATTTGATACCCGTCGTTGTGAGTACCAAAGATAAAATTTATAATTCCTATTAAGATTAACCTAGGCTAGTGGTAACAGGGTCGAACCATAAGGAGGCAGGTGTAAATTCTAGTTGATTTGTATTTAGTCTAAGGTAACAATTGTGGGGGTTGAGTTAAGATGGTCTATAGCTAAGAACAAATAAAGATAATAAAATAAAAAGACGGTTTAACAGATAAAGAAAGGGGTACTAGGATGATCGGTTCATTATAGCTTCGGCGGCAGCAAACTAAGTCGGTCTGAGTCAACACAGGTGAGGCGGGAAATAAAGAGGTCCTCTCGGTCCACTCTTAACAAATAGCATCTTTCGATCTCGCTATAGGTCCCTAATATCACTAATACTAACTTTCGTTCTGAAAAGTGACTAATGGTCTAAACTATACCTATCTTTCGATCTTAGCACAGTTCAGTCGATTCAATTGATGGTCTAATAACTTACCCTATCTTTCGATCTAACGGGTCGGTCATAAAATAAGCATCTAACTGGTCGCATGCATTCGATTCGTTAAATACAAGATTAAATTCAATTAAAACGAAGGGTAACCTCACGAGGTCAGTCGATCGACCGGGTAAGGTGGTCGATCGACCAACACGCGGGTTCAGGCCGTGTCTAATCTAATGCCGCCTATGCTACAATTCGCCTACATCCTAGCACAAACTATTTAGCTACTCATGCTAAGGGTGAAAACAATAACATTGACGATGAAACTAGCTACTGAATTCATGCTTAAAACGGTAGAGAAAGCAATTAACATAAACAATGAAATTGGTTGCGGGAACTAACTAACAATTCTAAACTATTGATAAAATAAAGATGAACTAAAATTAGGGCAAAAGAATACCGAAATTGCAAAGGGAAGATTAGGAATAAGAACTGAAAAATCCGATGCTCAATAATCCAAACCTTAATTCTTGAATAGCTAAAACTAAATATTATTGTATGAAAGCTTAAGTAAAATCGAGATCCCCTCAACTGAATGTTTATGTTACGTTATATAGCAACTATGCGTAACAATTATTATCAAAGCCTAAAACTTCATGGGCTTATGCTTCCTCAGTCTTCTAATTCTCGTCTGAAATAGCAGTTGGGTCGATCGACCAAGGTAGGTGGTCGATCGACTGGTCCTCTGTGTACAGTAGCTTCTGGAACCCGAACATTGGTCGATCGACTGAGGGTGATGGTCGATCGACCACTTGAGCTGCTACTTGACTTCTTAAAACTCGTGGACTTGTCTTTTGGGCCTTGAATTGCGCACCAAGCTCGTTCCTTAAGCAAATACTTCTCGTCACATGCAATGCAAGATACTCGAGGACGGATTTAGCTCGATTTCCGCTGGATTCTTCACATTTCTGCAATAATGTACAAAATACGGAAATAGACGGAAATAGGGAGAAATGCAGCATAAACTACATGAATGAGCTCTGAAATGCGTGTAAAAAGGGATGTAAAACATCATATAAAAGACACGCATCATACACGTGCCTTGTGGACCATTTATTCGAAGAATAAGGAGCGTTTGAGGTAACGGTGATAGGTTACTCGACATAATGTCGAAATTGTGTTCGTATAATTTCTGTTTAGCTCTTATATACTATAAAGTTGGAACCTTTAATCGTTTTCTTTTATATATGTATGGAACATGTGGTTTGTAGGGAGGATTCCGTCTTCTTATTACTTGGGATTCCGTCTTAATTTGTTGTTGGAAGTGGCGGTTTTGGGTACCATGGTACCATCCTTGGTCCGGTTTGTGTATTGTTTTTGGGCAGTCGAAATGGAGATGATAGGACTGATTAGAATCGTTCTAGGTCTGTTTTGGGACTGTTAGAAGTTATGAATTATCATCTTATGACCTTTCTATGAGAAGTACTATTTTTAGTTTTTTAAAGAAAGAATATGAATATGCTGTACACCAACGTTGACTTTATATGGTCAATTTATCAAGTCCTTTGTTTCATAGTTCATATATTTGCATTATATCCACAGATGGCATAGTTTTGCTAGACAATTCCGACATTAGGTAACCATAAATGGAATAGTGCTTAAGTCCAATACTTTGACAATAATAAACTTATTGAGAAATAGATGTAGAGAACAATTGTCCTTCATTCTTTCTCTTAGCACTAGATTGTGGGGTGTTATACGTCCTATTGCAGGGTTTGACACTGTTTTGGACAAGAAGAAGGGGTCGTTTCGACTTTGTTTCTGGGCAGAATAGGGGATGGTTTGACATGTCTTCTGGGCAGGAACTCGAACTGTTTGGACACGGGTTTATAGGAAGGAATGTGGTCTGTTCGGGGATGGTGAAAGGGTGGTAGGAATGGGTTGTTTTGGGTCTGCTAGATGGTACTCGACTAGGCTGCTTTAGATGGCTAAAACGAATGCTTGGGTCGGGTTTATGAGAGCCCAAAACTGGGATGTCTTGCACTGTGGTGGTGGCTGGTTGTTTGAGGTCGTGTAGGAACTATCCAAATGGCCCCTTTGAGCCGTGGGTCGAGTTTATTTTGGTGCAAATGTAATTCTTTTGAATGACTTAAATTTTGTCTCGTGTTTTATATGATGTAATTTGTTAAATATCGTTCATTTATATACTTTTCTCACATGATTTATAATTGTGGACTGCATTATTTAATTATCTCACTTATATAAGAAATGACGTGTTTTCATTTTAATATGAATCTAATTTAATTATTTATGCCTTGTAAAGTAATAAATGGTTTATCTTACATTTGAGTCATTTGTAATCAAATTCTTGTTTTGCTTATTTTAAGTGGTCTGTTTCCATTTATTTACATTTTTATTCTAGTGACAAATATTGAATAAATGGGTTACTTATTCATATTCATGATTATGATTTGACATGAAATGTCTTAGTTGGATTATCATCGGCTCATTACATTATTAGTCTCGTTCCAAGTTAATTCGTATCGCTTGGTTGAGTCGTATTCTTATGATAATGCCTTTATGTTATACCGTATTGCTTGACTTATCTTTACGCCTCTTTCGGACTGTCCTGCCGATTGTGGGTTTAGCTCATAAGTTCCGCCTCTTTCGGACTGTCCTGCCGATTGTGGGTTCTCGATTTCCGATTTAGGGTTCGGGTCTTGGATGCGGGCAGTCCTGCCGCATGTCGAATCGGGAACTGTGCTGTCCCGAGAGTC
The DNA here is from genome assembly GCF_048544455.1 of Silene latifolia. Taxonomy (NCBI): domain Eukaryota; kingdom Viridiplantae; phylum Streptophyta; class Magnoliopsida; order Caryophyllales; family Caryophyllaceae; genus Silene; species Silene latifolia. Next base: position 37,772,407 of record NC_133537.1, read on the forward strand.
TAGCCAGATTTAGACTAGGACTGAGTCTTGGGAGTATCATTGTCGTCCTACCAGGGGAATTATATTTTGATATATGAGTAGTAAAGGTCTTGCTTGGTTATAGATATTGGTATTTATCTTTCAAACTAAGAGTTATGCCTTGTGTTGTTTGTCTTGGTCCTATCGGATACTAGGGGTGAGCTATAAGCCCTCTAGTTGCAATATGATCGTCGGGATTGATGTTCTCATCCGTTCTTATGGTGAGATGCTAGCCATAAGTATGAATGTGACATTAGTAGCCACGTCCCGTGCAATGTTTGCTAAGTGGTTTTCCAAATAATGACTACGGTTTCTATTCTTGTAATTTGCATTGGTTGATCCCTTACTTAAATGCTTCACATGATTCGGATTCTAATCTCATATCCATGTTTTATTCCCTAGAATTGCGTGCCTTTTGTATAAATGACCGTATTCTTGTCTTTCATATTATTTGATTGTCTCATATGAATAGTTTAATCGTTATCATGCTAATGTTGATCTATCTTGTTCCATCTCAATTATCTGCCATGTTTACATATAAAGTTGATATTCTTATCTTTTGTATGTATCTTATATGACTTACCTGTCTTAGTTCCTTGTTATGTTCATTTTGACATTTTGTGGCTGGGAGAACCTTGAGTTACTCCCCACTGATTGTGGCGTTCATGTTTACATGAATGACAGGTATTAGTTGGTGCATTCATGGGGTGAAGACTTGTGTGAGCTAGCGAGCACTTTGGCCTAGTAGTTGGTTTATTAGGATTGTTTAGACTCACCTTTTGTTGTATTGTCATTCGAGGGATATATTTTCCCTCACCTTTGACTATCACGTTTGTATAATTTAATCTTTATTTCCGCATTCTTTATTTGTGTTTTAGATTTTTATGAACCCGCGCTTTAAATTTTAAAAGTTTCAAAAATTTCCAAATTTCCGCTTGAATTTTATAAGTTATAATTTCCGCGTTATTGGGGTGTCACACTAACAAGTCGTCCTGCAATTTATATATATCCCTTAACTCACACCCTCATGATGGTATCACACAATTCCATGATTCCTTACTTTCGTGTCCCCTAATTCTTGTGAACATTCACTTGACTTACCATCATCCTTCTCTTCCCATTACTTCCAAAAATAAAATTCCATTAGCCTATATCATTATCTTTCATTCATTTCTTATCAACAATCCCTCTCATCATGCTTCTCACTCATACTCCCCACCAATAGATCCACCCACTCAATGATTTCTCCTTAATTGATTACATCTTCTTTTACTAATTCTAGAAAACCAAGATTCACTTCATCCCGTGACCTCCCAAATGATTATACACTAGGCTCACCTTCTAGTAATAAAAAATCTCCATAACGACTACAACATAAAATTCCTCATTGGGGCATCCCTCGATCTAAGCTCACTAGACACCAATATTTCCATTTTTTTTAATCACAACCTTCCATTACACATCTCCTCACCCAACATCGTCATAATCATCTCTCTCCAGAAATCACTATATATCCCAAATTACCATAATTTTCACATCCCTCATTTCAAACTTTTCTTTCTCACATTCTTCGAATTTACATTACCACTCTCATCATCACTCGACCATATACGGTCATCACCAGGCCACTGAAGCCAACGACTAATTCACCAACCATAGCTCACAGAATGTGATCCTTATCTCAATAGCTCGTCAACTTCGCTTATTCTTTCCACTATCCATCACAATCACGTGTACCCCTGTCCTCCCTACCAAACACATATCCTTCATTAGATGGTATTCTCCACATCATAGTATCTGATAACTTACGTATCAAGACCGTCACATATGTTAAAGAATGTTTTAAGACCCAAGAAATATGTGTGCACATAACCTACGACTCAAAACAAATGTAAGAACATAACTGCCGACTCAAAACAACTGCCCAAAGAGGTACTCGGTTGAGTACACGACGTACTCGGTCGAGTACAGGGCACTCGGTCGAGTAACTATACAACTCGGCCGAGTTCTCGACTCCAGAAGCTGACCCAAATTATCACAAAAAGATTACTCGGTCGAATACGGTTTATTCAGCCGAATTCGCAAGTTACTCGGCCGAGTTCCTGCACAGTTCTCAACCACATGTAGTTTTCGTAAAACAGTCGTATCTCACTCGTTTCTTGGTCGTTTTGGGCGTGTGACCTATCGTTAGAATCGTAAGAAGAAAAGCTATCATCTCAACTGGGAATCACAGCAATATCATTTCCAGAACTCGACTTATGACAGTTTTAAGACAACTCTTCCATAATCGGTCTTCATACAAATCAATTTTTCTTAACAAAACAACTTAAACAACAACAACGCAGACAATAACAACTCAATACCACTAATACCAGCATACTAGACGAGCTTTTATCATACCAACATATAAATCAAATACAACACACAATATACATGCATGCTATAAGTCATGTTCACCTTTACGCCATATCGCATCATATCCTTCATCCTTTCTGATACCCGTCGTTGTGAGTACCAAAAATAAGATTTATAATTTCCTATTAAGACTAACCTAGGCTAGTGGTAATAGGGTCGAACCACAAGGAGGCAGACGTAATTTCTAGCTGTCTAATTCTAGTCTAAGGTAACGAGTGTAAGGGTTGAGTTGAATTGGTCTATAGCTAAGAGTAAATAAAGACAATAAACTAAAAAGACGGATTAAACAGATAAAGAGGGGGTACTAGGATGGTCGGTTCATTATAGCTTCGGCGGCAGCATACTAAGTCGGTCTGAATCAAACACATGTGAGGCGGGAAAATAAGAGGTCCTCTCGGTCCACTCTTAACAGATAGCATCTTTCGATCTCGCTATAAGTCCCTAATATCACTAATACTGACTCTCGTCCTGAAAAGTGACTAACGGTCTTAACTATACCTATGTTTCGATCTCTGCACAGTTTAGTCATTTTAATTGGTGGTCTAACAACTGTCCCTATCTTTCGATCTAATGGGTCAGTTATAAATTAAGCATCTAACTGGTCGCATGCATTCGATTCGTTAAATACAACATTAAAATCAATTAAAACGAAATGTAACCTCACGTGGTCAGTCGATCGACCAGGTATGGCGGTCGATCGACTGACACGCGAATTCAGTCCAAAACAATACTACGCCGCCTACGCTATAATTCGCCTACATCCTAGCACAAATAATCTAGCTACTCATGGTACTGATAAAAACAACAATAACAATATGAACTAATGAGTTCATGCTTGAAGTATTCAAATAACAAATAGCGATAAACGATAATTGGCTTTGGATACTAACTAGCAATTCTATACTAACAATGAAATAAGGATAAATCGAAATAAGGCAGAAGAATACCGAGATTGCAGAGGAACGATTGAGAACAAGAACGAAAATTCCAATGCTAATCAATATTCCAAACCCTAATTATAAAACTAAATATTATTGTGTAAAAACTTAGGTAAAATCGGGATCAAAACTCCATACTTATTCTGATGTTCTAGGTTACGTTATATAGCCAAAATACGTAACAACTTATTATCAAAACCTAAACATAATGGGCCTGCGCTTCCTCGGTCTTTTAATTCTAAATCCTGGGATAGCAGATTGGTCGATCGATGATGGTAGTGGTCGATCGATCGACCCTCAGTGTCTGAGCTTCGGAACCGCATATTGGTCGATCGACTGGAGGTAGTGGTCGATCGACTGCTTGAGCTGCTACTTAACTTCTAAAATCTCGTGAATTTGTCTTTTGGGCCTCAAAATGCGCGCCAAGCTCGTTCCTTAAGTGGATACTTCACGTCAAATGCAATGCTGGATACTCGGGGACGGATTTAGCTCAATTTCCGTTGAATTCTTCACATTTCTGCAATAAAGTACAAAAACACGAAAGTAGACGGAAATAGGGGAAATGGTAGCTTAAACTACACAAATGAGCTATGAAATGCGTGTAAAATGAGGTGTAAAACATCATATAATAGACACGCATCAAACTTCCCCAAACCAAACCCTTACTTGTCCCCAAGCAAGAACTAGACTCGATCTAAAGACCTAATGGAACGAGTTCAATCTCAGAGCGAAATGCAACATGTAAAGACTAAACCAATTTAATGCAATAACCAACAATCAATTAGCAAATGAATCATGCAAACGAGTTATAGGGTCGTTAGAAATATTGCTAACCATCAACTATAGAGACTTATCAAATTGGACTCTCACGGGTCGCTCAAATCACTCAAAAACACAGGTGAAAATATGTAAGATAGAAAGAAGTAATTTTGTAAAGACTCTCACCTAACTACGACCTATAAGAACATGCCTGCAATCTAATATGAAAGCAATCTCTATGACCGTACATATGCATTCCAACCAACAAAAGACCATGACACATGCCGAGGTATATATGTGGATATGTGAGGTATGGGTAAGAAGAGGCAAAACATTTATGGAAAAGTGGAGGTACAAGTGATCAAGCTAGTACCGAAACGGAACCATATGGCAACATCCAACTTCTTGCTCAAAAACAAATGAAACGGTGCTATAGCAAGCACAAATCTCACAATCTCCAGGTATAAAAGTAATCAACTAACTCCCCATAAAATATGAATAATACATGGGAGCAAAAATCGCCAAAAGATAAAGGCTTGAATTATGCGAATTGATTCTTTCTCTTTTTCTCGAACCTCAGTCGATCGACCAAAAGGGGCAGTCGATCGACCGCACGAACAGTACAGAACTCTTTTTATCTTCTTTTTCGAATCATTTTTTTTCTTTCTTTTCTTCTTTTTCTTTTCTTTTCTTTTCTTTTCTTTTCTTTCCTTCATTTCATTTTCCCAACTAAATCTCAATAAGATCATTTACTATCAAAAACTAAGTAACAATCCCAGAAACTAGACTACTAGCTTGACCAAGGCAGGCTAAGTGTAGGATGTAGTAAATAGGACAAAAAGGATATTTTTGGCAGTGTGGAGCTTATGGGTGAAACGAGAAAAGGGAAACCTCTACCACATGTGTCAACTAACCACAGACCAAATGCATACAGGTATTAAGCAGATTAAGTTCATATTTATGCAAATTAATGTGACATGTCTTGTAAGGAGTACTACTCACATTCCTAAGTAAACTGGTCATAGATGTCACCAGTTATAGGCTCTAAATCTCAGAAATATGATGTAGATTGCCAAAATTCAAAGTCAAGTCTCAAGTCCAGCAAATAATTAACGAAAACTCGTAGATATTCACTTATACGATTCTACTAATAATCATGCCAATTAGCAAGGCTCAGGCAAAAACAGATGCAAATGCAATGTCATCATGGAAATACTACCGTTCCGACTCGACCTATATGCTAAAATAAACATGCATTTTTATTTGAATTTTTTTTGAAATTTTTCAATTTTTTTGGATTTTTGTATATGAAAAATGAAATAAACAATGCAAGGCAAAAATGTAAACGTGAATGCAAGCAAATGATATGCGACGCAAAACCCTTCCCCAAACCAAATCGCACAATGTCCCCATTGTGCAAAATCATGTAATGAAGAAAAGAGAAATGGGAATTTGCGGGAAAATAAACAAATAAAAATGACATGAAGTGGAAATCGGGAACTTACAAGACTTTGAGCGCAGCAAAGGAAACCTCCCCAAACCAGCGTGAGCTAGGAGGTTTCAGTAGCCAGCAGTGCTACCAATAAGTACCTGAAAGACAAATAAAACCCACGGATAAAATCGAGAAGATAATTTTGAAGCGGTAAATATATGCACAAACGAAAAAATTAGAAGAAATACATAATTTGACGGAAAGTAAAGTGGAGTAGAAAACTCCCTTAAGTCCGCATATCGACCAACCACAGCAGGGGAGAGGTCGTGAACAGGTTCAGCAGCGTCCTTGGTCGATCGACTAAGAACGGCAGTCGATCGACCAATGTGTCAGGAACAGTGGCTCCTGGAAAGTGCAACTCAGTCGATCGACCAATGTAGCCAGTCGATCGACTGAAAATACTGCTGTACTCCTTATTTCTTCGTATTTGCTCAATTACTTGAGCTAATAAGGTTGAAAAACCTGTAAGTGCATAGTAATACGCGCCCAAAATTGCGCAAAAACCCAAAGCAAAGTCTCAAACGTATAAAATCCTAAGCAAGCAAAATAAAATGCGAAGTTTCGCGCACACAAAAGCAATTAAAAGTGTCTAACAAAAGCAAATAAAAAGTTTGGAAAACATGTGATCAACTAGTAGTTGAGTAAGAACAGCCACGGAATGGCCCACTTCGTCGGCTTCTGGCTACTAGAGGTAGCCTCAACGGTGCTTATCTTATCAGCTGCACCCTTCTTAGCTTCCACGCCCGTATGGCTCAATGGATCAACACTTTCATCATCTCCCCAGTCAATAACCTCTTCTTGCTCATCAAAGTCCAAGTCGGACTCCCTTGCCTTTACCGGCTCGTCATCAACTTCTTCATCAGTGGCATAGCTAAGGCAACCAAGACCTCCTCGTGAAACTATTGGGTTCTTTGCAGCTGGAGGGACTTGCAACTCTTCCTTCCCCAAACCAGCTCCTGCAATATCAGAAATAGACAAATCTTCCTCCAATTTGCTCCCAATCTGGGGCGGAGGGGTTACAACAGGAATAGAGATAGGTATATCAGGAAGCACAAAGTACGATTTCTTGTCAGAAACCGTGTTACAAGTCACAGGCCACATGAGGTCCTTTTTCTTAGATGACTGGGCGAAAACAATAGAATGCTTGCCCACTTTAAAAGTCAATGTTCCTAGACCGACATCTATGATCGCACCAAAGTGTGTGCGAAATGGCCTACCCAAAATAATGGGAATATGGGCATCCTCAGGCATGTCAAGTACCACGAAGTCGACGGGGAAGAAAAACTTCCCTATTTGGACAGGGATGTCCTCTAAGACTCCTATTGGCTGGACCGCAGATCGGTCACCATCTCATCTTGTCATATCATCATCTGCGAACCTAGTCAATTTGAGCTTCCTAGCTAGACTCAAAGGCATGACGCTTATACTAGCTCCTAAGTCACATAATGCCCTCTCAATAGAGAAGGTACCTATATTGTAAGAAACAGAAAAGCTACCCGGGTCCTCTAGCTTATGGGGTGCGGTGTGAGACAAATAAGAGCATGACTCTTTGGTTAACGCGACAGTATGCACATTTTCAAGTGACTTTTTCTTAGACAAGAGTTGTTTCATGAATTTAGTGTAGGCAGGCACTTGATTGACCAACTCAAGGAAAGGAACTTGTACATTCAAACTACGAATAACCTTTTCAAATTTATTGAAAGATACTTGTTCCTTTGTCGGCACTAGTCTCTCTCGGATATGGGTGAGAGAAGTACCTTAGCCCTTTCTTCTAAGTCTCGCATCAAGCATCTGTGGACTTAGGTGAAAGTCCACCTCCTTCTCCTTATGAAGCTTGAACCCTCCTCGAGACCGTCTCAAATGTGAGCCATTGACCGACATTGGGTCGAACTTCGGAATCGGGACGGACCCAAAGACTTCGGGTCTTGCCCCAATACTTTTGGAGTTGTCGAACCCCGGAACAAATGGTCTCTCAAATTATTGGGCATTGAAGGACGAAATTTCTCGTTATCAGTAGCGATCTCAGTCGATCGACCACCTTGCTCCGTCGATCGGATCGAGATGTCTGATTCGAAGCTCTGTAACCCGCATATCGATCGATCGACGGGTATATCGATCGATCGACCGATATACCCGGTAGACGCCTTGTTTTTGTTATTTTTCGTTAAAGCTTTCTTTTGACTCGGTTCCGCCTCATTCTTTTCGGGGGCAACCTCGACCATAGCAGGCCCCTCCAGGGTAGACCCACTCCTTAAAGTAATGGCATTCAGGGTCTCTTTCTGGTAAGTTTGAGTGGGTAAGTGTCCGGGAGCTCGAGTGGTACTCTTACTAGCCAATTGAGCAATTTGGCTCTCTAGTAGCTTCATCCCGGCCTCTCTAGCTTGGGACTCCTTGAGCGTGACAAGTTCTTAAACTCAAGCAAAATCGAGAACCATGGGATTGTTGTTGTTGCGGCACATAAGGAGGTTTTGGTATTGTTGTTGCTTATGATGAGGAGCACATAAGCTTGCGATCTTTTTGTTGTGGAGGTTGAGTCGGATTCGGGACATTCGGCTACTCCACCTTAAGTTGGGGTGGACATTCGGCTCATAGTACGTGTTTGTCTGCCTATAGTGTTGAAAGGCAAAGACAAGACTCGAAAGGACCGGGACAATTCTCCGAGACATGTCCCTCGGCTCCACATCTTCTACTGACGAAAGGACCGTCTCGAAACAAAGATTTACTTGGTACATCCCACCTTTAGAAGCTCCTCCCAATTCATATTTGTCAAACCTTGCAGTGAGGGCTTCTAGTCTTTGCAACAGAGGAAGATTCAGCGACTCTCCTCGGTTTCCTCTCGAATTCCCATATTCAGCCTTATGAGTGGCCAGATCATAGATGATCTTCCACCCCTTGGTCTCTCCCATGTTCTCAGCAAATCGGCCATTGGCTGCAGCATCCAATATGGCCCTTTGATCGTCATACAGTCCATTATAGAACTGATTGCACAAGCTCCATTTTTCGAACCCATGGTGCGGTATGGTGCGCGCCAATTTCTTGAAACGGACCCATGATTCATGAAAATTCTCGTCTAGCCCTTGTTTAAAGCTCGTGATCTGAGCTCTAATGGCATTCGTCTTCGAGGCAGAGAAGTACTTTTTGTAGAATGCCAGGGCTAAGGAATTCCAGTCGGTGATCCTATGGGCGGCTCGGTCCAGATCTCTATACCACTCTCTTGCAGCGTCACAAAGAGAGAAAATGAACATGGTCTCCTTGATCTGATCTTGGGTTACACCGGCCGGCGGGGGTATAGAGCAGCAATAATCAATAAAAATCTCCATGTGCTTGGCTGCATCTTCAATTGCAGCTCCCCCGAACTGGTTTCTCTCAACCAGGTTAATATAGGAAGGCTTTAGCTCGAATTTTCTCGCCTCCCCAGGTAGTTCGAATCCTTTGTAGAGATTCGCAGCTGTAGGCTCTGAGTGACTAGCAATGGTTACTTCTTCAGCCATGACTGGGATTTCTGAAGAAGTAACTGTCTCAGCTGAAGAAGTAGAGGCAGGAGATGTAGGTGGATCTACTTCGAATAGAGCGTTCTCGTAGTAGCTTGACAGAGTACTCAGCTCTTCCTCTGTCGGTAATACCCTTTGTGATCGTCTCAACTCGCGCAAGGATTTCTCGATCTCAGGGTTTAATGGTACTAGTTCACCACCCTGTGACCTGCGCATAAGAAGAAACTACAAAAAGAATATAAGAAAAGTTTAAGGAACGGAAGTCCCTTAAACTAAACAAAGACTAAATAAAAACAACTAAAAATTAGAACAATTGCCTCCCCGGCAACGGCGCCAAAATTTGATACCCGTCGTTGTGAGTACCAAAAATAAGATTTATAATTTCCTACTAAGACTAACCTAGGCTAGTGGTAACAGGGTCGAACCACAAGGAGGCAGACGTAATTTCTAGCTGTCTAATTCTAGTCTAAGGTAACGAGTGTAGGGGTTGAGTTGAATTGGTCTATAGCTAAGAGTAAATAAAGACAACAAACTAGAAAGACGGATTAAACAGATAAAGAGGGGGGTACTAGGATGGTCGGTTCATTATAGCTTCGGCGGCAGCATACTAAGTCGGTCTGAATCAAACACATGTGAGGCGGGAAAACAAGAGGTCCTCTCGGTCCACTCTTATCAGATAGCATCTTTCGATCTCGCTATAAGTCCCTAATATCACTAATACTGACTCTCGTCCTGAAAAGTGACTAACGGTCTAAACTATACCTATCTTTCGATCTCTGCACAGTTTAGTCATTTTAATTGGTGGTATAACAACTGTCCCTATCTTTCGATCTAATGGGTCAGTTATAAATTAAGCATCTAACTGGTCGCATGCATTCGATTCGTTAAATACAACATTAAAATCAATTAAAACGAAAGGTAACCTCACGTGCGGTCGATCGACTGGGTATGGAGGTCGATCGACTGACACGCGAATTCAGTCCAAAACAATACTACGCCGCCTACGCTATAATTCGCCTACATCCTAGCACAAATAATCTAGCTACTCATGGTACTGATAAAAACAACAATAACAATATGAACTAATGAGTTCATGCTTGAAGTATTCAAATAATAAATAGCGATAAATGATAATTGGCTTTGGATACTAACTAGCAATTCTATACTAACAATGAAATAAGGATAAATCGAAATAAGGCAGAAGAATACCGAGATTGCAGAGGAACGATTGAGAACAAGAACGAAAATTCCAATGCTAATCAATATTCCAAACCCTAATTATAAAACTAAATATTATTGTGTAAAAACTTAGGTAAAATCGGGATCAAAACTCCATACTTATTCTGATGTTCTAGGTTACGTTATATAGCCAACATACGTAACAACTTATTATCAAAACCTAAACATAATGGGCTTGCGCTTCCTCGGTCTTTTAATTCTCGTCTGGGATAGCAGATTGGTCGATCGACTGATGGTAGTGGTCGATCGACTAATCCTCGATGTCTGATAGCACGGAACCCGCATATTGGTCGATCGACTGGAGGTAGTGGTCGATCGACTGCTTGAGCTGCTACTTAACTTCTAAAATCTCGTGGATTTGTCTTTTGGGCCTCAAAATGCGCGCCAAGCTCGTTCCTTAAGTGGATACTTCACGTCAAATGGAATGCTGGATACTCGGGGACGGATTTAGCTCAATTTCCGTTGAATTCTTCACATTTCTGCAATAAAGTACAAAAACACGAAAGTAGACGGAAATAGGGAAAATGGTAGCTTAAACTACACAAATGAGCTCTGAAATGCGTGTAAAATGAGGTGTAAAACATCATATAAAAGACACGCATCACTTTCCATATCATATAAAATTTTCAAGCCAACAATCACATCCACTCTATCACGCAACAACAACGCATTATACATAACGAATCCCAGGACATCCCCGTAGTGACCGGCTCAAAATTTTAAGGGCAATATTTGCGGTTTTAGGACGTCTTCCAAACCTTTGCGGTAGCTCCAAATAATTCCTACCCGGGTTCATTTTATTTAGACACCCTATATTCATTTGGTTCATTTGTTTTAGGTTCCAAAATCGTCGCTCTGATACCACTTTGTAACACCCCCACACACCAAGGTGCCTTACCAAGTCCACCCTAGCATATGAGGATGCTACCATCTCGGTTGCCCGAGGTAACGTATATCAAATTGAACATCCAAGAACGTTTATTAAAAGATAGAACTGTTTAAACAAGATACAACTGAAGTTAACCAAAATTGTTTACAACCAAAACTATCAAAAGTACTGGTGTATAAACTGTCATCGGAAGGTAGCTAAACGATCGGTGATGACTCGACCCCCATCCAAACCCGCAAGCTATCCATAGCCCTACCCGCTCAATCAACTGCTCACCATCCCCGAATGGATCACCACAGTTTTTGAAAACATAAACGGGGTAAGTTCACTGTATAAACAAGATAAGAAATATAACAAACAACATCCAAGTCAATCCACACACATTCCTCCAAACTCCATCTGTAACCAGTAACCGACTACACACCGAAGTGTGAAGCCCTGCCAGGTTCCCATTGCAACAGGAGACCCTCACTGCCAATGGGGGACCGCACCCTTGAACACATAAGCCCCGCTCATCGCAACGAGCAATAACCCATGTCCATTAATGTGCACATCTCCCTTGTGACGGGAACCACAAGGGGCGAATCAAGGGCGTGAAGCCATTTCCGAAGATGACTCCACTCAACCGAGGATGCATCTCGAGAACCACAGACAATCAAACAACCAAGTTCACAGTATCAATATAGTCATGCCAAATCCAGGATACAACCTCAACCATGAAAGTAATCATGCCAGTAAAATAATCACCATCTTATACTTAAATATACAGTCAACTGAGTAGGAAAACCCTACCTTTTGCAATCCAAGCACACAAAAGCAGTCAATAGTAATTCTCCATGACACCATCACCTACACCCAATAATCGCATACCATCACTATAAACCATTCCCCCAAATTAACCCAAATTAAGGTTTGCACAAATTCTAACAATAACAATGATAAACTGATTAGGAATACTAGATACTTACTAACACGGATGACACGAAAAACGAGATCCAAAAGCTCACAATCGATCAACCTTGGCTTAGGAAATGATGGAGATGATTAGCGAAGTTTAGAGTGTCATTAGGTTTTGTAAAATAATGATTTAGAAACTGATTATAAACTGCTCAACACGCTATATATACTTCTCTAATCATTTTAATCAAAACCGCGGAAATAACCCGTCAGATCGGTTACTCGGTCGACTACCTGGGGTAGTTGGCCGAGTACGCCCTACTCGGCTGAGTATCACACTACTCGGCCGAGTGTTCCTGGGCAGTAACCTGGCCAGAAAACACACGACACATTACTCGGCCGAGTTACACCTATTCGGCCGAGTAAACTAAACTCAAAAAACCGTGGTATTACAATATGATTCAATTGAACATAATAATCCAAACAAATTTATACACCCCCCGTCACTATTATTTGTTTATATTCGATTACAATACTTGTCGCAAAAATATAAAAGCTAACTAAATAATTGAGACAAATGGAGTAATACACATTTGTGATGGGAAATTACTTAATTATCATATCAACAATAGATACCAAGAGCGCAAAGTTCAAAGTGGAATGACAAAAACGTTCAGAAGTTCAATTAGTACCAAAAGGAATGTCTTTCTTCACCATATTAGCGGCACGGAACCCTGCAATATAAAGCTAAAAATGGTTCAGGGTGAACGACATTCACTAAAGACTATTTAGTACACAAATCTATAAAATAATATAAAAAGGATAGATTGAGCATAGCTTAAACAAACATATATATTGACACTCTCATGATGCCAAGTGGAGTAGGAGACTTGGAAGCAATATGATAGGAATATAATAAGATCATCATGTAGATACCTCATTTCTGCACCCCTCGCAAACCACCCGGTGATGATTGGGCCGCATGTTTGGTACACGGAACGATTTGTGACAGTTCGTAAGTTTATCGTCAAGTGATTTCTCAAACATTAATGTCTACCTCATGGTTGTCATCTACGTGCCGATACGGTCGTTTTGACAGTAATTAGAGTACATTTGGAGTCCAGGTCAAAAACCGTCTTCATTTCCTAAAACCGTCAAATCCCGAGTCAAGGCAATGTGCTTGTCCACCTAAGGTTAGGATGTCATAAAATGTTGAGATTATATCTCATTTTGAGTCTCATGTCACTTCATTAGGCTAAACTTAAAAGTTTACATTACAAAATGTGCATTTCATTTAGCTAAAATGATAACCCGACCTTTAGGCCCATTTTACGAGGTGATAACAACTTTTTGGGCCAGGCCTATTTCACAGAAAGTTCTAGATCTCTTTCTTAGCTTTCCAACGCCACCAAAATCACCTAAATCCGAGTCTTGTAGAGAAAGTTATGCCTAAAATACGACAGGTTGTCAAACGCGTTTTCTACGCGCAGAGGAACCTACCCGGGAAAGGACGCAGCAAGTGCTGCGCCTCTTCCAAGGGACGCAGCACCTGCTGCGCCTTTTCCCAGGGCTTTCTTTTTGTCCAAGTTTCCGTGTTTAACCTAAGTCGGTTATTTCCGGATCTTTCCTTCCGTATCCTAGTCTTACCATAATTCCGTCGTGTGATTAGTATAAATAGGAGCCTTCGTTCCTCATATTTCTCACGCGAGTGTCCGCCCTTCTCTTCTCCCTTTGCATTCTAGACTTTGTTCTTACTTATTGGCGCCTACGTGCTTGAACTTTCGACCACGTAAGCTCGGATCTTTCCGGGTACCAGCCTCTCCGTTGCATGACCGACCAATTTGACCAACTACACTTAATCAACTTAATTAATCAATCGTTTTCCTCTTACGAGGCCACTCTCTTTGCATTCGCGTCGAGCATTCACTAATCGATATCTTAGTCCTTCTCGTTTCGTCAACATGTAAGTCTGAGGGTGTATAATCCTTATTTATATATTGTATTTTACTTTTCGTATCATCAATTGTAAGGTTTACGTCGAAAATACCGTTAAAACCGATTCCTAAAACCCTTTGTTAAAACCTGTTTTTTGCGGATTTCCAGTAGATAACCATCGAGAAAGGACGCAGCAACTGCTGCGCCTCTTCGAAGGAGCGCAGTTCCTGCTGCGCCTCTTCGTGAGGCTGCCGCAGTTCCTGCTTCTTTTCTTCTTCGTTTGTACTCTGTAATCCGTGTTCAAAATCTTTCTTTTGCTTGTTCGTCTGTTAATTCTTTGTCTTAATGTCATAATAATTCCACGTGTACTATAATCATCGTCATTCACATGTTTAGTTTGTCATAAATCCGACTTAAATCCCAAGTAATCCATATTTGCGGGTTTTCGTCATTAAATTCAATTCCGGGTTGTAGAGATTCAATTCATTCATATTGGGTTTCTGGAATTCGTCCTTGATATAGTTTAATCCGTCTTTTGTCGTATTCATCGCATATTCGTCATTAATCCGTTGCATCTAGTGTTATTTAATTGATTTCAATAGAGGACTCATTAATATTTATCACTTCTATCATTGTTTCATCGTGTAATTAATCCGTTTGCATCTCATTCATGTTCTACTGTTTTCATGACCTATGCATGTGTTAAATAACATATTAATCACTTTCATCCGAGTAAATATCATCAATTGATCATTAAATCACCAATTAACATTAACAGCTTGCAATTACGGCTTCACGACCGGAATCGAGCCAAGGAATGACGCGATTGTCCAGTGCGCCTATTCAAAGGACGCAGCTCTCTGCTGCGCTTTGTTCTGGGCCGAGTTTCGTCCCGAATTCGTTTCGCCTTGACGTAGTGTAATTAGTTTACATATTAACTAACTATTAACCGTAATATCACGCTAATTTCTGTTCGTTAATTTATTTGATTCTTTCTTTTGTTCTTTTTTCTCAAATTATCCGTTTTAAAGGTATTTTCGACATAAATCGCCTATCCCAATGTAATTATTGTAATTTTCTTTATTGTATCTTTATTGTATTTCTTTTATTGTATTTCTTTCATTGCTTGTATGTTCTCACATGTAAATCAACATGTAAATCCTACTTCGACCCAATTGTATGCTAAATTACGTGTCAACCGACTTAGTTAAATCTTCACATGCTAGGATTAAAACTTGGATGTTGCATTGCATGCATATAGCCGACGATATATCAAGTACGAATAACTCCCCTAATCATTAGTAGAGGCCGCTATCGAGGCGGGCGGGATTAGGTGTTCGATCAAAAGAGCTTCCTAATACGTACCCTCACCCCTTACTCCAGATATCTGTGAACACCCGTGTTCATTGGCATCCACGAGAGTCATTCTAGACATAGAATGCTAAGGGTAACGATTTCTTAGTGTTCATGTCTCTACTTTGTGTCTTGACATGACGCGAGGTACTCGAACGGTTCCAATTTCCCATAAAAATTGGTGGCGACTCCATACAAAATGCAAACGCTTGTTCGTTCCCAAGCGCCCCCGTGGCCCGCTGTCCACAGTTTGGCGACTCCGCTGGGGATAATACACTTACGTGTAGCCAAGGGTGAAACTTGAACAAGGTTAGGGAATAAGTTTGTACAAGACAATTGTCGGTTTTCATAACTCGGTCTTCCTAGACCGTTTAATTCGGCCTTCCTAGGCCCAACCCAACCCATTCGACCAATCGTCCCGTCTAAACGGTCCTAATTCTTATTTGGGCCCAAGGATGGATAGCGATTGACGTCATCCATACCATGATGCTTATTCTTGTTTGTATCAAGGACCTTCACTACTTGAGGAAATGGACTAGGAATCGGCCTTACTCTTGTTTGGTACGAGCCTCTCCACAGACTTCGGGTTTGATGGTTCGGTATGGCAACCCACCCTTTAAACCAAAACCCTTTTAAATGCACTCAGCATCCCGTTATAATGCTTGTATAAATGTGTAAACCTTATGTGATCACCATTTCTAAACAAAACCATGACAAATTTTCAAAAATCAAAACCCTTTCTTTCAAACAAGAATTTCGAAATAGGGCTTCCAATTAGCGCAAAATCCGGTCAAAACTCTGTCCGTTTGTCGAGTCAAAATTCGGGCCACAAGCCCATTTCAAAACCTCACTTCGAGTCCACTCCTACAACTACACTACAGTTGACTAGGACACACATTTTCAAAGACCTTGTCTTTCTTCAAAACTCACTCAACACAAGTGGCACACACCCACTTCACGAGTCAAAACTTTTCCTCTTTTAGCAAGTGTGATAGAATGGTCGATCGTGTTTTGATTCGTCGCCGATCTCTTATCCAGTTTCCAAGATGCCCGGATCAAGTGATGAAACGAATCTACACCACCTTCAAGACGGTAATGATCGAATCCTCGCCGCGCTAGCCCAAATGCAAATTACCCAAGAACAAACATATGACCGCCTTGAGCTTATCGAAGGCCGTATCTTCTCCGTTGAGGGAAGGTTACCTCCTCATGAAAGTGAAGTACTACGTAATTCCGATGATGAATCTAGAGATGATAATCCTTTCGTGGGAATGACTACAGCTGAGAAAAGACTCCAATACCTAGAGGAGCAATTGATGTACCTTAAGGGTGATGACATTTATAGGGAAAACAACCGCAAGTATGAAGCCGTCAATTCCAAATCGCCAACTAACTTTAACATGACGGATATCCCTAAGTTCAAAGGACATGAGAACCCTTTGAACCACATCCGTGCCTTCAAGGATTACATGTCTATCAAAGGCATCAAACCCGAGATGTTCTTAAGGATCTTTCCTTCATCTCTTGACACCATCCCGAAGCAATGGTTCTACACTTTAGATCACAAGAAAGTCGCTACTTGGGAAGACGCCGCAATCGAGTTCTCTAAGCAATACGCGGATAATGCCGAGTTCCAAGTCAACATGCGCACTCTAGAGGTTCTTACCTAAAATGACAAAGAAGGATTCACCGACTTCCTAAGTAGGTGGAGGAAGACTAGCACTCAACTAGTTGAACGCCCGGATGAGGCTACTCTTGTGGAAAAGTTTGTGGATAATCTCAAACCCATCTATGCCAATCATTTGAGATATCAAAACATCAAGACTTTCAAGGACTTGACCGTGTTAGGAACAAGGATTGAAGATGATATCCGTAAAGGACTCTTGTCCAAAACGGTAGGTCGAGGATATCAAGGGTCCACAAGTCGTTCATACGGCTCTACTAGCAAGACTGACGAAGTTAACCTTCTCGAGCCATCTAAGAAAACTACTCCACCAAGAAAATTCACAAACCTTGGGGATACTTACTCCAACGCTCTAAAAAGGTTAATGAAGCAAGGTAAACTCCAACCCATTGGACCTACTCCCGAACCCGAAAGGAAGTCCAAGTTTTGGGATGAAAATTCATACTGTGAATACCATAGGGGCAAGGGGCAACGTGCTCCAAGATATGATTGAAGATGGTCGACTCCCAATACCACCAGGAGGTAAACCCAACAACACTCAGAATCCTCTTGGAGTTCTAGTGATTACAAATGATGAATCTACCTTAGATTGCTCACACCTCATTTCTCCCACCGAAAATGAAATTCATGCAATTGAGAAAGAAAGGCTCTACTCTACTATCTCCCCTACCATTTCCGACTTCATCACATGGGCAAGGAGTGTAGATAGACAAGTGTGGGAACTAGAAAGCATGGTAACGACCTTGCGCAATCCCAACGCAATACCTAAAGAACGTGTACCATTAATCTTCTCTCAAAATGCCACTATGCAAGAAGTAGTCACCGTGGTTGATAAACTAGTCAATCAAATCATACGACTAGAAGATGATATCATGAGAATGAGGGAACTAGCTGCAGTCAATGGGGTTTGGGCCGATGATGATGAGGACGAGTATCTCATTGAAAACTCCCTAGTCAAAGAAATAGTCCAAAATGGTGAATACCAAGATGTGGATCACCTAACTCGTTCGGGTCGCCCATATCAAAGCACTACTCAAAACGGTCCAACCAACGTCATCACACCAAATGACAACGAAGATGACCCCACGGATCATTTGCTCAAGCAATTACAGAAAACAAAGGCCGATCTTTCATCGGCAACTAATAGTAGCAAGCTCATTCCCACATCGCCAAGCTTTACTGCAAGCTTTGGCCAAGCTAAATGTAGCACATAACTCTACTCCTGAAGATGTAGTTAACTTGGTCTTCCAAGAATCACCTAAGCTAAGTAATCCTATTACTTTCTCGGACGAAGACTTGCCACCTTTTGGCGCTAGTCACAACCTCGCTCTATACATCACTGTCATTTGTCTAAAGAAGAATGTGCCAATGACCTTGGTAGATGATGGCTCCGCGGTCAACGTCATACCCTCAAGACGGCATACAAGCTAGGTATGAAAGAGTCGGATTGGACCTCTACCAATCAAGGTGTGCGTGCATATGATGGTACATGACGAAAAGTGGTAGGACTCGCTAACCTAACCATAGACACGGGACCAATCGAACGAAAGGTTAACTTCCAAATAGTGGACATCGAAGCTTCATTCAACATACTTCTGGGAAGGCCTTGGATTCATGCTTCCAAAGCGGTAACATCCACCCTTCATCAAAAGATCAAGATCCCACTAAATGGCAAAGTAGTGACGATCACTTCGTCACCCATCAAGGCAATAATCGAGAAGCAATTAAACAATCAAGTCCTTGCGGATCCCGTATACGAACTTGGGGGCTTCCAAAGTGTAAGTGTCATAGAAAGCGAATTGGCACCCTTATACTATAATCCCTACTCCAACTTGGTGGTCAACCACATACTCAAATCCCAGGGATACTTCCCTGGAATGCCTTTGAACCCAATTCGGAAGAATACCTTCGCACCATACAAGGAAGGCAACTCAACAAGAATACCACTTGGACTGGGGTACAAACCCACAAAAGAAGAAGTCCTCGAAATGCTAGCCTAAGTCCAAAATCGCAAGCACGTGGGAGTCCAAATGAGGCCATATCTCCCCACTTTAAATGGGTACTTTGTTCAAGAAGGAAGTTCAGAACTCTTTCATGGATTTCCCGAACCTTGGCATTACCTTGAGAGGAAGTTAGCCGAAATCGAGATCTTTCACGATTGCTACTTCATTCCTCCATAAACGGTTCCTACCGTCAAAACCCGTCAAACACCTTGCTTAGACGAACAAGCTGTTAGCCTATTGTTTGGAGAAGATCGATTCGTTAGGGCCGCGCAGGATGAGATCATTACTATGATACTTCAGGACGATCGCTTCAACCCCACCGCGTTGATCACAGAAACCGACACAAAGCAGCAGAAAGGGTGGAGAAAATCTATCAAATGGACCAACAACCAGGGAAGACTCTTCAAGCTCACCACTGGAAAAGGAGAGATGTTCAAAGGAGAACCAGAAGACGACGAGTTCGAGTCGGAGCCGGAGTCGGAGTCAGAGTCGGAGTCTAGAGAATTCATTAGAGATCTATTCCTGTCGTCATCCCCACTCCCTTTGTTTCTCCTAGCTTAGCCTCGAGTAGTCACAGTAGTTCGGGAAATGCCCCAATTACTGTCCCTTTGCCGCCACTGACCATGGATCAGTTGGCTTCTTTGTTTTAACTTTACTCAAATCTTAATATGAATAAATCAGGTTCTGCTTACTCTTTGCGTTATCTTGAGTGCAATTCTGTTTACGATGATGCGAGGATGACCAAGACCCGGACTCAATCGAAATACCTCCCTACGTAGCCAAAGAAATACTACAGGAAGGGGAAGGGGGACCAGTAATAGAGGACACCGAACCCATCAATGTAGGAACCGAACTAGAACCCAAGGAACTTAGGATAGGGACTACCTTGAGCTCAACCGAAAGGGCCGATTTCATAAACCTCCTAAATGAATTCAAAGACGTTTTCGCTTGGTCCTACAAAGACATGCCAGGGATCGACGGGGATATCGCCGAACATAGGATTCCGATTAAGCCGGGTTTCAAACACAGTAAAACGAAGCTTCGACGAATGAGAACGGAATGGGCTCTAAAGATTAAGGAAGAAGTTGACAAGCAATTCAAAGCCGGGTTCATCAAAGTTTCCGAGTATTCTGACTGGGTAGCTAACATAGTACCCGTACCCAAAAAGGATGGGAGAATCCGTGTTTGTGTTGACTTCAGGGACTTGAACAAAGCGAGTCCAAAAGATGACTTTCCTCTACCTCACATTGACATATTAGTGGACAATCTTTGCGGACCACGCGTTACTATCCTTCATGGATGGATATGCGGGTTATAACCAAATCAAGATGGCCATGGAAGATATGCACAAGACCGCATTCGTCACCCAATGGGGAACATATTGCTATACGGTAATGCCGTTCGGATTGATCAACGCCGGAGCTACATACCAACGCACCGCAACCACACTCCTACACGACATGATGCACAAAGAAGTCGAGGTATACGTAGATGACATGATCGTCAAATCTAAGGAAAGAGAGGGACATATTGCGAACCTTCGCAAGTTCTTCGCAAGGCTACGAAAGTACAACATGAGACTCAACCCCCAGAAATGCACATTTGGGATAACATCTGGGAAACTCCTGGGATACGTCGTTAGCCAACGCGGTATAGAAATAGATCCTTCGAAAATCAAAGCTCTGATCGAAATGCCACAACCTCAAACAGAAAAAGAAGTCAGAGGATTCCTGGGAAAAGTACAGTACATAAGTCGATTCATATCGAAACTTATGATGATTTGTGAGCCTATCTTCAAGAAACTCAAGAAAACAGACCACACCATGTGGGATGATGATTGTCAAAAGGCGTTTGACCGAATCAAGGAGATATTGGCCAAACCACCAGTGCTCATGCCGCCACAACGAGATCAACCTCTTGGTTTATATCTCACAAGAATCGAAACCGCCATGGGTGCCATCTTTGGCTCAAATCGTAGGAAGTGAAGAAAGTGCTATTTACTATCTAAGTAAGAAGTTCTTGGAATATGAGTGCAAATACTCACAACTCGAAAAGACATGCCTCGCTCTTATGTGGGCAACGAAGAAGCTACGTCACTACATGCTTAGCTACTCCGTCAAGATATACTCCAAAATGGATCCAGTCAAATACCTCTTTGATAAACCCGTCCTCAACGGACGTCTGGCAAGATGGACTCTGATGCTCTCAGAATTCGACCTTAAATATGTGCCACTGAAAGTTATAAAAGGTCGCGCCGTCGCCGAATTCTTCGCAGAAAATCCTATCAACGACGCACAAACCATAGATACTTGGTCATTTCCCGACGAGGATATCGCAAAAGATGTAGACTCCTGGGACCTATACTTTGACGGAGCATCCAACTTAAGAGGATTCGGAATAGGAGTGTTGCTCATTTCTCCTGAAGGTGAGCATACACCGATTCTTTGTCAAACTCGACTTCGAGGTGACAAACAATCTTTGCGAGAATCACGAAGCTTGTCTCATTGGACTACAAGCGGCAGTAAGCTTAGGCATTAAAAACCTCCGAGTACATGGGGATTCATCGCTGATCATCAACCAAGTTACAGGATCTTGGAAAATCCGAAGTGAAAGCCTCGCACCCTATCAAGCTAGGATAGACCAAGTCGCTCAATTCTTTGATCATGTAACATACCTACACCTACCTCGGGAGGAAAATCAATTTGCAGACGCTCTTGCGAAACTTGCATCTCTGATAAATATGCCAGATCACATGATAGAAATGCCTTTGTGCATCGAACGACGGTCAGAGCCGGCTTATGTCCACCAAATCACCGATGAAGAGGAAATCGCGCAGGAACCCTGGTTCCAAGCAATCCTGAATTTCAAGCTTAATGGTACCTATCCACCGGATATGGACAAGAGGGGACAACGTGCTATACGCCTACTAGCTTCCCAATACATTCTGATGCAAGGAGAATTATACAAAAGAACACCTCTTGGTGTAGTGCTGCGTTGCCTTGATTATTCACAGGCACGAAAGGTGATGGAAGAAGTCCACGACGGAGAGTGCGGTCCTCACATGAGTGGGCCTATGATGGCAAAGAAAATCACACGTTTGGGATATTATTGGACCACAATGGAATCCGATTGCATCAAATACGTGAGACATTGCCACAATTGTCAAATCTTCGGAAATGTACAACATGTCCCTCCTTCATTTCTCTACACGATGACATCTCCTTGGCCATTTTATGCATGGGGAATTGACATAATCGGGAAGATAACCCCAGCCGGAACAGGAGGTCACTGTTTCATTCTAGTGGCAATTGACTATTTTACCAAATGGGTAGAAGCATCTTACTACACTGGTCTTACAGTAAAAAACGTGGCAAAGTTCATACAAAACAACATCATCTGCCGATATGGTTGCCCACATGAGATCATTAGCGATAATGGGTCACACTTCCAAGCTGAAACCGAGCAATTGCTAGCCAAATACAAGATTAAGCATCACCACTCTTCGCCCTATAGACCACAGACTAACGGCGCGGTAGAGGCGGCAAACAAGAATGTTGTCACGATTCTCAAGAAAATGATCGACAACTACAGAGATTGGCCAAGCAAAATACCCTTTGCCTTATGGGGGTATCGTACATCTGTCAGGACGCCCACTGGGGCTACTCCTTTCTATTTGACCTACGGCATGGAAGCCGTACAACCAGTCGAGCTAGAAATACCATCCCTGCGTATTCTACTAGAAAGTCAAATCCCGGAGGCCGATTGGAAGAGAGATAGATATGAAGAACTCATCCTCCTGGATGAACGTAGGCTACGTGCCTTACATAACGTCCAAACATATCAAACACGTATCAAACGAGCTTTCAACAAAAGAGTTAGGCCAAGAAACATCAAAGAAGGAGACCTAGTACTCAAATCGGTTAGAGCTCTTTTACCTGTCGACCCACGGGGAAAATTCAAACCTAATTGGGTCGGACCATTTCTAGTCAAATCCATACTCCCAGGGGGTGCGGTTAGAATTACAGACTTAGATGGTAATGAGTTTTCAAACCCCACAAACCTTGACCAACTGAAACGGTACTATGCCTAGAATAGAAACAAAAACGCGCCTCGCGTAAACCCATGTGTCGCTCTTGTGGCACTAAATAAACGGCCCCTGGCCAAGCTGAAATAAGCTAAATGTCACTGTGCTCTTGCATTTTGACAAGTTTGTCATTCTCATATCATCAAATAAACTAAATTCGCACCTCCAGAGTAAGCAAAAGCTCATGCTTATTTTCTATGTTCATTACAAGCTCTTGCTTCGGACAATTATTCTTTTACATTTACTCGAACTACGCGTAAGGGTTTGATTTCGCTTTTCAAGTGAATACGTAGGCAATCCTTCACGGGATTCAACCCATTATATCTAAAATGTAAATAGAAGGACATTTGCATTGCATTTGAAATTCGACAAGAATAATAAAGTAGAAAATTTTAACGGTTTCATAACCATTTAACCTTTTATTTCATTTATTTCCTAAATAATAGTAGTACATTACATAATAAAAATAGAATAGGCTAGGATTCTAAAAACCTCTCCTTTTTATTACAACAACAATAATAATAATAATCAAATAATAAATAAAGACTCGGGCTATTCCTCCATCTTCCCCTTGCCCTTGTCATTCTTGTCATATTTCTTGTCACGACCTCGAGCCGGGCGCTCTTGCACCACTTCAGACCTAATCACCAACGGTCTTTCTCGAGGCCCGACTCGCCATTCTTGCCAACCACCATTTCGCGACAGAGTAGTCTTTGATTTCTTCGAAGGATGAATGACCGAAACCCGACTTCTTCTTCTCCCTCTGTTAGAAGCTTCTCCTTCTCTTTCTCTCCCTCGCGCACCTTGTAGTCAACAAGCTCGCGTTTCCTCAGTCTCTCGCGCTCTTCCGGAGTTGCAGCCTTTCTCCACCTCAGATAAGAATCCCACACCCACAAAGCATTGGCGGAGAAGCTCAAGAACCACATGTTTCTTTGGGCCCATTTAATAGCCCACTCTCTTCGGCTTTCTGTAGTAAGTGCCATAGCAGTCTGCGGGATGGTATCAAGCCTAGGGATCGTCTGTTTCAGCCCAACTTGCCTCATCAGTCTTTCCGGAAAGATGCATACCATAAACTCCAATCCCGGAATGCGCACGGACCTAGTGGGATCCAAAGAAGATACTCCAGTGACAGACTTGAGGTGCCACCACGGTACAACCCACCTAATCAACGGACCATCATCATTCTTCAGCTTGTTCTTCCAATAGTCACAGACCCGGGTAAAGTCCACCATGTACAACCGCGTCCTCATCGCAATCGAACGAGCATGATAGGAAAGTGCATGAACTGGGGGCTCGATCAATCGGAGCCGTTCCATAAGCCAAACCTACCAAGAGCAGGCATTAGACATCAAACAAAAAAAAAACGAAAAAAAAAAAACGGAAACAAAAAAAGAAGATGTCTTTTACCTGCAAAATGACGGGACTACCCAAGAACGGCAAATCGCGGTTGGATTTCCTATTATCCAAACCCAAAATAATCTCCCCTAAGCATAAGCAAGCTGGGCTCCTGCGCAGCTCCATTTGCTCAATAAGACCCAAAAGACGGGGATCACCTCTCAAATCTTCATCAACGTGTCCTTAGAAGACATACACGTGCAGCAAACAAAAGCCAAATGCCCTCCTCCTGGAAACATGAGAAACAGTAGGGTCGGCCCTGTTGATGAATCGGTCTACAAAGTCCAACATTCTCACGCCTTTCGGGGTAACTAAACGGTCCACCTCGAGTCTAGTCAGTCCAAGCAAGTCTCTGAATTTGCTCTTATACCCTTGTGAAGTGGAAGGAATGGCAGGTAAATGTTCGGGGTCCCACCCACCAATAGCAGCAATTTCTTCAGGAAATGGGCAAATGTCACCTCCTGGGAATGCGAAAACATGATAATTCGGGTCCCAATAGTCAAGGCAAGCATCCAAGAACGGTTTTACAACCTTAATGAGTTTCAAGCTCAACAAAGACCCAAGATTATAAGCACCCATGTTATGCTTCTCCATATTTGAAAATTCATTGGTCCATTCCTTCAAGCGGATCTCCAAAGTATTCATGATGACAATTTTTTCTCTTGAAGATTTATTTTGGGAGTTTTATGTGAATAGACGAAGAAGAGACGAAAGATTTATGTGAATTAAAGCTCCGTCGACGCTTCTATTTATACTAATTGCTGTTTCCAAAAATCCGCCATAACGGACCAGCTTGGGAACAGGCGCAGCGCCTGCTGCGCCTCTTCAAAGGGACGCAGCTCATGCTGCGCCTCTTCCCAAGTCTCACTTCTGTGATTTCCACGTTGGATCTTTCCTAATTCTATAACGCACGATTTCCTATTCCTGCGGGGTTTTATTTTGGTAAATACGAGAAGTTTACCATGTTTCAGGCTTCCTAGATTCGCGGGCACGCATTTCAAGGCAACATCGACATTTCTGCCATTATATCACATTCGCATATTTCATTTTAAACATAATTTTCACCTTAATTTTAGCTTGTGTATATTGATTTCTATTATTTAATTTCATTTTCTAAACTTATAGATTTCTCTTTTTTTTTTTTTAGGGGGTAACCCTCCCTACCGTCCGGTCATTTCCGGCAAATTTTTTGCACTTTTGTGATCTTTTGAGTCTCATTTTGCGCTAATTAAGGCCATATTTAGATAAAATGTATGTTTTGCGTGATTTCTATGTAAATTTCGGCAGCATGACGGCGTAAACCGTTGTCTACCAAACCTGTTCAAGAACTAACCTGCAGATACAAACAACACAACCCAGCAGCAAAGGCACTCAGGCCGTCGTATATACACCAAACAGAGCAAATGTACAAAGCAAACTAGGGGCTTGCGCCCCGAACGAAGTCCAAAAGTCCAAGCAAACTGGGGGCTTGCGCCCTAAACAAAATCCAAAAATGTTCAAAATCAGATGTCCAAATGTACAAGTCTACAAAACTACACAAGACTACTGCTGGGCGCCCTCCAACTCTCGCAACTCTCGCGCCGAGCGGCGATCTCGGCATCCCGAACCTCGAGCTCCTCAACACGCGAGCGAGTCTCCTCCCGAGATCGGGTCAACTCTCGCTCCGGCTCGCGGTCACCACATGTAAATGACAACAAATTGGCTCATGTCAATCAATTCAAGCAAAATAAAAATCATCAAAAAGAGAGAAATAGGCGTAAGGTTCATACCTGGCGACCTCGACCACCGACGAGTGCCTCAATGGCAGTAGCTCTTAGCCGGTTGGTCACCCTTCATAGTGCCACGAATCGGGACGGTGCGACCTGCATTATCAAAAGAAATTCTCAGCAAATTGAACAAACTCAATCAAATGTGTTCCTACACGAAAGTTATACAAGTTAGAGGCTCACCCTCCGAATCAGATGTTGCCAGTCGCCTAGGCCAGCATCCGTCACAGCTACGTCAAAGTCACGCAGCTCGGAGATCGTCGTCCTCCCAGTCGCGTCAGTGTACTCGAGGGTCTCGGGGTACTCTGGGGGCTCGATGCCCGCCGCCTCGACCTCCTACAAGGACAAATAGCTCTCGTTAATCGATGATCTTTCATCGCAATTCTCAAAATCAAATCAGGAAAGAAGTAAAAGATACTCACCACTACCGGCCAGTACGCCAACCTCCCGTAAAGGAACGCCGAGTAGTCCTCGCCAAGGAGAAGAAGGTCGTCGCCACTGGCACCGGCCAAGTCCGCCTCCCTCTCAGCCTCAGAAGGCTCCCTAAACATCGTCCTGGGAGGATCGACGGGAACCGTCAACGCGTCCCGAGAGCACTGACGAGCCAACCGCTCGCCCAAGTACCACACAGGACCCATCGACGTCCTCAACAGCAGCCGACTCGGGCTCCTAGGTCGAAGGACCTAAGCGACAAAAGGAGGCGCTCCAGCGTACTCCGCCCAAGTGTCAGGCACCCTTTGTGACAAGATAAGGCAAAGATCATTCCTATGATCAATTAAAGGCAAAGTATAAGAAGTATAAATAAATACGAATGGGATACTCACGCCGCTTTCGGTGAAGAAGGCGTTCACGTCCGCCGTGGTAGACATTGTGAGAAGAACGCTTGCTCTTCGTCAAGCACATCACCCAATCCCTCACCACGGGATAGGCCCTCTCCGGCCGGCTCTGTCCTCTTGGGCGCGAGACTCGGGAAGTAAGAGTACACCCACGCCTGTAAAACAGAATAATCGATCTTTCGTGATTTGATAAAGAAAGGAATTTACTTTGGTCTAAAGGAAGGTTCATACCTCCAACAGTAGTCCGGTCCGACAAAGACCGGGAGAAGTCCCCTTCTCCATCAACTCCGGACGAACCATGGCCCTCATAAAGCGGATGAGGACCGCAAAACTAGCAGTGACCCAGTCCCAGCGCCCTAGGGAACTCAGGTCAGAAAGAAAGGGAAGAAGCTTCGTCGATAGCCTCTCGCCCTTGTCTCCGAGGTAAATCGAAGACAGAAACCACCAAAGCCACAGATGAGCCCTCTGCTCAGCTGTACAAGGAGGAGGAGCTGTCTCCCTCCCATCAATCGTCACCAGCGCCGGGGTCTTCCCCGCAAAGTAGTCTCGAACGTAAGCGGGTACCAAACCCGAAGATCATGAATGACCTTCGGCGACAAGTTCCAGCCGATCAACCTCCTCGCCTCGGCCGAGTCCGCCCTCATGGCAGTCTCCGGCCACACCATCTCCTCGGTCCCACACGGCAGACCAGAAATCATGCCGTAATCCTCCAAAGTGACTCCCACCTCACCAAAAGGCATGTGAAACGTGGAAGTCGTATCCCAGAATCGATCCAAGAAAGCACGGACCAGGCTAAGGTTAGCCCGCAACTTCCTCTTCACGATATCCCTCCAGACCTGAACCAGAGGACCGAACGCTCCACGCTCGATCATGGCCCTCTCCTCCGCCGACAGCCGCTCGTAGTGCTCCATCATTTGTCGTGTAACCCGAGAACGACCGATGTTCCGGCCTCCTATTGTGATTTGAAACAAAAGCTATCTTTAGTTTTGAATGAAATTTGAAAGAAAATTTGGACAAAGAATGAAAGAGGATGGGTAATGAGTTAGTGAATTCCTATTTACCAAGTTCTTCACTGTCCTGTAGGACAGGTGACCCTCTGCAGCCCACACAACGTGCCTACTCTCCCAGGTCTCAGCCCACGCAGGAGCTCCCCTCAGCTGACGACCTCCTCGCCCGACATTGGCTCGTCTCGGGATCTTCTCCTCCTCGACGGCCTCCTCCTCGTGAAACTCAGCAGCCATCACCGCAGCGGTGAAGGCCTGCTCTAAAGCCTCCTCAACAGCGGCGGCGTCTATCTCCATGGGAGCCCTCCCAGAAGTAGAAGCCTCATCACCTGCAATGTTAAAGCAAATTCAGGCCGCGTCACACGACGACAAGCCTTTGTTAAAGAGTTTTCGAGCCTTCAAAGCCCTGAAATCGCTCTTTCCTTGCCATCTTTGGCCACGTTCCCACCAACCCGATCACTCATGTGATGAATTGGGTCAAGTCAAGTCCCGTTCGAAGCCTAGTTCCAGGTTCGAGTCAAAAATTCGGCAGCATTTCGCTATAACGACGATTATGCCCTAGAAAAGTGTCCTGAAAAAGTTGTCACAAACCAAAATTTCGAGATGGTAGGAAGTTTACCCATCATTCAAGGATCCCGAATATCAAATTTCATCGCAAATGGGCAGTCCTAAGGCTATTTTCGAAGCAATTTACGGTTTAGCTGTAAAACCGTCTCAAACTTTCACTCAAAGGCCCAACACTTGATGAAAATTCGAAACAAATACATGGTTATGTTCCTAACATCACCTACTATCCATTTCTAACATCAATTTGGCAAGGCAAATCCATTTGGGGGAAAAGCCCCAAATTTTCGATCAAAAGGGTCGAAAACCCTAAAGTTCGCGGCTCAAAATTCAACAAATGCAGAAGATTAATACAAGATTAAGACACGTACCTCGATTAGTCATGTTTAAAGCAAGCTTTTGAATCAAACCTTGGCGGAAATGGTGAAGATTTGAGAGAGAAACGAGTGAGTTGTGTTTCGAATGCAAATGAAACAATCCCTCTGATTTTCGCGTTTTATGCAGGAAAGCCAAATTGGGGAAAAGACGCAGCAGGCGTTGCGCCTCTTCCAAGAGACGCAGCTCTTGCTGTGCCTCTTCCTTTTGTTCCCTCCATACGGATTTTCGAAAATTCGTTATAAGTTCGTTATTTGTGGGCCCATCTTTGGTGCGCCTCTTCCCCGATGCTATTTCACTCCTTTTGGTCCGCCCGACGATTTTCTTTCGTTCCGACTCGCATTTCCAAGCCAGCAGCAGACTGCTTACTCCTTCCAAGACTCATTTTGCTTGTCGCAACGAGCATTTACTCATTTACAAAATTCGACGCACGTTCACTATGCCTCCAGCGAGAGTAAGCGGACGCACTGTCTCTCTCAAGACGTGAGGATTGACATCTACCGAAGCAGATTTTTCCCTCCAGCAGTTCCCAGCCGTGTCCTGCTATTCAATATTTTCCCGAAGATTATCCAAAATAGTTTTCTCTCCAGCAGTTCCCAGCCGTGTCCTGCTATTCAATATTTTCCCGAAGATTATCCAAAATAGTTTTCTCTCCAGCACCCTAGCACAATCCTTATATATCCTTTAGGTCTTACCCTTAGCTCCCATGCTCAACCTTAGCTCCTACGCACCTCCGGAAGCATCTCGAGAAGAAGTCTCAGGTATGGTCACTTCTTATGGCTGGTGAGCCTCCTTACGTAGTCTAATGGACTTTAAACGACCCTCCCCGATAGTCGACAGACTCTAAAATGTTCCCGACGACGGGTCCTTGGTTCAGACGTCTGGAGCCGCCTCGCGTCGCCATAGTCGTCAGGTTGTAATCTTCGATTGACCTGATGGCTATACTTTGACTTTCGCCTTGTCCAAGCCTCAGTCAAAGTGGGGGCTCTGTAGATACCTCATTTCTGCACCCCTCGCAAACCACCCGGTGATGATTGGGCCGCATGTTTGGTACACGGAACGATTTGTGACAGTTCGTAAGTTTATCGTCAAGTGATTGCTCAAACATTAATGTCTACCTCATGGTTGTCATCTACGTGCCGATACGGTCGTTTTGACAGTAATTAGAGTACATTTGGAGTCCGGGTCAAAAACCGTCTTCATTTCCTAAAACCGTCAAATCCCGAGTCAAGGCAATGTGCTTGTCCACCTAAGGTTAGGATGTCATAAAATGTTGAGATTATATCTCATTTTGAGTCTCATGTCACTTCATTAGGCTAAACTTAAAAGTTTACATTACAAAATGTGCATTTCATTTAGCTAAAATGATAACCCGACCTTTAGGCCCATTTTACGAGGTGATAACAACTTTTTGGGTCAGGCCTATTTCACAGAAAATTCTAGATCTCTTTCTTAGCTTTCCAACGCCACCAAAATCACCTAAATCCGAGTCTTGTAGAGAAAGTTATGCCTAAAATACGACAGGCTGTCAAACGCGTTTTCTACGCGAGAGGAACCTACCGGGAAAGGACGCGGCAAGTCTTTGCGCCTCTTCCAAGGGACGCAGCACCTGGTGCGCCTTTTCCCAGGGCTTTCTTTTTGTCCAAGTTTCCGTGTTTAACCTAATTCGGTTATTTCCGGATCTTTCCTTCCGTATCCTAGTCTTACCATAATTCCGTCGTGTGATTAGTATAAATAGGAGCCTTCGTTCCTCATATTTCTCACGCGAGTGTCCGCCCTTCTCTTCTCCCTTTGCATTCTAGACTTTGTTCTTACTTATTGGCGCCTATGTGCTTGAACTTTCGACCACGTAAGCTCGGATCTTTCCGGGTACCAGCCTCTCCGTTGCATGACCGACCAATTTGACCAACTACACTTAATCAACTTAATTAATCAATCGTTTTCCTTTTACGAGGCCACTCTCTTTGCATTCGCGTCGAGCATTCACTAATCGATATCTTAGTCCTTCTCGTTTCGTCAACATGTAAGTCTGAGGGTGTATAATCCTTATTTATATATTGTATTTTACTTTTCGTATCATCAATTGTAAGGTTTACGTCGAAAATACCGTTAAAACCGATTCCTAAAACTCTTTGTTAAAACCTGTTTTTTGCGGATTTCCAGTAGATAACCATCGAGAAAGGACGCAGCAACTGCTGTGCCTCTTCGAAGGAGCGCAGTTTCGCCGCCTCTTCGTGAGGGGCTGCCAGCAGATTCTCGCTTCTTTTCTTCTTCGTTTGTACTCTGTAATCCGTGTTCAAAATCTTTCTTTTGCTTGTTCGTCTGTTAATTCTTTGTCTTAATGTCATAATAATTCCACATGTATTATAATCATCGTCATTCACATGTTTAGTTTGTCATAAATCCGACTTAAATCCCAAGTAATCCATATTTGCGGGTTTTCGTCATTAAATTCAATTCCGGGTTGTAGAGATTCAATTCATTCATATTGGGTTTCTGGAATTCGTCCTTGATATAGTTTAATCCGTCTTTTGTCGTATTCATCGCATATTCGTCATTAATCCGTTGCATCTAGTGTTAGTTAATTGATTTCAATAGAAGACTCATTAATATTTATCACTTCTATCATTGTTTCATCGTGTAATTAATCCGTTTGCATCTCATTCATGTTCTACTGTTTTCATGACCTATTCATGTGTTAAATAACATATTAATCACTTTCATCCGAGTAAATATCATCAATTGATCATTAAATCACCAATTAACATTAACGGCTTGCAATTACGGCTTACACGGCCGGACCGAGCCAAGGAACAGGACGCGTTATGTTCTGCTGCGCCTATTCCAAAGGACGCACTTCTGCTGCTTTGTTCTTTCGGCCGAGTTTCGTCCCGAATTCCGTTTCTGCCTTGACGTAGTGTAATTAGTTTACATATTAACTAACTATTAACCGTAATATCACGCTAATTTCTGTTCGTTAATTTATTTGATTCTTTCTTTCTTTCTTTTGTTCTTTTTTCTCAAATTATCCGTTTTAAAGGTATTTTCGACATAAATCGCCTATCCCAATGTAATTATTGTAATTTTCTTTATTGTATCTTTATTGTATTTCTTTTATTGTATTTCTTTCATTGCTTGTATGTTCTCACATGTAAATCAACATTTAAATCCTACTTCGACCCAATTGTATGCTAAATTACGTGTCAACCGACTTAGTTAAATCTTCACATGCTAGGATTAAAACTTGGATGTTGCATTGCATGCATATAGCCGACGATATATCAAGTACGAATAACTCCCCTAATCATTAGTAGAGGCCGCTATCGAGGCGGGCGGGATTAGGTGTTCGATCAAAAGAGCTTCCTAATACGTACCCTCACCCCTTACTCCAGATATCTGTGAACACCCGTGTTCATTGGCATCCACGAGAGTCATTCTAGACATAGAATGCTAAGGGTAACGATTGTTTAGTGTTCATGTCTCTACTTTGTGTCTTGACATGACGCGAGGTACTCGAACGGTTCCAATTTCCCATAAAAATTGGTGGCGACTCCATACAAAATGCAAACGCTTGTTCGTTCCCAAGCGCCCCCGTGGCCCGCTGTCCACACATCATTACTCCGTATAATTAAAAACTTCATAATTACCTAATACTTGAACATTTTTTTTTCATCCAAAATGTCTAACCATTTTACAATTAAATGTCATGATTATTGTCATTAATTCATCATACTCATCCTACCTCATCAAGTCCCCTACAACTTTTCAAATGCCTAACATATGTATTTGGTTTTATAAATATTCATGCTCACCCATTAATTCACTACTCATATTTTATCTATCATTCACGTGGGCTCATCCCCCTCATCTTATTTCCTAAATTTCCTAGATTTGCTCATTTAATTTAACATATTGTTGCTTAAACTAACGAATTTTGAGGGCCAATAATGCACTTGCATAATTAGTTTATAATACTAATTTCTTTTCCAATTTTTATTTCCAGCGTTGAATTCTACCAAATTGAAAGGATGTTGAAGATATAATGTACGCCAAAAACAAGCTTGAGCATAATAACTATTTCCTTCATATGCAAGACTTGTCGTCGTTGAATAATTTTCTCTCTCATGACTTGGTATTGTTTCCCATTAATTTTTTTACAAGATAATTTATTATTGTGTTTCTTTACTTAGTGTTTCGTTATTATTTTTAATGTCGAGATGTTTGGTTTCTTACGTATTTATTTAAGTTTATGTTATGATCACTGACTTTGATTGTGATACGAATATAGGGGGAAGATGGTGAAGATGAATAGAGCATGATGATTGGATCAGTATTTTGGTAACCAAGAAAAATTATAATTAGATACAAATATAATGAGTAGTTACATAATACTCCATCTGAGTATGTAATTATAGAGTATATGTAAAATATTGTACGCATGAATGCTTATAATAATTGTAGACACGCTCTTAATATGGTAAGATAATAGAAAAATAAATAAATTTATCAAAAAGTAATTGTATTAGCTAAGAGAATGACAAAACGTGTGTGATGGTGAAATTATTTGGCTTACTCTTCAATGTCTTACTTTTTTTAAGGCTAAAATTAGTTTTTAATAAAGTGAGTAATAGTTGAAAAATTATACTCCATTCATTCCACTTTCACTGTCCAATTTCCCTTGAAATTGTATCCCAATTAAATTATTCCCTTTCAGTTATTCAATATTTCCACTCGATAACTAACTAATATTACAACCACCATAAACCATAAAATTAATAAGAAGACACTTCTTTAGTTTGAGGGGTAAATTTGGCAATTCATCACTCTTCCTTAAATCCTCCCAAAATAGAAAGGACAATAGAAATGAGATGGAGGAATTAGGTAACAATATTAGTCTACTAATTTATATACAAATTAAATTTAGAACTGAGACAATAAAAATGCACAAATGTATTTTGGAGAAAACAAGACAATAAAAATGAAATGGATAAAGTAAATAAGCAATTTATACTATTAGGGAAGCAATTGATCATGTAGATGAGAATAACAAAGTACGTACATTTTTTGTTTGCATGGTAAAGTAGTGATTGAAAATTTACAAAATCTTTTTATTTATTATGGTTTCCAATCTTCTAAGATATTATTATTGTTGTAATATTAGAATGATAAGATTAAGTAAATCTTTAAGATAATATTTGATTAGAGATTTGTTATCTCTTTATATTATTAAATTTATTCTTATCTATCCTCTAAGATATTACTGCATAATATTAGAAGAATAAGATTGGGTAAATCCTTAATATAATATTTGATTAGAGATTTTTATCTCTTTTATATTATTAAGATTTATTCTTTCCTATCTTTGAGGATATTATTATTGTAAACAGGGACGAAGCTTGGATGAAATACTGACCGGGGCCGATTTAATTAATTTTGTCGATGTTTGTCCTCATTTATTATAGGTTTAGCACCGTCGATAAATATTTCTCCCCACTATTTATTTTTTGTATTTGTTGTGAGCGATATTTTAATCATAAGACCAACAAATGATGAAAATGAATGTTAAAAAATACTCCATAGTAGTTAAGGGATAGAGCATAAATGCGCAGTATGTAGTACTTCCTCCATTCGGGTCATTTATTTACCTTTTTTTTTTATAGAAAAAGCCTAAATATAATACGAGTAGTCGTCAAAGAATGGAATGTCATATTCCAGGAAATAAAATTGTTAAAAAACTTAAAGAAATGAGGAGCTATGCAGTGCCGAACTCGCGATCTCTCATGGACTCTAATGTCATTATCAGTAATTCACCACTAGACCAATTACGGAGAATTGACTGATTCTCTACTTGCACACTATATATTTCTACAAACCTTGCCTGGGCCATGGCCCATTCGGCCCAGGCGTAGCTCCGTCTCTGGTTGTAAATATGGAAGAAGAAAATTTGTTTATTGCCTAACATTTCACGTGAAATGTGGCGGCATATTAGGGTTTTAATTGAAACCTAGATCTCCTTCCTCAATATAAATACTACTCTCTTTGTTCATTTCAATTAAGTTTTGAGCTATAAAATTTCCTTTTTTCAAACAAATTGAGTAAAAACTTTACATCTTAATCGAGTAAACATTTTTTATTTTGCATTTCGAACATTATTCTGAAAAGTTGTGTACTATATTGCAATTACTTCTTAAGAACCGTTATTCGATAATAGTGATATATATCAGTTCTTATTCGTTTAACTTAGTGAACATCAAAGAATAATCAAGTACTTTCTTATTAACGTAAGTTAGCCAAAATCGAGTATTTACCGGTACTTAAGTGAGTTACAATTAGAGTTACACTACTACAAAATACTTAATGGACATCACTTAATAGACATCAGATTTATCAAAAAATTCGATGTCTAAATTTATACATCAGATATTTAAAAATATCTGATGTCTATCCAATCATATTGACATCAGACTTTTTAAAAACGGGATGTCTATTAATCCTGCATCGGACATTAAAAAACCCGATGTCTACAAAACGCGCCCAAAATACGCTTGAAATCGCCTCACCCTACCACACTATTCTAACCCTTGAAAAAACCCTCGTCTCGTCTCACTTCGCCGCACAACAATCTTCAGCACTCCAATTCCTCTTCATACATCTCTCCATTCTTTCTCTCATTTTCTTAGCAAAAATGGTGAGCCTCTTCTATTTTCTTCATCATACCCATTTATGCAAGTCGCTTCTCTCGATTTTCAACAGGTTCTTCACTTCTCCAACTCATTTTCAATTTCTTTGTTGATCTTGGTTACTGATTTGATTTACTATTCCATTAATTTTATCTTGTGCTTTATTATTTGATTATGATTTGATGAAATAATTGAATTTTGGGGGAAGTAAACCCTAACTTTAATGGATTTGGGTGTGAATTTGAGGTTAACCTTATGTATCTCATCTACTTGTAGACTGTGTTACTTATTTTGTTTTCGAGGAGAACATCATGTTTCAAATGCTATCTTAGTTACCACCCTTTGGTGTTTTGATTATGCTGATGTTTGATGTGGCTATGATGTTAGAGTTCTGACACACACACACACACATGGGTATACATTGTTAATAGTTCCATTGTGTATTATTGTACTAGGACTACTAGTAGTGATTCGTGTTTGTTAAAATAACCTTAGATCCCGGGCTTGGTGTCACTGCATAAAGTTGTTACCTTGTTTTTTGTTTTGTTCCCAGCGGGCTGTAATCATTGAGAGATGAGGATTGTCTAACATTTAAATGTTAGGGTATTTGTTTTGCCATTGAGCGTGCCCCTCTTGTTTCCTGCTAGTGGTTTTAAACTTGTAACTTGTATGAGAATATATGTATATGGATCTGAGCATAATTCTGAACACCTTGGTTGTTATCATTAACTTTCTTGGGTGAACGGGATTAAAACTTCTTGAGAGGATGCTTCTTTCTTAGCTAATTTTGGGTTGATTTAATAGTTTAGTTGACAAAGAAGATTGAACACAAAGGAGTATACTTGTGATATACTGGACTCAACAAGCCCCACATGCCCACACAGACCCACGGCAAAATTTAGGTTAGTATAATCCTTAATGTCAAGTTAATCATCATGTCACTGGCCTTGTCTTGTTTATGTAATGTGTATTACTTTTCATGTTCCTTGCTTGTATCATTTTTTGCGAAGACAATATTATAGTAAAAGGATGGAGATTGAACATGAGACTCATTAATTCCAGTACCTCTTGTTTTAAGAATCTGGACCACTATGCATAGGTTTGTGTTACTTGTATAGTGATATTGGTTTTATGACTTGTTTCTTGTCAAATGATTAAGTCTATATACTTTTTATTCAGTATGCTTTACAGAGTAGTATTTTGCCAGTTGTATCTCTATCGAAACAAGAACAGTTAATCAATAAGTAAAATATCACTCTAACCGAAATCAGCGATAGTTTTATATACCCAGTTTAGTACTCTATATGCTTTTTGTAAAGGGGACTAGTAGTAGTTACAGTTGCGACCCTTGGATGAGTTTTGAACCAGTGAGATAATTTCCTAACGACCTTACCAACTTGACCTGACAAAGTAGTTGTACTAGCTGACATAGAATTTTAAGTTCATACAATGTCAATGGTCTAGTTTAGGGAATTAAATCACGAGCTAACCAGACATATACCTTGTACAAGAACAACAATACTTATTACCTTCTTGAGGCTTCTTTCAGGACTAAAAATAAAACAATTCCTTATTTTGAACTTACCTTTTGATTGTTAACAGTTTTGATGATCGACTATATATGTTATCAGTTTGTTAATTTCATTTATTTTCGTTGTGGCAAACCAGGTTATGTCAGTCATATGGGAGATTAGCAGATCTGGGGATTGTAAGAATTTGTTGTTCCAAGTAGTCTCTCCGCAATGGATGAAACTTGATGTAAGTTTTTGACGTGTTTGATGTTAATTACTCGTATTCTTTATGTGAAATTATAAGTGAATGCTTTACTATGATGATGTTGTAAATTTATGTGGTTGCTTTCTTTCAGGAGGCTATTTACACCTTATATCACCATGTTTCTTTATTGCTCTCTTTTTGTATCACACCCATTATAAGATGAATCAATGGTATACGGAGCATGTTTTTTATTAGTTCTTTGATAAACCATTTTCTTGACTTGCAGCTTTTTCAAGAGATAATGTCATTTTCAGAAGATGAAATCAGCAACGTTCGTGGTGTTCGTGATTCATCGGCGGAACATATTCTAAATGTTTAGTATATTAATGTATAAGTTTGTATGGATGATGGGTTTGGTTTATATATACAATATTTTGCACTTTGCAGATATTTAAGTTGTATTTGGTTGCTATTGATTTTAGATGATGGTTTTTTGGTTGTATATGAAAGGAATGTAGATTATTTGCTAATAAATTCAATTTATTTATTTTTTAAAAAATAAAACAATATACATCATACTTTACCAAAAACTGATGTCTATTTATGCAATAGACATCGGTTTTTAGTTAAAGTCTGATGCGTATTTATGGAATAGGCATCAGATAAAATTAAAACTGATGTCTATTTTTGAATAGACATCTGACTTAAGTCTGATGTATAAGCATAAAGAATATACATGTGTCAAC
Source organism: Silene latifolia (assembly GCF_048544455.1). NCBI lineage: Eukaryota > Viridiplantae > Streptophyta > Magnoliopsida > Caryophyllales > Caryophyllaceae > Silene > Silene latifolia. Next base: position 37,810,686 of record NC_133537.1, read on the forward strand.
TGTGCATCAGTTGCATATCCGATGCCTATTGATGAAAAAGTCGGATGTCTATAATGATTTTTGTAGTAGGGTTAGTTGTACGAGTGGATTAATAATTTTGCATTCCGTAGAAAGATACTAAAATTATTAATCGAGAATAGTGGACCTAGGTTTCGACTTGTGAAACTGAACAACTTCAAAAATCCCTTGTGTCTCGTGCATTTTTGTTTTGCATTCATTTTCATTTATTTACATTTTGCACTATTGATTGATTAAGTCAAGTTTAAGCGATAAACATTGAACAATCAATTAATCTACCAAGCTTAATATAGACAATAAACAAAATTGAGCATATTTACTTATAATCAATCCCCCCCCCCCCCCCTTGAGTATTTCGGATCGATAGACTCTACAATTATCCTCCCTACAATTCAACACCAATAGTCCCTATTTAGATTCAAACCAAACAACTTGTCATTCATCCTCTCAAAACATGAATAATTGATGGCATGTCAGTTCTGACTTGCAGTCTTGTTGTGATGGTTGTTGAGATATGTTAAGAGTTGGCACAAAATTTATATTATATCATTCATAACCAAATGTAAAATCAACTTCAACTCGATCATTTGATGTCATCTTTAATTTTTAATTTGTAGCGAACACACACTAGAAATTAGAGCTCACAGATTCAATAAAGTAGAATTGAGTGTAGGGTTTAAGAAAATAGGGAACATAATAAACAATTAGGATTGAAATTTGAAAAAGAATCAATGGCAAATTGCGCGGTCAAGACCCACTTACTATACGATCAAGTTATTAATGCCGAGATTAACTGAAACTTGTAAAATACAAGCACGATCAAGTTTCAAGCAAACATGGTCAGATTTTCATTACAAAAAAAAAACACATTTTATGCAAACGTATGTTGTCGTGGCAAAATTTTAGTAAATTGTGGTAAATGCAAATATATTTTGCCAATATATCTACAGTATATGATTTTTTTTCTTGCAAGGCCTCTTAGTTTCCGAGGGACAATACGAGTGTACTTGTTTAGATCAGGTTTTACATTTACACCCTTAACCTAGAAATTTCATACATGACATTCATACAAAACAACTAATAATTCATAACATTAGACGGATGATGAAGTATCTATATTAAATTAAAAAATGCTATTATGGAAATAGAAATCATAATAACAGTTTGTAATAGTCCAACCACACACAAAAAATTTATTAGATACATACCCAAGTTGTTAGTCCAATCCTAAAGTTAAGGATTCTAAACCTAAGTTAAACATTATGGTGTTAACATTATGGTGTTTGGAAGTCAAACTACCCATATGATACCCATCAACATCACCACGAAAGAGCTCAACATTGTTTTTTCTTTCTGTCAATCCTTTTGCTCAAATAAAATGTTGTGATCACCCCAACGATTGACAGATATGAGACGACACTAGAACTGCTAATAAGCGCTTGTCGATAAAGATGCAGTAGATGTTGGTGTTGGGCGAGTCTTCTTTTGAAATAGTCGTGGAAAGACTTGTTATTTTTGCAAAACCATTCGAACCTAGTAATCGACCTACATCAAAAACACACATTTGTATGTCCTCCAAAAATATTAAATCCAATCTAATTAGTAAAGTATTGTCGTGAATTTACCTGGTAGAGCATTTAGGTAACTCACACTCAAAGCACTACAGAAAATGATTAAAAGACATAAACCTGTGTGGTATGACCTCTTATTTTTGTTAAGCTCTCTTCATGTTTTACATGATTAATAAGTTTACACAAGCACAAAGAACAAGTTAAATAAGTTTGAGACAATTAAACAGAAACATACAAAAAAAAACATGATCTTTGTATGATTTGTTTCACTAAACAATTTTTTTTATTGAGTACTAAAATACAATATGAACCATTGTATACAACTGTTAGGACAAAGCTAAGACTATGACGATGAATACTAGAAGCAACACCCAAAAACTCATTGATGGGGCATATTCTGCACCCGCTGACCGAGTCAACATATTGAGCAAGGTCAAAGATATCCAAAGCAAGTCAACACCTTGGACAGCCTAGCCGACGCAGCCTGTCGGCCTGTCCCTTGGGTCTCGGCCAGGCAACTAGCCAGCCGGGACACACATCCGCGTACTCACATCCAAGACCCCTCGGCATGGAGTCAACAGGGCCCGCCGGCCTGCCATGGGTCCCTCGGCCGAGGGTAGAACAGTCTTTCCACCTGCTCTGCCACTTGGCCACTACGTGACAAAAGGTGAAAGTCTATAAATACTCCTCAACCCTCATTGAGGAAAGGATCCCGAAAATAATCAATTAAACATACTAATCTGGTATAAACTCCTTTATCTCTCTACAATATACGTTGTGCCAAGTAACACACAACTTAATCCCTTTAAGTTTACTGACTTGAGCGTCGGAGTGAGTTCGCTCGGTACCAAGCCGAGCCCTCAGTTTGTTCATTGTTTCAGGAGAGGCCGAAAGGAAGAGTCAAGCTAAGTCATCATTCTACAAGCTTACGTGGTAACAAATCTGCTCCGTAATCACACCCGGAACAATTGGCGCCGTCTGTGGGAAAACCATACTAAAAGCTAGTTAAATCCCTTACAAAAAAAACACAAAACAAAACCCACCCAACAAGCTAAGAAGATGTCAAAACAACAAGAAGTAACTGTGAACGACGAAACTGCATTCTACCAGGATGACACGTTCCCAAATTCTGAGATCGGGCGCTCCCCCACCGGCCGAGTGATTGAGCCGGTGAAGTACGGGATGCCCTCTGAGCCAGAAACACCGATGCCTGCCGGCCAAGTCACTATCATGGGACATGTGGTCGATGCAGAAAAACTGAAGCTACTCCTGGACCTGATGGGTAATACGCCGATCACCCCCGCCGCAACGACGGTGACGGCAGCACACCCACAGGTGAACAGGGCCCATAAAGTGACCCCGAACAACTTGTCCGGGGCAATAGAAGGAGCCCTGCATACTAGGACGCCGGCGGTGCCCGTGGTGCTAGTGGCAGACCGAAGTCCTTCTCCCACTTACAGGAGGACAGCGTCGCCACCACAGCAACGAGGCCACCCCCGAAGAAACGAAGAAAGAAGTCCGACTCTCCAAAGTCGGACAACAAGAAGCCCTTCCCGCCGCGGGGAGAGAAGCCGGACTAGGATTGCGAGGAGCCGATCGCCACGTGTCATTCGGCACGTGGTCAGACAGCCCCTCAGTGCCTACGTCCTCGGAGTCTCCGTCCGACGGCGAAGCCGCGCCCTATCGTACAAAGGGGACGGTGACCCAACCGACCACGCCGAGGCTTTCGAGTCTTACATGTCGGTATGGGAGCGACTGATGAGGTCAGTGCGAGTCTTCCCAACAACCCTTCATGGAATGGCCCGAGTTGGTACAAGGGGCGCCTAATGATTCGGTATCTTCTTTATGCCGACCTAAGAGACAACTTCGTAGCCCAAAGTATTCTTGCAACAAGAGGAGGGCCGTGGAGACATCCGATCTCCTCACTATCCGACAGGGGGAAGACGAGTCCCTCCGGAGCTACGTGAAGAGATTCGACGCAAAAGCTCAGCAGATCCGTGAGCTAAACAGTGAATTGGCCGCCTTCGCACCGATGAAAGGCTGCGAAAGGCGACCTCAAAAATGAGCGATCAAGTGCGAGGTCCTCAACCCGGACTCCGCCGAAGGATGGCGGACCAAGCCGTAAAGGTGGAGGATTACCACAAGACTGGGTAGGCCACGGTGAAGTGGGCACCAAGAAAGGAGGAGCCGTCGGGAGAATGCGATGAAGGTCGCCGTGATGATGTCGGGTACGGCCTGAAAGATCCAACAGAAACGAGCTCGGCGGGCGCGGGGAGTTCGGGACCATACACCCGAAGCGGTACCACGGTCTCACCCCCCGGTCAAATCACCGGCCGAGGTCTTTGCCCGAGTAAGAGTGAAGGGAAGAAATGGCCAAGACCCCCAAGACGAGGGCGGAGGGCGACGAAGCCAGTGCGATTACCACGGTCGGCCGGCCATAAGACCGAAGATTGTCGGCATCGAAGAACGCCATCGAGGAGCGATCCGGAAGGGGGCCCTCAACAAGTACGTAGCTGGGAACCCAGAATCCCGGCTCCGACGGGCGAATAGGAAATCGGTGTTCCGGAGGATAGGAGTGATCCGGTGGTTATCGGAGGTAACGAGAACGGAGGGTCGGCTAATGGGCACAAACGGCACCTAAATGAGCTTTACCAAGCCATCAACTTTGTGCCCACCACAGCGATCCCCGCTTCCACCGTCCCCGATATAACCATCGGAAAGAAAGACTACGAAGGAGTCGTAGCCCCACAAATGACCGACCGACCGGTGGTCCACCTTGACATAGCCAACCACTTGGTTAAGAGGTGCCTAGTCGATACGGGCGCCTACACAAACATCATGTTCAGGGAATGCTTCCTCAATCTCTGAAGATTGAGGACCTGAGCCCCTGTACCAACCCACTATCTGACTTCTCGGGGCCGGCCTGGTACCCACGGGATCAATCAAGTTGCGGTGATGTTTGGCCGGAGGATACGGCCAAAAATGTTTGGTCGAGTTCGTGGTCATTGATGGTTCGTCCGCCTATAATGTTCTCATAGGCCGAGTCACTTTGAGCGAGGCGATCTTTGTAATGTCCATCCGGGCCACGACGTTGATGTATGTCTCGGACCGGGGGGAGGCACAAAAGCTCGTCTCAAAGGACGAAAGACGAAAGTGTCAATGTCAAGTATGCTCGCGGAGAGGGTGTAACATGCAGTCCCTCAAAGTGGCGAAGAAATCAGAGAAGGGGAAGAGCCCATCCTTACGACAGGAGGGTGATCCGATGAGCACCAATAACGTCAGCATGGTCGAGGGGGTCGAGACCGAACAAATAGAAATTGACCCAGGACGCACCGTAACTGTCGGTGTCGGTCTGGAGCCAAAGTTCAGAGCCGACCTCCTAGACCTGCTGAGAAAGAATAAAGACGTCTTCGCATACTCAGCCGCCGAGATGCCAGGCGTGAGCCGAGAGGTGATCGTTCACAAGCTGAACGTACTCTCCAACGCTCGCCCTGTCAAGCAGAAGATGAGGAACTCCTCGACCGAGAAATATGAGGCCATCAAGGCCGAGGTAGACAAACTATTAGAGGCGGGCTTTATCATGCCTTGTACTTACCCTGAATGGCTAGCAAACATTGTAATGGTAAAGAAGTCATCAGGGGGGTGGAGGATGTGTGTAGATTTTACAAATCTTAATAAAGCATGTCCTAAAGATTGTTATCCCTTGCCTCGAATAGATAGTTTAATAGACGCAACGGCAGGCTACACTATGCTGAGCCTGCTCGACGCCTTCTCAGGGTACCATCAGGTATTCATGGCCGAAGAAGATATGCCTAAGTGCGCATTCATCACCATACACGGCACATACATGTATAAAATGATGCCGTTCGGTTTGAAAAAATTTGGCGCACTTACACTTACACTAGGCTGGTGGACAAAGTGTTTCAAGATAAAAAAGGGCGAAACATCGAGGCTTACGTCGGCGATGCTATTGTAAAAAGCAAGTCTGACGGCGAGCACTTGGCCGACTTGAGCGAAACGTTTTGTTCACTAAGGAAATACAAGATGAAACTTAACCCAATGAAATGCAACTTCGGTGTCCGAGCAAGTAAGTTCCTCGGCGTGCTTGTCAGTGCAAGGGGAATTGATGCCAATCCAGAGAAAGTCCAAGCAATACTGGACCTTCCGGAGCCGAGGAATCGAAAAGAGGTTATGATGTTGACCGGGAGAATGGCGGCTCTCGCCCGTTTCATCTCTCGGTCAGCCGACAAAAGCACCCCATTCTTCAAAGTGTTGAAGGGGAATAAAGAGTTCGGTGGGGGGAGAAAGAGCACGGCTTTCGTGCAAGGCGAAAGCTCATCTTCAAACTCTCCCGACCCCTGTCCGGCCGATCTTTGGGGGAGACGCTATATCTATACATAGAAGTTACCTCGGCCACGGTCGACCGTGATCATCGAGAAGAAGACAAGCAAAGCAACACCCAATCTACTTCGTCGACCATACATTGTTGCCTTGAAATAAATTACCCACGATTGAAAAAGCGACCTTTCTTTGTCGTCGTTGCCGCAAGGAAACTAAAACCTTACTTCGACGCACATCCCGTGACGGTCTTAACCGACCAACCATTGGAGAAAGCATTGGAAAAATTTGAACAATCCGCGAGCTCATCAAATGGGCGAAGAGAGCTATCCGGCCGGCATTCAATACAAGCCGAGGCCCTCGATAAAGGGGCGAGGCACTTGCGAGACTTCTGGCCGAGTGCACATATCAAGAGGAACCAAACCCCGGAGTTTGGGAAGTATACACCGACGGGTCCTCCACGGCGAACGACTTAGAGCCGGCATCCTTATCATCGGCCCAAACGGGACGAGTTTGAGTATGCCTTGAAGTTTACCTTCTCGGCCTCAAATAACGAATCCGAATACGAGGCGGTGATAACCGGAGTCGAGCTAGCTAGAGCTGCCGGAGCGGAGCACATTGTGTTGAAGACAGACTCACTATTGGTTACTAACCAAATCAGAGGAGAGTTTGAGGCTCGGGACGACGGGATGGTAAGATACCTGGAAAGGGTAAAAGGCGACACACAAAATTGAAATCTTTCCAAATCCAATGCATTCCAGTGCGAGAACAACCGAGCCGACGCTCTCTCAAAACTTGCCAGTTCTACCATCAAGAATGTCGGTAGGACCGTCTTTGGTGGATATCGGGAATGCTAAAAGCATCACCGAGACCGTCGGCATGGTGGGCGACATAGAAGCCGAGACGACGTGGATGACTCCGATAATGAAGTACAACTGACAAATGAGTTACCGGAGGCACGAGTCTCTCCCGAGAAGATAAGAAGGATCGCCGCAAGGTACTTAGTGTTTGAAGGAGAGTTGTATAGAAGGTACGTAATAAGGCGACTTCGAAATGTATCGGCCCCAGACGCGCAGAGCTCATCGTGAGAGATTCATGAAGGCGTCGTGGACATCACATGGGGGCAAGAACACTAGCCCACAAAGCTCTCCGAGCCGGCTATTTCTCCGGCCTACCATGCTTGAGGATTCCGAGCTTAGACCAAAAAGTGTAAAAATTGTCGGATGCATGCTCGGTGATACACGCACCTTCCCGAGACTTACAACCAGTACTTAGTCCCCTTCCTTTTGCACAGTGGGGGATGGATTTATTGGGGCCATTTCCAACGGCCTCCGGAGGAAGAAAGTACATGATTGTCGCCGTTGACTACTTCACCAAATGGGTCGAAGGCGTCACGGTGCACTGCCAAGACGACGGCGGCCGTAAGAAAGGTGTCTGGGAGAACGTCATAACTCGATTTGGGTTACCCCAAGTCATGGTGTTTGACCACGGCCGAGAGTTTTGGAGTGACATGGTGATGAAGTGGCTAGAAGAGCTCGGTATCAAATTTGCATACTCCTCCCGTCGCCACCCTCGGAGCAACGGGCGGCGGCGGCTAATAAAACAATCCTAAACGGGTGAAAAAGAAAGTTGAAGATCGAAGGGAAGGTGGGTGATGAACTACCGGCGTCCTATGGTCCCTTAGAACCACGGAGAAAGAAGCAACGGGGTACAGTCCATTCCACCTAGTCTATGGGTGCGGCCGAGTCCCGCGATTGAAGCATCGGTGCCAACATTCGGAAGGCAAACCTTTGACCCGATCGAGAATGAGGAAGGTCCGAGAGTCTCCCTAGACACAGTCGAAGAAAGCCGAGACACGGCACGGCTTATCTTGGCGGTATATCAAAATCGAATGAGAAGAGCATACAACAGGAAGGGTCTACAAAAGAGACTTAAGAGTAGGAGATCTAGTCCTAAGAAAGTCACCCACCAACAAAGGAAACATCCATGGCAAAATGACGCCAACCAGGAAGGACCCTACAAAGTGGTTGAAGAAATGAGTAGGGTACATACACGGGCCGACAGACATGGGGGAGTGCCTCTAATGAGCCACTGGAACACCGACAATCTTAGAAAATACTTTGTATAGCGGCGGAGGTGTCCGAGACCGTTGTAGGCACCCCAACGCTTGATTATATCTAATGAAGAATGTTCCAAGTTTTCTATCAAAGTGAAATGTCCCTCCCATAGTCATACCAAGATATTTACAACGCCGAGTCAAAACGTAAACTCGATCACCTCGGCCAAAGCCGGGGTGACGAGGAAACGCGACTTGTCCCACGTGATTGATTCAACATGCTTAGGAACGTATAAGTACGGTTGAGAAACGCAAATCGGACGCCTCGGCAAGGCCGAGAGTGAAAGAGGAAGCGATCAACACGTCTCTGAGATCGTATTTGTCGCGCCGTAACCCCGATTGCCTCGGCCAGGCCGAGAGTTACGGGGACACAACGACCGATACGCTAACATGTTCACAACGGCGGTTGGGAAATGCAAATCTGACTGCCTCGGGCGGTGGAGGAAGCGGCAGACACGCCAACATGTTTAAAAACGTTAAGTACGGTTGAGATACGCATTCTAACCGCCTCGGCCAAGCCGAAGGTAGAAACGAAAGAAAAGCGCTCAATTAATAACGAAGGAAGACAACTCAGACAAAAATGAGAAAAAGACCTCGGCCAAGCCAGAGGCAAAATAAACAAACTCTTCGAAAATGTTTACAGGTAATCTGAGGAAGAAGTCGACAGTAGTCCCCATAGGGATAGCCTAAACACTACCTACCAAAGTTTACAAAAAAGAAGGAACAACAAAAGGGTACGGACATAAGACATGAAGTGCCAAAAGATGGCAGGGAGGAAAGGCTTAATAATTGGCCCCGAGCAGTGAAGCTATCCGAAATGCCGGGTGAACTGGTGACGACCGCCGTCTCCCTATGCTGTTCTTTGCTCGCCATCGGCGACATCGAAAGACATCATCTTTGGTGGGCGACCCGAAGGCGACTTGGCGCCTTAAACCATTGCCTTTGCCTTCTCGGCTTCCTCCCTGGCCGCCTTCGCCTTTTCGGCATGGGTCGCCTTCTCATGACCTCCTCTTTCTCCTTCTTCACCTCTGCCTCCTCATGACTTTCGCCTCTGCAGCCTTCGCCTTACCATCAAGCTTATCATCAAACAGCTCGTCAAATCTTTGCCACGGGAAGGAGCCTTCAGGAAAGAGCTCTCCGATCACTTCCCTGGCGGCTTCTTCGGCCGGAGTCCGGTATTGGGCGCACATGTTAGGGAGGACGATGCTTTGGAGCGTCTCAATGTCCTCCTCCCTCTGGGTGAGGATTGCCTTTGTGTTCTGTGTGACTTCGCTGGGCCGTATACGGGGACTTCCATTCCTCCCTCTTCTTAACGGTGAAGTCGAGGCGACAAGGCTGGTCACGCTCCTCCAGCGACTTAGCGGCATCGGCCTCCGCGGCCTCAACCTTGGCTCTCTCGGCAAGGACCGCCTTTTCGGCGTCCTCCCTAAGTTTTCGCTCGGCAAGGACCGCCTTTTCTGCCTCGACCTTGGCCCTCTCGGCTTCCTTCTTCGCAGCAGCGAGCTCAAGCTCGAGCCGCTCAAGGCGTAGAGGCGACTTGACCATGACCTTTTCTTGCTCCATAATATGATCACCGGCCATGTCGACCCACTTCGCCAAAGCATCTTCCTAATCGGGGCGGGGAAGGCTTACGGGAGGAGGAGATGACGGCGGCATCTTTATCACCGTCTGCGCGGTCGCTTCTCAATAAGCCGTTCGATGGGGACCGATAGACGGCGGCGGTTGATCTACAAAAATGCGGACAAAGCATCCATATCAACATTCATTGACATGCGGAGAGCTTTGTCATCAGGAACGCCTAATGAACCAGCTAAATCTGAGCCACAGGTTAGATCCGTACCAGTCCTGGGCTTCTTAGACAGAGGGTCGGCTGGCCCTATTTCTTTGCCGGCCTCGGTAGAAGTAGCAGTGGCAGTAGCAGTCTCTTTTCTCTTACGTAAGAGAGGAGATTCCTCTGCAACGGTGACCTCCTCATCGGTAATATCGACGACCACCACCGTCTCCTTTTGGATTGCAGGGATTGGAGGTTGATTTGAAGTTGACGCCGTCGCCGCCGAAGACGTTGCTTTTCGCTTTCGGCGCGGCACGTTACCGGCAACCTTCGCCTGGGCCGCCGTCACATCTAGGGCCTTCAACTGGCGATCCATGAGGTCGTTTGGCGCGGGTCTGCGATCACGTGTCTGGGCCTTAGGATGCAAATCAACAACTTTCTTGTCCTTGTCAAGTCCCATCCTCTTGAGGATTTCCTCAGACAGATCCGGGCCAAAACGGTCTGCAATGGAAACGAAGCAAGAGTTAAGTAAAAGAAATAAATCAAAGTTCAAAAACAGAAACATTAAAAGCAGAGATGGGCCTCACACCGACCCCACTCACCCTGTTCGAGGGCCGGTATGAGGCCGACGTGTGAGCGGCTCATCTAAAGAATGATCTGCGTCGGGGGCATCCATCCCTTCGGCGTCCCATCCTTCTCAGCCTCAAACAGCTTCATTGCCCGCCTTTCGTCCTCATTGAGATGGACCCTAAAGGCGTCCATCTTGAGCTTACTCCGGGAGACATATTTCTCACGCTCCCCCCGACTCTCACACCGCAAATTGACACGGTGCTGGAAGGACCGGGGAAGTGGATAATCCTTCGGAACCTCAATGTATACCCACCGCCCCTTCCAGTCCTTACAAGATATAATTTTGGACACGGTAACGTAACCCGGCTCTGTCTACACGCTGTACCACCCCGTGCCACCGGGGATTGATGGTCGAAGATGATGAAGCCGGCGGAACAAGTTAACCGTTGGGGCCTCCCCCTTGAAAAGACAGAGCCACACAAAGCCAACTATAGTCCTAATGGCCAACGGATGCAGTTGGGCCACGGCGCGTTCATGGCTTTAATTATGGCCATAACGTATTCATTCGAGAGGAAACCGGAGCCCATACTCCGGTGTCGATGTATACGCCGATACTGACCCTTGGGAGGGCAACGATCGCCGCGACCTTCCTCGGGAATACCAATTCTATACTCCTGCCAAAGGAGTAATGGTGCTCAAAAAACTCAGAGCCGGAGCAACTGGCGAACTTGTTTGTCCAAGCACGATCAGGACCGATCTTACAGGCGTCGTCGTGGTCCAAGAGATGCGGCCTCTCCTCATTGGAACGAGTCCTTTCAACATCATCACCGTCATCATCAACATCATCATCATCATCCGAGAAATCCTCCAAATGCGATCGTCAACCTCGGGAGAAGGAGACCTAGGGCCCGGACCTTATCGGGATGGCGACCAGCGCCTCCTCTTCATCAAGACGCGACGGGGAGCCCCCGGCGCAGGTTCTTGGGTCCAAAGCATCGGAGAAGACATGACAACAAATACTTAACAAATAAGAGTTGAAAAATTTGTTTGTCTACCTTGGAAAAGTGTTACGCCGAGTAACGCTTTGAAGACTAGATATAAGTTTCGTCAAAGAAGGCTAGAAAGAAGAAATTTTTTGAGAAAATGAAATTTTGGTGGCCAAAATCCCAGGCTAACTGCTCTATTTATAGAGCAAAGCCCATGAAACGGACCAATCAGGGCAAAGCCCATGAAGCGTCAACCAATCAACGCCGAGCCACGTGTCAAGCATGCAGCCATGGAATGTCAATCGACAAACAGTTACAAAACTTCTTCAACACGCTCCTTGACAGAATGCCAATCGACGTATCTTCTTCAACACGCTCCTTGGTATCTACTTGCCAAACGGCCCGCCGTTCAACCAAGCTTGGCAGCACCGGCTGGGGGCAATCAAAAGCACACGGCACTCACAACCTCGGTCTCGGCCAGCGCCATTTTCTTTTCCACATTTGATGCCCTTTACACATCCATGTGGAGGGGGGATACGGTACGGCCTAAGCAGAACCAAGCCGAGGTAGAAGAAGCGGGCGTAGAAATTTTTACTTGCGCGGAATACGCTCAACACTCATCGAAGGTCCATACCACGGCATAGACTACTGGCGGGGGCAAATTGATGGGGCATATCGCACCCGCCCGACCGAGTCAACATATTGAGCAAGGTCAAAGATATCCAAAGCAAGTCAACACCTTGGACAACCTAGCCGACGCCTTGCACTGTCGGCTGTCCCTTGGGTCTCGGCCGAGTAACTAGCCGGCGGGACACACATCCGCGTACTCACATCCAAGACCCCTCGGCATGGAGTCAACAGGGCCCGCCGGCCTGCCATGGGTCTCTCGGCCGAGGGTAGAACAGTCTTTCCACCTGCTCTGCCACTTGGCCACTTGGCCACCACGTGACAAAAGGTGAAAGTCTATAAATACTCCTCAACCCTCATTGAGGAAAGGATCCCGAAAATAATCAATTAAACATACTAATCTGGTATAAACGCCTTTATCTCTCTACAATATACTTTGTGCCAAGTAACACACAACTTAATCCCTTTAAGTTTACTGACTTGAGCGTCGGAGTGAGTTCGCTCGGTACCAAGCCGAGCCCTCAGTTTGTTCATTGTTTCAGGAGAGGCCGAAAGGAAGAGTCAAGCTAAGTCATCATTCTACAAGCTTACGTGGTAACAAATCTGCTCCGTAATCACACCCGGAACACTCATCAATAATCTTTGTAATATTGATCACACATTTTTGGCTCCAAGAAAAACCTGCATAACCAGCATAAGACGGTCAGTAATGAGGTCAATGTGAAATAATAATTATTGAATCAGTCTGAATTCACAAAAAAAACGCTCGAGTAAGGAAAACATGTTCATCATAAAATTTATATAGTTATAATAAACTATAACACATTAACTCAAAATGACAAAAAATACAAGTAATTAATACTACAAGTATTAGAATAATAATATATTAAACTTGTTTTGCTACCCGTGAAAATCATGGGTTATCTATGAATGTCCTTTGGCAATTTTCTAATTTATTATTTCTTTTAAATTCAATAATTTGATTGTTTCATACTCGCCAATTAATAGTTTGCCCACTTTATTGCAATTGTATACGAAATTAGTTTTTATACCCGTGCATTAGAATTGGATTTGTCGCGTATGTATTTAGCAATTTTTTTTCTTTATGACTAATATAGATATTTTTTTATATTACAGGAAAATGAGTGTTAATTTAACTATGACGGCTTTGTAGGTATTATATCTAAAATTTAGTATAGAACTTATAACATTTTTCTTCTCAACATTTTGGGATTTGTATAGTCCATATATCATATTGAAAAATTTAATTGAAGCTTGTCGTTTATTGATGAGACCGTGTTCTTTTATATAAATCAGATATATTAGAGGATAAACAAATTCATTCGAATAAGAATGATAATTGCAAGACTACATTCTTTAAAGTAGAGTTACTAATTACTAAATTAGTAAAATTACCATGAAGTGCACTTTATATATAGAATTGGATTGATTTTGTAAGTGACTTAATGAAATGAAAAATGTGTTACTTTATTTATCAAGCCATTTTCCTTCTTAAGAATTAAATAAATATATGTATTGATAACAATTACGCTAATTTATTGCCAAATTGACGGGAAAAAAATATATCGAAATAATTATATAATATTAAGTATAAAGCTATTACTAATATTATCAAATTTATTTATTATATAGAGGTTATAGTTCAGTTGATTAGTCCAATATTCAAACTTATTTTATGCTCATATATAATTTTTACGTGATTTACCATTTTATAAGTGATTTTTTTTCTATAGTATCGATTGTCGAAAGTTTTATTTATATTGAATATGAAAATTATTTGTCGTTAAGCATAAACTAAACAAAATGTAAAACTAAATATCTTGACAAATCATTATACAAATAAAAAACACTATAGGTAAACATAATCATAGTCTTTATTACATAAAAAATTATATGAATTTACAGCAAAAAAAATAAAATTAGCATTAAAAATGGTTTTTTTTGTACGAGCATAAAAAATGGTTGATATGCATGATTAATCAACTATATTAGTAGAATCAAAAGTTAAGTCTTATATGTAGATCCGCTTCTTACTTATACCACGATCATTGAACATGATGTTGCTTTCCAAAAGTCAACTGAAAATGAAATTAGCATAAACGAAATTAATAGAGATTCAATTTTTCAAAAGATTATGTATGATTCAAAAAAATCAAATTCACACGAGGAAATAGGTTCAATAAAAACTATTATGTAACAATATTATCTTTCATCTTGATCAAGAGTAAGAACCTCTTCTCGTTCTAAATTTTTGTAGCTCCTTCATTAGTAATTCACCTGCAACCAAATAATTTATATTTAAGTCAATAACCTCTCTAAATAATTTTCTGAAATATCAATAAAAACAATTTACAGTAATAAACTACGAAAGATGGAAATTTGCAGCGAAATCAAATAAATAGGAGTATTAGAAATTAAAATTAGTGACCACTTTTGTATATGTGAATATTGTTACCATTAGACACTATTTATACATAAATTTGTCCACTTTGATTAAGGAGTAAATTAGTTACGTTTGGTATTCCTTAATCAGTGGCGGATTTTAGTACAGTTGGGCCTGGGCCCGGCCCACCCTAAAGTTTGGGCGTAATTCCGTAACTAACGAGGCCTCGTATACTATTTAACCAAAAAAATATTGATCGCCCACCATACAATTGTTAGTTATGGAGTAGCTTTTAGATAGAAAGAAAAAAAAAAGAAAAGCAATTGAAAAGTTATCAGACCCTCACACCTATTCTACTAAGGCTAGAGACTTAGATTAGTAATACTTGATTAGAATAATTGATTGATTGTCAATTTGTCATTCAGTTTGTTTTTGCTAGTCTATATAATAACATAAAAAGGCTTCTTGAGCCTCTTTTAAACCGCCATGTGTCATACTCTAAGTGTGTGCCACCTATGATACCTCCATATACAGTCAGCAGTTTACTAATTTTTTTTTTCTAAATAAAAAAAAAAGAATCGGACAGGTGCTTGGTTTTCTTTTGCTTCACTTCTCCCGTAAAACTATACGTCTTCGCACAAAAAAAACGGCCCAAAATTTAATTCTCCACTAAATACCCTCATCTTGATTACCAACTCATGTTACGTATTCCCTCATTATTAATCTGTACAAATAAACCGCATGTTCTGCATATTGACATCCATTCATTTTCTCATTCAAAATCATAGAATAATTGTTCAACGTGGTTCTACAGATAGTATAGGAGCAACTATTCTAACGACATGCAAAAACTACGCCCTGCATCAGTACTCGCCATTTATACGAGACGAAACCACAATTCGTCACATGTTCCTACCATTAGAGTGCTTGGTTTGAAAACTTCTTCCTTGTTTTCGAATTTGCAATCAATTGTTTGATTTATAATTTAAAAGATTAATTAGTTGATCAACAATGATATGTTGATGCAATCGGAAATTGGCTTAGTGGATCGGCATGTGTGCCACTGGTATTTGAAAGGGGCTTTGGACTTTGGAGGGTGTTATTGCTACTTAAGCTTGCTACAATGTACCCATGACACATTTCTTTTAATTTCTGCAGGATTATAAGGCGTGCGAACTATTATTTAGACAAGACGGGATGGGGAAGCATGAAACCTCCACTTTTTATAAGATGTTATATACATGTGCGTAATGCGTTCTTAACTTCTTATTACGGAATTACAAAGTATCTCTTATAATAAACCACTATCAGCATTAATTTGCTTGTCAGTTTAACATTATATTTGTAATTTGATATGACACAGATTAAAGGCGCATTTATGAAAAAGATGAAGCCTCGGACTTGGCCGCTTATAACTCATGATATAAGGTCCCTTCTTCTCTCTTTATCTACCTTTCTAAGTATGTTTGTTTGGTTTAATTTTCAGATTCATTATCTTTTTGTTACTTTCTTTCTACTCTGCATATAGTTTTCCCATGTGAATTTCTCTTTATGTGGTGTATGTCTTCAACCTGGATACTATCACCCTGCCACAGTCTATTTAGCTGTTTTCTCTGCCCATGGTTCATGTTATTTAATTTGTTTTACTTATATATACTTATCATATGTTGATCATTGTTTCTAGGAAATTAATAGGCGGCATTGCGGCAAGCATAGAGCTTAATCCCATGTGTGACCTTTTAACATCTCGACATCCTAGATTAGTAACATTTTGTTTTAGAATTGAGTTTCAGAAAATGCTTTAAACTTCAACCATAAAACTTTGTATACTCATTTAAAATTGGTTTCTTACGTTAGTTTTCTCATGCATTGTGCGCAAAGTTCAAACCCCAAAGTGCAAAAATGTAGGCGCTGATAACTTAACATTCAACTTATGGGACAAAAATATACATGGATCTTCGACATTCCAGGAGCAATAAATCTAGCACAAAGGTGCTTTGACAAAAAAACTTTATCTTACAATCGGGTTGATTATCCAGGGGAAAAAAAACACAAATACTATTTTTCCCTAAAAAGTCTACACCATCGACTCAGGTAAAGTTCAGCGACAACAACGAAATATATGCTAAAGAAACACAGATCAAGAGCCTAGACGAACTACTACATATGGAACTACATATGGAACTTAAAGGTTTGACAACTAATTTGGTTTGTTAAACAGTTTCAGCCAAAAAAACATCAATACTTCCCCTTACTACCCAAAAAAAAAAAACAACACACACACAACAAACACCCCCTAAAGAAGGTAATTCCGCCACTACAAATGCCACCAACCAAAAAAGATCCGTGAATTTCACGGGCAACCGAACTAGTTCTCATATTCCAATGTTCTTGTAATTTGCTAGTTCTTTTTGTTTTCCAATGTTCGTTTTATTCATTGGGTGCTTATTTAAGACTACATTATTCATTTTAGGCTTAGAACGGCTCAAGTATCATAACAATTGTATATATAAGA
This sequence comes from Silene latifolia, assembly GCF_048544455.1. NCBI lineage: Eukaryota > Viridiplantae > Streptophyta > Magnoliopsida > Caryophyllales > Caryophyllaceae > Silene > Silene latifolia. The sequence continues at coordinate 37,827,602 of NC_133537.1, forward strand.
CAAATGATATTGATACTTGACCTGTTTTAAGCTTAAGACGGATAATATTATCAGAGAAACTTATTGTTTATTCATATATTCTTAGTTTTTCACTGTGATTTGTATTATTATGTTAGATTACTTGAAATTTCTCAAGAGTTCGTTTAAGAGAGAAATGGTGAAATCTTTTAGTATAAAATCTATTGGTGATGATTTCAATTCGCTTAAAGATCCTCAGTGTTATTTAATGCATAAGATTAATAGCTAATAATTTTTTTAAAGTAAAATAATTTTTTCCATAGACATTCTTACTTTAAGAGGTCGAGTTACATATACTTTTTTAGTCTATTTAATATAGATACTAGTTTAGACCTTGTGCAATTAATGCACGGTATATAGAGTTTTTTAGTTTTAGCATTGAGTAATGTGCTGAAATGTAGTTTAAAACAAAAAATTTTTTATACCATAAAGCTAGTGATTTTAATTTAAATTCTCTTTTTTTTTTGTCACGAAATTAATAATAGCGATTTACAGTTTTGTTTTATATGTAGTATGAGTCAAGTCGTTCTCAAATAATAGCATCAATAAAAATTTAGCAAATTATAATTTTATATAATTTATTTATATTTTAATTAAGAGATTATAGTTTAGATATTAGTGAAAATAATATAATTTGATAAAAATATTAACTTTATTGAAAACATAATTTAATAAAATAAAATATAATTATTAGTTTCTTTATTTAGTAAATGGCCTTAATTGTAATTATCTTCCTTATTTAAGAAGATGCTTTTGGAGGGAAAAAGTGTAGATCCACCACTTTTCTTTTAGTAGATATAAGGGAAGCTAAATTTTATTTATATCTAAAATATGTTGCAATTTTTTTTCCGGTCCACCCTCTAAAATTTTTGAAGATCCGCCACTCTCCCTAATAACTTTAATGTTGAAGATAAAATGTTGGAATATTAAAAGTTACAATTTATGTGGATAAATTCAATATATTACTATTGAGAGAAGAAAGACAAAAAGTATGCTAAAAGTTATTTACTTCACCTATTAACTTTCCCATTAATATCCACTTTATTTTTTAAATGACTTGTGGAATATAATAATAATTTTTTTTTTTAGATAAATACTTTTTAAATAACTTATCTTGGCACGAGGCGATTAAAAATTGTCTTTTAATTATATTTTATATGCATACTATTTATACAATATATTTTTTCACTTATGATTAAGGAATAATTTAGTTATTTTAATATTCATAAGCACTTTAATGTCGAAGATAAGATATTGGATAAATTCTAAAACTTATTATTGAGAGAATAAAGGTCAAAAAAGTATTAGAAGCTATTAACTTTACCTATTATTCTTCCCCTTTAATATTTTTTTTAGATAACTTGTGAGATTTAATAATATGTTTTTATGTTTTAGATAAATACTTTCTGAACAGCTTATCTTGGCAAGTGACGCAAAAAAAACTATTCAAGTTAACCTTTAAATTATATTGTATATATAGATGTATATAATAATTTAATGAAGTTGAGGAAGTTTATAACAAAAAGAAATAGTTGCATATATGGACGATGATAAATTAAAGTGATGTGATTTTTATTTGTCGTTCAATATATTCTAACAATAAACGCCAACATTTTAAATTTAGTATGTATTTTGATTTGTTAATTGTTGATTTTTTTAAAAATTAAAAGGTCGAATTTTATTCTTTATTATGCTATTTAAAAACTTAATACGCATTTAATGTTTGCAAATTTACTATTTTTTTTTTGTTTTTTCTTTTCTAAATAATGGTGATGAGGTGGTTTGGTAGAATTGCGTCAAAAGTGAATTTGTGTAGTTGGTGGTTTTGGATTGTCTTTTTATATTATTTATAGATTTTTAAAAATTAGAAGGTCGAACTTTATTCTTTATTATGCTATTTAAAAATTTAGTACGCATTTAATGTTTGCAAATTTACTAGTTTTTTTTTTTGTTTTTTCTTTTCTAAATAATGGTGATGAGGTGACTTGCTAGAATTGCGTTAAAAGTGAATTTGTGTAGTTTGGTTGTTTTGGATTGTCTTTTTATATTATTTATAGATGTATTTTGATTTGTTAATTGTTGAATTTTTTCAAAATTAGAAGGTCGGACTTTATTCTTTATTATGCTATTTAAAAACTTAATACGCATTTAATGTTTGCAAATTTACTATTTTTTTTTTGTTTTTTCTTTTCAAAATAATGGTGATGAGGTGGTTTGCTAGAATTGCGTCAAAAGTGAATCTGTGTAGTTTGGTGGTTTTGGATTGTCTTTTTATATTATTTATAGATTTTTAAAAATTAGAAGGTCGAACTTTATTCTTTATTATGCTACTTAAAAATTTAGTACACATTTAATGTTTGCAAATTTACTATTTTTTTTGTTTTTTCTTTTCTAAATAATGGTGATGAGGTGACTTGCTAGAATTGCGTCAAAAGTGAATTTGTGTAGTTTGGTTGTTTTGGATTGTCTCTTTATATTATTTATAGATAGATAGATATAGTCGGTACATTGTGATCAATTGGTTTCTCCGTTTTTTCATTCTTCGACATTTTTTTATTTTTCGACTTAAAGATAATAGAGGTTGAAATATTTCTTGTCAAATTGCCATGATAATTTTCTCCTTATGGTTAAAATCATATCGTGATAAATAACATCTGGAGTCATATAAAATTTTTAGAAAATTGAAGATCAGAATAGCATTATATTATTTACATAATGCTTCTTTATAGTTAGACTTGTATGTAAACTATTTAGAGTTCTAATTAATATGTAGAAAGTGTTTTGTGTTTTGTTGTTTACTTTATTATCAACCACCATTTTTTTATGAGTCGGAATAAACGAAGTTGTTAAAACCACAAGTGTGAGCAATAATGTATTAATATAGATAATAATTTATTGTTTGAATGGACAAAAAGGGGAAGAAGATGGTTGTATAAAGTTAAGGCCGAGGCCTAGGCTGAATCGATCTTGAGATACAAAAGATTAGAATCCGAATATAAAATTTGATTATCATCGCGCTCATTAACAACGTTGCCGAGTGTTAACCTTCATAAATTTAAACTCCTATTAAAATCCATATAAGAAAACAGTAATACCATAGCATCTTTAGCCATAATTTTTATATCCGATATATGTACTTGTATCAGATACATCTTCTGCCATTACATAGTAAAGGCCAATTCACTTCACCAATGTTGTAATTAACAAAGTAAACCATTATTGTTTAAATGCTCTTAAATGTTTTTTTTTCATATATAAAAAGTACAAGTGCATAATGTAACACCCGCGAATTTCTCATTCCGACATTTAAAATTTATTTAACCGTTCGATTACTTTGTTTTATATTTTTCAATTATTTAATTTAATTAATCTCCTTTTGAACATAAATTTTATAAAAGCTACATTTTCACAAGCTTGTTTATATGAAATAAATATTTTTGTCGGATAATATTAATAGCGACAATAATAATAATAAAGCTCCGTCTTAAATTATAGTAGGTTTAAGGCGAATTCCTGTCTAACAAAGACCGTCACATTTTCATATATGAGGCTAAGTTTAATCGTGGACCAATCTAAATTTGACAATACACATACCACTCACCTCACACCCACACTACTTTTAAATAATAATAATAATAATAATTATATTATTATTATTATTATTATTATTATTATTATCCGTCCCCACCCCCCTGCTTCTTCCCCTTGCTTTCTTCGAATTATCAGCAACACCACCAATCTCACGGCAAACAAAAAGCAAGTTTCCAAACACCATTTTCGTCACCTTTAACCGCAGATCCCGCCCCTATTTCTCAACCGAATTCGATAATTTTTATACCATCCTCTTCCCCTTTCCTTCCTCCTCCTTTCAAGGTAATAAAGTCTCATTTTTGTGACAGTTTCGTTTTTCGCCGTCTTATAAAAGTGTCGTCTTTTAGCTTCTTTATCCTGTTTTCTTACTCTCTGATGAAGGATTTGAAGACCCGGAGCAGTTTGAGTCGGAAATCGTGCTCGTTGAGGAAGTTATAAGGTAACGGTGATAGGTTACTCGACAAAAATGTCGAAATTCCGTCTTATATGTCTTTTTTTTTTATGTCCTTATTTGATAAAGTTTGGTTGCTATATGTGGGCGTGAGGGTGTTCCAATTTGATGAAATTTGAATATTAAAGGCGATTGTTGGGAAGTTCACCTCTTTTATTATTTTGATCTATGATTTCTCTAAGTAAGTCAGATGTTTATATGCCATGTTTAAGTTTAATCATATGCTTATCTTGCCTGGACCTACTGTGAAAATAATCCAATTGAACCTTCTTATTTCTCGTTTCCTACTGTTGCTTCTCGCTTTTGGCCCTCATAAAATGCATTGTTAACTCCTCAGTCCCCACCAAAATTATGGCAATATGCCACTCTGACATTTTCACTTTTGACAAATCAAAAGCTTCTAATGGAGGCACGCATTATGGGAATTTCCTATGGACTCGCCAGTTGAACTTGTTTTTCACTGAATGATTTAGGGGCAGTTTACTCTTTAGGTATTTAGCTGAAATTGGGAACGATTTTTGTGGTCTTTCGAGACTGTTTTTAGTCGTGGAAATGGTACCTTGTTGGGACCAGTTTTGGTGCTTAAAAAATGCAGGTTTTGAGACGATTACATGTTGAGTTTAGGGGACTGGTTGTATGTGTTTCTAGGACTGTTTTGGGACGGCTTATCACTCTGTTTTGGGACAGTTTCATGGACATTTTGGTGCTGTTATGGGACTGTTTTGAGACAGAAAATGCAGTGTTCTTAGATGTTATACACGGCCTGTCCTTGGACAGCCGTGAGGGGTGCTTGGGGGCCTGTGATTGGCTCGATATTCGGGTGGTTATGGCTACTTTGAGCTCTGTTTTTGGACGGGTAGAATGCTTTCTGGGAGTGTTTATAACATGCTTGGGCTGAGGAATTATAGTGCTAAAAATGTTGGTTGAATGCGTAAACTATTGAACTTCCGTCTTAAGTATATGTTTGAATTTTCTCGCTTTTACATGTTCTCTTTTCAATGGGTACGGCTGTTCTGGATGGTGATACCTATGTCTTACTCATGCTTAGAATTTCCGTCTTAATTTGTTTCCAAAAGAGGTGTTTGTGACGGGTGTGTAAGGACCAAAGTTTGGGTTGTTTGGAGTCGTGATGATGGCTGGTTGGCACAGGTTTTTTTGGGCAGAAATACGGACTGTTTTGGGATAGTGAATGAGTGGTCGAAATGGGCTGTTTTGGTCAGCTAGAGGGTACTCGAATAGGCAGCTTTAGATGGCTAAAATGAATGCTTGGGACGTGTTTATGAGAACCCAAACATGGGCTGTCTCGCACTGTGATGGTGGCTGGTTGTTTGAGGTCGTATAAGGGGCTGTCCAAATTGCTCATTTGAGTCGTGGGTCGAGTTTATTTTGGCGCAAGTGTGGTTCTTTTGATTGATCTAAATTTCGTCTCGTGTTTTATATGATATAATTCGTTAAATATCGTTCATTTATATATTTTTCTCACATGAATTATAATTGTGGAATTCATTATTTTGATTATTTCATTTATATAGAAAATGACATGTTTTCATTTTAAGATGAGTCCAATTTGATTATTTATGTTTTATAAGTAATAAATGGTCTATCTTTCATTGGTGTCATTTATAATTCCATTCTTGTTTTGCCCTTTATAAATGGTTTGTTTGCATTCCTTTACATTTTTATTCAAGTGACAAATATTTAAGAAATGGGTTACTTATTCATATTCACGAATATAATTTGGCCTGAAATGTCTTACTATCGACTCATTACATTATTAGTCTATTTCCAAGTTGATTCGTATCGCTTGGTTGAGTCGTATTCTGGTGATAATGCCTTTATGCTATACCGTATTGCTTGACTTATCTTTACGCCTCTTTCGGACTGTCCTGCCGATTGTGGGTTTAGCTCATATCTTCCGCCTCTTTCGGACTGTCCTGCCGATTGTGGGTTCTCGATTTCCGATCTGTCTTCGAGTCTTGGATGCCGACTGTTCTGCTGCATGTCGAATCGGGAACTGTGCTGTCCCGAGAGTCTGGCCAGATTTAGACTAGGACTAGGACTAGGACTAGGACTAGGACTAGGACTGTGTCTTAGGGAGTACCATTGTCGTCCTACCATTGGAATTATATATTTCTATATGAGTAGTAAAGGTCTTGCTTGGTTATAGAAATTGGTATTTGTCTTTCAAGGTAAGAGTTATGCCTTGTGTTGTCTGTCTTGCTCCTATCGGATACTAGGGGTGAGCTATAAGCCCTCTAGTTGCGATATGATCGTCGGGATTGATGCTCCCATCCGTTCTTATGGTGAGATGCAAGCCATAAGTATGAATGTGACATTAGTAGCCACGTCCCGTGCAATGTTTGCTAAGCGGTTTTCCAAATAATGACTACGGTTTCTATTCTTGTAATTTGCATTGATTGATCCCTTACTTAACTGTTTTACATGATTCAGATTCTAATCTCATATCTATGATTGTAATTCCTCGAAATGCATGCCTTTGCATAAATGACCGTATTCTTATCTTTCATATTTATTAATTATTTTACATGAATAATGAGTCTCCATCATGCTAATATTGATCTATCATATTCCATCTCATTTAATTGACATGTTTAAATATATAAATTTGATGTTCATATCTTTTGTAAGTATATTACATGATTCATCTAATTGGGTTCTTTGTTGTGTTCATTTTGACATTTTGTGGCTGGGAGAACCTTGAGTTACTCCCCACTGACTGTGACGTTCATGTTTACATGAATGACAGGTATTAGGTTGTGCATTCATGGGGTGAAGACATGTGTGAGCTAGCGAACACTTTGGCCTAGTAGTTGGTTTTTTTTTAGGATTGTTTAGACTCACCTTTTATTGTATTGTCATTCGAGGGATATATTTTCCCTCACTTTGACTATCACGTTTGTATAATTTAATCTTTATTTCCGCAATCTTTATTTATGTTTTGGATTTTAATGAACTCGCGCTTTAAATTTTAAAAGTTTCAAAAATCTCCTATTTTCCGCTTAAATTTATAAGTTATGTTTTCCGCGTTATCGCGGGGTGTCACACATAACATATAAAGAGTCAATTAATAATAGTAAAACATATAACTTCGAAGCGATGCCAATATTTTAATTGAAAAACTATGTTTTCATCTAAGTTGGTCAATTTCTATTCAACATCCTGTACTTTGGTCACGTTATATATCACTTTGTAACTAATTATAATTACATGACAATAACACAATGAACATAACTTACAAATTTTTGCTTTCACCCATACATCCATGATTGGTGTGAGTTATGATGACCGGTCAAATTTTTACATTTAACTTCCATTTCCTTAGAATGATCTATCGTTTAAATAAAATAAATGACAATTATTTTGGAATAAATAATAACGGTAAAATGAAAAAAAAGGGGTGTAATAGTTGATTAGGCACGAAACATGAGATATAGTCTTTTTTTGAGGTATGATGATCAGTATAATTTTCATGCTTAGTTATTGTTTAGTTTTGAATGGATCTATCGTTTAAATAATATAAATGACAACAATTTGTAGTAAGATAATCATGGTAAATGAAAAAGCGGGTGTCATATGAGATTGGACACAAAAATGAGACGTGGTCCATTTTTTAGGGGTATAAATATATAACGTATCTATCTAGGTATTTATATAGGATATTCGACTATAGTCTAATATGATAATTTATACCCCCATAATTTTACAAGAATACAAGCGAAGATATCTATTAATTGTCACTCTCATAGAAAATCAACAATTACAAAGTTCGTGTTTTGAAAGAAGATTAAATAAATTTCAATATCCATCATTAATGTATATTTTTATTCTAAAATTTTTTCCATTCTTCAAAACTAACGTCCATAAATTTTATAATTTGATTACGTAGAAATTTAAAAAATTTCAGAGAGAAATTGGAAGATTGAATTTATTAATTGTGTAAAAACTAAATTTACCTGTGCATGACATTGTTAGTTAGCCAAGCCTATGACTTTAACAAAACGCATTCATTACCGCCTACACAATATTAGAAAAATAAAAAACAACACGCGAATTAGTAATTGATCATACGAAATTCAAGAAAATCAAACAAAATACTCAAAAATTTAACCCACATGAATATTTTAGAGGAAACAAAGAAACAATCTTAGATAGGAGAGATGATATAATGCTAATTTGGAAGTTGAATGATGTACATTAAAATTTAGTGACATCAATATTAATTAAGAAAATTGTGTGTTTTTTTAGCGACTAATTCTTTTCAGATGAAAGCAAGGAGATGAAGGGTTATGGACTTATGGTCTTAGGAAAATGAGGGTTTACTGCTCTTAAAACTTTTGGATGATTAAATGCATAATTATTGTGGTTTTTTTTTTGTTTTTTCTTTTTCTTTTGTACTATATGTTTCCTTTCTCCTATTTTTTTCTTTTTTAAATTACTACTTAGCTAGCCTTTTTATATTAGCTTTAGCACCATATTGTGACACGTGACGGTCTTAGGATCTCCTAGAGATAAGTTTTATTTAGCATTTTGTTTAATTAACAATTAATAATTAATTAAGACGTCATAATCAAATTTACTTATTATGTCTCAAGCCCCTAATTCTTCAACTGTCTAGCTACTTACCAATAATTATTTCCTTTTCCAAACATTAAACATATTGTCTAAGTGAAATAATGGGTGGAGTTAAAGCTTTGATCAAACGAAGAGTCATCTATACAATAACATAAAAATGCTATATTGAGCAGCTAATTAAACGACACGCGACGGAATAAAATTACACGGTAAATTAAATTTTATCTAAAAAAATTAAAATAGAACATGGAATGGCAAAGTAGTAACCATCAATCTTACGTAAACATTCATCTCCATATTGTTACTCCACTCCATAATCACTATACTTCTCCTTCTTTAGTGCAAAACTTTTCATAAAGTACAACAAATTCATCCTTACTAAACAATTGAGTAGTGAAAGGCAATTTTGCATGTATTTGTATTTGTCATATTTATTCACACATATATACCTGAAAACATCAAAATAAGACAATTTATTACTTAACTCAAAGATAAATAGTAAATAGTCATTGTAACACCCCATACACCAAGGTGCCTTACTAAAAACACCCTAGCACACGGAGATGCTACCATCTCGGTTACCCGAGGCATATTAATCAAAAGTGACCATCAAGAAACGTATTTAAGTAATTACGTTTAAATATGCGTACATCAAACCAACTGAAATGTAAAAGTACAACTGTTCCAAAAACAAAATCCAACTGAAGTAAAAAGTGTTATGACAAAACAGCGGAAGACTACAACTCTGACACGTGGTGACTCCATTCCCAGCTAGATCCCGCGCGTATCCAAGATATACCTACTAAACAACTGCTCACCATCCCCGAATGGATCACCACAGTTTTCAAAACATTTAAACGGGGTCAGTTACTGCATAAACAATATAAGGCAATACAACAGACAGTCACACAATCACAATCCTCCAACTCCGTCACATTACCAGACATCTGACTAAGCACTAAATTGTGTAGCCCTGCCAGAATATCCATCGCAACAGATATTCCACACCGCTAGTGGGTGACCGCAGCCTTTCCCACCTAAGCCCCACTCATCTACATCGAGCGAATAACCCATGTCCATTAATGTGCACACCCCCTTGTGACGGGAACCACAAGGGGCGAATAAAGGGCGTGAAGCCACTCCCGCAAGTGACCCCACTCAGCCGAGGGCGCACCTCACGAACCACAGACAAACAATAACCAACCACAATACCAATGTAAACAATGTCAATACCAATTAATGATACAACAATATGTCAATCAATCACACAACCATCTTATAATATTTACACAATAACTGAGTAGGGAAACCCTACCTGAGATGAAATCACCAATAATCAACCACAAGCAGCGGATCAAAAACCTTCTTCTACGAAATCACCTCCTATAATCAAATAATCACATAATTACAATCTATAACATCACCAATCCCAATAACCGCCAAATCACCCAATTAGGGTTTTAAACAATATTAACCAAATGACATAAAAATAGTACAAAGGCCTTAACCACAATACGACGATCACAAAGGTATAAATAACTCCGAAATCCGACAACCCTAACTCTTGATTTGATAGCAATGAGTGAAGAGAAGAATGTTGTTATTTGTAAAAGTTTAGAGAAATAAAGGTAAAAGTAAAAAGGAACTGACGAAAACTCTTTATATAACTCTTCACACGTTACTACCAAACCCAGCCGAAAACTCGTAAAACCCGTAATACTCGATTGAGTAACTAAGGTACTCGATCGAGTACCGCCTACTCGATCGAGTACCCATCAGGCAGAACGTACTCTAGAATGAAAAACTAACTTACTCGACAGAGTAAGTCCTACTCGATAGAGTACCCAACAGTTCATAAATCTGAGGTATTACAGTCTCCCCTCCTTAAAAATGAACTTCATTGCCAAAGTTCAAACCCATACAGAAAAACAACTCACTAAACTCAACTATAACGCAACGACACAACTAAAACTCAAAAAAAAAATCTTAGATACAACAAAACAAAACTTAGACGCAACTCCTTATGACTCAAAACAAACACTAACATTATCAAAACTGACCAAAAACCGTACCAAAACCTTATGCAATCATCTCTTACCCCCTAAAAGAAACATGGTTACGTCCCCGTAACCACACATACCTGATCAAAAAGAGACGAGTAGCGTTCCTTCATAGCTTCCTCCGCCTCCCAAGTTGCTTCCTCAACGTTGTGATTAGACCATAAAACCTTTAGCAACACTGTCTCCCTAGTTCTAGTCTTGCAAACCTTGCGATCTAGGATCTCTTTTGGCACTTCAAGATAAGACAAGGATTCATCCAATTCAATGTGCTCAACTTCTAGCACATGAGAAGGGTCACTTATATACTTCCGTAGTTGAGACACATGAAACACATTATGTACACGATCCAAAGCTTGTGGCAAAGCTAACCGATAAGCAACCTCTCCCACACGATCCAAAATCTCATAAGGACCAATGAACTTTTGGCTTAGCTTCCCTTTCTTACAAAATTGTATCACCCCACGCATAGGTGACACTTTCAAAAGAACCTTGTCCCCAACTTAGAACTCAATGTCCCGACGATGTAAATCCGCATAACTCTTTTGTCGATCCTGAGCGACTTTCATCTTTCACCGAATAAACTTCACATGTTCAACCATATCCTGTACCATCTGTGGACCTAAAACCACTGCCTCTGTGCTATCATCCCAGCCCCGGACTCCTGCATTTACTCCCAAATAAAGCCTCAAACGAAGCCATCCCAATACTCGTATGGTAGCTGTTATTGTAAGAAAACTCTATTAGATCCAACCTATCTTCCCAGCTACCACCAAACTCAATCACACAAGCCCTTAACATGTCTTCCAAGGTCTTGATTGTTCTCTCTGTCTGACCATCTGTCACAGGATTAAATGTGTAACAACCCCGGATTTAATAATACAAATAAGCTAGATAAATATTGCATTTTATATTAATAAAAGTCCATGGTGGCGGAAACACCATGACGATAAATCCGGGTGCTACCGAAATATATAAAGTAATAGTTAACTACGCATACAACTACTCTCGGGAATGAAAAACCCGTCCAAAATCAAACAACAAGGTTCGATTACTAAACATCATAACTATTATTTATTATATCTCTCTCAAAACCCATCCATGACCAAGAAGCACATCAACCTGAAAAAAAATATCAACAACCACCGTCAGTGGGGAGTAACTAGGAGTCCTCCCAGCCATGACTTAAGAAATTTCAAGAAACAATTATGAGCAAATAATAAGAGACAACATATAATCCATTCAAAATATGAAAACATGTGAACTTCATGGAAATTTAATATCAAGGTATATAATCACATATGAGTGAGTAATAATGATACCACATGATTAATTAAAATGTGTAACAACTTACAAGTTTCATGTCACTTACATGATTATATGAAATACTGTAAAAGAAGGTGGTCATAATAAAAAAAGAAATAACACCAATTTACCCGAATGACATATGAAATGAGTAATGATAATATACGAGTGGTAAACACATCCAAATCTTGGACCATAAATACATAGAATAACATGAGACAAGAACGAGCACCGTCTAGGGCCAATAACCTGAAACCCTAAACCTTGGTGTCAATAACCTGACACCAAAATAACCCTACGGCAGGACACATAACCGTGAACCCGTGTCTAAGACTGGCCAGACTCTCGAGGGACATAATGTCTGGTTAAGGCGTAAATGTGCGGACCCTTAACCAGTCAAGGCGTAAAAGTGCAGACTCTTGACCCCCAAACGACATATCCATAGACTCATAAGAGTATCCAAAAAGGACGGTCAACCCATAGCAGCCAATAACCGAAACCATGCCGGGGAACTAGGTAGGCCAATAACACGAAACCTACCCAGTTTGGTATTGCTCATCTCAAGTAGACCAATAACCCGAAATCTACTCGATATCTTATACTCTAGCTAAACCATATATAAAATGGAACAAGGTCCAAAAGATAACAAATGTGCACCATGAATAACCTCATGTTAATATGCCAAAATGCTCATAACTGAGGGATAAATAATATTAAATGAAATTCAATAATGGTAATCAAAGTTAGAGTATAATTTCAACTTTTCCAATATAAAACAAGAGACACTCATGTCAATATATAATTTCCGAAAGGCAATATCACAAAAAGCGTATACATGCCATTTACCATAGTAGAAGTAACAATCAATTCTTAACAAATACACTATTGTAATCTCACATTATAAACATAGTTATGGAGAATATATTTACAAGACATGATACCATCAAATATGTTATTAGTTATTTCCTTAACAAACATTTATTAAATTCGTTAATTAAACATCTAATAATTCTAAACAATTAAACAAAAGTTATATTCTACTCATGAAAAATTACTAGATATTTTAGTGAGTTATAAATTCAATAAAAACAGTACCTAATAAATTATTTAATAATGTTTCACATATTTAACATAAAATTAGCATTTAATAGGCGATTTCAAGCATAAATAAACAAATAAATAAGAAAATTGTGTCACGACCATTAATAATTTATTTTACATTAGTATAGGACGGAATATGCATAAAAATAAATTATAAATATTTTATTTATATTTATTTATTATTCTAACACAATTAAACCTTATTTATTGACTAATTAGTTATAAAATTAAAAAGTAATTATACAAATTACAAAATGGACATGAAAAACTTTAATACACTAAAATAAGTCTAATTATGATAAAACATTCAATTTTAACATTTATTTATATATTTTACATATTTACTTGAGATTAATTGCATAAAACACGAATATATATTAAATAAGAGCAATAATAATTGTAAAAAATAAAATAATCAATTTAAATACTATATAAATTATAATAGGCCAGAATAAAATTAAGGAAGTAAATTTTTCGAAATTATTTTATGTTTTATATATTTGTTAGACGATTATCACATAAAACCGTGATTAAATATCAAATAACAACAAATAAATATATGATAATTATAGAACTAAAATAATCACATGCAAACTTATAAATAATCATAATAAATTAGAATAAATCAAAAATATAATTTCTACAATCATCCATACATTTTACATATTGATTAGATTGTTAAATCACATAAAAACACAAATAAATCATAGAAAACATTAAAGAAGTATATATTCATCACAAAAATAATAAAAACTACTATTTATTATATAAATCATGAATCTCATATATTTCCATGATTTTAAACATCATATATATTATCAATCTTATTATAACCCCATAAAAGCACTTGAAATTCAAAAATCATAGAAAGGAGAAAACCTAGTTACCTTGATAGAGATTAAGATTAGTAAATAAGAAGGATAGTGTTATAAGATCAACCCAAATGATCTCCCTCAACCAATGTCTCTTGATCACCTTCTTGAACAAACATAAGAATGAAAAACAATTAATTAAATACTACTCTAAAAAAAACTAATAAAAGGATGGGAACTAAATAATCAATTACACTTACTAAGGAATAAGATGAAAGAGATGTTAGAATGGAAGAAATAAAATGTAGAGAATTGGGGTAGAAGCTCACGGTAAAGAGGAGAGATTTGTGGGTGCAAATTGTGTTGTGTAAGTTATAGATGAGTAGGAGGCTAAAAAGGAATAGGTTAGAGGAATGATTAAGGCTAAACCTTAGGCTATTACTTTAAATAAAGTAGTCACATGCCTATGAGGGTAGGCCTTGGGCTCCAAGGAAAAAAAACAAGTTGCCAACTTGCCATGTGCCTAGGTGATGACGTAAATGATAATTCAAGGTGAAAAGAGGAATAACGAGGGTGGGTCTTGTTCGCGGATTTCTGCGACAGCCTTTTGTATTTCGGGCATAATTTCCTCTACATAACTCCGATTGAGGTGTTTTCGGTGGCGTTGGAAAGCTAAAAGAAATATCTACAACTTTCATTTTATGATCAAGAGCTAAATCTGTTTTTAAAATATCATAAAATTAGCATCAACGACGAAGTAGTTATTCGTCGGGCAAGGAGTGTAAGTTTAGGATGGGTATTTGGATATCATTGTCGAAAAATAATAGATTTTAAAGGATAAAATTTTATTGTGAATCATTCTTATTATTTAAAAAATAGGAGTTTTATTATTTAGGATGACGTGTAAATTGCGGGGTGTTACAAAATGCAATACTCATCTTCAAGGTAGTCCCCATCAATTCCTGCAACTCTTGCCAAAATCGAGAAATGAACCTCGCATATCGATCTGACACAATGTCCTTTGGCACTTCATGTAACCTCACTACATTCTTCTTGTAGCCATTTGCCAACTGCACCTTACTCCACGTATCTTTCATGGGAATAAAATGAGCTGACTTGGTCAACCAATCAACGATCACCCATATCATGTTATTACCTTGCTGACTCCTCGGTAATCCCACAATGAAATCCATGGATATAGATTCCCATTTCCACTCAGGTACCTCAAGAGACTGAATCTTACCTTGCGGTCTTCGCCATTCCCCTTTGACTCTTTGGCAAGTCAAACACCGAGCCACAAACTTAGCTGTCTCCCTCTTCATCCCAGGCCATCAAAACGTGTTCTTAAGATCCCTATAAAGCTTGTGACCACCTGGATGCACTGAATACGGTGTGCAGTGAGCCTCTGTCGTGATTATGTTTTTCAACTCCTTATCCTTAGGTACACACCATCTCCCATAAAACCGAACACTCCCATCAGAATGAATAGAGAACTGAGATACTGTCCCCTTCTCTACTCCAGCTCTCCACTCCTGACTCTTGGGATCAAGAACCTGTTTCCTGCGAATATCATCTTAAAGATCCGGTTGAACTGTCAAATCTCCCCTAGCATTCCCCTTCTGGATCACATGTATCCCCATCTAGGTCACTTCATCTTTCAGCCTCATAAGTGACATAGCTGTGCATAGAGAATGCATACTCTTCTTGCTCAACGCACCGGCCACCACATTAGCCTTCCCTTCATGGTATATAATATCCATATCATAGTCTCCTATGAGCTCCATCCACCTCCTCTATCTCAAGTTGAACTCCTTCTGAGTAAAGATGTACTTTAAACTCTTGTTGTAACACTTCAATTATCCGGCCAAGATAATTGAAGGCATTAGCATCCCGGTTTCCCGAGGTAGTGTTTCAAAACTCCAATCAAAGAACATTTTATAAATATTATGTTTAATGAATTACATAAACGTAAACAAATGAATAAAAGTACAACTCATGACAACTATACTTTTCTAGTCAACTATACTCGTCTCGTGACTCATCAAGCTCGTCCCGTCGCCCGCGTGCTATCCAAACAACCTGTACTTAAGCTGCTCCTCATATGATCGAAAATATCATATGGATCAACGCAGGCCACCCCGGAAATAGGTGACAATAACACAGACACACAACACGCCAGTTTCAATAAATATAAAGTGTGACACGACATGAGTGTGTGAATATGCAACATGACTATGATATGAATGACATACTAAAAAACAACCACCACCACGGTACCGGGACACGCCCAGACATACCGAAACCTACACTGGTACCGGGACACGGTCAGACATACCAACAACCACAAACAGGTACCGGGATATGTCCAGACCTACCGGGTCCGGAAGCCAACCGGATCCCCTGCCAGACGTCGTATCTCAACCACACGAGTCCCTCCGTAACTCAAGCCATTAATGTGCACATCCCTCTTAGAGTGGGAAGCTCCAAGAGGCGACTCAAGCATAAGACGGTCTCCCAACCGCTTTACGTCTCCATTACAACAAGTAATCCACCATATCGTAACCAACCTCCAATACACCAGATAATTATAACAAATGCAAGTTGACACTTTGAAGAGTCAATCCAAGTCGAAATACTCGGGGGGGTGGGGGTGGGGGGGGGGGGGGGGGGGTGGGAGAATTGAGTATTTCGAAACTTATGCCCACTTTTTATTTTATATCTAAATAATTAATTACTCAAAGTTTATTGATTAAACTTTAACTAATTAACTAAACGATTTATAAACGTAATGAAATGAACGATAAAGAAAATTGTAATGACACACGATATTTGAAGTGGTTCAGCTTCACACGTTGAAGCCTACGTCCACTATTCTCGATTAATAATTTTAGTACCTTTATTCGGATTACAAAATTATCAGCCCACTCGTATAACTAACTCTAGCTATAACTCAATTTGAATATTACTAGATATTCGGTTTTGACTATCTTAAGTTACTAATAAAGCACTTGAGTGTTCTTCTAGGTGTTCACACAATTGAACAAGTAGAAACAATATGAAGTACTATTATCTTATAACGTAACCTTAAGAATTAATACGCAAATTAAAGAGCACGACTTTTCGTAAAAGATTTTCAAATGCAAAACAAATAAAATACTCGATTAGATTTTAAACTCAATTTGTTTACAAGGAATTTTTATATTTCGAAAAGCTTGTTTGGATCAATGAACATCATGCGTATATATAGTATAAGAGAGAAACTAGGGTTTTGGTCGAAACCCTAAGTGTGCCGTGAGGGATGGTAGATTGTCTCATAAGAAACAAATCTTATCTCTTCTTAATTTAATCTACTAAATATTTTGATTAAGTAAATAAAGTAAATCTAATATAATTGATAAGATATAAATATCTTATAGTAATATATTATGGATTTGACCTAATAAT
The DNA here is from genome assembly GCF_048544455.1 of Silene latifolia. Taxonomy (NCBI): domain Eukaryota; kingdom Viridiplantae; phylum Streptophyta; class Magnoliopsida; order Caryophyllales; family Caryophyllaceae; genus Silene; species Silene latifolia. Next base: position 37,844,974 of record NC_133537.1, read on the forward strand.
ATTTACTTGCATAGGGAGTTAACTCGGCATCCACACGGCTCATAAGCCCATCTTAGCCGAAACACTAGGTCAAAATATCAAGGAGTAGATTAGGGTTAGGTTTAGATAATTTAGCAAACCCTAGGTAGCATGACGACTCATAAGTCGTTTTACTAACCAATAGGATAACGTAAATTATTCATTCTAAGCAAACCGTATTTCATCTCTATCATATACACACATGATTTCGAAACATATTTGAAGAATTTTATCTTTTGAAAATTGATTTTAAAATTATTAAAATCGTGCCTTTAAAATGCAACCCAAAGTAATAGTAGAAAAGGCTATAACCTTAAGTTTGGTAGGTGAAGTTATAGGTGAAATAACTATAACTTTACCTTCCCAATATTACTTTTTAAGATACTGTTATTAGACGATGTCCTATACTAGCTAATCTTCCTGGAGATCTTCAGTGGTAGGATCATCTCTTTATCTTGATCATAAGCTCTTCATCTTGAGCTTGTTATAGAATTGATCGAGCCTTTTGCTTGAGTGATCATCATACTTGAAACTTGAAACTTGTTACAGTTACTATGACGCTTTAACAATCTTCAATGTTATAGCTCAAGCCGCTATAACATTACTTGAACGATGCTTCACAAATCTTCAATGTTATAGCCAAGGTTACTATAACATTACTTGCTTAAATTGTAAACTTTAATCAATCTATTAAAAACTAAACAAACGATTACGAGCAAGAGTATATATGATATAAAGTAAACATTTGTCATTATCAAAACTAATCATATATCTATATGGTCCAACAAATTCCCCTTTTTGATGATGACAAGTCTCTTAAGATTTGTGACTAATTGTAAGTTCCCCCTCAACATAATACTATAAAAGTCATAGTCAGTTGAACGCAAGAACAATCCACTTATATACAAAGTATAGCATCTAAGGACCTTAAGAGATTAAAGGTTCTAACAAGGAGCAAGCTTAGGCAAATACTTAATCATGGTCATTTCTTCCCCCTCTTGACATCATCGAAAAGACGAGAACATACATAAAACGACTAGAATGATATCAACCGAGGCAAGAAATATATATTTAATCAAAGCATATATTATAGCATAAGAACGACTTCAACATAAGAAATATATATTTATGAGGCCTCAAATGCTCTCAGGCACCTGTCAAAGATCCAACACAGTTTCTTGAGTCAGAGAGCTAAGACTGATTGGATAAAACATGGAGATGAAAATACCAGATTTTTTCATAATCATATTAGAGCTTGTCAGATCCACAACAGAGTAATGAATATAAAGGGGGTGGATGGTGTCCATTACCATAATCCTCATGATATTGAAATGGCTTTTTTGATGTATTATAAGCAGCTGCTGGGCACTTCTCAATAAACCTGTCCTGTTCACATTCCCACTGTGAGAACAGGCAAGTTGCTTACTGATCATCACAAGTCTCTTCTGTTGTCCTCTGTTAATGCTGCTGAGATTAAAGGAGCTTTCTTTTCTATTCCCTCCTCCAAGTCCCCTGGGCCTGATGGCTATTTTGTGTGTAATAGGCTTAGTAAGGTCTTACCTGATATTATCAATGAGAGTCAAGGAGGTTTTGTGAAAGGGAGGAATATTGTTGAGAATGTACTCATCTGTCAAGACATTGTTAGACTTTACAATAGAAAAGCTGCTTCTCCTAGGTGCTTAATTAAAATAGACTTGAGGAAAGCTTATGACTCAGTTGAATGGACCTTTTTAGAGCAAATGCTTGATGCCCTGGGTTTTCCTAAAAAGTTTATTGGACTTATTATGGAGTGTGTGCAAACTCCTTCTTATACTTTATCTGTAAATGGGAGTTCTTTTGGGTTCTTTCAAGGGAAGAGGGGATTAAGGCAAGGTGATCCTATGTCTCCCCTTTTATTTACCATTTGTATGGAATATCTCTCGAGGATTCTGGGTATTATTGCTCAACAGGATGACTTTAGATATCACCCAATGTGTGGGCATATTAAGTTGAACCATCTCCTCTTTGCTGATGACCTCCTTATGTTCTGCAAAGGGACTGAAACTTCTATAATGTGGATCCTTAGAAGTTTTGCTACCTTCTCAACAGCCTCTGGTCTTCAACTCAATAAATCCAAATCTGAAATATATTTTAATGGAGTTCCAACAAACAATGTGGCTAATATTTTGCAAGTCTCTGGCTTCCAAAGAGGGACCCTCATCTTCAAATATATGGGGGTTCCAATATCTTCTAAGAAACTTACCAAGAATGAAGGAATGAAATTGCTTGATAAGATGGTGGCTAGAATTAGAGGTTGGGGCACTAGGCATCTCTCTTATGCAGGGAGACTGACTTTGGTCTCCTCTGTCCTTTCTCATGTTCACTCTTACTGGGCCACTATTTTCCTTATTCCAAATGGGATTTTGAATAGAATCAGTGCCATCTGTAGAAATTTTCTCTGGTCTGGGAAAGATACTTATCAGAAAGCTCCTACAATTAGTTGGATACATGCTGCACCCCTAAGGCAGAGGGTGGTTTGGGCTTAACTGAAATGAAAAATTGGAACAAAGCTCTTTTGGGTAAGTATGCTTGGTGGATTGCTTCAAAAAAAGATCATTTATGGGTAAAATGGATTCACCATGTTTATATGAAAGACACTGCTTGGACTGACTACTCTCCCCCTACTGATAGTAGTTGGTCCTGGAGGAAAATTTCACAAATCATGTCTCTTTTCTCCCAAGCATACATAAATGATAAATGGCATAACTCTACCCTTCCCTACACTATTCAGTCTGGTTACAATTGGTTAAGACAAGCTAAACCTCTTGTTCCTTGGAGATTTCTTTGCTGGAATAACCTTAATATCCCCAAGACCTCCTTCATCTTCTGGGCTCTTCAGCATCAAAGACTTCTTACTAAAGATAGGCTCCAGAGAATGGGTATGATGGTGGACTCCTCATGTGATATCTGCAGACTTGTGCCTGAGACTCATCATCATCTGTTTTATGATTGCACCTACAGTTCAGAGTGCAGCAGACTCTTGCAGCAATGCTTACATATCAGTTTACCTGTGACTGATCTTACTGAATGGTTCTCTACAGCTAGGAAATCAAGGTTGCAGAAACGTGTGGTTGCTGCATGCTATGTGGCCTTATTCTACCAAATATGGAAAGTGAGAAATGAAGCTCAATTGAAATGCTTTGTCAGGAAACCTGTGGTAATTGTTTAACAAGTGATTGCAGACATTAAGGCTCGGCTATACCGTATGAACTTGTCTACTCTTAGGAATAGAGATCAAATTTGGTTACAAAGCATATGATTTATTCTTTTATTCTTTAGAAGTGTCCTTGGCAGGTTGATGTATTTTTGCTAGGTTGTAATACTCTCCTCTTTTGATTGATTAATACATTCTTACCTTTCCCAAAAATAAAAATAAGCAAGGGGCAAGAAATATATATTTAATCAAAGCATATATTATAGCATAAGAACGACTTCAACATAAGCAAGCCCTACATATAAAGTGTATAATACAAACCAAGTTGAGTACAGATTTTGTAGGAGAGAAGAAAAGTAGTCACTTACCTAACTACAACCTACTTGATGTGAATATTATTTGCGCACATTTAGTCCCCTAATTGAGCCCATTTTGCATACTAATATAACATTCCATAGCCATTTTATCCGTCAAATGCTTCCTATTTTTGCTTTCCTAGTGCATTTCGTATGTTTTGTAGGAAAGAAGGTAATTAGGCGGAAATTCCCGTCTCTTGAGCTTATTTGGAAGGACATTGATAAATTTGGCTGAACGAGTATGGAAGGAGAGGCAAGAACTAATACCAACATTACAATAATAAGAAGTAAGCGAGAGGAAGAAGCTAAATACTCTGAAGAACAATCCGAGCGTCCAAAGCTCCAAGACGCTCGTCCTCTGCTCCAACAATCCGAGCGTCCCGACTTCCCAGCCGCTCGTCTCCCCCTGCTACAGTCCGAGCGTCCCGACCCACAATCCGCTCGGATTCCTTCTTAGTGCAAACCATCCTTTTCCTTGTGTCACTCGAGATGCGCATATTTCTGAAAGACTAGCAAAAAGGAGACTAGCATCTCTCTTTGAGAGGAGCATTTCCCTACTCAACAATTAGCATTGTTAATTACTAATTTAGTCTTAGTTAACCTAATGAGGCACTACTATAATACCCCATTTTGATGATAATCAAAGGGGGCTTCCACATTAGAAAACTCTCTTAGATTAGATTAGGAGTAGATTAGAATAGATTAATTTCAATCTTTCCACAAAATTACACATTAATCTTTCCTTAATCATTGTTCAAGTTTATTATTATTGGGTAATTGAAGATTATTGGGTTATTATTGGATAATTGACAACTCTTCATCAATCAATCAAGTTCTCTTCTTTTATTCTTTGCTTTATTATTTGGATCATCTCAAGTTTGGTATAATTCCTTTACTCTTTACTCTTTATTGTTTATTTCCTTAAGCTCTTATCATGTTTATACTTGTTGTAATGATTGACACCATTAATGACATGTTTTCCATGATAATGAGTGAGTAATTTCCTTAACTAGGATTAGTGGGTAACTAAGGGAAGTAAACATGGGGAATAGTCATGCTTAATCCAATATGTTTCCATAATTAATTTGCTTGCTTGTTGTGATGTCAACCTATGCACATGTTATGTTTGATGAAAGGCTAAGCCTATGAATCCTTGCATTTACAACCATCTCTTATCTATTCAACTTGACTTGTAAGATATAAACCAACTCGAGTCTAGTTAGACCGTGCATAAAAGTTGATTAGGAGGAAAGTAAGTCAACTTGTAGGTGTTGTACAATCTAATCGATTCGACTCCGGGACCCAACTCTTCCTAAGAACCGTAAGACATACACCAACTCGGTTCTTTTACAACATAAATTGCTTGCAACTTTGTGAACATGTTTGTATGGTTAACTCCCATGAATCTCCTATGAACCCATGATATCCTAGAACTTTTAATCATTTGTTTACATCCTTCCTTTTATTGCTTGTTTTACTTTATTGCTTGCATTAGTTTAGAACACAACTACAAACCCCAACAATTGTGACACTAGCATAAATTGAGATAGATATACTTAGAACAAAAAGAACACCGTCCCATGGATCGACCTCGACTTAACCACTAACTAGTTGTTTGTTGAGAATATAAATGTGTTTGATTGGGTGTACAGTGACACGCTCACGTCAAAATGGCGCCGTTGCCGGAGATGGTGCTATGTGGTTAAGTTCTTACTTGTTTGTCTATTTTGATTTTGCTTTCACCTTGAGGAACTTTTTCCTCAAGGATTGTTCTTACCGTTTTTGTGTAGTTGATGTGACCATAATTAGAGCATATTTAGTCCCCGAATTAGCCTTGTTCCCATGCTTTTTAGTGCATATTTGGGTCATTTATTGTCTTTAGTTCTTTGTTTTGCATATTCTTTGAGGTTTTGTGTCCTTGGTAGGAAAGGAGTGCAAACCTTGCATTTTCATGGCAAAATGAGACTAAATTGATTGAATTCAATGACCAAGCATCAAGGAGAGACAAGATTAGAAGGCCTTTGTACATATTATAGTAGATGGGCAATGATGAGAAAAGATCCTTGCATCCCCGAGGAAATCCCCAAGGATTTTATGAAGAAAAGGGAAGAAAAGAAGAAGAAAGCACGCTGCATGACAACCCGTGCGTCTTCCCAAGAAGACGCCCGTCCTCCACCTTCACAATCCGTGCGTCTTCTACCCAAGACGCCCGGGCAGCAACCCCAGAAGACGCCCGTCTTCTCCCAAAGACGCCCGGGCAGAGACAATAGAATCCGGCCGTCCCGAGCCTAAGACGCACGGATTCCAAGACAGAGCAAATTCGTTTCTTTAAGCTTCAAGAAAGATGCCCATCCTTCAGAAAATACCGGCGTTTCCCTAAGTAGGGACTTAATCGTCATTTAAGCCCTTAGTTATCCCTAATGCATCCACCTAATTTCCACTATAAATACCCCATTAGTCTAATTAGAAGAGCATGTTCTTCTTATCAATTTTTAGAGTAGTTAATATCAATCAAATCTCTCTTTAGTTTTGTAATCAATAATTAATTAAGTTTTAATACAAGTTTTATTTCCTTAATCTCTCTTTTGTTCATCCTTTATTTTGGGTAATTGAAGATTATTTGGGTTATTATTGGGAGATTGACAACCTCTCAATCAAGCATCAAGTACTTCTTTTATTCTTTGCTTTATTATTGGAATCATTAGTAGGTATAATTCTCTTAATCCCATTTTTATTATTGCTAATTACTTTCATTTGTTCATCATGTTTCACTTTGTTGGTATGATTGACAACCTTGCTAGCATGATCAACATGATAATGAGTGAGTAGTTCCATAGCTAGGGTTAATGGGTAATTAAGGGAAACCAACACGGGGAATGATTCATGCTTAAATTAATATGCTTTCATGGTTTATTTTCTTGCTTGTTTTGATCTCAACTCATGCACATGTTATGTTTGATGAAATGCGAGCCAATGAATCCTTGCATTTTTTACCCATCACCTACCTTTTAAATGAGACTTGTAAGACATAAACCAACTCGAGTCTCATTAGACCATGCATGTTGTTGAGTAGGGAAGACTAAGTCGACTTGTAGGTGTTGTACAATCTAATAGATTCGGCTTCGGGACCCAAACTTTCCTAGGATTGTAAGATATAACCCAACTCAATCCATCACAACAATAATTGCTTGCTTATAATTTGAGAACATGTTTGTATGATCAATTCCCATGATTCCCCTATGACCCCATGATACCCTAGTGCTTTTTATCAATTGTTTACAACCCTTTCAATTCATCTTGCTTATTTACTTTTATTGCTATTTAGTTTAGTGACCTTCTACATCAACCCAAATTGTGACACCCCTAAGACACCACTAGTTTCAATAGAAATCTCATTTCAATTCCCGTGCCTTGGGATCCGACCTTTACTTGCCTCTTTACTAATTGTAGAGTTGTTTGTGAAGCTATAAATTGTGTTTTGGTCTAGGTGCTCCTAACGACAAGTTACCGAAAAGATTTAGTCCGACCAAAAATGGCGCCGTTGCCGGGGACGGTGTTAACTTGATTTAAATTTTCTTATATTGTTATTAGTTGTGTCTTTCTTTGCCTTGAGTAAGTAAAACTCCTCAAGGTTTGTTCTAATTGTTTTCAAGTTGTTTGATATTTTGCATGTCTAGAAGGTCACAAGGTGACTTGTTACCTTTTGATCGTGAAATTGAAAGAACTTTGACAACCAATAGAAGACTTGCTAGGAGAAATTTGAGAGGTATTAGTGAGGTTGTAGATATTCAACCAACTATTGAGTTCATCAACCCTTTTGCAAGAGAAGGTGAGGAGAACCCAACACAAAATATAACACAAATTCAACCCACAATGCCTAAGTTTTCATCACATTCCGTACCCACCGAGGAGAACCTACCCAATGGTACTCCCACAGCACAACATCTAACCGGAAATTTCATTGCCAAATCCGCATTTATCCAATTAGTCGAAAGGAGCCAATTTGTGGGGATGCCTAGTGAAGACCCTCACTCTCATATGGAGACCTTTTGTGACTATTGTAATGCGATTTCTCAAACCGGTGTAACTCAAGACCAAATTCGATGGGTCTTATTTCCTTTTTCTCTAATTGGCACCGTGAAACAATGGTTGAAGGGCCTTGATAAGGCCACTCTCGAAATTGATTCTTGGAAGAAGTTGGCTCTAGCTTTCTACAAAAATTTCTACCCACCGGAAAAGACTAACATGCTAAAAGCTCAAATTACGAGTTTTAAGCAAAGGGATGAAGAATCTTTGTATGAAGCTTGGGAGCGGTTCAAAGGAATTTGTCGCTCATGTCCTCACCATGGACTTAGCGAGTGGTTCTTGGTACAACAATTTTGGAATGGTCTATATGAATATTCAAGAAGGAACATTCTCAACATGGGATCAAATGGAATGTTCACCGAAGTTGATGACAATCAAACTTGGAACAAAATTGAGGAAATGGCGGTCCATAACTCACAATATAGTAGACCTCGCAAGGCTACTAGAGGAGGAAAGCATGAAGTGGACTCCGTTACTCAATTGGGTGCTCAACTTAGTGCTCACATTGACACAATCAATTTGAAGTTTGAAAAGGCTATGACTAGACTTGAAGAAGCCTCAAAATCACCAAAGCATCCTGTTAATGCCATGACGACATCCTCATCAATCCCAAGTGGGATATGTGAGAATTGTGGAACTTTGGGACATGACCCAAGTGAATGTAGGGGAACAAATGAACAAGTGAATGCTTTCCAAGCATACAAGAGTGGTACCCCTTATTCCAACTATTACAATGAAAACACCAAATTCCACCCAAATCTCTCATACAAAAGCCAAAATGTTCAAAACCCTTAAACAACATACACCCCACCTCCCATGAGAAACCAAAATCAAAGACCCTTTTACAACCAAAACCAAGGTTACCAAAATCAATCTCCATACAATCAACAAAATGACCAAGATTTTGATGTTCAAAAAGTGGTCCTTCAAATGCAAAAGAATCAACAAGAATTTTTCACTCAAATGCAAAAAGATAGTCAAGCAAAGGAAACCACCATCAACAACATCCTAGCTCACACCAAAATGTTGGAAACCCAATTGACTCAACTAGCATCTTCAAGCTCACAAAGACAAAAGGGGAAATTACCACCTCAAAGTAATCCCCCCAAGACATGAAACGGTTAGTGCCATTCACTTGAGAAGTGGTACAAGGTATGAAGCACCGAAGAAGCAAGTTGAGGATGAGGTTGTGGAAGCTAGTGACAAGGAAGAAATTGTGCAAAACTCCAAAGATGGAGAATCATCAAAAGAAGAAATCTCAAAGAAAGATGAAGACAAGGTCAAGGAGAAGGAGCCCATTGTGATTAGACTTCCTTTTCCAAGTCGTCAGGCCAAGCCCAAATTTGATGACCAACTTGGAAAGTTTATGGAAATTGTGAAGAATTTGGAAGTCTAAATTCCTTTCACGGAATTAATCAATCACGTGCCGGCCTATGCGAAATACATGAAAGACATCCTCACAAAGAAGAAGTCGATCCGGAAGCTTGAGACTATCGCCTTCACTAAGGTGAGTAGTGCAATACTTCAAGGGAGTTCACCTCCAAAACTCAAGGATCCGGGAAGCTTCTCAATACCGTGTACCATTGGCGACACCACGATCAACAAAGCCTTATGTGATCTAGGGGCTAGTGTGAGTGTTATGCCGTACTCGGTGAGTAAAAGGTTGGGGATGGGAGAGCTTAAATGCACCAATATTATACTCCAAATGGCCGATAGATCGACGAAGACACCATTAGGGATATGGGAAGATGTTCCCGTGCGAATTGGGAAATTTTTCATCCCGGTGGACTTTGTCATTGTTGATATGGAAGAATATTCCAACATTCCAATCATTCTAGGAAGACCTTTCTTACACACCGCGGGTGCGGTGATTGATGTGAAAAATGGAGAGCTTACTCTAGAAGTGGGAGATGAGAGTATAACTTTCAATCTTGACAAGACCATGAGAGCTCCCCGTTTGCATGAACCATGTTTTATGATTGATCATTATAGCCGGAAGGATGATAGGAAGAAGTCGGAACTCCAATGGAAGAAGAAAATTGAAGATGCTCCATTCAAAGAGCAAGTGAATTGTAACAAAGAGAGCTTGCAAAGCTCACCAAAGTCAAGCAATGAAGAAGATGGCCTCATTGGTTAAAACAAGATAATGGGAGAGTTGTCTCTATCAACTCAAGAGATCTTTAGTGATCAAGTAGATGAAGTGTGTGGTCTTTGGGACGATGAGTTTGAAGGGATTTTCAATCCCTATATTGGTAATGCTATTGACCAAGATCGACAACAAGGGCAAAGATCTATTGAAGAACTTTATCACGACAATGAACAAGCTTTTGATTACTTTTTCAAGGTGTTGAGCAACATCAACAACACCTTGGACATGCCCCCTTGACATCTCATCAAGAATGAGAGTTTGGTGGAGTCCTCCCTAAACCACCATTTGTAAATATTTCTAACTCCCTAACTCGCATTTTAATTCTTAATTTGCATTTTTGTCATTTTTGGATTTTTATGCCTTGATCAAGATAATTATCATGTTTGAGAGAAGTGAGGGAGGGACTAATGATTTCAATTAATGTGTAGTGCTTTAGCCTAGTGTGGGGATATCAATTGCCTAGGCTATCCATGCCTTAGTAGTGCCACCACAATGAAGAACACGAGATTTTGAAGAATGAAAAATGATAAGGGATATGCAAGTACACGGATGGAACTGAATCCGGGTAAAACGGGTAGAATCCGAGCGGTTTCAAGAGAATCCGCCCGTCTTCAGGCAACCTGGGCATCTTGGTCCGAATCCGCCCGTCCTTCATGAGCTGAATTTTTGAAATTTTTGGACTGTTAGCAAATCCGAGCGTCCTGCAAAGAATCCGCCCGTCTTCATAAAGACGCCCGTCTTTTGGCTGAGAAAAACAAGAAAAATCTCTGGAAAGGAATCCGCCCGTCTTCTCTGAAAGACGCCCGTCCCGCATTTTCAAATCCGCCCGTCTTTGCTAGAATACGCCCGTCTTTAGGCTAGAATTTCCCAACCCAGAACAGACAGAATCCGGGCGTCCCGAAGGAAAGCCGCCCGTCTCCCCCCTGCATTTCAAAATTTTTGGGTTTATTATAAACCCCCTCCCACATTCATTTCTTCATTCAAAAACACTACCCAAAAACCCCATAACTCAAAAGCCTCATCCTCTCCATCACAAAAACAAGATTTCCTCAAATACATTCATCAAAATCAAATCAAAACATCCTTTGAACAAAAATTAATCACTCCTCTTTCAACAAAAATCAAACCAAGCACAAAATCTTCAACCTTTGAGTCGATTTTTGAATTCATAAAGGCAAAGCCTTTCATCTTTAAATCGATTTGGGTACACTAGAAATTGAAGATTTTTACTCTTTTCTTGGTTCAAGCATCAATGGCAAGGACAAAAGCAGCAACAAAGGCACCAAAGACAAATGCACTCTCATTAAGACAAAAGAGTCTTCAAGCAAAGAAAGCATTGGCTATGGTGGTAGCTAGCCCAAACTTGGAAGTGCAACAAGAACAACCTCCCATGGAAGCAACAACATCTACTACTCCGGAAATTGCTCAACTTTCGAACTATCCGGAGGTAATTTTCATTTCCAAATCCCATAGGGACACTTTTGCCAAGTTTGCTAGAAAATCATTTCTATCCACCAAGTTTATTTGTGAAGATGCCTTAGATAAGTTGGGTGTCCTTGAGCAAACTAGAGCCTTCTTTAAAGCCATTGGGTTGGAGAAATTGTTTACAACAAAAGAATTGACATACCCCTCCCTTACCTTAGAATTCTTGAGTTCTTTGAAAGTCAATAAGGTAGAGACTATGGAAACCATCGAGTTCCGACTAGCAAATGTTAGTAAGCGCATCTCCTTTGAGGAAATGGGTAAAGCATTGGGTCTTAGTGATTCACCGAGTTATTTCAAGAATGTTGGCAAATAAGACCCCGACCCTCTTTGGGAGGCGATTTCCGGAAGGAAATTTGAGAACTATCATGCTAGTCGCGCTCTATTAGTCCACCATCCGGGCATTATAGTGTGGCACAAGGTCATAGGAAACACCATCAATGCAAGAAAAGACACCAACCACTTTACCAAGCTCGATTTTGTTCTTCTTGAGTCGGCCTTGAATATTGGAAGGGAATTCACCAAGCCTTCAACTCTCTAAGGCTTTTGGTGGATAGATGGCTAAATGTTGATTGTGGGAAGCAAGGCACTACCATCATTGTGAATGGAGGTCTAGTCACTCTTCTAGCTAAATACTTTGATCCGAACTTCAACAAGGATAGCAAGTATGTGGCGAAAAAGGGTGGTCATCTCATTGATATTGATACTATGATAAACAAGTACAAGTGGGTCTCTCATAACCCTCTTGACACCAAGTATGGGTGGCTCACTAGTGAGGCTAGATCTTTTACTTTGCCTTCGAAGATTTGTCGTTTAAGTGTCCACCGGACAAACTATCTCCTTCCCTTTTCAAAAGAGGCCGAGTACATCATCAAACAACAAAAGGGTGAAATTGAAATGCCCTCCTCTTCCATTGTCACACCACCCTATCCTTTCAAGTACCAAGAGTTCAAACCCGAAGGTGTTGAAGCAAGAAATGATTATATGACTCTTCTTATGCAAGAGATGCACAAGCAAGCTTTCAAGGATCGGGAAGATGCTTACTTAGCCCAATATCCACCCCTCCTTAATTTAGCTAGGCAAGGACTACTTGATCCTTCATGTCCTTTGCCTAGTTGGGCGGATAGGGAAGTCTTCTTTCCGAGTGCATCTAGGGATGAGAGTCCGGGTGACAATGAGGTTGTTGGTGATGCGGTTGATGAGGATAATGATGATGAAGAGGCTAGTGAAGAAGAAGAAGAGGATGATGAACAAAGTGAACAACAAAGTGAAGAAGGAAGTGGTGATGAGTCCACTTTTATTGAGGAAGATGATAATAGTGATGATATGATGGAAGATTAGCAATCTTTGGAGGCTCCTACCCTCTTGAGGTTTGTCTATTTTTCTCTTTGTTTTATTTATTTATCTTGATCATTGTTGGAGTAGTTCTAGCACCATAGAGGACTAAGACCTCGGCCCCATTGAGGTGTTCTCATTTTATTGTTCCCACTTTTAAAAATCCAAAATGACAAATTTAGTTTCATGCATTGCATAGTGTGTACATGAACTACACCCAACCTTAGGACATTAGCAATAATGTCTAACTTGGTTTGGGGAAGTACATACATACACAACGGGAGGTAATCTAAATTATCCTCTCCGTCATAAACAAAAACCCATGCATCATGTAGTGTAGACTAGTGTAGCTTGTATTTAGTGTAGAATTCATGCATCATGCTTGCATGATTTCCCATCATTTTGGCCATTGAGGACAATGCCCATATTAGTGTGGGGATGGGGAATTCTAATTTAACTTTTATTCAAAAAATCCAAAAAAATTTGAAAAATTTCGAAAAATCATAAATTTTGAAAATTGAAAAACCAAAAACAAGTTCATTTCCTTTGTAGTGTAGTCATGTATATATTATTGTATATATTGTGTTTGTTCAATCCTTGTTCACATTGATCGACTACGCCACATCCGAGACATGAGGATATTGAAGACCGCATGGTATGATCTTTCCAATCTCCTTTTTCCTCTTTATGTTAATGACTATGTGGCTTTATTTTGATTGATGCGGTATAACAATGTGAACTTAGGACTTGCATTTAGTTTATATGTCATATTAGTTGGTAGAATCACTTGCATTAGGATGTATATAATAGTTGCATCATGGCATATAGTTGAATTTAGATGAAATGTTTTGAAAAGTGCCTAATTGGGAACTTTGACAAGAGCAATTAAGCCATTACAAATAATTTTTCAACTTAAGACTTCGCCTACTAGAACGGATGTAAAACACCCTAGATTGTGTCATACTAGTGTCTTTCGACCCATGACCCAAAGCCTAGTCAAGGGTTTGCATGTGAGTCACCTATCCAACCCCGTGATGCGATGTTGACTTGGTTAACTTGTCTAGGTGACCTTGATTGACCTTGTGGTATGGCAACCCAAAAATACTTTCTATCAATAAGTTTGAAGTGCTCATTTCAAGGATTTTGTTATGTGGAAACGTTTTATTGCCAAGGAAACCTCAAATGTTTTGAAATGTTGAAATGTTGAGAATTTTAGTCGTTTTGATGGAGGCGTACCACTTCTATGTGCTTTGGAGAGGGATCCATTGAATTGGGCCCCCACACGGTTGTGAATTCAACCGCCCAAAGACAGAGTGACTATCACCCTGAAAAGCTATTGTCTAGAGGTTAACCGGTTGCCTAATAAGCGATTGGCGAAAGTAAAGGACATTAGCACGGAAGGGACAAACCCCATCTCTAATTCTTGAAATGTGAAATTTAAATGAGGTCAATTTTTGAATGCTAGTCATATCCACCCTTGTCTACAACGATTTGAGCATTTCATTCTCAAAAAGCCTTTTTGTCAAGCCACTTTGTCGAGCTTGGGACGATCCATGACCTTTACTTTTGTAGAGAACTCGAGACTTGTCATGTCATGTGCTACTAGCATCATGGGGATCATCATTCCACGCCATCCGATCGCTCTTGACGAAAGTATTTAGAAATTGAGGACGAAAGTAGTCTAGTTTAACACCATTTAGAGGTGATTTAGTGCCATCCTCTTAGCCTTAGTGATTTGTTGAACTAGTATTTGTGACGGAGTATATGCTCTTAAATTTGTTCCCTTTTAGTTGACCCCGCCACTTGATGAGGAAGTGGCTATTCCTTTTGTAGATGCATCCATTATTTGATTTTGTGTGCTTAATGTTTGGATGTGTCGCCATTTTGACAAGACCCACCTTGCCTTGCAAGAAGGCATCCTACCTCATGGTTGTCTTGTTGTGAGTTGAAGGGGCGGAGTGAGACCCGCTAATTGTCTCATATCGGCTATGTTATTAGGTTAGTTTAAATAATGGTCCTAGTCTTTGTCACCTCTTTACTCGGGACGAGCAAAGGTTTGGTTTGGGGATATTTGATGTGACCATAATTAGAGCATATTTAGTCCCCAAATTAGCCTTATTCCCATGCTTTTTAGTGCATATTTGGGTCATTTATTGTCTTTAGTTCTTTGTTTTGCATATTCTTTGAGGTTTTGTGTCCTTGGTAGGAAAGGAGTGCAAACCTTGCATTTTCATGGCAAAATGAGACTAAATTGATTGAATTCAATGACTAAGCATCAAGGAGAGACAAGATTAGAAGGCCTTTGTACATATTATAGTAGATGGGCAATGATGAGAAAAGATCCTTGCATCCCCGAGGAAATCCCCAAGGATTTTATGAAGAAAAGGGAAGAAAAGAAGAAGAAAGCACGCTGCATGACAACCCGTGCGTCTTCCCAAGAAGACGCCCGTCCTCCACCTTCACAATCCGTGCGTCTTCTACCCAAGACGCCCGGGCAGCAACCCCAGAAGACGCCCGTCTTCTCCCAAAGACGTCCGGGCAGAGACAATAGAATCCGGCCGTCCCGAGCCTAAGACGCACGGATTCCAAGACAAAGCAAATTCGTTTATTCAAGCTTCAAGAAAGATGCCCATCCTTCAGAAAATACCGGCGTTTCCCTAAGTAGGGACTTAATCGTCATTTAAGTCCTTATTTAACCCTAATGCATCCACCTAATTTTCAATATAAATACCCCATTAGTTAGTCTAATTAGAATAGCATGTTCTTCTTATCAATTCTTAGAGTAGTTAATATCAATCAAATCTCTCTTTAGTTTTGTAATCAACAATTAATCAAGTTTTAATACAAGTTTTATTTCCTTAATCTCTCTTTTGTTCATCCTTTATTTTGGGTAATTGAAGATTATTTGGGTTATTATTGGGAGATTGACAACCTCTCAATCAAGCATCAAGTACTTCTTTTATTCTTTGCTTTATTATTGGAATCATTAGTAGGTATAATTCTCTTAATCCCTTTTTAATTATTGCTAATTACTTTCATTTGTTCATCATGTTTCACTTTGTTGGTATGATTGACAACCTTGCTAGCATGATCAACATGATAATGAGTGAGTAGTTCCATAGCTAGGGTTAATGGGTAATTAGAGGAAACCAACATGGGGAATGATTCATGCTTAAATTAATATGCTTTCATGGTTTATTTGCTTGCTTGTTTTGATCTCAACTCATGCACATGTTATGTTTGATGAAATGCGAGCCTATGAATCCTTGCATTTTTTACCCATCACCTACCTTTTCAATGAGACTTGTAAGACATAAACCAACTCGAGTCTCATTAGACCATGCATGTTGTTGAGTAGGGAAGACTAAGTTGACTTGTAGGTGTTGTACAATCTAATCGATTCGGCTCCGGGACCCAAACTTTCCTAGGATTGTAAGATATAACCCAACTCAATCCATCACAACAATAATTGCTTGCTTAAAATTTGAGAACATGTTTGTATGATCAATTCCCATGATTCCCCTATGACCCCATGATACCCTAGTGCTTTTTATCAATTGTTTACAACCCTTTTAATTCATCTTGCTTATTTACTTTTATTGCTATTTAGTTTAGTGACCTTCTACATCAACCCAAATTGTGACACCCCTAAGACACCACTAGTTTCAATAGAAATCTCATTTCAATTCCCGTCCCTTGGGATCCGACCTTTACTTGCCTCTTTACTAATTGTAGATTTGTTTGTGAAGCTATAAATTGTGTTTTGGTCTAGGTGCTCCTAACGACAAGTTACCGAAAAGATTTAATCCGACCAATAGTTTCCATGCTTGTAGTTGTTTCCTTGTCTTAGCTATGATGGCTCAAGACTTGACATATGGAGTATGTGGTAGATTCTTTGAGTATGACTATGGGTATGGGGAGTTTGAGGAGCAAGTCAACACAAACCTACCTTACTATTCATACAATGAAAATCCTAACTACTACCCCAATTTTTCCCACCAACAACCACCCACCCAATACCCACTTCATAATGAATTTCAATTGCCACAATACAACCACTTTCACACCCACCCACAACAAGAAGATAAACCCATTCGAAAATGTGATTCTCCAAATGATAGGAGATCAACAAAACTTCTTCAAACAAATGCTAGAGGAGAGCCAAAAGAGGGACAATGTTCTTCAAGGCATTGTTACCCAAAGTGAGGGGTTGGAGATTCAAATTGCCCAAATAAAAGAATCCCAAGCAACCACTCCCTACCCTTCCTTAGACATTGATCATGAATGTGAGTTTGAAGTAGTGATCTTTGATATGGAAGATGAGAAGTGGGAAGAGCCAATCTCCTTGAGCTCTTGTGAGTATGAAAGTTTGGTATTTGATGAGGAAGATATGAGGTTGAGTAAGCCAAATACTCTTAACCTTTGTGAGTATGAGGGTGTGACTTTTGATATGAACATTGAGGTATTGGAGAAAGAGTTAATGAAGAGGAGTGAAGCCCCTATCTATGATTCGTATGGAGATAGCGATGATGACAAGCTTATGGAAGAAGCTTATGCGGGATATGTGTCTTGCAATGAAGAAGAGGAATGGAGTTGTGAGATTGCTCTACTTGAGGAGCCCATCCTTGAGAAGTTTGAGGTATGCTTCCATGAAGAAGATGAATTCCTCTTTCCTATTGATCATGAAGACATTTTCGCACCCACTATGGAACCTAAGATTGTTGGAGAGGATATGGTATACCTTCTCCAAAAGGTCAAAACATCATATAAAGGGTACTTGGTGGAAAAGCTCAAGAACAAACTTGCAAATGAACTTGCTTGTAGAAATTTGGCACCCACAATTTTAGCTCCAAAGGTACCCCGTCATCAATGCCATGAGAATTCTCCTTCTACCCTTGAAGGATTGATAAATCCAAATGCTATCATCATCACTAAAATTGAAGAAAAAGGTAGTGAGTGGAAGTCTCCGGACAACCATGAACCATACTTCCTACCTCACACTAACAAGAATCATGGGCTAATCGGTTTGAAGCATCGTAAATATTCAAGTGCCAAGAAAAGGAAGAAAACAAGAATGAATGACAAACTTCCTTGGCCAAGCTTCGTCTTGAAGTTAAGCAAACCATACTTATGCTTATTTGGAGCTTGTTCACAAGCTTTCGATCTTCTTCTAAGAGCCTTGAGCTCTATGGACAAAGAAATTCTACAATGTGAACTAGTTTGGTGTAGTCCTATCTCAAACCACCATTTGTAAGACGTTTCTCGAACCTTTACCTTGTATAATATTGTACATTTTCGCACTTTTATTTACAATTTCTTGCATGAGAGTAGTGAGGGAGAGTTTTCTTACATTCTTATTGAGCAAAATTTCAGAAAACGATAAGGAGGAATGACAAAAGGGTGCAAGGGTACGATCTTGCACAGAAAAGAAAGAAAATAATGAAAAATAGCGAGGGACGCTCGTCCCGAGGGCAGGACGCTCGTCCTCAGCCTCCCTGAGGGTACTGTTTAGCGCTGACTTGAAATCCGAGCGGATTATGGGAAAGGCGCTCGTCCAGAAAAAGATGCTCGTATTATCTATTGGACGCTCGTCCTATAAGACATCTGAAGAAAAATTTCGCACTGAACTAGAATCTAAACGGATTCTGAAGAGGACGCTCGTCTCAATTTAAGCCGCTCATCTCAAGCTCGATTTGCTCGTCTTATGTCCACCCCAGATGAAGCAGAATCCCTGGAATGAAATGCGAGCGGATTTTTTACCAGACGCTCGGACCACCTGCAGGAAGACGCTCGTCCCGACCCTAAAGACGCTCGGATTCCTGCACTTACCTCGAATAATATGCCTGAGACCGACCCTCAGCCGCTCATCCCACACCACTTTTCTATAAAATCACCCCCACCATCCCTCATTTCCTCATCTTATCTAAACCTAATCCACTCATCTTCACCTCCAAACACTCCCATCACAACAAAAAATCAACCAAATCCTAACTTTCCCAAATCAAAAATGATGAATCTCAAGGGAAAAGCCAAGAAGCTCGTCGAAGCCGCCACCAAGAAATGCAAGGGCTCATCTTCTTCATCCCCTTAAGAAATGATGCCGCCAAGAAACTTCCATCCCGTGATAAGAGGAGGGGTGGAGCAACTTGAGTACTTTCCGGAGGTACTCTTCACATCCGATGACCACTGCACTAAGTTTGTCAATTTGCTAGGTAAGCATTACGAACCGACTCAATTTATTGACACTAGGGTATTAGAAATCCTAGGTATAAGGTATCAAATCGAAATGTTCTTTGATGGTTTGGGAAATTATTCTATGCCCATGAAGAGACATACCTTAGCCTTACCTTGGAATTTTTGAGTAGCCTCCGCATTGTTTCGAACAGACGAAGCACCGTTGTTATGGAGTTCTGGTTGTGCAACCTCGACCATATCCTATCACTTGACCAATTTGCTCATATTTTTGGTCTTGTTGTACGAACAAGCAACATCAACAAACCCTCCGACTTTGATGTGGACCTAGTTTGGAAGGCTATTTCCGGGAGGGATTTCATTCACCAAAATCAATGCTATACCTTTGATATTCAACACCCGGTGATTCGGATCACCGAACGTTTCGTAGCCGGCACCATTAATGGGAGATTCGAGCAAGATAGGTGCACTCTCCTCGATTTGACATTCCTTGAGTCTTATCTAAATGTTCGGGGGATAAGGCGATACAACTTCAATAACCCCTTTGAGATGCTTACGAGATTCTACGATTTCTCTCAAGGGAACTCCCAACTTAAGACCTTCGTGATGGGAGGTCTAATTACTATCTTGGCTAACTACCTTTGTCCCGGGTTCAACACCCAGGGGACTTATGCACCTCTTGAGGGTAGTACATTGATTGATGAGGACGCCGTCTTCAACCACCACCGGTGGTGTGCCTACACTTAAGACGGGAGTGTCGAATGGTTCACAAAAGAGTGTTCTTCTATTATTCTTTCGGGGTGGAATATACCCGGTACCGAGCCAAGGTTGAGCCCATATTCACCTAGGCTGAGTTACCTCGTCGACATTGAAATCCACACTAACCCCCCTCAAAGAGAAGAAGTACCCTGCCACCCTCCACCGCCTCGTGGGTTATCGGCAAGGCCCATTGCCCCGCCGTCCTATGTGCCTATCCCACCATACCCCACTCCTCATAGGCCATTCGCACCGCAAGTCCCCGATGCTTCGGATATGAATGATTTGATGGATCTTATGAAGAAGGTTGATCTTGGAGTACACGATGGGCGGGTCGATAACTACTTGGCCCTCTATCCTCAATACTACCAAATGGCACAATAAGGGTATATCGACCCTAATGGCCCTCGACCATCTTGGGCTCAACCACACCTTTTGTTCCCTAATCAAGGGAACCAAGCCGGGAACTTTGATGGTCAATGTGGAGGATACTTTGGTCAAGGAGATGGGTATGACCAAGGAGGAAGTTCTAGAAGGTATGGATACCACCATGATGATGATGATGACGAGTGAGAGATGCCTACCTCACCATCTCCATTTGTATGATACTCTTCTCTCCCTCTCCCTTTTTGTATAATGCATTGCATTTAGTTTAGTCTTCACTTGAATTTGTATTATATTTCATATTGCATTTACATTAGTTAGTTCATATAATATAGTTGCATTGTAATATATCTCACATGATTCATATAGTTAGTTGCATATAGACTAGAATTCATGCATAGTCACTAATGACCAAACCTATTTCTTTCTACACTAGAAATAGTGCTTAAATCGGTTTGGGGAGGTTTGATCATAGGTGACCATAGTTTACTATAAATCATGCACATCTAGTATAGTGTAGATTGCATTCATTTGTTATATATGTCATATAGAATTGCATTTAGTTAGAGCATGCATGCATTCATTCATAACATTGCATTTGCACTTCAATTTCCATAAAAACTTTAAAAATCCAAAAACATGTATTTCTTTTTCATTCCTACTCCTACATGTACATTGAGGATAATGTCCAAATAAAGTGGGGGATGAGAATTTATATTCCAAAATGATAAAAATTGAAAAATTTTGAAAAATACAAAAACATGTCTTTTTATTTCATAAACAAAAACCATAAAAATTGAAAAACCAAAAAACATGTTCATCCCTTTTTAGTATAGAATTGTATATATTGTATATACTTATTTGTTTGCTTGTTTGTTTATCCTTTTTCACATTGATCGACTATGCCACACCCGAGACATGAGGATCATGAAGACCGCATGGTATGATCTTTTTGATCTTCTTTTTCCTCTTTATGTTAATGACTATGTGGCTTTATTTTGATTGATGTGGTATACACAATATGATTATAGGGTTGCATTTAGTTTATATGACATACTAGTTGGTAGAAGCATATGCATTAGGATGTATAGATGTTAGTTGCATCATGACATATAGTTGCATTTAGGAAAATTTTTGTGAAAGCATCTATTTGGGAAACTTGACAAGTGTATATAAGGCCCTTGTAGATACATTTTCTTCTTAAGACTTTGCTTGTTAGAATGCTTGTAAAACACCCTAGGATGTATCATGCTAGTATCCTTTGACCCAGGGATTAAGGCCTAGTCAAGAGTACCTTGTGGTGTGATAACTCCTTGGCTACCGTTTATTATAAGGTGACCCTTGAAACCATGCAACCATCATCCATGTTCTACCACATTTTGTCATCAAAAAGAGGATGGGCACAAAAATTGTTCAAAATTTGAGTTCAAGAATTGAAATGAAAAGTTGAAAAAGTTTGCAATTGCATCAAATGAAAAGAGGAGCGAAAATAGACTCCTATGCTTCAAATATAAGCACCCTGACTACAAATGGGGTAGCTTTGAAAATATTCAAAAGAAAATGCAAAAGTTGAAAGTTGTCAAATATTAAAATGCCAAACATCAAAGAAATGGCAAAAAGAAAATGTTCTCAAATGTCAAATGCCACAAGAAATTGGGGGGAATAACAACAACAAAAGCAAACTCCCACATGAAACTCAAAATCTATTGATCCCTTTTCTATCGTATCCACTTTTGTGCATGGTAGAGAGGGGACGACCCTTCTCCTTGTCTAGGCAAGAAGAGGAATTCCGCGATCCCCTAGTGTTTCTAACACTATAGGGAGTCTATTCTTGACAAATCATTTAACGATTGAGGACACAGGTACCCTAGTTTGACACAATTTAGAGGTGATTTATTGGTATCTTTCTAGGCTTAGTAGTTTGAAGAAACCATATCTATGAAGGAGTGTGTACCCTTGAATCGCTTCCCCTTTAGATAATTTCCGCCACTTAGATGAGGAAAGTGGCTATTCATTTTTGTTGATGCATCCATTACTTGTTTTTGTGTGCTTAATGATTGGATATGTCGTCATTTTGGCAAGACCCACCTTGCCTTGCAAGAAGGCATCCTACCTCATGGTTGTCTTGTTGTGAGTTGAAGAGGTGGAGTGAGACCCGTTAATTGTCTCACATCGGCTATATTAGTAGGTTAGTTTGAATAAGGGTCATAGTTTTTGTCACCTCTTTACTCAGGACGAGTAAAGGTTCGGTTTGGGGATATTTGATGTGAATATTATTTGCGCACATTTAGTCCCCTAATGAGCCCATTTTGTATACTAATATAACATTCCATAGCCATTTTATCCATCAAATGCTTCCTATTTTTGCTTTCCTAGTGCATTTCGTATGTTTTGTAGGAAAGAAAGTAATTAGGCAGAAATTCCCATCTCTTGAGCTTATTTGGAAGGACATTGATAAATTTGGCTGAACAAGTATGGAAGGAGAGGCAAGAACTAAGACCAACATTGCAAGAATAAGAAGTTGCGAGAGGAGAAGCTAAATACTCTGAAGAACAATCCGAGCGTCCAAAGCTACAAGACGCTCGTCCTCTGCTCCAACAATCCAAGCGTCCCGACTGCCCAGCCGCTCGTCTCCCCCTGCTACAGTCCGAGCGTCCCGACCCACAATCCGCTCGGATTCCTTCACAGTGCAAAACGTCCTCTTCCTTGTGTCACTCGAGATGCGCATATTTCTGAAAGACTAGCAAAAAAGAGACTAGCATCTCTCTTTGAGAGGAGCATTTCCCTACTCAACAATTAGCATTGTTAATTACTAATTTAGCCTTAGTTAACCTAATGAGGCACTACTATATATACCCCATTTTGATGATAATCAAAGGGGGCTTCCACATTAGAAAACTCTCTTAGATTAGATTAGGAGTAGATTAAAATAGATTAATTTCAATCTTTCCACAAAATTACACATTAATCTTTCCTTAATCATTGTCCAAGTTTATTATTATTAGGTAATTGAAGATTATTGGGTTATTATTGGAGAATTGACAACCCTTCATCAATCAATCAAGTTCTCTTCTTTTATTCTTTGCTTTATTATTTGGATCATCTCAAGTTTGGTATAATTCCGTTACTCTTTACTCTTTATTGTTTATTTTCTTAAGCTCTTATCATGTTTATACTTGTTGTAATGATTGACACCATTAATGACATGTTTTCCATGATAATGAGTTAGTAGTTTCCTTAACTAGGATTAGTGGGTAACTAAGGGAAGTAAACATGGGGAATAATCATGCTTAATCCAATATGTTTCCATAATTAATTTGCTTGCTTGTTGTGATGTCAACCTATGCACATGTTATGTTTGATGAAATGCTAAGCCTATGAATCCTTGCATTTACAACCATCTCTTATCTATTCAACTTGACTTGTAAGATATAAACCAACTCGAGTCGAGTTAGACCGTGCATAAAAGTTGATTAGGAGGAAAGTAAGTCAACTTGTAGGTGTTGTACAATCTAATCGATTCGGCTCCGGGACCCAACTCTTCCTAAGAACCGTAAGACATACACCAACTCGGTTCTTTTACAACATTAATTGCTTGCAACTTTGTGAACATGTTTGTATGGTTAACTCTCATGAATCTCCTATGAACCCATGATATCCTATCACTTTTAATCATTTTTTTACATCCTTCCTTTTATTGCTTGTTTTACTTTATTGCTTGCATTAGTTTAGAACACAACTACAAACCCCAACAATTATGATACTAGCATAAATTGAGATAGATAGACTTAGAACCCAAATCACACCGTCCCATGGATCGACCTCGACTTAACCACTAACTAGTTGTTTGTTGAGAATATAAATGTGTTTTATTGGGTGTACAACGACACGCTCACGTCACTACTGAAGCATGCGTGCAATCTAACATGATAGATATCTCTAGTAACCGTACATACACACTCCAACCAAGCGAGGTCCAAAACACATGCCGAGGACTTACAAAGTAATGTGAGGTGAGGTAATTGGTTAAGAAGGAGCAAAATAATTTGGATATGTGGAGGTAAAAGCCAAGCTAGAATGGATCACAATCAAAAGTAGCCATATTCCACTTTCCAACCTAACATGAAAGATGATGCATCATGATAAGTATGGCACAAACTCACTCACATCAACAAGTACTCCTCCTCAAGTAATATGGAAATGATAAGAATAGGAGTAATAAGAGATTCTTGCTTTTCCATCTTTTTTATCATTTTTCTCTTTTTTTTTTTTCATTTTTTTTGGTCCATCTTTTTCTTCTTCCTTCCAATATCCATCACAAAAGCAACAAAATTGACCACAACAAGACTTTCAAATTTACCAACAAGACTAGCTTGACAAGGGTAGGCCATATGGAGTGTAGTTGAAGAAATGGATCAAAACAAGGTAAATTTGGCTAATGTGAGGTTAGTGGGCAAAACGTAAAGGAAAGGTCGCCTCTCCACATGTGTCACCACCACAAACCCAAGTGTATGCAAGTAATAAGAGACAAATTTCATGCTTATGCAATTTGATGTTACATGCCATGTAAGGAGTACTACTCACATCCTAAATGAAACCAATCATGGATGTCATTGGTTTATGAAGCTCTAAACCTTAGAATGTATATGTGAATAAAGAGAAATATGGTTTGTATACAACACAAAATATAACAGACTAGCAAACGGAATATTCTTATATAATAATAAAATACTATATAAGAATGTACTTGCAACGGAAAATACGAACATAGTCATACAATCTCGTCAAATCTAGTCAGTCATACGGGAAATAAAATATTTGTGACAATTTTAGCTGCCACCATTGAAACCAATTTCCAACCGTAAAATCTCAAAACGTTCTCTAGCTAACGCTTTGGTGAAAATGTCAGCCCATTATTTTTCTGTACTACAAAATTCCAGTCTTTTGTTGCCCTTATCTACATGGTCACGTAGAAAATGGTGTCTAATGTCTATATGCTTAGTACGCGAGTGCTCCGCAGGGTTCTTAGATATAATTATAGCACTCGTATTATCACATAAAATGGGAATACACCCAATGTTAACACCGTAATCACATAATTGTTGCTTAAGCCATAAAAGTTGAGAACATACCAACCCAGCGGCAATATACTCGGCTTCAGCTGTAGATAACGCAATGGAATTTTGCTTCTTTGACCCCCATGTAATAATGCAAGGTCCAACAAACATAGCTATGCCGGAAGTACTTTTTCTATCAAGTGAACAACCTGCATAGTCTGCATCTGAATACCCTATGAGATCGAAATTACACTCAAGAGGATACCACATATATAATTTCGATGTACCAATTAAATACTTCAAAATTCTCTTAACTGCAATCATATGCAATTCTTTAGGGCACACTACTACAATATATGGAAAAGGAACCATTGATAAATAACCAACCAAGTACATAGATGATTTCTTTTGTGAAAGAAACCATTAATTACAAATCTATGGTCTCTCATAAATTAGCAAAGAAACCATTTCTATAAAAAATGATTCTTTAAATAAAGTTGAATTTAAATAAACAAAAATCCTATAAAAAAATCCCCCTGATCTTCTTACTTTATTTATTTTGTTAAATAACACCACCACTCATTTCACACCCAATCTTTATCAAAGCACCACCAGACGGCGCCGTTACTAGCGCTCAACACCACTTACCGGAGAGACACCCCTCATCGGAGCAGCATCACCGAAATTCTATAGTCATTCAACACGAGTCGCCGCTTTCGAGCAGGAGAAAATAGAGTTACGAGGTAATAAATCCCTTTTCTATATGGAAAATTTTCAGGAATTTTATCTAAGAATTTGGTTAGTAGGTTCGTGTCTTTGAATGTTTCCGATTTATTAAAGCTGAGTAGTTTTCGAGTTCATGGGTAGAGTAGATTAATGAGTTTTTAATTAGGGTTTATATGCAAATTTTCGATTTTAATTGAATTTTGAAATTAGGTATACTTTTGTTGTACAGTTGTTATTATTTGTCCCAAAAATTCTTGGTAATTGAGATCAAGTACTCCAAATAACAAAGATCAAGCCATGTAAAATATTAGTGACGAGGGGTAGTTCAGCGCAAGGTTAAGAGGCTTGAGCAATGGATTAACACTAAATTCAATCAGTAATGACTGCAAGAATAGGTAAGGGGTTATCGTAATGTATTAAATTTGATCTTTATTTCTTATCAGTTTTTGGGTTTTAATTTATTCTATTTACATTTGGTCTTTTGATTTACCTATCTACATGTCTGAATTTCATTTTTGCGCCGATGATTGATACTTATTAGGTGCCCAGGCCTGTTCGCATCAATATATTTTTTCACAACCATTACTATTTCACTCTTTGGGAGTGACGATTTATTTCATGAAATGATTTATGGTGTTTTTTTTGGGTTAGGATCTGTTTTAAGGAGGAAGAAGGTTAAGAGGAGTAATGGTCAGATCCTTGCTACCAATGAGGTAATATATATTTGTTTTAAGTTACCGGTTTGTTCGCATCTTACTTGAAAATGAAAGTGATTGGTACTTATCATGGGTCGTGACTTGCTGATTGTATTCCTAAAACTCACTCTCAAGTAAGGTAACTCATATGTATGTTCACTTTCAGATTTTCGAGTAGTTATGAGTAACTAGGTTGGTCACTAGAGAGTAGAGAGTCTCATTCAAGAATTTGGCATAATAGATGAGGATATGGGTTACTGACTTTTTGCTTAATAACTTACATAGAACAATTTCACTTGTATGTGCATGTCCCATGACTTCTGCTGCAGGTAGTAAAGGCGGTTTTTGGTTCGCTTAGCCCTTGGTTCTTTATATTGGGTTTTGGTGTTTTAGATCGGGTTATTAAAGGATTTATCTAGTTCATCAGAACTATGGCCTCGTAATGTCATTTTAAGATTCGAGTTGTTCTGAGCGGGGCCAATATAATATTGTTTCTCAACCAGCGAGCAACTACCGACTCTGGTGAGGTCATTTCGCCACGTCTAGCTGATCTTTTCATGAAGAAGGGTGAATAATGAATTTGGTAAATTGTGAGTTCTATGCTTTAACTTTCTCAACCAGCTAGCAAGTACTGTAATGGGTATGAGGGGCAAAGTCTCCTAGTTCAATGCCTAATATGCTATGTTTTGAGTTTTCACCCTTTGACTATGTTTTTTGCATACTTTCCGAAGTTCATAAATGTTACTCATATGTCACATTATATCTATTACTGAGATCATTTTGATGTTGTACTTTTAAACAGTTCAGCGGGCTATAGAGAGGCTATAGAGAGACATGGAGTTCATGTTCTAGATATTGTGTCGTGACATCCGGTAAGCCCCTTCTGTTTTGCTCCCCACCCTCACGTTGATATTGTTTTTGTTGTAATAATGTCATCGACAATCTGTCATCGACAATCTGTCATCGACAATCTGTCATCGACAATCACTTGACTCGTTAGATTGTGGATTTTATGTTTGATGTTGTATGCTTGAAACAATTGCAAACAATTCCGGACCAGGTAGTATCTAACTTGCATTTTTGCTTTAACTACACTCTGTCCAAGGTAAGTATATTAGTACTCGTATATAGTAATGGGTTGCTTTAGTTATGGGTTGTTTGTAACCCAAGAAAAAAAGTTATGGGTTGTTATAGTTGTGCTTGTGGTAATGTGTGTATTAGTCATACTATGATTGTTGTGCGGGTGAGGTGCTCAGATTGTTGTTGTGTGGATAACGTGCTTGTTGTTGTGCGGATAACGTGCTGGTGGTTGTGCGGATACGTGCTGGTTGTGGTTGTAGTACGGAGGAGTTGTTATGAATAGTGGTGGTGGTGTGATATTGTGATTAAAAATGGATTATATTTCGATAAAAGCTAATTATTAGATACGTATAGTTGTCCATAAAACAAAAGAAAACTCTGCCAAAATTACTCTTATTCATTTGTCACAAACTTTTAAGGATTGTTTTTCAAGTAAACTTTAAGGATAACTTATAAAAGTTAGCCTAAATTATTCTTAATTTCTTGTGTTGTTTTTAAGAATAAGTCTGATATTGTGAAAGGTACATAATTTTTTTTCTTTTATTTCGCAAATATTAGTATTGTGTTTTAGTTAATATGCTTATTTATTTTCGTTTTGTAGTATTTTAAAGATGTCGCAGTGACTTACTCCCAACAAATGCTTGACGAGGTTAAGGAAGATGGTGCCGGAGTAGATATATGAGAGTTAGATTTTCTTGTTATTGTAATTTTATTGTAAATTAGTCATCTTTTTTGTATTAATGGCACAAAATATTGCTTGCTTCAAGTGATTGTAAAAACGAATACACTCTTTATTATTATATATTTATGATTTTTTTTTTAAATCAGCTTTGGTATGTGTGCCCTGTGCAACAAAACATGAGTATACGATTATACGCCCAATCAGCTTTGGTATGTGTGCCCCATAAATAATGACAATGAAAGCAGGTCAATTGAAAAAAAAAATTAATAAAAAAAATCAAAGAAACCATACTTCTCTAATCCTTGGTTTTAGGAAAGAAACCATCTTTCTCAGTTGATTGGTTTCTAATAGTGAGATAAGAAACCATTTTTTCTACTTTAATGCTCTCTTTCTCACCAGGAAAAGAAACCATCTATTAAGGAGGGATGATTTTTAATTTTATTCAAAGAAACCATTTTTTTTTGCATGGTCTCTTACCCTAAGAGACCTTTGACGTAGAGACCATCTCTACATTGGTTTCTTAGGCCAATTTCCAATGGTTTCTTTGGCTTTTTTTCTAGTAGTGGCACGATTGAAATCGAGCACATACGCATACACTAAACATTATATCAGGACGACTTGCATTTAAATAAAGAAGTGAGCCAATCATACCCGATAAGTTGTCTCATCGACAGACTTACCGTCTTCATCCTTAGTCAACTTCTTGTCTGTAATCATAGGGGTTGGATTAGAATGAGAATTTTCCATACAAAATTTCTTGATCAACTCCTTAATGTATTTCTGTTGGTGTATCATTATTTCTTCACTAGTTTGTTGAATTTGAAGCCCAAGGAAGAACTTGAATTCTCCCATCATGCTCATATCGAATTCAGAGGCCATCAATTCTGAAAAGTACTTACACAAACGATTATTAGTTGAACCAAAAATAATATCGTCAACATAAATTTGTACAACTAATAGATCGGAATTTTCGGATTTCAAGAATAGGTTTTTGTCGACAGATCCTCTTTTAAAACCACTTTCAAGAAGATATTTTGACAATCTGTCGTACCAAGACCTAGGAGCTTGTTTCAAACCATACAAGGCTTTAGCTAATTTGAAAAGATGGTTTTGAAACTTGCTATCGAGAAATCCTGGAGGTTGCTCAACAAAAACCTCTTCATTCAAATAACCGTTAAGAAATGCTGTCTTAACGTCCATTTGAAATAATTTAATTCCTTTGTGAGCTGCAAAAGCTATTAATTGCCTAATAGCCTCAAGTCTGGCCACGGGAGCGAAGGTCTCATCATAGTCAACTCCTTCTTGTTTATTATACCCTTGTACAACCAATCTGGCTTTATTTCTTACAATAACTCCCGTATCGTCCAACTTATTTCTAAAAACCCATCTTGTACCAATAACAATTCGGTCTTTAGGTCTCGGAACCAAATGCCAAACTTTGTTCCGTTCGAACTGTTGAAGCTCTTCTTGCATGGCCACGATCCAATCTGGTTCTACAAGTGCTTCTTTGATATTTGTTGGCTCAATGACGGAGAGGAAGGAGTAAAATGAGCAAAAGTTGTTAAGCTTTCTATGAGTTCGAACTCCTTCATTACCTAGGATAGTTTCCATTTGATGAGAATCCTTATATCTCCATTTCTTAAAGACGGGAGGCACCGTCATCTGAACTTGGCTCGCCTTCTTCGAATGATTAAGGTCCAAGCCTCGTTCCCCCTGACTCCAATCCTGGGGTTATAACAGAATCAGGTATAACTCTAGATGTTGTTCTTTGATTTGGATTTGATGTTATAGCATCATCAGCTATAACTTCAGTTTCCAATTGCTTGGATTGAGAAGAAGTTATAGTATCATCAACTATAGTCTCAGTTCTCTTTCCTTTATCATTCGAAGGGCTTCCTTGTTCATCATTTGTGCCATCAATTTCTTTATCTTCCTCATCCAATTCTGGAAGATCATCCCTAGATAGTCGAAAATCAGGTCCGTTCATATCCTCTTCCTTATCCTGTTCAGCTATGTCAAACATGTTATTCTCATAAAACACAACATGAACACTTTCTTCTATGCATAGAGTTCCCTTATTGAAAACCTTATATGCTTTACTATGATTAGAGTAACCCACAAATACAGCCTCGTCACTTCTAGGATCCAGTTTGCTTAGTCTATTTTTGCCATTATTGTGGACAAAACACTTACTCCCGAAGTAACGTAAATGTGATACATTGGGTTTACGTCCTCTCAGAAGCTCGTAAGGAGTCTTCTTGAGAATTGGTCTAATCAAAGCACGATTATGTACGTAGCATGCAGTACTAATATCTTCAGCCCAAAAATTACGAGGTAGACCACTACATAACAACATAGTGCGTGCCATGTCCTCCAATGTTCTATTCATACGCTCAACAACACCGTTTTGTTGTGGGGTTATTTGTGGTGCTGAGAAGTTATGCCCAACACCATTCTCCCTACATTATTCTATAAAGGCATGGTTATCAAATTCGGTGCCATGATCCGTACGAATAGAAACTAATTTTAATTTATACTTATTTTGGGCAAGCTTCATTAGAACTGCAAACTCTTCGAAAGTTTCATCTTTTGAATTGAGAAAGATTGGCCAAACATATCTAGAGTAATCATCAACTAGAACGAAGACATACCTGGATCCGCCTCTACTTCTTACCTTCATTTGGCCACATAGATCTATATGCACGAGTTCTAGTGGTTCATTGGTGCTTACCGCTCTCTTAGGTTTGAACGATGATCTCACATTTTGGCAACGAGCACACGAGTCACATAAAGTTTCTTGATCAACTTTGATTGAGGAAAGTCCTTCAACCAAATCCCATCTCTTTAGTTTATTCAAAATTGTTGAACTAATGTGAGCAAATCTTTTGTGCCAAAGACAAGGATCATCCGCTGTAACTTTCAAGCATGTAAACGAGTTATTAGGAATATTATTTAAATCAATCATATAAACATTCCTTTTACGCTGTCCTTCAAGCACAACACTACTTGTTCCTTCAATTATTATCCGATAAGAATCTGAATGAAAAACAACTTTATTTCCCTTGTCACATAATTGAGAGATACTCAGTAAATTGTACTTGAGACCACGAACAAGATAAACATCACTAATAGCATGAGAAGAGGATAAGCCAACTTTACCAATACCAATAACCTTACCCTTCTTATTGTCACCAAATGTAACTTTACCTCCATCGAAGGGTTCAAGTGAAAGAAATAAATTAACATCTTCTGTCATGTTTCTTTAACATCCACTATCAAGGTACCATATATTATTTTCTGTCACCACAACCTGCAAAATAATTAGATACAGTTTTTAGGTACCCAAGCTAAGTTGGGTCCCTTGACGTTAGTCACTCTCAAAACTAAATCTTTTTCTGACCCAAACTTGTCTAATAATCTTTCGTTTTGGAAACGAATAGGCTTGTCTGGGAACCGTCTTTGGTTGTGTTTTGGGTTCTTCTTGACGTGGTCTTTCAGGTTGTTTTAGGGAAGCCTTAGTTTTGAAAGACTCTTTAGGCTTAGGTGATTGTTTTGTGGGAAATATCGGTATATTTCATCAAGAAAAATTCGGATTATAACGAATTATGATATATGAAATTACTAGTCATAAACGAATTGTAAAAACAAAAGAATAGAGATTAGAATTAACCTTTGGTCCTAAGAACAAATATCGAAATCGATATTCTCCTAATCGTTGCACCCAAAATGCTTTGAGAAATGCCCTTGTTCTTGCTAGAAAGAGATCCCTAATTGTAAATTATTTTTAGGGTTTTTGTGATGTGAGAAAATTAGGTAAAAAAGAAGTGAGTAAAATGATCCTCCTAAACTCCTCATATAACCGTGTAAAAGGAGTGAATAATGGGAAGATAATTTTCTTATTTTTCTCTTCCTTAAACCGAGTAAATAACAACCAAAATAAGGATAAAATCTTCTTATTTTCGGTTATTTTCAAATTATATATAATGTGTATATTTATCAATTGTCAATTATGTCGACACGTATTTAATAAGTCCACACACACAGTTTGTAGTCGATTTATTAATACCGGTCTGTCAATCATTTATTATGACAATGTCGTATAATATATACTTTAACTATAAATATCGCATATTTATAACTTGCTAATTAAATATAACCGTTTATGTTTAATTACGAATTAACATCTTAATTCGTTTAAGCTAACATTATATACATTAATTAAATATAACAGTTTATATTCAATTTACGAATTAACAATTAATTCGTCTCAGCTAATATTATTTAATTGTATTAAATAATTGTCTCATCATCACATTGACTAACTTTTTAGTCAAATACATGGACTAACCTTTTAGTCATATAAGGCATCAATGTGATTATATTTTCATACAATCACATCTCTCAAACACATCCTTTAGGTGTGACTTTTAGGGACCAGTTGATCACCGCCATCAGTATGATAATAACGTCAAACTTCTAGCAAGCCAACCGTTATTAAGTAAACGTTAATCAACTGATAAAATACTAAGTATACCCTGTGAACCTATAAGAGATTTATATACGTTATCACACTAACTGTGGAGGACACCAGCTCCAACAAACTCCCACTTGTCCTCACAAGTGTATGTGCGATAATCGATTCTCATATCCTAAAATTTCTCCCACTCAATGTAAAACATTTGCAAAATCCGTATTCACAAAGGCCGTATTTTACAAGTGATCAATATCAAGAGTGGTTTTCCCGACTAGAGAGTAACTTAACTGATAAACGAATCATCATTCGAGCATGGCCATGCATTTCAGTTACAACTACTCGAGTGGCCCTGAGAAATGACTAAACCTGATAAAGGTTGGATTTTTCTTCAACTCGAATCCTCGAGATATAAACACAAAGTATGAAATGACCCAAGTAAAAATCGCTTAGCCTCCTGTTACGGTCGACCATGAGAAAGAAACCAAAGTCACCTAAAAACTGCCTTAATCTCAAGAGACAGTCGATAGTCAAAAGAATCGACTCTAGGAACACAATGGACGTCCAATCCACGACCTGGCACCGAATGTTTTCAAACAATTAGGACTCCATTACGTTGTCACAATTGTCCTACGAGGTATCGTTATAACTCGCATATGTGATCGATTAGCCAACCGTTTGACTTATGGCTCGTTGAACCCACCATCAATCAACTTCACAATATAATAGCCAGAGTTATCAGCTCATGTAGGCGATTAAGGACCAAAACAAATATAATGTAATTCAGTTCACTTTGTGGCATTCAATGTTGTCGTACAATCCACATGAAAAACAAAATATGAAATAATACGATGAAGTTATAAATAGCATATGGAAAGAGAAAATGTATCGAATCCTTAATCAACTAGTACAACTCAGGAACACGTTTAATTCCCATGGAAATAACGTGCCCTTCATGCTTATCATATTTCAAAGGTTTAATGAGAGGATCGGCGACGTTGTCATCCGAACCAATCTTGTCAATCACTATCTCCTCTTGCTCCACGTAATCACGGATCAGGCGAGCCTTCCGATGTACATGTCTAGACTTGTTGCTAGACTTAGGCTCCTTGTCCTGGAAGATGGCACCTCTATTATCACAATAGATGGTGATTGGGTCATTCGAACTAGGAACTATGGTTAGTCCTTGTAAGAATTGACGCATCCATATAGCTTCCTTTGCTACTTCTGAAGCGGCATAGTACTCGGATTCAGTAGTAGAATCTGCTACAACTTCCTGTTTGGAACTCTTTCAGCTGACCGCAGCACCATTAAGAGTAAAGACGAATCCAGACTGAGATTTCGAATCATCTCGATCTGTTTGGAAGCTAGCATCTGCGTAACCAATTGCACATAGGTTAGTATCTCCTCCATAAGTCAATATCCAATCCTTAGTCCTCCGTAGGTACTTAAGGATGTTTTTAACAGCCATCCAGTGCGTTTCACCTGGATTGCCTTGGTACCGACTCGTCATACTCAATGCATATGCCACGTCTGGACGTGTGCATATCATGGCATACATGATTGATCCTATGGCTGATGCATAAGGAACACGACTCATGCGTTCAACTCCTTCAGGTGTCTTGAGTGACTGAGACTTGCTCAAATGCATCCCAGACGTCATTGGAAGGTTCCCCTTCTTGGAGTTGGTCATGCTGAACCTTTCAAGAATCTTATCTAAATAAGACTCCTGACTCAGTGATAACATCCATCGTGATCTATCTCGATAGATACGGATTCCCAATATGCGTTGTGCCTCACCCATATCTTTCATCTGGAAATGGTTCTTCAACCATCCTTTTACCGAAGATAAGAGAGGAATGTCATTCCCAATCAAGAGTATGTCATTGACATACAATATCAAGAAAACAATCTTGCTCCCACTCGACTTGATATATAAGCATGGTTCCTCGACCGATCGAGTGAAACCATACTCTTTTATCACCTGGTCGAAACGATGATTCCAACTCCGAGAAGCTTGCTTAAGTCCATAAATGGAACGTTTAAGTTTGCACACTTTCTTAGGATTTTCAGGATCTATGAAACCTCCGGGTTGTACCGTGTACAATTCCTCCTCCAAATAACCGTTTAAGAAGGCGATTTTCACATCCATCTGCCAAATTTCATAGTCATGAAATGCGGTAATCGCTAAGATTATCCGAATGGAACGCAGCATAACTACGGGTGCAAAAATTTCATCATAATGCAATCCGTGCACCCGAGTGAAACCTTTTGCCACTAGTCGTGCCTTATAGGTATCTGGTTGCCCGTCTACAGAATGCTTTATTTTGTAAAGCCATTTGCACTGCAGAGGTCGTACCTTGTTAGGTAACTCAACAAGATCCCATACGTCATTATCACACATGGAGTCCATCTCGGATTACATGGCTTCAAGCCATAGCTTAGAGTCGGAACAGGTCATGGCACCTTTATAGGTAGCGGGTTCATTACTCTCTAGGAGCAAAACGTCATTTTCCTCGACCATACCAATGTATCTGTCTGGAGGATTAGAGACTCTACCCGACCTCATAGGTTCCTGAGGAATATTAACCGTATCATTAGTTGAAGGAACAACTTCCTCCATATGTTCCTCAGTTGTTGGTTCTTGAATCTCCGACAGCTCGAAAGTTCTATTACTTGACTTGTTCTCGAGAAATTCTTTCTCTAAGAACTTTGCACTAGCTGCAACAAAAACTCGATGTTCGGTAGGCGGATAGAAGTAATGACCAAACATTCCTTTTGGATAACCAATAAAGTATGTCTTGACCGATCGCGGGCCGAGCTTATCTTCGTGTCTCCACTTGACATAAGCCTTGCAGCCCCAAACCCGAATAAAGGACAAGTTAGGGACCATTCCCTTCCACATTTCATATGGAGTCTTGTCGACAGCTTTAGACGGACTTCGGTTATGTATAAGAGCAGCTGACAAAAGAGCAAAGCCCCATAATGAATCAGGTACTACCGTGTGACTCATCATGGATCGAACCATATCAAGTAGTGTTCGATTTCTCCGTTCGGACACACCATTTAATTGAGGTGTTCTAGGTAGAGTTAACTGTAAAACTATTCCACAGTCATTAAGGTGTTGATCAAACTCATTTGAAAGATATTCGCCACCCCGATCTGAACGGAGTGCTTTAACCTTTCTTCCCAGTTGGTTCTCAACCTTATTCTGGTATTCCTTGAATTTTTCAAAAGATTCACTTTTATGCTTCATTAAGTAGACATATCCGTATCTACTCAAATCATCCGTGAAAGTGATAAAATATCTATAGCCGTCTCTTGCGGTGATTGACATAGGTCCACATACATCAGTATGTATGAGTCCTAATAGGTCACTAGCGCGCATTCCAACACCTTTGAAGTAAATTGGAGTCATTTTGCCGATAAGACATGATTCACACGTGCCAAATGAAGAGAAATCAAATGTGGGAATAGTCCCATTCTCAATGAGTTTCTTTACACGTTTTTCATTTATGTGTCCTATTCGACAATGCCATAGATAAGTTTGATCTTTGTCACCAACCTTTAATTTCTTATTATTCACATGTAATATATCTATGGTTTGATCTAAGATATAAATTCCATTCATGGAAACTCCTTTGCCATAAACAATTAAATTAAAAGATAAAATACAGCTATTGTCCTTTATCGAAAATGAAAAACCGTCTTTATCAAGTACGGAAACAGAAATAATATTCTTAGATAAACTGGGTACATAGTAACAGTTATATAAATATAACTCAAAACCATTAGGGAGCTGGATTACATATGTTCCCATTCAGACTGCAGCAACTCGTGCTCTATTCTCGACTCGCAGGTCCACATCACCCTTTGCGAGGGGTTTGATGTTTTTTAGGCCTTGCAAATGATTACACAGATGAGAACCACAACCAGTATCAAGTACCCAAGTTCCGAAACTTGCATGGTTCATCTCAATCATATGAATATAAGATGACATACCAACAAGAGTGACGCGACCTGCTTTTATGTCCTCACGGTACACGGGACAGTTCCTCCTCCAATGCCCAGTCTTGCGACAATGGTGGCATTCAACGTTACCGTCCTTGCTCTTTGCCTTGCCTTGTGAGCCACTAGTCTCACCAGGCCCACTCTTACCGTATCCTGACTTTTTAAACTTTGGCTTTCCTCCAGTTAGGTCGTCGTGAGCTTTGCCCTTACCCTTATTCTTGTTGGAAATCATGAGAACATCTTGCTTCATGCTCCCACTCAATTTCATATCCTTCTCGGTCTGTACGAGAAGTGAGTTTAGCTCATGAGGACTTTTCTTCATGTCATTCATGTAGTAATTTGCCCTGAGAAGGGCAAAACCATCATGAAGTGAATGAAGCATACGGTCAATGACTATGCTCTCACTGATTTTGCAATCAAGTGCCTCCAGTTTCTCGACATTCTCAATCATGTTAAGAATGTGTGGGCTAACCGGTTGGCCCTTCTGGAGTTTCGCATCAAAGAAGCGACAGGTATGCTCATAAGTAACGATTCTCGGTGCTTTTTAGAACTCATTAGTGAGCGTGGTGAAAATCTTGTTTGCACCTTGGGCAATGAAGCGTCTTTGGAAATTGGTTTCCATTGCAAAAATGAGTACGTTCTTTATCGCACCCGCTTCCATGACGAAGTCACTGTAAGCAAGTGACTCGTTAGCTCTTGCATTGGGGCCTGGGTTTGGCGGTATAGGCTCAGTTAAGTACTTGAGCTTACCGTCAGCAATGGCAGCATGCCGTAATGTTGCCTCCCAGTGCGCAAAGTTGGACCCGTCATTCTTCAGTCGTGTGGACTGATTCATGTGGTCCATGAAAGTTTTGAGCCAGGACTCGCGTGCAAGTGTGGCACTTGGCATAGAGATTTTGTTATTTCCAGCCATTTGTTGTAAGCAGTATTATCAATATAAAACGAATTATACACTGCGAAAAGAAGAATAAAAACATAATAAGCATACTCATCATTATGATTTAAGTCTAATGCAAAACTGTTATAAGCGAAGACTCAAGCATTTATACAATTGACCTCCCTCAAGAATTATATAAATGATCCCAAAACTCAATTATATGTAAATTGATAAGCCAACCTCTTGGCTAATTCTACTGTTAGAATTCTTGGTTGATAAATTTCTGTAAATTCTATCTTTAGTGCATCATAATCACGAGAAACTCTTCGGATTATAATGTTGAGGTAAAATAAGTCAACACAAACTACTTACCCAACGTAGAAGGGGTCACATGGAGAGTAAGATCCTATATGCCTACCAACGAAGAAGGGATTCATAGTTGTTTGGCCTTATAAAGACTAGTCTCAATTTTAGTTTTAGAGGAAGATCTCATCAACTTTATTTTAATTCATTTTCAGTGAACTAATATCTAGCATGCGAGAATGAATAAACTAAGATGATGGCTTAAAAAGTGTGACATATTAATATCCATGATAACTAACATTCAATCTATATGAGTCAATTTTCATGCATATTAGTAGGTGGTTTGGTTTAGGCGGAATATGATGCACTAATTATCATGCGATGAAAAGCAACATGAAAGGAAAAACGTAAAATAAAAACAAAGTCCTAGTGTGGCCTATCTACCAAAATGAACATAAATACAACTTTGGAATCCTTCCTAGGACCCGAGAAGCTTGTCTTGATGTTCCATCTTGGTCCATGTAGCGGGAGTGAGCAATCCAATCTCCATCTTTAGTCTTCTCAAAAATTACAATTAAAAATTACATAATAAACCTATTTACATTCTAATTCCAAAACCATAATACTAAAGAAAACCAAAAGAGATTCGAGATCTCAAAATTACATTAAGGCTATGTTTCCATCATTACGAAAACATAATCAACTAAGGCCACACTAGGTAATACAAAATTACAACCGATTGCAAAAATACGTAAATTAAACCATTCAACAATTCATACAACTAAATAAAAATGCATCAACTATAAATTAATCATTCAAGATATAATTCCTTAATTATGTAGAGTAATTTATCCAAACCACCTATTCTAAAATTATCAAAATTATGTGACAATTCCTCAATTACTCACAATAATTCCAATCTTAATTCACATTAACTAGTGATATGAATTAATCCAACATTATTTTAAACCTCTTTAAAATAATTAGGTATCTAAAATTTCAAAACCTTTTCACAACAAACAATCATACATTATAAATTTAATGTATAATAATTATTGGCCAAAACTAACAAAATTTTTTTTTTTTTTTACAATAGCTCTCGGCATTTTCAAAAAAAAAAACAGTTTTTTTTTTCTTTTGTTGCGGCATATGCCCTAAAAAACGAAAAAAAAACATTTTTTTTTTCGGAAAACATACCGTTTTAGATGAACAAATTTGTTTAATGTTGCTATATTAACAAGATTGGCATAATCATCAACTTTTAATTTAATATAGATCCAAACTAGATGATTCAATTTAACCTCTTAAAAATGAATATCTAAATTATGATTAAATCGATTATCCGAATATGTGATTCATCACAATTGATTTGAACATTATTAAATTAATGAATCATGATTCTAAACAACAATTTAAAACCATGTATGCCAAAAACTATATAGCAAAACAAATGAACATCATAAAGCTAAACTATTTCCATTTACATTTCAATTTAATTCTAATTAAATCAAAACATCTACAAATTTATCATATTATCATCTTAACATATTAAAACAACAATATCAATAAATCAAATGGAAACAAAACATCAAAAAACCAAAAAAAATCTCTCGGCAAAAAAAAAAAAAAATTGAAACGACCGAACCTTTTTTTTTCCTCAAATTTTTTGTTTGAATTCATTTATGAAAATCATATAAAATAATTTCGTGGCCTATGCTCTGATACCACTTGTGGGAAATATCGGTATATTTCATTAAGAAAAATTCGGATTATAACGAATTATGATATATGAAATTACTAGTCATAAACGAATTGTAAAAACAAAAGAATAGAGATTAGAATTAACCTTTGGTCCTAGCAATTTGGCCTAAGAACAAATATCGAAATCGATATTCTCCTAATCGTTGCACCTAAAATGCTTTGAGAAATGCCCTTGTTCTTGCTAGAAAGAGATCCCTAATTGTAAATTATTTTTAGGGTTTTTGTGATGTGAGAAAATTAGGTAAAAAAGAAGTGAGTAAAATGATCCTCGTAAACTCCTCATATAACCGTATAAAAGGAGTGAATAATGGGAAGATATTTTTCTTATTTTTCTCTTCCTTAAACCGAGTAAATAACAACCAAAATAAGGATAAAATCTTCTTATTTTCGGTTATTTTCTAATTATATATAATGTGTATATTTATCAATTGTCAATTATGTCGACACGTATTTAATAAGTCCACACACAACAGTTTGTAGTCGATTTATTAATACCGGCCTGTCAATCATTGATTATGACAATGTCGTATAATATATACTTTAATTATAAATATCGCATATTTATAATTTGCTAATTAAATATAACCGTTTATGTTTAATTACGAATTAACATCTTAATTCGTTTAAGCTAACATTATATACATTAATTAAATATAACAGTTTATATTCAATTTACGAATTAACAATTAATTCGTCTCAGCTAATATTATTTAATTGTATTAAATAATTGTCTCATCATCACATTGACTAACTTTTTAGTCAAATACATGGACTAACCTTTTAGTCATATAAGGCATCAATGTGATTATATTTTCATACAATCACATCTCTCAAACACATCCTTTAGGTGTGACTTTTAGGGACCAGTTGATCACCGCCATCAGTATGATAATAACGTCAAACTTCTAGCAAGCCAACCGTTATTAAGTAAACGTTAATCAACTGATAAAATACTAAGTATACCCTGTGAACCAATAAGAGATTTATATACGTTATCACACTAACTGTGGAGGACACCAGTTCCAACATGTTTTGATTCGGTAGCCTTCTTAAAGTCAAAGCTCATATCATAGAACCAACGATGATTATTATTACGTTCTTCACTCGTGCTAGGTTAAGATGGGAGGAAGTCATTATCCTCTAAAACAGTGTCAGTTGCTTTAACAAAGTTGATTCATTTTCTTAAATCCTGAACGTATTTGACACAGTTTTCTTGGATATAACCCGTATGACCACAGTAATTGCAAATCAAATATTATGGTAGATTGACATATTTTCTCTTCCTGAAATCTCGTTCGGAAGGAGTTGATTTACATTTAGAGTGGTCTCTACGACCATAACACTCATGTCCTAATCCCATTTTCTTATTATTATTTGATTGCTCCGTTAGGAAGTTTAGGACATGTGTGCTACCTTCCCACTTTTCGTGGACCTTTCTAGCATGTAAGAGTAAGTCTTTTTAAAGACTGTATCTCTTTATTGCATTTGGAATGGTCTAACTCAACAACCTTGGGAGGATGAGTCTCTTCATAATTGTCACGAAAGTTTTGGAATCTCTCGTCAAGAACTCGTACCATTTCAGTATGCATTCTTTTTGTTTTTAATAGTACGGTTTTAGATTCCTTCAATTTCTGAGCTAGAGAGTCAATTTTCTTCTTTTGATCTGAGATCACAGCTTCTCTAGCTTTAGCCTTTGACTCAAGAAGCTCTTTGACTTTCCTCAATTCTAAGGTTATAGCTTCACTAGCTGTAACCTTGGCTTGAAGATGCTTAATATTGAGTTTCAGATCTGAGGTTATAGCTTCATTAGCTATAACTTTGGACTCAAGAACCTTTTTCTCAGCATTTGTCACATCTGAAGTTGTAGCCATATTGGCTGTAACTTTATATTTGAGCTTCTTGGCCTTGGCTTTCAGGAGATGATTCTCTTCAGCAATATCGAGAATTTGTTCTTTTAAGTCTTTTAACTCCAGATCTTGTTCATGACATTTATCAAGAGATTGCTCGAAGTATTCGATTAAAGCATTCTTAGACAATTTCTTAACACTTTTCTTGAGTTCAAGATAGCTTACCTCTTCTTCTTCTTCTTCTTCTTCTTCTTCTTCTTCTTCTTCTTCTTCTTCTTCTTCTTCTTCTTCTTCTTCTTCTTCTTCTTCTTCTTCTTCTTCTTCTTCTTCTTCTTCTTCTTCTTCTTCTTCTTCTTCTTCTTCTTCTTCTTCTTCTTCTTCTTCTTCTGAATCTCCTAGGAAGCAGCAATAGGAGTACACGCTATCTTTATCATCGTCTGAAATAGGTCAAGGCTTACGTTGCTTAGGCATAGGTTAACAACTTCTTCTTCTTCTTCAGATCCTTCGTCGTCCTCCGTGTCAAGATCTCCCCAGCACGATGCCATCATTACTTGATTGAACTCTTTCTTAGTCTTCTCGCGCTTTGCTTTGTCTTTAATTTTCTCACATGTGGGACAATCCTTAATCATATGACTGGATTCTCCACACTTGAAGCATCCTCTATTAGCAAACGTATTCTTAGACTCAGAAGTTTTCTTATTATAGGACTTATTGTTGTTATTAAACGATTTTGTTTTCTTATTTCTAAAAATTCTTTTATTGAATCATTTAGCAAACAAAACCGTCGTCCTCTATTTCAGCATCGACATGTTCCTTAGCATAAGCTTGTAGAGCCATGCCCTTACTTTTACTAGACTCGGTCTCATCGTCATCCAGGACGAGTTCATGAGCCATAAGAGCTCCAATTAGTTCTGCATAAGGTAGAGAGGTGAGATCTCTAACTTCCTCCATAACCGTGACCTTGGGACGCCAGTTCTTTGTCAAACTCCTAAGTACTTTCTAGCAATATCCTCGGAGTTAAAAGTTCTACCAAGATTTTCGAGCTCATTAATGATAGTAGAAAATCGTGCTGACATGCCATCGAGTGATTTATTCTTTTCCATTTTAAAAAGTTCGTATTTTTGAATCAGCAAGTCAATACGATATCTTCTAACAGCTGACGTTCCTTCATAGGCCAATTCAAGACTATCCCATATTTTCTTGGCCGAAGTGCAAGAAGAAAAACGATCGAATTCAGTCGATGTCATGCCGTTTTGCAACAACCTTATCGCTTTTGAGTTTTTCTCAGCCTTCTTGTAATCAGCCTCAATATAGTCTTCTTCCTTCTTCTCATAGGTAGTGCCTTTAGTAGATCCAACGACCAAAATTATATTTGGTCCGCTTTGAACAATCTTCCAGCACTAACAATCATGTCCTTTTATGTAGTGTGTCATCATATTTTTCCATAGTCCATAATTCTTCCCATCAAAGATAGGACACTTAAGATACTTGGAATCCATTTCACACGTGTAAGGTAGCGGAATTAAAATAAAATAAAAAGATAAAGAGATAGACGGATCAGCCTCTTTGCGGTTAGGCAATCAAGAGCACGAGGTTCTGATACCAATTGAAGAGTCTATCCAAATCGAAATACTCGAGAGAGGGGGGGGGGGGGGTGAATTGAGTATTTAAAAACTTATGCCCACTTTTTATTTTATATCTAAATAATTAATTACTCAAAGTTTATTGATTAAACTTTAACTAATTAACTAAACGATTTATAAACGTAATGAAATGAACGATAAAGAAAATTGCAAGGACACACGATATTTGAAGTGGTTCAGCTTCACACGTTGAAGCCTGCGTCCACTATTCTCGATTAATAATTTTATTACCTTTCTCCGGATTACAAAATTATCAACCCACTCGTATAACTAACTTTAGCTATAACTCAATTTGAATATTACTAGATATTCGGTTTTGACTATCTTAAGTTACTAAGAAAGCACTTGATTGTTCTTCTAGGTGTTCACACAATTGAACGAGTAGAAACAATATGAAGTACTATTATCTTATAACGTAACCTTAAGAATTAATACGCAAATTAAAGAGCATGACTTTTCGTAAAAGATTTTCAAATGCAAAACAAATAAAATACTCGATTAGAATTTAAACTCAATTTTTTTGCAAGGAATTTTTATATTTCGAAAAGC
The DNA here is from genome assembly GCF_048544455.1 of Silene latifolia. Classification (NCBI taxonomy): domain Eukaryota; kingdom Viridiplantae; phylum Streptophyta; class Magnoliopsida; order Caryophyllales; family Caryophyllaceae; genus Silene; species Silene latifolia. The sequence goes on from NC_133537.1 coordinate 37,888,627, forward strand.
TTGTTTGGATCAATGAACATCATGCGTATATATAGTAGAAGAGAGAAACTAGGGTTATGGTCGAAACCCTAAGTGTGCCGTGAGGCATGGTAGATTGTCTCATAAGAAACAAATCTTACCTCTTCTTAATTTAATCTACTAAATATTTTGATTGATTAAATAAAGTAAATCTAATATAATTGATAAGATATGAAAATATCTTATAGCAATATATTATGGATTTGACCTAATAATATTTACATGCATAGGGAGTTAACTCGGCATCCACACGGCTCATAAGCCCATCTTAGCCGAAACCCTAGGTTAAAATATCAAGGAGTAGATTAGGGTTAGGTTTAGATAATTTAGCAAACCCTAGGTAGCATGACGACTAATAAGTCGTTTTACTAACCAATAGGATAACGTAAATTATTCATTCTAAGCAAACCGTATTTCATCTCTATCATATACACACATGATTTCGAAACATATTTGAAGAATTTTATCTTTTGAAAATTGATTTTAAAATTATTAAAATCGTGACTTTAAAATGCAACCCAAAGTTATAGTAGAAATGGCTATAACCTTAAGTTTGGTAAGTGAAGTTATAGGTGAAATAACTATAACTTTACCTTCCCAATATTACTTCTTAAGATACCGTTATTAGACGATGTACTATACTAGCTAATTTTCTTGGAGATCTTCAGTGGTAGAATTATCTCTTTATCTTGATCATAAACTCTTCATCTTGAGCTTGTTATAGACTTGATCGAGCCTTTTGCTTGAGTGATCATCATACTTGAAACTTGTTACAGTTACTATGACGCTTTAACAATCTTCAATGTTATAGATCAAGCCGCTATAACATTACTTGAACGATGCTTCACAAATCTTCAATGTTATAGCCAAGGTTGCTATAACATTACTTGGTTAAATTGTAAACTTTAATCAATCTATTAAAGACTAAACAAACGATTACGAGCAAGAGTATATATAATATAAAGTACACATTTGTCATTATCAAAACTAAACATATATCTATATGGTCCAACACACTTTATATGCCAAATACCGACTCATCACATCGTCTTAGCCATCATTACATTGTGATACACAATAACCATCATGCTTATCTCATTTATGACATGATTAGTGACTAAACATGTTATAATGCAATTACTCTAATTAGGTGAGATTAATTACAACATTAACCAGAAAACATGTAACAACCACAATATTGAAACCGAGTAGGATTAACCTACCTCTTAGCATAATCCACAAGCTAGTCGAAATCACCAAGTATCCATCTCATAAAACCGTCTTATCCAACATAAATCACATATTAACTATCATAAATCACCCTATACTATAATATAACACAAAACCCCTTATTATTATCCACTAATTACTCATATATTAACAATAATTACTAATTAATCAACCCAATTAAAAACCCCCAAAAATTAGGGTTCATAAGACTAGAAAAAGGGGTAGATATCAACTTACAAGGTGAAAGGATGAAAGAGAAGGTGAGCAATCCTCTAATCCAAGCTTGAATCTCCTAATATGGTGTTTGCGAGGGTTTTATAGAGAAGGGAGAGAGTTTGGAGAGATAAGGATGAAGATAGAATGAATAAGGATAAGGGGATAAAATTTCCTTATCCCGTGTTCTGATTCAGCACCACTCGGTCGAGTGGCGAGTCCAATCGGTCGAGTGTCACTCACTCGGTCGAGTGTCGGTCCACTCGATCGAGTGAACCTCACTCGGTCGAGCGCGACGTAGTTCTCAGCAATGACCATTTTTCATAAATTAGTCATATCTCACTCGTTTCTTGGTCATTTTGGGCGTGTGACCTACCGTTGGAATCGTAAGAGAACAAGCTATCACCCCCAATTAAAATCACATCAATATCATGTCTAGATCTCAAGTTATGACAGTTTATAACGACCCTTCTACAGACGGGCATTATCACAACTCCACTAAGTCTAATATAGGTTATACTCGGTCCACTTGGTCTACTCGGTCGAGTGAACGCCTTAGAAACTACGAGGTATTACAATCTTCCCTCTTTAAAAAGAACTTCGTCCCCGAAGTTCACACACGACTCTAACAAGGTACTACTAACTCTATACTCTATATCCCATCACAATCTCGGTCTTTACTCTCCTTTCACAAACCTAAGGTAACACTATCCCGAAAGACGTCCCATAAACTCGTAGCATCCACTCAACGGACAAGGCCAACCTCACAAGTGACTCTCACTACCGGAACACCCTTAGTGCTACCTATCAAGTTCTATAGTACCAACGCTACTAATCCACTAATCCTACATCGATTCCCACACTAAACCAACATCGATTCCCACACTCTTTCTTTAATTTCCAAATTATTACATCCAGTCCCTGTGACACCCTCGTTTATTGCGGAAAAGTAAACACATAAATCTAGATAAAAACTGTATGGATATGTTTCTAATAGGTTCATTTGGGTAAAAACCTGTAATTTTTAAAACCGAAAACGAAACCTGAACCTGTTATAAAAATATCCAAATGGGAAGGTGTCAAACATGCAAGGTCCAAAATAAATCTCATGAATGAAACATCGCTAAAGTCGCGAAACAAAGTTATACAACCCAAATATGAGAAAGGGAGACATGTCCCTAAAAGTATATGACATAAAAAGTATTTAAGGGTCACAATATAATAAAGTCAATCTAGGTCCCAAGGTTACTTTGCTCGCTAGCTCGTCCATGTACCCCATATATGCATCACCTACCTGTCATTCGCATTTTATACAAATACGAAAGCCACAGTCAGTGGGGAGTAACTCCGAGTTCTCCCAGCCACGAAATGTCATAATTACTATAACATGTAAACATAAGAATATGAATACGAATCACACATAGCCTTAGCATATAAATGCTAGACAATCGTGCTTATCATGTGAACAACAATATAACAACACATAGTCCTAGCATGTGAATACTAGACCGACTCATACTACACTATCATGTGAATCACATAACATCCGGGAATCCAAACTCTATCAACCATAGCCGGCTTGCATCTCACCTTCTATGATTCATAGAATCATCAAACAAGAAAGGACAATATATCTAGAGACAGGCATAAGTTCCTAGTACAGTCAATAGTCACTTTGTAACTCGAGTCTATACCACGAGGTAAGGTAAACACCCTAGTCCTAAACCTGCGCAGACCTAGTGACATGCGGAAACGCATCCAAGACTCATGATCACACACATGAGTACCCCTAAGGAGTCCACCAAAGGGTTGGCTAGTACTTAAGCTAACCACATACTTCTAAGAGTACGTCAGGAGGTCATGCCCTAACTTGGATATAAGCCCACCAAGCTAAGACACAAAGGCTATTAAGCTGTGAACATACACTCGTCAAAGACTATAAAGGCCTATCTATGACATCGACCGAAGTCACTCACCTAGGACCTAGTCCCAACTGAATGCTTTAGCCTACAACACTTAAGACAAGTAGGACACCCACTTAACCATAAGAGGGGCAAAGAGTCCAACTTTCAAACGTAATGCTGACATTCTATCATGTGAAAGGCTATATAAATGTCTATTCAGCAGACAATCCAACCATATCCTCAATGTCATCAATAACCAAATTATAGTTAACCATCAATATCATAATCCATGAGAATAAGCTAAAATGGCAACAAGACAAGAAGACTCAAGTATAAGGCAACCAATTCATCCAACAACCAACATGTGAAATGATAATTACAAATATCAAGGCATAGCATAAAACCTCCAATAACAACCAATCTCACCTCAAAGACAAACCCTCGACCCTAGTCCCGCGACGGGTCATCGGTCAAATCGAGGCTGACCGGTTTAAACCTAGTTTGACCAAACTCATTCGGTCAAACTGGCCCAGCTCAGAGTCTTGGCCTACCTTGGCCCAAATCACAAAATGTATCACAATGTCAGTCTCATGCTATTTCCAATTTCTATCATGTGAGAAACGAAAGTAATACATTATCAATCTCCTAAACACTTAACAAACAACAAACACAACATCCATGTGACATTAAATCGTCGAGTAACTCGGAATAGTTACCTTAAGCTAGCAAAGAGACAAGTAATAACTTGAGAAAGCTTCTAAAACCCAAAATTACTCTTCATCTTCAACCACATATGAGTCACCTAAATAATTATGTGAAAGGACGATATTAACGAATTATCGTTATATAAAATATGAGACGGAAATTAATTTAATTATATTTTAAATAAACCAAACTAGCGTCAAAACAATTTATAGACACGGCTCAAAAGTTATTATGACAACCTCAAACTCGGCCTAACCACCAACTACACATGGCCTCAAACTCGTGACTTAGCTAGGCCACTGCCAAGCTGTTGCCAGGCCACAGCAGGCCCATAGCAGGCCACGACCATGCCAACAGTAGGCCACGGCCAGGCCACACAAGTTACGTCCACCACCTATCCCCTTTACCAGCTAGTTCAACCAAGCTCGCCCCGACTCAAAATCAATCCCGGTCACTACTCATAACAGCCACAATCACGTACTCAAATGTAACAAAACATATAAATATCAAGACGGATTCCTGAGCATGCTCGAGACGGAAATTCAAATGTTTCAACTAAATTAATTAGTGCTTAACCACTCAACCTGTGATTTGGGCAGCCCTTATCCGACCTCGAAATCCGGCCATACACGGCCTCACGACACCCCACAGACGGCCCATAAAACCGCCTGCTTAACCCCTTCCCCACTGCTACCACACAACCTACGAACAGCCACCAACACCCGTGTCAACAACCTAAACAACCACCCCAAAACCCGTGTCAAGCAACCTCAATATTTCTGTCCGAATCGAGTCAACCACATCTCACCCGACCCTTATAAAAACCGGTCCAAAACAGAACCCAAAAGGTGTAAAAACCGAGCCCAGACCCAGTCCTCAAGTACCAGGTGAAAACCCACGATAGCAGCACTCGTCTCTGCACAAAGCCGAGTACCCATCGCCCCCTTACGACTCCATTCTCACGCCATAAAACAGTCACAGGTTGAGCTAACTAAATTAGCGTTGAAACGGTTTTAGAACGGAGGTCCACAAATAGAATGTGACCCCAAAACAATTCCGAGAGACTGCCTACCCATCCCAAAGCCGAACCCAAACAGTCAAAAACACGGGTCCATGTGCTCAACACGACGTTTCAGACTCAAACAGTCCGTTTCAGACACCTCTTTAAGACGAATAATACCATACCCGAAAGAAAAGAGTAAAGACTCAAACTTTACAGCAAAAGAGTAAGAAAACCGAGTTGTTATATGAGACGGTATTTTTGAACTTTAACAAAATTAAGACTTTCTTACCTAGAAATGAGGAGGAAGAAGAGAGGAAGCCAATGGTATAAAAATGGTGAAGTTTGGTTGAGAAATGGGGTTGGGATCTTGGTTTGTAGCTCGGCCACAAATGGCGTCTGAGTATTTGTTTGTTGCTTTTGTTGCAGCACCTTCTATTCTGTTGTTTTTCAGGAAATGTAAAAGGAAGGGAGGACTTAAAGGGAAAACGGGTGGGATTGGTCAGTAAGGTGAGAGTGTGAGGTTTTTGCGGGTGGACCAAAAGCAACAACAACAATGACTAATAATAATAATAATAATAATAATAATAATATATAATAATAATAATAATAATAGTATAGAAATGTAGTTGGTAGGGTGAGCTTGTTTTATTCGAAAAGAAGAAGAAGAATTGCAGGGGGTGGGGGTCACGCATGAACAAACAACAACAATAATAATGTAGTACTCCGTAATATTAATAATAATAATATATAATAATATGTGAAAGTAGAGTGTGGGGTGGATAGGATATGTGTTGTCGACATACGATTGGTCCGTGTTAAGATAAGATTCTCAAATAAAATGTGACGGTCTAATGTTAGACGGAAATTAAGACGAAAACTACTATTATTACAGTCATTATTATTATCCGACCAAAAATACGTATACATATATTATTATATAAATCATGCCTTAAAGATATAATTTAATCGTACGTATTTTTATATAAACGAGCTTTTATATAATACGTTTATAAAAATCGTGTTTGACATAAAATTAATTAAATTGAATAATTCAAAAATATGAAATAAAGTAGTCGAACAGTTTAATAAATTTAAAATGTCAAAAATGGAAAATTCGCGGGTGTTACAGTCCCCCTAAAAGAGAACTTCGCCCCGAAGTTCGACTATCAAGCTCATAATGTGTTCTTATACGCTCATTACCAATTTCCACAAGTGACTATGTTCAAGGTTCAACACTCTCTCTTACTCATTACAAGTCCGTAATCAAATCTCATATCGTCTTATGTCATTGCTATAATCCCACTCTAGAAGCCTCTCTATAAGTCTCTCTACGGGTACCTCTACGAGCCTCCCAAAGATCAAGCGCCAGGTCTAACCCACGGTTCGAAACTCTAATCTCATAAATAACTTCTAACTCATGTCGGTTATATGAATACATATTTATCACGGGGTATAACTCGATTATTACTATGTTTCAATATCACGTCAATCCTCATACATTAACATGTATGCACATCAAAACACCAACTGTACGGACTCCAGGAAACAATCAACCAATGCAAAATTCTTATAATGTGACTCAACCATGTTCTACATTGCCATTTTCGGATATCATGCCACGCATATACCGCGTCAAATCCACCACATGATCACACATGTATTTCTATATCTATTCCCATTCATCATTAATACTTCCGCTTATATGGAAGACCACAATCACAATCATGTAATGACCACTAGGCGACACATAACTTGCATTTTCATCTTACTTGTACACAACAAAATAAAATCATCTCAATTAACACGCATCAAACAAGGTTATCACATCATTCTTGTCATCCAATTACACATGTCAATTAACAAATTTGATTTGAATTTCACTCTTAAACAACAAAACTACCCAATATGGTCAAAGGTAAATAATTCTCAAAATATCACCCATGTAAGGTCCACATGTTCATCCAACACAAGTCAACTAACATAAACCGCAATATAAGGGTATACACCCAATATTTGGGTCAAGTATGAACAAAACAAGGGTCAAAGCAGACCACTTGGTCGAGTATAGGCGGCAACTCGGCCGAGGAGGCGGCTACTCAGCCGAGGAGGCGGCCACTCGGTCGAGTGCGTGATGCACTCAGTCGAGTGTCATCTAGACAGAAGGTATTCACTCTCAAAATTACTTCCAAGCTTTCCTATTTCATCACACAAATGCTAATAGATGAACTCTTGGCCCTAAGGCCATCATTCTACCTCCTAAAATGGAAACTACAACGAGATCACGATGTACACTATGGGCGCTTCACACGACGATTGGAAGGCAACTTTACAAATAACATCTATACTATCACCGCTAGGCCAAAATGTCACCAACTACTCTCACTCGTCGTGCATGCATACTTAAATTAAACGATTACCTTATATAACATCAATGATCAACAAACTTAACAACACCATTTAACCCACATGCATCACATATTTCTTTCTCAAACTTATACCCATAATCAACTTGGTGATGCTACATCTACAACTTTATCTAACGAAATACATTCCCCTAAAAAAAAAACTCAACTTTCACAGGGTAAACTCATCTCTTGTCTCAGAAAATATCATCCCCCGAAAAACCGACGTCGATATACAAATATGATAATCAATTACCATATCACACATGTACACTAACTTTCAAATAGTTTCGCCATTCATTTTTCACTATTACCTTTACTAGACATATTGCACCCTCAATTCTCCTTGATCACCAAAAATTCAATCTAATTCTCTCTTATATTCCTATTTCATAACTTCTTGTCACCATCTTTTAATTTTTATCACTCCTTGAATTCAATGTACTTATTCCCACAATACTTACAATACTACTTAACCATCATTCAAGGTTTAAACCAATAGTATTCACTCCATGACTTACCACTCATAACATTATACATGTACCTCTCTACTTAACTCAAATCCACATCACTTACTCAAATTTACCTCAATTCCAATAAAACACTTGTTTCCCATTTATAACTCTCAAGATGCCACACTCACTCATCGCACATTATTAGCATTTTGCTCCTTATCCTAATGAGCTCGCCGATTCACTCCCATCTCACATCCCCTCAATCACAAGTCTATACGTTCTCACTCATCAAAATCATATAATCCGCAAGGTAAGCTAAGCATTGACCCATACATAAACAAAACAACACATTATCAACAAAATTACAACACTATGAAGCAAGGAAACCTTATTTAAATATGAAAATGTAAAATTTAATCATGTACCCTATGGTATAAAAACAATTTGGCAAAATTTTAAGATGAGATTCTCGAATTAAGGCAATGCATTATATTGTTAACGAGATTGGAGTCTTATTACTCAATTAAATCCGAAAAACTTTGAAACAAGATTTTTAAATTGGAAGATCATACCTAGCATCATCGTACAATATTTAGACCAACACAATATTACATCAACAAAGACTAAGCACCAAGAAATAATTAGGTCACATTTGAAGGCAGAGATCCAAATTGTTTATTTTGAGATAAATTTCAAAAGATCTGCGCAACGTTTTAAAATGAAACCTTGATTTAAGATGTGTAATACTACGGTTTTTCTAAGTCTGTTACTCAGCCGAATATGGCTTACTCGGTCGAGTAAGTGCGTCGTGTATTTCTGGTCAGGCTACTGTCCAGGAATACTCGGCCGAGTATGGGAATACTCGACCGAGTAAGGGATACTCGGCTGAGTACACTCTATACTCGACCGAGTATCCGGTATGACGATGATTATTTCCGCGGTTTGATTAAGAGAGAATTAGAGTTATATAAACGAGATTTACAGTTTTTTAATCACTTTTACCAAAACCTTAACTTTCAACGTAACTCTAACCATCTCCAAATCTCTCTCAAGTTCGTGGATCATTCGTGAGTCTTGTTCATCCTTCCTTCGCGTTGATTGTGTCGGTAAGCCTCTAGTTCTACGAGTTTTGTCATTTGTCTTTTAGGGTTTTGCCCTAGTCTTATGATTTGGGGGGAAGGGGTTGTTGTGCATGTTTGTGATTCAATTGTATGATTATTGTTAGGTGGAGACTTCGTAGAGGAGCCGTTTTAGCTTGCTTGATTGCCTCGTGTCAGATTTGTGCTAAGGTAGGGTTTCCCTACTCGGTTTACTGTTTAATTGATTTAAGATATGTGTTGTAATTGATTGTACGATTGGTATTGTGATTGATTGTTGTTGGTGGATTGGAGTATGGTGTTGGTGTTGAGATGGTTATTAATGTTTGCGAGGTGCGTCCTCGGCTGAGTGGAGCCACTTGCGGGAGTGGCTTCACACCCTAGATTCGCCCTCTGTGGAACCCGGCACAGGAGGGGATGTGCACATTAATGAACAGGGTTATCGCTCGTTGATGAGCGGGGGCTTAGGTGGGCAAGGTTGCGGTCCCCCACTGGCAGGGCTACACACTTTAGTGTGTAGTCAGTTATGAGATGTGATTGGGAGTTGGAGGTGGATTGTGAACAACTATTTATCTTTATCGTACCTTGTGTTATTTTGATTCAAACAGTCCGTTTCAGACACCTCTTTAAGACGAATAATACCATACCCGAAAGAAAAGAGTAAAGACTCAAACTTTACAGCAAAAGAGTAAGAAAACCGAGTTGTTATATGAGACGGTATTTTTGAACTTTAACAAAATTAAGACTTTCTTACCTAGAAATGAGGAGGAAGAAGAGAGGAAGCCAATGGTATAAAAATGGTGAAGTTTGGTTGAGAAATGGGGTTGGGATCTTGGTTTGTAGCTCGGCCACAAATGGCGTCTGAGTATTTGTTTGTTTCTTTTGTTGCAGCACCTTCTATTCTGTTGTTTTTCAGGAAATGTAAAAGGAAGGGAGGACTTAAAGGGAAAACGGGTGGGATTGGTCAGTAAGGTGAGAGTGTGAGGTTTTTGCGGGTGGACCAAAAGCAACAACAACAATGACTAATAATAATAATAATAATAATAATAATAATAATAATAATAATAATAATAATATATAATAATAATAATAATAGTATAGAAATGTAGTTGGTAGGGTGAGCTTGTTTTATTCGAAAAGAAGAAGAAGAATTAGGGGGGGTGGGGTCACGCATGAACAAACAACAACAATAATAATGTAGTACTCCGTAATATTAATAATAATAATATATAATAATATGTGAAAGTAGAGTGTGGGGTGGATAGGATATGTGTTGTCGACATACGATTGGTCCGTGTTAAGATAAGATTCTCAAATAAAATGTGACGGTCTAATGTTAGACGGAAATTAAGACGAAAACTACTGTTATTACAGTCATTATTATTATCCGATAAAAAATACGTATACATATATTATTATATAAATCATGCCTTAAAGATATAATTTAATCGTACGTATTTTTATATAAACGAGCTTTTATATAATACGTTTATAAAAATCATGTTTGACATAAAATTAATTAAATTGAATAATTCAAAAATATGAAATAAAGTAGTCGAACAGTTTAATAAATTTAAAATGTCAAAAATGGAAAATTCGCGGGTGTTACAATCACCCCACCTTTTAAAAAGTTTCGTCCTCGAAACTTGAAGGTATAAAAGAAAGGTTATATAAAAAAAAATTAAAACTGGAATTGAAATCGGTAACTAAAACATTTAAAAGGTTACTTATCGTAAGAACTAAAATTCTTTCAAAAGTTTCAAATAAAATTTTCCAATGTAACGATTCTCATCAAAGGAACGAAAGTGTTCTCGTTACGTATTCAAGAACATCACATTCCAAATCAAAGATAAGGTAAAAAGGCAAATCATTTGTATAAATCAAAAATCAAAATACCTTCAAAAACATTGATGAAGAGTTTTCAAAAATATAAGTCTCATTCATGGAACGGAATTGCTCTTGTCGTGCACACAAGAACGCTAACTTTCCAAGTCAGAGACAAATTTAAAACAAAAACTATTCGCCGACAAGCGTAGAACAAGTTATCAAAGGTCTCCAATAACTAGTTCTAACATCCGATCAACGTTAAAATCAAAATAAGAGAAAGGTAATCTACTCAAATTTTCTTTTGCAAAAAGTCAAGATAGAAATAAAGGGTTCACTTTTAAACCCAATGGGGGTCAAATCACGAAAATGTAACATTAAACTCGACAAAGAAGTCATAAATAGGTCAAAGTTAACGAGAAATTGGACAAAACTTAACGAAATCTCGGGTTTAGTAATTAAAATTACGATAAATGAGTCTATACTCAAGGAACAATTATGGAATTAAATCAAATTTTCATTTTCAAATCTTTAAAAATAGGCTAGGTTTGCAGAAGTGACATAAACTTTTAAGAATGAATCGAAACTGGTAGCTTGAAAGTTTAGAAGTTGTACAAAAAGGAAAGTAACTTAGATAGCATAAAAACAAAGTATGTTAAGAGAGCTCAAACTTAAGCCACAAGAGAGCTATAATGAATTTCATAGGGTAAAAATTGAAGTCAAAATTACAAGGATGTCAAAGATAGAGTTTCACAAGATACGAGTGTCAAACTTAAAGGAGGAGCAAGATGAAGCGAGGAAATGAGGTATGAAAGGTAACGCTTATGATCGGGGAGAAAGGGAAATAAGACAACAAGGAAACGCCAGACACTCTTATCTCCAACAACAACATCACTCAAAACGGTTCCGAAAACTTCCTAACAACAAAACTCATAACCACATCACTCCCAAGGGTTTCCTCAATCGCTTATGTTACCTCATCCTAATCTATTCCTTGAAACAAGGTACTCCACTATAAGTGTGATCTCATCGCTCCAAATCCTCAAACATCCAGAAACAACTTTCGCAAGCCTAAGGTCAAGGCTTCCAACAAAGCTATATTCGTATCCAACTAGTGTCAACTATGGGTTCCTCAAAAAGTAAACCTTCAATCAAGAATCCCAATACCAAGCTCTAAACTCCAAGAGAAGGTTCCTCAAATATTCCACAAGGTTCTCATTTCAAAACAAGGTAGTAACATACCAACCCCAAAATCTGAAAAAATCAATAGGATCTCAAGTTTCTCTATCCTCTTACTTATTAAGGATTCCCAAAAGCGGAACTACACTCAGCTTCAACATCATCCCATCATCTCAAGTACTCAATGCGACCTCAAGGTCTATAAAACTATAGGGTTAACAAATTCTTCTCAATACTAAGTCTCTCTCAACTCAAGAACTCTCAAGAGCCAACTAATACCAAATCACATCACCAATCCATTATGGTCATCAACATCCCAAGGAGTATTCTTTCAAATTTGACATCCTAAAACTTACTTACTATCAAATTCCCAAGAAACAAGGTCTTAATTGTAACAACACTTTATCACCTCAAAGTTCCTAAAACCATAAATTGAAACTATGTTCTTTAACCTAACAATTGGTGTCAACCATACCGTTACCCTTTCTAGTTATTAAAACAAGTGCTAAAACTTCCCAATAATGTAGCTTACTCTCACTCTCATACCATACCTCAAGTAGTAATCAATATCACTCACTAAAACCAACTAGTAATCCCACATTTAACATTTCTCACACGGTAACATATACATTATCAAGCCCTCATATCCAAAGTGATTATGGAAGCCAATCACAAACTCGACTACTTAGTCAATCTTATATCCTCAAATCCACCATTCAGTTTCATCCATTTTAAGTAAAGTACTAAGCACTAGTATCCCAAACATAAACAACAATGCCATGTTCCATAACCTTAGTAACAAATGCAACTCACACTTGAGACACAAAATCCACCAATCCAACGTATTCACTTTATCAAGGATCTATAGGTATAAGAACCATCAAGTATGTCTTATCGCACTACCTAAGTCTTTCCAACATTGAATCCTCTCAAAACCAAGAAAGGGTCAAACACAAACAATCTCTTCAAAGGTCGTAATTTCCAACCAAGGTCAACATTTCTCAAAAGAAATAGTATTATCAAAAGGCGTTAAGGAAGGATAAGCAAGGAACAATTGACAAGTTAGGAAATACAAGAGTGACTCACAAGGAGAAAGAAAAGAGGATTTAGAAGAAGGAATAAGCATTAAGGAGTAAAGAACGGGGCAAGGTACACAAAGAATGAGAAACATCTTCGAGGAAGTAGAAGCATTCTTCAAAGTTGAACAAATCTTCAATCCTCAGCAATAGGCACCAAAACTTGATCACCACATTGGTAAGCTCACGGTCATTGATCCAAGAACACAACAATTATTAAATGACAATCAACAAACATGTTAGTACCTAACAAAGAGCAATCACAAAGAGACTACAGCATAAGGTTCTAAGTCTACCCATCCTACCCATCTCTCAAGTTTATTATTTAAAGGTCAAGTTATTTATATTGGGGTGCACAAACGTGCGTCGAGAGCAAATATGCTCTGATACCAACTGTGACACCCTCGTTTATTGCGGAAAAGTAAACACATAAATCTAGATAAAAACTGCATGGATATGTTTGTAATAGGTTCATTTGGGTAAAAACCTGTAATTTTTAAAACCGAAACGAAACCGAACTCGTTATAAAAATATCCAAATGGGAAGGTGTCAAACATGCAAGGTCCAAAATAAATCTCATGAATGAAACATCACTAAAGTCGCGAAACAAAGTTATACAACCCAAATATGAGAAAGGGAGACATGTCCCTAAAAGTATATGACATAAAAAGTATTTAAGGGTCACAATATAATAAAGTCAATCTAGGTCCCAAGGTTACTTTGCTCGCTAGCTCGTCCATGTACCCCATATATGCATCACCTACTCCGTCATTCGCATTTTATACAAATACGAAAGCCACGAGTTAGTGGGAGTAACTCGAGTTCTCCCAGCCACGAAATGTCATAATTACTATAACATGTAAACATAAGAATATGAATACGAATCACACATAGCCTTAGCATATAAATGCTAGACAATCGTGCTTATCATGTGAACAACAATATAACAACACATAGTCCTAGCATGTGAATACTAGACCGACTCATACTACACTATCATGTGAATCACATAACATCAGGGAATCCAAACTCTATCAACCATAGCCAGCTTGCATCTCACCTTCTATGATTCATAGAATCATCAAACAAGAAAGGACAATATATCTAGAGACAGCCATAAGTTCCTAGTACAGTCAATAGTCACTTTGTAACTCGAGTCTATACCACGAGGTAAGGTAAACACCCTAGTCCTAAACCGCGAGACCTAGTGACATGCGGAACGCATCCAAGACTCATGATCACACACATGAGTACCCCTAAGGAGTCCACCAAAGGGTTGGCTAGTACTTAAGCTAACCACATACTTCTAAGAGTACGTCAGGAGGTCATGCCCTAACTTGGATATAAGCCCACCAAGCTAAGACACAAAGGCTATTAAGCTGTGAACATACACTCGTCAAAGACTATAAAGGCCTATCTATGACATCGACCGAAGTCACTCACCTAGGACCTAGTCCCAACTGAATGCTATAGCCTACAACACTTAAGACAAGTAGGACACCCACTTAACCATAAGAGGGGCAAAGAGTCCAACTTTCAAACGTAATGCTGACATTCTATCATGTGAAAGGCTATATAAATGTCTATTCAGCAGACAATCCAACCATATCCTCAATGTCATCAATAACCAAATTATAGTTAACCATCAATATCATAATCCATGAGAATAAGCTAAAATGGCAACAAGACAAGAAGACTCAAGTATAAGGCAACCAATTCATCCAACAACCAACATGTGAAATGATAATTACAAATATCAAGGCATAGCATAAAACCTCCAATAACAACCAATCTCACCTCAAAGACAAACCCTCGACCCTAGTCCCGCGACGGGTCATCCACAAATCGAGGTCGACCGGTTTAAACCTAGTTTGACCAAACTCATTCGGTCAAACGGCCCATTTCGAGTCTTGGCCTACCTTGGCCCAAATCACAAAATGTATCACAATGTCAGTCTCATGCTATTTCCAATTTCTATCATGTGAGAAACGAAAGTAATACATTATCAATCTCCTAAACACTTAACAAACAACAAACACAACATCCATGTGACATTAAATCGTCGAGTAACTCGGAATAGTTACCTTAAGCTAGCAAAGAGACAAGTAATAACTTGAGAAAGCTTCTAAAACCCAAAATTACTCTGCATCTTCAACCACATATGAGTCACCTAAATAATTATGTGAAAGGACGATATTAACGAATTATCGTTATATAAAATATGAGACGGAAATTAATTTAATTATATTTTAAATAAACCAAACTAGCGTCAAAACAATTTATAGACACGGCTCAAAAGTTATTATGACAACCTCAAACTCGGCCTAACCACCAACTACACATGGCCTCAAACTCGTGACTTAGCTAGGCCACTGCCTAGGCCACGGCCAGGCCAGCCACGCCAAGTGTTGCCATGCCCACGAGGGCCACGGCCATGCCAACAGTAGGCCACGGCCAGGCCACACAAGTTACGTCCACCACCTATCCCCTTTACCAGCTAGTTCAACCAAGCTCGCCCCGACTCAAAATCAATCCCGGTCACTACTCATAACAGCCACAATCACGTACTCAAATGTAACAAAACATATAAATATCAAGACGGATTCCTGAGCATGCTCGAGACGGAAATTCAAATGTTTCAACTAAATTAATTAGTGCTTAACCACTCAACCTGTGATTTGGGCAGCCCTTATCCGACCTCGAAACCCGGCCATACACGGCCTCACGACACCCCACATACGGCCCATAAAACCGCCTGCTTAACCCCTTCCCCACTGCTACCACACAACTTACGAACAGCCACCAACACCCGTGTCAACAACCTAAACAACCACCCCAAAACCCGTGTCAAGCAACCTCAATATTTCTGTCCGAATCGAGTCAACCACATCTCACCCGACCCTTATAAAAACCGGTCCAAAACAGAACCCAAAAAGGTGTATAAAACCGAGCCCAGACCCAGTCCTCAAGTACCAGGTGAAAACCCACGATAGCAGCACTCGTCTCTGCACAAAGCCGAGTACCCATCGCCCCCTTACGACTCCATTCTCACGCCATAAAACAGTCACAGGTTGAGCTAACTAAATCAGCGTTGAAACGGTTTTAGAACGGAGGTCCACAAATAGAATGTGACCCCAAAACAATTCCGAGAGACTGCCTACCCATCCCAAAGCCGAACCCAAACAGTCACAAACACGGGTCCATGTGCTCAACACGACGTTTCAGACTCAAACAGTCCGTTTCAGACACCTCTTTAAGACGAATAATACCATACCCGAAAGAAAAGAGTAAAGACTCAAACTTTACAGCAAAAGAGTAAGAAAACCGAGTTGTTATATGAGACGGTATTTTTGAACTTTAACAAAATTAAGACTTTCTTACCTAGAAATGAGGAGGAAGAAGAGAGGAAGCCAATGGTATAAAAATGGTGAAGTTTGGTTGAGAAATGGGGTTGGGATCTTGGTTTGTAGCTCGGCCACAAATGGCGTCTGAGTATTTGTTTGTTGCTTTTGTTGCAGCACCTTCTATTCTGTTGTTTTTCAGGAAATGTAAAAGGAAGGGAGGACTTAAAGGGAAAACGGGTGGGATTGGTCAGTAAGGTGAGAGTGTGAGGTTTTTGCGGGTGGACCAAAAGCAACAACAACAATGACTAATAATAATAATAATAATAATATATAATAATAATAATAATAGTATAGAAATGTAGTTGGTAGGGTGAGCTTGTTTTATTCGAAAAGAAGAAGAAGAATTGCAGGGGGTGGGGGTCACGCATGAACAAACAACAACAATAATAATGTAGTACTCCGTAATATTAATAATAATAATATATAATAATATGTGAAAGTAGAGTGTGGGGTGGATAGGATATGTGTTGTCGACATACGATTGGTCCGTGTTAAGATAAGATTCTCAAATAAAATGTGACGGTCTAATGTTAGACGGAAATTAAGACGAAAACTACTATTATTACAGTCATTATTATTATCCGACCAAAAATACGTATACATATATTATTATATAAATCATGCCTTAAAGATATAATTTAATCGTACGTATTTTTATATAAACGAGCTTTTATATAATACGTTTATAAAAATCATGTTTGACATAAAATTAATTAAATTGAATAATTCAAAAATATGAAATAAAGTAGTCGAACAGTTTAATAAATTTAAAATGTCAAAAATGGAAAATTCACGGGTGTTACAGTCCCCCTAAAAGAGAACTTCGCCCCGAAGTTCGACTATCAAGCTCATAATGTGTTCTTATACGCTCATTACCAATTTCCACAAGTGACTATGTTCAAGGTTCAACACTCTCTCTTACTCATTACAAGTCCGTAATCAAATCTCATATCGTCTTATGTCATTGCTATAATCCCACTCTAGAAGCCTCTCTATAAGTCTCTCTACGGGTACCTCTACGAGCCTCCCAAAGATCAAGCGCCAGGTCTAACCCACGGTTCGAAACTCTAATCTCATAAATAACTTCTAACTCATGTCGGTTATATGAATACATATTTATCACGGGGTATAACTCGATTATTACTATGTTTCAATATCACGTCAATCCTCATACATTAACATGTATGCACATCAAAACACCAACTATACGGACTCCAGGAAACAATCAACCAATGCAAAATTCTTATAATGTGACTCAACCATGTTCTACATTGCCATTTTCGGATATCATGCCACGCATATACCGCGTCAAATCCACCACATGATCACACATGTATTTCTATATCTATTCCCATTCATCATTAATACTTTCGCTTATATGGAAGACCACAATCACAATCATGTAATGACCACTAGGCGACACCTAACTTGCATTTTCATCTTACTTGTACACAACAAAATAAAATCATCTCAATTAACACGCATCAAACAAGGTTATCACATCATTCTTGTCATCCAATTACACATGTCAATTAACAAATTTGATTTGAATTTCACTCTTAAACAACAAAACTACCCAATATGGTCAAACGTAAATAATTCTCAAAATATCACCCATGTAAGGTCCACATGTTCATCCAACACAAGTCAACTAACATAAACCGCAATATAAGGGTATACACCCAATATTTGGGTCAAGTATGAACAAAACAAGGGTCAAAGCAGACCACTTGGTCGAGTATAGGCGGCAACTCGGCCGAGGAGGCGGCTACTCAGCCGAGGAGGCGGCCACTCGGTCGAGTGCGTGATGCACTCAGTCGAGTGTCTTCTAGACAGAAGGTATTCACTCTCAAAATTACTTCCAAGCTTTCCTATTTCATCACACAAATGCTAATAGACGAACTCTTGGCCCTAAGGCCATCATTCTACCTCCTAAAATGGAAACTACAACGAGATCACGATGTACACTATGGGCGCTTCACACGACGATTGGAAGGCAACTTTACAAATAACATCTATACTATCACCGCTAGGCCAAAATGTCACCAACTACTCTCACTCGTCGTGCATGCATACTTAAATTAAACGATTACCCTATATAACATCAATGATCAACAAACTTAACAACACAATTTAACCCACATGCATCACATATTTCTTTCTCAAACTTATACCCATAATCAACTTGGTGATGCTACATCTACAACTTTATCTAACGAAATACATTCCCCTAAAAAAAAAACTCAACTTTCACAGGGTAAACTCATCTCTTGTCTCAGAAAATATCATCCCCCGAAAAACCGACGTCGATATACAAATATGATAATCAATTACCATATCACACATGTACACTAACTTTCAAATAGTTTCGCCATTCATTTTTCACTATTACCTTTACTAGACATATTGCACCCTCAATTCTCCTTGATCACCAAAAATTCAATCTAATTCTCTCTTATATTCCTATTTCATAACTTCTTGTCACCATCTTTTAATTTTCATCACTCCTTGAATTCAATGTACTTATTCCCACAATACTTACAATACTACTTAACCATCATTCAAGGTTTAAACCAATAGTATTCACTCCATGACTTACCACTCATAACATTATACATGTACCTCTCTACTTAACTCAAATCCACATCACTTACTCAAATTTACCTCAATTCCAATAAAACACTTGTTTCCCATTTATAACTCTCAAGATGCCACACTCACTCATCGCACATTATTAGCATTTTGCTCCTTATCCTAATGAGCTCGCCGATTCACTCCCATCTCACATCCCCTCAATCACAAGTCTATACGTTCTCACTCATCAAAATCATATAATCCGCAAGGTAAGCTAAGCATTGACCCATACATAAACAAAACAACACATTATCAACAAAATTACAACACTATGAAGTAAGGAAACCTTATTTAAATATGAAAATGTAAAATTTAATCATGTACCCTATGGTATAAAAACAATTTGGCAAAATTTTAAGATGAGATTCTCGAATTAAGGCAATGCATTATATTGTTAACGAGATTGGAGTCTTATTACTCAATTAAATCCGAAAAACTTTAAAACAAGATTTTTAAATTGGAAGATCATACCTAGCATCATCGTACAATATTTAGACCAACACAATATTACATCAACAAAGACTAAGCACCAAGAAATAATTAGGTCACATTTGAAGGCAGAGATCCAAATTGTTTATTTTGAGATAAATTTCAAAAGATCTGCGCAACGTTTTAAAATGAAACCTTGATTTAAGATGTGTAATACTACGGTTTTTCTAAGTCTGTTACTCGGCCGAATATGGCTTACTCGGTCGAGTAAGTGCGTCGTGTATTTCTGGTCAGGCTACTGTCCAGGAATACTCGGCCGAGTATGGGAATACTCGACCGAGTAAGGGATACTCGGCTGAGTACACTCTATACTCGACCGAGTATCCGGTATGACGATGATTATTTCCGCGGTTTGATTAAGAGAGAATTAGAGTTATATAAACGAGATTTACAGTTTTTTAATCACTTTTACCAAAACCTTAACTTTCAACGTAACTCTAACCATCTCCAAATCTCTCTCAAGTTCGTGGATCATTCGTGAGTCTTGTTCATCCTTCCTTCGCGTTGATTGTGTCGGTAAGCCTCTAGTTCTACGAGTTTTGTCATTTGTCTTTTAGGGTTTTGCCCTAGTCTTATGATTTGGGGGGAAGGGGTTGTTGTGCATGTTTGTGATTCAATTGTATGATTATTGTTAGGTGGAGACTTCGTAGAGGAGCCGTTTTAGCTTGCTTGATTGCCTCGTGTCAGATTTGTGCTAAGGTAGGGTTTCCCTACTCGGTTTACTGTTTAATTGATTTAAGATATGTGTTGTAATTGATTGTACGATTGATATTGTGATTGATTGTTGTTGGTGGATTGGAGTATGGTGTTGGTGTTGAGATGGTTATTAATGTTTGCGAGGTGCGTCCTCGGCTGAGTGGAGCCACTTGCGGGAGTGGCTTCACACCCTAGATTCGCCCTCTGTGGAACCCGGCACAGGAGGGGATGTGCACATTAATGAACAGGGTTATCGCTCGTTGATGAGCGGGGGCTTAGGTGGGCAAGGTTGCGGTCCCCCACTGGCAGGGCTACACACTTTAGTGTGTAGTCAGTTATGAGATGTGATTGGGAGTTGGAGGTGGATTGTGAACAACTATTTATCTTTATCGTACCTTGTGTTATTTTGATTATGCAGTGAACTGACCCCGTTGTTGTTTTGTAAAATCTGTGGTGATCCATTCGGGGATGGTGAGCAGATTGTGATAGGTGATGATGGTCTTTAGCCTTGGGGACGATATGAGGAGTCATCACTTCGAGTCTAACTTCCGCTCTCACGGGATTAGTCATTTAGATTCAGTTGTTTTGAGTACTAGTGAACTTTTGTTTTGGTTTTGATTTTGGAACATGTAATCGTTAACTCTTTATACTTTAATAAACGTTTTGGAATGGTTAATTTTGATATACTAGCCTCGGGAAACCTAGATGGTAACTATGACACCCCTCGTTAAGGCATCGGGAATAAATAGTAAAATGCGGCGGAAAACACGGGATTTTTAAAACTTTTTGACGCTTCTATTGAAGTCCAACGCGAGGTATCACTAACAACGATAAGTAAGCATAGTTAGTTAAATTTAGGGTTACAAAATAAGTCTATTTATTGGGAAAAAGATATCCCACGAATGAACACAAGTCTAAAGATAGGTGAGTCTAGCAAAACAATAGATAGGGTCCAAGGGTCAAAGATCTCACTAGCCCACACATCTTCCCCATATAATATGCATCACGAACCTGTCATTCATGTAAACATGAACGCCACAGTCAGTGGGGAGTAACTCAGGGTTCTCCCAGCCACAATATGTAAAAAGATAAGTAATTAAGAACTCAATTAAGTAAACAAGTACAAAGGTAAATACTTAAGGTAACAAGAGATCGTAATTAGTAGGCATAGTGAAATAAGAATGAGTAAGCACACATGAGAAAAGAATAAATTAAGTCATCCGTTCACATATTGACTGGACTAAAAAATGTAATACATATACAAAGTATAGACGGACAAGACAAACTACCTAGACTCCAACCTCCTATTAGGACGACGATAATAATTCAGTCCTAGTCTAAACCTGGATCCAGACTCTCGGAATGGACGTCACCCGATTCGACATGCGGTAACCAATCTGCATCCAAGACTCGAAACATGGCATACAGACCTTAACCAAAGGTCGAGTAACCTCTAATCAGAAACATGTCACATATAACCGTAACCAAAGGTTCGAAGAAGGCGGAAGGATAACCCAATCCGGAAACATGGCACACATAACCGTAACCAAAGGTCCGAAAGGGGTAAATAAGGAATGTCAAGTCGTCACACTATATAAAACGTCACACTCGAGTCACAAATAAGAGCCACAATAATTTGCATGATCATAACGTAAAAAAGTCCTAAATTGACTAATTACCAATCATGAGAAAAATACATAACAAAATAAATGATTAATAGAAGTTACAAGTGAAGAAAAACCATCAGGGGACTCCCAGCCGGGTGGGGTACCGGCGCTCGGTCCACCGGCTGGGACACACGCCATACTACAAAGTTTTAATTGAAAGTGTCAGGTGGCTCCCAGCCGGGCGGGGTACCGGCGGCCGGTCCACCGGATGGGACAACACTTACGTCTCGAAAGTCCTCGAAAACTTACAGTGAGCTCCCAGCCGGGTGGGATACCGGCGGCCGGTTCACCGGCTGAGACAACGGGCACTTTGGAAATTCTTGAAAACTTACAGGGGTCTCCCAGTCGGGTGGGGCACCGGCGGCCGGTCCACCGGCTAGGACAACAGCCACTTTGAAAAAGCTTGAAAAGTTTACAAGGATCTCCCAGCCGGGTGAGGCACCGGTGGCAAGTCCACTGGCTGGGACTACCTGCACTCGTGTTTCACCAAAACGACTCCCAAACCATTTGAAACCAACTAAAATCGTTCTACGACAATTGTTTATATGTCCTAGCATGATTCTAACTCAGAAAAACATCGTATTTGAGACGAAAATTCAACCATTACGGATTTAAGACAATAAAGATTGAAACTTTCAACCAAACATGTGAGAAATTTATGTGAGAACACAATTCAACCAAAATTCAAGCAAAACACAACCAAAATCCAGATTTTAACATTTGATAGGCTAAATTAACAACCAAAGCATGCGTATTTGACACTTTTCGAGTAACCCATCACCGTTACCTTATATTCACTTCAATCTTCTAATTAGTCGTCAACAATGTAAGAATCCTCTTCCGGGTTGTCTAGACCTTCCCCTAAACACAAGAAATGAAAGAATTAAGTCAAGAATTCACATCCTCATAAGATGAGAATTTCAAAATATGAGGAAAGTTGACATCTTTCTTACTTAGAAAGAAGGAGAAGGAGATGAGGAGGAGAATGGCGCGAGAATGGACGAAATTGGCGAAGAATTGAGTGAGATATGATGATTTTATGGTTGAGTGGAGATGGAGTAACAATGGTGGTGTGTTTGTTGCAAAATTTCAGAAATTATGATTGACGGAGATGAAGTTGTGAGGTTTATGTGAGGGTTTTATGAAGAGAAAAGAAGAAGGAAAAAGGCCTATAAGGCATATTAGGCCCAACAACTCTAAATGAGTCGATTTCTACTAGAAATTACGTCTCAAGCCTACTATAACTCAAGACAAAAATTTTTATTATCATTATCTATATTATTACTACCGTTATACGACTACGACGATATTTTATAAAAATAAGTTTTATATTATAATTATTTAAATTATTTAAATAAAAATTATTTAGAAATTTATTTAAAACATGATGAAAAGCGCGGGTGTTACAGTAACAGTCTCTCATGCTAGGGTGGTCCTGGTAAGGCACCTTGGTATGTGGGGGTGTTACAAACTGGTATCAGAGCGACGATTCTGGAACATAAAACTAATGAACTTAGTGAACATAGGGAGTCTAAATAAAATGAACCCGGGGAGAGTTGTTTGGAGCTAACGCAAAGACTTAGGAGACATCCCGAAGTCACATTGAGGCCCTTACGATCTCGAACCGGCCAACATGGGGGAGACTTGGGACCTTTGTGTGTTTAAAGTTTTGTGTGTGTCGTATTTGTAGTTATGAATCTTGTGAAATTGTTGGATGAAATGAAAAGTGAATTGCGTAGTTGAACATGATAGACTTGAGCATGATATGTGATTTATTACTTGGCTTTTGGAAGGGTAGTGAAGTATCGTATATAGAATTGCATGTTAAAATGTGTTATCGTAAGTTTATAGCTCGTTTTTGGCATGACTCGGCCGAGCAAGGCGGGTACTCGACCGAGTAGGGGATACTTGGCTGAGTAACCCGACACTCGATCGAGTGTTGGTTGGTGTGTATGTAGCAGTAGCTACTGGTTGTGATCACTCGGCCGAGTAATAGGCATACTCGACCGAGTAACATCCATACTCGACCGAGTATGTTCTCTGTGTTTTTGACGTTAGCTACTGGAGTGGAACACTTGGCCGAGTAGTAGTAGTACTTGACCGAGTAGTCCATACTCGACCGAGTATTTAACGGTACTCGGCCGAGTGATTCTTTGGGGGAGGGTCTTGTTTGTTTTGAGCCGTAGGTTATGTGCACACGTATGTTTTGGGTCTTAAAGCATTATTTTACATATGTGATGGTCTTGATACGTAAGTTACCAGATGCTATGATGTGGAGAATGCCGGCTTATGAGGGATATATATTGGGTAAAGAGGACATGAGTTATATGTGGTTGTGAGGGATAGTGGAAAGGAAAGGGAAGATTTATGAGCTTATCGAGGCATGGAGTATGTTTTGTGAGATGTGGTGAAAGATATAGTCGCGTGTTGAGTAATATAAAAGTGTATATAGGCAAGGGTGATGTAAGTGTAAAGAAAGGTGAGAATGCAAAGGTTGAGATGAGGGATGCGAATAGTGGCAAATTGGGATGTGTAAGGATTTATGGAGGGAGACGGTTAGGATTGTGTTAGTTAAGAATATACATGATTGAAGGTCGTTATAGAGGGATGGTAACGAATGGTGTATTGTGAGGTCGAGTTATGCCGCGATGTGTAGATAGTGGCCGAGTTTGGGAATTTGGATTATCAAGAGGTGAGCCTAGTATGTAATTCTTTGGGCAATTAACGGTATGAGGTGAATTTTTGGTTTTCTAGGGATATGAAAGGGAGATACAACTAATTGAAGAGTAACCGTTAGTTGTGTGGACTTAGTGGTGACAAGTGTGAGTGAGTAGTATAATGGGAGAGGATCAGTAATAAGGAAGAATGAGAAGATATTGATAAGAATTAATGGAATTTGAGTTGTGGAGCAACAAGAAGGTAACCGGATTACTAAAGAGTTAGGTAGAAGAAGGAAGGAGATGAATTATTAATTGGTACTATTGGACAAAAAAAAATGGAAGTAAGATGGGAGAACGTTGACCAAAGTTATGGAACATGAAAGTAAGGAATCATGGAAATGTACAACAGCAGAATGAGAGGGTGTGAGTTAATGGTTATATAGGAGTTCAGGACGACATGTTAGCCATGAGTTTCGAGGTATTAAGGGAGTAAGAAGCTGGAAGAGTGTTTGCACGATATGAGATTTTAGTGGAGAGTCAGGTGACGATACAATTAAGGATAGAATTGGAAAGAATGTTGAGATAAATTTTGTTGATGGATTTGTTGTTCGTTATTTGGGATGATAACCAAAGAGATAAAATGAATTGTTATATTTAAAAAGTGATAGTAAAAGAGCATTTGCATGAAAGATGGTGGTGTCGTAGTGTTGTCACTAGTGGTTAAAGATGATATTAAATAGGAAAGTTAGCCATTCTAACGAGGTTGATTTTGTGGAGGCCGGATTGGTATGTATAGATGCGAGGGAGTATATGATGTGGATATAGGAGGTGTTTGCTTGTAGTTGGGTACTTATGATATGGTTACGTTTGTCGGGTGGTGATAATTGTGCGGATGGGAGGACATGTTATAAAAAGGCATGTGAGTTAAGCTCGGGTGAGAGATATCCATTACCAAGTGGTAACTTACGTGATCAATATTGGCTAGTTAGATTCGATTATGGGTCCATGATGTGTGTAAATGATTGTGTGAGGTTCTGACCTCATGAGTAATGGTATGGTGTGATAGTTATAATTTGTTATATGAGTGTTCCGCGTCATATGTTGTGTACGGTAACCTAATAGGATGATATTTAAAAAGTGGTAATTTGGGTGATCTAGAATGACTAGTTATACCTGTATGTGTATGTATGATATCTGTAAGTAATAGTGTGAGGTTCCGGCCTCATGAGTAATAGTATGGATGATATTCATAAGGTATTATTTGTTATTCCGTGTAATATGTGGCGTTGTGATCTAGTAAAATGGTTTCAAGGAAGTCTTCTGGTCAAGGAAGTTGTACTGAGTTAGTGTTTATGGGATTGTATAAGTTGCGATGACTATCGATGTGGTTGTTGTGCCTCAGGTGGCGATCCGGGCACGATGCTTCTTGTTGTGATACGAGTATTTTCGCACTGTGGTGCAGCTGTTGGTGGCGGTGTTGCGATGCGATCATCGGTTGTGGTGGAGTAGGCGGGATACTGAAGAGACAAACTTTCGAAAGTATATATCAGTTATAGATTGTTGTTTGTTTACTGCTGTTTCCTGTCAGTGTCGGTCTAGCATATAGCTTGTTGTTTTGTTTATTAATGTTTCTTACCAGTTTCTGCTGGGAAGTGAGGGTAGAATATGATATGGAACAAAGTTGCGTATGTTTCCGTGTTGTCATGGTATAGTGATGTTCTGTTAATGGGACACAGTTGTGAGAGGTTGTTTGAGTAATTTCGGTCTTGTTTTAGAAGAGGCATTGGCTAACATAGTTGTGGCAAGAGTTTTGTGGAATGTGTGTTTGCTGAGCTGGAAGCGGCAAGTGGTTCGTGATCTTTATTAGGACAGTGAGTATAGAGTATTGAGAACTAGTATTATGTTAAGTTATGGATGCGTTTTACGGCAATAAACAGGAGAACTTGAGGATCTAGTGTCAGTGTGTGTAACAATTGTGGATCGTGAGTTATGATTGCGGAGATAAGTGCATGTATAAAGAAGTATGTCGTTTTGCGGGAATGGTTATGCTAAGGATTTTGTGGTATAGGTTAGGTGGTGTGCCGAATGAATTGAGGTATCACTACTACAGATACAGGCTATAACAACGGTTAAAAACCGTTGTTATATAAAAAAGCGGACGTTGTTAAAGCGTCCGTTATAGTAGGTTTTAACAACGGTTGGTTTTTCTTAGAAACCCGTTGTGAAAACTATTAACAACGGTTTAAAGTAGAAAAAACCGTTTTGGAAAGGGTGACTAAATTTTGGTGGGAAAGTTATAACAACGGTTACAGTATAAAAAACCGTTGTTATAACTAAAGACAACGGGTTTTTTTAAATAACCGTCGTTGTTTATTTAAAAAAACAAATTAAATTAAATATTACTAGATGCATGCATTATTACAGCGGCCGGTTATAATTCCGATGCATGCATTATTACTGCGAATCCCTGCATATGAATGGACAATATATGGAATGAGAAGGGTTATAAGATTTGAAGCAGAGATATGATGGCACAACTTTCTAAACGTATATTAATTAAAAAATAACTCAAAAGACACATTACTTAGTATAAATACATGCATTATCTCAACCACCATTCCATTATCTCACTATATATCTCCAAACCCTAACTGCTAAAACAAACTCCAAACCCTAAATCTTTCAAAAAAACTCCAAACTTCATCAACAATGAATGATACCATCCGTAAGACTGTTACTATGACCGAGCACAACAGTAGTTTTATCCGCCGGTTGCTGGACATCGAGGACAGGTACAGGAGCTACCTTGAGGACGCTTAGACCGCACTCAAGGACGCCAAAAAAAATGGCTTGACAGAGCAGCAGTTGTTGCAGCTATATGACGATATCGCAACTGCTGAACGAAACCTCCAAATAGCTAAGGAGGAGAGGATGGATATCATAGAAGAGAATGAGACTCTCTATGCATATCTATGAATTGCATTTTTATCAATATAATTCGTTTTTTAATTTATGTATTTATATATATATATATATATATATATATATATATATATATATATATATATATATTAATTAAGTTTATCATGCATTCCTCTCTATCATCTTGCTTCTTCTTTGTTTTATTTTATTTAATTTGTTTTGCAAGCTAATAAACGCAGAAAAACAACAGTGACAAAACTAATTAAGCGAATAATACTTAGAGAAAGAACATAATGATCGATAAAAACACATGCAAATGAAATAATTAGAGAAAGAAATGTGGGTTAATATCCGTATACTACCCTTTAATTGTAGGACTATAACGCAAATTTCATATGTAATTTATAGTCATAAAACAAAATAACAAGGAAACGATAAGGAACAAGAAATAACCTCGGGTCCTTTGATGCACGTAAAAGAAGTAAATCAAACGAGATTCCCTCCTAATTGTTGCACCCAAGACTTGTCCGAGATATGCCCTTGTGCTAGAACGTGTTCTCCGATTGCCTTGCAATATTGGGAGAACTTGTTGTGAGGTTTTCGAGATGTGAGATCTGAGTTTCAGAGAGAAAGTGTCTCCAAAACCCTAGTTTTCTGTAAAATGAAAATGTCTAGGTCAAAAGGAGAGGGAGTCTCTCCTTTTGTTTGGTTCGGCTGGACCGACGGTTTGCATGGGGAAGTGGGCTTCCACTTCCTCTTAATTTTAGCTCGAAGTCCAGTTCGCCAAATGCAAAATGTATATGACGGGTTTGTATTATAAACTGTTATCGGTTATCGGAAATTAAGGCATCAGCTAATAATACGGGTTAGCTGAATTATTAATACGTGTCCGACAAAACAGTATTGTATAATTATATTCAATATACATTTAGTTAAATATAAAACGCTTATATTTAATTTTTACGAATTAACTGGTTAATTCGCCTTAGCTCATAATATTTAATCCGTATTAAATATAATATCTCAACATCACATATTTGACTAAATATTAGTCAAATAACTCAGACTAACTGGTTAGTCAATTTTGGCATCTACATGATTTGTATTTTCATACCGTCACATCTCTCGAACGTATCCTATAGGTGTGACTTTTAGGGACCAGTTGATCACCGCCATCTGTATGACAATAACGTCAAACTTATCTAGCAAGCCAACCGTTATTGATAAACGTGGATCAACTGATAATAATACCAAAGTATGCCCTTTGATCCTTTTAGAGGTTTATGAGTCCTTGCACTAACTGTTAAGGACACCAACCCCAACAAGCTCCCACTTGTCCGTACAAGTGTATGTGCAATGACGTTATCCGCACTAACTGGAGGACACAAGCTCCAACAAACTCCCACTTGTCCGTACAAGTGTATGTGCGATAACCGATTCTCATATTCATTTAAAATTTCTCCCACTCAATGTAAAACAATTTGCAGATCCGGATCCGCAAAGGTCGTATTTTACAATCGATCTGTATCTAGAGTGGTTTCCCCGACTAGAGAGTAACTTAACTGATAAAACGAATCCGTATCCGAGCATGGCCATGCATTTCGATTCTGACTCCTCGAGTGGCCCCGAGAAATATCGAGTACCTGATAAAGGCTGAATATTTCCTTCAACTCGAACTCCTTCCGATCTAAGCACAGCATGAAATGACCCAGAAAAAAACTACTTGGCCCCCTGTTACGGATGACCGTGAGAAAGAAACCAAAGTCACCCAAAATCTGCCTTAGTCTCAAGAGACAGTCGATAGTCAAAAGAATCGACTCTTAGGATCACCATGGAGGTCCTATCCACGACCGGGCACCGAATGTTATAAAACATTTAGGACTCCACGTCGATGTCACAATTGTGTCCTACGAAATATCCGTATAAATCGCCTCTGTGATTGGTCAGTCAACCGGTTGACTTATGGCTCGTTGAACCCACCATCAACCAACGTCACAAAATAATTGCCGTGAGTTATCAGCTCATGTGGGCAATTAAGGACTGAAAAATATAATGTTCTTTTGAGTTCACTTTGTGGTGTTCAAAATTTGTCGTACAAATCCACATGAAAAACAAAATATATATAAAATATCAAAACGATGATGTCGTATAGAGTACAAGAGAGTATGAATCTGATCCATAAAAGAGTACTACAACTTAGGAACACGTTTGATTCCCATGGAATTAACATGCCCTTCATGCTTATCTTGTCGTAATGCTTTAGTGAGAGGATCTGCTATGTTATCATCTGTAGCAATCTTTTCTATCACTACTTCCTTTTGCTCCACGTAATCCCGGATTAGATGAGCTTTCCGTTGTACATGTCTAGATTTGTTGCTAGACTTTGGCTCCTTAGCTTGGAAGATGGCACCATTATTGTCGCAATAGATGGTGATCGGGTCATTCGAACTAGGCACTACGGATAGTCCATGTAAGAATTGACGCATCCATATCGCTTCCTTTGTAGCTTCAGACGCGGCATAGTACTCGGACTCAGTCGTAGAATCAGATAATGAGTTTGTTTCGAACTCTTCCGGTGACTCAGCAGCGCCATTAAGAGTAAAAACGAATCCAGATCGAGATTTCGAGTCATCTCGATCCGTTTGGAAGCTAGCATCTGCAGAACCGGTTGCGCATAGCTTTTGTTCACCTCCATAAGTCAATGCCCAATCTTTAGTCCTCCGTAGGTACTTAAGAATGTTCTTTGACCAATACCCAATGTGGTTCACCCGGATGCTTTGTTGGAATCGACTTGTCATACTCAATGCATATGCCACGTTCGGACGTGTGCATATCATGGCATACATGATTGATCCTATAGCCGAAGCATAAGGAATCCGTGTCATGCGCTCTTTCTCTTCTCGGTGTCTCGGTGCCGAGATCGGCTCAAATGCACCCCTGGAGACATAGGAAGGAACCCCTTCTTGGAGTTAGTCATGCTTAATCTCTCTAGGACTTTGTCTATGTAAGACTCCCGATCGAGAGATAGCATCCTTCGTGATCTATCTCGATAGATACGGATGCCCAGAATTCTTTGTGCCTCTCCCAGATCTTTCATCCGGAAATGGTTTTTCAACCATACTTTCACCGAAGTTAAGAGAGGTATGTCATTCCCAATCGGAGTATGTCGTCAACATACAATATTAGGAAGACAATCTTGCTCCCACTCGACTTGATATATAGACATGGTTCCTCGACCGATCGAGTAAATCCATTGTCTTTTATCACTTGGTCGAAGCGATGATTCCAACTCCTTGATGCTTGCTTAAGTCCATAAATGGAACGCTTAAGCTTGCACACTTTCTTAGGATGTCCTGGATCGATGAAACCTTCGGGTTGTACCATGTACAACTCTTCCTCCAAAAAGCCGTTTAAGAAGGCGGTTTTCACGTCCATTTGCCAAATTTCATAGTCATGAAAAGCGGCAATCGCTAAGATAATCCGAATGGAACGCAGCATGACTACGGGTGCAAAGATCTCATCGTAGTGCAAACCTGGCACTTGGGTGAAGCCTTTAGCAACTAGTCGTGCTTTGTAGATATCTTCTTGACCTTCCACAGAATGCTTTATCTTGTAAAGCCATTTGCATTGAAGGGGACGAACCTTGGCAGGTAAGTCAACAAGATCCCACACGTTGTTCTCATACATGGAGTCCATCTCGGATTGCATGGCCTCAAGCCATAGCTTTGAGTCGAAACTAGTCATGGCACCTTTATAGGTTGCGGGTTCACTACTCGTTAAGAGTAGAACGTCATCTATGTCGTGTTCCTCGACCATACCAATGTATCTGTCCGGAGGAATAGAGACTCTTCCCGACCTCCTAGGTTCCTCAGAATATTCACCGCAAGGGATTGAAGGAACAGGTTCCTCCAATGGTTGCTCGGTGTTTGGTTCTGGAATCTCCGACAGTTCGAAGGTTCTATCACTCTTTGCATTCTCGAGAAATTCCTTCTCTAAGAATGTCGCACTAGCCGCAACAAAAACGCGTTGTTCGGTTGGCGAATAGAAGTAATGACCACGTGTTCCTTTAGGATAACCTATAAAGTATGTCTTGACCGATCGCGGGCCGAGCTTATCCTCGTGTCTCCACTTGACATAAGCCTCGCAGCCCCAAACCCGTATAAAGGACAAGTTAGGGACCGTTCCCTTCCATAGTTCATATGGAGTCTTGTCAACAGATTTAGACGGACTTCGGTTAAGTATTAGAGCGGCTGACAAAAGAGCATAACCCCATAATGAATCGGGTAAAACCGTGTGACTCATCATGGATCGAACCATATCAAGTAGTGTTCGATTTCTCCGTTCGGACACACCATTCAACCGAGGTGTTCGGTGGAGTTAATCGTAGGGCAATCCCACAGTCCTTTAGGTGTCGATCAAACTCGTGAGAAAGATACTCGCCACCACGATCTGAACGTAGTGTTTTAATCTTTCTACCCAATAGGTTCTGACCCTATTCTCGGTATTCCTTGAATTTCTCAAAGGATTCACTTTTGTGCTTCATTAAGTAGACATAGCCATATCTACTTAAATCATCCGTGAAAGTGATGAAATACCTATAGCCTTCTCGTGCGGTGATTGACATAGGACCACATACATCCGTGTGTATGAGCCCTAATAGGTCGCCAGCCGCGCATTCCAATACCTTTGAAGGAAATCCGAGTCATCTTACCGATGAGACATGATTCACACGTGCCAAATGATTGAAAATCAAAGGCCGAGATAGCTCCATGTTTGATGAGCTGTTTTACGCGTTTCTCATTAATGTGTCCCATACGGCAGTGCCATAGATACGTTTGATCTTTGTCACCAACCTTTAACTTTTTATTCATTACGTGTAATATTTCCGTGGTCGGATCTAAAACATAAATTCCGTTCATGGAGGCGCCTTGTCAGAATCATATCGTGTAATGAGAAAATGCAAGCATTATTTTCTATTACAAATGAAAAACCAAGTTTATCAAGCGTTAAACCGAAATAATGTTTTTGGAAAGACTAGGTACATAATAGCGATCATATAATGACAACTCAAATCCGCTAGGAAGTCGGATCACATATGTCCCCTTGGAGATGGCAAACTACTCTTGCTCCATTCCCAACACGCAGTCCACCTCACCCTTTACGAGGGGTTCGATGTTTTGAGCCCCCGCACATGATTACACACGAGATGAGAACCACAACCAGTATCAAGTACCCAAGTTCCAGTAACTTGCGTGGTTAATCTCAATCATATGAATAAAAGTAGAAGAAGAAGACAGACCAACAGGTTTAACACGACCTGCTTTTAAGTCCTCATGATAAACAGGACATGTGCGTCTCCAATGCCCATCATGTGGCGGTGATGGCATTCCATGTTATCTTTCTTGCTCTTTGTCGCGCCCGATGAGTTACTCGACTCACCAGGACCACTCTTACCCGAGCCCGACTTCTTGAACTTCGCCTTACCTACTCGCTAGGTTTGCTCGAGCTTTGCTCTTACCCTTTCCTTTATTTGACACAACGAGAACATCCTGTTTCATGCTCCCACTGGACTTCATGTCCTTCTCGGTCTGTACGAGAAGGGAGTGCGGTTCATGGGGAGTTTTCTTCAAATCATTCATATAGTAATTCGCTCTAAATTGCGAATAACCATCGTGGAGTGAGTGAAGTATGCGGTCGATAACAATGTTCTCGCCGATGTTACAGATTAAAGGTCTCCGTTTTTCGACATTCTCAATCATGCCGAGAATGTGTGGGCTAACGGGTTGGCCCTTTCCGAGTCTCGCATCAAAGAAGCGAGTGGTATGCTCATAAGTCACGATTCTCGGTGCTTTCGAGAATTCCTTGGTGAGCGTGGTGAAAATCTTGTTTGCACCATGGGCTATGAAGCGTTTCGGCAAATTGGGTTCCATTGCAAAAATGAGTACGTTTTTAATCGCACCCGCTTCCATACAGAAATCATTAAACTTGGTGATTTCAAGGCTCTAGCCGTGGGACCCGGGTTTGCCGGGATGTGCTCTAATAGATATTTGAGCTTCCCGTCGCCAGCAAAGAACATTCCGTAATGCCGCCTCCCGGTCCGCGAAGTTGGATCCATCATTCTTCGATCGAGTAGACTCGATTCATCCGATTCATGAAGATCCTAAGCCAGGACTCACGGTCCAATGTGGCACTTGGCATTGGGTTATCGTGAGAACCAGCCATTTGTTGTTTAGCAGTTTAAAAACGTGATCTACACTGAAAAAGAAAGAAAAACAAAACGAAATAAGCAACTCATCGAGGTGATTTAAGTCTATTTTAAAATTCATTTTAAACATGTAGACTCTTGCACTTGCATAATTGATCTCCCTCAAGAATGATACAAGTGATCCCAAGACTCAATTTCGGTAAATTGATAAGCCAACTGTTTAGCTAATTCTTCAGGAAGAACTCTTGGTCGATAGATTTCCGTAAATCCTATCTATAGTCCACCATGATCACAGGATCGTACGAGTGACCATAGTGTTGAGATAAAATAGGTCAATCGGTTCCAACTTACCCGACGTAGAAGGGGTCATATTATGCCTACCGACGAAGAAGGGACTCATTGGAGTTTGACCTATAAAGACCGTTCTCAATTTTTGTTTATACGAGGAAGATCCCATCAACTAAATTATAATTCATATTAAGTGAACGAATAACTAGCGTCTGCGTGAATAAATTAATTTGGGTGATGGCTTATAAAAATCGTGTGACATACGAATGTCAAAGAAAACTAACTCGTGACCTCTATATGTGTCAGTTTTCATGCAATTATAAGGTGGTTTGGTTTTTAGGCGGAATATGATGCATATAATCGTTACGGAAAAATAAATAATTGAATGCAATACGTAAATAAAAAATTCCTAGTGTGGCCTATCCTAGTAAAACAAAACATAAAACAACTTTGGAATCCACCGTTGGACCCGAGAAGCTTGTCTTGATGTTCCATCTTGATCCAAGTAGCGGGAGTGAGCATCCGGTCTCCATCTTTGGTCTTCTCAAAAATTACAATTTAAAATTACAAAATTAAACCTATTTACATTCTAATTAAAAACTGTAATTACAAGTGAAAAATCCAAAACGGAGATACGAGATCTCAAAATACAACCAAGACCGTGTTCCATCATTACGGTAACACGTTCTACTAAGGCCACACTAAGTTACAACCGTTTGCAAAAATTAAATACGTAATAAAAAAAACATTCACGGCATTCAAGATAAACGATAAATAAAAATGCATCAACTAAAAACAAATTCATTCGTGACATAATTCCGTAATTATGTTAAATTTATCCAAACCACCTTTTAATGATTAAAATTCATGTGATAAAACCGCTTCTATCATTTAATTTTAATCCATTACAATCCGTTACTTTAAATGCGCTTTAAAATAACTTAATGGTACGTGTGTGAACCGTGTCACAATCATAGCGAGTGCACAATATCCGTATAAAGTACATATTGAAGCCAAAAGAAAATTTAAATCAAAAGAAACAAATTTTCAAAGCTGTTAAAACGGAAATCCTTCGATCCAGGGACATAAGTGCTCGATCGAGGGACAAAAGGGCTCGATCGACTGAACTGCAAGTCGATCGAGAGGGTTGCCAAACAGAAAGTGCTCGATCGACTAAACTGGTGGTCGATCGAGTACCTTTATCAGCAAATCTACTCGATCGAGTACGAGGACAACTCGATCGAGCAGTAGGGTTTTGAAAGGGGTCGATCGAGTACAACAGGGACTCGATCGAGCAAAAGGTTTTTGAAACGGGGTCGATCGAATACAACAGGGACTCGATCGAGCAAAAGGTTTTTGAAACGGGTCGATCAATACAACAGGGACTCGATCGAGCAAAAAAAACAAGACAGAAAAACACTCGATCGATTAAAAACTTGTTCGATCGAGTACAAAACTTTCTGAAAAACTCCAAACCCTCGTGAAACAAGTTTTATGATACAAAACCACAACAATTTTGATCAAAAACGCATAAAATCAATTTTAACAATTGACAAAAAACATGACATATTGTTATAATCTCCGTATAAAACAACAATATGTAAAAACAAATCGAAAACAAAAGATCAGCCGTGTGTAAACATGACACGGTTTACAAAAAAAACAGAAAACAACTGAAATAAAATTCCAGCCGCACGGTTTTCTAGACAAAACATGATCGTCTCAAAACGTTTTATGAAAAACACATAGAAAATTTACGTGGCCTCGCTCTGATACCACTTGTGGGTTAATATCCGTATACTACCCTTTAATTGTAGGACTATAACGCAAATTTCATATGTAATTTATAGTCATAAAACAAAATAACAAGGAAACGATAAGGAACAAGAAATAACCTCGGGTCCTTTGATGCACGGCGTAAAGAAGTAAATCAAACGAGATTCCCTCCTAATTGTTGCACCCAAGTCTTGTCCGAGATATGCCCTTGTGCTAGAACGTGTTCTCCGATTGCCTTGCAATATTGGGAGAACTTGTTGTGAGGTTTTCGAGATGTGAGATCTGAGTTTCAGAGAGAAAGTGTCTCCAAAACCCTAGTTTTCTGTAAAATGAAATGTCTAGGTCAAAAGGAGAGGGAGTCTCTCCTTTTGTTTGGTTCGGCTGGACCGACGGTTTGCATGGGGAAGTGGGCTTCCACTTCCTCTTAATTTTAGCTCGAAGTCCAGTTCGCCAAATGCAAAATGTATATGACGGGTTTGTATTATAAACTGTTATCGGTTATCGGAAATTAAGGCATCGCCTAATAATACGGGTTAGTTTGAATTATTAATACGTGTCCGACAAAAAAGATTGTATAATTATATTCAATATACATTTAGTTAAATATAAAACGCTTATATTTAATTTTTACGAATTAACTGGTTAATTCGCCTTAGCTCATAATATTTAATCCGTATTAAATATAATATCTCAACATCACATATTTGACTAAATATTAGTCAAATAACTCGGTTTCTAATTGGTTAGTCAATTTTGGCATCTACATGATGTATTTTCATACCGTCACATCTCTCGAACGTATCCTATAGGTGTGACTTTTAGGGACCAGTTGATCACCGCCATCTGTATGACAATAACGTCAAACTTATCTAGCAAGCCAACCGTTATTGATAAACGTGGATCAACTGATAATAATACCAAAGTATGCCCTTTGATCCTTTTAGAGGTTTATGAGTCCTTGCACTAACTGTTAAGGACACCAACCCCAACAAGAAAATAATGACTGAGATGACAAAACCTAAATTAAATCATGCATATTTACCTGATAAATTAGAGAAAGTGAGAGACGATGAAACCAACAGTGACAGCGAGATGATAAAGCGACGATGAGGCAGAGAGAAAGAGACGATGCGAAAGTGTGTTTGTGTTTGTGTTTGTGTTTGTGTTTGTGTTTGTGTTTGTGTTTGTGTTTGTGTTTGTGTTTGTGTTTGTGTTTGTGTTTGTGTTTGTGTTTGTGTTTGTGTTTGTGTTTGTGTTTGTGTTTGTGTTTGTGTTTGTGTTTGTGTTTGTGTTTGTGTTTGTGTTTGTGTTTGTGTTTGTGTTTGTGTTTGTGTTTGTGTTTGTGTTTGTGTTTGTGTTTGTGTTTGTGTTTGTGTTTGTGTTT
Source organism: Silene latifolia (assembly GCF_048544455.1). Lineage (NCBI taxonomy): Eukaryota > Viridiplantae > Streptophyta > Magnoliopsida > Caryophyllales > Caryophyllaceae > Silene > Silene latifolia. The sequence goes on from NC_133537.1 coordinate 37,925,858, forward strand.
GTGTTTGTGTTTGTGTTTGTGTTTGTGTTTGTGTTTGTGTTTGTGTTTGTGTTTGTGTTTGTGTTTGTGTTTGTGTTTGTGTTTGTGTTTGTGTTTGTGTTTGTGTTTGTGTTTGTATTTGTGTTTGTGTTTGTGTTTGTGTATGTTTGTGTTTATGTTAGGTTTGTGTTTTGTAGCTGTAGCTGATCTGTATTTGTGTGGTTTATAGTATGGAAAGTATTGACAACGGTTGTTAAACAAAAACCCGTTGTCATTACACAATATATTAACAACGGGCCCATAGTAAACCGTTGTTAAAAAAGTATTAACAACGGGTTTATAAATAACCGTTGTAATTACTTTTCACTAACTTTGCGCCAATTTTGCGCCAAATTATTAACAATGGTTGTGCATGTTTGACCCGTTGTTAAAACCTATAACAACGGTTATGGAACCATAACCGTTGTAATTAATTTTTGAAAAATTCGCGCCATCCGTTCTACAACGTCTTATGGTGATTTTCGTGGATAAGCGTTGTTAAAGGGGCGTTGTAGTTGTCTGGATTTGTAGCAGTGTATGAGAACGGCTAGAGTGAGAGAGCCTTGGATATAGGAATGGATGTAGGTAGGTGTTGAGGCTCTAGGCGGTTATCGTTGACATACGGTGGTGATGAGGATAATGAGAAGATATAGCTAAGGACCTAGTATTAGTGAGTTAGGAGGACGTAACATTTATCTTAAGAGGAGTAGGATGCGACAAAGAGAGTTTGATGGTTGTACCTGTTGTAGTATAATTGGAAGTTTGAGTATTGGTGTAGAATAAAGGATGGATTTCGTGTTGTGGTTGATTTTATTACAGGTAATGGCAGTGCTTGTAGTAGTATGATGTTTATGAGTGTGAATAAACTTCGATAGTGCTGATGGATTGGGTGATGATGTTTATGTGTATGAGTAAACTTCGAAGATGAAGTTTGTTTTAAGGGTGATAAAATGTAACATTCCATTTTGGTGGTTGATCTTGTTTGGTAGATTGTCTTGGTTTTGAGTTTGCTAGTGAGCGTTATGGAAGTAAGAAAAATTTGGCAACACTTATGTTATTGGTATTCGATACTATTATGGAGTTAGTATCGAGAGGCTATGTTGTAGTTGAGACGATATGGTGAGCTGTGTTGTCGAGGTAAACGTGGTTGGTGGAGTTAGTGTTAGGTGTTCATGTTTTATAGGTTGGGTTTGAACTTCGGGGACGAAGTTCATTTTTATGGAGGGAAGACTGTAATACTATGGTTTTTCTAAGTCTGTTACTCGGCCGAATATGGCTTACTCGGCCGAGTAAGTGCGTCGTGTATTTCTGGTCAAGCTACTGTCCAGGAATACTCGACCGAGTACACTATATACTCGACTGAGTATCTGGTCTGACGATGTTTATTTCCGCGGTTTGATTTAGAGAGAATTAGAGTTATATAAACGAGATTTACAGTTTCTTAATCACTTTTACCAAAACCTAAACTTTCAATGAAACTCTAATCATCTCCAAATCTCTCTCAAGTTCGTGGATCTTTCGTGAGTCTTGTTCATCCTTCCTTCGCGTTGATTGTGTCGATAAGCCTCTAGTTCTATGAGTTTTGTCATTTGTCTTTTAGGATTTTGCCCTAGTCTTATGATTGGGGGAAAGGGGTTGTTGTGCATGTTTGTGATTCAATTGTATTATTGTTAGGTGGAGACTTCGTAGAGGAGCCGTTTTAGCTTGTTTGATTGCCTCGTGTCATATTTGTGCTAAGATAGGGTTTCCCTACTCGGTTTACTATTTAATTGAGTTAAGATATGTGTTGTAATTGATTGTACGATTGATATTGTGATTGATTGTTGTTGGTGGATTGGACTATGGTGTCGGTGTTGAGATGGTTGTTGATGTTCGTGAGGTGCATCCTCGGCTGAGTGGAGTCACTTGCGGGAGTGGCTTCACGCCCTAGATTCGACCTCTGTGGAACCCGCCACAGGAGGGGATGTGCACATTAATGAATAGGGTTATCGCTCGTTGATGAGCGGGGGCTTAGGTGGGCAAGGCTGCGGTCCCCCACTGGCAGGGCTATACACTTTAGTGTGTAGTCAGTTATGAGACGTGATTGGGAGTTGGAGGTGGATTGTGAACAGCTGTTTATCTTTATCGTCCCTTGTCTTATTTTGATTATGCAGTGAACTGACCCCGTTGTTGTTTTGTAAAATCTGTAGTGATCCATTCAAGGATGGTGAGTAGATTGTGACAGGTGATGATGGTGTTTAGCCTTGGGGACGAGATGGGGAGTCATCACTTCGAGTCTAGCTTCCACTGTCACTGGATTAGTCATTTAGATTCAGTTGTTTTGAGTACTAGTGAACTTTTGTTTTGGTTTTGATTTTGGAACATTTAATCGTAAACTCTTTATACTTTAATAAACGTTTTGGAATGGGTACTTTTGATATACTAGCCTTGGGAAACCGAGATGGTAACAACCTCTCATGCTAGGGTGGTCCTGGTAAGGCACCTTGGTATGTGCGGGTGTTACAAGATGATACATGACATTAATACCAAGGATAGTAGCCTCCTTGATTAATTTAAACTAAGTTTCAAACGCACACAAATCAAAGTTTAAGAATGAACCTTAAAGTTTCAAAATTTTCAAGACAATTTCAAATGTACGACAAAATTAGCAATAACAACCAAACTTTGGTCCTTGTTAAACCATTAACCAAGCAATAAATGCAAAATCAAATTATCGACTCAAGAACATATACTTTCGAGTTCATAAAAAAAATTTGGGTAAAATTCAACATGAAAACTTCATATTTGACATCATAAATGACGAAAAAGGTGATTAATATCATTAATCAAACAAAACAAGCCATTAATTGGCAAAATTTGAAGGGATTAGCACAGGTTTAAACAAAATCAAGTTGTGAAAATAAGAGGAAAGAAAACTTCACATACATGTTGAATTCATTCAATTTAAGGGTGTAAAATAGGGTAAAAAATTGAATTTGAGCAACAAACAATCAACAGTGACGTTTGCAAGAAAATGACTTTAATTGAAGGAACAAAGAGATAAAATAAGCTAATAACCAACTTTTATCGAAATTCACAACCCGAAGAGTGGCACTCGGCCAAGTGCTGAGTCCAATCGGTCGAGTGCATGTCCACTCGGTCGAGTGCCTACTCCACTCGATCGAGTGCCTACTCCACTCGATCGAGTGCCTACTCCACTCGATCGAGTGCCTACTCCACTCGATCAAGTGACTAACTTCCAGAAATTTCTGAAAAATGGTCCACTCGGTCGAGTGCTAGGGTTCACTCGGTCGAGTGACTGGTACTCGACTGAGTACTAGCTCACACTCGGTGCGATGCCCCTCTATGGTTTGCAATACCCGACTCACAAACATTATATTTATACTAACGTCTAATCTACTAACAATCATTACTAATCACATTCTAACATGTAATAACCATTCATCAAAACACATTATACATATGAATACTTACATCCAATTTTTACAAGATAGATGCACCACATCATAAATAACGATATCATGCAAAACCTATCGACTTGTTATAGTAAACACATAATCACGCCACATTTCACATATCAGCATGCATCGAATGGACCCATATATAAGGCAAGGAACTAAACTATGATCACAACTACATGTAATCAAGCAACATTCCATTCCAGTAAATAAAACATGCACGATGCCAAGCAAAATTCATATCACGCATACCATCATGCAACATGTCACTTCTCGTTTCCCGACTCATAACCACCCATGTAGTGACCAACCGAAACAATAGGATCTAGTTTTGAGGTGAGGGATCCTACTCACCCAAAACTGACCTCCTATTACACTCAAGTCGGGTTCATTTTATTAGACGCTCCTAGATTCATTTTAGTTCATTGGTTTAGGTTCCAAAATCGTTGCTCTGATACCATTTTTAACACCCCAATTATCCGGCCAAGATAATTGAAGGTATTACCATCTCGGTTTCACGAGGTAGTGTTTCAAAACTCCAATCAAAGAACATTTTATAAATATAATGTTTAATGAATTACATAAACGTAAACAAATGAATAAAAATACAACCCATGACAACTATACTCTTCTAGCCAACTATACTCGTCTCGTGACTCATCAAGCTCGTCCCGTCTCCCGTGTGCTATCTAAACAACTTGTACTTAACCTGCTCTCTATATGATCGGAAATATAAGATGGATCGACACAGGCCACCCCAGAAATAGGTGACAATTACACAGACACACAACACGTCAGTTTCAATAAATATAAAGTGTGACACGACATGCGTGAGTGAATATGCAACATGACTATGATATGAATGACATGCTAACAAACAACCACCGCCACGGTACCTGGACATGCCCAGACATATCGACAACCACACTGGTACCGGGACACGCCCAGACATACCAACAACCACAAACAGGTACCGGGACACGCCCAGACGTACCGGGGCCGGAAGCCAACCGGATCCCCTGCCAGACGTCGTGTCTCAACCACACGAGTCCCTCCGTAACTCAAGCCATTAATGTGCACATCCCTCTTAGAGTAGGAAGCTCCAAGAGGCGACTCAAGCGTAAGACGGTCTTCTAACCGCTTTACGTCTCCATAACAACAAGTAACCCACCATATCGTCACCAACCTCCAATACACAAGATAAATATAACAAATGCAAGACGACACTATATATGCCAAATACTGACTCATCACATCGTCTTAACTATCATTACATTGTGATACACAATAACCATCATGCTTATCCCCTTTATGACATGATTAGTGACTAAATATGTTATAGTGCAATTACTTTAATTAGGTGAGATTAATTACAACATTAACCACAAAGCATGTAACAACCACAATATTGAAACCGAGTAGGATTAACCTACCTCTTAGCATAATCCATAAGCTAGTCGAAATTACCAAGTATCCAACTCATAAAACCGTCTCATCCTATATAAATCACATATTAACTATCATAAATCACCCTATACTATAATACAACACAAAATCCCTTATTATTACCCACCAATTACGCATATATTAACAATAAATACTAATTAATCAACCTAATTAAAAATTCCCAAAAATTAGGGTTCATAAGACTAGAAAAAGGGTAGATCTCAACTTACAAGGTGAAAGGATGAAGGAGAAGGTGAGAAATCCTCTAATCCAAGCTTGAATCCCCTAATATGGTGTTTGTGAGGGTTTTAGAGAGAAGGGAGAGAGTTTGGAGAGATAAGGCAGAAGACAGAATGAATGAGGATAAGAGGATAAGATTTCCTTATCCCGTGTTCTGATTCAGCACCACTCGGTCGAGTGGCGAGTGCACTCGGGCGAGTGTCACTTACTCGGCCGAGTTTCACTCTCTCGGTCGAGTGCTGGTCCACTCGGTCGAGTGCGACGCAGTTCTCAGCAATGACCATTTTTCGTAAAATAGTCATATCTCACTCGTTTCTTGGTCATTTTGAGCGTGCCACCTACCATTGGAATCTTAAGAGAACAAGCTATCACCTCCAATTAGAATCACATCAATATCATATCTAGATATCAAGTTATGACAGTTTTAAGATGACCCTTCTACAGACGGGCATTATCACAACTCCACTAAGTCTAATATAGGTTATATTCGGTCCACTTGGTATACTCGGTCGATTGCCTAGAAGCATAGGCAATGACTTTCCCGTTCTGCATCAGCACACAACCCAACCCGTTCTTCGAAGCATATGTATTCACCTCGAAATTCTCACTCCCTTCAGGTAAAGCTAAGATTGGAGTTGTGGTCAAACGCTCCTTTTAATGTTTGGAACGCCGTCTCACAACTTTTATCCATATGAAACATGTTCTCTTTCCTCATCAAAGCTGTCATAGGTCAGACATTCTTTGAAAAGTCTTTCACGAACCGTTGATAGTACCCTGCCAAACCCAAGAAACTCCTGATCTCGGCCACATTATTTGGTGCCTCCCAGTTAGACACCGCCTATATCTTACAAGGATCCACAGCTACACCCTCTTTAGAGATCACATGGCCCAGAAAAGGCCACTTTTTCTAACCAAAGCTCACACTTAGACAACTTAGCATACAATTGGTTGTCACGTAAGGTTTGCAACACCAATCGTAAGTGCTCCTCATGCTCCTCCTTAGCCTTGGAATAGACTAAGATGTCATCTATTAACACTACCACAAACAGATCTAAGTACTAGCTGAAAACTCGGTTCATCAGATCCATAAACACTGCTGGCGCATTAGTCAACCCAAACGACATCACCACATACTCATAATGACTATACCTCGATCAAAACGCTATCTTTGGTATGTCTTCATCCTGAATCCGCACCTGATGGTACCCCGACCTTAGATCAATCTTCGAAAAGACACCTGCTCCACTCAACTGGTCAAAAACACCATCTATCCTTGGTAAAGGATACCTGTTCTTCACTGTAACATGGTTCAACTGTGACACCCTTAAATCTAGCCTTAATAATATACGTAAATTCTACAGAAAAACTGGTAGGATATGTTTGTAAATGGTTCAACTAGTCCAAAAACCTGCAATTTCAAAAATTTTCTTCCTAAACCATTCACAACCAATCCAACTCAAGAAGAGTGTCAAAAACCCTGCAACAGCTGATAAACTAATTTACCTACATAACTAAAGACACGGAAATATAAGGATACAAACCAAAAATAGAAAAGGGAGACATATGTCCCTTCAAATAATATACAAACCAAAAGTGTAAAAGGTTTACTAATAGAATAGCCAAAACTAGGTCCAAGGTTCCTTGCTCACTAGCTCGTCTGTGACCCCAACAAAGCATCAACAACCTGTCAATCGCATTTTATACAAACACGAAAGCCACAATTCAGTGGGGAGTAACTTCGAGTCCTCCCAGCCACGAATCGTAAAAATTAATGTAACATGTAATGTAACATGTAAACAATTTGATAAACCATTTACTTATCAGGTATTCTAACAAATGACCCCTAAACTGACCAAACTAACTATCATGTGAATCATATAACAAATTGTAATCCAAACTTTATCAACTGTAACCAGCTTACATCTCACCTATTACAGTTCATAAAATCACCATACAAGAAAGGGCAATATATCAAAGACAGGCATAAGTTCTTAGCACGGTCAATAGTCACTTTGTAACTCGAGTCTATACCACGAGGTAGGGAAGGTAATCGAACCGGTATCTTGGCTCAGCGGTTACTATTAAGAAAACATGGCCAAGAGACAACACAACCCTAGCCTAAAATCTGCGCAGACCTAGACATGCGGATACACACCACCGCACCCAAGACCCACAACTTTTTTTTAAAACAAAGTGAAGTGAGTACCCTAAGGACACCACCGAAGGGTTGGCTAGTACTTAAGCTGACCCCATACTATCAAAATAAGTACCTGAGGTCATGCCCCAACTTGGATATAAATCCACTAGTCAGGAACACAAAGGCTATCAAGCAGTGAACATATACTCGTCGAGACTCAGTAAAGACCTATCTATGATGAAGGCCGAAATACTCACCTAGGACCTAGTCCCAGCTAGTCCCAGCTTGAATACTTTAGCCCACACCACACAAGACTCACCACACAAGTCAAGTAAGACACCCACTTAACCTTAAGAGGGCAAAAAGTCCTACTTACCAACATAAAATCTAATATTCTATCATGTGAAAGGCTATATAAATGTCTATATACAAAGATACAATCCAACAGAATCCTCAATACTAATTTCTAATTCTAACAATAGTAATCATATTAAAGGCTTCAGGGAATCTAGGGCCGTTTTTACAATATAAAAAGCTACTTAAATCAACTAATTACACATGTGAGATAAAAATATAATGAATGGCCTAAAACAAGAAAAAGGCCGACTATCTAATTCATTCAAAATTTCATCCAACCGAATTTTTACCCGCAACCCCGCCCTGCGACAGTACGGGTTAAATTGCGGTGACCAATCACTCAATTGATCGACATCGAGTCACCAAAGGGATTAAGGCTCGTTTTCAGCACAATCAACAAAGCATTACAATTATCGCTATACAATTCATTCTGAGCCTATTATTTACAATTTCATTTTGTAAACTATCCTAACATGTGATAACTATTAATATAAGCATAGTTTTACCCTTAACATAATTTTTATTACTAATATGATTCAATTCAGAATACTACCCATTTGTTACTTATACTATTCTATTATTAATTAACCCGAAAAGACCAAGATTGTACGAAAACCCGCGAAACAAGCACGGACCGACCCGGGCAGCCGTGGGTTAGCCGTGGGCCTGCCACGGACCTGCCACGGCCTGCCACGGCCTGCTGCCCGTCCCCCTACACCACCTTATTTTTCCATTTTTGTTTAGTAAGAGACCGTCTGAAAATTAATTAATCGTCCCCAATTCAACTTTAATAATTTAAACTAACAAAAGGCACAAATTAAACATGCATACAACAAATTTATCATGTGAAAACTACTACTCAAGTAAAAATCACCAAACATACAAAAATCAAAAACATGTGACGATCTTTCGTCGAGTAACTCGAAATATGTTACCTTAAGCTAGAAAAAGAGCAATTAGCACCTCAAAACCGAAACCCTAACGACGACTAGCCGCTATCCTCTACAATATACGAGTCCCCGAACTCGTCTTCCAATTCTTCACCTAAATAAACAATTAAAACACAAAGATAAGTATATAAACCGAAAATTCCGAAATTTGGTCTTAAAACAACTTAATGAAAACTGAAATTAGAACATACTAAGTTGTAGATCTCGGCGAGGGGATTCCGGAAAGGTAAATTATGCGAAAAACGGACTAGTAACGAAGAATTTATGGCGATTTTAAGCTTGAATGTGAAAATGGTGTTTTTGGTAAAATGTTGATGATGATGATAAGGGAAATCAGAAAAAAAGAAAAGGGGGGAGGTGTGGTCCGCGTAAAGGAGGAAGGAAAGGAGGAAAAAGGAAGTGCGGGATTTTTAGTCGGGATTTTTACGAGTCGGGTTTGACTTGTTTCAATAATAATTAAATCCGTAAGTCAAATGCAAATTCTGTCAAGTCCAAAGTTTTTAAACACGAGATTACAATAAAATTGAGTATTCATACGACCCATTTCCAATTTCGTTTACCCAACGTTCAAACGAATTGTCATTTTCCCCCCGATACGCCCTTATTTCGAAATAAAAGATTTTACACGGTTTAAACTATTTTTAAACATTTCAAAACTATCAAAATAAATACTTTTCTTCAAAATATAATAAAATTATATTTCTTTGAATTATTTTTACTTTAAATACATTATTGTCAAATTTTACTTGATAAATTATTTTCGAAACATATTAACGGTCCGAAATTTACGGGGCGTTACATCAACTCTCTGTAGTCGATACACAGCCTCAAACTCCCATCTTTCTTCTTCACAAACAAGACTGGTGCACCCCAAGGCGATACACTTAGTCTAATGTACCCCTTATATGGGGTAATATCCGTATAAGACCCTTTAAATTTAGGACTATAACGTAAATTTAGCATGTGAAATATTGTCATAAACGAAAAACAATAAAGAAACAATAAGGATTAAGAATCAACCTCGGGTCCTTTATAGTGCGGCGTAAAGAACAGAAATCAAACGAGATTCCCTCCTAATTGTTGCACCCAAGACTTGTCCGAGAAATGCCCTTGTGCTAGAACGTGTTCTCCGATTGCCTTGCAATATTGGGAGAACTTGATGTGAGTTTTTCTCGAGATGTGAGATCTCAGTTTCAGAGAGAAATGATATCCAAAACCCTAGTTTTCTGTAAAATGAAAATCGCTAGGTCAAAAGGAGAGGGAGCCTCTCCTTTTGTTGCCTCGGTCCGCGGGTCATGAGAGGGGGGAGTGGGCTTTCCACTTTCTCCTCATTTAACTCGTGATCCGATTGAACCGACCCCACTCGCTAAAATGTATATGACGCGGTTTTTATTATAAATCGTCATCGGTTATCGGCTATTAAAACATCAACTAATAACATGGGTTAGTTGAAATATTAATACATGTCCGACAAAGACGATATTGTATAATTTATTCAATATACATTAATTAAATATAATCGTTTATATTTAATTTACGAATTAACTGGTTAATTCGCCTTAGCCCATTATTATTTAATCCGTATTAAATAACATATCTCAACATCACATTTTGACTAAATATTAGTCAAATAACTCAGACTAACTGGTTAGTCAAATTTGGCATCTACATGACTGTATTTTCATACCGTCACATCTCTCAAACGTATCCTATAGGTGTGACTTTTAGGGACCGTTGATCACCGCCATCAGTATGACAATAACGTCAAACTTATCTAGCAAGCCAACCGTTATTGATAAACATGGATCAACTGATAATAATACCAAAAGTATGCCCTTTGATCCTTTTAGGGGTTTATAAGTCCTTGCACTAACTGTTAAGGACACCAACCCCAACAAGCTCCCACTTGTCCGTACAAGTGTATGTGCAATGACGTTATCCGCACTAACTGGAGGACACAGCCCCAAAAAACTCCCACTTGTCCGTACAAGTGTATGTGCGATAACCGATTCTCATATTCATTTAAAATTTCTCCCACTCAATGTAAAACAATTTGCAGATCCGGATCCGCAAAGGTCTTATTTTACAATCGATCTGTATCTAGAGTGGTTTCCCCGACTAGAGAGTAACTTAACCGATAAAACGAATCCGTATCCGAGCATGGCCATGCATTTCGATTCTGACTCCTCGAGTGGCCCCGAGAAATATCGAGTACACGATAAAGGCTGAATATTTCCTTCAACTCGACTCCTTCCGATCTAAGCACAGCATGAAATGACCCAGAAAAAATCTACTTAGCCCCCTGTTACGGATGACCGTGAGAAAGAAACCAAAGTCACCCAAAATCTGCCTTAGTCTCAAGAGACAGTCGATAGTCAAAAGAATCGACTCTAGGAACACAATGGACGTCCAATCCACGACCTGGCACCGAATGTTTTCAAACAATTAGGACTCCACGTCGATGTCACAATTGTGTCCTACGAAATATCCGTATAAATCGCCTCTGTGATTGGTCAGTCAACCGGTTGACTTATGGCTCGTTGAACCCACCATCAACCAACGTCACAAAATAATTGCCAGAGTTATCAGCTCATGTGGGCAATTAAGTACTGAAAAATATAATGTTCGTTCAGTTCACTTTGTGGTGTTCAAAATTTGTCGTACAAATCCACATGAAAAACAAAATATATATAAAATATCAAAAACGATGATGTTGTATAGAGTACAAAAGCGAATGAATTTAATCCATAAAAGAGTACTACAACTTAGGAACACGTTTAATTCCCATGGAATTAACATGCCCTTCATGCTTATCTTGTCGTAATGCTTTAGTGAGAGGATCTGCTATGTTATCATCGGTAGCAATCTTTTCTATCACTACTTCCTTTTGCTCCACGTAATCCCGGATTAGATGAGCTTTCCGTTGTACATGTCTAGACTTGTTGCTAGACTTTGGCTCCTTAGCTTGGAAGATGGCACCACTATTGTCGCAATAGATGGTGATCGGGTCATTCGAACTAGGCACTACAGAGAGCCCATGTAAGAATTGACGCATCCATATCGCTTCCTTTGTAGCTTCAGACGCGGCATAGTACTCGGACTCGTCGTAGAATCTCTTTATAACAGTTTGTTTGGAACTCTTCCGGTGATGAAAAGCGCCATTAAGAGTAAAAACGAATCCGACCGAGATTTCGAGTCATCTCGATCCGTTTGGAAGCTAGCATCTGCAGAATCGGTTGCGCATAGCTTTTGTTCGCCTCCATAAGTCAATGCCCAATCTTTAGTCCTCCGTAGGTGCTTAAGAATGTTCTTGACAGCCAGCCAATGTGGTTCACCTGGATCTTTGTTGGAATCGAATTGTCATACTCAATGCATATGCCACGTCCGGACGTGTGCATATCATGGCATACATGATTGATCCTATAGCCGAAGCATAAGGAATCCGTGTCATGCGCTCTTTCTCTTCCGGTGTCTCTGGCGCCTGAGATTTGCTCAAATGCACCCCTGGAGCCATAGGAAGAAAACCCTTCTTGGAGTTAGTCATGCTGAATCTCTCTAGGACTTTGTCTATGTAAGACTCCTGACTGAGAGATAACATCCGTCGTGATCTATCTCTATAGATACGGATGCCTAGAATTCTTTGTGCCTCTCCCAGATCTTTCATCTGGAAATGGTTTTTCAACCATACTTTCAGCGAAGTTAAGAGAGGTATGTCATTCCCAATCAGGAGTATGTCGTCAACATACAATATTAGGAAAACAATCTTGCTCCCACTCGACTTGATATATAAACATGGTTCCTCGACCGATCGAGTAAATCCATTTTCTTTTATCACTTGGTCGAAGCGATGATTCCAACTCCTTGATGCTTGCTTAAGTCCATAAATGGAGCGCTTAAGCTTGCACACTTTCTTAGGATGTTCTGGATCGATGAAACCTTCGGGTTGTACCATGTACAACTCTTCCTCCAAAAAGCCGTTTAAGAAGGCGGTTTTCACATCCATTTGCCAAATTTCATAGTCATGAAACGCGGCGATCGCTAAGATAATCCGAATGGAACGCAGCATGACTACGGGTGCAAAAATTTCATCGTAGTGCAAACCTGGCACTTGGGTGAAACCTTTAGCAACTAGTCGTGCTTTATAGATATCTTGTTGACCTTCCACGAAATGCTTTATCTTGTAAAGCCATTTGCATTGAAGGGGACGAACCTTAGCGAGTAAGTCAACAAGATCCCATACGTTGTTCTCATACATAGAGTCCATCTCGGATTTCATGGCCTCAAGCCATAGCTTTGAGTCGGAACTAGTCATGGCACCTTTATAGGTTGCGGGTTCACTACTCGTTAAGAGTAGAACGTCATCTATGTCATGTTCCTCGACCATACCAATGTATCTGTCCGGAGGAATAGAGACTCTTCCCGACCTCCTAGGTTCCTCAGGAATATTCACCGCAGCCGGGATTGAAGGAACAGGTTCCTCCAATGGTTGCTCGGTGTTTGGTTCTGGAATCTCCGACAGGTCGAAGGTTCTATCACTCTTTGCATTCTCGAGAAATTCCTTCTCTAAGAATGTCGACCGCCGCAACAAATACACGTTGTTCGGTTGGCGAATAGAAGTAATGACCAAGTGTTCCTTTAGGATAACCTATAAAGTATGTCTTGACCGATCGCGGGCCGAGCTTATCTTCGTGTCTCCACTTGACATAAGCCTCGCAGCCCCAAACCCGTATAAAGGACAAGTTAGGGACCGTTCCCTTCCATAGTTCATATGGAGTCTTGTCAATGACTTTAGACGGACTTCGGTTAAGTATTAAAGCGGTGACATAAGAGCATAACCCCATAACGAGTCGGGCAACACGGTGTGACTCATCATGGATCGAACCATATCAAGTAGTGTTCGATTTCTCCGTTCGGACACACCATTCAACCGAGGTGTTCGGTGGAGTTAAGCGTAGGGCAATCCCACAGTCCTTTAGGTGTTGATCAAACTCGTGAGAAAGATACTCGCCACCACGATCCGAACGCAGTGTTTTAATCTTCCTACCTATTAGGTTCTGTACCCTATTCTGGTATTCCTTGAATTTCTCAAAGGATTCACTTTTGTGCTTCATTAAGTAGACATAGCCATATCTACTTAAATCGTCCGTGAAAGTGATGAAATACCTATAGCCTTCTCGTGCGGTGATTGACATAGGTCCACATACATCCGTGTGTATGAGTCCTAATAGGTCAGCAGCGGGCATTCCAACACCTTTGAAGGAAATTCGAGTCATCTTACCGATGAGACATGATTCACACGTGCCAAATGATTGAAAATCAAAGGCCGAGATAGCTCCATTTTTGATGAGCTATTTTACGCGTTTCTCATTAATGTGTCCCATACGGCAGTGCCATAGATACGTTTGATCTTTGTCACCAACCTTTACCTTTTTATTCATTACGTGTAATATTTCGGTGGTCTGATCTAAAACATAAATTCCGTTCATGGAGACTGCCTTGCCATAAATCATATCGTGTAAAGAGAAAATGCAAGTATTATTCTCTATTACAAATGAAAAACCAAGTTTGTCAAGTGCGTAAACCGAAATAATGTTTTTCGAAAGATGGGTACATAATAGCAATCATATAATGATAACTCAAATCCGCTAGGAAGCTGGATCACATATGTTCCCCTCGAGACGGCAGCCACTCTTGCTCCATTCCCGACACGCAGATCAACCTCACCCTTTACGAGAGGTTCGAGATTTCGGAGGCCCCGCACATGATTACTGAGATGAGAACCACAACCAGTATCAAGTACCCAAGTTCCGTAACTTGCGTGGTTAATCTCAATCATATGAATAAAAGTAGAAGAAGAAGACATACCAACGGGTTTAACGCGACCGCTTTTATGTCCTCATGATAAACAGGACATGTGCGCCTCCAATGCCCAGTCTTGTGGCAGTGATGGCATTCCATGTTTTCGGTTTTGCTCTTTGTCGCGCTTGATGAGGTGCTCGACTCACCAGTCCACTCTTACCCGAACCCGACTTCTTGAACTTCGCCTTACCACGCTAGGTTTGCCGAGCTTTGCCGTTACCCTTTCCCTTGTTTGTCACAACGAGAACATCCTGTTTCATGCTCCCACTTAACTTCATGTCCTTCTCGGTACGTACGAGGAGGGAGTGCAGTTCATGGGGAGTTTTCTTCAAATCATTCATATAGTAATTCGCTCTAAATTGCGAATAACCATCGTGGAGTGAGTGAAGTATGCGGTCGATCACAATGTTCTCGCTGATCTTACAATCAAAGGTCTCCGACTTTTCGACATTCTCAATCATCGAGAATGTGTGGGCTAACTGGTTGGCCCCTTTCGAGTCTCGCATCAAAGAAGCGAGTGGTATGCTCATAGGTCACGATTCTCGGTGCTTTCGAGAATTCCTTGGTGAGCGTGGTGAAAATCTTGTTTGCACCATGGGCTATGAAGCGTTTCGGCAAATTGGGTTCCATTGCAAAAATGAGTACGTTTTTAATCGCACCCGCTTCCATACAGAAATCATTAAACTTGGTGATTTCAAAGCAGACTCTAGCCGTGGGACCTGGGTTTGCCGGGATGGGCTCCAAGAGATATTTGAGCTTCCCGTCGGCGGCGGCGGCATTCCGTAATGCCGCCTCCTAGTCCGCGAAGTTTGATCCATCATTATTGATCGAGTAGGCGATTCATCCGATTCATGAAGATCCGAAGCCGGGACTCACGGTCCAATGTGGCACTTGGCATTGGGTTATCAGTAGAACCAGACCATTTGATATTAGCGAGTTTAAAAGTTCGTGATCTACACTGAAAAGAAAGAAAAACAAAACGAAATAAGCAACTCATCGAGGTGATTTAAGTCTATTTTAAAATTCATTTTAAACATGTAGACTCTCGCACTTGCATAATTGATCTCCTCAAGAATGATACAAGTGATCCCAAGACTCAATTTCGGTAAATTGATAAGCCAATTGTTTAGCTAATTCTTCCGTAAGAACTCTTGGTCGATAGATTTCCGTAAATCCTACCTATAGTCCACCACAGTCACAAGATCGTACGAGTGACCATAGTGTTGAGATAAAATAGGTCAATCGGTTCCAACTTACCCGACGTAGAAGGGGTCATATTATGCCTACCGACGAAGAAGGGACTCATTGGAGTTTGACCTATAAAAACCGTTCTCAATTTTTGTTTATACGAGGAAGATCCCATCAACTAAATTATAATTCATATTAAGTGAACGAATAACTAGCGTCTGCGTGAATGAATTAATTTGGGTGATGGCTTAAAAATCGTGTGACATGAGAATGTCAATGAAAACTAACTCGTGACCTCTATATGTGTCAGTTTTCATGCAATAATTAGGTGGTTTGGTTTTTAGGCGGAATATGATGCATACTATCGTTACGGAAAAATAAATAAAAGAATGCAATACGTAAATAAAAATTCCTAGTGTGGCCTATCCTAGTAAAATAAAACATAAAACAACTTTGGAATCCACCGTTGGACCCGAGAAGCTTGTCTTGATGTTCCATCTTGATCCAAGTAGCGGGAGTGAGCATCCGGTCTCCATTTTTTTGTCTTCTCAAAAAATACAATTTAAAATTACAAATATAAACCTATTTACATTCTAATTAAAAACTGTAATTAAAATAAATAAAATGGAGATACGAGATCTCAAAATACAACCAAGACCGTGTTCCATCATTACGGTAACACGTTCTACTAAGGCCACACTAAGTTACAACCGTTTGCAAAAATAAATAAATACGTAATAAAAGGCATTCAAGGCATTCAACAAAACGATAATTAAATGCATCAACTAAAACAAATTCATTCGTGACATAATTCTGTAATTATGTTAAATTTATCCAAACCACCTTTTAATGATTAAAATTCATGTGATAAAACTGCTTCTATCAATTTAATTTTAATCTAATACAGTCCGTTACTTTAAATACGCTTTAAAATAACTTAATGGTACGTGTGTGAACCGTTTCACAATCATAGCGAGTGTACAATATCCGTATAAAGTACATAATAAGGCCAAAAGAAAATTTAAAGCAAAAAGAATAAATTTTCAAAGCTGCCAAAACAAAATCCCTCGATCCAGGGACATAAGTGCTCGATCGAGGAACAAAAGGGCTCGATCGACTGAACTGCAAGTCGAACGAGAGGGTTGCCAAACAGAAAGTGCTCGATCGACTAAATTGGTGGTCGATCGAGTACTTTTATCAGCAAATCTGCTCGATCGAGTACGAGGACAACTCGATCGAGCAGAGGGGTTTAGAAGGGGGTCGATCGAGTACAGCAGGGACTCGATCGAACAAAAACAAGACAGAAAAAGCTCTCGATCGAGTAAAACCATGCTCGATCGAGGACAAAAATTTATGGAAAATACAAAACCCTCGTGAAAACAGTTTTGACGAAACAAAACAAACGCAATTTTGATCAAAACTGCATCAAAACAATTTTACAATTTGACAAAACTTGACATATTGTTATAATCTCCGTATAAAACAACAATATGCATAAAACAAATTGAAAAACAAGATGAAATAACCGTGTAAAACATGTCACGGTTTCAAAAAAAAAAAATTTCAGCCGTGTATACATGGCACGGTTTTCGAGACAAAACAATCGTTTCAAAATCGTTTTTTTTGAAAAATCACAATGAAAATTTACGTGGCCTCGCTCTGATACCACTTATGGGGTAATATCCGTATAAGACCCTTTAAATTTAGGACTATAACGTAAATTTAGCATGTGAAATATTGTCATAAACGAAAAACAATAAAGAAACAATAAGGATTAAGAATCAACCTCGGGTCCTTTATAGTGCGGCGTAAAGAACAGAAATCAAACGAGATTCCCTCCTAATTGTTGCACCCAAGACTTGTCCGAGAAATGCCCTTGTGCTAGAACGTGTTCTCCGATTGCCTTGCAATATTGGGAGAACTTGATGTGAGTTTTTCTCGAGATGTGAGATCTCGATTTCGAGAGAGAAATGATCTCCAAAACCCTAGTTTTCTCGCCAAAATGAAAATCGCTAGGTCAAAAGGAGAGGAGCCTCTCCTTTTGTTGCCTCGTCCGCGGGTCATGAGAGGGGGAGTGGGCTTTCCACTTTCTCCTCATTTAACTCGTGATCCGATTGAACCGACCCCACTCGCTAAAATGTATATGACGCGGTTTTTATTATAAATCGTCATCGGTTATCGGCTATTAAAACATCAACTAATAACATGGGTTAGTTGAAATATTAATACATGTCCGACAAAGACGATATTGTATAATTTATTCAATATACATTAATTAAATATAATCGTTTATATTTAATTTACGAATTAACTGGTTAATTCGCCTTAGCCCATTATTATTTAATCCGTATTAAATAACATATCTCAACATCACATTTTGACTAAATATTAGTCAAATAACTCAGACTAACTGGTTAGTCAAATTTGGCATCTACATGACTGTATTTTCATACCGTCACATCTCTCAAACGTATCCTATAGGTGTGACTTTTAGGGACCAGTTGATCACCGCCATCTGTATGACAATAACGTCAAACTTATCTAGCAAGCCAACCGTTATTGATAAACGTGGATCAACTGATAATAATACCAAAAGTATGCCCTTTGATCCTTTTAGAGGTTTATAAGTCCTTGCACTAACTGTTAAGGACACCAACCCCAACACCTTATCCACTAACTCATTCAACCATTTCTTCAGCTCCTCTAACTCCTTAGGACCCATACGGTACGGGGCTTTAGGGATCGTTCCCGTCCCTGATTTTAACTCCACACTGAAATCAATCTCCCTCTTCGGTGGTAAACCCGGTATTTCAGTTGTTGTCGGTTCTACCATACTAGTATCTTTCACATGGCATAGGATCAAAGGACACCCCTTCCTCAACTAAGACTTTAATGTCACCGCTGCAATCACTTTGACTTTGGTTTGATAACAAACCCACGATAAGACACACTAGCCCCCTTAGGACCTCTCAAAGAAACTCTCTTTTGGTGACAGTCTATTCTAGCATTATACTTACCCAACCAGTCCATCCCGACTATCATCTCAAAACCATCCATATGAAACTCCAACAAGTCAACTGAAAGATCAACTTGCCCAATAACCATGGACACCCCTCTATACAGTTTCCCACAAGACACCGACTCACCAGACGGTATAAAAACTTCCATCTTTTACAGACTCAAACTCTCTCAAACCCATAGACCTAGCATGACTTGACGATACAAACAAGTGTGACACCCCCGAATCAAACAAAACAAAGGTAGAAACGTTGTTAACAAGAAAAGTACCGGCGATCATGTGAGCATCATCCTCAGCAGCTTGCTTGTCCATCATAAACACTTTGCCACTGCTCTTTTGTCCACCCCCTTGTACCGTACTACCTGATGTAGAAGGCTTGACAGCTGACACCTGATTGGTATTAGCTGCCGGTTTTTTATAAGAATTACTGCCATTGCGGTTGAACCTACCATTGTTGTTACTCTGCCCTCCTTGGTTGTTCCAAGACCCAGCTGGCCGGTTGCTAGCATAGCTCTGCGCCGGTCCCTGGGAAAAGCTCCCCTGAGGCTGTCTCTGAAAGGCCCTCCCCACTGCACTAGTAAACTCATGCCTCTTGTGACCAACACCGCCACAGTTGAAACACGAGATACCCTAGCTGCTACTACTACCACGACCATGTCCATAAGAAGATCCTCTACTAAAGCCCGACCCAAAAGAATAAGCCCTTGCTTGATTGTGGATACCATGCTTGTAACTAGATTGGACAATGCCGTCACTCTCCACCTTCCTCTTTTCCGAGCCCTTCTCTTTGTTCTCCTTGGCCATTTATACCAATCTCTCAGCCCGTCCAGTCCTCTCATAAGCCTCCTTCACATCGGTAAGAGTCCCCGTGACCAACACCGCCACAGTTGAAATACGAGATACCCCAGCTGCTACTACTACCACGACCATGCCCATAAGAAGATCCTCCACTAAAGCACGACCCAAAAGAATAAGCCCTTGCTTGATTGTGGTTACCACGCTTGTAACTAGATTGGACACCGCCATCACTCTCCACCTTCCTCTTTTCCGAGCCCTTCTCTTTGTTCTCCTTGGCCATTTAGACCAATCTCTCAGCCCGTCCAGTCCTCTCATAAGCCTCCTTCACATCGGTAAGAGTCCCCGCCGGTAGTTTCTCCATAATCTGATAAGTCAACCCTTTCTCAAAGCAAAGTGCTAAATTCTCCTAATTTAGCCCCATATTCTCAGCATACCTTGCTTTCTCGTTGAGCTTGTGATAATACTCTGTCACTGTCATGTCCTCGGTCATCTTAAAAGAATCAAACTCATTACGTAGCTTGCTGCGAACATGCTTCAAAACGACTCCTAGCTCATAGCACTCTTGAACTCAGACCACGGGATTGCTGTCTTACCCTGCTTCCTATAGATTTCCAAAGCACTCTCCTTCACCTCATCCCACCAGTCCTCAGCTGAATATCTTAGGTAGAATGCAAATTGTTCCACTTTAAACTCTTCTGGACAATGTACCACACCAAGGATATTCTCCATCTCATGGTGCCAGTTGTTGAGCAAAATCGGCGCACCCGTACCCACATAGGTAGTGGGGTTGAAGCGAGATATCGTAATGCTCATCTTGCCAAAGTTTACCCCGACCTCCGTATCTTTCCCCATATTCTTGAGGGTCTCAGTAAGCGCGTCTTGATGCTCAAGCATCTTGGCAATATCCTCGATGCTCATCTCTTGAGCCTTAACATACAAAGCTGATCTCTTTGGCGGCATATCTTTGAGCTATAAAAGGGAGATAAACATAAGCACATTGCTTGCGATTCAAACAAATATGACCCACAGAAGGATGTACTCGATCGAGTAACCACACAAACTCGATCGAGTAGGAGTCACTCGATTGTGTAAGCTACCGACTCGATCGAGTCAACTCCAGAACCTGCCCAAAACTGACATAAAACGTACTCGATCGAGTCACATACGTATTCGGTCGAGTCACATACGTATTCGGTCGAGTCCCAAACACTTGATCGAGTACTCCCCTTACTCGATCGAGTAGCACGACTCCAGTAGCTACTGCCCAATGTATATACATACCCACTCGATTGAGCCAAGCCTACTCGATCGAGTCCACCCTACTCGATCCAGTTACCCCCACTTAATCGAGTCATGCTCACGATTACTCTACCCGCATACCTTTATACTATATAACTTTACGTAAATAAAATCATGTATAAGCCATATCACATCTCCTAATCACATGTTACTAGCATAGCCACATTATAAATTCACTTCCATCACATAAACATGCTAAAATCATGAAATCATATTCTTATGAACATTACTTCACCTTTTCCACCAAATCATCCTTCATACTCTTCATCCAACATATGCATATGAAATAACACTAAACAGGTAGCAATCTCATGACACCCCATACTGACCGGTTTAAAGTTGTAGGGTGAGTCCACTTTAGGACGTCTCCCAAGCCTTCGCATTAGCTCCTAACAACTCCTACACGGGTTCATTTAATTTGACTCTCTGCATTCATTGGGTTCATTAGTTACAGGTTCTAAAATCATCGCTCTGATGCTACTTTGTAACACCCCCATACACCAAGGTGCCTTACCAAGACTACCCTAACACACGGAGATGCTACCATCTCAGTTACCCGAGGCATAGTAATCAAAAGTGACCATTAAGAAACGTATTTAAGTTATTAAGTTTAAATGTGCATACATCAAACCAACTGAAATGTAAAAGTACAACTGTTCCAAAACCAAAATCCAACTGAAGTAAAAAAGTGTTATGAAAAAACAGCGGAAGACTACGACTCTGACACGTGGTGACTCCAGCCCCAGCGAGATATCGCGCGTATCCAAGATATAACTGCTAAACAACTACTCACCATCCCCGAATGGTCACCACATTTTTCAAAACATTTAAACGGGGCCAGTTACTGCATAAACAATATAAGGCAATACAACAGACGGTTACACAATCAAAATCCTCTAACTCCGTCACATCACCAAACATCTAACAACACACTAAAGTGTGTAGCCCTGCCAAAATATCTATAGCAACAAATATTCCACACCGCCAATGGGGGACCGCAGCCTTTCCCACCTAAGCCCCGCTCATCTCCATCGAGCGAATAACCCATGTCCATTAATGTGCACAACCCCTTGTGAGGGAACCATATGGGACTCCCGCAAGTGACTCTACTCAGCCGGGGGCGCACCTCGCGAACCACAGACAAACAACAACCAACCACAATACCAATGTAAAAATTTGCAATACCAATTAATGATACAACAATATGCTAATCAATCACACAACCATCTTATAATATTTACACAATAACTGAGTAGGGAAACCCTATCTGAGATGAAATCACCAATAATCAACCACAAGCAGTGGATCAAAAACCTTCTTCTACGAAATCACCTCCTATAATCAATAAATCACATAATTACAATCTATAACATTACCAATCCCAATAACCCACAAATCATCCAATTAGTGTTTTAAACAATATTAACCAAATGACATAAAAACAGTACAAATATCTTACCCACAATACGACGATCACAAAGGTATAAAGAACTCCGAAATTCGACAACCCTAGCATTTGATTTGATAGCAATGAGTGAAGAGAAGAACGTCGTTGTTTGTAAAAGTTAAGAGAAATAAAGGTAAAAGTAAAAAGGAACTGACGAAAACTCTTTATATAACTCTTCACACGTTACTATCAAACCCGGCCAAAACTCGTAAAACCCGTCATACTCGATCGAGTAACTAAGGTACTCGATCGAGTATCGCCTACTCGATCGAGTTGCCCTTACTCGATCGAGTACCCATTAGGCAGAACGTATTCCAGAATGCAAAACTAACTTACTCGACAGAGTAAGTCCTACTTGGTTGAGTACCCAACAGTTCATAAATCTGAGGTATTACACTCGTATACTGATATACGGAGTATGCAATAAGCATTGACAAAAAAAAATCAAAATTAGGGAGCATAAATTTCAAGGTTGTAAACTTGAAATGTACTAGCATGAATTATAATGAAAATATTGAGTGTTCGAGAATGAAAAATTGAATATGAAATGAGATGGTAAAGAAGCAACGCTATGAGGTGAATATGCGAGCCATAACAAAAAAATGTAACAGTTAGTAGCTTAAGAGATATGAGGAGGGGAAAAGGTGGCAATAAAGAGAGATGTAAATGTCATCTTATCTGATGCAGGCTTATGCATTTACTCCATTTTGGAGTATTGAAAGGTCCAAAGAGTAGTGGACAATTATTTTTCTTTAGATTAAGATAATACCAAGATTTACAAACTCAACCTTGAAATCCTCTCTTAAGGCTATTAGAGACCGCCACGTGACAGCTAAGTTACACATTCAACATACATTTTTATGTTATAGTAAAGATAAATATATATGTTTAGTATACTGCAGAATTTGTTATATACATTTGACATATAATAATATATCTCGCTTTTGTCTTGCCTCTTAAATCTTAATAATGTTGTAGAGATTTGATGATGCCTTAAATATATCAATGAACTAATGTGAAAATTATTATTATTATTATTATTGAACTTAAAGTAGTGGTTCAAAATAAATTGTCATACTTTTACTTTTAAGATTATTATTAAACTACACCATTGTTGTTTTTCTTTTTAATTAAAAGGCTTTGTATAACTCTTAAATAAATAGATGAATGTTTAAATTTTAAGTGGCACATTTCAGGGAAATTAAGTTTAACAATTTACTAAAGAGAAAATATATAATATTTTTTTACCAGCATTTCGTCATATGAAAATAAATGAACATATTTTATTATAAAAATTTCAATTAATATGTTAATTTTATTATAAATTATGAAATTTTTGATGTGAACTGTAATAATTAGATCACTTTTGAATTTGTTTTTTTTTAAATCATGAAATATTTAATGTAGACAGTTAATTTAAGAATAATGATGATATCCTTTGGTTTTCTTTAACTTATATGTTACAAAATATATAATTACACATTTGGAAAGAATTTTAGTAAATTTTAAATTTATGTGGAAGGCATAGTTTTATAATTCTACATGGTTGTGAGGTGGCATCATAATAAGCTAAAAAATTTAAATTACTCTTCAATTAGGCACTCAAAATGCCTTTTAATATTATTGTATAAAAGAGGTAATAAATCAAGATTAAGATACAATATTGCATAATTCTTTAGATTTTTACTTTAATTAGAGTATACTAATGTTCGCTTTTAAATAACATTCTAATATAACATTTCCTATTTATTAAAATATATATCTCTAATACAATTAAATAAAAAACTGATAAAACAATTAAATTTGATAAAATTAAGTAGCAAAATGATTTAATGCAAAGTAACTCTATTAATAGTGAAAATGATTGTTGCAAGACCTGACAAAACTGACTCGCCCCGAACTTGACACGCGCATGACCGACACTATTCAACCTGACCCAAATGTTTATTATCGCAAACTGACCATTATCTCCAAATAACTTGATAACAACACCCGAAAATGACCCGACCCCGAAAAACCTGATCGGAGCCGACCCGTCCTAAATGCTTGCAAACCCGGACAACCTGAACTCCAGTTAACCCGATCCAAACCCGGCCCGATTGACCTATTTGTTAGGTCAAAAGTCTGTAGCAACATTGCATGTAATAAATACGATAATAATCACGTCTGTGAGTAGTATAAGTAACAATAATAGTAGCAGGAGTAATAAAATGAATAGTAGCAGCAATGAGAGTAGTAAAATGAACAATATTAAATACGGTAGTTGTGAAAGAAACAACATCGACGAAGAGAGTGTTGGATTAAGTGTCCTCCGACAATAATGCAATCACAACTGTCGATCATGATGATCACATGTTTAAATCTCATTTTAAGAATACATGTGGGATGTAATATTTTACAGTCAACTGGTCCACACATATCGGTAATGATTGGTTGACTAGAGTTTGACATACTGTCGTGCGACGGTGGTGATCAGTTGATCCCCTTAGGTCATAGCTATAGGGAAATACTCTTAATTGATTATTTAATTAATCGTATGCCGATACGAGTTAATTAAATTGCTTAAAATTGACGGGTGATTTTGTGAGTAAAGTTAACGTGTCTTATTGTAATTTGATTAAATGAGATACGGTCTAAGTAATAGAATTGTTTTGTTACTTAGATTAAATTATTGTTTACGAAACAATTGAAAAATTGAATGAATAATTTATTATAAATACAAGACGTTGTAATTTATAATTTGATAAACCATTTTGGTACAAGTGATTACGAATTACTAGTGGATTTTGTATATGACATATTTTATGAGTATGTTGATTTTTAATATGTTAAAAATACATTACAAATTCACATGTCAAGTAACATGTCACATATGTCACAATTGACAAATGACAAAATAAAATGGACCTTCCATTTTATGTTGTATGTACCGAAATATTGGAGGGAGTATTAGTGGATAAATTGTGTTGATTATTTTAATAAGAGAAAACACAATGATTATAGTCTAATTGTAGTCATGCAACCCTATTGCTTTTGAGAAGAGCAATTTGTGCATGCATTGGCTTCCTTTCCTTCCCCAACCGGTTTTTGCATAGAAAAGCCAAGGAATTTTTATCCATAATTATTCACTACTTCACTATAATATTTTCTAGTGTTAGAAAATGAATTCTCTCTACCATTTTTTGAGAAAAACTTAGACAAATAAAAACTCACATATCTCTCCTCTTGGCCGAAATTTTCAAGAGGAAATACACAATATTTTTGTGTCAATTTTATAGTAAAACTTTTATTATTACTAGATCGTAATAATATTAGTTATTAAGAGGTTTCCTTGGGTATTCACTTTTGGGAGGGATTCTAATTTGGATCCTTGTTCATCCATAATAAGGAAAGCTCAAGAACTAATAAGAAGGAGATCTTGTTGGTGCTCAAATAGCCAAAAATTAGATGGTGAGAAATAGATCTTTCCATCTCTTTTATTAAAGTTTGCATGCATAAGATCTAGATTTAATTTTATGACTAAATTAAATGTCACATATATAAATATGTAAATTAATGAGATTATATATGACCAACAGAGAGTAGTGAAAGTAACAATAGTAACAACGGAAGAAATATGAAAAATTAGCTAACAATTCAATTTTAAGAAAATATTTTATTTATATAAATATATAAATTTGATATAATTAACGAGAATAGTGATCTTAACCCTAAAAATAGCGGATGTAGTCAGAGTTACAATAGTTACGATAGGAGTAGTGAACGCAATAGTAATAATAAGAGATATCGTGAAAGTAACAATATTAACAACGAGAATAATGAATGTGTCTCATAATTTGTTGATAAATTTTACATGTCATCACAATTTCAAGATATATCATAAAAAAGTATTATAAATTGTAATGTATGAGTCAGGCAAGTATAACGCAATTATATTTCATAGAAAATAAAATTTAGTTGATAAATAAAGGTAACCTGGGTGGGGCTTGACACAAAAACTAATTAAAACATAAAACAGAAACATAAGCTTAGAAAACTTTTATACAAAATAACAAATTCATGTGAAGACAAGGGATCCCCAATCCCTCAAAAATGCAGAACTACAATACAAGACAAGAGTCTACTCTAAAACGTGAAAAGTCAACCGTTATAAGTACAATGCTCGCTAGCTTACTCGTCAAAAATCTCATAGCTATCATATGTTCATTCATAGAAAAAATGAATGTTATAATTAGTGGACAGTATCCAGATTCTCTGAGTCATATTACATCAAAATCAACAATTGAATTAAGAACAATAACCAATTTAACATGTAAACTATGTAAAAGCGATAAATAAAAGAAGAAGCATGGGTCGTCATAAGCATATTAATTCATCATCATGGAACATTCATTGGAAACACAAATAAGATATACAAACAAAAAGTATACAAATAAGTTCGTTTCAAAGGAATACAAATAAAAATAGCTAGACGGATCATTCTCTCTCTCTAAATTTTTTTCTCTGACTTCTCTCTAAAAACAGAAAAACCTAAAAATCTAAACCCCTTGTTCCACTGTCGCCTCCTTCCACCCTCTCTCCCCCACCTTCTGCTACCCTATTGGCGAAGATGGGTCCATCGCTTGGCCCATCTCTGGCGATCAATCATCTCCTCTAGTCTTTTGTTCACTTAATCCATTTTCTGATTCCGCTCTTTTCTGGATCCCGATGGTTGCGCACCAGTTTCTTTCGTTCTCCAGTGTTGTTTGGGGTTGTCTTCTTGGTGGTCCTCATCCGTCCCAGACGGTTTCTTGTCTCTCTGTTTCATTTGGTCTTGCATGCAACTCTGGGGGTGTGATCCTCCGCCCCTTCCCCCATCCCCGGTAAGGCGATGTCCCCAGGTCTGTTCGATTTTCGTGGGTCTTTGCGGTGGGTTTAATCTATCTTGTGTCTTGGTGGCTTATGTTTTTCATTCTTTGGGTCGATATAGTGTTCCCCTTCCCCTCGTCCCCCCCACCACCTATCTTGTCCTTGGGATGGTCAAAATCCATCTTGGTTATCATTGTCTAGTGTTGCAGTTTAGAGCGATATAGTGTTCCATTCCCCCTCGTCCCTTCCCCCACTTATCGGCTCCATATTGCGTGGTGTTAAGGTTTCTGCTGGGGTTTTCGTTTCTTAATGTGGTTGCATGTAAGATTGTTGTATTGTTGTTGGGTTTTCGCCTGGGTGGTGTTGGTGGTTGTCGTTGATGGTCGCGTCCTTTTGTGTTGGTGGGCTTTTATCTAGTCTGCCTTGGTGGTTTGGTAGAGATGCCATGGTTCTTGAATGGAGTGGGCCAGTTTTGGTGTTAGTGTCCTTTTGAGGTGTGATCGGGTTGCTCTAATTTGGGTTGGATGAGATGTTGGTTTGGACGGCTTCGGTGGTCTGAATCACATCATTCATCCCGCTGGTTATTGCTTTGTTTATATTAATAATAGCTGTAACACCCCTATCTACCAAAGTGCCTTACCAAGGCCTACCTTACAAACGGGAGTATGTGCTCCCATCTCGGTTACCGAGGCAGTAAGCATCACAGATACCACTTTCGCGGAAACCGAAACAGTGGTAATTAGGCCCCTTAACTTTGTTCAATTGTGAAATTAGGCCCCATAAGTTTTATTTGGAGCAATCAAGCCCCTTAAGTTTTACCAAAAGTGAATTCAACCCCATTTTCATAATTTTCACCAAATTCTTATATTAAAATCATTTTTAATACAATTTATCAAATATAAATATTTTTTTTTATAATTTTAAAACTTTTATATTTATATTAAATATTGAGAGTTGTTTTTTTTTTGAATTTTATAATATATAGACAATTTATTATATATGTATGAATATTATATAAATTATAAACAATTTACTAAATATTTATGTAAAAGTGTTCTTCAATGATTAATAAATTATGTAGAAATTCGTAAAGTTGCAATTAGTAATTTTTAGTTATTTAATAAATTGTTTAATACAATATAAAATGATTTTAATTAAAATTCTTGTGAAAATTTTAAAAATGGGGTTGAATTTCACTTTTGGTGAAACTTAAGGGGCTTAATTGCTCCAAATAAAACTTATGGGGCCTAATTTCACAATTGAACAAAGTTAAGGGGTTTAAGTACCACTTTTGCGGAAACGATAATATAAAAAGTGTAATAAATTTAGGTTACAAACTCCAAAACTTCAAATGAAAAGTAAATACAACCAACTGTCATAAAAATAAAGTCTACTAGCGATTAGCGAAAGCTATGACCAAAGCTAGCCTCATCGACATCCCATCCGTCCTGAGGAGAGTTCAAGCAATCACAACCTGGCAGATATCTGCTCACCATCCCCAATGGATTACCGCAG
This sequence comes from Silene latifolia, assembly GCF_048544455.1. Classification (NCBI taxonomy): domain Eukaryota; kingdom Viridiplantae; phylum Streptophyta; class Magnoliopsida; order Caryophyllales; family Caryophyllaceae; genus Silene; species Silene latifolia. The sequence goes on from NC_133537.1 coordinate 37,954,437, forward strand.
GTTTTGAAACAACAGAAAAGGGGTCAGTCAACTGCACATTACAACATGATATAACAACAACAACAATAACCATCCAATCTCAATCCTTTAACAGTACAACTCCAACCTCTAAGTATCATTATCTGAGCCGGAGCTCAAATCCGCAAGTTAACCCATCGCAACAGGTACCCACACCGCTAGTGGGAGACCGTTGCCTTGCCACCAAAGCCTCACTCATCATAACGAGCGATCCCAGATCATTAATATGCACATCCCCCTTATGACGGGAGCCACTAGGGGCGAACATCGGGGGGTGAAGACCATCTCCCGACAATGGCTTCACAATCAATATCAACAATACCAATAACAACCCATCTCCACAGTAATATCACAACAAATAATCACACAACAACTCAATACATGAAATCAACCGTACAAAGACGGAGTAGGGAAACCCTACCTTATTCGCAAATTCCACAGATAACAACAATCACGCAAGCTAGAACTGCTCCTCTACAAATCTCTACCTAAACATCATACACAACAGTTCTAGCATCAAGATAAATCCCTAATTAAATCATTTCCCTTAATTACTCAGATCAGGGTTTAATTAATCTTAAACAAAAGTGATTAAACTAATTAGAGACAACAAGTACTTACTAACGTGGTAGAAAACGAAACTACGGACTCCAAATGCTTAAGAATCCACCCACAAAATGCTAAGATGTGATTAGGATGATTAGGGAGTGAGATTAGAAATATTTTTAGGTTTCAGAAAAATGATTAACGGCGTGCTTAGCGAAATATATAACTCCCTTATCATCCTAATCAAATCGCGGAAATTAACTCGTCAGACCGGGTACTCGGTCGAGTACCTGACGTACTCGGCCGAGTACGCCCTACTCGACCGAGTTACTCACAACTCGGCCAAGTGCACCCAAAACAGTAGACTGTCTAAAAGCACTCGATGACTCTCTCGGCAGAGTACAGCCTACTCGACCTAGTGCACTGTGTCCTGAATTCAGTGGTATTACAGTCTTCCCTTCTTAAAAGCGAACTTTGTTCCCGAAGTTCATACTATACCTGATACACCCAAGCATAACCCAACCTACTAAACATACAACTCGAAAAGAACACCCAGCTCAAAAAGACACTAACCATGTACTCAACCATAACCAACTATGATCACACAACCATACCGACCTCAAACTACCCAAAACACATGCGATTATCTCGTACCCCCGTTAAAAGACAAAGGTTAGGTCCTCGTAACCAAATATACCTGATCAAAAAGATGTCGATAACGCTCCCTCATTGCCTCTTTCGGCTCCCATGTAGCTTCTTCAACATTGCGATTAGACCATATCACCTTAAGCAAGACGGTTTCACCATTCCTTGTCTTACGCACCTTACGATCCAATATCTCCTTTGGCACCTCCACATAAGTGTGAGCTTCATCCAACTCGATATTCTCCACCTCAAGCACATGAGATGGATCACTCACATACTTTCGAACTTGTGACACTTGGAATACATTATGCACATGATCAAGAGATGGTGGCAAAGCTAACCGATAAGCTACTTCACCTACCCAATCCAAAATCTCATATGGACCTATGAATTTATGACTCAACTTTCCTCTCTTGCCAAACCACATAACGCCGCGCATAGGTGATACTTTCAAAAGGACCTTGTCACCCACCTCAAACTCAATATCCCTGTGATACAAATCCGCATCTCTTTTGCGGATCTTGAGCTGCTTTCATCTTTTGTCGAATAAAGTGTACTTGCTCAACCATATCTTGTACCATTTGCGGTCCTAAAACCACAGCTTCAGCACTATCATCCCAACAAACTGAGCTACTACACTTCCTTCCATACAACGCCTCAAATGGTGTCATTCCAATACTCGTATGATAACTGTTGTTGTATGAAAACCCAATCAAGTCAAGTCTATCCTCCCATCTCCCACCAAACTCTATCGCACAAGCTCGCAGCATGTCTTCTAAGGTCTTGATGGTCTTTTAAGTTTGACCATCTGTCGCAGAATGGAACGTTGTACTCATCTTTAAGGTAGTCCCCATCAATTCCTGCAACTCTTGCCAAAACCGTGATATAAATCTCACATCTCAATTTGACACAATATCCTTTGTTATCCCGTGTAATCGTACCACATGCTTCCTGTATCCAAGAGCCAGTTAAACCTTACTCCAAGTATCTTTCATTGGAATAAAACGAGCTGAATTTTTCAGACGATCGACAATTACCCAAATCATATTATTACCCTGTTGAGTTCTTGGTAACCCCACAATTAAATCTATAGAAATCGATTTCCATTTCTATTTAGGCACCTCAAGTTACTGGATCTTACCTTGTGGTCTCCGTTGTTCCCCCTTGACTCTTTGGCAAGTCAAACAACTAGCCACGAACTGCCCTATCTCTTTCTTCATACCGGGTCACCAGAATGTCTTCTTCAAGTCCTTATAGATCTTATCAACCCCGGATGTAATGAATAGGGAGTGCAATGAGCCTCTGTCACAATTAATTTCTTTAACTTAACATCATTAGTCACACACCACCTCTCGTCGAATCGGATACTCCCATCTGCATGGATAGGAAATCTTGACACCGTAACCTTCTCCAGCCCCGTCTTCCTCTCTTGAATCTTGGGATCAAGTTTATGTTTTCTTTTGATGTCATCATACAGTTCAGGCTCAATAGTCAAATCACCAATGGCATCTCCCATGCGAATCCTCATCTTAATCATTTCATCTTTCAATTTCATCAGTGACATGGCAATGCATAGCGAATGCACACTCTTCCTACTCAAAGCATCTGCAACCACATTAGCCTTTCCCTCACGATAGATGATCCACATAACATAATCCACAATCAGCTCCATCCATATGTTGAGCTCCTTTTGAGTGTAAATGTACTTCAAACTCTTATGATCTAAAAACGCTTTAAAGGTTGCCCCGCATAAATAATGCCTCCAAATCTTTCGAGCACATACAACCACACCCAACTTTAAATCATGAGTAGGATAGTTCTTGTTGAGCCAGGATAAATCCTGCCTAATTAGGGATGGTTCATCATATCATGGCCTGATAGGGGCATCGTTAGCTAGGGCAAATCACGTCGGGCAAGCACCATCCAAGAAAGGGATGTCAAGTCAGGCAAATTGAGAAACCCTGACCTAATTGTAGTTCGGAATACAAGCAAGCATTGGATACTAAAAATTCCGCATATAAATTGGGCAATAGCCTTAAACAACAGTTCTTACTTCCAAGGAGGACCAAGTCCACAGATCCTAACATCTAGGGCGTATATTTAACAAACCTTGAATGACATAGAAGAAATGAAGAAGTCGACCGGGAAAATAAGGCATGTTTTCTATTATCAAGCAACGGCAACCTACATGCACGGAATCACCCGTTGAAGCCTTTAAGAGGCTATAAATAGAAGAAACAAAGTTAGAAGAAGACACACTAAGACAACTACACATACTCTAGCATTCTACTCCTCTACTATTGTACTCAAAATCATACAAGTGATAGTAAAATACTCTCATGCCTTGGTGCTCTAGGTTTTTTTCCCAATTCAAAGGGTTTTCCATGTATAAATCATTGTCTCTATTACATTTTATTTATCTCGTTATTAGTACTATAAATCCAGGGTATACTTAGATTTATATCACCCTGCAAACATATCCATGGCAGGAATTTATCCCTTACGTGAAATCTTGCTAAAACAATTGGCGCTCACCGTGAGGCATCCAGCTTAAAAACAACTGGCCGCAGCCAGGCAACAACTGCTGGAAATGGAGGCTTTGAAGGAGAAGGTGGCTTGGGCTGAAGCAGAGGTCCAAAAGCTAAAAGAGTCCGAGTCCAACCTAAAGCAAAAGTTGGAAAACAAATCATCAGGTTCCAATTACAAGATCCAACCAGGAACCCCATTCTCCTCCATTATCAAAAACATTGATTTCTCTAATTTTGGAAGCCCTAGTCCGTCCAAGAAAAAAACCATGAATCTTAAGTCAGACACAGATGACACCTCTGATGAGGCTGGTGGTATTGAAAAGACAGGTGCAGCAATAATGATGGATGTGGTACAAAAGATCCAGAAAATCCATGACAAATTTGAAAAGATCCTTGGAGTACCTGCCGGCATAGCGGAAGTTAACCCAAAGAGCTATGTTGATTCACCCTTTCTAGAAGAAATAGCCAAGGTGGACATGCCAAAAACGTTTGTGGTCCCATCAATGAGAACATATGATGGAACTGCAGATCCACAAAATCATGTAGCCTTCTACAAACAGAGAATGTTGGCTGCATCCATACCAAGTTAGCAGAGACAAGTTTGCATGTGTAAAGGTTTTGGGACGACCCTGACTGGAGCAGCTTTACAATGGTACATCAACCTTCCTAATGGGAGCATCAAATCCTTTGCTGAGCTGATAAATTCATTCAACCAGCGATTTGTCAACAGCAGAGAACTTGAAAGGAGATCCAATGATCTATACACGATCAAGCAGAAACCAGATAAGACGCTAAAAGCATTCTTGTCCAGATTCAACAAAGAGAAAGTGTCTATTCCAAAATGTGACGTAGGAACGGCTGTACAGGCATTGAGAAAAGGACTGCTGCCAAATAGTGATCTCTATGACAACATCACCATGCATCCTTGCCATACTTTTGAGGATGTCCAGACAAAGGCGCTAGGATATGTCAGGATGGAAGAGGACAAAAACTTCAAAAAAGACTCATGAACTAATGGAGCAGGGTATGTAATATCCAACAGAAAAAGCAATAACCAGAAAGGAGGCAGTTCCAGGCCACCTTCATACGCGAGCCCTGACAAATATGAAGTCAACTTTGCTCAAGAGCAACGACGTAATTCCTACACCTTTTCACCTATTCAGGAATATAACTTATCTGTTGACATTGCAGGACTAATCAAACGAATTGACAACATGGGAGATGCTGTCAAATGGCCTAGGAAGACTGACAATCCCAACTCCAAAAAGGATACAACTAGGTGGTGTGAATTCCATATGGATATTGGGCATACAACGGAAGAGTGCATAGGATTACGCAAACAAGTGGCATACCTGCTAAAGAAAGGCTACCTGAAAGATCTGATGCAATCAAAAGGCAGAAATGACAACTCACCCAGGAAAGATCAAGAACGCAAGCCTGAATGTGACCTGCCATTACCACCACCAATCTATGAGGTCAAATTCATAAATGGCAGATCAGAGATATGCGGCTTGACAAGCTCAGGAGCAAAGAAGGTGGCCAGGGAGACAAAGATGAAATCACCATTCAGGCCCAGAAACCTACCCCAAATCACCTTTGATAAAAGTGACATGCATGGAATTCCTGACCTCCACCATGACGGCCTGATCATCATTATGCAAACTGGCATTGCTCGAGTACTAAGGATCCTTATTGATGGGGGAAGTTCAGTAAACCTAATCATGCTAGACGTCCTAAAAGCAATGAAAATCAATGAAGATCAGATTACAAAGAAGTCAAGCGTCATGGTGGGATTTAGCAGGGAGACCAGGAATACCCTTGGAAAAATATACCTACCAACATATGCCAAAGGAGTAGCATCCTATGAAAGAATTTTAGTCCTGGATTGCATGTCTTCCTAAAATGCAATTCGTGGCAGGTCTTGGATCTACAATGTAAAAGCCATCCCTTTAACATATCACCAGTGCGTCAAGATTCCCACTGAATGGGGTGTAATAACAATCAAAGGTGAACAAAACTTTGCTCAAGAGTGTTACGCATAGGCTTTGAAACCTCCTACGGCTGGTAAGTCCCTTGACTAGCAATTCTAGTACCCTGTCAGGAGTACATAAGTAGCACAATCCCAGATAGAAACCGATCGGGTAATTCTAGACCCTGAGTACCCTAACAGGTATGTATTTGTAGGTGTAGACGCCTCTGATACTGTCAGGCCAGATCTAGTAAGTTTCCTTAAAAATAAATCTTCTTGTTTCGCCTAGTCCCATTTTGATATGACTGGTATTGATGCTGAAGTTATTACCCATAAACTCAATATTGACACAACTTTCACGCCTGTGTAGCAAAAAAGGCGCAAGTTTGCCCCTGAACGCAACACAATTATTAATGAAGAGGTAGGCAAACTTTTAGATATGGGCATGATCAGGGAAGTCATGTACCCTGAATGGTTGGCAAATATAGTGGTAGTACAGAAAAAGAATGGCAAATGGAGGGTCTGTGTAGACTACACCGACCTAAACAAATCCTGTTCTAAAAATCCATTTCCATTACCTCACACTGACGCCATGGTAGACACAACAGCAGGGCATGAAATGTTAACTTTCATGGACGCTTTCAGTGGATTCAACCAGATCAAAATGCATCCAGCTGACCAGGAGAACACTGCATTCATCACTGAGAGAGGCATATACTATTACACAACAATGCCAGTTGGCCTTAAGAATGCAGGGGCAACTTATCAACACCTGGTCAACATGATGTTCAAGGATCAAATTGTAGACACCATGGAAGTCTACATTGATGACATGGTGATGAAGTCAAAAAATGCAAAGGACCATGTACGAGACCTGGAAGTAGCATTCAAAATCCTGGAAAAATACAACATGAAACTCAATCCGTCCAAGTGCCATTTTGGAGTCTCATCAGGCAAATTTTTGGGGTACATGGTCAACAAGAGAGGAATTGAAGCTAGCCCAGGACAGATTAAGGCCATCCTAGAACTAGAGTCACCTAAATCTGTCAAAGACATCTGATGCGTGTCCTAAATATGCAGTTTTACACCCTATTTCACACGCATTTCAGAGCCCAATTATGTAGTTTATGCTACTATTTTCCCTATTTTGTCTACTTTCGTGTTTTTGTATAATATTGCAGAAATGTAAAGAATCCAGCGGAAATCGAGCCGAATCCGTCCCTAAGTACTTAGCATTGCATTTGACATGGAGTAGTGACTCGGGAAGAAAACTTGGTGCGCATTTCAAGGCCTGAAAGGTGTATTTGCGTGAGTTTTAGAAGCGGATTACCATCTACAGTGGTCTATAGACTGACCTACATGGTCTATAGACTGTCAGAATGCTTCTCGACATTGCAGCCTTACTCAGATGACTATATCTCGAGTTCTAGACCTGATAAACGAGTGATTCTAATTGGAGGTGAAAGCTTATCCTCTTATCTTTCCAACGCCACCTAGAACGCCTGATTTGACTAAGTAACAAGGAAATGGCAGCTGTTTTAAGATCGGTGCGCGCTGCAGGAATCGTCAGAATGTAATTCTGTACAGCGCCTGTGGTCGATCGACTGGCCTCAGTGGTCGATCGACCCCCCCACGAGCTGATGTGCAAATTAAAAGACGAGGAAGCCCATTGTAATTAGGTTTAGGAATAAGGGTTTTACGTGACATTCCTATATAACGTAACCCCTTTCTATTCATTGATGAATCATTCATTAGTTTAGTTTAATTCAGTTCCTATCATACAATTCAGTATTCATTAGTTTAGTTTAGTTTTCGTCAATAACAATTTACTTTTGCATTAGGGTTTGATCCTTTCTCTGCAATTCCTCTTTACGGTATCCTTCTGTTTCTTTGTTCAAGTTCATTACTTTTATTCTTCCGTAGTTAGAATTGCTAGTTAGAATCCCTAAGCCCTAATTTATCTTTATGCGATTTTACTGTCTATTTTATTTAATTATGAATTCTGTTATTCGCAAATTAAATTTTGTTTTCGTTATTAATTCCAGTATGAGTAGCTAAGTACCCTTTGCTAAGATGTAGGGGATCTATGGCATAGATGGCAGTAGAAGAGGTGAACCCGCATTAGGGCTTGGTCGATCGACTGGCTTAACTGGTCGATCGACTGAGCCGGTTTGTCGATCGACTGGGATAGCTGGTCGATCGACCGACTTCGTGTTTGATTAGCACCGTTTGTTTCGTTAAGTGCAATATCTATCAATGAGACCTATCGGAGACTTGTTAGATGCTTAGTTTTGACCAACCCGTAGATCGAAAGATAGGGAAGGACTTAAATTAACGAATTAAGACGGCTAAATTGCTAGATCGAAAGATAATGTAATTTAGGCATTAGGATCACTAGTCAGGAACGAAAGTTAGCATTAGTGACACCTAGGGACTAATAGCATAGACCGAGAGGGGCTATTAGTTGACTTGGACCGAGAGGACCTGTCATACCCATCACCCACGACTGTATTTCGGACTTACCTAGGATTATGTGCCATCGCAGCTATAGTGAACCGACCGTCTTAGCATTTCTTTTATCATTGTTTACATCTTTTTTACTTTTATTTGTTTATTTAGTTATTTTAGATTTAGTTCATTTCAAAACCCCCCTCAACTGTTACCCTTAGACTGAAATAAAATCAACTATAATCTCCCTACCTCCCTGCGGATCGACCCTGTTACCACTAGCTTCTGTTAGTTTTAATAGGTTTTATCAATATTATTTTTGGTACATACAACGACAGGCATCAAATTTTGGCGCCGTTGCCGGGGAGGCAGCGCTAGTTTTAGGTTTTTTTTATTTTAGTCCGTGTTTCACCTCAAGGGAAGACTGAGTACCTTGAGACAGTTCTTACCATTTCCTCTAGTGTTGTTTTGTTAGGTCCTACAGGTCCTATCTACAGTACTTCAGAAGGGTCCACCCATGTTCCATTCTCAGGAGCAGCAGGTGCCGTTTTGTGGGAGATGCGGCGGAGCGGGACACATAGCTGATGCATGGAGGAGCCCTAATGAGAAGATGCTAGTTTTTCATCGATTTAAGTACGACAATGCGTATAATTGCCCTCCTACTTCACCGCATCAACCATATGTGCCTCCTTATGTAGCCCCACCACCATCCAAGTAATCAAAGGCTTGTTCATTATCATGGTAGAGGTCTTCAATAGACTTTGGCCTTTGTTGTTGGTCTTGATCGATGGCATTACCAATGTAGGGATTAAAAATCCCTTCAAATTCGTCGTCCCAAAGACCACAAACTTCATTAAGTTGATCATTGAAAATCTCTTGCTTAGATGGAGACAACTCTCCCAATTTCTTCTCTTGGCCAATGAGGCCATCCTCTTCTTCCTTGATTGATTTTGATGAGCTTTGCAAGCTCTCCTTGTCACAATTCACTTGCTTTTTGAATGGAGCATCTTTAATTTTCTTCTTCCATTGGAGTTCCGATTTCTTCTTTTCATCCTTTCGGCTATAATGATCAATCATGAAACATGGTTCATGCAAACGAGGAGCTCTCATAGTCTTGTCAAGATTAAAAGTTATGCTTTCATCTCCCACTTCTAGAGTGAGCTCACCATGTTTCACATCAATCACCGCACCCGCGGTGTGTAGGAAAGGTCTTCCTAGGATGATTGGAATGTTGGAATCTTCCTCCATATCAACAATGACAAAGTCCACCGGGATGAAAAACTTCCCAATTCGCACGGGGACATCTTCCCATATCCCTAATGGTGTCTTCGTCGATCTATCGGCCATTTGGAGTGTGATGTTGGTGCATTTAAGCTCTCCCATCCCCAACCTTTTACTCACCGAGTACGGCATGACACTCACACTAGCCCCTAGATCACATAAGGCTTTGTTGATCGTTGTGTCGCCAATGGTACACGGTATTGAGAAGCTTCCCGGATCCTTTAACTTTGGAGGTGAACTCCCTTGAAGTATTGCACTACTCACCTTAGTGAAGGCGATAGTCTCAAGCTTCCGGATCGACTTCTTCTTTGTGAGGATATCTTTCATGTATTTCGCATAGGCCGGCACGTGATTGATTAATTCCGTGAAAGGAATTGAGACTTCCAAATTCTTCACAATTTTCATGAACTTTCCAAGTTGATCATCAAATTTGGGCTTGGCTTGACGACTTGGAAAAGGGAGTCTAATCACGATGGGCTCCTTCTCCTTGGCCTTGTCTTCATTTTTCTTTGAACTTTCTTCTTTTGATGATTCTCCATCTTTGGAGTTTTGCACAATTTCTTCCTTTTCACTAGCTTCCACAACTTCATCCTCAACTTGCTTCTTGATTGCTTCATACCTTGTACCACTTCTCAAGTGAATGGCACTAACCGTTTCATGTCTAGGGGGATTACTTTGAGGTGGTAATTGCCCCTTTTGTCTTTGTGAGCTTGAAGATGCTAGTTGAGTCAATTGTGTTTCCAACATCTTGGTGTGAGCTAGAATGTTGTTGATGGTGGTTTCCTTTGCTTGGCTATCTTTTTGCATTTGAGTGAAAAATTCTTGTTGATTCTTTTGCATTTGGAGGACCGCTTTTTGGACATCAAAGCCTTGGTCATTTTGGTGATTGTATGGATTTTGATTTTGGTAACCTTGGTTTTGATTGTAAAAGGGTCTTTGATTTTGGTTTCTCATGGGTGGTGGAGTGTATGTTGTTTGAGGGTTTTGAACATTTTGGCTTTTGTATGAGAGATTTGGTTGGAATTTAGTGTTTTCATTGTAAAAGTTGGAATAAGGGGTACCACTCTTGTATGCTTGGAAAGCATTCACTTGTTCATTTGTTCCCCTACATTCACCTTGGTCATGTCCCAAAGTTCCACAATTCTCACATATCCCACTTGGGATTGATGAGGATGCCGTCATGGCATTAACATGATGCTTTGATGATTTTGAGTTTTCCTCAAGTCTAGCCATAGCTTGTTCAAACTTCAAATTGATTGTGTCAATGTGAGCACTAAGTTGAGCACCCAATTGAGTAACGGAGTCCACTTCATGCTTTCCTCCCCTAGTAGCCTTGTGAGGTCTACTATATTGTGAGTTATGGACCGCCATTTCCTCAATCTTGTTCCATGTTTGATTTTCATCAACTTCGGTGAACATTCCATTTGATCCCATATTGAGAATGTTCCTAGAATCTTCATATAAACCATTCCAAAATTGTTGTACCAAAAACCATTCGCTAAGTCCATGGTGAGGACATGAGCGACAAATTCCCTTAAACCGCTCCCAAGCTTCATGCAAAGACTCTTCATCCCTTTGCTTAAAACCCGTAATTTGAGCTCTTAGCATGTTAGTCTTTTCCGGTGGGTAGAATTTTTTGTAGAAAGCTAGAGCCAACTTCTTCCAAGAATCTATTCCGAGGGTGGCCTTATCAAGGCCCTTCAACCATTGCTTCGCGGTGCTGATTAAGGAAAAAGGAAATAAGACCCATCTAATTTGGTCTTGAGTCACGCCCGTTTGAGAGATTGCATCACAATAGTCGCAAAAGTTTTCCATATGAGAATGAGGGTCCTCACTAGGCATCCCCCCAAATTGGCTCCTCTCAACTAATTGGATGAAGGCGGACTTGGCAATAAAATTTCCGGTTAGATGTTGCGGTGTAGGAGTACCATTTGGTAGATTCTCCTCGGTGGGTACGGAGTGTGACGAGAATTTAGGCATTGTAGGTGGATTTTGTGGGGTATTGTGTAATGGGTTCTCTTCTCCTTCTATTGCGAAAGGATTGACAAACTCACTAGTGGGTTGAACAACTTCACTAATACCTCTTAAATTCCTCCTAACAAGTGTCCTATTGTTCGTCAAGGTTCTTTCAATTTCACGGTCAAAAGGTAACAAATCACCTTGTAACCTTCTAGACATGCAAAATATCAAACAACTCGAAAACAATTAGAACAAACCTTGAGGAGTCTTACTTCCCCAAGGCGAAGAAAGACACAACTAATAACAATAAAAAGAAATCTAAATCAAACAAACACCGTCCCCGGCAACGGCGCCATTTTTGATGTGAGTCCGTTTCGTGTTCACAAATTAAGATGTGGTCGTTGGGTCACGGTCGAATCAAAACACAATTTATAGCTTCACAAACAACTCTACAATTAGTAAAGAGGCAAGTAAAGGTCGGATCCCAAGGGACGGGTATTGAAATGAGATTTCTATTGCAACTAGTGGTGTCTAAGGGGTGTCACAAATTGGGTTGATGTAGAAGGTCACTAAACTAAAATAGCAATGAAAATAAACAAGCAAGATGAATTAAAGGGATGTAAACAATTGATTAAAGGCACTAGGGTGTCATGGGATCATAGGGGAATCATGGGAATTGATCATACAAACATGTCTTCAAATTATAAGCAAGCAATTATTGTTGTGATGGATTGAGTTGGGTTATATCTTACAATCCTAGGAAAGTTTGGGTCCCGGAGCCGAATCGATTAGATTGTACAACACCTACAAGTCGACTTAATCTTCCCTACTCAATAACATGTATGGTCTAATGAGACTTGAGTTGGGTTATGTCTTACAAGTCTCATTGAAAAGATAGAAGATGATAGTAAATGGAAGGATTCATAGGCTTAGAATTTCATCAAATATAACATGTGCATGAGTTGAGATCAAAACAAGCAAGCAAATAAAACATGAAAGCATATTAATTTAAGCATGAATCGTTCCCCATGTTGGTTTCCCCTAATCACCCATTAACCCTAGCTAAGAGACTACTCACTCATTATCATGTTGATCATGCTAGCAAGGTTGTCAATCATACCAATAATATGAAACATGATGAATAAATGAAAGTAATTAACAATAATTAAAAAGGGATTAAGAGATTATACCTACTAATGATTCCAATAATAAAGCAAAGATAAAAGAAGTACTTGAATGCTTGATTGAGAGGTTGTCAATCTCCCAACAATAACCCAAATAATCTTCAATTACCCAAAATAAAGGATGAACAAAAGAGAGATTAAAGAACTAAAACTTGGATTAAAACTTGATTAATACTTGATTACAATATTAAAGAGAGATTTGATTGATATTAACTACACTAATTATTGATAAGAAGAACATGCTCCTCTAATTAGACTAATGGGGTATTTATAGTGGAAATTAGGGAGGATGTGCATTAGGGTTAACTAAGGGCTAAACTAGTAGTTACACTTTTTAGATTGAGCAAGGAGGAGCCGGTATTTTTCGAGAGAAGGGCTTCTTTCTTCGTAGCTTGGAGAAGACAATTCGTCTTTGGAGCCGAATCCAAGGGCGGAATAAGGTCGGGACGGGCGGATTCTGGCGTTGGAATCCGAGCGGATTCAAGGGAATCCGGGTGGATTGTGGAGGTGGAATCCGAGCGGATTCAAACAAAGCCGCACGGATTGTGCAGCTGCGGGACGGACGGATTGGTGACAATCCGCTCGGATTGTCACTCAGCAACATATCTTCTTCTTTTCTTCCCTTTTCTTCATAAATTCCTTGGGGATTTCCTTGGGGACTCAAAGATCCTTTCTCAGCATTGCTCTTATACTATAATATGTACAAAGGCCTTCTAATCTTGTCTCTCCTTGATGCTTGGTCATTGAATTCGATCAATTTAGTCTCGTTTTGCCATGAAAATGCAAGATTCTTACTCCTTTCCTACCAAGGGATCAAAATCTCAAAGAATATGCAAACCAAAGAACTAAAGATAAGAAATGACCCAAATATGCACTAAAAAGCATGGGAACAAGGCTAATTCGGGGGCTAAATATGCGCTAATTATGGTCACATCACAACCGCCTGATTTCAGTACTCTATCTCTTCTTCTACATCCTCCATTTGAATTTGAAACATATCATTTGATTCAGTCTTAGTGCTTTCTTCCACACTCCTCTGTTCTCCAGTTTCAGGGACAAACTCCTCCTCCTCTACTTCATTGTCTTCCTCCTCCTCACCTTCATCATCCAAGTCATCGTCCAGTTCATCATCTTCATCCTCTGTTTAAACAACTAATTCAGGAATACCAGTTATTTCATTAATATTCTTAGTCTTGTCTCCATTCTCACCATCCGGTTTTTTTTGTTTCTCATTAGGGTTTGCATGCTCCCCCACGTCTGATACAACATTCTCCTCATTTACCATACTTTCCGTGGCTGCATCATCAAGTTGTTTTGCTGGTATACTTCTTCCACGCAAAGTCATTTCTCTCTGCCTATGCAAATTTGATTTCCTAGCCATAGGCGCGGAAATCAAGATCGAAATGTAAGAATATTGGGTCAATACTATTTATGTAGACACAATATTATACAGATTGTATTTGTTTGCTATCGTTTAAGTTTAGCCCAATATAGTGATCCATCCGGATAATATGATACGGGCATATTAATCACGTCTTATAAAGTATGGGCCGGATATCTTAATTGTGTAGATACCCATTAGGTTACTAATGCATGATGGGCGCATTAGATTAAGGAGACTATATATAAGTCACCTGGGTTATGGTCCCTGGTAGCTCACAATAACCTAATCTCCCTGCATCCCATCAGTAGAAAGATCCCATGGTTTGTGTGTCTACTAGAAGACCTAATCCTGAAGACCGTCCCTTCAGACGGTTTATTCCAATCTCTCTCGTCATGTAATCAGGTACGCTTCCGCTCTTCACTTTATACCGAGTAATTTAGTATGAAGTTAGCTTCTCTATTCGGATTAAATCTAACAAGTGGTATCAGAGCCACCTTCATATTAAATTATTTGGGATGGATATAATTTATACGGTTGTATACTTTTGTGAATTTGTGATCATTTTTTTTCACGATCAATTCATACAAATCGCTGAATTGATGCTTATTGGGGGATAATATATAAATCTGCTTTCGTTAAATTTAATAGTGCGGTTTTTTTTGTTGTCATACATGTCAATTGTATTGATGAATGCTTAATATATCCGCATAATTAGCGTGTTAAAGTTACCACTACTTACTGAATTATAAAGTCAATTGCATGTGTGCTATACGGCCATGTTCACTCATGGTTTAGAAAATTACGTATTTACCTGCGGGTATTGTGTTTCAATCAGGATTGTTTAAGGTTTATGGGTAATTGGGTAATTAAGCATTGAGGTATCCTTGAATATTACGCATGTGCAATGTCCGGTTTTGCTACTCGGATGAGATTGTTGGAGTTGTTTTATAAATAACTGCTAGTACTTCGTTTTATAGATTAATTGGTCAATAAGCACGTTGGCTGATTTAGAGTTGATCTTGGGGTGCTTTTAATTAAGGGATTGGGTTTATTCATATGTATGCCTAATTGTCGTTTATGGTAGTAATCATGTGCATATTATGATTATATAGTATGCTTTAAACAGTTTCAGTTAGCATGTTAAGGTTTGACGGACATCATAACTCATTGAATTTGATAATTGAGGTCAGTGTATGATACGATGAAGTATTTGTCTCAGTATTCATGTCAGATAATATGGGTTTAGACTTTGGTGCATGGCATTACTTTGGTAAAAGGACAGTAAACTTAAGGAAACTTGTTTTGGCACTTTAAACTAGTGTTTTGGTTATCTATAAGTTTGTTCGTAAAAACGCTCGAATTCAGTATGTAATGTTGGGCAAAATGAATCTGCTAGTGTTTCCTTTTGCTTTGGTGTTTACATATGGTTTTAAGTATATGGTTTGTGATTTGAGTTACACATTGGTTATGACTATTATCATTATTATATGTTAATAATTTGACAAGTGAATTTTTGAAGGCACTTAGCAAGTGAAAAATTAAAGAAATGTAGGTATGGCTGAAAGACTACTTATCACTAAAGGTTAAGTTACTTGTCAATTAAGGAATTGTGTTTTCAGATTTAATAATTGGCCAAATCGGATTTATAATAACGGGTCTACTATTTTAGGTTGTTTGATCGACACAATAAGTTGCCAAAGTAACCTCTATTGTGTAAGTTGAATGATTTAGAATATTATGACTACAGTGTGTGATTGAGTTTCATGCGGATAATGGTCGGCCCAAAGGAAGGCTATTATTTGGCCGAAATTCAGTCATGCTTGTGGTGGTAAGTATGGAACAATTGTAAAGTTTCCATGTGAATATTAAGTCGACCCAAAGGAAGGCTTAATGTTTGACAGGAATTTATTGTTAATACTTGATCACTACACCAAGATGACCACTTACAAGTTAATTTTATGTCCAAAGACTAAACTTAATGTTGTGCTAGGTGTCTTGTGTTGATGGGGATGCCAATATTTGAATCTGAAAATCAAGTTAAGGGAGTGTCATTATGTTTACGACACTCATAAGGCTTATGCCCATACAGTTTGTTAGGGTGAATAAATTCAAATGTTCAGTTTAGTGTGTGTAATTCATGCGAATAACGATCGGTCCAAAGGAAGACCATTATTTGGCAGAATTATATACACGTAGGGTAATAAATATGTGACGATTATTCGGATTTTCATGTGATTATTAGGTCGGCCCAAAGGAAGGCTTAGTATTCGACGTGAGTGTTTCGTCAATATTTGATTACAATTACTAAAAAGTAGTGTCTTTGACTAGTTAATATTTACGTCTAATGACTAAATATTAATTTCGGAAAGACACCTTAATTATTTGAATTTATTCAAAATATAAAGATGTTTTGTTCATTCAGTTTGACATTTATGGTTATTATATCTGTCATTTCAGTTACATTCTCAATTCGGATGAAATTATTTATTAAATGAATGGTAAGAGAATGTGAATTTTATCTTTGGTTGCTTTGATCTTACCTTGCTTTAAGAATGTATAATTCTGCTTCTTATAAGGTTAAAATTATCGTAAGGACTAAGGTATTTAACTTTGAGAAGTATTACATTTAAAATGCTTGAGTTTAGTGATTATTCGAATTTAGGGAAATATTTAAGGGCATTGTTTCAGTTAATTCAGTTAAGTTAATTAAGAAGCTGCAAAAGTCAAACTCAAAGAAATAACAACAAACATAAGGTTAGACTTTTTTTTTAGTCGTTAGTTTGTTAAGAGTTTGGATACATAAGGAAAATCTAGTACCAGTTTTAACGCTTGGCGTGTCGGTAAAGTTAAACTTCTCATTCGGTTTGTCTGAGGTTAATTTTTATATCCAATCATGTTTGGTGGGTGAATTTGGTTTCTCCACCCACATAAATATGATGCAAGTATAATTGAGATGTTACAAGCCAATTGATGATGAAAGATTCATCTATTTGGGGCATGTCATCATCTAAGTTATTTGGGACAGTTAACTAATTTAGTTATCATTAATGACTTATTCCTTTATTTGAATTTGGAAGATTCTTTTTGGTACCACTTTAGGTGGAATTCGGATATTTTTCATATGGGTAAATTTGGTTCTTTGTCCATTGAGAAATAATTAATTTTGTGTTTTCCAAATTCAAATAATGATGAATCCATCATTGTTGATAGCTTTATATAGTTTAGATTTTAGTCTCTTTCAAGTAAGCTTGCATTCAAGTTCAGTGGATATAAAGAAGAAAAGAAACTACAATTCTTTCCGGTATGACACATTAAAAGGAAAATTAAAGTTTTGTGTCAAAATAAAATTGTTAGCCCCTTTACTTCGGATATTCAAATTTAAGGGGATAAAAACAAACTAAAGGGAGATTAGATATGGAGTGATTTCAGATGTCTTAGTATTAACATATATGGATATGTGAACCATTTTATACTTAAGTATTAATGGTTTATATTATTTTGTTAATTTGTAGACGGAGTTTAGGCATGAATATCTAAATCTCATTTGTCAGAAGTTTTAATTTCTTGATGTTTTTAGTAAATATTTAACTGAGGTATTTTACTCAGTAAAGCAATAATTATGTCATCTTTGATCTAAGTGTTAATACTTTGGCAAATGACTATTAAGGATCACAATGTCAAGGTTATTTTAAAGAATTTCTAGAGGAGTTTGATCTTGTATTTGATATTATTACACCATATGAGAATTATTAATATGGATGGTGTAATATGTATGCAAACAAGATCCTAATGTCTGGTAAGGAGTGTGATTATTCACACTCTTTTCCATACTACTCTAGTTATAAGTTCTTAAGATTGCAGCTATCTCTGGATAAATTTCTAACAATACCATTGACTATTTAATCATAGTGTAAATATTGTACAAATCTGGTATGTCCAACTAATTAAGGTTGAGGTTTAATAGTCATAAGGTTAATAGTTGGATTTAAGGAGAGTCAATGACTATTTTGTTGGATAGTACTTAAAGTTTTAAGGGTAATAAAATAATGACCCCGCAATAAAGCTATTTAAGACGAAAATTAAGGGGTTCATTGAGAATATTGTGTTTGAGTGGGAGAAAAGGTAATTGACATTGTTTTAAGTCTCCTTATACATGATTATAAGATCAATTTGGTTAAACAAACTCAAATATCTCAATAACCAATTCATTAGAAGATCCACATAATAGGGTAAATACAACTACATTAATTACATTGTTTTCCTATATTGATAAAAATGGACAACAATATAGTGACGGATTAACTAGTTGTAATAAGAGTTAGATAATGGAATGGTAAAGATGATTTAATCTCCTTTTGCTAAACCATTGAAGTTCCTAACTCATATAAGTGGATTGATGCCATAAAGAAAATAAGTCATTTGATGAATGATGATATTTGGACTTTGTTCCATTACCTAAAGTTGTGAAATATATTGGCTTCAAATATTCATTTGTTACCAAGAAGGGTGTAAAAGGTAATGTGACAATCAGGATCATCATGTCGGTATTGACTATAAGGACTTTTGGGCATATTCGAGTTTTTGGTTATATTGGATGAATGTTAAATGTTTGTTTTTCAATAGTGACATTGATGAAACTATTCAGTGCAGTAACTAGAACTTTGATTCAGTAGATTCAAAGTAAATTTTCTGCAAATTAAGGTAATTCATCTAATAAAGCTTTAAGTAAAATTTTCCGTCTAAGAAATCTTAAATCTATTATGTTATCATCTTATTTGATCTAGATGAATCTAGTAGATGATTGTAGATACTCAAGATTCAGTGGGAGTAAGTAAATATTTCTAGTTAATACCCTTTCAGTTAAGGAGACAAATTAGTCTCAAATGCCCTAAGGAAAATATTCAGAAAAATTCATTAATGCTTAAACTCATGTGTCTTATGAAATATTTAATGTGTTTAAGTATTATGGTATATATTTAGCTTGTATGCATTTGGATATTGCGTACATTCTAAAGTTTATTGGACAGATATTAAGTCAATACGGATTAGGATCTTGGATCCTAAGGGCAACCAAATATGGTTTTTTATTTATATTTGGAACAAAACATTATTTATAGGAGGTCGATTCAGGTTGAGATTATTCAGTACTTCGACTCCTAGTTGGTTATGAACATTTGTCATGAGGCTGCAAATTCAGTACGGTATTGAAAGACCATTTAAGTTATTTTGCGACAAATGTACAACTATAAAGTTTCTAATAACAATAAAAGTGATGTATTGTTTAAGAAAAAATTCAGAGTGAAAAGGTGTCAATTATACATGTTGATACAAACTCCATTTTGCGGATCCGCTTACTAAGGAATTACCACCCACGGTCTTTCTTGAGCTCATCGCTCAAACGGGTATTTCGGTTTTAAGGAAATTCAGTTTAAGTGGGAGTTTGTCATGTTAGACACATTAAAGTTTACGGTTATGAAGTTCTGCAGAAATAAGGTTTTCGGTTTACGGTTTCACTCTGTGTTATTTTGGTTGATCTCACTAAGGTGGACCAGTTGGAAATATACATATTTTGGATCACATTTGGATGTTGTTTCCATGCTACGCACCTATATTAGATTCATGTCGTTGGTTATATTGGCATACGTGACCATTGAGGGTCCTGTTACGACAAACTGTAGCAAAGGCCGCTTTGATCCTATGTTAGTATGATTGATGGACCGAATTGCATAAGACGGTTGGAATGTTGATAGCACTGTTGAGCGCGTAAGGTTATAAAATGAATACAATTTTTCAGGTGTCACACAGTGTCTGTATTTGACCCAAGTGGGAGATTGTAAGAATATTGGGTCAATACTATTTATGTGGACACACTATTATACAGATTGTATTTGTTTGCTATCGTTTAATTTTAGCCCAATATAGTGATCCATCCGGATAATTTGATACGGGCATATTAATCACGTCTTATAAAGTATGGGCCGGATATCTTAATTGTGTAGATATCCATTAGGTTACTAATGCATGATGGGCGCATTAGATTAAGGAGACTTTATATAAGTCACCTGGGTTATGGTCCCTGGTAGCTCACAATAACCTAATCTCTCCGCATCCCATCAGTAGAGAGATCCCATGGTTTGTGTGTCTACTAGAAGACCTAATCCTGAAGACCGTCCCTTCAGACGGTTTATTCCAATCTCTCTCGTCATGTAATCAGGTACGCTTCCGCTCTTCACTTTATACCGAGTAATTTAGTATAAAGTTAGGTTCTCTATTCGGATTAAATCTAACACGAAAACGCTTTCTCTCTCTACGCAGTCATTACTTCTCTCTCTGTCATCTTATATTCATATGATTGAGATTAAACATGTAAGTTTCGGAACTTGGGTACTTGATACTGGTTGTGGTTCTCATCTGTGTAATCATTTGCAGGGCCTAAAAAACATCACACCTCTCGCAAAGGGTGATGTGGACCTGCGAGTCGGGAATGGAGCTAGAGTTGCTGCAGTCTCAAAGGGAACATACGTAATCCAACTCCCAAGTGGTTTTGAGTTATATTTATATAATTGTTACTATGTACCCAGTTTATCTAAGAAAATTATTTCTGTTTCCGTACTTGATAAAGACGGCTTTTCATTTTCAATAAAGGATAATAGCTGTATTTTCTCTTTCAATGAAATGGTTTATGGCAAAGCAGTTTCCATGAATGGAATTTACATCTTAGATCAAACCACAGATATATTACATGTGAATAATAAGAAATTAAAGGTTGGTGACAAAGATCAAACTTATCTATGGCATTGTCGAATGAGACACATAAATGAAAAACGTGTCAAGAAACTCATCGAGAATGGGACTATTCCCTCATTCGATGTTTCTACATTTGACACGTGTGAATCATGTCTTATCGGAAAAATGACTCGAATTTTCTTCAAAGGTATTGGAATGCGCGCTAGTGACCTATTAGGACTCATACATACTGATGTATGTGGACCTATGTCAATTACCGCTAGAGATGGCTATAGATATTTTATCACTTTCACAGACGATTTGAGTAGATACGGATATGTCTACTTAATGAAGCATAAAAGTGAGTCCTTTGAGAAATTCAAGGAATACCTGAATAAGGTTGAGAACCAACTAGGTAGAAAGGTTAAAGCACTCCATTCAGAACGGGGTGGCGAATATCTTTCAAATGAGTTTGATCAACACCTTAAAGACTGTGGAATAGTTTTACAGTTAACTCCACCTGGAACACCTCAGTTAAATGGTGTGTACGAACGGAGAAATCGAACACTACATGATATGGTTCGATCCATGATGAGTCACACGGTAGTACCTGATTCATTATGGGATTTTGCTCTTTTGTCAGCTGCTCTTATACTTAACCGAAGTCCGTCTAAAGCTGTCGACAAGACTCCATTCGAACTGTTGAAAGGAACGGTCCCCAACTTGTCCTTTATTCGGGTTTGGGGCTGCGAGGCTTATGTCAAGTGGAGACACGAGGATAAGCTCGGCCCGCGATCGGTCAAGACATAATTTATTGGTTATCCAAAAGGAATGTTTGGTCATTACTTCTATTCGCCTACCGAACATCGAGTTTTTGTTGCGGCTAGTGCGAAGTTCTTAGAGAAAGAATTTCTCGAGAACAAGTCAAGTAATGGAACCTTCGAGCTGTCGGAGATTCAAGAACCAACAACCGAGGAACAGATGTAGGAAGTTGTTCCTTCAACTGATGATACGGTTAACATTCCTCAGGAACCTAGGAGGTCGGGTAGAGTCTCTAATCCTCCAGACAGATACATTGGTATGGTCGAGGAGAATGACGTTTTGCTCCTAGAGAGTAATGAACCCGTTACCTATAAAGGTGTCATGACCTGTTCCGACTCAAAGCTATGGCTTGAAGCCATGCAATCCGAGATGGACTTCATGTATAAGAATGACGTATGGGATCTTGTTGATTTACCTAATAAGGTAAAACCTCTACAGTGCAAATGGCTTTACAAAATAAAGCATTTTGTAGACGGGCAACCAGATACCTATAAGGCACGACTAGTAGCAAAAGGTTTCACTCAAGTGCACGGATTGCATTATGATGAAATTTTTGTACCCGTAGTTATGCTGCGTTCCATTCGGATAATCTTAGCGATTGCCGCTTTTCATGATTATGAAATTTGGCAAATGGATGTGAAAACCGCCTTCTTAAATGGTTATTTGGAGGAGGAGTTGTACATGGTGCAACCCAAAGGTTTCATAGATCCTGAAAATCCTAAGAAAGTGTGCAAGCTTAAGCGTTCCATTTATGGACTTAAGCAAGCTTCTCGGAGTTGGAATCATCGTTTCGACCAGGTGATAAAAGAGTATGGTTTCACTCGATCGGTCGAGGAACCATGCTTATATATCAAGTCGAGTGGGAGCAAGATTGTTTTCTTGATATTGTATGTCGATGACATACTCTTGATTGGGAATGACATTTCTCTCTTATCTTCGGTAAAAGGATGGTTGAAGAACCATTTCCAGATGAAAGATCTGGGTGAGGCACAACGCATATTGGGAATCCGTATCTATCGAGATAGATCACGACGGATGATATCACTAAGTCAGGAGTCTTATTTATATAAGATTCTTGAGAGGTTCAGCATGACCAACTCCAAGAAGGGCAACCTTCCAATGACGTCTAGGATGCATTTGAGCAAGTCTCAGTCACCCACGACACATGAAGGGGTTGAACGCATGAGTCGTGTTCCTTATGCATCTGCAATAGGATCAATCATGTATGCCATGATATGCACACGTCCAGACGTGGCATATGCATTGAGTATAACGAGTCGGTACCAAGGCAATCCAGATGAAACACACTGGATAGCTGTTAAAAACATCCTTAAGTACCTACGGAGGACTAAGGATTGGGCATTGACTTATGGAGGAGATAATAAGATATGCGCAATCGGTTACGCAGAGGCTAGCTTCCAAACGGATCGAGATGACTCAAAATCTCAGTCTGGGTTCGTCTTTACTCTTAATGGTGCTGCGGTCAGCTGGAAGAGTTCCAAACAGAATGTTGTAGCTGATTCTACTACTGAATCCGAGTACTATGCCGCTTCGGAAGCAGCAAAGGAAGCTATATGGATGCGTCAATTCTTACAAGGACTAACCACAGTTCCTAGTTCGAATGACCCGATCACCATCTATTGTGACAATAGAGGTGCCATCTTCCAGGCTAAGGAGCCTAAGTCTAGCAACAAGTCTAGACATGTACATCGGAAGGCTCACCTGATCCGTGATTACGTGGAGCAAGAGGAGATAGTGATTGACAAGATAGCTTCGGATGATAACATCGCGGACCCTCTCACTATACCGTTGAACTAATATAAGCATGAAGGGCTTGTTATTTCCATGGGAATTAAACGTGTTTCTGAGTTGTACTAGTTGATTATGGATTCGATACATTATCTTTTTCATATGCTATTTATAACTTCATCGTTTTATTACATATTTTGTTTTTCATGTGGATTGTACGACAACATTAAACGCCACAAAGTGAACTGAATTACATTATATTTGTTTTGGTCCGTAATCGCCTACATGAGCTGATAACTCTGGCTTTTATTTTGTGAAGTCGATTGATGGTGGGTTCAACGAGCCATAAGTCAAATAGTTGGCTGATCGATCACAGATGCGAGTTATAACGATACCTCGTAGGACAATTGTGATAACGTAATGGAGTCCTAAATGTTTAAAAAACATTCGGTGCCAGGTCGTGGATTGGACGTCCATTGTTTTCCTAGAGTCGATTCTTTTGACTATCGACTGTCTCTTGAGATTAAGGCAGTTTTTGGGTGACTTTGGTTTCTTTCTCATGGTCGACCATAGCTGGAGGCTAAGCAGATTTTTTCTGGGTCATTTCATACTGTGCTTATATCTGCAGGATTCGAGTTGAAGAAAATATCCAACCTTTATCAGGTTTAGTTATTTCTCAAGGCCACTTGAGGAGTTGTAACTGAAATGCATGGCCATGCTCGTATGATGATTCGTTTATCAGTTAAGTTACTCTTTAGTCGGGAAAACCACTCTTGATATTGATCACTTGTAAAATACGACCTTTGTGAATACGGATTTTGCAAATTGTTTTCCATTAAGTGGGAGTAATTTTATGATATGAGAATCGGTTATCGCACATACACTTGTGAGGACAAGTGGGAGTTTGTTGGAGCTTGTGTCCTCCACAATTAGGGTGATAACATATATAAATCTCTTATAGGTTCACAAGGGTATACTTCGTATTTTATCAGTTGATTAACGTTTACTTAATAACGGTTGGCTTGCTAGAAGTTTGACGTTATTATCATACTGATGGCGGTGATCAACTCGTCCCTAAAAGTCACACCTAAAGGATGTGTTTGAGAGATGTGATTATATGAAAATATGATCACATTGATGCCTGACTAAAAGGTTAGTCTATGTATTTGACTAAACAGTTAGTCAATGTGATGATGAGACGATTATTAATACAATTAAATAATATTAGCTGAGACGAATTAACTGTCAATTCGTAAATTGAATATAAACTGTTATATTTAATTAATGTATATAATGTTAGCTTAAACGAATTAAGATGTTAATTCGTAATTCAAGGTAACCAGTTATATTTAATAAGCAAATTATAAATATACGATATTTATAGTTAATGTATATATTATGCGGAATTATCATAATAAAATGTTGACAGACCGGTATTAATAAATCGACTGCAAACTGTTGTGTGTAGACTTATTAATACATGTCGACATAAATATGACAATTGAAATAAAATAAACATTTTATACATTACATAAACCAACCTAAAATAAGAAGATATTTTTCTCCTTATTTTTGGTGGTTGGTGGGAAAAAAACCGAAATAAGAGAGAAAAAGGGAAGAATAATATCTTCCCTAATTCCTCCCCATTTGCACGGTTACAAGAGGGCAAGAGGGAGATCATTTCTCTTAATTCTTTTGACCTAATTTTCTCACATCACTCATCACACAAAAACCCTAAAAATTAATCAGAAATTGGGGATCTCATTCTAGCAAATTGAGAGGCATTTCTCGGAGCATCTTGGGTACAACAATTAGGAGAATATCAATTTGATATTTGTTCTTAGGCCATATTTGCTAGGACTAAAGTTTAATTCTTAATCTCCATTCTTTTTGTTTATGTAAATTCGTTTATGACTAGTTTTTCATTATTATAATTTCGTTATAATCCGAAAATTTATAGAGGAAAGATACCGATATTTCCCACATGATCTATATAAATGCAACTATATGTCATATGTCACAATTGATACAATTAAGCTATACTAAGCTAAAGTGATGCATGTTTTCTATTAATATGAAAGCTAATTTAAATTAGCTTAGGTTACTTATGATCAAACCTCCCCAAACCGATTTAAACACTATTTCTAGTGTTGGAGAAATGAGGTTTGGTCATGATTGACCATACATGAATGCATGAACTAAATGCAACTAACTACATGAGCTATATGACATATATTACAAGGCAAGCTATGCTATATGAACTATATAATGCAAGTGTAATATAGAATATAATACAAATGCAAGATGCCACTCATGGTTAAACCTCCCCAAACCGCTCAAAACATCATCCAAAGTACCAAAGACGAAGGTTTAATCATGAGGTATCTAAATGAATGCAAGGTAAATGTATATGTAAATAACCAAATGCAAGGGTAAATGCAATGCAAAGTCAAAGGATAGGATATCGTACAAATGGTGGTGAGAGGGAGGACTCCACGAAACTCATTTCATATTGTCATGTTTATTGATGTTGTCCATGTTGCTTAATGCTCTCAATAACCGGTCAAAAGATTGAGCACAATCTTCAAACAAGCATGAATACGGTTTGTTCCAATTTAATATGAAGCTTGGCCAAGGGAGCTTGCCACTTACTCTCTCATTCACCTTGCCCTTAGCACTTGAGCCTCTGCAATGCTTCAAACCAACAAGCCTATGATTCTTGTCAATACAAGGTATGAAGTATGGCCCATATTCGTCCGGAGGCTTCCACTCTCCACCATCTCTTTCAAATTCTATGATGATAGAGCATTGATTCATCAATCCATTGAGGTCATTCATGATTTCATTTTCCTCACTTTCTTTTTGACCCTCCTTAAAACTTGAACCATTTCCAAAGAAGAGAGTTTCAATTTCTTCCAAACTATGATCAAAGATGCCAACATCATAGTTTTCCTCTTGGCCTCTCAATTATTCAAAGATAGCAAGTTCAAATTCATCAACCTCTTCTTTCCAAGTTTTACCTCTACTCCCACAAGTGTAAAGGGAACACACTTCTTCTACATGGATTATAGAAGGAAATTATGGTGGGAGGTCTTCCTCATCATCATCATAGGTATCCCAAATTGGAGATGCAAGGCTAGTGGGTGAGCTAGATACATGAGGCAATTTAGACAAAGTGCCTGTCTCATAATTGGCCTCCAACTCATATTCACCATTGCTCTCCTCCCCAACTTCATCATGCTCCAATTCATCATACACTCTTGGTCCATAATCAAGCAAGCACTCCCCATCCTTAAAAGTTACATCTTCATATTCACATATATCAAGAATGTTTGTAAAGTGGGGTACAAGTTGGAATATGGGATGTTCAATGCCTATGAATTTGGGAGGTGGTAGGGATTCACAAGAGTAGCTTCATAATGCCATCCAAATTCATCTTCACCCTCATTATCTTCCCCTTCTTCTTCATTGAGCATTTGGGTGGCTTCCATTTGGACAATTTAATTTGCCAACTCCTCACCATTAGTAACAATATTTTTTAGAACATTGTCCCTAGCTTGGCTCTCTTCTAGCATTTGCATGAAGAAATTTTGTTGGTCTCTTAGCATTTGGAGAACCACACTTTGCATGTCAAAGGTATGCTCATTCTCTTATTATGGGTACATGGGAGATTGGTTGTATGGGTGTTTATTATAGGATGACATTTGGCATTGATTGTAAAGTGGGTTTTGGGAGGGCAGGGTTGTGGATATTGGATGTGGGGGCTTTGGTAAAACAAGTTTGGGTAGTAGTTAGGACTTTCATTGTATGAGTTGTAAGGTAAGTTTGTGTTGACTTGCTCCTGAAACTCCCCATACCCATGGTAGTCATACTCAATAGATCCACCACATACTCCATGTGCCAAGCCTTCGGTCATCATCATAGCTAGGACAAAGATATAACTACAAACAAGGAAACTACAAGAAAACGGTAAAAACAACCTTGAGCAACAAGTTCCTCAAGATTAAGGCACAATTAAAATAGACAAACAAACAAGAACTTAATGACAAAACACCGTCCCCGGCAACGGCGCCATTTTGATGTGAGTGAGTCATTGTTCACTCAATAAAACACATTTATATTCTCAACAAATAATTAGTAAGTGGTTAAGTCGAGGTCGATCCACGGGACGGTGTGCTTTGGGTTCTAAGTCATAATTATTGGTGTTTGAGGTTGTGTTCTAAACTACGACAAGGAAATGTAAACAAATGAAGAACAAGGGAAGTAAATAGAGATGAAGATGTAAACAAATGATTAAAGACACTATGGTGTCATGTGATCATACGGGAATCATGGTAAGATCACATTAATGAGTCGTATAGATACAAGCAATTATTATTGTGTTGGAATCGAGTTAGTTTATGTCTTACAATTCCTAGGGAGACTTAGGTCTCAGAGCCGAGTTGGTCACAACTTTACAACACCTAAATCGACTTGTTTCTCCCTATTTAACAATATGCATGGTCTAACAAGCCTTGAGTTAGCTTATATCTTACAAGTCTTATTGAAAAGATAAGAGAATCATGTTAGGTTGTCAATCAAGCATTTCATCTAATATAACATGAGCATAAGTTGAAAGTGCAATAAGCAAGCATTCATATGAACTCATTAAGAATAGATCTATCCCATAATTACTCTCCTAATCCCCCAAACCCTAACTAGAAGACGACTCACTACACATCATGATTAATATGCTAGCAATGGTGTCAAACATCACAACACAAATGAATATGATGATTAAGCAAGGTAATAAAACAAGAGATTAATAAATAAAGAGGGATTAAGAAGGTTACCAACTTGGAAAGTAAAGATGGAACATAAATAAAGAAGAATCCTTGAATAAAGATGGATACTTGTCAGTTAGTCTTCAAATACATACCCAAGAGATCCAAATGTAAACTATTGAAGATTAAAAGAACAATTGTTGAATGCTTGATGTAAATTGTGGAAAGATTAAAACTAATCTACTGCTAATCTAATCTAAGGAGGCTTAATGTACTCTAAGAGGGCTTAATCTCCTTTAAATACAAGAGGGATATATAGAGTAAGTAAGCTTTAGGGTTAATTATTGGCTTAAATGAAGGCTAGGCCCACCAAACACGACTAACTCCTTGGAAGTCCTCTGCTCAGGTCGGGCGTCCTGGAGCTGTGAAGAAACAATTATGGGTCTTAGGTCGGGCGTCCTCTACTCAGGTCGGGCATCCTGGGTCTCAGCTTGTCCATTTGAGCTCGGATTGCAAAACGAATGTTATTTCCTCATCCGGACTCCTATTAGAGTGATTCAAAAGCCTAGACCACTTGATTTTTTGACGTTGTCTCATCTAGCATAGTTTTAGAGCCAAACAAGCAAGTCTTGGTTTGTTTCCAAGCAATTTCCTCTTGTAATGGCTCCCTTCTCGTCATCCTTGCCCAATAACTTGTGGGGATAGATTCTTGGGTCGTGAGGATTGTCCTTCATTACCCTAAAACTTGCTTTATTGAGCTACGACTTTTAGCCTTGGTCTCCTCTTTGATTCTTGGTCGTTGGATGCAATTAATTTAGCTCCGATTTACTCCGTTTAGGCAAGGTTAATGCTCTTCTCCTACCAAGGACACCAAACCTCATAGAATATGCATAATAGGAAGTTAAAGACAAGAAACGACCCTAATACAAACTAAAAGGCATAGCAACTAGGCTAGTTAGGTGACTAAATATGCGTAAATACGAGTTACATTAGTAACTTTGCATCCGACTTGTTTTGTTTCTATCTCGATTTGTCTTTCTGAGATGGCGTTGGTTAGAAGGTTGTTCAAAGTGGCTCCTATTCCGCTACCTATCTACCTACTCACTTTTCTTGGCTACAAGGTTCTTGTCCGCAGGGATTGTGTTTCAGAGTGTAGGAGTTTTCGATTCTCAGGAGGTAGACTTCGTGGTCTGCATTCCACATTTCCTTTCTACGTCCTAGTGGCGTAAGTGCACTTTGCTCACGCTCGATAGTTCAAGGGTCTCGTTGGTTTCCAGATGTTGTGTACCATAGCCAAGGGGATGAATCTTTGAGACACATGGTTGTGTCTTGTTGTAGGTATTTCTCTGAAACTCCGTTGAAAAAAAGAGTAAGGATTTGTTTGATCATGTGGCGAGCTCCGATCACCGAAGGTACTGGATGAAGATGACCTTCCTCCGTCGGCCGTACACCACCAATGCGCTTTATTTACCCGATGTAGTTACTTTTACTTTGTCGCTTTAGGCTATGGTTTTACTAAAATAAGTGCATTTGAACAAATGAGTCAAATGTCATCTGTATAAGAACTTGTTTTACAGCAGCCAAAAAACAAATTAACAATAAACAAGAGTATCAACAAGGTAAGGAAGTACCATTAGACACAAGAAGTACTTAGCTCAGAGACTGCCTTTAAAACATGTTCAAAATACAACATACGTAAGTATCCAGCTTAGATGTTACATTTAAAGCATGTCCAAGATACAACACAAAAGCATCCGGCCTAGAGCTACCTTTAAAGCATGTCGAAGATACAATACACACAATACTCAAAGAAAAGAACAAACAAACAATTTCAAATTCAGAAGGCTATGACCAAAAGTACAACATCATAGCAACACAAATGACTTACATCATTATGATCAAAATAATGACTTCACAACGACACAACACACAAGGTACCCAGGACACACAACCAAAAGAAGAACATCGTGGCACACAATCCAAGAGGTAATTAAAACATATCTCACTATAAGAACGGCCCATAATACGGTAAACGATTCATAACCAAAAGAACTACATTTTAAACCTAAAGAACGATATCGTGAACCAGCACCACAAGCTTTAATCCTTATGACCCATAGAACGACATCATAGAGGAAGACTCGTTTAGCTCATAACCAAAAGAACGACATCATGAGCCCAGATTCACCACAAAAAGAACGACATTACGAATCGAGCACCACTATTATTACGTCACACAACCAAAATAACGACAATGTGGCAACCTCCTACATGTCATCAGTACATTATTTGACGACCGGGTCGATCAACACAAGTGTCAACCTCTGAACAACGTCATCATACTCAAATGACTCATCAGCTAAGTATGTTAGACAACACACAATGCATGACAAGATTCAGTAACCATTCAATGCACACAGTCAATTTATTAGACACTTACAAAAGCTGAGATGGTAAAAAAGACGTCATTTACTCATCCGGACTCCAAATCAGTAATTCAAGTGCCTAAGCTGCTTAGTTTTTTCAACGCTATTTTTGTCATATTTCCAGGACAAAAATAAAAAGTCACCTAGTGGGGTGAAATTTCGTCCGATCAAGTGAAATTTAACCTTCCGGCATTTTTCGACTTGCAGCGAAGTTTCGCCCAAACTGGGTTACCTGACCGAGTAAATTTTCACTCTTCGGTATTTTGAGTGAAAACAAGTCGATCGGCAAAAATTTTCCACAACATATGAATGCATCAAATAAGCATCGGTTCAATGGTCACTACTACAAAATATTGAATAGACATCGGACTTTTTAGCAATGGGCATCATATTCACAATCGATGTTAAGTTGAGTGATGTCCATTGTCGAATAATAGACATCGGATTTGCAACTAATGTCTATTAAATTATAGACATCTGATTTTTTTTTTATTTGATGTCTATGTACTATAATATATGATACGACTCATTTAGTCGTAGTTATTTGGAGCGATTTAGTATGGTTTTAATGGCTTGGAGTAGTATTATGAAGCTTAATTGCAGGTTATTTGTTAGTGAGCTTTGGTTAGCTATTGGGCCGGTTTTACAAGTTTAGAACGGAGTCCAAGTCCGAGGAGAGATAGGCCCGGATACCTATGGAGATACATGAGACGTGTGTGCTTAAAGTGCGCTAATTGAGCGCGCATAAATCAAAAGAAAAGGGCAGCGGCAGCAGCTATGCGTGACCAGCATTCAACCTACATTCGAGCGGTGCGCGACCGAGGCGCGACCGAGGCGCGACCTATGCGCGTGCTGCTGTATCACGCTTCCAGCTTTGTTTCCAATTAAATTCTAGTGTTTTGTTTCCTTATTTGACTCGGTTTGTTCCGATGAATTTTATTATTATTATTATTTTTAGTACTTTATTTCCTACTTTAATTAATTTACCTTATTACTATATAACTTATTATTTTAGTTTTAGAAAAGATGGACAGAACTTTGAGAAGAGAAACCCTATTATTGTTTTTAGCAGACGATGTGTAACTAATCTTTCTTCTTGGATTCGAGCAATTGAAGCGCTCGTAATACGATTGTGAGTTTGAATGTTTTAATTTCTTGTCTTGATTATTGTGGATTGCTTAGTTATTAATTTTATGAGTGTCGATTGATTATTGCTAGGTGTACAACTAGTGATTGATTTCTTCATTCTATTGTTAGTATTGTTAATTGAATAGGATTTATTGATTAACTCTACGCTAGTAACAACTAGGAATTAATATTGAACGGGATACGTTGATATTAGTACTTAGAAGCGATTCACATAAATATCTAAAGTGCAACTGGATTGTATGCATTATTTATTCTCTATCGAGTTCTCTATTTTATATTCTTTTTGTTGAATTAAATCTTGAACTGGATTGTTAAGGTTGTTTAACAGTTAGGGTTGATTAAGAACGGGATTCGTTTTAATTAACTATTCTTAAGGAGAATTGGAATTTGTCATTCATGATAGAGTAATCAAGATTAGTAATTGAAACCGTCTTACAGTGATCAATTGTTATTGAGTGTGGATATATGCTTGGCTCTAAGACCCTTTTAAATCATTTGATACACCGAAAATCATTAGTTTTATTACTCAATTTGCATTAGCTATTAATCTTAGTTTATTAGAAAATCAACTCAAATCCCCCCCCTTTGTTACTACGATCTTTAATTACATTAAAGATCCACTGTTCCTACATTATAAATTGCATAAATTGTTAATCTGATTCCCTTGGGTTCGACCCTTATTTCCGCTTTACTACTGTTTAGTATTTGGATTTAAGTGATATAAATTGTTAATTTGAGGCATACGACTTTAGCCTGTCAAATTTACTATAATATACATCAAATGTTTATAATAGTCTGATGTCTATTAGACTTATGTACATCAATGTTCATGTAACTCTGATGTATGTTTTACCTATATACATCAAATTTATTTAAACATTGATGTCTATTTTATGTATATGCATCAGTTTTTTATCTAAAGCTGATGCGAGTTGCATATGGTAGACATCCTTTTATTAAAAAAAAACCGATGTCCATTAATTTTTAAATTCTTTTTAAAAAAAATGCAATTGCTAATTCTTTCTTCATACAAAACAGACCATTTGTATGGCTAATTAAGATGATCCTCTCCATGCTCATAAATAACAAAATCATAACTTGCTTGTTGCATTTTCACAAAAGACGCCATCCAAATTCAACAACCAACAAAGGTCGTTTATCATACTTTTATACAACCAAAATCACAAAAGACGTCATCCAAATTCAACAACCAACAAAGGTCGTTTATCATACTTTCATACAACAAAAAAAAGATAGTTCGCAAAATCTAGTACATTATATATTGTATGACTAAACATTTAGAAAATTGTACGCCCATAAGTCCCAAACCTCATCAATTTCTTCTTGTGAATATGCCATTTTTTCTTGAAAAAGCTGTAAATCATGCAAATAAAGGTTTATCAAATAATGAGCATATATAATAAAAGAAATAAGTCATAGCTGAAGTTCAATTCTAGCTATAATTGTTGGAGCTTGTGTCCTCCACAAATTAGTGTGATAACATTTGTAAATCTGTTACAGGTTCACAAGGGTATACTTCGTATTTTAATCAGTTGCTTAACGATTACCTAATAACGGTTGGTTTGCTAGAAAGTTTGACGTTATTATCTTACAGATGGCGGTGATCAACTGGTCCCTAAAGGTCACACCTATAGGATGTGTTTGAGAGATGTGGTTATAGAAATATAATCACATTGATGCTTTATATAACTAAACACTTAAACAGTTAGTCAATGTGTTGATGAGACAATTATTTAATGAAGATTAAATAATATTAGTTGAGACGAATTAACTGTTAATTCGTAAATTGAATATAATAAGTTATATTTAATTAAATGTATGTAATGTTAGCTTGGACGAATTAATCTGTTAATTCGTAATTAAATGTAATCGGTTATATTTAATATCAACAAGATGAATGTGTCATAGTGGTAATAGTGAGGGTACTCAAATCCCTTGCCTCCTCTCATCGGAAAAAAACACAAAAAAAACCTAAAAATTAATCAGTTAATTTTTGGATTGATTCTAGCAAAATCAAAGGACATTTCTCATATCGTCTTGGGTGCAACTGATAGGAGAATATCATTGCGATATTGTTCATAGGTCATAACAGCTAAGACCGAAGGTTATTTCTTAAGAGTAGGTCTCCTGAAAGACGGTCTCTTAATAAGCTTTATTGAAAGACCATTGTACAATTTTAAGAAAAAATGATACTAAAGGTAATAAAATAGGTACAAATTATAATTAATCATAAAATGGGTACATTTATTATGTAAATAGGTACGAAATTAGTATGTCACGATCAACAATAAAAAGGGTACGAAATACAAATAAAAGGGTACGAAAGATTGGTCTCTCAATAACTTAGTGAGAGACCGTCTCTCCCAAGTTTTAGTGATTTCTTAATCCTTTACGTTTTGTTTATGCATTTTAGTTTTATGACTCGTAATCATCACTTTATAATTTGTTATAATCCTTAAAAATAAAGGGATGCATACAGATAAATCCCACAAGTGGTATCGTAGCCAAGGCCACGAATTTTTAATTTTAATGATTCTCATAAAATTGTTTGTAAACAATAATTAGGATTTGCGAAAAAAAATATGATCGGCTGGAATTTTGTTGAGCCGTGGAATTTTTTTTTTCGTTTCCGTTACTGTTCACGGATGAACAGTATTATTAAAAAAAAAAAATATGCTTTTTTTCTTTCTTTCGGTTTCTCCTGAAAAACCGATTAATGTTTTTTGCGGCCGTTTTTGTTTATGCCGATTTGAAAAGCATCCGAGAAAAGAAATTTTTTTTTCCTGTTACTGTTCACGTGGTTACTATTCACATAGGATAGATTTAAAAAAAAAAAATTTGTCTTGTTTCGGTTTTTACAGATAAACCCGTGTACAAAATATGGAAAGCTGTTTTCTGTTTTTAGTTTAGCCGTGCTGAAATTATAAAAAAAAAATTGTTTTTTTTTACTGTTCAGCCGAGACCAAAAGAAAAAAAAAGGATTTTGTTTTTTTTTTGTTTTGGCCAATTTTGTTTATACATTAAATTTATAATGTATGATAATTTTGTGAAGCGGTTCACAAAATTTAAAGATACCTAATTATTTTAAAGCAGTTTAAAATATTGATGGATTAAATTCATATTACAAGTTTAATATGAATTAAGTTTGAAATTAATGTGATTAATTGAGGAATTGGTACTTAATTCGTTAATTTAAATAGGTGGTTTGGATAAAATTAATCAACATAATTAAGGAATTGTGTCATGTATGTTTAATTTATTATTAGTTGATGCATTTTATTTTTGTTGAATGAATCGTTGAATGAATTTATTTACGTATTTTTGCAATCGGTTGTAATTTGTAATACTTAGTGTGGCCTTAGTCAAATTATGTTTTCGTAATGAAGGAAACATAATTTTTTATGTAATTATGAGATCTCGTATCTCCTTTTATTTTTCTTTAGTTTTGGGTTTTGAAATTAGAATGTAATAAATAGGTTTATTATGTAATTTATTTATTGTAATTTCAAAGAAGACTAAAGATGGAGATTGGAACTCACTCCCGCTATAGGATCAAGATGGAACATCGAGACAAGCTTCTCGGGTCCAAGGATGGATTCCAAACTAGTATTTAACGTTCATTTTGATAGGATAGGCCACACTAGGACTTTATTATTGTTTTTACGTTTTCATTCCTATTACTTTTCATTCACATGATAGTTTATGCATCATATTCCGCCTAAACCAAACCACCTACTACTAAAATGCATGAAAATTGACACATATAGGTTGTATGTTAGTTTTCATAGACATACAGATGTCACATGTTTATTAAGCCATCACCTTAGTTTATTCATTCACGCATGCTACATATTAGTTCACTTAAAATGAATTAAAATTAAGTTGATGGGATCTTCCTCTAAAACGGAAATTGAGATTAGTCTTTATAAGGGCAAACAACTATGAATCCCTTCTTCGTCGGTAGGCATAATATGACCCCTTCTACGTTGGGTAAGTAGTTTTTGTTGACTTAGTTTATCTCAACATTATAGTTCGAAGAGTTTCTCGTGATTATGATGGACTAAAGATAGAATTTACAGAAATTTATCGACCAAGAATTCTAACGGTAGAATTAGCTAAAAGGTTAGCTTATCAATTTACAGAGAATTGAGTCTTGGGATCATTTATATAATTCTTGAGGGAGGTCAATTGTATAAATGTTTTGAGTCTTCGCGTTATGACAGTAGTTCATTAGACTTAAAAATATAAACGATGCACATGCTTATTATTTTTATTCTTCTTCTCGCAGTGTAGAACACGTTTATTTTCATAATACCGTTACAACTAAATGGCTAGAAATAACGCAATCCCAATGCCTAGTGCCACACTTGGACGCGAGTCCTGGCTGAAAGCTTTCATGGACCACATGAATCAGTCCACTCGACTGAATAATGATGGGTCCAACTTTGCGGACTGGGAGGCGGCACTACGGAATGCTGCCATTGCTGACGGTAAGCTCAAGTACTTAATTGAGCCAATATTGGTAAACCCAGGCCCCAATGCAGGAGTCAACGAGTCACTCGCTTATAGTGACTTCGTTATGGAAGTGGGTGCGATAAAGAACGTACTCATCTTTGCAATGGAAACCAATTTGCAGAGACGCTTCATTGCTCAGGGTGCAAACAAGATTTTCACCACGCCCGACTAACGAGTTCTCAAAGGCACCGAGAATCGTTACTTATGAGCATACCTGTCGCTTCTTTGATGCGAAACTCCAGAAGGGCCAACCGGTTAGCCCACACATTCTTCACATGATTGAGAATGTCGAGAAGCTGGAGGCACTTGATTGTAAAATCGGTGAGAGCATTGTCATAGACCGAATGCTTCATTCTCTTCACGATGGTTTTGCCCTTTTCAGGGCGAACTACTACATGAATGACTTGAAAAAGAGTCCTCATGAGCTACATTCCCTTCTCGTACAGACCGAGAAGGATATGAAATTGAGTGGAAGCATGAAGCAGGATGTTCTCACGATTTCCAACAAGGGTAAAGGTAAGGGCAAGGCTCATGGCGACCTAGCTATAGGTAAGCCAAAGTTTAAAAAGCCAGGACACGGTAAGAGTGGGCCCGGTGAGACTAGTGGCTCACAGGGCAAGGCAAAGAGCAAGGGCGGTGACATTGAGTGCCACCATTGTCACAAGACTGGACATTGGAGGAGGAATTGTCCCGTGTATCGTGAGGACATCACAGCAGGCCGCGTCGTTCCTGTTGGTATGTCATCTTATATTCATATGATTGAGATTAACCATACAACTATACAAGTTTCGGAACTTGGGTACTTGATACTGGTTGTGGTTCTCATCTGTGCAATAATTTGCAGGACCTAAAGAACATCATACCTCTCGAAAAGGGTGATGTGGACCTGCGAGTCGGGAATGGAGCACGAGTTGCTGCAGTCTCGAAGGGAACATATGTTATTTTAAATACCTAAACTCGTATCCTAGGTTAATTACGCTTTATTTTCCGTAGGTTTAGCATAGTTACTCTAAAAACTCTCTAAAATACTTAGTTTAGTTTATATTTATTGTTCTTACCTCCGGATCTAAACATTTCTATTTTACGGTATTGTTTTAATCTATTAATAATTATTATTTCAATTACTTGTTCATCTTTTATGTTCTTAATTATACTTTCTTATATCGTTATTGTTGTTATTGGTATTAGTATGAGTAGCTAAATTCTTAATCTAGGGTGAAAGGGGATCTAGGTTGTTAGAAAGCGGTTATTATGAATTGATTGTTAAATTGCTTTCTATTGTTGTTTAATTATCGTTTTACATCTAATTGATTGATTAATGATCAGAGTTAATTAATTAGTCTTGCATAAACTAGGATTTTCACCGACCGGGTTAAGACTAGTATTTGCCACGATAATTGAATAGAGATAATTTAATGATAGCGATAACATGTTAAATTAGATCTAAAATAAATATTGAATCGACTGATCATATGACTTTTAACAATATAAATTGCTCAATTAATGAATCAAATCCTCCCCTTTGATGACTACCTAGTGAACCCGAATCCCTAGACTCTTTAATATTATTGTTATTCATCTTTTATTTACTTTGCAGTTACCTGTTAGAAATCAAAACTAGATAATCATCGCCTCCCTGTGGATTCGACCCTGACTTACCGCTAGCTATCTTGTTACTAGTAGTATAGGATTTATTTTGATTAAGGCAAACGACTGAAATTAACCTTGTCAAATTTGGCGTCGTTGCCGGGGAGGCAACAATTTTTCTGTTTGTTTGTGTTTATTTTTGTCTTTTGTTTCAGGGAACTTCAGTTCCTTGAGACAGTTTTATCTTTTCTTGTTGTTTTCATGTATGCCTAGGTCTAATAGGTTAGAGATTATACTGTTTGATCCCGAGCCAGAAAAAAATTTTCGCTATAGACGAAAATTTCAAAGAGAAGTAAGTCAGGTGGAAGACTTGAGTATACTTGACTACGAGCTGTATACTTTTGCAGAAGGTTCATCCTTTGTAGAGGACTCTCTTATTTCTGCGCCAGTTTCTTCTACAACACCAAATATGACTACATTAGCAAGTCACTCCGAACCCACAGTTGATTCTATTCCTAAAGGCTTCAAGCTCCTTACCGCTGATAAGGGAACTTTTGAGATCAAGCTTTCATACATAAGCTTGATAGGGAGGAATTTATTTGGAGGAAACGTAGGAGAGGACCCCGCAAAGCAAATGAAAAAGTTTGTTACTTATTATTGTTCTATTTCTTTGACAGCTGGGGTGTCTCAAGATCAGGTCAAGTAAATTTTATTTCCTTTCTCTTTGAGAGATGATGCAGCTGAGTGGTTAAGGGACTTAGACATGGAGACCGACGCAATTACCAACTGGACTTCATTGGCTCTTGCATTCTACAAGAGGTATTTTCCACCACAGAAAACCAATGCTCTTAGAAGTCAAATTACAAGTTTTAAACAGGGTCCTACTGAGGATTTTAATGAAGCTTGGATACGGTTCAAAAGACTAGTGCAGTCCGTCCCTCACCATGGATTCGAGATTTGGTTCCTTTGCAACCAGTTCTATAACGGGTTATATGATGATCATAAAGCCTTACTTGATTCAGCTGCCAATGGGAGATTCCAAGATAACACTAATGATGGTAATGCTTGGAAGTTGATTGATCAGATAGCTACTCACACAGTTGAGTATGGTAACCCTAGGGGAAGTAAGAGAGGAAGTGGTACAGATAGTGCTATTGCAGCACAACTGGAGGCTCTAACGGCTCAAATTGCTGAATTGAAGACAACCCAGTCCTTGGTAAGCAAGAGATGGTTCACATGGTTCAACAAGAAGTGTCATGCGAGAGATGTGGGATAGATGGCCATACTGCGGCCAAGTGTATGAGTACCATTGAGCAAGTCCATGCTTTCCAGTCTTTCAAACAAGGTACACCATATTCTAACTTCTTTCAAGCTCCTCAAAAAGGTACCTATATTATCCCTACAAATCGTGGTAATCAGCCACAAGGAAGTTATCAAAGGCCAAATCAAGGAGGTTTTCAACAATTTCAACCTCCTCCTCAAGCTCCAAGTAATGAGGTGTCGGAGTTAAAATCACTATTGCAACAAACTTTAATGATGCAACAAAAGCAAACGGCTCAAATCTCCGAACTTATGCCTCATAATAAGATGTTGGATACTCAAGTTGCTCAAATGGCGGCTCAAAATCCATCAAAACAGTCTGGTCTTCCTCCTCAAGGTAAACAAGCTCATGAGCAAGTTAATGCAATTTCTTTGAGGAGCGGTACTTCTTATAACGGTCCGGACATGCCCACTAATGAAGATGAGATTCCCTACATGTATCCTAGGGGATTGGGAAATTTGGAGCTAAGTGATGATGAAAAAGAAGTTGACAAAGTTGAAACACGAGCTGAGAATAAAAGCGAGAAAAATCAACACAACGAATCTGCCAAGGTTCCTCGATCGAGTAGCATTAGGCTCGATTGAGGAACTTCAGTACTCGATCGAGTGTCATCAGGCTCGATTGAGAAACCTCCCTGGTCGATGACGGTGTTTCAAAAGTTGATTCTAAAGCAAAGGAAGCCGAGCCGATTACTATTGCACTACCTTTTCCACATCGTCAACAAAAGTCTAAGCTGGATAAGCAGTTTAGAAGGTTTATGGAGGTAGTGAAAAATCTGCAAGTGACAGTGCCATTTACTGAATTGGTAACTCAAGTGCCGGCGTATGCTAAATTTTTAAGAGAAATCTTATCAAAGAAGCGGTCTTTTGATGAAGTGGAGACAGTAGCATTTACTCAGGAGTGCGCGGCCGCATTACAAGCTAACTCACCACCAAAGCTTAAGGATCCGGGGAGTTTTTCTATTCCTTATCATATTGGTAGTATAGCTATTGATAGAGCCCTTTGTGATTTAAGGGCTAGTGTTAGTGTCATGCCATATTCAATATGTAAAATGTTATATATGGGTCAACTCCGTATCACTAATATGACCTTACAAATGGCCGACAGATCTTTAAAGAAACCTATGGGTGTCTTAGAGGATGTGCCCGTTAGAGTAGTGAAGTATTTTATTCCAGATGACTTTATTGTTTTAGATATGGCTGAGGATTCTCAAGTATCCATCATTCTTGGTAGACCATTCCTTCACACTGCAGGAGCACTCATAGATGTTAGGGATGGTAGTCTGACACTAAGAGTTGGGGATGACACTATTAGATTTGTTCTAGATAATGCTTTAAAACGTCCTCCTGATTTAAAAGCTTCTTGTCATATGATTAATGCTCTTCATCCTACTTTTGATGATTGTCTTGCTTTATGTTTTGACAGGAATTCACTTGACGCCCCTGCTGTTGCATCATATCCATGAAACAAGGAAGTGGATGAAATGGAGAAGCTGATTTATGGAGATGATCCTCCTCCTGAGATCGTTTACAGCTGTGATAAGAATGTTGACATAGAAGCTGAATTGGATGCTTTGGAAGCTGAAATTTTCAGAGAGGAGTCAGTTAAAGTTTTTGATGAAGCTTCTATGACAGATGAAGTGCCTTATCTCCTTCCTCAAGAGGATGACCTGAAGAATGATGAGCATGTTAATTATTTAGACCATATTAATACTCATCTTATGATATTAAAATTACAAATTAATTTAAAATGGTCTAAATCTACATGAATGCAAATAAAAGTATAAAAGATGGTATTAAACCATCTTAAGACAAAAGTTCCTTACATTGTATAAGGCAAGTTTTGGGCACAACTCAAGGACTCCTTCCTTGATGTTGTTCTTGAGCTATGAAAATGGATGATCCTCCAAGACAACAAACCACCAAAAAGATGGTCTCCTAAGGATACACCCAAGAATCAACCCAAAATACTACTACAATACTAACTAGATATATGTAGTAGTAAACCTTATTTAATTGTATATATGATGTACTAATAAATATTATTACTTTGATAATATTATTAGTTAATATTTATATATGTTTTTGATATAAAAGATGAACAAAATAAGAAGAAAAATTTGGTCTTTAGGTAGTGTATATGAACCTAGACCAATTTTTCTTCAAATTTTTCCAACTAGAGAAATGGTGGAGTTTCAATGGTATTTATAGGCAATTTGAGGGGACAATTATAAGTGGAAAAATCCACCTAAAAGACACTTGTGATGTCCTCAAAAAACCAGTATATGTTGACTACTTTTGGTCCATTTCGATTTTCGATATTTGCCCCACAAATGCTTATAAGTCGTATATTTAATTATCTTACATAATTAAATATTAATTTAATTTCTTTAACACTTAAATAATATAAATTAACTACCAATGACTACTTAACTATTAAGTAATCATAAGACCATTTTATCAACATACAATGTGTAATATTAATCCATTTAGCTAATTTTACAACCTCTTGTAAAATTTAATAGCTAATTAATTTCACCTCAAAACATATACACATATCGTATAAAATTAATTAATTAATAATTAATTAATAAATTCTAATCATTTATTATTTAAATATCTCATAATTAAATAATAAATCTCTTTGTCCCGAGTTCGTAACCCGTCATCAAATAATACATTTATGTGACTAACTAAGAGTCAAATAATATAAGGAATTAATTATCTCGTATCTCATACAAACAATTAATTTATTCTATTTGGGCATCATCCTATAGGTGTGACCTAAAGGGATCAGCTGATCACCGTCGTCACACGACAGTAATGTCAAACTCTAGTCAGCCAATCATTACCGATTAACGACGATCAGCTAACAAATAAATAAATAAATCCCTGATATTCCTTTTACGAGATTTAATATGTAAACGCACTTATTGTGGAGGACACTACTCCAACAATCTCCCACTTGTCTGACACAAGTGTGCGTTACCAATTCTCTTGTCCAATAATATCTCCCACTCAATGCAAGATGTCTTTCAGGTCGTTCTTGCACGTGATCATATCATAAAGTGGTTTCCTCGATCAGGAGAATGACTGTCTGACCGGATAATCTACTATAGATTTCATCCGAGCGTGGCCACCCATTCACAGTCATCTCTCCTCGAGTGGCCTTGAGATAAAATATGACTTAAAAGTACAATCCTGTTGACCTATTTTCTTCATTCGATACAGATCACAATGACCCAGTAAATGCTCATCGACCTCCTTTTACGGTGCGACCTAGAACAAAAACCAAAGTCACCGGAAAACCGTACCAACTCAGACAAATAGTCACCAATCTAAAGAATTGACTCGAAGGAATAAATAGAAATCCTCGCCACGACCTAGCAACAAAAGGACTCTATAAACGGTCATTGTCCGACAAATTGTCTCACAATATCCCTATGTAATCGACCAGTCATCACTATGACCATATGACAGTCGAACCTGTCATCTATCGCCTTACAATCTAGTCACTCCGAGACGTCACCTCATTAAGTAACTAGGGACAAAATACAATGTTAATCCAGTTCACTTAATAGGGTTCGACATTGTCTTTACAACCTATTTGGAGAAAACAAAGTATATAAATTCAGACATAAAACTGAATATAACGATAAATGCAACTTATCACATATGAAATAATAAATACAATATTTGATTATTACATATCAAATAATTTACAATAGTTCTGGCATTCGTCTCAACCCCATCGAAACTATATGACTATCATGTTTACCTTGAGACAATGGTTTGGTTAAAGGATCAGCGATGTTGTCCGCTGTCCCAACCTTACAAACTGTAATCTCTTTCCTTTCAATTAAATCTCTAATTACATGAAATTTCCTAAGTACATGTCTAGACTTGTTACTAGACTTGGGCTCTTTTGCTTGAAAAATAGCCCCACTGTTATCACAATACATAGTGATAGGATCCTCGGCGGTCGGAACTACTTTCAGTCGTTCTAAAAACTGCCTAATCCAAACAGCTTCTTTTGCAGCTTCAGAGGCTGCAATGTACTCAGCTTCCGTTGTAGAATCAGCAGTCACAGACTCTTTGAAACTTCTCCAGCAAACCGCCCC
Organism: Silene latifolia; assembly: GCF_048544455.1. Lineage (NCBI taxonomy): Eukaryota > Viridiplantae > Streptophyta > Magnoliopsida > Caryophyllales > Caryophyllaceae > Silene > Silene latifolia. The sequence goes on from NC_133537.1 coordinate 37,997,598, forward strand.
TCCGTTCAGCAAAAAGACAAAACCACCGGGATTTCAAATCATCCCTATCGGTTTGGAAGCGGCATCCGTATAACCTCTTATACGTAATTGATTCTCCTCCAAACACTAAGAATGAATCTTTAGTCCTTCTCAAGTACTTCAGAATATTCTTGACTGCTATCCAGTGACTCTCACCGGAGTTTTCAAAACGACTCGTCATACTCAAAGCATACGAGACGTCGGGACGAGAACACATCATAGCATACATGATCGATCCAACAACGGAAGCATAGGGAATCGATTTCATGCGTTCAATATCCTTGGGCTCGATGAGGACACTGTGACTTACTCAAAGTGATCCCACTACCCATAGGTAGAAAACCTCTCTTGGAGTTTTTCATATTGAATCGGTCAAGAATCTTATCGATATATGCTTCTTGACTCAATGCTAATATCCTTTTGGGTCTATCTCTATAGATCCAGATACCCAAGATGCTTGTTGAGCTTCTCCCAAATCTTTCATTTGGAAGTGATTTCCCAACCACTTCTTAATAGAAGCAAGCATATCAACATCATTCCCAATGAGTAATATGTCGTCCACATAAAGAAGTAAGAAAACAACTTTACTCCCACTAAACTTCATGTTTAAACATGGTTCCTCAACACTTCGAGAAAAACCATTCTGTTAATAACATGATCAAAACGATGATTCCAACTCCTTGACGCTTGCTTAAGACCATAAATGGATCTCTTAAGTTTGCATACTTTGTTAGGATTTTTAGGATCCACAAAACCCTCAGGTTGTGTCATGAACACTTCCTCTTCCAGAAACCCGTTTAGGAAAGCGGTTTTGACATCCATTTGCCATATCTCATAATCATGAAATGCAGCAATCGCTAACATTATCCGAACAGATCTAAACATAGCAACTGGTGTAAAAGTTTCATCATAGTGTAAATCATGAACCTGAGTGAAACCTTTTGCAACCAATCTAGCTTTGTAGACATCTTTATGTCCATCCATGCCGATTTTAATCTTGAATATCCACTTACACTGAAGAGGTCGAACATCTTTAGGTAAGTCAACCAGGTCCCATACCTGATTATCGTACATGGAATCCATTTCGGATTGCATGGCCTCGAGCCATAGCTTAGAGTCAGAACTCATAGTAGCTGTTTTATAGGTCTTGGGTTCATCACTTTCTAAAAGTAAAACCTCATAGTCACCATCTTCCTCAATAATACCAAGGTATCTATCAGGCTGGCGACTAACCCTTTCTGACCTCCTAGGTTCAGAAGGAACAATAACCGATTCAGACGTAGAAGGAACATCTTCCTGTATTGTCATATCAGTTTGTAGCTCTTGAACTTCGTCAAGTTCAAATTTTCTCCCACTCTGTCTTCTAGAAATAAATTCTTTTTCTAGAAAGACAGCTTCACGAGCCACAAACACTTTGTTCTCGTTACTATTGTAGAAGTAATATCGACAAGTTTCCTTAGGGTAGCCTACAAAAATACACTTTTCAGAACGAGGTGTAAGCTTATCGTCAGACTTACTCTTGACATAAGCATCACAACCCCATACTTTCATGTATCGCAGATTCGGGACTTTCCCTTTCCATATCTCATATGGTGTTTTGTCAGTTGCTGTAATACCCGGTATTTTAATATGATATTATATTAGGCCGAGTTACCAGCTGGGTCGTGTAGTGTATTTGTGACTCGGGTAATTATGTGACTCGGGTTTTAATTAATCTAACTAGGCTAGGCCCGTATCGTCTTAATAGCACCTATCCTATATGTATAACCCATCTAACCAAACCCTAATCTCTCTATCACCATATTCATTTTAACCATGAGAAAAGAGAGAAAAGAGAGAAGAGGGAGCCGTGTGTGAAGGGAGCGCGTGAGGAATCGAGGCGATTTCTCACCCTATTCTCATCCTATTTCGTAAGTAGACTATCCTATTACCTCTTTATTCAATTATTAGCATAATTATAGTAGTATTGGGATAATTTTCGTAACCCTAGAATTGGTTTGGGGGTTTTTGATTATAAATTGTATGAGATAAATGAATGGAATAGTTACAGCAATTTACAGATTCGTTGGTCTGTGTTATTTGAGTGTTTTACCTGTCTTAAAGCCGTGGGATGCAAAAAGTTAAAGAAGAGACTCATGTTTATTCCAAGCCTAGTTTATGCCTGTGAAAATTGGTAGCATTTCACCGTGTAGTTTTTCCTGAAGAAATTATTTGTGAACGTCTATCTAAAAAGTCCGCAAATCAGTAGAGGCTGAAAGATTACTTCTAAAACATAATTTAGATATAGAATTGGTGCTGGGTCTTTTTCATATATTTAACTTAAAGAGTTTAGATGAGTTAGGCGTTGGTTTTACTTAAGAATCATTTGTCAAACTCGTTTTATGAATCAATACTTTTTATGCGACGGTTTCTGTCAGTGTTTGGAAATCAGTCTGAAAACCCTTGATAAGTTTGGAATTTGAGAAAAACACGTTAGATATAAATTGTAGCTAAGCCTCATGGGGTTCCAATTCAATTGGCCTTGCATCAATTCGAATTTTCTGGAATTAGTTATTCATTTTATACCGAGTCTGCCATGAGCAGGAAAATCAGGAAAAGTCGTGTTTGTTCTTTAAATTGATATTCCTATTAAGTTATGATGAGTCTAGGTTATGTGCATGATTAATTGACTGAGTAGATAGTAATTATACATAATTATGTTATGTAGGTGATGGATAAGTGAAGGATCATAAGTGATTGCTTGTGTGTGCTTGGATTGCGAAAAGGTAGGGAAATACACTTGACTTATTATCGTTGATGTTGAATTGTGTTGACTTGTTTGTGTTTCGTATGACCAAACTGTGAACGTTGACTTGCTTCGTGGCTGTTGATTTACGTTATGATTCATATCTTTGGAAGGTGATTGACTGAATTGATCGTATTGAGTATGTTATCACAACATTTGGTAACCGGCATGATTTTATGATTGATCAGTTCAAAGATATATATATTGTGTTGCATTAATTTCTTTTGAGCATTCATATGCATTGGAGATGGAGGATGTTGTGGTGATGTGGTGTGGTGAACATGATGTTGTGATAAGGCCCAGGCGGGTTCTGCAGGACTTGCCCTGGTGTCCTCACCAAGGCGATGGCGGATCGGCTACGGTCGATATATAGTCTGGGGATCGGTATGGCTGGGTGTTCGGGTTATGAGATATGAGTTGAGAGGGAGATGGAGGTGATGGAGGAGCATGCATATCATATTTTGTTGTTTCATTGTATTCCCTACTCAACCTCGTGGTTGACCCTGTGTATTCGTGAACACCTGTGACGATCCAAATATTGGGGAGCAGGCTTGACAGGTTTATGAGATAGGCTGGGAGTTTGATGGGCGTGAGACACTGGATCAGAAGACTTAGTAGCTAGATCATCATTTAGAAGACTTTCACTTTCATTTATGTTAGTTCCTTGTAATTTGATGTAAAAGAGGTTTTGTAATAATTAATTTAAAGTAATTATATATTTTGCCTTGGAGTTTAATTTGTTATTCACTACCTCGGGAAACCGAGATGGTAACAGTCCGGTTTATTAGGGAATGTCTTGCTAAAGGCTCCTTCATAAATCGGGGTGTTACAAAGTGGTATCAAAGCGAACGATCCTCAGGCTTAAACCAATGAACCCAATGAACGTAGGATGTGTCTAAATAAAATGAACTCCTGGGAATAAACTGTTAGGAGCTCACAGTGCGGTTAAGAAGGCGCCCTTAATACGTGCTCTTTTGCCCTCTCAGTTTTGAACCAGGTAACCCGAGAGAAAATTGAGTGAATGGGGTAGTTAGAAGGAAAACCTTGGATATAATCGAGTTGATGTATACCTTGAGACCCATATATTCTAACCATTCTGCAGGACAACGTCACGGTAAGTATTTTGTATGAATGATGACGTGATCATATGATGTTGTGGAGATGAGAAATAAATTTTCGTGTTCAGATTGATAATCAATGAAGTGTTGGATTGTGGTAATCGTGAGCGTGAAAATAATTGCGAATTGATGATATTTATCTGGATGGATGTGAATGACGTGTTGATAGTGCTATTATGTCTAGTGATATGCGGTTATGTGATCCCGAAGCCATGCTAGTATAGTATTGTGATAGTAATCAGAAACACTATTGAATTGCTTGTTTCTAGTCATAGCAATCGTGATTTAGATGTAAGGAGTAGATCGAGATGCGAAGGGATTATATGGGATAGATGTTTACGTAAGTACAAAGTGTGAGATTTAAGTTGGGATGGGTTAGTGTACATAGTATGTTCATAAGAGCTTGTAACATAGTAAAGAATGACCTAGTGCTGAAACTCGTTTTGTTTGATTTTACTCTTTAATTGACCTTACTGCCATTTCTTTTCTCTTTATTACCTATAGATGAAAATTATATGAGAGATAGCCTCGTGAGTTATTGTTCATTTGGCGTTGGTTTCATGCTTATAGGATATATGGATTAGGAGTAATAAATATTTTAGTGGGCTGTGGTCAGAAAGTTCCTGTGCAGTGATGTTTCGACCAACGATTTTGTAAAAATCCTCATTTAAATTGTATTAATAATTTTTGCATAATTCCAACTCCATCGTTCAGAAGATTCGCATATATTTTCAAATTGATAAGCCACGAAAATTCTTGATGTATCTATATTAAATGGTAAGTTTTGCAAACTGACCCAAGTTTCGGACCAATTGCTGTCACATACTTGTTTGGACCAACTGAGTTGTAAAATCCTTTAAAAATTGAATTCTTGAGCTTTGGACCTCATTCTTTTTCTCACGAATTATTAACTCTCTGTATGTTATAAAAAGTAATATAACTCAAGTTTTCGTTGAACGGTTATTTATTCGTGATTTTTTTGGAAGTTACAACGTGAATCATAACTTTTAAAATGTGAATGCTATGTTGAGTTTTCATGCAGTTGTTCGATTATTTCATGAGCCTTATTAATGTGAAATTATAGTGTCCTTATATGATGATAGTAGCACACATATTCATTGGTTATGTATCTTAACTAGTGATAAAAAAAAAAATTAAAGTTTAGTTTATAACATTGTTGGCATGATAGTATGAGTGAAATTGAATAGCTTAATTTGATTCTTAATCGAGGGTGAAATATTTTATACGAGTCCAGTTGTTTGCATATTTTATGCTTGGCATGTTATAATATCTCTGGTGTGTTCATCATATTTGTATAGTGGTCGGATATATATAAATATAAAACTATATTGTCATATCTTGGTAAAGTTGGTGGCGTTAAATGTTAACTTGATTGTTCTAATATACTCGCATGAATATTTATAATAATTATGTTCAAATGTTTACACATGGATGGTAGTAATGAGTATGTCTAAATGTTCACACATGTAGGATGTCATCTGAGTTCTAATGTCTTTTATGTGAGTCTGTGTGCCTATAGTTATACTTATTACTTTTATTGCATTAATTTATTTCAGTTGAACCTAAACTTATGATATGATAATAAAATAGTGTTGTTGCTCCTTATTGGATATGTTCATAGTTGTATTGTCATGAAATCCTAAGGTGATTGTTGCAATTGTCACGATAATTGAAATATAGTTTGATATAGTTACGATATTTGAAATATATTCTCGAACCGTCGCTATGAATCATAATGAGATAACCCTTTGATGATTCACATGTTATGCGTATGTTTAAATGATAGTCGTTATAGTTACGTTTAATTGAGCCGCGAGTTGCCTATTTGTTCAAACCGTGCAAACCAGAGAACTTGTTCACCTTGCTAATCTTTTGTCATAGATAATGTTTTACAAGTTATATGATGGTATATGTACATGTTTAAGTTGTTTATGCGATATCTTTTATTTTGCTGAAAATGAATTATACTGAGTTGATGGATACAATTGAATGGTATGGTTGCTAAAATGTTAAACATATGTGTGATATGGAAGTAATTTTGTTGTTATTGTGAATCATATAACCATTAATACTCAATTGTAATTTCAGTTGTTTGACTTCTACATTATTAAGTTAATTACTCATGACGCACTTGATCGATGTTTCCGTAAGGAGTTTAACAGGAATTTTATAATGTGCCTCCGATCTAAACTAATAATCTTCTTATATTGAATATATGGTTAGACTCTTGTCTAGTTCTTATGACATGATAAATCGTTTTAAAATTTAACATGTGATTGAGTTGGTACTTATACTTTTGTGTGACCATGCAACCCGTGATAAATAGATCTGTAATAAAGAGGTAAAATTTTGATTGAACACGGTTAATTTGTAGTTACTTGCTTTACATCATGGTACGAATCGTATGCTTTCTTTGAGACGTCACCGGGGAATGTGTACTATCTAAAAGGTCTCCGATTAAATGTTGTAGTCGTGTTAGCCGTGAATATAATTGAGTAAAGAAGTGCAACTAAAATCCCGATGTTGAGGTAATAGTCGTTCATTAGTAAAGATAGGACTGAAATGAATAAGATGAACCTGTAAATTACGAAATATGAGTCGACATCTAAGCTTGTATTGTTTGAAGGAATTGAGTTAAGTTTATCTGATTTTGAGTCAAATGGATTCTATGGACGGCTCTGTTATAAGATTTATGTTAAGAAAGTTATTCACCGTCTAGTATGAAAGTAAAAGTTTTGAAAATGAAGTTAAATTTTGTCGTGTGAGTATAAATTCGGAATGAGATTTCCCCGGTGTCCGGTTGTATGGTTTCATGATATTTGCTAGTCCTGGGGAATGAAGCTAGAACGGAGTCACAAATAGTGGGTTAATTTAGTCATGTTGTTCGTTCATGTAGTGAATTAGTGGGTTGTGGTTAGTTACGAATGTCAAAACGGGAAATGTAATGTGGTGATTTAAGTGAGTTGTGTGTTAACATGGTATGTTGATATTAGCATGATATGTAATGAATATTTGTAAAATTGGTGTAGTTAAATACATTTAATCTTTTATATCATGGTGTTGGGTGCAGTTTAAATATATTTAACACCAAGAATGAAATTTTATGTATGATAGTATTGTATGTTAACTTTCCAATATCGATGTTTACTCGCTTGACTGACTCGACCAATAAGCTTGTAAAATTTGCCAATCAATGTGCATTCGTCATTCGTCATTCGACCAATATTTCTTGGAAAATATGCTATTTGACATGAACCATATGTGAGCACCTAAGCATCTTCATCTTTGTAACCTGAGTAGTAATGTATAAATTAGATTGACAAGCAGATCCTGTGAATGTTATTGCATGTATTGATTGATATGAAGAGTGTTTAGATTAATACTGAAATGTCTTAAGTTATTCAATATGGCTTTTGCTCCGATCCGTGGCGATGTGATGTAGCAGCAGTAACTGTAGCTTCCTTGAGAGAGCTTGTATATTGATTGTCTTTAGTAGGGATTAGTTAACTTGAACGTGAGTTGTGAATCTTTTATCCTCTTTCAGTTGTTAGCAGTTACGGGGACGTAACCATGTTTAAGGAGGGTAGGATTGTAAAATCTTTATAATTTCATGTGTGATTTCTCAGTTTGGCTATATTGGTTATGCGTTGTGTGGGTTATGTTGGAGTGTTACATGATGTGTTTCTGTTATGGTTAAACTTCGGGGACAAAGTTTATTTTAAGGAGGGTGGAATGTAATACTGCGTTTAATATTCAATTTGGTGGGTGCCTTACATACTTTTGTATATGCGTTTCATAATTCGTTTGCGTTGGCTGGTAGAGAGGGTAAACTTCGGGACGAAGTTTCTTTTAAGGAGGGTAGACTGTAATACCCGGTATTTTAATATGATATTATATTAGGCCGAGTTACCAGCTGGGTCGTGTAGTGTATTTGTGACTCGGGTAATTATGTGACTCGGGTTTTAATTAATCTAACTAGGCTAGGCCCGTATCGTCTTAATAGCACCTATCCTATATGTATAACCCATCTAACCAAACCCTAATCTCCCTATCACCATATTCATTTTAACCATGAGAAAAGAGAGAAAAGAGAGAAGAGGGAGCCGTGTGTGAAGGGAGCCGCGTGAGGAATTGCGAGGTGATTTCTCAGCCTATTCTCATCCTATTTCGTAAGTAGACTATCCTATTACCTCTTTATTCAATTATTAGCATAATTATAGTAGTATTGGGATAATTTTCGTAACCCTAGAATTGGTTTGGGGGTTTTTGATTATAAATTGTATGAGATAAATGAATGGAATAGTTACAACAATTTACAGATTCGTTGGTCTGTGTTATTTGAGTGTTTTACCTGTCTTAAATCCGTGGGATGCAAAAAGTTAAAGAAGAGACACATGTTTATTCCAAGCCTAGTTTATGCTTGTGAAAATTGGTAGCATTTCACCGTGTAGTTTTTCCTGAAGAAATTATTTGTGAACGTCTATCTAAAACGTCCGCAAATCAGTAGAGGCTGAAAGATTACTTCTAAAACATAATTTAGATATTGAATTAGTGCTGGGTCTTTTTCATATATTTAAATTAAAGAGTTTAGATGAGTTAGGCGTTGGTTTTACTTAAGAATCATTTGTCAAACTCGTTTTATGAATCAATACTTTTTATGCGACGGTTTCTGTCAGTATTTGGAAATCAGTCTGAAAACCCTTGATAAGTTTGGAATTTGTGAAAAACACGTTAGATATAAATTGTAGCTAAGACTCATGGGGTTGCAATTCAATTGGCCTTGTATCAATTCGAAGTTTCTGGAATTAGTTATTCATTTTATACCGAGTCTGCCATGAGCAGGAAAATCAGGAAAAGTCGTGTTTGTTCTTTAAATTGATATTCCTATTAAGTTATGATGAGTCTAGGTTATGTGCATGATTAATTGACTGAGTAGATGGTAATTATACATAATTATGTTATGTAGGTGATGGATAAGTGAAGGATCATAAGTGATTGCTTGTGTGTGCTTGGATTGCGAAAAGGTAGGGAAATACACTTGACTTATTATCGTTGATGTTGAATTGTGTTGACTTGTTTGTGTTTCGTATGACCAAACTGTGAACGTTGACTTGCTTCGTGGCTGTTGATTTACGTTATGATTCATATACTGGAAGGTGATTGACTGAATTGATCGTATTGAGTATGTTATCACAACATTTGTTAACCGGCATGATTTTATGATTGATCAGTTCAAAGATATATATATTGTGTTGCATTAATTTCTTTTGAGCATTCATATGCATTGGAGATGGAGGATGTTGTGGTGATGTGGTGTGGTGAACATGATGTTGTGATAAGGCTCAGGCGGGTTCTGCAGGACTTGCCCTGGTGTCCTCAGCTGCGAGCTGGCAGATCGGCTACGGTCGATATATAGTCTACCGGGGATCGGTATGGCTGGGTGTTCCGGGTTATGAGATATGAGTTGAGAGGGAGATGGAGGTGACGGAGGAGCATGCATATCATATTTTATTGTTTCATTGTATTCCCTACTCAACCTCGTGGTTGACCCTGTGTATTCGTGAACACCTGTGACGATCCAAATATTGGGGAGCAGGCTTGACAGGTTTATGAGATAGGCTGAGAGCTTGATGGGCGTGAGACACTGGATCAGAAGACTTAGTAGCTAGATCATCATTTAGAAGACTTTCACTTTCATTTATGTTAGTTCCTTGTAATTTGATGTAAAAGAGGTTTTGTAATAATTAAGTTAAAGTAATTATATATTTTGCCTTGGAGTTTAATTTTTTATTCACTACCTCGGGAAACCGAGATGGTAACAGTCCGGTTTATTAGGGAATGTCTTGCTAAAGGCTCCTTCATAAATCGGGGTGTTACAGTTGCTTTAGTGGGGCTTTTATTAAGTGATTGTACAACAGATAAAATGGCAAAACCCCAGAATGACTTAGGTAACTCTGTTTGACTCATCATCGATCGAACCATATCTAATAAAGTTCGATTCCTCCTTTCAGCCACACCATTTAATTGTGGTGTGCCAGGAGGAGTTAACTGAGATACAATACCGCAGTTTATAACGTGATCTTTAAAGTCATTGCTTAAATATTTCCCACCACGATCTGATCGTAATGCTTTAATCTTCTTATTTAATTGGTTTTCTACTTCATTATGAAACTCTTTGAACTTATCAAAAGCTTCACTTTTATACCTCATTAAGTAGATATACCCATATCTACTCATGTCATCGGTAAAAGTAATGAAATAGTCATAATTACCTCTAGCAGTGACTGTCATTGGGCCACAAACATCGGTAGGTATTAAACCCAATAACTCACTAGCTCCAGATCCTTTTCCTAGAAAAGGTGAACGAGTCATCTTGCCAAGAAGACAAGATTCGCATGTACCAAATGATTCGAAATCAAAAGGTTTAATTACACCAGTCGATACTAGTCTTTTAATGCGCTTCTCGTTAATGTGTCCTAAGCGACAATGCCATAAATAAGATTGATCGGGATCACCTGTTTTGAGTCTTTTACTATCTAATTGATAAACATCGTTGCAAGTATCTAGAATATAAATACCATTGATTGAAATAGCTTGACTATATACAATGCCATTAAGGGAAAAAATACAACACTTGTCTTTAATTACAAAGGAAAACCCTTCTGTGTCTAACACAGATACGGATATTATATTTCTAGATAGCGTTGGTACAAAATAACAATTATTAAGATGTAACTCCAACCCCGAAGCTAAACTAAGTACATAAGTTCCTACAGAGACGGCAGCTACTTTAGACCCGTTTCCCATTCGGAGATCGACCTCACCCTTGTTTAGCTTTCTTATGCTTTTTAGGCCCTGCAAATGATTACACAAGTGAAAACCACAACCAGTATCTAATACCCAAGTTGTATTTGAAGTATAATTTATGTCTATCATAAAAGATTCAGTTGAGAAATTACATGTCGGCTTCACAATGCCAGCTTTTATGTAATCCAGGTACTTTGTACAATTACGTCTCCAATGTCCCTTGTTATTACAATAATTACAAGTATCTTTAAGAGGATTACCCTTTATAGGTTTTTGCTTGGTAGAGCAATTCGCAATTGCTTTACCTTTGCCCTCCACCTGAACGGGCTTCTTACCTGCGTTCCTCTTAAACTGCTTCTTCCCCTTCACGTTAATCGCAAGCACATCTTTCCTCGTACTCCCACTCAATCCCATGTCCTTCTCTGCTTGCACAAGCAGAGAATGGAGCTCATGTAAACTCTTTCTCATGTTTGTCATATTGTAATTTACCCTAAATTGGGTAAATCCCTTGACGTGCGAGAGAGAGTGGAGCACTCGGTCCACCACAAGTTCATCGGGGATCTTGCATCCCAACCCCTCTAAAGTTTCCACGTACTCAATCATTTTAAGTACGTGTGAACTTACAGGTTGACCATCTTTGAGGTTAGCCTCAAAGAAACGAACAGCGGTGTCATACTGAATTATTCTCGGGGCTTGAGAAAACATAGTGGAAAGCCTCGAGAATACTTCATGTGCATCACGAAACTTGACACATTGCCTTTGTAAAGCAAGATCCATTGAAAAAATCAAAACATTTTTTATTGCGGATTCTTTTGATAATTTGAAAAAGCCTCCCTTACATCGGCAGTGGCCCTAGTACTAGGCGAAGGGGGAGAGGGATCGACAAGGTAGCGTAATTTGCCATCACCTGCGGCAGCTAATCGAAGTTGTTCTTCCCAATCTTTAAAATTACTACCGTCGACTTTTAATACATATTTGTCCATAAAAGAACGTAGCCATGAATCTCTAGCTATGGTGACGGTTTCACTAGTAGAAGTCATCGTGATTACTACAAAGGAAATAAAGGAAAGATTAACATTTATCGTCTAGAAATATTTAACTTGTGAAACTATTTAACAAGTTCCCATTTATATAATGATCTCCCACTGAATTATATAAATGATTCCAAGATCCAATTTTATATAAACACGGGCACGGTGGACCGATTCAACCCATATTTATATAAATTTGGTGAGTCAACGTTTTGACTGATTCTACTACTAGAACTCTTGGTTGACGGATTTTCTTAAAATCTATCTTTTAGCCCCAGAATAAATATGGGCACGGTGGACCGATTCAACCCATATTTATCCCGTTGAGTCCAACCAATTTTCACGCGTAATATCTTTTATTACCCTACTTACCCAACGTAAAAAGAGTGTACCTCGGTGATCCGAACCTACCTTTAATGAAGAAGGGATTCATAGGTGCTATTATTTGGTAATGCTTAATCTCAATTTTAAACAAATGTGAGAGATATTATCAATTTAATTGTCTATCACTTTTAAGTGAACAAAATTAGTGAATGCTAGACGATTAAATCGATAACAAAAAAAAACATGTAGTGACGATTTGGCATGAATGCATAGAAGAATTAAAACAAACAAGTCCTAATATGGCCACCTAGTTAATCTAATTAACTAAAATTATTACACTTCGGAAACCAACTCCTTGGTCCCTTGAGTCTTCATAAATTGGCCTCCTTCTTTAGGATTTCGGAACGCCTTTCCGAAAACACCGTCTTCATGAAAACTCCGTCTTTCGAAGCTTCATCTAATTAATAATAATTAAATTACATAACAATACCCTATTATACAATTTGTAATAAAATTAAAATAAAACTATTAATTAATTACAAATTAGGCGATGCGAAATCACAATTAATTATAAAACAAGTCGATATTCCCTTACATTTCGGGAAATACCAACTTCTACCTATGGCCATATTAGGAAAAATTACATAACAATAATTCTATAAAAAAAAACACTCATCTAAATGAATAATAAAATGCATTATGGAAATTGACATGCCAAATCGTCTAACTTACCAACAACGATCATTTGAGCTTGCCTTGACGGAATTTGTACCAATAAAAATTCATAATCAATTCTTAAAACACTTTTAAGACTTACTTATCATACTAATCTGGTCTAATATCAAAATAATTATTCTCAACAATTATCTTGAATTTATATAGGAATTAAAACACAATTGTGACAAAAAAAAGATATAATAATTCACAATTATCATACAAAAATTCCATTTAATATAAAAATTTATGGAAAAATAAATTTCAAAACCATGAACATTCTGGTCTTACACCAAAAATGCCATGAAAGTAAAAATTTTTGATTTTAAAATTTATTTAAAACGATTTCACAATTTAATCGGTAAAGCGACAATTTTTACGATTTAATTCTAAATCAAACCATAAAAATTGAAATGACTTAAAATAAAAAATTTTACATTTTGGAACAATTTCCAGGAGCTAAAAATTCAGAAATTTCGAGCCCTAAAGTTAAATCAATATTTATTTACAAAATAACCATTATTTACCCATTTTTATCAAATAAAAATCAATAAACTACCTAAATTAATCACATTAACCTAAAGTATCTACTTATCTCATAAATAGAACATGCATGTGGTTATTTATAAATAAATATGCATAAAATTAACATGCAATCAATTTTATTTAACTCTTAATTAATTTTAATGCATTTTTATTCAATTTTATGCCAATTTAAGTTATAAAAAGTGGAAAAATTTAACAAAAAAACAAATTTTCGTCCCATATCATCCTAAGACCAGATTATTTACATGCAAGACTATATTATGTGATAAAACGAATTTTAGTAACATAATATCAATTTTATTAATTTATCTCATAAATTACTAAAATCGTCTTAAGACAACATGCATGTATTTAACAATGCTCTGATACCACTTGTTAATTATTTAGACCATATTAATACTCATCTTATGATATTAAAATTACAAATTAATTTAAAATGGTCTAAATCTACATGCATGCAAATAAAAGTATAAAAGATGGTATTAAACCATCTTAAGACAAAAGTTCCTTACATTGTATAAGGCAAGTTTTGGGCACAACTCAAGGACTCCTTCCTTGATGTTGTTCTTGAGCTATGAAAAGGGATGATCCTCCAAGACAACAAACCACCTGTAGATACCCGTATCCGTCGATATTGGAATTTATAGAGAACCCGACAAACACCCGATGATGATAGGACACATGTATTCTATTAGTTGTCATTATCATTATTTGGGTTCGTTTTACGATGTAGAATGAGCGTTGTCGACGGAGTATTTTATTAATTTAAATGATATTTAAATTATAGCTTTTTTTGGGTGAATTCAATTTATTTTATTTTATTTTGAATTTGTTTTCCCAAGTTTATTTTATTGAAAATAAAATAAATAATTGATTTGAAAATTCATTTTATGAGTATATTTGATTTGAAAAATCATTTATTTTAATGTGTTAATTGTTTTGAAAAATCGATTTAAAAATCGAAAAGAACTCGTTTTAAACACGTGTTTTAGAGCTCGATTATAGCTCGGTTTTTGGGCCCGTTTTCTTTACGAGTTGGCACGAATCTCGAGTACACTAACCAACCTAAGCCTCTACCCATCCAACCCCAGTTCGAACCCCATAACCACAGCCCAAACCATGCCCCAAATCACCCCCAACAGCCCGCACAAAAACACAAAGCAGCCCCCCCTGTTTTGCAGCTCAAACCCGAGTCCAAAACCCGCTCCAAATACCACCAAAACCCGTACCCATTAACCCTAACCCATACCCTAGTATCCTACCCATATTACCTTAGCTTAACCACCAAGAAAACCCCTCACAAAGCCTCTCAAACCCTCACAAAAGCTGCTGGACAGCAGCTATGCGTGAATGAGCCCGTCTGCCTCTCCCCTCTAAAAACCTTACCTTAACTCCTTATAAATACCCCCTCTTCACCATACATTCATTCCTCTAAGTTCTCCATACATAATACCTTCACTTACAAGCTTTAAACCCCAGAAACAAACCCTAATTGCCTCCCAAAAACCCTAGACAAAACTGACATACAAACAGAGAATCAGTTTGTGTGTCCTCTTTGAAACCCTTCGTTCTCCCTTCAAACCTCCATTAAAATTCGAGTTTCTTGTTCCAAATTAACCATACAACATCCATCTACACATTAGATAAAGATTTACGAGCCAAATTGCCCTTGAGAGTACACGAATTCCCTCGAAAAACAGAGTGTTATACACTCTGTTTTCGTGGCTTTTCCTCGTCTGTCCGATTCTGTTTGTGCTCGTTTTTCGTGCCCAATAACTCAAAACGAGCAGGGATTGTATTAAGATCTCTGTTCTCCTCTCTTTCTAGTTTTCAAAACATCTTTTAAATCGAATTTTCACCGTGAAACGAGAGAGAAATCCCTGTTTGAAAGTTGATGTCCAGATTCGATAAAAACGTGTTGTTTGCTTTGTTTCTTCGTCGACGACGGCCTCTCGAGATAAAATCTACCATCGATTACGACCCAAGATGGTGTCAACGATACATGTAGGTTGAGGGTGCATCAAATCCTCCTCTTTCTCCCTTTTATTTCGTTTTTTTATGTTTGTTTTTTTTATTGTTTCGTTTTATTTCGTTTATCGTTTTTATTTATCGTTTAAATTAACTATGAAACTAGTTTAGTCCGAGTATGAGTTAAAGTACCACCATGAACACCCGTGTTGACTTGAGATGGGAAAGAAACCGCTACATCAGTCGGTCGTACACCCCCGTCTCATTTACATATCCTCGTGTTCAAGGTAGGGCATTAATAAAACGATTTCTGACTTCGTTCTTCGCTTTTGACCCCTCTCTTCTCTCGTGTGATTCGACCTACCCCTGGACCATTTACATGTTAATATGACCTTTGATTGTTAACATATAACTCATTTAGATGATATTAGATCAGTTTAATAACCTAATTAGACACTTTAGGGTACATCGACATAGCTTTTAAAACCGATTAACAATTCTGTAACTTAATTGAATGCATCTCTCTCTCTTTCACCTAATTTCTCGCTAGTATAAGAGTGCGTGATTAGCACCTTCTTATTAACACTCGATGAGTTAAATTAATTATCAAACTTGACCTAATTGGACCCCTTTAGGCCGTGTAGAATGCGCGTTTGCAAGGTATCTTTTCAAATCGATCAACGTCGTTTCTAACTTGTTTTCTAGCCCGCTTTCGAACTTGTTTCGCAATCAATCGATCTAACTAATGAACCTGACCTAGGACCTAGGGTTGGACGTGGCTTTAGGCCGTGAGGCTTGGCCGTGTCCTTTAGTTTTTCTTGTTTCGTTTGTTTTACAACGTTCGTTCTTTATTTGTTTTGTCGCTTGTAATTTATCGTTTGTTATCGAGTTGTAATTTTCGAGTTAGCTTTCTTTTATCGAGTCAAAACCTCTTTCAAAACCTTAGTCTTGTTTGGTTAGATGGTTGTGCCCCAATGCATGTAAGAGCGTAGTAAATCGCATGTTGTTTAAAGCAACATGGCCCGATTTATGCTAATGCATGCTTCGGTGCGTGGCCTTATGTCTAATTCGATGAGATTAAGTGAAAGTACACATTACGAGGAGTGACCCAAGGCCGTGAGTCATGTAAGCCGTGGGCCACCCCTCTTGTGCACGTTTCCCTAGGCCGAATGGCCGTGTAATGCGTCATGTACGGTTTTGTGTATAGTGTTGTATTTTAGATCGAGTTGTATCTCTTATTTCTCGTCGTGTCGGCATGAAATGCCTGGCTTGTAATAGGGTAGATCCCAACGGCTCCCCCATTCCCGTCAAGCCTTGTTTGTTTCGTTTATATGTTGTTAGATCAATCAACCCACATGCTAAATTACAACTTTGACAAAGTTAGTTTAGTTGCATCTAAATCGACATAGAAACTTCACATGTTAGGGTTTTGAAAACGATGTTTGCATATCATATATCGTAGTAGCTATGACCTTGTTTGAAATCCGACACTTGACTTAGTAGAGGCCGTTATCGACGGGCGGGGTTAGGTGTCCTTATGGGCTTCCTAACACGTACCCTCACCCCTTACTCAAGATCTATGGTTTGTGGATCCGTCTAAATACCATTGGATTATGAGAGTCATTCAAATCGAGTGATATAGGGTACAAGTCTTTATCTTTAATCACTCGTAGTCGATTGGCTTTATGCTTTTCGACGAAAGGTGTAAAGTTGACTTGAACGGTTCCAAGTTCCCAAAAAACTTGGTGGCGACTCTAATTTGTCTTAATTCGATTCGAAGGAACCTCGAGTCGATTATGCCTAGTGTGGATCCCGCGGACGCAGTTCCCGAGGGCCTTGTCCTGATTTGGCGACTCTTTGGGAAAATAGGACTAGTTACACTTTGTTTCTAGGGTCTTTTCCTCCGAGGTGAAACTTGAAAAGAAAGTATTGGAAAGTAAAACATTACTCATAGTGCTACGATTCATGCATAAACCCTTAAGGATTTTCCCGGGCCGTCCCAGCGTTTCTTTGTGATGCGTGGGGGGCGACGTCCCACTATGCCAGGAACTCGCACATTGCTTGCTTCCGCTCCGCCTTGCGTGGTTCTTGATGGTGGGGATGCTCTTCTAGGTACTCTACCTAAAGGCCCTTGCTCTATAAGACCGCAAAAGGATGGAGGGCATAGACCTTCTTGTAGAAGACTTGCCGAGACTTAGAGATGTCTAGGAGCATACATCCTTATAACATGAGAATGACAATGTGCAAGGTGTTTTTTTTTCCGAGTCTTTTCAAAATTTCCATGTCAACTTCAAAACCGAACTTTTGAACAACTTACTTTCAAAATAGCGTGATTTTCAAAACGCGGAATGCTGCCCAAATAGGACTAGAATTTTCGGCCAAAATAAGCTTTTATAGCCGGCATGCTGCCCATTTCAAATCTCATTTTCAAATCGATCCATCTTTTTTTTTCAAATTCAAATCCAAAATATTTCTCTAACCTTAACCAAGCATGAAATGCGTCGAGTCGTGTCTGGATCATGGCCGTGTTAGGCCGGGCGTTTTTTCGTTCCAAGAGTCTAGGACACGACCCTGTTGGGTCACCCAAGCTCACCTCTTGGGCTTTGAGTCATGTTGGTCGATCATTTGGTCTAGGATAGTCCACAGAAACGTCCAAGCTAGGCCCTTTAGGACGTTTCACTCGAACCTAAGGACTATGTTGGTCCAATCACGGGTTTAGTCACACCGAGTCCAGTTTAGAATCGAGCTATGACAGCTCGAGTCATGTCGTTTTGTCGAGTCTAAAATGAATCGAGGTCTAAATCCAACCGTGAGTCGAACCTTTGGTTAATCCGTCTCAAGTCGAGTCTTTGTTTGAGTCAAGTTGGTGTCGTGTCCTTAAGTGTGCAGGGGCTCTTACTTTAAATATTGACTCGGTTCGGGGTTTTCTTGTAGAAAGGCCGCCCAAAACCCGACGTCAAGCAATGGAAGATGCTGTCAACAAGCTCACTGAGGCCGTGAATCTCATGATGACCCGAATGGATGCAATCGAATCTAAGCTGGGTGAAGATTCCCCTCTATCTACCTCACCTCGATCGATCCGGAGAAACGGTTCAAGTTCATCGAAGACCGTCTGAAACTCTCCCAGGAGAAGAACATCCACTATGAAAATGCTAGGGCCTATGCCCCAGTTCAGGATAAGTTGCCCACGAACATGGTACTCACTGACATCCCAAAGTTCAAGGGCACTGAAGATCCAGTCCACCATGTTAAGGCCTATAAAGGGTACTTAGCACTGAAAGGAGTGCCTGCTGACATGCTCTCTGAAATTTTTGCTCAATCGCTGGGTGAACACCCGAAGGCCTGGTTCTATAATCTTGACCTTAATAACTTCCCCACTTTCGAAGATATTACGGTGGAGTTCTATAAGCACTATGCCGACAATGTTGAGATTCAAACCAACATAAGGACTTTGGAAGTAATGACACAGAAAGAAAAAGAGGGCTTCACTGAATTCCTCGCAAGATGGCGCGCTGAAAGCGTGAAACTAGCTAAGAAGCCTGATGAAGTTGAAATGGTAGATAAGTTCGTGAAGAATTTACGACCTGTCTACCGTAATGCTCTGAAATACCAGAATTTTGGTTCTTTCAAAGAATTGATAAGAATCGGGATAAAGGTAGAGGATGATGTCCGAATGGCTGAAGCTGAGAAGCCAAAAGGATACCAAGGGGCCTCGTCATCTAAAGCAAAAGCACCAGCAGCGGCCCACTTTGTTGAAACTGTCAATCTCTTAGATGGACAGTCAAAAAGGCCTCCGCGCCAAGCTCCGAGGGTATTCACCGATATCGGGTGCACTTACGCCTACGCTCTCCAAAGGCTCATGGCCCAAGGAAAGTTGAAGCCCATTGGTCCAACTCCGGATCCACTTGCTGAACAACAAGGCAAATGGTACAAACCGAATGCCTACTGTGCCTTTCATCAAGGGAAGGGACACGATACTGAAAGGTGCTTTAGACTAAAGCACGAAATTCAAGATATGATTGAGAACGGAACGCTCCCAATCCCGGCCATAAAGCCCAATAACGTCACCAACCCCTTTGGGGACCACACTAACTTTGTCTCTACCGAAGATAGTGTTGATTACTCTCACTTGATTCGCCCATGTCGTCTAAAAGGGGTTTTCATCGGAAGAATATTCGTGGATTGCTCCGAATTCCTACCAAGCTCGAGAAACGAGATTACATTCGGGGATTTTGTTGTTGATTGCACTCCTTACATACTCCGAAGTGAAAATGGAATCAATGGCGTTTGGGCTGATGACGAAGATGATGTTTACCTCGTCAAAGGCGCGACAATCCCTCACACCCAAGAAGAAATCTTAAAAGTGAGGCAACATGCCCTAGAGTCAAACCATCTGACTAGATCAGGGCGCCCGTACCGTGTGGAGAAAGCTAAGGATATCCCGAGCAAGATACCTCCCAAGGAGCCGGTAGTGGTCGAAGTTCTTGGTGAAGGGTCGACCTCCGAGGCTTCCCTCATCAAGCAACTCCAAAAGACTAAGGCCGACGTGCCTATCTGGCAACTTATCTTGAGCTCTTTCGAACATCGTCAAGCTTTGTTACAAGCTTTGATGAACATGACCGTGTCGTCAAATACTACTCCTGCTGACATGGTCACTCACATCGCCCAGAATTGGCCTCAGATTACCAACGCTGTGACATTTTCCGACGAAGATCTACCACCGTTCGGGCCCCGACATAACCTGGCCCTCTATGTTGCTACCGTGTGTCTCAACAAGCATATCCCTACGACTTTGGTTGATGACGGATCGGCTGTCAACGTACTCCCTTTGAAAACGGCGCATATTCTGGGCCTGGAGAAGAATGACTTCATTCCCACTACACAGACAGTTCGGGCATTCGATGGCACTGTGCGTCGAGTAAGTGGACTTGTCGATCTAGTAGTACAGACGGGGCAAGTGGAAAAGAAAATAAGTTGCCAAGTAATTGACATTTGCTCATCCTTCAACTTATTCCTGGGAAGGCCTTGGATCCACGCTACAAGGGCCGTAACATCAACGCTGCATCGAAAGATCAAGGTCCCACTCAACAGTGAAACCGTCACTATCGACGCCACGCCAATTACTGTGGCAGGAGGAGACATTACTTCTGAAATAAGGGTCGAAGCTGCCAATGACGCATGTGGTTTCGAGATTGTCAACATGATTGAGCTGAACTCCAAAGCAGAGAATATGGATCTATACACAGGAAGTCATTCCTGCGAAGTGGTTCTCAAGACTGGGAAGTACTTCGGTTTCTCTTTATATCCTAGAAAGGAGGGTACATTCGAGTTGAAACCGCCAGTAGCCAAAGGAGTAACCTTCGGGCTTGGATATGAGCCCACTGGGAAACATCTGCTGGAAAAGAGGGGAAGGACGATCGAAGATCGAGATATTAAAATGGGACCGTATCACCTAACCTTAAACGGTCATTTCGTGAGAGCTCAGGAAGAACTTCCCTGCATGGACTTCCCCGAACCTATCTTTGACCCAAAGAAAAACCTTATGGTCCCGGGAATCGAAGTATTCCAAGACTGCTACTACATCCCTGAAGATATTCTGACTGTGATGCCAGTAGGGACTAAACCGAATCCAATAAATGACGAGAAAGCTATGGGTCTTCTTTTCGGTGAAGAGAAGAAATCACCAATACCAAACAAATATTTGGTAAGCATGATCCTGAGAAGCGAGCGGTTCGACCCATCTACCCTCATCACCGATGTAGATCCTCTTAGGACCAACACGGGATGGCGGAAAACAATCAAGTGGACTGACAACAAGGGACTTCTTTTCAAGTTGACAACGGGAGAAGGAGAGATGTTCAAGCCAGATGATGTTACCGATTCTGAGTCTGAGTCTGAGTCTGAGTTAGGTCCTAAGATTGAGTCTAAGGAGTCAGGTGTTGAAAATACCCCTCCCCTAGCTTTCCCTTCCTATGCACCCTTTCCTAATGGTGGTATTCTGGGGCCTGTCCCGAATACCCCTATCTCGCCACTGAGCTCCGACCAGTTGGCTCAAATGTTAGCGCATTTCGCGCAATTCCAAATCAATAATAATAAGAACCAGTTTGCTTACGACTTGTCTCACTTACATTGCAATTCAAACTTTGAAAATGATTGTTTTAATAATGACATTGAGACTGAGGTCGAGGATGAACAGTTGGTCGAAGAAGAAGAAGAAGAAGAAGAAATGGAACCACCTCTACAGTTGATAAAAGGGTTGGAAGAGTACGAACAGAAAACTTCGATCATCGAAGATACCGAAACCATCAATGTAGGTACAATCTTAGAACCACGGGAGCTTAAAATAGGAACTACTTTAAGTCCCACCGAGAGACAAGGGTTCATTGGGTTGTTACATGAGTTCAAAGATGTTTTTGCGTGGTTCTACAAAGACATGCCATGCATTGATAGAGAAATTGCGGAGCACAGGATCCCAATCAAGCCGGGGTATAAGCCAGTCAAGCAGAAGCTACGCAAAATGCACACAGATTGGTCTTTGAAAGTCAAGGAAGAAATTGACAAGCAACTCAAAGCTGGGTTCATCAAGGTGTTAGAATACTCAGACTGGGTGGCTAACGTCGTACCAGTGCCAAAGAAAGATGGTAAAGTTCGGGTTTGTGTCGACTTCCGGGATCTAAACAAGGCAAGTCCGAAGGACGATTTCCCATTACCTCACATAGACATCCTGGTTGACAACACGACAAATCACGCGTTATTATACTTTATGGACGGATACGCCGGTTATAATCAGATCAAGATGGCGAAAGAAGACATGCATAAGACTGCGTTCAGAACGCAATGGGGAACCTATTGCTACACAGTAATGCCTTTTGGGTTGATAAACGCAGGGGCTACATACCAAAGGACCGCGACAACGTTGTTACATGATTTGATGCATAAAGAAGTCGAGGTTTATGTTGACGACATGATTGTCAAGTCAAAGGAGCGTGATGGCCACCTTGGTACACTACGCAAATTCTTTGAACGATTGCGCAAGTATAACATGAGGTTGAATCCCCAAAAGTGCGCATTCGGGGTCACATCCGGCAAACTATTGGGTCACATCGTTAGCCACCGTGGCATCGAGGTGGACCCATCAAAAATAAAGGCCATAATGGAAATGCCTCACCCAAAAACCGAGAAGGAAATTCGAGGTTTCCTAGGAAGAATCCAGTATATAAGCCGGTTCGTGGCAAGGCTAACTATGATATGCGAGCCAATTTTTAAGAAGTTAAAAGTCGGGGAACACGTCGTATGGGATGATCACTGTCAAGCTGCGTTCAACAAGATCAAAGACCACCAACGGCTGGGTTACCACTTTTGTTGTATCTTATAGTTACGGATACTGCAATGGGGGCAATGCTGGCACAGATAGTCGATAAAGAGGAAAGAGCAATTTACTACATTAGTAAAAAGTTCTTAGAGTATGAAATCAAGTATACTCAGCTCGAGAAGACATGTTTGGCTTTAGTGTGGGCGACAAAGAAGTTACGACACTACATGCTCAGTCATAGTGTCTGCATCCACTCGAAGATGGACCCAATCAAATACTTGTTTGAAAAACCAGTTCTAAATGGCAGGGTGTCAAGATGGACTTTAATGCTTTCCGAGTTTGATCTAAAATATGTACCGCTAAAAGTGATAAAGGGAAGGGCGGTTGCAGACTTCCTGGCGGATAACCCGATAGAAGAAACCGAGGTTGTAGATACGTGGTCGTTTCCCGACGAAGATATCGTTCACATAGACAACGATACGTGGGACCTCTATTTCGATGGAGCATCGAACTGCAGGGGATACGGGATAGGAGTCCTACTCATTTCACCAGAAGGTGAACATGTTCTCATTTCGATCAAGTTGGACTTTAATGTTACTAATAACGCGGCCGAATACGAAGCGTGCCTACTCGGTTTGCACAGTGCTCTCGAGTTAGGCATCAAAAAGCTTGTAGTACATGGGGACTCGTCACTAGTGATCAATCAAGTGGCCGGGACGTGGAAAACCCGAAGTGATAGCCTGGCTCCGTACCAAGCGAAAATCGAGGAACTAGAAAAGTTGTTCGCCGATGTCAAATACGTGCACCTCCCCAGAGATGAAAACCGCTTTTCTTTGATGCACTATCAAAGCTAGCTGCTCGATCAACATACCGATCATATGGATACTATGCCAATATGTGTCGAACGAAGATCATCACCTGCTTACGTTAATGTAATCGGAGACACAGAAGAAACCGAGGCTGAACCTTGGTATCATGCTATTCTGAAATTTAAAGAATCAGGAGAGTATCCACCCGACATGGATAACCGCGGAAAGCGCGCTATTCGAATGTTAGCTGCTTAATTCGTTAGAACCAATGATGGACAATTGTACAAGAAGACCGCGCAAAATATCCTTCTGCGATGTATAGACTCACCAACTGCAAAAAGAGTCATGGAAGAAGTCCATGACGGGGAGTGTGGCCCACACATGAATGCCCATATGCTAGTGCGTAAAATTATGAGATTAGGGTATTATTGGACCACGATGGAGACAGATTGTCGCGAATATGTCAGACATTGCCATAATTGCCAAATCTTTGCGAACATACAACATGTGCCACCATCACTGTTGTATACTTTGACATCACCGTGGCCTTTCTCAACATGGGGAATCGACATTATTGGAAAGGTCAACCCATCTGGAACAGGTGGGCATTGTTTCATGCTAGTCGCCATCGATTACTTCACGAAGTGGGTAGATGTGAAGTCATATAAAGTGCTACAAGCGAAGCAGGTAGCAAAGTTCATTCAGAATGAAATCATTTGCAGATATGGGGTGCCGGATGAGCTCATTAGCGACCATGGCACTCACTTCCAGGCTGAAACTGCTGTGATGCTTGAAAAATATAAAATCAAGCACCACAAGTCGTCACCTTATCGACCTCAAACAAATGGCGCGGTAGAAGCCGCCAACAAGAAAATCACTGTGATTCTCAGGAAAATGACCGACAATTATCGCGAATGGCCAGATAAGATACCGTTCGCACTATGGGGATACAGGACGTCTATTCGCACAGCCACTGGAGCAACTCCGTTCTATTTGACATATGGGATGGAAGCAGTTCAGCCCATCGAATTAGAGGTACCTTCTTTAAGGATTCTGTTAGAAAGTCAGGTCCCTGAAGCTGACTGGCTGCAAGCCAGGTATGATTCCTTGGTCATGCTCGACGAGCGACGGTTAAATGCGCTACACCATGTTCAACTCTATCAGAAAAGGATACAAAGGGCATTTAACAAGAAGGTGAAACCTCGAGGAATAAGGGATGGGGATTTGGTCCTAAAGTCTGTTCGCGCCTTACTACCAATCGACCCGAGGGGAAAATTCAAGCCGAACTGGGCTGGTCCTTACCTGGTAAAGAAAATATTATCGGGAGGCGCAGTCAGACTAACAGATCTAGATGGAAACGACTTTGCAAATCCGACAATTTGGATCAATGAAGAAATACTATCCTTAGAACTCATTCTCAATGTCGTAAAATAAAATTTTGAATTGCAGTGCTCGTGAGCGAGTCTAGGCCGCGGCACTTTTGCTTCGTTGCTTTTTTGTGCGTTATAAACTGATAGTTGTAGCGCATTTGTTTTGTGGAACTACGAGCTCGGTTTGATTCTATTGATAACAGATACGTAGGCAGCTCTTTATAAGAGTACAACCGACCCTTCCTTTAATAAAATGAAATTTTATGCAGAAACTGGGAATTTTAATAAATAGTAAGTCTTATTAAAACCGGGCAATGCCCATTACAACCTTCAAAAAAAAAAAAAAAAAAAAAAAAAAAAAAAAAAAAGACAGCCAGCAACAAACAATAAGTAGTAGTATTAAATAATAGTTTGGAGTTGAAGGCTCCTACATCTTCCTTTTCCCTTTGCCTTTTGGGTCACGTGACCGAGGCTCCTGCGGAGGAGGGGTGGTCGCGTTCTGTCTAGCGCGCTTCTTAGGAGGGATCATCATTTCCTCCCGAGGGCCCAGCCTATCTTTTACACTCAAGCGAGGACCAAGTCTTCCTTCCAAGGCTGAGCCCGAATGTGCCTTTGAACCCAACCGTTTCCACACACCTGTCGCCTGTGAGTCAGTCTTAGTTTCAGGTCCAGATGCAGACGAAAGATCGTTAGCGAAGAAGTCGCGACTGCTTCTGCCTTTGTCATAATATCTGATGTCGACAAGCTCATCCTTCCGACACAAGTCCTTACCTGATTCAGTTTACTCTTTAAGCCACTTAGTGTAGGACGGGGATACCCAAGTAGTCTGAGGACGCGTAGACACGTACCAAAGGCGCCTTTGGTGCCATCTTTCGAGCCAATCTTCACATATAGAGGGATGTAGCTCTCTTGCTCGTCCCAGAACAGCCTCGCACTTGGGAATTACTTGTCTACGGCCCATCTGACGCAAGACGCGGTCGGGGTAAATGTGTATAGACCTTTCCAAACCCAACAATTGCAAACGTCTAGTCTTATCATCTTCCGGAAGGATAGTAAAAGACTTGAGGCGAAGCCAAGGCATAAACCAGCAAAGAGGGCGACCTCCTCCTTCTGTCATCTTGTTCCGCCAATAAGCAAGATCGTTTTGATGCTCGTCTACATACCGCTTAGCACGCATAGTCAGCATACGGGCGAGGTACGAGTTTGGCTCACGCGGCGGGGCAAAGAGCCAAAATCTCTCACAAAGCCACACCTGCAAAAAAAAAAAAAAGAAGGAAAGAAGAAAGAAAAAAACGTGAAAAAAAAAGAGAAAAAAAAAAGGGAACGAAAAAAAAAGAAGAGAAAGAAAAAACGAGAAAAAGAAAAAAAGAAAAAAAACGTGAAAAAAAAAGAAAAAAAAAAAGAAAAAGAAATAAAGGGAAAAAAGATAACAGAAGCACAGTCGTGGCAGAATGCAGCAAAATCAGGGCAGAATGCAACAAAATCGTGGCAGAATACAACAAAATCGTGGCAAAATCGTGGCAGAATGCAATAAAATCGTGGCAAATTATAGATAAGTCGTGGCAATAACACAAGAATTGTGGTAAAAATCAAGAATACGAAATCAAGAGGATAGATTTTGTTACCTGCAATAGACGGGAGCATCCCGACCAATCAGCACCAAGGTTCATTTTCTTAGCATCTAAACCCCTGATGGTTTCAGCAAGAATAATCCAGGAAGGGTTATGTCCCGTCTCCATCTGAGACACAATAGACAGAAGCTTCGCTTGTCCTACGCAAGTTGTCTTGTTCATCCTACCTTCGAAGGCATAAAGATGTAACATGATCAATCCAAATGCTCTGCGGCAAAACGTTGGCAGTGAAGTACTGTTTCGCAAGATGCAAAATTTCTGATGAATAGCAATAAAGTTGACTTCGTCACCAGTAACTATATTCTCAGACTCCGTCCTGGAGAGGCCAAGACAGTCTAGATATATTCTACGCCCCCCCGAATGAAATTTTGGTATAGCCGGTATGGCCTCAGCATCTCATCCTCCAAGGGCAGAAAACTCTTCCGGTAAAGGGCAGATCTCCCCCTCAGGAAAAGCAAAGACATGGTTACGAGGATCCCAATAGCTAAGGCAGTGTTCTAGCAAAGCAGGTTGAAGGCGGATCTGGCGTAAGGGAAGTAATTGCGCCAGTTGAGCGGTCTTTAATTCTTGTCTTTCTGCAACAGTGAAGTCTGTTTCCCATGCTCGCATAGCACTGACTAAATTATTCATAATGATTTATGTCGTTTGCACCAGTTTGGGAAAGCAGAATAAAATTTTGCAGTGCAACTCTTCCTTATATATAGAAAGTATAAGGGAAGGAAACACCTAGGGTGGCGTTTTTTTTTGGCCGAATGGGCCTCGGGGCGCGCGCCTCCCAGGCCCGCCCCGGTTCATACCAGTCTGTAGCACGATGCGTCGGGTTTTCGCTCATTCATCGCATCTTTTGGCACCAGAGTGGCCAATTTACAGTTCTACCCCAGCAAGTCCATATTTGAATTAAAGCTCGTGCACACTTACGGTTTTATTTTCTTTTTTTGTTTTACGGTAGCGGGCTACGCCCACGTTGTTTGCAAGTCATACAGAGTGTCCGTGTCATGCTCACCCATCAAGGTTCGATTTCAAAAAAATTCAAAATTTCAAAATTCCAAAAACTTTTTGCGAATTGTGGATAGATGATCCAAATAGTAGAAACTCCGGGTCGATGGCCCAATTATTCAAAATTTTCAAATTCAATCTTCGGGTCGATGGCCCAATCATTCAAAATTCCAAATTCAATCTCGAAGGGTCGATGGCCCAACATACCTTCGGGTCGATGGCCCAATTATTCAAAATTTCAAATTCAATTTTCGGGTCGATGACCCAGTATTTCAAATGATCCAATTTCAAGATTGATGATCCAAATGTGCTTATGTGATGATTATTGCTCGTACATTTTCTATGTTTCAAATATAGCAGGATATGCTTCAACTGGGGGCTCTAAAGTCTTCGACTTTAGAGCAATTGCAAACTGGGGGCTCTGAAGCCGTTGGCTTCAGAGACCATTATCAAGATGAAAAGGATGACATCCACTTAGAATTCAATTCAATACAAGAGTATGAAATGGAAGAATTCCGTAGCCGAAAGCAAATGATGAAAGCGGCGGCAACCTCCTCGGAAAGTCCCGTCCCATTCGGACAAGTGCCAGCAGATGATAAATTTTGGGCAAATGTCAACAGATGATGAGTTTTGGACAAATGCCAGCAGATGATAAACTTTGGGCATGTGTCAGCAGTTGCCGAACTACGACGCGGGTTTGATTCCGTCAGAAACGGATACGTAGGCGCCTAAGGATAAGGCTCAATCCATCATATATGCAATTTATGGGTCGACGACCAATGACGATAATTTGACACAACAGAAGCAAGAGTCAATCCCCAGCGAAGTTTCAGGTATGATCTCTTCTTATGGTCAAGTAGCTTATATACGCAAGTCTAATGGACTATAAACGACCCGCAGAATCCTCAGGTCGAGAGGGACCTGGGGTATACTTTGACTTTCGCCTTGTCCAAGCCTCAGTCAAAGTGGGGGCTCTGTAGATACCCGTATCCGTCGATATTGGAATTTATAGAGAACCCGACAAACACCCGATGATGATAGGACACATGTATTCTATTAGTTGTCATTATCATTATTTGGGTTCGTTTTACGATGTAGAATGAGCGTTGTCGACGGAGTATTTTATTAATTTAAATGATATTTAAATTATAGCTTTTTTTGGGTGAATTCAATTTATTTTATTTTATTTTGAATTTGTTTTCCCAAGTTTATTTTATTAAAAATAAAATAAATAATTGATTTGAAAAATCATTTTATGAGTATATTTGATTTGAAAAATCATTTATTTTAATGTGTTAATTGTTTTGAAAAATCGATTTAAAAATCGAAAAGAACTCGTTTTAAACACGTGTTTTAGAGCTCGATTATAGCTCGGTTTTTGGGCCCGTTTTCTTTACGAGTTGGCACGAATTTCGAGTACACTAACCAACCTAAGCCTCTACCCATCCAACCCCAGTTCGAACCCCAAAACCACAGCCCAAACCATGCCCCAAATCACCCCCAACAGCCCGCACAAAAACACAAAGCAGCCCCCCTGTTTTGCAGCTCAAACCCGAGTCCAAAACCCGCTCCAAATACCACCAAAACCCGTACCCATTAACCCTAACCCATACCCTAGTATCCTACCCATATTACCTTAGCTTAACCACCAAGAAAACCCCTCACAAAGCCTCTCAAACCCTCACAAAAGCTGCTGGACAGCAGCTATGCGTGAATGAGCCCGTCTGCCTCTCCCCTCTAAAAACCTTACCTTAACTCCTTATAAATACCCCCTCTTCACCATACATTCATTCCTCTAAGTTCTCCATACATACTACCTTCACTTACAAGCTTTAAACCCCAGAAACAAACCCTAATTGCCTCCCAAAAACCCTAGACAAAACTGACATACAAACAGAGAATCGGTTTGTGTATCCTCTTTGAAACCCTTCGTTCTCCCTTCAAACCTCCATCAAAATTCGAGTTTCTTGTTCCAAATTAACCATACAACATCCATATACACATTAGACAAAGATTTACGAGCCAAATTGCCCTTGAGAGTACACGAATTCCCTCGAAAAATAGAGTGTTATACACTCTGTTTTGCATGACTTTTCCTGTCTGTCCAGTTCTGTTTGTGCTCGTTTTTCGTGCCCAATAACTCAAAATGAGCAGGGATTGTTTTAAGATCTCTGTTCTCCTCTCTTTCTAGTTTTCAAAACATCTTTTAAATCGAATTTTTACCGTGAAACGAGAGAAAAATCCCTGTTTGAAAGTTGCTGTCCAGATTCGATAAAAACGTGTTGTTTGCTTTGTTTCTTCGTCGACGACGGCCTCTCGAGATAAAATCTACCATCGATTACGACCCAAGATGGTGTCAACGATACATGTAGGTTGAGGGTGCATCAAATCCTCCTCTTTCTCCCTTTTATTTCGTTTTTTTATGTTTGTTTTTTTTATTGTTTCGTTTTATTTCGTTTATCGTTTTTATTTATCGTTTAAATTAACTATGAAACTAGTTTAGTCCGAGTATGAGTTAAAGTACCACCATGAACACCCGCGTTGACTTGAGATGGGAAAGAAACCGCTACATCAGTCGGTCGTACACCCCCGTCTCATTTACATATCCTCGTGTTCAAGGTAGGGCATTAATAAAACGATTTCTGACTTCGTTCTTCGCTTTTGACCCCTCTCTTCTCTCGTGTGATTCGACCTACCCCTGGACCATTTACATGTTAATATGACCTTTGATTGTTAACATATAACTCGTTTAGATGATATTAGATCAGTTTAATAACCTAATTAGACACTTTAGGGTACATCGACATAGCTTTTAAAACCGATTAACAATTCTGTAACTTAATTGAATGCATCTCTCTCTCTTTCACCTAATTTCTCGCTAGTATAAGAGTGCGTGATTAGCACCTTCTTATTAACACTCGATGAGTTAAATTAATTATCAAACTTGACCTAATTGGACCCCTTTAGGCCGTGTAGAATGCGCGTTTGCAAGGTATCTTTTCAAATCGATCAACGTCGTTTCTAACTTGTTTTCTAGCCCGCTTTCGAACTTGTTTCGCAATCAATCGATCTAACTAATGAACCTGACCTAGGACCTAGGGTTGGACGTGACTTAAGGCCGTGAGGCTTGGCCGTGTCCTTTAGTTTTTCTTGTTTCGTTTGTTTTACAACGTTCGTTCTTTATTTGTTTTGTCGCTTGTAATTTATCGTTTGTTATCGAGTTGTAATTTTCGAGTTAGCTTTCTTTTATCGAGTCAAAACCTCTTTCAAAACCTTAGTCTTGTTTGGTTAGATGGTTGTGCCCCAACGCATGTAAGAGCGTAGTAAATCGCATGTTGTTTAAAGCAACATGGCCCGATTTATGCTAATGCATGCTTCGGTGCGTGGCCGTATATCTAATTCGATGAGATTAAGTGAAAGCACACATTACGAGGAGTGACCCAAGGCCGTGAGTCATGTAAGTCGTGGGCCACCCCCCTTGTGCACGTTTCCCTAGGCCGAATGGCCGTGTAATGCGTCATGTACGGTTTTGTGTATAGCGTTGTATTTTAGATCGAGTTGTATCTCTTATTTCTCGTCGTGTCGGCATGAAATGCCTGGGTTGTAATAGGGTAGATCCCAACGGCTCCCCCATTCCCGTCAAGCCTTGTTTGTTTCGTTTATATGTTGTTAAATCAATCAACCCAAATGCTAAATTACAACTTTGACAAAGTTAGTTTAGTTGCATCTAAATCGACATAGAAACTTCACATGTTAGGGTTTTGAAAACGATGTTAGCATATCATATATCGTAGTAGCTATGACCTTGTTTGAAATCCGACACTTGACTTAGTAGAGGCCGTTATCGACGGGCGGGGTTAGGTGTCCTTATGGGCTTCCTAACACGTACCCTCACCCCTTACTCAAGATCTATGGTTTGTGGATCCGTCTAAATACCATTGGATTACGAGAGTCAATCAAATCGAGTGATATAGGGTACAAGTCTTTATCTTTAATCACTCGTAGTCGATTGGCTTTATGCTTTTCGACGAAAGGTGTAAAGTTGGCTTGAACGGTTCCAAGTTCCCAAAAAACTTGGTGGCGACGCTAATTTGTCTTAATTCGATTCGAAGGAACCTCGAGTCGATTATGCCTAGTGTGGATCCCGCGGACGCAGTTCCCGAGGGCCTTGTCCACACCACCAAAAAGATGGTCTCCTAAGGATACACCCAAGAATCAACCCAAAATACTACTACAATACTAACTAGATATATGTAGTAGTAAACCTTGTTTAATTGTATATATGATGTACTAATAAATATTATTACTTTGATAATATTATTAGTTAATATTTATATATTTTTTTGATATAAAATATGAACAAAATAAGAAGAAAAATTTGGTCTTTAGGTAGTGTATATGAACCTAGACCAATTTTTCTTCAAATTTTTCCAACTAAAGAAATGGTGGAGTTTCAATGGTATTTATAGGCAATTTGAGGGGACAATTATAAGTGGAAAAATCCACCTAAAAGACACTTGTGATGTCCTCAAAAGACCAGTATATGTTGACTACTTTTGGTGCATTTCGATTTTCGATATTTGCCCCACAAATGCTTATAAGTCGTATATTTAATTATCTTACATAATTAAATATTAATTTAATTTCTTTAACACTTAAATAATATAAATTAACTACCAATGACTACTTAACTATTAAGTAATCATAAGTCCATTTTATCAACATACAATGTGTCAATATTAACCCATTTAGCTAATTTTACAACCTCTTGTAAAATTTAATAGCTAATTAATTTCACCTTAAAACATATACACATATCGTATAAAATTAATTAATTAACAATTAATTAATAAATTCTAATCATTTATTATTTAAATATCTCATAATTAAATAATAAATCTCTTTGTCCCAAGTTCGTAACCCGTCATCAAATAATACATTTATGTGACTAACTAAGAGTCAAATAATACAAGGAATTAATTATCTCGTATCTCATACAAACAATTAATTTATTCTATTTGGGCATCATCCTATAGGTGTGACCTAAAGGGATCAGCTGATCACCGCCGTCACACGACAGTAATGTCAAACTCTAGTCAGCCAATCATTACCGATTAACGACGATCAGCTGACAAATAAATAAATAAATCCCTGGTATTCCTTTTACGAGATTTAATATGTAAACGCACTTATTGTGGAGGACACTACTCCAATAGAGCATTGCTCATATTTTATAAACTTTGGGTTTGATGAGCCAGGACATTTTTCATTGTTTTTATTCTTTGCTTGGACTATTTATTGGTGCTACTTATGCTTGTGTGTAGCACATGCGCTACTTTTTGATTTACTGTTACGAGCTTTAACTTATATTGATTATGATTTGTGTACGCATTATTTTAAATGCAGGAAGTCGCTCGTCCAGATGGTTCCTCGATCGAGTAAGACGAGGCTCGATCGAGTAACCACGTTTTTGGGTTTATTTCATAGCTGACTTGATGTGGAATTGCGCAGTTGATGATTTTTCCCCTATTTTTGCAACTGGTTTGGGGGAATCATAAGCTCTTACCCGGTATTCTCTTCCCTTGTACCTTCTTTAATTGTATTATCTATTTCTTTTCCATTCCTTTTGTTAGTTGTGTCCTTTAGGTTGCTGGATTTGTGTGCGATTGCTATGCTGTAGGCGTCACAATGAGGACACTGTGACATTTAGGTTGTGTGATTTATTTATGTTGTGTGCATTTATATATCAAAAATCCATAAAAATTTAAAAAATCCAAAATACAAAAACATGTTTTTTCTTTGTTTTGAGTCGAGTCTTGGTGAATTTAATAACAATGATGTTAAATTGCATTGTTTTTGCATTTGAATCCCAAATAGTCGTTCGTGTACATTGTTTTGACTCGTTAGCCATGGAAACAAAGCTCATAATTCAAGTCTTAACCGTATTGACAATGCCTTATATTGATTAGATTTGACACAATTAAGTTGGTAAACTACTTAAATTTTGAGGTCTATAGAGCTTCCTAGGCCAGGAACATCAATAGACTGGTCTCATTGTCAATTAGGCTTGAGTGTGGTTTCTCCTTGTGGAATATGTAATATCAAACTGCATAAATGTGAAATTGGTTTCTTGATACTTTTATTGCTTTCATTTGACTAAATATGATACGGTCGTTATGTACCAAAAATAAAATACCTAGATACTACTAACAGAAGTCAGCGGTAAGTAGTATCTAGGTATTTTATTTTTGTTACATAACGACCGTATCAAATTTTTGGCGCAGTTCTTATCTTTTTCCTTGAGTGCTGTTTTGATAGGCCTTACAGGTACTACCTAGACAGTTCTAGGTGAAAGATTGTCAAAGGGAAGGCTTGAGTACCTTTGACCCATCACCTATGTCCCATTATATGGCGCAGCAGGTGATTTACTGTGGGAGATGTGGTTCTGCTGAGCACAATGCAGCCCTTTGCATGGCAGAAACTAACGAGGTCCTCGAGTTCAGGCTTTGGGGACGAGCTAGCCATTCCTCTGTAGTTGTGCCACCACATCCACCCTATCAACGAGGCTACCAAGAGCCTCCGTTTGTCTGGCCACCGCAACAAGATCCTCCTGATATTCGAGAAGAAGACATGGCAGAGCTGAAGTCTTTAATGAAGGCACTTGCATTCCAAGTGCAAGAAGGTGATAGAGACACTTTTTTGCGATTTGATAAGCTCGAGTCTGAAATAGCTCAGTTAGTTGCTGAGTCAGATAGTTGGCAACCAGAAGAGGTATACTGTACCGAGATCGGTTTTCCCCATGAAGAAACCGTGTTGCCCAATGCTGAGGATGATTTTTATGACTCGGATGACAAATTTCTATCATATTTCACTGCCTTACACGAGGATTTCAGCGCTGTACAGGAAGAATCACTCGATCGAGTGAATTTCCAGAAAAGTTGTTCGATCGAGTGGTTAAAAGCACCCGATCGAGTGAAAATCAGGAGGGAAGTCCTCGATCGAGTAATAATTCTGCTCGATCGAGTGAGTTGGCCAGCGAGAGCAATGATTTGTTGCTTGGGTTCATTTTAGACGACAATTTTGATGATGATAATGGATACGGTGAGTCGCCCCTATTCAAGGCCGAGTTGGATGCACTTGAGGCTGCGATTTACGGGACGAAATCCACTGATAAGGGTGACGAAAGGACGGCTGAGTCGCTAATTGCACCTAGCACGGAGGAGGTAATAATTTCCTTTATCTATGATTCCATCGTTGAGAGCAACCTACCTGAGGTAATTAGCGATAATTTTATTATTGTTAATATTCAAAGTACGCTACCTCGTTTGACTCGTGCTTTCAATAATATACCCTCTCACATGTGGACGCGTAATTTAACGATTTTTCGCCGTCCTTATCGTTTCAATTTCGTTAATCTAAAACGGGGCCCTAATTTATCGTCAATTGCTCCTGCGCTCCTTTATTTTGTGGATAAATTTAGGAGCTCACATAGGAAATTTGTTAGGCTTAAACGGTTGTACAATTTTATTTCCTATTTCTTTATTCCACTGTGGTGCTACTTACATTTCTGTGTAGCATATGCGCAGATTTATGATTTAATGCTGCGCGCTTTGAGCTGTTTTGACCAAGCTAATTAAGAGAGGCTCGAAGAAAAAGAAGGTCGAGCTGGGACCTGACTGAAGCTAGCGCTACCCGGGAGGCAACCCGGAGTTTTTATTTTGCATTTTTATTTCATTTCAGTTGTAATAAATGGTTTTCACACCATAGACTATATCAGTATGCTTGTTTTGTTAGTTTGCGGGCTGTTTTTATTGCGTTTTGCAGGAACACACTGAGGATCACTCGATCGAGTACTTTTTGTACTCGATCGAGCACTTTTGCTGATAAATCCTCTCGATCGAGCAGTTTTCCTACTCGATCGAGCACCTGCAAAGAGAGAACTACTCGATCGACCTAATTTCCTTTCGATCGAGCAGTTTTGGATGCCCAACCCACTCGATCGACCACTGTTCGAGTGCCATCGAGTGTTTTTGACTTGGATTAGCTTCCTGTGATGGTATTCCGGGCCTTTAGCAACCTCCCACGTTGCTGGCTGGTTTGGGGAGGTCCCTCTTTCACGTATCTTGTAAGTTTTCCGTATTTACTCTCTTTCTTTTCTAGTTTGCATTTCCTTTCCATGTTTTGGTACAATGGGGGCATTGTACGGTTTGGTTTGGGGAGGTTATGTATCCATATCTGTGTTTGCATGTTGTTTTTATTGCATTTCTGTTGTCACGTTTAATTTTTGTATGCATTGTTGTTTATTTTCATAAAAATTTAAAATCTCATAAAAATTGAAAAATTAGAAAAAATTCAAAAATTTCACGTTTACTTTAGCATATAGGTTGAGTCGAAACGGTAGATTTCAATGATGAAATTGCACTATAATTGTCTTTTTGCTTAAGCCTTGCATGAACTAATATCTTTTAGCTTTGTCTTTTGCATATCTACGAGTTTATGTTTAAAAATTTAGCTGAACGAATAGACTTGACTTGGAAATTTTGGCAACCTACTTATAATTTCTAAGGAATTAGAGCCCGTATAAACTGGTGTCATTTATGACCAGTTTCATGTAGGATTGTGAGTAGTTACTCCTTGCATAACATGTATCATCAATTTGCACAAATATGAACTTTAATTGCTTTTTGCCTGCATACATTCGGGTTAGTGGTTGGTGTCACATGCAAGGAGGTGCTTACAATTTCCCTTTCTTTCATTTTTGCCCATTTAACTCCACATTAGCCAAATTTGCCTGTTGACCCTTAGCTACATTCCAAATTCAGCCTGCCTTGTCAAGCTAGTTTAGTGTATGTTTTGCGGTATATATTTCATTGTGCCAAGTTTGGCTTGTATCTGTGATTCGGAGTTTGTATTTTATGAAGAAAAGGAGGTTGATGAAAAAAAAAAAACGTGAAAAATGAAAAAAAGAAGGAACCGAAAAAAAAAATAGAAAAAAAAAGATGTTGTTTGATGAGACGGTTTCACTCCTATGCTTTATCTATATCATTTATTGAGGAGTATTTTCAGTTCGGTTTGGTGAGTTTTGTGCCAAATGAAGGGCATATGCGTTTAATTCTATAATTGAGTTGGAAATGGATGTTGTCATATGGTTCTGTTTAGGTACTAGCTTGATCACCTATACCTCCACATTCCCATAAATATTTTGTCTTTTCTTACCCATTGCCTCACTTTAACAAATTTTTGTAAGCCCTCGGCTGTGACAGGACCTTGTTTGGTTGGAATGTATGTACGGTAGCTAGAATTGTCTATCATATTAGTTGCATGCATGTTTATGTGGGTCGCAGTTTAGGTGAGCGACTAATTTTCTTTCTCTCTTACATATATATGTTCACCCTTTGCTTCATGAGAGAAGAGTGACCCGTGAGAGTCCATTATTAAAGGTCTTGCAAGGTCGACGGTTCAGCTTTATTATAAACATCTTACAACTCGTTTGCATTTGACTGTTTGCTATAAGTGTTAATTTGCTTGCATTAAATTGGGTTAAGTGGGCATTTGTAGCTAGCTCTGAGTTATCTTTTCCGTTCCATTAGTTTACATTTAGTTTACTCGAGGACGAGAAAAGGTTTGGTTTGGGGAGATTTGATACGTGCATTTTATATAGTCTTTTTAGGCCTTTTTATGCACGTATTTCTATGTTATTATCGTAGTTTTATGCTACGAAATGCCCCGAATATGCTACTTTGGGTTATTTTGTCTTATTTGCAGGAATGGACCAAAAAGTAGTGAAATCAAGCCTTTTACCGTCCAATTTGCATGCATTTGGAGGAAGAGTGAATTTGGAGCGGAATTATTGCTGTCTTGGGATGCGTGAAGCTGTTTCGGGAGTTAAAAGAACAAGTCATAGCTGAACTAACGAGATTTTGTAGCTGCTGAAGTTAGTTTTCACTCGATATGTACCAAAAATAAAATACCTAGATACTACTAACAGAAGTCAGCGGTAAGTAGGGTCGATCTCCACAGGGAGGCGGTTTACTATCTACTTGTCTATTCTATCTGTCTAATGTCACAATTGGGGGTTTTGATATGTTTTAACTAAACTAATGAGGCTAAAGGCAAGAAAGATAAAGGCAAGTGAAATTAACAATAAGAGAAGGGAACTAGGATTTCGGGTCATCAATGAACGTCAGTTAATCACAGTTAAGGTCCAGATCGGTCGATGTGTCAGTCTAAGGGGCAACGAATATCTCCTTTTGGTCTCAATTCGCCCTAAAATGCTATTAGCTTAACTTTTGCCCTCACTAAAGCATCCTATTGTTCACTGCGGGTCTCACCTATTCCAACCTTTCGGTCTAGGTCAAGGTTTACCTATATTAAAAGGCTAATTGCTTCGAATCAACTAGCAAGATACAATTAAGGGCAGCGATTAACAACATAGACCTAACTACAACGACAGATCTAATAACCTAATTAGCAATTAACATCGGTCTATTGAATCACCTAATCCTAGCAAAGGGAATTAGCTAGACATAAATAAAAGAGCAAGAACAAGGGAACGGGGAATAATAAACATTAAATGAATTAAAAAGAAGAGGGAGAGAAAGACTTACAGAAATAAATCCGGAAAGAGAGGAAGGAATATAGAACAGTAGAAAACAGAAGAAAAGTAGTGTATAAGGTCTGGGAGAGAGTTACAAATGACGTCCTACCTTCCTATTTATAAGAAAATAGGATTATTAATTAACCTAATGACGGAAATAAACTAAAAAGCCCAAGCCCGTAGGATAAACCACTCGATCGAGTAATTTAGAACCACTCGATCGAGCAAACCAGTGCTTAAACCGTTCGATCGACCAAAAGATTCACTCGATCGACTAAACACTAATATGGAACTGTTCGATCGACCATATAAAGTACTCGATCGACTGATTATTTAATCTAAAACCACTCGATCGATCAGTTAAGTACTCGATCGAGTGAAAACTAACTTCAGTAGCTACAAAATCTCGTTAGTTCAGCTATGACTTGTCCTTTTAACTCCCGAAACAGCTTCACGCATCCCAAGACAGCAATAATTCCGCTCCAAATTCACTCTTCCTCCAAATGCATGCAAATCGGACGGTAAAAGGCTTGATTTCACAACTTTTTGGTCCATTCTTGCAAATAAGACAAAATCACCCAAAGTAGCATATTCGGGGCATTTCGTAGCATAAAACTACGATAATAGCATAGAAATACAAGCATAAAAAGGCCTAAAAAGACTACATAAAATGCACGTATCAAAATACATGTGGATAAGCGGTTCTTACCATTCAAATAAGCCTTACATTGCCTTTTGTTTAGCCCGTTTGAACCCTTGTAGCCATTTCATATCCTAATATCATAGCTACAATCCAGGAATTTGCCTACCTTATCGGGACAGTCGCAGTTGCTTGTTTATCATGTCTATTTTACTACTATGGTTGGGATGGGACTATTATTGTCAATTATGGGTGTAGTAGAATTATTTAGCAATTGTGTTGTATCCTTGTATTAGAAAAAGAAAAATATGAAGCAAAAGAGAAAAGAAAAAGAAAAAATCGAAAAAAGAGAATTGAAAAGAAAAGAAAAGAAAAGAGATTGCTTCATTTGGTTTTGTCAAGGATCAAAAGGATGGTCATTGGAGTCTAATTCATATTTGGAGAGTAGTATATTAGCTCTCATGTGTTATAAAGTTGAGATGATTTCTCTAGATGGGTTGTATTCATTTATTTATCACAGAATTGGTTTTGGTTTAGCGCTGCGACTACCGTCTTAGCTCCACATATCCATAACGTACTTTAGCACAAACCATTTCTATACCTTTAACCCATTTGTCACCCTTATTGTCCTTGATACTTGTACTTTTGTCTACGTATGGTGATTGCATATTAGTTGGGGAAAACTCTATCACATTAGATTGCATGCATGTTTCATAAGTCGAGTGAGTGTTTCTACTTCTTTCTATCTTACATATAACTCACCCTTACAATACTTATGAGTGCATGAGTGAATCCGCGAGAATCCGACTAATTTGTCTTGTAAGATCGAAAGGTATTTGGCATTTGTCTATAGTATGGTGACTTGAGACTTGAGCTATGTTTTCTATTTCCCGTACCTTTGAATTTGTTTTATTGGTACACGTTAGTCATTACTTTGTTACAGATATGGATGGCTTGGGATTTGTATGTGCATTAAACATTAGCTCTGAGTTGTTTATTCGCCATTTGTATGATTGCCTTTTGTATTGTGTGTTGCTTTGCTTGAGGACAAGCAAAGAGATGGTTTGGGATAGTTTGATGAGTCATAATTATATACATATTTATGCCTCCCTTTTAATTACTTTTGATACGATTTCGTGCTAAATTATGTCATTTATATGCCTTTTATGTTAGAATGTCGATACTTCCACTTTTTATGTTTAATGCAGGAATAATGCATTTGAGGAGCAAAGGAATGAAATGGACATCGCGGAGTGGGCATGAAGGGATACACGAAGCATGGCACGAGAATCCATAAGAATGAAGGAAGAGAAGTTAAGAAGAAAACACGAAGAAAAGAGCTTCTTATTACTAGTGCCTACTTTGAAGAGCCATATCTCGAGTTCTACAACTGGTATCCAAGAGATTCCAACTGGAGGTGAAAGCTTATCTTCTTAGCTTTCCAATGCCGTGAAAATCGCTTATTTTTGACAAGTAACGAAGAAATGGCGGCCGTTTTAAGTTTAGTGCGGGAAGCAGGAACTTGGTTCCTCGATCGAGTACAATGAGGCTCGATCGAGGAACCTCCATAATCAATTAAAATTCGCAATGTCAAGAGTTGGGGTTCCTGAACTTTGGTGCCTCGATCGAGTAAGATCAGGCTCGATCAAGGAAGTGGTGACTCGATCGAGTAGCCCTAGGCTCGATCAAGGAACCATTATTTTCTATAATTCCCGCAATTTTCCTTAAGTCGGTTATGTTTTATTATAAATACCTAAACTCGTATCCTAGGTTAATTACGCTTAATTTTCCATAGGTTTAGCATAGTTACTCTAAAAACTCTCTAAAATACTTAGTTTAGTTTATATTTATTGTTCCTTCCGGATCTAAACATTGCTATTTTACGGTATTGTTCTAATCTTTCAATAATTATTATTTCAATTACTTGTTCATCTTTTATGTTCTTAATTATGCTTTCTTATATCGTTATTATTGTTATTGTTATTAGTATGAGTAGCTAAATTCTTAATCTAGGGTGAAAGGGGATCTTGGTTGTTAGAAAAGGGGTTATTATGAATTGATTGTTAAATTGCTTTCTATTGTTGTTTAATTATCGTTTTACATCTAATTGATTGATTACTGATCAGAGTTAATTAATTAGTCTTGCATAAACAAGGATTTTCACTGACCGGGCTAAGACTAGTATAAGCCACGATAATTGAATAGAGATAATTTAATGATAGCGATAGCATGTTAAATAAGATCTAAAAGAAATATTGAATCGACTGATCATATGACTTTCAACAATATAAATTGTTCAATCAATGAATTAAATCCTCCCCTTTGATGACTACCTAGTGAACCCGAATCCCTAGACTCTTTAATATTATTGTTATTCATATTTTATTTACTTTGCAATTAGATGTTAGAAATCAAATCAAACAAACCCCCACAATTGGTTACCTTAAGACACTCTAAACATCAACAAACTAGATAATCACCGCCTCCTTGTGAATTCGAACCTGACTTACCGCTAGCTATCTTGTTAGTAGTAGTATAGGATTTATTTTGGTTAAGGCCAACGACTGAAATTAACCTTGTCAATATTATTACAATGATATCGCATTTATACTAGTCCAAAGATTCGAATATAATAATCGTATCTTCTAATAGTAGTAGCATAATATACTTTATTCTATAATACTAATATTATTCCGATTACGGTATAATAAAATATACCGTAATATCTTCAACATCCCCCCTCAAACCCATGGTAATTTGTATAAATTTCCATGGGTTTTCAACGAAAACAAAGACCAATAAAACCATTTTTTTTCAACCTTCGATCTTTAAGAGGAACGCCATTCTTTTCAAATTGGTTTCATCGGACGGGAACGTCATCGCTTTTCGAACCCACCAAATCGTTGAAATTTCGTTGTCAAGAACGTCGCATTTTTTTGAACTTGACAAATTTCGGTGCGTAACTCACCAGTCGATGCGCATAGGACTCGCCCAACCGAGTTTCGCGTAAATCGCCAATAATTATAACGACCCACATCACCAATCATCACATGATGAATGCAGTCCAAACGTCGGAATACCATCTCATCAGATGATAAATGCGGCCATTGAAAAGCACCATCTGGGTGTAATTCAGATCAAAGCAACACCTTTACGGTGTATATAAATCAAAATGATAAATTTGTAACACCCCCATACACCAAGGTGCCTTACCCAGACCACCCAATGCATGAAAGTGCTACCATATCAGTTCCCCGAGGCAATGAATATCAAATAGACCATAAAAGAACGTACTTTAATAGATAAGTTTAAGTGATTACAACAAAACCAAGTGTAAAGTAAAGTACAACTATTCTAAAACCAAACTACAACTAATGTAACAAAAGGTCTCATGATAACACAGCGGAAGACTATTATCAGACTCGTGGTGACTCCATCCCCAGCTAATCCCGCGCGCATCCATAGTATACCTGCTAGACAACTACTCACCATCCCCGAATGGATCACCACAGTTTTTAAAAAAATTAAATGGGGTCAGTTACTAATTGCACAAAACACAATATATATAAGATAAAACACACACATTACCCAAACTCCGTCATAACTCCACACACCTGACTACACACTAAAGCGTGTAGTCCTGCCAGAATACCCATCGCAACAGATATTCCTCGCAGCCAGTGGGGGACCACAACCGTACCCACCTAAGCCCCGCTCATCTCATCCGAGCGATAACCCACGTTCATTAATATGCACATCCCCTTCTGTGGCGGGTTCCATAGAGGTTGAATCAAGGGCGTGAAGTCACTCCCGCAAGTGACTCCACTCAGCCGAGGACGCACCTTGAGAACCACAGACAATTACACAATTAATTAAGCAACAACAACTCCAACACAAAATCAACATGTTATAGATCAACAATAACACAACCACCACCAACAATTATGTAACCAATAACCGAATAGGGAAGCCCTACCTGGAATAAGCAATCACGAGATCGTCACAAGGCAGTTAATCAAAATCATTCTTCAACACAATCACCTCCTATCAAACATACAATCATACAATCACCATATAATAAACACAATACTCCCAAAACCCCCAATTTACCCAATTGGGGTTTCAACCAAAATCAACGAAACGGTATAAAAATCATACAAAGATCTTACCCATGACACGACGAACTCAACGGCATAAAGAACACGACAATACGGCAACCTTAGCCCTTGGGATTTGATACCAACGCGAAGAACAAAAGCAACGTAACTTGTTTTCTATCTTTAAAGGTTTTTAGAAAAGATAAGAGTGATTAAGAAAGTGACAGAAAGCTTTAATTACCAATCACGCGTTACTAACAAAACCCGGCTAAAACAAACCGCAGAACCAACTTACTCGTTCGAGTAAGTAACTTACTCGATCGAGTGACCCTTACTCGATCGAGTCCCCAACTTACTCGATTGAGTACCCTTCAGCAGAACACTGTTTCGTAAACCAAACATACTTACTCGACAGAGTAAGCCCCACTCGATAAAGTACCCAAAGATATAAAAAAACCTTAGTATTACAGTCTTCCTTTCTTAAAAAGAACTTTGTCCCCGAAGTTCAATCCAACCTATAAAACATGAACTCTTAACACCAAATCCACCAACTATGCCTACCTCCATAACATGGCTCACGATATCGTATCCACCACATTATAGTCTCTCGACACTAACTCTATACACTTCCAAATACCATCCACAAACGCCGCTATCTTCGTCACACTAACATATTATCCACTAGAAAATTAAATATCAAGACACCCATAAACATCAAACGGAATGTTACATTCTACCACCCTAAAAAGAACTTCGTCCTCGAAGTTTACTCACACTCATAAACATCATCATCCAACTGTCAACACTATCGAACTCATAAACATCATCATCCAACTGTCAACACTATCGAATTATTCTCCCATTCCTAAACATCGCACTACTACAAGCACGGCCATGACCTTTAACAAAATCAACCACAACTCAAATCCATCCTTTATTCTACACCAATACTCAAACTTCCAATTATACCGCAACATGTACAATCATCAAACTCTCTTTGTCGCATCCTACTTCTCTTAAGATAAATGTTACGTCCTCGTAACCCACTAATACTAGATCCTCTGCTCTACTTCCCAAATTCCTCATGACCACCGCATGTCAACGATAACCGACTATAACCTCAACACCTACAACCATTCCTATATCCAGATCTCTCTTCCTCTAATAGTCCTCATTCCTCAATTCATTCTGCACTCTATCTAACCTATACCATAAATTCCTCAACAAAATCACCACACCAACTCTTCAACATTACCGCAAAACAACATACTCCTCTATACATGCGCTTATCTCCATAATCATAATTCACGATCCACAATTGTTACACACACTCTCACTAGATTCTCAAGCTCTCCCTTTATTACCACAACTCATCCACAACTTAACATGATACTAATTTCCAACATCCTATACTCACTATCCCAATAAAAGATTATGAACCACCTGCAGCTTCCAGATCAGTACAACACATGTTCCATAAATCACTTGCCATTACTATGTCAACCAATACCTCCTCTAAAAGAAGATCAAAAGTACTCCAACAAACTCTCGCAACTGTGTCCCATCAACAAGATATCACTATACCACGACAACAACGGAAACATACACAACTCTCTTCCATATCATACTTTACCCTCACTCCCAAGCTGAAACTGGTAGGAAACATCAATAAACAAAACAACCGTCTATCTGTCCAAACCGAAACTCGAAGGAAACAGCATTAAACAAAGCAACAATCTATGTATAACTGGTATGTGCTTTCATAAACTCGTATCGTAATCATCCCTCCTACTCCACCACAACCGATGACGGCATCATAACACCGCCACCAACAGCCGCACCGCAGCGCGAAAATACCCGCATCACAACACGAAGTACCGTACTCGGATCACCACCCGAGGCACA
Source organism: Silene latifolia (assembly GCF_048544455.1). Lineage (NCBI taxonomy): Eukaryota > Viridiplantae > Streptophyta > Magnoliopsida > Caryophyllales > Caryophyllaceae > Silene > Silene latifolia. The sequence continues at coordinate 38,042,287 of NC_133537.1, forward strand.
ACAGCCACATCGATAGTCATCGCAACTTACACAATTCCTGTAAACACTGACTCAGTATTAAATTCCGGACAAGAAAACTACTCAAAACCGCTACTAGATCACAACGCAAAATATTACATGGAATAAATAGATAAGAATCTCATGAATATCATTCATACCTTTTCACGGAGTAAACATATATCATGAATACACATACAAGTATAACTAGCCATGCCAGATCACTCAAATTATTACTTTTTGAATATCATTCCATTAGGTTACCGTAACCAACATATATTACAGAACATTCAGATAACAACTTTATAACTATCACACCATACCACTTCTCGTGAGGTCAGAACCTCACACAAACAGCATTTATACACATCATAGACCCTTAATCACATCCAACTAGTCAATCCTGATCACGTAAGTTACCACTTGATAAAGGTTATCTCTCGCGCGAGTTTAACTCGCATGCCCTTCATAGCACATTCTCCCATTCGTATCACTATCACCTCCTCCTGACAAATGTAACCATGCCATTAATACTCAACTACTAATAACTGCCTTCTGCACCCACATCTCATGCACTCTCACAACCATACATATCAATCCGGCCTCTACAAAATCAACCTCTTTAGAATGGCTATCTTTCCTACTTATCATCACCCTTAACCACTAGTGACAACACCACAACACTACCAATGTTCGTATAACAAATCTCTTACACCCACCTCTAAATATCACGGTTCATTTCCCATCTTCGGTTAACATCCCAAGTATCGAACGTCAAATCCATCAACAAAATTTACCTGAACATTCATTCCAATTCTGTCTTTAATTGTATCGTCACCTAATTCACCGCCAAAATCTCGTACCGTGCAAATACTCTACCAACTTTTTACTCCTCTCAATTCCCCGAATCTCATGACTAACATGTCGTCCTGAAAATTCCTATATAATCATTAACTCACACCCTCATGATAGTATCATACATCTCGACGATTCTTTATTTCTATATCACATAACTCCAGTCAACATTCTCCTAGTTTACTCCCCTTATTCTTTTCTTTTTACACTCGACAAAATCAATTAACAATTCAACTCCATATTTCTTCTATCTAACTCTTTAGTGCTCTGGTTACCTTCTCATTGCTCCAAAACTCAAACTCCTTTATTTCATATCAGTACCATCTCACTCTTTCTTACCATGGATCTTCTCTCATCATGCTATCACTCACACTTGTCCCCAATCCGTCCACACAATCAAAGTTTACTCTCCATTTTTGTTTCTAGATACCAAAACTCATCTCATACCGTTAATTGCCAAAGAAATCACACACTAGTTTCACCTCTTGATGATACAAATTCTCAAACTTGGCCACTACCTACACATTGCAACATAACTCGATCTCACTATACACCATCCGTTTCCATACCTCTATAATGACCTTTCATCACATATATCCTTAACCAACACACTCCTAACCATCTCCCTCCACAAATCCTTACACCTTCCAATTTGCCACTATTCGTATCCCTCATCTCATCATGTTCATTCTCACATTCCTTACACTTACATCACCATTTGCCCATATACACTTACCTCATATTACCCAAACTCGCAATCATATCACTCACCACATCTCACAAAACATGCTCCATGCCTCAATAAACTCATCAATCTTCCCTTCCCCTTTTCCACTATCCAACACAACCACATATAACTCATGTCCTCCCTACCAAACTCATAACCATCACAAGGTGTTACTCATTACATCATAATATCTGGTAACTTACGCATCATAACCAACACATACGTAAAACAATGCATAAAGAAACAAAAGAACACCTTTGAATTAAACATGATATGCGACGAGGTAAAAAGATAAGCATATGACCCAAAATAGGGGTCAATAGATCGAGTACAGCCTACTCGATCGAGTAGGTGAAGGTCAGAAGCACGTATAACAAATTACTAGGGGTACTCGATCGAGTAACAAGAGGTGGACTCGATCGAGTAAGAGCCACTCGATCGAGTACCCTACGCATTTCTCATCACTATCCAATTTTCGTAAAACGGTCATATCTCACTCGTTTCTTGGCCATTTTAAGCGTGTGACCTATCATTAGAATCGTAAAAGAACAAGCTATTACCTCCAATTAGAATCACATCAAAATCATGTATACATATCAAGTTATAACAGTTTAAAGACAACCTCTCTATAATCGGACAACATAACTACTTGATTCCTACTTCCAAACAACTTAAACAACAACAAAATAAACAAAACCAACTTGATACTCAACTAACCACATGTTACTATCTACAAAAGCCAAACAATAACATCTATCATAATCATATAGTATTCAACATACCAATCACGTTCTGCCCGCACGATTTTATTCTATAACTTTTCGCAACAAAATATATATGTATGTACACATCAAACACAAACATTATATTCACATGTTACTAACATAACAACATTATAAAAATTCACTTCCGTCATATAAACATGCTTAAATCATGAAATCATATTCTTATGCAATATTACTTCACCTTTTTCCACCAAATCATCCATCATACACTTTATCCAACATATGCATATGAAATAACAGTAAACAAGTAGCTTAGCCACTAATCATATTACCATATACGATTACTTTCATCCTTTTCACCACATCCTCCATTCAACCACATACCAGTCATCCGACAAATTCATATATGCATATTCATACAACATATGCAATAGAACATTAGTAAACACATAGCGGTCCCATAACACCCCATAGTGACCGGTTTAAAGTTGTAGGGCGAGTTCGCGACTTTAGGACGTCTCCCAAGCCTTTGCATTAGCTCCTAACAACTCCTACCCGGGTTCATTTTAATTTGACTCTCTATATTCATTGAGCTCATTAGTTACAAGTTCCAAAATCGTCGCTCTGATACCACTTTGTAACACTCCCATACACCAAGGTGCCTTACCAAGACCACCCAATGCATGAAAGTGCTACCATCACGGTTACCCGAGGCAATAAATAGCAAATAGACCATAAAGGAACGTACTTTAATAGATAAATTTAAGTGATTACAACAAAACCAACTGTAAAGTAAAGTACATCTGTTCTAAAACCAAACTACAACTAAAGTAACAAAATGTCTTACGATAACACAGCGGAAAACTACTATCAGACTCGTGGTGACTCCATCCCCAGCTAATCCCGCGAGCATCTATAGTATACCTGCTAGACAACTACTCACCACCCCCGAATGGATCACCTCAGTTTTTAAAACATTTAAACGGGGTCAGTTACTGATTACACAAAACACAATATATATAAGATACAACACACACATTACCCAAACTCCGTCACAACACCACACACCTGACTACAAGTGTGTAGTCCTGCCAGAATACACATCGCAACAGATATTCCTCGCCGTCAGTGGGGGACCACAGCCGTACCCGCCTAAGCCCCGCTCATCTCATCCGAGCGATAACCCATGTTCATTAATGTGCACATCCCCTTCTGTGGCGGGTTCCACAGAGGGCGAATAAAGGGCGTGAAGCCAGTCCCGCAAGTGACTTCACTCAGCAAAGGACGCACCTCGAGAACCACAGACAATTACACAATCAATTAAGCAACAACAACTCCAACACAAAACCAACATGTTATAGATAACCAATAACACAACCACCACCAACAATTATGTAACCAATAACTAAGTAGGGAAACCCTACCTGAAATAAGCAATCACGAGATTGTCACAAGGCAGCTAATCAAAATCATTCTTCAACGCAATCACCTCCTATCAAACATATAACCATACAATCACCATCTAATAAACACAGTACTCCAAAAACCCCCAATTTACCCAATTAAGGTTTCAACCAAAATCAACGAAACGGTATAAAACTCATACAATGATCTTACCCACGACACGATGAACTCAACGGCGTAAAGAACACGGCGATCCGACAACCTTAGCCCTTAGGATTTGATAGCAACGCGAAGAACAAAAGCAACGTAACTTGTTTTCTCTATTTAAAGGTTTTTAGAAAAGATAAGAGTGATTAAGAAAGTGACGGAAAGCTTTAAATACCAATCACGCGTTACTAACAAAACCCAGCTAAAACAACCCGAAGAACCAACTTACTCGATCGAGTAAGTAACTTACTCGATCGAGTGACCCTTACTCGATCGAGTCCTCAACGTACTCGATCGAGTACCCTTCAGCAGAACACCGTTTCATAAACCAAACATACTTACTCGACAGAGTAAGCCCCACTCGATAGAGTACCCAAAGACATAGAAACCCGTAGTATTACAAGATTTGCTAAAATTGAAAGCGATCATTGGCCAATTCAATTTGTTTAGCCACGAACCAAAACTATTCAATCGTCCCTTTTTTTTAATAAAAGAAATATTATTGTATATAAAATTTTCGCCAACACTAATAATTATATTTTCGTAAATTCCCACTGGAGGGCATCATAATTTATTAGTCCCTCCGACAGGCGACGGAATATTATTTTTAGGCCTCAAGAGCGTGAGCCTCTGATACCATAATAGAAACGGAGAGAGAAAATTGCAAAAGAATAATTGTCATATTATTGATAATAGTTCGTTCGTGTCTGAAACAATTACAATGATATCGCATTTATACTAGTCTAAAGATCCGAAAATAATAATCGTATCTTCTAGTAGTAGTAGCATAATATACCTTACTAGGTAGCATCCCGTGCTTCGCACGGTCTGTTTGTATATTTTATTATTATAATTGAAGAAAAAATAATATAACTGATATATGACATTTAATATTTTACTTTAAAATAAAATAGATTAATTTTTTTCAAATATTATTTTTTATGTATTTTTTTCAAAGTATTTTTAAATAAAATATAGTATAAAGTAAGTAATAGACGATGTTTTATAAATGGTGTAGACAACATTTATTTGAGAATATCTAAAAAAAAGAATTATAATTTTATTTTCTCACATCTCTTATAACACAAATGTCCTTAATGTAACCATTATTTTTATTGTGATTATTAATATGCAGTTCATGCTAGAGTGCATATACCCACTCTTTACCACAGTGTGTATACCTACTTGATATTTCTCATTTCTTTTCAATTAAACAAAAGAAATTACATATAAAATAACTATATGGAATTCAATGCTAAGTTATGTTGTGAAACCCTTAATTTGCATAATAAGGTTTTAAAATTTTGTTATCATAACTCTATGGTATAAAAATATTTAAATAGTATTGTCAATTTGAAATTTGTATGAATAGAGTTTTTAGATACATGAAAAAATAAAAAATAAAACAATGTATATAAATACTTAACTCTTACGTAAATTGTTTGTATTGTATTGTATACAACTATACATGCATTTAAATTAAAAAAGTGAAGTTTTAATACATTTCATCTTTTTGTGCGATCTACATAATTTATTTATTTTTACGGGGAGCACATATTCATTAAATTTAATATATAATAACTCTAATGAAAATTATACTTATACGAAAGCATTTTTCGGTATAAATTTTAAAAAATTAATTTCAGATTTTTTCTCAAAATATTTTTAAAATTAGCTAAATTACTTATATAATTTTAACTAATAAAAAAATTTATTAAATTATTGTTGATGTTTATGTTACATTAATGCCTGTAATTAATGACTAAGTTGTCATTAATGGTGTATTTAAGGCTGAATTAGATACGTGTCATATCCACACCTTCCCAACCCAGTTTTATATATATACTAGTGTAACACCCGTGAAAATTCACGGGGTTGTATACTTTTTTTTTTAAAGGAGACGATAAATTATAATTGTTAGATAATCGATTATGTAATTTTATGAAAATGTACAGATTTTTATAAATAAAAATAAAAAACGATAAATATATTGTAATATCCCGTAATTTTGTTTTTTTTTTTCTTTTAAAAAAAATTAGAAAAAAAAATAATAAAAAAAAGGAATAAAAAGAAAAAGAAAAAGAAATAGAACTAGAACTAGATCTAGAACTATCTAAACACTAATCCACTGTCTGACCATTCTCATATATATCATTCTCCATTTATTTTATTTTCTTTTTCCATCAATTTTTCTCTAGCACAATAACTCCCAACAAGGACTACTTACCTACGGTATCACTGCTAGATAGTTGGATCATCTCTATACCAAACTGATGTAAGTTTTTTTTCCTTTTCTTTAGTTCTCTGTTACCTAATTAATTAATTTGGGGTTTATTGAAAAAAAAAGTAAGATGAATTATTGTTTGTGTATTTAACTGTTTATGCCAAGTAGTTGGTCCTTGATCTGTATTTTCCTTTAATTAAGTGGATGTAGGTGATTACGAATCGTTCAATAACAAGGTTATTGTTTATTTGTATTAAGTGTTGATTATGTGAAGTTGGGGTTTATTGATAAACCATCTAAAAGGACAAAAGTTCAAGAGATCTTAGTTAATTATACGCTACTTGGAATTTTATTTGCCATGATTGTCACTTGAAACCCAGAAACCCACCTGGTGGTGAGTTTTCCTTTTGATAAGTAATATGTTGGAAATTTGGGAAGGTTGTATACTCAATTTGTTTTGGGGGCTTAGTTAATGGTAGTTAATTTCCTTTAGTTATACTTTAGTTTTTAAAATATGATGATTAAAGTTTATAGTGTTGATTAGCGGCTATTAAAGGATTACTGTAAAGGTAGACGAAGTGTTCATAGCAGAAGGTATGTGAACGGATTATCACTGTGAAGATAGGGAATTAAACCCTTTTGTAGTGAAAATATCGACTGGTAAGTGATGTGAATCCTTTATTTATTCTACAGTATCATCCAAGTAAAAATGAGTAAGTACTTGAGTTATATTATTTTTGAAGTAATTATATTATTTTCTTTGTAAAATGACAACTCGACTTTGTTTCAGAAATTTACAACTTATTTAGCATATCAACTAAAATTCAAAGTCATAAGACTAGAAAATTATAGTTTGGCTCACAACCCGCAGTGGCGAGCCAGGCATACTAAAATGCCTATAGAGGATAATAGATTGGCTCACAACCCGCAGTGGCGAGCCAGACATACTAAAATGCCTATAGAGGATTATAGATTGGCTCATAACCCGCAGTGGCGAGCCGGACAAACAAAAATGCCTTTAATACTCATATGAGGTAGAGTGAATCATATCTTAGCCATTAGATACCCCTTTTAGGCGTTGTCCTGACATAGAGGTGTACACATCAAGTCTTATGGCCAGGCGTTTCTTGTTAATCTCTTAGTCTCGAGGAAGTAAAGTTTCTTACTATATAATTGATGTCTACTTGGTTTATTTATGTGTGTGCTAAGGTGAATTGTATTGACTATAACAGTATTCTTTATAAATAAAGGTAGCTAATATTATTTTGCTATAACTAAATATACGTTATTTATGATAATGAGGTGTATGTGGGGGTTTAAGGAGTATCATACTAGTACTAGCCAAGTAAATGTGATTGCAGGAGAAAACGATGTGAATTAAGTTGGTGTGCATATGTTGTTAAAAGGTTGATTACTTGTATTTGACAGAAGAAAGAGTTTAAGAATACTAAGTTTGACGTTTGTTTTGAGGTTGTGATATTTATAAGATTGATTACTGGTATTGGGGCCTTTGTGTCAAGTTATAGTTTGGGTCCATTGTGACCATGGTTATTACGTAGATAGATATTTTATTTTGAAATCGATATTGAGAGAAAGTATTGTTTCGCGGTACTCCTATTGGTTTACTCACCCCTTGTTTGAGTCATTGGGTCGATGGTGGTATAGTACTAGTTATACATTGAGATATTGTGAGTTTATTTGGTACGAGCTGTTGTTGTGAGAGTGAGACATGAAATAAAGGAGTTATTGAGTGTGTGTAGTAATATGTGAAACTATTGTGAAATCCTTGAGTTTATTGTGGTTTTACTCTGTTACTAGCTTACTTTCTTTCTTCCGGCTAGCGTTTTTCTTCCTATTGGGCTACCCATCATGGGTATAGAGTTTTTTTTTTCACCCTGACAATTGTCAATTATTTTCAGGTGGATTGCTTCCGTTGAGCTCGAGTCATCTTAAAGTGGATTTTTAGTCAAGTTTTTTATTAACTATTTTGTACCAGCTTTATCATTTATTTATTTATTTATTTATTTTATTAATGGTTTGTAAACTTTGAAAAGACAGTTCTAAATTTTACTATTTTGAGCAGCTTTGTATATTTCCAGTGACATTCTCGATTTTTCGACCAGTTTTTTTTATTAAAGTTATTTTTTAAATTAGCCTGAAAACTGTGGCTGTTACAAATGGTATCAGAGCGAGTTCTTTCTTGGTTAGGTGTTGAGATTGTCACATCTTGACACCGTTGTCTTCAATTCTAAAACTTTTCTTGATTTTTCCCGGCCTTTACGTATCATAATATCTCGTAATTGCTTCTTCCAATAACGATTGCATCTTGGGCGATATTATACGTATCGGTCACCTTAAGGAGTGGGTGACTTGTATACCCAAAACCATTGTCAATGATTCAGGCCAAATATTGAGCAAATTTGGGAATGAATTATATACATTCTACAAACAGGTGGGCACTTTGATGTGGTTAATAAATGTGTAGACTTACCTTAGATGTATAGATTGGTGATTAACTTAAGGAGTGGGAAAATTGGATACCATTGGTAGAATGGTGGTATAACAATTTCCGTAATTCCTTGGGCACGCCACAGTATAGTTCCTTAGGCACTATACATTATATAGTATTTTGTGGTCAACTTCTTCACCTACGTATTCCTTTTATATTAGGTGATACTTCCGTAGTTACTATGGACACGAGTTTTTAAGCTAGGGAGGAATGCATTAGAATGCTCAAGTTTCTCTCCAGATAGAGTGGACAGTCAAGCAATCAGTATAGAACAGAGGTGCAATTCATTGGTGGTGACCTAGTTCATGTGAAGCCACAACCTTACCGGCAATGTTATCGTCTTAAAATACCGTCTTCTGGGCATTTTTGTTCTTCTGAGGTCCTAAATAGGATAGGAGAAGTAGTGTATAAGATGAATATCCCTGACCATGCTAAGATTAAGAAGACAACTCTATATTAGTAATGGATGACGATTTGCAGTTGAAGGTCGAAACAGTTCCATATTGGCGAGAGAAATTGTGAAGGGTATGGGCTAGGAAGGCTACATGTTAGTTTGTTGGTCTAATGGTACCAAAGATAATGCCGCGTGAAAAATATTATATGATGACTTTGTAAAATGGTTTCCTAATTTCGAGCTGAAGGAAAACTTGAGGACAAGCATTTTGGCCAAGGGGAATAGTTATAACAACCGTCACCTTAGCTCTATAAGACAATTAGAGTACTAGTATAAGTTAGTTACACTAGTTATTGATATAGGCTGTTTAGTATAAAGAAACAGTTGGAGTAATCATTTCCTTCAAATTTCTTGTTGATTCGTGGAATTCCTTTGGGTGATTTTTTTTTAGTTCACCTGCTGCAATAATCTCCGAGGATGATTACAGGAAATTACCTACGTCTGGTTTCATAGGTTGAATTTATGTCATAGAATTGACTACATAAACATTATATCTTGCTAGATTGATGATGATCATTAGGGTAAGAAGGTTATTTACGTATGGTTTTGATAGATCTGGGGCAAGCGTCTTGACATCATCAAAGACTTTATGGAGGGGTTAGCAAGGGTGGCTGCTAGATCAGGTGTAAGAGTCCATTTTTTTTAATGATTAAATAAAGTTCATTAACGCTATCCACTTAGTCTTTTCCTTTTTGCTAGAGTCATAAGCAATAAACGCGGTCAGTAAAGACTATCGTGTTGTGTGGTGGTTGCTTAGGTGATAGATAAATAAGATATAGGACTGAAAGTTCTATGTTTTGAATGGGAGTTCGGAATCTCAATGTCTTATGTTGTAAGTTGTGTGTAAGCCTAAATAATCGGTGTAAGACTAAATAATCAGTGTAAAGGTTGCAGAGCAGAGGCAAGCGAAATCACCTTAGAGGGTAAGATAGTCCGTGACTAATCATATCCATTTTCGTAACTGCATATTTTGTTTTCGGAAAATTACTCATGAGACTAAGTTCTTAACTATTTCCGTAAATGTAAACCTATTTGGGTAGAGTAAGTTAGCACTTCGGTCATAGTTAAAGTGCCAAGCATAAAGTAGTACTATAGCAACTCACTAAGCTTAAGTTTCGGGGCGAAGCTCTATTTAAGAGGGGAATATTGTAATAATAACCCGTAATTTTGTTTTTTTTTCTTTTAAAAAAAAATAGAAAAAAAAAAGAAAAAAAAGGAATAAAAATAAAAAGAAATAGAAATAGAACTAGAACTAGATCTAGAACTATCTAAACACTAATCCACCGTCTGACCATTCTCATATATATCATTCTCCATTTATTTTATTTTCTTTTTCCATCAATTTTTCTCTAGCACAATAACTCCCAACAAGGACTACTACCTAAGGTATCACTGCTAGATAGTTGGATCATCTCTATACCAAACTGATGTAAGTTTTTTTTCCTTTTCTTTAGTTCTCTGTTACCTAATTAATTAATTTGAGGTTTATTGAAAAAAAAAAGTAAGATGAATTATTGTTTGTGTATTTAATTGTTTATGCCAAGTAGTTGGTCCTTGATCTGTATTTTCCTTTAATTAAGTGGATATAGGTGATTACGAATCATTCAATAACAAGATTATTGTTTATTTGTGTTAAGTGTTGATTATGTGAAGTTGAGGTTTATTGATAAACCATCTAAAAGGACAAAAGTTCAAGAGATCTTAGTTAATTATACGCTACTTGGAATTTTATTTGCCATGTTTGTCACTTGAAACCCAGAAACCCACCTGGTGGTGAGTTTTCCTTTTGATAAGTAATATGTTGGGAATTTGGAAAGGTTATATACTCAATTTGTTTTGGGGGCTTAGTTAATGGTAGTTAATTTCCTTTAGTTATACTTTAGTTTTTAAAATAGGGTTATTTTATGGGAATAATCCAACCTATGACTCTTCTTCATATATTAATCCAACCTATGTTTTAACCCATATTAATCTTACCTATGCACTCATTTTTCTCACAATACACCGGGTAACCGTTTACTTATTTGTCAGGTCACACTCTACCCAAAAAAAAAATAAAAAAAAATCATTAAAAACAATAACAACTTTTTTAACTCATTGCCCTCCCCTTCCCTTCCTTTCATCCCTTCATTGTTCATTCTCATCACCAATCTGCAAATATCAATAACCACCTTTGAAGCCTCACCCCACCGAACCCGGAACCACCACCAAACCGCACACCCTACCTCTTATCTGAAGTCCCATCCTGTACACACCATTGATCCACACTCCCTGCCACCGCTAAATCTCCATGCCCTACCCACCTTTTTGTAATCAAACCAGTTACGCCCCCATCCACATATTGAAACATTATCTCCAATTTTCTTAATTTTTCAATTTCAATAATTCACATTTTGAAATTCTTCATTTTTTTCAGAAATTGTGGACTTGTGGTACTGTACTTTAGGAATTGGCGATCGAAACGGCGTCGTATACTAGATTGTGAATAGTAGTTAATGACCGGTTCACCGACGCCAAATGCTGGCTCAATCAGAACCGAGTCGATTTGGTTCGGAACTTTATCAATGGCGAGCTACGCCGATGACATACTTAGTGAGCCGGTGGATGCTTCTGAATCCTCTAATGGCGATAACATTTTCGTCACCGTCCGATTTCGTCCGTTGAACTTTGTACCACATCACATTAGGATTGTGATTATATGAGTTTTGCCTTTAATTTGGGAAAATTTAAAGATGAGGAAGAAGAAGATGGATTATGAGTTAAGTGAGGAAGAACAAAAAAAAAACATAGGGTCCACAATCTATGACCTGAGACTTTACGGGTTATAACAGGTAAAAATTAGGCCAGGTTCAATGAGAGATAAATGAGTACATGGTTCAGATTAATATGAGTTAAAATGTAGGTTGGATTAATATAAGAAGAATAGACATAGGTTGAATTATTCACATAAAATAACCCTTTAAAATATGATGATCAAAGTTTATAGTGTTGATTAATAGTGTTGATTAGCGGCTATTAAAGGATTACTGTAAAAGTAGACGAAGTGTTCATAGCAGAAGGTATGTGAACGGGAACGGATTATCACTGTGAAGATAGGGGACTAAACCCTTTTGTAGTGAAAATATCGACTGGTAAGTGATGCGAATCCTCTATTTATTCTACAGTATCATCCATGTAAAAATGAGTAAGTACTTGAGTTATATTATTTTTGAAGTAATTATATTATTTTCTTTGTAAAATGACAACTCGGCTTTGTTTCAGAAATTTACAACTTATTTAGCATATCAACTAAAATTCAAAGTCATAAGACTAGAAAATTATAGTTTGGCTCACAACTCGCAGTGGCGAGCCAGGCATACTAAAATGCCTATAGAGGATAATAGATTGGCTCACAACCCGCAGTGGTGAGCCAGACATACTAAAATGCCTATAGAGGATTATAGATTGGCTCATAACCCGCAGTGGCGAGCCGAGCAAACAAAAATGCCTTTAGTAGTCATATGAGGTAGAGTGAATCATATCTTAGCCATTAGATACCCTTGTTAGGCGTTGTGCTGACATAGAGGTGTACACATCAAGTCTTATGGCCAGGCGTTCTTGTTAATCTCTTAGTCTCGAGGAAGTAAAGTTTCTTACTATATAATTGATGTCTACTTGGTTTATTTATATGTGTGCTAAGGTGAATTGTATTGACTATAACAGTATTCTTTATAAATAGAGGTAGCTAATATTATTTTGCTATAACTAAAGATACGTTATTTATGATAATGAGGTGTATGTGGGGATTTAAGGAGTATCATACTAGTACTAGCTAAGTAAATGTGATTGCAGGAGAAAACGATGTGAATTAAGTTGGTGTGCATATGTTGTTAAAAGGTTGATTACTTGTATTTGACAGAAGAAAGAGTTTAAGAATACTAAGTTTGACGTTTTTTTTGAGGTTGTGATATTTATAAGATTGATTACTGGTATTGGGGCCTTTGTGCCAAGTTATAGTTTGGGTCCATTGTTACCATGGTTATTACGTAGATAGATATTTTATTTTGAAATCGATATTGAGAGAAAGTATTGTCTCTGTAACACCCCCATACTCCGAGTGCCTTACCAGGACCACTCAGGTATGAAGACATCACCATCTCGGTTGCCCGAGGTATGATAATCAAATAGACAAAACAGAAACAACATTTATTATAAGTAATTTAATGAATAAGTACAATCCTCGAAACCAAACTGAAAGTACAATACATTATTCCAAAATCATTGTTCTCAATCGAAATGTAAATAAAACTAAACTAAACGGAAGACTCTATCGTCATGTCATGGCCATCCCGGCTATCCCAAAGTATCATCTCTATACTGTTCAATATCTCGCTCACCATCCCCGAATGGATCACGCAGGTTTTACAAAACAACAACCGGGGTCAGTACTAATCACACAATCAATATAGATAACAACAATGAGACAAATAGGCAATTTGAAATCACACACACACACAACACCACCAACTCCCATCATCTCAATATCGACCGTCCTTTGGACCTACGCCGATGGGGGACCGCAGCCGTTCCCACCTAAGCCCCGCTCATCGTACGAGCGATAACCCTGTCCCATTAATGTGCACATCCCCTTTCGTGGCGGGTTCCACGAAGGGCGAAACTAGGGCGTGAGATCACTCCCGCAAGTGACCCCACTCAGCCGAGAACGCATCTCGAGAACCATCAACAACACAACCACAAGCACAATTACAAACACAATCATCATATCAAGCAACTAACTACAGCACATCACCAATATCCCATTATGGGACTAATACTGAGTAGGAAATCCTACTTGGAAAGCACAACACGCAGACGGTATCTACAGCTGTCTCAAAACGCCTCTTCTACGAATTCTCCTCCTAACATATAACACATAAAGACTACCAATTACTTACTATTCATAAAACCCCCAAATCCCAAATTAGGGTTTGACCAAACCTAGCAAAACATTATATAAATTATATTAGAAGCTTACCCTCGACGCAAGGAATCCAACGACACGAACTACGATGCGACCGACCGTCGAACTCGGGAATTGTTAAGGATGCGATTAGGAAGATGATGATCGCTTTCTCTCTTAAACAGGTTTTAGGTTTTGGTAAAAGTGAATTAAAACAACGACGATTAAGTTTAAATACCCTAATCGCATAATTAACAAAACCCGCGAAAAACTCCCCGTAAACCGGACACTCGATCGAGTACCCAAGGTACTCGATCGAGTACCCCCCTACTCGATCGAGTGCCCGACTACTCGATCGAGTGCCCAACAGTCGAAACTATTTTATTCTCGCAACATACCCTTACTCGACAGAGTAAGGGCTACTCGATAGAGTACCCCAAGACCATAAATACGAGTATTACGGTCTTCCCTCCTTAAAAGGAACTTCGTCCCCGAAGTTCAAACCACTACTAAACAAAGGTACTCCCATAAGCTTCCCGACTCGAAGGTCAAAATAAACACAACGTAAAACATGCTACTAACCAACCCAACTTATCCCGACAAACATACCGACACAACATATAAAAGGGGTGTAAAAACTCTTAAAAACTCTCGCGATCATCTCCTACCCCCCTAAAAGAAACAAGGTTACGTCCCCGTAACCATACATACCTGATCAAAAAGGAAAGGGTAACGCTCTTTCATTATATCCTCCGCCTCCCATGTAGCTTCCTCAGTCTCATGGTTAGACCAAAGGATCTTAAGCAAAACTGTCTCACCACTCCTGGTCTTTCTAACTTTTCGGTCTAGGATCTGCTTAGGCATCTCAAGGTATGATAAAGACTCATCCAGCTCTAAGCTCTCTGCCTCCAACACATGTGACGGGTCACTCACATACTTCCGCAGCTGCGATACATGAAACACATTATGCACTCTCTCCAAAGCAGCCGGTAAAGCCAAACGATAAGCCACTTCCCCAACTCGCTCTAAGATCTCATAAGGCCCTATAAACTTCTGGCTTAGCTTGCCTTTCTTCCCAAATCTCATAACTCCTCGCATAGGAGACACTTTCAGAAGAACCTTGTCCCCAACTTGAAACTCTATGTCCCGACGATGTAGATCTGCATAACTCTTCTCGTCGATCTGGGGGCTGCTCTCATCCGTTCCCCGATCATCTTAATCTGTTCCACCATCTCATGCACCATCTCTGGTCCTAAAACCACTGCCTCAGACTATCGTCCCAACAGATCGGACTCCTACATCTCCTCCCATACAAAGCCTCAAACGGTGCCATACCAATACTGGTGTGATAGCTGTTGTTGTAAGAAAACTCTATTAAGTCCAACCTCTGCTCCCAGCTACCACCAAAATCCATCACACAAGCTCGCAACATATCCTCAAGAGTCTTGATTGTTCTCTCAGTCTGCCCATCTGTCGCAGGATGAAATGTTGTACTCATCTTCAAAGCTGTTCCCAACGATTCCTGCAACTCCTTCCAAAACCTTGATATAAACCTCGCATCTCTGTCAGACACTATGTCCTTAGGGACTCCATGTAACTTAAGCACGTTCTTTCGATAGGCCATAGCCAATTGTGCCTTAGTCCATGTATCTTTCATTGGAACAAAGTGAGCTGACTTGGTCAACCGATCCACTATCACCCAAATCATGTTGTCACCTTGTTGACTCTTCGGCAAACCCACAATGAAATCCATGGAAATGGATTCCCACTTCCACTCAGGCACCTCCAAAGACTGAACCTTACCTTGTGGTCTTCTCTGTTCCCCTTTAACTCTCTGGCATGTCAAACAACGGGACACAAACTCTGGCATCTCTTTCTTCATCCCAGGCCACCAAAACGTTTTCTTCAAATCCTTGTAAAGCTTGTCTCCACCCGGGTGAACTGAATATGGTGTGCAATGCGCTTCTGTCATGATTATCTTTTTCAACTCCTCGTCATTAGGAACACACCACCTACCATCAAACCTCAAGCTACCATCTGTATGAATGGAAAACAGGGACATTGTCCCTTTTCTACTCGACTCTCCACTCCACTATTTTAGGATCCAAAGCCTTTGTTTATCTCGAATATCATCATAAAACTCCATGTGTCTTTGTCATATCACCCATAGCATCTCCTTTCGCATCATATGAATCCCAAAGCTCGCTACCTCATCCCTCGGCCTCATCAAAGATAGAGTTGTACACAAGGAATGTACACTCTTTCTACTCAAAGCATCAATGAACAACATTGGCCTTTCCTTCATGGTAGATGATTTCCATGTCGTAATCACCAATCAGCTCCATCCACCTCCTCTGTCTCATGTTCAACTCCTTCTGCGTGAAGATGTACTTGAGACTCTTGTGATCAGAAAATACCTTAAAGATTGCTCCAGAAAGGTAGTGCCTCCAAATCTTGAGAGCAAACACCACTGCACCCAACTCTAGGTCATGAGTAGGGTAGTTCTCCTCATAAGGCTTCAATCGCCTAGAAGCATAGGCAATTACTTTACCATTCCGCATCAACACACATCCCAACCCATTCTTCGAGGCATCCAGATAGACCTCGAAATTCTCGCTCCCTTCGGGTAATGCAAGACAGAGCGTGGTCAAACGCTCCTTTAAGGTTTGGAACGCCGTCTCACAACTCTCATACCAACGAAACCTGTTCTCTTTCCTCATCAATCTTTGTCATCGGTCTAGCTATCTTGGAGAAATCCTTCACGAACGCTTTGTAGTATCCACTAAACCCAAGAAACTCCTAACCTCAAGAACATTCTTTGGTGCTTCCCACTTTATCCGCCTCAATCTTCGCCGGATCCACAGCTACCCCATCTTTAGAGATTACATGCCCCAGAAAAGCAACTTTCTCTAACCAGAACTCACACTTGGACAGCTTGGCATACAACTCATGATCTCTCAAAGTCTGCAACACGATCCTCAGATGCTCCTCATGCTCCTCCTTAGTCTTAGAGTAGACTAAGATATCATCGATAAACACTACTACGAACCGATCCAAGAAGTCTCAAGATCCTATTCATCAAATCCATAAACACTGCCGGCGCATTAGACAACCCAAATGGCATCACCACATACTCATAATGGCCATACCTCGACGTGAAAGCTGTCTTCGGTATGTCCACATCTCTAATCTTCACCTGATGGTACCCCGACCTCAAATCGATCTTAGAAAAGACCGTTGCACCACTCAACTGATCAAACAGGTCATCTATCCTTGGCAAAGGATACTTGTTCTTTATCGTCACACGGTTCAGCTCCCGGTAATCTATGCACAGCCTCAAACTCCCATCTTTCTTCTTCACGAACAGAACTGGTGCTCCCCAAGGCGATACACTTGGTCTAATGTACCCCTTCTCTATCAAATCATCCAACTGTCTCCTAAGTTCCTCCATCTCCTTAGGACCCATACGGTACGGTGCCTTAGAGATTGGCCCCGTCCCTGGCTTCAACTCAACGGTGAAATCTATCTCCCTCTTCGGTGGCAACCCCGGAATCTCCTCTGGAAAGACATCTCGCAAACTCCCCACCACTCAGTGGTATCTCATCAAGCTGCCAGGGCTCTCTATCCGGTCATCTCTCACATGGCACAAAATCAGAGGACATCCCTTCCTCAGATACGACTTCAAGGTGACAGCTGCAATCAACTTAACTTTGGGTTTGACTAGAAACCCACGATAAGACACACTTACACCCTTAGGACCTCTTAGGGACACTTTCTTTTGATGACAGTCTATCTTAGCTTTATACTTTCCTAACCAATCCATCCCAACTATCATCTCAAAACCATTAAAAGGAAACTCTAGCAAGTCTACAGGGAAATCGACTTGCCCAACTATCAAAGATACACCTCTAAACAATCTCCCACACGATACAGACTCACCTGAAGGTATGAAAACTTGCTCCCTAACAGACTCATATACTCTCAAACCCAACTGTTTTACATGACTCGAAGACACAAACGATTGAGAAGCCCCCGAATCAAACAAAACAAACGTAGGAATACCATTAACAAGGAATGTACCGGTGATAACGTGCGCATCCTCCTCAATTTGCCTTTCTTGTCCATCATGAACAACTTGCCATGGTCTTCCGCCCACCTCCCGGATAAAGACTAGGCGATGCGGTCGGCTTAGCACCCGACCCTTGATTGTTGTTGTTGTTCATCGGTGTCTTTTGGTAAGAATTACCGCCGTTGCGGTTGCCTCCACTCTGGTAGCTCTGACCTCCCCGGTTTGGCCATGATCCAGCTGGTCTGTTGCTTGCAAAGCTCTGCGCAGATCTCTGAAAAGATCCCGGTGCGCTCGTGCACTCATGTCTCTTGTGGCCTACGCCACCACAACCAAAGCAGGTCACTCCCCAACTATTACTCACACTCCCACGACCTCGCCCAAAGGAAGTTCCAAAGACTAAACCCAGGACCCGAGAAGAAAATCCCTTAGATTGATTGTGGTTGCCTTTCTTGAAATTAGATTGGCCACCACCCTCGCTCTCGGACTTCCTCTTCTCTCCACTTGACCTCTCGAGCCATCTCCACTAGTCTCTCGGCTCTCCCGGCCCTCTCATATGCTTCCTTCACATCGCAAGGACTCCGGGTAACTTATCCATAATTTTCGTGGTTAGCCCTCTCTCAAACCTCAAAGCCAGATTCTCCTCACTCAAACCCATGTCCTCAACATATCTGGATTTCTCATTGAACCGCCCTGTAGTACTCGACCCACGGACATCTCGGCCGTCATCCTAAACTTGTCGAACTCCTCCCTCAACTTACTCCTCACATGTTTCAGTACGAACTCCTTCCTCATGACCCCTACGAAACTCCTCCCAAGGTATAGCGGGTAACCCCTGGTTGGTATATATCTCCTTGGCACTCACTTTTATGGAATCCCACCACTTGCCAGTGCCTCCCTCGGATAGAATGCGGCTGATCCACTCTCATCTCATCGGGACAGCGAACTAAATCTAGTATGTTCTCCATCTCCCTCAACCAACTATCAAGATGGTTAGGCTCCTCAACTCCCTTGTACTCCTTCGGGTTAAACCTCGCAATATAGAGGCTGACTTTAGCATGGTCAACCTCCTTCTCCTTACTCTTATCCTTGTCCTCATTCACTCTCTTCGGGGTCTCGTAGAAGAGCGCCCTGGTGTTCCAACATCTTAACGATGTCATCCGTAGTCATAAGCTCGGCTCTCGCGTACAAGGCATTTCTCTTGGGCGGCATCTTGAAGCTATATAAGAAAGGGATAAACATAAACACGCGTACTAAACCTCAAAACACGAAACGCGCTGCCCGAACCTACTCGATCGAGTATCCAAACCCACTCGATCGAGTAACGGGCTACTCGATCGAGTGCCCCATGTACTCGATCGAGTACCCAAACTCAAGAACCAAACGGACCTTCTGATCTCTAACCCACTCGATCGAGTATCTAGGCTACTCGATCGAGTGATCTTCTACCGATCGAGTACCCTAGTTACTCGATCGAGTGCCCCAAAACTCGATTCTGGACTCAAAATCGCCAAAAACCTACCCGATCGAGTCAGCCTCACTCGATCAAGTACCCCCAATATGCAAGAGCTACCCGCATATTACGTCGTATACTAACATGCTAACTTTATAAAATCACATGCTATCAGAATACATATGCTACGCATCTATTATACTATCAACAAGATCAATTCATCATGCTATTAAAGCCATATTGTAAATCATTCCATCATGCTATCATTTCATCAACAATGTATATATATATAACATTACTTTTCTTTCGTCTCATCAACTTCCAATTCGAAGATTCAACCATCAACACATTCCATCACATTATTACGCAAGTTACTAAGCACACACATGACTCAACACATATTTCCCCCATGTGACCGGTTCAAAGTTGTAGGGCGACCCCCGCGACTTTAGGACGTCTCCCAAGCCTTTGCATTAGCTCCTACAACTTTTACCCCGGGTTCATTTTAATTGACTCCCTATGTTCATTAAGTTCATTGGTTACAGGTTTCAGGATCGTCGCTCTAATACCATTTGTAACACCCCCATACTCCGAGTGCCTTACCAGGACCACTCAGGTATGAAGACATCACCATCTCGGTTGCCCGAGGTATGATAATCAAATAGACAAAACAGAAACAACATTTATTATAAGTAATTTAATGAATAAGTACAATCCTCGAAACCAAACTGAAAGTACAATACATTATTCCAAACCGTCTACATTTCTCAATCGAAATGTAAATAAAACTAAACTACAGCGGAAGACTCTATCGTCATGTCATGGCCATCCCGCCTATCCCAAGATATCATCTCTATAATTGTTCAATATCCGCTCACCATCCCCGAATGGATCACCGCAGGTTTACAAAACAACACCGGGGTCGATTACTAATCACACAATCAATATAAATAACAACAATGAGACAAAGAGACAATTTTGAATCACACACACACACAACACCACCAACTCCCATCATCTCAATATCGACGTCCACCTTTGGACAGCCCCGCCAGTGGGGGACCGCAATGCCGTTCCCACCTAAGCCCCGCTCATCGTACGAGCGATAACCCTGTCCCATTAATGTGCACATCCCCTTTCGTGGCGGGTTCCACGAAGGGCGAAACTAGGCGTGAGATCACCCCGCAAGTGACCCCACTCACCGAGAACGCATCTCGAGAACCATCAACAACACAACCACAAGCACAATTACAAACACAATCATCATATCAAGCAACTAACTACAAAGACATCACCAATATCCCATTATGGGACTAATACGAGTAGGAAATCCTACTTGGAAAGCACAACACGCAGACGGTATCTACAAATTGTCTCAAAACGCCTCTTCTACGAATTCTCCTCCTAACATATAACACATAAAGACTACCAATTACTTACTATTCATAAAACCCCCAAATCCCAAATTAGGGTTTGACCAAACCTAGCAAAACATTATATAAATTATATTAGAAGCTTACCCTCGACGCAAGGAATCCAACGACACGAACTACGATGCGAACTGACCGTCTGAACTCCGGGAATTGTTAAGGATGCGATTAGGAAGATGACTGACTGCTTTCTCTCTTAAACAGGTTTTAGGTTTTGGTAAAAGTGAATTAAAACAACGACGATTAAGTTTAAATACCCTAATCGCATAATTAACAAAACCCGCGAAAAACTCCCTCAAACCGGGACACTCGATCGAGTACCCAAGGTACTCGATCGAGTACCTAAGGTACTCGATCGAGTGCCTGACTACTCGATCGAGTGCCCAACAGGTCAGAAACTATTTTATTCTGCAACATACCCTTACTCGACAGAGTAAGGGCTACTCGATAGAGTACCCCCAAGACCATAAATACGGAGTATTACAGTTTCGCGGTACTCCTATTGGTTTACTCACCCCTTGTTTGAGTCATTGGGTCGATGGTGGTATAGTACTGGTTATACATTGAGATATTGTGAGTTTATTTGGTACGAGTTGTTGTTGTGAGAGTGAGAAATGAAATAAAGGAGTAGTGAGTGTGTGTAGTAATATGTGAAACTATTGTGAAATCCTTGAGTTTATTGTGGTTTTACTCTGTTACCAGCTTACTTTCTTTCTTCCGGCTGGCGTTTTTCTTCCTTTTGGGCTACCCATCATGGGTATAGAGTTTTTTTTTCACCCTGTCAATTGTCAATTGTTTTCAGGTGGATTGCTTCCGTTGAGCTCGAGTCATCTTAAAGTGGATTTTTAGTCAAGTTTTGTATTAAGTATTTTGTACCAGCTTTATCATTTATTTATTTATTTATTTATTTTATTAATGGTTTGTAAACTTTGAAAAGACAGTTCTAAATTTTACTATTTTGAGCAGCTTTGTATATTTCTAGTGACATTCTCGATTTTTCGACCAGTGTTTTTTTATAAATGTTATTTTTTAAATTAGCCTGAAAACTGTGGTTGTTACATATATATAAGGACATTTTAAAATATTGTTGACAATAAAGAATAAGGTAAAAAAATGAAAATGTGAATAGGGGGAATACCCGTAATTCTATAGTAAACATAAAACGTTTAACGAAGATTTAAGTAAGAAAATTATATAAGTTAGAACTGATATATTTAGGATATGAAAAATTAATGACGTAAGTAAAATTAATAAAACTGGATTTTTCACAAAATAAAAACACTGAAAATCGAGTAGACCAAATTGTTGCGTAAAGTAGGTATAGTTAATTCAAATTTTCTTTAAAAAAAAAACAAAAAAAAACCGAACCAACCTTATCTTATCTACCTCTCTCCTCATATCTCCCTCACCAAACCATTTCATCTCCATTTCAGCTTAGAGTGAAAAACAAAAAATGAAAATTCGGCTACCATCACCGTCATTTCGTTCTTCCATTTCCCTTCTTCTCTCTTCATTTCGTCCTCCTTCTTTTCAGTGTTACATTTCAGTATAAATTTCAATTAACAGAAAACCAATTTTCAGTTCAAAATTCTCATATCCGTCTATAATAAGAGACGGATCGGATCCCTCTCACAAAGAGGCAAGTGGGTTACCATTTAACCTTTCACTTGCCTCTTCGTGAGAGGGATCCGACCCGTCTCTCATTATAGACGGATATCCCCGTCTATAATGAGACTTGCTGATTAATATTAGTTTCACTACTTATGTTCCTACTATATTTAAAAACTAAATTACTTGATAGATCGTCTCTCAAAAGGACTACTCCCTTGTAAAATGAATGTTAAATGTTGTGTTTAACACATTCGATAATAAACTACTTTCAAGTTATAAAAAATTGTGAAAAGGAATGTTAAAACTTAAAATGTGTATAATACTCCCTCTTGGCCTCTTATTCAATATAAACTTCCCTATTTTCTTTTTCGTCTATTCACAATAACTCCCCTATTTCCTTTTTTGGCAAGTTTTTGCGTGGTCCAAATTTCTTTGTATGGTAGGGTAGTGTATTTGTGTGGTCTAAATTTATTTATATGGTGAGTTAGTGTGTTTCTTTAATTTTTGTGTCAAAATGAAAGGGGAGTTTATTTTGAATAGCAGGGAGTATGTACTTAATAATTAATACGCATGTATACTGTTTTGGTGTCCGACCTCACTCGACATACCTTTGTTTACCTTTTTAGTTTTAATTCGTTTTATGAAATAGATTTTCGGCGAGGTGGCAAATTCATACATTTACCATTTAAAATACATATTTTAAATTATTGTTAAGATAAATTTATCAAACTTGATCATGAGATACATTCATTACTCTTTTTACTGTCGTTACTTTAACTTCTCCTACAATTAACATTGTGAATTTTATTATACTTGTCAACTACTGTTAATTTTACTATCACCGTTGAAGGTGTTTACTGCTCATATTAATTTCGTCACTCATGCGTACCAAAAACAAATTCATCACTCATGATGCAACTGTTGTTACTTTTGTTACCCCCCGCCAGTACTATTATTACTACTCGTCTCTCTTCAATCTTCTACATTAATAAAATTGACAAATTCTTTTTTTACATTTATAAAATTGAGAATTTTTTTAATACGGTTATCTTTGCATATAAAGGTTATTTTACATAAAAAATTTGTAAATATTACAAATGTTTTTCTATCTTCCACATTTTTTTTCTGTATCAAAATAAATGAGAAGGCACCCCTTGGTTATACCCAAATTCACTATCACCAAAGCTATACACAAAAACTCCAGAGAGACGGCCTCTCAATAGTGTTATTAAGATACCTCTTACATGATGGGGTGAGGGATCCACTGAGTTTCTTTTTTTCCTATTATGTCTTCCACTAAATTAGTGAGAGGCGGTCGCTCATGAGACCTACTGAAAGGTATAATTCTCCGAAGTAAGTAACCTAACATTTTCATTTTCACTCCATCGAAATTTGAATATCAAAGAAATTTTACAGTAAAGGATAAGTTGGAAAGCTTATACTCTTATTAAACAATTACAGATTAAGAATGCAAAATCTAAAAACGAAAGATTATAGTCCGTACATGTAACTTACGCTATTATTAGGCATCTAATGACAAAAGAAAATGGTCCACTTAAATAACTAAACTAATGTCCAAACTCGAATAAAACATATATTGATTGATCCATAGATGAACATAATGTTGGCGGACTATGGAGACCTGCTTGAAAATAATCCATCTAATACTATTACAGTAATTTTTTTTAACTCATTAATTATTACTGGTAATGACAATCACCATTAATCACCAACAATTTCATATCCATCTCTTTGACTCCACCATCTCCCATCTTCATCGATCCCTCCAAAAACACTTCTTTAGTCCAAAATCCTTCCATAAATCAATACTAACAACACCAGGAACAACAAATATAGTAGACAATAGACGAAATCAAACTGTGATGTTACTAAACAATACCCATTTTCATCTTCTTCTATTGTTCAGTCCTTTGTGAAGTATATAGGCTTCCTTTAAAATCAGTAATACCTGCATCTAAAAGGACCCAATTAGTAGTAAGTAAACAACAAAACTAATTATGATTCTATTATTTCTATATAAAAATCCAATCTTCTATACTCAAGTTGTCAAACTATTAACCATAATAGATAGCTCTAAAAATACGACTACCATTCTAAATTCTATGCCTAAGATGATATGAGATTCTTAAGGCTTTAAAATATGAGTAGAGTACTATAATTGACACAACTATTCTGGGTTAATCAACGTCCGCCGATATCTCGATAAAATTGCGAATAGTAAAATCCACAAATTGCAAGGGAAATTAAAGATGGTAGATTTACCTGACTGAAGTGATTTGCCGTAGAGCATCGACTCACATATTCATTGAGTGACGAAGACAATCAGTCGCATCTTCCAAATTTATACTTGGTATTCCTTCTTTTGGAATTTATGGAATCCGAATAACAAATTGATACATAATTACTCGTTTTGTGCATGGGAAATAATGAGACTTGTTAATATTTGGTTGCTAATCTAATACTGTAACAAAAGTTGATGAAAAGATGAAGGAAGATTGGAAATAAAAAGGCATAAAGGAAGAATGAGAGAACAGTAATCAATGAATGCTTTTTTTAATGTTAAAAATGGGTAATTGTTTAATTTATGACTCTGTATATAATCTGTTACCCATTGGAATTGGTAATACATAGAATGGTTGGTGGTTTAAAAAGTAGTATTGCATTAATGAGCAAGATTGACAGTTTTGCCCTTATTTTTTCTACTGGATTACGATACTCTTTGAGGTTATGGACCATTTGTCCAATTAATAAAAGAGGAATGATAAAAAGCTGATGTGGCCATATTGCAAAACCGTAATTGGCTCAAACATAACTGATTTTGTGAGGTTGAATGTGAGGGCTGCATTACCTTAATTCTCAAAGGAGATTGTGTCACCTCAACTTTTTATCATTCCTCTTTTATACATATAATGATATATATATATATATATATATATATATATATATATATATATATATATATATATATATATATATATATATATATATATATATATAAGATTATTATAATACTAATATTATTCCGATTACGGTATATTACAATATACCGTAATATCTTCAACACTATTTCTCCTGATTTTGTGTCACAACTCACAAGTAAGGGTAAACCAACGACTAAAACCTAGGGAATATATTCCTCATACTCATGAGAGTAACTTTGCAACATTATTTTTTGTTTTGTCAATTAGAGTTTAGTGTGTTGAACTACAATTATTTTACACTTTTTCTTTTTGTCGTTCAAAAATTACTAATATCGCCCGTATAAATTACAAAATTACCCCTCTATAATTTTAACCTTACATAGTTACCCTTTTAAAATTTACAACCTAATGGTAATAATTGTATACGTTTCCACGAACTCAACTAAGCAATTATTAATGTATACTACAACAAAAACAACATTAACACCAATTAAGGTGAATTAATCTCTTTATATTCTGATTCATTTACTTGGATGGTTTTAATTAGGTATAGAATCAATATAATATGATCATTCAATAGCAAATTCAGAAAATTTGTTTGTGTTATTCGTAATTTAATATGTAAATTTCATACTCTATAGTTGAATGTTTACATTTTACAATTAAGGAACTCTGGAAATGAAAATTTGATTCGAGTTACGGTTCCGTCGAGGGCCGTTGGTTCTCTTCTGCGTGAGGGATGCGCGGCAGGTCGTTTGCCGTGGGGTTAGTCCTGTTCGTGGCACAATATAACAACAGGGCATTCGTGTTCGTGGCATGACATGGTGATGAATTTATCGTGCAATTCCCGTGAAATGTTCCTTGTTTGCTCGTGTTGGCCATACAAAATGCAGTGGATATGTCGTGTTGGCCACCCAACATGCCTATGGCATTGTCTTAACAATTGCACGAAGCTGCCATTGTTGTATCATTCAATCAAGTTAATACTCAGTAGTTGATGGCAAAACAATAAAATTAGAAAAGGGTGATGTATAAACGCTTGGTTTTTTGTGCGATGAAGCTCGTAGATGAGGTTGTATATGCGAATGTTTTTAATTTTTATTTTATTTTTATTTTAGTAATTATTAATGTAATTCATGAATGAATTTTGTATTTTTGAGTTTATTGTACGTTGGATTTATATAATAAATCATGCATAATATGTATATTTTTAAACTATCATTTGAAATACTTTGTTTATTTTAGCTTAGCAATCAATTACACGACATAACCACGACCTTATCGTGTAGAGTAAATGACAACACCGTGGACTGATCGTGTAACTCAGGCGACAACACTGTGGACTGGTTGTATCAATCACATGTCACAGCCATGGTTTGATCGTGTAAGTTACATGATACCATCGTGGTCTGATCATGTGTACGATCGAATTGATTAATTTGCCTCGTTTCTGGCTTGTGAATTGTGGTTGTTCATGATTGGAGGTTATAAGTTATGGAATTTAGTTATTAAGTTTTAGAGGCTAACAAGGGAGGAGATAGAATTAGAAATTCAAAAGATGAGAGAAGTAAGGGTAGAATTGGAAAGTCAATGCAAAATTCGGGCGACACTAAGTAAAACACAGGCGACAAAAAGCAGCTCCCTTATTTTATACGCCCTTAAGAAAGTGACTCAAAAATTTAAGAAAACTTTAAAAAGTCGTATATTAAAACGGTTTTAAACCAGATTAACTGTCAATAATTTTATACACCCTCAAGAAAGTGACTCAAATTTTGTGAACTTTGTGAACTTTATAATAACAAGTGGCAAAGCAGTGCATTGTTGACAATTGGCACATATCGTCTCGAGCACAACGTTACGACTTATGATTTGGCTGAATTGGCTCTTCAGTAACAAGGTAAAAAAACAAGGAAAATAATGGTGGTTGTCAAAGGTAGGGCTGTAATTTAAGATCAATTAATGTAGACGGTATTTGTTTAAAGATGTAGACGAGTTAAATATGTCACCATTTTAATAATAAGACAACCTCTACCATTTCATATGTTGTTTGTCTTATTATGAAAGTAGTGATATATTTGACCCGTCTACAATTTTAGGCAGATAGTGTCCATCTAAAGTGAGATTTTGTGACCTAAGATTAGGTGGTACGCTTTTTGGTTGCTATTTGAAATAAATTGCACTAATAATACGATAATTAGATAATAAGAACCCCAAGTATGATGGTTTCTTGTTGACTTATATAAGTATGAATTTCTTGTCGAGCCATTTTATTTAATTTAGGTGTAATAATACTTACAAGGATGATTTAAGATGTTGACAAAGTACATGAGGTTGTAACTTGTATTATCCGTATCACCTAAACTAACTCACAAAATGACTGAAATCGATCTACGTAATATTTTTGTGTGAAAATTCCGCCCCATATTGCATTGCCGTACAACTTTGAGTAATTAAGTTGTTTAATGCTTCATGATTTATGACTGGCCTTAAATTAGCTAGAAGAATCGGAGTATGGCAACTTATTGTCGAGCCAAACTCAACGGTTATGGTGAAACATGTAATACATAAAATAACCCCTCTTATGG
The DNA here is from genome assembly GCF_048544455.1 of Silene latifolia. Taxonomy (NCBI): domain Eukaryota; kingdom Viridiplantae; phylum Streptophyta; class Magnoliopsida; order Caryophyllales; family Caryophyllaceae; genus Silene; species Silene latifolia. The sequence goes on from NC_133537.1 coordinate 38,070,415, forward strand.
ATCTCACATTAAAGATAACAAGCGATTACTACTCGAGGATGTATAGTACGTATTCCCTCATATGCACATGGAAGCGAATTTTGACATTGATAAAACTATCTAAAATCTTAATTTTCCTTTTGATGATCATAAATTCATGCTCATCCTCATGGAATTCAATCTATAATGGAGGAGGCGTTTCTTATTATTAATGAGACTTGTACTTATGGAGTACGGAGTATACACTGGAAACGGTATCTTGGAAGTGTATACTATGTCGGTCAACTGTTTTAGATCATCACCAACAAGCTAAGCCTTCCTTAACACAAATATATAAAACGGATCAAATAATATATCATTTGTATAAATAAGACAAGTATGTCCATGCATTTATAATCTAATCTACATTTCCACCTATTGTTTTGACAGCCATGCAAGAATAAAAGCCCTTTATTTTTCTTTCAAGAAATTGTTTATTATAGCTAGCTACCTCCATTGTTGATGGACTGATGGTAGACTTTATTTCATTTGACTTTGTTCACTGATAAAGTCAACAATTAAATTTCCATTCGATACATACACAAGACTAAATATACAATAGAAAATATCTCATAAGATGGCATATAAGCATGAAAATAATCGAATTATTTATTTCTAAAACTAATAAATGTTCATTAATAACGCGGTTTTATGAGTTATTTTCGTTCCACTTCTGACTTACGAAATTCTTAACTAAAAATTGTGTTAAACGGAGTAATTCATTAACGTTTTGGGCGTGAAAGGAGCCATAAGAGCGATTTTTATATTGATGAGATTTGAACGCCGATCATGATTGAGCACCACCTTGCATAACTTTACCAACTAAGTTAATTAACATCTATTTACAATACATTAACGGTAGAGTTGATTACTCTTTAAAAAAAACCTCTAGTTGATTATTCAATTAATCCATTTTTGTAAAACTTACTGTCTTCCTAACTACTTGGGGACCCCTTCATATGATTAGTTAAACCTTGTACGTCACTCTTCTGACATTAATATCATAGTCAAATCCGCCACTTTTCTCTCTTATTACGCCCATAAGAGGGAGTAAGTAATGGACAAAACCCCTACGTGTGCTTGTTTTTACTGGCCATCTATCATATTTCAGAGCTTATGCATGGAACCTTATTGTTATTGTAGTCTAAGGGTGGTTGGCTTCCATGAGTCACTCTCAAGCCTTTTTCATGGCCTCTCTTAATTAATCTCATGGTATCTATAATCTTCGTCTTGAGATGTCAATCGGGTCATTCGGTCTCAAATTTCAGTTTAGTTTTAGGTCAAGAAGGATTTGGACATAATACATACATTAGGTTTCAAATTTTATCCGGTTAGATCACTCTTTGTTTAAAGTTAGAACTAGTGCAATTCAATTAAGCTCGGGTTTGACTGGATCTGTAAAGACGTACTATAGATAAAGTTATTGTATATCAACGGTACGTATTGGAGCATACAGATGGAAACAAGGCATAGTCATAACACGGCATCCAAAAATTTGACGATAATGATAATAATGTGAAGTGTTAGTACTTAGTACCCCTTGGCAAAGCAATGTGTCCCTTGGTAAAACATGGTGCTAATTTATTATCAATATAGCTACTCCTTGTTGTATTAAGTATAAATAGGACTCTACTATAAATTAAATGTAATACAGTTCATTAATAATATTTACACTTCTTTAATTTATCAGTTACCCTAAATATCTTTTAATTTGTTAACATTACACCTATTATTGTATTAGTCTTCAACCCCTGGGGAAAAACTGATTTAGTTGATTTTTTTCTAAGACGAGTTGATAATTGATATCATTATTGTATATTTCATTTGTAGTTTCATTTTATTTAAGCCTTATATATTTGTTTGCCATGCATGCAATGATATTGACAAACTACGCATTTGTAGTACGTACGACTTCTTATGATCATATCGTTCAAGAATGCTGTAGGCCTGTAAGACACATATATATGACATTGATATAATATCCCAATTTAAAAATAGCATTTGTACAATGTAAACAAATCTTCAGGTATCATATTTTGTCACCTAGGGTTTGACGTTTTGTCAATAGATTAGCAACTGAGGGAATATTTTTGCTAATTACTGATTTTTAGACGTAAACTGTTAGGCTATGTAACACGTGTACAATAGTGTGTACAGTGCAGAAGGCATTAGACTAATTATTATTATTATTATTATTATTATTATTTTTATTTATTTAAACGCAACTATTATTAGTTTGAGTTTACTACTCCGTACGTGATATAGATAGGGTTTAAACAACATTACTTACAAAGATATTATGATTATATGAAAAGGTCCTTTTGTCATAAATATACGGAGTAGTACATAAGAAACACTAATACTTCGTATATGGTTTATGTAAGTTTGATGTGTTATGTGTAATGACGACTTTGAAATACTGAATTACTAATATGGTTACACAGTGATAAATAAGTAGTCAGCAGTGGGAAAAGGAAATGGTGTTAGTGGATATTATCGAGTCATAGTAATCTTTTACATTCCTTTATGTAGGGTCCATTATATTTAGTAAACCCAATATTGTACTCATATATGTGAGAGAGTGATACTAAGACTTGATACTATAATTTTTTTTTTCTAGAGGAACACATTCATGTCTTGTAATGTGATGATGAGAATTAGCTAGGAAATCTAAAACTCTTGCAAGGTGATAAATGATAATGTACTAAACGTATGTATAAGTAGTGATCATATATAAAAGTAGCTGAAAGAGTATTTGCACTATATTACATACCATGTAAGAAAAAAAGGGGGTGAAAAAATGAAAATCCAAACCTTTTTCACATACATACATAAAAGCTCACTATTATATTATGGAGTATGTACTAACAATATTAATGCACTTCTCATGCATCATATACTATGCAATCTCAGGGAATAAAGAATCTTCTAGAAGAAGATCAGGCCAAAAGCTACCACCTGAAGTAGTGCAACCATCTATTGATGTTGTAGTGGCAACGGCCGTGGTGACGGTAGTGTCAGTCCCAGCTGGTGGTGGTGGTGGTGGAGAAGGAGAAGAAGACAATGAAGGAAGCCAAGGAGAAGTGGGTGAATTATTCTCATCCCCTTGTAAGGATAAAACTGTAAAATCACAAGGTTGTAACATATGATCACTAATCATGTTACTAAGACTATCATTATTATCTTTGTTTAAACTTGTAGGATTATCCAAATTTTTGAGACCAGGCAAATGATCATTGCTCATGTTACTAATGTTGTTCAAGTTTGGATTATTATTGTTGTTAAGATGATTAAATGAAGAATTAGGGAGGGAGTTTAAGAGATTAAGAGTGTCCATATCAAGATTAGGCATGGGATAATTAGGAGGTTGTAAAAGGAACTCCAAGTATTGAAGCTTAGCTACTTCAGTTTGAAGCCTAACTGCTTGCTCCTCCCAAGAGTGGCTCTCCACCAAATCCTTGAGGTTTGCTAAGGCTATCAAATGTGGTAAGCTTGAAAAAATGTCGGTCCGAGGTCGGTGTGTCATCGGGTCGATCCCCATTTGAATGAGCTTTTTTTTCAAGTGGGTGTTCCAGAAATTTTTGATTTCATTGTCTGTTCTTCCTGGTAGATGTGTTGCGATTGCTGACCACCTAATAATATGATGAAAGATGAAATGAGAATGTGAAAAAATATATTCTCGTATATAGTCATCGTTTGCATAAAAAGTATCATATACGGAGTAATATTATCTGCTCGCAACTCTATAATTTAATTTAATTATGGTTAGACTCATTATTACTTTAGTTTTCAGCAATAAGATGGTGAGTTGAAAGAACAGCCCCATTTTCTTCGCAAATTATACTATAAGACTATCGTATGGTGCGACCACTTAAAAAGTGACCATTTTTTTATTATAATAAAATGGTTAATTTTTAATATAGGTCACAGTTTACAATAAAGTGGTCACTTTTTGCCTGTCGCGTCATACGACGGTCACATACCTAACTACTACGAAGTACATTTTATTTAAGATATAATTAACCTTGTTGTAAGACGTTTTGATAGGAGTAAGTCATTGAAAGGTACAACGATGTAGAGGGTTAGTTAGAAAAATGACAAATTTTTCAAAGAGAGTTAAAAGGACATTTTAAGGAAGAAATATTCATCCATAAAACATCAAAACATGATATATAAGTGTATATGAACTATATTGATCGATATTATATGACTTACTTGTTACCCAATATGGCATGCAAGTTCAAAATGGACTGTTCTTCCTCTGGGGAGAATTTGCCTCTCTTAATGTCAGGCCTTAGATAATTTGTCCATCTTAACCTGCAACTCTTACCACATCTGTTCAAACCTGAAATCAACAAAATTATGGTCGTCATTGTCATTGTCATTGTCATTGTCAACCAAGAACCGAGACTGGTCATACTCGGCATGAGTCCTGACTAAATAGGATGGTGTAAACCGTAAACATGTGTGTGATAGTAAAAATACGTACCTGCGAGTTTAGGAAGGGCTCTCCAGCTACCATGGCCATGTTTTTGGATAAAGTCGACGAGTTTTTGATCTTCTTCAGGAGTCCAAGGACCTTTCTTAAGACCAGATTCATCACAACAAGGAGAACGTCCCATTGTGATGATTTGTGAGTAAGAAATGTGGAGTGTAATATTTTCCCAATATTTTTTTGTTATGATTTGGTTGCCTGCTCCCTTCTAGTCCTACCAATAACTATGCTTCACTATATATATATACACACACAAGTACACAACTTAGATCCTTTGATTTGTTTTTCTTTATTTATTTATGCCAATTAGAGCTGACTTACATGGCGTTTGACTATTGGTTACTCTACATTATTTATTTATGATTTGTGTCTAGTGGTTAAATCTTGGGTGAAACTCTTAAAAGTCTCGAGTTCAAATCTCACCAAGAGTAATCTTATGGAGGTAAAATGCATGGACTATGCCTTCTAGACTTCGAGTATATCACTTTTGGGTGACTTACCTAGTATACGTGGTTTGCAGGTTATCCCGTGTATCCGAGGGTTTACCCACTGCACATTAAAGGTAGCGGTTGTAAGTCCCCGTCACCAAAAAAATGGTTACTCTACGCTAGCTAGCACATATATGCAGGAGCGAAGCTAATAGGTAGCAAGGGGTAGCCGCCGCTGTCCCAAGTGAAAAAAAAAACAATAAATAAGTCGCATTATTGCAACCCCAAATCTGATTAGTGAAAGAATAAATATAATAAAGCGCATAAGAAAAATAGCAAAGTAGATGTGTTTCAGTGGTAAGAATAGTGATGTTCCACTCAGAATGTTAGCGATTTGATTCCCACCATCATCACGTTTTTGGTTATTTTTTACTATCGCAATGCCCTCGTTAAATGTTTCTTTGATTGGGAGGGGAATCCAAAAGAAAATCCATAAACTTCCTTATTAAAGTTAATTAATGCACGTAATTAACTATTGGTTCTTTAATTAATTTATTATTTTTTGCTATTTCAAATTGTCAATCTATATATATATATATATATATATATATATATATATATATATAAGAGAGTTTTTTCGAGCGATCTGACAGCGTCCACATCATCAAAAATTAATTTAGGAAAGTATCATAAATAATAATTTTTGATGTAAAAAATAAAGTGGAGAATTTTTTTAGTTATTATAATATATATATTTCCTAAATTATATTCAAGTGATATTTCCAATTTTTATATCAAACTTTTACATTTCACTTGGCAAAAAAGTATCGTTAAAAAAATTATTAAAATAATATAATTAGTTTCGTGGTAAAAAATGCTATCATTAGAGTATAGATTTCATAATATTTTAGCTTCGTGGTAAAAAATGCTATCATTAGAATATAGATTTCATATTATTTGCACATATTAAAACTTCTTAGTATGTAAAATTGTGTAATTTTTAGTATGTTTTGTCCCACATTGAAAAATAACGTAGGTGTGGTGAATATACTACATATAAATAGTAGAATTGTCCCACATCGAAAGATTAGTATAAGGTGATGTGATCCTATGATTATAAATATGAGGCATATTTGGAACTTATGTATCGACCCAAAATTTTTTGAGTCTCATAAATATTGTTTTAAAGAGCTCTTAAGATTTTCTATCATTATCTACGATATGATATAGAAAATAAAGTGGAAATCGTTGGGAACTACCCGGGAAAGAGTTAAGAACATGAACCAGAAAATCAAAAAATACAAAACTAAAGGTTGAACAAGAAAATCAAAAAATACAAAACTAAAGGTTTTACTAATGGTAGTCTCCTGACACAGTACAAAACTAAAGATTTTACTAATGGTTGTCTTTTGAATGATCGAGACTAAGTGATTTTACCTTCAAAGAAAAATACTATGTATACAATAGTGGGGTTTTTAAGAAGAGACGTGTACTTCTTGGTATGTTATATATTTCACATTGAAAAATAATGTAGTCACGATGAACATACCACGTCTAAATAATTAAATTATGTATCTCACATCGAAAGAATAGTATACGGTAGAGTGATTCTATAAATATAAATAGGAGGCATCCTTGAAACTTAGGTATTAACCCAAAATTTTTTGATATAAAAGATATGTAATTTGTAGTATGTTATATGTTTCACATTGAAAAATAATGTAGGTGTGGTGAATATATTATGTATAAATAATAGAACTGTCCCATATATATACATTTTCTATATTATATTAAAGTGATGTTTATAATTTTGATATTAAAACTTTATATTTCATTTGACAAAAAAATATCGTATGAAAATTATATAATTAGATTGTGACAAAAAAATGCTATCATTAGAGTGTATAATGTATTGTATTTTCTCATTATTAAATCGGGTTGATGTGAAAGTAGGTGCGAAAAATGAAAAAATGGTGTACTTAGTATGTTATTTGTCCTACATTGAAAAGTAATGTAAGTGTGGTGAATATACTATGTATAAATATTAGAATTGTCCCACATCGGAAGATTACCTTAAGGCAGGGTGATCTTATGATTATAAATAGAAGTCATAACCCAAAATCTTTTGATTCTTTTAAGTATTGTTAGAGAGAGCTCATAAAAGAGTTTGTATTACTGTCTCTACAATAATGATTTATAACCTAAGTTAATCTTTGGAAAATCTTTTAGTTATTATAATATATACTATGTATTTCTTATTTTATATTCAAGTGATGTTTCTAATTTTTATATAAAAACTTTTACACTTCATTTGGCAAAATAATGTCGGTAAAAAAATTATGAAAATAATATTATTAGATTCATGGTAAGAAATGCTATCATTAAAGTATATATATATATATATATATATATATATATATATATATATATATATATATATATATATATATATATATATATATATATATATATATATATATATATATATATATTTCATATAATTTGCACATATTAAAGATGATATATTTCATAGTATGTTATATGTCACACATTGAAAAATAATATAGGTGTGACAAATATACTACATATAAAAAATAGAATTTTCCACATCGAAATATAGCATAAGGTGGGTGATTCGATGATTATAAATAGGAGGCATCCTTGGAACTTAGGCATCAACTCAAAATCTTTTGAGTCTCTTAAGTATTGTCTTGGAGAGTTCTTAAAAGTTTATATCATTATATTTTCTATCTATAGATTTTATATATCCCACATTGAAAAATAATGAAGGTGTGGTAAATATACTACGTTTAAATAATATAGTTAGAATTGTGTTAAAAAAAATTCTATCATTAGAGTATAGGTTCATATCATTTGCACATATTTTAATTATGATAAAAAAAATAGAAAACAAACGTATGAATATTAATATATAATATAGTATTTACTTATTATTAAATCGGGTTGGATGTCGAATTAGGTTCAAAAAATATGGTGTACTTTTAAATATGTTATTCGTCTCACATTGAAAAATAATGTAGGTGTGATAAATATATACTACATATAAATAGTTGAATTGTCCCACATCAGAAGATTATCATAAGGTGGGGTGATTCCATGATTATAAATGGGATTTATCCTTGGAACTTAGGTATCACCCCAAATATATTGAATTTCTCAAAGTATACTTATTATATAAGAGACTTTAAACATAATCTTGAATTAAATGTTAAATTTTTAAAGTTGTAACATTTTTTTAGGTGGGAGAAAGAGCGATAAAATGGTCAATATTATAACGGAAATTTTTCATGGCACCCTCGAATTTTGGTAGATTACACATAATACCCCTAATTTTAAGTTTCTACATATAATACCCTTGTGTTTACTTTTTTCATAACGTCGTTACTCCTATGAGTAATTAGATGAGTAATTGAGCATGCCATGCTATTTGTCTTTTGTTATTTAGGTATTAAATGTTAGTTTATTAAATAAAATATGGATTTAGGAATTAGATGATGAAGTGTTTGTGTAATAGACAACAAAATAAAAAGGCGTCACAAGCCATAGGAGTAATGACGTTATGACGAAAGTTGTCAAATGGTATTCTGGGAAAGAAAAAGGTGAACACGAGGGTACCATTTGTAGAAACTTAAAATTATGAGTACCATGTGTAATATATCAAAGTTCAAGGTTGCCATGAGAAACTTCCAATATTATAATGATATAGTTAATTAAATTTTCATTTAAAAGAGAGAGATATCCGTACTAATAAAACAATAAAGGGGGTATTATTTTTTAATTGTTATTTTATTGCCACGCCATCAAACTTAACGTTCATTTAACAACTTTTACATTAGGGGGTACCATGGCAAAAAAATGGAACCTCAAGGGTACCATAGGCAGATTCTTAAAAGTAGGGGTAACATGGAAAATCTGACAAAATTAAGGGGTACCACGGGAAATTTCCGTATCTCATTTATGATAAATTTTTTTTTTGAAGAAAAACAGAGTACAAATATTAATGAAGAGTACTTGATCATATTATTAAATTTAAATATAACTATTAGATATAATGAGTAGCAATTGTCCGTATTCGGTATTCGGGATTTGGTTGGATGTCGAACTAAGTGCAAAAAAGACGGTGTAATTCTGGGTATGTTATTTGTCACACATTGAAAAACAATGCAGATTTTATGAATATATACTACGTATAAATAGCAGAATTGTCCCACATCAGAAAAATAATCCAAGTTTGTTGAATATATTACTTATAAATAGTAGAATTGTCCCACATCGAAAGATTAGTATAAGGTGGGGTGATTATATGATTATAAATAAAAGTTAACCTACGTATATATTAATCTTTTATTTTTTTTGAAAGAGATATTTTAATAATATGTAAACAAATCATTAAACATAGAATGTAAACATTAAACCCTTATAACGTTTTTTTTGCATAATAAATAAGTTAATTACCCCGTTGCAACGCACGGGCATTCAAACTAGTATTCATTATTTTAGGGTACTAAGAACTTATTTTTTGCCCTAAATGGTTAATTTTCTTTTAGTGACGGAGTATATATAAAGCACAAATCAAAATAATGTCTAAAAATAAATGTAAAGAAAGATAAGTTGTTGAATTCTTAGAAAATGTTTACGCCACATAAAAAATGTTAAATTCATTGTGAGTTACACGTAAAAAATCAAAATTATTTTTAGAAAATAAAAAATGATAAGTTGAAGTATCATATTGCGTCCATTTAATGTAAATTGTGAATTTATAATTTTAATTTTTATAACATAGTATGGAAGGTGCATCATGTATATTTAAAGGGCTCTGCTTGGCTTCAGTATAATCCCCTTACAGATTGTTGCTGGTATTGGAGGAAGATCTGTAGTGTTAAGGATACTATCAATGGTGGTTTTGTTGAGGGTCAGTGGAGTCTCAATTCTGGTTTGTACACTGTGAAGGGTTGTTATCAATGGCTTAGGGAGAAGAAGGCTCAGGTGGACTGGCACAAGGCTGTATGGTGCCCTGTAGCTGCTCCAAAGCATACCTTTATAGCATGGCGTGTGGCTCATCAAGCTCTGAAATTGAAAGATAAACGGTTCTCATTTTGGTGTGTGTCTTTGATGATCTTTCTTTGTATATGTCGCTTGTTCCTGTAAACGCATCATCATCTATTTAACAATCGCGATTCGATCAAGATCTTTTACTGACTTTGTTGGCAATCGGTTGGGCATCGATATTTTTCGCTAATGGTTTTCTACTCACTATTGCCCGCAGAAGATAGAGTAACATCAGGAAAAAGATTACTACTGCAGCTCTTATTGCTTGTTGGTACTTTATTTGGTTGCAGCGTAATGAAGCAAGAATCAATCATTGTCTCACTAGGCCTAGCATTATTGCAGGTCGAGTACAGGAGGTTATTAGAAGTCGTTTTCAATGTTGTAAACCTGTTTGCATCTCTCAACAAGATGTGCTCTGGTTGTCTAAGGTGCACTTAGTTTAATATTGGCACTCAAATGTGTGACCTTTGTATTCAAAAACTGTGATGTAATTTGCGCTTATTAATGGAAAAGCTTACCTTTTAGCAAAAAAAAAAAAACATAGTATGGACTGTTTCCGGTTTCTAAAATAGTACAGTCTTAAGATATTCGCTACCAAAAAAAAGATCCTCGCTTCGCCCATGCATATATAACAGTTTTTTTTACTTTCTAAAATTTGTATATTATTGATTAAGATTGTCGAAAAATGATTATAAGGTGTAATTAAGTATAGGAGTATTTAATATTAGGTAACAAACTCATACTCCAATTCAAAATGGATCGTTTTATTAGGGTGTTATTATCTCAATTTTTTTCTGTGATTATTTAAAATGGATTATTGCAAACTATATAAAAAGTGCATCCTAATTCCTATGTATTACCTTTCGTATCTAAACACGTAGTTGAGAAACGGCAAATACTTCATAGGCGGATCTTGTCTACTACTATACACAAATTTGAGTGATATAAATGACTCCCCGGTTTCGGACTTTCGGTTATTTATTTACTTATTCTATTTTTGGTGTCTCATTCATTTGTTTATTTTTTTAAAATAGGAATGATTTTAATGGATAAACTGATCGTTCACATCCATTAATGTCCACTTCTCATCTAATAATAACATCCACAAATAGTTCCTTCCAGACCTGGCAAATGGTCATTCTATTCGATTTCGGATCGGCTTGAATCGGTAGATTTAAATCAGGTCGACCTTAGCTTCGGCCTCGGTTCAATTTCGATCGCGTTCATTTCAATTAGCCACTTTATTCGGTTTATATTATTTCGAGTCGATTACGGTTCGGGTCAGGCCAATTTCTGTTCAGTACTGTTTCGAGTCATAATTTTCACTTGACCGAGTAAGTGCTTAAACCTAATTCTGTTTTCTGTAACTCGACAGAGTAGTCGAGGGACTCGGTCGAGTGAGTGTCACTCCGTCAACGGTTTTCTTATTTCTTTTAAATCGTGGGTTATGCTAGTTCATCTATAATATTTTTCTAAACCCTATTTTGAGCCTTAAGTCGGTTTCTAATCATATTTTGCCTCATTTATCCTGCCATTCTAACCTTTTAAAGGGATAACTAAAGAGAGTAAAAGGAGATTTGTTCGTCAAATTAAATTGGAGATTTTCATCTATCTAAACCTATATCGATTCTTCCTTTAGAAGTTGATTCTTTATCTCTTTTAAGATAGTTATTCATTGTTCATTAATCGTTTGACCATCTTGTTAACTAAATTATGCCCTAAACCTAGAAATTAGGGAATTTGGGGGAAGTAGATAGGTTTGATTGATTAAATAGAATAAGTAGTTATTATATATATATGTAATTATTAATGTAGGCGACGGCTTCCTTGAGGATTGTTTTTATTGTTGTGCTCGGATTTGTGAAAAGGTAGGGATAATCTCTACACAACTTTTGAAATATGTGCTATATATAGTTTGATTGATTATTGTATAATGACGATCTGGCCATTGTTGGTTATTGTGATGAATGTTGGTATTCTGATTGTTGGATCGGTTTGAAATGACACGTGATGGTAGCGTAAGATGACACGTGATGGTAGCGTGAGGGGATCAGTATAGGCCACTGGTTCTAGGTTTCGACGATCTTGGATGCCACCACAGAGTCTCCTCTTGTGGGCTCGCCACAAAGAGGATGTGTACATTTATAATCTGAAGGATTGATGCGCCTGATAGTATCGCACAAGCCGCGTGATTGTAGCGTGCAGGGTGCCGCGCAGAGGTGTTAACGAGCCGAGCCGAGCCCAAGCTTGGCCTTGCTCGGCTTGTGCTCATAAAGTAAAACTCGACCTCGGGCCGATTTCGAGCTTACCCGAGCTTGAAAAAATTGTGCACGTTATCAAGCTTGTGAGCTTTAACGCGAGCTCGAGCCACATTCGAGCTCAACTCGAGCCTATATATAATTGTTGAATGTTAGTTTTTTTCTCTCGATATTTTCAATAACAAGGCTCAAAAGTTTTATATAAAAATATTGAAAAATCAATGAGACATTTTTTATATGTGTGATACAAATATATAATCATGACAAACATTTCTATAAAATATGAGTAATATCTTATCTAAATATACAAGTTCGAGCCTGCTCACGAGTTTTTCGAGCAGAGCCAACGTTTGCTTGGCTTGACTCGTTAAGCTCTCGAACCGAGCCCGAGCCCGAGCCGAGCTCACATGAGCCGAGCTTTTTGACCGAGTTGCTTGCGAGCTATCTCGTCTCATTAACAGCCCTAGTGTCGCGTGATAGGGTGCCACGTGATAGCAGCACGCAAGCTGCATGATTGTAGCGCTGATGAATGTGTCGTTGTCCGCCCTCAAAAACATTTATACCCCACTACTAGCATAACAAGCAAGTCGGGGTCGATCCACGGGACGGGGGTACTCAAATTGTTCAATCTAATTGTAGTTGCACTTAGGGTTGTCACAATTGATTTGGTTTGAAGATTCTAAACAAATGAAAGCAATAAAGTAAATAAAGTTGTAAACAAATAATAAAGGGATACTAGGATGTTATGTGATCATAGGGGAATTATAGTAAGAAAGTATAAATGAGTTATATAGATGCAAGCAATTTATTATTGTTGGAATAAAGTTAGTTCATGTCATATAATTCATAAGAAGATTTGGGTCCCGGAGCCGAGTCATTTGTGACTTTACAACACCTACAAGTCGACTTAATTCTTCCTATTAGACTACATGCATGATAAACCAATTCCCAGGGAAACTTACATCTCGGAGCCGAGTCGGTTAAGACTTTACAACACCTACAACTCGACTTGGGTTTTCCCTACTCAACAATATGCAAGGTCTAACAAGGCTTGAGTTGGTTTATATCTTACAAGCCTTGTTGAATAGATAAGAGATGGGTAAAAATGCAAGGTTTCATAGTCTAGCATTTCATCAAACATGACATGTGCATAAGTTGAAGAACAATAAGCAAGCATTCATATGAACTCATTAAGCATAAATCTATCTCATGATTAACTCCCCTAATCTCCCCCTAATCCTAGTTAAGAGACTAATCACTACTCATCATGATTATTATGCTAGCAATGGTGTCAAACATCACAACACAAGTGAACATGATGATTAAGCAAGACAATAAACAAGAGATTAACAAGTAAATAAAAAGGGATTAAGAGTGTTACCAACTTGGAGAGTAAAGATTAACATAAATAAAGAAGAATCCTTGAATAAAGATGAAGACTTTTCACTTAATCTTCAAATACATACCCAAGAGATCCAAATGTAAATAACTTGAATTGAACAAAGGAAATAGAAGAACAATAGAAGAAACTCTTTGATTAATGGTAGAGAGTTGTCAATTCCCCAATACAAACCCAAGAATTCTTCAAGTACCTAGCTAAATCTAAGATTGTATGAGAAATTATTGAGGAAAGATTAATGTGTAATTTGTGAAAAGATTAAAGACTAATCTATTCTAATCTACTCCTAATGAAGGCTTAATCTAATCTAAGGAAGCTTAATCTCTTTCTTATTACAAATGGAGTATATATAGTGGTACATCATTAGGTTAAGTAAGGGTAGATTAGTAAATAACAATGCTTTGAATAGAGCTTTGCAACTCCCGAGGGACATGCGCGTCCTAGCTTGCAATGAAATGCATCCGGTAAAACAATTCGCTCGTCCCGAGTGAAAAACGCGCATCCTGAGCCTCAACCCGAGCGGGTTGATATTGTTTTGAGGGGGTTGAGCTGTATCTCACTCTACTTGAGCTTGACCCGCGCTGGTTTAGGTGTTGTTCCCCTTTTTCTTGCTTTTAAGCCTATGATCCTTCTATATAATTCTTGCCTCCTCTTCATACTAATCCATCCAAGAACGTCAACAAGCTTCCGAATATGCGCGAGAGACGGGAATTCCGCCTCATTATCTTCTTTCCTACAAGACATATAAAATGCAATAGGAAAGCAAATAGGAAGGATTTGACGGATAAACTGGTCATGAAACGCTATATTAGTATACAAAATAGGTTCAATTAGGGGATTAAATGTGCGCAATTTAGGGTCACAGATTTTTGGAGCCTCAACTTTTAAGCTGATGAAAATGGGTGATTTTGAGTATGTAGAAGGTTGGAAAGTTGGTTTTTATTATGTAGAAATGGATTAGAATGATTTTTAGAGTAATTTGATGGTGATTTGGTTGGATTTGATGGACATTTGAGTGATTTTTGTGAGTTGGGGATGAGCTTGAAGGTAGAAGATGAAGATGGTAGGTGAGATTTGAGTGTAGAGCAAATTCATGGCTGAAATAAAGAGGAAACACAGGTCAATAGCTGAACACGGGCGGGTTGTAAATAATCTGCCCGGATTCCGGAAAATTTTTGCAATTTAAGCCTGAACCCGCTCGGGTTGAAATGAACTCGCTCGAGTTAGCTGCTGTCCCGCTCGGGTTAATCTGGACCCGCGCGGGTTGAGTTTTGGGATGCGCGTTTTCTTCATAACTCGCGCAGATTCTTAGGCAGGGAACTTTCTTTCTTTTCTTGGCCTTCAATATGCACGGGTTGGGCTCGGGGCGCACGGATTTCGAGCAATTTTGGCCCAACACCTTTTTGATGATAGAAAGATGTGCACAAGCCCAAAATCTTTATTTTCTTCATTTCTTTACATTTTTCATCTTCTTATTTTCATTAATTTCCTTCAAAAGCTCAATTAAAATATGAGATCCCTCCCTTTCATCTCTCATGCAATTTATTAAATGAATGAATCAATGCAAAATTACACTAAATGCATATATACAAGTTAATGGTTATTGAGGAACTCCATCAAACCAAAGAATGCCTGTAACACCCCCATACTCCAAGTGCCTTACCAGGAGCACTCAGGTATAAAGATGTTACTATCTCGGTTGCCCGAGACAATGATAATCATAAGACAATAACGAAACAGTATTTAAATAGTATAAAGTTAAGTGAAAGATTACAATCCGGAAACCAAACTGATAAAATGTGAATACATGTTCTCCAAAATCAAATGTCTAAAAGCTAAACATAATGTCTGTCAACAGCGGAAGACTCTTCTAACTGCAGTGATGACTCATCCCAGCTAGCCCATGTATCTCTACTCATACCTGCTCAACAATCGATCACCACATCCCGGATGGATCACCACGATTTTAAAACAATAAACGGGTCAAGACTAATCACACAATTTATATAATCCAACAACACAACAAACAACACAGCTCAATCATCACAGATATACTCCGAACTCCATTCCCAACTCCACAATACTGACTACACACTAAAGTGTGTAGTCCTGCCAGAGTGCCTATCACAACAGGTCACTCCACGCCGCCAGTAGGGGACCGCAGCCATTCCCACCTAATCCCCACTCATCTCCGTCGAGCGATAAACCCAAATCCATTAATGTGCACATCCCTTCTGTGGCGGGTTCCACAAAAGGCAAATAATGGGCGTGAAGCCACTCCCGCAAGTGACTCCACTCAACCAAGGACGCGCCCCGAAGAATACAGACAGATAAACAATCACAACTACTAAACAGCAATCAAAACCAACAACCGTCACAATACTCGTATGATAACAATCATCAAACACAAATCACCACCAACACATTATGAGACTAATACTGAGTAGGGAAACCCTACCTGGAATGCAATACAGTCAGACGATCTCAACAGCTGTTATCAAAAGGCCTCTTCTACGAATCCTCCTCCTAACATACGATCATACAATTACTACCAATCAAGAAAGGCAACAAAACCCCCAAATCCCCAAATTAGGGTTTAACTAACTTTAACAAAGTACCATAAAAACAGTACGTAGATCTTACCCTCGAATGCAAGGATCACACAGGTGTAAAGAAAGACGAATTCCGACCTTCCAACCTCCGGGATTTGTCAATAATGCGATGAGTGCGAAGAACGTAGGTTGCAATCTCTTTTGAAAGTAATTAGGTTTGTAAAAGTGTATTATGAAAGTGACGGAAGTGTTTATATATTAAATCGCATTATTAACAAAACCTGACAAATCATCCCCCCGTAAACCGGCTACTCGATCGAGTAACTGACGTACTCGATCGAGTGCCGCCTACTCGATCGAGTACCAAGGCTACTCGATCGAGTAACCAACAGGTCAGAAACTATTTTAAATCGCAACACACCCTTACTCGACAGAGTAAGGCCCACTCGATGGAGTACCCAAAGACTCATAAAACCGTAGTATTACAGTCTTCCCTCCTTAAAAAGAACTTCGTCCCCGAAGTTTAAACCACAACAAAGCAAAGACATCCTACTACACTCCCGACACAACAACCAAAACAAAACTCAACATAAAAACATGTTACTAACCCAAACTCAACCCTACTCAACCACACAAACATACCGACACAACACAAAAAGGGTATAAAAGCTCTTAAAAACTCTTTGCGATCATCTCCTACCCCCTAAAAGAAACAAGGTTACGTCCTTGTAACCATACATACCTGATCAAAAAGGAAAGGGTAACGCTCTCTCATAGCCCCTCTGCCTCCCATGTAGCTTCCTCAGTCTCGTGGTTAGACCAAAGGATTTTGAGCAAAACTGTCTCTCCACTCCTAGTCTTCCTAACCTTTCGGTCAAGAATCTTCTTAGGCACCTCAAGGTATGACAAGGACTCATCTAGCTCTAAGCTCTATGCCTCTAACACATGTGACGGATCACTCACATACTTCCGCAGCTGAGATACATGAAACACATTATGCACCCTCTCTAACGCAGCTGGTAAAGCCAAATGATATGCAACCTCTCCAACCCGCTCTAAGATCTCATAAGGCCCTATGAACTTCTGACTCAGCTTGCCTTTCTTCCCAAATCTCATAACCCCATGCATAGGAGACACTTTCAGAAGAACCTTGTCCCCAACCTGAAACTCTATATCCCGGCGATGTAGATCTGCATAACTCTTTTGTCTATCCTGAGCCGCTCTCATCCTTTCCCTGATCATCTTAATCTGTTCAACCATCTCATGTACCATCTCTGGTCCTAGAACCACTGCCTCAGCACCATCGTCCCAACAAATCGGACTCCTACATCTCCTCCCATATAAGGCCTCAAACGGTGTCATGCCAATACTAGTGTGATAGCTGTTGTTGTAAGAAAACTCTATCAAATCCAACCTCTGTTCCCAGCTACCACCAAAGTCCATCACACAAGCTCGTAACATATCCTCAAGAGTCTTGATCGTTCTCTCGCCTCGACCGACTGCCTGTCGCAGGATGAAATGCTGTACTCATCTTCAAAGTCGTTCCCAAAGATTCCTGCAACTCTTTCCAAAACTTTGAGATAAATCTCGCATCTCTGTCAGATACAATGTCCTTAGGGATTCCATGCAACTTTAGCACATTCTTCCGATAAGCCATAGCTAATTGTGCCTTTGTCCATGTATCTTTCATTGGCACAAAATGAGCTGACTTGGTCAGTCGGTCCACTATTACCCATATCATGTTGTTACCCTGTTGACTCTTCGGCAAACCCACGATAAAATCCATGGAAATGGATTCCTACTTCCACTCAGGTACCTCTAAAGACTGAATCTTATATTGTGGTCGTCGTTGTTCCCCTTTAACTCTCTGGCATGTCAAATAACGGGCCACAAACTCAGCTGTTTCTTTCTTTATCCCAGGCCACCAGAACGTGTTCTTTAAATCCTTGTATAGCTTGTCACCACCTGGATGTACTGAATATGGTGTACAATGTGCCTCTGTCATGATTGTCTTTTTCAGCTCCTCATCATTAGGGACACACCACCTACCATCAAACCTCAAACTACCATCTGAATGAATAGAGAATCGAGACACTGTCCCTTTCTCTACTCCAGCTCTCCACTCAACTATCTTAGGATCCAACACCTGTTTACCTCGAATATCATCATAAAGATCAGGCTGCACTGTCAAATCTCCCATGGCATCTCCTCTCTGCATCATATGTATCCCAAACTTCCCCACCTCATCTCTCAACCTCATCAAAAATAGAGCTGTACACAAAGAATGTACACTCTTCCTACTCAAAGCATCTGCAACAACATTGGCTTTCCCTTCATGGTAGATAATATCCATGTCATAATCGCCAATCAGCTCCATCCACCTCCTCTGTCTCATGTTCAACTCCTTTTGAGTGAAGATGTACTTGAGACTCTTGTGATCAGAAAATACCTTAAAGGTCGCCCCATAAAGGTAATGTCTCCATATCTTGAGAGCAAACACCACTGCACCCAACTCTAGATCGTGTGTAGGATAGTTCTCCTCATAAGGCTTCAATTGCCTAGAAGCATAGGCAATCACTTTACCGTTCTGCATCAACATACATCCCAACCCATTCTTTGAGGCATCTGTATAAACCTCAAAGTTCTCGATCCCTTCAGGAAATGCTAAGATAGGAGCTGTGGTCAAACGCTCCTTTAATGTTTGGAACGCCATCTCACAACTCTCATCCCAACGAAACTTGTTCTCTTTCCTCATCAAAGCTGTCAATGGTCTAGCAATCTTGGAGAAATCCTTCACGAACCGTCTGTAGTATCCAGCTAAACCCAAGAAACTCCTGATCTCAGCAACATTCTTTGGTGCTTCCCACTTTGTCACTGCCTCAATCTTTGCCGGATCCACAGCTACCCCATCCTTAGAGATCACATGCCCCAGAAAAGCAACTTTCTCAAACCAGAACTCACACTTGGACAGCTTAGCTTATAACTCATGCTCCCTCAAGGTCTGCAACACAATCCTCAGATGCTCCTCATGCTCCTCCTTAGTCTTGGAATAGACTAAGTTGTCATCGATAAACACCACCACAAACTTGTCCAAAACCTGTCTGAAGATTCTGTTCATCAAGTCCATAAACACAGTCGGTGTATTAGATAACCCAAAAGGCATCACCACATACTCATAATGGCCATACCTAGACGTGAAAGCTGTCTTTGGTATGTCCACCTCTCTAATCTTCACCTGATGGTACCCCGACCTCAAATCAATCTTGGAAAAGACTGATGCACCACTCAACTGATCAAACAGGTCATCTATCCTTGGCAAAGGATACTTGTTCTTCACCGTCACTCGGTTCAGCTCCTTGTAGTCTATGCACAACCTTAAGCTCCCATCTTTCTTCTTCACAAAAAGAACTGGTGCTCCCCACGGTGATACACTAGATCTAATGTATCCCTTCTCTATCAGATCATCTAACTGTTTTCTGAGCTCCTCCATCTCCTTAGGACCCATCCGGTACGGTGCCTTAGAGATTGGCCCTGTCCCCGGTTTCAACTCAACCGTGAAATCTATCTCCCTCTTCGGTGGCAACCCCGGAATCTCCTCTGGAAAGACATCTACAAACTCAACCACCACGGGTATCTGATCAACCGTCGGACTCTCTATCCGGTCATCTCTCACATGGCACAAGATCAAAGGGCATCCCTTCCTCAGATAAGACTTCAAGGTCACAGCTGCAATCAACTTAACTTTGGGTTTGACCACAAACCCACGATAAGATACGCTAACACCCTTAGGACCTCTCAAAGACACTTTCTTTTGATGACAATCTATCTTAGCTTTGTACTTTCCCAACCAATCCATCCCGACTATCATCTCAAAACCGTCTAAAGGAAACTCTAGGAACTTTACAGGTAGATCAACTTGCCCAACTATCATAAAGACATCCCTATACAACCTCCCAAATGATACAGACTCACCTGAAGGTATAAAAACTTTCTCACTTACAGACTCATATACCCTCAAACCCAACCGTTTAACATGACTCGAAGATACAAACGACTGAGACGCCCCCGAATCAAACAAAACAAAGGTATGAATACCGTTAACAAGAAAAGTACCAGTGATAACATGTGCATCGTCCTCAGCTACTTTCTTGTCCATCATGAACAGCTTTCCACTGGTCTTCTGTCCACCTCCCTGGACAGTACTCGCTGATGTGGTCGGCTTAGCACCCGACCCCTGATTGTTGTTGTTGTTCGTAGCTGGTTTCTGATAGGAATTACCGCCATTGCGGTTACCTCCACCCTGGTTGCTCTGACCTCCCCGGTTAGACCATGACCCATCTGGTTTGTTACTCGCATAACTCTGTGCCGGTCCCTGAGAATAGCTCCCCTGAGCCGATCTATGAAAAGCTCCAGGTACACTTGTGCACTCATGTCTCTTGTGGCCTACACCGCCACAGCCATAGCAGGTCATCCCCCAACTACCACTACCAGTCACGCGGCCACGCCCAAAGGAAGCCCCAGCACTGAACCCTGAACCAGAAGAAAACGCTCTAGCCTGATTGTGGTTGCCTTTCTTGTAGTTAGATTGGCCACCACCTTCACTCTCAGCCTTTCTTTTCTCACCCACTCTCTCCCGGGCCATCTCCACCAACCTCTCAGCTCTCCCAGCCCTCTCATAAGCTTCCTTAACATCAGTAAGGACTCCCACGGGTAACTTGTCCATGATCTTGGGAGTCAACCCCCTCTCAAATCTCAGCGCTAGGTTCTCCTCACTCAAACCCATGTCCTCAAAGATACCTAGACTTCTCATTAAACTCGCTTGTAGTACTCAAAGAATCGACATATCAGATGTCATCCTAAACCCATCAAACTCCTCCCTCAACTTACTCCTCACATGCTCAGGTACAAACTATTTCCTCATAGCCCTCTGGAACTCTTCCCAAGGTATAGTAGGTAAGCCCTGCTTCGTTTACATCTCTCTAGCACTCGCTTTCACCTTGTCCCACCACTCACCAGTTGCCTCCCTCAAGTAGAACGCAACTTGTTCTACTTTCTTCTCATCAGGGCAATATACCAGGTCCAGTATGTTCTCCATCTCACGATGCCAATTGTCAAGAAGAATTGGCTCCCCGGTCCCCTTGTACTCTTTTGGGTTAAACCTCGCTATATAAAGGCTGATCTTAGAGTGATCAATCTCCTTATCCTTTCCCACTCTCTTTAGGGCCTCCGTAAGAGCATCTTGATGCTCCAACATCTTAACTATATCATCGATGTTCATGCTCTCAGCTCTCGCATACAACGCGGTTTTCTTGGGCGGCATCTTGAAACTATATAAGAAAAGGTTGATATGAACACACGCACTATAACCCCAAAACACGAAAACAAACTGCCCAGAACCCACTCGATCGAGTGCCTAAACCTACTCGATCGAGTAGAGGCTACTCGATCGAGTGCCCACCATACTCGATCGAGTGCCCCGACCTCGGACCCAAAACAGACCTTCTGATCTCTAACATACTCGACCAAGTAGCACAGCCACTCGATCGAGTGACCCCCTACTCGATCGAGTGCCCTATATACTCGATCGAGTACCCAAAAACACGATTCTGGTTATAAAAACGTCAAATACCCACTCGATCGAGTCAGACCCACTTGACCGAGTGCCTCACCTACTCGATCGAGTGCCCCCTACTCGATCGAGTCATGCCGACTCGTATATACTACCCGCATGTTATCTCTCATAACCCAACATACTATGCAACTTTATAAACTCAACATTATAATATAACTAAGCATGCAATTCTACACAACTCCTCATATGATCAACAATTACACTACCTCATGTTATCAAATGCCACATAGTAAACATCCATCATGCTTCTTTATGCAACCAACATACAAACACACCCCACCAAATTTTTCAATCATGTTTTCAATCTCTACTCCCAACATCCAACAATTCATAACATATATCGTCACATCACATACAAACTAGTAAACACCACATGCAACTTTGACATATACCCCCCATGTGACCGGTTCAAAATTGTAGGGCGAGTTCGCGACTTTAGGACGTCTCCCAAGCCTTTGCATTAGCTCCTACAACCTTTACCCCGGGTTCATTTTAATTGACTCCCTATGTTCATTAGATTCATTGGTTACGGGTTTCAGGATCGTCACTCTGATACCATTTTGTAACACCCCCATACTCAAAGTGCCTTACCAGGACCACTCAGGTATAAAGATGTTACCATCTCGGTTGCCCGAGGCAATGATAATCATAAGACAATAACGAAACAGTATTTAAATAGTATAAAGTTAAGTGAAAGATTACAATCCGGAAACCAAACTGATAAAATGTGAATACATGTTCTCCAAAATCAAATGTCTAAAAGCTAAACATAATGTCTGTCAACAGCGGAAGACTCTTCTAACTGCAGTGATGACTCATCTCAGCTAGCCCATATATCTCTACTCATACCTGCTCAACAACTGCTCACCATCCCCGAATGGATCACCACAATTTTTAAATCAATAAACGGGGTCAGTACTAATCACACAATTTATATAATCCAACAACACAACAAACAACACAGCTCAATCATCACAGATATACTCCGAACTCCATTCCCAACTCCACAATACCGACTACAAACTAAAGTGTGTAGCCCCGCGAGTGCCCATCGCAACAGTCACTCCACGCCGGTGGGGGACGCGGCCGTTCCCACCTAATCCCCGCTCATCTCCGTCGAGCGATAAACCCAAATCCATTAATGTGCACATCCCTTATGTGGCGGGTTCCACAGAAGGCAAATAATGGGCGTGAAGCCACTCCCGCAAGTGACTCCACTCAGCCAGGGACGCGCCCCGAAGAACACAGACAGATACAAACAATCACAACTACTAAACTTCAATCAAAACCAACAACCGTCACAATACTCGTATGATAACAATCATCAAACACAAAGCACCACCAACACATTATGGGACTAATACTGAGTAGGGAAACCCTACCTGGAATGCAATACAGTCAGACGATCTCAACAGCTGTTATCAAAAGGCCTCTTCTACGAATCCTCCTCCTAACATACGATCATACAATTACTACCAATCAAGAAAGGCAACAAAACCCCCAAATCCCCAAATTAGGGTTTAACTAACTTTAACAAAGTACCATAAAAACAGTACGTAGATCTTACCCTCGAATGCAAGGATCACACAGGTGTAAAGAAAGACGAATTCCGACCTTCCAACCTCCGGGATTTGTCAATAATGCGATGAGTGCGAAGAACGTAGGTTGCAATCTCTTTTGAAAGTAATTAGGTTTGTAAAAGTGTATTATGAAAGTGACGGAAGTGATTATATATTAAATCGTATTATTAACAAAACCCGACAAATTATCCCCCGTAAACCGGTTACTCGATCCAGTAACTGACGTACTCGATCGAGTGCCGCATACTCGATCGAGTACCAAGGCTACTCGATCGAGTACCCAACATGTCATAAACTATTTTAAATCGCAACACACCCTTACTCGACAGAGTAAGGCCCACTCGATAGAGTACCCAGAGACTCATAAAACCGTAGTATTACAATGCCAATTAATAATTTCATGGAAAATTATCACTAGCACTCAAAGCACGTAGAAGTCGGTCAAATTCTTGGGAGTGGGATATGAATAGGCATGGATAGCAACACAAGATTATGCAATGAAATAATGCCCAAGTAGTCGACCGAACAAGCATGTCAAGAATATTATAACAAAAATCATAAGAGATGTGATGGATGGTAGGAATATGAAATGGGTAGTTGGTTAGCAATTCACTCAACTCGTTCTCGAAATAGTCAAAATCACCACACTCAATGCAAGTACTCTCATTATCATCTAAGGTGATTTTAAGGGTGTCTATTTGGGGTTCCCAAATGTCCTCATATTCCTCATCCCAACAAGGTCCATTAACAAAGGGGTTGTCGTAACAAGGCTTACCAAGTTCAACACAATTGTCTCCCTCTAAAATATCATCCTTAAAGGGTGAGTTTTCACTCAAGCTCACATCCATCTCACTCTCAACTTGCCCATTAACATCAAATTTCATGGAAGTTGGGTTTATTGTTACACAAGAAGAGTAGGATGACGGTATCCAAGCATTGGTTTCACAATCAAGAATGTACTCCTCCTCATCATTACTCTCTTCATCTAGCACTCCATCTTCTCAAGGAGGGGTAAATTTGTGAACATAGTGGGTAGGCTCAAGGTTATGGGAAGGTGTCTTATTCTCACAAATCTCATTTTCATCATAGTTTTCCTCAATGAGTTTTTGAAATGTGGTTTTTATCGCTTCCATACCTTCCTTGGCACTCTCAAATATGTCATGTATAGTTTGCTTAAGACAATGGGTGGTCATGAACTCAACAAATTCCCAAAATTTCTCACAACTCATCTCACAAATCCTACCACCACTCAAGTGAAATGCTAAGTTGCGGGTTCCAAGGTTCATGCCATTATAAACAACACAACATGCTTCATAATTTGAAAGAGTAAAACCATGATGCCAAGTATGAGTCATATAATCTTCAAATCTAGCAATGTACTTATCAAATGACTCGTTTTCATATTGCCAAAACGTGAAAGTAGACATGTTGATCAAATGAAATAGAACAAGTACAAGAAATAAAATCTTCAAAGAACCAAGATTCCTCAAGAAGCAGCACAACTAAAATTAGACAAAAGAACGATTCAAATACACAATACCGTCCCCGGCAACGGCGCCATTTTGATGGACGTGTCGTTTTCCACCCTCAAACACATTTATACCCAACTACTAGCATAGAAAACAAGTCGGGGTCGATCCACGGGACGGGGGTACTCAAATTGTTCAATCTAATTGTAGTTGTACTTAGGGTTGTCACAATTAATTTGGTTTGAAGATTCTAAACTAATGAAAGCAATAAAGTAAATAAAGATGTAAACAAATAATAAAGGGATACTAGGATGTTATGGGATCATAGGGGATTATAGTAAGAAAGCATAAATGAGTTATATAGATGCAAACAATTTATTATTGTTGGAATGAAGTTAGTTCATGTCATATAATTCATAAGAAGATTTGGGTCCCGGAGCCGAGTCATTTGTGACTTTACAACACCTACAAGTCGAATTAATTCTTCCTATTAGACTACATGCATAATAAACCAATTCCTAGGGAAATTTACATCTCGGAGCCGAGTCGGTTAAGACTTTACAATACCTACAAGTCGACTTGGGTTTTCCCTACTCAACAATATGCAAGGTCTAACAAGGCTTGAGTTGGTTTATACTTACAAGCCTTGTTGAATAGATAAGAGATGGGTAAAAAATGCAAGATTTCATAGTCTAGCATTTCATCAAACATGACATGTGCATAAGTTGAAGAACAATAAGCAAGCATTCATATGAACTCATTAAGCATAAATCTATCCCATGATTAACTCTCCTAATCCCCCACTAATCATAGTTAAGAGACTACTCACTACTCATCATGATTATTATCCTAGCAATGGTGTCAATCATCACAACACAAGTGAACATGATGATTAAGCAAGACAATAAACAAGAGATTAACAAGTAAATAAAAAAGGATTAAGAGTGTTACCAACTGAGAGTAAAGATTAACATAAATAAAGAAGAATCCTTGAATAAAGATGAAGACTTGTCACTTAATCTTCAAATACATACCCAAGAGATCCAAATGTAAATAACTTGAATTGAACAAAGGAAATGCAAGAACAATAGAAGAAACTCTTTGATTAATGGTGGAGAGTTGTCAATTCCCCAATACAAACCCAATAATTCTTCAAGTACCTAGCTAAATCTAAGATTGTATGAGAAATTATTGAGGAAAGATTAATGTGTAATTTGTGGAAAGATTAAAGACTAATCTATTCTAATCTACTCCTAATGAAGGCTTAATCTAATCTAAGGAAGCTTAATCTCTTTCTTATTACAAATGGAGTATATATAGTGGTACATCATTAGGTTAAGTAAGGGTAGATTAGTAAATAACAATGCTTTGAATAGAGCTTTGCAACTCCCGAGGGACATGCGCGTCCTAGCTTGCAATGAAAAGCATCCGGTAAAACAATCCGCTCGTCCCGAGTGAAAAACGCGCATCCTGAGCCTCAACCCGAGTGGGTTGATATTGTCCCGAGCGGGTTGAGCTGTATCTCGCTCTACTTGAGCTTGACCCGCGCGGGTTGAGCCGTTGTTCCCCTTTTTCTTGCCTTTAAGCCTATGATCCTTCTATATACTCTTTATTCTTACATCCTTGGTCATCATTCTTGCCTCCTCTTCATACTAATCCATCCAAGAACGTCAACAAGCTTCCGAATATGGGCGAGAGACGGGAATTCCGCCTCATTATCTTCTTTCCTACAAGACATATAAAATGCAATAGGAAAGCAAATAGGAAGGATTTGACGGATAAAATGGTCATGAAACGCTATATTAGTATGCAAAATAGGTTCAATTAGGGGACTAAATGTGCGCAAGTTAGGGTCACATCAAGCGCGCATGGTGTGGACAATCACGTTCGCCGCGTGATTTGAGTTCCACTTGGATTATTGATGTTGGTTATGGATGTTGGAATCGGAGGTTGGGTATTGTGTTTGATACTGTGAACTGTGATTGATATTGGCATAGTTGTCGCATTTGAGGATTGTTTTGTGTATTAGTTACTCCTACTAAACCTTTTGGTTAAATTGGCTGTTTGCCTATATATTTGGGAGGCATTCTTTCGCAGAAAGGACAACTCAAACAACAACAATTTAGTCTATCTTTAGTTCGTAGATTCGTAGTCTTAGATTATATAAGCATTAGCATTAGTCTTAGGACGGTGATCTCATCCGATCATATGGAGGTAATCAGCCACTTATCCCTTAGTTTGTAATTTAGCATCCACAAGTACTCTTGTGAAGACTCTAGTTGATGTTGTGTTATTGGATCTTTCTTGATATATAAGTATCGTTATTGGAGATTCATGTGTTTAAGTTTGAGAATTATATAATTCATCCTTGAGCGCTAAATTATATAAGTAATTTGGTGTTGTTTATTTCATTACGCATCTGCAACCGTGGCTCAAACCTTGCATTAAAGGGTGGATCATAAAGTGTAGGAAGGTAGATACGACCTTCAAAATACCTTAAGGTACTGTGCTTGTTTCCACACAAACAATGATATAAAACTTAATCACATCCTACAAATTTTTAAATAATTTTCCAATGGTAAACTCTTGGAATCTACACAGGGTTAAAACTAAGTATTTAATAAAGCATATATATTGTTGCTTACATAAGAAACTACAGAGAAACTTTGTTCCACATTAACTTTGGGATCAATAAATACAAGTTTTAAAAGTTTGACTATAAAAAAGTAAATAATATAAATAGTTGTGAATTGTGATAATAATAAGATATTTATTTACATTTGTTATGAAACTAGTTTAGATCCCGCGCAATAAATGCGCGGTATTTATAAAATTTAGATTTTTATATTACTTAATTAGGTTAGACCCGTGCATTAAATACACGGCTTATAATTTTTTTTTTACTAAATTAGTTATATGATAGTGGTATCTTATTAGTTGTTTATTTTTCTCATCATTGCATTTTGCTTTGAGAAATAAAAAGTTGAAACTGCAAATTAATTAAAAGAATTGAGTAGCATGTTGAAATGTATTTTTGTAAATGATATCTTTTTTATAACGCAAAGTTAATGATTCAAATTTATCAATTTTCTCATTTTTTTGTCTCGAAAATAATTAAAACGGTTTATAATTTTTTTTATACATAGTATCTGAGTCAAATCATTTTTAAATAATAGAATCAGTAAAATATTTGATAAATCATAGTTTGATACAATTTTTTTATTAAAATATTTTATTTAAAAGATTATAGATTAGAGTTTAGTAAAAAAAAATATAATTTGATGAAAAGATTAATTTTAATGAAAAAATAAGGGATATTCTCTCGTGTACCCCTCAACTTTTTCATTTTCTATGATATACCCCTCTTTTCATGCAAAACAACTTTGACCGTCAATAACTCTTAGCTACAAATTCAGAATACGATAAATTTTTTTTCCAACTTGACCGTCTTAAAGTGGTCTTCAGTTTGAAAAAAAATCACCGACGTCTCAACTGGTACTACGGAATTATGGTCGGTCAAAGTTTATTCGTTAAAAAATGTTTGACCAACCATAACTACCGGCTACGAGTTCAAAAAGCGGTAATTTTTTTTTTCAAATTTAAGGCCTTGACGAGATAATTGGTTTGAAAAAAAAAATTACCGTTTTCTGAACTCGTAAGAGAGAATTATTGTCGGTCAAAGTTTTTTTGTGAAAAACGAGGGGTACACCTTAGAAAACGAAAAAGTTCAAGGGTACACGAGAGAATATCCCAAAAAATAATATGTTAATGAAATAAATTATTATGATTATTAGTTACCTTATTTAGAAAAATGCTTTTTGGAGGGAAAATTTATGAGATTGTCTATTCATTTAGTAAATAGGGGATTGAATAAAAGAAAACTATGATCAAATTAGCACATTTTCAAACCCGTTAATTTACAACGCTTGAAAGTTGAAACCCAGTCCAAATTAGGAAAATAATGAAACTCATCACTCGAAGCTTAGCTACTCTGATAAACCTTAAAAAGTCATGCATGGCTGGTAAGATAATGATTACCCATGCACGCAACCGTGGGCTGTCTTTTGTCGCTAATCTCGTGGCTCGTTTCGTTAAAATCAACGTAACCTCAATAGTTAAAGCTTATAAGATAATGAATTTGCGGATTTTGTACTTGTATACTTAAAAACACGAATACGGAGTAGTTAATTATATACATCTTGGGTACTATACTGACATGAATATGCATGTTGTACATTTGTTATAATGATTGACCGGAATTTATTCTTAAAAGTTATGGAATACCGAGTACTTGAAATTATATGAATGTTGGTCGAATATATATTAATTTACTAGGGAGGAATTCTGATTTCTGAAATCTTCGAGAATAAGTAAAAACTTTAGGATGCGAACATGATTCATTTAACTTTATAATACGAGTTCATATACGGTGTTGTGATAGATCATGAATGTGGGTATGTGGCATAGGATTTAGTTGGGATTGCAACCTTCGATCCACATAATTTTCCCTATAGCATTAGGAATTTGAACGAGATCGGCTAATGTTTATGCTACTTATGAGTATTGTACATCCAGACATATATGACCTACAATCTCATAAGAAATAAGATCATTTAATTAATTAGGGTTCACACTTCACTTTCACTAATCTCGTTCATATTGTTCTATTTTGGTTCTCACTTGGCATAGTATGGCCGTATGCCCATATGGCTATATATAATAACGTAGTGCATGCGCTAAGTATACAAATGACTTCTTCATATAAAAAAAAAAACGAAAATTAAATAACTATATAAATAGTAATTTTAGGCATTGAAAATAGAGTAATAATGAAGCAACTTAATTAAGATCAGATTTTATGAAGATCAATTAAACAATTACGTAAGACATGGTTTTCCTTCAATATTTTGCGAAAGTGTGAAACAATATATATACCCTAGAGAATGGCTAGAGAAATGTAGGCTATGAAACTTTAAACCTAGAAAACCATGGAAATGAGGCCAAGTGTCTAAGGGACCTTGTTTTTCAACTCCAAATCCAGGTTTTAATTTGTTATAGATTTCTAAATAGAAATTTACCACTAACTTACTCCTTAAGTTACACAGTTAATTTCTAACCTAATTATAAATGCATATTGTATGTCTATATAGAAGCATGCATCACAAAACACTCAAATTGTAACCAAGAAGCTAAGTCGGTCATTTAATTTATTTTCTTATTTAATTACCTACTCCGATGAAATTAGGATTTAAAAGTTTTAGGGTCGTCAAATATTAACATGTATCTCAAATTAAAAGATTTGAGATACTTGTCATTCTGAAATTTCGAGACATACACTTGTTTCTTTTTTCAATATCTCCTAAAATACCAATAGATATATATTATATTCCCTCAACCCTAATCACTTGTTTACCGGTTTCATTTATGGGTGTCTCACTCATTTGTTTGTGTTTTTATATTAGAATTATTTTTTAAGGGTAATTTGATCATCCACACAACTCATTGTCCACTTGTCACTTAATTTCACCACCCACAAATGGTCCCCTCCCCTCTCTTTCTTCTTTGTTCCGAAATAAAAAGTATACGAATGATCGGAATGGAGGGAGTACTATGTATTCACATAAAAGCTCTTTCTTTTCATGATGAATATAACAATATAATTTAACTATATATTAGGAAAATTTTTGATAAGTAATTCGACCGTACATATTTATTATGATCTACTAACAACAATCACACATGATTATTTTATTTGTTTTTGATTTTTATGTCAAAATTAAATATAAACAAATAATCGAGACGGATTGTATAAAAAACAATAGAGGGAGAAAAAATTTAACCAAACAAGCCAGCGCGTTTAGCTTAATTTCAAATAGTTACCTCATTATCTTGTCGGCACAAGTTTTAATTGACAATAATTTAAAATTAATCAAGTTAAGAGGACAAAAAATAATAATTAGTGAAAAAATCATGCATAAAAAACAAGAAGAGACGAACAAAAGTTGTAGTTGATCCAAAGAAGAAGGAGAAAATCCTAGAACGACATAAAAGGATTACTTGTTCTACCAAGATTTGTTGTCGGGTGGACCTTCTCTTACAACTGAATAAGATGGTTGCTTATTTTAACATTTTCTTAATTCTTCAAATATCCTTTAAAAGGAAACTACTAATTATGATGCTAATAAAAACAATATTATATTATTGTTTTAATATAATTAATGATTTGTCAGTAGTCATTAGTGTCAGCTGAACAACTGGTTTGCTTCCTCCTTTAGGTTTCTACCAAACACATGTGTTACTTTCAATATCTTCATGCACTTTAATTCGGTGACCAAGTAAAATGGGTTATGCATGATTCCGTTAATACTTGTGTAAAACCGTTTTTACAATGTATAATAATTAGGTTTGATGTCCGGTTACGCTTGGACTACCTTTATTTACCATTTAAATTTTATTTCCTACGAAATATGATTCGCTAAACTTGGATTAACACATACATTTACAATTTATATCATGAAATTATGATGACATGTAAAATTAATCAACAAATTATGAAACATGTTTACCACTCTCATTGATAATATTATTACTCACTACATCCTCTGTTAATACTATTACGTTCACTCAGGGACGAAGTTAGGGCAAAATTATAACCGGGCCGATTTGATCCATTTTGTCGGTACTTATACTCATTTATTATAGACCTCACACCTTTATTTAACATTGTCGATATATATGTTACTCCCAATTAGGATAAACAAATGATTAAAACGTGGGTGTAATATTTTTAGATTACTATATTAAACCACATTAATAAAATACTTACATTATACAAATACATTGTTTTCTTCGATAAATTTACTCCGTGTTTTATAAAGTATTTTAACAATAATTTATGTGAAAGAAAAACATAGAAACAAATAAACCCCCTAGAAGATGGTTTATATAGTTTATTTAAGGTGAGATTGTTAAAATTGCAAAATTATTTTCTACTATACAAGGACCACTCGCAACGATAAAAATTGTTCCTTACTATTCAAATACTTGTATTATGTAAATAATTATTTACTAGTTACAACAATTATTGTTGTCAAAAATGAATGTTAATAAAATATAATAATGGTAAAGGAATGAAGTAACATGAGACAAAATAAGAAAATTGTAAAACCAATCAAAAAAAAAAATACTCAAAACACTCTCTCCCAGATTCGAACACATTCTTGCCTAAGATATCACACTTTACCACTACGCCAAGCATGTACTAACTGCTAACTCATTACTTGTTTTTCTATTATTCATTTGGAGTCTGCCCGGGCCATGGCTCATCCGGCCCAGGCATAGCTCCGTCCCTGCGTTCACTACTTCTTCGGTTACTGTTGTTTCTTTAACTACCCTTGCTATTTTTACGGTTAACCTGTTAGTTTTGTCAAACTCATATATTTAAATAAATAAAAATTTTCCTGAAATCGAATTGTTAGTTAATTTTTCATACTCTCACCCTTATTTCTATTGTTACTTTCATTACATGTGTTGTGACGACTATTACTTTCACTTCTTCCGCCATCATTATTTTTTCTTTCACTACTCCCGCATTTATTATTGTTAATTTTACTATTCCCGTTGTTGCTAGTATAACTTTCACTATTCCCGCTACTATTATTGTTTGTTGCTTTTACTACTCACATGGTGATTACTATCATATTAGTTGATTAACTAGTTGTATTAGAATTATATATTTAAATAAATCTGAAATATTAGATTAAAATATTATTATTTAAGAGCAATCATTATTATTTACTAATTAAATTAAAAATTTAATAAATTATGGAATATTATATTTTTTGAAATTTTGATTGATTTATTTACCTTTTAATAGTTTCCAAAATATAAAATACTTATATTATAATTGTGTATGTTAAATAATTAATATCTTTATACTAATTAATACCGTAGGTGGAGCCTGTTTATTTTAAGGAAACTCACCATATTCTAATATTCTCTAAATTTATACTTCAACCAAAACTATATAATATTTACATTGAAGTCTCTTGTTCTGGTTCATCACACAGCGCTATCGTTTAAAAACTATATAGTATAATTAATTTGTATAAATTTATTTAATTACATGAAAGTACCTTGGTTTTGGAATATATATATATATATATATATATATATATATATATATATATATATATATATATATATATATATATATATATATATATATAGGAATGGGATCATGTGAGTATGACTCATATATTTGAGGATTGAGGATTAATACTAGCTGTCAGATCTAAGAGATCCAACGTCCATTATATAGTGCGGATAAGTAAGGGTAATATGGTAATTTTGCGGACGCACATATATACAACTTATTTCATCGAAACAAACCTAATTCTTTCATTCTCACCCAAAGTCTTTCTCTCTCTACCTTCCATCTTCTTCGATGAATCCCTAATTTTCTGTTTTTCGTGATTTTTTTGTTTGAATTCAATCTCAACTCAATCATTTGTTATTCTTCTATTTCTTATCAACGATCATACTCTTTCAATCGAAATTGCAATGTCAGGTAGATCTACTTTATCTTTAGTTTTTAATTTCAGTTTTATTTTCATGTGATTGTTGTTCCGCTACATATATTTGCAATTACTAGTCATCTTACCACGTTTGTTATGATTTTTTAGCTACTCATCGTGATTTCAATGCTTTGTATCTCTTTTTCCTAAATTAGGTTTAATTTGTGAGGATTTCATATGATTTATTGGTCTTCTTTCTCATATATCTAGGTTAATTTAATTTGAACAAGTTACGAATTTGTTATATATTCAGTAATGTTTTCTGATCTATGTTAAACTCACCTGTTCTTATGATTTTTTTGTTCTCGATTTATAATTTTGATGAGATTGATTCATAGTCTTGTTATTTGATTGCGATTTTAAATTTTTTCACATTGTTCGAGTTTTGTTGTCATGTAAACCTAATTTACATGTGTAGTATCTTGTTTCAAATTTTTTTAAATTTGTGTCAGATTGATTTACATCTGTTTTACATTGTTACTCTTTACTGTTAGCTAGTAGTAGTATACATTTCGCCGATTTAGGTTCTAAATTGTTTGACATCTTATAAATATCACGTATTTGCTGCTAAAGTATCCAGTGTGATATTGTTTAGAAGACTATGTGATATTGTTTAGCAGACTGTGTGATATTGTTTTATTACATCCCTTTTACTTTGATTGTCAGAAATCAATTACTATTTGTTTGTTTACATTGTATTTTTTTGTGCTATTTTTTGTCAGATCGTGAAAGTTGTTTAGCTTTGAGCGGCCTATTGGACAGAGATATTACTTGGTCCAAATTGGCCTAAGAAGCTTTGGGTTTAAGGCTTAATTTACCTGCCAAATGAATCTCCAAGTTTGATGTATGTTTGGTTTTGGTATAGATTTGATGTTGAGTTGTCATCATATGTTTCTGATTTACATTCTGCTTGTTTATTGAGTTGCGGTATTTTGTTTGACCATCACCATTTCATCTTGTTGAGCAGCAAGCACAACATAAATTTTAAGATATTGTTGTTGGTTCTTCTGATTCCATTGTTTTCATCAGGTATTGAAAAAAATTAGATCGGATTTGTCTAATTTCAGTTGTGGCCTTGCTCATATTTTCTGTGAGTGCTCTTAATTCATTGGTGGATTCGAGTTTTGATTAATCCACTTTCTTCTATTGGTACAATAGGTTGGACTTTGTCCCACTAGATTGTTGGTTGCGTAAACCAGGTTGTTTAAACGGTTTAAAGGTGAAGAATCATGCGGAGTAAATGTGTTGGCCACCTTTTCTTTCTTTGAGATGAATCATCGATGAAGTGGAAGTAGACGCCATAGTACAGTATGGTTCATTCCTCTCGACGAGCTTTATTTTGCATCCTTGTATATCTCTCTCACATTTTTGCTTACTGGGAATGGCAGATCCACTTTGAAGGGGATATGAAGTCTCATGATGCGTCCAGAGAAGCTAATTGATAAAACCAAGTCTGAAATGAAGCTAAGGATCAGTGTTACTTTCCAAGGGGATATGAAGTTTCATGATATTCTTCATTGGTGTCGTACTAATGGTTTGATGTAATTGAGTTCCTGAAAGTTGAGTAGATAGTCAGGTGGCTGCATTAAGTTTAGTCATGGTCATGAAATGGTTATATAAAACGGCTATACTGGTGTTTAAAACAAGATGAGGTTGAATAAACGTCAAGCAAGAAGTTGAAGATTGTGCTGGAAAAAGATGCCAAAAAGGATAATAAAAAGAAATTGGTAAAGGTAGAAGAAGAGAAAGGAACTAATCTGTGTACTCAGATTGTGTTGACAGAACTTTAATTGAATATGCACTGATTGATGTAATTTTGGAAGGATAGTAATCTGCTGTAGTCGTTATAAATTAATATTATTGTCGTTGTAATTTTGTGATACTGTTTAGAATCAGCAATGATATTTTATCTTATATGCTATAATATTGTTTCTGAATAGAAAAAAGTTTGAGTGTTTCAAGATTCCTTGTGAATGTGATATTGTTTTGGATAAAGTGTGATACCGGGATGTGTGAAGTTTGATATTGTTCGGTAATGCTTCTAGAACAATATGACGTGATACTTATGAAGATATATATTGTTTCTTATAACTGTTTGTAAACTAGGAAATAAAGATAAATATATGATATTGTTAATAGCATAGTGTGATATTATTAGCACAATAACTTGATATTGTTTACCATATCATTTGATATTTTTTTTGAAAGAACTAAATTATTTGATATTATTAACACAATAATGGTGACATTGTTTTATGATATTCTTTACCACATCTTGTGATATTGTTAAGCCAGAAGTGTGATATTGTTTACCACATCTTGTGATATTGTTAAACTAATAGTGTGATATTATTCCCAAAGTCATTTGATATTGTGATATTTTTTTATAATTAAATGTGATATTGTTTACTAAAACTTGTGATATTGTTAAAACAAACGTGTGATATTGTTTACCAAAAAAAAATGAAATACTTTAAGAACCATATATTCTATATTTAATAACATAAAAAAAAGAGGCAAATCCTGATACAACTATAATATTGTTACCATTACTTTACATTCCAACTCCAAAAAAAAAAAAAATACAAATTTATAATCGCTTGAAACAATATCTAAGAATATTAATTTGTCTTTATAAGAGAAATGAATAAAAAACATGATTTGTTTAGTTGATCATGCACTATAGACTTCGCCAACATGCACACATACTCTTAAGTAACCTCCAAAAGCGAAGAAATCTGCAAAAAAAAAAAGAAAAAAAATGTACAAAACATCATCTTTCAGACAAAAGAAAATACAACAAATATAAAAAAACACACCATATTACAAAGATTTACAAACAACATTTTACATTATTTTCCGCAAAACCAGTGACATTTCAAAAAAACACCATACTATAGCATTTTAGTGCCTTGATGACATTTTACAACTTAATTATAAAGTAGTCAACCTGCCAAAATGTATGAAAATAGAGTACCACGAATATTCACATTCAGTATCATATCATACAAAAACAAAGATATCACACGTTTTCCGTTATCATAGCCAACATGTAATTCGACATTACTCATTTTACTGAACACAAACGATTACTTCAATTCTATCATATGAAACCGTAATTTTGCACAATTAAACAATGTTAAACCCTAACTTTCGCGATTAAAACAATATGAAACCCTAATTTTCACAATTAAATAAAGTTGAACCCTAATTTTCACAATCGATCAATATTAAACCCTAATTTTAGCGATTAAAACAAAAAAGACATCTTATAAACAACTAAAACTTCAATTGATGATAGTAATTGATTCAATGTGTCGATATTATGAACGAAAAACGTTTAAAATCATTTATAAGTAAGATATTTAGAAATTTACAGCAAGAACACGAAAGAACCCTAAATAACTCGATAATTAGTTCGATTTTGTTGATTTAATCTTATTAAATTCATCTAATTCAACATACATATAATAATTTCGAACAAAATCAAAATGTATAATCAATTTATTGCTACAAAAGTTGAAAAAAATCGCAGAAATGGATAAAGATGAGAAACAAATGTACCTCAACGATTTTGAAGAGAATTATGGTGAGATTATTCAATCTAGTGAACGAATACATCTATAATGTTGAAATGAAGTTGAAATCGTCTTTGAATTTTAAGATTTTGCGGATTTTCGGCGAGATTTTAGAGAGGATTTTGTGATAGTTTTCGTTTGAGATGTTTGATTGATTTTGGTAAAATTTTTAGAGAGAGAAATGACGATTGATTTTTTGAGTTTTAGGTGGTTTTGTTTGTCAATTTTCCTCGCGATATTGTTTTGTATATGGTGTGATACTTTATTCGTTACTCAATCCTCAAATATTTAGGAGTTCTCACCGGATCCCGATCTCTCTCTCTCTCTCTCTCTCTCTCTCTCTCTATATATATATATATATATATATATATATATATATATATATATATATATATATATATATATATATATATATATATATATATAATATTGATTCCGTCGTATATTGCCTACTTACCTAATAGTACGAAGATTGGTTTGGGTCTTATCCGAACAGGGTAGAGATAGATTACTTAACAAAGACCAGAACTTTTCATCCTAAAACCAATAGTTATATATTAGGACGAGTAATCCTCGTGATTTATAAAATGGTATAATCTCTCTTGTTAAAGCTAGGGGTGATAGTGAGATGAGACAGCTTGCGAAGAAGTCAAGCTCGACCGACTCTGTCAAAGCTCGGGTCATGCGAGCTCGCTTGGGTTGGGGCTCTACTCGAGAGTTTATTAACAAGTCAAGATGGACTATAACGTTGACTCGGCTCGAAAATCTTGCGCGCGATTCAAACTTGCGTGATTAGATAAGATCAAATCTTTCTCTTATTCAATAAAACTAATTTATCATGCATGAATATATATTTGTATTACCATATCAAAAATGTTCTCATTGATTTGCCTAATATTTTTATATAATATTTTTAAATTCTGTTATTCAAAATATCGAAAGAAAATATGAACATTTTATGATTACAAATAGGCTTGAATTGGGTTCGAGCTTGATCGGGCAAGCTCTAGATCTACTCGAGCTCGAGTTTTACACCATGAGCACAAGTCGAGCATGCAGGCTTATGCCCAAATCGGCTCGTTATCACCCCTACACCAATTAATGTGGGATACTTGAGTTTTATATTCCAACTGTTGTTGTTGTTGTTAGCTAAATTAAGTTCGGGTCAGCTCTATTCAGTTCATTTTAACTCAACTTAATTCAATTTAGTATAATTCTACTTAGTATTACTCGGTTCAATTTAGTTTAGTTTTATTCAATTGTGAGAAGTGGTATTGAGTCTGACTCCATGTCACTCGTTACACAATTACACTAACTTATTTTCCTAATCTTAGTAATTTCGATAATCCTCAAAACTTCTTGGCAAGCGTTGGAGTAAGTATTAAGGAGGTGTTGGATGGAGCAAGGGTTTTGGGTGATGGTTACATGATAGAAATGATTCTTTCTTTTCAAGGTCTTATAATACTCTTATCATGGTGTACATAATTAGAGAAATACAAGTCTTTTCCCCTTTATATTGTATTCTTGACTCATTCATATCGTTTTCCGGATTCATTTCTCTTACCCGGCCTATATAATTCAAATGCGCCCTACGTTATAGAATCATTTTTACAAAGATTGTGCTCAAATATATATATATCGTGGTCTCTATGATTCAAAACACTAAATCATACGGAGTATCATTAAAATATTCCTCACAACTTTAAAAAGTAGAACAATTTCAAAGATGGAAGGTAGTAAATACATATAGGCCAATAACTCAAGTATATATTTTCCATAGACTGATGTCGTATTCTTGTTAGCTGAACAATATTTACGTGTTACAACTTACAAAAACCCTTTCCCAATCAATTAGGGATTTAAAGCCATGCATGCAGCATTATTGTACGTCGTCATTTTCACCAAATAAACCACTTAGAGTTTGCTTTACCAGAGTTAACAAATACGAGTAAACAACTACAGGGACTAAATCTCAAGCATAATTTATTTTTGCAATAATAACCAAAACTCTTAATGTTCCAAACTATACTCCATTAATTTACATGTCCTTAGAATTAAAAGTACAAAAATGTAATTTCTCTAAGCTTTTAACCAATACACACCTCTTGAATGAGAGCAAATTAAGTGACGAAACGATAAAATATGCAAGGTAAAGAAACAATTTTATGCTACGAAAATGAATACCCTTCTCTCAAGTCTTGGTATAGTGTAGCCCTTGTATTTGAGAAAATATAACATGATCATCTAACTTCTTAGAGACTCCTCCACGCCTATGACTTTGAGTAGCTATATATTATGCTAAGGTCAAACCATTTTCTCAACGGTTATGCCCAAAAGATGGAATTACGTATAATTAATGAACCAAATATTCCAATAACGACATTGACTAGTATAGAATCAAGACAAGACAATTGTTATTAGTAAGTTCATAGTTTATTGGCGGATATTCAGAGTTACATAAATTAATCTTGTGTTTTACTCCGTATGTATTAATATGAGGTGGTTTTACAAGAGACTAATTAAAATTAAAAAAAAAAAATGGTTGTGGAAAGACTAATTAAAAGCACACAAATGTATCCTTTTTTATGTTTTCTGAAACTCTTCTATTGTTTATTGTCGTTTTTTTTATGACGAGGGGTTGAATCTATTAAGGAATGAAATAAGATTATACAATCTTATTCATATCTTTCATGCTTTAGGAAACAATTCTTTTAGATTGTCTTATTGCCAATGTTTATACGTTTACTGTATTGCTTGTATCTTTAGCCTTGATATTTTCCTTCCTATGTATATCTTGTAATTATTCTCTTACAAGGTTTAGGGTTAGCTAGTTAAGTATATAAACACATGTAATTGCTCCTGTTAATATTCATTCAATAATATAACCTTTCCTCTATATCTTATATGGTATCAACCGCCTTCGATCCTACGCACAACCTCCTCGATCATGGCCAATCACGCTCTCATCCTTCCCAACGCCGCTGAACCAGCCACCCCCATCATCTTTGTCAACCTCTCTCAATGCAAAACTCTCACCACCACCAACTACACTCAATGGGCCTTCCAAATTCAATCCTTCCTCGAAGGGTTGGAGCTCTTTCAATTTCTCGATGGCTCTCATCCTTGTCCTGCCAAAACCGTCATTGTTGACAACAAACCTGCCCCTAATCCTGCCTACTCGTCTTGGACGAGACAAGACCGTCTTCTCCTTGCCTCCCTCGTTGGCACCCTAGACAGCTCCATTGCCCCGCTTGTGACTCAAGCTCGATCGTCACAAGCTGCGTGGGCTACCCTTGCCTCCACTTATGCCAACCCCTCTAGGGGTCACATTCTCCAATTAAAAACCCGACTAGAATCCATCACCAAAACCCCGGACCAAACTATTACCGACTATATGCATAAAATCAAAACCTGCACTCTTGAACTCGCCAACCTAGGTAAGCCTATGGACCCCGAAGACATCATTGCCAAGGTCCTTCGCGGCCTTGACTCGACTCGTTACCGTGCTATCAAGGAAACAGTTGAAGCACGCGACACCCCGATTTCCTTCGATGCATTGCACGAAAAATTAATCAACTATGAACTTCAAAATCCAGAAACCACAACCACGACTCCACTCCCCACCACGGCCTTTGCTGCCCAGTTTCGCCCCAACCCACAGCAGCGCTTCTCCCCTCGTCCTTTCACTCCAACTGCCTCCCCAAGTGAACCGTCGAACCCTCCCAAAGACACCTCAATCTGCCAATACTGTGGGTACAAAGGCCACACCTTCCTCAACTGTTGTAACTTCAAGAAAGCACACCCAAACTTTACCCTACAACCTTATACTCGTCCCAACCGTACCTCCTCCTACCGTCCTCAGGCCAACACTGCAACTACCTCTGACTCTGCACCAAACTCATGGCTCGTCGACAGTGGTGCCACTCATCACATCACCAACGACTTGTCCACACTCTCTCTTCATGCTCCCTACGAAGGACCGGATGATGTTGTGATTGGTGACGGCTCCTCGCTCCCAATCTCCAATATAGGTTCCTTCGATATTCCTTCTCATTCGTCCTCTCTTTATTTTCGCAATGTCCTTCATGTTCCTTTAATTTCACGTAATATATTATCCGTATCTCAATTTTGTCTCGATAACAATGCACTTATTGAATTCTCATCAACTGCCTTCTTCTTTAAGGATGTCTCAACGGGCCGGATTCTGCTCCACGGCAACATTGATCGTGGCATCTACACCTGGCATCCGTCTTCGCCTCACGCTCTCCATGCTTCCTCGTCCAACTCCACGGTGTTGTGGCATCACCGCTTAGGTCACCCGTCATCAAATGTTTTTTCGTTTCTTAAGCGCACTTCAAATTTATCAATTTCCGATTCCAATTTCGAATATTGTAATGCATGCAAAATTAATAAAAGCCACAAATTGCCTTTCTTTAATTCTACACTCACGTCAAATGCTCCACTTGAATTGATTTTTTCCGATGTTTGGTCTAGCCCGATACACTCCCACGAGGGTTACAAATACTACGTTCTATTCGTTGATCACTTTACGAAATACTCATGGCTATATCCTCTTAAAAGGAAGTCTGATACAATCACAATTTTTAACCAATTCAAACTCCTAGTAGAAAAATTCTTTAATCGTCCCATTATTCAATTCTTCTCCGACAATGGAGGTGAATACATCAAAATTACTCCCACCCTTCTCCAGCAAGGCATTTCGCACCTTACCTCGCCGCCTCACACCCCTGAACATAATGGGTACGCGGAGAGGAGACATCGTCACATTGTCGAAACGGGTCTCTCCCTTCTTACTCACGCCTCCATTCCCATCACTTTCTGGCCTCACGCCCTAGCCACAGCTGTGTATCTCATCAATCGCTTACCAACTTCTACCCTTCAAAATGACTCTCCTTATTTCCGTCTTTTTAACAAATTACCCAACTACAATAAACTCCGAGCCTTTGGATGCCTCTGCTACCCATGGCTCCGTCCGTATTCATCTCACAAACTCGACCCCAAATCAATTGCCTGTGTCTTCTTAGGATATTCCACAACTCAGAGTGCATACCATTGCCTCGATCCCGCCACAAACAGAATCTATACATCCCGTCACATAGCTTTCGTTGAGTCCACATTCCCCTACACTCGTCTTGCTGCCACTCCTAGTCCAATCCCTGCCTCCTCTATTAATGATTGGTGTGAGCCACCAATTGTTTTTCTCCCCTCCCATACCTCCACGGCTGCCGCTTAACCTTCGTCCTCTTCCCCTGCTCCCACAACCTCCCCGTCTACCTCTCAACCTTCGTCCTCTACCACTGCTCCCACAACCCCTCCCTCCCCTAACTCAACCCCTAACTCAACCCCTGCCACACCCTCTGATACTTCCACTGTCCCAAACCCACCGTCGTCCCCTACCTCTACCCCTGCCACAGCCAATACATCCCCTCCTATCCCAAACCCGCAACCTCCTCCAACCCGTGCTGTTACCCGTCTCTCGAATAATATTCGCAAGCCCAATCCCAAGTATGCCAAACTAGCAATTACCACCTCTCCCCACTCGCTTCCCCATACCACCAAACAAGCCCTTGCCTCACCCCAATGGCGTGCCGCTATGATTGAGGAACATAATGCGTTGATTCGGAACAATACATGGTCACTTGTTCCTGCCCATGAAGCTCACGATGTGGTGGGTTGCAAGTGGGTGTTCCGTGTCAAATATAATCCTGACAACACCATCAAACAATATAAAGCTCGCTTGGTTGCAAAAGGTTTCCATCAAAAACATGGAATCAACTACACTGATACTTTCAGTCCGGTCATAAAACCCGTCACGATCCGTCTCCTTCTCTCCATTGCTCTAAGTCAAGGATGGTCTCTTCGACAACTAGACATAAACAATGCCTTTCTCCAAGGTACGCTTCATGAAACCGTGTACATGGCTCAACCACCAGGTTTCGTCCATGATGATACGTCCACCCATGTGTGTCGCCTCAACAAGGCTATCTACGGCCTTAAACAGGCACCTCGGGCATGGTACAATGAACTGAAACAGTACCTGCTCCAATTCGGTTTCAAAGCTTCGCTTGCTGACCCCTCCCTTTTCATATACTCCCATAATACCAACACTCTCTATGTTCTCGTATACGTCGACGACATCATTGTTACAGGACCCTCAACTCAATTTCTTGTCTCCTTCATTGCACGTCTGGCCTCCCGTTTTTCCCTCAAGGATTTGGGTGCTCTCTCCTATTTCTTGGGTGTAGAAGTCACTCCCAATTCCAAGGGATTGTTACTTTCCCAGACCAAGTACATTCACGACCTTCTTCAACGCCATGACATGCTCGAATGCAAACCTTCGAACACTCCCATGGTTACTTATCCATCGCTCAAACTTGAAACCAACACTACCCCCTGTGATGCTACCACCTATCGCTCCCTGATTGGTAGCTTGCAATACCTTTCTCTAACACGCCCTGATGTCTCGTTTGCCATTAATAAGCTTGCCCAATTTATGCAACATCCTCAACTTGCTCACTGGACTGCCTTGCGCCGTTTGCTGCGATATCTCCATGGCACTATGCATCTTGGTCTTCAATTGCACAGTCGAAATCCTCTTCAACTTCACGCCTTCAGTGATGCCGATTGGGGTGGAGATACGGACAATTACATCTCCACCACCGGCTACATTGTATATCTAGGCAGAAACCCGGTTGCCTGGTCCTCAAAGAAACAGAAAGCCATTGCTATGTCTTCTACTGAAGCTGAGTTTCGCGCCGTTGCTCATGTTACCTCAGAAATTCTTTGGGTCAAGTCGCTTCTCACTGAGCTTGGCCTTCACTTTACTTCTCCACCTGCAATCTATTGTGACAATTTAAGTGCGACCCACTACTCTGCTAATCCTGTTTTTCACTCCCGCATGAAACATGTAGCCCTTGCTTTCCACTTCGTCCGTGAACAAGTTCAAGCTGGTACACTCCGGGTTGCTCACATCAGTGGAAATGATCAATTAGCTGACATTTTAACGAAGCCACTTCCTCGGCCACGTTTTGAAGCTCTTTTATCCAAGATCGGCCTTTTCGATGGACAGTCCGTCTTGCGGGGGAATATTAAGGAATGAAATAAGATTATACAATCTTATTCATATCTTTCATGCTTTAGGAAACAATTCTTTTAGATTGTCTTATTGCCAATGTTTATACGTTTACTGTATTGCTTGTATCTTTAGCCTTGATATTTTCCTTCCTATGTATATCTTGTAATTATTCTCTTACAAGGTTTAGGGTTAGCTAGTTAAGTATATAAACACATGTAATTGCTCCTGTTAATATTCATTCAATAATATAACCTTTCCCCTATATCTTATAGAATCCCCCCGGGTCCATGCATTCCCGCACCACCACATAGACCATATAAGTCACCTCTTTCGGGGGCTGCAGTGACCAAGTGATCATCGCCCTAGCTGGTAGTCGAACCCGAGACCTCTCAACTCCTGCACTTCTGCAAGCTTCAAGGTTTAACCCGGCTACCACTAGACTAACACCACTTGGTTTGTTTATTGTCGTTTAAAGTGGCTCTTTTATCTAGTACATATTCTCATAATGAGTATACTTAATTTTTCGTGAATTGTAATCATTTTAATTGGTAAACCAGTTACATTATACATGTCTATTTTATTACTTTTAAGTTAATATTATTTTTACTTCAAA
Organism: Silene latifolia; assembly: GCF_048544455.1. NCBI lineage: Eukaryota > Viridiplantae > Streptophyta > Magnoliopsida > Caryophyllales > Caryophyllaceae > Silene > Silene latifolia. The sequence continues at coordinate 38,115,179 of NC_133537.1, forward strand.
CTATAAAATAGTCTTTCAATAACTTTATGATAGACAGTTTGCAAATTATAGGTGATCTCTATACTGAAATAAATATGACTGTCTTATACTCCACAAAACTTGATTTGATTTTATTAGATGCAAGACTTTTTAGTAAGACACATTTACTCAATTAATTTTAGCTTGATTGTTATAGCTTAGAAGCCATCAACCACTACGATTCTTATTCGGCCACTTCACTCTCATTAGGAGTGACATCGAATCACCTACACAACTAATTACAACGCAGCAGGATTATTAAGATATTGACTGTTCAAGGTTAATCATCATCTAAGCAACAAATAGAATGAGACAAACTCTAGTTATATTCATACATCTTATTCCTATTAGGTCATTTCAGCTACGAATAACAAATCAATTTTTGTAGTTTATTTCGATAAATTTTATACTCCCTATGTCCGAGTCTATTGTTATCATTTGGTTTTTGTGTATTTGTCAATGCTCATTTTGTTTCGTTAATATCTTTACTTGCGTATTTGTAACAAGTAAAATTTAGATATTCTTAATGTATTCATCAACACAAATCAAATAAGATCGCACACAACTATATTTTATGTTATATATTGGAAATTATTTTAAAAATTCTCTTCATTTGTGAAATGTGGATAGTGTCCGAAAAGAAAATGATAACAACTAACCAAGACGGTCGGGCGGAGTGAGTAGCATTTAGTGTACCCATATATTTTTTTTGACAACAATAAACTATGATTAAAAGAAAACATCTTACAAAATAAACATAGGAGCACCTGATTCACGTAGACTACTAGAGAACCAGGTACAAGAGTACCTAACCGAGGTAGAAATACGACGCTTAATAAGAGGGTAATATTGGTCATCAAAATGGAAAAAGTGATACTCCTTTCTCTTAGCTCTTCTAGCAACCCCAACATTCCAAGAAGTGTACATGCAAAGGACAGATGAAAACCCTATAGAAATCGAAGATCATTTTCTTAAGTTAACACTAGCTTGAACCACTCGGCGGTGTCGATGTGTGTTATCCACCACCCGTCTAGGCTCTTTACTTGAATGTGTGCGTGCCGCAACAAACTGGAACTAAACTGCTGAAATCTTGCTAGCGAGAGAGGATCCTGATGAGAGCCGCTTCTTCTTTTCAATTTGGATGATACCTTCTTCCTGAAACATCTTGGTAGTCTCCGGAATGGTTGATGAAAGCAAATCATGCTCCTTAGGCAAAGGAGCAGGAAAGGGAACTTCTGCTGCCCTTGAAGATTCTTCATGGGGAGTTTCCGTGTGGATAATTTTTGTGGTGAGGGGATGAACCCTCAAGAAAACCATTGATCCTGGATGAAAAAAGAATAGATCCTTCCCAGGATCAAATTCTTATAATCCTAGGACAAAATATGTAATTTGTTTTTTAGGTTGTCTTCTGTTAAGAAAGGTGAATTTGGATTGTTTAGCGGTAGATGAATTTGACGTGGTGGTAGTTCCTTTTGGTACCAAAGGAGGGTTAGGATCACATATACTAGATGACTCGGATGTTTGTTTTCCACTAACAGAATGAGTGGCAGGTTTAGTAATCTCAACTACAGGAGATGGACTAACCTCACAGGTAGTATAGTATCAAGCACCATAGGATTAATTCCAGAAAACTCGTCAGCAAATGTTGATTCTGTTTTATAAGAGGAACTGCAAGAAGCTGCATTGGTGTAGTCGAACACCCTCATTTAGAAGAGGCTTCTCGCCTTTAAAGATAGAGCCAAGAGGGTCAAATGAATAAGCAGCACGTTTACATTAGAGTTCACCGCGAGCTGATCAGTCACAGCAAGGAGCTCACATTTAGCCTCAGAATTATTCAAATTAAGTCTCAGAACATGCTCAAAATCCTCCTGAGCATCTTCAAGAAGATGCAACTGCTTATAAGCTATGTCTCTACGATAAAGGGCTTTGACGTTGGAAGAGTCAAAATGTAAGACAAATTTACAGTAACGACTAGCGAGATCAAAATGGGAGCTTTTAAATTCGCAAGCCACTAAATTAAGGACAAGGGATAGGGCTAAGGAAGAAAAAGTGTGATGATCAGAGAAGGGCAGAAGACCGACATAGCACAGAAAATTAAGGGCTTGTTTATAGAGACTACTGGCGAGGGAGAAGTTTTCTTGTCTCAAAATGGTATTGCCCTTGTCTTTCATCAAGAGAATAGATGAAAAAGAGGGCTCTCCTAAGCTTATAATCCAGATAATCAAATCCTCATTGTCCACAACGTCATCATTCAAAATAAACAACTTACAAAATATTGTGAAGAAAAGAGCGGTAATCCATTGAGAAGTGGTAATCTACTACCACCCACCGACACAACACCAACCTAAGACCACCTCAACCAAACACTCGACCATGGAGAAAAGTTATGAAATAAGACACCACCTCAAAACAACGGCCTCGACAACCTCAGACGACAGCCAAAGAAAACAGATTAAACACGAAAACTGGTTCACTGAAGATGATGAAAGGTCGTAAAACCATGTGTTACCGGAAAACCAATTGAAAAAACGTAGTACAACCCACCAAATAATAATAATAATAAAAAAAACAGAGCACAAGTTCCAAAATGCCAAATACCAAATAATAGGTTCCAAATTACCAAAAAACAAATGAATCAACAGACTTGATTAATGTGCCAAACCAGATGAACAAAAAAAACCGGCCTTGACTTGAAAAGAAATTGGACGAAAATATTATTTCAAATTGAAGGTCGGCTTACCCATGGTACAAACAAAAGGTTGGGGCTTTGAAAGGATGAAGATGAACTTTAACAGGATACAAAGCAAAGAAAGGAACCCAATTATAATTTTAGCTCTCCAAATAAAGATATTTCTAGAAAACTGACATAAAAAGAGAGAGAGAGAGGATAACAGACATACAACGAAAGAGGCGGTCGTAGAATAAGGGGAAAGAGTGCCGATTGCTGCCACTTGGACGGATAAATCACATCGAAACTAGATCGCCTCGGAAACATGGCTAAAAAAGAGGTTGAAGAACATGTGGGTCTAGTCGGAGCTAAACGCAGAAATTCATGATCGAGCGTTTGGAAACCGTCAGAGAGAACCCTTAGGACGACCACATCTCCGGCGGCGCTGGAGGGTAGGTCGGTGAAGGCGACGGTGGTAGTAGATCAAGGGTTACTTAAAGGGGGAGGAAATGTAGAGAAAAGTGGGAGCGTTTATCTCTCTAGAGTCAGTTTTTTAGTGTACCATATATAAGGTCATTATAAATCAGAAAAATAATTGTATGAATAACACAAACCATATACAAGCCAATTATTTAAAAAAGTAATATTATATTATTCCGTATTTTTGAAAATATGATTTGAAATAATTCATATTGCTACATTAGAGAGCGAATTGAGTATGAATGATTATACATTGGTTAAATCCCAAAGACTTGAGAATAATGGTCTCTCACTAACTAATTAAAAGGCCACTTTTCACATACTGAACTTTTATGTGTTTTTCGTAACTCTTTTATTATTGTTCTTGGCTCCATGTAACCTTTAATTTTATTTTATGAGACGGTCTCTTAAAAGACCAACGTACTTTTAAAAAATACTTTTCTTATCAGTCAATTGATAATCAAGATGGAGATGCGAATAAGAAAAACTAGTTTTAAGCCTGTGCAAATTGCACGAGCATGATTTCTCTAATGAGATCATTAATTGTCCTAACCTCAGGTTGGCAAAGTTTAATCAAGAATTTCGTGTCATCTTGTATTGGTCTGAATATTCCAACGAAGTATTTGTAGATATGATATTGAAAAAATGTTTCAAAAAATTGTAAGATTTTACTCCACATAATAAAGTTAACAGTTATAAAAAGGATAATTAATTTTGATTTAATATATAAAAACGTTTAATACTCCCTCCTTAATTTGGGAAAATTGATCCGGTCTGAATGACCCGACTCATACATGACCCAACACCCGAACTCAAGACCTGAGTTTGACCCAAACGCAAATTAACATGACCCACTCTAATTTAGATCAAAGGTAACACTTACTATAAACGGTCGATCCAAATCAAAGATAACATTCCTTATTTGGTCCACAACATTACCAAGTTGTCCTTATACTCATTTGATATTTACACAAAATATCATTACATAGCTCACCTACCAACACACAATTAAACCCACAATCACATGGCTCACCTATTTTTTTCCCTATTTATCTTTACTTTTTCCACATTTTTCTTAAATACTTCATTTTCTCTTATGTTACCTTTGATCTGGATCGAAGGGAGTATAGTTTATGGGTGTCATTCGTATGGGCCAAACACACAGGTATACTCGGAATATGAGCCGAACAATCAAATATATTAGAATGTGCCACATACAATGAAACACACACAATGTAAACAAACCCTAGCCACAAACCCGCATCATATGAAGTATTTAACACTCCCTCCTCTTCATACCTCAATACTCACTAAATTAATCCGCCTCACTCATTCAAACCCCATCGTCATCCTCTTTACAATCCCTCGTCCTCTCCCTCCAATCTTCGCCTACCCCGTCCCCTCATTCTTCAAATACATGCATGTTGATCCATTTTCACATAAAATAATATCATCTTATTTCAAATACTAAAGCAATGAAATAAAAAAATATGAAAAAGTGAGATGTGCAAGAAAATGGAGATGAAGACAACATTAAAATCTTATATTCACCCTGTTTTTATTAACATGCAAAGTGATTTTGTAATTTTTATAATTTTGATGGCGATTATTGATATCTACATATATCATACTCCGTATCAATTTCGAGTTTTTAAATAATTTATTTAAATATGTTTCATGTCATTTTTGTTTATACATTTTTATTCCAACATAACATCATAAAAATAAGGGCCTATTTTTATCGTAAAAATGGGGTCTTATCATAAAAAATAGTCAGATCTGTCTCTTACCTATGTTAAAAAAATTGGTATAATTTTTTTATTAATTATATAGCGTTATTCAATGAATAAATACTTAGATGTATGATTTAACATTCTAGTACTATTTTTAAGAAATTAAAAATTTAAGGCTATGAATTTTATAAATTTGTTGTGGCAGATCTATCTAGAATAATATTGATTGATTAAATGTTCTAATATTTTATTTAATCTGGTTTTTTTTTTAGAAAATCAAAGATACATGAATTTCTAGAATTTATTAATTAAAATAATTTGAAATGTCAAGTTTATATTTGTATCATTTTTGGCGTTTATTATAATATTTATATATTAATTAATTCAAGTAACCCCTATTTTATTGTTTCCAAGTTTAGTAAATACTAGTGTTCAAGCCCGGGCGCTGCCCGGGTAATATCATAATAGTGGCTTTCGGAATTGACATGATTTTAAATCACCTGCAACAATTCATTAAACTTGTAATTTTTTATATTAATTTTACTAAGATAAAGGAGCATTGTCCAACACTTATATGCATATGACATGCCAAAGTGAACGGCATGTTGCAACACATTTTTTTAATGAGGGGTAAGATTTAAAAAGTGTATTTTAAAAGGGGATTATTGATAATTTACTCTTACCTTTAATGCATCATGTTGTTTATTTTTGGCACTTCTGCTTGTGAGTTGATCGGGTTTGTAGCATTAAAATTGAGATTAAAATTAAAATATAAATGCAATCCAATTTTCTTACATAGTGTTAGTTTCTACGTACTATAAATTGTGTATTGTAATTGAAAACAATTAGATGAAAGAGTGGGTGACCACGGGCTGCCTTTGACTCCGTTATTATCTTAGCTTCAATTATAAACTTGCCTAGGTGCATCACAATGAGACGTGTGCCATTACACAATCCCTTGGGCGGGTTTATGTTTCTGAGCAACATAACTGGCATCCCTACCTTTAGTCTCAGTTTATGGTGTCGGAGACGTTACAAGTTTAGTCTATTTAAGTACTTGGTTGGATATGCCGTAAATTGATCCTCGCTTTCTGTTGAGGATGAACAAACCTCTTCGCAACTTTTGTAACTTTTTTCTTCCCATTGTATATAAGATTAATCATGGTATGTATCGTTAGAATGTTTCATATTGAAATTCAAGTATTGCTTTTCAACAATTCCTCCTAAAACAGCATACCTAATCAAATAACAATTAAAAAAAACTAAATTATGTATATAACGAAACCAAATTAAAAAAAATATATAATACAATCTGCTAATATATGGAAATAGAATATGAGATAACCAATCACGTATATTATAACAATTACAGTTTATGACACTAAAATTCTCCAATTTCTCAAAAAACAACCTAGTCTCCAAATCCTCGTAATTCAGCTCCTTCTGTTACACAACATACAATTATGATTAAAAAAACAAAAGACAAGTCTTCATTTCATAATAGTTCTTCTCTTTTTAATAAGAGGAGATATACAATATAACTTTTACTAAAACTCTACCAATTTTGTAATATAATGTTAGTTTAATATAATCATACCATACAATTCATCCGTTGTTATTAGATCCAGATTTAGTAAACTACTTACATGTAACAAATGATTAATAAATAAATAAATAAATAAATTATCAATTGTAAACAATATAAGAATTTTATTTATCCCGCCCTTCAAATTGTATTGTGTCTTTCTCTACTCCAAACTCATTTTTGTTTTAGTTTTTATAACATTTGCATCCGTGAGACCATCATAATAATTTAAACTTGCCGTTTTATATTAATATGGTGTTATATGAGAATAGTCTTTGTTAATTTTAATTGTTATCCCTTAAAACACATTAGCCTAATATCAATCAAATCACGAGTAGGAAGTATATTGTTTGGATTGTGAGTTGAGCTTTCACATTAAAAACAATCCGACCAGTAACATAAGAAGGAGTATTAATTAGAAGATTTAAACTATTAGATGATATAAATAAGAGAAATTGATACAAATGTATTCTGTAAAAGATATTTTCTATGTCCCAATGAATAACTTATACTTGCTTTATTTGTGAAGGGGCAATAAAGTAAGTGTAACTATTGAGTAAGACGGAGGGAGTTCGTATTTATGAATAATAAATATAAGCTAATAAAATAATAGCGTCATAGAATAGCACACTCGTAAATCAAAGCAATATAGCATACTCCATATACACAAACAATATGCTAAAATGAACTCAATTTTTTTCAAAATAATATCATTAACTAAAAATACTTTAGGTATTAATATACTCAAATTACATTTACGAAAACTAATTCAGTCTTGTAATCAAACACATGAAAACTTTAATGAGATCAATAACAAAAGTAAAATCATTATATTATTGAATTTGGTGTGCAGAAGCGTGAATATCCCGTGTTAGGCCCCTGCTGCATCTGTGTCCACAATCCATAATAGTACGATATTGTCCGCTTAGGCTAAGCCCTCACTCTTGGGATCCTTCCCAAAAGTCCTCGTACTATATATTTTGTAGATACTTATAAATATAATCTTCCATCTTCTACCGATGTGGGACATGGGCTTGCACCCTAAAAATTCTCCCCTAAAACCAAGGTCCATCATCTTTGACTCAGGCCTTGACCTCTACGGAGAACTTCGCACACTTACAGCCCCAACTTCTAGACACCCGAAACATCACAAGTCTTGATAACCTCCCCTTAGCCGACACACCATGCTACCACGAGCCATGTCTTGCACCACTTGTCACCGCCTGGTCAAGTGAGTACCCCCACATGCTCTTGAGCCTGCATGTCCATGTGCCCTTCTTGGGGATTTGTTACACATGCATATCGAACATCCTATGCATCTAGTATACCCTGGACCGGGTCCGGCACTTCAAAAGTCCTAAATCACAAACGGTCTCTGGTGTCCAACCTAGAAAGGACCCACCAGACCTGTGGCACCGAACCTGATAAGGGACCACCTAATCAACAGTTCTAGTACACAAATGGTCTTTGTCCGCATAAGACCTATGATGCCTTGCATCCATTTAACCCTGGACCGGGCTTGCTCAAAGACCCACCCCAAGCTAAGAGTTCCATGCCTTATAGTGTACAACTTAAGTCTTGGGCCTGCTGATGCATCCTCGTGTCTAGCCCAAGTACGAGAAGCTACATGGTCTCACGGCGTTGAGACACGGTCGTCCAAGAGAAGACCGTCAGCGACCCGATGTGTGGTGGGCCTAGACTTAATGGAGGCAACAAAAGCGGTCCATGATAAGTCCAAAGGTGGTTCCAAGGGGGCACACAGAGGCACTGGATACGGACCCAATCCAGGGTATATTGGATGTAGAGGAGTTTGGTACGCAATTGTAGCGCAAGCCCCGTGAGACACATGATGTATCGTTTAAGGGAAGGTTATCAAGACTCGGTGATGCGATTGTCTAAAAGTTGGGGTTATATGGTGTGAGGAGTTATCCAAAAAGGTCAAGGTCCGAGTTAAGATTATGGTCCTTGGTTTGAGGGGAGAATTGTGAGGGTGAAACCTCATGTCCCACATCGGTAAAATAAGTGATGTGTGTATTTTATATAAGGTTTTTACCTAATTTTTACACGCATTTCTATGTTATTTATGTGGCATCTCGCTACAAATACTCCCGAATAGTCTACTTTGGTTTGTCCTGTATTAATTGCAGGTGTGAACCAGAAAGGAGAGAAATCAAGCCAGAACTTGTCCCAGTCTCATGCATTTTGGAAAAGGTGAATCGGAGCTTGGAACCTGTGACTTAAGAATGCGTGAAGTGGCTTCGGAAGGTGTCAAGGTGTTCACCCGTGCTTATATAGCTCGATCGACCCATTACACTACTTAAAATGGTCGATCGAATGCTTTATACTCCTAGAATTACTCGATCGAACTATTTCCTTACTCGATCGAGATAACCGTCCTCTGAAGTCTTTGATCGAGCACTTTGTTCATTCGATCGAACAGTTTGCCAAGTTTCCTCCTCGATCGAGTGGTTTCATTTCACTCGATCGAGAGCTTTGGTCTTTTAGGCGGATTTTGAGTTTATTTCGAGATTGCCTTTTGTAATTAGGTAAAAATAAGAATGACGGTAGTCATGAGTATCTTCTTCTTCTTCCTCTCGCTTCTCTCCCCTTCGACTTCTCTACCCCCTTTCCTCTCTTAGAACTTGGAAACCTAATGCTCCATTGCTCTTCCTTGTAATCAGTATTCTCTACTTTTAATTAATCAATTACTTTTGCCTTGTTGCTCTTATTTCTTTAATCTTTATTCTCCTTATTCTCTTCTTAGATTGTTAATTATGCTTGAATCTTATAGTTTATGTGTTGTTGTTGTTGTTTCTTCAATAGTCATGCATAGCTAAGTTTATTTGCTAGGACATATGGGAGCCATGATTTTAAGGGAATTATGAATATGTGATTAGGATCAAATGAGAATTAGATCTATGTTGTTAATCACTGTATTTAATTGTTCCTGTCTACTTGAGTCGACGCAATTAGATAATTAACCTCGTTACACCTCGACCTGGATCGGAAGATTGGAATAGGTAAGCCCTGCAGTGAACATTAGAACATTCTAATGAGGGCGGAAGCTAAGTTAGAATTGTTTTAGGGCGAATAGCGGACCGGAAGGACCTTTTCACTACCCTGTAGATCGAATTTGCATTAACCTAAGACCCTAGGTTAGATTTCTCAAGAATCATGGTGAACCAACTGTCTTAACTGTTTTACTCTGCTTGATATTTGTCAACTTTCTTCTTTGGTTTTCTCTACTCTCTTTCTCTTTTGACCTCTACAGATTAGAATAAACTACTAAAACCCCCAAGAAACAGTTACTCAGACGGACTTAGTTTAGCAGACATTTTCCCATCTCCCTGTGGAGATCGACTCTACTTCCACTAGCTTCTGTTAGTTGTTTTAGGTTTTTATTTTTGGTACTAAAATGACGGTATCAAATTTTGGTGCCGTTGCCGGGGAGGTGGCGTAATTTTGTTGCTTTATTTTTAGTCTGTCTTTCGTCTCAAGGAATTTATTTCTTGAGACTGATCTCATATTTTTCTAGTGCTTTATTAGTGTTGCAGGAAATCTGTTCTAGAAGAGAACATTGTCATTCCTGCCATTCTATCAACTCTACTTGCTGAGATGCTTAACATCGCCAGTCACTCAGAACCTACAGTGGACTCTCTGCCTAAAGGTTTCTTGCTTCCTACTACAGATGCAGGGACCTTTGGAATTCATCTGTCCTATATACAGTTGGTTGAGAGAAATCTCTTCAAGGGAGTACCTGGCGAAGATTCATGTAAGCATATAAAGCTGTTTACGGAGTATTGTTCTACCATTCCCTTAGTTGCTGAGGTGATACAGGATAGGGTCAAGGGAGTTCTTTTTCCCTTTTCTTTGACTGATGACGCCCGGGAATGGTTGAGAGACTTGGACAGGGAAGCTGCCGGTGTTACTGACTGGAATTCCCTTGCTTTAGCCTTCTACAGACGATATTTCCCACCACAGCGCACTAATGCGTTGAAAGGCCAAATAACTGCATTTGAACAATTGCCTACTGAAGAACTGAATGGGGCTTGGAGTAGGTTCAAGAAACTTGTTCGTTCTGTGCCTCATCATGACTTCAAACGTTGATTCCTATGCACCCAATTTTACAACGGGTTATATCCTGGCCAAAGATTCATATTAGATAACGCGGCCAAAGGGAGGTTCCAGAAAAATGTTGAAGATAAAGGATGGCATCTTATTGAAGAAATGGCCATTCACGTAGCTGAATATGGAAATCCCAAAGGAGGTAAGCGAGTAAATGAATCTTTGGTAGCTGAAGTGGAAAGTTCCACTGGAAGGTTAGAAAATTCGGGGGTTCTACAATCTTCAAGTATGCATGAACAAGTTTATGCCATAAATGAGCAAGAGGTAGTTTGTGGTAGATGTGGTACTGAGGGACACGATCCTATTACTTGCATGGCGGATGCAGAGCGAGTCCGTGAATATCAAAAATTCAAGCAAGGAGTGTCGTTCTCTAAATTATATGAAGATTTGACCATGACAAGTGCCACTAGTCCTTCTAAACCAATGCCACAACAAGTTGATTCACCTTCTACAATTGTAGAAATTGCAGAGTTAAAGTCTTTGGTGTTGAATTTAGCACTTCAACTTGAAAGAAAGTCGGACAAAGACGACAACGCTATAGAAGAGTTGCAGGACCAAGTCGCGCAACTTACATCCGCGCAAAGTCAAGTGAATCACCCACCTCCATGTGACCCGATCAATGCCATAAATCTCCGAAGTGGTCTTACCTATGATGGACACGAAATGCCGGAAAATGATGATGAAATTGCTGACGATATCCCGGAAATCGTTTTAGAGGAGTTGACCGTAGATGCCCCTGCTGAGCATCGTCAAATCACTCGATCGAGTGATAAGTCTTCTCGATCGAATGATAGATCCTCCGGAAGTACTTAATCGGATACTCCAGTCGTTCGATCGAAAGAAGCTCAAACTGACGTACTCGATCGAGGAGATTGTACTTCTCGATCGAGTGATTTTCCCAACAACAATGATCGATCGAGTGATTCAGGCCTTCGATCGAACTATGCCAAATCTGATGTTCTCGATCGAGAGACGAGCACCCTTCGATCGAGTAGTTTGCCTGGAGAAAGTGTTCGATCGAGTGGAAATAGTGCTCGCTCGACTGCCTATACCAGCGGAAGTCCTGTTTTGAAGCCTAATTCCACTGCTGTGTCGTCTTCCCCTGTTGTGGAGATGCCACGTTCTGACAAAGGTAGAGAGAAGGTCACAGACCCGCTTATTGTTACCAGAATTCCTTATCCAGGACGTCTGAAAGATGTTAAGTTCGAGCGACAACACGGTAAATTCGTGGACATGGTCAAGAACTTTCAGGTAACCGTCCCCTTTACTGAACTTATTACCCAGGTACTCACTAACGCAAAATTTATGAAAGACATTTTGACGCGTAAGAGAGAGCTTAGTGAATTCGAGACTGTTGCATTTATGGAAGAGTCTAGTAATTTACTTCTCAATAAAGCTCCACCTAAAATGAAAGACCCGGGTAGTTTCTCTTTTACCTGTACCATAGGAAACGAAGTAATTGACAAGGCTCTCTATGATCTAGGAGCCAGTATTAGTGTCATGCATTTCTCTGTTTGCAAGAAACTTAATATGGGTCACCTTAAAATGACTAATACCACCTTATAGATGGCCGATAGATTTGTTAGGCGACCCTTAGGTATCCTAGAAGACGTGCCTGTTAAAGTAGGCAAGTTCTTTATACCAGTGGACTTCATTGTCTTAGACATAGCTGAGGATACCCGGACCCAAATTATACTAGGCAGACCATTCTTATGTACAGCTGGGGCCATTATTGATGTCAAATAAGGGCGTTTGACTCTTGCAGTGGGAGATGACGCGATCACTTTTAGTTTGCCCGGTACACTTGCTCGCCCAATGATAGAGGATACTTGTTATTCAGTTGATATTGTTGACGAGTTTGTTTATAAATTCTGGTCGGATTCCTTTATAAAGGTTCCACTAGTGGCTTTGATGTTGTTAGATGAGTGTGCAGATAACCCAGAGAACAATGACGCTATGTTGGATTTGCTTGAAGATGCATTAGATGAGCGTGAACTTACCGACGCTGAAGAAGAGAGAGTGGAACAAATGATAAATACTCTCTGCGCTATGGAGGTAAAAGTACCCGAGCATAAGCCTCTTCCTTCTCATCTTAAATATGCGTTTTTAGATGACACAGAGCAATATCCAGTCATTGTTAGTGCTAAATTGGATGATGATCAGCTGACCGCTTTGTTAGCTGTTCTTAAGAAAAACAGGAAAGCAATGGGTTATTCATAGGATGACATTAAGGGCATCATTCTTGATATTTGTATGCACAGAATTGAGCTTGAGGAAGGTCACAAGCCTTGCAGACGGTGTCAGCGTCGACTGAACCAATAGATACAGGATGTTGTGATGGCTGAGGTAATGAAGCTGCTCGATGCAAGTATTATCTATTCTGTTGGTCATTCTAAGTGGGTGAGTCCAGTTCAGATGGTTCCTAAGAAAGGAGGGACCACGATGGTCAAGAATGATAAGAACGAATTGATACCTACTAGAGTACTGACTGGTTGGCGGATGTGCATAGACTACAGACAGCTAAATCCTGCCACAAAGAAAGATCACTTTCCCCTTCCTTTCATTGATCAGATGGTAGAAAGGTTAGCTTCTCATAAGTTTTTCTGTTATCTAGATGGATACTCAGGGTTCTTTCAGATCCCTATTCATCCTGATGATCAGGAAAAGACTACTTTTACTTGTCCTCAAGGTGTTTTTGCTTATCGTAGGATGCCTTTTGGTTTGTGTAATACCCCTGCCACCTTTCAAAGGTGCATGATGGGGATATTTTCTGAGTATATAGAGTCTATATATTATGGAAGTCTTTATGGACGATTTTAGTGTCTATGGAAGTGATTTTGCTAATTGTCTGTCTAACCTTGATAAAGTGTTGCAGCGCTGCATTGAGGTTAATCTTGTGCTTAATTGGGAGAAGTGTCACTTTATGGTCAACGAGGAAGTTGTCTTAGGGCACTTAGTTTCTGATAGAGGCATCGAAGTTGATAAAGCAAAAGTACAAGTGATTTTGCAATTACCTCCTCCTGTTAATGTTAAAGGAGCGAGGAGCTTCCTTGGTCACGCCGACTTTTATCGCCGGTTTATCAAGGATTTTTCAAAAATCGCTAAACCACTTACACAGCTGTTACTTAAGGATGCCCCCTTTGAATTTACTGATGAGTGTCTTTCTGCTTTTAACAGGTTAAAGCAGGCTTTGATTTCAGTCAGCCTCCCAACTGGGATCTGCCGTTCGAAATTATGTGCGATGCTAGTGACTATGCACTAGGAGCGGTGTTAGGCCAGCGGAAAGACAAGGCCTTGAATGCAATCTACTATACGAGCCGAACTCTGGATGAGGCTTAAGTTAAGTACACCACTGCTGAGAAGGAGCTGTTAGCGGTGGTTTATGCGCTGGAGAAATTTCGTTCTTATTTGATAGGGTCAGAAGTCACTGTTTTTACTGACCATGCAGCGCTGAGACACCTTCTTGTTAAGAAGGAAGCTAAACCACGACTGCTGAAATGGATACTTCTTCTCCAGGAATTTGATTTACAGATCAAAGATAAGAAGGGTGCAGAGAACGTAGTAGCTGATCATCTGTCGCGATTATCGCAACAGGAGGGAGAAGATTCTTTACTTATTGATTATTCTTTTTCCGATGATTCCTTATTTGCTATTTTGTCTTCTAATACTAACCATGATCCATGGTATACAGATTTGGCTAAATATGTTGTCAGTGGCGAGCTGCCACCTGACTTGTCTTATCAACAGAGGAAGCGGTTTCTTTATAATGCTAAGCAGTACTTTTGGGATGATCCTTATTTAATTTTAAGGAGTGTGCATATGGCCTCTACAGAAGGTGTATTCTGGAGTGGGGACCAAAGCAATCTTAGAAGGCTGCCATTCATCCTCTTATGGTGGTCACCACGGTCCGTCGCGAATCATGGCCAAGGTACTTCAATCTGGTTTTTGTTGGCCTACTTTATTTGCAGATGCTAAAGTGTTTGTTTCAGCTTGTGACGCTTGCCAACGCTCTGAGAATATATCTAAGAGACATGAGATGCCACAAAATGGCATTCTAGAGGTCAAGGTTTTTGATGTCTGGGGCATTGATTTCCAAGGACCATTCCCGTCTAGTAAAGGTAACAGGGATATATTGGTAGCTGTAGATTATGTGTCTAAATGGGTGGAAGCAATTGCTTCACCTAACTGTGATGCCAAGACCGTGATTAAAATGTTTAAAACAATTATTTTTGCCCGATTTGGTGTCCCTAGGGTCGTCATTAGTGATGGGGGAATGCATTTTAACGAAAAGAAACTTACTTCTATATTGTCTAAAGTCGTTGTCCAACATCGTCGTGTTCTGGGGTATCATCCCCAAACTAGTGGGCAGGTTGAGGTCTCTAATAGGGAACTAAAGGAGATTTTGGCTAAAGTAGTTTCTAAATCACGGAAGGATTGAAGTCTTAAATTAGATGACACATTGTGGGCTTATCGGACTGCCTTTAAAACACCGATTGATGCATCACTATATCGGTTGGTTTATGGGAAGTCTTGTCATTTACCTGTTGAGTTAGAGTATAAAGGCTTGGTGGGCTATTCGTGAATTGAAATTTGATCCTAAGTTATGTGGTCAGAATCGTTTGTTGCAGCTAGATGAGTTGGAAGAGTTTAGGCTTAATGCCTATGACAGCTCGCGCATTTATAAGGAGAAAACAAAGAGATGGCACGACAAACGGATCATACCTCGAGAATTTCATGTCGGGTAGAAAGTGTTGCTGTTTAATGCCCGACTGCGCTTGTTTCTTGGTAAGCTGAAGTCCAGGTGGAGTGGCCCTCATACAGTGACTGGTGTCACCAAATTTGGGTCCGTTGAATTAGAAAGTTCCGAGGGCAATAGGTTCAAAGTCAATAGCCAATATGTGAAGCATTACCATGAGGTAAGTGAT
Organism: Silene latifolia; assembly: GCF_048544455.1. Lineage (NCBI taxonomy): Eukaryota > Viridiplantae > Streptophyta > Magnoliopsida > Caryophyllales > Caryophyllaceae > Silene > Silene latifolia. The sequence goes on from NC_133537.1 coordinate 38,130,713, forward strand.
GTGAATGGCAGAGTTGAAGTTCTCTACTTCGACAATCCTGATGCGCCAGACAATTGAAGTCAAAAGGTTGTGCGGAACCTCTTAAACCTGCGCTATCCGGGAGGCAACCCGACCTGTTTTTGTTGTAATTTTGTTTAAATTTTTTGCATTTGTTTTTGTGTGCTTAGACTCTAGTTTTACAAACAATCGCTGAGCCTTTACGTTCTTTTATTAGTTTCATGGTTTCTTTTGTTGCGTTTTGCAGGATTCTCATGTAAACAGTTCGATCGAGAGCCATGTTTCCTCGATCGAATGTTTTTGCTGCTCAATCCTCTCGATCAAACATCTGCCCCCTTCGATCGAGTTCCTACAAAATCCACCTTCTCGATCGAGAGCCTATCCTATTCGATCAAGGACTTCTCACACCTATTCTACTCGATCGAGCTCTTCTGCTCCTTCGATCGAGTCCTGTTCTCGCATGCTGCGATGTTGTTGGGCCATTTGAGACCTCCCATGTTCATGGTCGGTTTGGGGATGTCCCTCCTTCACGCCTATTTTGTAAGTGTTCCGACCTCCGTTCTCCTTTTCTCTTCAGTTTGCATTTCTTTCCCTGTTTTTGGTACAATGAGGGCATTTTACGATTTGGTTTGGGGAGGTATGCATCCATATTTGTGTCTGCATGTTGTTTTGTTGCATTTCAATTTGCACGTTTATTTATTTTTGCATACATTGCTGTTTTAAGTCAAAAATCTCATAAAATTTGAATTCTCACGTTTATTTTTGCATTTAGATTGAGTCGGAACGTTGAACTTTTATGATACTTTTAGTCTTTTTACCATTGCCTTGCATATTCTTAATATTCAGTTGGCAAGGTAATGTGCATAATCTACGAGTTTTTGTTTCAAACTTATCTGAACGAATAGACTTGACTCTTATATTGGCAAGCTACATTTACATTCTAAGGTTTAGAGCTTGATAAACTGGTGACATTCATGACCAGTTTCATATAGGATGTGAGTAGCACTCACTATAAAGCATGTAATATCAATTTGCATAAGCATGAATACAGTCTACTTAATACCTGTGTACATTCGGGTCTATGGTTGGTAACACATGTTAGGAGAGGAAATTCCCTTTATCTCATTTTACCCATGAGGTCCACATAGCCAAATTGCCTATTTTGTCCCATATAGCTACAATTTCTAATTCTGCTTACGCTGGCCGAGCTAGTAATAGTAGCCGTTGGGAATGTTCCACTGCAATATGGTTATATCTGGTTTGAGAAGATGGTGAAAATGTCGAAGGGAAGAAAAAGAATGAAAAGAAAAAAATTATATTGTGAAAAAGTTGAAAAAGAAATATGGAAAAGAAAAGAAAGATTATGAAAAATCATGAGCTGAAAAATATTATGTTGTGATTTTCGCTCCCATGTTATATTTCTATCTTATGGGGAGCCGACGATATTATGGTGTTTAGTGAGTTTGTGCGCTGCAGTTTGGCACAGTTTTTGCATTGTCATATTGAGTATGAAGTTGGGAAGTTTCTAAATTTGGATCCGTTATTGCTAGCTTTGCTATTAACTCCACATCTCCAAATTCATTTTAGCTCCTCCTTACCCATTACCTCACTTACCCAAATGTAAGTTCTCGGCATGTGTCTTGGTCATTAGTTGGTTGGAATGCATATGTACGGTTGTAGAGACTTTATTCATGTTAGACTGCATGCATGTTCTTATAGGTCGAGTTAGGTGAGTGTCTATAATTCTTTATATCTTATGCTTATATATTCACGCTGTGCTTAATTTGTGTGACGAGTGACCCGTGAGAGTCCGATGTATATGAGTCTTTCAAGGTCGACGGTTCAATATTTTAAAGCATTTATTTAACTCGTTTGCACTTATTCGTTGCCACTTTGTTGGTTGTTGCATTAAATTGGCTTGGGTGGACAATTTATAGTTAATGAGTTTCGACCGTTCCATTAGTTGTCTTTAGTTGCATTCCTAGTTTGCTTGGGACAAGAAAAAGTTTGGTTTGAGGAGATTGGATGCGTGTATTTTATATAAGGTTTTTACCTCATTTTTACACGCATTTATATGTTATTTATATGGCATCTCGCTACAAATACCCCCGAATAGTCTTCTTTGGTTTGTCCTGTATTAATTGCAGGTATGAATCGGAAAGGAGGAAAATCGATCCAGAACTTGTCCCAGTCTCATGCATTTTGGAAAAGGTGAATTGGAGCTTGGAACCTGTCACTTAGGGATGCGTGAAGTGACTTCGGAAGGTGTCAAGGAGTTCACCCGTGCTTATATAGCTCGATCGACCCATTACGCTACTTAAAATGGTCGATCGAATGCTTTATCCTCCTAGAATTACTCGATCTAACTCTTTCCTTACTCGATCGAGATAACCGTCCACTGAAGTCTTTGATCGAGCACTTTGTTCATTCGATCGAACGGTTTGCCAAGTTTCCTCCTCGATCGAGTGGTTTCATTTCACTCGATCGAGAGCTTTGGTCTTTTAGGCGGATTTTGAGTTTATTTCGAGATTGCCTTTTGTAATTAGGTAAAAATAAGAATGACGGTAGTCATGAGTATCTTCTTCTTCTTCCTCTCGCTTCTCTCCCCTTCGACTTATCTACCACCGTTTCTCTCTTAGAACTTGGAAACCTAATTCTCCATTGCTCTTCCTTGTAATCGGTATTCTCTACTTTTAATTAATCAATTACTTTTGCCTTGTTGCTCTTATTTCTTTAATCTTTATTCTCCTTATTCCCTTCTTATATTGTTAATTATGCTTGAATCTTATAGTTTATGTGTTGTTGTTGTTGTTGTTTGTTCATTAGTTAAGCATAGCTAAGTCCCTTTGCTAGGATATAAGGGAGCCATGATTTTAAGGGAATTATGAATATGTGATTAGGATCAAATGCGAATTAGATCTATGGTTTTAATCACTGTATTTAATTGTTCTTGTCTACTTGAGTCGACGCAATTAGATAATTAACCTCGGTACAGCTCGACTTGGATCGGAAGATTGGAATAGGTAAGCCCTGCAGTGAACATTAGAGCATTCTAATGAGGGCAAAAGCTAAGTTAGAATTGTTTTAGGGCGAATAGCGGACCGGAAGGACCTTTTCAATACCCTGTAGATTGAATTTGCATTAACCTAAGACCCTAGGTAAGATTTCTTAAGAATCGTGGTGAACCGACTGTCTTAGCTGTTTTTCCCTGCTTCATATTTGTCAACTTTCTTCTTTGCTTTTCTCTACTCTCTTTCTCTTTTGACCTCCATAGATTAGAAGAAACTATTAAAACCCCCCAAGAAACAGTTACTCAGACGGACTTAGTTTAGCAGACATTTTCCCATCTTCCTGTGGAGATCGACGCTACTTTCACTAGCTTCTATTAGTTGTTTTAGGTTTTTATTTTTGGTACTAAAACGACGGTATCAATAAGGATGGAAGATCATCTTTATAAGTGTTTAGAAAATATAATAGTACGAGGCCTTTTAGGAAGGACCCCAAGAGTAAATCCGTGAGGGCTTGGCCCAAAGCGGACAATATCGTACTATTATGGACGATGGACAGCGGTACAGCAGAGGCCCAACACGAGGTATTCACGCTTCCGCAAAATAATTGGCACCAAAGCTAAGGTTCTGATTTGGGATCTGCTTCCGTTGTAAATCTCTTTTAGGCGTGTTAATTTGCGTTTTTGAATTATGGGTGAAAATAAGATGTTGGCAGCGAATATTTTAAAAGTTGACATGCTTTCAGGTTTGGTGAGTTTGTGTAAGGATAGTAGTGTTGACGGGAAGGTGGAGTTTGCGATCGTACAAGTCAAGCTAGTGAATAGTCAAGACAAACTTACATCTGTTTTTGCGTCTCAGTGAGGTGGTATGGGCTCTAGGTGGAGGTGTTTGCATTGAGTTCTTCAAAAAGAGCTATTTGGATCTCGTAAGGGGTCATCTGAAACTTTGACGGAAGTTTGTTCTTTGGAGCTTCTGGGTTAGATTATTTTAGTCTAAAAATTTGCAACTTTAATGGTGGTGATTTGTGCTCGCTTAGAATGTTGATTTGGTTTCGACTTGGGTTATTGTTGCCTTGGTGTAGGCATGTTGGTAGTGTTCACGACACTCTCTTTTGTACTCAGGTGAAACATCTTGTGTGTGTTTGTTTCTGGTACACCATTCTCCGTAGTGATATTGGGTATCTCCTATATTTGTGTTGGCATTTGATAGCTTTTGTCTTCTTCAGAGTGTTGCTACGTTTGGCCTTCCTATTGGTATGAAGATATGTTGGGTACTTATTACATTTGGTAGTCGCGGTTTGCTACATTGGGTTCTTTGTATATTTGGTCACATTTGTTCCACACTTGATTCGTTTGTCAGTTTGTGAGTTGTGTCCAAATCAATGGAGACTATTGGGACAAGTAGTGACTTGAAGGTCGACTCTGTTGAAGTTGAATTTGTTTTCAATGTCTTCTTGGTTGGGTTCGTGTTTGAATAATTCAAGTCAAGGTGGAGATTGTTAGGAATTGGTACCAGCTTGAATTTGTGTCGAGGATGGACTAAGTTAAGGCAAGAAGAAGTGGAAATATAAACTAAGAAACAAAAGCCGAAAATTATCTGAGAAAAGCACGAGTCGCATGTATGTCTAGTGCATAAAACTGATCTGCGTGGGTCTCTGCGTATAATGGCTAAAATTTTTCCTGTGTCAAGTTTTTAATGCGTGACTTATGTTTAGGAAAGGATGAAACATAGTGGGAATCTTGTCTTTCCATTTGGTTTCCATGAGTTGTAAGAGAGTTTGGTTTCTCGAAAAGTAAGTTGGTTTCCTAGTTTAGTTTTCTGGTTAATATTAGGAAATTAGTATTTAATTTCCTAATAGTTTTTGTTTCTTAATTAGTCTAGATATTTTATCTCGAGTGGAATAAGTATATAAAGACCCAAGTTTTATTCTAGGTTAATTAAGGAGGTGGAGATAGTATTTGTGAGCACAATCTTATGAAAGTCGATTTGTGAGGTTCTCTTCGAGGAGGAAGCTTCAGTTTGTTCCGGGCTCAAGTAGATTGGCGTTCTTCTGTCTTGGGAGATCGAAGGAGTCGGTTCGGATCTTTCTAGCCTCAAGATCATTTGTCCTTCATCTCGTTTAGTTAGTCTCTTTTGTCTCTTTAAGACTACTATATTTGTTGGTAGAATAGGGTATACTTTTGGCTCATATTGAGCGCGTGTGTACTGATCTACTGTTGTACTATTAACTCCACAATAGTGAATTTTGCTCTCCTTTAGGGTGTACGTAGCCAGTTATTTTACTGGTGAACCACGTATATCTGTGTGTCATCTTTATTTGTTATTCGCTATATTTTGTTCTTATCACCCTAATCAATTAACTATTGGATAATGGGACGCCTCCGTTACAATAGAATTGTTGTATCATCCCTGCAAATTGTCAAGAGCACAAAAGAAAGAAAAGACTGAAAAGAAAATAGTAAAACAACATAAAAGAGAGGAAGAAGACGTACATGCCTCCAAATTTACGGTGCTTGATTTCCTATTTGTTGTAAAATGTAAATTCCATTGAGATCTTTTTTTTTTGACAGTAGGTAATAACTTACAATATCCCGAGCGGTACAAAGTAAGTTATTTGACTAAGTAACACCAGAAACCTGACTACCAAATCTAGTGTTACAAAGGCAATTTTTGAGATGACATAAATATAAATATAAAATAAGATTAGGACTACAACATCAAAGTCAGCTAGTGTAACGAAGGCAAGATGGTGAAGGACGGAAGATTGGCCACGAGAATTTGTCCCGGCTTCATCAGCACAGAAGACCTCCAAAACCCGTCGGTACATGTGAACCTCCGAATGACAATAGCAAGGTGTACTTACGTTCTTGCGAAAAGAACGTAGAAAGAAAATATGAATAGAAAGACGACGAAGTCTGCCATCGACAGAGATTAATCTCCACCACCTTAGATATCGTACCCTTTGGCCGTAGAACCAACAAATTGAGATATCCAAAATGCAGATAAGTGGGAACAAAAAGAGTCCCTCAACGAGTATACCGGTAACCAATATCTGATCCAATAGAGCCACTTGAAACCAATATCAGCTGAAACCAACACAAATTCAATAGCACATCATCGTTACCCCATCAAACCCATTTATTCGACATACCATATCCCTTGTGAGACGACAATCAACACAAGAAGTACAACAACGACAAAGACTCCTATAAGAGGAGATTATTGGGAAAAATAAGCTAATTATTAAAAGGAACTGAGACGACATGAGGTTAGAGGAGAAACCACCACCTCCAATCCAACCATCCATACTGAAAAAACCATCATACACCAGCTCATAAACTCATAAATCCCAAGAGACAATAAACCCAGTAAAACGACAACAAAACGAACAGAAGAAATCCGACAGAAAACATCATGATCCAACAAAAGACCTAGCAATAACAAAGACACAAACAAAAGCCGCCATTAGGACACCCCCTTATGATCCACGATGGACTGAAAACCACCAGGAACACACATGCAAGCACCAAACCGGAAATATGGATCAACACCAAAGCCTTACTGAATAAAGAGACAGCAATCCAATAGGAGAGGGAAGAACAAGGGATAGGGGAAAGATGTATTAGACGGTCTGATCCATAAACTTAAGCAGCAACAACGGACTATAGAAAGTCCGACCGCGAAGCATAGGGAAGTGGTGAAAGGGGCGAGGGTTGGGGGAAACACCTCCCTAGTTGCATGCACGGAGAAAAGTGATCCTCGAGACAATCCCCCTTTCAAGCCGACGCATGCACGGAGAATGGCGATCTAGTAAGACGGGGACAAAAGGGTGTGATAGGAAGGCAAGCTCGCACCTCAAACTAACCTTAAAAGAGAATCGATCATTAAAAACAAGATGAATGTCGGAAATCCCCAAATTTAGAGTATATTTAGAAATACGAAACTAGGTAGAATTGATTAAATTAAGATTTGAGAGAGTGGTCACCGAAGATAGGCCAAAATACGGCCCAATCTCCGACGACCGAGCAGGTATAATCAAGGAGCAATGGGAGGAAAGGGGAGGGTGATGGTGACAAGTTTAGTATTTGGGGGTTTTTCTAGAGAGAAGTGGGAGAGATTATTTTTAGAGAGAGTGAAGAATATTGTCGAATATTCTATTGATATGTGTTTGTACTATGCAATTATCTTCAATCGGCAGCCAGCAAGAGGAGCTCATTTGATAAAGAATTATAGTATCCTATACATACTAAATCTTACTTCGTAGCATTTAAATCCATGTGATACTAAACTCTAGTATCAAAACCTTATAATCTCTATCTTTTTTTAACCAACTGAATAATTATGATACTTCCTCCCATTGTCTATGTTTACCCCATTGTCCTAATATTTGTGAGGTGTATTTTAATGAAATGGGGAAAACATAGACATTAGGAGGAAGTATTAGTTATCTTTTAATTTATTATTTTAAATTCCGATGGTAGTTTACTATTTTAATTATCTTTTTATTTATACAACAAAAACAGTTGCCAATGACTCCAAAGCAACATTTAATTATTAAAAGGAACTGATGTAATACTCGGATAATTTGGGACTCACAAAGGACCTAGGGACACGTGAGGGAACCTACGTATACCCGGAAGTAAAGGATGTCCCCTCCCATATCATGAGACCAAGTAAGAACTAAACTATACCTAATATACTTCCAGTAGACCGAGTAGAGCCTCTAGCGGATCAAGCGAGTGGTACTCGGTCGAGTAAAGAGTATACTCGACCGAGTGAGTGTCACTCGGTCGAGTGAACCGGTCACTCGGTCGAGTCACACTGTGATGTACCCGAGAAATAATATTTCGAGATTTTATCTTATCCAAATCCTTATCCTCTTCATTCTTCTTTTCCTTCCTTCTTACTCTAAAATACTCTCCCCTCTCTCTAAATGCTCCCTAAACCTTTCCCCTTGGCCTTCAAGCTTGGATTGATGATTGGACACCTCTCCTAATTCCCGATCTACCTTTGTAAGTCAAAATCTCACCTTTTCCTCTTTGTCTTATGTTAATCTTGAGTTAGGGTTTACTAAGAAAGATTAATTAGTATTTAGCTTATGTAATATGAGTAATTTGTAACTAATAATAAAGAGTTTCATATTATTGTAGTGTAGAAGGCTTTGTGATAGTATTGTATGGTTTGTTTAGGGTGAGACGGTCTCATGAGACGATTTTATGAGACGGAGTCGAGTCGGAACCAAGTATCTTGTGAAGAATGCGAAAAGGTAGGTTTTCCTACTCGGTTTCAATATTGTGTATGCATATTTTGGTGTCTTTCCTTGCTAGTACATTCATGAGTCGGTTGGTATGTCATGTGGGTATTCGAAGGGTTGTTATTTAAAAAATATGGGATTGAATTCATAAACTAGTCATATGTTTAATGTCGTTCTTCTATTTATCATGTATGGTTGTGAATGTGTTGTGTTGGAAGTCTTTGTTGGTGGTACTTGATTGTTGAGGAGACGTAAGACGGTTGGGAAACCGTCTTGCGCTCGGGTCGCCCCTTGGAGCTTCCCACTCCAAGGGGGATGTGCACATTAATGACATGAGTTTGTAGGGACTCGTGTGGGTTAGACACGACGTTTCGCAGGCGATCCGGTTGGCTTCCGGACCCGGTACGTCTGGGCGTGTCCCGGTACCTTTGTGCGAGGTGTGGTGTCATGGGCGTGTCCCTGACACCGGTGGTTGTGGGTACGCCTGGGCGTGTCCGGTACCGGTAGGGTGATTGCATATTCGAGTCTCATTCATATAATCACTATGTCGCATCTTTATTTATCGAGTCGTGTCTTATGTTATTGTATTGAAATTGACGTTTGTGTGTCTGTGTAATTGTCACCTATTTTCGAGGTGGCATGTGTCAATCCATATGATATTTCCGATCATATGGAGAGCAGGTTGAGTATAGTTTGAGTTGGTGTCACGTGGGTGACGGGACGAGCCTTGGACTTGGAGCTGAGTGTCATTTCATTAGAAGAGCATAGTAGTCATGAGTTGTATTATTTATTTCATTTATTCATTTATGGTTATGTAATTCACTAAATACTTTATTTATATTAATCATTTCTTAATTACAACTCCGATTTCACCGCCTCGGGACCCCGAGACGGTAACATCTCTTAGTTACCTTGGCCGGGTAAGAACGGGGTGTTACAAAGTGGTATTAGAGCTTCGATTTTGGAACTTAAACGAATGAACAAAATTAAACCTAGGTGTGTCTAATAAAATGAACCCGACATGAGTACAATAGGAGATCGATTTTGGATTAGTGGGTGCCCTCATATCAAAACTAGTTCTTATTGCCTCGGTTTGTCACTAGGTGGGTGGTTACAAGTAGGGGTGAACGATATAGATAATGTCGTGTGATTACATGAATGATATGGTTGTTGATAGACTCTTGCATGTTAGGAGCTTTCACATGTGTGTGGTAAGAAACGAAAAATTGGATGAGTAGATTTACATGTCGTGACCCATTTTGAAAGATGATAATTTCATTCTCTTGATTGATAAGTCCATTTTATATACATTTTAACTCCCTATTTTAGCTCTATTTTTACATGTCATTTGCACTAATGTTAGTGTTTTTGAGCTAATTCCGTGTTCTAGTTATGTTTGCTTGTATTCATTGTATTTTGTAGGAAATTAAGCTTTAAGTAGCTTTTTTTCGTCAAATTACCATTAATCCAAGTTCACGAAGCTAATGAGAGCAAGTCTTGATAATGCAAAGGAGTTTCGGGAAGCATAGGGGCATTTTGGGAAGAAATTGAAAAAACCCGAGCAAGAGAAAACCAATATTAGTTGGTGGATATGTAAAGAAATAAAATCCAAATGAAAGCCCATGATAAGAGCTTGCATTGGATGCCAAAGGATGCCTATGATACCTTAGATGGACGCATTAAGACATAAGCATCGGATTCCGCATCAACATTAAGTGCAAAGTTAAGACGGAATTAAGTGAAAATTGAGAAAGCCCATAGCCCCGATCGGGGTGGTGTGGCCCCGATCGAGGTTAGCCTCTTCTATGTTGTTTATGTTACACCCCCTTATTCCTATATAAGGGGGTTTTCTTGAGTCAATAATGGGATTTTGGTGCTTGTTGTTGTGTCTAATTGTACAACATAGGCTTAACCTTTGTTGTTATGGATGGATCTTCTTGAAAATATGAAAATTTCGTCTTAAAATTTCGAACTGTAGGTAAGTCATGTCCAAATTTCGATTTTATGGGTAAAACTTGATATAATCACCTTATGAGACTACTATCTTGGTTAGTGATGTAATATGTGGTCCCAAAATGAAAAAAAATTTGTCTTAAAACTTGGGTGAAATTTTTCCAGCTTCTCTTAAAATTCCCATGAACAAATGTATTTTTGTGTCTTAAGGATGGTTTTACTATGTTGTTAGATTGTAAATTTGATAGTTGTTACTATGCTATGGAATGAATTAAGGAACTTTAGTCTTAACGTATGGCAAAATTGATATATGATTTATTTTCACCAAATTTCCCTTCTTCTTTCATGCATTCCGACTCCTATTGAGTCGGTTTTATGCGCCTTACCTTGCATTTTGTGCCCGATACCCGCATCTATCATTTTGTGCCCCTCTTGCAGGATTTGAGGCGGTTATAGAGGAATCGGGGCAAGAGAGGCGGTTCGATGATTAGGCATGAGGAAGAGAAGGGAGAAATGCTGAAGCAGTGTTCTCTGCCGGCAGGCCGGCAGCCGGCCCACCGGCAGGGAACACACGCCCATACTTAGCCAAAATTGAGGAAGCTTTTTGGGGCTAAAATTCTAAGAGCTCGCTGCCGGCAAGTATGGCCAGCCGCCGGTCAACCGGCATCCCCTTTTGAAGAAATGAAGAAGAAATCCAAGAAGGAGTACTCTCTTCTGGCAGGCCGGCAGTCGGTTCACTGACAGAGAGATTCTCAGTCTTATTTTGGCCAGAATTTGGAGATGTCGTTGCCGGTTGACGAGGTCGGCAGCCGGTGTACCGGCACAGGACAACAGCTGCGATTTTTGGGCTTTACTTCCTCCTTTCCTCTAATCCAATGAAATAGTATAAATACCCCCTCCCTAATCAATTGTAAACATATACCCTAGATTTGAAATTACTTCCTTAATTTTATGCAAACCCTTAATCAAAGCCTTAATCTTTCCTTAATCAATTATTAATTACTCTTATTATTAGTTTAGAATTGGTATTAGTGAATTATTTACATTTGGTTATCGGGTTGTATTTTGGAGATATTGAAGAATTTGTTCCTTAATTCAATCAAAGTATCAATCTTTCCTTATTGTTGGTATAATCCTCTTCCTTATTTACTTTGTTTGTTTATTAATTTACATCTCCTTTTGATAATTAGTGATTGTTCATCTTCTTATAATGTTTGTTGCCATGTTTGCTTGCTTTTACTCATTTGTTTACATTTGCTTTGCAACCATGTGTGATTAGTCTTCCACTAGGGTTTAGGGGGAACCTAAGTGAGGGATAGGTCAATCAAATGGGTTGTTAATATGTGTTTTTGGGTGGAAATATAATTGTTCATAATCATGCATTGAAGGTGTTTGTTGAATTGTGTGTATGAAAGTTCATGCTTTTCTACAATTTTGCTTAGCTTCTTTATGAATGAAAGTTTGTATTGTTTCTTAATAGCATGTTTATGAAGAGATAGGGTACTAAATGATGATTATTGTGTCCATCTTAAGATAAGGTTAAGAAATTAACTTGCTTTCTTCATTATTTTCTACCCGGAAACCTTTTGACACATATTTGTTGACCAACCTTGCTTAGGGGAACCCAACTACCCTAGTTCTTTAAATCAATCGTTTACACATCTAGTTAATTGCTCGCTTTAGTTTAAATTAAGTTGTTAGTCTTAATCAAATACCCATTTTTACTAGGCTAAACTTAGACTTAATCAAATCATAGTGCTAGCCCCCGCCATCCTTGAGACTGACAACCTTTATTATACTACTTAATTTGGGATTATTACAAATTGTTTTTGATAGTAGAAATGACGACTAAAACATCTACTCATCAAATGGCGCCGTTGTCGGGGATGGCGTTAGGTTATACTTAGTTTGTTTAGAGTCTTAGCTTTAGTTTTATCTCACTTTCTAGTTTGCTTTAGTAGTTGTGTGTTTCATTGTAGAGTGTGTGACTTCTTGCCCTCCTCTAGTGTGTAAAAACACTAGGAGACTAACGGTTTGTCGACTGCATACCTAGGAGGAACCATCAAGCTCTACTCTTCAACTCCGACCCCGAAAGGCTTTTTAGGACTTTGAGGATAAGGACTCTTGATAAAGTTAGGAACCCTCCTCAAGCAAACATAGACCAACCAAACCCACACACCCTACCCATCATTGACACCACTACCCCACTTCCGCCAAACGACACAATTGAGACCCCAATAGAATACCCATTTCACAACATTCAAATTCCAACTCCACCTCAATCACCACCACCTCCAATGGCTTTACGTGATCACAATCGTCGTAACCATAATGATTATTGTAATCCGATTAATTTTGGCACCTTGGCTCCCAACAAATTTGAGATGCACCCCGCCCAAATGGGGTTGATTGAAAAAGATTTGTTCGGGGGACACATCGAAGAAGATGCTCATGCTCACCTACGTAAGTTCAAGAGAAAGGTCTCTATGATGAAGAAGAACGGGGTATCCGAGGACACATTAAGGATGGTGTTGTTCCCATTCTCTTTGATGGGTAAGGCAGACCGGTGGTTGAATATTCACCCTCCGGATACATTCACAACATGGGACGCTTTAGCCAAGGCGTTCATGGCCAAGTACTATCCATCATCCAAGACTGCCATGCTTCGAAATGAAATTCACACTTTCCAACAAGAAGATGGGGAATCCTTGGGTGAAGCATGGGATAGATATCAAGACCTTATTGCTAGTTGCCCTCACCACGGGATTCCCGAGTGGTATGTCACCCAAACCTTCTTCCAGACCTTGTTGCCTAGAACTAAAGAAATGGTGAATGCCTGCGCAGGAGGGGGATTCAACCATTTGAGTGATGAGGAAGGGTCGGCATTGATCAAGAAAATGGTAGACTCGGAAGCCAATTATGGATCAAGGGGAAACATGCTAAGGAGAAATGGCAAATATCCCAAGGAGAACTCTTTTAGTTCAAATGCCGAGACAATCGCTAAGCTCGATCTTCTCACCAAGTAACTTGAGAAATTGCAAAGGAACCAAGTTCATCAAGCTACCGCCTCACATGGTCCACCCATGGAGGAAGTAGTTCAAGTTTCACCTTGTGAGCTATGTGGGGGAAATGGCCACACCTTTGACATGTGTGCTAACAACTATAATATGGGGTATGAGGAGAATGTCTAAGATGTTAATGCTTTTCAAAGCTATAACAACAATACAAGACCACCAAGACCACCCTACAACAATCCCAATGTCTACAACCCAAACACCAACTTCTACCATCCGGGTTTAAAGAATCACCCTAACTTTAGCTACAAGAGTACCAATGTTCAAAACCCACAACACCATCAACCCCAAGCCCCAAATAATCCACCCGGATTTTCTCAACCAAGGGGTGGATACTCAAACCAAAGAAATAACCTCGCAAATCAAAACCAATGGCCCAACAACAATCAAAACAAAACTTTGGGAACCAATCTCACGGTTACCAAGATTTTGGAGGCAATCAAACCAACCAAGGGTTCTATCAAGGGAACCAAGTGAATCAAGCTAATCAAGGATTTGGGCAAGGGTACGCTCAAGGGTTTAATAAAGATCAAGGTCAAGGACCAAACTTCAACAACAATGGCCCTAGAGGGAATTATCACGGGGGGAAAGGTCCCAACACTCGGAATGACTATGGGTTCCCTTTACCCCTAGCCAACCAACCTTATTAAGAACCCCAAGGTGACCCCTTTCAAAATGAACTTATGAGGTTGGTGAAGAACATGCAAATGCAACATAGCCAAGACATGGCTAATTTCATGAAGGCTACCCAACAAGAAAATGCTAATGAACGACTTGCTCATCAAAAGGAAATGAGGGAATTGGAGGCACGATTAGCTTCTCATGCTCTTGCTAACCCTCATACGCCACCTGGTGGTTTGTTAGCTCAAGGTCAAAGCTCCATGGATGCCTCAACTAGCCACCAAGCTCATGCGGTGGTTTTGAGAAGCGGGATAGAGCTTGAAGATCCCTACAAACATCTTGAGATAGAAGTCGATACGGATCCCAAGAGAAAGCGGACGGACATGAATGGTGGAAGGGAAAGCCCACCGATGACACCATCGGCAAGGATGAGTGAAGCTAAGAAAGGGAAGAAGACATGTAGAGAATCTTCAAGTGAGAAAACATAAGTGGAAAGTGATATTGATGGCTTGGTTGAGGATTTGACTTATGAAGAAGGAAGAGGTGAAGATGCTACCGAAGAGGTACTCCTACAACCCACTACTAAGGTAACAAAGAATGCAAATTTCCCAAGGGTATCTCCCAATTATCAACTTGTTTATCATATTCCATACCCCTCAAGAGCCATAAAGAGTAAGGAAAACTTCAAGTATGCCAAGTTTTGTGACATGCTTGAAGAAACGTGAAGTAACCTTACTCTTTACGAAAGTGATTTTGAATATGCCAACTTACTCAAAATTTTTGAAAGATATCTTGACTAAGAAGAGGGTATTGGGTGACCAAGAGATAGTGGCAATGGAAGAGGTATGTAGTGCTTATATCCTTAACAAGATGCCCACTAAACTTGGTGACTTGGGAAACTTTTCAATCCCATGCATAGTTGGTGGTGTTCCTATATCAAGAGCTCTTTCTGACTTAGGAGAAAGTGTGAGTGTCATTCCTTTAAAATTTGCAAAGAAAATTGGCATTCATAGTCTTGCTCCTACTACCATGACTCTCCAATTGGCGGATAGGTCCGTCAAGCGCCCTTTGTGGGTGCTTGAAGACGTACCCGTCAAAGTTGGAAAGCTTTTAATCCCGGCCGATTTTGTCGTCCTTGACATCCCGGAGGATAGTCATACCCCCATTATCCTAGGTTGGCCGTTCTTGGCTATCGGAAGAGTGCTTATTGATGTGAAGAATGGGCGGATAATGTAACACCCCGTATTTTATAATAATATATTATTATAAAAGTATTTAATGAAATTAATTATTTCGAAGTGGATAGATGTATTTTTGAAATATTTATATTTATCGTCTTCATTCTCTATTTTATTATTTCTCGTTTTAATCTACTTTTGGAAGGGTTAAAATGTCTGTGCACAATTTTACTATTTTAATTTAATAATTTCATTTCTATAATAAGCTCTCCTTGCGTTTTAATATGGTCCAATCGGATTTATAATCAAATAATCCATTGTGTGAGTTAATGGACCCAAAGCCCATAAGCCCATTAGTTAATCTCTTATAAATAGAATTAACCTAGCAAGCAACTAGGTCAATTCACTTGTTTATGCCAATTGATGTAATTAATATGATTTAATGATTGTTTTACATGATTGGTACATGTTTGATTATTTTTTATCATGATTAAATATGTTTCACATGTTTGTATATGTTTTTATGCGTTAATTACATGTCGTATGTTGCTTATGCGTTAAATATGGGTGTCAGAACGTAATTAGGGTTTACGAGTGAACCCTAATGGCGGCATGATAGGCGGCCAAGAGTGGTCTCCAAAGTTATAGCTAAAGCTAGTATAACCTTAATGATGATTCAAGTGTTATAGCTGAAGTTAGTACAACTTTGGGTTGTTACTCAAAGTTATGGCTGTTTGAGTTATTGAAGGGTAATATCCGTATAAGACCCTTTAAATTTAAGGATTATAACGTAAATTTAACATGTGAAATATGGTCATAAACGAAATATAATGAAAAACGATTAAGCACAAGAATTAACCTTCGGTCCTAGTGCAATTCGGCAATGAGAGATCAAAGTAGATCTCCTCCTAATTGTTGCACCCAAGATCGTCTAAGAATATGCCCTTGTGCTAAATATGCGTTCTCTAATTGCCTTGCAATATTGAGAGAACTTGATGTGAGTTTTTCGAGATGTGAGATCTAGGTTTCAGAGAGAAAATGATCTCCAAAACCCTAATTTTGTTGTCAAAATGAATTAGGTTTCAAAAGGAGAGAAGGCTCTCCTTTTGTTGCCTCGGTCCGCGGGTCACTAGAGGAGGGAGTGGGCTTTCCACTTTCTCCTCATTTAACTCGTGATCCGACTGATCCGACTCGTCTCGCTAAAATGTATATGACGCGGTTTTTATTATAAATCGTCATCGGTTATCGGCTATTAAAATATCAACTAATAACACGGGTTAGTTGAAGTATTAATACATGTCTGACAAAGACGATATTGTATAATTAATTTATTCAATATACATTAATCGAATATAAATCGTTTACATTCAATTTACGAATTAACTGCTTAATTCGCTTAGCCCATTTTATTTAATCCGTATTAAATAAAATATCTCAACATCACGTTTGACTAATTACTAGTCAATAACTCGGACTAATCGGTTAGTCAAAATTGGCATCAACATGACTGTATTTTCATACTGTCACGTCTCTCAAACGTATCCTATAGGTGTGACTTTTAGGGACCAGTTGATCACCGCCATCCGTATGACAATAACGTCAAACTTATCTAGCAAGCCAACCGTTATTGATAAACGTGGATCAACCGATAATAATACCAAAAGTATGCCCTTTGATCCTTTTAGAGGTTTATAAGTCCTTGCACTAATTGTTAAGGACACCATTTAACAAGCTCCCACTTGTCAAGACAAGTGTATGTGCAATGACGTTATCCGCACTAATCGGAGGACACAAGCTCCAACAAACTCCCACTTGTCCGTACAAGTGTATGTGCGATAACCGATTCTCATATTCATTTAAAATTTCTCCCACTCAATGTAAAACAATTTGCGGATCCGGATCCGCAAAGGTCGTATTTTACAATCGACCAGATCAAGAGTGGTTTCCCCGACTAGAGAGTAACTTAAGCGATAAAACGAATCCGTATCCGAGCATGGCCATGCATTTTAGTTCTGACTCCTCGAGTGGCCCCGAGAAATATCGAGTACGATAAAGGCTGAATATTTCCTTCAACTCGACTCCTTCCGATCTAAGCACAAAGCATGAAATGACCGAGAAAAAATCTACTTGGCCCCCCTGTTACGGATGACCGTGAGAAAGAAACCAAAGTCACCCAAAATATGCCTTAGTCTCAAGAGACAGTCGATAGTCAAAAGAATCGACTCTTAGGATCACCATGGAGGTCCTATCCACGACCGGGCACCGAATGTTATAAAACATTTAGGACTCCACGTCGATGTCACAATTGTGTCCTACGAGAGATCCGTATAACTCGCCTCTGTGATTGGTCAGTCAACCGTTTGACTTATGGCTTGTTGAACCCACCATCAACCAACGTCACAAAATAATTGCGAGATTATCACTCATGTGAGCAATTAAGGACTAGAAATATAATGTTTGTTCAGTTCACTTTGTGGTGTTCAAAAATTGTCGTACAATTCCACATGAAAAACAAAATATATATAAATATCAAAACGATGATGTTGTATAGAGTACAAAAAGAATGAATCTAATCCATAAAAGAGTACTACAACTCAGAAACACATTTAATTCCCATGGAAAGAACGTGCCCTTCATGCTTATCTTGTCGTAATGGTTTAGTGAGAGGATCTGCTATATTATCATCGGTAGCAATCTTTTCTATCACTACTTCCTTTTGCTCCACGTAATCTCGGATTAGATGAGCTTCCGTTGTACATGCCTAGATTTGTTGCTAGACGTGGGCTCCTTAGCCTGGAAGATGGCACCTCTATTGTCACAATAGATGGTGATCGGGTCATTCGAACTAGGCACTACGGATAGTCCATGTAAGAATTGACGCATCCATATCGCTTCCTTTGTAGCTTCAGACGCGGCATAGTACTCGGACTCGGTCGTAGAATCTGTAGAATAGATTTGTTTGGAACTCTTCCGGTGATCGCGCCATTAAGAGTAAAAACTAATCCAGACCGAGATTTCGAGTCATCTCGATCCGTTTGGAAGCTAGCATCTGCACAGAATCGGTTGCGCATAGCTTTTGAGGGCCTCCATAAGTCAATGCCCAATCTTTAGTCCTCCGTAGGTACTTAAGAATGTTCTTGACAGCCACCCAATGTGATTCACCCGGATCTTTGTTGGAATCGACTTGTCATACTCAATGCATATGCCACGTCCGGACGTGTGCATATCATGGCATACATGATTGATCCTATAGCCGAGGCATAAGGAATCCGTGTCATGCGCTCTTTCTCTTCCGGTGTCTCTGGTGCCTGAGACTTGCTCAAATGCACCCCTGGAGCCATAGGAAGAAACCCCTTTTTGGAGTTAGTCATGCTGAATCTCTCTAGGACTTTGTCTATGTAAGACTCTGATCGAGAGATAACATCCGACGTGATCTATCTCGATAGATACGGATGCCCAAAATTCTTTGTGCCTCACCCGGATCTTTCATCTGGAAATGGTTCTTCAACCATACTTTCACCGAAGTTAAGAGAGGTATGTCATTCCCAATCAGGAGTATGTCGTCAACATACAATATTAGAAAGACAATCTTGCTCCCACTCGACTTGATATAGAGACATGGTTCCTCGATTGATCGAATGAATCCATTTTCTTTTATCACTTGGTCGAAGCGATGATTCCAACTCCGAGATGCTTGCTTAAGTCCATAAATGGAACGCTTAAGCTTGCATACTTTCTTAGGATGTTCAGGATCGATGAAACCTTCGGGTTGCACCATGTACAACTCTTCCTCCAAAAAACCGTTTAAGAAGGCGGTTTTCACGTCCATTTGCCAAATTTCATAGTCATGAAAAGCGGCAATCGCTAAGATAATCCGAATGGAACGCAGCATGACTACGGGTGCAAAAATCTCATCGTAGTGCAAACCTGGCACTTGGGTGAAACCTTTAGCAACTAGTCGTGCTTTATAGATATCTTGTTGACCTTCCACAGAATGCTTTATCTTGTAAAGCCATTTGCATTGAAGGGGACGAACCTTAGCAGGTAAGTCAACAAGATCCCATACGTTGTTCTCATACATAGAGTCCATCTCGGATTGCATGGCCTCAAGCCATAGCTTTGAGTCAGAACTAGTCATGGCACCTTTATAGGTTGCGGGTTCACTACTCGTTAAGAGTAGAATGTCATCTATGTCATGTTCCTCGACCATACCGATGTATCCGTGGGAGGAATAGAGACTCTTCCCGACCTCCTAGGTTCCTCAGGAATATTAACCGCAGCCGGGATTGAAGGAACTGGTTCCTCCAATGGTTGCTCGGTAATTGGTTCTGGAATCTCCGACAGTTCGAAGGTTCTATCACTCTTTGCATTCTCGAGAAATTCCTTCTCTAAGAATGTCGCACTAGCCGCAACAAAAACACGTTGTTCGGTTGGCGAATAGAAGTAATGACCAAGTGTTCCTTTAGGATAGCCTATAAAGTATGTCTTGACCGATCGCGGGCCGAGCTTATCCTCGTGTCTCTACTTGACATAAGCCTCGCAGCCCCAAACCCGTATAAAGGACAAGTTAGGGACCGTTCCCTTCCATAGTTCATATGGAGTCTTGTCAACAGCTTTAGACGGACTTCGGTTAAGTATTAGAGCAAAAACGATGAAGAGCATAACCCCATAATGAATCAGGTAATACCGTGTGACTCATCATGGATTGAACCATATCAAGAAGTGTTCGATTTCTCCGTTCAGACACACCATTCAACTGAGGTGTTCCAGGTGGAGTTAACTGTAAGGCAATCCCACAGTCCTTAAGGTGTTGATCAAACTCGTGAGAAAGATACTTGCCACCACGATCTGAACGCAGTGTTTTAATCTTTCTACCCCAAAAGAGGTTCCGTACCTGTTCGGTATTCTTTGAATTTCTCAAAGGATTCACTTTTGTGCTTCATTAAGTAAACATAGCCATATCTACTTAAATCGTCCGTGAAAGTGATGAAATACCTATAGCCTTCTCGTGCGGTGATTGACATAGGTCCACATACATCCGTGTGTATGAGTCCTAATAGGCCAGCAGCGCGCATTCCAACACCTTTGAAGGAAATCCGAGTCATCTTACCGATGAGACATGATTCACACGTGCCAAATGATTGAAAATCAAAGGCCGAGATAGCTCCATTCTTTATGAGCTGTTTTACGCGTTTCTCATTAATGTGTCCCATACGGCAGTGCCATAGATACGTTTGATCTTTGTCACCAACCTTTGACTTTTTATTCATTACGTGTAATATTTGGTGGTCGATCTAAAACATAAATTCCGTTCATGGAGATCGCCTTGCCATAAATCATATCGTGTAATGAGAAAATGCAAGAATTATTCTCTATTACAAATGAAAAACCAAGTTTGTCAAGTGCGGAAACTGAAATAATGTTTTTAGAAAGACTGGGTACATAATAGCAGATATATAAAGATAACTCAAATCCGCTAGGAAGCTGGATCACATATGTTCCCCTCGAGACGGCAGCCACTCGTGCTCCATTCCCGACACGCAGGTCCACCTCAACCTTTACGAGGGGTTCGATGTTTCGGAGCCCCTGCACATGATTACACAGATGAGAACCACAACCAGTATCTAGTACCCAAGTTCCGTAACTTGCGTGGTTAATCTCAATCATATGAATAAAAGTAGAAGAGGAAGAAAACATACCAACAGGTTTAACGCGACCTGCCTTTATGTCCTCATGGTATACGGGACATGTACGCCTCCAATGCCCAGTCTTGTGGCAATGGTGACACTCCATGTTACCATCCTTGCTCTTTGTCGCGCCTGATGAGTTGCTCGACTCACCAGACCACTCTTACCTCGAACCCGACTTCTTGAACTTCGCCTTACCTCTCGCTAGGTCGCTTTAGCTTTGCCCTTACCCTTGCCCTTGTTTGACACAACGAGAACATCCTGTTTCATGCTCCCACTGAACTTCATGTCCTTCTCGGTCTGTACAAGAAGGGAGTGCAGTTCATGGGGACTTTTATTCAAATCATTCATATAGTAATTTGCTCTAAAGAGCGCAAAACCATCGTGGAGTGAATGAAGCATGCGGTCAATCACAATGTTCTCGCTGATCTTACAATCAAGCGTCTCCAGCTTCTCGACATTCTCAATCATGCTGAGAATGTGTGGGCTAACTGGTTGGCCCTTCTGGAGTCTCGCATCAAAGAAGCGAGTGGTATGCTCATAGGTCACGATTCTCGGTGCTTTCGAGAATTCCTTAGTGAGCGTGGTGAAAATCTTGTTTGCACCATGGGCTATGAAGCGTTTCGGCAAATTGGGTTCCATTGCAAAAATGAGTACGTTTTTAATCGCACCCGCTTCCATACATAAATCGTTAAACTTGGCGATCTCATTAGCTCTAGCCGTGGGACCTGGGTTTGGCGGGATGGGCTCTATTAGATATTTGAGCTTCCGTCGTCACCGCGGCAAGCATTCCGTAATGCCGCCTCCCGTCCGCGAAGTTTGATCCATCATTCTTCATCGAGTAGACCGATTCATCCGATTCATGAAGATCCGAAGCCAGGACTCACGGTCCAATGTGGCACTTGGCATTGGGTCGTTAGTAGGACCAACCATTTCGTTATATAGTTTAATAGATCGTGTTCTACATTGAAAAAGAAAGAAAAACAAAAACGAAATAAGCAACTCATCGAGGTGATTTAAGTCTATTTAAAAAATTCATTTTAACGTGTAGACTCTCGCACTTGCATAATTGATCTCCCTCAAGAATAATACAAGTGATCCCAAGACTCAATTTCTGTAAATTGATAAGCCAACTGTTTAGCTAATTCTTCCGTAAGAACTCTTGGTCGATAGATTTCCGTAAATCCTATCTATAGTCCACCATAATCACAGGATCGTACGAGTGACCATAGTGTTGAGATAAAATAGGTCAATCGGTTCCAACTTACCCGACGTAGAAGGGGTCATATTATGCCTACCGACGAAGAAGGGACTCATTGGAGTTTGACCTATAAAGACCATTCTCAATTTTGGTTTATACGAGGAAGATCCCATCAACTTAATTTTAATTCATTTTAAGTGAACGAATAACTAGCGACTGCGTGAATGAATTAATTTAGGTGATGGCTTAGCATTGATCGTGTGACATGAGAATGTCAAAGAAAACTAACTCGTGACCTCTATATGTGTTAGTTTTCATGCAATAAATAGGTGGTTTGGTTTTTAGGCGGAAAATGATGCATATTATCGTTACGGTAAATAAATAAAAGAATGCAGTACGTAAATAAAATTCCTAGTGTGGCCTATCCTAGTAAAAAGAACATAATACAACTTTGGAATCCACCGTTGGACCCGAAAAGCTTGTCTTGATGTTCCATCTTTGACCTTGCAGCGGGAGTGAGCATCCGATCTCCATCTTTGGTCTTCTCAAAAATTACAATTTAAAATTTACAAATATAAACCTATTTACATTCTAAATACGAAAGCGTAATTACAAGTGAAAAATCCAAAATCGGAGATACGAGATCTCAAAATACAACCAAGACCGTGTTCCATCATTACGGTAACACGTTCTACTAAGGCCACACTAATTTACAACCGTTTGTAAAAATGAATAAATACGTAATAAAAGGCATTCACGGCATTCAAAATAACGATAAAAGAAAATGCATCAACTAAAACAAATTTATTCGTGACATAATTCCGTAATTATGTTAAATTTATCCAAACCACCTTTTAACGATTAAAATTTATGTGATAAAACCGCTTCTATACATTTAATTTTAATCTATTACAATCTGTTACTTTAAATACGCTTTAAAATAACTCAATGGTACGTGTGTGAACCGTTTCACAATCATAGCGAGTGTACAATATCCGTATAAAGTACATATTAAGGCCAAAAGAAAATTTAAAACAAAAGGAATAAATTTTCAAAGCTGCCAGAACAAAAATCCCTCGATCCAGGGACAAAAGTGCTCGATCGAGGAACAAAAGGGCTCGATCGATCGAATCGCTAGTCGATCGAGAGGTATGCTAATCGAAAGTACTCGATCGACAAGATCGGAGGTCGATCGAGGGCTTTTATCAGCAAATCTGCTCGATCGAGTACGAGGACTTCTCGATCGAGCAGTGGGGTTTTAAACAGAGGTCGATCGAGTACTGAAAATACTCGATCGAGCAAAAACAACAAGGAAGGGCTCTCGATCGAGTAGAAACATGCTCGATCGAGGGCAAAAACATTCTGAAAACATGAAACCCTCGTGAAAACAGTTTTGACGAAACAAAACATCTCAATTTTGATCAAAACCGCATCAAAACAATTTTACAATCTGACAAAACTTGACATATTATTATAATCTCCGTATAAAATAACAATATGCAAAAGAACAAAACGAAAAATGAAACAAAAACAGCCGTGTAATACATGAGACGGCACGGTTTTTGAGACAAAAAACAATCGTTTCAAAATCGGTTTTATGAAAAATCACAATGAAAATTTACGTGGCCTCGCTCTGATACCACTTGAAGGGTAATATCCGTATAAGACCCTTTAAATTTAAGGATTATAACGTAAATTTAACATGTGAAATATGGTCATAAACGAAATATAATGAAAAACGATTAAGCACAAGAATTAACCTTCGGTCCTAGTGCAATTCGGCAATGAGAGATCAAAGTAGACCTCCTCCTAATTGTTGCACCCAAGATCGTCTAAAAATATGCCCTTGTGCTAAATATGCGTTCTCTAATTGCCTTGCAATATTGAGAGAACTTGATGTGAGTTTTTCGAGATGTGAGATCTAGGTTTCAGAGAGAAAATGATCTCCAAAACCCTAATTTTGTTGTCAAAATGAATTAGGTTTCAAAAGGAGAGAAGGCTCTCCTTTTGTTGCCTCGGTCCGCGGGTCACTAGAGGAGGGAGTGGGCTTTCCACTTTCTCCTCATTTAACTCGTGATCCGACTGATCCGACTCGTCTCGCTAAAATGTATATGACGCGGTTTTTATTATAAATCGTCATCGGTTATCGGCTATTAAAATATCAACTAATAACACGGGTTAGTTGAAGTATTAATACATGTCCGACAAAGACGATATTGTATAATTAATTTATTCAATATACATTAATCGAATATAAATCGTTTACATTCAATTTACGAATTAATCGCTTAATTCGCTTAGCCCATTTTATTTAATCCGTATTAAATAAAATATCTCAACATCACGTTTGACTAATTACTAGTCAATAACTCGGACTAATGGTTAGTCAAAATTGGCATCAACATGACCGTATTTTCATCATCACGTCTCTCAAACGTATCCTATAGGTGTGACTTTTAGGGACCAGTTGATCACCGCCATCTGTATGACAATAACGTCAAACTTATCTAGCAAGCCAACCGTTATTGATAAACGTGGATCAACTGATAATAATACCAAAAGTATGCCCTTTGATCCTTTTAGAGATTTATAAGTCCTTGCACTAACTGTTAAGGACACCAGCCCCAACAGTTATAACCTTGGAAATATGAATTCAAGGTTATAGCTGAACCTACTATAACTTTGAAGTGCGAGTCAAGGTTATAGCTGAGACTAATGTAACCCTTGGATTATGGCTCAAGGTTATGGTTGACGCTAGTATAACTTTGAGTTTCGTGTCAAGGTTATGGTTGAGGTTACTATAACTTCAAAGGTTTTTATTAAAGTTATAGTTGAGGCTGGTATAACCTCACGTTTAGAGTTTATGTTATGGTTAAGGTTACTATAACATTGATCATTAGTATTTGTTTCATATATAGAGTTATACCCAGTTGTAGTATAACATTGTGTTAGCTTATGTCTTCGGTTACTCTATTCACATAATAAGTAGTACAGTCGGTCACACTGTTCTATGGTTTGAGTCGTGATGTTTGTTCATGCATTGTTGGCGCTGTCAGCTATACTGTGTGCTTGTTATTTGGTTGGTTGTATAGATGACGATAGTATCAGTTATATACTATCGGAATGAACAAACGCTACCCTTCGGGGATTCTTATGGTCTATGGTCGGGGGGGGGGGAGCAGAGGCAATTCGTTATACGCTCTGTTTCCCCGAGTGTCGTTCGGTGTAGCAGAGGCAGTTCGTTATACGCTCTGTGTTTCACCGAGAGGTCTGGCCAGGTCTTAGGCATGTAGGCAGTGGTTATACGCTACACATAGTGTGGATGCAGTTCGTTATACGGTCCACAGGGAATGCAGTTCGTTATACGATCCATACCGACTATGGAGGCAGTTCGTTATACGCTCCATCTCTAGAGGCAGTTCGTTATACGCTCTAGTGGTTATAGGCAGTTCGTTATACGCTCTAACGGCGTTCATTCTATACACTGTGTTTGTTGCTAGGGTAGTTTGTTATACACTGTAGTAGTTGAAGGCAGTTCGTTACACGCTCCATTAGTCAGAGGCAGTTCGTTATACGATCTGAGGGTTGAACAGTTTGGTTATGGTTACGCCGAGTTTGATTGTCCTAAGTTTCTACATGGTGTCATAACATGGGTGGTAGTCATGTGTCGTCTCATGTGGTTTAATTTGGAGTCATTAATTAGGTGGTTATTCTAATATGTTCTTGTTTGATGGGAAGTTGATGATGAGTCTTCATGAGTATAGATGATATCACATGTTTAGTAATTGTGTGTTTCAATTGTTAATGATTGTTGATTATATTCCATTGTTGTAAACATGACTGGGAGAGCATCTAGTTACTCCCGACTGATTGTCGACCCCCTTTTCAGGTTGTTCAGTTTGTTGCAGTTTGGTTGATGCTTGCTTGGGGAATGTGCGAAGCGAGCTTAATAATAAAATAGGACTTTGTTTTAAAATTTTAAGAACCCCTTGAATAATGTATTAGTTGTTTTGGATTTAGTAGCGAACCAGATTGGTTAGGTGTTTCCGCCATCTTGACCCTTTTATCAGTATCGTACTCTGATATTTATTTTATATATAAGTTTTCCCTTGTTTTATAATCCGGGTTGTTACAGTTGGTATCAGAGCGAATACGCTCCCAACTCTCGCGTAGTTAATGACTAAAATAGTAAATTGACTTAGTAAATGAGTGAGAGTAAATGGGGTAGAAAAAATTAAGGACTTGGTTGTTTATGCCTTAATGTTTTGCATCGTTATTAATTGTATTACATGTTCTGTCCATGTACTTGTTTGTTTATGTCTTTTATGTACTATGTTGTTTATGACCTGATGTTTTGTTTCGTCATTAATTGTATAAAATGTCTTGTTCATGTATGACTTTTTCGAGCATTCTTTATTGATTTTAAAGATGGATAATTTTGAAAATGTCATCTACATGTTACGTGTCGTGCATTTTGGTTATGTTGGTTAAAATTTTTAATCCTTGATAACCAGAGATTTACTTTTATCGTACTTTTATCCTTTTGGATCATTTGGTGGTGTTGTCCTTGTTTAAGGTGATTTCGAGGTTGATTCCCTTGTGGTTTCTTGAGGCAACAATTTATGATTGATTATAGTTATTGGGATGTTGAGGTATAAAAGAAAAGAACGTTTATATTATGAGTTTAGTAACGAAGAGTTTACTTTGGGATTAGAGGTTTTTGAGATGAAGTTTCCTTTGGGATTAGAGGTTGTTAAGATGGAGTTTCCTTTGGGATTAGTGGTTTTTAAGTCCTTTTATGTGATTGAGGAAATCCTTTTGATGATAAAGGTTGGCGATATTTGGCATAAGATGTATGATTGTGGTTTGACAGTTTCACTAGAAGTGAGAGACACGAAAGGTGGATTTATCTTATGGTGTTGTTTGGCAATGCTGAGACTTATGTTCTTAGCCGTGAGAATTACTTAACTTTGTCTTGTGTTAAGGAAAAAGTTATGCGAGTTATTTATGGATCGAGTGATGCGTGTCTATAATATGATGTTTTACATCTTTATTTCCACGCATTTTATGTCTATTATATGTAGTTTATTCTACTATTTCCCCTATTTCTGTCTACTCTCGTGTTTTTATGTAATATTGCAGATTATTGCGGAAATGGGTAGAAAATGAACCAAATCTTGACCCCGGAAGCTAAGCTTAGGAAAGACATGAATATTTGACTTGGACTTGAAGTTTAGAATGCATTTCAAGGCCTGAAGATAGCAAAAGCATGGGTGCGTACGAGTTTAACAAGCAAAGAAGCACCTCACGACATTGCAGGCTGCTTCAGATGGCTATATCTCGAGTTCTAGAGCAGATAATTGAGTGATTCCAATTGGAGGTGAAAGCTTATCCTCTTAGCTTTCCAACGCCGCATAGAACGCCTGATTTGACCAAGTAACGAAGAAATGGCGGCTGTTTTAAGATCGATGCGCGCTGCAGGAATCGTCGAATGCATTGCATGACGGTATTGTTGGTCGATCGACTGGTCCAAGTGGTCGATCGACCACACCACGGGTTCCAGTAGCTACTGTTCGCTGCTACTCAGTCGATCGACTGACATGCTTAGTCGATCGACCAAGATGCTACTTCAGACGAGAACATAAAGATCGAGAAATACAAAGCCCAAAGCTATATTAGGTTTAGGGATTTGGTTACGTTAGTTGGCTATATAACGTAACCTGACTAAGAACTTTAATCATTGAGTTTTTCATCATCAAATTTATTAGGGTTCTTGAGATTATTTCGTAATCAATAAAGTTACTTTTGCATTCGGTTTTGATCCTTTCTCTGCAATTCCATTCGGTACTTCTCTGTTCTTATATTGGTTTCATTACTTTGTTCATTTGTAGTATAGAATTGCTAGAGTAGTAATCCCAAAAGCCAATTATCGTTTATTGTTATTTGCTTATTTAATTATTTCAAGCATGAATCCAGTAGTTTTAATCGTTAATCTTGTTGTTGTTATTTCTAATATGAGTAGCTAGATTTCCTTCGCTAGGATGTAGGGGATCTATAGCGTAGATGGCGTAGAATTAGGCGACCTGAATTAGGGCATCAGTCGATCGACTGGTTTCTCTGGTCGATCGACTGTGCTAGTTGGTCGATCGACTACCTATAGTAGTCGATCGACTGACGCGTGTATGATTAGCATCGTTTTTAATTTATTAATAGCAGTATTTGACAGCGAGACCGAGAGGGAACCTGTTAGATGCTCAGTATTGACCAACCCATTAAGATCTAGAGATAGGGGAGGGAAATAATTGATGAATTAGAACAATTAAATTGCTAAGATCGAAAGACAAGTAATTTAGGCTTTAAGAATCACTTTTCAGTGCGAGAGCTAGCATTAGTGAGACTTAGGGGCTAGTAGCATAGGCCGGAAGGAGCTATTGGTTAACTTGGACCGTGAGGACTTGTTATTTACCCATCTACACGACTTTATTTCAGACTTACCTAGGATTATGCGCCATCGCAACTATAGTGAACCGACCGTCTTAGCATTTCTTTTATATTTGATTTAATCCAGTTTCTTTAGTTTACTTTTAATTTCACTGCCATTAGTATTAGCCAACCAATTTCAAAATCCCCAATTAATTGTTACTTTTATAGACTGAAAAATAGCAAACAAAATCAACCTTGTCTCTCTGTGGTTCGACCCTTACTATCACTAGCTATAGTTTTAGTTTGGAATTATAAATTTAATTTTGGTACTGAAACGACGGTATCAAATTTTGGCGCCGTTGCCGGGGAGACGGTGTAATTCTGTTTGCTTTATTTTAGTTTATTTTCCTTGTCTCAGGGAACTTTTGTTCCTTGAGGCCGTTGCTTACCTTTGCTTCTAGTTTTGCTTTTGCACAGTTAGAGGACAGGTTTTTGAGAGGAAGACTTGAGTACTCTCACTTTGGAAATTATGGCTACGATATATGATAATTTTCAGCCAAAGGAGCACCACCTTCCAAAGGGGCGCCAGTTACCTACCCCTACTACCGGTAAATTCGAGTTTCGTTCCTCTTATATTGATTTAGTGGAACGGAATCGCCATGGTCCGCGGATGAAGACCCCTTGAAACATATGGAAATTTTCACGGACTATTGTTGTTCAATACCTATACCGGACGGGGTAACTCAAGATGAAGTAAAGGGGTTTATGTTCTTGTACTCATTGAAGGACTCAGCGCGAGATTGGTACCGCTACCTTGACAGGGTAGCAGCTGGAGTCACGGACTGGACATCTCTAGCATTAGCCTTCTACAAGAAGTACTTCCCACTTTCAAAGACTGACGCCTTGAGAGGTAAAATCACGAGTTTTCAGCAAAGAGCCGATGAAGATTTTTGTGAAGCATGGGGACGTTTCAAAAGTTTGGTCCGAGCTGTCCCTCATCATGGTTTCCAGCAATGGTATCTTTGCAACCTATTTTACAACGCTCTATATGATGATTACAAGGTCATCTTGGATGCATTTTGCTAATGGCAGGTTTCAAAACAATACCGGTCAAAGTAAAGGTTGGAACACTATTGAGGAAATGGCAGTCCATAGAGCTGAGTTTGGTAGTTCGCGTGGAAATTCGCCAAAACAAAGTGATGAAATGAGTGCCGTTGTGACACTTATTACTTCTATTACTGCCCGTCTCGAGAAGCTCGAGGCCTCTGAAGCTTCCAAGGAGAGAATTGAAATGCCTACCCATAATTTAGATGAGACCGAAAAGTTGAGAGAAATGGTTCAACTTCTCTTGGTTCAAGTGGCAAATATGGAAGCAGCCGGGATTGAGTCCTCAAAGAATTTTGTGAAGCAATTGGAGAACATGGAGGCTAAGCAAGCTGCTAATTCTTCAAGTAAATGTGAAGAGCCGGTTGAGACAATCAATGCCATCAATCTCAGAAGTGGCCTTTCTTATGAAAGTCCCGACGAGCCAAAGGAAGACTCGGGAAATGATGAAGAAGCTCATTTAAATTCTGGTGCAAAAACGAGCTTAACTGCCAGTAATCCTGGTCGATCGACCAACATTCTCAGTCGATCGACTGAGGTGTCAGATAAAATAGTTTCTGATCAGAAACTATTCACTCCTAGCCCGAGTGGTCGATCGACTAACCTCACCAGTCGATCGACTGGATCACCTGACGAACTCAATTCGAACAGAACATTCACGCCGACCAAGTTGGTCGATCGACCAACCATATCAGTCGATCGACTGAGATCCCAGTACAGGACGCAAATCCGTCAATTAATTTGCATGATTCTACACTTATAAATGATTTGACGGAGGTTTTAAATTTACGGAAGCCAAGGGTTGCTGATCCTATGGCCAGTTATACAGTTCCGTATCCGGAGCGTTTAGAGAATGCAAAGTTGGAGCGTCAGTTCGACAAGTTTTTGGAGGTCGTCAAGGGTCTTGAGGTAACCGTTCCTTTCATTGATTTAATTACCCGGTACCTTCCTATATGAAATTTATGAAAGATATTTTATCCGTAAAACGACATATAGAGGATCTTCGTGTAGTAGCTTTCAACGCAACGGGCACCGCCCATCTTCGAAATAAGCTACCTCATAAACGATTTGACCTGGGTAGTTTTTCTATATCTTGCTGTATTGGGACCCATATAGTTGATAACGCCTTATGTGATACGGGGCTAGTGTCGGTGTTATGCCGTTGTCTCTTTTGGGAGACTTGGTTTCACTAAATTTCAGACATCGATATTACCGTGAAGATGGCCGACCGTACCCAATCACGGCCAATAGGTATTTTAGAGGACATACCTGTGCAGATAGGGAAATTCTTTATTCCCGTTGACTTTTTGGTTTTGGATATTCCAGAAGACCGACACACTCCTATTATTTTAGGACGACCATTCTGCGCACTTTGTCGGTGCGGTGATAAATTTCGGGGATAGGACCATGATGCGTGCGGGTAGGGGATGAAAATTTGAACCTTTACGGACCAAGGCGTTCATAAGGCACCGATGCAAGTCAAACCTTGTGACGCCATATCCTCTATAGATCCTATTACGGATCCTCCTAGTGCTATTCGAGTTATATTCTCAACATCGACACCTCCGCCCCGACTTGGGAGCAAATTGGAGGACCATACTGTTATTTCGTTTCTTTGCAGGTCATGGCGAGAGAGGGCATAGGAGATCCTGGTGATACTAGTGAGACAGATTCGAGCAAGTCGAGAGAGAGATAAGCCGGGCAAAGTGAAGAAGTGTGTCATTGATTATGCGACACGGATGCCCTTCCTCCGATCAGGCCGGTTGTCCGGAAGCCTAGAGTAGCGGTCCATCTCTGAAAGGACCTCTTTTGGTCAAGTGCCCTGCTTTGGGGTAGCTTGTTATTGAGCCATAGTGCTATTTGGCTTGTAATTATTTTGTAATTTTGGGCTTTTGTTGAACTTTTTATTGCTTTTATTAGGACGATTAGTTTTAGCTTTAGTTTAGTTTATTTGAGTTGACTTTGGACAAGTTTTGGTATTGGTATTTTTGTATTTTGCATATTTTGTGAAATTTTCAGGTAATATGGAGTTGATAGAGGATAGGAAATCGTTCCATGGAGGTTGCCACGATCGAGCCCTGCTGATTCTTGATCGAGTTCTTGCCGCTGTGCAATTCGAGATAGAGGAGTTTTTTCTCCTTTTCTCTCTCGTTTATTTCTCCTCCTTATTTCCTTTGTTTTTAATTTTTACATGCTACGTCCTTAACCTGAGTTTTAAAAATTTTTGAAATTAAAATTACCAATTTGTTTACCCAAATATTTTTCAAGCTTTAATTAAACCACATTCCGCTGCTTTTAATTTGGTTTAATTATGTTTTGTTGGGTAATTAATTTGAGTTATTTCTCCCTATTTCTAATTGATTTATTGCAATTCCCTTTTGTCGGGAATTGGTTTGGGGAGGTTTTGCCTTATTGTTTGATTACTTATAAGAACTCAAGTTGTTTGCAGGATTGGATTGACGCGATTCACTGCTAGTGCACCTATTCTGTTGTGGCCCCTGCTGTTGCCGCGACGATGTATGCTCGTGATCCCTGCTGTATCACGGTTGCTTTTATCTCCCCCGTTTCATGTCTGGTTTGGGGAGGTTATATCTTGTGAGTTTCCTACTCCATTTTATTTTATCTCCTTTAAGTTTAGTTTGCATTTTTACCGCCCTCTTACATTCTCTCATTGTTGCTTGCTGTTAGGTAGTAGTTGGTCCAATGAGGACATTGTCCAATTTGGTTTGGGGAGGGTAATGCACACTTAAGTCTGCATTTGCATTTGTTTTGCATTCACGTTTATATATTTCTGTTTGCATTGTACTTATTTCTTATATATACAAAATTCCAAAAAAAATTGAAAAATGTCATAAAATTCAGAAAATCACGTTTATTTTTGCATTTTAGGATGAGTCAGATTGGAGTATTCATTACTGATAGTTGTCATTTGCTTAAGCCTTGCATTGTTTCACATCTTTTAGCAAAAGTTTTTGCAATATCTCGAATTTCGTTTCAAAATTTGTTGAACTAGTAGACTTGACTTGAAAATTTTGGTAAACTACAAAAATCTTTCTAAGGATTAGAGCCTATAAATCGGTGACATTCATGACCGATTTCATGTAGGAATGTGAGTAGCACTCCTTATAAGACATGTTACATTAATTTGCATAAACATGAACTTGATCTACTTAATACCTGTATGCATTCGGTTTGTGGTTTGTTGACACATGTGGTAGAGATTTCCCTTTTCTTATTTTGCCCATGAACCCCTCATAGCCAAATTTAGCCTTTTGTCCCTTAACTACATCCTATATTTAGCCTGCCTTTGTCAAGCTAGTAATATTAGTCTTTGGGAACGTGTTTATTGCGGTTTGGTTATATTACTCTTTATCGAGATGTTGGTGAAATGGTGGAAGGAAAGGAAAGAAAAAGGTTTGAAAAGAAAAAAAAAAAGAAAAAAAAATGGTTTGAAAAGAAAGAAAAAAAAAAAAGAGAAATGCGTGTTGTACTGTTGAGGGTGGTCGATCGACTGGCCATCTTAGTCGATCGATCATGACCAGAGAAAAAAGAAAATTCGAAAATCACATGTTTCAACTATTATGATTTGGTGGTTTTTACTCCCATGTATTATTTATATCTTTTGGGGAGTTGACATATCTCGGAGGTTGTGAGATTTGTGCTTCAGTTAGCACCGTTCCGATCGATTAGTTGAGTTTGAAGTTGGGAAGTGCGCATTATTTGGATCCCGTTGTTGCTAGCTCGGTCTTTTCACTCCACATATCCAAATCGTTTTAGCCCCTTCTTACCCATTACCTCACATATCCCATATTTATATCTCGGCATGTGTCATGGTCATTTGTTGGTTGGAATGCATATGTACGGTTGTAGAGATCATTTTCATGTTAGACTGCATGCATGTTCTTATAGGTCGTAGTTAGGTGAGTGTCACTACAAAATTTACTTCTTTCTATCTCTTACATTTACTCACCTTGTGTTGTATTGTGTGATTGAGCGACCCGTGAGAGTCCAATTTTGAAAGTCTTGCAAGGTCGAAAGTTCAACATCCTTTTCGAAATATGCATAAATTCGTTTGCTTGACATTGCGCTTTTAGTAGTTGATTCATATGCATTAAATTGGTTTAAGTAGATGATTTTCAGTTTGTCCATGTTTTGCTCCTTTCTATCTAGATTTAGTATTGCATTTAGTTTGCTTGGGGACAAGCAAAGGTTTGGTTTGGGGAAGTTTGATGCGTGTCTATAATATGATGTTTTACATCTTTATTTCCACGCATTTTATGTCTATTATATGTAGTTTATTCTACTATTTCCCCTATTTCTGTCTACTCTCGTGTTTTTATGTAATATTGCAGATTATTGCGGAAATGGGTAGAAAATGAACCAAATCTTGACCCCGGAAGCTAAGCTTAGGAAAGACATGAATATTTGACTCGGACTTGAAGTTTAGAATGCATTTCAAGGCCTGAAGATAGCAAAAGCATGGGTGCGTACGAGTTTAACAAGCAAAGAAGCACCTCACGACATTGCAGGCTGCTTCAGATGGCTATATCTCGAGTTCTAGAGCAGATAATCGAGTGATTCCAATTGGAGGTGAAAGCTTATCCTCTTAGCTTTCCAACGCCGCATAGAACGCCTGATTTGACAAAGTAACGAAGAAATGGCGGCTGTTTTAAGATCGGTGCGCGCTGCAGAATCGTCGAATGCATTGCATACGGCATTGTTGGTCGATCGATCTGGTCCAAGTGGTCGATCGACCACACCACGGGTTCCAGTAGCTACTGTTCGCTGCTACTCAGTCGATCGATCGACATGCTTAGTCGATCGACCAAGATGCTACTTGCAGACGAGAACATAAAGATCGAGAAATACAAAGCCCAAAGCTATATTAGGTTTAGGGATTTGGTTACGTTAGTTGGCTATATAACGTAACCTGACTAAGAACTTTAATCATTGAGTTTTTCATCATCAAATTTATTAGGGTTCTTGAGATTATTTCGTAATCAATAAAGTTACTTTTGCATTCGGTTTTGATCCTTTCTCTGCAATTCCATTCGGTACTTCTCTGTTCTTATATTTGGTTTCATTACTTTGTTCATTTGTAGTATAGAATTGCTAGAGTAGTAATCCCAAAAGCCAATTATCGTTTATTGTTATTTGCTTATTTAATTATTTCAAGCATGAATCCAGTAGTTTTAATCGTTAATCTTGTTGTTGTTATTTCTAATATGAGTAGCTAGATTTCCTTCGCTAGGATGTAGGGGATCTATAGCGTAGATGGCATAGAATTAGGCGACCTGAATTAGGGCATCAGTCGATCGACTGGTTTCTCTGGTCGATCGACTGTGCTAGTTGGTCGATCGACTACCTATAGTAGTCGATCGATCGATGCGTGTATGATTAGCATCGTTTTTAATTTATTAATAGCGATATTTGACAAAACCGATCTGAGAGGGAACTTGTTAGATGCTCGTATTGACCAACCCATTAAGATCTAGAGATAGGGGAGGGAAATAATTGATGAATTAGAACAATTAAATTGCTAAGATCGAAAGACAAGTAATTTAGGCTTTAAGAATCACTTTTCAAGGCGAGAGCTAGCATTAGTGAGACTTAGGGGCTAGTAGCATAGGCCGGAAGGAGCTCTTTGGTTAACTTGGACCGTGAGGACTTGTTATTTACCCATCTACACGACTTTATTTCAGACTTACCTAGGATTATGCGCCATCGCAGCTATAGTGAACCGACCGTCTTAGCATTTCTTTTATATTTGATTTAATCCAGTTTCTTTAGTTTACTTTTAATTTCACTGCCATTAGTATTAGCCAACCAATTTCAAAATCCCCAATTAATTGTTACTTTTATAGACTGAAAAATAGCAAACAAAATCAACCTTGTCTCTCTGTGGTTCGACCCTTACTATCACTAGCTATAGTTTTAGTTTGGAATTATAAATTTAATTTTGGTACTGAAACGACGGTATCATCGAGAGTAGAATAATGGAAATGAATTGAATGTTATTGTGGAATTAGATTGAACATCTTGGGAATTTTGGAGACTATGCTTGTCTTTAATTGGAATACCATAATTGAGGAATAAGAATCGTTAATGATTATTAGGGAGTTATGAAAGATTTTATGATTTATCCGCTAAGGAGTTATTTATTGATCATACGTTTTTAAGGATGGGTTGAAAGAGACGAACTGTAATTTATGGACTTGGGAGATGTTAATGTTAAGTTGTACTCGCGTTGACTTATTGAATGGCCTTGTCGACGATGGTTATGATGTATCGTGGTGTTCATCTTTTGAGGGTATAGAGATTACTATGGATGAATTTGTTAAGTGTGATTACATGAGGTTCTTGAGAGTGGATGGACATGAGAGTTGGATGTCTTGAGAGCTTATGATCTTGAGAGTTGATAACTTAAGGATGTAGTGATTGTAAAAGGGCAGTTATATAGAGATTTGTTGGTCTTGAAGTATTATGGTAATGTGATTAAAGGATGTTACAAGACGAAGATACCTTGAGTGATGATTGTACGATATTTGTAAGACCTTGGTTATCGTGCCTTATTTATCTTATGTTAAGGTGTCGTCTTTGAGTAGATAAACTAGTTTTTGGAGTCGTCTATTCTTGTCATCATTGCACGTGTTAACCAAACCACTTCTATTTGAGCCTTCAGACCAAAGGTTTCTTTTATCCTTGTCCTCTGCTGTTTTATCTATCGTTGCTCTCTATTGATTCTTTATTTCAGCTCCAATTCCTTCGTCTTTGAACTTTTGAAATTACCCTTTTCACATTGATTTCTCTCTAAGCTTTTACTTCTTAAAGCTATGTGTTCTTTTGCATTGTGTTATTACACGAAAATGTTTTGTTTGGCTTGCAAGTTATTTATTCTTTCATGGTAACTTGAAAATGTTTGAAATCTCTTTAGAGCTACTTGTGATCATCTCGTAGTGGAAGCTTGGATCCTTTTGCGAGCGATGTTAGATACTTTGAGATTGATGTTTGGTTATTTGAGGTTGAGAACTTAGTAACACAGTTGTATGCGAGTGTGAATTGGGATAACGTATTGAGTTTTGGAGAATGAGTATTAAAGGTCTTACTGAGCTAAGAAAGTTCGAGGGTGTTTTTTAGTTGATGGTAAATAGAGGGTTGTATGTTCTATCTGAGATAAAGCGTTTCGTTAAGAGTATGAGTGATTAATTGAAGGGCATAGATTCATACAGTCTTGTGGTGGATTTGTGATGTTGAGATGATATTCATGGATAGTAATCTGTAACTGCAAATTGAGGTTATAAGTTCGGTGATTATATGAGCACAGGTGATGAGAGTTGTATGGTGATATTTTTATGCTTTGATGGAATTGCGTTATCGATGGATATGTGCGTTGTGGTACAATAGGTACTAGCTTGACTAAAGATGTATAGTTCCTTGGGTGCTTAGGAGTGTCACGATCATAAGTGTTCAAAGGAAATGATTGGGTCTAGTGAGTGCGATAAATGATTTTATCATGAGATTGGGGTGGCATAGAATTTTGAAAGTTTAGTCAGAGTTTAAGATTTGAGATTGATGACTTTGAGAACTAGAAATATATCGAGAATCATCGAGATTTGTTAAAACCTCTTTGAGCTTAAGAGTTGTGATTGGTAGTAAGCACTACTCGTTTTGAGGATATTAGAGTAAGAGTGATTCTAATGGCACTCGTGAGTGAAAGAGTTTTCTCATTCGAAAGATACTCTTAGTTTAGAGATTATCTGTTTGGGGTTTTGGTCAATGTTAGATCTTGTGGTGAATGGTAAACTAGAATTGGAGTATTTGTTAAAGGTTGTGTGGATTTGGAGTAACAGTAACGAGTTCACAATTTTGAGAGGTCATATATGTTTTGAATGATGGTTAGTGATGGTAGTTGGATGAGTGTTTGAAATATGAGGACTAGATGTTAGTTTAAAGATTATTTTGGGTTGCGATGGTTAGAGTATGATATGACTTTTGAGGTTGTAGAGTATGTGAAGTTGATAATAACATTGAGGATTTAAGATATCTCTCTATGTTTGAGCGTTGATATGGACCAGAGTGCGCAGCGGTTAGGATTCCGAGATGTCCTTTGTTGATGATCACTTGTAATTCTTAACTTCTTTGATCTTATCTTTGAAATTCAAGTTTCGTGGACGAAACTTCTTTTTAGGGGGTTTAATTGTAACACCCCGTATTTTATAATAATATTTTATTGTAAAAGTATTTTATTAAATTAATTATTTCGAAGTGGATGGATGTATTTTGGAAATATTTATATTTATCGCCTTCATTCTCTATTTTATTATTTCTCGTTTCAATCTACTTTTGGAAGGGTTAAAATGTCTGTGCACAATTTTACTATTTTAATTTAATAATTTCATTTCTATAATAAGCTCTCCTTGCATTTTAATGTGGTCCAATCGGATTTATAATCAGATAATCCATTGTGTGAGCTAATGGACCCAAAGCCCATTAATTAATCTCTTATAAATAGAATTAACCGAGCAAGCAACTAAGTCAATTCACTTATTTTGGTTCCCACGTAAATTGCCGCACGCTATTCTCCTCTTCCTTCTCTTTTGTTCTCTTTTCTTCATTTGACTCCATTGTTGAATATCTTTCCTTCTTCCAAACTCATACACAGATTATATTTCCACAATCCTTGCTCTTAACTCTATTTCATATTCATCTCCAAATATTTTTATGAGAATTATTTGTATGGACCTTTAGACCTACCTTTAAGGTCTCTTATTTTAATGGGTGAAGAAGAAGAATAGCCTTTCATGGCGTTTTCAAGGGTTTCGGTCTGTGCTTTTATTTTGTATCACTTTTCCGAATGTTTACACGTGTTGGAGACAAGGCTATGTTGGTCGTTTTATTTATGGAGGTTTTCATTAATTGCTAACAAGGTAACTAGGTGTTTCTCTTTTAATTGTGTTTATGCCAATTGATGTAATTAATATGATTTAATGATTGTTTTACATGATTGGTACATGTTTGACTATTTGTTATCATGATTAAATATGTTTCGCATAATTGTATATGTTTTTATGCGTTAATTACATGTCGTATGTTGCTTATGCGTTAAATATGGGTGTCATGAGCGTAATTAGGGTTTACGAGTGAATCCTAATGGCGGCATGATAGGCGGCCAAGAGTGCTCTACAAAGTTATAGTTAAAGCTAGTATAACCTTGATGATGATTCAAGTGTTATAGCTGAAGTTGGTACAACTTTGGGTTGTTACTCAAAGTTATGGCTGTTTGAGTTATAACCTTGGAAATATGAATTCAAGGTTATAGATGAACCTACTATAACATTGAAGTGCGAGTCAAGGTTATAGCTGAGACTAATGTAACTCTTGGATTATGGCTCAAGGTTATGGTTGACGCTAGTATAAATTTGAGTTTCGTGTCAAGGTTATGGTTGAGGTTACTATAGCTTCAAAGGTATTTATTGAAGTTATAGTTGAGGCTGGTATAACCTCACGTTTAGAGTTCATGTTGAGGTTAAGGTTACTATAACATTGATCATTAGTATTTGTTTCATATATAGAGTTATACCCAGTTGTAGTATAACATTGTGTTAGCTTATGTCTTTGGTTACTCTATTCACATGATAAGTAGTACAGTCGGACACACTGTTCTATGGTTAAGTCGTGATGTTTGTTCATGTATTGTTGGTGCTGTCAGCTATACTGTGTGCTTGTTATTTGGTTGGTTGTATAGATGTCGATAGTATCAGTTATATACTATCGGAATGAACAAACCCTACCCTTTGGGGATTCTTATGGTCTATGGTCGGGGAGGTAGCAGAGGCAGTTCGTTATACGCTCAGTTCCCCGAGTGTCGTTCGGTGTAGCAGAGGTAGTTCGTTATACGCTCTGTGTTTCACCGAGAGGTCTGGCCAGGTCTTAGTCATGTAGGCAGTGGTTATACGCTACACATAGTGTGGATGCAGTTCGTTATACGGTCCACAGTGGATGCAGTTCGTTATACGATCCATACCGACTATGGAGGCAGTTCGTTATACGCTCCATATCTAGAGGCAGTTCGTTATACGCTTTAGTGGTTAGAGGCAGTTCGTTATACGCTCTAACGACGTTTATTCTATACACTATGTTTGTTGCTAGGGTAGTTTGTTATACGCTCTAGTAGTTGGGGGCAGTTCGTTACACGCTCCATTAGTCAGAGGCAGTTCGTTATACGCTCTGAGGGTTGAACAGTTTTGTTATGGTTACGCCGAGTTTGATTGTCATAAGTTTCTACTTGGTGTCATAACATGTGTGGTAGTCATGCGTCGTCTCATGTGGTTTAATTTGGAGTCATTAATCAGGTGGTTATCCTAATATGTTCTTGTTTAATTGATGGTAAGTTGATGATGAGTCTTCATGAGTATAGATGATCTCACATGTTTACTAATTGTGTGATTCAATTGTTAATGATTGTTGATTATATTCTATTGTTGTAAACATGACTGGGAGAGCATCTAGTTACTCCCGACTGATTGTCGACCCCCTTTTCAGGTTGTTCAGTTTGTTGCAGTTTGGTTGATGCTTGCTTGGGGAATGTGCGAAGCATGCTTAATAATAAAATAGGAGTTTTTTTTAAGTTTTAAGAACCCCTTGAATAATGTATTAGTTGTTTTGGATTTAGTAGCGAACCGGATTGGTCAGGTGTTTCCGCCATCTTGACCCTTTTATCAGTATCGTACTCTGATATTTATTTTATATATAAGTTTTCCCTTGTTTTATAATCCGGGTTGTTACAGCTAACTGTAGATACCCGTATCCGTCGATATTGGAATTTATAGAGAACCCGACAAACACCCGATGATGATAGGACACATGTATTCTTTAGTTGTCATTGTCATTATTTGGAGCTCGTTTTACGATGTAGAATGGGCGTCGTCGATGAAGTATTTTATTAATTTAAATGATATTTAAATTAATGTTTTTTTTAAGTGAGTTCATTTCATTAATTTAAATGATATTTAAATTAAAGTCTTTTTTAAGGTGATTTCAATTTAATTTATTTTATTTTGAATTTCTTTTCCCAAGTTTATTTTATTGAAAATAAAATAAATATTTGATTTGAAAAATCATTTTATGAGTATATTTGGTTTGAAAAATCATTTATTTTAATGTGTTAATTGATTTGAAAAATCGTTTTAAAAATCGAAAAGAACTCGTTTCAACCACACGTTTTTGAGCTCGATTTTAGCTTGGTTTTTGAGCCCGTTTTCTTTACGAGTTGGCACGAATATCGAGTACACTAATCAACCTAAGCCACTACCCATCCAACCCCAGTTCGAACCCCATAACCACGGCCCAAACCATGCCCCAAATCACCCCCAACCAGCCCGCAAAACACGAAACAACCCCCCTGTTTTGCAGCTCAATCCCGAGCCCAAAACCCGCTCCAAATACCACCAAAACCCGTGCCCATTAACCCTAACCCATACCCTAATATCCTACCCATATTACCTTACCTTAATCACCAAGAAAACCCCCCAAACGAACCCTAGAAAACCCCCCAAAAGCTGCTGGACAGCAGCTATGCTCAGCCAAGCCCGTCTGCCTCTCCTCCCTTTTACCCTACTTTAACTCCTTATAAATACCCTCCCTTCACCATACATCCATTCCTCTAAATTCTCCATACATACTACCGTCACTTACAAGCTTTAAACTCCAGAAACAAACCCTAATTGCCTCTCAAAAACCCTCCACAAAACCGACATCCAAACTGGAACAGTTTGTGTGTCCTCTTCGAAAAATAATTCGTTCCTCCTTCAAACCTCCATCAAAACTCGAGTTTCTTGTTCCTAATTAACCATACAACATCCATCTACACATTAGACAAAGATTTACGAGCCAAATTGCCCTTGAGAGTACACGAATTCCCTCGAAAAACCGAGTGTTATACACTGTTTTTTGTGCTTTTTCCTGTCTGTCCAGTTCTGTTTGTGCTCGTTTTTCGTGCCCAATAACTCAAAACGAGCAGGGATTGTTTTAAGATATCTGTTCTCCTCTCTTTCTAGTTTTCAAAACATCTTTTAAATTGAATTTTCATCGTGAAACGAGAGAGAAATCGCTGTTTGAAAGTTGCTGTCCAGATTCGATAAAAACGTGTTGTTTGCTTTGTTTCTTCGTCGACGACGGCCTCTCGAGATAAAATCTACCATCGATTACGACCCAAGACGGTGTCAACGATACATGTAGGTTGAGGGTGCATCAAATCCTCCTCTTTCTTCCCTTTATTTCGTTTTTTATGTTTGTTTTTTCATAGTTCGTTTTTGTTTGTTTATCGTTTTTGTTTATCGTTTGTTCTTATTAACTACGAAACTAGTTTAGTCCGAGTATGAGTTAAAGTACCACCATGAACACCCACGTTGACTTGAGATGGGAAAGAAACCGCTACATCAGTCGGTCGTACACCCCCGTCTCATTTACATATCCTCGTGTTCAAGGTAGGGCATTAATAAAACGAATTCTGACTTCGCTCTTCGCTTTTGACCCCTCTCTTCTCTCGTGTGATTCGACCCACCTTAGGACCCGTCACATGTTAGTATGACCTCTGATTGTTAACATATAACTCATTTAGATGACACTAGATCAATTTGATAACCTAATTAGACACATTAGGGTACATCGACGTAGCTTTAAAAATCAACTAACAATTCTGTAACCTAATTGAATGCATCTCTCTCTCTTTCACCTAATTTCTCGCTAGTATAAGAGTGCGTGATTAGCACCTTCTTATTAACACTCGATGAGTTAAATTAATTAGCAAACTTGACCTAATTGGACCCCTTTAGGCCGTGTAGAATGCGCGTTTGCAAGGTATCTTTTCAAATCGATCAACGTCGTTTCTAACTTGTTTTCTAGCCCGCTTTCGAACTTGTTTCGCAATCAATCGATCTAACTAATGAACCTGACCTAGGACCTAGGGTTGGACGTGGCTTTAGGCCGTGAGGCTTGGCCGTGTCCTTTGGTTTTTCTTGTTTAGTTTGTTTTATGAATCGTTTGTTCTTTATTGTTTTGTCGCTTGTAATTTATCGTTTGTTCGTCGAGTTGTAATTTTCAAGTTAGCTTTCTTTTATCGAGTCAAAACCTCTTTCAAAAACCTTAGTCTTGTTTGGTTAGATGGTTGTGCCCCAATGCAAGTAAGAGCGTAGTAAATCGCATGTTGTTTAAAGCAACATGGCCCGATTTATGCTAGTGCATGCTTTGGTGTGTGGCCCTATGTCTAATTCGATAAGATTAAGTGAAAGCACGCATTACGAGGAGTGACCCAAGGCCGTGAGTCATGTAGGCCGTGGGCCACTCCCTTGTGCACGTTTTCCTAGGCCGAATGGGCAAGGCGTCATGTACGGTTTTGTGTATAGCGTTGTATTTTAGATCGAGTTGTATCTTTAATTTATCGTTGTGTCGGCATGAAATGCCTGGGTTGTAATAGGATAGATCCCAACAGCTCCCCCATTCCCCCTAAGCCTTGTTTGCTTTGTTTTGTATGTTGTTAGATCAATCAACCCACATGCTAAATTACAACTTTGACAAAGTTAGTTTAGTTGCATCTAAAACGACATAGAAATTGTTGTCACATGTTAGGGTTTTAAAACGATGTTTGCATATCATATATCGTAGTAGCTATGACCTTGTTTGAAATCCGACACTTGACTTAGTAGAGGCCGTTATTGACGGGCGGGGTTAGGTGTCCTTATGGGCTTCCTAACACGTACCCTCACCCCTTACTCAAGATCTATGGTTTGTGGATCCGTCTAAATACCATTGGATTACGAGAGTCATTCAAATCGAGTGATATAGGGTACAAGTCTTTATCTTTAATCACTCGTAGTCGACTGGCTTTATGCTTTTCGATGAAAGGTGTAAAGTTGACTTGAACGGTTCCAAGTTCCCATAAAACTTGGTGGCGACTCTAATTTGTCTTAATTCGATTCGAAGGAACCTCGAGTCGATTATGCCTAGTGTGGATCCCGCGGATGCAGTTCCCGAGGGCCTTGTCCACAGTTTGGCGACTCCGCTGGGGAAAAGAGGACTAGTTACACTTTGTTTCTAGGGTCTTTGCCTCCGAGGTGAAACTTGAAAAGAAAGTGTTGGAAAGTAAAACATTACTCATAGTGCTACGATTCATGCATAAACCCTTAAGGATTTTCCCGGGCCGTCCCAACGTTTCTTTGTGATGCGTGGGGGGCGACGTCCCACTATGCTAGGAAGTTGCACATTGCTCGCTTCCACTTCACCTCGCGTGGTTCTTGATGGTGGGGACGCTCTTCTAGGTACTTTACCTTAAGGCCCTTGCTCTATAAGACCGCAAAAGGATGGAGGGCATAGACCTTCTTGTAGAAGACTTGCCGAGACTTAGAGATGTCTAGGAGCATACATCCTTATAACATGAGAATGACAAGGTGCAAGTTGTTTCCCGAGTCTTTTCAAAATTTTCCATGTCCATTTCAAAACCGAACTTTTGAACAACTTACTTTCAAAATTAGCATGATTTTCAAAACGCGGAATGCTGCCCAAATAGGACTGGAATTTTCGGCCAAAATGAGCTTTTATAGCCGGCATGCTGCCCATTTCAAATCTCATTTTCAAATCAATCTTTCGTTTTTTCCAAATTCAATCCAAAATGTTTCTCGAACCTCAACCAAGCATGAAATGCGTCGAGTCGTGTCCGGGTCATGGCCGTGTTAGGCCAGGCGTTTTTTCGAGTCTAGAACACGACCCTGTTGGGTCACCCAAGCTCACCTCTTGGGCTTTGAGTCATGTTGGTCGACCATTTGGTCTAGGATAGTCCACAGAAACGTCCAAGCTAGGCCCTTTAGGGCGTTTCACTTAAACCTATGGGCTATGTTAGTCCAATCACAGGTTTAGTCACACCGAGTCCAGTTTAGAATCGAGTTATAACAACTTGAGTCATGTCGTCTTGTCGAGTCTGAAATGAATCGAGGTCTAAATCCAACCGTGAGTCGAACCTTTTGGTTAATCAGTCTCAAGTCGAGTCTTTGTTTGAGTCAAGTTGGTGTCGTGTCCTTAAGTGTGCAGGGGCTCTTACATTCGAATATTGACTCAGTTCGGGGTTTTCTTGTAGAAAGGCCGCCAAAAACCCGACGTCAAACAATGGAAGATGCTGTTAACAAGCTCACTGAGGCCGTGAACCTCATGATGACCCGAATGGATGCAATCGAATCTAAGCTGAGTGAAGATTCACCTCCATCTACCCCACCTCTGACTGATCTGGAGAAACGGTTCAA
The DNA here is from genome assembly GCF_048544455.1 of Silene latifolia. Classification (NCBI taxonomy): domain Eukaryota; kingdom Viridiplantae; phylum Streptophyta; class Magnoliopsida; order Caryophyllales; family Caryophyllaceae; genus Silene; species Silene latifolia. Next base: position 38,175,503 of record NC_133537.1, read on the forward strand.
GTTCATCGAAGACCGTTTGAAACTCTCCCAGGGGAAGAACATTCACTATGAGAATGCTAGGGCCTATGCCCCAGTTCAGGATAAGTTGCCCACGAACATGGTACTCACTGACATCCCAAAGTTCAAGGGCACCAAGATCCGATCCACCATGTTAAGGCCTATAAAGGGTACTTAGCACTCAAGGGAGTACCGCCGACATGCTCTCGAAATTTTTGCCCAATCTCTCGGGTGAACACCCAAAGGCGTGGTTCTATAATCTTGACCTTAAGAACTTCCCCACTTTCGAAGATATTACGGTGGAGTTCTGTAAGCACTATGCTGACAATTTTGAGATTCAAACCAACATAAGGACTTTGGAAGTAATGACACAGAAGGAAAAAGAGGGCTTTACTGAATTCCTCGCAAGATGGCGCGCTGAAAGCGTGAAACTAGCTAAGAAGCCTGACGAAGTCGAAATGGTAGATAAGTTCGTGAAGAATTTACGACATGTTTACCGTAATGCTCGAAATACAGAATTTTGGTTCTTTCAAAGAATTGATAAGAATCGGGATAAAGGTAGAGGACGATGTCCGAATGGTCAAGCCGAGAAGCCAAAAGGATACCAAGGGGCCTCGTCATCTAAAGCAAAAGCACCAGCAGCGGCCCACTTTGTTGAAACTGTCAATCTCTTAGATGGACAGTCAAAAAGGCCTCCGCGCCAAGCTCCGAGGGTATTCACCGATATCGGGTGCACTTACGCCTACGCTCTCCAAAGGCTCATGGCCCAAGGAAAGTTGAAGCCCATTGGTCCAACTCCGGATCCCCGCCGAACAACAAGGCAAATGGTACAAACCGAATGCCTACTGTGCCTTTCATCAAGGGAAGGGACACGATACTGAAAGGTGCTTTAGACTAAAGCACGAAATTCAAGATATGATTGAGAACGGAACGCTCCCAATCCCGGCCATAAAGCCCAACAACGTCACCAATCCATTTGGCGATCACTCCAACTTTGTTTCTGTCGAAGACAATGTCGATTATTCCCATCTTATCCGCCCATGTCACTTGAAAGGGGTGTTTATCGGGACAATATTTGTGGATTGCTTTGAATTATTGCCAAACCCGAAGAATGAAATTCAAGTCGGGAGTCTTGCTCTAGAATGTACTCCTCTCGTTAACGAAGTTAATAAAAGACAATTCGATTCACCAACCTTCATCACTGGCGTAGATCCTCAGAGGACTACCTCGGGATAGAGGCAGACCATCAAAGGGATCAAGGATCAGAGCCGAGCATCTAAGCTGACAGCTGAACAAGAGAAAGCTCATGACCAGATTTGAAATTATGAGTCGGGATCTGTTTTCTTATCTTAGTCGAGTCGAGTCTAGGACTTTCTTTTCTTGAAGTTGAGTCGTTTGTTCCACGATGACCTAGGGTGTGTCCTAGGAATCGTTCTTTCGAGTCTGTTAAGCTTTTGCCATTCCAATAAAAGTTGCAGTTTCGTTTCCAAATATGTCTTGTTTTCAATCCTCAATCATTCCAAAGACATGATAAAATGCACAACACACTCAAAGGCATCCCTGGGGTAGAAATACATCCCGTTTCAAAATGTAAGGTACACTAGGATCCCGTGTTTGATTCCTTTACCTATTCCATGTCTGGTGGTAGAAAACCTCCATCTGAACCAATGTTTATGACAAGCTTTTAGATGATTCTATGACGAACCCGGACTAGCTCCTTGTTTCCCCTATCGATGACGGAAGGCAAGCCTTTCCCCAACAAACACTACTACAAATACAGGCAACCACAACGGCCCTTTAACAACGCTTATTCACGAAAATCATCAAAACACGTTGTAGAATTTATTCCGCGAATTTTACCAAACTTAATGACAACGGTTATGTGTTGTTAACCGTTGTTATTGGTTTTAACAACGGGTCATACTTAAACAACCGTTGTTAATGAAAAAACTAATAACAACGGTTAAATTTTAACCGTTGTTAATGGTTTGGCGCCAAATTAGTGAAAAGTAATCACAACGGTTATATTAGAACCCGTTTTTAATACGTTTTAACAACGGTTGTAGACTCAATAACCGTTGTTATTAATATTATGAAAATCTTAAGAACAACATATTGCTTTATTCTGCTATACGCTACAAACACAAGCTAATCGCTACTATATCATCCTCCATTCCTCCCTGATCGTCTCTCTGTCTTCATCTCCGTCACTGTTGTCACGTCTTCTCTCCCTCATCGCGCGTGTTTATCAATCAGGTATATATATGTTTCTTAGCAACGCTTATTATAACTAGATATAGGATTTTTTGGGTTATTATCTAATTTGTTGATAATTTAGCTTAATTGCTTTCCTGAATTTCGTTTATTTGTTTGCCTATTATTGTATTTTCTGAATTAGTTGCCTATTATTACGAATGTAGAATAATGACTCGAACTTGGATGATTGATGCAAATATGAGTGACCGCACCTACAAGGATGGTTTAGCTGAATTTTATGAATTCGTTTCGAACAATTTGAAAGGTTCTTCTAGTATTGCATGTCCTTGTGAAAGATGTGGTAATATTAGCTATATGGCTTTTCCGGACGTTAAAATACACCTAGAAAAGTGGAGATTTAGTCGATCCTATACACTTTGGATTTTTCATGGGGAATCATTAGAGGAAGAGAGTAACTCTGAAGAAGATGATGTTGAGGTACACGAAAGGCTAAATGATGATCCTGAGTTTGCCGAGTTTTTTGAGTTGGAAGAGTTGGAAGTAGAGAAGTTGAATGTTGGGTCTATAGATAATGAAGAGAATGATGATGAGTCCATTGCTTTTGAAGATGTAGGTGATGACACTAGTAATTGGGATGACCTTAACAACATGTATGAGAAGTTGTGTGAGTCTGAAGCACCTCTTTATCCTGGTTGTAAGTTCACAAAAATGTCTGCTGTGGTGAAGTTGTATAATATCAAGGGGCAAATGGGGTGAGTGACACGTGTTTCACTAGTTTTTTAGCCTTGATAAAGGAGTTGCTTCCTGATGGTAATGTTCTACCTGTTAAGACATATGAGGCGAAAAAACTAATAAGAGGAGTGGGTATGAAATATGAGAAAATACATGCATGTCCAAATGATTGCATATTTTATCGGAAATTATATCAAAACTTAACCAATTGCCCTAAATGTTTGGAGTGGCGTTATAAGGATAAGGAAGGGATCCGGCTAAGGTGTTGTGGTATTTTCCATTGATACCAAGAGTCATAAGGATTTATGCAAATCCCGATGATGCAAAAATGTTAACTTGGCATGAAAAAGGAAGAATAAATGATGGAAAGCTAAGACACCGGCAGAGATGGTAAGCAATGGAAATCGTTCGACGCTAAGTATCCCGAGTTCGGCAATGAACCTAGAAACTTACGTCTAGCGCTGTCCACCGATGGAATGAACCCACACGGAAACATGAGTAGCCAACATAGTACTTGGCCAGTAGTGTTGGCTATTTATAACTTACCTCCATATGTGTGCATGAAAAGAAAGTATTTGATGTTGTCGTTGTTAATTTCCGGCCCTAAACAACCTGGAAATGATATAGATGTATATTTGGAACCTCTTCTAGATGATTTGCGATTGTTGTGGGATAGTGGGATAGAAGTATTTGATGCATATAAGAACGAAACTTTCAATTTGAGAGCGATGTTATTGTGTACAATAACTGACTATCCGCTTATGGCGACCTTTCTGGGCACACAGTTCATGGGAAAGAGGCTTGTCCATTGTGTGGGGAGGATATCGAGTCTGAATACTTGAAGTCTTCTCGTAAGTATGTGTATATGGGAAATAGGAGGTTCTTGTATCATGACCATTGTTATCGCAAGATGCGAAAGTATTCAATGGAAGACAAGAACTTCGTCAACCTCCTAGAATTTTGAGTGGGCATGAAGTTTATCAAAAAGTAAAGCATATTGAGATAGATTATGGGAAGAAGAGCGGCTCTAAATTGTCTACTCGTGGGTATAAGAAAAGATCCATATTTTTTGATAAACTTCCATATTGGCCGACTGGAGGTCGCATTGCCTCGATTTCATGCACATTGAGAAAAATGTCTGTGATAATATTATCAATACCCTTCTGAATGTTCCTGGTAAAACAAAGGATAACGCCGCAGCTAGGGAAGATATGAAAATGATGGGTATTAGGCTAGAGTTGGCACCACAGAAGAGAGGTAATCGTACATTTTTACCGCCAGCAGCTTTTACCCTTTCACGGAATGAGAGAAAAGAGTTCTGTGCATGCTTGAATGGAATTAAAGTGCCACATGGTTATTCGTCGAACATCAAAAACCTAGTGTCGATGCAAGACCTAAAACTCACCGGGTTAAAGTCACATGATTGTCACACTTTGATGCAACAATTACTACTTGTGGCTATTCGTTCCATTTTACCTGAAAAGGTAAGATATGCTATAACTAGATTCTGTCTCTTCTTCCAGTCCATATGCGAGAAAGTCATCGATCCCGATGACGCGGATTCATTGCAGGACCTCGTTGTAACCTCTCTTTGTCAGTTGGAAATGTATTTTCCACCCTCTTTCTTCACTATCATGATTCATCTGACCATTCACTTGGTTAGGGAGATTTTGTACCTTGGGCCCGTGTACTTGAGATACCAATATCCTTTCGAAAGATTGATGAAAGTCTACAAGGACTATACATCTAATCGGTATCGTCCAGAAGGTTGTATTGCTGAACGCGCTATTTTAGACGAAGCTCTTTCATATTGTTACGCTCATCTCTCCCCGAAGGAGTTGATTGGCGTTCCTAAGAATCGTCATAGTGATGGATGATAGGAAAAGGTATTAGGGGCCGGGTTGAAAAAATTGTGACACGTGAAATGTTGCATTTAGCACACATGTATGTGCTAAACAACGAAGATTAGGTGCAGCCTTATATTCAACAACACAAAGATGAGCTCAAATACGATCACCAAAACAAGACCGAGAAGTGGATTGCGGACGAGCATACGAAGACGTTTCCAGAGTGGTTTAGGAATATTGTCTTACGGTGTCTTGATCAAACTGGTGATGACATCTCTCCTAGGTTACTACGTCTTGGTTTAGGTCCAAATGCCGGGGTCACCTTTTACAACAGTTTTGCCATTAATGGATATACTTTTTACACCCGCGAGCAAGATGAGGTGAGCACAATGCAAAATAGTGGTGTGAGTTCTGAATTTGAGGCAATGCACTTTGCTACTTCAAAAGATAAAAAGCCTATTTGGGGAAAATGCCTTTATTATGGTGTTATTCAAGAAATATTGGTACTAGATTACATTGATTTCACAATGCCTTTGTTTCGATGTAACTGGGTTGATAACAACATCCATTGTGTCCGAAAGGATAAGATGGGATTTACGTTGGTCAATCTGGGTAAGGTTGGCAATAATAAGGATGATCCTTTCATAATGGCATCCCAAGCTAAACAAGTGTTCTATGTCACCGATCGTATGGATAAGAAGTGGTCGTTGTATCTTGTCTATAAGGAAAAGAAGGAGTAGTCCATCCGATAATGATGATGATGATCGGGATGTCGTTTTTGAGGGAATGGATCAGTCTACCACTGTATCTTATTTCGACGATGTTGACACTGATCATGAGGACACCGAAAGCATCTATATGCGTGATGACTATGGTGAAGGTATTTGGGTTAACGAAGAAACTATGACATCCAAGAAACGTCCCCGATCCCGAGATAGTTCATCGGACACGGTATGCATGCATCTTGGTGTAAGTTGTCTTATTTTCTTGATCTTATTATTAGATGTGGATGCTGGTGTTGAAATTGTCTGAATAATGCAAGTATGTATTGTTACAGTTTGACCGTAATGGAATTACGATAATTTTTTTAAAAAAAGAGGTTCAACAATAACAACGGTTATATTTAAATTACCCGTTGTTAATACTTTTAACAACGGGTGTAGTACCTCTACCCGTTGTCAATTATTTTTTTGACATATTTCATTTTGGCGCAAATTTGGTGAAAATATATTACAACGGGTATATTTTACCCGTTGTAATAAACTTTTGACAACGGTTTACTTTTATTGACCCGTTGTTATTAACATATAACAACGGTTCTTCGTTGAGCACCCGTTGTTAATAGTTTGTCTTAATAAAAAACTAATATAGAAACCCATCCAAAGATGCCATACACAAACACACACAACATTATTACTCCAACCGTTGGTATCCTGTGTTAATTCTTCTCTCTTCCTCGCTTTTTACATTCTCGCCGCCGCCGCCCGATTTCAAGCCCGATTCCGTTGCCTTCCCTTATCATCCCGCTCGTTCTCTTTATCATCATCATCATCAGGTATGTTCACTTTAATTTTGTGTTTCGTCATTAGGGTTTTAAGACGATCATCTTGTTTCTTTTTTCATGCATCTGTTTGTTTTTCGTTTTCTTTGTTATCTTTATCATCCCGCATCATCTACTTTACTCCTCTTATCGGGGTTTAGGATTTTAGAAGCTCAATCTGTTGTTTTAAATTTTCATTCCTATTAGGGTTTAGGGTTTTAGATAATACTCAGCATGTACGTTGTTAAGTTGTTCATTTCCTAAATCATTCATATTTGGGTTTTAGGATTATCATGGGTGAAAAACGTAAAAAGAAATCAAAAGAATAATGAGCCTGGTGATAATAAGCCTGGTGAGAGGGGTGCTACGAAGTGCAAGAGAGTCCTTGCGACTATAGCCGCTAAAAGTACCTGTTCGAAATAACATGGAGTGAGATGGGTTTCCTTCTTTTGGTCCAAATGCGGGTCTTTTCTCCGTTGGATTGGTGCTTGCACAAGACAGTTTGTGCCTATCCATTTAGATGATGTTAGAACTTTGAATCCAAAATTGGCGGAGTTATACTTGGCTCGTGTAAAGGAAGGCTTTATTATACCCGATAAAAGCCATGATGAGTATTTAATGCATAAGGCAGCGGATGTCCACGGGCAGTGGAAGTGTGGCGTTGCTAGGGATTGGTTGTATGTGGACAAGGCAACGGGGAGATGCGTAAGAGCCCACCGGAAAACAAGTGTCCCACCATCAAGCAGGAAGAATGGGATCTTTTCAAAAAGATGAGAACTGCGAGAAGTTTCGGGTTAAATATCCTCGCCTTTTAACGATTTACCTATCATTTTTTTAATTAATGAGTCCTTTATATAATCTTTTTATTATCTCATCTACTTGCGCTTTTATATAATTATTTGAAGGCCGTTAGCAAAAGAAATCGTGCTAACATTTCATGCAAGAAGGGGAAATTCTATGGTTCTCGAGGCGATTCTGAGAAAGATAGAAGAGGACCTCGTAAGTAGCATGCATTATTGCCCCGTGAGACTTTATTTTTTTAATCACACTTGGACTTGCATTGATACACATTTACGTGTATAAATGTTACCATGTTAATGTGTAGGTGGCAAAGGGAGTGAAAGAGGTGGATCGGCATGTAACTTATAAACATGGGCACACGCCTAAAGGATCCCGGTCGTTGCATGACAAATACGATGAGGAAGTTTTGGCCAACATAGTAAGCATTATTTTATTAAGACGAGTTCATTACTAACTTTATTATTTTAGTCACAAATATAATTTGAAGTTTATTTAATATATTATAGGATAACGTATTGAAAGAGGTAGAAGAAGGGAAATTCACTCCCAATGGTCGTAATGACGTTCTTGCTAGAGCGATCGGCCGACCCGAACATCCAGGTCGTTTGAGGGGCGTCCGTTACAGGTTGGAGTAACGAAATATTATGGGAAAACTGCCCAGATAAAGAAGAAAAGGAAGACTAAGTCTGAGAACGCTGACATGGTAACATTTATTCTATTATTTTCATTTAAGTTCAATTCACATGTTATTGTTGGGATAAAAATTGTTGACACATTACATTCTTGGCAAGCAACTTGATTAATGGCATCCGTTCTACTAAAGCTGAATCTTTGGAGGTAAGCTTTCCGAAGAAGAAGTGAAGATGATGGAGGATGTCATTTCTAAAGGGGTAATAATAAGGTACAACAGATTGGTGAAGAGGCCGCTACAACCTTGGCAATACATGAGAAGGAAGTATCGGTCAACGAGATTCAGAAAGATCAGGTACCTAATAACGCTTCTGAAGTTGTAACAACTAAAGCCGATCAGGTACCTAATACTTCCTTATTTTTCTTTTGTTTTTTTTTGGGTAAGATCGGGGGTGTGTGTTCGCCAACTTCGACATGGTGTCATTGAATTGGTTAATTTTATTAGGTAAATAATGGGTCTGAAAAGGAGATGCAACTTGATGAGAAGACGGTGATGGAAAACAAAGATACATCCCCTTCAAGTTAGTTCCCTGTTTTTCAGTAAGGTATGCATGAAGTGTTTAATTAGTTAAATTTATATGAATGCTGAAGTTTGTGCAAAAATCGGCCCGAGACAGAAAGCGTTTTTGCAAAATCTTTGAATCTTTCAAGCGTTTTTGCAAAGATATAATAATGTATGTATGTGTATATTCTTCAGGCCGTAAACAAGAGGCCGTTATTCTTCGACCCTAATAGAATCGAAAAGCCACCTGTGCGTGTTGGCCGGGGTCTCGTAGAAAACAAATCTGCAGAATGAAATCGTAGTTCATGGCGAAAAACTTTTGCCGAATCATAGAATAGTAGAGATAACTACGGTCAATCCAGGCCATGAAAATTTCCCACCGCCTGTCCCAGTTCGTGACGACATTACCATTCTCGGGAGATGCGCTTGGAAGTTTCATCCAATGGCCTGATACTCACATCTACTTGGCGAAGATATCTCCGCCGCCTCCGCCGAGCAAGCGGAAAGCAAAGTTGGGGTTAGAAGAAATACCTTTATATATATATATGTGTTACATTTTTAATTGTTGAATGTTTTTATATGTTAAATTTATATGTTATTTTTTTTTTGTAGGGAACAAAAAGGCCGGCTTTGGCGGATAAGCCTAAGTCCACAGACATGCCAACGACCTCGACTTCACAACAACTTGATGAGGTATGTATTTAATTAACTTCTCCATTTTTTAAAAAATTAACCTCGCCCCTTTATTTATATTTTGTCTGTATTTATAAAAAGCATGGTAATTTTGTGTAGGGGACAAAAAAGACCGATAAGCCTAAGTCCCCAGTCTTACTCGCTACTACTACCTCATCATTGAAAGAGCAGTTGACGAGGTATTTAATTAAGTACGCTTTTATTTTTATTACTCCAACTAGGATATGTTACCTTTGGATTTTTTTATTATTTTAATTATCTATACTACATGTGTAGGCTGGTGGTAGTAGCACCACATCAAAGACTCATTCTTTCCCGGTCGTGAAAGTTAGGAGTATAAACTCCACACAATATAAAGGGAAGGATTACATGCAAAAAGTAAGAACGGGGACGATGATGAGACTGTATGAGGAGGCTGGCCATCGCATAGCCTCCGAGCAACTGATAATTATTCCGCTCGAGAAGGATATTCTAGGGGCTGAGCGCCAAGCGCTTATATCATGGGATCTGCTAGCCGTATGGGCTGGACTAGACCAGATTGATATAGCACACATATTTGTTTGGATGAAGTAAGTTTCTTAATAAATAATTTCATAGTCTAATATTCGACTACTAGGTAGATAGTGTTTTAAATACCGGAATTAATACCGTAATAATGTAGGATATTGCAATTGAGAGTGATCCCCGAGAAGAATATTCCATCTGATCAATACGGATTCTTGTGCCCCTATGTTTTATCTTTATTTATTCCGGATTTCTCGTTCGAACAACGGGTAGATTATATTGCTCAGCAATTGACGACAACCAAGAAGCTGATTTTTGGCGCTTATAATGAAAAAGGGTAATAAACAAATTAATATTACGTTTCCCCCTACAATTGCATTTTCATAACTAATATATGTACTTGTTAATAATGATGATGTCTCTTGATGTAGGACTCATTGGGTGCTAGCAGCCATCATGCCGACAAAGAAAAAAGTTTTCTGGTTGGACTCTTTACATCATCAACCAAGCGAGACTTTTAAGCACTTGATTAAAATGTAAGTTTATAATACTGATTTATTTATAATAACATTTTCAATTTTTATTTATAGAAAAAAGCTCGTTCATATTTTTGCCCCTAAAAAAATTAGTTTCTGCCTCCTTTTTTATTTTTTAAAAAAAGGGCCTTTAAGAAGAAAAGAGCAAACGAGGAGGATCAACCCACGAACGATTTCGATGTTGGCCCCGATTTTATTACGATAACAGTGGGTACGTGCTCAAATACAATAACATTAAGTGCAAAATCTGTGTTTAATACTAATACAATACCTAAAGTTCAAGATTCTGATGTGAGCCTTCTCTCGTCTGTTTTTTTTATGTAATAATAGGCCCCTCGCCAGCCAGATAGCATACAATGTGGATACTACGCTTGTCGGTTCATGTTGGAGATTATTAGGCGAAGATATCTCGTTATTCCAGAAAGGGTTAGTAATAATTTAAACATGTGTTTATTACTTTTTTTTAAATTAGAGCTAATGTTGTCTTGCAATTCTTTGCTATATATACCATGATGTTGCTAATGTTGTCTTGCTTGCTGCTATATATACCATAATGTATTCTCTTTGTTTTTTCCGCAGTATGTAATCAACCAGTCACAACAGATTGAGCAATACTCAAGTATAGATATAGACGAGGTAAGAGACATGTGGGGCAACTACGTCTTAGAATATATATATAGATAGAAATGCATGATACTATACTCACAGTTTAGATCAGCTTATTAGTAATTTTTTTGTTGAAGTTAGGGAATGATTAATTAGTTCATGTAAATTCAACTCCTTGTAATTATATATATATATATATATATATATATATATATATATATATATATATATATATATATATATATATATGATGATCTTTCTTTGTTGTGGTTGAATTGAATCTATTGAGTTCGATGAACCCACTATGATTTATCTTTGGTCTTTGGTATATGGTGTCTTTCTTTGATATATGCGAGGTTTTGAATGGCATGAAACAAATTTAATTTTTCAGAACATTAGGTGTACGTAATAAAAACGGTTACTAAAAAAAAACCGTTGTGAATACCTTTCACAACGGTTAATAAAACTAACACCGTTGTGAATGACATTTACAAATACCCCGCAAGATAATATTCAACAAAGGTTTTAATCAAAGAACCGTTGTTAAAAGTATTCACAATTTTGGAGGTAAAATTACAACAACGGGTATTAAACAAAGAACCGTTGTTACTAACAATTTCAACAACGGGTATGTAACATAAACCCGTTGTCAAAAGACTTCACAATTTTGGAGGGAAAGTTACAACAACGGTTATACATACGACAACCGTTGTTATATAATTCCCTCCAAAATTTTGAAACACTTTCCACAACGGAGAGCATCCAATAACAACGGCTTTTAACCGTTGTGAATAATTTAGACAACGGTTCCACTAAATAAGCAAACCGTTGTAAATACCTTCTACAACGGCCGCTTTAACAACGTCCGCTTTTTGATTTTACAACGGTTTTTACCCGTTGTTATAGGCTGTATCTGTAGTAGTGAAAATCATCCCATCTCGAAGAGAGAAGATATCAACCCGTTCTAACAAGGAATTGTTAGTTCTTACCCAAATTAGTTGGCGAAGCCCAGTTTTCAAGGTGTATCCATTTATGACTAAGAGAATGAATAGAGGATCATTTTCAAAGACAGGAAAAAGAAAAAAATTGGAAAAATGAAAAAAAAAATGAAAAATGAAAAAAAAGATGAAAGAAAAAGAAAAAAAGGAAAAAAGATGTTGAAGTTATTGCGGAATGCTTTTTGGTTGAATGTCGAAGTTACGGAAGCCAGAATTCAAGTCAAGTACCCATAGTTGAGGTTCAATGAGCGAAGCCCAAAAGCTTAAGTAGTAACCTCTTTACCCTCTAAGTCCTTCCTGAGACAGTTGCAAAGGGATAGTCGGGAATTTTGAAAATTATTCCGCTTGTGTTGTTACACCCAGCCTTTAGGGTCTAGATATGGAGATTTGAACCCGCATTGTTTTCCAACCCATTTGCACTCGGGTTTCATCAAACTCGAGACACCATTCCCAACCACATCAGAAGCCATAGCCCTTAGCCTTAGCACCACAAAACGAACCTTCAGAATGATGGTTTACCTTGCGAACCTATTTTTACCAAGCTCCACATCCCAAAGAATCACAACCTTTCGTACCAACCCTAGACGCGTGATACAACGGTACCTTACAGGCTAGAATGGGATACGACATGATACCTTAGGTGAAACCTTCGAGTGTGTACACACAATCAAAATGCCATGTTTATGCACCTTGATCGAACTACGTCGGATTTGATTTCGCTCCACGCGAATACGTAGGCAGTCCTTCAGAATAAGGGATTCAATCCACTCCTCAACCAAGTTGTCATCTTGTCGGTTTCTTACGGGTCTTAACCAAGTCCAAATGAAGCCACCTTTGTTTAGTCGGTCTTAACACTCGATGTAGGCTAGGATAAGGATATAGGTTCAGATGAATAGTATCAAGTCTCAGAATGAGCTTTATCTAACGGTTTAGGCAAAGATGCTCAGTCATGTAGATGTGGGTTTGCGTTGGGAACAGAAAATATGAAAAACCCGCTGAAAAGAAAGAAGGCGTGGAAGAAAAATAGTAAAAGCCCGCTGAAAAGAAAGAAGGCGGTGGCAAGAAATGATGAAAACTCGCTAAAAAGAAAGGAGGCGAGGAGAAGAGTGACAGAATGTTCCCAACAAGAGTGATGTGTGATCAGTCTGTGTTTAGTGTCTGGGCGAAGCCAACGTTGGTGCTCCGTGAGTTTAATCCACCTTATCAATGCCAAGTGATCTTGATTCCCATGTGCCCTCGGGAGCACGCCCATGCCATACGATATCTCCGTCCCAAGTTCGACGACCTTGTGATTCCCATTTGCCATCTTTTGGCGCCGGAATGGCCAATTTACATTTCTACCCCTAACAAGTCAATAATTGAATTAAAACCCGTGCACACTTACGGTTTTATTTTCCTTTTTTATTTTACGGTAGCGGGCTACGCCCACGTTGTTTGCAGTCATACAGAGTGTCTGAGTCGTGTTTCATGCTCACCCATCAAGGTTCGATTTCAAAAATTTCAAAATTCCAAAATTCCAAAAACTTTTTGCGAATCGTGGATAGATGATCCAAGTAGTAGAATCTTTGCGGGTCGATGGCCCAATTATTCCAAAATTTCAAATTCAATTTTTGAAGGGTCGATGGCCCAACATGCCAAGTGATGTCAAATATAAACTTCGGGTCGACGGCCCAATTATTCAAAATTTTCAAATTCAATTTTCGGGTCGATGACCCAGTATTTCAAATGATCCAATTTCAAGATCGATGATCCAAATGTGCTTATGTGATGATTATTGCTAGTACATTTTTGTGTTTCAAATATAGCAGGATATGCTTCAACTGGGGGCTCTAAAGTCTTCGACTTTAGAGCCATTGCAAATCCCAGGGCTGCTCAAGCCGTTGGCTTGAGAGACCATTATCGAGATGTAAAGGACGATATCCACCAAGAATTCAATTCAATACAAGAGTATGAAATGGAAGAATTCCGTAGAGTGAAAGCAAACGATGAAAGCGGCAGCAACCTCCTCGGAAAGTCCCGTCCCATTCGGACAAGCGCCAGCAGATGATAAATTTTGGGCAAATGTCAACAGATGATGAATTTTGGACAAATGCCAGCAGATGATAAACTTTGGGCATGTGTCAGCAGCTGCCGAACTACGACGCGGGTTTGATTCCGTCATAAACGGATACGTAGGCGCCCGAGGATAAGGCTCAACCCACCATTTATGCAATTTATGGGTCGATGACCAACGATGGTAATTCGACGCAACAGAAGCAAGAGTCGGTCCCAGCGAAGTTTTGGTATGATCTCTTCTTATGGTCAAGCGAGCTTATATACGCAAGTCTAATGGACTATAAACGACCGAAGAATCCTCGTGTCGAGAGGGACTGGGGTATACTTTGACTTTCGCCTTGTCCAAGCCTCGGTCAAAGTGGGGCTCAGAGATACCTGTATCCGTCGATATTGGAATTTATAGAGAACCCGACAAACACCCGATGATGATAGGACACATGTATTCTTTAGTTGTCATTGTCATTATTTGGAGCTCGTTTTACGATGTAGAATGGGCGTCGTCGATGAAGTATTTTATTAATTTAAATGTTATTTAAATTAATGTTTTTTTTAAGTGAGTTCATTTTATTAATTTAAATGATATTTAAATTAAAGTCTTTTTTAAGGTGATTTCAATTTAATTTATTTTATTTTGAATTTATTTTCCCAAGTTTATTTTATTGAAAATAAAATAAATATTTGATTTGAAAAATCATTTTATGAGTATATTTGGTTTGAAAAATCATTTATTTTAATGTGTTAATTGATTTGAAAAATCGTTTTAAAAATCGAAAAGAACTCGTTTCAACCACACGTTTTTGAGCTCGATTTTAGCTCGGTTTTTGAGCCCGTTTTCTTTACGAGTTGGCACGAATATCGAGTACACTAATCAACCTAAGCCACTACCCATCCAACCCCAGTTCGAACCCCATAACCACGGCCCAAACCATGCCCCAAATCACCCCAACCAGCCCGCAAAACACGAAAAGCCCCCCTTTGTTTTGCAGCTCAATCCCGAGCCCAAAACCCGCTCCAAATACCACCAAAACCCGTGCCCATTAACCCTAACCCATACCCTAATATCCTACCCATATTACCTTGCCTTAATCACCAAGAAAACCCCCCAAACGAACCCTAGAAAACCCCCCAAAAGCTGCTGGACAGCAGCTATGCTCAGCCAAGCCCGTCTGCCTCTCCTCCCTTTTACCCTACTTTAACTCCTTATAAATACCCTCCCTTCACCATACATCCATTCCTCTAAGTTCTCCATACATACTACCGTCACTTACAAGCTTTAAACTCCAGAAACAAACCCTAATTGCCTCTCAAAAACCCTCCACAAAACCGACATCCAAACTGGAACAGTTTGTGTGTCCTCTTCGAAAAATAATTCGTTCCTCCTTCAAACCTCCATCAAAACTCGAGTTTCTTGTTCCTAATTAACCATACAACATCCATCTACACATTAGACAAAGATTTACGAGCCAAATTGCCCTTGAGAGTACACGAATTCCCTCGAAAAACCGAGTGTTATACACTCTTTCGTGCTTTTTTCTGTCTGTCATTCTGTTTGTGCTCGTTTTTCGTGCCCAATAACTCAAAACGAGCAGGGATTGTTTTAAGATCTCTGTTCTCCTCTCTTTCTAGTTTTCAAAACATCTTTTAAATTGAATTTTCATCGTGAAACGAGAGAGAAATCGCTGTTTGAAAGTTGCTGTCCAGATTCGATAAAAACGTGTTGTTTGCTTTGTTTCTTCGTCGACGACGGCCTCTCGAGATAAAATCTACCATCGATTACGACCCAAGACGGTGTCAACGATACATGTAGGTTGAGGGTGCATCAAATCCTCCTCTTTCTTCCCTTTATTTCGTTTTTTATGTTTGGTTTTTCATAGTTCGTTTTTGTTTGTTTATCGTTTTTGTTTATCGTTTGTTCTTATTAACTACGAAACTAGTTTAGTCCGAGTATGAGTTAAAGTACCACCATGAACACCCACGTTGACTTGAGATGGGAAAGAAACCGCTACATCAGTCGGTCGTACACCCCCGTCTCATTTACATATCCTCGTGTTCAAGGTAGGGCATTAATAAAACGAATTCTGACTTCGCTCTTCGCTTTTGACCCCTCTCTTCTCTCGTGTGATTCGACCCACCTTAGGACCCGTCACATGTTAGTATGACCTCTGATTGTTAACATATAACTCATTTAGATGACACTAGATCAATTTGATAACCTAATTAGACACATTAGGGTACATCGACGTAGCTTTAAAAATCAACTAACAATTCTGTAACCTAATTGAATGCATCTCTCTCTCTCTTTCACCTAATTTCTCGCTAGTATAAGAGTGCGTGATTAGCACCTTCTTATTAACACTCGATGAGTTAAATTAATTAGCAAACTTGACCTAATTGGACCCCTTTAGGCCGTGTAGAATGCGCGTTTGCAAGGTATCTTTTCAAATCGATCAACGTCGTTTCTAACTTGTTTTCTAGCCCGCTTTCGAACTTGTTTCGCAATCAATCGATCTAACTAATGAACCTGACCTAGGACCTAGGGTTGGACATGGCTTTAGGCCGTGAGGCTTGGCCGTGTCCTTTGGTTTTTCTTGTTTCGTTTGTTTTATGAATCGTTTGTTCTTTATTGTTTTGTCGCTTGTAATTTATCGTTTGTTCGTCGAGTTGTAATTTTCAAGTTAGCTTTCTTTTATCGAGTCAAAACCTCTTTCAAAAACCTTAGTCTTGTTTGGTTAGATGGTTGTGCCCCAATGCAAGTAAGAGCGTAGTAAATCGCATGTTGTTTAACGCAACATGGCCCGATTTATGCTAGTGCATGCTTTGGTGTGTGGCCCTATGTCTAATTCGATAAGATTAAGTGAAAGCACGCATTACGAGGAGTGACCCAAGGCCGTGAGTCATGTAGGCCGTGGGCCACCCCCTTGTGCACGTTTTCCTAGGCCGAATGGCCGTGCGTCATGTACGGTTTTGTGTATAGCGTTGTATTTTAGATCGAGTTGTATCTTTAATTTATCGTTGTGTCGGCATGAAACGCCTGGGTTGTAATAGGATAGATCCCAACAGCTCCCCCATTCCCCCTAAGCCTTGTTTGCTTTGTTTTGTATGTTGTTAGATCAATCAACCCACATGCTAAATTACAACTTTGACAAAGTTAGTTTAGTTGCATCTAAAACGACATAGAAATTGTTGTCACATGTTAGGGTTTTAAAACGATGTTTGCATATCATATATCGTAGTAGCTATGACCTTGTTTGAAATCCGACACTTGACTTAGTAGAGGCCGTTATTGATGGGCGGGGTTAGGTGTCCTTATGGGCTTCCTAACACGTACCCTCACCCCTTACTCAAGATCTATGGTTTGTGGATCCGTCTAAATACCATTGGATTACGAGAGTCATTCAAATCGAGTGATATAGGGTACAAGTCTTTATCTTTAATCACTCGTAGTCGACTGGCTTTATGCTTTTCGATGAAAGGTGTAAAGTTGACTTGAACGGTTCCAAGTTCCCATAAAACTTGGTGGCGACTCTAATTTGTCTTAATTCGATTCGAAGGAACCTCGAGTCGATTATGCCTAGTGTCGATCCCGCGGACGCAGTTCCCGAGGGCCTTGTCCACACTAACCTTCTGGATTGAGGGCAAAAATTTCGAATTTAACCTCCCACATTTGATGAAAGGACCCAAAGTCGAAAGGTTAAGCAATATTGAAGTGATTGATGAGGTAGTTCACGAAGTGATCCGCGAAGAGGCGGAGATGGAAGAGGTTTTTCAAATCTCCCTACATGATGAAGCAATAAAAGAGGATCATGATGTAGATGATGAGCTTTTGAAGAAGGTGAAGAGCCTTCTCCCTCCGAAGGTACAACTCAAGCCCTTACCCCCCTCACTCAAGTATGCTTTCCTTGATGAGGGGGAGGCTTACCCGGCGATCATAAATGCTAACCTTAGTGAGTCACAAGAAATGAAACTTTTAAAAATGTTGAGAACTCACAAAGGCTCAATTGGGTATAATATAGATGACATAAAGGGACTAAGTCCAAGCCTATGTATGTATAAAATCATTCTAGAAGAAGGGAGTAAGCCCAAGGTAGATGGTCTAAGGAGGATAAACCCTAAAATGGCCGAGGTCGTTAAAAATGAAGTATTTAAATTAATTGAGGCCGGGATTATCTATCAAATAACGGATAGCAAGTGGGTGAGTCCGGTTCACGTGGTACCCAAGAAGGGAGGGGTGACCATGGTTGAGCAAGAAGACGGGACTCACCTACACACTAGGCCGGTTACGGGATGGCGGATGTGTATCGACTATAGAAAACTTAACGCCGCCACCCTTAAAGACCATTTCCCAATCCCCTTTATAGACCAAATGCTAGAGCGGTTAGCCGGGCATGCGTATTATTGCTTTCTCGATGGTTACTCCGGGTTCTTCCAAATCCCCATTCACCCGGAGGACCAAGAGAAAATAAACTTCACATGTCCCATAGGTGTTTATGCTTATCTTAGAATGCCATTCGGGCTTTGCAATGCGCCTGACATCTTCCAAAGATGCATGATGGCAATCTTTTCGGACTTTCTCGAGAAAAGCATGGAAGTCTTCATGGACGACTTTAGTGTCCATGGAGACTTCTTTTGATCACGGTCTTGTCAGGTTGACAATGTGGACATGGGCCACAGGCCGGTCTGTGGATTTGGGCCACCTACCGAGCTGCGGTCATGGGACACCTGCACGCCAAGCCAATCTGTGGACATGCAACGGTCTTTTGAATGCCACGCTCAGCGGCGTATAAATGCTTTCGACCGGATCATTTTAGATCGGTCAGTTTCATCTCGGTAAAGGTCTCGAAACGATTAGAGATGTTCAGAGTCGCCACCAAGCATTTTTGGGATGCTTGGAACCCGTTCGAATCCACTTTATACCTATGTCAACCAAGGCAAAAAGCGGTGTTCGACATAGGTACTAAAGATAAGGACTCGTCCCCCTTTTAGCATTCTATGCCTAAAATGACTCTCGTACGCCCTGGATAAGGCCATCCACTATCCAAAGGTTTTGAGTAAGGGGTGAGGATACGTATTGGGAAGCCCTTTAATCGGACACCCAATCCTGCCCGCGTTGGCGGCCTCTACTGATCGATCGTGGTTGTTTAAGTGCGAAAGTTGATAAAACGGTTGAAATGCATGAATGCACATCCAAAAGTTTAACCTAACATGTGAATTGCTAAGTCGGTTTGTTTATCCACATAGCATGAAATTGATGTCAAAGTTGGATTTAGATTGATTTGCATGTGAAAACGAAAATTAAACATCCATTTACCAAATTCGGGTCATGATGCTTAACACGATCTATTATTTGAAAAAGGGTGTCAAATGACAAAGTGTAAAAACATAAGCATGTCAATCTGATCCGTCATGTATTCGGATTAACCGTTATCGGGAGCTTCCTAGACAAGTGCTAAAAACGAGGCAGAACAGTGCTAGGCAACCCCATTGGGGAGCGAGCCTATTGGCGAGAGAATCGGGCCTGTCCAGGTTTTGAAATATGAAAATAGACGACCTCTTGGGGCGCAAGTCATGAGTCGACCCAAGGGGCGTCTTCTGGTTGTTAAAAAGGTTATGAAAAACCGTATTTTGTAATGAATGATTTGCAAGTATGATTCGCATGACTCAGAATAATTACTATTATGTTAGTAATATTCGTTGTCGGATTTGCGCGCTTGAAAAGCATAGTTTGCAAATAAAAATGTAAAATGTTTGATATGAACTAAATATGTTAAGTTTATTTATTTTTAATTAGGTGATATTTATCACCGTACTCGGATTAAACCGACACGGTATAAAGAACCAAGGGTGACTATGAATCATGACTAATATGTTTGCAAGTGTAAATAAATGAGAAAAATGGTAAATAAAATAAAAGGGTGTTAAAATACCCATTAAAATGTAATTAACCATAACATCATCGAGTCACGGACTAAACCGTCATGGTATAAGGAACCAAGGATGATTTTTGTAATGTTCAAAATATGTTTTAACATAAAAATGAATTAAAATGGTAAGTAAAAGAAAAGAAATTCCTTTAAAATGTAATTAACCAAATAATATCACCGAGTCACGGATTAAACCGTCATGGTATACGGAACCAAGGGTGGTTATAATTTGTGGCTAAAAGGTTTGTCATAAAAATGATTTGAAACATTTTAAATGGTAAAAACCGATTACAAATAAGAAAAGAAATAAAAAGGAAACACGAGAACAAACACGTTTGAGTCGGACCCGAGACCCACAAGAGGCGCGAGCCACTTTGTATAGCAAAGGGCTTCTGTCTCGGGCCAAAACTCGGTTTTGGCTCGTCTAACCTATATTTGAATCGTGTTATGCATTGTTTATGCATGTAAACTCATAAAAACTGTGAAAACATGAAATAAATGAGATATTTACACCCTCAAACTTACATGTATTGATGTTTGCGACGTAGACGACTTTAGAGACAATTTGCTCGTAGCGACTACTCACGATCAAAGATGTTTAAAAGAGTGCCTTAAAAAAGGATTTTGTTTTGAAAAAATGTTAATTAAAACATGTTGATTAAGGAGTTGAGTTGGTCGAATGGGTCGGTCGAATGCACGGCGACAGCACCAAACAAAATGTGTAAGGCTTGTGTTTACGATCGGTAGGTCGTATACACGTGACGATTTTGTGACTTAGGAAGTCGAGTATAGAAGTTTAAGGGAGATGTGAAGGGGCGGACACTTACGTGAGAATTATGGGGTGTGAAGGTTGGTATTTATAGAGAAATGTGGGATGATAGATCGGTTGTGTTTGCTTAGAGGCTAAGCAGACACCCTAAAGAGGCGTGAGCTACCTTGAGATACAAGTGGGTGTATTGTCCCTTTCGCAAATTTGGATTTTGCATTTGTTCTAACCAATGTTTTGTTAGTTGTGATTTGTGGTCTTTGAT
The DNA here is from genome assembly GCF_048544455.1 of Silene latifolia. NCBI lineage: Eukaryota > Viridiplantae > Streptophyta > Magnoliopsida > Caryophyllales > Caryophyllaceae > Silene > Silene latifolia. The sequence goes on from NC_133537.1 coordinate 38,196,173, forward strand.
GTTTGCTTAGCCGTGTAAGCTTCCTCTTAGGTGATATTTGGGGTAAGTATTTTGTGTATTTGACTCGGGTTTGACCCGTGTGAGTCGGGATTTGAATTTCGAGTCGGTTTTTGGCTCGGTGTCGGTTTTGACTCTAATTAGGGTATTTTAATGGAAATGACATGATAAAGACATTCATGGCATTATTTTCGACATTCAAGATTTGGGTTGACTCGGGTTGACTCAGGTTGACTCGAGTTGCGGGTTTCTGAGACGGGTTTGGGTCCGAAGACGGTTTTAACTCTAAATATTGTTATTTTAATGCAAATGAAGTTAAAAAACTTTTTATGAAATCATTTTTCATATCCGAGTAGTGCATTAAACCGTCTCATGTATAGCCAATCCACGCACGCATAACAAAAACATGTTATAGTCCGATCATCATCGGGTGGTTTTTGGAAGGTGCAGATATTGGGTATGTACAGAGCCCCCACTTTGACTGAGGCTTGGACAAGGCAAAAGTCAAAGTATGATCTCCAGGTCAATCGAAGATTACAACCTGAAAACCATTGCGACGTCGAGGCGACTCAAAAAGGTTTGAGCCAAGGACCCGCCGTCGGGAAGGGCGACGTCGAGGCGACTCGGGGATTTGAGTCAAGGACCTGTCGTCGGGAATACTTTAGAGTCTGTCGACTTCCGATGCGGGTCGTTTAAAGTCCATTAGACTACATATAAAGGCTCGCCAGCCATAAGAAGAAGTCATACCTGAGGCATCTTCGGGATTCGTACTTGAATCTTTTGCGCGCAAAGGCTCGCCAGCTGGTACTGAAAGCGGTGCATTTTGAGGCTCGCCAGCCATAGGAAGGAGTCATACCTGAGGCATCTTCGGGATATATCCTTGAGTCGTATCTTGTGTGCGTGAAAAGGCTCGCCAACTGTGATAAGGAGTCGTACCCGAGGCATCTTCGGGATACGTCCTTGAGTTGTACCTTGTTTGCGGACAAAGGCTTGCCAGCTTGTGAAAAGGAGTCATACCCGAGGCATCTTCGGGATACGTCCTTGAGTTGTATCCTGTTTGCATACAAAGGCTCGCCTGACATATGCATTATAAGGCTCGCCAGCTATCTATGGTCGAATGATTGACTGTGGGAAATAGCCTGAAATATTGGGCTTATGCCAAGATATTGTCTGGAAATGACTTCCAACTAGGTTAACGTTGATAGGTTCGGCTAGGGAGCAACGAACTCGAACTTGATGGGTGCCCTAAATGAGCTCCGTGGGGATGAATCATGTAAGTAAGGCTCTCTGGAAAACCATTTAGGGAGAGCGCTGCATCGGGATCATTAATGATGTTGCGAGGATCTTTGTAAGACCTGTGTGACATTCATTTGAAAATCGGCACTCGCTGGGGAGTTAGAAACTTCTCAGGGCTCGCCGGGGATATGAGTTGTTGCTCGTTGGAAGGTAGCGTATGCCATGTAATCGACACGGTTAAAGCCCTTGGACTTGTTGGGTCGGCGTTTGTTGGGAAGAACCCAGTACTCTGTAGGAGTGCGCTTTTCTTCTCAAGATTACCTGCATGGTTAGTGACCACACAAATTCGCAGTCGGATAGACAAGCACATTGAATGCAAGCATATAACCATGTAAGCACATAAGCATGTGAGCAATTAGCACATAAGCAACTAGCATGCAAGCATATAAGAACGTAAGCACATAAGCATGCAAGCAATCAGCACATAATATCTCGTGTGATGGGAGATAGGAGTTTTGAAAGTTGTGAAGCTTAAATGAGAGTCTTGTTATTCGTAGATCTGTGATTTGATAGATTGGAGACACGTGACCGTTGCGATATTGACTCACATGGACGCATACCGACAGACTGACATAGCAGACGGCCGTGAACGTGATACAAAGTTTGTATCGACACAACACAGAGTGACTCTGACATACTTTGCACATGTAAGTTCAACTCCAAGCCAAGAAAAGGTGACAACGCGCATCAAATCCTTGAGGTAGAAGGTCCGCTCGGCTGAGGAATACGAATTGATTATCTTCTCCAGACATCTTTGCCCCTGTTTGCTTGTTTGAGATCCCTTCTCGAGGTATGATGATTTGGAGAGCGGAACCAAGACCTTGTCGTCATTCGAATCGAGCACTAGCCTATGGGTAGTAGTATTTTGGACTGTAGTTGAGACTCAAAAGATGCTTGCGGATAAAGGACGGGCGGCGTCTTAAAAGAGAAGCCCCTAGAGTGAGAAGGTGGGAATTTGACAAAACAAGAAATGGGGGACGTCTTAAGGAAGAAGCCCCCAGTAAAGAGGTATAAGATTAATTTCTACGGCTGGGTGAGCTGCTTTTGAGGATTGATGTTGAAAGTTGAGATTGAAACGGGTGTGCGGTTGCGTCCTTGTTGGGGGACTGCATACGTATTCGCGTGTTTGCGAAATCAAACCAGATCGTAGTTTTGAGCTGGTTTTTGAGGATTGAAAATTAGAAATGTTGTGAAAGGAGTATGCGATTGTGCCCTTGGAATAGGACTGCCTACGTATTCGCGTGTGTGTAAAATCAAACCAGGTCGTAGTTCTGAGTGTATGTGCAATGGATTGCAAATTAAAGATGTGAAAATTGAATGTTTGTGGGGGTGTGGTTGCGCCCTTGTAATAGGACTGCCTACGTATTCGCATGTTTGCGAAATCAAACCAGGTCGTAGTTCTGCATGTGTTTGTGTGCCTAAGCTAACTGTTAGGACCTTGAAGTGATTTTGAGGTGTATGGTTGTGTCCTTGAAGGACTGTCTTTGTATTCACGTGAAGTGAAATCAAACCAGATCGTAGTTCTGAACGTGTGCCTATGTGAGATGTTATGACCTTAAAGTGTGAGGGTCACGACGGTAAATTCTGTTTGGTGACTCGTCTGAATGTGTGCCTAAGCGAGTTGTTAGGACCTTAAAGTGTGAGGGTCACGACGGTGAACTCCGTTTGGTGACTCGAGAAATTGATTTGAGATAATTCCTCCTTGATCATGAATCGAAGAGGTGTAATTTGTGAAAATTCCTTATTATGTGAGCACACTAAAAAGTGGACCCTAAGGGTAGACTAGATATGTCCCGTTCTTGGTAGCAAAGCATTCGAGGACTCTGTATCTGGTTCAGGGTGAAAATGGCTTCGAAATTATGGAATGTGGAGCTTGGTAATAACGGGTTTGTTTGACAGATAAAAATCTGGAGTTGAGGGTCACGACGGTGAATTCCGTTTGGTGACTTGAAGGTTGATTGGAGATAAATCCCTCTTGATGATGAATCGAAGAGGTATAGTTGAAAAGAGTTTCTTGTTATGTGAGCACACTAAAAAGTGGTCTCTAAGAATGAAATGTGCATGTCCCGTTCCAGGGAGCAATGTTTTTTAAACACTCCGTATTTGGGTCAGGGTGAAAATGGCTTCGACATTATATATTGTGGAGCCTTTTAATAATAGGCTTGATTGACAGATAAAAATCTGGAGTTGAGGGTCACGACTGAAAATTCCGCTTGGTGACTTGAAGGTTGATTGGAGAGAATTCCCTTTTGATCATGAATCGAAGAGGCATAGTTTGTGAAAATGTTTCTTGTTATGTGGGCACACTAAAAAGTGGACTCTAAGAATTAAATGGGCATGTCCCGTTCCGGGGAACAATGTTTTTTGAAGACTCCGTATCTGGGTCAAGGTGAAAATGGCTTCGACATTATGGAATGTGGAGCCTAGTAATAAGAGATTTGTTTGACAGATAAACATCTGGAGCTTGTATTTTTGGTGTTTAGGCCGATAGGTTACGGCTTGTAATGTGGTGCGGAATGGGGTCTCCGGCTTGATGTGGCCTGAGCACGAAATGCTTGGTAAATAATGTGGGATCAGATTCCCATGTCTGGACCTTAAAGGTTAAGGTGTAATATTACGAGCTTGATGGGAATCCTCAGAAGCCTATATAGGTCTCCCTTTAACAGTCTCTAGAAGGACTTAGGGGTGAAGCTATTTTGATTATGATCTTGAGGGGAATCCCCAGGATCCTAGATAGGTTTCCCTCTAGTAGTAGTCTCTGGAAGGACTTAGGGGTGAAGCAGTTTTGGTTATGATCTTGAGGGGAATCCCCAGGATCCTAGATAGGTTTCCTCGTAGTAGTCTTTAGAAGGACTTAGGGGTGAAGCAGTTTTTGTTATGATCTTGAGGGGAATCCCCAGGATCCTTGATAGGTCTCCCTGTAACAGTCTCTAGAAGGACTTAAGGGTGAAGCAGTTTTGGGTTTATTGTTAGTTGATGAGTCTTGAGCTCTTATTTTAGCTCTTTGACATTAGGTTTTGGTATTTGTGTTTTGTACTTGTTGATCCCGGAGTTTGGAGGGAAGAAACGTTGGTCATAGGCTTTGGACTTGGTGGTTCTGGATTTGGTGTTTTGGACTGACTTGTTTGGTGTTTTGGACTTGTCGGTCCGGGATTTTGTGTGTTGGACTCGTTGGTCCTGGGCTTTGGACTTCTTGGTCCTGGACTTGTTATTTTGGACTCACTTGTCCAGGATTTTGTGTGTTGGATGCTTTCTTTGGATTTTGGCCTTTTTGAGAAAAGGGTTTTAATCTTGTTTTGTTTTGATTTTGGCTTGTGTCTTGGCTTTGACGTTGGGTGAGTAGCCTTTGGCTTTGGCTTTGGCTTTGGCTTTGGTTTTTGCTTTGACTTTGACTTTAGCTTTGGCCTTGAGTGAATTGCTTTTGGCTTTGCTTTTTGCTTTGGCCTTGAGCTTTGGCTTTGGGTGAATGGATATTGGCTTGGGCCTTTGATTTTGGCCTTTCGCTTTGGCTTCGGATGAATGGCTATTGGCTTGGGCCTTTGATTTTTGGCATTTCGCTTTGGCTTTGGGTGAAAGGATATTAGCTTGGGCCTTTGATTTTGGCCTTTCGCTTTGGCTTTTGGTGAATGGCTATTGGCTTGGGCCTTTGATTTTGGCCTTGACTCTGGTTTTGCTTTGGCTTTGGTTTTTGATTTATTGGTTCTTTGTCGTCCTTCGTTCGAGGCAGGTAAAGGTGCAAACGGGGATGTACTCGTTGGTGAGAGGTTGATATTTGGTGATGTGATGTTTTTGTGGGGAATGGGCTTGCCTTCCGTCATTGATCATGAAAAAGGAGATGTTCTGGTTTGTTATCTAGGTTCGTCGTAGGATCCCTTTAATTGAGAGCTCGTTCTAGATCGGGTGCTAATGAAAGGTTTTTATTGCCAGACATGGAATAGGTAAAGAGAATGGATACGGAGTTTCGAGTCCTCCGCTTACTCGGTACAGAACGTCACTCGAGTATACTCACGTTGAATTGGAACATGCTGTTTGTTTTAAATCAATTCTCAAATCAATTCTCGTTGTCAACGGGAAATGGTAAAGGGGAGAATATATGATAGTTGAAAATTGTGCTTTTATTTAGATAAATAAGATTTTAGAACAGACTCGATGAATATATGTGACTCATGGGGACAGCCCCCGGTTGTCTCTTAGGAATAAAAGGATAGACGCTAGGATAGATATGAGAAAGCCTAAGACTCGGACTCGGACTCGGACTCAATCGTAGATACGAACTCCTAATCACCTTTGAGAACGTTCAACCTTGCTGTTTGACTTGAGACATCCAGGAGGATTGTCTTGACTGAGAGGTGCGACTATGATTTTGCCAGCCCCGATCATATGTTGAATGACATTTTTGAGTTTTAAGCAGGCTTCAGTGTCATGGCCCTTCCCTTGATGGTATTGGCAATAGGCATTACCATCCCATGATCGGGCTCTTTTGTGTTCGGGTTTGTCCGGAGTCGGACCAATGGGTTGGAGGATTCCTTCTGAAGCAAGTATCTCCAGAGCAGTGCCATATGTTATTCCCAGATCTGTGAATCCCCTTTGATGTTTTCCCATGGTTCCAACATTGGTGTTTTTTGGGATGTTTTTGTGAGTTTTGTTTTTGTTTTTGTTTTTGTCAATCCTGGGCGGAAGCAGAATTTGGTCATTGTCAATGGGAAGATTTTGGGATGTTGGTTGATATTTTGAATGGGATTTTGGTGGGGTGATTTCTTTGTTGGTAGGTTCGTGGATGTGGGAACCATCGGATGACTCCTCATTTTCAACAGCTGTTGGTTGGTGAACGAAGGGTTGGTTTTCTCCTTGGTGGTTAGGTTCATTTTCGGTAATACCAAACCCCTTCTCCAAATTAGCTACCCGGGTGTTCAAATCATAGATAGCCACTTGCACCTTTGAGAATATGTTGTTGATGGAGATGGAGAGCATCATTATACCGCTTTGTATGCCATCTTCGTCAATTGCATGAATTTTCTCATCGTCAGGAGAGACGAGGTGAGAGCAGTCTAGGGAAGATTCCTGACTGTGTCCAAAAGGGTTTTCTGGAAGGTTGTTCTTGTTGTTTGTTGAGGGAGGTTGTGGTAATTCACCCTTTTTTATCATATCAAAGATGGAGCCTTTTAGAGGGAGACACATCTCGGTGTCATGTTCGCGACCCTGGTGATATTGGCAAAGGAGGTTTCCATTCCATCTTCGACCTCGACTGTTTGGTAGAGGGTCCGCAGTTGGACCAATCGGTTGGAGTTTTCCTTTGGAGATTAGCCTTTCCAAGGCTGTGGCATAAGGCATACCCAAATCAGGGAAGGACCTATGAGGTCGTCTGGTTTTGGTTTGGTCGTTGGCCAGTAGCCGGCTTTCAAGAAGCTTAACCCTTTGCTCAATATCAGAAAACGAAAAATTCCCGGTTATCATTTTGTCCTGAACCTGGGAGAGACGAGTGCTCAAGTCTTCCACGGTAGATAGGAGTTGAAGGACCATCTTGTTGGTTTCAGCAGAAGTCATGGCGGATGAAGGTTGATCAGCTTCTTGAGTTTCTGGTTGGCGATTGATGGCACCCAAGGGATTCCTAATTGACATAACGATAGGCGTTATAACTTGTCTTGGCAAGGGATTGGACAAACAAAGGCAAGTGCGACACATATGTATAAAAGGCAGTTTTGTCGTGAAGACGCAACGGTGTGACTAGGTTATGAGTTCACTATAGATCGTGAATGACCTCTTGTGTTTGAACTCTTGGTGCATGACATTGAACTTAGACTCGCGTGTCAACTTTGGCATAGTGATGCCTAGACAGACGACTTCTGACTTAGTTTGGAGGTTTGTTGCTGGCGTGATGCCATTGGACAAGACATGTACACAAACTTGAGCTTTGACCCGTAATGTAGGGGAAATGCGGGTTTAAACCCCGACAGGTTTCGACTCTGTTAACGCCATTGGAGATGCCTCGACAATTAGGCGACACGGCATAGACCAGAAGGTAGGTACTAACTTCGGTAGAGACTCGACGTTACCAAGATGACTGGACTCTAATCGACTCGAGGCTGAATTGGAAAGGTGGACTGAAGTTTTCGAAATAAAAATTTTCAAGAAGATTCATTTGTCGTTTTATGGATAGCTTCCGAAGAGTAAGGATCTTCAAAAGGTCGGCCAATTGAAAGAGTTGTCTTAAGTTTGTTTTCAAAAGACGGTTTGAGTTGAAATTGTAGCGGCTCTGAAAACAATGTGTTGTTTCCGAAGACGGTTTTTTGAAATTCCGAATCACGGATTTGAAAATCGAGAATTGAAGAATTTGGAATCGTCATCACAATGACCATGAAAACGGTTAAATTTGTTTTCAAAGAATTTAAAATTGGGTTGAAAATTTGAAAACGGTTAAATTTGTTTTCAAAGATTTGATTTTTGATTTGGAATATGAAAACGGTTAAATTTGTTTTCAAACGATTTAAAATTGAATTCAAATTTTAAAACGGTTAAATTTGTTTTCAAATGATTTGAAATTGAATTGAAATTTGAAAACGGTTAAATTTGTTTTCAACGATTTGATTTTGAATTTGAATTTTGAAAATGGTTAAATTTGTTTTCAAATGATTTGAAATTGGATTCGAAATTTGAAAACGGTTAAATTTGTTTTCTAATGGTTTGAAGTTGGATTTGAAATTTGAAAACGGTTAGATTTGTTTCCAAAGATTTGATTTTGAATTTGAAATTTGAAAACGGTTAAATTTGTTTTCAAAGATTGAGTTTGAATTGAAATTTGAAAACGGTTACATTTGTTTTCAAAGATTGAGTTTTAATTTAAATTTGAAAACGATTAAACTTGTTTTCAAAGATTGAGTTTGAATTGAAATTTGAAAACGGTTAAATTTGTTTTCAAATGAATTGATTTTGGATTTGAAATTTGAAAACGGTTAAATTTGTTTTCAAATGATTTCATTTTGAATTTGAAATTTGAAAACGGTTAAATTTATTTTCAAAGACTTGAAATTGGAAATTATAAGGATTGAATTCGTCATTACGACGGGTTAGAAAACCATTTTAACCATTGAAAGAAGGTATGCAAATCGAAAATTGTGAGGATTGAAATTGTCATTAAGACGGCTTAGAAAAGCCAAATTTGATTTCAAAAACGAGATTTGAAATTTGGAAAGTTGCACGGGTTGAAATCGTCATTACGACGGTTTGAAAAACGTTTAATTTGAAAACTGATTTGGAATTTTTGAAAATTCGATGGTAGAATTCGTCATTACGACGGCGTAAAAGGACGCTTTGAGAAAGCAACGGTCGGCAAGGGATCGAGGTTTGAAACGGCCATTACAACGACGTAAAAAGGGTATTTTGAAATGGTTTGTAAAAAACCAAGGTTTGAAATCGTCATTACGACAGCCTAGGAAGGCGTGTTGAAATGGTTATAAAAACCGGGTTTGAAAATCGTCATTACGACGACCTTGAAAGGCGTGTTGAAATGGTTGTAGAAAACCGGATTTGAAAATCGTCATTACGACGGCCTAGAAAGGCGTGTTGAACTGGTTGTAGAAAACCGGGTTTTAAATTGGCCATTATAACGGCATAAAAAGGTGTGCAACGTTCGGCGAAAGACCGAGGTTTGAAACGGCCATTATAACGGCGCGAAATGTGTTTTTGAAGCGGTTGTAGAAAATCGGTTTTAAAAGTCGTCATTACGACGGCATAAAAAAGGGTTTGCAATGGTCGGCGAAAAACCGAGGTTTTAAACGGCCATTATAACGGCGCAAAAAGGTATTTTTGAAAGTTTGAAAATGACACGGAAGGACTTATGATCACAAAACACATAAGCACTCACAGTTCATTATATTATGCATAATGCTGACACGGGTTTTCACTACAAAAAGAAATAAAACAGGCGACCGATTTTGGCGACTGAAATCAGTCGCTAAAATCAATTTAGCGACTAACTTCAGTCGCCAAACACCAGTCGCAGACCTTGGTCGCTTTTTTTAATTTTAGCGACTAAAGTCAGTCGCTAAATTTGCCGACTGAAATTTCAGTCGCTAAATGAGGAAAATAGCGACTGAAATGGTAGTCGCCAATTTGGCGACCGACACATGGTAGTCGCCAAATTAGCGACTGATTTTCGGTCGCTAAATGACTTTTCAGTCGCTAAATTTGGGTGACGTAGCCAAAATCAGTGAGGCTCTTTGGCGAGTGATTTGTGGTCGCTAAAATGCAAATCAGTCGCTATTGCTACTGACTGTTTTCGTGGTTTTTTTTTTTCATTGCTAACCAAATATTTACAATCTGCATACAAACCGAAGTTCCACAACGCCATACAACCCAAACTTCAACACACACAACACCATACATTTCAAATTTCAACCCAACACCACACGTTTCAAACATACATTTTCTCAAAATTCATTTCATATATTGAAAATGATAGTTTACAAGTTAACATATTCTAAAGTTCAAGTCTTACATGCTAAATTAAACTTACTTAACTACTTGGAAGCCAACACCGGCTCCACTCCCCCCTTGTGGACCATGCGGATCAAAAGGATCGTAGTCGGGTCTAGGTCCGGGGTTACAACTTTGCCACCAATTCTCAAACATTGCCATTTTTTCCTTTATTTGGCGGAGTTCTTCATCACGTTTTCTGTCACGTTCATCACGCTCTCTTAGTTGAGTTTGAAATTAACTAATAACTCCCCGTTGATATGTGTTGCTGGGAATTGTTGAAGTCGATCTCCTACGCGTGTTGTCATAGAAAGCCGGTGTTGAACTTCCGGTACCATACACGTTTCCTTTCTTGAAGACTTTCACCAACTCAAACCATATGTCTTTATCCGCCGTTTCTGGATTGGTGGCTTTTGTATGTTCAAATGCATCCTACAATATTAAACAAAACATTATAAGTTAATATGGTAACCAAAATAAGACATTAAAAAAGAGTAAATTAAAAAAAATGAAGTGTTACGGAAAACTTACATATAATTCCTTGTCTTTTGGACTATGTGGTCAACCCTGGAATGCGTGTCAAGAAACAGTTTCGGTGCCGTCGTAACCGGTTTTGACTTCTTCTTTCCTTTCCGAATGAAAAAAAAACATACGTGTTAGAAAATCAACAAAAAATCTAACATAAAACATGTTGAAAACCAAAAAAAGTGTGAAATAATAGGCAAACTTACACCCAATACACGATCCCAGAACGATCGGGATCCCTCGTAATGAGTAGGCTCGACCACGACATCTTTCTGTCCTCCTTTTTTGTTGAGGGATGCTTGTTTAGACCTTTTCTGAAAAGCTTCGGTTTTAGTATGCTTTATTAGACCTTCAAACTTCTCACCTGCAATTACACATATGAAATCATAACTAATAAGTTACTGATATTATTTATAATATAAGAGAGTATATGCTAATTAATACAAATAGCAAAACAAGTTAATTAAATACCTTTCATGTTCACTGGCTCCTTCGGGCGCCTGACCGTCTTCCAGATCACGTCCCGATATCGTCGAGTACCATCTTCATTGTACCTTTCACGGACATTCTGTTCTTGAGACTCATCCTAAGCAGATGATTGCTACAAAAAAAAGGCGACAAAAATACATATCAGTATAAAATAAAAGTCTAACTTGGTTCTTAAAAAGTTTATCAGAAATATTTGGTTTCTAAAACAAAGAACTACGGAAAATATATACCCGAAAGTTATTGAACCACGCCTCTTTTTGTGCATTAGAAGCAAAAGTCCACGCTGTAGGAACTGGACCCACGAAATTAGTCTTCGTGCTTTTCATTACACCTCGTATCACGCAATCGTCCCAAAACCTGCATTTATTTCGAACATGTAGAATTAGAAACAATTATTATTTTACAAAAAAAAAAGATAATAATAATCGTAGACTAACAAAGAAAAAGACTTACCATAATCCCGCCGGCTCAAGTATCATCCGACGATCCGCAGTGTACCGTATCTGCACCTGTGGTCCTGCCTCGTCAGTAGCGTTAGGCTGATCCTCGTCATCGTCACCGTCACCGTCTGTCTGCATCGGATCCACACGCACAAACTTCTCCTCCTCCTCACGTGTACTATGTCGACAACCTGAGCCGCCTCCCCGCTTCCTACCTCGACCTCCTCCTCCTTCTCATGCTCATAGTTGATTTCATCGGGTGGAGACAAAAGTGTTTCATTTGAAACGTTTTCTTCTTGGAAAAAAGTTGTATCAATTACTGACCGTGCCTTTTTCTTAAAGATTGCACACCACGCCTTTTGTTTTCTATCATTTGTTGTGCTTAGATAAGTATGTTCTAGTACGATTCACTTCTACAAGCTTTTATTGTTCATGTACTCTCATTCCAGCCACAGAATTATCCTTCCAGTCAACCTTGAATAAGACAGTTTTATAAGCTCGATCACGTCCATTATAACTAATTTCAAAGATATCTTCAACTATACCATAGTATTCGTTGTCATCAAGAGAAGAAATAGTAACCCCCCAATTGCACCTAGCCTTACCTTTACCATAGTTGAATGTTTGAAAATTAAACCTATTAACCGAGTATCGATTCTACGTTCTTACCATTCTTGAAGGACCAAACGCCAAACTTCTTATCAAATCATCTTGAATATTCAACTCAATTACATGTTTCTGAAACCATGCCGGAAATTGGTCCTCATGTTTATCCCAAACATCATCCTTACTTATATTAGGATTCATCTCAATGAAATCATTAACAAACTGTGTTTCGTATGACTCCAAGAGGTCACAATTAGATACCACGTAAAGGTGGGCACGATTATACTCCTTATCATCCAAATATCTTGGTTGCCCCTTTGATGAACACCCTTCATCATCTTGAGTTTGAAAAAACTCGGGTAAACTTCCGTCTATTTCATCCGGTTTCTCAACATTCAAGTTTCTTGCTTTGGTTTCTATATGTTTTTCAAAGTAAAGAGAACAAAAGTTTGCAATCTCTTCCGGTAAATAAGCATTGCATATAGAACCTTCCACCCTAGCTTTATTACTAATTTTTTTCTTCAAATGATTAAGAAACCTATAAAAGTTAATGATGAGTTTTATTAATAGTTAATTAATAATAAAGTTAACATATAATAAATAGATTAGTTATTATTATTAATTTCAATTTAAAAGTAGTTAGATTATCTTAATTACCTTTCAAATGGATACATCCACCTATATTGGACGGGTCCCCCAACTTTGGCTTCATATGGCAAATGAACTGGTAGATGCTCCATGGAGTTAAAAAATGCAGGAGGAAAGATCATTTCAAGCTTACACAATATATGTGGTATTTGCTCTTCCAGACGAATCATGTCATCAACACATATTGAAGAGGCAGATAAATCTCGGAAGAATTGACTAATCTCAACAACTGCATTCCAAACATTTGTCGGCACGAGGTGTTTCAAAGCAACGGGTAATAATCGCTCCATGAATACATGACAATCATGACTTTTCAAGCCTTGCAACTTCAGCTTCTTAAGATCAACACATCGACTAAAATCTTATGCATATCCATCAGGAAACTTCAAATTTTGTAACCACTCACACAATACCTTTCTCTTAGCTTTGTCGAGAGTGAAAATGGATGTTGGCTTAGACCCGTCGCCGCAAATGTGTAATTTGGGACGATGACAAAAATGTATGCAAATCTTTTCTAGAAGCAATACTATCACATTTTTCACCTTCTACATCCATGATCATGTCAATTAGTTGCTCAAAGAAATTCTTTTCTATGTGCATTACATCCAAAATATGTCTTATCAACATTGTCTTCCAATAAGGAAGGTCCCAAAGAATGCTTCTTTTAAACCAACCGTTTTTCTGCTTTTTCAATTCTTTAAATTCTTCTTCGGTACCATTAACAGGGGATGGTAAATCACATACCATCTTCCATATCTCATCCCTAGGCACTCGTTTCGAAGGAGCATCAAGCACCTCTTTACCCTTTCTGAAAGCTTTCTTGTTCCTCCTATGTGGATTTCCCTCTCGTAAGAAGCATCTATGACAATCAAACCATCTTATTTTCTTGCTATTGGGAAGCCAAAATGCTTTAATTTCCCCCATACAACAAGGACTTGCTTTATGTCCTTGTGTAGACCACCCAGATAGCATACCATAGGTGGGAAAATCATTTATTGTCCACAAAAGGGAAGCTTTAAGTTGAAAATTTTCTTTTTTAGACACATCATAAGTTTCCACCCCAATTTCCCACAAATATTTCAACTCCTCCACCAATGGTTGTAAATAAACATCCAAATTACGTTTCGGGCTTTTTGGTCCGGGAACGATAAGTGACAAGAAGATAAATGGTCTTTTCATACATAACCAAGGTGGTAAGTTGTATGGTGTGACCATAACGGGACAACAAGAATACTTCCTCCCAAAATTACCGAAAGGATCAAATCCATCCGTACACAAGCCAAGTCGTACTTTGCGGGGTTCCTTGGCAAATTCAGGATACATCTGATCAAATCGTTTCCATTCTTCCCCATCACAAGGATGACACATCTTCCCCGGAGCACGTGGGTTTTCTTTGTGCCATCTCATTTGTTCGGCAATGTTTTTGGTGGAATAAATTCTTTGAAGTCTTGGAGCGAGAGGAAAGTAAAACAATTGGTTACATGCTATTGGTTTCTTACTCTTTTTTGCCCTCTTACTACCCTTGCCTTTTTTCAACACTAAAACTGTATCTCCCTCACTTGTCTCATATCTATCCGCCCCCACAATCTTTGCATTTGTCAAGCAAAGCATCATCTTTCCAAAATAGCATACATCCTTCAGGACACGCATCAATCTTTTCATGCAGAAACTGAAGACCTTTAACTACTTTTTTGGTAGTGTAGAAACTTCGGGTCATGATATTATCATCGGGGAAAGATTCCTCAAGGAATGAGGCAATGCCATCAACAGCAAGAAATGGCATATTAAACTCACATTTCAAGGTAACTAGCTTAGAAGCGGCTTGTAACAATGTCATTCTGCTTCCTTCATACAAGGGTTTTTCTGAGGCTTTTAACATGTCAAGAAAGGCTTTTGCTTGTGGGTGTGGCGGTTGTTCTTCACAAATTGTTATATGGTCATCACTATTAAAAATAGTGGAATCCATAGCATCAACAACCATCTCTCTATATGGGTTCTCATCAATTTGTATTTATTGGGTGTGAACTTGTTCATGAATTGGAGAATATGCTTCACCATGTGAAATCCAATTGTAATAATTTGGCTTAAACCCGTTTATAATGGGATGTTCTTCTACTTTAATGTCAAGCTGGTATTTCAGGTTTTTGCATTTGGTACAAGGACACCTAAGTTTTTTGTCTACCAAGTCATATTCATCTTGTTGTTTAGCAAATTCAATAAACTTGCCAACACCCTTTATAAATCTAGCGGTAGGACGTCTTTTCTTATTGGAATTGTCTAATCTTCCTTCATACATCCATGAATGTTCCAATCTCTTCATTTTAATCTAAAGAAGAACCCACAAAAATTTAAACATTTTTTAAAAATAACAATAATATTACATACAAAATTTTCACATTATACAATAAACATATGAAAACAATATATAAATATTGTCAATAAGTAATCCATCTTCGAATGGGGTCCTTATCACTCCAACCTAAACCCGTCAATGTACGTTTCAAGTCACTAGCAAACACACTGGTAATTTATTTATGAGAAAAAAATTCGGTAGCAATTCCCTTCAGTTCTCCAAATACACATCAATGTAGAATAAATAATTACTCCACATATACATGTATTCGGAGAACATTAAAGAGATCGCCACCAAACTCATTCCTCATTAATAAATCACAAGTACGTGTTTACTACCTAAATGACTTGAAATGTACAAAGACAGTCCCAAAATGGGGACTATTCAAGAATTACTCCTAATGAGTAATTCTTGAACGGGTACTAAGTCAACATCAAATCAAACTAACACTAATTTAAAGTTTAAGATAAACAACACTTGGTACTAAATTAATTAAGTTAATCAAAAGCACAATATCAACAACATAATAAAGGTTTATATCCTAGAGTCCGTAGCATAATTTGAATTAAAATTAGTAAATTTAAAAGGTAACTGGTAAGAGGAGGTTACCTAATCAAGTAAAAGAAAAAATGAAAAGAAAACGAGAAGCAACAGCTACGGTGGACGGTGGTGCTCAGCAGCGCGGTGACAACCTTGGAAGGAGAAAAGAAAAACAAAAACACAGGGTTATTCAACCTCAATTCATCAATAACATGAATTATCAAACTAAATTTATCAAAATCAAATCCTAAAGAAGGTTCCACTTAGCTAATAGCTAATTTCTCTTAATCCAAAAGACGGTTCCACTTAGCTAATTCCATTAATGCAAAAGACGGTTCCACTTTGCTTAATACTAATAATAATAAGACGGTTTCACTTAACTTAGTAATAATAATAATAATATTAAGGCGGTTCCACTTAGCTTAATACTAATAATAATAAGACGGTTTCACTTAGCTACCCAACACCAAACACCACCCACGACCCACCCATGGCCACCCCACGACCCACCCTACCCACGGCCTACAACCGCCACCCACAGCTGACCAACCCCCACCCATAACCCTAAACCTAAACACAAACCCCCTTAATCATTCCCTTTCAATTCAAACACAAATTAAACTAAAATCTAACTACAAATTAATCTAACCTACTAACTACAAATGAATCTAACAAACTAACCAAAAATTAATCCAACTAACTACAAATTAATCTAACAAATTAAACCAATTAAACTGAAATTAACCAAAAAAAAAACTAACCTAATTAAATAGAGTGGATGAACCGGTGAGGACGGTGGCCACGGCGGTGGAGTTGTTGGTGTCGTCGCCTTTCCTTTTTTTTTGTGCGCGAAAGAGTAAAGCAGGAGAGAGGGGAAGGTCGGGTTTTCTATAAAGCATTTTAGCGACCGACTTCAGTCGCTAAATCTGAAGGTCGGTCGCCAAAAGAAATTCCTTTTTTAAAAAAATCAGTCGCCAAATTAGCTATTGATTTCAGTCGCTAATTTGGAAATCAGTCGCCATTTTGGCGACTACCAAGATCAGTCGCTAAAAATCGGTCGCCTGTTTTAGTTTTTCTTGTAGTGTTTAGCTTAAAAGGGTGGGTTAAACACCAAGAAATCAAACCCCAATTTACGAGAGGGATACCAATCCAAATAAAATGTGTAAGGAGGTGCCCTAGCCTCGTGCTCGAAGGTGATGAAAGCTGAAGAGTCTATTGATCCAAAATACTCAAGAGGGGGAGGGGGTTGACAGGGCAGTCTTATACCTATCAAAAATAACCAACTGGCTCTAACTATATAGCTAGGGAAGTCGGGTCGATCTCCACAGGGAGATGGGAAAATGTCAGCTTTGTCTAAGTTCGTCTCGGTAACCAAATTGGGGGGTTTTAAATGATTGTTCTAAACTAATGAGAGCAAGGAAGAGAAATAAGAATAAGAGAAATAAGATCAACCAAGAAGAGAAAACAGCTAAGACAGACGGTTCACCATAATTATTCGGTCAAGTAATCTAGGTTTCAGGTCAATGCAAGTACGGTCTGAGGAGCAGTGAATATCTCCTTTCGGTCTCAATTCGCCCTAAAGTACAAATAGCTTAGCTTTCGCCCTAACTATAATGCCCTATTGTTCGCTACTAGTCTCGCCTTTTCCAACCTTTCGGTCGAGGTCAAGGGTCACTATGATATAAATGCCTAATTGCGTCGACTCAATTAGTCAGATACAGATAAATGCAGCAGTTAACAACAAAGATTATACCAGCATTAACCCAATAAATCGATTACTATCCCTTCATAATTATAGATCCCCTTTAGTCTTAGCGGAGGGGAATTAGCTACGCATCATCATTGAATTACCAACAATAATATATAGATAATTGAAACTAAACATAATAACAAGCTAAAAGGATTGAGAAAAGTAGAGATGAAGTAATAAGAGAGGAATAGCAACATAATAACAATAATTAAGATCAAAGGATTAAAGAAGAATAATAATACCAATTGTGAATCCAAATCTGAGTAGCAAAGTGTAAAAGAAGAACCAAATCTAAGAACAGTAGAAAGTGATAGAGTAGAAATGAATGAGAGAGCCAAGAGAAGAGTTACGTTGCTCACTCCTTCTGTCTTATACGAAAATTCACTCTAAACCTAATCTATGGACTAATTACAAAGGCCCATATGAAAATTAGGCGGAAAAAGTCTATAGAAGGATAAACCACTCGATCGAGTGGAAATAAACCACTCGATCGAGCAAACTAACATCAAACCACTCGATCGAGTGGAAATAAACCACTCGATCGAGTACTCCTTGCAAAGTCTGTTGGGAAATGTGTCCTCAACAATAGTGCGATCACATGATTTAAATATCATTATTAAATCTCATTTTAAGAATACATGTGGGATGTAATATTTTACAATGTCAACTGGTTCACACATATCGGTAATGATTGGCTGACTAGAGTTTGACATTACTGTCGTGCGACGGTGGTGATCAGTTGATCCCCTTAGGTCATACCTAAAGGGTAACACTCTTAATTGATTATTTAATTGATCGTATGACGATACAGGTTAATTAAATTACTTAAAATTGACTGACGATTTTGGAAGTAATATTTACGTGTCTCATTGAAATTTGATTAAATAAGATACGGTCTAAGTAATCGAATTGTTTCATTACTTAGATGAAATTATTGTTTAAGGAAACAATTGCATTTGAATGAATAAATTATTATAAATACAAGATGTTGTGATTTATAAATTGGTAAAATTTTTGGTACAAGTAATTATGAATTACTAGTTCGATTTTGTATATGACATATTTTATTAATACGTTGATTTTTAATATGTTAAAAATATATAACAATTTTATGTGACATGTGACATGTGACATATGACCAATTGACAAATTGTCAAAGATAAAATGGAATCCATTTTATCTCATTTGGACCGAAAATAAGGAGGGAGAATGGTGTTTACATTATGTTGTATTTTGAGTGGAAAACAATATAATTACACCTAGCCATAGCCATGCAAGCCTATGTTTTCTTGGATAGAAAAACTTCACCATGCATTGGCTCCCTCCTCTCCTTCCCACCGGTTTTTCCAAGAGCAAAAGAGAGAGTTTTTCTCTATCTTTTTATTCATACTTTTGCATAATTTTTTTCTAGTGTAAGAAATAAAAAAATGCTCTCTACATCTTATGAAATTAGAGAGATAAAAACTCCAAAAATCCTTCCTCTATATACCGAAATTATAGAGTACAAAATAATTATTTTGGGTCAATTTTAGTTAGATTATTATTATTCTAGATCTAATAATATTAATCTATTAAGGGGTTATCTTGGGTATATGCTTTTGGGAGAGGTTGTAATTTGAACCTTGTTCATCCAATATTTGGAAGCTCAAGAACAAGTGAGTAGGTGAACTCACTTGTGCCCACAAAACCGAAACATCCAATGTAAGATGATGATTTCTTCTCTATATTTTATATTGTTTGCATGCATAAGATCACTTGTTAATTTTATGACAAATTAAATTAAAACATATATGAATATGTTGAGTATATAGATCTACTTTTCCTTCAATTGGTATAAGAGCCATGGTTGTTTGCATGCAAATCGGTTAAAAGTTTTTCCGAGTTATAAAGATTAACATATAAAACTTGTATAATTTGTGTTATTATGATATATCACAAAATTAATTTTTGCATGTTAAAGTTTCTGATCCTAAAATGTATTTAGGATATTTTGGTTAATTTATGGATTTTATTGTTCATTTTATATAATAATGGCATTAAAATGTGATTTTTATGATAAAAATGTCATTTTTGGACTGAAAATAGCTAAACTTTGATTTTTCCAGTGGTTTTTGGATATGTTTTCACATATATTATTTTTAGATGATCTGGAAATTTTCATAATTTTATGAGTTCCTATGCTCGAAAAATGGATTTTTCATGATAAAAATCGGATTTAAGTGAAAAAGAAATAGGTTAATATGAGATAAATTTCGAATCTGGTCATAGAAATTTAGTATGTTGTCACATGCAATTTTACAAGATGTGTGTAAAATAATAGGCTATAATAAAGTCATAATCCATGATTTATGGATTTTTGATGAAAAATAGCATAAATAGTGACTTAATTAGTGAATAATTGCTAAAACATACTTCATGACTAAGGAAAAACGTCACATGTTGCATTTTATTATCTTTTTCAGATATAAAATTTAAAAGTTGATGAATATAATTTTTCTCATGTTTTTATGATTTTTATTGATAAATTCGATAAACCGCAACATTGTTTTTCCCGATAACTTTCGAAATTTTTAACCTAAGTTTTTGAATATTATGAGTGTCATGGTATTTTTCCAGAATGTTCATGAGTTTAAATTTCAAATTTTGAATTTATTTGAAATTTTTGTGATTTATTTGAAGTTTATAGCTTTTTATTGTTATTTTAAGTCCTTTTATGAACAATAATAAGAAATATGAGTTAATTATGGTCAAATGGTTAGTGTAGACTAATTTTTGAGTCCTAAGAAGTTAGGGTAATTAACTTGTGCATAAATATGAATTTATGTAATTTTAGTGATTATAAAACGTTGAATCACGCAAATCCGTAAAAACCGTGTAATATACGATATTGGCTCATTAAAGGCGATTTAGCATAAAATTGGGCATGTTCATACATATTATAATGCTGCATATTATTTATGATTGTCATAATTTTATCTTATGTAATTTTACTTAGTATGGCCTTAGTTTTAATTGGTATTACCCGAAATGTATGGGAATATCGATTCGGTTGTAATTTTTGTGATCTCGTATCACCGTTTTGTAATTTAATAGATTTATTTTATTTTAATTACAAATGTATAATAGGAAATTATGTAATTTATTATGTAATTTATTTATTCCGGAGTTCCATAAAGACGGATTTCTTCAAGAAGGCGATACATAAAGACGGTGTTACCTCGAGATGCGTGCCTCAACCGAAGTTCAAGGGACCAATGGAGTTGGTTTCCGAATATGTAATAGTTAAATAGTTTTTCTATTTTAGGAAGGCCATACTAGGATTATTTTATTTATGCTTTGCATTTTATTTATATGTCGCATGCATCGCTAAATCGCCATAACTAAAACATGCATCATCTTTTAATTGAGTTTATCGACCGTGTCAATTACAATTATCGTAGTTCACCGCTTTAGTTCACTTAAAACGTGATAGATAATAAATTGACATGACCTCTCGCTAAAAATAAACAATTGAGACTTAGCCTTACCAAATAGTAGAAACCATGAAGTACCAGTTTCGCAAGGGAGTTGAGCCGGCTTTACCGTAAGACAAACCTTGTTACGTTGGTGAAGTGGGTGATAAATGTCTATCCACCGAATTCATGTTGATGAGGGTTTCATCGGCTACCCCGTGCCCAAGTTGATGTGGATTTGGATCATGGACACATTTATTCGAAATTTTGGTTGAACTCAACAAAAGTAATTGATAAGGGTTTCATCGGCTACCCCGTGCCTTTGTCGGATGTTTTTTGGTCTAAAGATAAATGTTAATGTAATTTTATCGACCGAGAGTTCTAAAAGTAGAATCGATTAAAGAGTTAATCCACTGAGTTGTATTGATAAGGGTTTCATCGGCTACCCCGTGCCCAAGTTAATATGAATTTGGATCTCAGAATCATTTATCATAGTTGGGTAGAGGTCACTATGTAAATGCTTTACTTGTTATTTATAAGTATTAATAAAACGATAAATGTTAAGTTTTCCACTATTCCGTTATCATATTGTTCTATTTCTTTACCACAATTCATATACGATATCATTTCGTTTTTGATTCAAATCTCCATTAAAACATCGTAACTAAAGACAAAATTTGAATTTTCTTCTAAAAACCTCAAATGAACCATTGCTAAGGATCTCTTGTAAAGAGTATAGATTAAACTTATTCATTATCAAACAGGTTTTTGATTCTTGACTAACACATCTACTTACAATGAATTGTTTCTAATTTTGGTAACTAGATTTGTTGGAAATCAAAATTGACCAAAATAATGCAACCACTTCAATGAAAGTTTTAAGACTAAAACGAACAAATGAAGAGTAATCTTCATGAATTCAATTTTGCTTTTCAAAGCAAAGGATCATTGAAATGAGTGGGAGCATTCTCTTAAACCGTTAAGATGAGGACGAGGTTCAAGAAGTAAAGATAATAATGGAATTGATACAAGGTAATGTTAAAAGTAAAGTTATTGAGAAATGACGATACTAAACCTATCAATCCCGACCAATAAAGTTTCCATTGTCTTAAATGTTGGACACAAGAAAGGAAACTACCCTAAATTATTGAAGAATCAACAAGTTAGTTGTGGGACATCTAATGGGACCTTCTTCTTTAAATGTTTATTTGATTAAACATAAATTTTGCTAGAACCACTTCGTCAATATTAGAAACCAGTGGAGGTTTTCATCATTATGTTTGATACAAAGGATGATTAGAATATGACGACTAGCAACAATAATGTCGAGAGATAGAGTAATTGTGTACTCAATCTAGTTTTGGATTTAAAGTTGTACTTAATTGTGACTATTAAGTGCATAAACTCTAAATAAGAATATAAACTTGTTAAGATACAAAAGAGGTTTTCACTTTAGTGACCCTATACACCACGATTTGATGTATGGCTAGCCCATTATCAAGGTGATTATATTCTAAACCAAACTAGAATGATATATCATGTAGATGATGTAAGATTCAAATTGGTAACCCAAGATTAAACCTTAAATTCTGGAATGATTAACGCAAAGAGTTATCAAGTACTCTTGAAACCATTAGATTGTTAATGGTATATGTGTATCTTGTATTCAAAGCAAGATATCTCGTGCCTTTTGGTTGAAAAGGAGATCGAGGTTGTAAATCATTGATCCAAAATAGGTTGATCATTTTATTTTACCAACAATTTAGGTTAACACTAATGTGTTCACTTAATAAGGTAAATAGAGAAATCTTTGAAGAAGTTTAAAGAGTTCAAGGAATCACGATTTAGTCGTGATGGGATTATCAAAGTGAGGACTTCGATATAAGCCAAAGGAAATGTGATATAATATCACAAGTTAATCTCTCTTAGCACGCATTATGGAATAATGTGTGGTTGGATAAGAAATCAAACACTATTCGATATGGTTTGGACTTCAATCAAGTTACTTTGAGTTACTTGATCCTTTTGGGGATTTTATCATTTTTGTCTAAATTATTTTTCCACTAAATCGAATCATATGAGATATGAAATGGTAAGGGTACCATGGTTGTAAGTTTTTACAAGAAACAAATGCTCATTTTTCCCTTTTCAATTATCACGAGCACGAGGGTTTGCGGCTCATGAAGCTGTCTTTCTAAAATACAAGTTTATTTCTAGAAGACAGAGTGGGAGAAATTATTCAAGAGCCACAGAGAATGTTATGTCGCAATAAACTGGTCTTTCTTGGCTACATGAGATGTTTTGTGTAAGAAATTATTGTTTCTTCAAAACCTAGGAGGTTAAATTCGTCACTTGTTAAAAATGATGAATTCATGCTACTTTTAAGAAAGTAAAGAGCTTATAACTTACAAAATAAATTTTTTGATTCAAGTTGATTACTTCTAGAAAGTAATGAACATATGACTTACATAATAGTGTTTAAGTAACAACTCAATACAAGGCTTAGAGCCATGAAAATCCGAAACAAAAGGGCTTGATTAGTGACAAAGGGTTTTGCACTAATAAAGAGATATTTCAAAGCAAGATTGGTTGCAAAGGGTTTTGCACTAATTGAAATGATTAAGTCTATTTGGATCTTCTTAGGGATTGTGTTTCATTATGAGGATATGCATACAGCAAGTGAATCTAAAACCCACTTCTTCAATAGAAGGAATGTATTCAATACATGTCATGAGTTTTATAGATTCTTGCAATCCTAAGATAATGTGAAACTTAAGAGAGGATCTTATGTAGGACATCAATGAGTTGGAATCAACATTTTGATCATGTGATAAAACATTTCTCGATAAGTCGAGAAGTTGTGTTTATACATGGAGTTTAGTGGGAGTTACGGAATTTTTAATTAGTCCGATATGTGGATGACATATTGATCATTGAGAATGATTTAAGACTTTTGGAGTATTATAATACATCTTGAATATCCGGATTTATGAAGATAAATCCACATGATATTAGCGTCGAGAAGAAGTCTTATGTTGATAAGATTCATGACTAGTTCAATTAAATTGAACATATTTGATTGATTTCATTTGCTTCCGCTACCGAATCAATTAAAAAGAAATGATGTATAACACTTCATATGCTTTGAGTATGATGAATTGTTTTCAAAATCGAATTTAAGTAATCTTTACCAAGTAAGCCATAAAGATTACCCTTAAGTGCTTGCAGAAGCATTAAGGCTATGATGCAAAGTGTTTATGATGCAATTTTGTGTAAGGGTGTTACACAAGTGACAATTGACAATTGAGATTGCGCATGGTTTAAAACAAAACCATAATCAAAACACATTAGGATGGTTAAGATACCATTGTGGCAATGTTAATTAAGAAGTAGATTTTCTAGAATCGTTCTAGGCAATAAAGAACAATGAGAGATATTTATAACGGAAATTGAGTACAATTGCAATCATGAGATGTGCAAGAAGGATGAGTCCCGCACACTGTGAAAACAGTGGGAGCTATTCTTAGGCTAGAGGGCCTATGTCTTGATTGGATCTCGACACGTACTCAGAATGTTTTGTAATGCAAATGTATACATTACAAAGGAAAACGAGTATGTAGTAAGGTTGAGTAAGGTACAAGAAATTGATAAAACCTACTAACCAAAGCCTTCTCAAAGGCTAAACATGATGAGTCATGTCATTTCAATTGAGTTGATATGAACAACTACGTACAAGATCAAATTAGATTATAGAACATGAAATAGTAATCAGGCATTGACTATTCATATGTGATAATCGCATTTGTCGTTCGAGTTTTACTTTAAAACTCTTTTATTATACTTTGATACATCCAAACGGGTTGTAGAGACAACGTTGAACCCCGTTAAAGTGAACCCGGATTAACATAGTATTAGCCCATAGTCGCTTGTATGAGGTGACGTCTCGAAGTGACTAGAGTGTGATGCGATTGATGGCAAGTTCAAGTGCCATAGAGTCATGTGAGATGACTAGTCGATCACATAGGCAGACTGTTAGGAACACTTTGTCGGGCCTTATGACCGCTTATAGAGTTCGGCAAATTTATATAGCCTGGTCGTGGCGAGAGCTGCTATAGTATTCTAATGAGTCGATTCTTTTGACTAAAGACTGTTCGCCTAAGATGGCACAGTTTCAGATTAACTTTGATTTGTGTTACTACGACCTTCGTAAATGGGGTCAAATGGGCATATTTTGGGTTATGATGGATGTGGCTAGTCGAAGGGAATGAGTGCGATAGGAATTGTCCATCCCCTTGTCAGGGTTAAAACAATATCTCAGGGCCACTCGAGGAGTAATGAACTGGAAATGCGTGGCCACGCTCGGAAGGTATCTATGATAGATGAATCCGGTCAATCGGTTGTTCTCCAGATCGAGGAAACCACTCTCGATATGATCACTTGCAAGTACGACCCGAAAGACACCTTGCATTGAGTGGGAGATAGTAATAGGACAAGAGAATTGGGGACGCACACTTATCGAGGACAAGTGGGAGATTGTTGGGAAATGTGTCCTCAACAATAGTGCGATCACATGATTTAAATATCATTATTAAATCTCATTTTAAGAATACATGTGGGATGTAATATTTTACAATGTCAACTGGTCCACACATATCGGTAATGATTGGCTGACTAGAGTTTGACATTACTGTCGTGCGACGGTGGTGATCAGTTGATCCCCTTAGGTCATACTTAAAGGGTAACACTCTTAATTGATTATTTAATTGATCGTATGACGATATGGGTTAATTAAATTACTTAAAATTGACGGACGATTTTGGAAGTAATATTTACGTGTCTCATTGAAATTTGATTAAATAAGATACGGTCTAAGTAATCGAATTGTTTCATTACTTAGATGAAATTATTGTTTAAGGAAACAATTGCATTTGAATGAATAAATTATTATAAATACAAGATGTTGTGATTTATAAATTGGTAAAATTTTTGGTACAAGTAATTATGAATTACTAGTTCGATTTTGTATATGACGTATTTTATTAATACGTTGATTTTTAATATGTTAAAAATACATAACAATTTTATGTGACATGTGACATGTGACATATGACAAATTGACAAATTGACAAAGATAAAATGGAATCCATTTTATCTCATTTGGACCGAAAATAAGGAGGGAGAATGGTGTTTAAATTATGTTGTATTTTGAGTGGAAAACAATATAATTACACCTAGCCATAGCCATGCAAGCCTATGTTTTCTTGGATAGAAAAACTTCACCATGCATTGGCTCCCTCCTCTCCTTCCCACCGGTTTTTCCAAGAGCAAAAGAGAGAGTTTTTCTCTATCTTTTTATTCATACTTTTGCATAATTTTTTTCTAGTGTAAGAAATAAAAAAATGCTCTCTACATCTTATGAAATTAGAGAGATAAAAACTCCAAAAATCCTTCCTCTATATACCGAAATTATAGAGTACAAAATAATTATTTTGGGTCAATTTTAGTTAGATTATTATTATTCTAGATCTAATAATATTAATCTATTAAGGGGTTATCTTGGGTATATGCTTTTGGGAGAGGTTGTAATTTGAACCTTGTTCATCCAATATTTGGAAGCTCAAGAACAAGTGAGTAGGTGAACTCACTTGTGCCCACAAAACCGAAACATCCAATGTAAGATGATGATTTTTTCTCTATATTTTATATTGTTTGCATGCATAAGATCACTTGTTAATTTTATGACAAATTAAATTAAAACATATATGAATATGTTGAGTATATATAGATCTACTTTTCCTTCAAAGTCTTCTCTTGTGTATACTTGAACTGCTCGATCGAGCAACATGGAGTATATAAAGCATTCGATCGAGTAATAAATCACTCGATCGAGCTATCTTGGCACGTAAGACATTAAAATACTTCCCGAAACTAGCTCACGCGTCTTCCAGGTGTTAGATGTCCAAGCTCCGGCTCCTCGTTCTCCATAAATGCATGCAAATGGGACGAATTAAGGCTCGATTTAGCTCCTCTTTGGTTTATTCCTGCAAATTACATAAAACGAACCAAAGTAGAATTTCGAGGGTATTTGTAGCTAGATGCTACATAAATAGTGCAAAAATGCGTGTAAAAATGAGGTAAAAACCTTATATAAAATACACGCATCAAATCTCCCCAAACCAAACCTTTGCTTGTCCCCAAGCAAAATATGAATGCAACTAAGAATGAACAGTGGAACGGGACCAACGCATCAACTACAAATCACCCACCAAAACCAATTTAATGCAACAAAATGACAAGGTGGCAAATGAGAAGTGCAAACGAGTTAAATCAATGTTTCAAACTTACTGAACCGTCGACCTTGCAAGACTCAAAAGATATCGGACTCTCACGGGTCGCTCGTCACTCAAAATTAGGCACAAGGTGAGTATATATATGAAAGATAGAAAGAAGTGAAGACACTCACCTAACTCGACCTATAAGAACATGCATGCAGTTAACATGAATAAAGTCTCTACAACCATACATACGCATTCTAACCATACTAATGACCAAGACACATGCCAAGGACTTACATTTGGGTAAGTGAGGTAATGGGTAAGAAGGGGCTAAGATGAATTTGGATATGTGGAGTTAATAGCCGGGCTAGCAACAACGGATCCAAATATAAACTGCATCCCAACTTCGTACTCAATATAACAAGATGAAACGGTGCAAAAACCATGCGCTCCACTAACGAACACCAAAACAAACTCGTCAACTCCCCATAAGATATAAATAAAACATGGGAGTGAAAATCATTATACAATTTCTCATTTTTTTTCCACACATGATTTTTCTTTCTTTTTCTTCTTTTTCTTTTCTTTTTTTGTTCTCTTTTTTCTTTTTCATTTCATTTTTTCATTCATCATTTTCCTTTCATTCCCTTCAATTCCTCCACCATCTTCTGAAATCAGATAAAAATAACCAAACTGCAGTAAAGCATTCCAACCAGCTACGCGTCACTAGCTCGGCTAGGGTAGGAAGTATTATAGAAAGTAGCTAATAGGACAAAAAGGCAATTTGGCTATGTGGGGCTCATGGGTAGAATGAAATAAAAGGAACTGCCTCTCCTAACATGTGTCACCATCCACAGACCGAATGCATACAGGTATTAAGAAGACTAGACTCATGCTTATGCAAATTGATGTTACATGCCTTAAAGAGAGTACTACTCACATCCTAAATGAAACCGGTCATGAATGTCACCAGTTTAATAAAGCTCTGACCTCAGAATGTAATGTAGCTTGCCGATATAAGAGTCAAGTCTATTCGTTCAGATAAGAGAGAAACAAAAACTCGTAGATCATGCACATAATCATGCCAACTAAATGTCAAGAATATGCAAGGCTCAAGTAAGGATTCAATGTAGCGTCAAAGTTCAAACGTTCCGACTCAAATTAAACATGAATTTTTTTTGAATTTTATGATTTTTATGTGATTTTTTTAATTAATTAAAACAACAATGCATGCGAAAATAATTAAACGTGCAAACGGAAATGCAAGAAAAACATGCAGACAAACACAGATATGGATGCATACCTCCCCAAACCAAACCGTACAATGCCCTCATTGTACCAAAAATAGGGAAAGAAATGCAAACTGAAGAGAAAAGGAGAAGTGGAGTCGGAAAACTTACAAAACGTCATAAGGAGGGACCTCCCCAAACCGACCATGAACATGGGAGGTCAGAGAAAGTCAAGAAGTAGCTAAACAGACGTAAAATAGCTGCTGGAAGACGGAACCACTCGATCAAGTAGCTTGGAATGCTCGATCGAGTAAACTGGTAAATGGAAGGACTCGATCGAGTAGAAAACTACTCGATCGAGTAAGCGTGAATTTGCATCTGGTCGATCGAGTAAATATATCACTCGATCGAGTGAATAATTCCCCAAATGTGCTCGATCGAGTAGAAAAACTACTCGATCGAGTAACTGGACCTGCAAAATACGCGTTTAAAAGCAAGGAGAGCATAAAGAGTTCGTAAAACAGCGTCTAAAGTTCAACAAAAAGCTAAATAAAAATAAAATGTTGAACAAAAGTACAATAAAACAGTCCGGGCTGCCTCCCAGAGAGCGCTGGTTTATGAGGTCCCACACGACCTTTCTAGCATCAATTAACTGGCGCGTCAAGCTCGTCGAAGTACAAGACTTCAACACGATTGTCTGCTTCATTTGCCTCGTGATAGTGCTTCACGTATTGCCCATTCACCTTGAACCTACTACCTTCATTGTCTTCGAGCTCCACGGATCCAAATTTGGTAACAGCTGTCACCATATAAGGACCACTCCACCTGGACTTCAGCTTACCAGGAAATAATCTCAATCGGGCATTAAACAGCAGCACCTTTTGCCCAACATGAAACTCCCGAGGTAAAATTCTCTTGTCATGCCATCTTTTCGTCTTTTCTTTGTATATGCGCGAGCTATCATAGGCATTAAGCCTAAACTCTTCCAACTCATCTAGCTGCAAAAGACGATTCTGACCACACAACTTAGGATCAAATTTAAGCTCACGAATTGCCCACTAAGCCTTACATTCCAATTCAACAGGTAAGTGACATGATTTCCCATAAACTAACCTATAAGGGGATGCACCAATCGGTGTCTTAAAGGCAGTTCTGTAAGCCCATAGTGTGTCCTCTAACTTAAGACTCCAGTCCTTCCGTGATTTAGAAACTACCTTAGACAAGATCTCTTTCTTTCAACTCGCGGTTTAGAGACCTCAATCCGACCACTAGTTTGGGGATGATACCCCAAACCACGCCGGTGTTTGACACCAACTTTAGACAGAATAGAAGTTAGTTTCTTTTCTTTAAAGTGCATTCCCCCATCACTAATGACGACCCTAGGGACACCAAATCGGGGAAATATGACCTTTTTGAACATTTTTATCACGGTCTTGGCATCACAATGAGGTGAGGCAATTGCCTCAACCCATTTCGACACATAATCTCGACCACTAATATATACCGTTACCTTTACTAGACGGGAACGGTCCTTGGAAATCAATGCCCCGGACATCGAAAACCTCAACCTCTAAGATGCCATTTTGTGGCATCTCATGTCTCTTTGAAATGTTTCGATCCTTGGCGGAGGCATCACAAGTGAAACAAAAGACTTAGCATCGCAAACAAAGAAGGCCGGTAAAAACCAGGTGAAGTACCTTAGCCACGGTGCGCGATAGACCGTGGTGGCCACTATATGAAGAGGAGTGACAGCCTTCCAGGACTACTTTGGCCTCCCACTGCGGAATACACCGTCTGTAGAGACCGTCCGCACATTCCTTAAACAAATAAGGATCATCCTAGAAATCGCTTAGCGTTATACGTAAAACGCTTCCTCTGGCGATGAGAAAGGTCGGCGGCGGCTCGCCACCGACAACGAAGTTAGCTATATCTCGCATACCAAGGCTCTTGGTTAACAATAGACGATATAACAACAATTAAAGTATCGTCTGGGAAAGAGTCATCAATAGGTAGAGAATCTTCCCTTCCCGTCGCGATGAGTCGCGACAGATGATCAGCTACAACGTTCTCAGCTCCTTTCTTATCCTTAATTTTCAAATCAAACTCCTGAAGAAGGAGTATCCATCTCAATAGCCGTGGTTTGGCCTCCTTCTTAGCAAGGAGATGCCTCAAAGCTGCATGGTCAAGAAAAACAAGAACTTCGACCCAACTAAATAAGAACGAAACTTCTCTAAGGCATAAACTACAGCTAGCAGCTCTTTTTCTGTGGTAGTGTACTTCACTTGAGCCTCATCCAGAGTTCGGCTCTCATAGTAGATAGCATTCAAAGCTTTGTCTTTCCTTCAGCCTAGCACCGCTCCTAGTGCATAGTCACTGGCATCACACATTATCTCAAACGGCAAGTCCCAGTCGGGAGGCTGTATGATCGGCGCGGAGAATAAAACCTACTTTAACCTGTGAAAAGCAGAAAGACACTCATCAGTAAACACAAAAGGGGCATCCTTAAGTAGCAACTGTGTAAGTGGTTTACCAATTTTCGAGAAGTCCTTGATAAACCGGCGATAAAAACCGGCATGGCCAAGGAAACTCCTCACCCCCTTAACATTGACACGAGGTGGTAGTTGCTGAATCACTTCCACCTTTGCTTTATCAACCTCTATTCCCCTATCAGAAACTAAGTGCTCTAAGACAACTCCCTCGTTGACCATAAAGTGGAACTTCTCCCAGTTCAGCACAAGCACTACTACAGATACAGCCTATAACAACGGGTAAAAACCGTTGTAAAATCAAAAAGCGGACGTTGTTAAAGCGGCCGTTGTAGAAGGTATTTACAACGGTTTGCTTATTTAGTGAAACCGTTGTCTAAAGTATTCACCACGGTTAAAAGCCGTTGTTGTTGGGTGTTCTCCGTTGTGGAAAGTGTTTCAAAATTTTGGAGGGAATAATATAACAACGGTTGTCGTATGTATAACCGTTGTTGTAACTTTCCCTCCAAAATTGTGAAGTCTTTTGACAACGGGTTTATGGTACATACCCGTTGTTGAAATTTTTAGTAAAAACGGTTCTTTGTTTAATACCCGTTGTTGTAATTTTACCTCCAAAATTGTGAAGACTTTTAACAACGGTTCTTCGATTAAAACCTGTTGTTGAATATTATGCGCGGGTATTTGTGAATGTCATTCACAACGGTGTTATTTTTATTAACCGTTGTGAAAGGTATTCACAACGGTTTTTTTTAGTAACCGTTTTTATTACAAACTCCTAATGTTTTGAAAAAATAAATTTGTTTCATGCCATTCAAAAACTCGCATATATATGTCAGAAAGACACCATATACCAAAGACAAAGATAAATCACAAATTTGGGTTCATCGAACTCAATAGATTCAATTCAACCACAACAAAGAATTTGCATCATATATATATATACTTACAAGGAGTTGAATTTACATGAACTAATCATTCCCTAACTTCAACAAAAAATTTACTAATAAGTTGATCTAAACTCTGAGTATCATGCATTTCTATATTCTAAGACGTAGTTGCCCCACATGTCTCTTACCTCGTCTATATCTATACTTGAGTACTGCTCAATCACAGACGGGTTGATTACATCTTGCGGAAAAAACAAAGAGAAGACATTATGGTATATATAGCAGCAAGCAAGACAACATTAGCAACATCATGGTATATATAGCAGCAAGCAAGACAACATTAGCTCTAATTTAAAAAAAAGTAATAAACACATGTTTAAATTATTACTAACCTTTTCTGGAATAACGAGATATCTTCGCCTAATAATCTCCAACATGAACCGACAAGCGTAGTATCCACATTGTATGCTATCTGGCTGGCGAGGGGCCTATTATTACATAAAAAAAAAACAGACGAGAGAAGGCTCACATCAGAATCTTGAACTTTAGGTATTGTATTAGTATTAAACACAGATTTTGCACTTAATGTTATTGTATTTGAGCACGTACCCCTGTTATCATAATAAAATCGGGGCCAACATCGAATCTTCCGTGGGTTGATCCCGCTCGTTTGCTCTTTTTCTTCTTAAAGGCCCTTTTTTAAAAAAATAAAAAAGGAGGCAGAAACTAATTTTTTTAGGGGCAAAAATATGAAAGAGCTTTTTTCTATAAATAAAAAATGAAAATGTTATTATAAATAAATCAGTATTATAAACTTACATATTAATCAAGTGCTTAAAAGTCTCGCTTGGTTGATGATGTAAAGAGTCCAACCAGAAAACTTTATTCCTTGTCGGCATGATGGCTGCTAGCACCCAATGAGTCCTACATCAAGAGACATCATCATTATTAACAAGTACATATATTAGTTATGAAAATGCAATTGTAGGGGAAACGTAATATTAATTTGTTTATTACCCTTTTTCATTATAAGCGCCAAAAATCAGCTTCTTGGTTGTCGCCAACTGCTGAGCAATATAATCTACCCGTTGTTCGAACGAGAAATCCGGAATAAATAAAGATAAAACATAGGGGCACAGGAATCCGTATTGATCAGATGGAATATTCTTCTCGGGGATCACTCTCAATTTCAATATCCTACATTATTACGGTATTAATTCCGGTATTTAAAACACTATCTAGTAGTCAGAATATTAGACTATGAAATTATTTATTAAGAAACTTACTTCATCCAAACAAATATGTGTGATATATCAATCTGGTCTAGGCCAGCCCATACGGCTAGCAGATCCCATGATATAAGCGCTTGGCGCTCAGCCCCTAGAATATCCTCCTCGAGCGGAATAACTATCACTTGCTCGGTGGCTATGCGATGGCCACCTCCTCATGCGAGTCTCATCATCGTCACCGTTCTTACTTTTTGCATGTAATCCTTCCCTTTATATTGTGTGGAGTTTAAACTCCTAACTTTTCAGTCCAGGGAAAGAATGAGTCTTTGATTTTGTGCTACTACCACCACCCTACACATGTAGTAGATAATTAAAATAATAAAAAATCCAAAGGTAACATATCCTAGTTGGAGTAATAAAAATAAAAGTGTACTTAATTAAATACCTCGTCAACCTGCTCTTTCAATGATGAGGTAGTAGTAGCGAGTAAGACCGAGGACTTAGGCTTATCGGTCTTTTTTGTCCCCTACACAAAATTACCATGCTTTTTATAAATACAGACAAAATATAAATAAAGGGAGCGAGGTTAATTTTTAAAAAAATGGAGAAGTTAATTAAATACCTCATCAAGTTGTTGTGAAGTCGAGGTCGTTGGCATGTCTGTGGACTTAGGCTTATCCGCCAAAGCCGTCTTTTTTGTTCCCTACAAAAAAAAAACATATAAATTTAACATATAAAAACATTCAACAATTAAAAATGTAACATATATATAAAGGTATTTCTTCTAACCCCAATTGCTTTCCCATTCTTTGAGGCGGCGGAGATATCTTCGCCAAGTAGATGTGAGTTTCAGGCCATTGGATGAAACTTCCAAGCGCATCTCCCAGAATGGTAATGTCGTCACGAACGGGATGAGCGGTTGAAAGTTTTCATGGCCTGGAAAGACGTAGTTATCTCTACTATTCTATGATTCGGCAAAAGTTTTTCGCCATGAACTACGAGTTTTCATTTGCTGCAGATTAGGTTTCTACGAGACCCGCCAACACGCACATGTGGCTTTTCGGTTTAGGGTCGCAAGAATAACTGGCCTCTTGTTTACGGCCTGAAGAATATACACATACATTATTATATCTTTGCAAAAACGCTTCAAAATTCAAAAGATTTTGCAAAACGCTTTCTTTACATCTCGGTGATTTTTGCACAAACTTCAGCATTCATATAAATTTAACTAATTAAACACTTCATGCATACCTTATTGAAAACAGGGAACTGACTTAAAGGGGATGTATCTTTGTTTTCCATCACCGTCTTCTCAAGTTGCATCTCCTTTTCGGACCCATTATTTACCTAATAAAATTAACCAATTCAATGGCACCATGTCAGAAGTTATAGCATTAGAGTGGCGGTGAAACACACCCCCGATCTTACCAAAAAAAAACAAAAGAAAAATAAGGAAGTATTAGGTACCTGATCGGCTTTAGTTGTTACAACAGGAAGCATTATTAGGTACCGATCTTTCGAATCTCGTTGATCGATACTTCCTTCTCATGTATTGCCAAGGTAGTAGCGGCCTCTTGACCAATCTGTTGTACCTTATTATTACCCCTTTAGAAATGACATCCTCCATCATCTTCACTTCTTCTTCGGAAAGCTTACCTCCAGCATTCAGCTTTAGTAGTACGGATGCCATTAACTGAAGCTGCTTGCCAAGAATGTAATGTGTCAGCAATTTTTATCCCAACAATAACATGTGAATTGAACTTAAATGAAAATAATAGAATAAATGTTACCATGTCAGCCTTCTCAGACTTAGTCTTCCTTTTCTTCTTTATCTGGGCAGTTTTACCATAATATTTCGTTACTCCAACCTGTAACAGGACGCCCCTCAAACGACCTGGATGTTCGGGTCGGCCGATCGCTCTAGCAAGAACGTCATTACGACCACTGGGAGTGAATTTCCCTTCTTCTACCTCTTTCAATACGTTGCCTATAATATATTAAATAAACTTCAAATTATATTTGTGACTAAAATAATAATGTTAGTAATGAACTCGTCTTAATAAAATAATGCTTACTATGTTGGCCAAAAATTCCTCATCATATTTGTCACGCGACGACCGGGATCCTTTAGGCGTGTGCCCTTGTTTATAAGTTATATGCCGATCCACCTCTTTCACTCCCTTTGCCACCTACACATTAACATGGTAACATTTATACACGTAAATGTGTATCAATGCAAGTCCAAGTGTGATTAAAAAAATAAAGTCTCACAGGGGAATAATGCATGCTACTTACGAGGTCCTCTTCTATCTTTCTGTAACCGCCTCGAGAACCATAGAATCTCCCCTTCTTGCATGAAATGTTAGCACGATTTCTTCTGCTAACGGCCTTCAAATAATTATATAAAAGCGCAAGTAGATGAGATAATAAAAAGATTATATAAAGGACTCATTAATTAAAAAAATGATAGGTAAATCGTTAAAAGGCGAGGATATTTAACCTGAAACTTCTCAGTTGTTCTCATCTTTTTGAAAAGATCCCATTCTTCCTACTTGATGGTGGGACACTTGTTTTCCGGTGGGCTCTTACGCATCTCCCCCGTTGCCTTGTCCACATACAACCAATCCCTAGCAACGCCACACCTCCACCGCTGTGGACATCCATTCGCCTTATGCATTAAATACTCATCATGGCTTTTATCGGGTATAATAAAGCCTTCCTTTACACGAGCCAAGTATAACTCCGCCAATTTTGGATTCAAAGTTCTAACATCATCTAAATGGATAGGCACAAACTGTCTTGTGCAAGCACCAATCCAACTGGAGAAAAGACCCGTATTTGGACCAAAGAGGGAAACCCATCTCACTCCATGTTATTTGGGAACTACTGTTTAGCGGCTATAGTCGCAAGGACTTTCTTGCACTTCGTAGCACCCCTCTCACCAGGCTTATTATCACCAGGCTCATTATTCTTTTGACTTCTTTTACGTTTTTCACCCATGATAATCCTAAAACCCAAATATGAATGATATAGCTGGAAATGAACAACTTAACAACGTACATGCAGAGTATTATCTAAAACCCTAAACCCTAATAGGAATGAAAATTTAAAACAAAAGATTGAGCTTCTAAAATCCTAAACCCTAATAAGAGGAGTAAAGTAGATGATGCGGGATGATAAAGATAACAAAGAAGACGAAAAACAAACAGATGCATGAAAAAGAAACAAGATGATCGTCTTAAAACCCTAATGACGAAACACAAAATTAAAGTGAACATACCTGTTGATGATGATGATAAAGAGAACGAGCAGGATGATAAGGGAAGGCAACGGAATCGGGCTTTAAATCGGGCGACGGCAGCGGCGACGAGAATGTAAAAAGCGAGGAAGAGAGAAGAATTAACACAAGATACCAACGGTTGAACTAATAATGTTGTGTGTGTTTGTGTATGGCATCTTTGTATGGGTTTCTATATTAGTTTTTTATTAAGACAAACTATTGACAACGGGTGCTCAAAGAAGAACCGTTGTTATATGTTAATAATAACGGGTCAATAAAAGTAAACCGTTGTCAAAAGTTTATTACAGCGGTTAAAATATACCCGTTGTAATATATTTTCACCAAATTTGCGCCAAAATGAAATATGTCAAAAAAATAATTGACAACGGGTAGAAGTACTACACCCGTTGTTGAAAGTATTAACAACGGGTAATTTAAATATAACCGTTGTTATTGTTGAACCTTTTTTTTTTAAATTCTTTGTAATTCCATTACGAGTCAAAACTGTAACAATACATACAGAATAAATGAGAAGCACCATATCTTTGCAACATTATTCAAACAATTTCAACACCAAAGATCCACATCTAATAATAAGATCAAGAAAATAACACAACACCAAAGATGCATGCATACTGTGTGTCCCGATGAACTATCTCAGGATCGGGACGTTTCTTGGATGTCATAGTTTCTTCGTTAACCCAAATACCTTCACCATGGTCATCACGCATATAGATGCTTTCAGTGTCCTCATGATCAGTGTCAACATCGTCGAAATAAGATACAGTGGTAGACTGATCCATTCCCTCAAAAACGACATCCTGATCATCATCACCATTATCGGATGGACTACTCCTTCTTTTCCTTATAGACAGTACAACATACCACTTCTTATCCATAGGATCGGTGACATAGAACACTTGTTTAGCTTGGGATGCCATTATGAAAGGATCATCCTTATTATTGCCAACCTTACCCAGATTGACCAACGTAAATCCCATCTTATCCATTCGGACACAATGGATGTTGTTATCAACCCAGTTACATCGAAACAAAGGCATTGTGAAATCAATGTAATCTAGTGCCAATATTTCTTGAATAACACCATAATAAAGGCATTTTCCCCAAATAGGCTTTTTATCTTTTGAAGTAGCAAAGTGCATTGCCTCAAATTCAGAACTCACACCACTATTTTGCATTGTGCTCACCTCATCTTGCTCATGGGTGTAAAAAGTATATCCATTAATGGCAAAACTGTTGTAAAAGGTGACCCTGGCATTTGGACCTAAACCAAGACGTAGTAACCTAGGAGAGATGTCATCACCAGTTTGATCAAGCATAATCGTAAGACAATATTCCTAAACCACTCGAAACGTCTTCGTATGCTCGTTCGCAATCCACTTCTCGGTCTTGTTTTGGTGATCGTATTTGAGCTCATCTTTGTGTTGTTGAATATAAGGTTGCACCTCATCTTCGTTGTTTAGCACATACATGTGTGCTAAATGCAACATTTCACGTGTCACAATTTTTTCAACCCGGCCCCTAATACCTTTTCCGGTCATCCAGTCACTATGACGATTCTTAGGAACGCCAATCAACTCCTCAGGGGAGAGATAAGCGTAACAATATGAAAGAGCTTCGTCTAAAATAGCGCGTTCAGCAATACAACCTTCCGGACGATACCGATTAGATGTATAGTCCTTGTAGACTTTCATCAATCTTTCGAAAGGATACTGGTATCTCAAGTACACGGGCCCAAGGTACAAAATCTCCCTAACCAAGTGAATGGTCAGATGAATCATGATAGTGAAGAAAGAGGGTGGAAAATACATTTCCAACTGACAAAGAGAGGTTACAACGAGGTCCTGCAATGAATCTGCGTCATCGGGATCGATGATTTTCTCACATATGGACTGGAAGAAGAGACAGAATCTAGTTATAGCATATCTTACCTTTTCAGGTAAAATGGAACGAATAGCCACAGGTAGTAATTGTTGCATCAAAGTGTGACAATCATGTGACTTTAACCCGGTGAGTTTTAGGTCTTGCATCGACACTAGGCTTTTGATGTTCGACGAATAACCATGTGGCACTTTAATTCCATTCAAGCATGCACATAACTCTTTTCTCTCATTCCGTGAAAGGGTAAAAGCTGTTGGCGGTAAAAATGTACGATTACCTCTCTTCTATGGTGCCAACTCTAGCCTAATACCCATCATTTTCATATCTTCCCTAGCTGCGGCGTTATCCTCTGTTTTACCAGGAACATTCAGAAGGGTATTGATAATATTATCACAGACATTTTTCTCAATGTGCATGAAATCGAGGCAATGCTCGACCTCCTCCAGTCAGGCCAATATGGAAGTTTATCAAAAAATATGGATCTTTTCTTATACCCACGAGTAGACAATTTAGAGCCGCTCTTCTTCCCATAATCTATCTCAATATGCTTTACTTTCTGATAAACTTCATGCCCACTCAAAATTCTAGGAGGTTGACGAAGTTCTTGTCTTCCATTGAATGCTTTCTGCATCTTGCGATAACAATGGTCATGAGACAAGAACCTCCTATTTCCCATATACACATACTTACGAGAAGACTTCAAGTATTCACACTCGATATCCTCCCCACACAATGGACAAGCCTCTTTCCCATGAACCGTGTGCCTTAAAGGTCGCCATAAGCGGATAGTCGGTTATTGTACACAATAACATCGCTCTCAAATTGAAAATTTCGTTCTTATATGCATCAAGTACTTCTATCCCACTATCCCACAACAATCGCAAATCATCTAGAAGAGGTTCCAAATATACATCTATATCATTTCCAGGTTGTTTAGGGCCGGAAATTAACAACGACAACATCAAATACTTTCTTTTCATGCACACATATGGAGGTAAGTTATAAATAGCCAACACTACGGCCAAGTACTATGTTGGCTACTCATGTTTCCGTGTGGGTTCATTCCATCATGGACAGCGCTAGACGTAAGTTTCTAGGTTCATTGCCGAACTCGGGATACTTAGCGTCGAACGATTTCCATTGCTTACCATCTGCCGGGTGTCTTAGCTTTCCATCATTTATTCTTCCTGTTTCATGCCAAGTTAACATTTTTGCATCATCGGGATTCGCATAAATCCTTATGACTCTTGGTATCAATGGAAAATACCACAACGCCTTAGCCAGGATCCCTTCCTTATCCTTATAACGCCACTCCAAACATTTAGGGCAATTGGTTAAGTTTTGATATAATTTCCGATACAATATGCAATCATTTGGACATGCATGTATTTTCTCATATTTCATACCCACTCCTCTTATTAGTTTTTTCGCCTCATATGTCTTAACGGGTAGAACATTACCATCTGGAAGCAACTCCTTTATCAAGGCTAAAAAACTAGTGAAACACGTGTCACTCACCCCATTTGCCCCCTTGATATTATACAACTTCACCACAGCCGACATTTTTGTGAACTTACAACCAGGATACGAGAGGTGCTTCGGACTCACACAACTTCTCATACATGTTGTTAAGGTCATCCCAATTACTAGTGTCATCACCTACATCTTCAAAAGCAATGGACTCATCATCATTCTCTTCATTATCTATAGACCCAACATTCAACTTCTCTACTTCCAACTCTTCCAACTCAAAAAACTCGGCAAACTCAGGATCATCAGTTAGCCTTTCGTGTACCTCAACATCATCTTCTTCAGAGTTATTCTCTTCCTCTAATGATTCCCCATGAAAAATCCAAAGTGTATAGGATCGACTAAATCTCCACTTTTCTAGGTGTATTTTAACGTCCGGAAAAGCCATATAGCTAATATTACCACATCTTTCACAAGGACATGCAATACTAGAAGAACCTTTCAAATTGTTCGAAACGAATTCATAAAATTCAGCTAAACCATCCTTGTAGGTGCGGTCACTCATATTTGCATCAATCATCCAAGTTCGAGTCATTATTCTACATTCATAATAATAGGCAACTAATTCAGAAAATACAATAATAGGCAAACAAATAAACGAAATTCAGGAAAGCAATTAAGCTAAATTATCAACAAATTAGATAATAACCCAAAAAATCCTATATCTAGTTATAAGCGTTGCTAAGAAACATATATATACCTGATTGATAAACACGATGAGGGAGAGAAGACGTGACAACAGTGACGGAGATGAAGACAGAGTGACGATCAGGGAGGAATGGTGGATGATATAGTAGCAGTATTAGCTTGTGTTTGTAGCGTATAGCAGAATAAAGCAATATGTTGTTCTTAAGATTTTCATAATATTAATAACAACGGTTATTGAGTCTACAACCGTTGTTAAAACGTATTAAAAACGGGTTCTAATATAACCGTTATGATTACTTTTCACTAATTTGGCGCCAAACCATTAACAACGGTTAAAATTTAACCGTTGTTATTAGTTTTTTCATTAACAACGGTTGTTTAAGTATGACCCGTTGTTAAAACCAATAACAACGGCTAACAACACATAACCGTTGTAATTAAGTTTGGTAAAATTCGCGGAATAAATTCTACAACGTGTTTTGATGATTTTCGTGAATAAGCGTTGTTAAAGGGCCGTTGTGGTTGCCTGTATTTGTAGTAGTGAAGATTAACCTTAATACAGCGCTGCAACACTTTCTCAAGGTTAGACAGACAGTTAGAAAAATCACTTCCATAAACACTGAAATCGTCCATGAAAACTTCCATAATAGACTCAATATACTCTGAAAATATCCCCATCATACACCTTTGAAAGGTCGCAGGGGCATTACATAAACCAAAAGGCATCCAGCGATAAGCAAAAATGCCCTAAGGACAAGTAAATGTAGTCTTAGCTTGATCGTCTGGGTGAATAGGGATCTGAAAGAACCCGGAATACCCGTCTAAATAGCAGAAAAATTTATGAGAAGCTAACCTTGCTACCATTTGATCAATAAAAGGAAGGGGAATGTGATCTTTCTTGGTGGCGGCATTAAGCTGTCTGTAATCTATACACATCCGCCAACCAGTCACTACTCGAGTAGGTATTAACTCATCCTTATCATTCTTAACTACAGTTTTCCCTCCTTTCTTCGGGACTACCTGTACTGGACTCACCCATTTAGAATGACCAACAGAATAAATAATACCTGCGTCAAGCAGCTTCATTACCTCAGCCATCACAACATCTTGCATCTTTCGGTTCAGTCTGCGCTGACCCTGTCTGCAAGGTTTGTGATCTTCCTCCAGCTCTATCCTGTGCATACAAATATCGGGACTAATCCCCTTGATATAGTCCAATAAATAACCCAGTGCTTTCCTGTTTTTCTTAAGTACAGCTAACAAAGAGGTCAGCTGATCATTATCAAGCTTAGCACTAACAATAACTGGAAATTACTCAGTATCGTCTAAGAAACCATATTTTAGATGAGAAGGAAGAGGCTTATGTTACGGTACCTTTACCTCAATGGAGCAAAGAGTGCTAATCATCTGTTCCACTTACTCTCCCTCAGCGTCGGTGAGTCCACGCTCATCGTACTGTCGCTCGATCTTTGCGTCTTTCAGACGACCTGGGAAGGGCACTCTGGTAGCAATGAGTGGACCCGCAACCTTCTCTATACCTTTATCAATGCATGAAGTCTCCACAGCAGGGGAAAATGACACGGTAGCGGGACTAGATAGTAAAATAGGATCTCCGCCGCTTCTGGTACTCGATCGAGTACTTTTACCACTCGATCGAGTGGTTTCACATTGGGAAATACTCGATCGACCATTTTCCTCACTCGATCGACCATTCTCTTTTTCTGCCTTTCTCGTCGAGCATTTTTATCACTCGATCGAGTGATTTCTTCAGCAAACTTACTCGATCGAGTAAGAATATCACTCGATCGACCATCTTCAATTTGCGCACTTCTCGATCGACCATAATTATCACTCGATCGAGTGATGGGATGAATTGATTCACTCGATCGAGTAGATTTTTCACTCGATCGAGTGTCTGAACTACACGCAGCAAGTATTGCGTCCAAAAACTCATCCATATCATCCTCCGGGGTATCCTCAGCTATCAAAACCCCGTTTTCTGATACTTTTGGTCCCTCATGAGTAAGGCTAACTTGGAGATTCGTTGCATTGGCTGGATTGCATATCGGTAGAAGCTTGGCTTGGTCTTTCGCGAGTGTTAACTGCGCGACTTGTTCTCTCAATTCCGCTATGACAGTTTCTTTCCTACTGCACTTCTCATCAAATTGTTGTGATATGCTCAACATAAAGGATTTCAGTTCGGCAATTTCCTCATTTGTAGAAGGGGAAACCGGTTGCGGCGCTGGCGTAGAAAGAGAAGAGACATTCTTTATTTTTTCATACAACTGAGAAAAAGGAACTCCTTGCTTGTATTTTTGATAAGCAAGGACGCACTCTATACTTGCCAGGCACCCAATAGGGTCATGCCCTTCCATGCCGCATCTACCACATAGCTCTACGTGCTCAGTAATCGAACAAACCTATGCACTCTCGCATATAGCTTCTGTAAGCTCCACATTAAGCTCTGAATGGCTGACTAATTTAGGCATTCTGGCAAATAGACTTTACAAGGCAAACAATTAACCTGCAAAACTAATCAAAAACTTTGCAGAAATGAGATCAGTCTCAAGGAATAAATTCCTTGAGACGAGAAACAAACTTAAATAAAGCAACAAAAATTGCGCCACCTCCCCGGCAACGGAGCTCCTCTTTGGTTTATTCCTGCAAATTACATAAAACGAACCAAAGTAGAATATTCGGGGGTATTTGTAGCTAGATGCTACATAAA
This sequence comes from Silene latifolia, assembly GCF_048544455.1. Taxonomy (NCBI): domain Eukaryota; kingdom Viridiplantae; phylum Streptophyta; class Magnoliopsida; order Caryophyllales; family Caryophyllaceae; genus Silene; species Silene latifolia. The sequence continues at coordinate 38,238,935 of NC_133537.1, forward strand.
TAGTACAAAAATGCGTGTAAAAATGAGGTAAAAACCTTATATAAAATTCACGCATCAGGGGTGAATTGAGGATTTAAAACTTTTTTAAAGCTTTTTCGATTATGCGTATGTAATTGATTATTTAAAGTTTATTGATTAAATTTTAACTAATCAACTAAAGAAAGTAAACGGAATAAACGAAACAAACGAAAGAACGAAGAGAGACACGGTTTTTGAAGTGGTTCAGTTTCATAAGTCGAAACCTACGTCCACTATTCTCGATTAATAAATTTAGTACCTTTCTACGGATTACAAATTTACTAACCCAACTCGTACAACTAACTCTAGTTGTAACTCAATGAGTACCGTTAAATACTCGAGTGACTAACTTACGCTAATAAGAAAGCACTAATGATTCTAACAAAGGTTCACGTTAATGAACAAGTAAGAAATCAACTAAGCATTATTATCTTATAACGATAAAATAAGAACAAGTATGCGAGATTTTAAAAACACACGACCTTTTCAAAATAACAAATCGGTTTTTCTGTTTGAAAACACACGGTTTGCTTTGTAAAATAAAAATCAATTTTTATGCTTAAGGTCTCTATTTTAGATGTTGTAAAAAGCAAAGTATTTATAGGAAAGAAGAAGTAGGCCACACGGTTTTTGCACAAACCCTAATAGTCGAAAATAATAAGATATGTAAACAAATCATATCTTCTTATTATCTCTATCCTAAAAGCTTTAAAAGATAATAAAGAATATGCCAAGAGATAGAATATAATCTATTCAAATATTATCTTTACTATAAATTCTAAGATTATGATAAGATTTCCTAAAACAAGAATATCTCTTATCATAAACAAATATGTTAAGTAAAATATATAAGATATATAAAGATATTATAATAGAATAAAATCTTTACCTAATATACCCTAGGTAACACGAGATGTCACGGCTCATATGCCTTGTGACTCGTGCAAACCCTAGTTTTAACATATGGGTTAGAATTTAGGTTTTAAGAGAAGTTTTGTTGAAACCCTAACTAGTAGCAAAGTCCAACTCATAAGTTGACCCATGATGACTACTAATCAACGTCCAATACAAAACCGAACTCCTCACCAAACCAGGCTTTATTAAATAAACACTTTCATTAAAACATTTAAAATAAATTTTAAACTATTATCAAAACAATTTTCGAAACAAAATAAGTCGTGTGTAAAATCTCAGCATCTCAATGTTATCGTAGAAGAGCTATAACATTGAGCTCTTTTACTAGTAATGTTATAGCTGCAAAGCTATAACTTTACTAATTTAAGAAACTCATTCTTGATTATCATTCCGAGATAATCACCTATACTATTCTAATCTTCAGAGAGATCTTCGAGTATAGGCTACGTCATCATCCAAGCTTGATTAATCTTCTAGACGGACTTCGTCTTCATATAAATCTTGAATGAATCTTCACATCATTTAATCTTCAATGGAGACTTGTATACTTGCGCCACAACTTCCTTTATTGCTTGTGTTAGATGATTTGAATCTAAAATACTTAGACAAACGATTACGCGCAACAAGTATATAAAATACAGAACACTCTTGACATCATAAAAACATAAACATATAAGCTATATGATTCAACAAATTCCCCCTCTTTGATGATGGCAAGCCTCCTAAAATTGTGACTAAGTATGTAGTTCCCCCTCAATATAATACCGTCATCTTAATAATAAAGATCAACGCAAGATCAAAACGATTTTTCAAAAACCGAAACTTTAAGGACTTTAAGAGACAATTGGTCTTGACAAGGAGCAAGCTTAGGTAGATGCTTACTATAGACGTTCTTTCCCCCTCTTGACATCATCGAAAAGCGAAGAACAAATCAAAAATGACTAGAATAATATACGACGAGACAAGAGATAAAACGTCATAGGAAATAAAAATATCACGCAAAACCATAAGCATCCAAAAGATAAGTATCATACAAACTTAGGAATTAAACATGTTTAAGCCAAAATGGGCCGAATGAACACATGTCTAATGAAACACTTGGGCCATAACCTCAAGTGCGTTACCAAAATGGACCGAATAAGAATGTTGAAACACACCAATAGAAAATAAAAAGAAAGCTAAATAACGTAAGGGCTAGATATGGTTAGGCGAGAGGAAATCAAATGTTGCGGGTCTTGTACGGGTTCACGTAGTCGGGCCTAGTACGATGCTCTAAGGCATCAAGACGATCAAACAAGCTCCGAACAAGCTAAGAAAGAGTCTGAATACTCCTTTCAAAGTTAAGCACTTTCAGGGAGAGAGCTTTCGTGGCCTCCAATGTGAGCGCTTGATCACTTGCCATAGCTTTCCCGTGCATGACCAACGCTCCACCTTGACTTGTAAGGAAAGTAAGACGATCACCGTGTGGGAACACTTCCGCACAAATTGCCTTCAATTCCCTTTCAAAACCCGCTAACCTTTTATCCACTTCCTCTGTTGGAGCTTGTGTCCTCCACAAATTAGTGTGATAACATTAATAAATCTCTTATAGGTTCACAAGGGTATACTTCGTATTTTATCAGTTGATTAACGATTACCTAATAACGGTTGGCTTGCTAGAAAGTTTGACGTTATTATCATACAGATGGCAGTGATCAACTGGTCCCTAAAAGTCACACCTAAAGGATGTGTTTGAGAGATGTGATTATGGAAATGTAATCACATTGATGCCTTATATGACTAAACAGTTAGTCAACGTGTTGATGAGACGATTATTTAATGCCGATTAAATAATATTAGCTGAGACGAATTAACTGTCAATTCCTGAAATTGAATATAATATGTTATATTTAATTAATGTATATAATGTTAGCTTGGACGAATTAATATGTTAATTCGTAATTAAATGTAATCGTTTATATTTAATTATAGTTAAAGTATATTTTACACGAGATTGTTATAATATATGTTGTCAGGCCGGACTTAATAAATCGACTACAATCAGTTATGTATGGACTTATTAAAACAGGACAACATGTATGACAATTAATAAAATGTACGCATTATATATAATTTTAGAATAACCAAAAATAAGAGGATTTTATCCTAATTTGTGGTTGTTGCTAAAACCGGAAAAAAGAGAAATAATCCTCTTAATTTCGGAAATTTGGGCCGAGATTTGGGAAGAAAAAAATCTACCCTATTTTACCTAATACACGGTTTTATAAGGTAATAGAGATATCATTATTTTTCTACCCTAATTCTCTTTTAACCTAGCCTCCTCTCATCAAAAAGAAAAACACAAAAAAAAAAACCTAAAGTTAATCAGTTAATTTGGGGGATCGATTCTAGCAAAAGAAAAAGGGCATATCTCATATCATCTTGGGTGCAACTGATAGGAGAATATCATTGTGATATTGTTCATAGGCCTTATTAGCTAGAACCGAAGGTTATTTCTTATTCATCTTCAATTTTGTTTATGCAATTTATTTTATGACTAGTTATCATCACAATAAATTCGTTATAATCCTTAAAGTTATAAGGGAAGTATACAGATTATTTCCCACAAGTGGTATCAGAGCGAAGGCCACGAATTTTATTTTGATGATTTTCATAAAATGAATTTAAACGAAAGATTGTTGAATTGGAAAAAAAAAAAAAAAAACTCCCCACGGCTGGAAAATTTTTATGCCGATTGAATTTTTTTTTTTTTTGCAGCCGGTTTTTGTTCTTGTTTTGATGCTATATTTCCATTTTATTTTTCATATTGTTGTTTTAATCAGTTAAAATAATTATATGAAGAATTGGTAGATGTTTGATTTAATGTAGATTAAGTAAAAATGTAAATGGAATCGTCATGTTGATGATATAAAAATTGTTTTTGCAATATAGTTTTTGGCATATACGGTTAATCATGTTTCATTAATTCTTATGCTAATCATGTTCTAATAGCAACTATAAACGATTTTCTTCATCGAATTTTTGTTTTAGGGCATTTTTGCCGCAAAAAAAAGGCATTATTAGGGTTTGCCGAGAGCTCCAAAGAAAAAAAAATTCTGTTTTTTGTTTTTTTTTGGGTATTGCCGAAATAAAAAAAAAGGCTGTTTTGTTTTGTTTTTTTTTTTCAGCCGAGAAAAAAAGAAAAAAAAGGGATTGGATTCGGTTTTTGTAGAATTACCGAAAGAAAGAAAAGTTTTTTTTTTTTATTTCTGTTTTTTTTTCGGCCGAGCTGGAAAAATAAAAAAAAAAGTTCTTGTTTTTTTTTTCTTCGTTTTGCCGAGACCAAAAGAAAAAAAAGGATTTTTGCTTGGTTTGTTTTGGCCTAGAAAGATTATACATTAAATTTACAATGTATAATAAATTATTGTGAAGCGGTTCATAATTCATAGATACCTAATTATTTTAAAGAGGTTTGAAATAATGAATGGATTAAATTCAAATTACAAGTTAAATGTGAATTAAGATTAAAATTAAAACAAAGTTGATGGGATCTTCCTCTAAAACGAAAATTGAGATTAGTCTTTATAAGGGCAAAAAACTATGAATCCCTTCTTCGTCGGTAGGCATAATATGACCCCTTCTACGTTGGGTAAGTAGTTTGTGTTGACTTAGTTTATCTCAACATTATAGTCCGAAGAGTTTCTCGTGATTATGATGGACTAAAGATAAAATTTACAGAAATTTATCGACCAAGAATTCTAACAGTAGAATTAGCCAAAAGGTTGGCTTATCATTTTAAAGATTATTGAGTTTTGGGATGATTTATATAATTCTTGAGGAAGGTCAATTGTATAAATGCATGAGTCTTCGCGTTATAACAGTATTGCATTAGACTTAAATTAAAATCGATGCACATGCTTATTATTTATTCTTCTTTTTGCAGTGTAGAACACGTTTATATTACGGTTACAACAAATGGCTGGAAATAACGAAATCCCAATGCCAAGTGCCACACTTGGACGCGAGTCCTGGCTGAAAGTTTTTATGGACAACATGAATTAGTACACGCGACTGAAGAATGATGGGTCCAACTTTGCGGACTGGGAGGCAGCACTACGGAATGCTGCCATTGCTGACGGTAAGCTCAAGTACTTAACTGAGCCAATACCGGTATACCCAGGCCCCAATTCGGGAGTTAACGAGTCACTTGCTTATAGTGATTTCGTCATGGAAGCGGGTGCGATAAAGAATGTATTCATCTTTGCAATGGAAACCAATTTGCAGAGACGCTTCATTGCCCAGGGTGCAAACAAGATTTTCACCACGCTCACTAACGAGTTCTTAAAAGCACCGAGAATCGTTACTTATGAGCATACCTGTCGCTTCTTTGATGCGAAACTCCAAAAGGGCCAACTGGTTAGCCCACACATTCTTAACATGATTGAGAATGTCGAGAAATTGGAGGCACTTGATTGTAAAATCAGTGAGAGCATAGTCATTGACAGTATGCTTCATTCTCTTCACGATGGTTTTGCCCTATTCAGGGCGAACTACTACATGAATGACTTAAAGAAATTTCCTCATGAGCTACACTCACTTCTCGTACAGACCGAGAAGGATATGAAATTGAGTGGGAGCATGAAGCAGGATGTTCTCACGATTTCCAACAAGGGTAAAGGTAAGGGCAAAGCTCCAGGCGACCTAACTGTAGGTAAGCCAAAGTTCAAAAAGCCAGGAAACGGTAAGAGTGGGCCTGGTGAGACTAAGTGGCTCACAGGGCAAGGCAAAGAGCAAGGGCGGGGAATTGAGTGCCACCAATGTCACAAGACTGGACATTGGAGGAGGAAGTGTACCGTGTATCGTGAGGACATTAAAGCAGGCCGCGTCGTTCCTGTTGGTATGTCATCTTATATTCATATGATTGAGATTAACCATGCAAGTTTCGGAACTTGGGTACTTGATACTGGTTGTGGTTCTCATCTGTGTAATCATTTGCAGGGCCTAAGAAACATCACACCTCTCGGAAAGGGTGATGTGGACCTGCGAGTCGGGAATGGAGCTAGAGTTGCTGATGTCTCGAAGGGAACATATGTAATCCAACTCCCTAGTGGTTTTGAGTTATTTTTAAATAATTGTTACTATGTACCCAGTTTGTCTAAGAACATTATTTCAGTTTCCGTACTTGATAAAGACGGATTTTCATTTTTAATAAAGGATAATAGCTGTATTTTCTCTTTCAATGAAATGATTTATGGCAAAGCAGTTTCCATGAATGGAATTTACATCTTAGATCAAACCACGGAAGTATTACACGTGAATAATAAGAAATTAAAGGTTGGTGACAAAGATCAAACCTATCTATGGCATTGTCGAATGGGACACATAAATGAGAAACGTGTAAAGAAACTCGTCGATAATGGGACTATTCCCGCATTCGAATTTTCTACATATGGCACGTGTGAATCATGTCTCATTGGCAAAATGACTCGAATTTCCTTCAAAGGTATTGGAATGCGCACTAGTGACCAATTAGGACTCATACATACTGATGTTTGTGGACCTATGTCAATTACCGCTAGAGATGGCTATAGATATTTTATCACTTTCACGGACGATTTGAGTAGATACGGATATGTCTACTTAATGAAGCATAAAAGTGGGTCCTTTGAGAAATTCAAGGAATACCAGAACAGGGTTGAGAACCAACTGGGTAGAAAGGTTAAAGCACTCCGTTTAGATCGGGGTGGCGAATATCTTTCAAATGAGTTTGATCAACACCTTAAAGACTGTGGAATCGTTTTGCAGTTAACTCCACCTTGAACACCTCAATTAAATGCTGTGTCCGAACGGAGAATTCGAACCTTACTTGATATGGTTCGATCCATGATGAGTCACACGGTAGTGCCTGATTCATTATGGAGTTTTGCTCTTTTGTCAGCTGCTCTTATACTTAACCGAAGTCCGACTAAAGCTGTCGACAAGACTCCATATGAAATGTGGAAGGGAACGGTCCCCAACTTGTCCTTTATTCAGGTTTGGGGCTGCGAGGCTTATGTCAAGTGGGGACACGAGGATAAGCTCGGTCCCCGATCGGTCAAGACATACTTTATAGGTTATCCAAAAGGAACCTTTGGTCATTACTTCTATTCGCCTACCGAACATCGAGTTTTTGTTGCGGCTAGTGCGACGTTCTTAGAGAAAGAATTTCACGAGAACAACACAAGTAATAGAGCCTTCGAGCTGTCGGAGATTCCAGAACCAACAACCGAGCAACAGATGGAGGAAGTTATTCCTCCAACTGATGACACGGTTAATATTCCTGAGGAACCTAGGAGGTCGGGTAGAGTCTCTCATCCTCCGGGCATATACATTGGTATGGTCGAGGAGAATGACATTTTACTCCTAGAGAATAATGAACCCGCTACCTATAAAGATGCTATGGCCAGTTCCGACTCAAAGTTATGGCTCGAAGCCATGCAATCCGAGATGGACTCCATGTATGAGAATGACGTATGGGATCTTGTTGATTTACCTAATAAGGCAAAAATTCTACAGTGCAAATGGCTTTACAAAATAAAGCATTCTGTAGACGCGCAACCAGATACCTATAAGGCACGACTAGTGGCAAAAGGTTTCACTCAAGTGCACGGATTGCATTATGATGAGATTTTTGCACCTGTAGTCATGCTACGTTCCATTCGGATAATCTTAGCGATTGCCGCTTTTCATGACTATAAAATTTGGCAAATGGATGTGAAAACCGCCTTCTTAAACGGTTATTTGGAGGAAGAGTTGTACATGGTGCAACCCGAAGGTTTCATAGATCCTGAACATCCTAAGAAAGTATGCAAGCTTAAGCGCTCCATTTATGGACTTAAGCAAGCTTCTCGGAGTTGGAATCATCGTTTCGACCAGGTGATAAAAGAGTATGGTTTCACTCGATCGGTCGAGGAACCATGCTTATATATCAAGTCGACTGGGAGCAAGATTGTATTCTTGATATTGTATGTCGATGACATACTCTTGATTTTGAATGACATTCCTCTCTTATCTTCGGTTAAAGAATGGTTGAAGAACCATTTCTAGATGAAAGATCTGGGTGAGGCACAACGTATTTTGGGAATCCGTATCTACCGAGATAGATCACGACGGACGTTATCACTTAGTCAGGAGTCTTATTTGGATAAGATTCTTGAGAGGTTGAGCATGACCAACTCCAAGAAGGGGAACCTTCCTGTGACGTCTGGGATGTAGTTGAGCAAGTCTCAGTCACCCACGACGCCTAAAGGGATTGAGGGCATGAGTCATGTTCCTTATACATCTGCAATAGGATCAATCATGTATGCCATGATATGCACACGTCCAGACGTGGCATATGCATTGAGTATGACGAGTCGGTACCAAAAGAATCCAGGTGAAACACACTGGATAGCTATTAAAAATATCCTCAAGTACCTACGGAGGACTAAGGATAGGGTATTGACTTATGGAGGCGATACTAAGCTATGCGCAATTGGTTACGCAGATGCTAGCTTCCAAACGGATCTAGATGATTCAAAATCTCTGTCCGGGTTCGTCTTCACTCTTAATGGTGCTGCGGTCAGCTGGAAAAGTTCCAAACAAAGTGTTGTAGCAGATTCTACCACTGAATCTGAGTACTATGCCGCTTCGGAGGCAGCAAAGGAAGCGATATGGATGCGTCAATTCTTACAAGGACTTACGATAGTTCCTAGTTCGAATGACCCGATCACCATCTATTGTGACAATAGAGGTGCCATCTTCCAGGCTAAGGAGCCAAAGTCTAGCAACAAATCTAGACATGTACATCGGAAAGCTCACCTGATCCGTGATTACGTGGAGCAAGAAGAGATAGTGATTGACAAGATAGCTTCGGATGATAACATCGCGGACCCTCTCACTAAACCGTTGAATTTCGATAAGCATGAAGGGCACATTATTTCCATGGGAATTAAACGTGTTCCTGAGTTGTAGTAGTTGATTATGGATTTGATACATTATCTTTTTCATATACTATTTATAACTTCATCGTTTTTTTATAATATTTTATTTTTCATGTGGATTGTACTGACAACATTGAACGCCACAAAGTGAACTGAATTACATTATATTTGTTTTGGTCCGTAATTGCCTTAATGAGCTGATAACTCTGCCTATTATATTGTGTAGTCGATTGATGGTGGGTTCAACAAGCCATAAGTCAAACGGTTGACTGATCGATCACATATGCGAGATTATAACGATACCTCGTAGGACAAATTTTTGGTGACAACGTAATGGAATCCTAAATGTTTAAAAACATTCGGTGCCAGGTCGTGGATAGGACATCCATTGTGTTCCTAGAGTCGATTCTTTTGACTATCGACTGTCTCTTGAGATTAAGGCAGTTTTTGGGTGACTTTGGTTTCTTTCTCACGGTCTGCCGTAACTGGAGGCTAAGTAGATTTTTTCTGGGTCATTTCATACTGTGCTTACATATGCAGGATTCGAGTTGAGTAAAATATCCAACCTTTATCAGGTATAGTTATTTCTCAGGGCCACTCGAGGAGTTGTAACTGAAATGCATGGCCATGCTCGAATGCTGATTCGCTTATCATTTAAGTTACTCTCTAGTCGGGGAAACCACTCTTGATACAGATCGCTTGTAAAATACGACCTTTGTGAATACAGATTTTGCAAATTGTTTTACATTGAGTGGGAGAAATTTTAGGATATGAGAATCGGTTATCGCACATACACTTATGAGGACAAGTGGGAGTTTGTTGGAGCTTGTGTCCTCCACAAATTAGTGTGATAACATTAATAAATCTCTTATAGGTTCACAAGGGTATACTTCGTATTTTATCAGTTGATTAACGATTACCTAATAACGGTTGGCTTGCTAGAAAGTTTGACGTTATTATCATACAGATGGCGGTGATCAACTGGTCCCTAAAATTCACACCTAAAGGAAGTGTTTGAGAGATGTGATTATGGAAATGTAATCACATTTATGCCTTATATGACTAAACAGTTAGTCAACGTGTTGATAAGACGATTATTTAATGCCTATTAAATAATATTAGCTGAAACGAATTAACTGTCAATTCGTGAAATTGAATATAATATGTTATATTTAATTAATGTATATAATGTTAGCTTGGACGAATTAATATGTTAATTCGTAATTAAATGTAATCGGTTATATTTAATTATAGTTAAAGTATATTTTACACGAGATTGTTATAATATATGTTGTCAGGCCGGACTTAATAAATCGACTACAATCAGTTATGTACGGACTTATTAACTCGGGACAACATGTATGACAATTAATAAAATGTACGCATTATATATAATTTTAGAATAACCAAAAATAAGGTGATTTTATCCTAATTTGTGGTTGTTGCTAAAACCGGAAAAAAGAGAAATAATCCTCTTAATTTCGGAAATTTGGGCCGAGATTTTGGAAGAAAAAAATCTACCCTATTTTACCTAATACACGGTTTTATAAGGTAATAGGGAGATCATTATTTTTCTACCCTAATTCTCTTTTAACCTAGCCTCCTCTCATCAAAAAGAAAACACAAAAAAAAACCTAAAGTTAATCCGTTAATTTGGGGGATCGATTCTAGCAAAAGAACAAGGGCATATCTCATATCATCTTGGGTGCAACTGATAGGAGAATATCATTGCGATATTGTTCATAGGCCTTTTAGTTAGGACCGAAGGTTATTTCTTATTCATCTTCGATTTTGTTTATGCAATTTATTTTATGACTAGTTATCATCACAATAAATTCGTTATAATCCTTAAAGTTATAAGGGAAGTATACAGATTATTTCCCACATCCTCCATCCAAGAGTACACCCGAGAAGCATCCAAACCCGAGTCTAAAGACCGAGATGGTCCAACCCGCGACAATACCGTAGCCAAATTTGTTAAATGCTCCTCAAACTTCTCCATTAAACCACTCATAAAACCTTCCAATTTCGACTCCATAGCTCCCAAACCCGAATCACCCGGGGTTTTCTCAACATCCTTAACAAGAAGCAACTCGGGTCCATCAACAACAAGACCCATAAGCTTGATCAACCTATCACACATGCAATCTCGGGAACTAACACCGTAACTATCTTGTCCCACCACTCGTTTTATCTCCAACAACCGAGACACCCACATCCCATATGGTAAGTCGATTGTGGTGCTCAACTTCTCCTTTGTTACCGTGAGACTTGTTTGGATTATACGGTGAAACACGACACTACCCAAATTCACTTTCTGTCCCTCCAACCAAGAATAGACCATGATAGCTTCATAACTCGACACCTTATCATGACCTCCTCTCCTCGGCACAACCGTGTTCCACAAAAAGTTCAAGAGGAACTTGATTTTTGCCAAGAGAGGACGAACCACAATACTACCTCCTTCCGTCATCTCCTCAAAATACTTTTTCACTAACAACTCCTTTTCACTCACCACATTAGACCATTCAAGACTCGAATTTAATTCAATTCCCTCATCGGGAACCGAAAAAGCAGAGCAAAAATCCGAAACAGAGACCGTCACATCAACCCCATTAACAACCGCATGCAAGACTCCTTTCTTAATTGATACACTAGCAAAGAATTGAACGACTTCCACCGGATAAATAGGACCCGAAAATTGACTAATGTGACTCCACCCTTGAAAATCAAGAAAATTAACAAAGAAAACAAGAGCGAGAACATTGATCAACCAAGATTTCGGATAGTACCTTCCACCATGAATAGAATACCTCAAAACTCGATTAACTAGGATGCTTTCGTCATGAGTAAGACGAACACGATTTAACCCTTCCTTGGTCGCGGCTTTCGAAAAATTCCGAAGCAAGGTACGAGCAACACCATTCCGAACTATAACCTCGGGTTCCTCCACAGCTTCACTTTCATCGACAACTACCTTATTTTTTCCTTTGAAAAGACGACGTCTTTTACCTTCGGACATCGACTCGTCCCGACCACGAAACAGGGGCATAGTTGGGTTTGGTTGTGGTGAAGGAAAATTGGTGGAATTAGGATCATGTGGTGGTAGTGGTGATGTTTGGTTATGAAAGTGGCGGTTTTGGTGGTGACGGGTTGATGATCGGGTGGTTTTTGCATGGTTGGATTCATGATGATGGTGATAGTTGAAAAAAGGAGGTGATGGTGATGGTTTGTGTAAAGCAGCAGATTTATGATGATGGTAAAATTTTGAGAGGATAAAAAGTATGCAAGTGGAGGTGTTTGGACGGGTTACACGCAAGAGAGGGGTAGATATAGGTGAAGAGTCTAGGTCTAGGTTTAACAAGTGGAAGGCAATTATGGTAAGTGTTAATTAGGAATAGGAATTATGGTAGGTATAGGAATTTAAGTGATAGATTTATTATGGTAAAAGATAAGAATTAGGAAATAGAATTGTATGTGGAGTATATTTAGGCGTGTACAAAGAGTAGCAAATTAGGAAAGATTTTTGTGAATTGGAAAGATAAAAGATATGGTGTGTTTTATTTATTGTGATAAGGAATAAGTTTGTATAACAATTAAATTCTAAATTACAAATAGAAATTTATGATAAAAATATTCCTACGAATGAATTTATTCATGCAACGCAATATACGGACACAGTCATACAATCTCAACTTAACTAGTCAATCATAAGAAAATTGAACATATACAGAAACTTAGGTACCACCGATTAAACCAATTTCCAACCGTAAAGTCTCAAATCGTTCTCTAGCTAATGATTTTGTCAAAATGTCTGCCCATTGTTTTTCAGTACTATAAAATTCAAGTTTTATATTTCCCTTCTCAACATGGTCTCGAATAAAATGGTGTCTTATTTCAATGTGTTTGGTGCGTGAATGTTGTGCGGGATTTTTAGAAATAATAATTGCACTGGTATTGTCACATAAAATAGGAATACATCGTACGTCAACACCATAATCACGTAATTGTTGCTTAAACCATTAAAGTTGAGTACATACCAGTCCTGCAGCAATATATTTGGCTTCAGCAGTTGAGAGACCAACCGAATTTTGTTTCTTCGAACCCCACGTGATGATACACGGTCCGACAAAAGTGGCGACACCCGACGTGCTTTTTCTGTCTAGAGAACATCCTGCGTAATCGGCATCAGAATAACCGACTAGATCAAAATTGCACTCCATTGGATACCATAGATATAAGTTGGCCGTTCCAATCAAGTATCGTAAAATTCTTTTTACGGCCGTCATATGCGATTCTTTGGGAGATGATTGATATCTCGCACAAACGCATACGCTAAACATAATATCGGGTCTACTTGCGGTCAAATATAACAATGACCCAATCATTCCACGGTAAGTAGTTTCATCAACTGATTTACCGTCTTCATCCAATGTCAATTTCTTGTTCTCGACCATTGGGATAGGCATAGCATGTGAATTTTCCATTCCAAATTTCCGAATCGACTCCTTGATATATTTCTGTTGATGGATTTTAATGCCTTCATCGGTTTGTTGTATTTGCAGACCTAGGAAGAATTTCAATTCACCCATCATACTCATTTCGAACTCGGAGGTCATCAACTCAGAAAACTATTTGCATAGGCTTCGGTTGGTCGATCCAAAGATAATATCATCGACGTATATTTGAACAACCAAAAGGTCAGAACCCTCAGTTTTTAGAAATAGGGTTTTGTCGACGGATCCTCTACTGAATCCACTGTCAAGTAGAAACTTAGATAACCGATCGTACCATGCCCTAGGTGCTTGCTTTAATCCGTATAGGGCTTTATCTAATTTGAATACGTGATCCTCAAATTTGATATTCTTAAAACCAGGGGGCTGTTCAACAAAGACTTCTTCTTGTAAATAACCATTTAAGAATGCCGTCTTGACATCCATCTGGAAGAGCTTCATTCCCTTGTGTGCGGCGAATGCTATCATAAGTCTAATAGCTTCAAGACGAGCAATAGGTGCGAAAGTCTCGTCATAATCTATTCCTTCTTGTTGATTATACCCTTGGACCACCAATCTTGCTTTGTTTCTGACAATGACTCCGGCATCATCTAATTTGTTCCTAAAGACCCACCTTGTTCCAATGCCTGGACGATCTTTTAGTCTAGGAACTAAATGCTAAACCTTATTTCTTTTGAACTGTTGTAGCTCTTCTTGCATAGCTATAATCCAATCAGATTCAGCAAGAGCTTCATTGATATTCTTTGGTTCGATCATAGATAGGAAGGAGTAGAAAGAGCAGAAGTTGTTCAAGGAACGTCTTGTCTGAACACCCTTCTTAATATTCCCTAGAATATTGTCCATGGGGTGTGAGCTCTTGTATTTCCATTTTGTTGAGGTGCTTGGTTCTTCATCTTTATTTGAGCTTGTCCCAACTTCATCTGGATTGGAATTTGAGGAAATTCCCCCTGAATCCAATCTGGGTGCTGTATTAGAGCCGATTATAACCTCGAACTCTACACCTTGATTTGGATTCGATGTTATAGTAACATTATCTATAACATGGGTTTGGGAGTTCTTGTCTTGAGTTAATGTTATAGTATCATCAACTATAACTTTATTTTTCTCCTTTTTATCTTTTGAGGAACGATCAAGTTCATCATTCATTCCCTCAATCTCATTGTCCTCCAATTCCAATTCCGGGAGATCGTCTCTTGAAAGACGAAAGTCGGGTTCATCCAAGTCTTCTTCCTCATCCTGTAAAGGCTTATCAAACACTTTATCTTCATCAAAGATAACGTGGACATTTTCTTCAATACAGAGAGTTCTTTTATTGAAGACTTTGTAAGTCTTGCTATGATCTGAATATCCTATGAAAATTGCCTCATCACTCATAGGGTCGAACTTACTTAACCGGTTTTTACCGTTATTGTGTACAAAAGATTTACTCCCAAAACAACGAAGATGGGAGATATTAGGTTTTCGACCTCTAAGGAGTTCGTAGGGGGTTTTCTTAAGAATAGGTCGGATCTTAGCACGATTATGGATGTAGTAAGAAGTATTAATGGCTTCAGCCCAAAAGTTACGAGGTAAACCACTACACAAAAGCATTGTACGTGCCATATCTTCTAAAGTTCTATTCATACGTTCAACAACACCGTTTTGTTGAGGAGTTCTTGGTGCAGAAAAATTATGCCCTACACCATTAACTCTACAATATTCTATAAAAGTTTGATTGTCAAATTCGGTGCCATGATCCGTACGAATAGATACTAGATTAGTCTTATATTTATTTTGAACACGTTTCATAAGACAATCGAATTCATCAAATGTTTCGTCTTTTGAATGAAGGAAGATAGGCCATACATACCTTGAGTAGTCGTCTACAAGAACAAAAATGTACCTGGATCCTCCTCTACTCCTTACCTTCATTGGTCCACATAAATCCATGTGTACCAATTCTAAGGCTTGAATTGTGCTTACTACTCTTTTTGGTTTGAACGATGATCTTACTTGTTTTCACCTTGCACACGTGTCACACATCTTTTCTTGGTCGAACTTGATCTTAGGTAACCCCTCAACCAAGTCCCACTTCTTGAGTTTGTTTAAGGTTAGTGAGCTAATGTGACCAAAGTGTTTATGCCATAAAGAAGGATCATCAAGTGTGACTTTCATGCATGAAAAAGAGTTAGTAGGCACAACATTTAAGTCTACCATATAAATATTTCTTTTCCTGAGGCCTTCTAGAATAACATTGCTAGTAGCTTAAATAATAATGCGACAACTATTAGTATGAAAAACTACTTTGTTACCTTTGTCGCATAGTTGAGATATGCTTAGCAAGTTATGATTTAGACCGTCCACGAGATAGACATCACTGATTGCGTGATATTTAGAAATTCTGATTTTGCCAATGCCGATTACTTTTCCCTTTTTATTGTGTCCGAACGTCACTTTTCCTCCATTGAAGGGCTTGAGTGAAAGAAACAGGTTCTTATCTCCGGTCATGTGTCTTGAGCATCCACTATCAAGATACCATTGATTGTTTTCTTTCACTTCTTCCTGCATAAAGGATTAGATACAGTTTTTAGGTACCCAAGCTAAGTTGGGTCCCTTATGATTAGTTACTCTATATACTAGATCTTTTCGAATCCAGATTTGTCTAATAATCGTTTTTCTTCCCTTGGTTTACTTGGCTTGGAAGGACTTCTAGGGTTAGGGTTTTCTCTAGGTCTAGGAATTTCTCTAGGTCTTTCACGACTATTTCCCTTGTAAGTAGGTTTACTAGGTTGAGATCGACAAGGGTTTTCTAGGTTTCTTGGTGTAGTCAAAGGCCATGTCATAGAACCAACGAAATTTATTGTTTCTTTCTTCGTTAGGTTCGTTAGTGGGGGTTTCCTTATCCTCCTCAACTGTGTCAACAGTTTTAGCATGATTGGTATTTTTTCGTATATCATGTGCCTTTATGACACAATTGATTTAGATGTGACCCGTATGACCACAGTAATTGCAAATCAGGTATTCAGGAAGATCAGCATACTTCCTTTTTCTGAAATCAAAATCCAAAGGTGTTGATTTGCATTTAGAGTGATCTCTACGGCTGTAGCACTCATGTCCTAACCCCATCTTCATATTATTGTCAAATTGTTCGGTTAGGAAGTTTAGGACTTTTGTGCTACCTTCCCACTTATCATGGACCTTTCTAGCGTGTAGAAGTAAGTCTTTTAGGTTTTTAATTTCCTCTTGACATTTCGTGTGATCTAAATTATTGTCCTTTTTAAAGTTATCACGAAAGTCTTGGAATCGTTTGTTAAGAATGAACACAACATCTGTGTGTTGTTTCTTAACATTGACCATATCGGTTTTAGATTCCTTTAATTGCTTTGAAAGGGAATCTATCTCTTTCTTTTGGTTTAAGATCACTGCTTCATCAGATGTAACCTTAGCTTCCAAAAGTTCTTTGGCTTTTCTAAGTTCTAAAGTTATAGCTTCATTAGCTATAACTTTGGCTTGAAGGTGTTTGATGTTAAGCTTTAGGTCGGAAGTTATAGCTTCATTAGCTATAACTTTGGACTCTAATTCCTTCTTTTCAGCCATAGTAGAATATAATGTTGTTGCTTTCTCAGCTATAACTTTAGATTTCAACTTCTTAGCTTTAGCCTTGAGGGTATGATTCTCTTCTGCGATTTCGAGAATCTGTTCCTTTAGATCTTTCAATTCCAAATCCTTTTCGTGACACTTATCAAGAGATTGTTCAAAGAATTCAATTAAGGCAGTTTTAGACAATTTCTTAACGCGTTTTTTAAGCTCAAGGCAACCTACCTCTTCATCGTCATCTTCGTCTGATTCTGCGAGAAAGCAATAGTTTGAATGTGAGTTTGTGCTTTCATTATCGTTGTCGAAGATTAGGTCAAGACTAACACTGCTGAGACAAAGGTTTGCTACTTCATCGTCTTCAGATTCCTCGTCATCTTCTGAGTCAAAGTCTCCCCAACACGAAGCCATCATAACTTGCTTGAATTCTCTCTTTGTCTTCTCACGCTTTGTCTTGTCCTTTATCTTCTCCCATGTTGGACAATCCTTGATCATATGACCAGATTCTCCACACTTGAAGCAACCTCTATTTGTGAAAGATGACTTTGATTCAGTAACCTTTTTGTTGGATGATTTGTTGTTGTTGTTGTTGTTGTTGTTGTTGTTGTAGGATGATTTTGTTTGTTTGTTTCGAAATATCTTATTTTTGAAACGGCGTGCAAACAGAACAGTTTCATCCTCTACTTCAGAGTCAACTTCTTCACTCTTTAAGGCCATACTCTTATTGCGACTTGGTTCAGCATCATCTTTGTTAAGAGTAATTTCATGGGCCATGAAAGCACCAATGAGTTCTTGATAGGATAGGGTTTCAAGATCTCGTGATTCCTCCATTGCAAGGACCTTAGCACGCCACTTCTTAGTAAGGCTCCTAAGAACCTTTCTAGCAATGTCCTCTGTACTGAATTTCCTACCTAGGTTTTTCAGTTCGTTTATGATTCTTGAAAACCTTGCAGACATGCTATCTAAGGACTCATTAGGCTCCATAATGAATAGCTCATATTTTTGCATAAACAAATCTATTTGGTGCTTCCTAACAATGGAAGTACCCTCATAA
Source organism: Silene latifolia (assembly GCF_048544455.1). Lineage (NCBI taxonomy): Eukaryota > Viridiplantae > Streptophyta > Magnoliopsida > Caryophyllales > Caryophyllaceae > Silene > Silene latifolia. The sequence goes on from NC_133537.1 coordinate 38,256,949, forward strand.
GCTAATTCAAGCCCATCCCATATCTCCTTGGCCGTGGAACATGAAGAGAACCGATCAAACTCAGTAGAAGTCATTCCGTTTTGCAGGAGACTTATTGCTTTGGAGTTCTTTTCGGCCATCTTGTAGTCGGCCTCGACATAGTCCTCTTCTTTCTTTTCATAGGTAGTGCCTTCCTCGGATGCCACAAGAATTTTGTGCGGTCCGTTTTGAATAATCCTCCAGCACTCCCAATCGTGACCTTTCACATAGTGAGTCATCATGTTTTTCCACAATCCATAATTCTTCCCATCAAAGACGGGACACTTGAGATATTTAGAATCCATTTATCACGTGATAGGCAGCGGAATATAGAACGATAAGATAAATGAAAAACAAGATAGATCAGCCTCTTTGCAGTTAAGCAATCAAGAGCACGAGGCTCTGATACCAATTGAAGAGTCTATTGATCCAAAATACTCAAGAGGGGGGGGGGGGTGAATTGAGGATTTAAAACTGTTTTAAAACTTTTTCGATTATGCGTATGTAATTGATTATTTAAAGTTTATTGATTAATCAACGAAAGAAAGTAAACGGAATAAACGAAACAAACGAAAGAAGGAAGAGACACACGGTTTTTGAAGTGGTTCAGTTTCACAAGTCGAAACCTACGTCAACTATTCTCGATTAATAAATTTAGTACCTTTCTATGGATTACAAACTTACTAACCCAACTCGTACAACTAACTCTAGCTGTAACTCAATGAGTACCGTTAAATACTCGAGTGACTAACTTACACTAATAAGAAAGCACTAATGATTCTAACAAAGGTTCACGTTAATGAACAAGTAAGAAATCAACTAAGCACTATTATCTTATAACGATAAAATAAGAACAAGTATGCGAGCTTTTAAAAACACACGACCTTTTCAAAATAACAAATCGGTTTTTCTGTTTGAAAACACACGGTTTGCTTTGTAAAATAAAAATCAATTTTTATGCTTAAGGTCTCTATTTTAGATGTTGTAAAAAGCAAAGTATTTATAGGAAAGAAGGAGTAGGCCACACGGTTTTTGCACAAACCCTAATAGCCGAAAATAATAAGATATGTAAACAAATCATATCTTCTTATTATCTCTTTCCTAAAAGCTTTAATAGATAATAAAGAATATTCCAAGAGATAGAATATAATCTATTCAAATATTATCTTTACTATAAATTCTAAGATTATGATAAGATTTCCTAAAACAAGAATATCTCTTATCATAAACAAATATGTTAAGTAAAATATATAAGATATGTAAAGATATTATTATAGAATAAAATCTTTACCTAATATACCCTAGGTAACACGAGATGTCACGGCTCATATGCCTTGTGACTCGTGCAAACCCTAGTTTTAACATATGGGTTAGAATTTAGGTTTTAAGAGAAGTTTTGTTGAAACCCTAACTAGTAGCAAAGTCTAGAAAGCCACGCTCGGTGACGTAAAAATGCTTTCGACCGGATCACTTTAGATCAGTCGGTTTCGTCTCGGTAAAGATCTCGAAACGATTAGAGATGTTCGGAGTCGCCACTAAGCATTTGTGGGATGCTTAGAACTCATTCGAATCAACTTTATACCTAGGTCAACCAAGGCAAAAAGCGGTGTTTGACATAGGTACTAAAGATAAGGACTCGTCCCCCTTTTAGCATTCTATGCCTAAAATGACTCTCGTACGCCCTGGATAAGGCCATCCACTATCCAAAGGTTCTGAGTAAGGGGTGAGGGTACGTATTGGGAAGCCCTTTAATCGGACACCCAATCCCGCCCGCGTTAGCGGCCTCTACTGATCGATCGTGTTTGTTTAAGTGCAAGAGTTGATAAAACGGTGTAAATGCATGAATGCACATCCAAAAGTATTAACCTAACATGTGAAAATTTCCTAAGTCGGTTTGTTAATCCAAATATCAAGCATAAGATGTCAAGTTGGATTTATATTGATTTGCATGTGAAAACGGAAATTAAACATCCATTTACCAAATTCGGATTATGATGCTTAACACAATCCATTTATTTTAAAAAGTGTGTTTAAAAGATAATGTATAAAATGAAAACTCGTCAATCTGATCTGTCACATATTCGGATAAACCGTAATCGGGTTCGTCCTAGACAAGTACCAAAATGGGACAGAACAGTGCCAAGCAGCCCTGTTAAGGCGCGATCCTATTGGCGAGATAAAGGGCTCTGCCCAAGTTTTAAAATGTAGAAAACAGGAGCTGCCTTGGGGCGCGAGCCATGAGCAGACCCAAGGGGCGTCTTCTGGTTGTTAAAAAGGTTGTTTAAAATCGTTTTTTGTAATGAATGATTTGCAAGTATTGTTTGCATGACTCGGAATAATTACTATCATGTTAGCAATATTCGTTGTCGGATTTGCAAGTTTGAAAAGCATAGTTTACAAATAAAAATGTAAAATGTTTGATTTGAACTAAATATGTTAAGTTCATTTCTTTGTAATTAGTCAAGTTTGTCATCGTACTCGGATTAAACAGACATGGTATAAGGAACCAAGGATGATTATGGATTATGACTAATATGTTTACAAGCGTAAATAAATGAGAAAAATGGCAAATAAAATAAAAGAGTGTTAAAATACCCTTTAATTTGTAATTAACCAATAATATCATCGAGTCACAGAATAAACCGTCATGGTATAAAGAACCAAGGATGATTTTGTAATGGTAAAAATATGTTTATCATAAAAATGAATTAAAATGGTAAATAAAAGAAAAGAATTTCCTTTAAAATGTAATTAACCAATTAATATCACCGAGTCACGGATTAAACCGTCATGGTATATGGAACCAAGGGTGATTATAATTTATGGCTAAAATGTTTGTCATAAAAATGATTTGAAACATTTGAAATGGTAAAAACCGTAAAAGGAAAGAAGTAAAAATAAAAGAAAGTGTTGAAGGAAAGACGAACTCAAACACGGATGAGTCTGACCCAGACACCCACAAGAGGCGCGAGCCTCCCTGCATAGCAAGGAGCTCTTGTCTCAGGCCAAAACTCGGTTTTGGCTCGTCTAACCTATATTTGAATCGTGTTATGCATTGTTCATGCTTATAAAATCATAAAAACAGTAGAGGGATGAAATAAGTGAGATATTTACACCCTCAAGCTTACGTGTATCGATGTTTGGGTGATATACGACTTTAGAGACGGTTTTCTCGTTGTGACTACTCGCGATCAAAGAAGTTTAAAAGAGTGCCATAAAAAAGGATTTAGTTTTGAAAATATGTTAATTAAAACACTAGTATGGATCCCGCGCATGCATGCGCGGTATTTATAGATCTTTTAGTTTATAAATAATGTATTATTTATAGATTTGAATTGACATATTATTAATTTTTCATATTTCAATATGAGGATAAAAAATTAAAATGGAAAACTAATCAAAAGAATTGAGCAAAGCCATAAAATGTGTGTTTTAGTGAAATTTTTTACCACAAAACTAATGGTACCAATTTATAAATTTTCTCAAATAATTTTAAAGTTTTTTTTGTCAGAAAATTAATAATGTCAGTTCATAATTTTCTTAATACAAATTAAGTACATGGTATGTTTTTTTTATACCAAACTAATAATATCAATTTATCGGGTTTTTGAATTTTTAGATTTATACCAATTTTATTTTATTTTAATTAAAAGATTATAGTTTAGTTAAAAAAAACATAATAATGGTAAAAGGTTATATCTTAATTAAAATATAATCATTTATTATACATAGAGTCTTATTGTTTCCTTATTTAGCTAGATTCCTTTTGGAGGGAAAACTATTGAAAAGTTTTATTCTCTTAGTAGTAGGGGGATGTTGATTAATGTTGAGTTGGTCGAATGCACGGCGACGGTACCAAACAAAATGTGTAAGGCTTGTGTTTACGATCGGTAGGTCGTAAACACGTGTCGATTTTGTGACTTAGGAAGTCGGGTCTAGAAGTCGAAGGGAGAAGGAGGGGGCGGACTCTCGCGTGAGAATTATGGGGTGTGAAGGTTGGTATTTATAGAGAAATGTGGGGAGGTAGGTCGGTTGTGTTTGCTTAGAGGCTAAGCAGACACCCTAAAGAGGCGCGAGCTACCTTGAGATACAAGTGGGTGTATTGTCCCTTTCGCAAATTTGGATTTTGCATTTGTTCTAACCAATGCTTTGTTGGTTGTGATTTGTGGTCTTTGAGGTTTGCTGTAATACTACGGTTTTACGAGTCTTTGGGTACTCTATCGAGTGGGGCTTACTCTGTCGAGTAAGTATATTTTTATACGAAACAGTAGTCTGTCTGATGGGTACTCGATCGAGTATGTATGGCACTCGATTGAGTAAGGGGCACTCGATCGAGTAAGTTACTTACCCGATAGAGTAAGTTACTTTTACGGGTTGTTTTAGTCGGGTTTTGTTAGTAACACGTGATTGATATATTAAGCTTTCCGTCACTTTCTTCATCATTTGTACTTTTTAAAAAAATCTTTCAAAAGAGAAAAGAAGTTACGTTGTCTACGTCGTCGCGTTACCATCAAATCCCAAGGGCTAAGGTTGTCGGATCGTCACGTTCTTTACACCGTTGAGTTCGTCGTATCGAGGGCAAGATCCTTGTATAGGTTTTATGTTGTTTCTTTGGGTTTGGTTAAAACCCTAGTTGGGTAAATTAGAGGTTTTATAATTATATTGTTGTGGTAGTGATTGTATGAATATGTGTATAGGTGGAGGGTTCGTAGAAGAAAGATTTTGAGACAGCTGCTAGATCGTCTGAATAGTGATTGCATTCCAGGTAGGGTTTCCCTACTCAGTATTAGTTATATGATGTGTGTGGTGATTGTGCTGTAGATAGTAATTGTTGATTGTTTCAGACAGTGGTGACATTGTATTGTTGAATGTTTCAGACGGTTGTTGAGGTTGTGTTGTGATTACTGTTTAACTGTCTGTGATCTTCGGGGTGCGTCCCTGGTTGAGTGGAGTCACTTGCGGGAGTGGCTTCACGCCCTTGATTCGCCTTCTGTGGAACCCTCCACAGAAGGAATGTGCACATTAAGGAACATGTGTTTATCGCTCGATGAGATGAGCGGGGCTTAGATGGGAATGGCTGCGGTCCCCCACTGGCGGTGTGGAGTACCTGTTGCGATGGGTACTCTGGCAGGGCTACACACTTTAGTGTGTAGTCAGTTGTGTAGAGATTGATGATGGAGACTGGGGATTGATGTGTTGATTGAGCTGCCTGGTATTTGCTTCATGTTGGTTTGTATCGTGTAATTAGTACTGACCCCGTTTAACTGTTTTAAAAACTGTGGTGATCCATTAAGGGATGGTGAGCAGTTGTTGAGCAGGTTTGATACGATGCATTTGGGCTTGCTGGGATGAGTCATCACTTGCTGTTAGAAGAGTCTTCCGCTGTGTCAGACGATGTCCTTTAGTTGTTCAGTTTTATTAGCAGACAGTATTGGTTTGATTGTATTTCATATAATAGTTTTGGTTTGAGACATGTAATCGCTTAAACTATATTTACTTTTAGAGTACGTTTCTTTATTGTCTTATGATTATCATTGCCTCGGGTAACCGAGATGGTAGCACTTCCATGCCTTAAGTGGTCCTGGTAAGGCACTTGAGTATGGGGGTGTTACAAAGTGGTATCAGAGCGACGATCTTGAAACCTGTAACCAATGAACCTAATGAACATAGGGAGTCAAAATAAATTGAACCCGGGGTAGAAGTTGTAGGAGCTAATGCAAAGACTTGGGAGACGTCCTAAAGTCGCGAACTCGCCCTACAATTTTGAACCGGTCACCATGGGATATGAGTCGGGATCGTTATGTGTTTATTTTATGAATTGTGTGCCTATATAGTGATGTGTGGCATGAATCAGTGTGATTTTGTATGTTGTTGGTTGAAAGCATGTTGAATGATACTTAGTTTACAATGTTGGTTGGAATTGTTGGAAAAGTATATGAGAATGATGAATGGTGTGGTGGAAAAGGAAGTAGTTCATATATGATAATATGTGATGAATAATGTGTTGCAGGATGAATTATTTATAATGTGACAATCTTAGTAACATGAGATGAGGCGATGTGATATGGTTATACATGATTGTGTTCCGTAAAGTTATATAATAAAGTTGTATACTATATGCATACGTTAGATAAAGTGTATGATGGATGATGGGTAATGTGGCTTAAAAATATGATTTCATGATTTAAGCATGTTTATATGACTGAAGTGGATTTTTATAATGTTGATATGTTAGTAACACATAAATGAGAAATTTATGTTATATATATTGTCATTGTTTTTATGTAAGGTTATAAAATAAAAGTATGTGGGTATTACATGAGTGCTAAGTTGAATAATGTATGTGCATGATGGAAGTTGTTGTTTGGCTTTTGAAGATAGTAACATGTGGTTAGGGATACTGATTTTATGAGTATTGAGTTGTTTTTGTCTACCTTTTTGTTGTTTAAGTTGTTTGGAAGTAAAAACCAAGTAGTTATGTTTTTCGATTATAGAGAGGTTGTCTTTAAACTGTTATAACTTGAGATGCATAAATGATTTCAATGTGATTCAAATTGGAGGTGATAGCTTGTTCTTTTACGATTCTAACGATAGGTCACATGCCCAAAACAACCAAAAAACGAGCGAGTTATGACCGTTTTACGAAAATTGGACAGTGCTGAGAAATGCGTAGGGTACTCGATCGAGTGGCACTTACTCGATCGAGTGCACCTCTTGTTACTCGATCGAGTAGCCCTGGTAATTTGTTTTACGTGCTTCTGAACTTCACTTACTCGATCGAGCAAGTCACTTACTCGATCGAGTGGCATGTACTCGATTTAGGTACTCCTGTTTTGGGTCATATGCTTATCTTTTGACTTCGTTGCATATTATGTTTAATTCAAAGGTGTTATTTTGCTTCTTTATGCATTGTTTTACATGTATGTTGGTCTTGATACGTAAGTTACCCAATCTTATGGTGTAGTGAGTGGCACCTGTGGTGAGTAGGAGTTCGGTGGGAGGGCATGAGTTATATGTGTTGTGATAGATAATGGAAAAAGAAAAGGAAGATTGGTATGGCTTATTGAGGCATGGAGCATGTTTTGTGAGATGAGGTGAGTGATATGATTGTGTGTTAAGCAACGTAAAATTAAGTGAATGTGGGCAAGGGATGATGCGAGTTTATGGAACGTGAGAATGAAAAGACTGAAATGAGGAGTGCGAATGGTAGCAACGGGAGATGTGTAAGGGTTGTGGAGGGACATGGTTAGATTATGTTGTTTAAGAATGTATGTAATAAAAGATCGTGGTAGAAGGATGGAGAAGAGTGGTACATAATGAACTTAGTGGAGACATGTCGCGACGTGAATTTGCAGATAGTGAGTGAGTTTGAGAATTTGTAATATCAAGAGGTGAAACTAATGTGTCTTTTCCTTGGGCAATTAGCGACATGAAATGAAATGGTTTGAACAATGAACGTTGATTTTATTGATAGATTAGTGACAATTGTGAGTTATAGCATAATGAGAGAAGATCCATGGTAAGAAAGAGTGAGATGATATCGACATAAACTTTTGGGATTTGAGTTTGGAGCAATGTGAAGGTAACTGGAGCACTAGAGAGTTAGATAGAAGTAATGAAGAATTGAATTATTAATTGATTTTGTCGAGTGTAAAAGAAAAGAATGAGGGGAGTAAAAACTAGGAACATGTTCACCGAGGTCATGTGATATAAAAGTAAGGAATCGTCGAGATGTATGATACTATCATGAGGATTTGAGTTTACAGTTAATTATATAGGAGTTCCAGGACAAAATGATAATCATGAGTTTCGAGGAATTAAAGAAAGTAAAAAGTTGGGTAAATAATTTGCACGATATGAGAACTTGGTGGTGAGTTGAGTGACGATACAATTAAGGATAGTATTGGGAAGAAAGTTGAGGTAAATTTTGTTGGTGGATCTGATGTCATGATTTGGGATGTTAACCAAATATAGAAAGGAAACCGTGATGTTTAGAGATGAGTGTAAGAGGCTTGATGTCCGAACAATGGTAGTGTTTAGGTGTAAGAGTGATTATAACTAGGAAAGATGGCCATTCTAAAGAGGTTGATTTTGTAGAGACCTGGTTGATGTGTATGGTTGTGAGAGAGTATAAGATGTGGTTAGATGAGGCGGATGCTAATAGTTGAATAGTAATGGTATGGTTATACTTAGCAGGAGGTGATGGTTATGCGAATGGAGGAATATGTTATGAGGGACATATGAATTAAGCTCGGTCAAGAGGTAACCTTTGTCAGGTGGTAACTTACGTGATCAGGACTGACTAGTTGGATGTGATTACGGGTCTATGATGAGTATAAATGTTTTGAGTGAGGTTATGACCTCACGAGAAGTGGTATGGTGTAATAGTTATAAAGTTGGTATCTGAATGTTCTATATGTTGGCTATGGTAACCTAATGGAATAATATTCAAAAACTAATAATCTGAGTGATTTGGCATGGCTAGTTATGCTTGTATGTTTATTCATGATATATGTTATTCCGTAATATGGTAGGGGGATGATATTCATGAGATTCTTATCTGTTTAATTCATATAATATGTTGTGTTGTGATTTAGTAAAGTGGATTTGAGTAAGTTTTCTTGTCCGAGAAGTTATTCTGAGTCAGTGTGTATGAGAATAGTGTAAGTTGTGATGTCTATCGATGTGGTTGTTGTGCCTCGGGTGGTGATCCGGGCATGGTACTTAGGGGCGTTTGGTTAGAGAAAGGGAAAGAGAAACGAAATAAGAAAGGGTAAGAGGGGCAAAGGTAAGAGATTACCTAAAACTTAACTAGTTGTTTGGTTACATCAAGAAAATGAAGTGTGGTGGGTTGTGGTTTGTTTTGGTGTGCGGGTAGTGGTTTAAGTGAGGTGGTTGTGGTGGCGGTGGTGGTGAAGTAGGTTGGCTGTAGTGGTGGTGATAGTGGTGGTGCCGTCATGGTGGTTGTGGCGGTCGTTTATGTGGGGTGGCTGTGGTGGTGGTGGTGGCGATGGCATCGTGGTGGTGGCAGTAGGTTGGCTGTGGTGGTGGTGATAGTGATAGTGGTGGTGGTGTCATGGTGGTTGTGGTGGTGGTTTATGTGGGGTGGATGTGGTGGTGGTGGCGGTGGCGATGGCGTCGTGGCGGTGGCGGTGACTGTGGCTGTGGTGGTGGTGGTGTTATGGTGGTTGTGGCGGTGGTGGTTTATGTGGGTGGCTGTGGTGGTGGTTTTGATGGTGGTGGTGGTGGTGGTGAAGGCGTCTTGATGGTGACTAGTGTGATGGGAGTCGCAAGTGTGGTGGTAGGTAAATAAGGTGGTTGAAGGGTAACAGGGGTAATGAAATCTGATACCTTGGGGGGGTGGGGGTAAGGAAGGGAGTTTCATTCTCTTTGTTTGTGTCAAACAAACACCAACAAAGGAAATCAATAACTTTGTTTCCCTTTCCCTTTCTTATAGACTTCCAACCAAACGCCCCCTTAGTGTTGTGATGCGGGTATTTTCGCACTGCGGTGTGGCTGTTGGTGGCGGTGTTGCGATGCCATCACCGGTTGTGGTGGAGTGGGCTAGATGATTATGATACGAGTTTCCGAAAGTACATACTAGTTATACATAGATTGTTGTTTTGTTTGCTGCTGTTCCTTGTGAGTTTTGGGTTGAACATGTAGACTGTTATTTTGTTTGTTGATGTTTCTTACCAGTTTCAGGCTGGGAATGAGGGTAGAGTATGATACAAAAGAAAGCTGCGTATGTTTTTGTTGTTGTCATAGTATAGTAATATTCTGTTGATGGGCCACAGTTGTAAGAAGTTGTTATAGTAATTTTGATCTTGTTTTAAGATGAGGAATCGGTAGACATAGTCATGGCAAGTGATTTGCGGAACATGTGTTGTACTGATATGGACGCTGCAGGTGGTTCATAATCAGATTTTGGGACAGTGAGTGTAGGGTGTTGGGAATTAGTGTCATGTTAAGTTATATATGAGTTTTGCGGTAATGAAAGAAAAGAACTTGAGAATCTAGTGTGAGTATATGTAATAATTGTGGATCGTGAGTTATGAGTATGGAGATAGGTGCAGGTATAGAGGATTATGTCGTTTTGGCAGTAATAGGGAACAATTGAAGTTTTGGTTAAGTTAAAGATTTTGAGGTATAGGGTAGGTGGTGTGACGAGTGAATTAACGTATGAGATCTGTTAAAGTAAGAGAGCCTTAGATATATGCATGGCGATTTTTTAGATTATAGGTGGTTATCTTTGACATGCGGTGGTGATGAGGATAATGAGAAGATATAGTTAGGATTTAGTATTAGTGAGTTACGAGGACGTAACATTTATCTTAAGAGCAGTAGGATACGGCAAAAAGAGTTTGATGGTTGTAGATGTTGTAGTATATGGAAGTTTGAGTCTTAATGGAGAATAAAGGATGGTTTTCTGTTGTGGTTGAGTTTGTTAAAGGTCATGACCATGCTTGTAGTAGTGTGATGTCCAGGAGTGTGAGAATTCTTTGATAGTTTTGACAGTTGGATGATGATGTTATGAGTGGGAGTAAACTTCGAGGACGAAATTCCTTTTAAGGGTGGTAGAATGTAACATTCCGTTTGATGTCTATGAGTGTCTTGATTTTGGATTTGCTAGTGGATGATATAATATAGAGCTAGCAGCGCTTGTGGACGGTAGTTGGTAGTGTATGGAGTTAGTGTTGAGATAGAGAGAATGGAGTTGATACGATATCGTGAGCCATGTTGTGGAGGAAGGAATAGTTAGTGGAGTTGGTGTTACGAGTTCATGTTTGGTTGGAGTTTTGTTTTGAGTTTTTAGTTGCGTTGGTGTGTCTTGATCGAGTTAGTATGTTTGTTTTTGAGTATGGGTTGAACTTCGGGGACGAAGTTCTTTTTAAGGAGAGAAGACTGTAATACTACGGTTTTACGAGTCTTTGGGTACTCTATCGAGTGGGGCTTACTCTGTCGAGTAAGTATATTTTTATACGAAACAGTAGTCTGTCTGATGGGTACTCGATCGAGTATGTATGGCACTCGATTGAGTAAGGGGCACTCGATCGAGTAAGTTACTTACCCGATAAAGTTACTTTTACGGGTTGTTTTAGTCGGGTTTTGTTAGTAACACGTGATTGATATATTAAGCTTTCCGTCACTTTCTTCATCATTTGTACTTTTTAAAAAAATCTTTCAAAAGAGAAAAGAAGTTACGTTGTCTACGTCGTCGCGTTACCATCAAATCCCAAGGGCTAAGGTTGTCGGATCGTCACGTTCTTTACACCGTTGAGTTCGTCGTGTCGAGGGCAAGATCCTTGTATAGTTTTTATGTTGTTTCTTTGGGTTTGGTTAAAACCCTAGTTGGGTAAATTAGAGGTTTTATAATTATATTGTTGTGGTAGTGATTGTATAAATATGCGTATAGGAGGAGGGTTCGTAGAAGAAAGATTTTGAGACAGCTGCTAGATCGTCTGAATAGTGATTGCATTCCAGGTAGGGTTTCCCTACTCAGTATTAGTTACATGATGTGTGTGGTGATTGTGCTGTAGATAGTAATTGTTGATTGTTTCAGACAGTGGTGACATTGTATTGTTGAATGTTTCAGACGGTTGTTGAGGTTGTGTTGTGATTTCTGTTTAACTGTCTGTGATCTTCGGGGTGCGTCCCTGGTTGAGTGGAGTCACTTGCGGGAGTGGCTTCACACCCTTGATTCGCCTTCTATGGAACCCGCCACAGAAGGAATGTGCACATTAAGGAACATGGGTTTATCGCTCGATGAGATGAGCGGGGCTTAGGTGGGAATGGCTGCGGTCCCCCACTGGCGGTGTGGAGTACCTGTTGCGATAGGTACTCTGGCAGGGCTACACACTTTAGTGTGCAGTCAGTTGTGTAGAGATTGATGATGGAGACTGGGGATTGATGTGTTGATTGAGTTGCCTGGTATTTGCTTCAAGTTGGTTTGTATCGTGTAATTAGTACTGACCCCGTTTAACTGTTTTAAAAACTGTGGTGATCCATTTAGGGATGGTGAGCAGTTGTTGAGCAGGTTTGATACGATGCATTTGGGCTTGCTGGGATGAGTCATCACTTGCTGTTAGAAGAGTCTTCCGCTGTGTCAGACGATGTCCTTTAGTTGTTCAGTTTTATTAGCAAACAGTATTGGTTTGATTGTATTTCATTTAATAGTTTTGGTTTGAGACATGTAATCGCTTAAACTATATTTACTTTTAAAGTACGTTTCTTTATTGTCTTATGATTATTGCCTCGGATAACCGAGATGGTAGCACTTCCATACCTTAAGTGGTCCTGGTAAGGCACTTGAGTATGGGGGTGTTACATTTCCTTAGCCGTGTAAGCTTCCTCTTGGGTGATATTTGGGGTAGGTAATTTGTGTGCTTGACTCGGGTTTGACCCGTGTGAGTCGGGATTTGAAGTTTGAGTCGATTTTTGGCCCGGTGTCGGTTTAGACTCTAAATAGGATCATTTTAAAGGAAATGACATGATGAAGACATTCATGGCATTATTTTCGACATTCGAGATTTGGGTTGACTCAGGTTGACTCGAGTTGCGGGTTTCTGAGTCGGTTTTGGGTCCGAAGACGGTTTTAACTCTAAATAGTGTTATTTTAATGCAAATGAAGTTAGAAAACTTTTGAAATCATTTTTCATATCTGAGTAGTACATTAAACCGTCTCATATATAGCCAATCCACGCACACATATCAAAAACACGTTATAGTCCGATCATCATCGGGTGGTTTTTGGAAGGTGCAGATACTGGGTATCTACAGACAAATGTGTTGAAGAGATGTGAGGGGCACAACCTTGTCCTAAATTGGGAAAAATGTCATTTCATGTTAAGGGAGGGGGTTGTACTCCGTCACGTTATCTCTAGAAGGGGTATTGAAGTCGATGGTGCTAAGGTTGCCGTGATTGAAAACTTGTCACCTCCTTCCAATGTGAAGGGGGTGAGGAGTTTTCTAGGCCACGCCGGATTCTATAGGCATTTCATTAAGGACTTTTCAAAAATAGCAAAGCCATTGACTTCATTACTCCTCAAGGATGTGCCTTTTGTATTTGATGAACCTTGTCTTGAAGCTTTCCATAGCTTGAAAGAGGCATTGGTCACGGCTCCAATAATTCAGGCTCCGGATTGGAACCTTCCTTTCCAGATTATGTGCGACGCGTCGGATTTTGCGGTGGGCGCGGTATCAGGCCAAGTGGTTAACAAGAGACATCATGTCATCTACTACACTATCAAAACCCTTGACCAAACGCAATGTAACTATTAAATGACCGAAAAGGAGATGTTGGCCATTGTACATGCCATTGAAAAGTTCCAGCAATACTTAGTTGGCTCCAAAGTGGTGGTGTATACCGATCACACCGCTTTGAGACAACTGATGGTGAAAAAAGATGCAAAACCGAGACTCTTGAGGTGGATCCTATTACTTCAAGAGTTCGATTTCGAGATCAAGAAAAAGGTCGGGTCAGAAAATGTTGTTGCCGACCACCTATCAAGATTGACCGTTGAAAACCATGAAATTGAAGACAAGAGTGCACCGATTAATGAATGGCTAAGGGAAGATAGCCTAATGGAAGTTAGCACCAAGACTCCTTGGTTTGCGGATCTTGCAAATTACCTAGTGAGTGGTTTCATACCGGATGAGATGGAACCGAGAGAAAGGAGAAAGTTGAGACATGATGCCAAGCGGTACTTTTGGAATGATCCCCACTTGTTTCGCAAGTGTGGAGATGGAATGTTCCGGAGATGTATTTCTAGAGAGGAGGGCTTGGAGATTGTTAACCGAGTGCATAATTCCGCTTATGGAGGACACTTGGCCACCTCAAGAACCATTGCCAAGATCCTCCAAGGAAGATTTTATTGGCCCTCCATGTTCAAAGACATCCATTACTTGGTGAAATCGTGTGATGCATGCCAAAGAGTCGGGAATATCGGAAAAAGGAATGAGATGCCCCTCACAAACATATTGGAGATTGAGCTCTTTGATTGTTGGGGCATAGACTTTATGGGACCTTTTCCCAACTCTTGTGGGAATGAGTATATATTGGTGGCGGTAGACTACGTATCCAAATGGATTGAAATTGTAGCATCTCCTACCAATGATAGCAAGGTCATCATGAAACTTTTCAAGGGAGCAATTTTTCCAAGGTTCGGGACCCCGAGAGTAGTTATAAGTGATGGTGGATCCTATTTCCGCAAGAGCACCTTCAAAGAATTACTAGAGTCTCATGGAGTGCGGCATAAAACCACACTTGCCTACCAGCCTCAAACTAGTGGGCAAGTGGAAGTTTCTAACCGCCAAATCAAAGTTATCTTGGAAAAAGTGACTAGCAAGAGCCGAAAGGATTGGTCCCAAAAGCTCTCAGATGTGTTATGGGCATTGAGAACGGCATACAAGACACCTCTTGGTACAACGCCCTACAAGCTTGTGTATGGCAAAGCATGTCATTTGCCCGTTGAGCTAGAACACAAGGCTTGGTGGGCTCTCACGGAGATGAATTTTGACTTTGATGCCGCCGGAGAGGTTAGATTTCTCCAAATGAATGAGCTTGAAGAATTGAGGTTAGAGGCTTATGAGAGCTCCAAAATTTACAAGGACCAGACGAAGAATGGCACGATGCCAAGATCATGAAAAAAGATATAAGTGTGGGAGACCTTGTTCTCCTTTTCAATTCAAAAGTTAAGGTGTTCCCGGGCAAGCTTAGATCTAGGTGGTCGGGACCCTTCAAGGTGATGAACATATTTCCTTACGGTGCCTTTGAGCTTTGGAGTGAGGAAGGTGGGACCTTCAAAGTCAATGGGCAACGAATCTAACGTTATTAAGAAGAAGATGACAAAGGTCCGATTGAAGTGCTCTAACTCGGGGAACCCCTTCCCGAGGAGGAGTCAAGTTGAAATTTTTGAGCAAGAAATGATTTGGTGGAGTCCCACAACAACCACCATTTGTACATATCATGCATGTAGTTAGAAATTGAGACGGTTTGGAAATGTCATTCTTGGAAAAATTTGGATTGCGAAGTGGGGCCCTTAGCCTTACCCAAAATCCCGACATGAGGCGCCGGTTTGAAAGCTGAAAACTCGAAAAATGGGTAAGTGAAGGAGTCGGGATTTGATTTTTTAAATCAAAGGAACAAAATAAGCTGAAAATGAAGCAAAGTGACCTTGTGCCGGTGGACCGGCAGCCGGTGCCCTCCACCGGCAGCGAGCTGAAAATATTTTGAAGGAAAATTGGAATTTTGAGCTGAGGAGAAATCCCTGCCGACAGGCCGGCAGCCGGCCCACCGGCAAGGATATCCACCATGATGAAAAGAAGAAGAAAAATTGAAGGAAGAGAATCCTCTGCCGGCAGCCGGCTCACCGGCAGAGGACCCAACTATTTGAGAAAACTGAAGAAAAAGGCAAGGAGGAGTATTCCCTGCCGCAGACCGGCAGCTGGCCCACCGGCAGAGGAACCCATCATGAGGAAAATAAGGAAAGAAAAGAAGAAGAGGAAGTCCCTGCCGGCAGGCCAGCAGACGGCTCACCGGCAGGAGATTGCGCTAAAGATCAAAATGAGAATTGTGGGTACTCCATGTCGGTGGACAGGCAGCCGGTGCCCTCCACCGGCAGCGAGTCGAAAATATTTTGAAGGAAAAATTGATTTTTTTGAAAATAAGCTTGTGCTCTCTGCCGACAGACCGGCTGCCGGTTCGCCCACCGGCAGAGAGACACACTTACCGCAATTTCAACCCATGAAACCTCCTTATTTCCTCATTCTTTTTCATTTCTCCTTCTCTCTTTTCTCATCTTTTCTCCTCTCATAATCCACCAAACCACTACAAATCACCATCAAATCACCACCAACCTTCATCAAACCTTCATCCACCATCAACCCATCACTCCTTTTTCACTTTTCAACCTTTAATCAACCAAAAACATGGGTAACAAGAGGACTAGGGCAGAGATGGCTTTGGCTCAACAAAGGCTACTTGAGGCGGCGGCTTCGTACACCAACCCGGATCCCGACTTTTCGGATGTGGTGTTTGCAACTCAAGCACATAAAGGTAAATTTATCTTATTCAAGAATCGCCCCCTTACCCCAACTAGATTTTTTTGTCGCCTTGCAATGCGAAGTTTAGGACTGGATACGGAGACCTATGAACTTTTTAAAGGTGTTGGGATGAAAGGGATGTATGACTTGCATGAGGAAACCTACCCCCATCTCACTTGGGAGTTCCTTAGTAGTTTTTTCCTTGACAAACACCGGCAAACACAAATGGTTGCCCAAATACACTTCCGACTAATGAACCGAGACCACTCCATGTATCTTGCTAGGCTATGCCGAATTTTTGGTTTAACAAATTCCCCAAACCACAAGCCACCCGAGAACATGCACTTTTCTAGGGTTTGGAAGGCCATTTCGGGGTTAGAGGACCGCAATGGATTGAAAAGACCGGAAATTGCTTGCCATAATGCCCCTATGAGAATATGGCACTGATTCATGGGGTGTACGGTTTTTGCAACTGATGAACCGTGGGTGTTCCGTGTCATTGAGCTAGAAATTTTGGGCTCTTACTTGCTCACGGCCCCAACCCCTTACCAGATAAATGTGGGTCATCATTTGGCCCTTCACTTAAGCAAGCTAGCAAAATCTCCGGGGCAAAGAGTTCCCCTTCATGTGGGTGGTCTCATCACCCGAATTGCCAAATGTCTAGAGAACCCAGTGGATTTGTCCACCTTGCGTTGGATTCGTGGAGACACTTATATCACGAGGGATTGGTTGACAAATAAACTTGAGTGGATAAAAACCAATCCTTTCGAGGGAATTGACTATTGGCAAATTCAAAAGAAAAATTCAGACCCAATTCCTAATGCATCCAAATTTAAAATTAAACCGGGTGAAGACTCTTACCTCCTTGAAATTGAGGCGGAGGCCGATGAATCCCAACCTCCCCCCGGTTCAAATAATTGTCTACAGGGGGGACAACCGGATGGAGACCCCATCTAGTCTCAAATACTCCATGCCCAACCCACCCTTCCAACCACCACCCTTCCAACCTCAACAATGGGTTGGCAACTTTGGTGAGAGCTCCTCTAGCCCACCTCCTCCCCCGTCACCACTCCACGCCGACTTGACTACTTTCATGAATGATATGTGGTTGGTTATGCAAATCGCCGCTACTGAGAGGCGTGGAATAGAACAACGGTGGACCGGATATACTATAACCAATCGGTGGGTCAATTTCCGATCTATGATGACTATAGGAGGAGGAACTACGAGAACCCATCCGGCCTCTACCCTTTCTATTACCTCGAGTCGGATGGTGGGTACCACAACAAAGGGAGGTTTTCTAATGCTGACATAAATCTTCGACCGGATTATTTTGCCGCCCCGGTTTTTCCCCCTCCCGCTTCTCAAGGGGAGGGGCATGATGCGCAATGGTATGGAGGCTCACCCTCCATTTTTGGGCGACCCGAGTTTGGGAGTGGTTCGGGAGGGGGCATGAAGGTTTTCATCGACTCCACCACGGGATTTGGCGACCACTCCGCCCCTGTGAACACCGATGATTTCCTTAGGGACACTACTACAAATCCAGGCAACTACAACGCCCCTTTAACAACGAATATTCACGAAAATCACAATAAACGTTGTAGAATGCATGGCGCGAATTTTACTAAAATCAATTACAACGGGTATGGTTATAAAAACCGTTGTTATTCGTTTTAACAACGGGTCACACATGAACAACCGTTGTTAATAATTTGGCACAAAATTGGCGCAAAGTTAGTGAAAAGTAATCACAACGGTTACTTTTTTAACCCGTTGTTAAAACTTATTTAACAACGGGTGTTTTTTATAACCGTTGTTAAAACATATTTCACAACGGTTGTTGTTTAATAACCGTTGTCAATACCTTCCATACTATAAACCACACAAACACAAGTCTGCTGCAGCCACAAAACACAAACCTTAATACACAAACACAAACCCAAAGAAGAAA
Organism: Silene latifolia; assembly: GCF_048544455.1. Taxonomy (NCBI): domain Eukaryota; kingdom Viridiplantae; phylum Streptophyta; class Magnoliopsida; order Caryophyllales; family Caryophyllaceae; genus Silene; species Silene latifolia. The sequence continues at coordinate 38,274,962 of NC_133537.1, forward strand.
CCAAACACAAACACAAAACACACACTTTCTCATCGTCTCTTTCTCTCTTTCTCATCGTCGCTTTATCTTCTCGCCGTCACTGTTGATTTCATCGTCTCTTTACGTACGTTCTGTAATTATCAGGTTTGTTTCATCGTCATTATTTTATTGTTCTAATTATTTCATTTCAATGTATGTGTTTTTATCGACCATTAGGTTCCGTTCAGCATCTGCTAATTATTTCATTTCCATGTATGTGTTTCTAATTATTTCATTTCCATCTTCTTTTGCGTCCTTCAGTACGGATCGAGCATGTTTTAGCAGTTAGGGTTTGGAGAATATATTGAGATAATGGAAATGCATGTTAGTTGAGATAATGCAATGTATTTATACTAATGTGTGGGTTGAGTTGTTTTTTAATTAATATATATGTTAGGAAGTTGTGCCATATATGTTAGGAAGTTGTGCCATAATCAGATCTTGATGATGAATGATAGATCTATGGAGTTGAAAAAATGGAAGCAAATCAAACAAGCATAACTCAACACTTTCAAAATGATCATTTCATTTAATTTTAAACCAAATACATTACAACAATTATCAGAAATCAAAAGATGTATAATAAGCCGGAACAACCCGGTTAAGTGTAAAAACGCTTCTCAACCCGCCACCAATCACGCCACTCGGTATACCGCTAACTTCGGGTCATTGGCTTCATATTTTGCAATAACAGATTGAATATATGCAAGGACACGACTTGCATGTGGAGATAAGGTTGGAAGAGTACAACTCAACATATCTCTGGCTGCAGCCAAGTTGCGAGTATCAGGCCGACGAGGGTATGAAGATGATGATGATGATGAGGCTTTGTTGACAAGCCGGACTGCTTCACGCCTCTTAATCCAATAATTCCGTTGATGTTCAAGGGATGCTTTGATTAATGGGTGTTGATCGGCGGGAAGCCCGGCGAGAACCTTCCCATCATCTTCAATCGTTTGTGTAAGCCATTCTTCGTTGTTGATAAAATTAGGGTTCATTGCCATGTTGTCTCAATTAATGAATGTTAGTAAAGGATGCTTTAATATGTTAGTAAAGGATGCTTTAATATTTATAGCTAGTAATATTTAATTTATTTTTTTTTTTATTTTTTAAGAACAAACAACAACGGTTATTTATAAATAACCCGTTGTTATAACTTTCCCCCCAAAATTGAGTCACACTTTCCACAACGGGTTTTTATACTTAAAACCGTTGTTAATATTTTTAACAACGGTTTCCTTAAAAAAACCAACCGTTGTTAAAACCTTTTACAACGGACGCTTTAACAACGTCCGCTTTTTTATATAACAACGGTTTTTTACCGTTGTTATAGGTTGTATCTGTAGTAGTGGGAGTCCGAGTTCGGCACCAGCGAAGATGATGATGATGATGATGAGGACAACTAGTCCTAGGAGGCCTAGTCCTTGGCCTACCTTTGCTCCGTTTCCAATACAAAGACAAGTATGATTCCCTAAATCCAAACCTTTTCATTCATATTTCCATTTTGTATGCATTTAGTTAGTTGTATGATATGCAGAATAGAATCATGTAGTTGCATTCATTTAAGCTTGCATTAGATTTTAATTTTGTAATATATTGTCACATATAGGAATTGCATTCATTTAACATAGTTTGCATTGTTATTTCAATATTGCATGCAGCCTAGTTCATGTATTGCATCCTCATTTAAAAACACGAAAAAAATTGAAAAAATTGAAAATTTCACAAAAACACGCATCTTTATTTCCGAATCTCCTCCATACACTATGTATATAGATAAGTGTAGGGAGGAAATTCTATTATTCAAAAATACAAAAACATGTCTTTATTTTCAAAAACAAATCAACAAAACACAAAAACACGTTCTTTTTCATTACTTTTGCCTCCCACCCACACTTCCCCCGTCACCGAGTGTTGTATATAGCAAGTGTGGGGAGGATGCCCAAAAAAAACATGTTATTTAATTTTGAGAAAACCCCAAAATACAAAAATAAGTTCTTTATTTTGAAACAAATTAACAAAAATACAAAAAAAATGTTATTTCTTTTTTCCATTTCTTCCCTACATTTCGTTCCATCGAAGACGATGTAAGTCTTAAGTGTGGGGAAGGAAATATCTACTTCGTATATATTTATAAATAATGTACATTTGTTAATAATTTGTAAATTTGACAAAATTTCAAAAAAATAGAAAAACCTTCAAAAAATCACAAAAATATTGCATTGTATATATATGTTTGTCTGTTAGCTAACCTTTGGCATAGGCATTGACCATTTGAGGCAAAAAGGAGCTAGAAGACCGCTCGTTAAACTCGTTGTAATCTCTTATTCCTTTACCGTTCTTTCTTTATATATCTTGCATATTTGAAGGAGGATGGGATTTTGTGCCTTGGATGTTCCTTTGGGGAACTTTTGGATTGTTGGTGTTGATATGCTGCTAGTTTTAGTCAAAACGGTTGCACGTCTCTGTTATGTCATTTTCATTTCTTGCATCCATTGTCTCACATGTATATATATGTCGTGTTTCCTTCTTGTTGCACTTAGTTTGTATATAATGTTGTGCTTGAAATGTGGTCAAGGGAGGGAAGCATATACCCCAAGGATGAGTCAAGTCCCAATTATGCCTTCCCCCTCCCCGTGGCTTGCACCCGTGTCCATAGGTTAGCCGTGGGAAATTAGGGACCCGACTAACGAGTCTAGGCCGCCTTGTGAGACCATTGACAGTAGGCTAGACCTAAGTCTCGACCTAGATACTCATACGCGAGGATTAGAGCCTTCTTGGGGTCGGTACATCCATACCCGACCCTCGTTAGAATTGTGAGTACGTCTCCTCGCGGGACGTGTTATGTCTAGACGCATAAGTGTGTCATTCCATCCTTAGACCATGATTTGCATTTCATTTTTTGTGCACAAGTTTTGAAATAAAAATTGTTTTCATATGCATATGAACCTCACATAGCCAAATAGCCTTGTTTTGTCCCTTCCATTATCTCCCTTTTTTATTCACCCCCTTTAAGCCTTAGCCTTTCCATTTGGTAAGCCCACTAAAATAGCTACAATCCATTGTAATACCCCCATATTCAGAGGAGCCTTAACTAGGCCTTTCTTAGCATATAAGGGCATTACCATCTCGGTTGCCCGAGGACAGTAATAATCAAATGTCGATAAAAGAACTATTATGTTATATTACAAGTGAATTAAAACCAACAACGATATAAAAGATACAACTCAAAGACTACTCTCTAATGCTATCGAATCTCGTGAAGACTCATCCCTGCCCGGACTCCAGGTATCAACAACATCAACACCTGCTAAGACCGACTGCTCACCATAAGGGATCACGGCAGACACATAACAAACAAAACAACCACACAAGGTCAGTACTGAGATAAGATACGACAACAACAACATAGCTATCAACATAACACTACGCTAACAATCTCACACACAATCACAATAATCCAATCAACCTCTGTCACCGACTGTCCACTGGACCAGCCCTGCCAGTGGGGGGCCGCAGCCGTACCCACCAAATCCTCGCTCATCACACCGAGCGATAACCCTGTCCATTAATGTGCACATCCCCTCCCGTGGCGGGTTCCACGGAGGGCGAAACTAGGGCATGAAGCCACTCCCGCAAGTGACCCCACTCAGCCGAGTACGCGCCTCGCGAGCTAGAGCTAAACAAGACACAGGCAGCTGCGACACAACAACCAACAAACTGTATGTACTAACCAACTACAGCATATACGTTGCCACACAACGCCACCACAACACAACAATAATGATACGATAATCGACACACTAGACTATCCACAGAAACTGAGTAGGCGAACCTACCTTTAAGCAACTACAACCAATCCATGCCAACACATGACATATCCCGCAATCAAGCAACGCCTATAACCACAACACAACATCTATTACTACCACGCAAACCCTAACTACAAAGATAAGGATACGGATGATGATTATGACATACCTATAAGGAGAAACCCGGCAAAAGACCGCTACCCGACTCAAGCTACGCTCTCCTACGGCACAAGGATCTTCAAAGGGCTTCCATGGAGGTTTTGTGGTGAAGGGAAGGGAAAGAGGCGACCAAAGGATAGGAGGAAAGTGGCGGAAATGAATTGCGGATTTAACAAGACGCGATAACAAACCCTCGCTAAAAACTCGATACTCGATCGAGTGGCCCCCTACTCGATCGAGTAACCTAGCTACTCGATCGAGTAGCCTCTACTCTATCGAGTACCACTCTTAACACGTAACCCAAGATAGTTTTGGCATGCACTTCTAAGACTATTCCCGCTCCCAAGGTCAGTCAACGCTGGTCAAAGGGTCTCTAAAAGGGCGGGTATTACAGTCTTCCCCCCTTAAAAAGAACTTCGTCCCCGAAGTTCAGCTCACCTAACTCAACGCACAAGACACGGGAAAACACGACATCACCACACTTCCTACTTAAGTCATTACTCCCCGGAAATACTATCCCCCATGTCATCATCATCCTGTCTAACGCTCTATTCAAATTGACTCTTACAACTATCATGCAAACATTGTCATCATCAACTGTCACTCTATATGTATACATCAACTCTTACATACTATCCTATATAAAACATCAACCTCGCAATACGAACCATCACAAACAGCGATCACCCCTCATATGATAACAACTATCAACCCGAAACATATCTCATATCAACTTCATGCTACACAACTAATACTACCATGTTACTCAACAACGCGATTCTATTACGACACATAGCACCACAACTATCTCTTTATGACCGTCCTTTAAAATATACTATCACATTCACTTCAATGAACTAAGGTAACCACTTACACTTCATATAAGCAATGTGATCAAAGTACTAGAAAATTTTGTAATTAAGCAACAAAACATTATAAACGAATAACAAAATAGCTTCAAAATCAGCCTTTTTATTTTGCGACATTACTCTTCCCCTCTAAAAGGAACTTCGTCTCCGAAGTTCACCACCAAAATTACCACACATATTACCTAGAACTTGTGTCATAACATAAATTAGGACCATATTATTTATTACGGACATTACTCACTAAGCCTATACTCGTTAAATTAGAAATCATACACAAACCACCGGAATAACTAGCCGCCGTCGATAAAGCATGTTAATATCGTATGCCCAAACGTATGAAAAGATGTAACTTCAATGGATAGATAGTAATATGGCATATGTAATATTAAAACAACAAGAAATCGTCACCACTCCACTACTTGTTACAACTATGCATATAAAATTGAAGCGTGGCTTCCAACATATGTAATTAACGGTTCAAAGGTGTTACTACGCACTAATAAGCATGTTAAACATCAAACTTTCAATTGTAAAACAATTGAACACTTTTAATTTTCGAAAAGTTCCTGTAACAGTGCTACTCGATCGAGTATGTGAGGGTACTCGATCGAGTGCCATGCTACTCGATCGAGTGTCTTGGCTACTCGATCGAGTAGCCCCGAGATCAGAATGCATCAATTCTGTCATACCTGTAGCTACTCGATCGAGTATAGGGGTACTCTGTCGAGTACCTACAGGTCAAATGCCTTATAAAACCTGTCATAAACTAACACATATATACATAACCGTCTCGTAACTTGAGTCGGGATGACTCCCCGACTCTCAACATCCTGCAACAAGATCAACTATCAAATCTGGCCTTATGGCCAACAATACAAGTCCATGATCAAAGTTTCAACGAAAACACTACCAACATCTAATACCAACAACCACAACCAAAGATAGAAACGAGAAGTATCACTCCTCCTCCTGTTGCTGCTGCTGCTGCTCAACCATCACCTCATCATCACCACCACCTCCAGACGTACCCGCTCCCGATGTCCCAATGCCCGCATCAACCCCGCTCCAACTCCCGGGCCAACATGCCATGGGGTCAAACCACCGTAGGGAAAGGACTGAGGTGTCCCCCATATCGACTGATCCACCCCGTAGGAGTGGAAAACCCTACCATAATCCCCAACACCACTCCACCAAACCGGATGCGGTCCCTCGGTCCCAATCCCCTGAGTGTATGCCATCCCGTGAATATTCCTGAGTGTCAAAGTAGATGACACTCTCTCTGCCAAGTAGCTAGATCGCGTCTCCGGGGTGTCGAGGTAAGGGTAGCACGGAAAAGGGTGATGCTGCTGTGGTGCTACCGGCCATGGCCTAGTCTCTGAGGTCCTCTCCCTCACTATGCGGGTTCCTCTCCCCAACCTTGGTCTCTCCTCCCTGACCGCCGCATTCTCGCCCTTCTTCGGCTCGGGCATCACCTCGAGAATCGCATCATCGATGAGGTAGGTTTGCAACTGGCGGGGCACGTCCTCATCCTTCTCCTCCTTGTCGGAGTCAACAGTTGTCACCACCGGCTCTAACGGCTCGGTCGGTGGAAGGTGCTCAGGAGCCGGAATCCCCATCCAACTCACGCCCCATACCCTCCAAGCTAGGCTACCGTCAGCCAAAGTTCTCAACCACTTCAGGTCGAGATAGTAATCACGGTCCATAGTAGGCACTAGGGTAGCCAGAGGCACATACTCCGGAGAAGCCTCAAAGGAGGTTAGCTTTTCAGCTAACCGAGTGGCGATAGCGCCACAACTCAAGTACCGGGAAGAGGCGGTGGCCATCAAGTCAAGGGCAGCACAGACGATGGAAGGAGCATTAAAGACCACTTTCCCGGCCCGCTCCGGGTTCAAGTAAGACATCAGAAGTAGCACCTCATGGTTGTTCAGCTTACTGATATCCGGTCGATCATAAAGGAGGTTCGAGAGGGAACGAAGAAAGATCCTCAATGTGACATGCTGAACATCATTAATCAGCATGTTACTTGAGGTGGGAGCTGGTTTTCCGGTCAGACAAGGCATTAGGCGGCAGACACCGCACTCAGCAGGGATATCCGTGATGGAGTTCTTGGGAGGCTTGGCCAACCCAAGGTGTGAAGCAAATTGGTCCATAGAAAGCAAGAAACTAGTGTTCATCAACCGAAACTCAACGGTCTGGGCAGCTGGGTCATAGATAAAGGAGCTCATAAACTCCAAGGTGAGAAAAGGGTAGGAGTGTTTCCTCAGCCTATACAACCCCGTAAAACCCAAAGTCTCGAATATATGACGGACATCCGTCTCTATTCCCAACTCCTCCAATAGTGTAGTATCTATACACCTCGTCGGCCTCATCTTGCGTTTTTGCAAAACTACAAAACGCTCTCTCTGTTTGAAGTCTAAAAACACAACAGAAGGGTACTCCGAAACTGCGGGTACCACGGGTCCACTCCCTTCCCCCATCTCAGGTTGGGTAACCCTCCCCCGTTTACTCTGACGGGTCCCTACGTTCGGTCTCGGCATCTGTTCCAGCATATAGTTTTAAACAAACTTGCATAAACATGTAAAGCATATACTTCATGTAATTTGGATTTTATATACTCAGCTAAGTACACCAACTCACCAACAAGTTCAACATGTGAAGCACCTAATTCATGCCATTAACTTTGAATACTCAGCTAGATACACACATTCACCAACAGTTTCCCCAATGTGATATATATATAAACTCAGTTTGCGGCTACTCATAAACCATAGTTGTAAAGAAGAAATTATCATGGTGAATACACATGCTCAACATCTTCTAACATCCTAGCATGATTCTAAGGTTACTCCATACACACTCCTAATAACATTTGAGGCATTCGTACTAACTCATGGAAAAGCATCTTAGGACATATTATCATCATCTTCAATATTAGAAACAAATAACTCAGTTAAACTTGTCAGACGGTCTCTACAGCTGAAATTATTTTGACATATTCTTCATCATTTAACATCACTACTATCATATTGAAGGTCAACCTTTACCTGAGCAGTCATATACAACACCAAATTTCAAATATAGCAACCGAATTTTCACTTGGGGCAATTTTAAGATGGAGTTTTAAGGCAACTTTTTAATGTGATGATCATAAAAATTCATTCTTCAACATGATATAAACAATGTAAAGTACTTAATTCCATCATCTAATCAATGTAAAACAATCAAAAATCAATTTCAATTTTGTAACCCTAGAAATTTCGGCTTCAATATCGGCAATTTTCTAGCCTATTTTACAGCAATTAATCACCAACATTCATACAAGGGAAAGCATGTGAATCATATTACAACAACTAAAAGCAATAATCTATCCATATGAATCAAAAATTTCAGATTGTATCACTATTCTAACACATTCAAATCAATAAATCATGTAAATTAGGAAGAAAAGCATACCTTGATTAAGTAGCAAAGTAAAGAAACGAAATCAAACAAGGAAATCAACCCCAAGAATCACCACCCACACAAGATTAGGAAGTATTTTGAGAGGAAACAAGGCTTAGGGTTCGAAAAAAAGAAGAAGAATGAGAAGAAATAGGAAGAATAGGGGTTTTAAGAAACCCGTAAGATTCACTGTACAGTAACCTACTCGATCGAGTGTCTTGGGTACTCGATCGAGTACCACCCTACTCGATCGAGTAGGTGCTATTTCGTCGAGTATCTGCAGAAATTTTTCCACTTCCCGACGTCATAGCTTCCTAACTAGATCGAGTGAGGTCTACTCGGTCTAGTAAACACTCGCACTCGGTCAAGTATGGTTAAGTACTCGGTCAGAAGTACGAAGTAAATCGAAGATTCCTGCAAAACAACATCGCGTGTCGATTCCAAACTAAGTTCGGAATTCGGCACTAATTATCAAGCTCATTCCCGCATTACTATTATTACTAAGCATACCATATCGTCAAACAAATAAGGTTTATTCCAACTTACGCTACACAAATTACCCAACTCGGTTTACCTTCTACCGAATCCTTCATAAACATAATCACGTCATCATATTACGCTTAAACTTAATTTACACATTACTACCGAACTCGTGTTCACTTCAACTTGAAGCATATAATTAACATTAATTCATTCTTTCATATATTATATAAATGCATACTCCTCATAACAAATTAATCCATCATGTTCCACATTCAATCATAAGCAAATCATCTTACACAAATCAATTATTACGCAGCGGAAAAATTTCAACCAATAAACAAGGCATATACGCATTACTATATGCTATGTTTCATATTATAACTCAACAATTCTATAACTATCATCATTGTAATTACGGTAGGATTTATAAACTCGTATATGACTACCGTCATCATCAACTTATAGCAAACACCAACATGTTCACTCTTCATGTCACGACATACACTTCCACATTTCCACGCATTAACACCACCTTTACTCACTAATTCCACCAACGATTATCAAGCACGGCCCAAATACAACTCTCACATCCTTATTAACTCTAACAAAGACTCAACCAGAGGTAGCTCCGGCACAATTAACATACACATCACACATATACACACGGACTCCACATTCCCATACCATGTGGCTGGCTTAAGTGTCATGGGGCTGAGATTTTGAAATGAGGGCGCCTACTCACCCAAAACCTAGCATCAGCTGGGGCTCCCATCACACATACACCAGGTTCATTTTATTAGACTCCCTACGTTCATTATTTTTATTTGTTACAGGTTCCAAAATCGTCGCTCTGATACCACTTTGTAACACCCCCATATTCAAAGGAGCCTTGACTAGGCCTTCCTTAGCATATAAGGGCATTACCATCTCGGTTGCCCGAGGACAGTAATAATCAAATGTCGATAAAAGAACTATTATGTTATATTACAAGTGAATTAAAACCAACAACGATATAAAAGATACAACTCAAAGACTACTCTCTAATGCTATCGAATCTCGTGAAGACTCATCCCTGCCCGGACTCCAGCTATCAACAACATCAACACCTGCTAAGACAGACTGCTCACCATAAGGGATCACGGCAGACACATAACAAACAAAACAACCACACAAGGTCAGTATTAAGATAAGATACGACAACAACAACATAAATATCAACACGACACTATGCTAACAATCTCAAACACAATCACAATAATCCAATCAACCTCTGTCACCGACTGTCCACTGGACCAGCCCTGCCAGTGGGGGACCGCAGCCGTACCCACCAAATCCCCGCTCATCACACCGAGCGATAACCCTGTCCATTAATGTGCACATCCCCTCCCGTGGTGGGTTCCACGGAGGGCGAAACTAGGGCGTGAAGCCACTCCCGCAAGTGACCCCACTCAGCCGAGGACGCGCCTCGCGAGCCAGAGATAAACAAGACACAGGCAGCTGCGACGCAACAACCAACAAACTGTATGTACTAACCAACTCCAGCATATACGCTGCCACACAACGCCACCACAACACAACAATAATGATACGATAATCGACACACTAGACTATCCACAGAAACTGAGTAGGCGAACCTACCTTTAAGCAACTGCAACCAATCCATGCCAACACATGACATATCCCGCAATCAAGCAACGCCTATAACCACAACACAACATCTATTACTACCACGCAAACCCTAACTACAAAGATAAGGATACGGATGATGATTATGACATACCTATAAGGAGAAACCCGGCAAAAGACCGCTACCCGACTCAAGCTACGCTCTCCTACGGCACAAGGATCTTCAAAGGGCTTACATGGAGGTTTTTTGGTGAAGGGAAGGGAAAGAGGCGACCAAAGGATAGGAGGAAAGTGGCGGAAATGAATTGCGGATTTAACAAAACGCGATTAAAAACCCTCGCTGAAAACTCGATACTCGATCGAGTACCCAACATACTCGATCGAGTGGCCCCCTACTCGATCGAGTAGCCTCTACTCTATCGAGTACCACTCTTAACACGTAACCCAGGATAGTTTTGGCACGCACTTCTAAAACTATTCCCGCTCCCAAGGTCAGTCAACGCTGGTCAAAGGCTCTCTAAAAGGGCAGGTATTACATCCATATCCACCTTCCTTGATCAAGAATTGGTCGGTTTTGTAGTAGTGTTTTAGGAGGTGATTTGGGTCATGGTGATGGATAGTGTACATATCCACTCGGGTCGAAATTTGGTATGCATTTGGCATTGTATATGAATAAGAGGTGTTAATGTTGAAATGAAAAACAAAATAGATAAGTGAAAAAGTTTTAAAAAATCCAAAAAGAGCTAGTTGTGTTGTATATACATGTGTTAGGAAAAGAAAAAAGGCAAACAACACCCCTCCTCATCATTTAAAGGGGTACAAAAAGCCGTTGCTAGAATAAGGGGCAATTTGATGTTTTTCCAAAGTGAGTTGGGTTTACACAATTTTTGCATGATTTTTGGAAACCGAACTCTTGTTAGGGTGTAGACGTTACCATTTGTTAAAATAAAAGGAGTATTTTAAAAATTTTTCCAATTTGAGTTGGGTTTATGCAATTTTTGCATAGTGTTGGTTTTCAATTCTATGTTAGGGCATAGACGTGTCTCATGTGTTGCAATAAGAAGTGGGAATGTGATGTGTCTACAATACTTGATTTGAACTCCACATGTCCAAAAGGTGCTTGCACCAATCCCGTTTCGTCCTACTTCTTAGCCCCGTTACAACCCTTATTTCATGGCTTGTGCATTGTTACATTTTGCATCTCAATTGGACATAGGACGGTCTTATACATTAGATTGCGGGCACGTTCTCACGAGTCGGAGTAGGAGAGTGTTTTGGTCAATATTTGCACAAAAACACCCGGAATTCTAATGAGAGACGAGTGAAAACCGTGAGGATGTCGTTGACTTAGGTCCCCTTAGTCATGGGTCTTTTGGTTGAATCTTGTGTTGGATTTGTAATTCTCGGAGGTCTAGTCCTTCTTTCTCTTCTCCCGCTCTAAAATCCATTTCTTGAGCTTTGTTGGACACATTAGGGTTGCCTAGGCCATGCCTAGGGGGTTGGCACCTCCATTGAGACTCTGAGACGGTATTTCCTGACCGAGACCATGTTTTTGAGCTGAAAATTCGGCCACTTAGATGAGGAAAGTGGACCATTTTGTTAGATGAATTCCATTACTTGCTTTTGTGCTCACATGTTGGATGCATCGCATTTTTCTTGCAAGACTTTACTTGCCTCATGAGTCGTGCTTTACCTCATAAGCACAACTACGTGAGTTGAATGGGCGTAGAGTGCACTAATACTCGATCGGCTTATATGGTAGAATAATTGAGTGATGCTTATATCGTGCACACACTCTTGATACCTACCATAGTAGTGTCTTGCATATTGATTTTGGATTTACTCGAGGACGAGTAAAGTTCAAGTGTGGGGAGGTTTGATATATGATTTATTTGCACCAAATTTGCCTTCTTCTTTCATGCATTCCGACTTCTATCAAGTCGGTTTTGTGCGCCTTACCTTGCATTTTGTGCCCGATACCCGCATCTATGATTTTGTGCCCCTCTTGCAGGATTTGAGGCGGTTATAGAGGAATCGAGGCAAGAGAGGCGATTCGATGATTAGGCATGAGGAAGAGAAGGGAGAAATGCTGAAGCAATGTTCTCTGCTGGTAGGCCGGCAACCGGCCCACTGGTAGGGAACACTACCTGGTGAGAACAGAAAGGAAGAATGTTGAGGAAGAGTTCTTTGCCGGCGGGCCGGCAGCCGGCCCACCGGTAGGGAACACACGCCTATACTTAGCCAAAATTGAGGAAGCTTTTTGGAGCTTCCCGTCACATCCCCCTTGTGACGGGAACTACAAGGGGTGAACCAAGGGCGTGAAGCCACTCCCGCAAGTGACTCCACTCAGCCGAGGACGCACCTCGCGAACCAGAGACAAACACACAACCACCAACTACAATAAATCCACACTACCAATCATAATACCAATACAATCAGACACTACAAACAACATACTAAACAACCAACAGTACTGAGTAAGAAAACCTACCTTTAGCAATCCGCAGCAATACCGCATACGACAAGCAACCACCATAACCACTTATACATAGCATTCCGGCGACAAGCCCGCTACCCGACTCATGCTTCCCATCCCAATGGTGTCTCGACTCTTAAAGGCTCCAAAAGGAAGAATATGGGTGAAGGAGAGAGATGTGACGGCAGTTAGGTTTAGGAGCAGTGAAATGAAATGATTTTGGTTTCACGATTCCACGATTTATATTTTACCGCTGAACTCCAGTAACTCGATCGAGTGGCCTCTACTCGATCGAGTTACTGAGCTACTCGATCGAGTAGCCTCCGCTAGATCGAGCATCCTAAACTCAAAGGGTTACAATGTCGCAAGACTAAACTCGTAAGGCTACCAAAGGTCTAGACATATGTCTAAGATCAGTCAACAACAGTCAACGGGTCCCTAAAAGGACGAGTATTACGATCTTCCCCCCTTAAAAAGAACTTCGTCCCCGAAGTTCAACTTATCATCCCTCACGACTCAAGGTGTAACGTGAACGAAGGTAACTGACGATAACTCATCCCGACAAGAACAACACAACCATTCCCTTATACCACCCATCTATTTACGCCCACCACTCATCATCATCATCTACCTTAACAAACATACCATGCAATACGACCTCCTATCGAGTCATCAAGCATGCATTACGCGAGAACACGCTAACACTAACTGTTACTTCTACCTTACTAACCAAATTTTAACACTGCACGATTCCATACACCATACACATCATATTCATCTGATACAACTATTTTATTTACTCATCCAACAATTAATGATCAATAACAATTAATTACTAATCACCAAAGTATAGCAAATTATCAGTCACTTATACCATAATAGATTAACATTCATTTAAATCATGTCCACAACATTCATATTACTCAACAATGTAATAATTCAAATTACTTAACAAATTTCACTTAACATCGCAACTACGTGCATTACCTTCACATAGCCAAAGTTAAAAGTTTAAATTTAAGCAAACAAAATGGTTAAGCAACCCAAAATGGAGAACAACAATATGGTGAACTTTACCAACAATCTACTCAAAATATGATATTTTTGTCATAATTTGTCATTTTTCCTCATGCGACATTACTCTTCCCCTCTTAAAAGGAATTTCATCCCCGAAGTTCACCTTCAAGACGAGTTACAAATATTACACGAAATGATAACTCCACACAATCTTGACATTACGAAACAATTTTAACATACTTTGGGACCAACGACTATCGTAGTACCTCGATGACATTACTTAGATAATATGTATACATATGCATATACTTCGGGAAAACAAACGAAAATCAAGTTCATGAAACGCAGCGGCAGCAAACCAAATGTGTGTGAAAATTGCTTACTTCTTTTGTAACATGAATACGCAACATATATCTAGTTTGAAATTATCATTCACGATGATACAAATTAACCACCGTTTAGAAAGACTAGCAATTAGCGAGAAATATGGCATCTCATGAAATTAACATAACCATCTTGATAACACATGGAATGTAATACGAAATATGGAAGCATGATTACTAAACACGGCACAAAATATGAGCATCCAACTCCTCTCACAAGGTCGAAAGAATGGGGTATAGGGTCAACAGGGGGTACTAGATCGAGTTGAAGGCACTCGATCGAGTCCGGGCTAGGCTACTCGATCGAGTAAGGCATATTCGATCGAGTACCGAGAGATCAGTACACTGCCTAGGTCACACCCTGCAGATACGCGATCGAGTAGAGGGCACTCGATCGAGTATCCACTGGTCAAGTCACCCTCCAACGTCAACAAAAGTAAAAAAATCCGAGCTAAACTCCAGGGTTTCACCCCGGCATCATTCACCTGCACTACGAGTCCAAACAATCCGACAAAGTACGGCCTTATGGCCAATTACAAACCAAAAACAAATCCAATGTATGAAGAAACAAAAGAAAACGAAGGTCACAGGTCCACTAGACAACAACAATAAGAAGCAATCATTCGAGGTCGCCACCTCGATCCTCTACCATCTCCTCATCTACTCCTCCTCTACCGGATGTGTCGGCTCCAGTTGTGCCTCCTTCTGTGGTAGCTCCTGTACTTGGGTCTCCTCCTGCTCGCCATGACGCCAGACAACCGAAAGGATAGCTCACAGGTTCCCCCCATGTGGCCGGGTCCACCCCATAAGAGTGAAAGACTCAACTATCATCCCTAACACCTCTCCACCAAACTGGTTGGGCCAGGTTGGTCCCAATGCCCTGCACGTGTGTCATCTCATAAAGGTTCCGGAGCACCAAGGTGTTGGACACCCTCTATGTGAGCTTACTCACCTGCATCGCGGGACTAAATGAAGAAGGGTAGCTGGGATACTGGTATTGTGGAGGCATGGGCTGCACAGGCTGAGTCTCACCAACCCTCTCTCTCACTCGTCTGGGACCTCTCCCTACCCTAGGTACCAGGTCCTCAGGTCTAGCCTGGTCTCCCTTGGTCGGCTCCGGCATCACCTCTAAAAGGCCCTCATCTATAAGATAGTATTGTCGGGTAGGGGCGGCCTCATCGTCGTCTGAGTCCGATGCAACCACCACTGCGGTCAAAGGCTCAGTCACTAGAAGATGCTCTGGGTCAGGCACTTTCATCCAACTCATACCCACACCCTCCAAGGTCCTCAACCATTTCTGGTCGATGAAATAAGCTCTATCTGAAGTGGGCACAACTGGGAACATGGGTTTGAGAGCCGAAGAGGCCTCAAAGGTAGTCAATCTCTCACCTAACCTGGTGGCAATAGCACCACAACTCAAGTACCGTGTCGGAAATATGGCCATCAAGGCCAAATTAGAACAAACGATGGCCGAGGCACTAAAGGAGACTCGTTGCGCTCGGGTGGGGTTCAAGTAGGTGACTAACAACATAACCTCATGCGAGTTTAACTTACTCACATCCTTTCTATCATAAAGCAAAAAGGTTAAAGCTCGGAGGAAGATCTTCAGAGTGAAATGTTGAACATCATTAATCAACATCTTACTCGAAGTAGGAGAAGACTTACCAGTGAAACATGGCATGTAGCCGCTAGCCCCACACTCAGTTGGGATATCTCTAAGAAATCCCTTCTCAGGTCATGCAAGCTTAAGGTGAGAAGCAAACTGATCCAGGGATAAGAGAAAACTGGTGTTCATAAGACGAAACACTACGGTCTTAGCTACCGCATCATAAGTAAAGGAGCTCATAAACTTCAAGGTCAAGAAAGGGTAAGAGTGCTTCCTAAGATGATACAACCCTGCCAAACCCAGGGTCTCAAAGATATGTCTCACATCCACCTCTATCTTCAGGTCATCGAGAAAGCCTGTGTTGATGCACCTAGTGGGTTTCATACGACGTTTCATTAACTCAACAAAGGCATCTCTTTTCTTGAAATCAGCAAAGACAACGGTAGGATACTCAGAAATTGGTGGGACAGTAGGTCCCTAACTCCCCTCTCCCACATCAGGCTCAGAGGCTCTCGATCTCTTGCTCTGACGGGTCACAGCAGTGGCTCTTGGCATCTGTTTTAACATGTTTTAGCGACACAAAACGGATTCTTACTTGAACAAAATGAACTTTTCAAAGAATACTCATGGATAGAGGAGCAACAATCTAAAGTAAACCTTTTAAGACAACGAAATTTTTTTTTCCAAGTTACCTTACTCTCATACTTCACAAAAGACGGTTTCAAAACTTTAAAACACCAAGTTTTAACAATTACTAGGAATATTGGGATCTTAATCCCTCAAAATAACTTTACAAAATATTATTATCACAAAATTTGGGGCGAAGTTCAGTTTTGGGGCACTTTAAGACGAAGTTTTAAGACGAACTTTTGGGTGAAATTGGTCAAAATCAACCCTTACCATGACATCAACAACATTCCTTACTCTATTTTCCCCTTTTGGTATGCAAAAGATGAAAAAAAATTCAAATTTGTAGAATAAACCCTAGAAATTTCGGCCCAAACATACTCATAAATCGATTTGATTTTGTAATTTCTAGCATAAATAACAATTAATTCAAGCAATTTTTACACAACTATAAACCAAAATCCATGGGTACAAATCGATTTTCAGAAAAATCAACACTTTTACATGCTACTAATTGATTAAAAATAAAGAAGGAGAGTAGCAATCTTCCCTTGAATGAGTTGCAAAATTGGTTGAATGAATTAGCAAGAAGATTTTAAGAGGATTTAATCACAATTTACCCAAGAACTTTGAGAGAAGAGGTTTTAAGAGAGATTTAGGGTTTGAGTAAGAAGAAGAAATAGAAGAGAATGAATGAAATAGAGTATATTAATCTCGTTATATTACGGGTACTGTAGCGACTTACTCGATCGAGTGGCCTCTACTCGATCGATTTGGAGTTGCTCGATCGAGTTTCCGCTGGCAGATCCAACGATTTCGATCCAATAACCCAACTACTAGATCGAGTAAGGTTTACTCGGTCGTGCAGGCACTCGTACTCGGTCGAGTAAGACTAGGAATAAGGTCAAAGGTAACGAATTCGGTTAACGGTTACTGCAAAACAACAACTCGTTCCGAGTCCAAGGTGTACTTGGAACTCGTCACTGATTATTTCCATCCAATTACTATCCATTAACACTACTTATATGTAACACGATTATCTCAACCGAACACTACACATACTATTCCACCATGTACCAACTCTTTACAAAGTAATCCAACTATGACATAATTCAACTCACATGTACATATATAACAACATTATTCTACTTTCACTTACGCATATCCATATTTGATCGTTCAACATGAGATTACATTATATTAAACATTCCATTCGGCGAATCAACTATTACTTACTACTCAGACTTGCCCTATGGTTTGACATATCACAACAATCCGACAATCACAAGATATACTCACATAGTTATACTCATTCACAAAGGTATGCAACATCATTGATCCGTTAAATTCCACAGCGCCACATGACAATTAATACTAATTAAAGCACATATTGAGACTTACAATTCATTACTACTGTCACATTATCAGATACTCTTATGCGAACTTCCCACGCACCCGCCATTCCTCATCATCCATGTACACATTCCCAGCTACACAACACTTACAAATTCTTACACTACCACTTGCACACACAAGGCATTACCTCAGACTGAAACACAACTATATCCACTCTATATACCGCACACAACTATACACATACAATTCCCGACTCAATATTCCCATTCGAAGTAGCTGGCTAAGCATATTGGGGCCAGGATTTTGGAATGAGGGTGCCTTCCCACCAAAATCAAGCAATTGTCGGGGCTCCCAGCACACATACACCAGGGTCATTTTATTAGACTTACTACATTCATTAGGCTCATTGGTTACAGGTTCCAAAATAGCCGCTCTAATACCACTTTGTAACACCCCCGTCTACCAAAGAGCCTTAACAAGACCTTCCCCAACAGATAACGGCGTTACCATCTCGGTTGCCCGAGGAAATAGTAAATATCAAACGTCAATAAAAGAACAATTAGGTTATTTACAAGTTACTCAACAAAATAAAAGATACAACTGATGACAACTATTAACTACGTGATACTATCTCTGTCATGACTCGTGGTAGACTCGTCCATCCAAGCACCCCGCTAAGCTCTACACATCAACCTTCTAAGACCGACTGCTCACCATAATGGATCACGGCAGACACAACACAAGAAGAAAACACAGACAACACCACAAAAGGTCAGTAACTGAAGGAACACACAAAACTAGATACAACAAACATACACCTAACACCTCCTCCAATCACCAACTCTCCTGTGACTGCCCGAAGGTCAAGTCCTACTAGATTACGGCCGCAACCAGTAATCATCGCCGCTAGTGAGGGACCGCAGTCGTTCCCACCTAATCCCTCTTTGAGTGGGAAACTCCAAGAGGCGACTCAAGCGAAAGACGGTCTCTCAACCACCTTCCGTCTCCATAACAACAAGTTACCAATCAAACCTCCATGTCTCCCGACATACAAACAAGACAATATGCAAGATACCATATAACATGCCAATTACCGACTCATTCAATGCAATTGATGATAAACGACTCATTTAACAAATAGACACATTATCGAACTAAGTAGGATAAACCTATCTTTTAGCAATCCCGTCAAATAAGCAAGCAAACGAACATAAATGCGCTCCTCCATAAAATCAGCACCTAATTACGATAATTAAATATAATACTAAGTAAACTAATTAAATTAAATACGAATTACTAACCTAATTAAATAACTTATTATAATCAAATTCAAGTCTCGCCTCACTCATCCTGATAAACGTATTTCAAACCCAGCTCCCAACTACCCCCAACTCCGACCACCACCTGCCGCTGCCACCGTGGACCACCACCACCAGCCATGGTAGCCACGGCCAGCAGCAGCAACCCATGGCCACCACCAACAACAACACTTGACACCCACAACCCAACCTGACACCCTTACATAAATCGACCAGAATAGCCCCCTACCCCCCCCCCCCCACCCCTACCACGGTGGTCACAACCCAACCCCCACCTGCCATCTCCCACAGACCCGACCCCCTACAACCACCACAATAACCACTAATAACGACAACAAACGGGTCGTACACCCCCTCCCCCCCCCCCCCCTTTTATACTCGATTTCCGACCACCACAGCCACCATACCCACCACCCAAGACCCCCACTATACTCCCCACTCAACCCAAGACCCAACCACCCCAAGGTCAGCCCAGGGCAGTCACGGTTTAAGGGTCAAAAATCCATCTTAAGACGGTTGCACAACAACAACTTATAAGCATGTACAAAACTCGGTCAACCCAGATTTAGGGCGGTCAAAGGCGACTACTTGAGCCGTCAATGACGGGTTAGGGTGGCTCAAGGTCAAGGCGGGTCTATGGTATAAATTACTTAAGATGAAATACGGTATTACCTTACGATCGCGAGGCGAGGTGACGGAATCTCCTTTTCCTCTTCTTCTCTCTTCTCCCTTATCTTTTATGTGGATTTTGGTGGATTATGTTAGGATAAGGGTTGAGTGGATAAGGGTGAGTATATAGGTGAGTAGGAGTTTCTAATAACCGTCACAATTACTATCGTCTCGAGTTTATTATTATTATTATTATTATTATTATTATTATTATTATTATTATTATTATTATTATTATTATTATTATTATTATTATTATTATTATTATTATTATTACTATTATTATTATTATAAACCGGAACTTTTATTAAAAATGACCAAAAAATTTACAAGAAATTAGTGGGCAGCCGATATACAATCTGGGCCCCCACTCCCTTAGTCATAACAACGCTAAGTTTAGTAAAAAAATATAAGCAGCCGCGGAGCCCCTACATCCTGAGAAACATAGAATTTCTGGATCCGTTAAGCAAAGCCACAGCATCCGTATTCAGCTCTCCTAGCGAAGAAAAAGAGAAGGGTAGGAAACCATAACCAGCCGTCGTGCACAAATCCCGATACTTGGCACACTTTCGCTGAGCAGCATCAGCAACAACCCGGCCCGGCACAAAATCGGACAACCCAGTCTGAGACAAGGGGAAAGACCCCGTCATATCGACACACACATCACGCCCCCTGTCCTAGGAATAAAGAAGCAGATCCACCGGACGAAGGGATCCAATAAGGTGTCGTGAACGAGGTTATGCCAATGCTTAACGCCCACAAGACCAAAGACAGGACACAATATAATAATAATAATAATAATAATAATAATAATAATAATAATAATAATAATAATAATAATAATAATAATAATAATAATAATAATAATAATAATAATAATAATAATAATAATAATAATAATAATAATAATAATAATAATAATAATAATAATAATAATAATAATAATAATAATAATAATAATAATAATAATAATAATAATAATAATAATAATAATAATAATAATAATAATAATAATAATAATAATAATAATAATAATAATAATAATAATAATAATAATAATAATAATAATAATAATAATAATAATAATAATAATAATAATAATAATAATAATAATAATAATAATAATAATAATAATAATAATAATAATAATAATAATAATAATAATAATAATAATAATAATAATAATAATAATAATAATAATAATAATAATAATAATAATAATAATAATAATAATAATAATAATAATAATAATAATAATAATAATAATAATAATAATAATAATAATAATAATAATAATAATAATAATAATAATAATAATAATAATAATAATAATAATAATAATAATAATAATAATAATAATAATAATAATAATAATAATAATAATAATAATAATAATAATGATCGGTCCGTTTCGTGTTCACAATTAAATAGATGTGGTCGTTGGGTCACGTCCTAATCAAAACACAATTTATAGCTTCACAAACAACTCTACAATTTAGTAAAGAGGCAAGTAAAGGTCGGATCCCAAGGGACAGAAATTGAGATGAGATTTCTATTGAAACTAGTGGTGTCTTAGGGGTGTCACAATTTGGGTTGATATAGAAGGTCACTAAACTGAAATAACAATGGAAATAAACAAGCAAGATGAATTAAAAGGGTTGTAAACAATTGATAAAAAGCACTAGGGTGTCATGGGGTCATAGGGGAATCATGGAATTGATCATACAAACATGTTCTCAAATTATAAGCAAGCAATTATTGTTGTGATGGATTGAGTTGGGTTATATCTTACAATCCTAGGAAAGTTTGGGTCCCGGAGCCGAATCGATTAGATTGTACAACACCTACAAGTCGACTTAGTCTTCCCTACTCAACAACATGCATGGTCTAATGAGACTCGAGTTGATTTATGTCTTACAAGTCTCATTGAAAAGATAGGTGATGGGTAAAAAATGCAAGGATTCATAGGCTCACATTTCATCAAACATAACATGTGCATGAGTTGAGATCAAAACAAGCAAGCAAATAAACCATGAAAGCATATTAATTTAAGCATGAATCATTCCCCATGTTGGTTTCCCCTAATTACCCATTAACCCTAGCTAGGTCACTACTCACTCATTATCATGTTGATCATGCTAGCAAGGTTGTCAATCATACCAACAAAAGGAAACATGATGAATAAATGAAAGTAATTAACAATAATTAAAGAGGGATTAAGAGAATTACACCTACTAATGATTCCAATAATAAAGCAAAGATAAAAGAAGTACTTGATGCTTGATTGAGAGGTTGTCAATCTCCCAATAATAACCCAAATAATCTTCAATTACCCAAAATAATGGATGAACAAAAGAGAGATTAAGGAAATAAAACTTGTATTAGAACTTGATTAATTGTTGATTACAATACTAAAGAGAGATTTGATTGATATTAACTACTCTAATTATTGATAAGAAAAACATGCTCTTCTAATTAGACTAATGGGTATTTATAGTGGAAATTAGGTGCATGCATTAGGGTTAACTAAGGGCTAAACTAGTAATTACACTTTTTAGATTGAGCAGGGAGGAGCCGGTATTTTTCGAAGGAAGGGCTTCTTTCTTTGTAGCTTGGAGATGACGAAATTGTGTTGTACAGGAATCCGTGCGTTTTGGAGTCGGGACGGGCGGATTCTGGCGGTGGAACACGGGCGTCTTTGGAGGAATCCGGGCGGATTCTGGTGGCTGCTAACCCGGGCGTCTTAAGGAGAAAACGCACGGATTGTGCTGTGGAGGACCGGCGGATTGTGGAGAAACCGCACGGATTGTACCTCAGCAATATTTCTTCTTCTTTTCTTCCCTTTTCTTCACAAAATCCTTGGGGATTTCCTCGGGGACTCAAGGATCCTTTCTCAACATTGCTCATCTATTATAATATGTACAAAGGCCTTCTAATCTTGTCTCTCCTTGATGCTTGGTCATTGGATTCGATCAATTTAGTCTCGTTTTGCCATGAAAATGCAAGATTTGCACTCCTTTCCTACCAAGGGATCAAAATCTCAAAGAATATACAAAACAAAGAACTAAAGACAATAAATGACCCAAATATGCACTAAAAAGCATGGGAACAAGGCTAATTCGGGGTCTAAATATGCGCTAATTATGGTCACATCAAATATCCCCAAACCGAACCTTTGCTCGTCCCGAGTAAAGAGGTGACAAAGACTAGGACCATTATTTAAACTAACCTAACAACATAGCCGATATGAGACAATTAGCGGGTCTCACTTCGACCCTTCAACTCACAACAAGACAACCATGAGGTAGGATGCCTTCTTGCAAGGCAAGGTGGGTCTTGCCAAAATGGCGACACATCCAAACATTAAGCACACAAAATCAAATAATGGATGCATCTACAAAAGGAATAGCCACTTCCTCATCAAGTGGCGGAGGCACTAAAGAGGAACAAATTTAAGAGCATGTAATCCTTCACAAATACTAGTTCAACAAATTACTAAGGCTAAGAGGATGGCACTAAATCACCTCCAAATGGTGTTAAACTAGACTACTTTCGTCCTCAATTTCCAAATGCTTTCGTCAAGGGCGATCGGATGGTGGTGGAATGATGATCCCTATGATGCTAGTAGCATATGACATGACAAGTCTCGAATTCTCTACAAAAGTAAAGGTCATCGATCGTCCCAAGCTCGACAAAGTGGCTTGACAAAAAAGGCTTTTTGGGAATGAAATGCTCAAATCTTTATACACAACGGGTGGATATGACTAGTATTCAAAATTGTCCTCATTTCACTTTCGCATTTCAAAAATTTTAAGATGGGGTTTGTCCCTTCCGGGCTAGTGTCCTTTGCTTTCGCCAATCGCTTATTAGGCAACCGGTTAACCTCTAGACAATAGCTTTTCGGGGTGATAGTCACTCTGTCTCTGGGCGGCCGAATTCACAACCGTATGGGGGCCCAATTCAATGGATCCCGCTCCAAAGCACATCGAAGTGGTACGCCTCCATCAAAACAATTAAATTTCTCAACATTCAACAATTCATAACATTTGAGGTTTCCTTGGCAATAAATTACTTCCACATAACAAAATTCTTTGAAATGAGCACTTCAAACTTATTGATAGAAAGTATTTTTGGGTTGCCTTACCACAAGGTCAATCAAGGTCACCTAGACAAGTTAACCAAGTCCACATCGCATCACGGGGTTGGATAGGTGACTCACATGCAAACCCTTGACTAGGCTTTGGGTCATGGGTCAAAAGACACTAGTATGACACTATCTAGGGTGTTTTACAACCATTCTAGTAGGCAAAGTCTTAAGTTGAAAAAGTATTTGTAATGGCTTAGTTGCTCTTGTCAAAGTTCTCAATTAGGCACTTTTCAAAATGTTTTATCTAAATGCAACTACATGCAATGATGCAACTAATATATACATCCTAATGCAAGTGATTCTATCAACTAATATGACATATAAACTAAATGCAAGTCCTAAATTCACATTGTTATACCGCATCAATCAAAATAAAGCCACATAGTTATCAACATAAAGAGGAAAAAGGAGATTGGAAAGATCATACCATGCGGTCTTCATGATCCTCATGTCTCGGATGTGGCGTAGTCAATCAATGTGAACAAGGATAGAACAAACACAATATATACAATATATATAATATAACTACACTACAAAAGGAATAAACATGTTTTTGGGTTTTTCAATTTTCAAATTTTTATGGTTTTTCGAAATTTTTCAATTTTTTTGGATTTTTGAATAAGAGTTAAGTGTTAGAATTCCCCATCCCCACACTAATATAGGCATTGTCCTCAATGGCCAAAATGATGGGAAATTATGCAAAGATGATGCATGATTTCTACACTAAATGCAATCTACACTAGTCTACACTACATGATGCATGGTTTTTGTTTATGACGGAGAGGATAATTTAGATTACCTCCCGTTGTGTATGCATTAACTTCCCCAAACCGATCTAGACATTATTGCTAATGTCCAAGGATGGGTGTAGTTCATGCACACACTATGCAATGCATGAAACTAATTTGTCATTTTGGATTTTGAAAGTGGGAACAATAAAATGAAACACCTCAAAAAGTACCGAGGTGTGAGTCCTCAATGGTGCTAGGACTACTCCAACAATGATCAAGAAAATAATTAAAAACAAAGAGAGAAATAGACAAACCTTGAGAGGGTAGGAGCCTTCAAAGCTTGTTAATCTTCCATCATATCATCACTATCATCATCTTCCTCATTAGAAGTGGTCTCATTGCCACTTCCCTCTTCACTTGCTTCTTCACCTTCTTCTTCACCTTGCTCAGCATCCTCTTCTCCTTCTTCACTAGCTTCTTCATCAATGTTATCATCAACTTCTTCATTACCAACAACCTCATTATCACCCGGAACAACCCTAGATGCACTCGGAAATAGGACTTCCTTATCCGCCCAACTAGGCAAAGGACATGATGGGTCAAGTAGTCCTTGCCTAGCTAAGTGTAAGAGGGGTGGATATTGAGCTAGGTAAGCATTTTTCCGATCCTCAAAGGCTTGCTTGTGCATTACTTGCATGAGAAGAGTCAAATAATCATTTCTTGCTTCAACACCTTCCGGTTTGAACTCTTGGTACTTAAAAGGGTAAGGTGGTGTGACAATGGAAGAGGAGGGTATTTCAAGTTCACCCTTTTGTTGTTGGATAATATACTCGGCCTCTTTTGAAAGGGGAAGTAGATAATTGGTCCGGTGGACACTCAATCGACAAATCTTTGAAGGCAAAGTGAAAGAACTAGCCTCACTAGTGAGCCATCCATACTTGGTGTCAAGAGGGTTATGGGCAACCCACTTATACTTGTGTATCATAGTATGCAAATCAACGAGATGACCACCTTCTTTCGCCTCATACTTGTTATCTTTGTTGAAGTTAGGATCAAAGTATTTAGCTAGGATAGTGACTAGGCCTCCATTCACAATAACGGTAGTGCCTTTCTTCCCACAATCAATGTTTAACCATCTATCCACCAAGAGCCTTAGAAAGTTAAAAGGCTTGGTGTGTACTCTTCCAATGTTCAAAGCCGACTCAAGAAGAACAAAATCGAGTTTGGTGAAATGGTTGGTGTCTTTTCTTGCATTGATGGTGTTCCCTACGACCTTGTGCCATACAATTATGCCCGGATGGTGGACTAAAAGAGCACGACTCGCATGAAAGTCCTCAAATTTCCTTCCGGAAATTGCCTCCCAAAGAGGGTCGGGGTCATATTTGCCAACATTTTTAAAATAACTCGGTTCATCACTAAGACCCAAAGCTTCACCCAATTCCTTAAAGTAGATGCGCCTACTAACATTAGCTAGACGAAACTCGAGGTTCTCCAGAGTCTCAACCTTGTTAACTTTCAAAGAACTCAAAAATTCTAAGGTAAGGGAGGGGTATGTCAATTCTTTTGATTCAAACAATTTCTCCAACCCCATGGCTTTGAAAAAGTCTCTAGTTTGCTCAAGGACACCCAACTTATTTAAGGTATCTTCACAAATAAACTTGGTGGATTGAAATGATTTTCTAGCAAACTTAGCAAAAGTGTCCCTATGGGTTTTGGAAATGAAAATTACCTCCGGATAGTTTGCAAGTTGATCAATTTCCGGAGTAGTAGATGTTGTTGCACCCATGGGAGGTTGTTGTTGTTGTTGCATTTCCAAGTTTGGGTTTGCTACCACCATAGCCAATGCTTTCTTTGCTTGAAGAGTCTTTTGCCTTAATGAAAGTGTCTTTGCCTTTGGTGCCTTTGCCTTTGTTGCCTTTGTTGCTCCCTTAGTCCTTGCCATTGATGAATTAACCAAGAAAGAGTGAAAAATCTTCAATTTCTAGTGTACCCAAATCGATTTAAAGATGAAAGGCTTTGCCTTTATGAATTCAAAAATCGACTCAAAGGTTGAAGATTTTGTGCTTGGTTTTGATTTTTATTGAAAAAGGAGCGATTGATTTGTTATTAAAAGGATGTTTTGATTTGATTTTGGTGAATGTAGTTGAGGAATTTTGTTTTTGTGATGGAGAGGATGAGGGTTTTGAGTAGTGTTATGAATGAAGGAATGAAGAAATGAATGGGGGAGGGGTTTTATAAAGCCCGAAAAAATTTGAACTGCAGGGGCAATCCGTGCGGTTTCTGCTCGGGACGGGCGGATTCTGCCTTTTCTGGGTTGGAAAAAACTCGCCTAAAGACGGGCGTCTTTCAGTGAAGGAGCTCGGATTCGCAGACACGGGACGGGCGTCTTCTGTAGAAGACGGGCGGATTTCAGTCCAGGAATTTTTCTTGTTTTCCTCAGCCAAGAAGACGGGCGTCTTCCTTTCAGGACGGGCGGCTTTTTGAAGACGGGTGGATTAGGATGTAGGACGCCCGGATTCGCTGACAGTCAAAAATTTCAAAACTTCAGCTCATTTCAGGACGTGCGTCTTCTACCCAACACGCCCGGATTGTCTGAAGACGGGCGGATTCTCCTGAATCCGCTCGGATTCGACCCCTTTGTACCCGGATTAAGTTCCATCCGTGTACAACGCATATCTCTTGTTATTCTTCCATTCTTCTTCATATCTTGTGTTCTTCACTGTGGGGACACTACTAAGGCATGGATAGCCTAGGCAATTGCCATCACCACACTAAGCTAAAGCACTACACATTAATTGAAATTATTAATTGATACGTGCCTAATATACAGTCTTTTTGGCCTATCTCAGCACGTATTTCTATGCTTTTCTATACTATTTTTATGGTATTTTGCCCCGAATTGGCTACTTTGGTGTATTTTGTCCTTTTTGTAGGAATGATCGCGAAAGTAGTGGAACCATATTCTTTTCCGTCCTTTTTGCATGCATTTAGAGGAGACGGAGTTGTCCCAGAGTAGAGTACCGCACTTGGAAGCATCATGGCACGCACTACGAGGCACTTGGGTGAAGACGTGAGCTGAACTGAAGATACAAGTGCTCGATCGAGTGGTTTCTAGCCTCCCTGATGCTCGATCGAGCTATTCCTTACTCGATCGAGTAAGCTGCACATGACCAAGTCCTCGATCGAGTGACCGCCGGTCGATCGAGGGACTTTTGAGATGATGGTCGATCGAGTGGTCTAATCTACTCGATCGAGGGGTTTTCACAGGCGTGGGCTTTTAATTAGTCCATGTTTTACTTTTCCGCGAAAACTCTTAAGTTGTTTGGCTATATAACCTATGTTTTACTAGGTTATTAGTCATCTTTTTTACCTATCTTTTTACTATCCTTGACAGTAGAACTTTTGCTACGTTACTCTTGCTCCTTCAACTGTTACTTTTATTTTGGGATTATTTCACTCGGACTCGGTTGTTCTTTACGCCGGAATCGCTTAGATTGTAATCTCCTCTCTTCTCTTAATAATAATTAACCTTCTTGTTGTTTTTAATTCTTGTTTATGTTATCGTTCTTTCTTGCCCTAATCTCCGTTATTGAATTCTATTATTATTTCATTATGTCATCTGCTGGAAAATTGTTTGCTGTTAGTTTTATTAAGAATATGAGTAGCTAAACCCTTTCATGTTGGGATTAGGGGATCTGCGGTAGGGAAATGATGACGTAGCGAATGACCTGGACGAATTGATTAAGAGACTCTGTCACTATAGCAATTTAACTGTAATTCCCGACCTAGTTGAGTGCACGCTTCTATGTCACCCATTAAACTGGCTACAATTAATCCTGGATCGAAAGATTGGACTAAATAGGCCTGCTATAAACAGTAGACTACCCTAATGAGGACGAAAGTTAAGTTAGTGGTATTTTAGGGTGGGAAGTGGACCGAAAGGACCTTCTAATATCCGTCTCGCATTAGTTCGTCTGAGTCATTTACTGCTAAGTTGTTGAACTACCGTAGTGAACCGAATTCCCGACATGTCCCCCTCTTATTGATAGTTTTAATTCACTTTCCTTCTTTACTTCCCTCTGCTTTATTTCTCTTCCTTTCAACTCCGTAGTTTACAAACCAAAAATTCAATCAACACCAATTGTTACCATAGGATTAGAAATAGATAGCTGTAGTTGCTTTACCTCCCTGTGGATTCGATACTCGACTGCCTCTACTACATTTTAGTTGAGACCGTTAGGTTTTATTTTTGACAGGTACGCGACAGACGTGTCAAATTTTGGCGCCGTTGCCGGGGAGGCAATTGTTCAATTTACTAGCTGTTTTATTTTTAATTCTTCTTTTAGTTTAAGGAACATCGTTCCTTAGACTATTCTTATATCTTGTCTGTAGTTTCTTCTTATGCGCAGGTCGCAAGGTGGTCCACTACTACCTTTTGATCCCGAGATTGAGAGATCTCTGCACGTAAAAAGGAGACTATTTCAAGAACAACAGGCAGAGGAAGAGCCTAGTTCTCGTGGTAGCTTTTACGAGAACGAGCTTTTCGAAGACAATCCACCGTCTTCTCCAGTTTCCAATTCATCAGTTGAATCTATTACTTTCCCAGATTTTCCCGAAATGGCTGAGGAAGCAACCATTGCTAGTCACTCCGAGCCCACGGCTGACAATCTCTATAAAGGGTTCGAATTACCGGGAGATGCTAGGAAGTTCGAGCCAAAGCCTGCATACATCAATATGGTCGAGAAAAATCAGTTCGGGGGAGCTGCAACTGAAGATGCAGCTCAGCATATGGAGACCTTTATTGATTACTGCTGCTCCATACCCCCCCACCTACGGCGTGACGGTGATCGATCGATAAAAGAAACCATGTTCATCTTCTCACTCCGCGATGCTGCAAGGGAGTGGTACAGGGATTTAGACCGAGCTGCTCACGGCATAACAGATTGGAATTCGCTAGCATTGGCGTTTTATAAGAAGTACTTGCTTTCGAGAACCATCGCCATTAGAGCTCGGATAACAAGTTTCAAACAAGGGCCCGACGAGAACTTCCACGAGGCATGGCTTCGTTTTAAGAAACTAGTGCGGACCATACCACATCATGGTTTCGAAAAATGGAGTTTGTGCAACCATTTTTACAATGGTTTATATGATGATCAGAGGGCTATCTTAGATGCGAGACCAATGGTCGATTTGCTGACAACTTGGGGGCGACCAAGGGATGGAAAATCATAGATGATTTAGCCACTCATAGGGCTGAATATGGGAATTCAAGAGGAAACCAAAGGAGAGCCGTTGAATCCTCTTCAGTAGCCGCATTAGAAGCCCTTACCGCGAGGTTTGACAAGTATGAATTAGGGGGAGCTCTCAAGGGAGGGATGTACCAGGTTAATGCTATGACAGACGGTCCTTTCGTCTGTACAAGGTGTGGGGTAGATGGACATGTCGCTGATTATTGTCCTAATCCTTATGAGCAATGTGCTGCCTTTCAACATTACAGGCAGAACAACACTCATTACGAGCCGAATATCCACCCCAATTTGAGGTGGAGTAACCAAAACGTACTCAACCCCACCGCCCCTCCAAATCAGCCGCAACAGCCATATATTCCTCCACACCAGAAGCAACAAGGCTATCAGAAGCCTCCGTCTTTCAACCCTCCTAACCAAGGTGCTTCGTCATCTAGTGGGGTGAGTGAGATGGGTGAGTTAAAGTCCATGATTCAGTCCATTGCAAAGCAATTACAACAGAAGGACACGGCATTCAAGGCACTTGAGACTCAAGTTGCCCAACTTGCTGCAAATCAATCTTCGAGGAAGCCGGGTCATTTACCGACTCAAAACGAGAAGAACCCAAATGAGACGGTAAATCTGATAGAGTTGAGAAGCGGTCTTTCTTATAAGGGACCGGAAGTACAGAAATCAGACCCGAGGGAAGTTGTCGCTGATGATGAACAGTGTTATGTTAAGAGAAAAGGACTCACGACAAATGAGTTACTCGATCGACTGAAGTCTGATGCTCGATCGAGTGGAAATGGTGAAGAATCTGGTCGATCGAGTAGAGTTCCTGCTCGATCGAGTGAAGCAGAAGATGAGGTTGGTCGATCGAGTGGTAAGTTTGCTCGATCGACTGACGCTGATGAAGAAACTGCTCGATCGAGCGAGCACATTGCTCGATCGAGTGATATTGATGACGGGAAGCTTATTCGAGAGCCTGCTAGTGCTCGTTTAAGCGAGGAATTACCAGAAAGGCCTCGTTCGAGAGGTAAGAAGCGTCCAAAGGATACCGAACTTGCTCCGGAAGACACTTTGGAAGCGAGAAACAAGGGGCTCGAAATACCAATCACGGTTCCCTTCCCGAGGCGGCTACAGAATACCAAAGTTAATCAACAGTTTGGCAAATTTGTTGAACTTTTGAAGAGTTTGGAAGTTTACGTGTCGTTCACTGAATTGCTGACCAAGGTACCCTCTTATTTAAAATTTATGAAAGAAATTTTAGCACGTAAGAGGACTATCAATGATAATGAGACCGTAGCTTTGACGGAGGTGGGGTCAGCCCTATCTCAAAATAAGCTACCTCCTAAGCAATCAGACCCGGGTAGTTTTTCGATCCCTTGTCACATCGGTATGCAATTGATTGATAATGCGCTATGCGATTTAGGCGCTAGCGTAAGTGTTTTACCCTTGTCTCTAGCTAAGAGACTTGGTGTGACAAAGCTGAGTTGCACCAACATGACTGTCCAGATGGCCGACCGTAGTTTATCACGGCCACTAGGTGTAGCAGAAGACGTACCTGTTCAGATCGGGAAGTTCTTTATTCCCGTTGATTTTGTCGTCTTAGATATCCCCGAAGATGTGCACACCCCTATCATTTTAGGGAGACCATTTTTGTCCACCGTGCAAGTAATAGACGTCGGGGAAGACTTTGACCTTTCAGGTAGGGGACGAGGAGCTGACTTTCCATCAGTCTAAGTTCCGGAGGGCTCCCATGCAAGCTCAGCCTTGCAATGCCCTCTCTTCTGTTGACCCTATTATTGACACTCCAGATGAAAATTTGGAGAATATTGCTGTTATTGCTAACCCTCCGCCTCATACTGAGAGCAAAAAGGAGGAAAATTCGTCTGTTTTCCTTACTGCAGGTACAGATGAAAGCAAGAAAGGAGTTGTCAAGGGACAAGGTGCAACCATTATCAATCACACTGGAGCCAAGGATGCCAAAGAAGATGACAAAGGGGCGAGAACGAAGACAGTTCGAACCTACATAGATTGGAACTATGTTCCTCCTCCTCTTGTAAACAGTAATTCAAGCTCATGGAAATCAAAGAGGACGGTCAGTATCGCTGAAGTGACGTCCTCCAGTGAAAAGCCCACCAAGGGGCTACGAAAGTGATGGGAATTAAACGGGGAAATGCCCCGTGTAACAAATTGTAATAGATATTTGTTTGAATTTCTTTTGAATTTCTTTATTACGTTTTTAATTAGGACAATTAGTTTAGACAATCCTTTAGCTTAGACTAAGACTATAGACCGTTTTGCTGCGTATTTGGTATTTTGGGATGTGTTTGGATGTATTCTATGCAGGTTTGGGGAAATGTCACGCATTTCGAGGAAGTAAAGACGGAAATCAAGGAGCCTACAAGAGGAAGTCCTCGATCGAGTACTTATTGTACTCGATCGAGTGGAAGTTGGTTCGATCGAGCATGTCAGTTACTCGATCGAGAAAGGCCAAAGAGGAACAGTCGATCGAGGGGATGTCTACTCGATCGAGCAGAGGGATATCAAAAGTCCTCGATCGAGTGATTTAAAAACCACTCGATCGAGTGGTATGAATAGGACGGGAGTTTTTCTATCTTAAAACTCTTAATTTTCCTAATTCTATTTTCATTCTACCTAATTTCGTCTAAACCCCTCCTTAAGTGCGATTCCCATTTCCCCCAAATCCCCATTTTTTGCCCAAAATTATCAAATCCGTCACCTACATTCTATTGCTAGAACTTTAATCTTCAATAACCCCTTATTTTCCCCCTCTCTTGTGCTCGTTTTCACGGTTTCTAAAGGGAATTAGGGTTTGCGGGTTTTTCGATTAAAATCCGCCTTCATTGCTTGTTTAATTGAAGTTTAATTGCTATTGTAGGATAATCATCATCAAGTAAGTGTTTCTTTTACACTCTTTGCATATTCTCTTCATTTAATTCGAATTTCTTGAGGTGATTTGAATTAGGGTTCGAAAATCCATGTCTAGTCGATTTTATTTCGATTTAATTGTGTTTATATACCCTTAAATAGCTTGTTGATGATCTTTCCACAATTCCTCGCTGTT
Organism: Silene latifolia; assembly: GCF_048544455.1. NCBI lineage: Eukaryota > Viridiplantae > Streptophyta > Magnoliopsida > Caryophyllales > Caryophyllaceae > Silene > Silene latifolia. The sequence goes on from NC_133537.1 coordinate 38,308,017, forward strand.
GTTACATGTTTAATTCGAATTTTGCGCGAGATTCCGCGATTAGGGCTTCTCAGTCGAAAAATTTCGATTAGATAGGGTCGTTTTTTGCCATGCTTTGTTATTTGCGATTATCGCCTACTTATTCTGCCGTTAATGTTTTTCCGTCCCCTATCGCCATTACATTTGTGAATCATTGGGAATCTTGTTTTGTGAGTTGGAATTTTCGACTGCTAGGAGTCTTACGTGCTCCCTTATGTGGTTTTCATGCTGTGTTTGTCTCCTTTAGCAGTCACTATTTTGTCATTTTACCACCACTCACATGCTACCTTTCGAATTTATTGAGGATTGTTGGATTTTGTATGCTGGAAGTCGGAGGGCCTTATATTTGTTGTCACATGTTGGTTAGCGGGTTGTTTTAACCACGGTTAGCAACATCTTCTCTCATTCATGCCCTTTGATACTTTGCAGGATGGACGCGAGTTCTCTGCCTTCTACCAGTACGTCCTCCAGCCCGTCCGGGAGCGAGTCAGTGGTCCCTGCTGTCACCACTACTTCCGCCCTGGTAACCACTATAGTTCCTGCTTCTACTTCTGCCCCTACCAGACCTTTGACCATGCTGGAACGAGGATTCATCCCTCGATTTCCGTCTCCTGGTATGACGCCACCCAGGCCACATCAGCAGGCTAGCCAGTTAGCCATCACCTCCAGCCCATCAGGGGCTACAGCTACTGCTACAGCTACAGGAGAGGGCGACCTCACACCTTTACAGCGGATGACCACGGTACGTTTTACTTCCGCGGCTCACCGGACTCGGTTAGCCGCTTTACTTCGTTGCCCCCTCTCCTCCACCCGTTTCCTTGCACGGACCGACCTAGAGACCTTAGGAATTTATGAGGAGGTCTGTAGTTTGTTGAACGGGACGGGTATGTCGGGTCTGATCACCATGCAGGAAGCTACTATTCGTACCCCTACGTACGAGTTCTTTAGCTCCTATTCCTTTGACACCGACTCTTATGATGCTGACCACTCCAGCTCTTGCATTCACTTTCGACTCCGCAACGAGTCACACCACTGGACTTTGGCCAAGTTTGGGCAGGTTTTAGGCCTAGTTAGTGACGGTCCCACCGACCCACCTCGAGACCTCCTTCAGCCACTTTGGGCTGCACTCTCTCACACCCCCTTCCCTTCACGGAAGGGAGCTCACGTTCACTTACCCGCCCCCCGTTACTACTTGCGTCTGATAGGAGAGACCATCTTTGGGCGACCTGAGCCCAATAACGTGACCAACACTGAGCTAGCGATTCTCGCGGGGTACCTCAACATTGACTCCGGTACCCCGTTTGTTCTAAACATTGCCTATCTGGTAGCTCAGCATTGGAACGGAATTGGGACTCGGGTCAAGACCGCTGTTGTCTGTGGCGGGCTAGTGACTAGGATTGCCCGCCATCTTTACCCCACTGACCCTTCACTTATTGCACCCGATAGTGAGGCTTACCTTGACCTGGGAGCCATGACCGACTTCGCCTGGTTCCCAAAGGCGAAGGGGAGCGCGAGGACGTGGAAGATCTGTGGTTCCACGTCTGTTACCTTGCCGTGCTCTACCCTTCCGCCACTTTTACCGCTCCCTACTGCTGCTGAGGGAGCGAGGCCACCTCCACCTACCTACCACCTTACCCTCACTCCTCCTTCTTCTTCTAGGAAGAGGAAGCGGGAGGCCGATGCATCGTCTATCTCTCAGACTCCGGCCCAGTCTCAGACTCAGACTGGACCCACACAGACTCCCACACCTCCACCTTCACTCACTCCACCTCCTTCTGATCCGGCCTTTCCGGCCAATTTTGTCTGCCCTCCTGTCTTAGAGGCGCCCGAGGTCATGGACCAAGGGCGTCGTGATGCCGTGCTTTCGGATATGTGCGGGTACATTGCGAGATGAGACGGATATGGCTTTGGTCGTATTCCCGCTCTACGAGTTCCATATCCGAGCCCGGCGACCGATTCCGAGAGGGTGGCCGCATCCCTCCTTCTACCGATACCCGGCGGACGGGTACCCTCCACTACCTTCTCGACTCGGAGGAGGAACCGGAGGAGGCGGTAGCACGAGAGGTGCGATTACGGGCGGAGCGGCGGCACGAGCCGAGCCGCAGAGAGGAGGAGAGTGACCCTCCGTTCGTACCCGGTCCGGAGGATCAGCCTGGAGATGACGACTGAGTCTCCCCCTTGTTTGTTGCTGGTTTGGGGAGACCGTTTTGTTGAGTCGGAGTACCTGGGAGACGGCGATGCCGACGACGAGTAGCTACTGGTCTACTCACTTCCCCAGTTTTCTGGCTGGTTTGGGGAAGTTCGCTTTTGCATGTACATTACTCTTTTCATTTTTGTCTCCTTTATTTATTTTTCTTTTGTTGGTTGTATATCCCCATCCCCCATATTTCTGCTGGTGTATGCTGGAGGACAACGAGGGCGTTGTCCGTTTTGGTTTGGGGAGGGTATTGCATCCTTTTGAGTCTGCATCTGCATTTGTTTTGCATTCACGTTTAATTTTTCAGTCTGCATTTGTTGTTTATTTTCATAAAAATCAAAAATCCAAAAAAATTAGAAAATGTCAAAATTCAAAAAAATTTCACGTTTATTTTTGCATTTAGGTTGAGTCGGAACGGTAGATTCCCGTGATGAAATTGCACTTTAACTTGTCAATTTACTTGAGCCTTGCACCTTATTGATAGTTTTTAGCTTTGTCATACGCATAATCTACGAATTTCTGTTCAAATAATAGCTGACTGTCTAGACTTGACCTATAAACTGGTAAACTACTTAAAAAATCCTGAGTTTTAGAGCCATAACTGGTGACATTCATGACCAGTTCATTAGGAATTTTGAGAGTAGTACTCCTTGCATAGCATGTTTGTCTCATTTGCACATTTATGACATTCAATTTCTCGTCAAATGCACATATTCGGGTTTGTGGTTGGTGTCACATGCAGGGAGGGTCTTGCAAATTCCCCTTTCTTTATATCTTCACCCATCTAGCTCCACTTTAGCCAAAACTTGCCTTGTTGACCCATTAGCTACATTACAAACTAAGCCTGCCTAGTCAAGCTAGTTAGTGTGTCTTTTGTGGTATGTCTTCCATTGCAGTTTGGTCCGTAATTCTTGCTGGAGTTGGTGTTTGTATTAAGGAAGGAGAAAAGAAAAAAAAAAAAAGAAGTATTGAAAAAAAGAAGGAAAACGTGAAAGAAAAAAGAAAAAGAAAAGAAAAAAATTGAAAAATGAAAAAAAAAAAAACAGGAAAAAAAGCTGTGATGAAAAAAAAAGAAGAATTAGAGATGGTGAAAAAAGTTGTCCCCTCTTGTCAGAGTTGAGAAGATGTTCGAAGATGTACAATCGACAAGAGGGTTGGTTGTCTCAATTAGTTGTTTCAGACGATGTGTTTAAAAAAAAGGGGGAAGTTGTGACCGTCTGACTCCTCCGTTCTATCCCACTTTTTTTGAGGAGATTGTGCTTTGAGTCTAGTGAGTTTTGTGCCAAGTGAAGGGCACTAGTACTTAGTTTTTCAGTCAGTTGAGATCCGGATGGTTTCACTATGGTCCTGTTAGGAACTAGCTTGACGCTTTTACCTCCACTTTTCCATAACTTGTTTAGCCTTTTCTCACCTGAACCTCACTATTCCCATATTATTTGCAACCCTCGGCTGTGACGGACATTGTTGGTTGGAATTTGTGCATTAGTACTTGAATTGTCTTTCATTTTTGTTGCATGCATGCTATGTAGGTCGCAGTTAGGTGAGTGACTGTCTTTTCTTCTCTCTTTTACATATTACATTTGCCCTTTGCTTCATGAGAGAATAGTGACCACGTGAGAGTCCAGTTTTGTTGGTCTTGCAAAGTCGATAGGTCAGCTTTATTTATGAACAGCTTATAATTCGTTTGCGTATTGACTGCTTGGCTTTAACTGTTGATTCTCGTTGCATTAAACTGGTTCAAGTAGACAAGTTAAGCTAGCTCTGAGTTATCATTTCCGTTCCATTAGTTTAGTTTTGAGTTTACTCGAGGGCGAGTAAAGGTTTGGTTTGGGGAGATTTGATACGTGCCTAATATACAGTCTTTTTGGCCTATCTCAGCACGTATTTCTATGCTTTTCTATACTATTTTTATGGTATTTTGCCCCGAATTGGCTACTTTGGTGTATTTTGTCCTTTTTGTAGGAATGATCTCGAAAGTAGTGGAACCATATTCTTTTCCGTCCTTTTTGCATGCATTTAGAGGAGACGGAGTTGTCCCAGAGTAGAGTACCGCACTTGGAAGCATCATGGCACGCACTACGAGGCACTTGGGTGAAGACGTGAGCTGAACTGAAGATACAAGTGCTCGATCGAGTGGTTTCTAGCCTCCCTGATGCTCGATCGAGCTATTCCTTACTCGATCGAGTAAGCTGCACATGACCAAGTCCTCGATCGAGTGACCTGCTGGTCGATCGAGGGACTTCTGCTGAGATGATGGTCGATCGAGTGGTCTAATCTACTCGATCGAGGGGTTTTCACAGGCGTGGGCTTTTAATTAGTCCATGTTTTACTTTTCCGCGAAAACTCTTAAGTTGTTTGGCTATATAACCTATGTTTTACTAGGTTATTAGTCATCTTTTTTACCTATCTTTTTACTATCCTTGACAGTAGAACTTTTGCTACGTTACTCTTGCTCCTTCAACTGTTACTTTTATTTTGGGATTATTTCACTCGGACTCGGTTGTTCTTTACGCCGGAATCGCTTAGATTGTAATCTCCTCTCTTCTCTTAATAATAATTAACCTTCTTGTTGTTTTTAATTCTTGTTTATGTTATCGTTCTTTCTTGCCCTAATCTCCGTTATTGAATTCTATTATTATTTCATTATGTCATCTGCTGGAAAATTGTTTGCTGTTAGTTTTATTAAGAATATGAGTAGCTAAACCCTTTCATGTTGGGATTAGGGGATCTGCGGTAGGGAAATGACGACGTAGCGAATGACCTGGACGAATTGATTAAGAGACTCTGTCACTATAGCAATTTAACTGTAATTCCCGACCTAGTTGAGTGCACGCTTCTATGTCACCCATTAAACTGGCTACAATTAATCCTGGATCGAAAGATTGGACTAAATAGGCCTGCTATAAACAGTAGACTACCCTAATGAGGACGAAAGTTAAGTTAGTGGTATTTTAGGGTGGGAAGTGGACCGAAAGGACCTTCTAATATCCGTCTCGCATTAGTTCGTCTGAGTCATTTACTGCTAAGTTGTTGAACTACCGTAGTGAACCGAATTCCCGACATGTCCCCCTCTTATTGATAGTTTTAATTCACTTTCCTTCTTTACTGCCCTCTGCTTTATTTCTCTTCCTTTCAACTCCGTAGTTTAGAAACCAAAAATTCAATCAACACCAATTGTTACCATAGGATTAGAAATAGATAGCTGTAGTTGCTTTACCTCCCTGTGGATTCGATACTCGACTGCCTCTACTACATTTTAGTTGAGACCGTTAGGTTTTATTTTTGACAGGTACGCGACAGACGTGTCATTAATCCCTCCCTCACTTCTTTCAAACATGATAATTATCTTGATCAAAGTATATAAAAATCCAAAGATGACAAAAAAAATGCAATACAAGAATTGAAATGCAAGTTAGGGAGTTAGAAATATTTACAAATGGTGGTTTAGGGAGGACTCCACCAAACTCTCATTCTTGATGAGATGTCAAGGGGGCATGTCCAAGGTGTTGTTGATGTTGCTAAACACCTTGAAGAAATAATCAAAAGCTTGTTCATTATCATGGTAGAGGTCTTCAATAGACCTTGGCCCTTGTTGTCGGTCTTGGTCGATGGCATTACCAATGTAGGGATTAAAGATCCCTTCAAATTCGTCGTCCCAAAGACCACAAACTTCATTAAGTTGATCATTGAAAATCTCTTGATTTGATGGAGACAACTTTCCCATTTTCTTTTCTTGGCCAATGAGGCCATCTTCTTCATTGTTTGTCTTTGATGAGCTTTGCAATCTCTCCTTGTCACAATTCACTTGCTCTTTGAATGGAGCATCTTCAATTTTCTTCTTCCATTGGAGTTCCGACTTCTTCCTTTCATCCTTCCGACTATAATGATCGATCATAAAACACGGTTCATGCAAACGAGGAGCTCTCATAGTCTTGTCAAGATTAAAAGTTATACTCTCATCTCCCACTTCTAGAGTGAGCTCACCATGTTTTACATCAATCACCGCACCCGCGGTGTGTAAGAAGGGTCTTCCAAGAATGATTGGAATGTTGGAGTCTTCCTCCATATCAACAATGACAAAGTCCACCGGGATGAAAAACTTCCCAATTCGCACGGGGACATCTTCCCATATCCCTAATGGTGTCTTCGTCGATCTATCGGCCATTTGGAGTGTAATATTGGTGCATTTAAGCTCTCCCATCCCCAACCTTTTACTCACCGAGTACGGCATAACACTCTCACTAGCCCCTAGATCACATAAGGCTTTGTTGATCGTGGTGTCGCCAATGGTACACGGTATTGAGAAGCTTCCCGGATCCTTTAGTTTTGGAGGTGAACTCCCTTGAAGTATTGCACTACTCACCTTAGTGAAGGCGATAGTCTCAAGTTTCCGGATCGACTTCTTCTTTGTGAGGATGTCTTTCATGTATTTCGCATAGGTCAAGCACGTGATTGATTAATTCCGTGAAAGGAATTGAGACTTCCAAATTCTTCACAATTTCCATAAACTTTCCAAGTTGGTCATCAAATTTGGGCTTGGCTTGACGACTTGGAAAAGGAAGTCTAATCACAATGGGCTCCTTCTACTTGACCTTGTCTTCATTTTTCTTTGAAATTTCTTCTTTTGATGATTCTCCATCTTTGGAGTTTTGCACAATTTCTTCCTTATCACTAGCTTCCACAACTTCATCCTCAACTTGCTTCTTCTGTACTTCATACCTTGTACCACTTCTCAAGTGAATGGCACTAACTAGTTTCATGTCTGGGGGATTACTTTGAGGTGGTAATTGCCCCTTTTGTCTTTGTGAGCTTGAAGATGCTAGTTGAGTCAATTGGGTTTCCAACATCTTGGTGTGAGCTAGGATGTTGTTGATGGTGGTTTCTTTTGCTTGACTATATTTTTGCATTTGAGTGAAAAACTCTTGTTGATTCTTTTGCATTTGGAGGACCGCTTTTTGAACATCAAAACCTTGGTCATTTTGGTGATTGTATGGATTTTGATTTTGGTAACCTTGGTTTTGGTTGTAAAAGGGTCTTTGATTTTGGTTTCTCATGGGAGGTGGGGTGTAAGTTGTTTGAGGATTTTGAACATTTTGGCTTTTGTATGAGAGATTTGGATGAAACTTGGTGTTTTCATTGTAATAATTGGAATAAGGGGTACCACTCTTGTATGCTTGGAAAACATTCAATTGTTCATTTGTTCCCCGACATTCACTTTGGTCATGTCCCAAAGTTCCACAATTCTCACATATCCCACTTGGGATTGATGAGGATGCCGTCATGGCATTAACATGATGCTTTGGTGATTTTGAGGCTTCTTCAAGTCTAGCCATAGCTTGTTCAAACTTCAAATTGATTGTGTCAATGTGAGCACTAAGTTGAGCACCCAATTGAGTAACGGAGTCCACTTCATGCCTTCCTCCTCTAGTAGCCTTGCGAGGTCTACTATATTGTGAGTTATGGACCGTCATTTCCTCAATTTTGTTCCATGTTTGATTGTCATCAACTTCGGTGAACATTCCATTTGATCCCATGTTGAGAATGTTCCTTGAATCTTCATATAAACCGTTCCAAAATTGTTGTACCAAGAACCATTCGCTAAGTCCGTGGTGAGGACATGAGCGACAAATTCCCGTAAACCGCTCCCAAGCTTCATACAAAGATTCTTCATCCCTTTGCTTAAAACCCGTAATTTGAGCTCTTAGCATGTTAGTCTTTTCCGGTGGGTAGAATTTTTTGTAGAAAGTTAGAGCCAACTTCTTCCAAGAATCTATTCCGAGAGTGGCCTTATCAAGGCCCTTCAACCATTTTTTCGCGGTGCCGATTAGAGAAAAAGGAAATAAGACCCATCAAATTTGGTCTTGAGTCACACCGGTTTGAGAAATCGCATCACAATAGTCACAAAAGGTTTCCATATGAGAATGAGGGTCTTCACTAGGCATCCCCCCAAATTGGCTCCTTTCGACTAATTGGATAAAGGCGGATTTGGCAATAAAATTTCTGGTTAGATGTTGTGGTGTGGGAGTACCATTGGGTAGGTTCTCCTCGGTGGGTACGGAATGCGAAGAAAACTTAGGCATTGTAGGTTGATTTTGTGGGGTATTTTGTGATGGGTTCTCCTCACCTTCTCTTGCAAAAGAGTTGATGAACTCAATAGTTGGTTGAACAACCTCACTAATACCTCTCAAATTCCTCCTAGCAAATCTCCTATTGTTTGTCAAGGTTCTTTCAATTTCACGGTCAAAAGGTAACAAATCACCTTGTGACCTTCTAGACATGCAAAATATCAAACAACTCGAAAACAATTAGAACAAACCTTGAGGAGTTTTTACTTCCCCAAAGCAAAGAAAGACACAACTAATAACAATAAAAGAAAATCTAAATCAAGTAAACACCGTCCCCGGCAACGGCGCCATTTTTGATTGGTCCGTTTCATGTTCATAATTAAATAGATGTGGTCGTTGGGTCACGTCCGAATCAAAACACAATTTATAGCTTCACAAACAACTCTACAATTTAGTAAAAAGGCAAGTAAAGGTCGGATCCCAAGGGACGGGAATTGAGATGAGATTTCTATTGAAACTAGTGGTGTCTTAGGGTGTCACAATTTGGGTTGATGTAGAAGGTCACTAAACTAAAATAGCAATGGAAATAAACAAGCAAGATGAATTAAAAGGGTTGTAAACAATTGATAAAAAGCACTAGGGTGTCATGGGGTCATAGGGGAATCATGGGAATTGATCATACAAACATGTTCTCAAATTATAAGCAAGCAATTATTGTTGTGATGGATTGAGTTGGGTTATATCTTACAATCCTAGGAAAGTTTGGGTCCCGGAGCCGAATCGATTAGATTGTACAACACCTACAAGTTGACTTAGTCTTCCCTACTCAACAACATGCATGGTCTAATGAGACTCGAGTTGGTTTATGTCTTACAAGTCTCATTGAAAAGATAGGTGATGGGTAAAAAATGCAAGGATTCATAGGCTCACATTTCATCAAACATAACATATGCATGAGTTGAGATCAAAACAAGCAAGCAAATAAACAATGAAAGCATATTAATTTAAGCATGAATCATTCCCCATGTTGGTTTCCCCTAATTACCCATTAACCCTAGCTAGGTCACTACTCACTCATTATCATGTTGATCATGCTAGCAAGGTTGTCAATCATACCAACAAAAGGAAACATGATGAATAAATGAAAGTAATTAACAATAATTAAAGAGGGATTAAGAGAATTATACCTACTAATGATTCCAATAATAAAGCAAAGATAAAAGAAGTACTTGATGCTTGATTGAGAGGTTGTCAATCTCCCAATAATAACCCAAATAATCTTCAATTACCCAAAATAAAGGATGAACAAAAGAGAGATTAAGGAAATAAAACTTGTATTAGAACTTGATTAATTGTTGATTACAATACTAAAGAGAGATTTGATTGATATTAACTACTCTAATTATTGATAAGAAGAACATGCTCTTCTAATTAGACTAATGGGGTATTTATAGTGGAAATTAGGTGGATGCATTAGGGTTAACTAAGGGCTAAAGTAGTAATTACACTTTTTAGATTGAGCAGGGAGGAGCCGGTATTTTTCGAAGGAAGGGTTTCTTTCTTTGTAGCTTGAAGAAGACGAAATTGTGCTGTACAGGAATCCGTGCGTTTTGGAGTCCGGACGGGCGAATTCTGGTGGTGGAACACGGGCGTCTTTGGAGGAATCCGGGCGGATTCTGGTGGCTGCTAACCCGGGCGTCTTAAGGAGAAAACGCACGGATTGTGCTGTGGAGGACGAGCGGATTGTGGAGAAACCGCACGGATTGTACCTCAGCAATATTTCTTCTTCTTTTCTTCCCTTTTCTTTACAAAATCCTTGGGGATTTCCTCGGGGACCCAAGGATCCTTTCTCAACATTGCTCATCTACTATAATATGTACAAAGGCCTTCTAATCTTGTCTCTCCTTGATGCTTGGTCATTGGATTCGATCAATTTAGTCTCGTTTTGCCATGAAAATGCAAGATTTGCACTCCTTTCCTACCAAGGGATCAAAATCTCAAAGAATATGTAAAACAAAGAACTAAAGACAATAAATGACCCAAATATGCACTAAAAAGCATGGGAACAAGGCTAATTCGGGGGCTAAATATGCGCTAATTATGGTCACATCAAATAATAATAGTAATAATAGTAATAATAGTAATAATAGTAATAATAGTAATAATAAAAGTAATAATAGTAATAATAAAAGTAGTAGTAGTAGTAGTAGTAGTAGTAGTAGTAGTAGTAGTAATAATAATAGTAAAAATAATAATAATAATAATAATAATAATAATAATAATAATAATAATAATAATAATAATAATAATAATAATAATAATAATAATAATTATTATTATTATTATTATTATTATTATTATTATTATTATTATTATTATTATTATTATTATTATTATTATTATTATTATTATTATTATTATTATTATTATATCCCGTCTCATACATAATTCATATAAAATACAATATAATATTATTTATATAATTATAAAATACGGAGTATTACAATCTCCACCCACCCCCCCCCCCCCATCAAAATGAACTTCGTCCCCGAAGTTCGCCCTACTCTCTCCTTTCCTCAAGTCTCCTCAAATCTCATCACTGATTCTCATGCACTCTCTCTCGTCTCACATGCTCGTCTACCGTATACGTTCCTTTATAAACATCATACTCATCTCCAAGTTCTTTTCTCAGCTTTCATTACTTCTTCACATTCCGTACGTCCTCTTTCCTTAATTTCCTAATTGTTACATCCACTTCCCCTAAAAGAGAACTTCATCCCGAAGTTCAACTATCAACCTCAAAATAGGAACCTCAAAATACGATCTCATACACTCATTCTTAAATTCCACAAATGACTATGTTCCAGGTTCAACACTCTCTCCTACTTATTGTAAATCCATAAATGAATCACACATAGTTTTGATGCCATGATATAACCCTACTCTACGAGCCTCCCAAACGTTAAGGTACAAGGTCCAGCCCACGGTTCGAAACCCTAATCCCATAACAACTTCGAACTCAATTGGTTCTAAGTCTACGCATCAATCTCGGGGTATAACTCGATTATTACTACACACATATATATCACGTCTAATCTCATACATGCACATGTATGCAAATCAAACACGAACATCCGGCTCTATGAAACAACCCAATGATGTAACGTCACTCGTCATTTGACTCAACTATGCTCAACATTCTCATTTTCCTGATACCATGCCATGCATATACCGCGTCAAATCCATCACATGACCACACATGTGTTTTCACCAACCATTCCCATCTATCACCAACACTTCCGCTCGTACGTAAAACCATATACACAATCATGCAAATGACCACTATGTCACACACACATTGTAACCCAATTACACAGGTCACGCTAATAACTTTTATCCAAGTTTCACTTTTACATAGCAAAGCCACAAAATGTGGTCAAACACAAACAATTCATAAGGTCTCATCCATATGGTGTCAACATGTTCATCCGATACAAAGAAACCATTATAAATCATGAAATAAGGGTATACACCCAATATTAAGTCGAGTATTAACAAAATAAGAGTCACAGCAGACCACTCGGTCGTGTGTAAGAGGCCACTCGGTCAAGTGCATGGTGCACTCGGTCGAGTGTCACATGGGCAGAATGTTTTCGTTCTCAAACTCGTTTCCAAGATTTCCTATTTCAACAAACAAATGCTAACAAACTGCGATGGTGATTAATCACCATCAAACAACCAAATTTAAAACTACTCTTAGCCTATGGCCATCATTACTACACAATTAAGATAAAATATCCAAGGCATACTGCCAACACAACCATACTATTTCATCATCAACAACTACACCATAGTGCGGCACTCTAGTCACATCGGTAAACACAACGCATTACACTATCTCATGGACACGGCCTAATCAGTCATCACTCTCAAGGAATATTAACAATATCATCACTCACTTAAGCATTACAATAAAATCACGATACACACCGTGGGCGTTTTACAATAACGCTTGGGAGGCAATTTTGCAAACAAAATTTATACTACCACTCTCAGGGTCAGAGTCCGACACAACCACTTCCACATATCATGCCTATGTACATAGGTTAATGGTCACTTTAGGTATCACAAATGATCAAACTCATCAACCATAAGATTGAATCCTTAAGCATTAAGTGCCCCACTCTTACTCTCATGACCACAAAACCAAACTTGGTAATATCGAATCCACAATTATGCCACCTCACACAGGTTCACTCGAAAATTGCAACAAATTCCTCATTGAATGTCGGGTTACCACTTGCAAAATCTCCAACTCATCTGTTGCTTTAGTACTCTATATCTAGTATTCTAGATTCCTAACCCTTATCACTATTTATCCAGTTTACACCATTCCTCCAGTCACATCTCACATTCTCCACAATTTTTATCAGCTCATGTCATCACTCTCTCTTACTTGTAGTTCCCCAATTATTCCCTCATCATCCTACGAATCCAGACTCAGCCATATGCCAACCAAAATACTTGAGTCGTGCTAAAAAGGTCACTCCAACGTATCCTCAAATTACGTTCACTATCTATGAGTTTACACAATCGCTAAGTATCCAATTTTGATTACAGTCCACTCATCGTTTATAAGTTGTCTCTCATGATCAATTCGCCATACTCAAAACATTACATGGGCTAACTACCGTCCTAGTGTTCCCAAATTATAAAACTTGGTGACTATGTCCAATTCCACACATCTTGTCGGAGACATATGCCTAAGTCTAGGGTGATAAGACACTCTTTTGGGCTCACACACAACTCTATGCCTGGGTATCCCGGGTTAACTCAACGGATAGGGTGATGAAAATCAAAACAATCCAGAACGGATATTGGAAAAGGTTGAAAATTTAATAACATGGAGGGGATAGGAAATCAAGAGTCGACACCTTAAAATTGCCCTAATAGCACACTTGAAATATAATGAACTTTCAAAAACGATGCAACTTCAAGACTGAACTTTAGCAACTTTACTAACTTGTAAAATGTTCTTTCTCATTATGCAATTTTACTTAAAATTTACTCAAATGCGAAATGCTATATTAAAACTTTAACATAAAGGTCATTTGTCTCAAATTTCTCGAAAACTTTAATACGAAGTAATCCGTCATAGGATGGTACATGTCACTATATGCCATGTTCAAAGCATTACTATTTGATTGGTGCAAAACCCCACTTAGAAAAGTCAAAATCCGGGTAGGTATGCCATTCATTTTCGAAAAAAAAAAAAAATTAAGACGGAAAAACTTCTTATGCACGACTTCACAAAACATTATAATCGAAGATTAGAATAGTAAGGAATAAATGAAGTACGTCACGAGCGTAAAATCAAAGCTTGTTTATACTTTTCACAACACTTTCGGGAAATTTGTCAACCTTTAAGACGAAAAAATTTTGATTCACACCTTTTTATTACAAAATTCCAAAAATAATATTATAGTTTTTTTTTGGAGGAAATAATATTATAGTTTTACAATACTATTAAACCATATTTGGGTAAAAATCAAAATTGTTCATATTCCTCACTTGGTTCAAAATTTTAGGCTAAAATTTGCAACGAAATCTTCATTTTTAAGACAATGTACCACACCACCAGAGATAACAGTAGTCTTTGTAGAGGATTAAAACAAGTTTCACTCATGAAAATGAAAAGTAAGTCAAAAATTTTAAATTGAAATTTTCGCATACAAGGTAAAATCCGACATTAACAACAAGCGTTAAGCCTTTCTTGTTCAATACTCCCTCAATTCCACATCAAAGGTAACACTTACCTAAAACGGACGGTCCACACCAAAGGTAACATACCTTATTTGGCCCACAACATTACTAAATTGTCTTTATGCCCATTTCATATTTACACAAAATGTCATTACATACCCCACATATCATCCCACAATTAAACCAACAATTACATGGCCCACCTATTTTTTCCCTCTTTACCCTTACTTTTTCCACTTTTTCTTAAATACTCCATTTTCCTCAATGTTACCTTTGGTGTGGATCGGAGGGAGTATGACCCAACAACAAACATGAAAATTCGGTTATCAACTCAAAAGCACAAGTTTCCAAGCCTATCCATGGTGGGAAAGAAAATGTATCGTAAAAATCTGATTTTTGACGACTCTAATGATATAGAAAGTCAACCATTACTATGAAATTGAACAAAGTCATGCAATTATTTGATAAAAGTTGAATAAACATATGTATATATAAAACCATTTCAAATTGAAAAATGAAGAAGATGAACTCAACTACATGGTCGAAATTTGAGAAAACGGATCAAGAAAAATGGAGTAGCAAAGTGTAATTCAAACAACAAATCACAATATGAAAACTTTGAATCGTTTTAAGATAAATCGATGTTGAAGTTACGAGGTTCGAGATAGAAATGAAAAGATAAGGTAGAAAAGGCGAATTTTACATGAATTTCTCAGCTCACCAGGCCCACTCGGCCGAGTACTTAGGGCACTCGGTCGAGTGCATATCCACTCGGTTTAGTGACAGGTTACTCGATCGAGTGGAAACCTTCTAGAAGTTTTCCAGTTCCTTGAATTTGTCCACTCGGTCGAGTGACAGGTCAACTCGGTCGAGTGACTCATCCACTCGGTCGAGTGACTGGTCAACTCGCTCAAGCACTACTCTACTCGATCGGGTTTAGCCTCACACTCACCATGTTTGGTACATTAATCCCAAAATTATAACTATTCTATCAATAATCATCACCATTCATGCTTTAACAACGACACTAGCAAGCTCAAATATGCATATGATATCTACATGCCAAGATTCGGGACTAACATCCCTCACATCAACAAACACTAATCATATCTACAACATACTACTCACATTAGTCCACTTATCCATTCATCACATGCTATCTCAATCCATACAAGCAATTCTATCATATGATAACATATAACGAGCCACAACACACGTATTCACACCACTTTCACAATGATCATATTCCATGCCATATTCAAACACACATTAAATCAATAACACATATGCATTCATATTACGATTCACATAACGGTTCCCATACTCTAACCACCCACGTAGTGACCAACTGAGATGATAGGCACTAGCTTTGGCATGAGGGAGCCTACTCATCCGAAACCGATCTCCTATTGTGCTCATGTCGGGTTCATTTTACTTAGACTCTCCTGGGTTCATTTTTTATTCATTGGTTTTAGGTTCCAAAATCATCGCTCTGATACCACTTTCTAACACCCCAATTATCCGGCCAAGATAATTGAAGCATTACCATCTCGGTTTCCCGAGGTAGTGTTTCAAAACTTCAATAAAAGAACATTTTATTAATGTTATATTTACTGAATTACATAAACGTAAACAAATGAATAAAAGTACAACTCGTGACAACTATACTCTTCCAGCCAACTATACTCGTCTCATGATTTATCAAGCTCATCCTATCTCCCGCGTGCTATCCAAATAACTTGTACTTAACCTGCTCCCCATATGATCGAAAATATCATATAGATCAACACAGGCCACCCCGGAAATAGGCGACAATTACACAGACACACAAACGTCCGTAACGATAATTAAAGTGTGACAGACTCAAAGTATGTGACTATACAACATGACCATGATATGAATGAAACACCAATATCCAACCATCACACCGGTACCGGGACACGCCCAGACGTACCCACAACCGCTGGTGCCAGGAACACGTCCACGACACCATACTCACACAAGGTACTCCGAACACGTCGATGGTACCGGGCCCAAGAGCGACTCGGGTCCCCTGCCAAACATCGTGCCTCACCCACACGAGTCCCTCCAAAACTCAAGCCATTAATGTGCACATCCCTCTTTTAGTGGGAAACTCCAAGAGGCGACTCAAGCGGAAGACAGTCTCCCAACTGCGTTCCGTCTCCATAACAACAAGTAACCAATCAAACCTCCATGTCCCCCGACATACAAACAAGACAATATACAAGATATCATATAACATGCCAATTACCGACTCATTCAATGCAATTGATGACAAACGACTCATTTAACAAATAGACACATTACCGAACTGAGTAGGATAAACCTACCTTTTAGCAATCCCGTCAAATAAGCAAGCAAACGGACATAAATGCGCTCCTCCATAAAATTGGCACCTAATTACGATAATTAAATATAATTACTAACTAAACTAATTAAATTAAATACGAATTACTAACCTAATTAAATAACTTATTATGATCAAATTTAAATCCCGTCTCACTCATCTCATTAAACGTATTTCGAACCCGACTCCCGACTACTCCCAACTCTGACCACCACATGCCACTGCCACCGTGGACCACCACCACCAACCACGGTGGCCACGGACAGCAGCAGCAACCCACGGCCACCGCCAACAGCACCAACAACCCAACCTGACACCCTTATATAAACCGACCACAACAGCCACACCCCCCTCCTCTCCCCACACTGTGGACCGCCACCACCACGGTGGTCACAACCAAACCCCCACCTGCCATCTCCCTCAGACCTGACCCCCAACAACTACGACAACCACCGCAATAACCACCAACAACGAAAAACACAATAACGACAATAAACGGGCCGTAGACCCCCCCCCCCCCCCTTTTAGACTCGATTTCCGACCACCACAGCCACCATACCCACCACCCAAGACCACCACTATACTACCCACCCAACCCACGACCCAACCACCCCAAGGTCAGCCCAGGTCAGTCACGGTAAGGGTCAAAAATCCATCTTAAGACAGTTGCACAACAATAACTTATAAGCATGTATAGAACTCGATCAACCCAGATTTAGGGCAGTCCACGGCGACTACTTGGGCGGTCAATGATAGGTTAGGGTGGGTCAAGGTCAAGGCGGGTCAATGGTATAAATTAATTAAGATGAAATACGGTATTACCTTACGATCACGAGGCGAGGTGACAAAATCTCCTTTTCCTCTCTTTCTCTCTTCTCCCTTATCTTTTATGTGGATTTTGATGGATTATGTTAAGGTTGAGTCGATAAGGTGAGTGGGAGTTTCTAGTAACCGTCACAATTACTATCGTCTCGAGTTTATTATTATTATTATTATTATTATTATTATTATTATTATTATTATTATTATTATTATTATTTTATTATTCCGTCTCATACATAATTCGTATAAAATACAATATAATATTATTTATATAATTATAAAATACGGGGTATTACACCAGCTCATAAACTCACAAATCCCAAGAGACAAAAACCCAGTAAAACGACAACAAAACGAACAGAAGAAATCCGACAAAAAACATCTTGATCCAACAAAAGACTTAGCAACAACAAAGACACAACCAAAAGCCGCCATTAGGACACCCCCTTATGATCCGCGACGGACCGAAAACCACCAGGAACACACATGCAAGCACCAAACCGGAAAGACGGATCAACACCAAAGCCTTACTAAACAAAGAGACAACAATCCAATTGGCGGGGGAATAGGCCAGGGAAAGGGGAACGACGTATCCGATGGTCTGACCCATAAACTTAAGCAGCAACAACGGACTACAGCAAGTCCGGCCGCGAAGCCTAGGGAAGTGGGGAAAGGGGCGAGGGGTGGGGGAAACACCTCCCTAGTTGCATGCACGAAGAAAAATGATCCTGAAAACGATCCCCCTTCGAAGTCGACGCATGCACGGAGAATGGTGATCTAGTAAGACGGGGACAAAAGGGTGTGATGGGAAGGCAAGCTCGCACCTCAAACTAACCTTAATAGAGAATCGATCATTAAAAACAAGATGAATGTCGAAAATCCCCAAATTTAGAGTATATTTAAAAACACAAAACTGGGTAAAATTGATTAAATTGAGATTTGAGAGAGTGGTCACCGGAGATAGGCCAAAAGACGACCCAATCTCCGGCGACCGAGCAGGTATAATCAGGGAGTAATGGGAGGAAGGGGGAGGGTGGTGGTGACAAGTTTATTATTTGGGGGTTTTTTCTAGAGAGAGTGAAGAATATTGTCGAATATTCTATTGAGATCTCTTTGTACTATGCAATTATCTTCAATCGGCAGTCAACAGGAGGAGCTCATTTGATAACGAATTATAGTATCCTATGCATACTAAAATTTACTCCGTAACATTTAAATCCATGTGATACTAAACTCTAGTATCAAAGCCTTATAATCTCTTTTTTTTTAACCAATTGAATAATTATGATTAGTTATCTTTTAATTTACTATTTTAAAATTCTGATGGCAAAAACAATAGCCAATGACTCCAAAACAATAGCCAATGAAATCGTTCCAAAAGTTACTCTTTTAAGTATATATATTGATATTGAAGTGTACACTCATACAATTATTTTAATTTGTTTTGGACTATATAATATTTTAAATTGCGTTCCATTTGCATTTGGTTTGGACTGTATAGTTTCAGAATCGTATGTAAATTAATGTGTATGCTGATTTAATGTATATTATATGATTTACTTAAATATTGTTAAAATTGAAAATATAATAATCAACATACTAACATATCAGCGTATAAAGACGGTATTCAACAAAGAAATTAATATTGTTAAAATTGAAAATATAGTAATCAACATATTAACCTATTAGTGTATAAAAACAGTATTCAAGAAAGAAATTAATTCAGATGTACTTACAAAAGGGTCCACGATTATAACTTTTTTTGGAAAAAAAAACCTGAACATACTGACGTGGAGGCACAGAATTGCGAGAAATGTTCCTGTATTTATAAAAAATAAGATACACAAAAATGAGAATAATCTTATATAAATAAATAACATATATATATATATATATATATATATATATATATATATATATATATATATATATATATATATATATATATATATATATATATATATATATATATATATATATATAGAGAGAGAGAGAGAGAGAGAGAAGAGATCAACTAAGGCCAACATATCATATGAGTCCATAAGTTCTATTAAGGGCCCTTGGATGGTGAAAATGGATGGCCAAGATCAACCTCCAAAAAGTGTGTTTATGGACTAATATCACTCATTCTCTCCTCCTTCACTAATCCTTCTAATTAATCACTAATTCACTATAACTTCTTTTCCTCTCATCCACTTCTCCCATATATCACACAACTCATCTTCTCTCTAAAACCCCAAAAAATAAAAACCCAAAAAATCCAAATAAAAAAAAACCCAAAAACCCAAATAAATAAATAAAATCCAATTAAATCAAAAAACTCAAAAAATCCAAATAAATCAAAAAAATCCAAATAAATCATTCATTCTTCTCTTCCTCATTCACCACCACCCACCACTATCCCACCCGACACCACCCACCGCCCACCCCCACCGCCACCCACCTCCACCACCGCCGTCGGTAAATTCTATAAACTCGTTTTTTTTTTTTTCCAGATTTTGCGTCTCGGTTATTTTCGTCACTTTTTTTTTTATTTTTTTTTTAAAGATTTTGTGTTAAATTTGTTGTTTGGGTCGGTTTATTTTATTTGTTAATTTTTGTTGGTTTTTGTTGTTACTTATTCTTTTCAAATATCTTCTTGTTATACGTTTTTTTAAAAAAAAAATCGGGTTTTTTTGGTGATATACTTTTTTATTTTTACAAATGTCGTTTCTTTAAAATTCGTCTTGTTTATAAATTACTAGATCTAAAAAGCAGATATTTGAAACTTTAGTCTTTATTCACTGACATTATGTATAAGTTTAATTTACATTATGTACAACTTCAATGATATTGTGTGCAACTTCACCGATATTATGTATAACTTCACTGAACATTATGTATAACTTCACTGACATTATGTATAACTCCACTGACATTATGTATAACTTTAACTTACATTATGTACAACAATGACATTGTGTTAGTTTCAAATCTTAATTACATTTAGACAAAAGTTATACTACTATGGATTAAAGTTACACGATTTTTGGCCTAAAGTTATACAAAAAAGGATTAAAGTTATACAAAAAAGGACTAAAAGTTATACTATTATGGACTAAAGTTACACAATTTTGGACTAAAGTTATACAAAAAATGACTAAAGTTATACTATTATAGACTAAAGTTATACAGAAAAGGATTAAAGTTATACAAAAAGGGACTAAAAGTTATACTATTATGGACTAAAGTTATACAAAATATGACTAAAGTTATACTATTATAGACTAAAGTTATACAAAATGTGTACAACTTCAAAGACATTTTGTACAACTTCAATCAACATTAAGTATAACTTCACTGACATTATATATAACTTCAATCCACATTGTGTGCAACTTCAATGACATTGTGTTCAACTTCACTGTTATTATGAATAACTTTAGTGCATATTTGTATAACTTTAGTCCAAATTTGTATAACTTTAGTCCATATTTGTATAACTTTAAGTCCAAATTACTCTAGTCCATAAAGTGACATTATTTAGTCCAAAATAGCACTACTTTAGTCCAAAAATGAAGAGAAATGAGAAGAATAAGAGATTTAATATTTTAAGCGTATAACTTTAGTCCAAAATTGTATAACTTTAGTCCAAAATTGTATAACTTTAATGCACGCAGTATATAACTTTAATAGTTAAGATGTATAACTTTAATGCACCCAGTGTATAACTTTAATAGACAAGATGTAGAACTTTAGTCCAAAATTTGTGTAACTTCAATTTATACAATGTATAACTTTAGTAGTTAATAGTATAACTTTATTTTGATTATTGTATAACTTCAGCCCAAAATATGAAACTTGAAAAATAACAAATTAGAAATTAAAAACAACAAAGATCAAAAATTAGAAAATACAATACAATAATAAATAATCTAACAAAAAAATATAGTGGACTGAAAAAAGTAGATCTGAAAAAAATGAATAATAAAAAAAAAAACCAAACTTTAATAAAAGAAAAAACCAAAATCCAAACCAACAATACTAGAAAAACAAAAATCCTTATCTAAAAAAAAACCATAATATGTAAACACTGAAAAAAGGCCAAAACAAATAATGAAAAAAAAAACCGAAAGACATCCCACAAACCAAATTCTCAAAAAAAAATAATAGTCTAACCAAATTCTCAAAAAATTTATATATCGTGTGTATAACTTTAATGCACGCAGTGTATAACTTTAATGGACAATATGTATAACTTTAGTCATAAAAATTGTAACTTTAATGTTTCAAGGGTATAACTTTAGTCATAAAATGTATAACTTTAGTCATAAAATGTATAACTTTAGTCATAAAATGTATAACTTTTGTCGTAAATAGTATAACTTTAATGTTTAAAGGGTATAACTTTAGTCGTAAATTGTATAACTTTTATGTTTTAAGGGTATAACTTTAGTCGTAAATAGTATAACTTTAATGTTTTATGTTTATAACTTTAGTCGTAAATAGTATAACTTTAATGTTTTAAGGATATAACAAGACACAAAAAAAGAATATAGTATGTATTTTAAATGAGAAATCTGAAAAAGAGTAAAAAAGAGTTTTTTTTAAATCAGAAATTTTTTTAAAAAAAAATACAACAAAACGAAGACGAAATCTGAAACAACTAAAAAAATACAACAAAGCAATAAACACAAAAACATAAAACAATTCAATTAAAAAAAAACGTGATCTGTCAAGAACAACAACAAACAAACAAAAGCAAACAATAACAATAACAAAATCAAAACATGACACAAATCATCCTACAATAACAATAACAAATAAGATTTGAAAAAAAAAAAGAGATCTAAGTAGAAGGAGAAGGCGCGGTCTGGTGGTTGCGGTGATTGAGGAGAGGAGGGAGTACGGCTGGTGGAGGGTCGTCGGTGTGTGGCGGCAGCAAGGAGGGCGTCGTCGGAGGGAGGTCAGGATCTGGGTGTTGCGGGGTCATTGTTCGGAGGGAGGTCGGGATAGGGAGGCAAAGGGAAGGCCGGTTGCGGAAGGGTGGTGTATGGCGGCGGTTGTCGTGCGATTGATATTAGTGGTTGTGGGTGGTGACGCGTCCAGATCTGGGGAGTGAGGAGGTCGTGGAGACGGCGGGAGTGGATTGGTGGCGAGTGTGGGTGGTTGGTTGTGCGAGGCAGGTGGGTGGTTGGTTGTGCGGTTGTGGGGTGGTTCGTGGCCGGTTCGTGGCAGGAGGGAGGACGGTATGGTGGTGGTGAATGGTGGTGGAAGGGTGGCTTGTTATGGTGGTGTTGTCGATGAAGTTGTTATTGTTTGTTTTTTTTTGGTTTTTTTTTGTTGATTTGGTTTTTTTTTGAGAGAATGAGAGAAAAATGAGAGAGAATGAGTGTATGAAAGAAGTGTGAAAGAATGAATAATGAGGAAGTGGGTAGGGAGATTAGAATGGTGGAAGAGTTATACAAAATTAGGAGGAGTTATACACAATTAGGAAGGGAGATTAGGGAGGTTCATTTGTGACCCTTGAATGAGAATGAGATGTAATCTCATCCCTCCATCCCTTCCATCCTAAGGTCCTTATAAGGACTTAGGGACTCATAAGATGTAAGGGCCTTATAAGAACCCTTCTCTCTCTCTCTCTCTCTCTCTCTCTCTCTCTCTCTCTCTCTCTCTCTCTCTCTCTCTCTCTCTCTCTCTCTCTCTCTCTCTCTCTCTATATATATATATATATATATATATATATATATATATATATATATATATATATAGAGTGGTTCTTCTAAGGTCCTTACATCCATTGAGTCCATAAGTCCTTATAAGAGCCCTTGGATGGAAGGGATGGAGGGATGAGATTACATCTCATTGAAGGGTCACAATTCTCCCTCCCTAATCTCCTTCCCTAATTGTGTATAACTCTACCTAATTTTGTACAACTCTACCACCATTCTAATTCTCCCAACTCACTTCCTCATTCACTCATCCTTTCTCATTTCTCACATTCACTCTTTCTCTCTCATTTTCTCCCACCCTCTCTAAACAAAAAAAAACCAAGTTCATAAAAAAAAAAAACAAACTAAAACAAAACCAAAAAAAACCAAAAAAACTTCCGGTCAGCCGCCCCCCACCACCCCCACACAACCACCCACAACCGACAACTTCCCCCCACGACCCCCACACCACACCCGCACAACCCCGCACCAACCCACACGACCCCGCAACCCCACGACCCCCACACCACACCCGCACAACCCCGCACAACACCGCACCAACCCACACGACCCCGCACCACCCCCTAGCACCCGACAACAACAACAAGACGCCGACACCCTTTCCAACCCCCACTCGCCACCAGCCCACAACCGCACTGTGCCACCCTCACAACCCCGACACCACACACCAGCCGGCCTCCTCTCCACCACCAATTCACCACCATGAACCGCCTCCTCGCGCCCCACGACAGCAACAACCCAACCACCGAACAAATAAAAAATTTAAACGTGGTGGGTTGCCTCGTTTCAGATTTGTTTTTCTTTTGATTTTTTTAAAATTAAGAGGTTGTTGGTGGTGGTGCTTTGTATGTCGATTGGGTTTCTCCCATTTCAGTTTTTTTTTTTTTAGATTTGTTTGTTTCGTTTTTTTTATTTAAATCTAGTTTCTATATATTTAGATTTGTTTTGTTTTTTTCGTATTTTTTTTTCATATCTATTGGGTTTCTTGTTGTGGATTTTACGATTGATTTTTTTTTTTTAGATTTATGTGTTTTTTTGATTTTTTATTGTTTTTGTTTTGTTTATTGTTTTTTATTATTATTGTTATTTGGTATTTGGTTATTTGGTTTTATTATTGTTATTTGTTTTTTTGTTATTGTTATTGTTATTTGGTTTTTTTATTATTGTTATTTGGTTTTTGTCATTGTTATTTTGGGCTAAAGTTATACAATAATCAAAATAGAGTTATACTATTAATGTCTAAAGTTATACATTGTATAAATTGAAGTTACACAAATTTGTTATTTGATTTTTTGGACTAAAGTTATACATCTTGTCTATTAAAGTTATACACTGCGTGCACTAGAGTTATACACACGATATTTAAATTTGGTTTTATTATTTGGTTTTTTTTTAGATTTTAGATTTGGTTTTTTGTGATTGTTATTTGGTTTTTTTTTAGATTTTAGATTTGGTTTTTTGTGATTGTTATTTGGTTTTTTGTTTTGTTATTGTTATTATTGTTATTTGATTTTTTTACTATTTACGACTAAAGTTATACATTTTATGACTAAAGTTATACATTTTATGACTAAAGTTATACTCTTATGGAATAAAGTTATACAATTTTGGACTAAAATTACACAAATTTGGACTGAAGTTATACAAATAAGGACTAAAGTTATACAAATAAGGACTAAAGTTATACAATTTTGGACTAAAGTTATACAAATTTGGACTACAATTATACAAAAAATGATTGAAGTTATACAAATAAGGACAAAAGTTTTTCAAATAAGGACTAAAGTTATACAACAATGGACTAAAGTTATACAAAAATGATCCAAAGTTATACAAATATGGACTAAAGTTATACAAAAAAGGACTGAAGTTATACAAAAATAGACCAAAGTTATACAAAAAACGACAAAAATTATTCAAAAATCGACCAGAGTTATACAAAAATGCACCAAAGTTATACAAAAATTGGACTAAAGTCATACAACAATGGACTAAAGTTATACAAAAAATTGGACTAAAGTTATACAAAAATGAACCAAAGTTATACAAAAATGAACCAAAGTTATACAAAAATGGACCAGAGTTATACAAAAATGCAGCAGAGTTATACAAAAAATTGGACTAAAGTTATACAAAAAATGAACCAAAGTTATACAAAAATGAACCAGAGTTATACAAAAATGCACCAGAGTTATACAAAAGTTAGTAACTTTTGTATAACTCTGGTGCATTTTTGTATAATTCTGGTGCATTTTTGTATAACTTTGGTTCATTTTTGTATAACTTTGGTTCATTTTTTGTATAAATTTAGTCCAATTTTTTGTATAACTCTGATGCATTTTTGTATAACTCTGGTCCGTTTTTGTATAACTTTGGTTCATTTTTGTATAACTTTGGTTCATTTTTGTATAACTTTAGTCCAATTTTTTGTATAACTTTAGTCCATTGTTGTATGACTTTAGTCCAATTTTTGTATAACTTTGGTGCATTTTGTATAACTCTGGTCGATTTTTGAATAACTTTGGTTCATTTTTGTATAACTTTGGTTCATTTTTATATAACTTTAGTCCAATTTTTGTATAACTTTAGTCCAATTTTTTGTATAACTTTAGTCCAATTTTTGTATAACTTTAGTCTTTTTTTGTATAACTTTGGTCTATTTTTGTATAACTTTGGTTCATTTTTGTATAACTTTAGTCAATTTTTGTATAGTTTTAGTCCTTATTTGTATAACTTTAGTCAATATTTTAGTAGATCTTAGTTGAAAAAAAGTACATCACCAAAAAAAACGATATTTAAAACCCGAAATTTTTATTTAAAAAACGTATAATAAGAATAGATTTGAAAAGAATAAATAACAACAAAAACTAACAAAAATTAAGAAATAGAATAAACCGACCCCAAACAACTAATTTAACACAAAATCGAAAAAAAAAAAAAAAAAAAAAAAAAAAAAAGTGACGAAAATAAACCGAGACGCAAAATCTGGAAAAAAAAAAAAAACGAGTTTATATAATTACCGACGGCGGTGGTGGAGGTGGCGGTGGATGTGGGCGGTGGGTGGTGTCGGGTGGGATAGTGGTGGGTGGTGGTGAATGAGGAAGAGAGAAATGAATGATTTATTTGGTTTTTTGATTTATTTGGATTTTTTGATTTATTTGGATTTTTTGGGTTTTTTAATTTATTTGGATTTTTTGGGTTTTTTTTATTTATTTGGATTTTTTGGGTTTTTTATTTATTTGGATTTTTTGGGTTTTTTTTTTGAGGTTTTGAGAGAAGAGAAGAGTGAAATGTGTGAGATGAGAGAGAAATGGGTGGGTAGAAAACAAATATATAGTAAATTAGTGGCTAATTAGGGTGGATTAGTAAAGTGTGTTAATTTGCTTGTATAATGACTTTGGGTGGGTTCATCTCATCCCTCCATCTCCCTCCATCCAATGGCTCACAAAAGACCTTATGGACTCAATATATATCATGGCCTTACATGATCCCTTCTCTCTCTCTCTCTCTCTCTCTCTCTCTCTCTCTATATATATATATATATATATATATATATATATATATATATATATATATATATATATATATATATATATATATATATATATATATATATAGTCGGGATCCGGTGAGAACTCCTAAATATTTGAGGATTGAGGATTAGTGAATACAATATCACAGGTTCTTCAATACAATATCACGAAAAATCCGACCTTTGCCAAAAAAATTTTTTTTTTTTTAAAAAAAAAAATTATAATTTTTTTTTTCTGCACAGGTGTTTTTTTTTTTGTGATATTTTATCGAATAACCTGTGATATTGTATTGAACAACCTATGATATTGTAACGAAATCCTCAATCCTCAAAAAGATAGTGTATCCTCACATGATCCCATTCCTATATATATATATATATATATAAACTGGGTTCGGAAGGTGTGGATACGACATGTCCAATTCAGCCTCACCGTTAATGACAATTTAGTCATTAATTACAGGCATTAATGTAAGATAAATATCAATATCAACAATAATTTAATAAAGTTATTTATTAGATAAAATTAAATAAGTAATATAGATAATTTAAAAAATATTTTGAAAAAAAATATGAAACTAATTTTTTAAAATTTATAGCGAAAAATGCTTTCGTATGAGTATAAGTTTCATTGTACTCCCCGTAGGAATACATAAATTATGTAGATCTCACAAAAAGATGAAATGTAATAAAACTTCACTTTTTTAATTTAAATGCATCTATACAGTACAATACAAACAATTTACATAAGAGTTAAGCATTTATAAACATTGTTTTAATTTTTATTTTTGCATGTATCTAAAAACTCTATTTATACAAATTTCAAATTGTCAAAATTCTATTTAAATATTTTTATATCGTGGAATTATGATAACAAAATTTTAAAATCTTATTATGCAAATTGAGGGTTTTAAAACATAAATTAGCATCGAATTCCATATATTTATTTTATATGCAACTTCAAATTGTTGATTAGAGCCTTTTAAAAAATCCTTTTTGAAAATTACAGCCTTATATAATTTTTTTTGTAAATTACATCCATAATAACACTTTTCTTCCAAAATTGCACCAAGTTGAGAATTCCGGTGATTTTTTTAAAGATCCGACCGATATACCCTTGTCTTATATTATAGCTTACTTACCCAGATTTCTTACCTCTCTCATATCATTTTATCCTAAAATCTCATATCTTCCTCACCACTCTCTAAAATTTTCCCCTAATTTCTACTTGGAAGAATAAGTGTTCATACACCATAATTATTTTCAATTTTAACAAAATTCATTCCCTACTCAAATCCATTCCCCATTTCCCCTACTGAAAGCCATTGCCCATTTCCCCTAATTTATATTTACTAAAATTGAATTGAATTTTAGGGTTTATGTCTAAAATTAGTTTTTGGTCTTATTTTCGTTTTTCATAAGCATTTGGTAGGGGTGCCAACCCCGGATAAAGCATGCATATGCGCCAAAGGATACCGGTATATGTGCCAAAGGGGTAGTAGCAGAAAGGGCAATAGATTATTACAGCCGTTTTCTGTAATTCATCAGATTAAATAAATTAATCATTAGACCGACGATGGTTTAGGGATAGCTGTATGAGTTGGTATATTCTTCTTTTTATTGTCTCATTCAATTAAATTGATTAGGATATATATATATATATATATATATATATATATATATATATATATATATATATATATATATATATATATATATATATATATATATATATATATATATATATATATATTTGAGGTATTATTCTTATCATTTGTCTCATTCAATTAAATTGATTAGGATAGATGTTGAAGAAAGGGGTAAATTAGGAGATTTATTATATCATTCAATTAAATTGATATGGAGAATTAAAAGAGATGATAGCCAAATGAAATGTAAAGAATATAAGAGAATATACAAGATGAAGGTAAGGGCAATTTCGTCATAAAAGATAAACTTAAGTGACAAAAATTCAAATTTGCATCAATTTTCCGCCCGAGTATATGTTTTGGCTATAACTTCTCATCACAAGTAATATTATGGCTGTAATTTTCAAAAAGTGGTTTTTAAAAGTCTGTAATTAACAATTTTCTCTTTGTTTAATTGAAAAGAAATGAGAAATATCAAGTGGGTATACATAGTGTGGTAAATAGTAGGTATGTGCATTATCGCATGAACTGCATATTAATAATCACAATAAAAATAATGGTTACATTAAGGACATTTGTGTTATAAGAGATGTGAGAAAATAAGAATTATAATTTTTTTTTGGATATTCTCAAATAAATGTTGTCTACACCATTTATAAAACATCGTCTATTATTTACTTTATATATTTTATTTAAAAATATTTTGAAGAAAATACGTAAAAAATAATTTTGAAAAAAAGTTATAATCTATTTTATTTTTAAGTAAAATACTAAATGTTATATATCAGTTATATTATTTTTCCTTCAATTATAATAATAAAATATATAAACAGACCGTGTGAAGTATGGGATCAGGGGTGGACCCACGGTCAAGGTTGGTGTTGCAATTGCTACACCAAAAATAAAATTTTATGTGAAGAAAATTAAATTTGCTACACCATTATTACAAATTTATTGCTCAGTAATTAACCATCTTAACTTCCCAAAACTGAGTTATTCTAGCATAAATTTCCAAAGTGTCCACTCCAATTTCCGAATCGTGGCATTTAATGTCATGCAATTAATGTTAAAACTCTTTCTCACAATATAAAAGTATGTATTTGGTTTTTCATCCTCATATAAGTTTGTGATTATATAATTTTTTTAAAGAAAAATTTGTGTAAATCTACACAAATAACATTATACCTCCAGTGGTACAATAGCATCATACAACCAAGTTATATCTTATCGAGCTTATGTGTAAATTTTTTTGAGCTTCTTAAAGTTAATTTTTTTATGTTTAAGTGAGTGGGTTCAGAAATTTTATGGTATAGCTCGACTTCTTTAAAACAAAACTCGAAAACTTTATTATATAGCTCAGGTTCTAGAGTATACAACTCGGTACAATTGGTTGTAGGATCTATTAACTGGTAAATCTGGACACTCACGTCAAAATAATGTAAATGAAAATATTAAAAGCGCAAAATGTTAGATTCTCAGTGATAAAATAAATTTGCAAGGTACTTTAATTTGCCAGTGCAAATAATTGTTCCGGGTGTAATTCCGGAGCAGGATTTGTTACCACGTAAGCTCGTAGAATGATGACTTTGCTTGACTCTTCCTTTCGGCCTCTCCTGAAACAATGAACAAACTGAGGGCTCGGCTGGTACCAAGCGTACTCACTCCGACGCTCAAGTCAGTAAACTTAAAGGGATTAAGTTGTGTGTTACTTGGCAAAGTATATTGTAGAGAGATAAGGGAGTTTATACCAGATTTATAGTGAGTATTAGGGTAAATTGTGGATTATTCGATCGTTTTCTCAATGAGGATTGAGGAGTATTTATAGAGTTTCACCTTTTGTCACGTAGTGGCCAAGTGGCAGAGCAGGTGGAAAGACTGTTCTACCCTCGGCCGAGTGGACCCTTGGCAGGCCGGCTGGCCTGGTTGACTCCATGCCGAGGGGACTTGGATGTGAGTACGCGGATATGTCTCCCGGCTGGTTAGTTGCCTAGCCGAGACCCAAGTGACAGGCCGACAGGTTGCGTCGGTTAAATTTTGTCTAATACGTTGACTTGCTGTGGATGTCTTTGACCTTGCTCAATATGTTGACTCGGTCAGCGGGTGCAGAATATGCCCCATCAATTTGCCCCCAGCATAGTCTATGCCGTGGTATGGACCTTCGATGAGTGTTGAGCGTATTCTGCGCAAGAAAAATTTCTTCCCCGGCTTCTTCTTCCTCGGATTGGTTCTGCTCAGGCCGTATCATATCCCCCCTCCACATGGATGTGTAACGGACATCCTATGTGGAAAAGAAAGTGGCGCTGGCCGAGACCAAGGTTGAGAGTGCCGTTTGTGCTTTTGATTGCCCCCGGCCGGTGCTGTCTTTGCTTTGTTGATTAGCTGGCCGTTTGGCAAGTAGATACCAAGGAGCGTGTTGAAGAAAATACGTCGATTGGCTTTCTGTCAAGGAGCGTGTTGAAGAAGATACGTTGATTGGCATTCTGTGGCTGCATGCTTGACACGTGGCTCGGTGTTGATTGGTTGACGCTTCATGGGCTTTGCCCTGATTGGTCCATTTCATGGGCTTTGCTCTATAAATAGAGCAGTGTGCCCCTTAATTTTCCGCACAAATTTCATTTTCTCAAAAAAAAATTCTTCTCTCTAGCTTTCTTCGAAGAAACCTCTCTCTAGTCTTCAAAGCGTTACTCGGCGTAACACTTTTCCAAGGTAAACAAACAAATTTTTCAACTTTTATTTGTTAAGTATTTGTTGTCATGTCTTCTAACGATCTTTGGACCAGTACTTACGGGGGCGAACCGTCGCATCCTGATGAGCAGGAGCCACTTGCCGTTACCCCGCTAAGGTTCGAGGGCCCCAGGTCTCCTTCTCCTGAAATTGATGAGAGATATTTGGAGGGTATTGATGATGACGATGATGAGGCGACCCCTTCTGCCGTAGAGAGGCCGCTTGTTTCGGGTCACGGTGATGCCTGCTCGATCAGTCCTGATCGTGCCTAGACGAATAAGTTCGCTAGCTGCTCCGGCTCTGAACTTTTTGAACACCATTACTCCTTCGGCAGGAGGTATAGAATTGTTATCCCTGAGGAGGGTCAGGCGGTCTGTTGCCTTCCCGAGGGTTGTATCGGCGTATACATCAGACACTGGAGTATGGGCTCGGTTTCCTCGAATGAATAAGTTCTTTGCCATTATTAAAGCCATGAATGTCGCCGTGGCCCAACTGCATCCGTTGGCCATCAGGACGATTGTTGGTTTCGTATGGTTGTGTCTTTTCAAAGGGGAGGCCCCAACGGTGAACCTCTTTCGCCGGCTTCACCACCTTCGACAGAATGTCCTAGGTGGCACGGTGGTACGATATCTGACCGAGCCGGGTTATATCACCGTCTCTAAGCTTACTTCTTGCAAGGATTGGAAGGGGCGGTGGGTATACGTTGAGGTTCGGAGGACTATCCGTCTGCCCGGTCCTTCGGGACCACGTCAATTTGCGGTGCGAGAATCAAGGGGAGCATGACGGATACGTCTCAGGAATAAGCTTAAGATGGACGCCGCAGGTCTATCTTAATGAGGACGAAAAAACGGGCAATGAAGTGTTTGAGGTCGAGAAGGATGGGACGCCGAAGGGATGGATGCCCCGACACGGATCGTTCTTCGGGATGAACTGCTCTGCGCACGTCGGCCTCATACCGGCCCTCGAACAGGGTGAGTGGGGTCGGTGTGAAGCCCATCTTTGCTTTTTATGTTTCTGTTTTTGAACTTTGGTTTATTTCTTTTACGTAACTCCTGCTTCGTTTCTTCTGCAGACCGATTTGGCCCGGAACTGCCTGCCTCCGTTCTCCAGAGGTTGGGACTTGACGAGAACGGGAGAGTCGTTGAGCTGCATCATAAGGCCCTGCCACGTGATCGCAGACCGGCTCCTCACGAACTTATGGAGCAGCAGTTGAAGGCATTGGATGTGACGGCGGCTCAGGCGCGGATTGCCGGTAACGTGCCGCACCGGAGATCAAAGAAAACGTCAACGGCGGCAACGGCGTCAACCCCAGCTCAATCTTCAGTCCCTGTGGTCCAAAGGAGCAGGTGGTGGTGGTCGTCGATGTTGAAGAGGAGGTCACCGTTGCTGAGGGTCCTCCTCTTTCAAATAAGAGAAAAGAGACAGCGTCTCTTGCTTTGCGTTATTACCGAGGTAGGTATAAAGAAAAGGGTCCTCCAACCAAGAAGGCCAAGGCTGGTACGGATCTAACCTATGGCTCAGATTTAGCTGGTTCATTAGGCGTTCCTGATGACAGACTTTCTGACATGTCAATGAATGTTGACATGAATGCTTTGTCCGAATTTTTTGTAGATCAACCGCTGCCGGCTGTCCCTCTCACTGAACGGCAATTGGAGAAGCGGCCTGTGCAGACGGGCGATAAAAATGCCACTGTCGACTCCTCATCCCTGAAGCCTTCCCCCGCCCAGATCAGGGCGGAAGGCATAAGGCTGTCCAAGATGCTGACGAAGTGGACTGAACTAGCCGGCGCTCACATTATGGAGCAAGAAAAGTTCATGGCTGAAGCTGCCCCTGTGCTTGAACGGCTTAGGCTCGAGCTTGATGCCTCTAAGCAAGAGGCCGAGAAGGCGAAGAAGGACTTCCAGGCCGCCGAAAATGATTTCCTCGCTGAGCGAAAGCTCAGGGAGGACGCTGAGAAGGCGGTCCTAGCCGAGAGGGCCAAGGTTGAGGTAGTACTGGCTGATGCCGCAAAGCTGCGGGAGGAGCGGGAGAAGCTCCAGGGCGGTTACGATGCTGTGGCTGAGCAGAGGGCCAAATGGAAGTCCCTGCATCTGACCTAGGCGAAGGAGCACAGGAACACAAAGGCCATCCTTGCTCAGAGGGAGAAGGACATTGAGACGCTCCAAACCGTCATCATCCCTAACATGTGTTCCCAGTACCGGGACCAGGCCAAAGATGCCACCAGGGAAGTAATCAAAGAGCTCTTTCCTAAAGACCCCTTCCCGTGGCAGGATTTTGACCGGCTTCTTGATGAGAAGGCGGCTGCTGCGGAGGCAAAGGCTGCGGAGAAGGCAGAGGCGGCAAAGGCCACTGAGGAGGTTGTGGAAAGGGCGGCCCGGGATGCCAAGGTGAAGGAGGCCAGAGAGGAGGCTGAAAGGGCAAGGGCACGTGAAGCTGCCAAGCCTTCTTCTGGACCGGCCACCAAAGATGATGCTGCTGCTGCCGGTGGCGAGCAGCAACAAGCATAGGGAGACGGGCGGTCGTCACCAGACTCACCTGGCCCTTCGGATAGCTTCAGCTGTTCGGGGGCCAACTTTTGAGCCTTCTCTCCTTGCCATCCTTTTGGCGCTTCATTATCTCAATGTGATACTTTTTGTTGTTCCTTCTTCTTCTTTTTTGTAAAACTTTGGTAGGTTGAGTTTAGGCTATCCTTATTGGGACGGCCGTCGACTTCGTTTTGTATCACCTGTAAACATGTTTAATAAAGTTTGTTTATTTGCCTCGGCTTGGCCGGGCTTTGATCACAATCCTTCATTCAGTTGTCTTCGTTCGTTATTAATTGAGCGCTTTTTTTCGTTTTTAACTTCGGCTTGGCCGAGGCGGTTAGAATGCGATCTCATTTGTACTTACGCGTTTTTAAACATGTTGGCATGTCGGTCGCTTCCTCCTTCACTCTCGGTCTGGCCGAGGCGTCAGATTTGTGCTTCCCAACCGCCGTTGTGAACATGTTAGCGTATCGGTCGTTGTGTCCCGTCCTCCGGCTTTGGCGGGGCAATCGAGGTTACGGCTCGACGGCGTTCAGTATCTGTAGACATGTTGATCGCTTCCTCTTTCACTCTCGGTCTGGCAAGGCGTCGGTTGCGTTTCTCAACCGTACTTATACGTTCCTAAGCATGTTGGTCGCTTTCGCGAGTATCAGCGCTGTTGGCAAATCGCGTTTCCTCGTCACTCCGGCTTTGGCCGAGGCAACCGAGTTTACGTTTGACCGCTTTCTGTATCTATAGACATATTGATCGCTTCCTCTGCCACTCCCGGATTGGCCGGGGCAGTCAGATTTGCGTCTCAACAGTGCTTATACGCTTTTACACTTCGGTAGTGACTGTCCGGCTTTGGCCGCGGCGTCTATTCTGGCATGACTATGGAGGGGACAAGTATTTTAATGGAAAACTTGGATTATTCTTCATAAGGTGTAATCATGCGTTGGGGTGTCCACAACGGTCTCGGACACCTCCGCCGTTATACAAAATATTTCCTTAAGTTGTCCGTGTTCCAGTGGCTCATCAAAGGAACACCCTCGTGTCCGTCGGCCAGGTATGTACCGGCCTCATTTCTTCAACCACCTTGTAGGGTCCTTCCCAGTTGGCCGTCAATTTTCCATGGACGTTTCCTTTGTTTGTGGCGGCCGACTTTCTTAGGACTAGATCTCCTACTCTTAAGTCCCTTTTGTGGACCCTACGGTTGTATGCTCTTCTCATCCGGTTTTGATATACTTCCAAGTTAAGCCGTGCCGTGTCTCGACTTTCTTCGACCAGGTCTAGGGAGGCTTTCAGGCCTTCCTCATTTTCGACTGGGTCAAAAGTTTGCGTTCTGAATGTCGGCACCGCCGCTTCAATTAGCGGGACGGCCTCGGACCCATAGACAAGGTGGAATGGATTGTATCCCGTTGCTTCTTTCTCCGTGGTTCTAAGGGACCACAGGACGCCGGGTAGTTCATCAGCCCACCTTCCCTTTAGATCTTCAACCTTCTTTTTCAGCCCGTTTAGGATTGTTTTATTAGCTGCTTCCGCCTGCCCGTTGCTCTGAGGGTGGCAGACGGAGGAGTATGCAAACTTGATACCGAGCTCTTCTAGCCAGTTCATTACCATGTCACTCCAAAACTCTCGGCCGTGGTCAAATACCATGACTTGGGGTAACCCAAAACGAGTTATGATGTTCTCCCAAATCACCTTTCTTACGGCCGCCGTGGTCTTGGCAGGTACCGCGACAGCCTCGACCCATTTGGTGAAGTAGTCAACGGCAACGATCAGGTACTTCCTTCCTTCGGAGGCCGTCGGAAAGGGTCCTAGTAAATCCATCCCCCATTGTGCAAATGGCAGGGGACTAAGTACCGGTTGCAGGTCTCGGGAAGGTGCGTGTATCACCGGAGCATGCATCTGACAATTCTTGCACTTCTTGGTCTTAGCTCTGGAATCCTCAAGCATGGTAGGCCAGAAGTAGCCGGCTCGGAGAGCTTTGTGGGCTAGCGTTCTTGCCCCCATGTGATGTCCACAGATGCCTTCGTGAATCTCTGTCAGTATGAGCTCGCGTCGGTGGGCCGACACATTTCAAAAGTGGTCTTATCACGGACCTTCGGTATAGTTCTCCTTCGAACACCAAGTACCGTGCGGCGATCCTTCTTATCTTCGGGAGAGGCTGCGGTCCTCCGGTAACTCTTTTGTTAGTTTGTATTTCATTATCGGAGTCATCCACGTCGTCTCGGCTTCTATGTCGCCCACCATGCCGACGGTCTCAGTGATGCTTTTAGCATTCCTGATATCCACCAGCACGGTTTGGTGACATTCTTGATGGTTGAAGCGGCAAGTTTTGAGAGAGCGTCGGCTCGGTTGTTCTCAGACCTGGGGATGCATTGGATTTGGAAAGATTTCAATTTTGCGGTGTCAGCTTTTACCCTTTCCAGGTATCTTACCATCCCGTCGTCTCGAGCCTCATACTCTCCTCTGATTTGATTAGTGACTAAGAGTGAATCTGTTTTCACCACAACATGCTCCGCCCCGGCAGCTCTAGCTAGCTCGACTCCAGTTATCACCGCCTCGTATTCGGATTCATTGTTTGAGGCCGAGAAGGTAAACTTCAAGGCGTACTCAAACTCGTCCCCGTTTGGGCTGATGATAAGGATGCCGGCTCCTGAGCTGTTCGTCGTGGAGGACCCGTCGGTGTATACATCCCACACTCCGGGATTTGGTTCTTCTTGATATGTGCACTCGGCCGGGGAAGTCCGCAAGTGCTCGCCCCTTTATCGAGGGCCTCGGCTTGTATTGAATGCCGAAGCCGGATAGCTCTACTGCCCATTTGATGAGCCTGCCGGATTTTTTGAATTTTTCCAATGCTTTCTCCAATGGCTGGTCGGTTAGGACCGTCACGGGATGTGCGTCGAAGTAATGTTTCAATTTCCTTGCGGCAACGGAACGAGCAAAGACAAAGGCGTCGCGCTTTTTCGATCGGTGGGTAATTTCTTTCGGCCAGCAGTGTATGGTCGATAAAGTAGATTGGGTGTTCTTGCTTATCTTCTTCTCTCGACGATTACAGATCGACCGTGGCCGAGGTAAGCGCTATGTATGGATATAGCGTCTCCCCAAAGATCGGCCGGGACGGGGTCGGGAGAGTTAGAAGATGAGCTTTCGTTGCCTGAAAGCCGTGCTCTGTTCCTCCCCCCAGCTGAAGTCTTTATTCCCCTTCAACACTTTGAAGAATGGGGTTCTCTTGTCGGCTGACCGAGAGATGAAACGGGCGAGAGCCGCCATCCTCCCGGTCAACATCATAACCTCTTTTCGATTCCTCGGCTCCGGTAGGTCCAGTATTGCTTGAACTTTTTCTGGATTGGCATCAATTCCCCTGGCGCTGACAAGCACGCTGAGTAACTTACCTGCCCGGACACCGAAGTTGCATTTCATTGGGTTAAGTTTCATCTTGTATTTCCTTAGTGAACAAAATGTTTCGCTCAAGTCGGCCAAGTGCTCGCTGTCAGACTTGCTTTTTACAATAGCATCGTCGACGTAAGCCTCGATGTTTCGCCCTTTTTGATCTTGAAACACTTTGTCCACCAGCCTAGTGTAAGTTGCGTCAGCGTTTTTCAAACCGAACGGCATCATTTTATACATGTATGTGCCGTGTATGGTGATGAATGCGCACTTAGGCATGTCTTCTTCGGCCATGAATACCTGATGGTACCCTGAGAAGGCGTCTAGCAGGCTTAGCATAGTGTAGCCTGCCATTGCGCCAATTAAGCTATCTATTCGAGGTAAGGGATAGCAATCTTTAGGGCATGCTTTATTAAGATTTGTAAAATCAACACACATCCTCCACCCCCCTGATGACTTCTTCACCATTACAACATTTGCTAGCCACTCAGGGTAAGTACAAGGCATGATAAAGCCCGCCTCTAACAATTTGTCTACCTCGGCCTTGATGGCCTCGTCTTTCTCGGCCGAGGAGTTCCTCATCTTCTGCTTGACAGGGCGAGCGGTGGAGAGCACGTTCAGCTTGTGAAAGATCACCTCTCGGCTCACGCCTGGCATCTCGGCGGCTAAGTACGCGAAGACGTCTTTGTTCTTCCTCGGCGGGTCTAGGAGATCGGCTCGAATTTTGGCTCCGGCCGACACCGAGCGATTACGGTGCGTCCCGGGTCAATTTCCACTTGCTCGGTCTCGGCTCCTTCGACCATGCCGACGGTGTTCATCGGATCACCCTCCTGTTGTAAGGATGGGCTCTTCCCTTTCTCTGATTTCTTCGCCACTTTGAGGGATTGCATGTTACACCCTCGCGAGATATTTGGACATTGACAATTTCGTCTCTCTCGTCCTTTGAGACGAGCTTTGTGCCTCCCCGGTCCGAGACATACATCAATGTCGGGGCCGGATGGACATTACAAGATCGGCCTCGCTCAAAGTAACCCGGCCTATCGAACATTGTAGGCGGACGAACCATCAATGACCACGAACTCGGATAAAACATTCTTCGCCGCATCCGCTTTGGCGAACATCACCGCAACCTGATTGACCCGGGGTACCGGCCGGCCTCGAGAAGTCTGTATAGTGGGTTGGTGCGGGGCTCGGGTCCTCAATCTTGAGGACCGAGATTGAGGAAGCATTCCCCGAACATGATGTTCGTGTAGGCACTGTATCAATTAGGCACCTCTTAACCAAGTGGTTGGCTATGTCCAGTGGACTACCGGCGGGTCATTGTCGGGGCTACGACTCCTTCGTAGTCTTTCCTTCCGATGGTTATATCGGGGACGGTGGAAGCGGGGATCGCTATGGTGGGCACAAAGTTGATGGCTTGGTAAAGCTCATTTAGGTGCCGTTTGTGCCCATTAGCCGACCCTCCGTTCTCGTTTCCTCCGATAACAACCTGGATCACTCCCATCCTCCTGGAATACGATTTCCTATTCGCCCGTCGGAGCTCGTTTCGGGGCCCCAGCTACGTACTTGCCGAGGGCCCCCTTTCGGATCAGCTCCTCGATGGCGTTCTTGGATGCCGAGCGGTTGTCGGTCTTATGGCGATCGACCGTGGTAATCGCAAAATTGGCTTGCGTCGCCCTCCCCCTCGTCTTGGGGGTATTGCCCACTCTCGCCCTTCATTCTTGCTCGGGGCAAAGACCTCGGCCGGAGATTTGACCAGGGGGGTGAGACCGTTGTACCGCTTCCGGGTGTATGGTCCCGAACTCCCCGGCACCCGTCGAGTTCTCGCTTCCTATTAAATCTCTCGGTAGCCGTGACCGATTCATGTCACGACGACCTTCATCGACATTCTCCCGGCGGCTCCTCCTTTCGGGTGCCCGACTTCATTGTGGCCTACCCGGGTCTTGTGGTAATCCTCCACCTTTACGGCTCGGTCGGCCATCTTTCTGGCGGAGTCGAGGTTGAGGTCCTCGCACTTGATCAGCTCATTTTTGAGCTCGCCTTTCGGAAGGCCTTTCATCAGTGCGAAGGCCGCCGATTCGGTGTTCACTCACGATCTGCGAGCTTTTGCGTTGAACCTCTTCACATAGCTTAGCTTCGTAGAGACTCGTCCTCCCCTTGTCGGATAGTGAGGAGATCCGATGTCTCCACGGCCCTTCTCTTGTTGCGGGCGTCTTGGGCTATGAAGTTATCCCTTAGGTCGGCGTAGCAAAGATATCGAACCATTAGGCGACCCCTTGTACCAACTCGGGCCATCTCATGCGGGGTTGTTGGGAAGACTCGGCACCATACCTCATCAGGCTGCTCTCATACCGACATGTAAGACTCGAAAGCCTCGGCGTGGTCGGTTGGAGTCACTTTGTCCCCTTTGTATGATAGGGACGGCGGTTTCGATTTGGTCGGCACGGAGACTTCGAGGACATAGGCACCGAGGGGTCATCGACCACGTGTCGAATGACATGTGGCGATCGGCTCCTCGCAACCCTAGTCGGCTTCTCTCCCGTGGCGGGAAGGGCTTCTTGTTGTCCGACTTTGGAGAGTCGGACTTCTTTCTTCATTTCTTCGGGGGTGGCCTCGTTGTTGCCATGGCGACGCTGTCCTCCCACGAGTGGGGGAAGGACTTTGTGCCGCCATCGGCGGCACGGGCTCCGCCGGCGTCCTAGTATGCATGGCTCCTTGTATCGCCCGGACAAGTTGTTTGGTCACTTTATGGGCCCTGGTCACTGTGGGTCTTTGCCGCGTCACCGTCGTTGCGGCGGGGTGATCAGCGTATTACCCATCAGGTCCGGGAATAGCTTCAATTTGTTGC
The DNA here is from genome assembly GCF_048544455.1 of Silene latifolia. NCBI lineage: Eukaryota > Viridiplantae > Streptophyta > Magnoliopsida > Caryophyllales > Caryophyllaceae > Silene > Silene latifolia. Next base: position 38,347,611 of record NC_133537.1, read on the forward strand.
ATCGACCACATGCCCCATGACGGTGACTTGGCGGTGGGAGGCGCGGTGTTTCGGCTCTCTTGGCATCCCGTACTTCACCGGCTCAATCACTCGGCCGGTGGGGGACTGCCCGATCTCAGAATTAGGAAACGTGTCATCCTGGTAGAATGCAGTTTCGTTGCTCACTATTATTTCTTGTTGTTTTGACATCTTCTTAGCTCTTTGAATGGTTTTTGGTTTGTTTTTTTTTTTAAAAAGGTAGGTGACCACCTTTTAGTATGTGATCCCCACAGACGGCGCCAATTGTTCCGGGTGTAATTCCGGAGCAGGATTTGTTACCACGTAAGCTCGTAGAATGATGACTTTGCTTGACTCTTCCTTTCGGCCTCTCCTGAAACAATGAACAAAGCGAGGGCTCGGCACAGTGCACCGAGCGTACTCACTCCGACGCTCAAGTCGGTAAACTTAAAGGGATTAAGTTGTGTGTTACTTGGCAAAGTATATTGTAGAGAGATAAGGGAGTTTATACCGGATTTATAGTGAGTATTAGGGTGTGGTGTGGATTATTCGATCGTTTTTCAATGAGGATTGAGGAGTATTTATAGATTTTCACCTTTTGTCACGTAGTGGCCAAGTGGCCAAGTGGCGGAGCGGTGGAAAGAGCATTCTACCCCGGCCGAGTGGACCCATGGCGGCCTACCGGCTGGTTGACTCCATGCCGAGGGGACTTGGATGTGAGTACGCGGATATGTCTCCCGGCTGGTTAGTTGCCTAGCCGAGACCCAAGTGACAGGCCGACAGGTTGCGTCGGTTAGGCTGTCTAATACGTTGACTTGCTCTTTGACCTTGCTCAATATGTTGACTCGGTCAGCGGGTGCAGAATATGTCCCATCAATAATATTAGCAATTGCCATATAAGGTGTAAATGTGTATTTTTATTTCTTTTTTATAGTTTACAACTAAATTTGCTTAAAATTAAACATTGTTGTAAATTTTAAAAAAGTTTTAACCGAAGAAAATGATGAATTCTATCGATTTCAATGCAGGCTTCATAAATTTAATTGTTACATTTCAGACCAAGCTTGAGCTCGAGTTTAAATGGGCTAAGTTACTCTAAAAAAATTAAGGTGTAGTTGTTCAATAGATTTAACGTCTAATTGATTACCGCTATTTTTAATAGGTTATAAATTTGCTACACCATAGATAATTTCCTGGGTCCGCCCCGTACAGGAAGCTACCTAGTATTATTGTAGAGGCCAGAAGTTGAGCAAAATACTTCTCCTCTTTAGCTGAATTGACCTTATGAATATCGTAGATTTTAAGGAAGAAGCTTTGGATAAGGCAGAAATAATTGTGCAGCCATGTTACTGCACTTCTAATATTTTACAAGTCTTATGTGATACCCTATAATTCCGTGAATTCATACACATTTCAAGAATGCTGTGAACCATTAGGGCTACTAGCAATAGAAGCTTTGTCAAGGATTTGTAAGATGATATGTCCTCTATTTTTGAGGTTTGTCTACAAACTTTTTATTGCTAGACATAGGTGTTGAGGTTTGTTGTTAAGAAGGGTTATTAAATTGTACGGTGGTTTGTAGAGAGAGTGTGAGGGGAGGAATAATAATGTGGGCCATGTTATGAAGCTTGTAAAGGTTTATCTATTATTAGCATGAGGTTTGTAGGTAGATGGGTTTGTAAAATAGCTTATGTAGCATGAAAACAAACCACTTAAAGGTTCATCTATTGTTAATGTCCTTAGTTTAATTGCATTGTAAGGGGGAGATTATGATTAATAACATGTTTCGAGTTCGATTCCTTAGAAGTTTGAATTCATGATTAAATGTGATAATCTCTTAGAAATTAGCGATGCATTATCATTCCAAATTTCCAATATATACAGATTTACAGTAGTATATTAGAGTTTTGCATACATGTTCTTTGGTAATAATACAATACAACACTAGATTATAGCAAGCTTATTTATTTACATGCAAGGCTAGCTATTAGGGAATAAATACCTACATTGTTTACATTTACTCCCTCCGCCAAGATCATTTGTTTACTTATTCCATTTTAGGGTTCATTTATTTGTTTATCTTTCTATATCAGGTAATTTGATCATACACATTCCATTGTGTTCACTTGTCATCCACTAAAAACCACCTTGAATAATTATCTCTTCTTTGATTTTTGTGTCAAAATCAAATATACAAATGACCGAGAGGATGGAAAGGAGTATTAATTCTCACTTTAAGAACTCTAGAAAAAGTTCAAATCCCTCAATGAACCACTATCCCTTAACCCCGTGATTGCTGCCTAAAATTATGCAGTAAGAATCGAAATAGCTATTGTTCTTGGTCACTTAAACTTAAACATGACTGAGGATTTTATGTCCTATTTTTACGTGTCATTTTGTGTCTTATTTCTTCTTCTTCTTCTTACACATAACCCTTAATCATAGAAAAGATTGTAGAAATTACATTATATAGAGGGTGTGTCAGGAAGACAAGTGTATGAAACACAAAATGTAACATGATTCCATTAAATAAATTTTCTACATTTCTCAAAATATTTGTTCAGGATTATGAAAAATATACTCCGTATAAGCTACTTTAAGAGCGGTGTACCTATATGGCTACAGTAGAAGTCTGGAACACCCTCAACATCGCTTATACAAGTACAGGGTATAATCTCTCAAGAACGATTTACTAAATGCATCAGCAGGAGAAATCTCATAAAAACGCACGAATGAAATAGTATCATGTCATCAACATAAAAGTATATCGTGTTATCGAAATAAAATTCATATTCCGTATTAACATAAATAAAATATTTTCAATGCTTACACGTCGGGCCGCAATCATTTTAGTTCTATTTCCATCATATACTTTAGAATGAATCCATAGAAAGTTATTGTTAAAAAAAGCTACAAACAATCAGCTTTAAACCCAATACAGATTTTACTAAAAGCCCAAATAGAGAGCCAATCCAAAGTGTTAAGGACCATTGGCATTCAGCCCACAGCACTAATAAGTAAGAAAAAACAGAGATATGAGGAGTACTAACATAGTAAATGATCATTTAAATACGAAAGTGAATTTGACATAAGAAATCAAACTGCTACAATAACGAGCTGAAAACAAACTATAATAGAATACACTTGTAATCAATCAATACAGCTTTAAAATTGTTAGGCATTCTCAGCCTCAGCAGTAGCCTTTTCTTCTTGTAACTTCAGCAGAGAAGGCGGCGGCTTTACAACAATGCTTCTTTTCCACTCCTTATCGAGTTTTCTTGACAACCTTTTGCCTACTCCTTGTTCTATCTCCCTTTCTCTTTTTACTGTGAGCATGCGTGCAACCTGTTGAGTGGAAACGTTTGTGTCAGTGTTTTAGCCAAACCAGGGCCCTGGTTTGCATTTAAAGATGCACCCAAATGCATAAGAAGCCCGAAGTGAAAAATGCAGTTTAGTTTAGTATGTTTTGAAAAGCACCACATTGATATCTCTTTAACTAATTAGCTAAATTAAGGCTCAACTCGTGAATTTGATTGAAAGGGCGCAGTTCACCCCAAGTTAGAGAACAACGGGTGACATAGCCACAATGTCCTCCACAACATGAAGAACATATCTCATTCTTTTGGTGAGTAAGACAAGAGAAAGCCAGTAACTTGAAAGAGTACGACAACTCGACGAGAATGTCCCAAGGTCATTCATTAAACTTGCAAAACAACAGGAAGATCCTACTCACAGAAGAAAAGACGGGTCTACTATAACGTTTCCAATGCATACGATAACCAGACTGCCTTACTGATACACAATTTGTAACACCAAAAATAAAGTCCAGGGTCGTTTGCTAGGAGGTAATTAGGCGCATTTTCAAGAGCGGCAGAGACATGCATTTCATAATAAGAACAAGAATGAAGAAAAGTCCATGTGTAAAACACGAAAAGCGAAACTTTTCAAATTTGAAGCAAATTCACCATGATAACATGCTCAATTCTATTAATGTCATAAATAACACAATATCACCAAATTCTGATCTTGCAGTATCACTATGGAGTTGTTCTTCCAATAGGTTTCAAGCATCACCATAAGTCTTCCAGAGTGTGGCTAATTACAAATTTAGTAACTCACATCTATACCTAAACCCCTTGAAGGTGACTATCAGGAATCGCTGGTTCACATAAATGTTCCAACCTGAAAGACAGTTACTTTGTCTTATCTTTATTCTTTAGCTTTTAGCAATGACCGATATCCTTTAGAATCCTCTGAATAGGCGACTGACAACACACACGACCACATACAAGTTTACAACACATGTGATTCTAAAACCCAAATCTCAATTTTTTTAATCAAAATATGAAACACAAGCCTCAACATCAATAACAAACAATCCTCTGTATTGTTCTTTATTCAAAACACCACTGTATTCAGAGTTTATCAAACTTCATATGCAGCAGATTATCCCCGGCAATCCAAATACAAAATGTACTTGAACATAACAATATTATGCGCAATACTAGCTATAAACCCCAACAACGTTGCCCAGTGCCTCTCAGGGATCCCAAAATGGCAAGGCAGGGACTCAGATGGACACAACCTTACCCCTATTTAACAAGACACAAGGAGGTTGTTTCCGGCTGACACACGGATTATGCACTAAACATAACAACAATATCCATTGTTCTAACCAGCAACACCAAACAACGACCTATGTACCCTAACCATTGCAACATACAAGAAGAAATAAACAACAATAGAGCAACAAGAACGATGACAATTTGGCCAGCACAACAACATTGTACATTATGCCAATCAACTACTCACAGAAATAACCAAAACGCTGCAACCAAAGTGGCTCAATGGCTCCAGCAAATTGCGGGGTAAGGGGACCTGATGTATGCAGCTTCACCCCTGAGTTAGGAACACAATGTGACAGTTTCCGAATGACCCGAGATGAAAATAACACGACAACCCATGAAATCAATTTATGCAAGCCATGTTAAACATAAACAACAGAAAGAAATCCAAAATTAACGACAGCCCATGAACACAATCAGCCTAAATTCACAAGAAACAAACAAAAATTAAAATAATTAGCAAAATAGAGAGAGATACCCTTTTGCGCAAAGAACCAAAATCACTAGGCTTGAAATCCTCACGAGCAGATCTTTTAAGACGAAGCATAAAGAGTTCACCCTTAAGCTGCAATATCTCATCATTAATTTGTTCATTAGTTTTAGTCCTAATTTCCTTCAAGTCTTCATCTTTCTTAGACATCATCACCATCGAAGATGAAGAGGGTTGTGCCCTGAGAGAAGATGAAGAAAGGTTTGGGGACGCAATTCGAAGGCCATGGAATGTGGATTTGGAATGAAGAAACGCGGGTTTCTGTGGGAGTGGAAGTGGAATTGTTGATGATGAAAGTGATGGAGTTGCCAACATTTTTTGATGCAGTATTACACTACTCACTTCAATTTTAGGTTGGAGCAGTTTTTGAGATAAGGTTTGTGATTATCCTCCTCCTCCAAATTATCTCCTCTCTTTGCGCTCCATCCTTTTGATATTGGTAACTTTAAACTAACATGCTAAGTGCCTAAGTGTGGGATATGGGTTGGGCCATAGAGACCGGCATGATCCAAGCACGGACACGACCTAAACAAGACAATTATTTAGGCCAATTGTTATGGGTTGTACTTTTTCACATACGGATTTTTCTCTTTCACATATATATTTTACAATTTTACCCTATCTCCCTTCCCATCATCTCCCTCCGACAACCCACTTCATCCGACTTTACCCTGCCACCCTGGTCGACCCATGCTCCGGCCGACCATGATCACCGTGGAATGAGAGTCATCAGAAAAAGGGTAATCATCTTGCCTATGTTCACTGGTACTCGGAACATTACCCATGTCATCACAAAATAAATCATCAATTAAGGTTTTATTTGGATTATCCGCACCAAGTAAGCATGGTCTCCAATCAGTTAGTCTTGGTGAAGACGGGTCGGAGCAAGTGACGGATAATGTCACTCACAAAACGGATAGAGGAGACAAGGTGGGGCACCCCCATGTGCTTCCCTCTCTCCTCTATTTGGGTCATTTGTGAGAGAAAATGGTATCCGTCACTCCAAAGTGACGGATACGTGCCGTTTTCAATGAGATTTTGGGGTCTCCAATATATTTATTAAATTATGCGTCTCAACCATTGTTTGCTCGACTTTTGTTGGCTTCTACATACGCTAGATGAACTGATGGAGTTAATCTCCCAGACTTCCACAGCCTCCCATTGAATGCTTTAACTTCATTAAAATTCGTATTAATTAAATCTCGCATTTTAATCCTCTTTGCTGCATAGACCCTTGTAATCATTTTTGGCTAATTAACGAGCAACTAAACAAAACGGAATATTAATTTCACTCATCCACTAATTAGACGATTGTGATCCATTGTTCAATTATTCAAAGCAATTAGATTCGATTTTAGGGAGAAGGGTAAGTTAATTTGTTAGGTTTAGAAGAAAAGGTTATGATATGAAAAGTTAATAGAAAAAATGTATGTGAAAAAATAAAATCCGTATGTGAAAAAGTAATTCCGATTGTTCGTAGTCGACACAGTTACTTCAAACCTTTGACAAATTATAGTAATGGTTTTTTATAACTGATATCACCATATAATCCAATTTTTATCAACTGTTCAACAACAACAACAACAACAACATTACCCTAGTGTCTCAATGGCTCCCGCAAAATGCGGGGTAATGGGGTCGGATGTACGCAGTCTTACCCTTGTGTTATCAACACAAAGAGGCTATTTCCGAATGACCCAAGATGAAAATTGCGTCGAGAACTGCATCGAAGGACCGCTACTTCACAAAAGAAAGAAGCGCAACCACTTTAGTGAGCCATTTTGATTTATTCCATTATAATCCATAACCAAAGAGTAATGAGTCTTTGGCCCCATTGGAAATATGGAAAAGAAATTACCAACTGTTAGCAAAGAAAAAATTCTTTAAAAACTACTACCTACATATTAGGTTCGATTAGTAAATCACTACAATTGTGCTTGATAAGACTATAATACCCTCTACTTTACACTCTGATCAGTCATCCCTTTACTTACCCACACATTTCCCTCTCTAACCTAACTTTTAACCTTTTACCTATCAATTGTTCTAAAAACCTAAACCTAATTACTTGAAATTAGATTAGTCTCAATCAGAAATTCCTCCTAATTAAATTTATTCCACAAATTTGATCCCAAATTAGGTTTAACATTTATTCTCATTCCCTAAATGAGTTCGAATCACAGGTGCGTTTTCTTCAATGATTTTAATAAGAATTTAGATCAAAGTTCTAGAATTTTTCAAAAATTAATCCAAAGAACAAATCCAGGAAAATTAAACTATTGATGTGACTCATATTTAAGCATATTTAGTCCCCGAATTAGCCTCGTTCCTATGCTTTTTAGTGCATACTTGGGTCATTTACTATCTTTAGTTTCCCGTTTTGTATATTCTTTGAAGTTTTGTTCCCTTTGTTCCGGGTGTAATTCCAGAGCAAGTATAGTTACCACCCGTGGCTTGTTGAATGATGTCTTGAGTTGGATTCTCCCTTGGTCTTAATCGTTCCTCTCGGCCTCTCCTGCAACAATGAACGAACTGAGGGCTTGGCTTTGTGCCAAGCGTACTCACTCCGACGCTCAAGTCAGTAAACTTAAGGGATAAGTTGTTACTTGGCTGAATGTATATTGTAGAGAGATAAGGAAGATATTACCAGATGAATAGTGTATTTAGGTTTAGTTGTGGATTAGTTGGATCTCCTCCTCAATGAAGGTTGAGGAGTATTTATAGGCTTTCACCTTTTGTCACGTAGTGGCCAAGTGGCCAAGTGGCTAGCAGGTGGAAAGACTGATCTACCCCTCGGCCGAGGGACCTATGGCAGGCCGGCGGGCCCTGTTGACTCACCGCCGAGGGGTCTTGGATATGAATACGCGGGTATGTGTCCCGGCTGGCGGGTTGTCATGCCGAGACCAGTGCCGACCGGCCGATGGGTCATGTCGGCTATTTGTCTAAGTCGTTGACTTGCTATGGATATCTTTGACCTTGCTCAATACGTTGACTTGGTCAGCGGTGCAGAATATGCCCCATCAATTTGCCCCCAGCGTAGTCTATGCCGTGGTATGGGCTCCGATGTATGCTTGAGCGTATATTCTGCGCAAGTAATTTGTAAAAAATTTCCTGCATCGGCTTCTTCTGCGGCGGCTTCTTTTACCTCGGCCTGGTCTTTCTTAGGCCGTACCGTATCCCCCCTCCACATGGATGTCTAAAGGGCATCCGATTTGGAAAAGAAAGTGACGCTGGCCGAGACCAGGATTGAGTGTGCCGGTGGGCTGTATCGGCTAGGCTGTCTAAGTCGTTGACTTGCTGTGGATATCTTTGACCTTGCTCAATACGTTGACTTGGTCAGCGGTGCAGAATATGCCCCATCACCCTTGGTAGGAAAGGGGTGCAAACCTTGCATTTTCATGGCAAAATGGAGCTAAATTGATCAAATTCAATGACCAAGTATCAAAGGGAAGACGATACTAGAAGGCCTATGTAGATAATAAAGTAGATTGGGCAATGATGAAAGGATCCTTGCATCCCCAACAAGATCCATGAGGATTGTTGAGGAAAGAAGAAAAGAGAAGTGCTGACCCAGGATCCGAGCGTCTCCCTACCCAGGACGAGCGTCTCCCTGCCCAGAATCCGAGCGTCCCGATGCCAAGACACTCCTCTTGAGGCCAACAAATCCGAGCGTCTCTCCCCTGATCCGCTCGGATTCCCTTGCAGAACCCACCGTGCCTACTGCCTAGACGCTCGGGACGAGCAGATTTCCTGGAGACTACCAAAACGGAGATGAGCATCTCCTTGGAGAGGAGCACTTCCTCAACTTTTCTTAAGGGTCTTAATAGTCATTTAAGCCCTTAGTAACCCTAATCCTTGTACCAAATCTCTAGTATAAATACCCCATTGTACTACCTAGATTAGAATGTCATCTTAATAGGATGTTAATCTGATCTTAATCAAGTCTTAATACTCTCTTAATCTTGTAATCAATTCTTAATTTAGCATTAATACAAATCTCATTTCTCAATCTTTCCTTAATTTCTCTATTGTTCATCATTTATTTTGAATAATTAGAAGATTATTTGGGTTTATTTGGAGGATTGACAACCTTCTATCAATCATCAAGTACTTCTATTATTCTTTGCTTTATTATTTGGAATCATCTCTATATGTATAATTCTCTCTTAATCCTTTTTAATTATTGTTAATCATCTTCATTTGTTCATCATGTTTTGCCTTGCTAGTATGATTGATAACCTTGTTAGCATGTTAAACTTGATAATGACTGAGTACTTTCCTTAACTAGGGTTAATGGGGAATTAGGGGAAACCCACATGGGGATTGATTCATGCTTAATCTAATATGTTTTCATAATTAATTTGCTTGCTTGTTGTGATTCCAATTTATGCACATGTTATGTTTGATGAAATGCGAGCCTATGAATCCTTGCATTTTTTACCCATCACTTATCTTTTCAATGAGACTTGTAAGGCATAAACCAACTCGAGTCTCATTAGACCATGCATATAGTTGGATAGGGAGGATTAAGTCGACTTGTAGGTGTTGTACAATCTAATCGATTCGGCTCCGGGACCCAAACCTTCTTAGGGATTTTAAGATATACACTAACTCGATTCCATCACAACATTAATTGCTTGCATCTAGTAGAGAACATGTTTGTATGATCAAATCCCATGAATCCCCTATGAACCCATGACACCCTAGTGCTTTTAATCAATTGTTTACATCTCATTTTAATCATCTTACTTGTTTTCATTGCTTTGCTTTTATATTATTGATTAGTTTAGTTTATCTCCTACCTCAACCCAAATTGTGACACCCTTAGACACAACCATTTGCAATCGAAAATCCTACATCAATACTCGTCCCTTGGGATCCGACCTTTACTTACCTCTTTACTAAGAGTAGAATAGTTTTTGAAGTTTTAAATATTGTTTTGGTCTAGGTAACTTTTAACGACGAGTAACAAAACCGACGAACCAAAAATGGCGCCGTTGCCGGGGACGGTGTTAACTTGATTTGATTTTCTTTGATTGTTTTTAGTTGTGTCTTTCTTTATCTTGGGGAAGTCAAACTCCTCAAGGTTTGTTCTAATTATTTTCGAGTTGTTTGATATTTTGCATGTCTAGGAGATCACAAGGTAACTTGTTACCCATTGATCTTGAAATTGAAAGAACTTTAACCAACAATAGAAGACTTGCTAGGAATACTTTGAGAGGAATTGGTGAGATTGTGGACATTCAACCAAATAACATTGAGTTCATCAACCCTTTTGTAAGAGAAAGGGAGGATAACCCAACACATAACCAACCACAAAATCAACCCACAATGCCTAAATTTTCATCACATTCCGTACCAATCGAGGAGAATATACCAAATGATACTCCTACCCCACAACACTTAACCGGTAATTTCATTGCAAAATCCGCATTCATACAATTAGTTGAGAGAAGTCAATTTGGGGGGATGCCTAGTGAAGACCCTCATTCTCATATGGAGACTTTTTTGTGACTATTGTGATGTGATTTATCAAATCGGAGTTACTTAAGACCAAATTAGATGGGTCTTATTTCCTTTCTCTTTGATTGGTTCCGCGAAACAATGGTTGAAGAGCCTAGATAAGGCTACTCTTGGTATTGACTCTTGGAAGAAATTGGCACTTACTTTCTACAAAAAGTTCTATCTTCCGGAGAAGACTAACATGTTGAGAGCCCAAATCACCGGGTTCAAATAAAGGGATGAGGAATCTTTGTATGAAGCATGAGAGAGATTCAAGGATAATACTTGTCGATCTTGTCCACACCATGGACTTAGCGAGTGGTTCCTTATACAACAATTTTGGAACGGTCTATATGAAGACTCCCGAAACATTCTCAATATGGGATCAAATGGTATGTTTACCGAAATTGATGATAATCAAACATAGAACAAGATTGAGGAAATGGCGGTCCATAACTCAGAATATAGTAGACCTCGGAAGGCTACTAGAGGAGGAAAGCACGAAGTGGACTCTATTACTCAATTGGGTGCTAAACTTAGTACTCATATTGACACCATTAATTTGAAGTTTGAGAAGGCTATGGCTAAACTTGAAGAGGCCTCCAAATCACCTAAGCAACATGTTAATGCCATGGTGGCATCTTCATCAATTCCAAGTGGAGTATGTGAGAGTTGTGGAACTTTGGGACATGACCAAAGTGAATGTTGGGGAACAAGTGAATGCTTTCCAGGCATACAAGAGTGGTACCCCTTATTCCAACTATTACAATGAAAACACCAAATTCCATCCCAACCTCTCATACAAAAGCCAAAATGTTCAAAACCCTCAAACAACATACACCCCACCTCCAATGAGAAACCAATCTCAAAGACCCTTTTACAATCAAAACCAAGGTTATCAAAATCAACCTCCATACAATCAAACAAATGACCAAGGTTTTGATGTTCAAAAAGCGGTCCTCCAAATGCAAAAGAACCAACAAGAATTTTTCACTCAAATGCAAAAGAATAGCCAAACAAAAGACATCACCATTAACAACATACTAGCTCACACAAAGATGTTAGAGACCCAAATGTATCAATTAGCATCTTCAAGTTCACAAAGACAAAATGGGCAATTGCCACCTCAAGGTAATCCCCCAAGACAAGAGTCGGTGAGTGTCATCCATTTGAGGAGTGGTACAAGGTATGAAGGGCTGAAGAGGCCCGTTGATAAAGATGTTGTGAATGCTAGTGACAAGGAAAGAGTTGTTCAAGACTCTAAGAAAGAAGAATAACCCACCACCATTCAAGAAGTTTCAAAAGAGAATGAAGAAAAGGCTAAAGAAAAGGAGCCTATTGTGATTCGGCTTCCATTTCCAAGTCGTCAAGCTAAGCCTAAATTTGATGAACAACTTGATGAACAACATGAAATATATTCTTACAAAGAAGAAATCCATCCGGAAACTTGAGACTATTGCTTTCACTAAGGTGAGTAGTGCCATCCTACAAGGAAGTTCACCTCCAAAACTAAAGGATCCGGGAAGCTTCTCTATTCCATGTACCATTGGCGACACCACAATCAACAAAGCTCTATGTGACCTTGGGGCAAGTGTGAGTGTCATGCCATATTCGGTGTGCAAAAGGTTAGGAATGGGAGAGCTTAAGTGCACTAATATCACGCTTCAAATGGCGGATCGATCAACGAAGACACCTTTAGGGATATGGGAAGATGTGCCGGTAAGAATTGGAAAGTTCTTCATCCCGGTGGACTTTGTTATTGTTGATATGGAGGAGAATTCCAACATTCCTATCATTCTCGGAAGACCTTTCTTACACACCGCGAGAGCGGTGATTGACGTGAAACATGGAGAGCTCACACTCGAAGTGGGAGATGAAACGATCACTTTTAATCTTGACAAGACATTGAGAGCTCCCCGACTACATGAGCCATGTTTCATGGATGATCATTATAGCCGAGAAAGTGATAGGAAGAAGTTGGCATCTCAATGCAAAGAACAAGTTATGGGTAAAGAATCACCACCCATATGGGAGAAGAAAATGGGTAATCTCCAAGATTCTCCATCCAAAGAGCAAGAACGTTTCAACAAGAACGAGAGCTTGAATGACTCACCACCACTCATGACAAGAGAAGAGGAAGGCCTCATTGGCCATAATCACAAGAAGAAAGAGGAGTTGTTCTCATCAACTCATGATACTATTGGGGAACAAGTAGACTAAGTATGCGGTCTTTGGGATGATGAGTTTGAAGGGTTATTCAATCCTTATATCAGTAATGCTATGACCCAAGACCACAATGAAGAACAACAAGTGCAAAGGTCTATTGAGGATCTTTATCATGACAATGAACAAGCTTTCGACTACTTCTTCAAGGTGTTGAGCAACATCAACAACACCTTGGTTATGCCCCCTTGACATCTCATTTATGGATGAGAGTTTGGTGGAGTCCTCCCTAAACCACCATTTGTAAATATTCTAACCCCTTAACTTGCACTTTACTTATTGCATTTCATTTTTGTCAATTTTGGATTTGTATTTTTATGCCTTGATCAAGATTTTTATCATTTCGAGAGAAAGTGAGGGAGGGACTTATATAATTATTGATGTGTAGTGTTTTGACATAGTGTGGGGATAGAAATTGCCTAACCTATCCAAGCCTTCGTAGTGCCCCCATAATGAAGACCAAATGAATGAAGAGTAAATGACACGGGTTATGAAATACCCACGGATGGAACTGAATTCGTGAGGTAGAGGGACAATCCGAGCGGCCCGACAAGAATCCGCTCGTCCTGACAGACAATCTGAGCATCCTGGGAAGAAGACGCTCGTCCTGAGAGAGCAAAAGAAAAAGAATTTGGTCTGACTGAAGATCTGAGCGTCTCCATATAGAATCCGCTCGTCTCAGTCAAGACGCTCGTCTCACAGAGGATCCGCTCGTCTTACTGCTGGTAAAATTTAGGATTTCTTCCTGACAAGGAATCCGAGCGTCCTCAAGTAAATTCGTTCGCCTCCCTTCAGAAAGACGCTCGTGTTCCTCAGAAGACGCTCGTCTCAGCACGGTCTTATTTTCTGAAGAAAAGTGAAGCAGAATTCGAGCGTCCCGACCCAGAATCCGCTCGTCTCCCCTGTGTAATTCAAATCCAACGGGAGTAAAACCCCACCTTTCCCATTTCATTTTACTCATTCAAAACACAACCACATCTCCAAAACCCTCAATCCCTCCATCCACAAAAAAATCAAATTTCTCAACCAAATTCACCCAAATTAATTCCAAACTCCCTCAAAACTCAAACAAATTACTCCTTTGTCAACAACAAGCAATTAAAACACCAAAATCTTCAAAGTTTGAATCGATTTTAGGATACAAGGCAAAATTCAACTATCCTAAATCGATTTGGGTCTTATTGAAACTTGAAGAAATCAAGCATCCCTTTGGTGTTACTACATACAAGGAGAAGATGGCTAGGACAAAAGGTGGAAGCAAGGCACCTCCAAAGAAGAATCTCTCAAAAAGGCAACAAGCTCTACAAGCTTCAAAGGCTTTGGTGGTTCAAAGTTCAAGTATGGAGATTCAAGAGACTACTCCTCCTATGGTTAAAACTACTACTTCTACTCCGGTTGTTGAGCAACTAGATGATTATCTGGAGGTAATTTTCGCATCCGATGCCCATAGGAAGAAATTTTTATCTCTTGCTAAGAAATCTATTTTACCCACCAAGTTCATATGCCAAGAGACTTTGACCAAATTGGGTGTCTTAGAACAAACAAAGAATTTCTTCGAGTCCATGGGATTGCTTACTTTGTTTAATATGCAAGAGTCGACCTACTCATCCCCCACCATGGAGTTTTTAAGCTCATTGAAAGTTACCAAGGTGGAGACTCGAACAACCATTGAATTCCGTCTCGAGAATGTTGATAGGAAAATGACTTTTTGCGAGTTTGGTAAAGTTTTTGGCCTTAGAAATGACCCAACTTATATGAAGAAGCCCCCAACCAAATATGATCCCGCTCCCTTATGGAAGACTATTACCAGGAGAAAGTTTACATCTTACCATGATTGTCGTGCCCTTTATGTCCATCATCCGGGCATAAAGGTATGGCACAAGGTTGTTGGGCATAGTTTGATTGCTAAAAAGGGAACAAACCACTTCACCGAGCTTGATTTTATTTATCTTGAGTCGACCTTGAATATTGGTAGAGAGTTCACCACAAAGTACAACATTCTTCAACTTTTAATTGAGAGGTGGCTCAATATCGATCATGGCAAGGAAGGTACGGCCTTTATTATTAATGGGGGATTGGTAACTTATTTGGCAAAACACTTCAACCGGAACTTCAACAAGGATGGCACCTATAAACCGGTTAAGGGAGGCCATATCATTGATCTAGCCACCATGGTTCAAAAATTCAAATGAGTCAAGAATGATATTCTTGACGACAAATTTGGGTGGTTAACAAAGGATGCCAAATCCTTCACTTTACCGAACAAAATTTTCCGATTAAATGTCCATAGGCCAAACTACCTTCTCCCACTCTCCGAGGAAGCCGAGTATATTATACAACATCAAAAGGAGGACATTACCGAGCCTTCCTCCTCTATTATCACTCCACCCTACCCATTCACCTACCATGAGTTTCAACCCGAAAATGTTAAGGCGGGGAATGACTACTTGACTCTTTTGATGCAACAAATGCACAAGCAAGCTTATGGGGATAGAGTCGATGCTTATAGAGCACAATATCCGCCCCTCCTACATCTAGCTAGGCAAGGACTTCTTGACCAATCTTGTCCTTTGCCTAGCTGGGCGGATATGGAAGTCTTCTTTCCTAGTGCTTCTAGGGGTGCTAGCTTGGGTGAAGAGGAGGTTGTTGTTGAGAGTGGTGGAAAAGAAGGTGAAGAAAATGATGAAGAGAATGAATAAGGAAGTTCAAGTGAAAGTGGAGATGACTCCGGGTCTATGGAGGTTGATTCTAGTGAAGAGGTTGATGATGATGGAGATGATAGTGATGACGCCATGGGCGAAGATTAAGGATTAGCAAGCTCTTGGGAGGATGCCATAATACTTTGTGAGTCTCCTACACCTCCTTTAGGCTTTGTTTATTTCTCTTGTTTTTCATATAATTTTTATCTCGATCATGATTTTTGAGTCCTAGCATCAATTAGAGGACTCACACCTCGGTCCCATTGAGGTGTTTTTTTTATTGTTCCCACATTCAAAATCCAAATGACAATTGTAGTTTCATGCATAGCATCCTTATGCATGAACTCCCCCAATTTTTGACATTAGAAATAGTGTCTATTTTGGTTTGGGGAAGTTTATGCATATGCATTGGGAGCTAATCTAAATTATGCTCTCCAACCAAAACAAAAACTCATGCATCATATAGTATAGTTTAGTTGCATCACTTGTTTATATGTCATATAGTTTGCATTTAGCTTAGAAATCATGCATTTTCATATAGATTGCATAATTTCCTATCGTATTGGCCATTGAGGACAATGCCCATACTAGTGTGGGGATGGAAAATTCTAACATAACTTTTTAAAACAAAAATGATAAAAATTGAAAAATTGTGAAAAATACAAAAACATGCCTTTTTATTTCATAAATCATAAAGACCATAAAAATTTGAAAAATTCAAAAATCCAAAAAAATGTTCATTTCCTTTGTAGTGTAGTCTTGTATATATTGTGTTTGTTCATCCTTTTTCACATTGATCGACTACGCCACATACGAGACATGAGGATATTGAAGACCGCATGGTATGATCTTTCCAATCTCCTTTTTCCTCTTTATGTTAATGACTATGTGGATTTATTTTGATTGATGCGGTATAAACAATGTGAATTTAAGATTGCATTTAGATTATTTGGCATACTAGTTGGTAGAAGCATATGCATTAGGATGTATATATGTTAGTTGCATCATGGCATATAGTTGCATGTTAGGAAAAATTTTGTGAAACCGTATATTTGGGAAGCTTGACAAGTGTATATGAGGCCCTTGTAGATACTTTTTCTTCTTATGACTTTGCTTGTTAGAATACTTGTAAAACACCCTAGGATGTGTCATGCTAGTATCCTTTGACCCATGGATTAAGGCCTAGTCAAGAGTACCTTGTGGTGTGATAACTCCTTGGCTACCGTTTATTCCAAGGTGACCCTTGAAACCACGCAACCATCATCCATGTTCTACCACATTTTGTCATCAAAAAGGGGAATGGGCACAAAAATTGTTCAAAGTTTGAGTTCAAGAATTAAAATGAAAAGTCAAAAAGTTTGCAATTGTATCAAAAGAAAAGAGGAGTAACAAAAATGAAAACTCCTATGCTTCAAAAATAAGCACCCTCGCTACAAATAGGGTGACTTTGAAAATGTTCAAAAAGAAAAATGCAACGAAAAGTTGAAATTGTCAAGTGTTGAAAATGCCAAACATCAAAAGAAATGTTCTCAAGTTCTATTGATCCATTTTCCATCGTATCCACTTTTGTGCATGGTAGAGAGGGGACGGCCCTTTTTCTTGTCTACGCAAGAAGGGGAATTCCGCGATTCTCCAGTGTTTCTAACACCATAGGGAGTCTACTCTTGACGAAAGCATTTAACAATTGGGGACAAGGGTACCTAACTTGACACAACTTGGAGGTGATTTATTGGTATCCTTCTAGGCTTAGTAGTTTGAAGAAACCGTATCTATGATGGAATGTGTACCCTTAGATTGCTTCCCTTATAGATAATTTCCGCCACTTAGATGAGGAAAGTGGCTATTCATTTTTGTAGAAGCATCCATTACTTGTTTTGTGTGCTTTAATGCTTGGATGTGTCGCCATTTTGGCAAGCCCCACCTTGCCTTGCAAGAAGGCATCCTACCTCATGGTTGTCTTGTTGTGAGTTGAAGGGGCGGAGTGAGCCCCGCTAATTGTCTCACATCGACTATATTAGTAGGTTAGTTTGAATAAGGGTCCTAGTTTTTGTCACCTCTTTACTCGGGACGAGCAAAGGTTCGGTTTGGGGATATTTGATGTGACTCATATTTAAGCATATTTAGCCCCCGAATTAGCCTCGTTCCTATGCTTTTTAGTGCATAATTAGGTCATTTACTATCTTTAGTATCCCGTTTTGCATATTCTTTGAGGTTTTGTTCCCTTGGTAGGAAAGGAGTGCAAACCTTGCATTTTCATGGCAAAATGAAGCTAAATTGATCAAATTCAATGACCAAGCATCAAAGGGAAGACGATACTAGAAGGCCTATGTAGATAATAAAGTAGATTGGGCAATGATAAAACGATCCTTGCATCCCCAACAAGATCCCCGAGGATTATTGAGGAAAGAAGAAAAGAGAAGTGCTGACCCAGGATCCGAACGTCTCCCTGCCCAGGACGAGTGTCTCCCTGCCCAGAATCCGAGCGTCCCGATGCCAAGACGCTCGTCTTGAGGCCAACAAATCCGAGAGTCTTTCCCCTGATCCGCTCGGATTCCCTTGCAGAACCTACCGTGCCTACTGCCTAGACGCTCGGGACGAGCAGATTTCCTGGAGACTACCAAAACGGAGATGAGCATCTCCTTGGAGAGGAGCACTTCCTCAACTTTTCTTAAGGGTCTTAATAGTCATTTAAGCCCTTAGTAACCCTAATCCTTATACCTAATCTCTAGTATAAATACCCCATTGTACTACCTAGATTAGCATGTCATCTTAATAGGATCTTAATCGTATCTTAATCAAGTCTTAATACTCTCTTAATCTTGTAATCAATTCTTAATTTAACATTAATACAAATCTCATTTCTCAATCTTTCCTTAATTTCTCTATTGTTCATCATTTATTTTGAATAATTAGAAGATTATTTGGGTTTATTTGGAGCATTGACAACCTTCCATCAATCATCAAGTACTTCTATTATTCTTTGCTTTATTATTTGGAATCATCTCTATAGGTATAATTCTCTCTTAATCCTTTTTAATTTTTTGTTAATCATCTTCATTTGTTGATCATGTTTTGCCTTGCTAGTATGATTGACAACCTTGTTAGCATGTTAAACTTGATAATGACTTGAGTAGTTTCCTTAACTAGGGTTAATGGGTAATTAGGGGAAACCAACTTGGGGATTGATTCATGCTTAATCTAATATGTTTTCATAATAATTTGCTTACTTGTTGTGATTCCAACTTATGCACATGTTATGTTTGATGAAATGTGAGCCTATGAATCCTTGCATTTTTTACCCATCACTTATCTTTTCAATGAGACTTGTAAGACATAAACCAACTCGAGTCTCATTAGACCATGCATATAGTTGGATAGGGAGGATTAAGTCGACTTGTAGATGTTGTACAATCTAATCGATTTGGCTCCGGGACCCAAACCTTCTTAGGGATTGTAAGATATACACTAACTCGATCCCATCACAACGATAATTGCTTGCATCTAGTAGAGAACATGTTTGTATGATCAAATCCCATGAATCCCCTATGAACCCATGATACCCTAGTGCTTTTAATCAATTGTTTACATCTCATTTTAATCATCTTGCTTGTTTTCATTGCTTTGCTTTTATATTGTTGATTAGTTTAGTTGATCTCCTACCTCAGCCCAAATTGTGACACCCTTAGAGACAACCATTTGCAATCGAAAATCCTACATCAATACCCGTCCCTTGGAATCCGACCTTTACTTACCTCTTTACTAAGAGTAGAGTAGTTTGTGAAGTTATAAATATTGTTTTGGTTTAGGTAACTTTTAACGACGAGTAACAAAACCGACGAACCAACTATTTCCCTCCAATTAAGCTAGGGATTCAATAACTATTATTAAATCAAATTAAAATTGGGGAATTTACACAAATATTGAATCTTTAGAAGAGAGAATTGATGAAAATTTATTGGAAAGGGGGAAATGGAAGATGAATTAGGATCAAAATTGAACCTTTTCTAAAGGAGAAGGTTGAGACTCAAGATTTAAGAAATAAAGAGGGGAAAACACCATAGAAGAAGATGTTATGAGTTTTGGTTTTTCACTTTTGTAATTGAAATGGATAAACTTGAAAATTAAAGATGGAAGAAGGATTAATGGAATAGATGACAAATCTAATAGAAAATGTATAATGGAGAGGGTAGGGCAAAATAGAAACTGAAAATACTATTTAAGATGAAGTTTCTAAGACCATCTCCAAGCAAGGTCATGAGGGAGGTTATTACCTTATTGGGTCATACTAATTACCACCTAACACACAAATTAGGATGACCTTTGGAGAGAAGAGGTCAATTGGTGACCTTTGTTGGGGAAAATTGACCTCCCTCATGGCCTTATATGTGTCTTATTTTAATTGATTATACTACTAAAAATTAATAAAAAAGGAGAAGATCTCATTAATTTGTTGTCGGTAGAGAATGTAGGAAATGATTGCAAATATTAAAAAATAAAAAATAATTGAGTTGATGACCTAGGTGGTAATCTTCTGTTTGAAAGGGTGAAAAAAGGTCAAGATAAATAAGGTGAGATTAAGACTAAAAATGAGTCGTGACCCAATTATCTTGACATTTGCCTGGGAATAGTCTAAATTAATGGTTGTGATCCTCTCTTTTTGCCTCTGTTTATGATGTGGTGATGATTTACTCCCCGAACCTAATATGTAGGTAGTAGTATTTAAAAAAAAAAAATCTTTTGTAACAATTGGTAAAAATGAGATTATATGTGGTAGCTATTATAAAAAAAACTCTAATATTAACTAGATAATATCTCGTCCTTCGCATTACCTGTTAATATATAATTAGTTTAAAACCCAAGCAATAAATGCACGGTATATAGAGTTTTTTTTTTTTTTAATAAATTACTTATATAATAGTGGTATCTTAGTAATTTTTCATTATTATTTTTTTTTTTTGCAGAAAGATTAGGATCATTTCTCATTAATAATGGTAGCAAATAAGTACAGATCCAAACCATCTACAAGGGAACCAGTGAGGTTACCTAAGAAAAACAATAGAAAAAAAACCTAACAATATCAAGATAAAAACTCGTCAAAAGTTATAGTTTTCAGACGAGTTAATACCAAGTACTACACCTTCCTAATAATAGCACTAGGGGGAGCAGCAAGTTCTTTGAAAAGTCTTCTATTTCTTTCATTCCAAAGCAAATAGATTGTGCACAACAGTAGACATCTTCGTTGTCTCTTTATCCAGCCTTTGCCCCTGGTATGACGCTTAAACCAGTGAAGAACCTGCACCAGCTGAGTCTGAGGGGGTATCTGCAGCCACTGAGATACTGTTTGCCAAACAGTTGCAGAGTACTCACATTCAAAAAAGAGATGAGTGGCAGTTTCAGAGTGGTTCTCACACAACACACATCTATTAACTATCATCATCCCTCTCCTACACACATTATCCACTGTAGGCAGCTTGTTCTGGACAGCAAGCAAGCCTATTATAACATGCTTAGGATAGTTAAAAACATCCCCCAAAGTCTTTTGCATAGAGAGAATAGGGCCCTTAGTCCTCAAACCTTCATAAATCTGAATTTTATAATTAGGCTTACCAAGCATGACCTTGGCCTATTGGACTCCACCAGTAAGCTCAATAAGACTGTCTCTGCAAGTGATGATATTACCCCAGAACCATGAATGGGCAGCAGTGATATGGAACTCCCAAAAGCTAACACCCTTCAAAATATAGGCATTAACCCACTGAACCCAAATATTTGGAGCATTGGTCTCAAGTTTTTGCAGCCAACCCATCATCTGAGCTTTGTTCCAACTTAAAATCTCTTTAATATCCACCCCACCCTCCTTTCTAGGCCTACACAAACTCCCCCAGCTCTTAAAGACCATTCTCCTGTTACCTTCAGAAATACCCAAGGGGAAATCCTTGCACAATTTGTGGATTTTTTTAGCAATTCCTTTAGGAAACAAAATACTAGCTCCCCAAAAATTCTGAATCCCAAAAATAACAGAATTGATAAGAGCAATCTTACCAGCATAGCTTAAAAATTTATTAGCCCAATGAGTAATTTTGCTTCTAACCTTATCCAGCAAAGGAACAAACAGTCTCTGAGTTAGCCTAGCCCCAAACAGTGGGATTCCCAGATATCTCACAGGCAAGTCTCCTTCTACATAGCCAGTGGTGGTGAGAATGAGATGCTTCAGATGGGGATTAACTCCTCCAAAATACAGATTAGATTTTATAGGATTGACACGAAGTCCAGAGTAACCAGCAAATAAAGCCAAACACTTATCCACATCTTGAATAGAGGGAAGATCTCCTCTAGTAAAAATCAAAAGATTATCAGCAAAAATTAAATGTGTTAAGTTAACCTTAACACATTTTGGGTGAAAAGATAAACCAGGGTAAGAGGGGAGTTGTCTTAGGAGCCTGGAAAGCACTTCCATACATAAAGTGAAAAAGTATGGGCAGAGGGGGTCTCCTTGTCGAAGGCCTCTTTTCCCAGGAAAAAAACCTTCAGTAGTGCCATTAACACAGAGTGAGAAATGGGAAGAAGTAACACATGCTATCACCCAATGAGTAAACTTGGGGTGAAAACCAAATCTCTGTAAATAGTTAGTCAAGACGTTCCAATTAACAGAATCACACTTTTTGTATATCTACCTTGAGGATGCATCTAGGCGTAAGGAGGCTTCTATTATATTTAAAAGCCATCTCATGAGCAAGCATGGAGTTGTCAAACAAGTCCCTACCCTGAATGAAGGCACCTTGTTCTAATCCAACAATGTCACCCAAGACATTCTTCATTCTATTAGCCAAGATCTTGCTCACTGTCTTATAGAAGACAGTGCAGCAGGAGATAGGTCTGAATTCAGTGACTGATTGAGGAGCCTCATTTTTTAGAATAAGTGCAATGAGAGTGGAGTTAGCAGCTCTTGGCATCCTTCCAGTATTAAAAAATTCCTTCACAGCAGCAATAAAATCAGGGCCTGTGATCTGCCAGGTATCTTTAAAGAAACCTGATGAGTAGCCATCAACTCCAGGGCTCTTATTTCTATCAATAAAAGAGAAAGTATCCCAGATCTCCTGAGGAGTGACCGTACTATCCAAATGTGTGGCATTCTGCAGGATATGATGGGAGAATAACTCGGGAGGAAGGGGATGAATACTTTCCTCATAACCAAGTAGGAGCTTATAGTACCATAAAAAAGCCTGGGCAACTTCCTCATGCCCTCTACAAACCCTCCCTGTGACATCAGTGATAAAACCAATAGTGTTCCTACTCTTCCTTGCTGCAATACTATCATAGAAGTATCTAGTATTCACATCACTAAATTGCAAGTGGTGGAGCTTAGCCTTCTTAACCAAAACCCTAATCTCATCATTCTTCAACTTCAGATGGGAGGAAGTAAGGGTCTTCTCTTCCACCAATAAAAGTTGATTAAGGGGGGAAGCTTGAAGTAAAAATTGACATTTGAAAAGCCTTTCTTTAGCTTCAGCATTCCTATGTTGAAGTCTAGAAAACTCATTATATATAGTGGATATTCCTTAATGGCTCTTTAAGCCTCCTCAACTTTGAGAATAATGTGTAAATCTGAGTGCCAGCAATTCCAAAGTTCCAGGATTCTGTGATAAGTTGCTAGAAACCAGGGGAAAGAGCCCAACAATTTAAATATTTAAAAGACTTAGGCTTAGAGTTAGGACCAGGAATGTTTAACACAATAGATGCATGATCAGAAATGCCTGCAGGTAAAAACATCACAGAGGAAGAAGGAATTTGTAGAAACCAATTGGGGTTGACAAGTAAACGATCCAATTTGGCCCACTTAGGATTAATCTCCCTCTTATTATGCCAAGTATAAAGGCCTCCAGTGTAAGGGTGATCTGCCAATCAGAGTCTGCTATGCAGTCCCTAAACTCCTGCATTTCCTTATCATGAAGGATGCACCCTACCCTCTCATCAGCTGTGAGAGAGACATTAAAGTCCCCAAGACAAACCCATGGCAAAGTAATCCCAGTGGAGATATGTGTCAAGCTATCCCATAACTCCAACCTTTCCATTGCCCTATTAAAAGCATAGATAAAAGTAACCAGAATCAGCCTTTGACTTGCATGGTGAAGTAAAGAACAATGAAGGAATTGAGCCCCTCTTGCTGACACATGCACCTGTACTGTAGCAGGATTTCATAAAACCCAAAGTCTCCCACCAGAATGCATATCCTAGTTGGTATCCAAGTGATATTTGTTAAACTTTGTCCTATGTATAAGACTCATTTTATCCTTCTTAATATGAGTTTCAATTATCAAACCACAATATACCTTATTGAAATTCAGGAAGCCTAAAACCTCCTGCTGTTTTAGGGGGTCAGTCATCCCCCTCACATTCCAGGAGGAAATGATCATTGAGGTGATAGAGGGGGAGGATGCCCTCCTGGTTCAATTTCCACTACACTACCCTGCTCCAAATTCACATGAACTTGCTCATGCTCTACCGTAATACAGACAATGACAGAAGCTTCAGTATCTAGAGCAGAGTACTTATTAGCCAGAGTAGAGATAACAGTGTCAGTAGGTAGCCCAGCTACTTATTTTGCATTACTTTTCTTAGAAGGAGTCACTATGAACCCCTCCTGATATTGAGGAGCCACTTGAGGCACTGCTACTGACTCAGTTACATGTTGATTTGGCTTGTACACCTGCTTAGATTTGGTCCTATTACACCTATCCTGAGTACGCCCAATTTTCTCATAAGAATGACAGAAATGAGGGACCCATTCATACTCAATTTTCTGAAGAACAGTACCTCTAAAAGGGGTCTGAAGAGTCATACTCTTAGGCAAATCTTTGGAAAGGTCAACCTCAACCAGTATTCGAGCAAATGCAATTTTAGTATTAGTGGTGGTATGCTCATCAACACATATAGGTCGCCCCACAAAACTGGCTACCTTACTCAAAGTAGTTTGGGACCAGAAACATGGATCTAGATTAGGAAATAGAACCCACACTGGAACCGTAGTAATCTCAGCCAGTTCCTCAGCAACAGTAGGCGACCATGATTTAAACACCAAAGGATAACCATTAACATTCCAAGAGTTTGCCTGAATTGTAGCCATATCCTCTTTAGACAAAAATCTAAAGTAGTACCAACCACGAGAAAAATAGAGAATCTCAGGGGTGGTTATATGGTTCCGATGTTTAGACACCAGGGTGTTAAGTTCTACAATAAATGTCTGCTTTCCCATAACCGTACCAACCAGCGTACTGCTCCAATACTCAATTTCTCCAACAATGTCCTCCTCTTCAATAACCACCTCCTTCTCACTACCCTTTATAAAATATAGAGACATACCCTTACTAGTGGATTTTAAAGCATGAACATAGGGTTTCTTAGGGGGAGGGTTGCGAATACCGGGGTTAACCACAAGCGTAGAAACAGCTGGAGTAACCACAGGAGTTGCAGAAGTTACCTGTTCCTTGGATTTAGACATGGACGGTCCTGTCACCACCGGAGAAGATACTGAAACAATCGGAGAAGTAGATTCCATAAAATCACCCAGGACCGTAGTGCCAGGCGAATGAATCAAAGAATCCCCAACACGTTTTTGTCCATCAATAGCTTTGTCAGCTGGTATAGTATTTCGACTGATAATTTTGGGCGGCCGGCCCCTCGGCATGACAGCGAAGCTTTCAGATCAAAAGCTGAGTGCACCACTCGATCGCTGTTTTCAGAGAGAATTTTAGTCAGAGAAAGAAGAGGATTATTATTAATATTATTACTATTATGTTTTTTTTTGTTTTTTTTATAAAAGGATGCGCGCAGCTTTCATAAATAGAAAAATAAAAGTTTACATGAAATTGGTGGGGAGCCGAGAGACAATCTGGGCTCCCACACCCTTAGCAACAGCAAAGCTAAGTCTAGTAAATATATAAGCAGCCACTTGAGCCCCCGCATCCTGAGATATCGAGAATTTATGGATCCGCTTGAGCAAGGCGACAGCATCCGAACCCAGCTCCCCAAGTGAAGAGAAAGAGAAGGGAAGGAAACCATAACCAGCTGCAGCGCATAAATCCCCATACTTAGCACACTTACGCTGAGCAGCATCAGCGACAACCCGGCCGGGCACAAAATCCATCATCCAGTCTAATTCAAAGGAGAAGACCCTGTCAAATTGACGCACACATCACGCCCTCTGTCCCAGGAATAAAGCAGCAAATCCGCAGGACGAAGAGAGCCACAATGTCCGTCAACCAAACCGATATCAACCTCATTACCCGCAGAAATACCAGACCTATAGCAGATGTCGAATAAGGTGTCACGAACGAGGTTGTGCCGATGTTTAACACTCACAGTACCAGTACAAGAAATAGCGTGGTCCCCGTAAACATCATCAGCAAAACCCGAGAGCAAGCAGGACATGGCCTAGATACCGTGAATAACAGAACACCCAGTCGATACCCAAGCACACTACGGTAAGTCCTCCCGTTCATATTCTGACCCAACCCATAGATAGGAACCGCACGCAACCAATCAGAGGAGTGGGCACCCTGATGAGACTTCTACAAAGCAAGCTGACGCGGTGTCAAAGAGAAAACAGACTCTGAAGCAGCAGCAACCATCATCATCATTATTATTATTATTATTATTATTATTATTATTATTATTATTATTATTATTATTATTATTATTATTATTATTATTATTATTATTATTATTATTATTATTATTATTATTATTATTATTATTATTATTATTATTATTATTATTATTATTATTATTGTTTGTTGATGGGGATTGAACCCACGACCTCTTGGTTAAAATACACTTACTTTTACCACTATGACACATGCATCTTGTTGTTATTTTTGTATCTCTTTTAATATATATCTTTGTTAAGACTTGAATTAAAACAATATGGACCTTTAATAACTATTAAATGTACTTCCAGTTTATATTTAATGTACATTCAGTATAAAATCAATGCACATGATGAGTTAGTTAAGTGTACTTGATAAAAATTGAACAACATATTTTATGTACTTATGTTAATTATTATTTGTATCTATACTTTATATTTAATGTACCTCCAATATATATAATGTGTCCCCGATGAGTAAGTGAAATAAAAATAATAAACAATTGTAGTAAATATGATATGTAGCTATAATTATTAAAATGTACATTTATTATATATTTCATGTCTCTTCTATATTATTAAAATGTACTTGAATAATTATTGAAACATGCCTTGTAACTAATTAAGATATATATGGTATGTAACTTTAATATTTATTATATGTACCTATAATATATATTTAATGTGCCTCTTATATAAATAAAATGTACATAATAAAAAATCGAGTCATATTTGATAACTAATTAAAATAAACATGATATGTACCTTTAATAAGTATTATATGGACCTATATTATAAATTTAATGTACCTCTCATATACATAAAATGTAAATGATTATTCATCCGTGCAAGATAATTAATTAAAATAAACATGATATGAATCTATAATCGTTAATAAATGTACCTATTGTAGATATATTTAATGTACCTCCTAAATAAATTAAAGGTACTTGATGATTTGTTGAAACGTGATTGATAAATAATTTAAATAAACATAAATACTTTGATATGTACCCATAGTTATTATAAGATGTACCTATATCATATGGTCAATGTACGCCCTACTTATATATATATATCTAAGATGCACATAACGAATTAATGATATGTATTTGAAAAGTAATTGAAATATACATGACATGTCATACAGAAAAAATATTGTGTACCTTCAATGGTAATAAAATGTACCTTTAACATAAATATATTGTACGTATATACATTTTTCGTTAATTTATAATAATTATATAAATTATAAGTTCAAATAATAATTATCATAAGTACATAAAATATTTTGATCAATTTTTATCATGTACATTTAACTAACTGGGCATTACATTGATTTTATACTATTAAATGTGCTTTTAGCTTATATTAAATGTACTTTTAGTATAAAATCAATGTACATGCTGAGTTAATTAAGGGTACTTGACAAAAACTGAACAACATATTTTATGTACTTGTGATAATTATTATTTGTATCTATACTTAATATGTAATGTATCTCCAATATAAATAATGTGTCCCCGATGAATAAGCGAAATAAAGTTAATAAATAATTGTAGTAAACATGATATGTACCTATAATTATTACAAAATGTACCTTTATTATAGATGTACCTATATCACATGGTCAATGTACCCCTTACATATATATATGATGAACCTAACGAATTAATGATATGAATTTAATAAATAATTGAAATATACATGACATGTCATATAGGAATATATTATGTACCTCCAATGAAAATAAAATGTACCTTCGGCATAAATATATTGTACGTACATTTTTCATTAAAATAATATGATCTATAACAAATGTAAATTTTATAATAATTATGTGAATAATAAGTACAAATTA